>NC_080747.1:572500-3072500 GCF_020826845.1 Diceros bicornis minor | reverse complement strand
GACCAACATGTGATTCCACAGTCAACAAACCATCTGTCTCCGCGCATCTTCCTACTGGAGTTTAAACAAAAGCTGTTTTTTAAGGCGACAGGTTTGCCGTCTGCAGCAGAACTGTTTGGGGATTTTCCCCCTGAGAAGGGGAACCATGCGTCTAGGGGCAAGAGCACTGGGGAGGCTGTTGCAGCACCCGTGCTGTGGAGCGCTTTATCTGGCTCTCCTCCGTCAGAAGCAGGGGTTGGGGAGCGTCCTGCTGTAGTTCTACGGCGTCCCAGGACGCTGGGTCTGAGACTGCACCCACTGCTCAGAGCTGAGTTCTGTCCCTGAGAGCTGGGTGTTAGCAGCCCAGCCAGGGGCTCATGTTAGGGTGGTCCGGAGGTTCCCGGCCTGGGGACAGCATGGGCCTCCGACAGGCCGCGTGGCCAGGAGCCCAGCCCCCAGCAGCTTCAGCCCTGTCCCAGGGCCAGGCAAACCTCGGCAAAGTGGAGAGAGATCAGAGTGGGGAGCCAAGGGGAGGGGCCAGCTCTGTGGAGGGGTCGCTCCAGGAGGGGCCTCAGGGGTGGCCTGGGAGAGGACAACTCTGCCACAGGGGACCTACCAGTGTGGTCAAAGGGAGAACTTTCTCCAGACGGAGCAGGTGCAAACACGGAGCAGAGACAGGCCATGCCTTTCACCACACGGGAAAGAGCTTGACTCTCCCAGGGGTGCAGCCCCCTGCCCTCGAGGGTGCGTCGCCTGGGGGAGCAGGCAGGGAGCTCTCAGCAGGCCGCCGGCCTCTGGAGGCGAGCAGCGGAGCGGGCCCAGTGAGTGGCCAGCTTCCAGCTGCCTGGAGGCCTCAGGCGGAGGTGGGCAAGTCGGGGCCCCCGGAGCGGCCTTATATCTGCACGCTGTCCATTGCTCTCCTGGCCAGAACACTCGACTTTTCTGGGGAATCGTCCCCATTCCCACCCTCAGTCCACGTGGTCAAGAGAGGCTCACTCCTTCCTGGCTTCTGGGTTACACGTGGGACCTGACCTGCGACCCCTCCTCCTGGGGCTGCTGAGCTGGAGGACTCCCTGCCACCTTAGGGGACTGCCAGGAGAAGGTCAGCAGGCAGAGAGGGCCAGACCTAGTCTCTTTCCATCTCCCTCTCTGCTGACAGAGATCCTGGTGCCCCATCACAGGATCAGGAGCCCTGGGGTCGGGGTTCAAACCCCAGCTTCAGAGTCGACCTGCCCTGGGCGGCCCCCATGTGCTCAGGTCTCCGCCTCCCTGGTACCTGGGCAGTTTTGGGGACGGATCGTGGGGAGGCACACACAGATCTCTGTGCCACTGGCATGTGGTGGGTGCTACAGAAACACAGCTGTCTCAGAGATTGGTTCAGAGAGGTGAAGGAAGGTGCTGAGGTCACACAGCAGGGAGGCGACGGCCAGGACTTGAGCCCCGTCCCAAGGGGCTCCGCATGACAGGCCCTCCCATGCTCGTCTTCCAGGTTCCCAGCCTCTGCCCAGGGCTGCGAGGGGTGGGGACCTAGCAGGGGTTCAGCCCGTATGGCTGGTGGCAGCCGCAGGGGACATGTGCAGCAACGAGGCCCCCGGTTCTCCAGGAGCAGAAACGGCCCGATCTCCCCACCGGCTCTCAGGGCCTGGCCCGGCCGCAGAGGCTCTGTATGCCGATGGGAGATAAGAGTGTCCAGCTCTCGCTGGAGCCTCGAGGACAGGCTGGTAGTTTTCCATCATGACAGCAACTGACGAACCGTGCGAGATGCCGAGTCAGGCTGGAGGATCCCTCCTCCTCGGCTCTGATCTACCTGGCCAGAGGCACCCTTCCGGAACCCTCAGGAGCCAGCCTCACCCACCATCTGCAAGCCCTGGGGGCCGGCCGGCCAGCAAGCAACCTCCGCTAAGTGTTTATTGAGCTCTGAGAATCACCCTTGCCCTGAGGTCCATCCGGCACCTTACAGTTTACAAAGCACTCCCACATCCACTGCCTGGTGGAATCCCCCACTCTCCCTGATGGTCCCCTCCATATCCCCATTTACAGACAGAGACCCGACACTCGGAGAAGTGAGCTGATGCCCAGGGGGCACGTGGGAACTCGCCGTACTGTCTGCTCAACTGTGCCGTGAACCTGAAACTGCTCTAAAATATAAAGTCTATTAAAAAAATGTCGTGTGAGTGGAACCATAGAGGATGTGGCCTTTTGAGTCTGGCTTCTTCACTTACGTAATGCTCTCAAGACCCCGGTGTTCCGCGTGCATCGTGGCTGGTTCCTTTGTCCTGCTGAATAGTTTCCCGCTGTTTGGATGCACCACAGTTTATTTATCCACTTACCAGGTCATGGGCTTTGGGTTGTTTCCAGTTTTGTGGCTACTATGAATAAAGCTGTTATAAACATTTTTTTAAAACGTCCAGGTCGCAGAGAGAGCCAGGCTCCACACTGAACAAGCTTCTCTGGCTTGGCGGTGAGCACCGCCCCCCTCGAGTTGGCCTCTGCTGTGAGGCCCAGGGAGTCCCGGCCCTGTGGGAGGAGCAAGGAGATGGATCAGCCCTGCAGCCGGGGCCTGTGGCCCGGTCCTGTGCACTGGGGAAGAGGTAACCCATGGACCGCCCCCACCCCCAGGGCCACCAACGGTTTCTGCCACCCTGCCTGCTTCCTGTCAGCCCAGGACCAGGACGACCAGGACGTGAGTGTGGGGCTGTCAACCCGGCCTTGGTCCGGCAGCGAGTCCCCAGGGCTTGCTTGACCCTCCAGTTCCCGCCACCCCACCCCCCGCCCCGGCAGGCTTGGTATTTGGACTGAGAGCCCATGTAGCTCAACCTCCCCTGAGGGCTGACCGTGCGCCAAGCACTCTTCCAGCACCTTCTGTGACCCCATGAGACAGGTGCTAAACGGTCCTCGGGATGCAACTGGGGAAACCGAGGCAGGAGAAGAAGGGAACTTGCCCACATCACATAACCACGTGTGGGGCCGGAAACGGACTGAGGGTGTGTTATGGGCTGGACTGTGTCCCCAGAAATTCACACGTTGAAGTCCTAACTGCAGCACCTCAGAATGCGACTGTATTTGGAGATGGGCCTTTACAGAGGTGATTAAGGTAAAATGAGGTCATGAGGGTGGGCCTGATCCAGTATGAGCGGTGTCCTAATAAGAGGGCATTAGGACACAGACACGCACAGAGGGACGACAGGTGAGGACACAGGGAGGAGACGGCCCTCTGCAAGCCAAGGAGAGAGGCCTCAGGAGGAACCAGCCTGCCCACACCTTGATGCCGGACCTCCAGCCTCCAAGACCGGGTGGAAATACCTCTCTGCTGTTTAGGCCCCGGTCCGCGCCGCTGTGTTAACACAGGGCTAACTTCAGAGCACACGCTCCCAGCCGCTCCACCTACAGATGAGCCTGTGTCCCATCTGCTGTGCCAGGAGGAGGCCACTCACCCTCGCCTGGCCTCCCCGGCCCCACTTACCCCAGGGCCAGGTCACCCGCACACTGCACACCACAGTTCATAAGGTTATCTTTGCTTGTGTGGTTTTGCCGTCCCCCCACAAGACTGCAAACTCCACGGGGGTAGGGCTGTGTCTCTGTTCTGCTCACCCAGTGCGAGGTAGGCTATGGGCTCTCAACAGATGTTATTTAAAGAAAAGATTATCAGTGTGCATTATTTCTGCCATAATGACACTGGTAACTACAGGAGGGAATTATATTCTCGTAGGATCTCGGAGTTCTGTGCCTCCCCCAGCAGGGCCACGTGCAGTTGGGGTGGAAGAAATGGACTGCTGGACAAACCGATGAATGAATGAATGAATGAATGAATGAAGCCCCACTCAGCGAGCTTAGCCAGAGAGCCCGAAACAGAAGTGACAGATCTGGGCCGTCTGAGACCAAATCTTGTTGGAATTAGCGTCAGGTCTGGATTTTCCGCCGCCCCGAGTGAAAGCCCTGTTAATGCTCTGGCGTGTGCCCAGTGCCGCCCTGGGGCCCAGAGCTCAGGGGCTCTGAGGGGCTGCCTTGGGATTCAGCTCTCTGTGGTTTCCATCTTGAATTTCCTAACAGTCGTCTCTGATGCTGTGGTGTGAGTGAAGTCCACTGGGACCGTGGAGGCTCCGGGCATGTGGCCTCCCCCCACCTCATCACCCCATGACGGTTCAAGGCTGCCCGCCCCCCCCCACCCTGCCACCCTCCACCCCAAGAGGGCCTGGGCATGGGCACCGGGAAGGTCGAGGCCTGGTGCATCCTGCATCATCTCAGGGAAAGTGGGGCAGAGGTCACCCCTGCCCCCAGCTGGCAATAGGCAACTAGTTGGGTGCCCTGTGCGCACCCATCCAGGTACCAAGCACATCAGGCATTGAGATCACAATTCCTTGGGAGGTGGCTTGGCGACCCTGGGTATGAGCGGCGGGCCCGTGGGGAGGACAGGTGGACCTACATGGGCGTTTTGTGCCAAGCCCACTAATCACACAACACGCCCTGCCTCCCGGCTCCTGCGACCAGCCCCCTCTGGTCCCCGAGCACAACCGCGTCGCAGGCCCTGCTTTCTGCTCAGGGCCGACGCCACCGCTCCTGTTTTACAGAGGACACCAAGGCTCCAAGAAGGCGGGAACGTCACTCAGCTGGCTAGTGGCGGAGGCCAATTGCAGCCTTCTTTCCTCCCCCGTGTCTTCCTTGAACCCGGCAAGAGGTCGGCCTTATGGCATGCAGGGGCTGCCAGCTGGAGGCTACTGCTGGCTCCATCACTGAGACCCAGGGCCCCCGCTCTGACACCTGGGTGACCCCAGCTCTGATGCCCAGTTGACCGCAGCTCAGGGCTTTCTCAGGCCGCCCAGCCACCCAGCTCACCGCCCTCTCCTGCTGGTCAGCTGCCTGGGGTCTGAGACCCACCAACAGCCAGGCCGGTTCCTCCCCGGGGTCGTGACTCCTCCTGGTCTCCCGGCAGGCCGCGTGCTCCCTGGCGGCCTTATGGCAGATAGGCCCGTGGGCTCCGTTCCCACCCCCCAGACCAGCGCGGCCACAACATGGGCACAAACACAGATTTAAAGAAAGCAAGTGAGAATGGAGGGGAAGGGCCTTATGCAAATTTGGCTGACTTTCTGCTAGCCCCAAAAATGTCCTTGGCAGTTTTCCTAACATCCAGGGTTGAAAGTTCAGGGAGCAGATTCCTCTTCATAAAATGGAAAACTCCCAGAAGTCAGGGCAGTGCTGATAAGGATGGGATTGTCTCAGGGAAGTAGTGAGCCCTCCATCACCAGGGGTATGTAAGAGGGAGGGGTGAGCAACCCCAGGGTTGGGAGACTGTCCAGGGGCTGGGATGGGGCCCATGGGTTTCTTCCAGCCTGAAGCCTGTGCAGCTCTACTTGGAACAAGCCCTTCGTCTTCCTGCTGTGGCCTCATGTCCCCAAATGCAGAGGGCACAGGGTGAGGTCAGGCAGGCTGCCCTCAACCCCCCACTATACTCCCCTTTGTAGCTTTTCTGATTATTTGGGGAGCCAGCAGGGGAACTGGGAGGAAGACGATCTCGTGGCCTTGACTCTGCCCCTGATTGGATGAGTGGCTTTAGACAAGTATTTGATCCTCTCCAAGCCTCAACTTCCCCATCAGTATTATGGGTCCAGACAGTCTCCAGATGCTTTGAGCTCCAATCCTCCATAGTCGTCCTCCTCCCAGAGGAGGCCAGTGGCCTGGCCTGAACACCCCTCCAGTCCTGGGACAGAGCCTGAACCCCTGGCCTTACACAGCTGTCCAGGGGCCCCTCCCATCCACCAAGGGGCCCATCCCACCACTGGGGAGGAGGGCCTGCAAACCTGCCACCCCCAACCCTATGCCCCAGGGCTCTAGAAGCCCCTCACCTCCCCTGATGGCCGCTGCCCCCTAGAGCCCAGTGGCTGTCCTCCAGAAGAGCTTGTGGCCTAATGCTGGGGCCAGGCCTGCCCGTGGAAAAATGCCCAGCGGAGCACAGGCTCTCTGCCTCCTGCCTTTTACAGTGGTTCCGAGGGTCTCCAGGGTCTACACGGCTGTCCACAGAAGCTATGGGAGGTGGGAGGGGCGGGAACTGCTGCTCATGCCCACTTTCCAGAGAAGGAAACTGAGGCTAAGCAGATTACACGCCTCAGCCCAGTTCCAGGCCCAGCTGGGGCCTTGGGAAGCCTGACACCACACTGCGTGCCCTGCCTTAGCAACTTGGAGTAACCTACCCTGTGCCAGGCGACAAAGGGGTCCCCAGGGCGCCTGTCCTCCCACCGTCACACAGGGGTCCCCACAGAGGCATCATGTGCCCAGACACTGAAACTACAGCCCTGAGTACCTGGGCCGAGCTGACCCAGTGTCACCTCCTGCCCTCTCCAGGCACACTAGAGACTCAGCATTTGCAAGTCACGCCGGCTGGGATCTGCAAATCCCACCCGTGGAGGCGAGGACCTGGTGGCGCACTGGACGCTGGGCCCGTCGATTCTGAGCGCCGTGGACAGCGAGAGAAGCTCTCTACTGTTTGCCTCCTACCTGAACCCTCGGAAGGAACAACAATCCGACTCTGAAGAACAGCTTCATTTGAACCAATTAAAAGAGGACTGATTTTGCTTTAAATTCAATTTGGGATGACAGCACACTAGGAAACGGGTAGCTGAGTTATTTTTCACCACAATCATTTGGGCATTTTATATGCCGGGACGGGGTGGGGAGGCTGCATTATTCGGAATCATTTCTGAGACGACAGACTCACCACAGAGCCGGCCCCTTATTCATGCGGCCGAGGGACAGGGCCATGGTCGTCTTTATGTAACCGCTGAGATCTCGGGGTGCAGATTACGTCACCAATAATGAAGTGACGTGAGACAGTGAGTCCTGGGCCCTGTCTGAGCCTGTTGGGTTAACGTTCAATCTCAGGTTGTTCACAATGGGAAAGGAAGAGAGACGGGCACCGAGGAGGCGGCTGAATCTGTCCACAGAACACGTAGACTCTAGAGGAGTCTGTTTTCTCCTCCGTGAAATGAGGCTAGTTAGCATCGACGTGGAGGGCTTGCTGGGGACTCGGGGTGGAGTAACTCGAATAGCCCAGTGGCCGGCTTCGAGGTGGAGCCTCTTCTGTCGCTCCCTCTATGGAGCTCAGTTTTCCCATCTGTAAAAGGGACCATCCATCAGCCCTGGCGGAATCCTGAGAAGCAAACGCCTAGAGCGCCCGGCCGGAGCTGGCATGCAGGGGACACGCGAACACTGGCTACTGGGCTCCCAGTCCCATCCGTCCGGTTGTTATCACCCCTAAGAACTCCCCTCTCGGGCCTCTGTGAGCTCGGAGGAGGCTGCCGAGCTGGACCACCCCCCGGGTGTCCTCCCCCCGGAGCTCTGCGGGGAGTCTAACCCCACTTCCGAAGGCCGCACGGAGAGTCTTCCCTCTTTGCAGATACTGCAGTCAGTTAAGAGCTAATTAAATGGGGGGAAAACCTGCACACTGAGACTTGAACACACAGCTTTGGCAGCCGGGCCTGCACCTGCAGTGGAAGATCCCCGCAGCCCTGAGCCCAGCCCCCCAGCCCGGGAACCGTGGCCTTGGAGCCGCCGCCAGCGCCGCTGCCTCTGCTGCACGATTTCTCCCCACTGGCCTGTGAGCCGGGCAGTGGGGTGTCCACTTCAGCGCCCCCTGCATGGCCTGGGGGACGGTGTCCTGGCACTGTGGGAATGACCTGGGTGGCTCTCAAGTTTGGAGTCCAGGGACGATCTTGTGAGGTTTCTTCGTGGAAAGGAAGGACGGCCCTGTATGCCTGAGGGAGGCCCGCTCTGCCCGGCCACCTGGCCAGGATGACTCGTGTCCCCAAGTTCAGAGTCTCCCTGCCCCCAACACAGGGCTCCCTGCACCAGGAGGAGGGGCCGTGCCCAGCCCAGCCCTGGGGACCTGTGGTGGGAGACCAGGCTGGAGGCTCCAAGGGGCTTTCTGGAGACAAGCGTGGTCTGAGCCTAGGAGAGGTACTCAGGTAAAGAGGAGAAAGGTACTCCTGGCTGAGGGCAAAGCGTGAACTGACAAAGGCATGGGAGAGTGGACCAGGACGAGCCAACAGCAGCGAGGGCTTGGGGGGCCGACGGGGAGCCAGGAGCGTCTGCAGGGGCTGCACCAGGCTGGCTTCGCAGCCCCAAAGCCTCATTCTGGCCCTGGGGTGTGGACGCCACAGGCAGCATGGCGTGGCCACAGTCTCAGACCCTGGGCGGCCCCTCCCCATGACTGTCAGGCTCCACAGCCCTCCCAGCTCCACGCCCGGGTGGGGCCCAGGGAGGGGCAGGCTCAGGGTGTTGGTGGAATGAATAAGAAATGGCCGTTCTGGTGCAGCTGGTGATGGATCTGGACCCGGGGGCTGGGGGTCAGCTATCTCCCCACCCAAGCAGGGACTGTGGTGTGAGTGCCCCTCTGGGGTTCTCTGTGGTCCCCAAAGCCCCCTCTTACAGGCAGACTCCCTAAGTCGTGGAGCGCGTGGGAGGGCAACTGGCATGGGCAGGGCGGTCCTCCGGGTGGGTGAGGAGCTGACCTGCCCGCCTCCGGCTTTTCCTGTCAGCCTGGCAGCAGAGAGCAGGTGCCCATCCTGTTTCCTTTTTCTCCACGGCTTCCAGGCAGCTCGGGGCACATTTTGTGCTCAGCCACGAGGGCCTACGCCCTTAGACTGGGCTTTCTGGGCCAGCGCCGCTCCACCCAGCATGGCGATCCCTTATCTTATCCGTAATAATCCCATTGTACCCGAGGCTTTCACTGGAAGCAGCCGCAAATCCTTCTGGCAGGAAAGAAACACATTTTTGGTCCCCAGGGCTCTCTTTGGCCCAGGATTGGCAGCTGACTCTGCTTCCCAGGCAGACTTCAGAGGCCCAGCACAGCACCCACCCGGAGGTCACGCCCTTTCACAGCCCGGCCCCGGGCCGAGCCAGGAAAGGGGATGTAGCCTGTTTACACAGTGGGAGACGGGCTCGGGGTCAGCAGGGAATGGACCCAGGATGCCTGCCGGGTCCCTCTCAGGCCAACAGGACACTCTACAAACCAAACCCCTCACCCTCCGTCTCCACCCACCCCCCACACTGCTGTATTTGGTGTTCTCAACAGTCCAGCTGGCCAAATGGGAGGCTGACACTCAAGAGTGTGTGAGTGGCAGGGGCAGGAGGGACGACCTGAGGTCTCCTGGCCCCTCGTGACAGACTCAGAGCAGGGACACAGGGTCCTCAGGGCAGGAGACTCTCACCTGGGTCTCCTTCTCCCTTACTCCTCAGCTCCGAGGGTCTGGGCTTCTACTACTATGGAACTCCCACCATCTTGTCCCTGTGAGTCACCACCCACGTCCACGTGATGCCCCTCAAATGCCCCTTGGCAAGCAGGGGAGGCCACCCATCCCTGCCCTGGGCCACCCGGGGAGATGCCAGGCTGACGCGTGGCCGGGTGCCCGTGGTGCTCCACACGGGGCCGCGGAGCCCGAGGGGGCTCTGCAGGACACAGGGCGCCTCCAGCCTGGCTGCCTGTTGCCTCCCCCTTGTGTGCAGGGGGCTGTGGAGTGCTGACGGTGACAGGAGGCCAGGGTTCGGCTCGGCAAAGGCCCACACCAGACTCAAAACGGGCCTACAGGCGCCGTGTGTGTGGATCCGAGGCTACAGGGGAATATTTGAGCCCTGCCGACGGATGTGATATAAAAATACAGCCGGCTGCCAGCACAGCCAGGGGGACCGCTTCCTCGCCAGCAAGCGCGGAGGAACCGTGTTTCCTCCCAGCCCAGCCCCCGCCCCCAGAGCCGGGGGCCGCACGCAAAGACGGAGCTGCCTTTCTCAAGAATTAGCAATGCTGCTGCTCCGAGTAATTTTTTTTGTTCTATACTGAGCTGTAACAGAATATTTGCATTATTCTTTTTCCCCCTTTTCTACAAGCTCAGCAATTGAATTAAAAGGCAGGAGTTAATTTAAACAAATGTCTGTCTGGTACATCTTGTAAGAGCTGCCTCGGCAGTGGGCTGGGCCGCACAGCGCTCAAGCTGAGCCCCACTCAGGACCAGCGCCTTGATCTTGTTGTGGATTTTTTTATTTTGCCTGAAATCTCCCAAGAGCCCAAGGGGAAGCCTTGGGCAGGAAGGCAGCCGTGTAGGATGCTGCTCCAGCGGGGAGGCTCAAAGAGCACCTCTGTTCTCAGGACACCCAAGCTGGGGTGCTTGGGGCATGAGCTCCTTGGAGCTGGGCGTTTCTGGGTTCACGGGGTGCTCTGCCCTCAACACTTGTGTGTCCTGGACCAGACGGTCAACTCTGGGCCTCAGCTTCCTCAGCCACAGACGGGGAGTGACAATGGGAGCCTGGCACCGTGGAGTAGAGGTGAAGATGCCTGTACGAGAGGACAGCCACTGGGTAAATGAGTGGGCCGCGGTGGACAGACCTCCTGGACAAGCAGTGGACGGGTGGACAGAGGTCTGAGCCCCTACTCTGTACACCAGAGCAATCTCCCAGAAGGATGGTTCCTGAACCACGTCGGGAGCAGTGGGTGCTCATGGACCCTCGGGGGACGTCAGCACCCCCACTTCAGCAGTGAAGACAGCGAGATTCAGGGCAAGGTGACGGCCGTCCCCCTGCAGCAGGGCTGGGTGAGAAGCCAGGCTCTGTCTGTTCCTCCAGCTGAGAGGGGCTCTCCAGGCAGCAGTTACTACCCGAGGTGAACATCTGTTGGCTGGATGGGGTGTTGAGCACAGGTGCCGGCAGCCCCAGCGGTAGCCCTGGAGGGTGCAGTTGGTGGGATCAGGGGGAAAAGAAGAGGATGTTCGTGCCGACATTCTTCCCTGGGCCGTGGGCCGGGCTACGTGCTCTGGCGGCACACTCAGAGTTCATCCCCCAAGAGCCCTGGGGGTCACCCCACTGCCCCGAGGAGGCCCTGAGCTCAGAGGCAGCACCAGTGTCGGCTACGCCACCTCCGATGGAAGGTCACCCTCTTGGGCCCCCCGTTTGGCTGGCAGGTTGTATCGTAGGTTGTCAGGCCCGGCAGGGCCTGAGCTTCCAGCAGCCCCCCACTTCACAGGAGGGGTGCTGAGGTCAGAGAGGGCAGGCGACGTCTGAGGAAGCTCAGCAACCCCGCAACAGGGCCGGGCCTCCGGCAGGGACGCCCCGCCCAGGCCCCTGCCCGGTGGTGGGAGGTCGGCCCTGGCCAGCCACTGCCACCACGCCTCTCCCCACCATCCCTGGGTCTTGAGTTCCCCACCCGCCCGAGCCTGAACACAGCAGGCGTGCGAGTGTGGACACGGTCTGGGAGAGCTCCTCCTAGCTGGGGTACCCTGAGGACCCGTAACTTGGGGTGATGGGGCTGCGCAGCCGCAGTGGGTGGGGTTCTTCTCCGAGACAGCCCTGGCAAGTCAGACCAGGGAAGGGGCCTATCTGGCTCCTGATCTGTGGGGCAGGGGCTTGGGGATGAAAGGCAGGACCCAGGGCTGACCCCTCCCTGGGACAGACAAGGACAGACAAGGACAGACGGGTGGCGATCCAGGAGAGAGCTGGGCTGGCAGGCAGGGGCTGGGAGGGGGAGCGCACATATGGAAAGGCCAAGGGGCCCCCGGAGAGGGACAGGAGGACTGGATGGCGACAGCAGAGATCCCCAGCACAAGCCCCTCCAGCCCACCAAGCTCTTGTGTGTGTGTGTCTGTGTGCGTGTCTGTGTTTCAGGGGAGGGACCTCTGCTCCCCCTCACAGTGCCAGGGGCCTGCTCGGTGCCCCCAGCTATCTAGGGCTTCCAGGCTCTGCCGTGGGGGCTGGAAGAGCCTGGGGAGGCCATTCTAATACTTAACGCTCCCCTCTCCTGGCCACCCTCCTCAAGCCTCAGTGTGGGGCGAGCATGGACACTGCGGGGGGAGCTGGGACAGGGGGCAAGGCTGGGCCACCCGGAGCTGGGGGTGGGGGGAAGCCTGGACTCAGATGCAGGGTTGGAATGAGGGCGGAGGGGGGACAGGCAGGCTCCAGCCCCCTCCCCAGCCACTGCAGGCTTTTCCCACCCCCACTGCTTTTGAGCGTCATGTTCAAAAACAGTAAGAATCTGGTGAAAGCCTCTGGTCTGGATTAAGGGTCTGGGGGCGTGCCTTGGCCTCAACCCCGCCCAACCTGTGGGTGGAACCTACTTCTGAGCAGGTCTCCCCCACCCTATCTCCTCCGAAGTGAGGAGCCCACCAAGTGCTCAGAGGCAGGGGACTGGCCCAGAGTGACTGGAGGACAGAACCGTGGATAGTGAGAGCCCCGCCTCCCTCCACCCGCGGAGGCGGCTCCCAGGCCGGGGCAGGCAAGGATGGGGAGGGGGCAGGGATTGGGAAAAGGGAGAACAGTCCTCCAGGATCTAAATTTGGGGGCTCTTGATTTCTTCTGCCTCAGTTACAGCACAAGAATTTTGAGTCTATATTTTGCAGGTACATAAAACATTTAGCTTTAAAAAAAGACCCCTTCTTTCATGCAAAAGGGGAGGCTGGAATCTGGGGACCTGGGAGGAAGTGAGGCAGGGTGAGGGGTCTGGAAGGTGCCCCCACCCCGGCCGCTGAAGGACTGACTGAGGCACCCACCACTTAGATTACAAAGGTTTATTTAGAAAATAGTTTGGCTGTTTTGGCTGTCATTTTTGGCAAACATTTAATGCTTTCAGTAACCAAAGATTGTCAGTGCTCTCTCCTCCCCCCCAGACAGCCGCCCCCACTAGTCCTGGGGAAGTCAGCCCTTGCTCAGATGCGGATCCGGGGTGGTGGTGAGTGTTTGGAAGGTCTCTTTTCTCATCCATGTGGGGAGTTGCATACGCCACTGCTTTCTATGACCCTGACCTCACAGCCACACCTTGGCAGGGGCCCCCGGAGCTGGATCCAGGCCTGGAGCCCCAGAAGCAGCCCCTTGCTGAGATGGGAAGGCAGAGGGGTCTCCCCTCTCTCCTGCCCCCTCCCTGGAGGCCCTGCGATCCCTCAGCCCAGGCTCCTGCCCTGCCGTCCACCCTCCCCTGCGCCCTGGAGGCCAATCCATCCCTGGGTTTCTGAGGAAGCTGCTCCCGCTTTCTTCCGGGGTGGGGGTGGGGCACGCCAGCCCGCCCCTCCGCCCGGAGCTGTCCAGGGTCTCCGCGCGAGCGGGGCGCACGGGTCACTGCCTGAAGCCCCGTCTCCTCCGTCGGAAGAGAATGTGCTTGAAGGAGCGCCGGAAGTCCTGGTTGAAGACGGTGTAGATGACCGGGTTGAGCGAGCTGTTGCAGTAGCCGATCCAGAAAAAGAACTTGAAGAGCGGGCCGGGCACCTGGCAGGCCTCTCGGCAGATGCCGTACAGGCTGTAGCTGAAGAAGAAAGGGAACCAGCAGAGCACGAACACGCCCATGACCACCGCCAGCACGAAGGTGAAGCGCTTCTCGCGCGCCTGGGCCACCTTGCGGCGGCACACACTGCTGCGCGCCCGGCGGCGGCGCGACAGGAAGAACTCGACGGACCGCGAGCTGGCGCGCGACAGGCGCCCGCCGGGGCCCGGGGACCTCGCGGCGGTCAGCGCGCCCGGCTCAGCCGCGCCCGGCGCCGGCTCCTCCGCGCCGCCCGCGTCCCCCTCGCCGCCCGCGCGCCGCCGCCCGCCCCGCCGCAGCGCGCCCCGGCGCCGCCGCCTCTCGGCCGACGCGCTGCTGTCCTCGGGCTCCAGGTCTGGGCGCGGGGGCCGCGGGGGCGCGCAGTGCCCGTTCTCGCCGGCGCCCGCCGCCGCGCCCAGCCCGTTCTCCGTGGTCGGGGACGCGCCGTCGGGGCCCGCGGGCGCGCGCTTTTCGCTGAGCGTGCGCGTGCGCAGCTTGGCCACGCGGTAGATGCGCGCGTACACCAGGCCCATGATGAGGCAGGGCGCGAAGAAGGAGCCGATGCAGGAGGACAGGATGTACCAGGTCTCGTCGTTGAGGCCGCACTGCGGGTAGGCGGCGCCGTCGGGCTGGCGGTAGAGCGAAACGAGCGGCGGGAAGGAGATGACGGCCGAGATGAGCCACACGGCCACGATGGTGGCCTTGACGCGGCGCGGCGTGCGCTTCAGGTTGTACTCGACGGCCTGGGTCACGGACCAGTAGCGGTCCAGGCTGATGGCGCACAAGTGCACGATGGACGAGGTGCAGAAGAGCACGTCGAGCGCCAGGTACACGCCGCACCACACCTGCCCGAAGTACCAGTAGGCCATAAGCTCGTTGGCCAGCGAGAAAGGCATGACCAGCGTGGCCACCAGGATGTCGGCTGAGGCCAGCGACACCAGGAAGAGGTTCTGCGGCGCACGCAGGGCTCGACTGGTCAGCACCGCGATCACCACCAGCACGTTGCCCACCACGGTGAAGACGATGAGGAAGCCCACCAGGGCCGCCAGCCCCGCCACGGCGCCCGCCGAGTACTGGCCGGGGGGCGGCCCCGAGGCGTTGGCCCCGCCGCTGCCCCCCTCGCCGGCGCCGCTCGCGTTGGGGCCCGCCGCCGTCGCCGCTGCCGCCAGCGCCGCCGCCAGCGCCGGGGACGCCATGGTCCTCCCGTGAGCTACGCGGTCCCGCCTGGAGCTGGGGCGCAGCCGTGGCAGCTCGGGCGCCCCGCAGCCCGGGTCGGCGCCCGCATCGCCGCCTGCTCCTTGGGCGCGCCCGCCAGGGACCGCGGCGCCTCGCAGCCGGCCCTCGGCCGTGGTGGCTCGGCGGGCGAGCGGCGCGCCGGAGAGCGTGGCTGCCGGGCTCCCCGCAGCTGCCGCGCGCGTAAGTGCAGAGCAGGAGGCGCCCGGAGCCAGCGGCGACGCGGCGGTGGGGGGGAGGGGGGCAGGTCCCGGGGTCCTCGCGCGGCCCCGCCCTCAGCCCCGTTCACGGGGAGCGCCCGGGCCGCGAGCCCACGGCGACGCGGCGCCCGAGCGGGCGTGCCCGAGCGGCCCCGCGGCCCCGGCGCCCGGCAGGGGCGCAGGCTCCAGGCGGCGGCGGCGGCCCGGGCGCTCCGCTTCCCATCCGGCCGGCTAGGGCTCGGCGCGCTGGGGCGCGGGCTGCCGCTCCTTCGGACCCCCGCGCCCGCGCGCAGCCTCCCGCTCCAACTTTACTTTCCCGGGCAGGGCGCCGGCGCCGCCGCGCGTCCTCCTCCTGCTCCTCCTCCTGCTGCTCCCGGCGCGGGCGCCCCCCGCGGTCCGCGCTCGGCCGTGCGGGCGCCGCCTCGCGTGCCCCGCCTGCCTGGCTCGCCCGATCCGCGCCGCCGCCGCCGCCGCCTTCTCCGCCGCCGCCGCCGCCGCCGTGCGCTCCGCGCGAGTGCAGCCGCCCGGGCTTGGCTCCAACTTGGGTAGAGTTGCGCAGCGGGGCGGGCGCGCGGGGCGGGGCGCGGGCGGGCGGGGGCGGCCTGGCGGGCAGGCCAGCGCCGCCGGCCCGGGGGAAGCGGGCCCGGGAGCCCGCGGCCGCCTCGGCGAACCTG
This sequence comes from Diceros bicornis minor, assembly GCF_020826845.1. Taxonomy (NCBI): domain Eukaryota; kingdom Metazoa; phylum Chordata; class Mammalia; order Perissodactyla; family Rhinocerotidae; genus Diceros; species Diceros bicornis. The sequence goes on along the minus strand of NC_080747.1, from coordinate 3,057,150 downwards.
CCGGCGCGGCGCCGGGGAGGAGTCCGGGGCGGTGGCGTAGGGCGCGCGCGCTTGGTGAGGGCGCCCCCTCCAGGGCCGCCTGCAGTCTGCGGGACCGGGCTGAGTGCCGGCTGGCCTGGGCGGTGAGTTCCAGAAGCCTGCTCTTTCTAAGACGGAAGTCTCCTCGCCTCCCCCGGGCACACGCACACGCGGGCGCGCACACTCGCGCGCAGCACTGGTCGGCTTGGGGTCCGCGGCCTGATTGGAGAGCCAGCCTCTCACAGCCTGTCGGAGGACGCGACGCTGCTGGGTGCGCAGCGGTGCTCCCGAGTGCCGGTCCGGCTCCGATCTCTGTTGGGTGCTCCAAGGCAGAGCCGCCTCCCCACCCGCGTCCTCGGTTCCCTCCTCTGCCCGCTTCCAAGCGCTGCCAGAGCATGAATCATGACGGCGGTGCCTGTGGAAGCCCTGGGCAGGCTCCCAAGCTCTGCACCCATGTTGGCATTATTGAAGTTTAATTTTTATGCTCCGTGGCCCTGCTTTTAAAGGGGGGGGGTGATGTTCAAAACCATTGCCTCTGACAAACACCCAAAACTGAATTGCCCGGATGACGCGCGGTTTTGCGTGGGTGCCTCATTTCTGCAGGCTCAGGGGTGAGCTGCTGGGGTAACCCCGCTTACCCCTGTCCCACGCGCCTGTGCGTTCATTCCGCAGACGTGCACTGTCGCTCCGCGGCCTGTGTCGGGTGCTGGTCCCTGCCTCCAGGCAGCCTGAGGTCTGTGGATGACAGAACCAGGGGAGGAGGTTGGAGTTCCCAGGCCTGGCATTTCTCTCTAGGAAGAGCGAGAGGACCTTTCCTCCCAGCAGTTCGGAAACACACCCAGGCTGGCCAGGCGGCTCCCCCACTGCATCCTCAGATGGGAAGGGGGAGGGAGTGTGCTGCCCCTGGGTACTAGGAGAGTGTCCCAGGGAGGGATCGAGCACCCCCCATCCAAGTGATGCCTAGGAATGTGCGTGGCTTGGGGGCTGCTTCTCTCTTCTCCAAGCTCCAGAAAGGGTCAGTGGTCCTTAGAGGAGAGCACTGCTGTCTTAGCAGAGGTGCCCACGTGGAGCTCTGGCACCCTTGTTAACCAGTTCCACCGAGGAGGGGGAGGGGGTGGGGGGGGAGGAGGAGGAGAGGGTCAAGCCAGGGCCAGGCCAGAAGTCAAACATTCCAGATGGTGAGCCTGCCTAGGAAGGGCTGAACCGCCTATGCCCATCCTGGGCATTTATAGACTTGTGGGGAGCAAAGCTATGACTGCATGTGAGAGGGGTGTGACCCAGGGAAGGTAGAGAGCCACCATCCTCGTTCGAGGTCCTCCTGGTCCTGGAGGCCTAGAAGGTGTCACTGATCCAGGGCACCCGGGGTGCATTCTGCAGGGAAGACCCCCCACACTGGCCTCCTCCATCGTCGGCTGGCACGGGCCCTTCTCTGTGTCAGTCTTCCTCCTGGGGTGTTAGCTGTCTGCGCTGACACGGCCACACACTGAAATGGGTGCGGTGAATGCCGCCAGTGCCCTGGGGCTCCTCCCCCACCCGGGGGTTGTCAAGGTAGGCTTTCTGGAGGAGATGCCCTCTGAGATGTGTTTGGGCCTGGCTGGCCGAGTGACTCAGGTCCCTGGTCCCCCTTTTGACCTCAGGCTGCAGACATCACCCAGCAGCGACCACCTCCGTGGTGTAACCGGGAAGGAGGCAGGAGGAAACGCCTCTCCTCCGGGTCCGGGGCCGGAGCCAAGGGGCAGAGGAGAGCTGGGTCCCTCGAGGAACCCTGTGAGCAGAGAAGCTGTCTGCTGGGCTTCCGGGCTGCAGCGAATGCGGGCCCGCCTGCGTGCATGGGGCGCCGGGGACTGCAGCTGTTTGAAAGGAGGCGGAGAGGGCTCTTTGCCCCAACAGTGAACATCAGGCTTGATAACTGCTCCCGAGTATCCTGTAATAAGCAAGACAGCACGCGCTCCGAAAGGCTGCCCGTCCTGATGAGCCGTTGACAGCCAGGCCCGGGCTTGGCAGGACCAGGAGGGGTGACAAGGAGGGTGCTGTGTAGTCAGGCTGCCCTGCTGGGGATGGGGAGGTGGGGGTGTTGGGGACAGGGTGTGGGACATCTCAGAAGGAAAACCACATAGAAGCAGAGCATCCTGGGGCTGCCAAGGCATCCTTGCCCTTCATCCCACCTGTGACGAGTGGCCCACAAGGGAAGGATTGGTCCAGCCAGGGCCACACAACCATGGGACATTGGGCCCTGCACCTAGCTGCCGTGAGAAGGAATTTGGGCGGCTGCCTGCTGGGTGTACACCCCGTGGCATGCAGTGCTCTGTGCTCCACGAGTGGCCTTAGGTGGAGGGGAGCTTGTCTCCTGGAACTGTGTCCCTGCACATACAGGTATGCATGCACACCCACTCACACATACCTGTGTGCACATGCATACACACCCGTGTGCACACATATCCGTGCACACCCGTGCTTGCATACTCACATACATGTGCACATACACCTCCACATGCATACTGCTTGTGTGCACATGTACATACACACACCGTGTACGTGATACAGTACATTTACACAAGTATCCGTGTGCCTATATAATGCACACATATATGTGTGTGCATCCACAAGCAGGCATGCATGCACACACACCCACATGTGCATGCACATGCATCCACACACTGTGCACCTGCATGTGCACATCATGTATTCATGTCCGCACATATACTGTGTGCACACATGTCCACACACATGCAATCATGTACACGTGCAGTATGCGCGCGTGCACAAGTCCATGCATGCACACCTCACTTGTGCATGTACATGTATCCATACACGTGTGTGTACATGTGCACACACATTGCTGCAAGTCACTCATGCACCCACACACGTGCATTCACATGTATCACATGTACACGAACACGTGCTCACCCACACATGTGCATGCACACATGCATCCACACTGGCGCAGGTGCCTGGGGCCTCGCTCACCCCCTGGGCTGCAGGGAGGATGTATTTTTGTCACCCCGTTGCGGGCAGCTCGCACCAGGTTTCAGGCTGGGTTCTGCCTCACCTCCTCGGCCTGCTCACCTCCACCCAGCTTGTTCAGATGGTTCTTCAGCTGGCTCCCTCCAGGCTGGGAGCCCGTTTGTCACTGCCAGCAGTGGACTCCGGGCCCTGACACATGCTGTTCTCCAGGCCGGCAGCCCTGGGCCTCGTCTATCTCTGGGCTCTCCTTTTCCTTCAGAATGTGTTGCATGAGATTCCTCCCTCGGGGGTCCCCCTGATCTCCCAGGCTGCGGCCCCTTTGCTGGCCTCCTGTGTGCCCCTCAGGGGCGGGCCATCATCAGTGACCACGTCTCTCTTGGCTGTGGGCTCTTGAGAGCAGGCCACATCCCTGTCCCATTGTCCGGGGCGGAGCCTGGCTCACGGCACATGGTAGGGGCTCATCGAAGCGTGGTAGAGGAATGGAGGGGACAAAGGGTGAGGTCAGGAACGCTGCAAAGGGCTCGGGGTCTTCCATCCTCCTCAGCGTCACTGGATGCCCGTGGTGTGCTGGGTGCAGGTGGTGCCCGGCAGAGCACAGAGATGCCTCACATGGCAGCTGCCTGTGCTGGACCGCCGTGTCCCCCGCCCAGCAGGCCCTCTCTGCCTCGGTCTGTGGAGTCGGAGCTGTTGCATGTGGACTCAGCCCCGCTCTCATTCCCTTACTTGCCGACTGGCTGCTCTAGAGCCTCCTGCCTCCCTGGGCCTCAGTTTCCCCATCTGTAAGATGGGGTATTGGACTGGATGGTTCTAAGGTCCATGCTAGCTCTGCCTTCACGTGGCTCCGAGCTCCTGGAGGTGGGCGTTGTGTCTGGTCTGCCGTATTCGCCCCTGGCTGGTGCCTGCAGGAGAGGGGAGGGGTGGGCGCCGTCCACCTCGCCGACTGGTGCGGGCACAGAGGGAAGTGGCCTGGCTGTCCAGTCTCCAGACCAGGAGGACTTGTTTTCTCCTTCGAGCTGAGCTGTGGGTTTTTTCCCCATGTTTATTTGAAATTTCATTTTTAAAGATGAGGCAGGGAAAAACGCAGCTTGCTTCTCTCCCTGCCCCTCCCTGCAGAATCCCAGACCCGCTTTGTCTTGTCAGAAGGCGGCCAGATCCACTGGCCTGGGGCCGTGCTCTGGTGCACTAACCCGCAGACCGAATCTGTTGCGATATTGATTACATTGATGGATTTGGCTCAGCTGAGTCCTTACTGAGCTGGCGGAAGTCCCTGTGGAGCGGGAACTGCTCCGGGGACCGTCTTTGATTTGCGATGAGTGTAATAGATTAGAGCAGTGGGTCAGCGCGTCTTATCGAGCGAGCACCAGCCATGCGCCTCGCTCAGCCCAGGGCCCCTGAGGTTCAAGCTCGCACCCACCTCCCCTGTCTGGGCTGCCACACAGCCTTCTCGTGGCTCACCTGCCTCCAGTGGCCCCCCTGCCAGCAGCCCCACACTTGTCTGGGTCCTCCCTTCAGGGCTCTGCTGCTGCCCAGAGGTCTGAGCCTGGCATTCAGGGCCCTCCTAGACCTGGCCTCGACCCCAGATGTGGGGGTCGGGCTGACCAGGTGTCCCCACACGACCTCGGGAAGCCGCCTTCCCTTTCCGAGCCTCCTTGGCCTGTAAATGGCCATAACGGAGTCCCTCCCCCTGTGGCCGATATGCAGGCTCTCCAGAATGATGTCTGTGCAGCAGTGACCGACGGGACATGCAGGAGATGGAGGAAGCACGTGGTGACGCCTGAAGGGTCTTCTGACCTGCCTGGGGGCTCAGGGAGGACTTTCTGGAAGAAGCAAGGGCTAAGCTCAGACGGGAGGATGAGGAGACAGGGCCTGTGGGAGGGGCAGGCTGGGGAGGGTGTGTTCTGGCCAGTCACTTGGGTACCAGCAGCCAGCACCCACTTCCTCCTTGCTCCCTGAGGCGGGAGGACTCTCAGATGACCCGCAGTGACCCCTTGATTAATTCCTTCCTCTTGAGTGTGAATGTGATGGTTAGGGCCCTAATCAGTTGACTTTGAGTTAATCAAGGAGATTATCCTGGGTAGGCCCGACTTGATCAGTGCGCCCTTTAAAAGGTGGTGAGGTGTCAGAGATGCCTTCCTGCTGGCCTTAGAGATGAAGGAACGTCATGCGGGCCCAGGGCGGGGACCTGAGGATGGCCTCGAGGCACCGAGGGCGGCCCCAGCAAGCAGCCAGCAAGGAAACGGAGACCTCAGCCGCACCACCTCCAGGAACCGAATTCCACGGACAACTGCGTGGGCTTAGAGGGGCCCCGGGCCTCCGAGGAGAGCACAGCCTCAGCCGACACCTTAATTCAGCCTCCAGACCCCGAGCAGAGGACCCAGCTAACCTGTTCCTGGACTCCTGGCCCACAGAGACTCTGAGATAATAAACGTGTGCTATTTTAAGCTGGTGAATTTGTGGTAATTTGTTACTCCGCCTAGAGAACTAATACACCCACATACCTGGCTTGTTCTGGTGGAGGAGCAGTGATGTGCCCAGGAAGGGGGAACCCCTTCCTAGCCCCAGGGGGAAAATGATGACACCACTAAGTATCTCATGATGGATCCATTTCACTTCCCCGTGGCTGGAGGAGAGAGGCCATGTGACCTGTTCCCAGCCAACAAGATCTCCCTGGTGACAAGGGAGAAATGTGCAAGAAGACCCACTGCCTTGCTACCTGTTAGGTCATGCATGTGTGAGGGTCATGCATGTGTGAGGACATGATGGCCAGAGCTGCAGTAGCTCTCTTGGGACCAGGAAGAGCTGACGATGAGGATGACAGCCACAGGAGGAAAGAGCCTGTGTCCTTAATGCTGTTGCTCTTGAACCTCCACACCACCTCACCTGGAGCCACCCTTTGGCCAGATTTCCTGCCGAGGGAGACACTAAATGGCCTTATTGTTTAAGGCCTTATGGAAGGAAGGTTCCGTAACCTGCAACTGAATGCATGCTGGTCGATTTGCCGTCCACAGCCCTATTCTGCCTCCTTTTTAGAATCACACACAAAGATGTCTGTGTCCTAATCTCCAGAACCTCTGACTGTGTGACCTTACGTGGCAAAAGGGGCTTTGCTGATGGGATTAAGTTAAAGATTTTGAGACAGGAGATTATCCTGGATTACCTGAACAGACCCCAAATGTAATCGCAAGGTCCTAAGTAAAAGGGGGAGAAGAGACGTGACAACGGGAGCAGGGGGGGGGGGGGGAAGGGCCTCCAGCTCAGGAACGCGGGCGCTCCTGGAAGCCGGAAAGACGAGGACACGGATTCTCCCTGGAGCCTCCAGAAGGAACCAGCCCTGCCGACCCATTTTAAACTTCTGGCCTCCAGGCCTGTAAGATAATCAATCTGTGCTCTTATAAGCTGTTAGGGGTTTGTGATCATTTGTTATAGCAGTGAGAGGAAAGGAACACAGAGCTCATGGGTGTCTGGGGGATGGATGAATGAACGAATGAATGAATGCAGTAGATATGACAGAACTTCCTGAATGGTCTGATTGTAGACACGAGGGATTGCCATCCACACAGTCCTCTCTCAGCCACCGAGTCATCGTGTGATGGACGTCACCTGCCCTCTCTGAGCCTCGGTTTCCCTCCTGTGACCTGGGGAGCAAGACTCAGTGGTCTTCCTGGATATGTGTCTCCTGCAGGCTGGCAGGTGCCACCAGGAGAGGAGAGCCGAGCTGAGCCGGGCTGCTGGACCCCAAGGAGAGCTTGGAGACACACCTTCACCCTGCTCGGCCTGCAGCCTCTGAGCCGCGGGGACCTCATCGCACCTGCAGGAGAGCTGGGATTATGTGTGTTGGTGCCTAGGAGGATCCCACTGTCTCCTGGCAGCCCTGGGTGCCTGGCTGTGGGAGGGGGGCCTTGGAGGAGGGCTGATGGTAGGTTTTTCTTTATATATCTCCGTATTGTTTAACTTGCTCCGAGAGCTTGAGTTACTTTGGCAGATAAAAAATTCTAATAAAAGAGAACTGAGAGCTTACACTGCTGGCGCTCAGCAAGCTCTCGGTGAGTCACCGTTGACATTGTCGTCGTCATGACCACTGTTATCTTGTATCCCAGCTGATTGAGTCCACTTTGCAAAGTGCCATCGGGCCAGGCCCCAGCCTCTGCTTGCACACCCTGGGCGACAGGGAGCTCCCTGCTTTCTGAGCAGCCCACTTCACCTAGGATAGCTCTGGTCGTTTTCGACGTTGAGCACAAGGTTCTGGTGCCCCTCTGTGCTGGCCTTGGGGACACAGAATCAGTCTCATGCCTTCCTAGAGAGACATGCACAGCCACAAGAGGGGCCCGAGCTGGCTGGGGGCGGTCAGAGGGGCTTCCTGGAGAGGGGGCTTCTGCGCCTGGCCTTGATGGTGGAGGGGAGACTTCCTCTGCCAAGCAAGTTGCTTCTGGGCAGCTTCCCCCACTGCCCCCTCCCCACCTCAGCCAGGCTGCTCCCGGCCCCTGGAGCAGAATGACACTGGTGTTGGCACACTGCCTGTGTGGACCTGCCTGCCTCCTGCAGGGGCCAGGCCCCCAGGCCCCCAGTGCCCCCCATCCAGGGCTCTCTCCTCTGGACATCTCCGGGGAGTTGTCAGGATGTTCAGCGGGTTTTGAAAGCCTCTAGTTTTATTTCACTCTCTCGGGACCCCGAGAGTTGGGTGATATTAACATCCCCCCTTTGCATAGAGATGAGAGAAGGGAGGCTTTCCGGTGCAGACGTGGCTGCCCAGGTTCCCAAGGAGCGTTCCGGGGGGTGAGACTCAGGCTCAGCTCCCTGCCCATCCAGCCTCACTGCCCACAGTGGACGCCTCATGGTGACCACCCACCCCAACAGAGACCACTCCTGGGACCCTGACTTGAAGCTGGGGGCTTCTCTCCCCAAAGTGGTCTCCCTGAGAACTCCCAGTTAACCCCTGTTGTCCCACTGCTGGGGGCTGCTGTCTGCCCTGTAGCCTGTTCCAGCCGGGCCCCCAGTGCTAAAGAGCCCTTCATCCCAGCGCCCAGCCTGGTGAATGAACGAATGAAGCTGACTTCCTTAGAGCCCCTCCATGAGGAAGGCGTTTTTTATTCCTGCTTTACATTAAGACAGTCAAGGCCCAGGGAGTGCCCCAGCCTGACCTCTCCCCACGCCACGTTCTCTCCGCTCTGCCTCGCTGCCTCTCATTCGCTGAGCACGGGCTATGTGCAGGGCTCGGCAGGGGAGGGAGAGGCAGATCCCGTCCTAACTGTAAGGAGGTTAGGGACCCCGGGACGCTGCCTGCTCTCACACTCGAGGGGAACGCGCAGGCTGAGCCGCAGGGAGGGGGCGGGGCCCACATGCCTGCAGATAAGGGGTGCGGCATCCATGTGTTCGCTGAGAGGCTGTCATCTCATCCCGAGGCCTGACGCCTCGGTCGCGTTGCCCCCACATAGGGTCTGGGGAACATGCCTGGCGGGAACGGTTAATTAAATGAAAGCAATTTCACAGCCACAATTTGTGAATCTGACCGTAGCATACGCATGCTTCAGAGGCAGGGGGGTTCAGATATTTTCCATTGTGTTTGGCTTGGGTTTTTTCAGAGAGGAAAATGCACACGAGCTCTTGCCATGTTTAGGGGAAATAAGCTAAGAATGTTCACCTTCGCCCTGACCCTGTGAAGCGTCTCCAGCTTCTTATGTGGATCCTCACCCCCAAGTATTTCTGGGAGGCAGGGAGGCAGGCCCGCAGTACTCGCCACAGCCCAGAGCACTGGAATGTTTGTGTTGGAACCCGGACCTCGTGGGCTCCAAAGCAGCCAGATCTGTGACGTTTTCTTCTCCAGTCTTCCCTTCCCAGAAGGGCTCTGATTTCAATCAGAAATGCATCATGGGAGGGAACGGGGCTGGCCTTTATGACTGTGGGTAAGTCAGGGTACAGGCGATGCTGCTGTAACAAGGTGACCCCGAAACAGGGGGGCTTGGACAGACAGTTGATTTCTCTCCCACTGGTCTGGACCCAGTGGGTGTGGCGGCCTGACAGGGTTGAGGATCCTGGCACCTGTGACCATTCCTTGGCCGTCCCCAGCAGGGAGCTCCCACCTGGAGGTCTCGGTTGGCTGGTCCAGCTCTAACCCTTGTCATCATGCCCATGGTCGCAAAGAGGGGGTGGGAGGACACGGTCCTCCAATCACAGGGCATCTTCACACAGCCTTTATGCTGACATCCTATTGGTCAGAATGTGGTCACATGGCCATACCCACTGCAAGGAATACTGGGAAATGTAGTCTTTAACAGGGCAGCCATATGCCTCAGATGTATTGAGGGTTTCCAGACCTGGGAACTATTGACATTTGGAGCTGGGTACCTCTTTGCTGTGGGTGCCATCCTATGAAGTGCAGGAGGTTTAGCAGCATCCCTGGCTTCTTCCCACTAATGCCAGGAGCACCCCCCAGTTGTAACAACCAAAAATGTCCTTGGACATTGCCAGATGTCCCCTGGGAGCATAATCAGTCCTTGTTCAGACCCACTGGGCCATAACAAGTGTCCAAACCCCAGTGTCCAGGGGACCCAGGCTGGGCTGGGGTGAGCCCATGGAGCATGCCCCCTCAGGAGGGGACAGCTACCTCTGGGCTCCACCCTGCCAGTTCTCATGATGGAAGAGGACAGAGATCTGGATTTTCATGTGAAATATCCTAATTGCTTACTGATGGACCTAATTTAAAAAGAAAGAAAGCTGTGTGGTTGTTATGGGTTGAATTGTGTCCCCCCAAAAAAGATATGTCCATGTCCAGAACGCGTGAGGGTGACCTTGTTTGGAAATAGGGTCTTGGTGGATGTAATCAAGTTCAGTGAGGTCACCCAGAGTGGGTGGTATCCTTCTAAGAAGAGACACACGGAGAAGAGGCAGAAGGCCACGTGAAGACAGGCGGAGATGGAGGAGATGTGACCACAGCCCAGGGACGCCTGGAGTCACCAGAACTGGAAGAGGCAGGAAGGATCCCCCCAGAGCCTCAGCGGGAGGCAGCTTGCCGACACCTTGCCTTCAGATGTTCATCCTGCAGAGCTGGGCGAGAATAAATTCCTATTTAAGCTGCCCAGCGTGTGGAACTTTGTTGTGGCAGCTCCGGGGAAATAGCAGTGTCCAGGGCCTGTCTGTGCCCCTGGGCTGGAGGCTGCCTGGAGCACCCGCGCCCAGCTCGATGGGCTGGTCAGGGGGTCCGGCTTCAGCGTGCCCTGAGCCCAGCTGCACAAAGTGGATGCAAAGCTGTCAGACCCGTACGTCTGGGGGTCCCTGGGACAGCAAGACAGGCCAGACAGACGAGTCTAGTCACACGCCACCACAGTCTGGGCCTGTAGCCCCCCCACAGAACCTGGCCCGGAGCACGACTGGCGTTGGGCAGCGTGCAGAAGGGGGGCCCTGCTGCCCTGCCACAGCCTAGCTGTGGTGCTGCCGGGTCCTCTCAGACCTTCAGTTTCCTCATCTAGCAAATGGGGAGAATCAAATTTGCCTGGGACCAGACAAGGCCTCCCTACCTGAGTGCTGTGAGCCAGCGTGCACACGGACGGCCATGGGTGTGCAGGCTTGTTCACTCAGGGAATCCGGGGGATGTCTGTGAAGGGCCCGCTGCGTGGCAGCACTGTCTGGGCCCTGGGGATATACGGTGGACAATACGGAGCTTGAGAATGAAGGACGCGAGAGCCGCCGGTGCCCGGCTCCTCAAGTGTGGTGTGCTTTGCCCCGGCTTGAGGGTGGTTGGGAGGGGTTGGGATTAGGGTTGGGGTTGGCCTTTAGTTAGGGTTAAGGGTTGGTATGGAGTTAGAGAGTAGACTGGAGCTTAGTTGAGATTTGGGGTTGGGGTTAAGTTTATAAACAGAATTTGTGTGGGAGTGGGTTATGGTTAATTTTGCAGCGAGAGCCAGTATTTGAGATGTGGTTTAGATCAAGATTAGGTTCAGTGTAAATTTATGTTAGGATTAGGGTCAGGTGGGTGTCAGGGTGGGGGTGGGTGTGGGGTTAGGTCAGGGTCAGGTGGGGGTCCCTCCTAGGTCTTACCTTAATCGAATGCTCTGTAACCTTTGGCGCCTTGCCACGTCCTGGCCACGGTTTACCCCTCTGAATGAGTAGCTTGGCTCTGAGTTTCTCAAGGCCCTTCCAGCTCTAAAAATTCTAATGAGGTGGGATCTTCCTCAGGCGAGCCCGCATGAGCAGCTATTGTTCTGCAGGAACTCGAGAGTACAGAGATGCTGTCAGAAAGGGAGCAGAACAAAAGAGGAAGCAGATACAGGGGGCCCTGGTGTTCTGCTTAGAGAAACTATTTTAACACCGCACATCTCACTGCAGTGTTCATCGGAATCACCCTGGGAAACGAGTCTGACTTCCACACAGGTTTGTATCGGCAGGACGTGTTATCATTCGGTTTCTAGGAAAGAGGAATCATTAGGTGCCTCATTCCAGAGACTGTTTCAATTACAGCAGACAAACACCACACGAGTCCCGCGAGGAAGCACATACCTCCTTGTCATGACCCAGAAGGCGCACGTCCCCCCTTCAGAGCCGCCGCAGTAACAGGAAGCCCCTGCGGCCCTGCCCTCTGCTCTGGGAGGAGAGGAGGCCCGGGCTCCTGCAGGGGAATCCGGGCGTGGGGACAGCGACCCCTTCACTTGGTGTGGTTGCAAGGTGAGACAGAGTCCAGGAGGGGGCGACATTCCAAGGCCCCCCCATCCTCCCGCACAACACCCCCACTCCCCGCCAACAGACCCAGAGCTTCAAGTCTTGGGGGGACGAGGAGAATTACTGGGTCCCAAGCCGTAGACTGGGTATCATCCTCATCCCCAGGGGTGGCCTGGCCCTCCTCACCCCCACCCTCCATCCGCTGTCCAGGGGAACTGCCCTGAGCCCAGATGGGCTGGGGCCTGGCCTCAATCTCCCCGCTGCCCCAGAGGGATCTTTCCAGATGGAACTCTGAGCCCACCCTCCCTGTGCCGTCACCAGCAGGAGGAAGTCCAAGCCGGTCCCTAGAACTCACCCAGCCGTGAGGTTTGGCCGTTGCGCCTCTCCCACCCCTCCTGGCTGTGCATGATCTGTTCCAGGAATGCCGACCGCTCTGCTCTTCCCTAGTGCCCCCCCCACACACACACACCTTCATGTGTGGGGCCCCTCTGCACAGAGCACCCTTCCCACCATCACCTTCACAGCTCACTCTTCCTCATCCGTCAAGATCAGCTCAGCCACCCCCTCCAGGGAGCCCTCCTGGAGCTCCTCATGCACCTGAGGGCTGCCAAGGCCCCATCATGGGGGCTCATTAACTCCCTCTCCTGGTGCCTCTCCCTGTGCCTGGGGCTCCAGGCCAGAGCCCAGACGCTTCACCTGCAACCTCCCAGGCCCAGCAGAGAGTCCATCCTTCAGGAGGGCCAATGCCTAGATATGCGAGCGAGCGAGCGGATAAGGAACACAGAGGAAAAGCCTGCCCCACCAGATGAGTTTCCAGGCCCAGGCTGGTGCTGGCCCCACCATCGCCAACCCTCCCTGTGGATCCCTTCTCCCTCCCTCTGCACGATCTCCCGCTCCCCTGTGGCCCCTCGGATGCACTGCCCCCTGACTCCACATGAGCCTAGGTCAGGAAAGCCTGTTTAGCTAAATCCGCCCCAAACAGGTACGCTGTGGCCGCTAAGGGCCCCTCCAGGCTTCGCGGAGGCACAGGGGCGGCTTTCACTCCGCTGGCACACCTGACTGCACGCCCTGGGGCTGAGGGCCCTGCTGCCAATGCCTGTCTCCAATGCCTCTGCAGGGTGAGCGTCGGATGAGACAGAGGAGGTGACCCCAGCCCCCAGGTCCCCTCCTCAGATGCCGGGACTGCTCCAGCCACTCTCCTTTGCCACTTTAATTTAATTGGAAGTTCTCGGCGGAACATTCCCTGGGGGGACTCTTTCCCAATGACCAGCCTGCTCCCTGGTCGTTCGCAGTCCTGGCTCGAGCCCATGCTGTTTAAGTGAAAACAGTAACTTCACTTGAATCCGTAGGAGGAAGGCCACACTCCCGGGGGCTGGCCTGTCAGGAGAGATGGAGGATTAGGTGCTGTCTCCCCACATCTGTACTCGACACAGTGGAGCATTTCGATTTACAGCCCAGCCCTCAGTGCCTGCCCGAAGGCCTCACCCTCAGCCGTGCTGAGCTCCCGGCAAGTGCACTCCTGCCTGCTCTGGAGGTTCCGAGACCTGGAGCCGGCCACACTGGCAGGAGCCTCGTGTTCCCCCTCTCATTTCCCCAGGGGCAAACCGAGGCCCGTGCATCTCCAGGTCCAGTGTGTGGACTTGGGTCAAGGGCCAAGGCCTATGGGCACCTCAGCACACCTCTCTCTTCTCCACTTCCCCCCCTCACTGGCTCCCCGGGCGCACCCCAGTCCCAGCCTGGCTCTGGGCGGACCCTCCCGAGGGCAGGTACTCAGGTGAGGGTTGGAGGGTGGAGGGTCGTGGCCCGTGCCTGCTCCCTGGGCAGAGGTGGGAGACTCGCAGGCTGGTTTGGACCGGAGGTCTCCCCGGATCCACCTTCCTGGTGATGCCGCCTCCAGCACCCGCGCCCGCCTGCAGCCTCCAGACCCTGACTGCGACCGCTCAGGCAACTTCCTGAACATCAGATGCCTGCGGCATGTTCTGGTGTCAGCTGGGGGCTGGGCAGAGAATCTGAGACGGGCTAGGATGAGAAGCCAGGGCCGGTCAAGGAGAAAGGTCAGAGCAGGAATGGGTGCCCAGGGGACAGGGTGGGGCAGGTGCTCCCCAGACACCCAAACACCAGGGCTCTGGGGGCAGCCGGATGGTGGCAGCAGGGTCCCTGGGTTCTGGGCCCTACATCCGCCGAATGTGACATGCTGGGCGCACGGGGAAACCAACCCCAGGGGGAGGGAGGCAGGACAACGGCGTCCAGGCACCTGCAGGTGCCAGGTCCACTGGACTCAGTGTGCTGGGGCTGGTTCCACGCAAACATCGCCAGAGCAGCACACCGTGGGAACCGATTTCTATTCGTTTAACGTCCACTCAGGGACTCGAGGGGCCCCGCTCTGATCTTTCCAGGGAGAGGTCAGCAGGGCCCAGCCCCACGGGACCCAGAGGCTCACATCAGCATGGTGTTCCTGCTGGCCTTGGAAAACCCGTGCCCTTGTCTAATTAAGCCATTAGGAGCCTGTCTCCATGGAAACACTGTACTTGGGGACTCAACACAGATGAATATTTATTCAATTAACAGGGAAACCTTGGCTCCCTGCCGTGAGGGAGGGGGTGCTGCCAGGGGACTGAGTCACCTTTCGGAGGACCTACTGAGGCCTTTCACCTACATGATCTAATTTTCACAGCCACCCTACGAGATAGTCACCGTCGCCCCCGTTGTAGGGAAGATACGAAGGCTCAGAGCAGCGCGGCCTCCCCCATGAGAGCCAGAGGCGGAATGTGAACCCCAGAGGGTCTGGTGGGACCTGCTGGCTCTTTCCGCAACCCAAGCCCCGGGGGAGGCAGGGGAACACCCTTCCACATCCCAGACCCCCAGGCGGTTAAGTCCACAGGCTGTGCAGCCGACGGCTCTGGACCCTGCTGCCTCCGCACGATGGCCGTGTGACCCTCATTGGTCACATGAACTGCCCGTGCCTTTGTGGGTCGTCTGTGCCTGGGCCCAATCCTGGTATCTGTCTCCGTCCATCTGCGCTGCTATAACAGAACACCACGGCCGGGGCGGCTTATGAACAGCAGACGCTTACTGCTTGCAGTTCTGGAGGCTGGCTGAGATCAAGGTGTCAGCAGGGTCAGGTCACGCCCTGGTGGGGACCTGCTTCCTGGTTCACAGACGGCCGTCTCCTCACATGGAGGAAGGGTGAGAGGGCTCTGTGGGGTCTCTCTCGTAAGGACACTAATCCCATTCGTGGAGACTCCTCCCTCATATCACCTAATCACCTCCAAACACCCTGACACTGGGGGTTAGGGTTTCAACATGGGAATTTTGCGGGGGGCACAAGCATTCAGACCATGGCAGGACCTCCTCAGGCTGTGGGGAGAACTGAGCACGTCCGGTGCCCCGCACAGCGCCCAGCATGCAGAAGGAGGCCCGCCCGCACTGGGCGGAAAGGCCGAGGAGAGCCAGCCTCGGGCCTGCCCTGAGCCCCGGGGAAGTTCCTAGTGGCTCCTCCCAGGGCACGTGGAGGCAAGAGCGCAGGTCTCATCTGAGAGCGGCAAAGGGGGTTTGAGGAAAGACAAACCACGTGTAAAAGGGCAGGATCGGGGTGACCCCAAACGGAAAGCAGAGACATCAAGAAGCCCTGACTGGGCTGGAAGGAGCCGTCTGGGCACCTCACCCAAACTCCCACCCAGCTGTGAACGCCCACCCGGTGGGGTCCAGCCTGTGTGCCTGCCTTCAGTGTTGGGGACACCAAGGGGACACTCGAGACGTGTCTGTCGAGTTGAAGAAAACTGGACTGAGTTGGGCTGCGATGGAATGAAATCCCGTCCATGGTGGATGGCCGGGAGGAGGAGGGGGCAGGTCACTGGGCCCTGAGCCAGCCCCCGAGGCTCTGCGGACTGGACCCGCGTATGTGGCTCAGATGGAGCCCCGTCATTCCGAGAGACAGTGAGACTCGGGGGCCTGACAGGCACGGGTCCAAGCCCTGACTCCTCCTGGAGTAAGTGCGGCTCCCTGCTCCTGGGCTTCCTCATCTGCAAAGCGGGAGTAAAAATACCAACATGGTCGGACTGCTGTGTGGACATCTGCTTTGTTTCGTTTTATTGAGAAGCCCAGGGCTGGGGCAGGACGGCGCACACACAGGGGTTTCCACTCCGACTCCCTCTCTTTGGCGTCGGGGACTTCCGTTTCAAGATGCAGCCTGACCACACCCTCCACAGCCTCCCCTGCGCCAAATCCTACAACTGATAGCAAAGCCGTATTAACCAAGTGACTGTGCCCGTGCTCACCAGCAAGACGGACAGATGGAAGGTGGTGGAGGCAGGACGGATGAGGAGGGAGCCGGCACACACCAGTTCGCGGGATGTTGCCACAAAGAGCAAAGGAGTCCTTGCCCCGCCAGGGAGCGGGGAGCCGGGAGCCGGGAGCTGGGCCACTCACACGCCGCCTGGTTGGGCGTTTCAGGAACACCAGGCACCTCGACCAACCGTCCACATTCCCCATCCTCCCCCTGGGGCTGTGCCATGGTGAGGCCAGCGCCTGGCTTCCAGCGCCTGGCTTCCAGCAGGGTGAAGCGAATGGGGGAGCCTGAGGCAGAGAGAGACGCTCAGGAGAAACGGGAACCACTCACGCCCAGAAGACCAGCTGCCTGCGGGCCCCCGACGGTGGGATGGCCAGGCTGTCCCTCACTGTCGCCGAGAACCCCAGGAGGTACAGCCGTGGCTCCAGCGCTCAGCCCTTCACCTAGTGGGCAGTGAGGACGGAGCCAGTACATCATCGGTCAGAACCACAAAGTCAAGGCAGGGCCTGGCCAAGAACACAAGCCTCCTGAGGAAAGTCAGTGCCGTGAGCTACAACTCACAAACCCCCGAAGGAAGAACTGGTACCTGAGGAGACAGAGTCACAGAACAAGCAGAATGGTACCCGCAGGTGAAGCAGAGCCTCTCAGAGGGACGAGAGAGGGCATCCACCCACGCAACAAAAACAGGCTGTTATAGAACAGGAACAGGCGTCACGCAACAGCCAGTGAGGAGAGCTTCAGGAGGAGACGACGGTGCTGAAGTGAACCTCGGCAGCTGTGCTGAACGGAAGATGGGACGCGCAGGAAGAGCGGGCTGAGGAAGGCGGGAAGGAAGCAGCGCTGGACGCGCCGCCGGTGTGGTCTGTCCTTGGCGTGAGGAGGACTCAGGAGAATTTAGAACCGAGGAGGAAGTGTCTCTCCGGAAAGGCCGGGCCCACTCTCACTAATGAGTCACTTGGTGAATCTTGTCGTTCCCTCTGTCCTTGCTGCCGGAGCCCACAGACCCGGGCAGTCGCCCGTCTGTCGATTCTCTCCTCACCTCCTCCACAGGCACACAGGCCCTTCGTGATCAGACCCTCCCACCCCACCACCACGGACTCTGGCCTCCGTCACTCCCAGCCACGACGTCTACTTGGCTTTCTCGAGCCCCATCCTTTGTGTGGGCGATGGGCCCCTCGCCTATAACCATGTGCATTTGCTGGGGCCACCATAACAAATGCCATAGCCTGGGAAGATGGAAAGTTCTGGGGATGGATGGTGGTGATGGTTGCATATCAATGTGAATGTACTTAAAGCCACTGAACTGGACATTTAACAATGGCTAAAATGGTAAATTTTATGTTATGTGTATTTCACCACAATTAAAAATAAAAAAGGAACAAAAGGGAAAGGCCCTCTGCGTCTCTGGTGAGAACCGGGAACTGGCTGGAGAACACCCTGAGCCAGGCCCCGTGCTCTTCTGACAGCCAGCCCCCCGAGGGATGCGGGGTCCTGGGCTCTGTGGGCGGGGGCCCGCGGCTGGGCCCTGCTGAGCGGGCAGGCAGAGGCGAGGGGCCGCAGCTGGTGGACTCCACTTTCTCAGGGGAGAAATCGGGTGATAGCGGATGCGAGCAGCGCCCGGCCTGTCACAGGAGTGGAGTGCGGGCTGTGCGGCCCTGCTCCCTGGGCTGTGCTCCTTGAGCTGTGCTCCGCGGGCCCTGCTCCTGGGCTGTGCTCGGAGCTCCAGCCCAAGCATCTGGGGGACTGGCCAGGCTCCTGTGGGGGGAAGCAGGGACACCTCTGTCTCCACCTGCCTTTCCCACTGCTCCGCTCTGAACCGGTGCGTCCTGGGAAGCCTGCGAACGTGGAGATTCCCGGCCCCCCACCCTGAAATCGGGGGAGGGCGCCCAGGAATCTGCATTTCACGAGCTCCCTGGCTGATTCTGATCCAAGTGGACTGAGAGACCAGAGTTTGAGAAACTGCTTTAGAATTCCCGCAGCTTGTAACGGTCTGATTCCACTTCATCCTTACCGCAGTCCAAATCACTTCGTTTGGAAATAATTTCAAACTGCAGAAAAGTTACAAGAATAAAAATAGTACAAAGAACACCATAAGCCTTTTACCTGGATTCAATTATTACTACATTTTACCCCATTTATTTTATCGTTTGTTCTCTCCCTCCCTGCCTCCTCCTCCTCCTCCTCCTGTCTCTCTCTCTCTCTCCACTTGTGTATGTGACTTTTTCTGAACCGTTTAAGATCAAGCTGCATGCATCATAGGCCTTCACCCTTAAAGAGCAGAGAGACTCTCTTACAGAACCAGTGACATTCTCACTCTGCCACCACACCTCCCTCTCATCTACCCCTCACATTCCCATTTTGCCAGTTGACCCGATAATGTCCTTTACAGCATTTTTCTCTCTGGCAGGGGACCACTCTAGGATCAGGGATTGCATTTATTTGTCTTGTCTCTTTCCTTTCATCGGGAACATTTCCATAGTCTTTCTTTTCTATGTCACTGACTTTTTTGAAGAATACAGTACTTTTTTTCACGGAACAGTCCTCATTTGGGGTTTGTCTGCTGTCTCCTCATGATTAGATTCAGGGTACATTCTCAGCTGCAATACCACACGGATGATGGTCTTTCTCCAGCTCCCGTCTAGAGCACACGATGTCCACTTGCCTCTCAAGGGAGTGTTCTTTTTGATGAGCTGGTGGAGGAGGAGTTGTCTGATTTATCTGCTGTATAATTATTCTTTATTTCCTTGCAACTAATAAACAGTCTGAGGGAGGACACTTTAAAACCATGGAGGTAGTCTGCTCCTCCTCAAAATTTTTCCCTAGATTTAGCATCCATTAATGACTCTTGCTGATCCAATCTTTAGTTGTAAATGTTGATTTTCAAACCCAGCACTTCCCCCACGTTCGGTCAGCATCCAGCATCCTACTGAAGCGACATCTCTTCTGTCTCATCTATCTCTCATCCGTCTATCCATCCATACCTCCCTCCCTCCCTCCATCCATCCATCTATTCATCTATCTATCTATCTATCTATCTATCCATCTATCCATCCCTCCTTCCCTCCCTCCCTCCCTCCATCTATCATCTATCTATCTATCCGCCTATCCCTCCATCTGTCCATCATCTATCTTTCCATCCATCCATCCATCCTTCCCTCCCCCATCTATCTATCTATCTATCATCTATCTATCTATCCACCTATCCATCTATCCATCCATCTACCTACCTACTTATCTATTCTCGGTATGAAAACATGTAATTCATTGGTATACTTCATTATTCTGATGTTCAGATCGCTCCAAACTTTGGCCAGCAGGAGCCCCGTCAAGCTGGCTCCTGAGTCTTTGTGACATGCACTCTTTTTGGCACCTCCTGACTTGCTGGCATCACAGCACGTCCCAGGCTCACGTCATGCCTTCCCCGCCCCAGCCCTGAATCCAGCCGTCTCCCCGAGAAGCCCTGGTTCCTTTTGGTGGGAAACGCATTGGAAACCAAGGTCTGGTTCAGGCGACACTGACACAGAGTCCTCAGGCCTTTCAGCAGACAGACCTAGGAACTGTGTGCACATGCACACACGCGTACACATGCATACGTACAAATAGACATACACACGCGTGCAAACGCACGACACAGGCATGTCTCAGAAATCCTGAGTTCATACCCATGAGTGAGTCAGTCCCTCCACACAGGGTTCTTCCTCGTCCCCCCATTCCGTGGTTGCATCTCTCCTCTCCCAACAGCGGTGACCCTGGTCCCCGTCCCCGAAACCCTGTAACAGACCCGCAGGACCTGACAGCTGTCCTGTCCACTTCACTGCAAGAGAACAAAATACCACTGATGGTGTTCTGACGTGTTTCCACCTCTCTCCACCCCGCCCCTCAGACCTGCCCAGGACCAAGGGTGTCTAGACAAAAACTGCTTCAAGAGTAACTTGGATTCGATCTTAATTTCCTGTTTCTTTTCAGCATGGCCGTGTTCTTTATGTAAAATACAATTGAGTTCATTTTTTTCCAGTTTGCTCTCAATGTTATTTTCTCCTTTCTCATCCTTGTGAATTGAATTGGACAGAGTTGGATGCAGGATGTGGAATATTAACAGGCTTCCCAAAGTCGAACCTGCATCGAGGGGGGACCAGAGAAGCTTCCCCTTCCCACCCCGTGGGGCACGAGTCCACTGCCTCCTCGTGTGCTCTTCCCGTGTTTCTTCCTTTAAGACGGGCTCTCGTATGTGCGTTTTCTCATCTCCCTCTTTGTCACACACAGGGCAGCACACTGTGCTGCTTTGCGCTTGTACTTTCTCACGTGGTAGTGTGTCCCAGGACCCCCTCCACGCCACGTCACAGGACGGCCCGCTCACCTTCACAGCGCGCCGTCCGCCGTGGGCGTGCGCACGTTTCCTGGCCCTCTGCTGTGCTCGCACACAACGACCTTCTCCGCGTTTTGCAGTTACAGGTGGTGCCGTAAGGAGCGGCCTCGGGGCTCTGCAGTTCTGTGTGGTTGGAGGTGCGTCTTCGGGGTAAATTCCTAGAGGTGGGACTGCGGGTGAAGGGTGGACACCCGTGGAGCGTTGCTGGATGTCCTGCCTCCCCGGGGGCCCGCGGCTGCGCACGCCGGGCAGCGTCTGGGACCGCCTGTCCTCGCAGCCCCGCCGCGGGGCCTGGGGTCAGCCGTGTGAATTTTTGCCAGTCTGGTGGACGAGGACTGCACCTCGGCGTGGCTTCAGCTTGCGTTTCGTTACGTGCGTGAGTTGGCCACCTCTTCCCAGGGCCCAGGGCCCAGGGCCATTTCCACAGCCCTTTTCGGGAACTGTTTTTGTGTAGTTGGCTCTTTTTTCTATGATTTTTGTTTTTGTTCCTCAAGTTTTAAAAGTTCTTTGTTAGAGAAATTAACCTTTTACCTATAAAGTAAATTCTAAATATTCTCTCCTACTTTGTCTTTTAATTTTGCTTATTTTTTTCCATGCAAAAGCTCATTTCTTGCAGACAAATTCATCAGTATTTTCTTTCGTTGTATCTGGGTTTTTACTTACGGCCAGAAAGCCTTTCCCGACACTCGACTTGTAGAAGGATTCACCTGTGTTTGCGCCTGGAATTTGGGTATTAAAGCTTTGTACTTAGGTCTCTCACTTTGTGAGTTTATTCTTGCTCGTGGTGTGAGAAATGGATCTAATTTTATCTTTTTCCAAATGATTATCTACTTGTCCCAGCCCCATTTTACATGAGAGAGGCTGATCGCTGGGGGAACAGAGACGCCTCCGTCCCCGCACACCGGATCCGTCCGTGCAGCCGCTCTGCTCTGGATCCCCTCCCTCAGCACGGCTCTGTGTCCGCGGGCGCCCCGTGTCACTCAGGCGCCGTCTTCACCGCAGGGCTGGGCCGGGCATTCCCTTGCTTGGGGGGCCCGTCCCCACCCCACCCGCTCTCCCTCTCCCAGCTGTAGTCTCCCAACTAATCTGGCATGTTTGTTTTTCCATATGAACTTTTGTATCAACTCCAGCTCCGTGAAAACTGGGCATTGGAATTTTTATTAGGATCACGTTAAATTTATACCCCAAATTAGGGAGAACTGACATCTTTATGAAGTTGGAACGTCCTGACCTTTCTATTTTGGGTCTTTCTTGTGTCTCTCAGGAGTGTTTTATGGCTTCTTTCACATGGGCTGTGAACATTTCTGGCTAAATTTACTGCTGCGGGGGGGTGGGGGGGGCGGGGTTCTGCTGTGTGCTGCTTGTTCTCTGTCTGCCCCTCCAGTGCCCCCTCCCCACCCCCTGCCCTCTGACCTGTGTGGCCGCTTCAAGGGGCTCCTTGCCCTCCAGCTTCTCGCTGTTTGGTCGGTAGGAAGCCCCCGGAGAGAATAAGACAGATGAGAGAGATGAGGGTTCTGCTCCCCGGCTCACTGCCTGCCAGGCCCGGTCCGACTGCCTCTCTGCCACGGCTGCAGCTCCTACGGGGCCGCCCTGTCCCTTGACCACAAGCACGGCTTCTCTCTGGGGCGGGCCTCGCTCCCTCCTTGATCTCCCCAGGCCTGGGCCGTGCTGGATCCCCTGAAGCCAGCCCCGGCACTTCATTGTCCATGTTAGGGCCCCTTTGACTCATCGAGACGGCCCTTCCTGGTCCCTCTCAATCACCCCGCTGGGGTGGGCCCTCTGCCACCGGCCAGGCCTCCGACCGAAGCGCTCCCCTGGCACCCTCACCTTTCTGGTCAGAGCACCTTGGTTGTTCTGGGTGTTCCTTCTGCTCTCTGATTGTATTCTGTGGGGCAGACCCCACTCCCGGTTCCGAGGGTGGCCCCAGGCCACCACTCAGAGCATGCTGTCCCCGTAGCAGGAGGGAGCTTCAGGGATGGCAAAGGCAGGACACGGGCTTCATTTGGGGGCTTTTTCTAGAGCTTTTGGAAAGGAGGCATTCTCTCTTCACCCAAGAGGGAAAGCACCACGGGCTGTTCTTGCCACCAGGAAGCACAAACCTCCCTCAGACTAAAGCAGAGCCAGGAGATGGGGAGACTGTGTCCTGGTGACAAGGTTGCACCCCTGGATCCAGCCGTACCTGATGCCTTGGATTTGCCTCTGGTCTTTTCCATTACATGAGCCAATAAAGTCACCTTTTGCTTAAGCCAGTTTGGTTTTATTTCTGTCACTTGCAACCAGAGTCCCCTGACTCACTCATGAGCTATGGGAGGAGTTTTGTACTCCATGAAGGGAGGATAATGCCAGAGAGGCCCAAACACTGCGAGCTACACGGGCCCAGAGAAAGGCGCTGCATCGCGGTTCCGTTCAGAGAGCACTCTCTCCCGGCACAGCCCATCAGGAGTGGTGTGAGCACCGTGCAGTCTCGGTGTTGCAAGCCCTGCACCTGCAGCTGCTCCAGACAAGATTCTGTGGGCCCAGAGGGGCTGACCGGGAGAGAGGCCCCATCAATCTGCCAGGACAAGGCTCTGCCTGTCGGGACGTCCCACACTTACACGTCCACGCCCCGCCTGCGCTGAAGCCTCACAGGACCCGGGCGGCATGTCGTGCCGACGTCCCTATCCACAGTTGATGGCACAGCTGGCTGGGGGGAAGGGAGGGAGGCCCCTTTGCTTGATGGAGCAGCAGGGGGTGGCCTGGGACGTGACAAGCTGTCCCACCACGGGGCCATGAGACAGGGAGGGAGGGAGGAAAGGGTGGGTGTGGGGTGGAGCCAGGCTTCAATGACCTCAAATGCCAGGCAGCCGAAGACTAATTTTATCACTGCTGTGGTTTGTAAGGATCTTTGAGAAACAATTGCCTCCTTTGCTATGGGGCGGGGCTAGCCTGGGGCTTGAGGAGTATAGCAGATTACAAACATGGCCACAGTCCTTCCCTCTAAATAACTCAATTCATGGTTATTGTGGTAAATGACCACGTTTGGGGCTGTTTGTCATGCAGCAGCAGCCTACTGATGCAGGGTGACCAGAGAGGAAGAAGGAAGGACAGGCAGCCACAGGGTTCACACGCTGTGCATCTGGCAGGTGTTCACCAAGGTGGAGTCAGTAGCATTGTGTGCCATACCCTGGGGGTGCCCTTCCAAATGGTGCCCCACAACCTGCTGACTCCTGGCTGAGGCCCCGCCAGTAGTCGAGCCCTTCCAAGCTCCTCTGATGCCTGATGCAACAGAGTCCCACTGAGGCTCATTTCCCATTCCTGACCCGCTGGAGGGAATGAGGGATCTGAGGGCAGTTGAGACGCCAGAGAGAGGATGACAGCCTGGGGTCAGGAGGTGGGGAGGATAGAGAGAGAGGGCCAGGGCAGTAAATTTCTACAAGGGTGAATGTGGAAAGCCTCCCAGTTTGTCCACACCCTAATCCCCATGAATACGTTAAATTACATGGCAAAGAGGATGTGACAGATGTGACTGAGGTCACTACTCAGTGACCGTAAGATAGGGGTGTTATCCTGGGTTGTCTGGGGGGCCTGGTCCAAGCACAGAAGGCCTGAGAAGCAGGGAACGTTCTCTGCCTGGAGTCGGCAATGCAGGAGGAGAAGTCAGACTCCAAGTGTGACAAGGACTTGACCTGCCACTGCTGGAGGGGACATGAGGGGAATAAGGAGCTGAGAGAGGCCCTGGCAAGGAACAGGGACCTCAGCCCTACAACCGTGCATTGGTCAGGGCTCTCCAGAGAAACAGGACAACAGGATGTGCACACGGGGAGAGGGAGGGAGTTATGTTAAGGCACTGGCTCATGTGATTGTGGGGGATGGCACGTCTGAAATCTGTAGGGTCGACCAGCAGGCTGGAGACCACGGACGAGCTGATGTTGCAGCTCGAGTCCAAAGGCTGTCTGGAGGCAGAGAATTCTGGAGGCAGAATTCTCTCTCCCTCAGGGGAAGTCAGTCTTTTTCTTAAGGCCTTCAACTGGCTGGATGAGGCCCACCACATTGACGAGGGTGATCTGCTTTACTCAAAGTCTACGGATTTAAATGTTAATCTCATCTGAAATACCTTCAGTGCAACATTTAGAATAAGATTTGGCTAAATATCTGGGCATTGTGGCCTAATCAAGTTGACACATAAAATTAACCATCACAAACCCAAGAAACTGAATTCTGCCACAACCTGAATGAGCTGGAAGCAGATCCTCCCACACGGCTCCAGACAACAGCCCAGGCCGGCACTTCCCTCTTGGTTTTGGCCTCATGAGGTCTGGAGCAGGGGAGCCAGCCGAGCCCACAGGACTTCTGACCTTCAGGACCGTGAGATGACAAATGCGTGTGGTTGAAGCCTGTTTTTTGTGGTAATTCACTTCAGCAGCCACAGGAAACAAATGCAGGTAAGCCCCGAGGACAGCCAGGCTGGCCAGCGGTGGTGTCACTGGGTGGCTGGGACATTGCATGACTGAGGCTAAGCTCTGTGGGTCCTGGGTCTGGTCCCACATGGGTCGGGAGTGGACCTGCACCCACGGGGCAGGGAGACCATGGGCACGTTTCCGCAGAAGGAGAGCTGCGGGGCTCAGGCCGGGGCGACGTGCTCCTGAAGGCCTCAGGGTTTGCCCAGGTGCGGGCCCAGGTGTGCGGAGCTCCTGGAACCACATCGCCACCTGCAAAGGATTTTATTTGAAAAACAGCTTCTGTGCTGAAACAGGTTTGAAAACCACGGAAGTTGTCCATCTTCTCGATGACCTGGGAGAGGAGACAAGGCCCTGGGAGGCGAGTGACCGCCCTGGGCACACAGACCCGGGCAGGGACTCGAATGCATGACACCCAAGCCGCGCTCTCCCTGGGCCCCGGTGGGCTGGTGCCCATGACGGCATTATCCTGTGTGTTGGCAGCAAGTTGATCACTGCCAGGGTCAGAGCTCATATGTGGCAGGTCATGAAATTGCAGGCAGAGGGGTCAGTTACCAGCGGACCTGGTGTCTGTCCCCGTAACTAATGGCAGAACCCTGCAAGTGGCCAATTATTCTCTTCGATAACCAGTTACAGCTGCCACTCGTTTTACATCTGATTCCTATATCTCTTGGGAAAATGGAGAGACCCTCTTAGAGGGCAGGCAGGCAGCCTGGATCCCAGGTAATAAAACACTACCTGGGGGCGATGTCCCAACAACGAAAATGACCTGTCAGTGGACACCTGTGGTCCCCAAAAAACCTTCCACACTCCAGCTCTTGGGAACACCAGTCCTGAGAGATGGCTTCTTGCCACTCCCCTAAAGCTAAGCCTCCAGGTGACACGCCTCATCCTGTCCCAGAGGAAAAACAGCTCCTGAGAGAGGAGGAGAGGAAACTCACACCAGCCCCTCAGGTGCTCATGCGTGGACAGGAAGACCTTGCCAAGATGCCCAGGCAGGTGAACCAACGGCTGGAAAGGGAACAAGTGACCTGAGAGGAAACGGGGAGTCTTGTAGGACCCGTAAACGTCTTCAGAAACGCAAGAGCACGGACGGTTACTTTCCATGCATCTAGCATGAGGAAGCTACATGAGGATGTACGCCAGCAAGAGCAGGAAGGAACACCAAGACAGATGGAGACGCGGAAGGCAAGAATCAGAGCTGGACTGCATGCAGAGGGGAGGGGAGGCCCAGGACAGCACAGGGAGCAGGCCTGCCGAGCCACCCATGCACACTGGGGCAGGCAACAGGGCCACAGAGAGAAAAGTCTCCAGAAAAGGCAACTTGCAGAATGGATGTTACAAAGCAGAAGCAACCATTTCGGGGGAGGCAATGATGCTATGATAAAGGCATAAATCTAAAAATGAACGTCATTGAAAGCTCCAGGAAAACAAGAAAATTGTACGAGAGGCTTGGGAAGCCATTGGTAAGTGGTACGATCTTGAACAATTAATGGAGGATGAATAAAAAGAAACCACTTGCCTGGGGCCACCGGAAGTCTCCTTGGAGGCCCAGGGGCCGTTGCAAATGACCTGTGGAAAGATGCCTTCTCAGCTCTGCACAGTCCCGACATCCTCGTGACAATCTGCCTTCTCCACTGACTCCACATTCCCAAGCCCACCCGAGGTGAGGTGTAGCAGAGCCAGGATGCGGTCACAGGCTTGGCTGTGGATGTTAACAGCTTTGACAACGTAGAAATAAACAGTGCTGGGGCTGGCCCGGTGGCATAGCAGTTAAGTTCGTGCGCTCCGCTTCAGTGGCCCGGGTGCTCGGGTTTCGATCCCAGGCACGGACGTATACTACTCGTCAGCCATGCTGTGGCAGCATCCCACATACAAAATAGAGGAAGATGGGCACAGATGTTAGCCCAGGGCCAATCTTCCTCATGAAAAAAAATAATAATAATAGTAAACAGTGCTGCTGGCAGAAGGCGGGACGCAGAACCGGGGCTGCGGGAATGGACTCACCCATTTACAAGGATTCTGTTCGTCTTGTTGACCTGTTTCTCTGGCTTCCGTCTGCTCCTGCACTGGAATCCCAGCTTCATGGAGCTCGGGCCCAACGCCGGCTAGTTCCCTCTTGCCCGGCCCTGAGCACAGAGCCTGGGGCCAGGGCAGTGCTTGATCAATATTTATGGATGATGATGGCCACCAGGCCTCCTGGGAGGAGCGGGTCACGGCCGCATCCCCGAGTCAAACCCAGTGCCAAGCCCACGGCTGGGCCCCGGCAGTCGGGTGCACCCTGGCGTCTCCTCACGTGAGCCTTGCCCCGCCCGCACCCTGAATCCCGGGCCTGTCCTGATCCCCCTCTCCCAACGGCCCGGTCTCTGCCCTGTCTGCCCCACAGCTGGGCCCTCTCCTGTGGGGCCTGGGGACTCCCCAAGAGCACTGGCCCCCACTCGTGGCTTCTGTGAGCTCTGGGGCGTCAGGGCCATGTCTGGCAAACAGGTGGTCCTCAAAGACCCCTTGCCGACTCTTCCCTTTCCAGTAACTTGGGTTGGCTCCACTACGCACCTGGTGAAATCATCTTTCCAAGTTGCAGTCTTTGCTTCAACCGGGGTGGTGCATTTGGGGCCCAGCTGCTGAGCCAAGTTTCATGAAAACGACTGGGAGAAACCCCCAGGCCTCTGATCAACCCCCTAAACGTGTACAACATCCCCACACCTGACATGGCTCAGCCCCCACGACCGTGTGTGGCCCCACGTGCCCTCTCGGGGAAGCCTTGACGGGAGGTCTTCTCTGTGGCCTTTTCTCTCTGTTCTGGGAACAGGCCTCTGCTCTCCTTCCATTCCGGGTGGCTGACCTCCAAGTCCCCACGGTCCCTGGGTGACACCTGGCCCAGGCTTTCCCAGCCCCCACAGTGATCGGCCCAAGTGGAGCCGATCAGAATCTTCCCCGAGACGTCTTTCCAGAGCCACAGGGCTGCAGAGCTGGGGTGACGTGGTGACCATCACACGTGCCCTACCATGGACAGCCACCTGCACTGGACAGAGAGGCTGGCCCCTGCGGACTCTGAGCCCCGGCGTCCAGCTGTGCCCGGGTCAGTCCTGTCCCCGGACCCTCAGTGACGCGAGCCTATAAAATCTCAGGCTGTTTGGTCTCGGCGCCTGTGGCTGAGAGGTCCTGGTGGGCACATCCTCCTCGGGGGACGACCCCTCCCTGTGGCTGATCGCACTCTCCCCCACTGTTCAGGGAGCCCCTGGCATTCTGGCTGTGATGACCAGACCTTCGGGTCCCTGCCTCCCGTGGCACCAAGCAGAGCCTCGCACGTGACGGAGAAGTGACAGGCCTGGTCTCCAGCCCAGCTGTGGGTCTGAGCCGTGAGCACGCGAGTGTGCCGACAGGAGTCCCCGGTGTGGATGTGAACGAGGATCACGGTCACCTCGGGGACACCTGCTCTTGGCCGGCGCTTTGGGTTCCTCGTCTCATTTCGTTCTTAAAGGCCTTCTGATGCGCACGGTGTCCCCCGCTCTGTCTCATCCCGCAGGAGGTGAGGGACTCGCCTCGGACAGCAGGGCCGGGATTTGAACCCGGATCGCTTCCTCTGGGCCGCATCTCCACTGGTGGGTTTGTTTCCAGAACTCCAGCCTGCGCTGCTGACGATGGGGCCGATCTTCACCTGGATATTGGGCGGCAAGACTTGTCAGGCACCTTTAAACCCCTCTGGCTTTGCTGTGCCCGGGATCCATGGCTTTAGAATCGTGCCTGTGGCTTGCAGCCCCCTACGGGCAGGTCAGGGACCCTGGCCGCCTCCCCGCCGCACCCCCCTCCCCCCCCCCGGGAGTGGGGGTTGGCTCCACCACCCGGGCGGCGCCCCACCTCTGCTCCAGGCTCCTAACTGCGTTGCATTATTGGAGAGATCTCTCCAGAGGCCAACAAAATGCTTGAGATGCCAAATTTCTTCCCAAAAATTATACTTTAGGAGCTTTTAGAGAAAGCAAACATCTTACTTTAAAAAATGTCATTGTCTCTATCTTCTTTAGCAAAGGAATTGAGGACGCAGAGGCGGCTGCAGAGAGAAATGCGGCAGCCCTTCTCACGGGCTGGGGGCTCCCCAGCAGTGAGGCGCTCCGAGGTCCCAGACACCTGTCATTGCTGGATCTGAAGCTCCACGGGGGCTGGGGGAGGAGGCGGCGGGGGGGGTGCAAGCAGCTCCTAGCTCTGCCTCCACCGCTGATTCTGGGGCAAGCCTCTGCCCAGCTCTGGGTTGCCGAAGCGTCTCCGTGGTCCCTTCTTGTGCCAAGCCGGTCCTGAGCACTCTGCGCTGGCACCTGGAGCTCTGTCACCCAGCAGTGGGTGGGGCCGCAGGAGTGAGGCTGCTCCGACCCTGGCCCAGCCTTGCACTCCCAGGACAGTGCTCACCGGCCACCTTGCTCAGGAGGCCCTCATCGACGTGGGGCCCAGCTCCCTCGAGCTCCGTTGCAGACCACTCAGGGTCCCCACCCTGCCATCCCCAGTCTAAGCATCTTCTCTGCCCAGAGGCCCTGTTGAGAGACTTTCCTAGGAGGGCAGGTGTCCCCAGAAGGGCAGGTGTCCCCAGGAGGGCACGTGACCCCAGGAGGACAGCTGTCCCCAGGAGGGCAGGTGACCCGAGGAGGGTAGGTGTGCCCAGGAGGGCAGGTGTCCTCGGGAGGGCAGGTGTCCCGCCCTCACTGAGCACTTCCTGAGCACCTACTGTCCATGGAGCACCAGTAAGTTCTCTGTAGGCCTCCCGATGTTTGGCCCCTCCCACAGGTGGTGAAGGTCTCATTCAGCTCTCAGCTAATATTTATTGAGAGTTTATTCTAATCCATGGCTGCTGTGTGCGTCCATGAACTCATCTGGCCTTCAATCCAACCCTCCAAGGTAGACACTAAGATCATCCTGACTTCATAGATGAGGGGCAGAGGCCCAGAGAGGTTTAGAAACTTGCCCAAAGATGCACAGGGAGGAAGCGTCAGAGCCAGACTGCACGTGGGCGTCTCCCTCCTGGGTCATGCTCTCCACCCTGCTGTGTAAACTGGGAACTGCAAATTCTGCCCCAGTCCCGGCTGCCCCTTTGGAGGGCACCCCAGTTCCCGCACTCACGTGCACTCACGGCCAGCGCGGTGAGGTGGTCCCCATAGTCTCAGGTGGCCCCCTCTAACAAGCCCCAGTCAGATTGAAGGCGAGCAGTCTGGCCTCCAGGAACACGCTCTTCTCTGTGTCCTGTCCTGACACCCCTCTGTCCTCAGTCAGCCCAGGAAGGAGCTGTGTCCCCTCCTGCTTTGGGGGCACAGTGAGAGTAGCCGGTTGATGTTGGGAGAAGAGCAGGCGAGGTCTCCTTGGAAACGACAGCTGCTCTCTGGCCCGGGAGGCACACAGCTTCCATCAGCTCCCGGTCCCCATGCACACGCGGCTCCGTCCGTCGACGCCCTGCCAGGCCCGCCGCTGAGCTAATACGCAGGCCAGGGCTGTGCACTGGCCAGTGCTCTGTTTAAGGCCCTGTCTGAGGCTGACTTGCGCGGCTCTGCAAGGACCAAGGCCCGGCCTCCTCACTGCTCAGTGCCGTGTGATGGAGCCGTCCCTTCTTCCGTGCAGGCGGACGGAGCCCATCCCTCCCTCAGGGGCTTACAGTCCAGCAGAGAACCCCGGGAGGGAGACGTGGGAATCGAATCCCAGACCATCAGACAGACAGACAGACGCTGAGTGTCAGACTGTGCTGTGGGACCAGAGTCTGAGCTCCAAGGCTGAAGCCCACCATCCGGGCCCCCGGAGAGGAGCTGCCCTGATCACAGCAGGGCTGCCCTGAGGGGAGGGGCTCCGTTAGGCCCACCTCCTCTGAACCAAGGACTCGCTGCCATGGGGCTTGTTTGTTGACCCTGGTTCTCCGCAGAGCCCACTGGGTCCCTGCCCAGGCTGGGCGGCAGGCGGTCACAGGGGCGAGCCAAGGGCCCCCAGCTGAGGTCGCTGAGGTCGAGGCAGTGGGAACCCAGAGACTGCAGGGCTGTGACCCTTGGTGCGTACACATTCTTCTCTAGAGCAGCCAGGCTCCCGGCAAAACAAGCCAGCAGCAAGTGCAGAGACTCCCTTACACCCCCAGCCTCCCCACCGTTGACAGCCACACAAGGCAGCCTAGTTTTAAGTGCCCTAGCATGTCCACATCCCCAGGGTCAGCACTGGTGGAAATGTGAAAATGACCAACTGCACCCTGAACCTCAGGAAGCCGAGACAGAGGACGCCCTCGTGGGGCAGGGGGGCATCTTGGGTTCGCTGCGGTGCAGTCAGGCCCCAGCCCCAGAGGACGGCGTGGGCTGTGGATGCAGAAGGGTGGGGCAGCGTGCCCTGGGGCCCCGCCCTGGGGAATGCGGGAGAGCAGGACCACCCAGAGTCAGGGAGCAGAGGGCGGGCAGAACTAGAGAGCCCACAGAACTAGGACCACCTGACCTCCCCCATTTGTTTCCTGTGTGCTGGTCTGCAGGGACCACAGCAACGCGGGGGTGGTGTCAGAGTGCCTGACTTAGAGCAGGGGACGGAACCCCAACATTCAGCAGATGGGGTGGTTTGGAAGGAAGTGGAGTCCCTGGGGCGGGAGCAGGAGGGAGAGCGTGTGGCCTGAGAGCCAAGACGAGGCCCTGGCTGCCCTCCACAGCCCTTCCCCACCCTGCAGGCTTCCTGGGGACCAGGCCCCGAGGAGCTGAGCTTTGGAGCATCAGTGACGGAGATTTCTGCTTTACGAGGAGGAACACAGCAAGAAACGTGACAGCTTAAACATGCTGGAAATGAAAGACCGTGTGCGCAAGGGAATCCCAAAGCTTCAAATATTCATTTGCCTGCCTAGTTTTCCCCAACATCCGGTCTTGCGGCGGCCTTAGCCACCGTTAGCCTGGGATGGACTCTCAACCTTCATCAGTGCAAGGACGGAAATTCTGTCCAAACAGCCATTAGCATCTCCACCCCTGAGATCCTGCAGAGATTGGATGATCAACTTTTCAGTGACTTTCATGGAATATTATTTTCTTCTGCTTTGAAACCAATTTCACCAAGGATAAGCTTTCGATCAGGTTAAATAGCTACTGTAATGCAAGGGATGGCATCAACCGACAAACAACAGGAGTTCTCCAGAATTGACTCTGGCACAAGACCAGTGGCCAGTAAAGGCTAGTGAGCGACTGTGAGTGCAAATGGGTAAATGAATGAATGAATGGATGGATGGATGAATGGATGGATGGATGGATGGATGGGTCAATAAATGAATGGATGAATGGATGGATGGATGGATGGATGGACAGTTGGATGGATGGATGGATGGATGGATGCACGAACAGAGGATGAATGCGTGGGGTGAGTATGCAGTAAGTGAGCCTGTTGACCTCCAAATCAGGAGTCGTAGTGCTCACCATACTTGCCCCAAAGGCATAAACTGAGGACCCAGAGACGCCGAAGCTTCCCCAGGTGGGCCTCCATGACCGTCTGGATCACCTCTGGGGGGTTCCAGACCTGTGGGGGTGAAGCATGCTGTGGTTCTGACGCCCACCCGGGCCAGGGACCCCGGGGAACAACAGGCGAATGGCTGAAAGGATGGTCAGGAACGCACCGGGTTCCGTCTACACGGTCCCGCCCTTGATTTGCACAAAAGCCCCACGTGAGTCCCAGCCTGTAGCGGGCCCCTGGCAGAGAAGCAGGCAAAGTCCTCTGAGCAGCTGAGAGGGGAACAGCTTCTGCCAGGTAGGGTTTCTCTTTGGCGAGTCAGGAAACTTACCATGTGTCCACGAGTTCCCACCCTGGCCGAGAAGGCAGGGAGACCCGGGGAGGCCCTAACCGGTTGCCTGAGCAGGTTGCCTGCGGGGGTCAGAGGCTGGAGATGAGGGGCAGCTATTTCTTTCTTTCTTTTTTTTTTTTTTTGTGAGGAAGATCAGCCCTGAGCTAACATCTGCCAATCCTCCTCTTTTTGCTGAGGAAGACTGGCCCTGAGCTAACATCAGTGCCCATCTTCCTCCACTTTATGTGGGACGCTGACACAGCATGGCCTGACAAGCGGTGCGTCAGTGCGCGCCCGGGATTCGAACCTGGGCCACCAGCAGCGGAGCGCACGCACTTAACCGCTGTGCCACTGGGCCGGCCCCTGGGGCAGCCATTTCTAAGAGTGTGGACACCTGGGGCCTTGAAGTCTTCTGACCCCTGTAAGGCCCTCTGAGCTTCAAGGCCCTCCTCTGGGGGCGAGGGGACCACTGTGAGGGTCTGACATCACGCCTGGGGTGATCCAGACGCAGGTCCACTCCGAGGGGCAGGCGGGGGCCCGGGAGGAAGCGAGGCCGTGGGAGGGGCCCTGCCGTGTGTCCCGGGCTCCCAGGCCCAGCGCAGCCAGCGGCACCACGGAGGAGGCGGTGTTTGCGGAGGGCCTGGGAGGAAGAGGAGGCTGTGCCACAAAGTCGTCAGAGGGAAGGGGCTGCAACTTCCCCTCCCCCAGCGGCCAAGAGGTAGAGAGGCAGCTGCCACTGGGCCCCACGCTGGCTGAGTTGCAGGTGTCCCCCCCACCCCTGGAGGGCTCTCTATGCAGCTGGCGGAGGAGGCCGTGGGGCTGGCTCTCCCCGACTTGTTGACCAGCCCCAGGCCGGGGGACTAGAGCCGGGACAGGAGTGGTGGCGCCCACGGGCTGGAGGAGAGGGGAGGCCGCCACGCCTGAGCCGGGGTTCCCCCAACACAGGGGGCTGGACCAGGAGACCGCCGGCCAGTGAGCAGAGCCCCGGGTCACTGGTCAACACGCTCGGAGACATGGGCTCTCCCCCAGGGCTCCAGGGAAACACATCGTCGTCACCCTCCACGGGACTGACCTGCAGGCAGAACACCTCATCTTGCTTTTTTCTTTTCTGATTGTAAAAATAAGCCATTCCCACTGTAGAAATGTGAGGAAACGTAAGTAAAGGCAAAGAACATAAAAACCAACAGCGCCCCACCCACGCTGAGAAGCTGTGGGGACCCCATGGACACAGCAGAGGTGGGGTCTCTCCCTGCTGTGCCCCACATCGGAGGGGAGGAGGCTCACGCGACTGGTGTTGGGGCGTGGTGGCCTCTGTCAGTGTTGCTCAGGCAGTAAGTGAACTGGAAAGAGCCGCAGGCTCTAGAAGAGCACCTGGCAGCTCTATACGTGGGGCAAGTGGCAATGCAGGCAGTGTGGGCCCTGAAGCCAGCTCAGAGGCTCCCACCTAACTCCAAGGTCCCCGATGGCTTGTCCCCAGCCATCTCGAGGACAATGGGACAACCTTGGCTGCTCCACCCTGTGGGGCCGGAGGTGCACAGGGCCAGCACGTAGGCCAGCGGCTGACCCTGCTGCTAGGGTCCCAGGGTTCCTCGATGGGTGAGTCTGGAGAGCGAGCAGAGGTGGCACCCAGCTGGCGGTAACCCATGAGCATCGTGGCCCAAGGCTCCCCTGCTGTTGGCTGAGGTCCCAGCAGATCAGAGCACGGTCCACCCCCGAGACCCACCTTCTCGGTCGACAGGGAGAAGATGGGGGCTGACGCCCCAGGAGGGACGGTCTTGCCTGAGGTCACATGCTGGCTGGGGATGGCACCAGGACCCGCTCTGAGCAGATTCCCAAACCCTGTGTGTGGGGCTCATGTGGATGAAGAGAAACCCAGCCAGCTCACGTGGCCTTGGGGAATGATGGCTTCTTGTGTCACTATGACTCTTTTATTCCCTGGAAAAAAGGAGACGAAAGGCACACCAGCTGGGTTTAGGGCTGAGGCGGTGAATATGTTTTGATTTAAACTGCACCATAAATTGGAGAGAAGTTTGTACCGGTCAACACAACCTGCCCAGAGGCCTGCTTTATGTCGGCTGGACTGGACTCTGCCCTCCGAGGAAGGGTCGAGAATGTGAGCCCATGATAAATGACACGAGGCCTCGAGCCCGGACTAACTCCATGCGCTCCCGTCTTCACTGTGTCTCGAGGTCAAGGAGCTAAGGAGAGGCATGTTTCCTCTCTCAGGACCCCTGAGGGGCGGGCCTCAGGGAGGGGCTGCCACAGGCCTATGGCCCTGAAACCCACTGTCCCCCACAACCTCCTGGACAGACGCAGTAGGGGCTGGGTCAGCCAGCCACGTCCACCTCGAGGGAGAGTTCTCGGCCTGGGGCCAGGGACGGGAGTGGAGAGGGCCAGCTGACCCAGCTGGTGAGTGGGGTTGTTTGTGTGTGGAGGGGGTTCTACCCGCCCCACTCCCCAGGGGGGACGCGTCAACACTGCTCTGTTCGGGAGGGCACGTGTGGGCGTGTGGGCGTGGGCCTTGGAAAATGCCTGGTCGGAGCCGGATGTCCACTTCCACCTCTGCTGCTGCGCGGCCTCGGGCCAATGCCCTGAGCTCTCTGTGCCTCAGGTTCCCCCTGCAAACGGACTCGAGTGCAGGAGAGTGGGTGGCATCCCTCGAGTCACGGACCGCATCCCCTTCCCTCAGACCCCCGAGTGCTGCTCACACAGCCCCCTTCAGACAGCTGGACCCCGAGCGGTCATTTCTCTTCAAAACGCCTTTTCCAGCAAAAGGCAATGCTGCAGATGCCAGCATGCGCTGGCACGTGCGACTCTGACATATTTTAAATAACTTTCACTAATTGTGCTCATTGTTCATCTTTTCTCAGCATTTTCATAAATTGCACTTAATTGTTTTCAGGTCGATTTCTTAAGGATAAATTGTTACCTAGAATCCTTGCTGAAGCATCTGCCCACACCGGCTCCGGGAGGCCTGGTGGGGCAGGCGGGTGGAGGGGGGCAGGGCTCAGCTTTTGCCTTGTGTGCCTGGTTTGGGGAGCTTTGATAGCATCTTGGTGGATGCCGGAATTTTCTCCAGAAGTTGGAAGCTGGTCTTCCCAACAATATGCCCCGGAATCGGAGGATGAACTACTCCAGGGCCAGAAAGATGAAGCGAGCAACCTGGGGCATCAGCGGAAGGAGTTCCGTGCCAGTCCCTGTGTCAGGCATCTCCTGTGCATTCTCTTATGTAATCCTTGCAAGAACCAAGTAAGGAAGGTTCTTTCCCCATTTAATCAATAAGGAAATGGAGGCTCAGAAGGGTGCCTGTCAGGAAGGTAATCACTGTTTCCTCCCCACCCTCGGCCTCACCCCCCACTGGCTCTGCACCCCTTGGCCATCCAATCCCTGCCAGGAGGTACCCAGCTTCCTCAGAGTGCAAAAGAGGCCGTTTCCTTGGCAAGGGGTCCTTCAGCCTCCCTGGGCCAGGCTGCCTTCCTTGCCAGAAGCCCCTCCTGGGAGGCTGTCCTGGGGCACAGCCAGGCCAAGTGTCCACTCCACAGAGCCGGGGTGCGGGCCTCTGGCTCCACTCAGGGCCCCCACCCTTAGGGGCCGTGGGCGGAATTTTAAGCTCAAGAAGTATTCTTAAAAAGCACCCAAGTGGCTTAGTTAAACCTCCTAAAATAATTGCAGTCAAGCAATTACTCCTTTTAAGGCGTCTGGAGGTGTCGAGCTCCAGGCTCACGTTTCTCATGATAAAAGCAAGCTCCTTTGTGCCGCGGAGGGAGCTGGGATGGCTCGGAGGCTGCTCGTTCAACAGGTGCTCCAACACCGTGGGTGCTCCTGTGTGCGGCCCCCATGCCTGGCAGGCAGAGGCAGGGAGCCTGAGGACAGGAGCAGGAGCGCAAAGGGAGGGAGCCAGTGGCACATTCGGAGTCCCCGCAGAGGAAAGAGGAAGTTTGCAAAGCAAGCTCTTTTCGACCTGCCCGCTCCCCAAAGCCAGGCCTGGCTCCATCCTGCTCCCCACTGCCCTCTGGAGAAGGTCCAGCCGCCCTCTGCAGTCGGGGCAGGGCAGCCTCGGAAGAGCCGAGAGCCCAGGACCTCAGGCACTCACCTTGGCCATGAAGCCCTTCTGAAATGCATCCCCACCCCATCCTCTCCCTCCCTCCCTCTCTCATTCATCTGTCCCAAATCACCTCCTCTGTGCTGATGGTGAGGGACGCAATGAAGCAAGGCAGCCCCTGCCCCCAGGGACCCCAGTCTGCAGACAGCCAGCCCTGGCCACACGCTATGTGGGGTTGTGACAGGGTGGGGCCAGGATTCAGAGGGCGGTGCCTGTCGCTGTCCTGGGGGTCCCGGGAACCTTCAGAGAAGAGCAGGTGGAACATCGGGTTCCTGGGCCAGACAGTGGTGCTGGCCTGGCCGCCTGGCTTGCTTTGGCCAACGGAATGGAAGTGGAAACGAGGGTGTGTGCATCCGCAGTCCCGGCTTGAGAGACAGCACCTGCTTCTGCTCCTGCGTCTGGGAGCTTCCCATCTCCACCGCGAGGAGGGCACACCTGGGCGTCCACTGCTCCTGGAAGGAAGGACGCAGGGAGCAGAGCTGAAGTGCACCCACGGCCTGCAGCGAGGCCCAGCTGTGCTCAGGGGCCGGGGTCATCCTCAGGGTCAGCCAAGCCAGGGTGGGAG
Organism: Diceros bicornis minor; assembly: GCF_020826845.1. NCBI lineage: Eukaryota > Metazoa > Chordata > Mammalia > Perissodactyla > Rhinocerotidae > Diceros > Diceros bicornis. Next base: position 3,020,003 of record NC_080747.1, on the reverse strand, counting down.
ATGCCCCAAGACTAGGGAGAGTACTTCCACCAGCCCACCCCCAGCCTCTCAGCTCTGCCGAGCCGCCTCCCTCAGAGCCGGGCTCTACCTCCAGACTCTTTTTTAGGGTGCTCCGTAATCTTCCTGAGAAGAGTGTGGGCTATAGCCCAAACCACTGCCCTTCATTCTCCACCCACGCCCACCTAACTCCCTGCCTGAGACCCCCACCCCGCCTGACCCCCCCCACCCTGCCTGACTCCCCACCCACCCCGCCTGTCTCCCCACCTGGCCCCTCTACCTCTGGGCCTTTGCCTCTGCTGTTCCTGCACCTGGAGGACAGTCCTCTCCACGCACCCCCTGACCTTCCACAGCCCCTTCTGCTTGTGGCTCCCCATCCTCCAGAACCGAATTCACATGCTACCCGCTATGGGATGGGCCTCTGACTGGCAGCAGTGGCCTCATCCCTCTGAGCAGCACTCCATCTCTGTCCTGTGCACTTGCTGCCTCACAACAAAACCGGTGATTGGCCCGTGAGAGCGACACTACAGCACGGGGGTCCGAGGACCCAGTGTGCAGCTGGACCACCAGGCCTTGCAGTAGGATGCGGGTCCCCAAGCCACACCCCAGAGACCCGGCTTCCCTTGGTCCAAAGGTGGAGCCCTGGGACCTGTCTTCCTTCCACTGCACGCTGAGGAGCAGCACAACCGGTGGCCAGAAGGGCCTGTGTCTGACTCACCCCCACACCCCTTCCCGTGCCCAGCGGTGGCACGGGGCAGGCTGTTTGTCCGATGACGCTGGTCTCCTCCACCATCAGAGCTCTGCGCCCGGAGGACGTTCCAAGCTGTCAGCCTTGGAGATGAAGAAAAATGGGCTGTTTCGCCTTTAGAAGACACACTCCGTTTTGGCTCCATCACTAACTGGCTCCACCGTGTCCCGGACCCCTGCCCGGGACCCAGCGGGATGGGGGGGTGCCACAGACCACGTGGATACAGGCTCGAAGGCCCCCCTTGTGGGATCCGGGCAGACCCCTGTCCCCCCATAATCTGTCGGACCCACCCCAGCCCCCGTCCTGAGGACCTTGGCTTCATCCCAGGAGGCAGGTCCTGATGGACCAGGCTGCCCCAGGAAGCTGATGGATGATTCTCAAGGGCCTAAGGGCCCCTCCACTCGGCCAACCCAGGAGACCCCTCCCAGTTCCCTCTCCCCCAAGCCCTGCAGGTCTCAACCCCCCGGGGCGGGGGCGCCGCTGACGGCAGCCGGGCTTCCTCCTCCTGGCCCTCCTTCATCCTGCAAGAGGCTACAGGCCAAATGCACTCCTGACACTCTCACTCCTCAAACCACAGACTCTTCATCTGATCACATAGGTGCCCTGCGGACCTCGGGCCTGGGTCCCCTTGGGTGATCGGTAATGTTAGCTCCCTTCTCTCCCACCCCCTCCCCAACCTGAGCCTAGGAGCCAGCAGGCCCCTGCGGTGCCCCCACCAAGAGCAGAACGCAGGGCCCACCCTTCGCTGCACTGGCCAGGAAGCCGCTGCCCCGTGAGCTGGGGTTCCAAGTTTTCCTCCTCGGCTCTTAACCTCACGGAGGAGATGCATGTCGTTAAACCCCAAGAACAAATTGATACTTCAAAATCGACTCCAGTTCTAACAGCATCTGCTTCAACCATCCTGGGCCCTCAGTACTGCGAGGGGAGATCTTCTGCCTTGTAAGCGCGTCCTTTCGCTCCCGGGGCTCCAGCAGAAAAGCCTGAATCATTCCAGAACAAATTAACTCCCAACTACCCAGCGTATCTCAAACGGGGAGGAAAAAAGAAAGTAAACACTAAATTGATTTCTTCCACGTATTTAAACACTACTCTGAACAATGGAGCGGGTATTTATACTCACACACGCATTCAAGTCCCGAGGTCTGAACAGTAGTCCTGCCTTCAGAGGCAACGGTTTACTGACTTGTTAGGGAAAGCACCAATTTCTCAGATAAATAAACCATTCTCAACTTGGCTGTAAACTGATTTTTTACTTTTACTTAAACTGAACCTTGACTATTCCAGTACATTCTTATTTTCTCTCTCACAGAAAAAAGACACAAAAACTCTAGCTCACAAATCTGCTTTCCTGGCTCCTGCCTTAAAGCTTACCCTGTCGTGGCTCACTTGTTCTCAAGTCTCTCTCACGTGTCTGCTCCTGCCCAGGCACCGTGCTGGGCCTGGGGACAGCGTTGGCGAGTAAAGCACCCAGATCTGTCTATGTTTATTGTCTTGTTTCAACCCCATAGAAGAGACCAGAGAAGTATAGAATATGCTGAAGTTTGTAACCGTGCTGGAGAGGGTGCATGAGTGCCCTCCAAGGACCCGAAATCACGCCGTGCAAGCAGGACCATACTGAGGGAGGCCTGGGCAGAGCTGGCGGCCAACGCCCCAACAAGGCAGAGCCAGACAGGAGAGGGAACCGTCACTGCAAAGACACAGAGAGCAGCAGAGGCCCAGCGAAGGCGGGACAAGCAGGTGCGGGGTGGGTGGGCAGCCGGGGGAGAGGGGCAGGTGTAATGCCTGGTCAGCATGCAGGACGTGGTTTCCGAGAGCCACAGGGAGCCAGCCCGGGCTTCTGGGCAGTTAGGGAACTATTCAAGCGAATGATTGCTTCTCCAAGATGAAAGTGGCTTTATAAAGGCAAGACATTTGCTGGAAAAAATTCAGATAACGTCGAAAAATATAAGGAAGAAAGTGGAACTCACTCCACGTCTCCCCACCCAGAAATAAGAATCACCGTCAACTGTTTGATAGACGTCCTTCCAGATACGAGCCCTGAATGTGCTCGTTGATCCCTTTGCATAAAGGGACTCATTCTCTGCTGGGTGTTCTGCAGCCTGCTTTTGTCAATTAATAACACATCCTGGATGGCTTTTCAAGGCAGTGGACATAGACCTGCCCCATCACTTGAAATCGCACAGTATTCCTGGGGAAGGATGCACCCGGACACATGTAGTGGCTCCCCAGGGAAGCACGCTGAGGTCTGTCCAGCTCTCAGTGTCATAGATGGCACTACAATGGACATCCTCCCCTGCACAGAACCCGCCAGGGGCGGGAGGGCAGAGTAGGTCAGCAGACAACCTGCTCGGTGTCAGGCTGTGCTCCAGGCGGGGGCCAGGGCAGGGCAGGGCAGGGTCAGATGCTTAGACCAGCGTGTCATGGAACCTGGTCCACAGTGACTGGCAGCCGTGGATCACCAACGTCGGAGAAAGACAGAAACTCACAGCCAGCTGAAAAAGGATCTGTGAGCAAACAGAGAGAGAGAAAACCTCCAGAAACAGGGAGGGATCCTAGCAGAGATGAGAGAAGATAATGCATTCACAAAAGAAGAACGTGGGCCTGTGAAAATGAACATTCGGCCAATAAGAAAAAATTCCTGCATATTAATTAGATGACATAGGAGGCTGAGAAGTAAAGTTGAGGCCACAGAGTGGAAAGAGAACAAGAATTCAGAGAGAGAGTGGGGCTGGGGCGAGGGACCTGAGAATCGGAGGACCCCGGGAGACCGACCACGGAATGAATGAGAGGACCGGAGGAGGGCCCAGTGCAAGTGCAGGGAGGCAGGCTCCGAGGATGTAACTCTGTCACGTGTCCCAAAATGAAGAGGAGTCAGAATCGGGGGCCTCCAGCGCCCAGCACGAGGCCGGGAAGCAGAGCCCTCAGTGCATCGTCGTGACATGTCCCAGCACGTGGAATACAGTCTCCGGAGGAAAACGGAAAGAGGTCACAAAACAGGATCTGGAATTAGGATGGATTTGAACTTCTCAGTTGAAGCCTGGAAGCTGGGAGAGAGCGGAGCACCGTGGCCGAGAAAGTTCACACCCAGCTGCCTGAACTCCATATCCAGCTGCGCTGTCCCCCAGCAACGGGGACAGACAGGAATTCCCAGTTTACTCAGAAGGGGTACCGCCCGTGCACCCTCAGCCGGGACCTCCCGAAGGATGTGCACCACCAAATGCGGGGGGCAAACAAGAAGGAGGAGGACATAGGACCTAGGAAACAGGGGGTCATCAAAGGAAAGGGACAGGAAGTTGTCCCAAAGTGCGAGCCCAGCCTCTGAGAGCAGGACAGAGAAGACGGCTTCCAGACGGACGTCTCCAGAGAGAAAACTGGATGGGATGAGCCGCCTGCTGTGGGAGCACAGAGGAGATCGTGTCCGCGCACGACTTCCTGGGAGAGTTCAGGGGAGGAACTGCTGATGGGCACATAGGGAACGCAGCAGGGCTTTAACACGAGAGAGGATGTGGCATGGCACACCCGGAGGGTGACTGGCTGTCCGTGGGGCGAAATGAAACAGACTGACGGAGACACAGCAGCGATTCGACGAGAGAAGGGATTTACTGATAAACCTGATTTGAAAGATTTAACCCATATGTTGACATACTGATTAATATTGAATAGTAATTTAATCCAAGCTGTGGTTTCACCATGTGGGGAGGTGAGACGAGACTGGGGAGAACCCAACGCACGTCTGTCATCGCGGAAGTCGAGCGGTGGTGTCTAAAATTTAAAATCAACATGCAGCAGAATAAGCGTGTCATTTAGAAATAGGGAGAGAAATGCCAAACCAATGAAACCATCCCAAACCAAAACTGACGAAAAGCTGGAAGTCTTTGCTTCCAGGAAAGGGGATCAAGGGGCGGAGGCTGAGAGACAGGTGGTTTTTATGATAAACCGGAGGAAGGATTCAGCTTTTTGAATTACGCTCGTAACATGTTTCAGTGAGATTAAAATTTAAGACAGAGTGAGAGGGAACGTGCTGGTTTCGAGGTTGGTCAGGAGCCTCCTTGTCCTCAGGCGTGTGGCTTCTGTCTGGAAAGAGTGTCAGAGCGCGGGGTCCTCCCCAGGCCCACGGAGCTCCCACGGGCCAGCCCAGCCCACCATTGGAGGCCAGCCCTCTCAACCCCGACTTGGGTCATGCTGGACCAGACTGTGCCCAGCAAGAGCCAAGGGAAGGAGCCTAGAGCCCTGCCTGGACCAGGGGGCTGGAGGGAGGCCTGGGCGGGTGTAGACAGATGCACCGGGTGGGAGGATGGATACAAGTGAGGGCCTGCAGGTGGGAAGGAGACCAGGGTGGTGTTGGTGGGACAGCCGAGGCCGCCTGACAAGATGGAGGGATCCAGGACTGCAGATGATCTGTTTGACTCCTGTGACGAGACTCTGCAGCCTCGCTCCCCTCCAGTGGAATCCTTCCCGAATTTTGGGACTGGAAAGCAATTGTGTAAACTTTTAAAAATGGATTTTTCGGAGATGCCTCCTGGTCCCTGCCACGAGGAGGGAGAAACGGTGACTCAGGGGTCCTCAGAGGCCCATCTACTGGTCAGAGAGCAGAGGCAGCTTCCTACGCGGGATGCAGAAAGAGGAAAGAGCTCTTCCAAACGCCTTCAGCCAGTGTCCACTCAGCGTGCCCCCTGTGCTCACCCGCTGTCTGAGCTCCTGCGAAGGCCCAGGCTGGGCTGCCACAGCATGTGTCAGTCACCTCTGCTCTGCTCCCCGGCCCTGAGTGTGGGGAGCACCTCCGTTCACAGCCAAACAATCCGATACCCAGAGTTCAGCCAAACTCACCAGCTGGCCATGGGAATCCGAGGGCCCCAACCCGGCCAGCAGCACCCCTTCCCAGCGGAGGGGCTCCTCTTGGGGTAGCAGAGCAGGCGGCCCTGCTGTCACAGGACCTCCCAAGGGCCCCAGAGATCCCCAGCCTGAGTCAGGAGTCACCATGGACACCTGACAACGGGGCGTCCTGAGAATGCCCAGTATCCCTGGACGTGAGCCTAGGGTCGGAGACAGGGAGGGACACGTGGGGTCTCTGGGAGTGCGGCCAGCACCTGGCCGGGCCCCTCCATGCCACGGGCTGCATCACCACGTCTTCCGAGAAGGTGCCCACCAGGAGAGGGCGGAGCCCACAAAGGCCGGGGAGGTGACCCCAGTCTGAGAAGGTTCCGGGTGGTTGGGCAAGTCCCCAGGGTGGAGGGTAGGTCTGCCAGAACCCTGTCCGCCCCAGCGCCGGAGCTCCCGGGGGACTCTGCCCTGAGTGGCAGAGGCTGGACCTGAGCCCATGTCCTCCCAGAGCATCAGCCTTCACCGAGGACAGGACTCTGAGACTTAATCCACATCTAGTCAGGCCGGGGGGTCCTCTCTGGGCACTCAGTGTCACTCCACCGGCCTTGGGGCTGCTGCTCGTGACACAGAGGGAGAGAGGCACCTCGCCCACGCACGGCGCCCTCCACAGGCCTCCGCCCTCGGTGGTCAGAGCCCTGCTTGGTGAGCAGTGGACTGGGGAGGTCAGTGAGCGGTGGGCGCAGCTGGGGCAGCTCATGTGAGCCCGGGTGAGAACGCTGACCGCCTGTACCATTTCAGTTATAGTGTTAACCTCAGTGAGAACCTGCAAAGTTTACTAAAAATGCAGATTCCCAGGCCCCCGCTCCAGCAATGCTGATCCGGAGCCTGGCGTGGGCCCAGGGCTCTGCATTTCATTATATCTGTTCTCAGTATTACTGTGGATGGAGGAAATCTTAGCTGTTGTTCATGCTGTTCCAGCCTGTAACACCTCCCCCCCCCCCCAGGTGTCAATTTCAACTTCGCTGTCAAGACTGAGTTTCAGTATCGCCTTGGAGACACCCTTTCGGACCTCTGGGCTGGACCAGGTGCCTCTGCTTGTCCCCTGGCCTCGGTGACCCCACAGTGTGGTTACTCCCAGCTCGGTCCTGCACACAGTAGGCGCTCAGCAAGGGTACTCGCTGAACAACACCTGGTTTTGGGCATGTTCTAGAAACAACAGCAGCAACAGCCACACAACCACCCTGGGGGCAAGGCCCCAAGCCCCAGAGTGGAGGCCTGGCAGCACTCCCTGAGGTGAGGCACACCCCGGGAATGTCCCCTCCCTGGGACTCCCCGTCCAGCTCTGCAGCTCCGTGCCTGCCCCAGCAGAGGCAGCCCAGCTCGGCCAGAACGGGAGCTCGGAGGGCCAGGTCCACCCCTAGACGGCCCTCGAGGCCCCACCTCCCGCTGCCTCCCCGTGTCGTGACCCACTGGAACGGGTGCCCAGGAGGGTCCCTCATCTGTAGGTCTTGCCTCCCCCAGGCCCTGTCAGGAGAGAGGAAGGACAGACAGACTTGCCTCACGCAGCCCTGAGGAGGCCCGAATTTGCAGCCACGCTAGACATTCCCTCCGTGCTGGGAGCCCAACTGTCTGGGCCGATCCCAGAGCCACGGACGCCACCCACTTCACTGGGCCACGGAGACACTTCTCTCCGAGGCCAGAGAGAAGTCGAGATAGTGCCCAGTGAAGGCAGTGTAGGACGGGTCCCGCTGCTCCGCGTCATTGTGTATGTGGGGAAACTGAGGCAGGCAGAGTGACACGGTGGTGGCAGTGACCCTAACAGCAGTTCTGTGTGTCCTTCACTCTGTGCCCACCCTGTGTTCATGTGACGAACCCTCACAAGGACCCCACGAGGAGGTCACCCCCACCCATGTCGTACGGAGGGCCCCAGGCTACACCAGATCCTCCCCTCTGCAGCCTTCCCAAGCGGGGCGCCTGCCCACTCACGGGCTGGCACACCCCAGTAATAGGCGTTGACTCGCTCCTGGACCTGCTGGCTCCCGGCCCGCTGTGCCCTCCCTGAAGGTTCAGGCTGGACAAGCGCTCTCTGGCAGGCTGGCTCTTGGGCCACGACCATGTGGACATGTTCTCAGGCCTGGAGGTGGGGCGACGGTGAGCTGAGCTGGTGTCCCAGGCTCTCATCCTGGGCTCTGGCCTTCTGGAAGTTGACTCAGCGACATGCAGGCCGGTGGCTGAAGATTCGGGGGGGATCCGAGGAGGCAGACAGAGCCGTCTGCCAAGGGAATACGGTAACAATGCACTAACCTCCCAGACGGGCGCCCGCAAGGCCTGTCAGCTTAGCCATGGGCTGCCTCTCCCTCCACTGCACCCGCATCTTCCTTCTGGAGAATCGCAGGCCAGGGGCGGGGCCTGAAGGTCATGCCCTCGGTGGCCCAGCCACAAGGTGCCAAACAGCAGAGAGCAGAAGCCCCTTCGTGCGGCAGTCCCCCAGGTCCCCCCACTGGGGCTACGCGGGGTGAGGCCCTGGGTGCAGGGCCTCAGATCTATCACCAGAGGCCTGCGATGTGTTTTGGTCCCTGTAATTTCCTGATTTTTAACCCATTGATTTGGTTGACGCTGTGACTGTAAGTCTGAGGCTAGGCTAGCCTGCAGGGCCCCAGTGTGCAGCCTCTGGGTCAGAGGGTCTGCTTTCATTCATTCATTCATTCATTCAACCACACCCATCCACCTGGCCTGCTCAGCTCCGGGGAAACAAAGATGAAAGACACAGTCCTGTGTGGGGTGGCGTGCAAGTCGACAGAGCCACACGCGTGTCACCTGTAGTGGCTGTAAAGTGTGTGCTTTAGTGGGACGGTGGCAGAGGGAGAGAGGGAGCCCTTGGTCCGCCGAGGGTCAGGGGAGGCTTGTGAGGGGTGGGGCTTGGGCGGGGCTGGAAAACCTGTCGGTTCTGCAGCCCTGAGGGAGGAACGACTCCTGGGGGGCCCTCTGGCCCCCCCGGTCTGTGGATCCTGCCTGGCAGGGGTGTCTCCCCGCCTCTTTTCCCTGCACCCCACTCAGTGCCCGTGGCGGGGGTGGCAGGAGGGTCTGTGAGGGGAGGTGAGCACAGGGACGCTCAGGCTGACATGGTGTGGGCGGTGGAGGCAGCCCATCGCCTGAGCGCTGCCTTTCCATATCCTCATCCTCATGCTTGTGCCTCAAGCCGGGGTCGGCTTACCAAGAGTGAAGAGCCTCTGGTGGGGCGGAGCCCGTCTCGGGAAGAGCCGACTAGCGGCAAGGTTAGCTGACCTCTGGGGAGCTCCGGGACAGCTGGGCCCGGAGGCTGAGCAGAAATTAGCCCCTATGGGACATCCCCGTCCCCTGGGCCCTTGGCCACTCGGCTCCACCTCTGTTCCTGCCACTGCTTGGCCTTGTGGCCTGTGGCCGTGTGGCCTGGGACTGACCTGTCTCACACCCTGGAATCGCCAATCCCTCCACCACTTTGTGACCCGGGTGAAGGGCTGGACCACAGTGCGCAGATGGAGTCTCCCAAGCACCTGCCAAAGCGGCCGGTGATGCAACCTGAGGTTGACTCCCCGTGGAGCGACCTTTGATGTGGTGACAGGAGACGAGAGGGAGCCAGCAGACAAACGCCTTCCCCTCCTCCTTCTGAGGGACTCTGCCAAGGCCCGGCTCATCCGGATGACCTGCCTGGAGACGTCCCTGGGGGCTCTGGCATCTCCTCACAGCGATGGCTGGCATGGTGCCCGGCCGTGCTCCCCATCCGTCCCCTCTTCCTCCCTGCTGCTGCCCTGAGATTGCGCCTCCCAGATAAACCGTGGGCCTTTAATCTTCACCTCACGCTCTGCTTTCTGGAGAGCTCGACTAGAACCAGGCGGAGGGCAGGGAGGGAGCCCCAGTCAGAGGGATCAGGCCGGGCGAAGACCCCGTGCGGAGGGGGCACGCACAGCAGGGGGCTTGAAGGACGTCCCCTGGGCCCGAGCAATGCTGAGAGAGCTGGGCGGGGCCTGGTGGGACACGGGAAGGGGCCCAGGCACTGGGGCGGCCATCTCGTCAAGTCCCAGCTCTGCCGTCTCCCAGCTCACGGCAGTCCCCGCGCGTGCAGGAGGCCGGTGACAGCCCTTCTCAGGCTGCTGGGTGGTTGGAGGGGTGGAGTCCGCGGGCAGCGCGGCACATAGGAGGGCTGGCTTCTTGGCCAGTTTCTCCCCACGTCCCCGGACCCAGGAGCCACCGCAGAGAGATGACCCCACTGACCCCCTGGAAGGGCCACCCCAACGGCCAGCAGGCACGTGCACGGCACGCACCCCACCTCTCCCCGAGTTATTTCCAACTTTATGTCACGCCGTGTGTAACTCGAGAGACACGCGGGCCATGCGGTTCTGACTCGCCGGCAGCTGTGCTCCAGCCAGGGCCGCACTGAGCCTGTTCTCAGTCCCCAGCTTTGTTTGTCAGCTTGTTTTTGTTCAAAGTCAAGACATTTCTTAAACCAAGGCTAGTGAACCGGAAAATGGGGAGTTCAAGTTTGGGTCAAAATAACCAACTGTGAATTCAAGGCGGGCTTACGGCTCCAAAGGAGTTGTTCCATCCCTGCCCCGATCACACACGCGTGCACACACTCACATGCACACACGTTCACACTCACAGATGTACACACGTTCATTCACACACTCCATGCACACACACTCACACTTACATGCATACACACTCACTCTTACATGTGCACACTCACATGCACACACAGAAGCGTGTGTGAGTGGAGATCTGCAGACCCTTCCTCCCACAGCGCACAGGAAGGGACAGAGGCGGAGCAGAGGCCCCGGGGGGAGAATTACCACACCGTGACCCCGTGGGGCTGGTCCACACCTGTGGGTTGCTGCGACTCTGGACGGCTCCCCCCTCCTGTGCACCTCCGTCTCCCCATCTGTGAGATGGGATCCTCCCTGCCTCCCCGGTTGCCGGGAAGGGCTGTTGAGAAGATGTAAGAGAGTGCTCTGCCGGCTGCTAAGTGCGATGCCATGGGGGTAAGAACAGTGTCTCCTATGATGACAGTGCGGCCACCCGCTGCTGGGGACCCAGGCACCAGGGGACAGTCTGTGGACTGGTGACACTCCTAATCCAGCTCACGGGATGGTCAGGTGCCTGCATGAGACCAGTGCTGTCGAGACCTGCTGTGTGATCTTAGGGGAGCGCCTGCCCTCTCTGGGCCTTGGCATCTCTTCACCATCAGAGCAGCTGCTGCTGTTTGCTGAGAGCCCAAGGGTGTCGGGGCCTGGGCTGGAGCCACACAGCACTTCCTGTCTGTGCAACGAGGGACACTGAGACTCAGAGAGGAGAGGAACTGGGGCAAGACTAGAGAGTGAGGCCCGCAGGCGTGGCGGTGGCTCTCGATCCGTGTTTGTGAGTGTGATGTGAATTTTACGTCAACCTGACTGGGCCATGGGCGCCCAGACATTTGGTCAAACGTGATGCTGGGTGTGTCTGTGAGGGTGTTTCCGGGTGAGATTAATATTTGGATCAGTAGACTGAATAAAACAGATTGCCCTCCCCAATGTGGGTGGGCCTCATCTGATCAGTTGAAGGCCTGAATAAAACAAAACGATCTCCTGCTGCCTGACTGCCTTTGAACTGGATCGTTGTTTTCCCTACCTTTGGACTCAGACTGAAACATCAGCTCCTCCTGGGTCTCGAGCCTGCTGGATTTGGACTGGAACCACACCCTTGGCGCTCCTGGTTCTCAGGCCTTTGGCCCTGGGCTGGGGCCACGCTGCTGGCTCTCCTGGGTCTCAGCTAGCTGCCTGCAGATCTTGGGACTTGTCAGCCTCCGTCACTGTGTGAGCCGATTCCTTGTAATAACTCTCTTTGTACGCACGTGCACACCTCCTGTTGGTTCTGCTCCTTGGAGAAGCGCGGTGGGCAAAGGGCACCCGCCGTGTGGACCCAGCCCCGTGGACTTCTCACCTCGGTGATGACCGCGGCTCTGGCTGTCCTGGGGAGGGCACCGCGCGCCCGCTGCTGGTCCGAGCTCTGTGCTCACATCGACCCGTTTAACCCCCGAGGAGAACACACCAGCAGTCTATGGACTGGGAAACTGAGGCCCAGGGAGGTGAAGTAACGTGCTCAGAGACACACAGCTAGTAAGTGATGGAGCTGGGGTTGGACCCCAGCCACAGGCTGGCTCCAGGGCCTGCACTCTCCACCCCTGCCCCTCATTGCCACTCAGAGCCACGTGACCCCTCTGACAAGGGCACCCAGGGATGCTGGGCCTGCCCCATTCTACCTGCTCAGTGTGAGGGGGCTGGACAAACAGCAGCTGTGCTGGGAGCCCCCCGGAGCATCCAGGCCTGCACCCTCCCTGTGCGGGCAGGGCCTGACCCAAGTAAGTGATGACGTCGGGGGGCCTGGCAGCACAGGAAACAAGAAAAGGGGGCTCAGAGGCAAGAGATATCAGTGTGGTCCAGGCAATACTGGAGGTCTGCCTGGAGGAGGGGGCATTGGGCTAAGTCAGAAGAAGGGGGACACTGGACAGGAGGATGAGGTGGACGCAGCCTTCACTGTGCGAGCAAAACCACAAAGGCGCAAATGTGCTGGCAGGGGCTCAGGCCAGCGAGGAGACACCTGCGGGAGGAAGAGGCAGTGGGCAGGGCCAGAGGGGCTGTGACCACCGAGAGGTCACGGCTGGTGGATCAGTCGGGGTTCTTCAGAGAAACAGAATCGACAGGATGGATGAACACGTTAAGATATTTATTTTAAGGAACTGGCTCATGCGGTTGTGGGGCTGGCGAGTCCGTAGGGCAGGAGGAGATGCAGGCAGGAGCCAGCGCTGCCGTCTTGGGGCAGAGCTCCTTCCTCCCCTGGGAGACCTCAGTGTCTGCTCGTAAGGCCTTCGCCTGATTGGAGAGGCCCACCATATTCAGGGTGATCTGCTCTACTTACAGTCGACCACCTCTGCAGAACCCTCGCAGCAACATCCAGACGAGTGCTTGATTGTCAAGCACGAGTCACTGGGGCCTGCAGTCTGACCAAGGCTACACGTGGAACTGACCACCACAGTCGGTCAGAGACCACAGCAGGCCTGAATCAGGAGCCCTGAAGTCCAGGACCAGCTGCCAGGATTTGTGCAACTTGGAGACTGTTGCTCCAGGTGTGGCCTCAGTTTCTCCGTCAGTAAGACGGAGAGTCTGTCCCTGAGGGTCTGCCCTGTGGGGACAGCGGGGGAGAAAATACCCAGTCCCCACTCTGGGCCAGGGAAGACCTTCTGGGTTTTGACGACTGTGTAGGAGTCTGCTGGGCAGCCCAGGTGGAGTGTGTGTCAGGTGGCCGGGCTGTGGGGAGAAGCGCAGGATGCTGGGGGAGGGGGGGCTGCTGTGCTGTTAGGTAGAGAGAATGGCCCCTCGCATCAGCCTTCCATCCCAGCTGGAGGGAGCAGGCTGAAGGGGGCGGGCTGTCTCTGCCCCCTCTCCCTGGCACCCGCCCAGTTTGGGAGTGGGAAGCGAAGGGCTTTTCTCAACCACAAATCTGACCATATAATTTCCCATTCAAGCCTCTCAGGGGCTTCCCAAAGTCCACAGCGTGACTTCCAGGGCTGCGCTGTGAAGACACAGCCTGAGGCTCGCTGCGACCCAGGAGCCCACGTAGGTCGGGGAGAAGACATGCAAATGAGCCACTAGCCGAAGGCCTGCGCTCGGCAGCCCTGCCCACGTGGTGACCTCAGGATGACCACAGTGAGATGGACAAGTTTTGGGGTGTCCCCTAAAGCAGGAGCTTCGCTGTTTGCAGTCGTTGCTCAGACGAGGTTTGGGGCAGCACGCGCTACCTCTCATCGTATACACTCCCAGCCTCAACCTCCTCCACCGGGCAGTGGAGGACCAAATAACGGCACCACCTCCAACCTCTGGACAAGGTTCTGAGAAGGAATGGTCCGGAAGCCCCAGCGTCAGGGCCTGGCACTTTGGGAGTGTGCAAGATATCCAGCCATCCACCAATCTATCCACTCACCTATCCACCCCCACACACACACATCCATCCTTCCATCCATCATTTCATCCGTCCATCCATCCATCATCCATCCACCACACATCCATCCATCCACCCACCCACTCACTCGTCCATCATTTCATCTGTCAACCCCTCCATCCACCCACCATCCCATCCATCCATCCACCAGCTCACCCATCCATCTATCCACTTATCCGTCTACCCACCCATCCACCCATCCAACCATCATCCATCCAGTTATCTCTCTATCCACATCCATTGAACAAATAGATCTTGAGCTTCTGCTGTGGGCCCGGCCCTGTCCGGGTTCTGGGGAAACAGGAACAAGTCAGCCTGACAGGTCCCTGCCCCGTGGAGCTGACCTTGGGGGTAGGCTGAGCAGACGATGATCTGATAAACAGATTCCTTACCAAGGAGAAGAGCAGGTGCCGAGGACGGCTGTTCTCCTCTCCTGGCTGGGTCCCCGTTCTGTCCTCTGTCTCACCGGGACGAGCAGCACCCAGACCTGACAGTCTCGTGCCTGTGCCTGACTGCAGGGGGGCCTGGCTCTCCGCAGGGGCCCCAGAGCCTGCACAGAGAAGCGGCACCCCGTGGGCCAATTACACTCTGCAGGCGCCGCACGGCCACGCTTGCAGGAAGACAGGGAAGATTCCACAGCCAAGCGCTTCTCCAACACCCATTTCCTTAAATCTTTTATCAAAATGTCAAATCGCTCTGAGGAAGCTCCTGATGGGACCGGGGACGGGCTGTTGGAGGAGGGCTTGGGGAGGTGCTAACAAGCTGGAGAGTTTGCCTGAGAGAGGAGCCACCTTCCCCGAGGACACCGACGAGACCCCTGGCGGATGTGGAAGAACGCCACATGGACTGGGGTTCTGGGGAAGATCTGGAGGCTTCCCCGGCTACCCTGTGGTGGTGGGCACTCCTGCCGAGGACCGACACGGGGGACCCGGTCAGCGATACAGAGCAGGAGCAGGGGCAGTCCAGGCCCTGCCGTGTGACCCTGGACACGCCCCTCGCCAGGCTTCAGGCCCCCAGGTGTAAAACTGGGGGTGGGACAGCCATCATCGTCCTCATGGGGAATCAGCTAGCAGGGCCTCTTCGCCCTGATGTCTCAACTGCCCCCTCCGTGCCTGCAGCCCCACCCACTAGGGAGACCAGCTCCCCCTGCCTCCCAGGGGGACAGTTTGCCAGTGAGAACTTGGCTGGCAGGGGAGCCCACACAAATGGGCCCTCGTCTCCGTGCCTCAGCGGCAGAACCGAGCCCTTCCACCCCAGCCCACGGTTGCTGGATAAGGGATAAGCAAATCCAGGAGAAGCGAGCTTGGTGACCATGGAAACCCAGCCTCTGTGAGCTCAGATTCCTCAGGGACGGTGCAGGAGCTGAGGCGAGGCAAGGGGCCAGGCTGAGTGTTGGCGGGGCAGGGCGGGCTTGTCAGAGGAGGGTCGGGATGACAGAAGCCCCCTGAGGGCACAGAAGGTTCCAGAGTCTGGGCAGGCTGCCTCCTTGGGCTGTGCTTCCCGGTGTTAGGGCGCTGGTCCCTCAACTTGTTCTCTGTTCCCTGGGTGCCTGCTCTGCACTGGGTCTGGATCTGATGCCCGTGGGTGCCCCTAGGGCCGGGCACAGGGTTGGTCCACATTTATGGGCAGTGGTGGAGGAGGGGGACACTCGGTCTACCTCAAGAGACCGCCTGCACCGAGAGCCTCCTGCCGTGGCACCTGCAGGAATCGCCTCCGCTTCTGAGCCGGGCCACACGCCTCCTGGCGGCCCGGCAGTGATCGAGCATGGCAGGGCACAGGGCTCACCAGCTCCGGCCAACACCAGCTCCTCTGGGGCAGCCTTTGCCCTGGAGCAGCCGTGGGCCGACCGGGACTTCCCCAGAGCTGCACCACGTCTCAGGCCCCTCCGACTGCTTCCCCAGCCGTTCCTCCCTTTCACAGGCGCCTGACTCCCATCGCCATCCAAAAGCTCCCCCTGATCACACCTGCCCCCCACCGCTTTGTCTCTCACAAGCATAACCCCAATAAACCTCTGGCTCTTCTAATTCCATCAGGACGTCTCCTTCCCAGAACACCCAAACGGTCACAGTCAGCTGAAGAAATGAATGAATACCCACACAGGGCCTCGATCAGTGTGGGCTGACTCAGAGACAGGATTGCTTTGGGGCCTGCACTTCTGCCGTCTTCAGATTCAAGGGGCAAATTTTGGTGGAAGGAAGACGAGGCTTGTGATGAGTGAGGAAACACGCAGGGGGACGATCGACATGAGAATGCAGAGCCTGAAGCAAGAGTTAAGTTGCTGCCACTTCATGTGAGAGGAGCAAGGCCAGGACAGCGAGTAAGGGGAAAGGAAAGCGAGACAAGGAGAGATGCTCGTGACCGATGTGTCCCTGCGCAAGCCGCACTTGACAATGAGCAGGAAGAGACAGGCAGACATGCTCACCGAGCACATTGGGGCTTCTCAGGAGGGGCTGCAGGAGGATCACAATAGGGGTAGTCCATGGAGGGAAGTTATTTCCTACCCTCCTCTGTCTCCTAACTGTGCCCTCCTCTCACAGTATCAATCGGCCACTCGCTGGCCACGCGGGAAGCCAGTCCCCAGGTTCAAGTCGGGGTGTGGCATTCCCATCAGATAGTGGGGGCCGCCTGGCACAGGTCAAGTACCAACCAAGAGCCAGATGGAGGCACTCGAGTGGCTGAGGAGGCACACAAGACTGTGTCTCCACACACTGCCCAAACCCGGGCCTCGAGGAGTCCTGGGGCGAGGGAGAGGCCCAGCGCATTGGAGTCCGGCGTCCTGGGGCAGGTCACAGGGCCTCTCTGAGCCTCGTCTGTGAAGTGGGCACAGTAGAGCCTTCTTCTGAGGCTGGGTTAGGACCCTGCAGCTGCTGTGACAAATTACCACAAATTGGATGGCTTATAACAACAGAAATTTATTTTCTCACGTTTCTGGAACCACGAGTCCAAAATCAAGGTGTCAGCAGGGCTGGGCTCCTTCCAGAAGATCTAGGGAAGATCCTCCCTGCCTCTCCCAGGTCCTGGGGGCTCCGGGCGTTCCTCAGCTTGGCCGCATCACCCTGGTCTCTGCCCCGCCTTCACAGGCCTCCTCCTCTGCTCTCTGTGTCTCTTATAAGGACACTTGTCACTGGATTTAGGGCCCACCCAGGTGATCCAGGATGCTCTCATCTGGAGATCCTTAATTACAGCAGCAAGGATCCTTTCTCCACATGATAGCACGTTCTGAGGTTCGAGGGGTCAGGACGTGCACCCATCTTTGGGGGCCCCATTCAACCCACTCCATGAGGGGAGAGAGATGGCAGACATGAGTGACCGGGTAGCCCGGAAGGGAGCACGAGAGTCCCCCTGGTGTGAGGACGAGATGGCCTCTCTGGATAAAAGGCCAGGCGGTGCAGGAAGCCCGTCTCCCCTGTGACGTGGGCTCAGCCCCGCATCACCTGGGCTGTGTGCAGATCAGCAGGGACGGGGCCGCGAGGACACCCAGGACCGCCGCACGCAGTCAGAGCCCCAGTGAGGAGCCCGAGGGGTTCACGGCGCCGAGCAGGAGAGGCTGCGGACAGGAGGCCCATCACCTAGGCGGGCAGTCGGGTTGCCGTTTTAGCAGCAGCGTGGCTCGTGGCTCGTGGCTCGTCCTGCTCAGTCCCTGCTCGCGGGGTCCCGTCCTTCCCCTTAACCTGGGGTGGAGGAGAGCGGGGCCAGCAGGGACCTCCTCCTCCCCACTCGCTCCAGGCCTGGCTCACAGTGGATGGACACATAGGAGATGCGGCAGGAGGCACCCACAGGGCCCGAGAGCGCAGCTCGGTCCTCCTGGCCTGGGGTGACCACAGGGCTGGCGTCCTCTCCATGACTCTGGGCACCTTGCTCTCTCCACGCTCCATTTCCTCTTCTGTAAAGTGGGGATCATCATGGTCCCAGTGGTGCGGCTCTTCTGAGGATAGAGTGAGCTAATATCCACAGAAGCTTCCGAAATGGTGTCTGGCACGTGGTGGGCCCTAGGGGAGAGTTAGCTGTTGTCGTTGTCGTGAGGGTTTGGAATCCTCCTCGGTGCCATGACAATGAGCGTGTCCCGTGTGGACCCTGGGGGCTGAATGGGGGACCCGCCCAGAGTCTGTGGGGCACACAGACCAGTGCAGGGCAACCTCCTGTGGCCCATTCTGTGTCAGAGGCATGTCCGAGGGGGCAGCCTTCTCCTGGGCACGGCTTTGCCTCTCTGAAGAGGCCTCAAGGGTCCGGCAGACCTTCACACGGAAGAGGTGAGGAGAAGCTCGTGACTGACGGGTCAGCTGGACACCTGCGGGGGAGGGGGAGGCCCAGGGCACCCCTCCCCCATGAACCAGGGATGCTGCTGGGGCACTAAACACATGCCCTTCATCCGTGCTACTACACCCTAAGCGGTGGGGGCCATTATTATCCCCATTTTAAAGTCCATGAAACAAGGATCAGAGAGGTTAAGCCACATGCCCAAGGTCACACAGCTTGGAAGCAGCAGAGTAGAGATTTAAGAGTGATCAGTCTGACTTCCAAGCAATACCCTTGGTCTCCCGGCCGGCTCTTTCTCCAGCATTCACAGGAAAGAGGGGCTGCAGACAGCCCTGCAGTATCCTGGGAGTTAGCACAAAGTTAATTAGCATGGAGGTTAGGAAATAATAACTATGCAAACCCTGGGATGGGGGACTCGGTTGAACAGAAATTCAGGTCAGGACGGCTGGGGATGCATCTGGGTCTCTTCCCCTTGGAGGAGCACACCAGCATCACGGGAGCGAGGCTTGCATCCTCCGGTATTTGGAACATGATTCTGGCCGCTCCTGGGTGTCTAGGATGTGGCGTCCTGACCGTGACCTGCAGATAGCCCGTCTCCGTTCTCCTCCACCTGCCAGGAGGCTCGATCCCCTACCCCAGGTCCTGGGGGGAGCACATGAGGCCCCTTTGTCCACCACACCAGCTCCCTCACTCACTCCATGCCACGGCCAGCAGCTCTTGGCTGCCCTTCCCTTCCAGAGAGGCCTCATTAACATGAGCCCCTCTCACCTCCTGCTCCCCCAAAAGTGCATCCAAAGCTGGGAGACAGTGGGCGAGGACCCTCCTTTCCACACTCCTCCAGGTCCCTGTTAGCACAAAGCAGCCTTGCTGCGGCGCAGCCTGGCTTCCTGGACTGTGGCACCCCTCCCACCACAAGCCCCACGATGGCCGTGGCCGTGACCATATTGTTCCTACTGTATCATCACCCAGCCCAGTGCCAGACACAGACGGGGCCTCAACACTCTTGCTGAGTAAGTATTATAGAAGTAAACCCTAAGACATGAGCCGCTTATATGTGCCAAAAGAGTCCACTTTGGGCTCCGGCCATGAGAAATTCCATTTGCACTCTAGAATCCAGTGACGGCCATGACTAACCCCCCACTGCTGATTCCCACCGTGAGCCCTGGATCCTGTGCTCCACTGGGACCCCACTTTACACACACAGAGGGGGCCACTCTGTCGGGCTATCGATCTGGATCCTCAAAGCCCCTGACCTAACCAGCAGCTCTGATGTTTTGATCTTTGATTTCACTCTTGAACATGTGAATTATATAAGTGTGGGCAGCCTGAAAACATGTCTGAGCACCCGGGACCCACACAGGTCTGGGATGGAGCAGGTGGGTGTTCAACGAGTCCTCTGTGGATGAATGTGTGGGTGGATGGAAGGGTAGATGAGCGAGCAGATGGGTAGATAGGTGAGTGGATGAGTAGATGGGTGAGTGGGTGTGTAGCTTTGTGAATATATTTGTGGAAGGCTGGGAGAGTGGATTGTGGTTAAGTAATTGGATAGGTAGATGCGTGAACCAACAAATGGATGGATGCATTATAGATGGATGGATGGATGGGTGGGTGGGTGGGTGGATGGATGGATGGACGGATGGATGGATGAATAGATAGATGGTAGGGTGGATGGATGGGTGCATGTATGAGTGGATGGGTGGACAGGTGGATGGTGGGGTGGATGTGGAGGGGTTGGGTGGGTGGAAGGAGGCATGGATGGGCAGATGGGTGGGTAATTGGATAGAGTGGTACATGGGTTGTGGATGGTGGATGGATGTGGGAAGGGCATTAACTTAGACAAGATTTTCTTATTCAAAAAACCACGCAAAAGCCTGAGGGAAGAGATTGTAGCATCAAAAATGGAGGGATGCTTGAGGAGTTGGGGCACCACGAACAAATGAGAAGGGAGTAAGGAGATATGGCCTTACAGCCGTCTGAGACACAGGCCCAAGAAGGGGCTGGGGGGCCCTCAGCCCAGCCGGAGAGCCACCCCCGCCCTGGCTGAGGTTCTTGGCCTGGTACAGTCACTCCACCAGGGTCAAAGCCAGCAGTATAGACAGGCAGGTGTCCTTATTCCCATTGTAAAGGAGAGAGAGCCGCATCCCAGGGAGGGGAAAGACTTACCCAAGAGCCCATCCAGACCCGGCAGAGGCCACCGCACCCAGCCTTCTTGCCCATCTCTTGGCTCTTTCCTCGGCAGTGGCCTTGGGAGGAAAGGAGCGTCTGGGCCGAGGCCGCCAGGTGCACCTCGGCTTGGCTCTCCTCCATCGCCAGCCCCCCGCCCCCTGGTGCCAGGCTCTATTTCGAGAGAGAGAGAGAGAGAGAGAGAGAGAGAGAGAGAGAGAGAGGGTGGGGAGAGGCAGGAGAGCCGCAGGTTCCCCAAGGGGCTGCTGCCTCGCAGGAATCGCTTGAAACATTCCTGCCGCGCAGCCCAGAGCAGATGGAGCGGAAGCACAGCCACCAGAGCCCCTAGTGCAGTTGCGCGGCAGAGGGGGCGTGCTCGGGGGTGGCGGCCTGGTGGAGAGAGCCCCGACTGGGAGCCAGGGGCCTGTGCAAGGTGCCCAGCTTTGGCGTGCGATAAGAAAATAATCATAATCATAACAATAATAGCGCCTCTGTCATAAGTGCCTCCTGTGTGGCTCCCTCTTCTCGGCTCATGAAATCTCAGCTCGTGCCGTGCTGGTCACAGCTTGGGGGGGGGGACCCACTGCATGCCAGGCCCTCGGCTGCACACCACCCTCTGCACACAGGAACTACCCCCGGACAGAAGCGGAGCCGGGTCCACCTGATCATCTCGTCTCCACACCACAGGCTTCGCTCCCGGTCTCAGCTCCCTAACGGTCTCAGCGCCCCCGCCCAGAACAACCCGCCAACAGCCCCTCCATGCTTCCCTCCTCCTCGGCCCTGGCCTCTGCCCCCACCCCGCCCATCCTCTTCCGGAAACCACACCATGGACAGTTCCAGAATTTGGGTCCCAGAGCCTTTGGACACCTTCCCCTCCCGCCAGGGAGTGACCAGTGAGGAGGAGGACGGGAGGTGCGAGGACTCGGCTGAGCCTCCAGGGAAGGTCTGGGAGCTGGGCGGACACCTGGGTCTGAGGCCCAGGCTGTGGTCAGTGCAGGGGAGGGAGAGGCAGGTCCTCAGCATGCCCGAGGGAGAGGGGGACAGGAGGCCAGAGCCCTGGGGACACACGGTTGACAGCCCTGAATAAGGGGTGGACAGAGGGGGAGTAGCCGGAGGGGGAAGGAGAGGCAGGGACTGGAGACCTCACATCAAGGAGGAGGCGTCCGCGCCCTCACGGGCTCAGCAAGGGCTTCAACGCCTAGACGAGCCACGTTCGGGAGAAGAACGGGACGCTCCAGAAATACAGGCACAGGGATGAGCACGAGGTCACCAGGAACTCCGGGAGCACCGCTGTCTGGGGCGGTGCGCAGAGGCAGGCTCACCACCACCGGCCGGAAGCAGATGCACCCCCACCCGGCCCGTGGTGACTGCTGCCACGGACGCCCTGGGTCCTCGCACCCTGGTCACCCCTGCCCAAGGCTGGCAGGGAGCCTCTATTGGCCACGTGAGGAAACGGAGGCCCAGGGCAGGCTGGGGTTGGCCCCACTACACAGCAGCCCCCACTGCAGAGGCAGAGGGACCTCGGGGTGCGTGTGGGTGCTGTTCGAGGATGAAACCTCGGTCCCTCAGATGCAGAGAGGCCCTTCTCGGGATGGGGGACATGTCTGCTCCGCACCCTGTGGCTGGCGCCCGCCGTCTTCCCGGGCGGCCTTCCTCAGGACGGCTCTGACTGTGACCCACTTTCTCCCCACACAGGCTGGAGTCTGCCCCCAGGTACTTTCTGTCCCCTGGCTCAGACCTCTTGCTGATGCTGGTGCCTCAATTTAAGCCTCCTGCTGGGTCAGCAGATTTGCAAACCACGGGTTTCTTCAATTTCTTTGGGGAAAAAAAGAGGGAAAGAAAATTATTTTCCAAAGTATTATCTTTCTTCCCAATCAATCACGGCCACCGGGCCTGGCTACAGCCCAGGTCCTGTCTGATGGCAAGTCCCGGTGACTCAGTGCCTGGACCAGTCGGGGGTTCAGGTGTCCAGCAGGGGAGCAGCCCCTGCCGGGTCTCCTGCTGGCCCTCCCTGCTAGGACTGGCAGCCTGGAGGGGTCTGGCCTAGCCGGGTGGGCCAGGGAGTGAATCTTCACCCCCTACCCCCACACACAGCCCGTGCCCCTGGCCAGCAGAGTCCACGTGTCCACGGAGCAGGAGGGGACACTGAATCAAGGGTGAGGTTGGGAGTCCGGAGGCCTCTCCTCACCAGCTAAGGTCCCACCATCAAGCTCCTTCCTCTTTCCCACAGGCCTGTTAGAAGAGGCCCCTCTTCCCCTCTTCTCCACAGCCTGTTAGGAAACGAGGCCCTGGCGACCTGCCATCCCGACCCCTCTAACAGCCGCAGCTCCTGCCTTTCCCTCCCGCTGTGTGGCCTCCACCGGCCCCCGGGATCCTCCACCCATCCGTGACAGGGGGGAAGTCAGACTTGGTGGCTCTGGAGTGAAGGGGGAGACGCACGAGAAGCCCCGAAGTCCCGCTGGGCTCGAGGACAGGGCCATGAGACTCCCCAGTGGTGCTCAGGGGACACACGCTGGGCTCTGGGGGGTGTTTGGTGAAGACTGGATGGTGTCGGTGAAGAAACGCCAGCCTGACAGCAGGTCCCCTCCAGGAGGATATATCTGTTTCTATCCATATCTAGATCAATGTCCATATCCAAGTCCATATCTATATCCATCCATCTGGAGAGAGAGAGGGAGGGGGTGGGGGGCAGGGGTAGCGGTCTGAATGATGGCACCGGGCTGCTATGTCCACATCCTGATCCTTGACACCCATGAACGTCACTGTGGTGGCGGAAGCTGTGGTGGCGTCCGAGGTCTCGAGAGGACTTCACCCTGGGTCACCTGGGTCACCTGGGTCAGGGGCTGCTCTGGGGGCGGAGCTGCAGCCGCCACAGCACAGGTGGAAACTGCTGTCCTGGGGGCTTCCATTCCAGTGGGGAAGGGCAGAGAGAGGACCGTGGAACAAAGATGGGCCAGAGCCAAGCAGGTTCTCCTCCTGTGGGGAGAAGTGCTGGGGTGGGCCGCACTTCCAGAAGGTGCTCCAGAAGAGGTGGCGTTTGGGGGAGGGTCCGTAGGACGTGGGGAGAAGCTACACATATCTGGGGGAGGCTTTCCCAGTGGGGAGGGGGAAGCAAGGGGGAGGGAGTGGAGCCTCTGACAGCAGGGCGCCCGCAGGCGGGAAGGGGGTAAGGGCAGGTCAGGTGGGAATTGCTTCCAGACCATTCCACCCTCAGGGCTGGCTGTGGTGGGGCTGCCACCCTGGGAGGTGATGCGTGGTGCGGGCACACGGGGGAGGGAGAGTATGTGTGGGAGGGCGTCAGGAGCGCCGTTTCGGACGTGCCACATTTCAGGGGCCTGCCCCATGTGCAATAAAACTACCAGGCAGGCAGACAGATTCAGAAGCGGGGGGCTCAGAGCTACAAACTGGAGGTTATAGAAAAGAGCTGTTATTTACGAAGAGACTGGGACGCGACAGCCAAGTGGGGGGGGCGGGCACGAAGGCAGAGAAAGAGCCGGGGGCCGAGGATGGCACCCAGGGTCCCTGCAGTGTGCAATGTTGGGGGTCTGGGAGAGGAGGAGGAGCCGCCAAGGTCACCAGAAGGAGCAGCCGAGGGCGAGAGGAGGGTGGAGAGAGTGAGGTGAAGCAAGTGGGGGCCGGGGAGGGAACCACCACGTGTGATGCCACTGACGGGTCAGGCCTGATGGGGACGAGACTTGACTGTTGGGCGGAGCCATGGGGGTCCCTGGGGACGTGGCCAGGGTTCTTGGGTAGCAGCAGAGGGAGGACACCCTGCCGGGAGTGGGCTGGGGGGGAGCCAAGGAACGGGATCGTGAAAACAGAGCCTCCGGGGAGTTGCGCTCGGGGCACAGGAAACGGATGGGACCTTAGCCAAGGGGGCAGCGGGAGGGCTTTGTTTACTTTTTCATTGAGGTGGACAATGCCGTGGCATTTAGTGCATCCACAATGTTGTGCAACCACCACCTCTGGTTCCAAAACATTTTCCTCACCCCTAAGGAGCCCCCGTACCCATTGAGCAGTGACACTCCATTGCCCCTCCCTCGGCCCCGGCGGCCACCAATCTGCTTCCATGTCTGCGGATTTGCCTGTTCTGGGCCTTTCATATAAACGGGATCATGCAGTACGTGATCTTTGTTCTGGCTTGTTTCACGTAGCACCGTGTTTTTGAGGTCCATCCTCGTGGTGACGTGTATCGGGGCTTCGTTCCTCTTGAAGGCTGAAATATTTCGCTGTGTGGACGGACCGTATCTGTTTATCCATTCGCCCGCTGGTGCACCTGCGAGTTGTCTCCACTCTTCGGCTCCTGTGAATAACGCCACTGTGAACACGGGTGTATGGGTCTCTGACTGAGTCCCTGTTGTGCTAGTTTGCTCAGCACCATAACAAAATACCAAAACCAGGGGACCTAACAGACATTTATCCTCTCATGGTGCTGGAGGCTGGAAGTCTGAGATCAGGGTGTCAGCAGGGTTGGTGTCTCCTGAGGCCTCTCCCCTTGGTGTGTAGATGCCGTCTCCTCACGTGGTTGTCCCCATGTGGGTGTCTGTGTCCTAATCCCCTCTTCTTATAAGGACACCAGACAGATTGGATCAGGGCCCACCCTAACGGCCTCGTTTTAATTTAATGACCTCTATAAAGGCCCCATCTCCAAATACAGCCGCATTCTGAGGTCCTGGGGTTAAGATTTGAACATAAGAATTTAGAGGGACACAATTCAGCCATAACACCCCTCTGCAGTTCTTCCGGCTACATATCTAGGAGTGGAACTGCTGGGAATAAGAGGGTTTTAAAGATAAAACTACTGCCAGCCTGTTGAGTGGGATATGATGATCCAGGAGGGAGGAAAGACCTGAGGGTCGGGATGGGGGGAGCTGGCCAGGCGTGTGTGGGGTGAAAGGGGCCAGCTTGGCCTGGAGGGCAGAGGCACAGGCGCAGGGTGGGGGCAGGCTCTGCCCCCCAGCGTCCCAGGCTTCAGTGGGTGGGAAGTGCGCCAGCTCTCAGTATGGGCACAGCTGTGTTCTGTAAGCTCACCACACACCTGAGCTGGGAACCACTGCCCCCCAGGGAAGCCAGGCCAGGTTCCGGCCAGCCTCTGCTCACGACACTGTGGTCAACAGATCAACATGCGGCCTTGCTTTCCGTGCTGCTGTGTAAGGCAGCTTGTTTAACATACAACGCTGATGCACTGACAATGAGCTCAAGCCAGCAGCACCGACCTCAGCCTGAAGGAGGCTCACCCCACACGTGGTTTCCCCGGAGGGCACGTCTGGGCCTCCTGTGCTCAGAACACCAGACACTTCAGCACGAGGCGTGGGGGCCATTTTAAACAGCGAGACCACCAACCAAAAGCGCAGAAATGCGAAAAACGTGGCAGTAAGGAGACTGCGAGGACGTTTGTTCACAGGGAGAGCCGAAACAAGGGGCAGCCGTCCCCAGGTCCACCCCGGCCGAAGAGTGCACATCGGGCAGCTCAAAGTTTTCACCACTCTGCTCCTGTCTGCCAGTGGCTGCTGAAGTGCGGAGTGTTGATTTAGGCTTACAAATACATTGTAGTGAGTAGGCGAATTCACAATTACGGAATCCGCAAACAGTGAGGAGGAGGGAGTGAGGGAGTGAGGGAGTGAGGGATGGGTTGAATACCTCCCAGCCGGCCTCCCCATCCTGCCCCCTGACCTAGGAGGCTCCCTGTTCTCAGGCCTCAGGCTGGACTTGGCTAAAGGAAGAAGCTGGCAGACTGGGGGGTGGCCTCTAGCTGCTGCACCCCTCCAGCTCCCTTCCTCTCCTGCTCTCCCCTTCCTGCCTCCCTCCGCCCCCTCCAGGTGGGGCTGCAACACCATCCCTGGGGTCTCCCTGCTCTGCCCACTCTTTTAGATTCTCTGGCGAGCCCCCTTTATGATTCTCTCTCACCTCCAAATTGCCCTCCTGCGTGCTCCTGCCAGCCCCCTGCCTGGGGCAGAGGAGGAGCTGGAGGCTGGGGAGGAGGGGACAGGCACGGAGGGTGTTTCTGTAGAGCGGGGGCACATGGACGGAAATGAGGCAGGACGGGCGCTGGCAGCGTTGGGGACCCTTGGGGTCTGCGGCTCTGCATTTGAGGGGACAAAGGAGAGGGACAGCGTGGAGGGGGGTTTAGCCGGGTTTGGGGTTTGGCTGGTTCAGCCCAGTGAGCAGGGGAGGGAGCTGGGGGTGAGAGATGACATCAGGACGTGGACTCTGAGCTGGGGAGTGGTGGGGGGAGGGACACTGCAGA
Source organism: Diceros bicornis minor (assembly GCF_020826845.1). Taxonomy (NCBI): domain Eukaryota; kingdom Metazoa; phylum Chordata; class Mammalia; order Perissodactyla; family Rhinocerotidae; genus Diceros; species Diceros bicornis. Next base: position 2,993,760 of record NC_080747.1, on the reverse strand, counting down.
AGAAAGGTCCATGGTGACTTCACAGTCACCCACCCCTGAGACAGCACGGTGATGGTCAGCCTGGAGTAAAATGTCTTTGAGAAATGGGGGACCCAAGAGTTGGTGGGACACTGCAGCCCCGGACGGTGGGCGAGGGAGGAGGAAGGGATGGATGGGAAGAGGAACGAGGAGCAGGCAGGAGGCCGCCTCACCTCCAGGCCGGGCGAAGTCTGCAGGGGCATCAGGAGAGGGCCACCCCCACTGCCCAGAGGGGACCCGGTGTCAGGAGGATGAGGGACCGCTCAGAAAGCAGGCTGGCTGCAGATGGACAGTGAGATCCAGAGAGGCCGTGGATGGCTGGGGAATGGGGACAGAACAGGGCACGTGTGGGGGGAAGGCACAAGAGGGGCCCTTTGGGGGGCTGCCATGAGGTGGAACTGGCCCAGGTGATCTCGAGGCCCCAGTGGGGGCTGCCTCAGGGTAAGAGCTTCCTCTGGGCTCTCCGTCCCTGCCCCGTGTCCCCTCACAGCATTCCTGTGCCTCCTCCCCCGTTGACACGGCTGTGTCTCAGCCCCGCTGGACAGAGCTCCATGGGGGGCACCACCCGGGTCCTTGCCCCCAGTCACGTCCCCAGGGCCGGCCCGGGGCTGGGCACATGGATGCTGCATGAATAGCTGTCCAAGAAACGGTGGCAGAACTGCTGTTGTCCCAGCGCAGGGCTCCGGGCCAGGCCCTGGTGACACTGGGGCCGGTCATTCTCTGTGGGGGCCGTCCTGTGCATTGTGGGGTGTTTGGCAGCATTCCCGGTCCCACCTGCTGGATACCACTGGCCCTCACCTCCTGCCTCCCAAATTGTGACAACCAGACTGTCACCAGACATGGCCAAGTGTCCCGGGGGACGGGGAGGGAAACCCGCCCAGGTGAGAAGCCATCAACCGTACAAACTCTCACGAGGCGCTGAGGAGGAGGAGCGGCCGGGGCTCCCACAGGCCACGCAGGGTAGGCAGGGGTCAGCCCTCTCCCAGGGCTCTGTCCGGGAGCAGGTCTCAGGTGCCCCACCAACACAGAATCTGCTCAGGAAAAAGGGAAAATAATATTTTCCCCAAAGCAAGTACCTCGTCTAAGAGCTGATGACACGTGGACAGCTTAGCTGCTACCCAGCACGGTGACTCCACCGTGCCTGTGCTCGCGTCTGTTCTGTAATCGGCTCTGTTAGGAGACGTTTCTAAGAGCTTGACTGTGGGATTGCGCTGGGTCTTTGCTTTGCCAAAAATGACAACCCAGGACAGCTCTACATAGTCACCGCCGGCAGGAGGGCGAGCGGCCTCGCGTGTCCAGCCACGGGCACGGACCGGTTGGGCCTTTCCGGCAAGTTCCTTCATCTCTCTGAGCATCAGGATGCTCGTCTTTCTCAGCAGCTGTGGGAATTCACTGACATTTAGGGTGCCCAGCCGATAAGATCACTGGGTATTTGTGGGTCATTTGATAGAACAAGCCCTGGATCTAAGCACCTCGCGTTTATTTGTTAATGCGGTCCTTGCAATGACCCACAGGTAGATTTCATTACGATTCCCATTTTACAGTTGGGGAAACTGAGGCAGAGAGCATAACTCACTTGCTGTCCGGGCAGCCTGACTGCATGGCCGTCAGTTGTATGTTTGGGTCTGGAGCTCGAGGGGGGTGGTCACAGCGGGCACCTGGGGAGCAGGGTCCAGACTGGCTTCCCAGGGAGGAGGCTGAGCAGAGGCCCAAGGCCTAGGTGTAGGGAGGGGGAAAGGGCATGCATGGAGTGGGCATGGGGGCGGGGTCCCAGGAGGAGGCGGACCCCCTGGCGTGAGGTCCCTGCCGGCTGGCCCCGGAAGCTCGGCGCCTACAGGAGCTTGTGCAAAGGGCAACCGACGGCCCCCATTCACATGAGACTGGGGGCTCCAGAGACACGGGACTTTCCGTGCTAAAACCGGGACAGTCCCAGGCCAAACAGGACACTGGTCACCCTGCGGGCTTTCCACGAGCCAGCGACGGTGCGAGGAAGCCGGTGTGAGGAAGCTGGAAGGAGCCGCTCCCGCTCCGCCGGCCTTCCACGGCCCCTACACAGTGTCTTCTTCTGGGAGGCTGTCTCCTCGCGGAGGTTTACTTTCACGCACCGAGGGGATAATTACAGGGAAAAACATGAAGTGGTAAGAGCTGTGGATCAGAGGAAAACATAGCCCACTTCCTCCGAGCTCCTCAGGGCATTAGAGAAGCCCGGAATCGTTGGTGACTTTCCAGCTCTCCATGACGGGGCCTGCCGCTGCTCCGGGCGGGTGGCTCTTTTCCCTCACCCAGTCCCAAGAAGGCAGGAGACTTCCAGGTGCTTCTGATGGTTGGAGGTACCCTGCGTGGTCCTGCCTGCCAGCCCCAAGGCACCCAGCCTGTAGACCCCAGGGCAGCCCGGGTCCCCAGGCCCGGGGCCCACGTGGCCCATCTTCCGTGGGGGCCGGCATGGTGGACTTCCTCCGCAGGTTGGGTTGATGGTGAGGAACCGGCTGGCGTGGTGAGAACCCGCTGGGTCCCCACATCCCCCACAGTGGAGGGGGAGGTTCCCCCCAGAGGCCCAGGCCTGGCCTCACCCCTCACTGGCTGCAGAGGCCCCCCCACCCCCGTGAGCCGAACCCTCAACTTCCCCTTCCCATCCTCCTCTCTTTGAACTGGTGGGGCTGGAAGGGGCAGACCTCTGGAGGCCTGCGGGGTCTGAGCTCTGGCCAGAATATTCTGGCAGGCAGCTGCTCCCATCTTGCCACCCCGCTGCAGTGCTGGGGCAGCCTTTTGCTGCTCTCAGATGACCCGGGCACAGGCTGCACGGGGCCTTGGGGGTGGCGGCAGGTTCCAGGGTCAGCCGCCTCCCTGCAGAAGCCCTCCCTCCCTTGCTCGGGTCCCGCTCCCCCACCCCCACTTTTTTTTGATGAATGGACTGCATAGTTTAGAGCAGTTTTTAGTTTGCAGAAGATGGCAGACCGTCAAGCGTTCCCATGTTGTTGCCATCTAGCACTGGCAGGCGTGGAGTGTGTGTCACCACTGGTGAGCCAATATGGGCCCCTTCTTATTAGCCAGAGACTGTGGTCTACCGTGGGCTTCCCTCTCCATGGTTCACACCCCGTGGTTTGGACAAATGTCCCATATCCTCCGTCACAGCCTCGGGCAGAATGGCTTCCCTGCCCTGAATGTCCTCCATGCCCGCCTATTCATCCCTCCTCTGTATTTCTCGAGCCCTCGCCGCCAGGCACAGGCTGAGCGGGGCTGGACCCAGGACTCAGACAGGGAAGAGGGGAGGGATGGATCGGAGAGGCAGGGACAGGGGGACCGGCCGCTGGTAGAGGAGCCTGGGGCTCCCAACAGTGCCTTGCCGGTCACACCGCCAGGCCATGGACACCTCGGCCTTGCCATGTCCCTTACACCCGCACAAGTGACTCCTGACCCCGAGGGCTGCAGGAGGCTGGTCCCTGCACCCCAGATCCTCCCGACTCGAAGAACCCCTTTGGCCACGCCTTACATGGAGAGAGGATGGCACCATGGGACCCAACTCCCCTCCTTGTTCCAGCCCTGCTCCTGGGTCCCCACTCACCTGTCCCCACTGGCCTCAGCCTGTCCCTCTGTCTCAAAGCCCTCTGTCCTGTTCTGCCTGGTGAATGCTGACTCCTAGCTTAGGGACCTCAGTCCCAACGTCCCCTCCTTGGGCTTCCTCCCTGGGCTGCTCCCAAAGCCCTCATCCCTGGGCATGGGGAAGACTGGTGGCTGTCCCCTTTGGAGGCACACACCAGCCCCTTGGGGGGCAGCTGGGCCTCCTGACCTCAGTGAGAGCTCAGGGCTGCTCCCCTGAGCTTGGGCAGGGCCTACACTGGCCTCCCAGGGCCGCTCTGCTCTGGGGCTCTGCAGCATGTAGGGGCAGGCCCCCCAGGCCCGTGGAGTCCTGCCTCTGCACTGCCCAGCCCCACGCCGTGCAGCTGGCCCCTCCTGGAGAGAGAGCTGGGCTTCCTCTTGAAGGCTCGACCAAGGATGCTGTCGGCCTTGGAAAGGCTCCTGGAGCCCAGGAGACACTGGGAGCAGACCCTCTCCTGAGCACCATTGATGCTGGATGCAGAGAGGAAGAGTGGGGGGGTGCTTGGGTGGGGTGAGGGGATGGCGTCCCGGGAGTCAGGCAGGAGCACGGCACCATGCCTGGTTAGGGACCCGCGCATCCTCACGGAGCTGCCCCATCACACGGGTAGCCTCGCTCTCATTTTGCAAATGGGGAGACCGAGGCCCAGACTGGAGGAGGCTCACCCAGAGTCACACTGCCAGGGCAGTGGAGCAGTCCTGCTGGCAGAGACATCTCCCCCACCCCAAGCACCAAGCATCCCAGAACTTTGTGCAGTAGGGAGCCTCCAACCCCTGGGTGACCTTGGGGGACTCAGGCCTGTAGGGTCAGCTGTGGAACCAGACACCACTGTGACCCTTGAAGCTCACGGGAGCTGTGTGGCCTTGAGCTGGTTGCTTTCCCTCTCTGAGCCTGCTTCTTCATCTGTAGTGGGCTTCCTGGCAGTGCTAGGTGCTCATCAGTGGTGGGGGTTGAAAGGAGGTAGGAGTGCCCAGCATGGCCTGTGCTCCCTCCCCCAAGGGACGGCCACTTAGAGGAGGAGCCTGGATTGCCAAGGCTGCAACTGCAGAGGCTTTCCTGTCTCTATGGCAACCTGGAGCTGCACTCAGTACAGGTTCTGTAGAGATCTGTGGGGCTGCGGGCAGACCTGGCGGTGGGGCTGGGCTGAGGGAGGGGACAGGGCTGGACCCGGCACAGCTGAACCCTGAGCCACCTGTGCCTGGGGTCCCTGAAGGTCCAGCCCCGATCAGAGTAGCTGACTCTGTCTGGAGACAGGGCCTCCTTTGCTGTCCAAGGGAGGGGCCGGGGATGTGGTCTCACCGGCGGGAAGGGGTCACCCCCAGCGACATCAGGCCTCACCCCGGGCTCACCTGGCCTGCTCAGCCTGCCTCATCTGCTCCCTCCTCCCGAGCCCCCTGGGAGGTGAGCATTATTATCCCCCACCCCCATTTTTTAAGGAGGAAATGGGCTGGACGAGAAGCCAGGTGAGGGGACGCAGCCTCCCAGACCCAGGTGGGGCAGGCAGCCAGGACCACTGCCCTCAGAGGCTGCCCGGGCCGAGAGCACTGGCTGGAGAGAACTGGCAGAGCTGGCGTCTCCTGAGCCCCGCTGTGCACCCACGGGGAAGAGCCCCATTGCAAGTAGGGGTGGAGCGAGAGCGAGCGAATTCTGTGGGAGCCGAGAGGCTGAACTGGAACCAGTGCGGGGTTGACAGGGAAGCTCTGAGAAGCAGTGAGGTCCCCATCCATGGAGGGATCCTGAGGCTGACTGTGGGGAGGTTCCCACAGCACACAGTGGTTGGACTCAGTCGGACCCCTTCAGGGGTTCCTCTAGGGAGGATCAGGAGCCCTGACGATCCTTCTAGGATCAACCCTTTGAGAGGGTTTGATGTGGGAGTCCAGGCCCCGGGCAAACAGGGGATCGCAGACAGTCCGGAGGGAGAGAAACCGAGAGTTGCCTCCAAAATGCAGAGGAAAGGGTTTTCCAGCCCCTGCTTGCCTGCAGATGGGTGCAAGTGCACGCACCCCTTCCCCCGTATGCACACACCCGCACGATCACACACACCCGACGTGTACACACGTCACACACACCTTCACACACACCTCCAGGCAGTGACATGGGCGGGGTCGTTGACCCCCAAGGCACCCTGGGGATCAGGTGGCAGAGGGTGCTGGGGGCTGGGGGCAGAGGAGAGGCTGAGAGCAGACGTCAACCACTCTACAACTGCCCCCAGGGCCACCGCATCAGCACGAGCAGAGCCCCATGCCGCTTGGGGACACTCAAGACTAGAAGGTTCTTAGACTCCAAATTCAAATCTGAGGCTCTCATCTCAGCAAATTCCACCCAACCCAACTTAGGCCAACTCAACCCAAATTTAACTTAGTGCAGTTCATTTCATTTCAATTCAGTCCAAATCCAACTCAATAGAAATCCAAATTTATTTCAATTCATTTTTACTCAACCCAATCAAAATTCAGCTCACCCCTAACCAATCTGCTCAGTCTTCAGGAGCAGCACCTCCGGTGAGGGGCCTTCCGCCCCCCTGGAAACCTAGTGCAGACCGCCCGCCTGCCCGCCCACCTGGGCAGTGCACACACTCTGGGTCCCCCAGGCCGTCTCCCCCACAGACTCCCCCAGGAAGGCAAGGGGGGTTCCCGCTCATTTCTGCCTCCTCCTCCCCCCTTCCCCCTCCCCGCCTCCTCCTCATCATCGTCATCTTCGTCTCCTTTTTATTCGTCTCCTCCTCCCCCTCCTTTTTCATCATCACTGTCATCTTCGTCATCATGGTCATCGTCTTTGTCACCCTCACCTTCCTCTTTGTCGAGCCCTTACACTTGAGCAGGGCTGCTGAGTACTTTCCAAACACAGCCCTTTCATCCTCACCATAGGGATGGGCACCATCATCCCTGTTTCACAGAAGGGAAGACTGAGGCGCTGGGAGGACATGCCGGTTGCCAGAGACATGCGCTAGCTATTGGCTGTCACACCAGGGCACAAGATCCAGGCGCCGACTCCAGTACCAGACCCTAACCACCGGCACCCTGCCCGCTCCGGGAGTGAGCGCCTGCTGTGCGAGGGAGTGCTCTGTCTGAAGCCTCCTGTTGGGTGGGAGCCCACCGGACTCAAACCCAGTGCCCACTCGGCGGCCCCCAGCCCTCTCTCCTGTCTCCCTGGGTGCCTCTGGTACCCCGAGCACTCCCTCACCGTCCACATGTCCCAGCTGTGGCCTTGCTGCCCTCCCACGGCCCTGCCCGCACCCCCCGCAGGCAGGAGAGCCCCCACACTGTGTTTACTGCATTTGCAGCTCCCTGCTGGGCCTCAATCCCCTCCCTGATTCACAAGCCCCAGGCCCCTGGCCCACTCATCATACTCCTGGCAGGTTGACGGCCTCTGGATTGGTTTTTATCAAAATCATTAATAATTTCAAAGATTCTAAAGCAGGCTCTGTTTTCTCCAGCCTCCCACGGCATCATTTAAATCCACCGTGACTCACTAAGATTTGGCAGAGACCTGGGTTGTCGTTACCCGTTGCAGCTCGGTCCTCTGCTGGGGCCATGCTTCCTGGGGCAGGGACCCCAGGCAGCATTCTGGCAGGGCTCAGGAAAGGCCCATTTGCTGGGTGAGTATATGAACAGATGGGTGGAGGGGTGGTTTGATTTTTTAAAATAAGATTATTTTATGATTATACAAATAATTTATGTCCAATGTGGGAATTTCGGAAAATACAGCAAAGTAAAAAGAAGAAGACAGCAAGCCCCCAAACTCTCCAGGGGAAGCTGCCATGAACAGTTTGGGGTCATCTCTCCCCTACAGGCTTTTATTGTAGATATAGTTTGTAGATTATCTTTTGCACTTAACATTTTCCAGTTTATTAAATATTCATTGAAAGTATGATTTTTAAAAAACCTTCTTATTAAGGAATTTTTCAAACATATACAAAAAGGAAGAGAATTGTATAATGAACCCCAGGCAGCCACCCCCAGCTTCAACAATTATTTTGACAATCGTATTTCATCTATTTCCACCACCCTCATATTTTATTTTCATTTTTGTGGATGCTGATGTGGGTCAAGTTGTATCCCCCAAAAGAGATGTACCCAAGTCGTAACCCCTGGGACCTGGGAAGGTGACCTTATGTGGAGATAGGGTCATTGCAGCTGTAATTAGTTCAGATGAGATGAGGTCAGGCTGGAGTAGAGCAGGCCCTAATTCAAGGTGACCAGTGGCCTCATAAGAAGAGGAGATCAGGACACAGACACAGACACACAGAGAGCAGGAAGCCATGTGAAGACCAAGGCAAAGACTGGAGTGAGGCAGCTGCAGGCCCAGGAGCACCAAGTGTCACCAACAGCCACCAGAAGTTAGAGAGAGGCAAGGAAAGAGTCTACCTGGAGTCTCAGCGGGAGCACAGCCTTGCTGACACCTTGATTTCAGACTTCTGGCCTTCAGAACTGCAAGAGAGGAAATTTCTGTTGTTTTAGCCACCCGGTTTGTGGTACTTTGTTATGGCAGCCACAAGAAACAGGTAAGAATATTTTAAAGCAAATCTTAAACATCAAAAAGCGGGAGTTTTAGTGACTGCGTAATATTTCATCAGACGTCTATGCCATGCTAAGAATATAAGAGGGGGGGGATGTTGTAAAATGATGTACAAAGTACTAGTTTAACCATATGTCTATTATGAAAATAGACATAAAAAGAAGACAGAAAAGAAAGATGTCAAAAAAATGTTTTAATTATTGTTAATGGGAGATTCAAATTTGTTGGGTCCTCACTCTGTGCCAGGCACCACACAAGGTATTTTACCTCATTTAATGTGGCCAACAGCCCTATGAGGTGGGTATCATTATCCCAACTTACAGAAGAAGAAGCTGAAACTCAGATGGATTAAGTGACTTGCCCAACATCACCCGCTGGTAAGTGGCCAAGTTAAGATCTAAACCACACCAGACCCAGCACTTTCTACTTCCTACAGGGAGCTGGCCTGTGTGTCTCTGTGGACGGTGCCCAGAGCATAGACGGCAGCCCAGGCTCGGCCGGACTCTTGCCTCCTCGACCTCCTCTTCTCCTGAGATGGCCGTCCACCCCACCAGCACCTCCTCCATGGACATATCCTAGACTTTGCATTACCATTAAATTCACACCCTCCAGTCTCGCATTCAAGCATCCCCCTATAGTCACAGCCTCATGTCTTTCCATCTCAGGCAGGCTAGTAGCCCCACCCTAAGACCGTGACCACCCTGGGACCCACAATCCATCCTCCTCACCCCCCTTCCTTGGCTCACCCCCTTCATGCCCTCACTTCCCTCATTTTTCAGCTTAGTTTCCATGGTGTATCACCGTAATCTCTCCTTTGTGCACACACACACAAACAACTTCGACCCTCTCATCCCTCTCTCATTTTACTGTACTCAGCTATGAAACCCCTGGTCAAATCCAGCTCTCCATCTCATCTGCACTTGCACTTGATCAAGAAAAAAAAAGAAGACACAAATTACCAATTTTATGAATGAAAGAGGAGACAATACTACAGACCCTATAAACTTAAGCATGTAATATGGGAACAGTATGAACAACTTTATGTCAATGAATTCAGCAGCTTTGATGGAAAGGACAGAAATTGAAAGACATAAATTATAAAAACTAACTGAAGCATGTTTACTGGAACTGAACAATTAAGTAAAGGGATGGTGGATGGTGGAAATCAGGGTTCTCTCTGTTGGCACGGGAAGTTACAGATAAGCAAGGAGAGGAGGTTAGAATGACCCATGTGATAATGGATTGGAGTCACAGACATCAGTATGAACTAATATTCAGCTTAATATAAATACAGATGGTTACATATAGAAATATTTATAGACCAGTGTATATACACGGGTTAAAATAAACACATATACTTCCTTGCTCTGTCATCTGAAGGGGCCTAGAAGCAATGACTCCCCAATAGACACACGCACACCTCGTGCCCTGTTCTTGGTTTCTAATACTGAGCTCCAAGATAAGGAGCCAGAGCTCCTCAGAGAAATGGCTGATTCTAGGACTGGGGCAGGAAATATACAGGATGATCTGGGAGTAGCTTGTAGTGCCAAAGAGAAAGAAAGTGCTCCCAAAAGACTACACACAAGGAAGGGGTGAGTCAAAGGGACATAGGAGCCAACCAAATGAGTTCCCAACACCAAAACTGGACAAATCTGAGCAACAAAATAAAGTACTACCATGTTATAATCCAATATCCACGAGTCCCTACTGATACGAATAACAATTCCCAACTTATTACGTGATATCTGGGACCAAAATCAGGCAAAGACATTACAAGAAAAGAAAACTACAGACTAGTATCCCTCATAAACATAGACACAACAATTCTTAACAGACTGTTGGCAAATGGAATCCAGTATAAATGACGATGTCTATGTGGTAGAACTTCATGACTAACTGGGTTTATTCCAAGAATGCAAGGTTAGTTCAACATTTGAATATCATTCAATGCAATTCACCACATCAACAGACTAAAAAAGAAAAATGATTAGATCATCTCAATAGTTGCAGAAAAACAAATGCATATGGCAAAATTCAACATCTATCATTATAAACACTTTTATCAAACTAGGAGTAGATGGGAACTTCCTCAACCTAACAAGAGGCATCTATGAAACATACACAGATTATGTCATGGTTCATGGTGAAAGACTGAATGCTTTGTCCTGAGGTTGGGGGCAAAGCAAGGATGTCACATTCACCACTGGAGGTCACAGCTAGTGCGATAAAGCAAATAAATAAATCAACTCATATAGATTGGAAAGATGAATAAAGCTGTCTTCATTCATAGACAACATGACTGTCTACAGAGAAAACCCTAAGGAATCTGTACCAAAAAAAAGCATCTAGAACTAACAAATGTGTGTAGTACAGTCTAAGGATAGAAGGCTACAGGACAAAAAATCCATTATAGTTCTATCACTAGCAATTTAAAAATTGGAAATTGAATTTTAAAAATATCTTTCACAACAGTATTTAAAAAGTGAAATACTCAAGAATAAATCTAACAAAATATGTGCAAGATTTGTATGTTGAAAACACAAAACATTGCCGAGAGAAATTAAAGAAGACCTAAATACATGGAAAGATGGATCAGAAGACTCAGCATTATTAACATATCAATTATTTCCTCAAATTAATCTACAGTTTTAATGCAATCCAGGCTTTCTTTTTTGTAAGGAAATTGACTATAAAATTGCGTTGAAATGCAAAGGACCTACAATGGTACAACCATGTTGACAAAAAATAACAAATTTGAAAGGCTCACTCTGCCTGATTTCAAAACGTTACAAAGCTACCGTAATCAAGACAGTACGGTTTTGTTGTGATGACAGAAACATAGGTCAACGGAACAGAAGAAAGACTCCATAAACAAATCCACATATACATGTGCAATTGACTTTCAAGAAAAGTACCAAGATAATTCACTGGAGGAAAAGATAGCCTTTAAAAAAAAGGGCTGAATCAATTGGATATCTATATGGAAAAGAGAAGAATGAATCTCAACTTTTATCTTACATCACATACAAAATTAACATGAAGTAGATCATAGACCTAAATGTGAGAGCTAAACCTATAAAATTTCTAGACGATCCCATAGGAGAAAATCTTTATAACATTTTGGTTAAGCAAAGATTTATTAGATAGAACACATGAAACACAAATCATGGAAGGTAAAATTAAATTGGGCTTAACCAAAATAATAAAACTTCTGATCTTTGAAAAATACCATTAGGAAAATGAAAAGACAAGCCACTGACCATGAAATAATATGTGCAATCTGTGTATCTGACAACGGATTTGCATTCAGACTATACAAAGAAATTCAACCCAATAACAAATACAACACAATAATAGGAAAAACAAAAAATATTAAAGACAAACAAGAGATTTGAGCAGAAACTTCACAAAAAAATACATGAACGGCTAATGAGCGTTTGAAATGATGTTCTACAACATTATTAGTCAAAGAAATAGGAACTACGACCACAATAAGCCAGCATTACACATCGGCCAGAACGGCTAAAACTAACACTGACAACGCCAAGTTGTCAGGAGGTGAAGCAGCTGGAACTCTTGAACATTAATTGTAGGGACGTGAAATAGCGCAGTGTCTTTGGAAAACAGTCTCAAAATCTGTTATAAAGTTTAATGTAAAGTTACCACGTAATCCAGCATATGTCTATCCAAAGACTTGTACACAAATGTTTTTTATTCATAATAGTCAAAAACTAGACACAACCCACATGTCTACCAACAGGTGAATAAGTCACCGGGGGGAGGTGCACCCCTGCAGTGGAGTCCACGCGGCAAGGAACAGAATGAGCCACTCTGCACAGACCAGGAGGAATCCTAACAGCGCGCTCAGCCCCAGAGCCGGGCACGGAGGAGCACGCCGTGCACATCCCGTTCAGATGCAACTCCGGAAAGACAGCTCCAAGCTCGAGCGACGCGGACTCTGTGCTTGGGGTGACGGCTGACTGGAAGGGGCGCGGAGAAGTTTCCCGGGGGGACGGAAATGCTGGCATCTCAGTTGTGGGGCTGGTTACACAGGCCGTGTACTCTTTACCCAGAGTCCTCAAACTGCGGACGTAAAGGGGTGCATTTTACTGCATGTCACTTATACCTCGACCAAGTTGATAAAATATAAAACACACGAAAACATTGCAACCTTCCCCATGCCCACTCACCTCTGCGTTTTCTGTAGAATGCCATGCTCTCTAACATACTATGTCATTTACTTGTTTATTATGAATATTTGGGTCTGTCTTCCTCAACCAGAGCAGGGATTTTGTTCGTTTTATTCACTGATGGATCCCCCAGAGCCCAGGGCCAGGCCAGGAGCTTAATAGGGTCTCCATAAATATTTGCTAAATTAACCAGTTAATGAAAGAAAAACGACTTAGAAGGATTAGCCTCGCCAGATCACAAGTCTTTATATAACCTTGTAGTGTTTTCAAGGAAGGTGGTTTCCATCAGGGACTCGCAAAACAGCCAGTGGAGAAATTCCAAGCACCCAGAAGGGACTCGGCCCCACGCAGAAACGTCCGTGGCAGCGGCGGGTCGCCAGGCTCTGCGGGGAGGGGGCACGCCCTCCAGAAATGGTGCTAGGAAATGGCCACATGTGTGGAAAAGAACGAATCGGTCCCTTTCTTCACAACAGACACAAAAAACCCTCAAATCTAGGCAGTTTAAAGAGTTAAATATGAAAGGCAAAACTTTAAACCTAAAGAGAACAATAACCTCAGAGTGAGTATAAAGATTTCATCATAAGCCACAGAGACCACTAACCATAGCAAAATGATTAATCAATTTAGCTCGATTAAGGTAATAAATTCTGTTTATTAAAATTCAGGATATATTCTCCTTATTTTAAAAAGTTCATACTGGAATATTTACAAGTAAATGAAGAGGAATTGACATTTGATGCAAAAAGGATTCAAGTGACTGTGGTGAAAACAAACGAGACGCCAAAGAGAAGGTGAGAAGTTGAGCCGCTCTGCTGCAGCACACAGGCCTCGGCAGAGGGGAAACATCCGCAATACATAAAGAACCCTCAGAAATCAACAAGAAAATAAAGCGACACAATAGAAAAGTGGATAAAGACCGAAACGGGGATTACACAGAAGAGGAGACACAAATGGCAAATAAACACTCACCCCTTACGAGCTCACCCCCTGTGCAAACTAGGAAATGCAGAGCAGCACGGTGAGGAACCGTTTGCATCTGGGACCCGCCAGGTAGCAAAGGGTGAGGCATCAACAATAGGGAGGGCTGAAGCGCCGCCCCAGGGGCTCAGACTGCTGGAGGGAGTGTGAACGACACATCAGTAGCCCCAGCGGGGGCACATTTCCACGCCCGTCACCCAGAGCCCCACACCCTGAGCGGGTGTGTCTGATCTTCCCAACAGCCTTTGGGAACAGTCGTCTGTGCCGGATGCTTTCACACAGCTTCCCACTTAACCGTCACAGGGTTTATGAGGTGGCATCGCCAGGCGCCAGGGCCACGCAGAAGCAAAATGGCCAGGCCCCGCTCACCCGGCGAGAGAGCCAGCGCGCTGCCGGCAAACCCCGGCCCAGGGGCTGAGGAGCCTCCTGGCCTGTGAGAGGGGAGATGCCGACAGGGCCGGGCTCCGGGCCTAGAGACAGAGGCAGGCGGGTGGCTCACGCCGCAGGCAGCGCACGCGTACTCACGTCACTCAGATGTTCACATTATTTTTCAAGTGGGTTGGAAACACCTGTTTCTTTGTGACGGCGAGGGGCCATCAGCCTAAGCGCAGGCCTGTGTGCCGACTCCGGAAAGAAGTGCGGCGCCTCCGTCTGTTGGCAGCCGGTGAACCGCCTTGCCGCTGGGAGCTCTCTGCTCCCCACGGTGAGGTCGGAAAAGCCCCTTGTCAGTATTTCATGGACTCCTGCCTGAGCACGGGACCAGAAGGAGAACGACCACTCCACCAAGGCCCCTGGAGCCTGGCGGGGGGCAGGGTGGGCCTGGAGCTCCCCGGCCGTCCTATTCTGCCTCAGTTTCCTGGTCTGCAACACGGGGGTGAGGACAGTACCTTCCCGGTGGGCTGTTCCGGGACGCGCAGCTAACACACGTCACACCCTTAGAGAAGGGCGGGGCGCGTGGCGGGCACTGCACGGCGTCAGCCGGGGTGACTGCTACGGCTTTAAAAGCGTCTACACGCTGGTGACCCTTGGCCTGGACCTCCCCCCAAACCCCAACTCTGATGCCAACTGCGCACGTGCTGTCAGCAGGGCCCCAGATCTCGTCACCCCAACCTGCTCCACCCACACCACCCGCCTGTGTCAGTCGCCGGTGACCTCGTCCTGCCGCTGTCAGACCAGACCCCGGAGCCTGTGTCTGTCAGGCCAGGCCGAGAGAGACGGACTAACCACCCGCATCCCAACGGCTCCAACGAGAAGGGGTGGCTGGACTTCCTGTCTGCCCATGGCAGTGCTTGGCGACCCAGGCTGACGAGGCTTCCCCCTGCGCTGGCTCTTAAAGCTGCTGCCCGGAGGGACACGCGTGTCCCTCCCTGTCCGTGTCATTGCCCCACAGGCCCCGTGGCTGGTCTGACTTCTGCAGCAGGAAGTGTAATCCTCCCACAGGGGTACTTAGCACCTGTGGCCATCAGTACTGCCCACCACCGTTGTCCACACTCTGCTTTTTTCTCACACCCAGCTCTAATCCTCCAGCAAATCCCGGTGGCTCTGCCTCAGAGCACGATTGGAACCCCATCCCTTCCCCTCCCTGCTGCCCTGACTGGCGTCCCGGTTACAGCCGCTCTTGCCAGAGGCTGCAGTTGCCGCCTACCCGGTCCCCCTGCCTCCCTTCTCCCCACAGTCTGGTTCTGCTCAGCAGCGGGGAGCATCTTTCAAATGCAAATCAGGCCAGGTCACCCCTTGCTTAAAGTCCCCCAAACAGTCCCCTTCATAACCAGTAAAGCCTCCCCATGGATCACAGCTGGGGTCCTGCCTGGAGCCCCCTTCCTTCCCTGGCCGTGCTGTTCCCAGAGCGTCCAGCACACTTTCCCCCTGCCCAGAGCGCTCACGTCCGGGCATCCTCGCAGCCCCTCCCCACCTCCCGGCCACTGTCACCTTCTCAGTGAGGCAGGCATCCCGGCCTCTCCGTGGCCACCTCGCTCCCTCTGGTGTCCCGACTGCCCCTCAACACCATATTTCTCTCCACATAGCCCATCTCTCGGTGACACACTCAAGTGTCTGCCCTGTCCCCACCACTTTACAGTGAGGGCAGAGGTCACTGTCCATTTAGATCACTCCACATCAGAGAGACTGGCCTGCGGTAGACCGCCATAGACACTGTTGAAGAAATAAGAGTAACGAGTAACCAGGGAATGAATACTGTGCCTGCCTGTGGTAGGCTGAGTAACGGCCCCCTAAAGACGTCCTCCCCTCCCCCACAGGGAGAGCGTGCAGTGGGACTTTTTCCAAACTCATGTGCCCCAGGATTTTAATGGTGGAAGGGATCTTAAGCTCATCCGGTGCAGCCCTCTCCCATGGAACGGATGTGGAGACTGAGGCCCGGAGAAGGGCAGGGGCATGCCCAGGTCACCAGCTGGTTAGGCACATGAACACCCATGGACCCAGGTCTTCAAGCCCTGCCCCGGACTCGGCCCTGCGTGAAGACCTCTGCCTTCCTGAAGGGCAGCATGCCCTCCCATTATTTAGTTTCTCAACTAAACCCCAGCTTGTTCCCCAAAGCTGTTGAGGTGGTTTTACAGAAACAACAGAATGAAAACGAGACGCCTGAGGGTAACACCAAGCGCTGGTCCTGGGGGTCGACTGGGTGGGGAGACGAGAGCTCGCCCTGCGGGGTGCTGCCAGGGTGCACCCTGGGGCCGCCTCCTGCAGGGCACCTGGCCATGTGCCTCTGGCTTGAAAAGCCCACCTCCAGGAACTGACCCTAAGGAAATCATTAGGACGCAGGAAAAGGTGTAGCCATAGGAATGGGCATCGCAGCGCTGAGAGGTTAGTGACAATGGGGCCGGCGAGTAGTTGAGGGCAGATCCGTGCGGTGGAGCCCTGTGCGGTAACTGATCTTATAACCATGCCATCTAATTACATCACGAGGAGTGGGAAATAGGTTAAAGAGCAGAACGTCCTCCAGCACTCGGGCATTCACATCTCTGTGTACAACTGTATGTAAGTCCTAGAAGGAAATGCAAGATGTTAGGAAGGGCGGTGCTGGGAGCGGGCCGTGGATGCAGCATGTCCAGATGGGCTGTCCCCCCACACGGCCAGGACGTTCCTCAACCCGGAGCCCCACCAAACAGCTCACATGTTTGGAATGCTCGGCCTTCCGCGAGCTGTGGTTTTCTCACCTCTGTGAAGAGGTTTCCCCACTCTCCCCTGCTCCATCACCAGTCTCCTGCCCCCTCCTCCAGGCAGCACCTGCCCTCACCTCCACTCCAGCCCGTGCTCCTGTCTGCACCTCCAAGGTGGGCCGGGCTGAGAGTCACAGGAGAGGGGACCTTGATTGTCTCGGGGATCCCAGGATCCCTTCAAGTTACTGACAAAACCTATGGCTCCTTCCCCAAAACCACACAGCCCACAGACACCTACGTGACACCAGCATTTTATGCGAATTCACAGGCCCCCAGGACCCTCCGCCACGCAGCGGCGGGCCTCCGGGGTTCTGGCCCAGGATACAGACCCAGGTGTGGGGCTCCCACCCATTCCCCACGTCTCTGTCCACCCAGCCGGGCTGCGCCCCTGTGGTGGGCCAGCCTGGCTCCCCTGCGGCCCACAGCCGGGCAGCGTCCCCGGGTGGGGTAAGGACCTCCACTGTGAACCCAGATCCGAATCCAAATCCGGGCCTTTCCCTAGAGCCAGGAAAACAGGGGCAGGTAGCTCCTTCCCCGTCTTTCCTGAGAAGGGCGGAGCCGTCCTCCCTTCCCATGAACAAGGCACTTCACACCCCCTCGCCTCCACAGGTGACAGAAGACAAGAGGAGTTTTAGGGAATAAAGACAGTGATGCCGCCCGGTCCCTGGCGACCTTGCTGCGGATCTCGCCAAACGGCCCAGAAGCAGGGCAGGTGTTCACATCACGTCTTGGAGGTTTGTCAAGTTTGGGGGTTTAAAATAATTTCCTCAAATGAGTCATTTTGGGGATTAGACAAACACAGAAGGTAAACAGAGTACCTGAGAGCATTTTCCCTGCAGCGTAAATGTCTTCAGAAGCATGCGTTTGAATCGCTCTGCAGAATTCCACGCTAGGGATGGTGATGGATTTTTTTTAATTATTTCCCGATGTTAGATATGTAAGCTGTTTCTCATTTTTTTTCTACCAATAATAAAACTCTGATGGTCATATCTGTTGTGCAATATTTTTAATAATCAGGACCACAGAATATCAGGATCATATTTTCACAATATTAAATATTCCTTTAAATGGTGCTTGCAATCTATGGTGACATAGATTCCTATTTTGTGGGTGCCACTTATGTGCGTAGCTGATCCCCCATTGTGGGGAGTTTGGGCCGTTTGTGAAGGACCCCTGGTCCCACAGCAGAAGGAGGCAGCGTGGGGCTGTCGTCTCGGGGTGGCTCTGTGCACCCACAGGCCCCTCATCTCCCAGCCCCTTCCACCAGTGTAGATGTCAGAACATTTCCATCATCCGAGACATACGGAACAGAAAAATCAGCGAGCACTTTGGTGCTGTCCAGTGACCAAAACCCGTCAGTCCCGTGACCAAGCAGAGAGAGAGGAACTTACCACAGCCAAGCAGGGGGCCCCCGCCCACCCTCAGCTTCAGCCTGTCATGGTTTTTTTTTGACTGACATAGGGTGTTTGTTTATTTTAAATTTGACTTAGTAATCAATATTTTAAACGAGGACATTTTACCAACCATTCAAATTTCTGGCTTCTCAAAGGATCTGAGCTCAGCCCGCCCCGGGCCTGCGCTCCACCCAACATGGATGGCTGGAGAACAGCAGCAGCCCCCACCCCCAGGTGTGCTGTGGTTTCTAGTCACCGCAGCCCCACCTGTACCCCAGCTTCTGCCCTGACCCCCTCCCCCACCTCGCCTCCACCCCAGAGGTGCTGGGCGCTCCGGTGAGCGCTCCCGTCTCTCCATGTCCCGGGCCTGCGGGCATTGAGTCCTCAGCAGCTCGGCCAGGCGAGCTGCCGCAGAACAAACCAGGACGTGGCGCCCAAACACGATCAGAACAGCTGCTATGCCGGGCTGCACACCTGGCCTGGCCTCCTGGGAAGACGGCGCCTGTGCGTGGAGTCAGCGCCCCTGCGACCACTCCGCCGGGCCCAGGGTGCTCATCACAGCCCCCTGTTGGTGCTTGTAGAGCATTCCCCCGTGCTTGACTTCCTCTGGTACGTGAAGCTTCAGTCTTCGTGTCTTTTGAGCTGGCTGCTGTTGATACCTAGGACACTGTCGCTCTCCGGCCTCTATGGAGATTGCGTCCTGCCCTTTGTGGGTCTCATAACTTCTAGAATGTTCAATTGTTGATCCTTTCGGCTTTCTTGGGCATCGCCTCATCAAGTCTGAGCAATGACAGTATTTCTAGTTCCAACGCCCACTCCTTGCACATGGATTTCATGTCACATTCCCTCGACCAGCAGCCCCCAAACAGTGTAAAGATCACCAAGATGGTAGCTCTAGCCAGTCATCGGTTTAGTGGACACGTCTGTGATGCCTCAGGGCCACGTGTAATTTGGGTGCTGTTTTAGACGTATGTTCTTTAGTACGTTAAGGAGAAATCTTTCTCTCTCCAGCTTGCTAAGATTTTTGTTGGGCTGAATTAATGAGCGTATTTACCCCCCAGTTGGATCCCAGCAGCTAACAGTCTCTGTATCTACCAGTGTTTGGAGGCTGTTGGGAAAGAACGCATGAGTGCGTGAATGCACGAATGCCGCAAGACTGCCCTTTGTTTTCCTTTTCCGCTCATTTACGTGACTCATTGTTTTCTGCATGTACAACCTTTGCATTTCTAGGATAAGCTCTCCTTGGCTACAGCAGATTAATCTTTCCCTGTAAAATAACGCTGAACGGTATTTGCTGGCATTTTGATTAGGATTTCACATCTAAATTCATGAGGGTGCTGGTTCTGCCGTGCGCGTGCGTGTATGCCACATTTTACAGACTTTGGTATGAACCAGCTTCATAAAAATTAATTGGGTAGTTTTTCATCTTTTAATCTGCTCTGGAAAAATTTATAGAGCCTTTTTATTATCAGTTCCTTGAAAGTTTAAAGAACTCACTGGAAAAACCACTGGACCCTGAACATGTGGGAAGAGGCAATGCTGATCATTTTACCATATCTTCCTTACATACTTAGATTTTCTTCTTCTTGGGGGTAATTCTGATAATCCATATTTTCCAAGCAAATATCCATTTTATCAGAATTTTTAGATTATTTGCTTATAACCTCTTTGTGTCTATTTTTGTGTTCTCTTTCTCTTTGCTAAGTTAGATTCATTTTTTTCTTGTTTTGAATTGGTTGAAGTCTTGTCTATTTTAGAGTGTGTGTGTATATGCATGCATGAGTGTGTGCGTGTGTGTGCTTGTGTGAATGTATGTGTGTGCATGAATGTGTGTGTGTGTTATAAGGTAGAGCTCACACATCTGTGTATCAATTCTGCTTTAACTGCATCTACTGATTCCATTGGTTTTTGCTCTGACCTTTATTATTTACCTACTCTGGCTCTCAGTGCATTCGCAGCCATTCATGGCTGAGGACAGACTTCAAATGTACTTCTGCAGTGTGCAAAGTTACAAAAGCAGCTTTGTCACGGTGTCCCCAAGTCTCTCATCTGAGCTTAAGGCACAAGCTGTCCTCTGAGGAGCGGAGGATGGCCTGAGATCCAGCTCTGTGTGAATTCTTGGACGAGGTGAGTGAGAGGATGTCTGCTCAAGAACTTGCAGAGGGCCCTTAGGAGACTGGAGGCAGGAGAAGCCTGGGGAAGAGGTGGGGCTGGGCCCCAGGGGTGGCACCAGTGTGCAGGTATTCATGCTCCATGAGAATGCCCACAGAGGCACCAGTGGCACAGAAGGCTCTCGGTGACCAGCTGGGCAAGATGCCCCTCGTGTGGCTATCAGCCAGCCTCTGGCCCCAGCCCCCCTGGTGCATGCTCACTGAGCGCGTAGGCAGGGGGCAGGCTGTGCATGGGCCCAAAACCCTGGGCTCTACTCGCCAAGGCCAGTCTGGCCACTAGCTCTGCTGCACATCCAACCTGTCAGAGGCTGAGGCTGACCCTTCCATGGAGCGCCATCCCTGAGCTCCCGCGTTGGTAGGGTGATTCCATCAGACCTTCCCAAAGTGGAGGGGTCAGCGGGAAGATTGTGACGAAGGGCGCCTGTTAACTGCGCATCCTGCACAGATAGATGTGAGGTCCTATCCTCAGCCGCGAATGCCCTTGTGGGAAGGGATATACATGCAGGATATGGATTGCCTTCCCAAATCCAGTGCTTTGGCCACCACCGCTCTCTGTGGTCCTGCAGGAAGCCTCATCCACTGCCATGGTGTCCCATTCGACATGATTTCTGACCCAGGAGCTCAATTTACTCTGAAAGAAGAGTAGCTACAGGCTACTGCCCACGGACTTCACTGGTCTAACCACACACCCCATGACCTGGACCCAGCTGGCTAGACCGAAGGCAGAAAGGCCCCTGCAGACCCAGCTCTGGAGCCATTAGGATGTTGCTCTAGGATGTGGTGTATGTCCTAACCCAATGGCCAGTATATGGCGCCTCTCCCCCATTTCTGCAGCACACGGGTTGGAAACCAAGGGTTGGAGAGGAGAACAGCCGTCTGGCTGTTACTCCAAACAACCCACTTCAAGAGGACTTGCTGCCTGTCCCCAGGGCTCTGGGCTGGTGGCGTTCAAGGCTCCCGTGTCTACGGGAGGATCGCGTCCTGCAGGGAACACGGCGCAGTTCCCTAGGACTGGGAGCTGGGAGCTGCGTCTGCCCTTAGTGCTGAAACTCTGAGCTGGCAGACAGGGGAGGCGGTCCTCTGCTGCCGGGGTGCTGACCATGGAAATCAAAGAGACACAGGGACCCAGAGGCCATGCTCAGGAGGACTTGGGCTGGGACCCAAGGGATTCCCAGGGGTGCCTCTCTGTGCTCCCCCACGCTCAGTAATAAAGGACAAAAGAAAACTGCAGCACCCAACGCAGAGGCCCACCAGGCCTCCGAGCAGAGGGAGGGAAGCGCTGGTGACCCAGCCCGGCCAGCCGTGGTGTGGGCAGGGGTGAGCGAGCGTGGGACAGGTGGGGGCAGAAGGCCGTTGGCGTCACCGCCTGGGGCTCACGGCCCGCTTCAGAGGGGAGGACTGGAGCAGCCAGGCGTGTCGTGCGTTATGATTATTCCCCTACCCCCACCACCTGTAAGGCAGGTGCTAGCACAGCAAACGCCACAATTCAGGTTCCAGGTAGGAATGTGACTGAAGTGACGATGGTGCTGATGGGAATCTGTACACCCTTTCAGAGATGAGGTGTTCTCCTCCTGGATGAAAGGCAAGGGTAGACCTTGGGGTAGATGAGGTGGGCTGTGTTGATGACTCTTCTCTGCCTTGCTCTGCACCCAAGAATTCCACCTCACAGAGTGCAAATGTCTACAAAACTCGGAAAGGAGGAAAGAGTGGCCCAGGAATTGCTTCAAAGAGAGGCAACAGGTAGACAGTCTCACACGTGGAAGAACGCATGGATTGAACACCCATAAGCTCTTCTGGTGGTAAAAAAATATTCAAATAATTTCACAAAATCTAGCCAATCAAAAGACTACTCAAAGAAAAATCTGGAACGGAAGTGGTGAGCATTAAATTTTTAAAAACATAGAGCCAAAAAACTGGGGCCTTATGGTTACAGAACAGAATAATCTTCATAACGTAAAAAAAAGTTATATAACTGACAAACATCAGGATATGGTGGGTGGGAAGGCAGAAGCAAATGTAACGATGCAAACATCCTCATCTCTTGTAAGAAGGAGTTGATCTGTACTGTCTGAAATTAAAATATATAGTTACGATGAAATGACTTCAACCTTTTTATGTTTTTGCTGAACTTTGTTTTTTCAACTTTTCTTATTGTGGTAAAATACGCAGAACGTGACATTTACCATCTTCACCATTTTTAAGTGTACAGTTCACTGTACAGTTTAAGTGTACAGTACAGTTCAACATTAATTACATTCATGATGTCGTGCAGCCATCACCACCATCCATCCTCGTAACACTTTTCATCTTGTAAAACCTAAACTCTATAGTATTAAACACTAGCTCCCCATTCCTCCCTCACCCCAGCCCCTGGCACCCACCATTCTACTGTCTGTCTCTATGGATTTGACTACTGTTAAGTACCTTCTATAAGTGGAATCATACAGTATTTGTCTTCTTGTGACTGGCTTATTTCACTGAGCATAATGTCCTCAAGGTTCACCCATGTTGTAGCGTGTGACAGAATTTCCCTCCTTTTTAAGACTGAATAATATTCTGTTGTGTGGATGGACCACATTTTGCTTATCCGCTCATCTGTTGATGGACACGGGTTGCTTCCACATTTCAGCTATTATGAATAACACTGCTGCTATGAACATGGGTGTACAAATATCTCTTCAAGACCCTGCTTTCAATTCCTTGGAGTATATACGCAGAAGTGGAATTGCTGAGTCATATGGTAATTCTATTTCTCATTTTTTGAGGAACCTCCATACTGTTTTCCACAGAAGTTGCACCATTTTACATTCTCATTGACAGTGCACAAGAGTTCCAATTTCTCCACATCCTCACCAACATTTGTTATTTTCTGTTTTTTGGCTGGTAGCCATCCTCATGGGTATGAGGATTACATTGTAGTATTGATATGCACTTCCCTAATGATTAGGGATGTTGAGCATCTTTTCATGTGCTTTTTGCCCATTTATACATCTGCTTTGGAGAAATGTCTATTCAAGTCCTTTCTCCTTTTTTGAATCGGGTTGTTTGTTTTTTGTTGTTGTTGAGTTTTACAAGTTCTCTATAAATTCTGGATATTAATCCCTTATGAGGTGATGATTTGCAAATATTTTCTCCCATTCTGTGGGCTGCCTTTTTACTGTGTTTATAGTGTATTTTGATGCACAAAGTTTTTAATTTTCATGCTGTCCAATTTGTCTATTTTTTCTTTTGTTACTTGTGCTTTTGGTGTCATATCCAAGAAATCATCGCCAAATCCAGTGTCACTAAGCTTTGGTCCTGTGTTTTCTTCTAAGAGTTTTATTGTTTTAGGTCTTACATTTAGGTCCTTAATGCATTTTGAGTTAATTTTTGTGTATGGTGTTAGAGTAGGGTCCAACTTTATTCCTTTGCATGTGGATATCCAGTTTTCCCAGCACCATTGGTTGAAAAGACTGTCCTGTCCTCATCAAATGGTCTTAGCACCCTTGTCAAAATCCTTTGACTACATATTTGAGGGTTTATTTCTGGGCTCTCTGTTCTATTGGACTGTGTGTCTGTCTTTATGTCAGTGCTACACTGTTTTGTGTAGCCAGGTTTGAAATCAGGAAGTCTGAGTCCCCCAGTTTTGTTCTTTCAAGAATGTTTTGGCTATTCAGGATCCCTTGAGATTTTATATGAATTTTAGGATGAGTTTTTCTATTTCTGCAAAAAAAAACATCATTGGGATTTTAATAGAGATTACATAAAATCTGATCACTTTGGATAATATTGACATCTTAACAACATTGTCTTCAATCCACAAATATGGGATGTCTTTCCATTTATTTGTGTCTTTAATTTCTTTCAGCGGTGTTTCATAGTTTTCATTGTACAAGTCTTCCACCTCCTGGTTAAGTTAATTCTTAAGTTAACTCAAGTTAATTAATTCTTAAATTAATTCTTAAGTATTTTATTCTTTTTGGTGCTATTGTAAATGGAATTGTTTTTGTGACTTCCTTTTCAGATTGTTCATTGTTAGTGTATAGAAATGCAACTGATTTTTGATTTTGTATCCTGCTACTTTGCTGAATTCATTTATTACCTCCAACCACTTTTTTGTGGAGTCTTTAGGATTTTCTACATATAAGATCTTATCGTCTGCAAACACAAATAATTTTACTTCTTCCTTTCCAATTTGGATAACTTTTATTTCTTTTTCTTGCCTAATTGCTCTGGCTAGAATTTACATTACTATGTTGAATAGAAGTAAAAGCAAGCATCCTTGCCTTGTTCCTGAGCTTAGAGCAAAAGCTTTCAGTCTTTCACCATCGAGTATGCACTTCACTGTGGGTTTTTAATATATGGTTTTTATTGTTGATATAGTTTCCTTCTATTCCTAGTGTGTTGATTGTTTTTATCATGAAGGGGTGTTGCATTTTGTCAAATGCTTTTTCTTCATCAATTGAAATGATCATGTGTTTTTTTTCTCTTCATTCTGTTCATATGATCTATGACACTGATCAATATTCACATGTTGAACTGAACCATCCTTGATTCCAGGAGTAAATCCCACTTAGTCTTGGTGTATAATCCTTTGAATATGCTGCTGAATTCTGTTTGCTGGGGATTTTTGCATCAATGTTCATAAGGAATATTAGTCTGTAGTTTTCTTTTCTTTCAGTATCTTTGTCTGTGGTATCAGTCATGCTGGCCTCATCGAATGAGTTAGGAAGTGTTGCCTCCTCTTCGATTTTTTGGAAAAGTATGAGAAGGACTGGTATTAATTCTTCTTTAACTATTTGGTAGAATTCACCAGTGAAGCCATCAGGTCCAGGGCTTTTCTTTGTTGGGAGATATTTGATCACTGATTCAATCTCCTTTCTAGTTATAGGACTATTCAGATTGCCTGTTTCTCCATGATTTAGTCTTGTAGGTTTTGTGTTTCTAGGAATTTGTCCATTTCATCTAGGTTATCCAATTTTTGGCATACAATTTTTTGCCATACTCTCTTATAATTTCCATGACCTAGTCACTTCACCCAGTTTCTGTCCAGTAGAGCGTCTGACTCCAGAGTCCACTTTCTGAACCTCTCATGCCACGTGGGGATGAGGTTTCAGCATCAAAGTCATGTCCAGGTCCCCATCCTTGGGGATCCCACCCATCTGGTTCTGTAGTCTCCACCTGGGTATGCTGTGAGGGCTGTAAAATCAAGGTTAACCCCATGAACGGGAAAACCTCAGCATCTTCACTGGCAAACAGCTTGTTTTGGAACCTTCACTATTGTTTTTCAGTTTTGATATTTTTTTCAGTTCTGCTTGCATTGTCAGTCTAAGATTGGTTTTGATGTTCTGGAAATTTATGTCAAAACACAAAGGCGTGCCTGAGGGTGTCCAGGTGGAATTGCTGTGATCCAATGGCCTGTGTCTTCACAAGCCTGTCTAACCAGAGGCTGCCGTTGCTACTGTGGCTTCAGGTGGGGGGAAGGGCTCAGCAGGCAGAGAGCCTTGGGGCTGCCCGGATCCCAGGAGGAGGGGTCTCCATTCCTCCGGGTCAAGATGACTAGAGTAGTGTCCTGGGGCTGCCATAACAAATTACCACAAACTGAGGGCCTCAAAACACCAGACATTTATCCTCTCACAATTCTGGAGGCCAGAGTCCAAAATGAAGGTGAGGGCTGTGCTCCCTCCAAAGGCTCAAGTGGAGGGTCCTTCCTGCCTCTTCCAGCTTCCGGTGGCCCCAGGCGTTCCTTGGCTTGTGGCCGCATCGCCCAACATCTGCCTTCGTGGTGGTTTTACCTTCTCCTCTTCCCTGGGCTTCACCTTGTCTGTCAATTTCTCTCAGACTTTCTCCTAGCATAAAATTTCCCCTGAGCTGTCATTGGATTTAGGGCCCACTTGGACAATCCAAGATCGTCTTCTCATCTCAAGATCCTTAATTACATCTGCAAAGACCCTTTTTCCAAATAAGGCCACATTCACAAATGCCGCGGATTGGGACGTGGATATCCTTGGGTGGCCATCATTCAACCCACACCGACAAATGCTGGCCACGCACAGCACGGATGGAGCTCCCGACCCCAGGTGGGAGCCCGAACCAGTCACGTGCAAAAGACCTGTGAGGCCAAGGTTGAGGTGAACGTGAGTCCACCCCGCAGAGAAGGGTGTATGTATGGGGAGGCGGGGGATCCTGGGGAAATTACAATAGCAAACAGAGAAGGAGTCTGCGCTCGTGACACTACAGCAGGAGTGCATGAAACAGTGTCTTCAGACATAAAAGCAAATAGTTTTAACTCCTGTAAATCGGAAGTGTGGGTTTTAAACCAAACAGTTCCATAGATGGGCTATATAAGCTTGTCACCACTGAAAAGTTGACGCGGGGATGTACGGAACAAAATCGAAGACATTTCCGGGAGCACAGAGAGGAAATCAGAGAGACGGGAAACGAGAGATGTTAAGCCACACGAAGGCTAGTTTCAGGTTAAGCTCCAGTAAGTAACCAGAAGCACTGCAGGGTGAGAAAAGGGGACAACCTGGGGCAGAGTTTTCCAGAAGGGTGGAAAGACAGGAGTCCTCAGATTAATTAAAACAGAAGGCTGAGCAGGTAAAACCTCAAAGATAGGACATCTTAAAAGTCCACAATGGATATGCTGACAGAGGAAGAACCTGAGGCTGCCTTCTCATCAGCAATAATCAGAGGCCAGAAAACAAGGGGGAAGTGGTCCCCGTGCAGAGGAGGGCGTGCCCCCCGACACCGGGGCACGGACAGCCGTGGTAAGCGCCGTGTGCTGCTCAGTCACCACCCACACGCACTTGTGGAGAAACCACCACCTGGGACCAGAAGACCCCGGTCCCCTCCACCCGGCCCCCGACGGGAACAGTCGCTCCCTCCACCTCAGTCCCGCAATCCCCCTGCACCCTGGCGTCTCCGGAGTTTCCCCAGGAAGCACGGGCACGGTTAGCCCACGTCTCAGAGAGGAGGGCCTAGCCAGCCCTCACACCCCAGAACCAGTGCTTCTGCTGCAGGACGGTCACGAGCCCCAAACCGCGAGCCAATTACACATATATCTACTGAGCAAACAGCCCAGCCGGAACCATGGTCAGATCCCTATTTATCAGGAGAAGTGCCAAGAACCACTTTAGTTTTCATCGGGTCGAGGCTGAGCTGCTCTGGCTCCGCGCTGGCACGAGGGCATCCATCTTCGGCTCATACATTATGCATCTTCCCTGAATCAGACGGCTGTGGCAGCCTCCTGTTCTCTGATTTTGATAAAAAGCGCTCAGGGCAGCCATTGTGACAAGGATGAGTGTTTGTCTAAATTATTTAGGGGAAGGGATGTGGCTCGGGGGCAAGAGGTGATGACGGCTCATTTCCATTCAGAGCTGCTGCTTCAGATAAGAGCGGCCTTGCCCCGGCCTGAGGCGCCGTGCCTCCCTGTGGACAGAACGCCCCTGCTCCCAAGCCCACCCCATCCTGCCCAGGGAGACCAGGGCCCGGGAGTGGACCCTGTGCCCTCCAGTGGGAAAAGGGGCAGAGCTGGTGGCCCGGGAGAGCCTGGGCTGGGGTCAGGGCCGTGTCCAGCCTGAGTCCGGCCTCACCCGTCCAGTGAACTGAGAAGAGGATATGCCCAAGAACTCCAGCCCAAAGCTTTCCCTGTTAAACTGGAGTTGTTGGTGTTGTTTTTGTCAAAATACTCTTGGAGCGCTAACACAGGAAACGATGACACGGGGCGTGCTGGGGTGGGGAATGTTCCCGAGACCCCTGGCTTCTGGCCTCCCTCGGCCCACCCTCAGCCCACCCCGAGATCCCTTAGGGCCCCGAACACAGGCTCGATGCTCAGCACAGTCCTTCAAGGATGGGGGCGCTGAGGCCCAGGGGGTGGCAGACTGGAGCCGGAGAGAAACCCTCCACCCTCTTCTGGGTTCAGGCACCCAGTTGGGGGGGCTCGGCCCCAGCCTAAGGTCTCCCTGCTGCCTCCTCACCCACCCAGTGCCCTCTCTGCTCCTCCCTCACGGCCTCCCAGGACCCCCGAGACCTCCTGACACCCAAAGCTGACCCCAGGCCAGGCCTGGCGAGAGGAGGCCAGGCAGCCCGTGAGGGACCTGTCTGGGCAACACGGGGCCCCCACCTTGGGAGGGACTTCCAGGTCCCAGTGTGTAACCCACAGCCGAGGTGAGGGGCCAGGATTTGGAGGCTCTAAGGGCCCAGACCTTGTCGTTCTACCTGTTTTCAGACTCATGCCAGAGGCCTGCAGGGACAGGGGCGAGGCGGTCAAGGCCTGCATGGGCCTTGGAAAGACCCATGAGTGCCATATATGGAAGGAGCTAATGGGGTCTGGCTGGAGAGAATCCTCCATCCTCACCACCTTACTTCCCCCACCTCCTCACTCCTCACCTCCTCACTCCTCACTCCTCACCTCCTCACTCCTCACCTCCTCACCTCCTCACTCCTCACTCCTCCCCTCCTCACTCCTCCCCTCCTCACCTCCTCACCTCCTCACTCCTCACTCCTCACCTCTTCACTCCTCACCTCCTCACTCCTCACCTCCTAACTCCTCACCTCCTCACCTCTTCACTCCTCACCTCCTCACTCCTCACTCCTCACCTCCTCACTCCTCACCTCCTCACTCCTCACAACTCACCTCCTCACTCCTCACCTACTCACTCCTCACTCCTCAACTCCTCACTCCTCACCTCCTCACTCCTCATCTCCCCCCCACCACCCCCCACCTCTTCACTCCTCACCTCCTCACTTCTCACTCCTCACCTCTCACTCCTCACCACTCACCTCCTCACTCCTCACCTCCTCACCACTCACCTCCTCACTCCTCACTGCCTCACCTCCTCACTCCTCACCTCCTCACCTCCTCACTCCTCACCTCCTCACCTCCTCACTCCTTACTCCTCACCTCCTCACTCCTCACCTCCCCTCACTTCCTCACTCCTCATCTCCTCACTCCCCCCTCCTCACCTTCTCGCTCCTTACTCCTCACCTCCTCACTCCTCACCTCCTCACTCCTCACCACTCACCTCCTCACTCCTCACCTCCTCACTCCTCACTCCTCACCTCCTCACTCCTCATCTCCCCCCTCCTCTCCCCCCACCTCTTCACTCCTCACCTCCTCACTCCTCACTCCTCACCCCTTACCTCCTCACCACTCACCTCCTCACCTCCTCACCTCCTCACTCCTCACCTCCTCACCTCTTCGACCTCCTCACCTCCTCACCCTTCACCCCCTCCACCTCCTCACCTCCTCCGCCTCCTCACCTCTTCACCACCTCACTCCTCACTATGCACCTCCTCCACCTCCTCACCTCCTCACTTCTCATTGCCTCACTCCTCACCATCTCACTCCTCACCTGCTCACCTCCTCACCTGCTCCACCTCCTCACTCCTCACATCCTCATTCCTCACTCCTCACTTCCTCACCTCCTCACCTTCTCACCTCCTCGACCTCCTCACCTGCTCACTCCTCACCTCATCCACCTTCTCACTCCTCATCTCCTCACTCCTCGTCTCCTCACTCCTCATTCTTCACCTTCTCACCTCCTCACCCTCCACACCCTTCAACTCCTGCTTCCTGAGGAGTTTAGGCTTCACTTCTGGGACGTGACTTGTCTCCTCCTCAGTCAAACAGGATATCCCAGGCCAGCTGGGGTGTCCTCATGGGAGTGGTGAGGACCAGCCAAGAGGGGAACACAGAGCCTCCACCCCAGGCCTGCTGTCACTGGGAGAGAAGCAGCTAGCCACAGAGGCCTCATCATCACCAGCGTACAGATAAGACACAGAGTCTCCGACAATGTACCCAGGTCCCAGGGCTGCAGAGAGCGAGCGAGCACAAGTACAGCTAAGGAGGAGCACTGTTGCCTCTTGGCGGTGCATCTCGGATGAATAATTTTACGTCTGTTTCCTCCTGGTGTCCTAGCCCCCACACCCCACCCTCCACCTTCCTGCTTCCATCTGCTCCCTCCCCAGCCTGCCTCCCCAGGCTGGAGGCGGATCTTGCTGTCCAGACCTTCCTCAGGACAGGACCTTCCTCAGGAACACCCCTGCTGCGCTCCAGTAGAAAGTTCCTGCAGGGTTATGTGTGGGTGCATTCATCTGTAAGAGAAGCCAGCACGTGCAAACCTAAGCCACGTGCGAGCGGGTCACCGCTCCAGAGCGCGGGCATCCACAGCTCACAGCCTCCATGTGGCCGGTCTGGGCTCCGTCACTCCCGTGCGTTATTGCACTGGAGGACAGAGTCACTTACAGGCCGACACAATCAACCAGGAAATGCAAGGAGCCGCGGAAGGAGCTGGGAGAAAAGGGGCCTTGACTCCTGAAGGCTCCAACCCAGCCGGCTCAGGCTCCCTGGGCTGCAAGGCCCCTCAGGGGACGAGGGCGTGGACGCCTGGCCTGGCGCTGCAGGTGCTCACGGAGAGGTGCCGCCCATTCCCCAGCCGGTCCTGGGGAGCCAAGTCACCTGCTGGCAGGGACATAGCAAGTCAGGGCAAAGTCCATACAGGAGCCCTCTCCTTACTCAGTGGCCCCTCCAAGGAACCCCCGTGCTCTGCTACCCAGGCTCCTGGCGGTGGCCGTGTTTCCCTACAGATACGAGTTTGGGGCCTCTTAGACCTGGCGCCTCTCTGCACTCCCAGTTGTATGCTGACCTGGGCACATTCTGCAAACTCCACCAGTCTCAGTTTCCTCACCGGTAAAACGGGGTTGACTAGGATTCACGGGGACACCCAGGGCGCACCTGACCCCCAGTAGGTGCCCAGTAAATATTAGCTTAAAATAGAGCCATAAAAAGTAAAAAACAGAGCCAGCACTCAGAGCAGGGTCTGCACATGTTCAGTGTTTGTCAAGTGGCTCCCAGTGAAGCGTATCACCATGGCAATGCGGAGGGGGTGCCTTGCTCCCAGGGAGATGGAGACGAGTCTAGTTACTTCTCAGAATGATTGCAGACCCCTCCCCCCGTTCATCCCCAGAATTCCTCAGGTCTGGAGCTCACTTCTCAAATCAGGGTCGCTGCCCCACGGCCCAGCCCTGCCCAGACTCCTCAGCCCACACTTCTGCCTGAGTCTCCATCCAGAAAACGTGAACAGACACGCAGCACCTTTCCTGACCTCACCTGCGGCCCAGATGCAGTATTAACCCATTTTACAGGTGGGGAGATAGAGGCCCAGAGAGGTTAAGAGCAGCTCCGGGGAGGCAGAGCCCTGGTCTCCACCCAGGCCTGTCTGACCCCACAGCCCGGGCTCTGTGCTCGGCCCCAGGCTGCCTCCCCGGGGAGAGGGGACCCAGGTGGGCAGCTGCACAGGGAGCTCTGAGAGGCTGGCCCTGGTAGAAATTCTGGACTAGCTCCCCATCACCAAAGGGTAAAATGGTTGGCAGGCGGGGGGAGCAGGCCCAGTACAAAGAAGACATTGAGAAGATGCCCCAGATGATTAGGGACATAAAATTTTAATCACCTGCTCATTTTGTACCCAGAGTAAAATTCTGGTATAAGCACAAGGCCCCAGAATCTCGGCTCTGGAGGGAGCTTGAAGGAATGCGGACCCGCCCCGTCCAAGGCTTCTTTCCCACCACGCAGCTTCTCAGACCCACAGTCTTCCCCGGGGCCGAGAAGCTCAGGGAAGCTCAGGGCATCTCGGGCAGCTTTCTCCCAAGTGGAGCCGGGACCGTCCTCAGGGTGGTGGGACCTGGTGGCTCCCCATCCTAGGGGGCTGGCTGGACAGGGGCTGGAGATGGGGCCCAGGTCCTCGGTCCCTCTGCTCTCCTCTGAGGAACGTGCACCAGCGGTGAAGAAATAACACGCTCACAAGAAAACAACAGCAGCAGCCCCGGACCGCTGAGCCTCCCCCTATGTCTGCACTTGATGCACAGCACCCTGTCTGACCCTGACAGCAGCCTCGCACCATCACCGCCATCATCCCCACTTTACAGAAGAGGAGCACACTCAGGGCTGCTCAGGGACCTGGGCTGTGTCTCTCCGCGGGGGGCCAGCCCTGGGCGGCCCAACACCAGAGCTCACGATCTTTCTCTCACCCTCCAGTCCTCTCCCACAAAGGGAGTGTGCATACATGTGCACACACACACACAAGTGCTCCAGGATACGTGCCTGTCAGGGCAAACTCAAGACTCCCACTGCCCGCCTTCTCCAGGGAGGCTGCCTGGAGCTCCCCGGCTGTTCCCTCCCTCCTGCTGGTGGGAAGAGGTTCCCTCTCATCCGTCATCCCCCCAGGGCTGTCTCCGACGTCTGCTTTGTCTGAACCCAGAGGACTGTGGACGGGCCTCAGGTGTGAGCCTGAACAGGCTAGACCCAGATTCTGCCGGGCAGACAAGATCCTGGAGGGACCTGGGTCCTTGAACGACCATGACCCTGGACCTAGGATGCTCAGCTCAGAGCTATTATGTGGGACAGGCAAATGTCTAGATCCTTTGAGTGACTGTAGTGAGGGTGTTGTTACAGCAGTTTACGTTTACCCAACTGCGAACCTGTGGTGCTAAAGGATGTCGTGAGATACGGTCAATTTTTACCAATTTTAATAAATGAGAGAAACTTAATATACATGGGTAAGTCGTTTATGTTATTGTTTGTATCTGTTTATAGTATGGATCTGTCTAAGAAGAGAGGGTGTTTACGGGAAACTGAGTCAGCGGGCCCATCCTCAGAAAGCAGAGACTCCCCAGGAGCAGGGAGGGGGGCCAGCTCCGGGTTTGGCCCTGCGTCCCGAGCCCGTGGAGGCTCAGCCTGTGTCCCGCAAGGCTGCATCCTTCAGCTCCACGGCCAGTCCCGGTGCAACAGCAGGACAGCGGGACAGGAGCCCTGGGGAAGCAAAAGCAAAAGACACCATCGCAGGGGAGAGCGCGGGGGGTGGAGGAGAGACAGTTGTGCGCCCGGGCGTGCGTTCCCGTGGCCGTGGACTGTGACCGAGAAG
This sequence comes from Diceros bicornis minor, assembly GCF_020826845.1. Classification (NCBI taxonomy): domain Eukaryota; kingdom Metazoa; phylum Chordata; class Mammalia; order Perissodactyla; family Rhinocerotidae; genus Diceros; species Diceros bicornis. The sequence goes on along the minus strand of NC_080747.1, from coordinate 2,960,818 downwards.
AGGGCTCGGCCTGCACCCGAGGGCCACGGGTCTAGGGGACGCACCGGGTCCGTGTTACAGTGCCACACGTCCAGTCCTCACAGCCACCCTGTATGGCCTGAGGGAGGTGTCTGGCAGAGCAAGTGCCACTGTCACTCCAGGATGTGACCCCAGGACGGTGGCTCCAGGAAGGCAGGAGGACAGGGAGGTGGGGGGCCAGGGAGGGAGAGGGGCAAAGAGGGCCAAAGAAACAGGTATGAACACGTTACCTGCAGCTGGACTTGATGCTTGAAGAGCTGAGCTGCGTGCTCTGCCTGCTTTCTGCAGCATGTAAAGCAATAAGGAGACGGATAGATTAATTCTGCGATTTTAACTCAATGTTTAGAAGAGTTGAATTAGACACATTTGCGATCAGTGGTGAGGTATCTGGGGAAACCTAATCTGTGGCATTCGTGTTCTGATTTCTCAGGGGTGTGAACCGTGTGTAAATATTTAGAGGAATGTTGGCTGTCTGGTGTCTTCACAGAGCATTTGTCATTGACAGACTCAGGAGAGAAGTGAGGTGGGTGCAAACCCTCCTCACCACGGTCCCGTTCCCTGGGACCCTAAGACTGTTGATACCCCACACGGCAAGCCTCGTCCTGCTGTTCTCTCGCCTGGCCTGTCTCCTGGGACCTCTTCCCCGTGTCTGGCTCCTACTTAACCTTCCAGTTCCAGCTCCAGACACCCCCCAACGGGCTCCTCAAGGGCAGGGATGGCCCTGGGCACAGAGAGGGAGCACAGCCGAAAACCAGGGGCGAGTGGCTAAATGAGGGACTGAATGACCCCACGGGAGAAGCACGGGGAGCAGAGAAGCGGCCTGGCATCGAGCGCACCCTAAACCCAACGCAATCCCCGTGGGATCCCACTGACTTCGTAGAAATGAATCAACTGATTCCAAAGTTCATAGGGAATCGCAAGGGGTCCGGAATAGCCAGGGCACTCTAGAGAAAGAGGAATAGAGTCAGAGGCCTTCCTACAAAGCAGCGGAAACAAAGGCAGTGGGGCCCGCCACAGGCAGAGGCGTCAGACCCCTGGAATCTATTTGCGCGTCCAGAAATAAGCCCGGAATCCCTGGTCAGCTGATTTTCCTCCAGGTTGTGAGACCATCCAATGTGGAAAGAATCATCTCCTCATAGAGGATCCTGGCCCAGGATGTGAGCGTTGGGGGCTCATGAGACGTCCGGTAAAGGTAAACCAAGGCCCGTCCTACAGCCTCCCACCAGGCCCCTGCCCTGCGCCGGGCAGTGGGGTACAGGCCGGAATCGGACTGGTCCTACCCCCAGGAGGCCCCGGTCTAGCACGGGGAGCAGAGCTGGGACAGAGGAAGCCACCCAGGCTGGTGTGGATGACAACGAGAGCACATTCAAGATGGAAGGAGGTGGGGTGGGAGGGGAGGCAGGGACATTCTGTGTGGGGAGTTAGAGGAGAGATGGGCATGTCCAGGTACGCGGGTCACCGGAGAGGACTTGCAGGGCACACACAAGGTGAAGGCAGGACCACCAGGCGTGGGGCTCCCCATGTGGATGGGAAGGTGCTAGAGAGATGGGCTGGCCTGTCCCAGCATGCTCTGGACACCTTGCTAGGGAGCTGGACTTCAACTGGGTAGCGGGGGTCTTTGGAGGGTCAGTTTGGGGGTTAGGAGGAAGGTCAGGTTCATGTTTCAAAGGTGGCCTGAGGGGCCGGCCCCGTAGCATAGCGGTTAAGGGCACACACTCCGCTGCTGGCGGCCCGGATTCGGATCCTGGGCACGCGGTGATGCACCGCATGTCAGGCCATGCTGCGGTGGCGTCCCATATAAAGTGGAGGAAGATGCGGATGGATGTTAGCCCAGGGCCAGTCTTCCTCAGCAAAAAGAAGAAGATTGGCATGGATGTTAGCTCAGGGCTGATCTTTCTAACAAAAAAACAAAGGTGGCCTAAGACAGGATGATGGAGGAGGATGAAGGAGGAGAGTGCCTTCCCTCCAAAGAACAGCCGCCCTGCTGGTGAGCTGGTGAGACTTCCTCATCCCAATCTTCTCTTTCCTGCCCCCACCTCCGGCGAGCATATCTGGGGTCCCCGGCCTCCCCCTGGGCTTCACTGAGGCTCCCTGGCCGTGTGGATACAGACACAGGCTCTGACGGAGGCTGCCCAGGGGTGCAGCCTGGTGGGGTCACTTACTCTGTGAGTGAGGGGGCTGGCCCTCACCCCTCTCTGCCTCTCAGCGCCCTCCTCCGTCCAGCGGGGTCACAGTAGCCCCTGTCTGAAAGCCCACAGGTGCCTGGTGAGTATTAACACTCATGCAACGTCCGCTGTTTTCATCACATGAAATCTGTGCTTTGATGCGGCTGCTGTGTGGTTTGAAGGACTGTTTTCCTGCTTCAGCTAAATTTTAATAATTTAGATGGAAAACCAGGCTTTTTCTTCTTATTGGGGAAGAGATTTAATTCTCAGTCTTTTGGAAATGCTCAAGAAAGCAGAGAACGTCTCTTTTTTAAGAGCATATTGTGCCCTGAATCAGACAGGGCGTCAAATTATCTTAATGGTTGTTACATAAAGTGCACGCTTCGTCATTTTCTTTTTCTTAAACTAATTATCTGAAATAGGGAGCTTCTCTAACTCACATGAGTGACTGAAATGAACTAAAATGCATTTTCACTCCAAGAAAAATCAACGGTAAGTGTCCAGCAGCTGGGAGTCCTAAAGTCCCAGTGATCATGGGGACAATATTAATCACGGCGCCCAGGGTCATTCAAGTGCTATCCCCACTCAACTCTGTCACACTCAGGGTGTGACCATCAAAGCAGGCAGGTGAGCTGTGTAGGGAAAACACGGCACGGCTTAATGCTCACCAGGTGCTACCCGCGCAGCTCAGAGCCCTGATCAGAGAGAATCTTCCGGAACCAGAACTGCCAGGGCACGGGGCTGTCCCCTTGACTGACAGCGACTTCGCTTTGAAGATGGAAAATTTCACAATGGGCCACGGCTTCGCCCGTTTTGCTGTTGAATTCAGTCCACGGAGACGGCCTCGGGGGTGCAAAGACAGAGCCGCGTCTAGATGAGGCCCTGTTTCGTGTGTCATGCCCACTGCCACTGGCGTGGCTTCACTGTATTTTGGCCAGCAGAATGAATAGCCAACCTGGTCCCCCCACAGCTGCAGCAGCTGCCAGAAAGTTGGACAATAACGTGGCACCCCTTTGAAATGGACTGAGCGCAGACAGCTGCAGAGTCAGCGTGGCCCCAGAGCAGTGCTGGAGGTCAAGTACAGGAGCTCCTATCTCGGAGCTTCGGGGCTTCCGAGCCCTGGAAGGGTGGCCTCTCCCCGCCTTTTCTTCCTTCGTCCCACAGATGTCGATTAAGCGCTCTCCATGTGCCAGCCACTGGGGGACAAAAGAGGCCTAGGGGATGAGTCAGCAGCTGGGTCAAGCAGGGTCCCACCCAGGCCTGGCATCCTGCTGCTAACCCCCCACAAGCCTCCGTCCCTGCGGACACGAGGTGGCGGTGGTGTTTGCACGTGGGGCTGCTGCAAGGATGGAGCCAGGAGACCCACAGGGGCTCTGCGCCGTGGAACGGGCCCACAGGAGGTGCTCAGCAAACAGGATGCACTGCCCCCGCCAGGCCCAGCCCAGGGGCTCACAGGCTGGCAAGAGAGTCAGACTAGAGACGCCCTTCCCTCACAGCCTCATTGTGATCTTAGCTCTGGACTCAAAAAAGTACAAATTTGGTGTGTTTGTGTTTTTTAAACTGAGTACGTGTGATCCACAGAGATCACCAGATTTCAGGAAAATAGGTCAAGATCTTGTGTCAACAGGGCCCCCACTTCCTCGCCTCCCCCACCCTCCCTCCGCCCAGGATCCTCCTCCATCGTCAGACCTCCGGCTGCCCCCAGCTCCGGACTCTGCCTTCCTCCTTCTTTCCTCTCTTTGTTGCTGGTGGCAGTGCCCTTACAGGTCCCTTTCTCCAGCCGTCAGCTACTGCGGCGTGACGAACACCCGCAGCTCCAGACAACCCCGCATCAGCTTGTGGTCCGAGGCTCTGTGCGTTAGGCAGGTGGGGAAGGGGGAGTCTGCTGATCTTGGTTGCGCGTTCTCCCATTGCGGGGCTCAGCCGTGTCCCGCGTTCCCCATCCTTCAGAGGGCCAGCCCAGGTCCGTCCACGTGGCAGAGGCAGGGTCCCGAGACAGACGAGCAGCACATGGCCCCCAGAGGCCCAGGCTTGGAACTGGCACGGGTCACTTCCACCCGTCCTGCTGGCCCAGGTCAGCCACAGGCCAGCCGGGTCCCTGGGGAATGGACTCCGGCCTTGGTGGGCAGGGCTATGACATCACAGGCCAGCGGTGAGAAGCAGGAGGGGTGAGGTGGGGGACGTGGTCACCCTCCACTCGCTGGACCGGCACTCAGGCCTGCCTGACTTCTCCATCCAGTGCATTGACAGCTGCTGACCTCGTGGGCTGGGGGCCCCAGGCAGGCCCCTCCTCTCCAGGCCCTCTGACGCAGGAGTCCCTCTGCAGCATCTGCGCACTCACCAGCCCTCCCTGGACAACAGACTCCCTCAGCCCCCCTGAGCGCCCCCACCCCTTCTCAGCACCCCAGCCCCTCCAGCCCTCCTGAGCGCCCCCACCCCTTCTCAGCACCCCCAGTCCCACCAGCAGCCCCTCAGCCGTCAGCACCCCAGCCCCCCAGCCTCCCCAGCCCTCCCGGCTTGCAGTGTGCTCACTCCACTTGCTCCTCCTCTGCGTCTTTTTAGAAATGTCACGCCACACAGCAGTGTTTTATTTCCAGCTCAGAACAGGTAGCTGAACCGGAAGAAGTAAGGGTGCCCTGATCCAGGATCCAGAAGGCCGGAGGCCCAGACGCGGTCCTTCCACACCAGGAGAGCGAGGCCCGCCTGTCAGCCTCCCGCAGAGCTGGCACCCTCTACCACACTCAGGCTTCCACTCAGGACACGGCCAGCTGCCCAGGTCCCCCAGCCCTCAGTTCCCCTCCCGTCCCCCGCCGTGGCCACAGCTGTGCCCGCCTCCCCCACAGGAGGCGCTCTTACCTCTCAGACGTGAAACCTGTAAACAGGTGGGTGCTGCCTGTGTGAGGAGACACCCGTGGCTGCAGGAGGACCTGCCCCCGGCCAGCCCCCTGCAGTGGCCGCTAGCGCCCCTTCCAGGCTGTCAGCCGCGGTCACCTGTGGGTAGACCAGGGGGATTTCCGTTTCTATCCAACAAGCTGAGGGCGCACACATTAACCCCCAACCTGCCTTTGTCTTCACACCCCTCCTGAACTTCCCTCCTACTGGCCCCTCTTCCACAGACCACCCCTCCCCACGGAGCCCCCAGTGTCCCCTTCTGGGGCACAGACAACGTTTCCGGAAACAGCCTCTCGCGTGCGTCCTGTACGTCCAGAGCTTGCTGTTTTGTTGTTTCTCTTCCCGGTGGGGTGAATTTGAAATCGGGACTATTCAGCCCAATGTGTTTTCTTTTATTCCATCTCAGAGTCAGGCAAACGATGGCAAGAGTGCCAAACCCGGCCGACACCTGTTTCTCTGCGCTCACCCACATGCTGTCCGTGGCTGCTTTCCCACAGAGGCGTGGATGAGAAAAACAAATGTTGCCTCTCTGGCTCCGTACAGGAAAGGTTGGTGACCTCTGTACTGTATTAGCACGTCTCCGGTGTGGACGTTCTAAACCTTCCTCTGATTGCTCTGCGTTTAAATCTTCAGAGCTTCCCCAGCCCAATGGGACAGGATCCCAGCACCCCTCTCCCGGCAGGCCGTGGCTCTGCTAGCCTGCTCTCCTGCCTCTTCCCGCTGTGGAATGCAGGGTGCTCGGGCTCCCTGTGCTCAGCACCTGGGTGGGGTGCCTCCTCTGTGTGCCCCAGCTTCAGGGCCGCCCTGTCCTATCAGACAGCCTGTCTCTCCCACAAGGCAGCAAGCTTCTGGGATCGGTCCCATCTCTGTGTGCCAAGCACCCAGCACAGGCTGTGCATTCAGAGGGCACATGTGGTCCACGGATGGATGGACGGATGGATGGGTGAGTGGGTGTGTGGGTGGGTGGATGGATGGATGGATGGATGGATAGATGTGTGGATGGTTGGTTGGATGGATGGATGGATGGGTAGGTGGATGGATGGATGGATGGATGGTTGGATAGATGAGTGGGTGTGTGGGTGGGTGGGTGGATATGTGGATAGATGGGTAGATATGTATGGGGTGGGGGGTGGATGGATGGGTAGATATGTATGGGGTGGGGGGTGGATGGATGGGTAGATATGTATGCGGTGGGGGGTGGATGGATGTGTAGATATGTATGGGGTGGGGGGTGGATGGATGGGTAGATATGTATGGGATGGGGGGTGGATGGATGGGTAGATATGTATGGGCTGGGGGGTGGATGGGTAGATATGTATTTGGTGAGGGGTGGATGGATGGGTAGATATGTATGGGGTAGGGGGTGGATGGGTAGATATGTATGGGGTGGGGGGTGGATGGATGGGTAGATATGTATGTGGTGGGGGGTGGATGGATGGGTAGATATGTATGGGGTGGGGGGTGGATGGATGGGTAGATATGTATGGGGTGGGGGGTGGATGGACGGGTAGATATGTATGGGATGGGGGTGGATGGATGGGTAGATATGTATGTGGTGGGGGGTGGATGGATGGGTAGATATGTATGGGCTGGGGGGTGGATGGGTAGATATGTATGTGGTGGGGGGTGGATGGATGGGTAGATATGTATGTGGTGGGGGTGGATTGTAGGTAGACATGTATGAGGTGGGAGGTGGATGGACAGATGGATACATATGGGGGGGATGGATGGGTGGACATGTTGGGGGGAGGGGAGATGAATGAGCAAACAACATGGGCACCTGGTTGTCTTGTGACCAGATTGTTTCACCCTATGACCTCCTCCACTGAGCCAGCTCTGCCCCTAACAGCAATGCCATTGACTTTAATCATGAATTTTCTCTTCTTTTTTTCTAAATGTGCTGGAGTAGCCCACGGCCCTGGGGCTTGCAGAACGGGTTTTATCTGCCCTCAGAGCCAGTCCGCGTGGTTGTCTATCACCCTCCATCCCCGAGCAGACTGTTTGGCAGACAGCGGATTGTTGTCATTCTCCTTCACTTGGGCTTTGATTCCCGGGTAGTAACTACCGTTTACAGGAAAGCTGACTTCTCAGTAACGATACTGAAATCAGATCCCCGGGCGCTGGGCGAGCAGCAAGCAGTGAGGGCTCTGGCGCGCCCATGAGACGCGACTGCCTGGCAGCTCCGAGGGCAGTCTGTCTGGAAAGGGACTGACTCCTGGAAAGGGTCCTCGTGGGCAGGACCTGGACGTCCCCAGGGTCTGGGCCAGGGCCTCAGCCCCTCCCAGTCTGCCTCCCCCATGCCAAGCTGACCAAGGGGAAGCCCCAGCCGACATCTCCCACTCCAGGACCTTGGGCCCCTGTGTCCTCACCCACGCCCTACCTGGCCCCTCGTTCCACACGGAGGAGGTGTCTCCGAGCACCCCCTCCACGTCAGCTGCAAGAGTGACCAAGAGCAGTGGGACCAGCTTCTGCCCCAGGACCTGCTGGTCCATCGGGCAGACTCGCCGGGACAGAAGGGAGGTAAACACCCAGGGGAGGGCCGCCCAGTGACAGCCAGCCCCCTCCAGGATGACTCTCCTAGGGACGCCCATGCCCAGGGACAACCACAATGTGGACAGTAACCCCACCCCTGGCCCGGGGGTCAGGTCCCAGCCACTCTGCACCCCATTTCAGACAAGTCCTGGGCCCACACTCTTCTGTGAATGTGGAAGAACCAAGCAGTGCATGTGGGGCCCAGCGAAAAGCGAAAACGCAGGGTCTGACACAAATTGCTAACAATTTCAAGTTGGTAACAGCAGAGCATTAAACCAAGCAAGGGCCCTCCCGAGCTGGGACCCTTCTGAGCATGGCTCCTCCTGAATGGACGCCCCTGAGCATGTCCCCTCGAGCATGTCCCCCCGAGCATGTCCCCCTGAGCATGGACCCCCGAGCATGTCCCCCTGAGCACGGACCCCCGAGCATGTCCCCCTGAGCGTGGACCCCCGAGCATGTCCCCCTGAGCGTGGACCCCCGAGCATGGACCCCGGAGCATGGAGCCCCTCCTGAGCAGGACCCTCCTGAGCAGGACCCTGTTGACTGCAGGGCCGCACCCTGTGACGTTGGCCGGGACCCATCATTTCGCCCTCACCTTCCCGAGGTTCTGCTCCCTGCATTCCAGGGTTGAGGGGCATCCCTCGGGGCCCAGCTACAGGGCCAGCTCCAGCCTGCCAGTTAGGTGCCACTAAGGGCAGTCTTGAGGGTGGCCTGTGCTGTGGGGTGGCAGGGACTTTCCTTGTCCCCACCCCAGCTCCTGGTCACCTTCACCCCATCTTCTCAGGGTGGGGCTGGCCTCAGGGGGTGTGCTGGCAAAGGTTCCCAGGTTTTCTACGGCCTGGAGCCGTTGATCTGACTGGGGCTGCCTGTTGGTGGTGTTGTGTTTTAGTTTTAGTTTTAGTTTTAAATTTCAGGTGTGTATCATTACATTTTGATTTCTGTGTAGACCACATCATGTTCGCCACCCGAAGACTAATTACCATCCGTGACTGTACACACGTGCCCTTATGTTTGAAAAACTCCCTAGTGAAGCGTGGGGACACAGCACTGTGCCCGGAAGGGCGTGTCCCTCGTGGTTCCCTGGCCTGTCCTCTTCTCTTTGGGTTGATCTGCTCGTCTACGTTCTCCACTCAGACCTTGTGTCTCTTCCTTGGGCCTCTGCACAGCTGGGCTGCAGCCACTCCACAGTGTCCAGCAGAAGGAAGGAAGAGGATGGGATGAGCCAAAGGGAGGGGCCTTGGCTGTGGAGAGGCTCTCCCTGGGGTGCCCGAGCCCCTCACGTCCCCTACCTGCCATCTCCGTTTGTTCCTGCCCACTAGCTCTTCTTGATCGTGTTTTCAAGAGGCTTGCTCATTTTACAAAATGTTTTCAAAGAACCAGCTCGGGGTTTGATTATCACTTCCTCAAAGCTTTTACTTTTGAACTTGTTTAATTCAGTTTTATCAAAATTGTTTCCTTCCTCTTCCCCTGGAGTGGGTGGCGGTTGGGTCTCCCTGCGCTCCCTGGGAGCTGGGGGCTTCCCGGGTCCCCGCCACTGTGCCCACAGAGGATGTCAGCAGGTGCCATACCCCGTGTCACCTGATCCACTTTCTGCTTGGCTGGTTCCATCTCAGATCTTAGACCCCACGTCAATTAAGATCATCATTAGTTTTTCAATCACACATCTTTTTTCCAATGACTACTCTTTCATCTTAATCCCGCTTCAACCCTCACTGGTCATTGGTCTCACGGGTTGACCTGGTCTGGTGCGGTTTTCCCCACAGCCTCGCTCATCCTTCCGTCTGACCTGGGGCCCATCAGGAAACGTGTTGAGGTGTGTGTTCTGGGTACTTTTACACCTGAGACAGTGTCCCCGTGGCCCTTGCAGCCACATGTCAAACCAGCTGGGGATGACGTGGTGGGGACAGCCCTGTCCCCAGGACACAAGGGTGGGGCTGCGTCCACGTCGCCTGGCCCGTGTGTGAGTAACCATCACCCTTCCTGAAACCGGCCGCGCGCGCTGGGCTCCACAGAGCCCTCCCCTGCAGCCGGGGTCCTCGGGCTCCTGGGGCTGCTCCTGTGGTTCCTGATTGCCGTTTGTGTTCGATTTCTCCTGGTCTCTCCCTCAGAGACACCCCGTCTCTGGCTGGGTCTGGCCTCTAGTTGCTTCCCTCTGCCTTGGTGTTTTCTAGTGTGCGCTCTGCTCTCTACCCGCCTGGGACACGCAGGCTGTGCCTCGAAGAGATGCTTTTTTCCTCCTCTGACCTCCCGTCAGCAGCCGTCTGTCACTTCTGCTACGCCGGCTACTCCCCTCCTTCCTCATCTGTCCTGCTGCTGGCTCTGCCTCTCCTGCTTTGTGCAGGCCGTGTGTGTCAGTCGCGGCTCACTGATGCTGAATAGTGGAGGCCAGCTCAAACTAGCCTGAGCAGCACAGGACCCCTGACACACACACACACTCGCACGTGCGCACACACGCATATGCATGAGCACACACGTGCACACACACACGCTCATAAACATGCACATGTATGCAGAACACATTCTCACATGCACGCACCCGCGCATACACGCATTCGCTCACACATGCACGTGTATGCACACGCACACACGTGCGTGCATACACACTCACACACATGCCCGCACACACACTGAAGCTCCATCTCTCCTGCTGCCGTGGGAGGGCAGGCCTCAGCACCAGGCCAACTGGAGAAGAAAGATTCGCTCTCGGGTGGTGAGTTCCGAGGGCCCAAGCATGGGGCCCTGGAAGGCGATGTGCAGGATGCTCATGGGCAGTTCCATCTCGACGTGACTCCCCTGGGCTCCCCAGCTTCAGAGCCTGCTGCGTCCGTCCGCAGGGTGTGCCTCCAAGATACTTGGAGATGCGGCAATGGAGGCCTTGGAGCAGATAAAACTGGCTTTCTGCCCTTGTTGCCTAGAAATGGAACAGGGATTTTTTTTACTCCAGCTGGGCTGCCCCAAAGCCCGACCCTCTGACGACCCCCACCCCCATCAGCCCCGAATGACTGCTGAGAGATGCCTCCACGTCAGAGAGCCCGGAATTCAGGGACCGCAGCTCAGTAGGTTGTGACAAATGCGCTCCATTGGGACTTTATCCTCCAAGTGAAACTAAAGCTACAGAAACAACCTTATTGTCTCCTATATTTCACGAGCTCAAGGTGACAATGGCAATTAAGTGCTACTTCTTAAAATGGACAAAAGGAGGCTTGAGTGTTTGTTTGGGGAGCGTAAGGTTGCAGGTTATAAGCCGCAGGACAGCGAGATGTGACAGATCTCCCTGTTCTTGGACCTGACCTACTGCACGATGGTCCGAGTGCCCTCTGTAGCTCTGGGGGGGTGCCATCTGCTGCCTGGCTCTGCATGTGGCCCTGGGGCAGGCCTCCCCGGGTATCACGTACCCCGTCTATGCAAAGGGGCAACTGGACGGATCCCCGGTCTTCCGAGGCCGGCTCTGGACTTTGGCGCCCATCCGCAGCCTGCCCTCCTCTCCCCTCTACGTCAGCCACGTGGATTTCTTCTTGCCTTTGCTTGGCCCTCAGCGATGCGGCTCCCGGCCGGCCTCCAGCCTGCTGACCACCGCCCCGCCTGCTGGGGGCCCTGGGCGAGGGAACAGCACTGTCGAGACGCCACCAAGGGTATTGTTGTTCTGTGGCTGCTCTGATGTGTCTCAGAAAGTTCTTTCTCTCCAACTCCACCTTCCCCAGAAAGTGTTTGCAGTCCCCCTGATTCTACGATCCCTTTCTTTGGCCCTGGGCCCCCCAATGTCTCAGGGCGCCCCTGCGTCCCTGCTGTCCCTGCGGGAAGTGGCTGGGGCCCAGGCGGAGGCCAAGTCCCCTGCAGAGGTCCCCAGCCCAGCACAGGGCCACAGCAGAGGTCATCCTGGCTGGGCTCCTGCCTGCGGGGGACTCCTCAAGGGACCCCAAGGCCTTGCTGGAGCACAGGGCAGTCTTCAGTTTCCACTGGAACAGAGCAAATAATGGTTCCCTTCCCTGCTGGCCCTTACGTGGCCAGCCCTTAGTGATGGCAGTTGTGGGGGAATGAGAGGCAGCGTGCACTCGAGTGGAGAAAATGGGAGTCGAATGAGGAGAGGGCACATCCTTTCCGCCAGAAAATAGGGTCACTTTGTCAGCGACGGGGAAAATGACTTCCTGCTCACCCCGCCCCTGCCCCTGCGTGTGTACATATGCGCACATGTGCATGTGCACGTGCACATAGAAGGGCCTCCCGTAGCCACTGGGCTCCCCCTGTGTCCTCCCAGGGCAGCGAGGCAGGACCCCCTTCTGCCCCTCATCATCTCCTTTTTCTGCTTCCTGGGGCCCCTGCCTGTCTCTGTCGGACCACCAACTCCCAGACTCTGTGCAGAGCCTGTCCTGGACCCAGAGCCAGGCCCACACGTGTCCCCGGTCTCCAGGAGCTCCTGGACCAATGGAGGAGGCCACCCAGACACAGATGATGGACACCCAGTGATGCCGGGCTGGGAGCGTGGGAGGCTCCTCACCCAGCCAGGGAGACCAGGGCAGACCTCTCAGAGGTGGTGGCACCGTGGTACGGGCCCTGAGAGGTAACATGGCCTGTGGGAAGGATGGCCTCCCCCTGATGTCCCAGTAGATTCCCACCCTCGGCTCCCCCACCCTCCATGCTGTGTCCAGGGGGTCTCCAACCCCACAAATGGACACTCCAAAAACCACTCCAACCACATATGCCATCCACCTGCCTGAAGACTTCAGAGGCCACCCATGGGCACACGTGCTTCCCAGAGCCATTGGTGCAGGGCTCCACCCACCGGCCTGATCCCACTGCCTCAGAGCCTACCCCCGGCCTCCTTGCTCAGCCGTGTGGGCCGGCAGCACCTCGGGGTGCAACCCGCAGCCCCACCCACCTGGGCAGGTGTCTCACGTCAGGGCCTGGCTCCCTCCAGGAGGCGGAGGACAGAGCTGGGACATGGGCTGGCAGTGGGGGTCCTGCTCACCCCTCACCACGTGCTGTGTGACCTTGAACCACCAGTATGCTGTTCTGGGACATGGGTCAGTGGCAAACACCCACGGAGCTCTGGGGGGTCTGCTGGGGACACAGGCAGTCAGGGCTTTGGGGGGATGACGACAGCTCTAACACGTGGAGCACAACCCAGAGACTGGGAGTCAGCACCCCAGAACTCACCCCAAAGACAGACACACCACCACACGCTTCCGTACATGTGCGGGCACACGCGCGTGCGCACACACACACACACGAGCAGACCCACACACACTCCTCGCTCTCCCTCCTAACCCTGAGACCCTCTGGGCTCAAGCAGCTGCCCTCTGAACCCCCTTGGGCCATGGGGCCCTGGGGGTGAGTCTGCATCTGGCCCCCTGGAGCCATGGCCCAGCCAGCACCCTAGTGTGAACCCTGCCCCAAAGCCCCGCCAGCTCCCCATCTGCTCAGGATTGAGGGACGGAGTGGGGGCAAACTAGCTAATGCAGAGGGTGACCTTGGCCCCAGGAGCCAGAGACGTTTCCACGGTGGGGGTGTCCTCTCTGTACCCCACCCTTCCTGAGATGCACTAAATATCTTTGGCTGACTTTACAGCAAACAGCCTGCACATCGTAGGGGCTGGTGGTGGGCTGAGTATGCCCCCAAAGATGTCACATCCTGATCTCAGGACCCATGAATGTCACCTCATGGCCAAAGGGACCTTGCAGATGTGCTCAAGTGAAGGATCCTGGATGGGAGGTTATCCTGGGTTCTCCAGGTGGGCCCCAAGTAACGACAGGGTCCTTATCAGAAGGAAGTAGGAGGGTCAGAGTGAGAGCGGGGCACGCGATGACAGAAGCAGAGATTAGAGTCACCAGCTGTGAAGATGGAGGAAGGGGCCATGAGCCAAGGACTGCAGGCAACCCCTAGAAGCCACAAAAGGCGAGGAAACAGATTCTCCCCTGGGGCCTCCAGAAGAAACCAGCCCTGCCCACACCTGGACTTCAGCCCAGTGAGACTGACTTTGGACTTCTGACCCCTCGAACTGTAAAAGAACACAGTTGTGCTGTTTCAAGCCACTAAGTTTGTGTTAACTTGTTTCAGCAACAGTTGGAAACGAACAAAGGACTCCATGAAAGGGAAGGAGGGAGGGGGGGAAGATGGGAAAGGAGGGGGAAGGTGAGAGGGGGGATACAGGGAGGAAGGGCAGGGCCAGAGGGACAGGGGGAGCTAATGCACACGGGCCACCCACAGCCAGGGCAGCCTGTCCCCGAGATGCTCCAGGAGGGCAGGCTATTCGTTTGTCTCCCCCACTGGATTCCCAGGGCCCGGAACAGAGCCAGCGCACAGCAGGCCCTCAGCCCAAGGGACTGAATTCACACACGAGAGCCGGTGACAGCCACCAGTCTCACAGGGACCCCTGGCTGGTCAGCACTGTCCAGGTGTCTGAGCAGCCACACCAGGACCATGGGCCTGGCTCTGCCCTCGCTGGGCTGGGGCTGGAGACACAGGGTCCAGCCTGGGGCGGTAGGGTCTCGGGAGGAGCCGTCAGTCGGGGTGCTGTAAACACTGGTGGCAGGCGGGCCGGGCTTGGGCGCAGGCCCAGTGGGGGCGAGCAGGAAGCCAAGAGCTGTGAGGGGCGACGGGGCTGAGGGGAGGAGCCCGCCCCTACACCCTGCGAGAGAATGGGGGCCGGGTGCTCTCTCCAGGGACCCCCAAACACTTAGAGCAGACCCCCACTGTGCACCTGCTTCAGACCCCCCCAAGCCTCCCCCGCAGAGCAAGGAAAACCAAGTTAATGGATCCCTGGGGGTGGGGAGCCTTTCTAAGCTTAAAAGGAATGAAATGAGGCACAAATGAAAAGATTGATGGATTTGACTACATAAAATTAAACCTTTTGTGTTCCAAAAAATAACTGAATTTAAAAGGCAGAGAGAGAGGAAGGGAGGAGGAGGGCGGAGGGAGAGGGATGGGAAGAGACGGAGTTCTTTGAGCAAAGGAGCAGGCCAAGGATGCCGTGTCCCCAGGGCCCAGAGACCCCTATGGGCGGATCCTCTGCTGCTTACAGCCCTGGGCCAGGGACTCCCATGGCCTGCTGTAGAGAGCAGGAGGCTGAGACTAAGGAGGGGAGGGACTCGTCTGCAGTGGCACAGGGACTGAGTGTGGGGCTCTCTCTGAAACTCCTTCCTGCTCTCCTGCTCGGACATAGGTCACCAGAGCCTGGAGAGCACCCCAAGATGCCCATGACCCCGGGGAGAGGACCGTGGTGGCCACGCCCAGCACCCCGGGAAACAGGCCATACCCAGCCTTGTCTTCTCCTCCAGAATGCTCTGGTTTTAGCTGGCCACACTCAGGACGGCAAGGACGAGGTGCAGAGGGCATTTCCTCTACGGCTGGTGGAGGAGAACCACCTGGCAGATCTTCTAAGAAACAACTCGATCTTATGCACCAGGACCCATCCGTCTACAGCCAGGCATCTGGACCAAAGGAAATAATTCCAAATAGGGAAGAAGCTGTGCATGCCCGTGATGCCCAGGGGCTCCTCCTGAAGGCCGCCAGCATCTCCGGCCCCCTCAGCCCTCCTCCCTCTGGCGGCTTCTCCCCGCAAGGTCTCAAATGCGCTGCCTGTGGTCGGCTCCCTCTCCATGGCAGGGCAGCAGCACCCACCTTGCAGGAGCTGAGCAACCCCAGACATGCCGGGTCCCCGGGCCCCAGGAGCTGTGCGCCCCGGGCAGGCAGGCCCACCATGCAAGCTCTCCCGACACCGGCCTCCTGGAGTGTCCTCCAGGACTGGGCTCAGGGAGGGTCCTGAGCCTCTCAGGATGGCCTCGGGGACTGACTGGGCCAAGGGATAGGGCAGGCACATCACCCTGCACGGGGGTGCTTTCCACCTCACCGGCTGCAGCCCTCTTAGGCAGTCCTTCCAGAAAGGCCGTGCACCATGTCGCAGCCCTTGGCCCCGACACGTGAAAATCCAGCCACAGAGGAAAGACTGGAAGGACGGTGCTGACACGCCGTAGGGCTCCTGGTGGTTTCTCTTTCCGTTTGTGCTCGTTTGTTCTATTTATTTAACAAACATGTAGAGTGCTCGCTAAGTGCCGGGTCCTGTTCGAAGTGCTTGGTAAATATTACTGCGTGTGAGTCAGGCAGGTGCTCCGAGCACCCCGTTTCAGACAAGGGGGGCTCCGTGCTTTGCTGCATGTCTGGCGGCGCAGCAGAGTGTCTGCGCTGAGCTTGCGCGGCCTGAGCATGACGGCTTCCCAGGGCCGAGTCACAGTCCGCCAAGGCTGCCATAACGAGATAACAGACTGAGTAGCTTAAACAACAGACACTTATTTCTCACGGTTCTGGAGCCTGGACGTCCAAGATCAAGGTTCTGGCAGGGTTTGGTTCCCGCGAGGCCCTCATCCCGGCTTTCAGATGCCGCCTTCCTGCTGTGTGCTCACAAGGCAGAGAGAGAGAGAGAGAGAGAGAGAGATGAGAGGGCGGGAGATCTTTCTCTCTCTTCTTCCTGTAAGGCCTCAGGCCTATGGGATCAGGGCCGCACCCTTATGACCTCATTTAACTTTAATTTCCTCCTAAAGGCAATATCTCCAAATACACTCAAGTTGGGGGTTAGGGCTTCACACATGCATTTGGAGGGGAGTGGACACAATTCAGTCCATAGCAGGTTGCCATAACAAATTACCACAACTAGGGCATTAAAACAACAAAAGCCGGTTCTCTCACAGTTCTGGAGGCCAGAAGTCCAGGCTCAAGGTGTCCGCAGGGGCGTCCAGGTGACTGTGGAGGCAGGTCTGGCTCTCTCGGGTCAGTCCTCAGACAGAAAGTTAGGGAAGCTGTCAGTTACTGACGGGGTCCTAGCCGATGGGCGCAGGCTCCTGGGCTGTCGCTGGAGACAGCGGTCTGACCTCCTGCAGCTCTGCCTCATACCCGCTGCGTCCCCGGCCGGCCGGCTGCTGCAGGCCGTGGGTCAGAGCTCTGTCTCTCATGTGGGGCCCTGGTCTGTTGGCACCTTCAGTCTCTCTGAGCCTCGTTTTCCCCTTCTGGAATGGCATCATGATCTTGCCTCCCGGGAAGAGTCTGGGGGTTAAATTGGATGAGAAGGCAGACACAGCTCCTGAGAGGAGCTGGGCCTGCAGGACGGATCACCGTTACCCGATTCCCGTGAACTTGGACTCCACAGCACAGGCGGATCACACTCAGCATTCCCCCTGTGACTGTGGCCACTGTCCCCGGGCCCCGGAACAGCCCAGGCCCCCAGCCCAGGTTGGCCAGAAGCTGTTCCACAGCTTTCCTCCCAGACTGGGTCTGCTCGTCCTCCGGGGCTGCCGTGGATTGTAGTGCAGAAAGGCAAAATCCCCAACAACTGGATATGGGGAGCCTAAAAGAAATCAGAGGTGGAAGGAGGGCAGAAAACCAAAGAAAAACATGCAGGATAAAGGGGATAAAATGGCAAGAGCGTTACTTAACCATCAGAAACATCCAAAACCTGAACTGCCCACAGTGACAAGAATGGGCCTTAATCACGTGTCAACGCCTGGCTATGGTGTTGTCAGGAGAGGCCGGGGCTGAGCTGCAGGTAGGAAGGGGCTGGATGGTCCTCCCTGGAGAAGTTCCTCCACGCAGGCAACTGTGTGTGTGCACATTTGTGTGTGGATGTACATGTGCACACACCCCGGCCATGTACATGTTTGTGCCTTTGTGTGCATGGACATAGGTGTGCGTGTGCAGCATTTACATGCATGTAAGTATGCATGGACACACACAGCAAGGCTGGACCCCCAATCTGCTACCTTCCCAGCACTAACAAATGCAAAGGGAAGCTGGACTGGTCACGTGGCTCCAGGGCCTGGACCAGGCTGGAGAGGGAGGGGTCAGCTGACAGGGAAGGACAGGCTTGAGGGGCAGAGGGCCAAGGACTGGGAGGATGGTCGTGTCCTGAGACAGGGCGCAGGGATGTGGGTGCTGGAGGGGCTCCCCCGTCAAAGGGTCATGGATAGCAGGCGGAAAGAGCAGGAGGGTCACGGGTCAGCCAGGCTGGGACTGGGGGGGGCGGACGGGTGCAGGCCACTGGTGACATGAGGCCCAGGGTGGCATAGCTGATGGCAGGGCCCAGGGGATCGAGGTGGACACCCTGACCCTGGGGTGGGGCTGGGCAGCACCCACTGGAAAGGGGTGCTGGGGTGGAGGGAAGGGGGTACAGGGGTGGTTAGGGAGGAAAAGCTGCACTTAGGGGGTGGGGGCGTAGAGGCACGGGCTGCCCAGGGCCCCTCGGCCAGGCCCAGCTGCAGGACAGAAGCTGGGCCAGGAGAAGCCCAAGCTACGGCTCTGCTGCTCTGAGCCAGCTCCTCAGAGCGGGATGAACACGCGGCTCAGAGCTCGGTGCCGTACGCCAGGGGTGTGTGAGGACTGGGGAGATGGGGTCCATGGGTGTGCCTGTGTGTGTGTGCATGCACATGTGTGTGCATGAGTGTATGCGCGTGCATGCAAGTGCGGGGTTAGTGGGGAAAGCGCTCCAGCGACACGGGGGGCTATCACTGCCTGTCAGCAGCTGCTGGCAGCCCTCGTGCAGGGCCTGACTCAGGCCTATTCTGAGCTCCGGCACCTCATCACCATTTGGGAATTCATGACGCACGCCCCTCCTAAGAGCTCCAGGGCGAGCGTACTTGGTAGTGAAATTGAATCCAGAATATGTTATTTTTAACAATTTTGGAAGAACACTTGCAGAAGCCCGGGACACATCACCAACCAGTGTCAGAGATCTCTGGCTTGGGGGCAGTTCCCTCCCCCTCTCAGGGCCTCGGTTTCCACATCGGCAAGATGGGGGTAGGTGACTCGGACTCAGGATTTTGTTCTTGGTGTCTCCTCTCAGGAAGAAAAGCGAACTTATTCTCACTAAAGTGTCACGGGATTCATGTGTCACCCACTAACCTGTGTTGTGTTTTAAAGACGCCAGAGAAAGTGATCAAGGGTGAGCCACAGAGCAGAGCCGAAGGGTGGACCATCAGGGGGAGACGCCCTCCCCCCGACCTGCTACCTCTGGAGCCAGAGGAGGGGGGCCCTTCCTGCTTGGATCCCGCTGCCCAGTGGGGAGGTGGCTTGCTGCTCCCTGGATGCAGCTGTTCCCCATTGGGGCCTCGCTTTGCTGATCTGTGAGATGGGGCAGTAACAGCACCATCCCCGTGGGGTTGTTGGGATCAGTGGGGGTAACATGAGAGGGCCTGCGGGGAGGCGCCCGCCAGGGAGCATCAGGCATCACTGGGAGGAGGAGGGGGAGGGAGCAGCCACTGCTCACCCAGACCTGACGTCTTTATTGTGGGGAAGAAAAGCACCCTGGCTTTGGGGTGTATAAATCTCTCCTCTTCACGTACACACAACCAATTTATTTTTAGAAAAGAGCACAGGACATAGAATACTCTAGAACAGTTGGGCCACACTCAGTGCTCAGTTGCCCTCAGCGCCTGCAGCCCTTACTGCCTTTTGTTTGTTTCTTCTTCCCTCTGGGCAGTGAGGGGAGTAGATTGACGGCTCCCTGGATTTGTATTTTTCCCTTTTTTTTTGCAATAAATGATGAGGAAACAGGTCATTAGACACGAAGATGTGGGACTCACCCGCCCTGCCCATCTGAAGTCTGGAATCATCATTCGGGGGGCCAACCAGGGCTCAGGCCTGGGCCAGGAGCTGTGGCCAGTGACGCCAGGGCATCCTCCCTGCAGGGGCCCCCCAGGAGCTCACAGTGCAGTGGGGAGCAGAGGCCTGAGCACATTCCCTCACTCGGCCACCACGAGAGGGGCTCCTATGGCATCTGGGTGCCGGGCAGCAGAGAGAACTCGGGACAGGCCTGTACGGACTGCCCTATCGGCCTCTCAGGGGTCACACAGATGAAACTAGTTCCATGAGGGCTAGGAGGATGCCTCGTTCAGGGTCGTCACAACCCCAGAGCCTAGAGCAGGACACAGCACACATGCCTCATTGATACCATGGACATGGCATGTGCACACCCTGTCAATATCGCGCTGTGAGTCAATAGACAACGGAAAGCGTGACTGGGTGAGTCTTAAGAGCAAGGACATGTAGGGCTGTGACCTGCCCTGGGCCTCCTGTCCCAGCAGAGACGCGGTTGCCATAGTGCCTCCATCAGAATGTTCTGGTGAGAAGTGTCCGTAATAAGAACCATAAAATGCCCTGCACGTGGACAGGAACATGGCCACTTGGTAAAATTTCATCAAGTCAAAGAAACAGGCACTCTACAATAAACACGGCGAGAACTACCACTGTTCCCGAGCCACACATGGGCCCGAGACAAACAAGCGCTCAGCTCCCATTCTCTCCCCCGACGGGTGGTCGTCCCCACTGACAGAAGAGGGGGACCCTGAAGATTTCAGAGTGGAGGGGCGGGGGAGTCCCGGCCTCCTGGGAGGGAGGAGACCCTGACTCTTTCCTACCAGATTCAGAGTCACTGCTTCCAAGGGTGGAGCGAGCATCCGAGGCGGTCCAGGGAGGTTCAGGGAGGGCCCGCCATGTGAATACCAGGAGCGGCACACCTGGTCGTCAGCATGTCAGAGGCGGCACTCGAAATCCACTCTGTCTTCAAATACCACAGTGAGATGCCACCTAGAAAAGAAAACGACAGCATTGTCAACCAACCCTAACCCCAAACCCTGTCCAATAACACATGCCTGCTGGACCCGAATTGGACCTGGGGACCCCAGTGGGGAGCGGGGCCACTTGGGAATGAGTGAGAATCAGAGAGGCACTGACATGGGGGCGACATATGGACACTGAGGCGGAGACAGGGGGCAGAGCCAGGGCCAAAGGCAGGAGAAGAGACCACGTCACGGGAGGAACTCGGAAGACACGGGAAACCGTCAGGCACCCAGCTCTCCTCACCTCGAAGAAAGCGTCGACGACGTGGTCTCTCCTAGAGCAGGCATTTGTGGGGAGGACAGGAGAGACCGTGAGCCAGCAGGAGGGGAGTGAGCAGGAAGGAATTTGGGAGAGAAGGAAAGAAAACTGAAAGTGTTTCAAAACTGAAATCCACACTGGAAGCTGCAAACCTGGAAAAAACAAAGAGGAAAACATCGGCGAGCCCTGGTAGACGGCCAAGGCCGCCACGGGAGGCCACGTGCACACACCCTCACGGAGCCGCCGCCAGCCGGCAGCCGCGGGAAACCCAGCGTGCAGGTGCGCAATCGGCGCCTTGAGGAAGGAGCGGAAACCGAGGAGCAGAAACCCGCTCCCAAATGTAATGGGAGAAAACATATCTGAATTGAGACTTGAAATTATAGAATGCATGACATATTGCTGGGAAGTTATTGACCTCAGATGGCAAATGTGGCCGTTCCCGCATGGTAGGATTTGGGTGATTTTATTTCTTTTTGCAATTTTTCTAATTGCTTGAGTTTTTACAATGAACAGATTCTGTTTTTACAAAATAAAAAGTAAAGGGACAGAGCCAGTAGGTGCCACCCTGGTCGGCGTGTTTCCAGGTCCGTGAGCAGGAGGACCCAGGAGCAGCCTCACCAGACGCCCTGGTGGTCATCGTGGAGGTGGCACACTGACCATGTGATGGGATCTCGGGCCGGTCTTGGTAGGAGCCCTGAGTCGTGCCCACTCAGCCCGGCTGAGCTCTGCACCCACCAGGTGCCCAGAGAGGCCAGTGTGACCTGCAGCCAGGTAAGCATCTCCTCGCTTGCCGAGGCTCAGGCCTCAGAGAGACCAGACTCTCGCAATGGCTCTGGGGCAGAACAGTGTCACGGTGGCTAAGGCCCTGCTGCACCAAGGGGCCGGGGCACACACGACTCGCGCCGAGAGGGTCCTGCAAAGAGTGTGGAGTAGTCTGGACCCCTACTCATGTCATCCCGTGGTGCTCAGGGGCTAACACTTAGGGACTCTTCTAAGGAGTCACTATTTGCCCTTCACTATGGTCTAAATGTGTGTGTCCCCCCAAAACTCATATATTGAAATCCTAACCCCCAAAGATTACGGCATTAGAAGGCGGGGCCTTTGAGGGGTGCTCAGGTCAGGAGGGTGGAGCCACAGCGAACGGGATTAGTGTGTTCATCACAGAGGCTCCAGAGAGATCCCTGGCCCCTTCCGCCTTGTGAGGACACAATGAGAAGGCACCGGCTGTGAACTAGGAAGCAGGTCCTCACCAGAAGGCAACAATGCTGGCGCCTTGATCTCGGACTTTCCAGAACTGTGAGCAATAACTTTCTGCTGTTTATAAGCCACCCAGTCAGTGGTATTTTGTTACGGCAGCCCAGACGAAGTAGGACACCCTTCAACTGTGATAGGCTCTGTCGTGCACTGTGTCCGGCCCACCACCTGTTTTTAAATAAAATTTTATTGAAACGCAGCCACGACCTTTCATGTGTGTGCCGTCCACGACTATGTCGCATCACAACAGAGCTGAGTAGTTACAGAGACTAGCTGGTCCATAAAGCCTAAAATCTTTGCTATCTGGCCCTTTACAGAAAAGGTTTGCACACCCCGGGCCTGGAGACATCAACGTGCCCTCCACACAGGTGACAGGAAGCAGGTGGTGCAACTGAGGTCCTCGCCAGCGATGCCTGAGACAAGGGAGTCTGAGACCCCGCATTAGAGACACTTCTCTGGGTGAGCACAGTCTTGCCTACAGCTCTTTTAAAGCTTCCAGCCCCACCCTGGGGGGGAGCGTTGCATGTCAGACCCCAACACAGTGCATATTGTTGGCAGCAAAAGGGGAGAGAGGGCTGACCCGCCCTGAGGCCCAGAGCCCAGCCCCGCCTGACATAGGGAGTGATGAACGGGGATGGCAGTCAGATCATTTACCTCTCTGCCTCAGTTTCTCCTTCTTTAGAGCCTGGACTACACTCACAACTGTTACCATTCCTTGCAGATATCTTAGGATCCCATGGTGAAACACGTGCAAACAGAAGGGACACATTTGGTCCTCGGATGGCTGACCAGAGATGAAGATCATCAGGCACGTGGGTCACATCAGCCACATCTCTGCTGTAACCCGCTCCCCTCCCCCCCCCCCGGAGACCTTTGTCTCACTCAGAGCCAAGCCTGCGGCCTTTCTGGCAACCAGGCCTCAGTGGACCCCCCATCCCCTTGCCCCTCCACCCCTACTCCCTCACTTCCATCCCACCCCAATCCCCATCCCGCTGACCCTGCCCCTAGCGCTCTCCCTGCTCTCCTGCTCCAGCCACCAACCTCCCTGCTGTCCTCAAACACTACACGGAGGCACCCACCTCCCCAGGCCTCCCACCACCCTGAATGCTCCTGCCTCCCTGAATCTCCTCAGTCATCAGTTTCTCAGGGCAGCGTTCTTTGGCCACCTGTTTAAAATCTCAGCTGCCCTTTTGGCTGTCACTGTGGCTGCTCCTGGTTTTATAGCACCTATCGAGATTTAACGCAGTAATGCCAGTCTTGTGGACTGCCCATCTCCCCACCGAGGGAGGGGCTTGGACCAGGTTTCCTCCTTGCGGTACCCACAGTTCCTAAAACAGTGCCTGGTGTGTACTGGGGGCACATAGAATAGTGATTGATTGATTGATTGACTGATTGAGGACCATCCCCCCTGGCCCCACATTGGATTGGTCCCAGCACTGTCCTCTGCTCTCGTCCACTTTTACTGAGCATCCCTGGGCTTTGGGGTTGCTGACATCCTGCTGCTTCCGTTAAGCTGGCACTTGGCTCCCTGGATCTGTTCTCTACTGATGAGAACCTAGAAGAGAGAAGAGAGAATAGGGGAGATGATGGATGAAAGAACGAACATATGGATGAGTGGATGGATGAACAGAGGGACAGATGGATGGATGAGGGATGGATGGATAATGGGTGGATGGATGAATGGGTGGATGGATGGATGAGTGAGATGGATGAATGGATGGATGGGTGGGTGGATGGATAGATGGATGGACGGAAGGAATGGATGGATGGACGGGTGGTTGGGCAGATGGGTGGATGGATGGATGGGTGCCATGAATGGATGGATAGATGGATGGATGGATAGATGGATGGATGGATGGAAAGATGAATGGGTGGATGGACGGGAGGGTGGATAGATGGATGGGAGGAATGGTAGATGGATGAGTGAGATGGATGAATGGATGGATGGATGGGTGGATGGATAGATGGATGGATGGAAAGAATGGGTGGATGGATGGATGGACAGATGGGTGGATGGACGGATGGACGGATGTGAGGAATGGGTAGAAGGATGGTTGGTGGGATGGATGGATGAGTGGATGGATAGATGGAGGAATGGGTGGATGGATGGATGGATGGATGGATGGATGAGTGGATGGGAGGAATGGATGGAAGGATGGATGGGTGGAAGGATGGACGGATGGGAGCAATGGGTGGAAGGAAGAATGGGTGGGATGGATGGATGGATGGATGGGTTGATAGGTAGATGGATGGGTGGATGGATGAATGAATGGATGGATGAATTGGTGGATGTGTCATTGAGTGGATCGATGGGTTGATGGATTGATGGATGGATGGATAGGTGGATGGATGTGTGAATGGGTGGATGAGTAGATGGATGGATGGATGAGTGGATGGATGGATGGATGAATGGATGGATATGTTGCTGAGTGTTGGATAGGTGGATGGATGCGTGAATGGGTGGATGAGTAGATGGATGGATGGATGGATGGATGGATGGATGGATGAATTGGTGGATGGGTTGTTGAATGGATGGATGGGTGGATAGATGGATAGGTGGAGGGATGGATGGATGGATGGGTGGATGGGAAGAACAGCTGGATCCTGGAGGTGACGGAGGGAGGGCCCATGTCGGGCCCGTGAGTTGCTCTCCAGGTCAACAGCAGGTGGCATTGGAGGAGCACGCCAGTGAGGTGGGACCAGGCTTGCCCTAAAGGCCTTGATCTCCCAGGGATGGAGACCCGCCCCCCGCCCCGGGCATGGTGATCACAGACACCAGGCTGTCAGGCACCGGGCTCCCAGACAGAGCTGACCAGAACTGAGTCTCCCAGGGCTGCACATGCTGGGGGAATAAGGGAGTTGCACTGTCCTCCGGTGCTCAGCTGTCTGGGCCAAGGCCATCCATTCACCCTGAGTGTGGACAAAACCGGCCTGGGTTGATTCCTTCTCACTCAAGGACAAGGAAGAGAGAAAACATCAGCACAGGCCTTTGAAAAACACCGCAGGACAAGTCAGACAGAACTCCATCTTCAGGCCTCGGAGGGAGAGATGCCCTCCAGAAGCGGCTTACACAGGGACCAGGAGAATATTTCTGGAGACAGTCGGAGTGCCGCAGGCAGGGCCGGGTGAAGAGAAGACAGCAGAGAGCAGGTGACATAAGGACGGGGGTGAGGAAGTAGACGGGGCGTGGAACAACCCTGCCCTAGAACAGAAGAATGCAGCACTGAGGCAGAAGAAAACAAACCAGGGACTTGCAGGAGGGCGGGGGAGGGAGATGCAAAGACCTGCGCAGAGGGTGACTGAGCTGCCCAGGTAAGGGGGCGTGGCCTCGGGGAGAAGTCAGAGCAGTGGGGGCAACAGCGAGGAGCAGAGAACCTCCCACGATCCAGGCCAGGGGGAGGGCAGGGGATGTGACAAACTGAAAAAGTTCCCAGTAACTGAAACAAACCGGTTGAAAAGGAGCCCAGCCCCACACAGTTTCTGGCAAACTCTATGAGCGACAATAAAGCCCCCTGGCCACGGAGCAGGAGGAGAGACAGATGCCATCCGTGAGGAGTTGGGAAAATTCCCTGTTCCCAGCCGGGATGCCCTTCTGTATCCTTCCCGGATAAACGGGTAGCACGTTCTGTTTCTGTCATAACAGCCTCCGTGAAAAACTCACTTGAAGACGAGCCCCAACATACGGGGTGACTCAAGGCTGCGAATTCAAGGTTGGGGACGTCACGGGGACCCCAGACTCGGGAATCCGGTCGGTGGCACATCCTGGGTGAAGCGGGTGGCATTCTGCCCCCCTCCGGGCTCGGCTCGTCTCCGTTCTACCAAATGTGCTTCTGACCAATTGGTGAAACCACGTTAAATTGTCCTCTTTTAGGTCAAAATTCTGCACGGTTAAGCTGGCACCTGGCCTGGCCCTTCAGAGAGAGGCTGTCTTGTCTGGTGATCCCTCATTCCCATTCCTGGGGGCGGGTTCCTCCAATCTCTAAGTGGTTGGCAGAGGGGCCACCACGCCAGGAGCAGTTACTGAACAAAACATTTTGTTTTTCCCCTTTGAAAAGAAAAAGTGTTACCCAGAGCTGCATAATGGCCATCGTTATTGCCAAGGCACCTGAGTGAGGAGTTTCTGCACGGGCCGGTCATAACTTACACTTAATGACATGAGTCACAGGCTTGTTTTTGCATCGAAGGCCAGTGAGCCTCCAGTGACAGACCGCATCTACCGTCACCGTTTATCAAACTCTGCTCCGTGTCACCTTCTCATGGTCTTCTCAATTATGCCATATGCAGAGTGTTCTCAGTGGTAGATCGCTGGGTATAAAATATATGAAAAGAACAAAAAGTTGTCCTAAAATTTATACCAAAATCAATAGTGAATACTCCTACATGGAGAAATTCTGCACCATTTGAATTTCTTTCTTTCTTATAACTTACTGTACATTCCAAATTTTCGATAGTGCGTGTGTATTTTTATAATGGAAAAAGTATTTTTTACACTTGAGTTCTAAGTTGTGTGCAGCGTGGAGCAGGCACAGGGGTGCACTGCCCGGTCCCTTAGCTGCTGCACCACCGCCTGCTCCTGGGGGTGTTGGCTCCGTTCTCCAGGGCATCTCCTTTCACCACAAGCAGACTGCCGCACTAGGAGGCCATCCTCCGGCCAAGAGCAGGCCTCGCCGATGACTGACCCACCGAGGTACGAGAGGCCCCTGCCCCAGGCTGGCCTCCCCGGGTGGCACAGCGCACCCTCCAGAGCTCCCGGGGGTCAGGCTGCAGCGTGACTCCGGCTGAGACCACTTTGCTGCCTATCTCCCTCTCCTGCCCTGTCCTGGGAGCACCCCCAATGAATCACACGACCTGAGGACGGTGTCGCTGCCCCGGGACCGCCGGGAGAATTGTGCAATGAAGAGGGCCGGGTCTGGCACACCATGGAGTTGGGCGTCACGAGGCTCCAGGCCAGGTGGAGTCCACCGCACAAGCGCGGCCGAGCAGCAGCATCGGGATCAGGTATGTTCCACAAGGGCTGCTACAAATGGGGCGTCCTCGGAGGCTCCTGACCCCAGGCCCTGCCGGCCCAGGGCAGAGGGAGAATAAGCGCCCAGCTCCCTCCCGCAGCCCCGTGCTCCAGGGGCAACAGGAACCCTTGCTCTTCCGGGCCCGACACAGACGCGAGGGAGAGTGTGGTGGGGGTCAGACGCTGCCCTGGGCTGTGCACAGGCTCCTCTACTGTGTCGTCCACTGCAGCCGATGACTGCGACCCGAGGCGCATCGCAGAGAGTGAGGGACGTGTTCCTAAGTGCATCAAGGCTGTCCTCTAGAAAGACCCGTCCTCGTGTTAACAGAGAAGGAGTCGGGGCGTGACATGGGTTTGTAAGGTCTCTGCAGGGAAACACAGCCCCTCTGGTTGAGACAGGAGCCTCAGCTCTCGGCTTCCTGGACGGCCCGTCCCCCAAGGACGCAGGCAGGCGTGGGGCGTGCGGCCACCTGGGGGTCATTAGGGTTCCGCCACTGCCGCTGGCGCCGAACAGTTCATCTGAGTTTAGTTTTGAGTTTTACATTCTTAAGTCCATCATTTTCAACGAATGTAAAATTCATATGAGAGCTGAAAGCTCTAGCAGAAAAAGGCCCAAAATTACTCCAAGAACGAAAGGACACAGTTTTAAAAATAGAAACTGGTGAGAAAAATGACAAATGTTGTGCATTTGATGGGGTGAATCATTTGACGGCAGCGGTTCCCCAGGACGAGCGTGAGTCAGGCCACGAGGGAGGGGGCGGCGCCTTCCTCACCGGAGACCACCGGGAGGGGAGAACAGGCTGCGAGGGAGGTGGGCTGGGGAAATCAGAGGGAAACAGGTTTTGTGGGAGCTCAGAGATGGGGCAGAGCCCAGGTGCTGCCTCGGAAACTTCAGGAGCTTTCATGGACCCCAGGCCAATCAGATTTACACACCCAGATGTGAGGCCACAGGAGTGCAGATGGCCACAGAGGTGGGGTGGGTGGGGTGGGCGGGGCAGGCCGCCTTCAACCCAGCCCCAGTGCTCACCAACATTCATGCATTCATTCTTTCATTCATTCATTCATTCACCTTGTGCACCAGGCACTGTTCTGGGCTCTGGGCCCACAGAGAGTGGCATCCTCAGAGAAGGTAGGTCTTGAATTCTGGGAGCCACTCTCACTCCTTTTGGGGAGAAATGCTCCAGGCTCACACCCCAAGGACCTAACCAACCTCCTGCTCTGAGGAGGCTCCCTCAGAAGCTTCTGGATGATTCCAGCCCTAATTAGCTGCCTTTTCCCCCTGTCTGAGAGCTTCTGGAAACGTTGATGTCCAGCGACTTCACCTCGGAAGGAGGCATCCCCCTCACCACCAAGGGGAAGGTTCTGACATGGGGGAGCCCAAGCCCTCCCCGACCCCCAGGGAGACACAGAACATCCCCTGCTCCCAACCTGGATGAGGACCCTCCTGAGGGTGAGGGGGGGTAGGGGGACAAACTCAGGAAGAACAGTCCAGCGGTCTGTCGATCCCACAGGACACGGGTGACCCACCAGCTCTGCCCAGACCCCAGCACTGCACACCCCACACACCGCTGGACAGAACCTGGGTGCTGCCTGGGCCGTCCCTGGACGAGTGTCCTGGGGCTGCTGCAACCAAGTCCCACACACTGGGGACGTTTGCACATTTCCTCTCTCACAGTCTGGAGGCTGAAAGTCTGAAGTCAAGGCGTCACAGGGCCGTGCTCCCCCTGAGGGTCTAAGGGAGGGTCCTTCCTGCTTCTTCCAGCTCCTGGGGGCCCCGGCGTCCCTGGGCTTGTGGCTGCATCACCCCAATCTCTGCCTGTGTCCTCACACGGCCTTCTCCCTGTGTGTCTGTGCCTCCTTTTCTGTTTTATAAGGACACTTGTCATTGGATGTAGGGCCCATCCAGGGCGATCTCCTCTCGAGATCCTTGATCACGTCTGCAAAGACCCTTTTCCCAAATAAGGGCACAGTCGGAGGTTCCAGGGGTTGGGATGAGAACTTACCTTTTGAGGGCCACCATTCAACCCCTTCCCAGCCCCCAGGCCGTCTCAGGCAGCCAAGCTCCCCCAACACCCACTGCCGGAGTGTCCTCCCAGGAGAGTCCGTCAGAGTGTCTCTGGAAGGGCACTCCCCTGTCCCGCCTCCCGCAGGACGTGGCCTCCCCCCCCCTGCCCGCCTCCAGCCCAAGGTTTACCAGGGCCTGCCCATCACCCCATCACAAACGGCCCATAAGGAGATATTGAGGGTGGTGCAGAGGGGTGGGCCCTGGTGCAGCCCAGCTGCACTACTTCCCTGCTGTGCAACATTAAGCAAGTGCCTTCACCTCTCTGAGCCTAGGTCTGCTCCTCTGTCAAATGGCACAACCACAGCAACCCGCCGACCTCCAAGGGTAGGCGTGAGGGTTGAACCAGGTCAGATGGACCACGCCTGGCAGCTACTGAGCGCTCTGAGGGCTTTAGCTGTATGACTGACCTGCGCTGGACCCAGGGGACAGGGGAGACTGACGCGGGTCCAAGCATTGTCAGGAGACCCCTACCACACCGATAATCACCTGAAGACAGGTAGAAACCCAGCCCTACCGTGCAGGATCCTGGGTGTTCGTCATCTGGAGAAGTCGAGCCCGAAATGCTCGACTCCAGGCTGCCAGCACAGAAGACGGGAGGCACACACTGCCTGGGGCCCCTCGCCCCGCCCCGCGCACTCTCTCCGCCCCATACCCTCAGGTTGGAGACCGGGTGGCTGGAGGAGGTACTTGGCCCCGGAGAACAGACCCCCGGATGCTGACCTACCCAGCCGCCTGCCTCTCAGTCCCGACACGGACGTCATCCCACTGAAACAGCCCTGGAGGCCCGCGGAGGGTCCAGCCGTCTTCCTAACGCCTGACAGCCTGAGACGACCTGACACTGAGAACAACCCCCTAGCCGAGGGACAGAGAGAGAGGAAGCCGGCAAAGGAAGACGGAAGAGAGGTGCTGGGCCTGCAGGGAGGGCGGCCGGCGACCAGGACAACGTTCTCCAAGACACGCGGGGCTGCAGCTGCACACCACCACCGGGACGTCCGAGAAAGAGCAAGTCAGAGCCCGAGGGTCCTCAGCCGTCAGCCGGGCTGCACCAGAGCCCACTCCCCTCCCACACGCAGAACTTATCTGCTGGGCATTTTGAAATGCTTAGAAGCTCAAGCAAAGCCTGGATGTTCAGGCTCACAAGACACCCCAGAAGGTGGAACGAGGAGAGAATGAGACGCAAACTAGAGACAAGATGAGAAAACCTGAGCACCCGCCTGTGAGGCCCGGCAGCTGGCTAGAAGGAGTTGCAGAAAGTTCCAGAGTCAGAAAAAATGAAAGAAGGCGATGCTCAGGCAGGATTTACGAGAGTATTTCCCAGAGCCCTGGGCCAGTGTTTCCATCTGATACTCTGAGCCCCTCTCCCGAGGAGTGGACTCACATTCTGCTTGTCACCGTGCCGTTTTAGCCAACCCAGGATAGACGCTTCCAGACAGGAAAAGCCCTAGCAGTCCCTGCAGTGTGTGAGGGAGTGTGAGGACATCGGTCAGGAGCGAGAGGAAGAGCACAAGACAGCACAGCCTGCAAACTGTCGAAAAATGGTTCTCAGATTTCCCGGCCTGCCAAAGCGTCCCTCAGTGTGACGGCCGGGCTCAGACCCGTCACGCTGTGCCTGGAGCAGCCCCAGGTGTGCAGGCGGGAGGCGGGGAGCAGGGGAGAGGCAGAGGCAGGCTCAGGATGAGACTTGGCCAGCCACCAGGCCAGGCTGGAACGGGAAGACGGGCAGGGAGGACTGCCCTGAGCACCGAGAGACCAGGGCCCGGGCATTGGGGACATCCTATTGAAAGGTGTTTGCTACATCCGCTGGGGTTTTTTGAAGGAAAAAAGCTTGGTAGGTCCTGTGCTCGTCAGTTCTATATGTCAACTCGGCCAAGCTAGTCCCCAGGGAGCGTTCAAACACTCGTCTAGATGTTGCTGTGCCGGTAGTCTGCCTATGTGGTCCACTTTACGGAAAGCAGATTACCGTCAATAATATGATGGGCCTCGTCCAATCAGTTGAAGGCCTTATGAGCAAAAACTGAGGCTTCCTGGAGGAAGAAGGAATTCTGCCTCAGGATGGCAGCATCAGCTCCTGCTGAGTCCCTCTCTGCAGTCCTGCCACCCTGATTTCAGATTTACCCAGGTAGATCCCACCATCTCATGAGCCAATTCTTCAAAATAGATCTCTTTATACATATTAATGTACATTAATCTCGTGTATATATATACACACACACACGTACAAACACACACGTATATATCTGCTTCTCTTCATTGGAGAACCCTGGCTGATATACAGACACGGAAAATCAGCAAATGAAAAGTGCGTGATTAGCTCCAAGAGCAAAACTCCCGCGTGAGTGGAACTGATCACCTCACAGTAAATGCTGACCCTTCCCGAGGCCTCCGCACCAGGCAGCGTGCGTATCGGTGGTTATTCCTCAGCGTAACCCACCGCGGTCAGCACAGTCACCACTTTACACGCTTTACAGGTGGAGGCGCAGAGGCACTGAGAGGCCTACGCAGCTGCCAGGGGTGGAGGCAGGGTTCAAACCCGGGCAGGCTGGTCCCAGAGCCCCGACCTTGGCCACAGTCAGATGTGACCCCAAATCGTGCCATGTCACTTTAGAAGGATGGGGAGGAAAGGGGTGTTTAGGAATGCTGAGTCCTCAGCCGCCATAACAGGCTGTCAAGGATGACGTCTACACTAGCCCACAAGTGGCGGACAGGCCCTGCAGACAAACACTCAGGGAAGCTGATAAAGAGTGATGGAGGCGGCCGTTGTGGTGACGGGAGGCCCACGGGGGTGGGAGGGCCGGCCCCTCAGCGTTCTTGACCTTTTTGGCTATGTGCAAGCTTTTCTTTGACAAAAGCGGAATTATCTGTAACAGGGCCACTGCCTATATTGTCCCCAGGAGGCCCGGGACCTCAATGGGGCCCGTGCTGCTGGAGGGGGACTCCGGGGAAGTCTGTGGCCGGCCCCCTGGAGGGGGATGTCTGTGTCCCTGGAGAAGTCATGAGTGGGTGACTCGGCGAGAGCAGGCTGAGTCATGGTCCCCAGGGCCGTCCCCAAGCAGCTTGCTACCCCCCTCGGGCCTGTCCCCTCCACTCTCACAGGCTCTCCTCTCTCCTCTCCTTCCCACTGTGCTCTCACCGCCTGCTGCACTGGGGTCACCTGGCAGCCTCAGAACCTGCCCCAAAGCCGATTGGTTTGGCCGGTGTGTTTCTGAGACCCCCGACCCCTCTCCCCCATCCTGCTCCTCTGTCTCCTGTGCCTGTCCTGGTGTCCGCTCTCCGGCTCTGGATGAGCAGGTGGCTTCCCCCACCCCCAGCTCTCTGCTCACAAAGTTCAACCTCCCTCCACTCCCCCAGACCCACGCCCTCCAGGACCTCCTGCCTGACTGGCCTCCTGTCCCCCACACTCTGAGCCCAGCCCCTCCTGCCCCACACCATCAGCCACAGCCCCAGGTGACTGACCCATCATTTTCCCCACTTTTCCCAGCACTTGCCTGGGCCCTGCAATACGTCCGTGGCCCCCAGCGTCCCCGCCTGACCTCCCGGGGCTTCATCCTCACCCCCATCACACATCTGCTCTAGGACCTCAGGGGGACCCCCACGACCTGCCAAACACAGGCCAGGGCCTGGCCCTGCAGTCAAGGCCCCCACGATTAAGCCACACGTGCCACCAAAGCCTTCGCCCCCCTGCCCCCAGCCAAGCTGTATACTCACGGCGCCCTGAAAACACCCCGATTTTCCTACCTCTGACCTGCTTCCCTCACCTTCCCTGACGGGGGAGTGCCGTCAATCGTAGACCAATGCTGGGCCTGCTGCCAGCTTCCCCGGGAGCCCTAGACCCCTCCGCTAACCCCACAGCCCTCCCTATCAGGGAACTGTGGCAGGCTCAGACAGACCTGGTTGGAATCACTGACTCTCCTGTTTTTTGGCTGAGTGTCGGTGTCCAAGTCACCGCACCTCTCTGAACCTTAGTTTCTTCATCTTAAAAATCAGGAAAATAACTCATAGCACCACAGGGTGGTTGTGCAAGTTCAATAAAATACTGTGAAATACTGTGCACTCCATCCACCTGGAGGAGGCTGGTGCCAATGGGATAGAAGCTCCCCCCACCCTCACAGTCTGGCACCCAGTGGGGACTTCCCAGGGCATCGGGCTCTGCGTGGGCATCCCCACTTCCCAATTCGGTTACAGACACTTGAGTGGAGAGCGTGTCTTCCTCAGGTCTCTCCATCCCTCGGGGCTTCACCCAACGCGGCGCAGAGCAGAGCCACGGGAGACCTGGTGCACGCACCGGTGGGCAGTTTCTCCCCCTCACTTTCTGGAAGAGTCTGTGCAGAATTGGCGTGCTTTCTTCCTTAAGTGTTTGGTGGAATTTCCCGGGGAAGCCCTCTGGGCCTGGAGTTTGCTGTCTGGAAAGGTTTCTAACTACACATTCAATTTCTTGAGCACAGACAGGGCTGCTCAGCTTCTCTCTTTCCTCTCGAGTGAGCGTCGGTGGTTTGCGTCGTTCAAGGAATTTGTCCATTTCATCTCAGTTTGTCCAATTTACTGGCCGAGAGCTGTTCATAATATTCCCTTGTTATCGTGTAAATCTCTGTGTAGCGTGTAATGATATCACCTCTCTCATTCCTGATTTTGGTAATTTGCATCTTCTTTCTGTTTTTCCTGATCACTCCAGCTGGAGGTTTATCAATTTTATTGATCTTCCAAAGACAATCCTTTGGTTTCTTCACTTTCTCTATTGTTTTTCTGTTTTCTACCCCACTGATATCTGCTATTCTCTTTATTTTTTCCTCTCTTCTGATTACACTGGGCTCAATTTGCTCTTCTCCTCCTGCTAGTTCCTTAAGGTGGAAGTTGAGTTCATTGATTTGAGACTGTCTTCTTTCCTAACACAAGCATTTTAACCCTGTAGAATTTTCTCTAAATACTACTTAAGTTGCATCCCATAAATTCTGATATGTTGTGCAGTTCAAAATACATTCTAATTTTCGTTTTGATTTCTTCTTTGAATCAAGGGTTATGTGGAAGTGTGTTGGTTGGTTTCCAAACACTTGAGGTTTCCCAGATATTGTTCTGCTGCTGCTATTGATTTCTAATGTAATTCCACTGTGGCCAGAGAACATACTTCAAAGCTTTTGAATCCTTTCAAATCAAATGATGCGAAGATGGTCTATCTTGGTAAACGCTCTGTTGCCAGGTGGTATCTGCACATGTCAGGTTAAGCTGGGTGATAGTGTTGTTCCATCTCCTACAAGCTTGCTGATTTTCTGTCTACTTGTATCAGTTTTTGAGACAGGACCTTTGAAATCTCCAATTATAATTGCAGATTTATCTACTTCATCTGGTACTTTTTTCAGTTTTTCCTTCGTGTATTTTGAAGTTCTGTTATGAAGTGCATAAATTTTCAGGATTGCAATGCCCCCTTGAAGAACTGACCCCATATCATTACGAAATGGCCCTATTTAATCCTACCCAATACTCTTTGCCCTGAAATCTGCTTTCTCTAAGGTTAATACCAGACACTCAGCTTTCTTTTGCTCAGTGTGTGCATGTATATTTTTTCCATCCTTTTACTTTAGTCCTATTTGTGTCTGTAGATTTAAAGTTCCTTATAAGCAGCATATTATTGGGTCTTACTCTTTCTTTATCCAACTGACAACCTCTGCCTTTACGTGGGAGTGTCTGGAACTTTCATATTTAATGTAATTATTAATGATTGGATTTAATTCTTGCTATTTCTTTTCTCTTTGTTCCTTTTTCTCTTTTTCTGCCTTCTTTTGGATTTGTTGGGAATTTGTTACGATTTCATCTTATCTCCTTTGCTGGTTGATGAACTATAACTTCCTGTGTGGAAGTCTCAGACTTCTCTCCAGCTGGCCAGCCGCGGGCTCACCTCACTGGCTCCCTGTCTCTTGTAATCAGTCTCCTTGGTTGAACACTATTCAACGTGCTGCACACCATTTTTCCATGTATTTTGTCTGGATTTTCCATTGTTTTTCGTTGTTCCCACTATACCATTTAGGCTGGAGGTGAAAATCCCTACTAATCCCAAAGCCCCCCACTTGGACCCCCCCCTCCCCCCACTGCCCGGCCAGCTCTGCCCATCCTTCCCCTAGGTCTCTGCTCCACATCAGCTCCTCCCAGGGCCCTCCCGCCCCCACGTCTGTCTTAGATGCCCTTTCCTGTTGTCTCCGGCCCCTCACCTTTCCCCATCACAGCCCACTCCCACCGCCACCATCTGTCCTGCCCGCCTCCCCCACCAGAACTACGGCTTCTGTGAGAGTGGGGCCTGTCGCCATCGCCTGGCACTGTGCCTAGCACATAGTGAGCACTCGGTGGATGCAGGCTTGTCTTACTGGTCAGTGGATTGTACCTTCTCCCATCCGTGCGAGTCCAGGCCTTTCCTGCCTGGAAAGAACAAAGCATGTTGGGATAAGCTTGTCCTAGTAGTTGAACCCTGGCTGGCCCAGTTAACAGCTAGGGAGTGGGAGCACAAATGGTTGGTGCCCAACACTGGAGTCCTTGTACCTGGGTTCCAGGCCTGAACTGACACGTCTCAGCCGGATGGTCTCAGACAAGTCCCCACGTCTCTCGTCTTGCTGTCCTCCCAGGACTGTAACATGCTGCCTCCCTGGGGCCTTCTGCAGACCGCATGAGCTGGGCCGGGAAGGGTGGGCAGCTGCGGAGTGGCCCAGAACTGTGACATTTACTCCCTCACGACCTGAGCTCATTCACAAACATCGCTGAGCCTCTACTCCGCGCTGGGCACTCTTCCAGGCTCATCAAGGACTGAAACAGACGAAAGTCTCTGCCCCCAGGAGACAGTGGATACACAGCACCCTAGCAGGCTGGGAATGCTCCGGGAAACAGCAGCGCAGCTGGATGAGGGGGCCCAGAGCTCGGGGAAGGGGCACAGTCGATGTGACTTCAAACGCGGTGTTTGGGGGCCTCCCTGGGAAGGGACCCTGAGCACAGACTCGAAGGGTGACCACACGATCTGGCTTGGTTTCAGAGCGGCTGCCCCGGCTGCCTGGGGAAGAAGGGGGTGGTGGGAGACGCTCCTGGCTGAGATGCAGATTGGGGACGGTGTAGCCCGTGTGTGCTGACCACGCTGCCAGGACAGAGGCGTCCACCCTGAGGACCTACGTTACATCACTGCCCCCCACCCCCATCCCTGCTGCTCTGCCTCCTCCTAGGCTGTGATTTTAAGACTCTGGGCCTGGAGTTTATTTTGCTTAAGCTCGAGGTAAATATGTCTATTTAAATTTATGGAGAAACATTTGCACAGTGGAGTTTTATGGCTTGTTCTTGAAATGATCACTCTATTTAAATAAAAAATGAGGTCACATATTTAGGCCCAAAGAAGTAGAGAGCCTGTACTTTTCCAGGCACGCGTTGCTTCTACCACCAAGCCTTTGCTCACGCTGCCCCCTCTCCAGCCTGAATCCCTCCCCCTACCAGGATAACTCTCACTCACCTTTAAGTGACCCCCTCCCTGCAGGGCAGCCGCACGGGGCCCTGGGAAGTCTTCAGGAAGCACTTAGAGGTGGGCACCCAGGATCCCGGGACTCTGAGGTCCCAGGAGCTGGGAAGAGGTGAGTTTAAGCTCAAATCAGTTGTGCATTGATCTCCGCCTGAGCACCTACTGTGTGTTGGCTCAGGGGCAGTGGGGACCAGACAGACCCAGTCCTATGAGGGGTCCTAGTCCTGATGGGTGTCTTAATCCTACGGGGGGTCCTAGTCCAGTGAGGGGTCCTCAGGCAGCAGGCACTCACCCGACTCAGGGTTCAGGAGGGTTTGGAGGTGACGTCTGCGGGAGACAAAGGGGGACGCAGGTGGCTTGGGTAGGAATCGCTTCGGACCGCCTGCAGATCTGACTACGTCTCCCTTAGAGCAGGGCCGCCTGCAGCAGGAGCCTCGGGTTGGGCAGAAATGTCTGGGCCCCAGCACCCCACAGGCTCAGTCACTGGGAAGACGGGGCCGTGCTGAGCTGTGTGGCTGGAGGAGGTCAGCCCCCCGCCCTCCTTCCACGTCAAGCCTGTTCCTGAGAGGAGAGCCCAGAGATGCCTCCAGGCCACCACCTCCTGTGACCGGAGCTATGTCCACTGCGTCCTCCGGAGGGTCCCAGGCTGGCAGCACCAGGGGGACCACCAAGCTGGGCTGCCATTCTTCTGACTTCAAAATGGTGGAGACTGTAACAGCCGCGTCCTCCGTGAAGAGCGCACAAGAAGGACCAAGCAGACCAGAGTGAGAGCTTCCGGCACCTATAACAAGCTGACCATCACGACCAAGCCCATGCCCTGTAGGGCTAGGAGCCTGACCCAGGGTCTCATAATCGTGGACCTGAGTACCTTCCCGTCCCCGTTACCCGATGCCTCGGAGGGGCCTGTGAACTCCGGGACGCAGCCCCTGGACCCAGGGAGACGACACCATTTGCTGCCTACACTCAAGGCGCCCTGGAAACCCACAGTGCAGAGCTCCAGCCCCCATGTGGAAAGTGGACATGTGCTGGGGGGCTCCAGGGCCGATCTGGGGGAAGCCCCCACCACATGGTCCCATTGTCCTGGAGAGGCCACATGTGGGCACACTGGTGTAGCCCGGCTGGGCTCCCGCCCCCTGAGTGAGTCTGCGTATCCCTCGTTTTCCCGTAAGGACACGAGTCACTGGGTTTAGGGCCCACGCTACTCCAGTATCTTATCTTAACTAACCACATCTGCAAAGACCCTGTTTCCAAATAAGGTCACATCCTGAGGCAATAGGTGGGCGTGAACTGGGAGGGAACACTTCTGACCACACAGTAGCTCTGGAGCCGGAGGCCGCAGGAGCTGCGCCTCCTGAGTGCCCGGTGCAGACTGAGAGCCACAGGGAACCTTCCACGCTGCCCAGCCAGGCCTGAAACCGCCCAGCAGGGGCCCGGGAAGAGGCCTGTGGTGGGAGGGGCAGTGGGCAGGGAAGCTGGGGGCCAGGGCTGCTGCTTCTCCCTCCCTCCCTCCCCTCCCCCTCTTCCCTCCCCCCTTCCTCCCCCTCCTCCCTCTTTCTCTGTCCTCCTCCCTCCCCTCCTCCTCCCCCTCCCCTCTGTCTTCATCCTCCTCTCTCTTCATCCCCCTCCCTCTTCATCCCCCTCCCTCCCTCCCTCCTCCTCCTCCCTCCTCCTCCTCCCTCTCCCCTCCTCCAGTGGAAAGCTCCGGGGGAAGAACCACTTTTCAGGTGAATGTGGGCTCCAGCAGGGGAATTGCTCTGGAGAGTAGGTGGGAGAGGGAGGAGAGCCGGCTGGAGGATGAGCGGGAGTGGAATGTCTGGGAGGAGGAGGGCTCTCTCCAAGAAGAAAATGTCTCCAAACCCCCCAGGGCCCTCCAAGGACCACACTGTCCTAGAGAGTGTTTTCTCAGGTTCCACTCTCAGCTCAGAGCAGCTCGTCTGGGCCTCGTGGCCTTGAAGGCGTGGACAGCGGGGGCCCGGTAACACTGCCCCCTCCACAGGTGAGTGAAGCCGGGCTGAGTTCCGCCTGCTGCGGGCCAGTGGGCAGGAGGACGCTGAGACCCGCCGGCCAGTGGCCAGGAGGCTCTGACCCCAGCAGCCTCTTTCCCTTCCGCGGACCTCGGTTCCCCCGTGTCCAAACACCAACCTCACACCAGTCCTTCATCTTGCCGGGCTCGGTCCTGGATAAACGGTGACCATCACCAGCATGGGTCAAAGTCAGGCCGTGAACCAAGTGTGTGTGGCTTCAGGACCGAGGTTCCCGTCAATGCCCCCACAGTGGACCCTCCTCCCACGTGGTCACCACCCTGCCTCCGGCCTCTGATCGCTCCCAGACCATCACAGCAGCTCCACACATGGCCCCCCAGCTGTCGCCGCCTCCCCTGTGGTCTGCAGCACCCCACGACAGGCCAGCCTGTGGACAGAGCGGGGACACCAGCATCTGGCTGAGGACCCGGGCCCTGCTCCTCTAGCCTCTCCTGTGGACCCTAAGTTGCCCTCCCCCCATCATCCAGGAGCCTCCATGCTCTGGGGGGAATGGAGGCCCTCCCAGGAGGCCCGGGCATCCCCATGAGGGGAAAACGTGCTTCCCTGAGTGTTCTGGAGGGTGGAGGAAGGGGAGGGTCTGCCCTGGACAGTAAAGCCAAGAGAGGCTGGCTCACCCCACCTCCCGGCTCAGGGTGGCCTCAGGCCTGCTGCCCCTGGCCTGCCCGGAGGGCAAGGGAGTCGAGTCTGATCCATCACGTGGTCAAGGCCTGCAGCCGGCCCCTGCCTCCCGTTCTGTCTGCCCACAGGGCTCTGCGTCCTGTCTGTCCCGGTGAGTCTTTTGCAGTCCACCGGACGCTGCGGCCCAGGCCCCCCGGGCAGGCATCTCTGGAGTCTGTGGAGCCTCACCATCCTTTTCGTGCCTGAGAAGCCCCCTCTGACCCTACCCTCCTCCCACAACCACGACCTGCCCTGAGCCCACACCCACCTGGCCCTGCAGCCCCAGGATCCATGAGACCCCACCCGCCAGCCTCAGGAAATAGGACCACAGGCTGCTGTTTATTGAGCGTCTATGACATGGCTTTGTCTCTAAACTCTAGAACTGCCCATGCTGGAAAAACTGTCACCATTGCATTGACTACACAAGCGCTGCAGAGCAGGGCAGCCCGGATGACGGTGCTCGAGGGGAAGACCTGGAACCCAGCTCCTCAGAGCCCTCTGGGAGTCAGGCACTGGGCTGACACCTCCTCCGGGGCATCTCAACGGTCCTCAGAGGTCTGTTTCTCAGACGGGCCATCTCAGGTCTGGGAAAATCAAGCCTTCAGGAGGGAGTTGAGACACTTGGGGAAGGCCTTGGAGGATGTGTAGGAGTTCTCCTTACGCCAACTTCCAGGCCATCTGCGGTCAGGTGGGGTCCCTGTCCTGCCCTACCTCCCACCATGACCATTATGCTCTCCCTTTCATGATCCTCAAGGGCTCTGACCACTAGTGGTCATTTCCAGCCTCCTGGGCCTTGACCCACGCAGTTCTCGAACCTGGGATGTCCTTCCTTCTCTTCTGATCACCTTGAACAGGACAAATGTCCCCTCCTCTGTGGCATGCTCCCTGTCTCTCCCCTTCCTTCCCTCCCTTCCCCTCCCCCCACAGCCTCGTGGGGGTCCCTCTGTCACAGCTCTGACCTCTCCAATTGCTACTGCCTGCGTCTGGGTCTCTGTCTCTCACTGGAAAGGGGGCTCCTTGGGGTGGGACCTCCCAGGGGAGGGCCTGGCCCAGGGAGGGGCTCTGGGGAGGGTGCCCCCACATCGGACTGCCAGACTGTGAGGGCAAAGCCTCCGAAAGGCCTGTCCTGGAGGCCCAGGGCCGCCTCTCCGCTGAATCAGTGTCTCTCTCTGTGGCTGGAGGCTCCTGCATCTTAAAACTTTCTCCTGGGGAATAATTCTCTCTTTGCTGTGACCCAGTTATCTTTCCAGGTTCTGGGCAGGGTTGCTGAGTGGTGGCTGGGTGGGCAGGGTGGCACCATGGCCAGAAGGAGGGGACTCTGGCCCGCACGCTGTCCAGAGGGCACTTCCCCCCCACTCACCTCCTTGATTCCCCTCCGTGATTCCCCTCCTCTGCACCCCACCCCTGGGCTGTGGGGGCTGTGGGACAGAGCAGGCAGGACAAGCAACAACAACAAAGCCAGACAGCCCTGCTCCCCTGGTGCCACCTCTGCAGCCTGAGGGACGTGGCCTACCTCCCCAAGCCTCAGTCTCCCCAGCTGTGAGGGGCGCTGGGGACAACGGCGCCCTCCTGCGCCAGTTCCGAGGATCCCTCGAGACCCAGCGAGGGAGCTGCGGAGCCTTCCAACAGAGCGAGTCTGGGGGTTCCCGGCCCCGATATGGCCGTGCTATGAAGTCGCTCCGTTTTCACCGCTGGACTCTCCTGGCAGCGATGGATCTGACTCCCTGACCTTTAACCAGGAGCCAAAGGGCAGGTGATGGCGGGCCTTTTCCTCCTGGTCAGCATTCCCCACCAGGCCCCTAGGGCAGCCCCAGCCTCGAGGGTCTCCCAGCGGCCTCTGGTCTGGAACGGCTGCCCTCACCCCCTGCGACCCCTGAAACTCCTAGAGCAGGGGCTGCCACCCCATAGCCAAGGTTCTGGCCAGGAAGAACTCCACTAGAGGCCTATGTTGAATGGGATTTCCTGAGAAGAGTGAGGACTGGAGAACAGACCCTCAGAGCCTCGGGTGTCCTGGAGATCAGGCCAGCCTCACCTGTGTGCTGTCGGGAAAGGAGACTGGGGGACAGGATGCCCCAGCACCGGCAGAACCCAATCCTGTGAGCCCTGAGGTACAAGGCAGGCGACAGGGTGAACTGGTGTGGACCCATCCCATGCTCAGTCCAGCCGGCAAGCCACACCCCGACTCATCCAGCCATGAGTCCCTTCGCCCACCCCAACACCCACCAGCCCAGCTCCTTGACCACTCGCCCGCACACCCAGCCAAAACTCACCTTCCTCCAGCTCCTCGCACCACTCTTCCTTCCACCCGCTCAGCCCTTCCCTGGCACTCTTTCACCAACCACCCACCCCCATTCACCTGCCTGCACACCCGCTCACCAACCACACACCCCCATTCACCTGCCTGCACACCCGCTCACCAACCATGCATCCAGCCAGCCACTGACCCATGCCCCACCCATAACCACTCGTCTACCCAACATGTATTTAGTAACTAATTACCCAGTCACACACACATAACCAACCAACTAGCAACCAGTACATCCACCCAATCATCTAGTCAACTGTCAAAGAATCCACTGATCTGTCCATCCATTCAACCAGGCGTCCACCCACCGTACCCCAGTTCTAACCACCCATAGACCACCTCTTCAATAGTCCAGTCACGTGTCAATTAATCCACCTCCCCTCTAGCAGTCCAGCCACTATCCCACCTTCCCCTCCACATATCCATCCAACCAACCAGCTATCCCCCATTCATTTAACCAACCCCCTCCCATCCATCTGTCAGGCTATCATCCAACCACCTGCCAAACCATCAGTCCATTCACTCCACTTATCTACCCATGAGTCCAACAACCGGGGCAAGCCGACATAATGACCCACTCATCCATATTCATCCATCATCCACCCCACTCTCCTAACCATCCATTCATCCTCCAAACCCTCCTTCCAGCCACCCATCCACCTGTCCACCCACAAACTCGTCTGTTCGTTCATTCATCCATTAACAAATACTTATCAAGCACCCACCAGTACCAGGCACTGTTCTGCACAGGGAGCAGATGAGGCAGAGCCCTTGCCCTCATGGGGCGCACTCTCGTGGGGTGAGACAGACAGCAGAGGCGTGATGGGTCACGTGAGGAGGGGTGCT
Source organism: Diceros bicornis minor (assembly GCF_020826845.1). Classification (NCBI taxonomy): domain Eukaryota; kingdom Metazoa; phylum Chordata; class Mammalia; order Perissodactyla; family Rhinocerotidae; genus Diceros; species Diceros bicornis. Next base: position 2,918,702 of record NC_080747.1, on the reverse strand, counting down.
AAGGTAAGGAGGGCAGCCCAAGGTCCCAGAGTGTGATGCGTCCACCTCAGATGCCATCACACTCAGATGCCAGACAGGAACACCTCTCTGAGAGGTGACCTCCGAGGAACGTGTGATGGAGTTTGGGAGGAGACGTGAATCGTGGATGAGCGTCCAGGCAGAGGGGACAGCGCGTGTGAAGTTCTGGGGCTGGAGCACCGGGTGTTCGAGGGGACGGAGGGCCTTTCTCACAGCAAGTCGTGGCAGCCACGAGGGCATCAGGCAATGAGTGACATGATCTGATTTTCCTTTTAACAACTCGCCCTGGCTTCTGCGTGGAGACTAGATTTCAGGGCTGCGGGGGTGAAAAGGACAATGACAGGCAGAATGGCCGGCCTGGCAAGAGACGATAGCAGCTCCAACCAGGAGGTGGAAGTGGAAGGTGCCAGAAACGGTCCACTTGTGGCTGTGGGATTTGTGAGTGGTTGTGGGCCTGGGTGTGGGGGGAGAGGAGTGGAGGCGGCCAGGGTCTTGGTCACATGTGCCCGCGGAACAGAGTTCCACCTACTGACACGGGGACGACCGGAGGCGCAGGTTTGGCAGATGTGGGATGGAGAGTCGGGGGATGGAGAGCTTGATCTTAGGCACCTTGGATGTGAGATGCCAAGTCCCCCGCCTGGGGATGCCAAGGACAGAGTGGGCCGGGGGGCTGGATTCGAGGCACAGGTCTCGGCTGGAGGCACGTGGTCCTCATCTCCCACGTGGTCCCGTCCACTGCAGGTGCAGAGCGCTGAGAGCCACAGGGAGCTTGGCGGTCCCACTCCCTGTGGCTGGAAGGTTCACTCCTTGCAGCCCAGGAGCCAGTGAATCCACTCTGGCCTGAGCCGGTGCAAAATGAGCGTCTCCAGCTTATGATAAAGCAGTAACACGAGGATAGAGTGGGGGCAGTGCAAACGGTCCAGAGCCAAGACCTCGGGAAACGGGAGCTGTCAGCCCGTCCGTGGAGGAATAAGTGACAGGGCCTAAGATGGCCACCAATTAGTGTCAGGAGACTTCTAGAAACAGGCTCTTCCCCACTGGAGGGGTGTCTCGGCTTTGGAAAAGATGTGGGTGGCCAGGAGAGAGGCTGGGAGGCCAAGCAGGCAGGCCCAAGGCAGTGGGCACGAGAGGAGGGGACCGCAGAGGAACTGGGCCGCTGACACAGGACCTCTCCCTCCAGGCCTGTCCTCGTCCCCGGCCCCCCAGCTGTCTCCCGGTGGCCTAGGCGCCGGCTTTGGTTGGGAGCTCTCTTCTGTGCAGGACGCGGTGTCTGCTTTTCCTGCTGGTGAGAGCCAGCCTTTCCCCTCAGAGGTGCCAGGATGCCCCCTTCCCACCCCATGCTTATTGTCCCCTCACTCTCAGTCCCTTTCAAAGCTCAGCTGTCACTGACGGCTGGCTCCTTGTCAAGGACTCGGATTACAAAAGCACACGCAGACCCGGAAACTGTGAGGAAGGCCTTGACGCCAAGCTTCTGGGCGTCAGGGCTGGGCCCTGCCCCTGCTCATTCCCCGGGAGCCCCACAGGCGGTGGGAGGAAAGTGGGGGAAGGGCCAGGGCCCCCAGCCCCAGCACGCCCTGTGTGGGTGGCCTCTGATGAGTCATTCTGCACCGCAGTGCCACTGTCCCTGAAATGGGATGATAACGGGGACCTCGAGGGGCAGGGGTGACAGCCCCAGTCCTCCCTGTGGACCTACCCCTCGCCCCTGCAGTAATCCTCCCTAGGAAGGCCCTCCTCGCTGAGGCTGGCTTGTCCTCGTTTGACTGGTTTCCAGTGGTTCTGGCGATGTGGACGATGGTCACATTTCACCCCACCGCGCCTGCCCAGGGGAACGCTCTGTGGTCCCGAGCCTCATGGCAGGGGTTGCAGCACTCGGGAGCCCTCCCCTCGGCGGCTGACGCAGTCGGGAGGGACCTCGCTGGACCCCACACAGGCGCACATGCAGATGGGCCCTGCTCCCCAAATGGCACTGGCCCACCCGAGCCTGCGCATGTGACCGGCTGTGGGGTGGGCTGGGGGCGGACCCCAGCTCCAGGTCGCCCAGCCAGTGTGGGTGCCCGGGCCACTGTCCAGGGGGCAGGACGAGAGGCGGACTCTCCAGGGTGAGAAAAGTCCCTGCCCCGTCCAGGACCCTCAGGCTGAGCGAGACCCAGCCTCCCAGAGACACCCGGCCCAGGTGGGGCTTGCCGGGCCTTTGGGTGACCCTCCCAGAGAGAATGGCACATGCACTCTTGTTGGCCTGAGACATAGGCTGTGGCCCCACATCCCGGGTGAGAACCAGCTCAGAGGCTTGAGGGACCCTCTGGAGGCCACACGGGGAGAGCAGCCGGGCACGTGCGGCGGTGGCCATGCCCAGCGAGACTGTGACACTGTGATAGCGCTGGCCCCCCGGCCCTCCCCTGGGGATGCCACACGGCCACCCTGAGCAGCATCCTCCCTCAGTACTGCCCTCCCTGCATTCCTTTTGTCTTCTCGCCTCGTGTTTCTCCTACATCTTCTCACAAAACCCATGCAGCTGTGAGCGCAGAGCTGTCGGCGAGCTGGCTGTCTCCTCCAACAACCTCGCCCTAGTCATCCCTGCAGCCGCCAGAGGCCTGCCCAGACACCCTGTCTCCTCACATGGGGCACACGGCGGGCACATGGCGGGCACGGGCAGGCACAAGGCGGGCGCAGGCGGGGCTTCATAGGCACCCGCTGCCACTACCGAGCCTCTGCAGGAAGGCTCCGGAGGCCGAGGGACAGGGCTGCCGCACTCCTCCGGGGACAACCAAGCTTCCCAAGGCCGGTCACCCAGCCCCCAGGAACGCTCAGGAAGGGGCAGCCAAGGCCAGCTGCCCTGGGCCTGGTCCCCAAGCCGTAGAATCCCTGAGAGGAGCCTCATTACCCCGTAGGCTGGGAGCACACGTGACCATCCTCCAAGAGTCCCAGTGAGGCTAGGGAGAAAAGACAAGGGCACAGAGAGTGACAAGGACAGAGGGTAGTCTGAATGCCACATGAGTGGCCGTGTGAGCAGATGGTCCATGCCCAGGAGCCTTTCCTAACGCCCCGCTCCTATACACTGGATCAGGTACCCCTGGCCCACAGGGCAGTCGGGGAAGGCTTCCTGGAGGAGGCAGCATCTTTGAAGGCCAGTCAGGTAGAGTGAGGACCAGGCATGCTATGGCAGAGAAGGCCCTGGGCAAAGGCCTGGAGCTACTGGTCCTGTCCACATACCCACTTCATGGACTGAATTTTGTGTCCCCCAAAAACCTGTGTTGAAGCCCTATCCCACAGTGTGGCCATATTTAGAGATGGATCTCTAAGGAAGAAATTAGATTAAACCGGTCGTAAGGGTGGGGCCCTGATCCAACGGGATTAGTGCTCCTCTAAGAAGAGACACAGGGGTGGGGGACGAACAGGTGGAGCACAGGGGACGTTTAGGGAGTGAAACTACTCTGCGTGACACTGTGACGGCAGACTTGTGTCATTGTACGTTTGTCAAAACCCAGAGAATGTACAACACCAGGCGTGAACCCACGTGTAGACTGTGGACTTTGGGGGGTGATGGCGTGTCCCCTTAGGTTCATCGACTGTAACAAATGTTCATCTGGTGGAGGTGTTGACAGTGGGGGAGGCTGCGCGTGGGAGTGCGCAGGGGCATATGGGAACTCTCTACCTTCCACTCAATGATGCTGCGAACCTAAAACTGTAGTAGAAATAAAGTCGTCTAAAAAAGAAGAAACAGCAAGTGCTCACTCGCTCTCTCCGTGTTTGTGCAAAGACGCGGTGAGAGGGCAGCCTCTGCGACCCCAGGGAGAGTCCCCACCAGACGCCGACCCCGCGGGCACCCGGTCCTGGACTTGCAGCCTGCAGAAGCGCGAGAGAGCAGACCTCTGTTGTTTACTGAGCCCGTGCTGCGGCCTTTTGCTGTGGCAGCTGTGCAGACGGAGACGCCCACCTACAACCTACACCCTCTCAGGCCTCTTCCCTGAGACCGTTCACCCCCACTTCCTCCTGTTGCCGTCCCCCTGTTCACCAGCCAGGCCTCACCGTGGGCCCTGCATCAGCTCCCACCTGGCCCCCGAGGCCAGAGGAAACCCGGGCCCCCACCCACCCTCAGCAGCGGGCCAGAGGGAGCTTCTTACCCACGGAGCGTGAGGAGCATCCCGGCCGATGCCCCTTCTGAGCCGGCAGGACACGCAGAGCGGGAGAGTTGTGAGATCTTCCCAGGCTGCCTTCCTGGGGACCCTGGACCGGAGGGTCGAGTGGGGGTAAGTCACTGTCCCCCCCCCCGAATCCACGAGGGACAGGAGGGGTCTGTGGAGGAGCCGTGGGGACTAAGCACCAGAACCAACGATGGTGGTCCCTGGACCAGGGGTAGCCCCTCAAACGGCACCCTGCGCCCCCTCCCTGGCCTTGTCTCACGTGATGCTCATGGGGCCCCGAGCAGTGTCAGGAGTACTAGTGCACACACAGGGTGCCTCTCTGGGCCGGGCCCTGGGCCCTTGTAAACCTAAGGGAGAAAATCCTACAGAGAAGCCAGTTCCCCAGAGTGTTCCAGGTCCCGTGATGGATGGCTGTGTGGGTGTGAGGGTGGCACAGGGAAGGGAGAGGGGGCTGGTCTCCCCTGGAAGCAGGCATCCCATCATTCTATTGGGGGGAGGGACGGAGGCAAGGGTGTCCGTCCAGAGACTGGGGGACAATTCTAATGAAAGCCTGAGGCGATCTACGGCCCGTGACGTGGAGAGCCAGCCTCACGACCCCTACTCTGGAAGGAGGACGGGGTTCAGCGCAGAGGACTGACTGTAACCCACATATCTCCAGGGCTCCCACAGCCCATCAACGCATAGAATTCCCCTCAGAGAAACTCAGATCTGCCCCAGGGCCTGGAAGAACTGTAGCTGCCCGTCGTCTGTCTCCCTGATGGGCCTCCCTCGGGGTTTACTTGGAGCAGCACGAAGAAATCCAACCTCCCCTGAGCTCCAGGCCCACCTCTCCTCCCTGTCCAGCCGCCTCCTTGCCCCCTTCTCCACCACCCCGTCCTGCCTCCTGGTCCCTGGGCAGACGGACTGCACCCCACTGGCCACAGGAAGACCTGGAGCTGACCCGGGGCCACTGGGATGTGACACCCTCCTCTCTCTTTAACCACCTGTCGTGTGAGGGGTCTCACAGAACATCCCTGCTGACACGTGCTGGCAATGTCACCACGGCACAGGGAGTGGCTGGGGGACCTGGGACGGGAAGTGACGGGTCAGCAAGGGAGGAGGGCAGCCTGAGCCAGAGCTGCAGGCTGGGGAGACGTGCCAGGCTGAGGAGGTGCCGAGGGCGTCAGAGGGCAGAGGCAGGAGGGGCTCCCCGTGGAATCCCCACGGGCTGCAGGTAGACAGCCGTCCCCCGGACCCTGAGCTGAAGGGGCCGCCTCTGCCCAGATCTGCTCCTGCAGGAGAAACGCCTGAGGACTCACCCCTGACTTTGCCTCCAGTTTCTGGTTTCCAAAGAAATCTGAGCCCCAGGAAGGGCTTATGGAGGCCTCGGAGTGACCTGCTCCTGGCCGGCTCCACGCCAACCGGTTGTCCAGCTTTGCTCTGGGTCTACCCCTTGGGCCATCCTGGGGGATTTGATGGGACACAGGTCCCAAAGGAGGAATCAGCCCGTCATGGGCAGGGACCTGCCCTAAGCACGCAGCGGCCTCCTGCCCTGCCGTTCTGGGTGGGGGTTGTGGCCCACCTCACCGGGGCAGAAGAGGAAACGGACCACCGTGTCAGAAGACGTCGTCTTCATGGGAGGGTGAGTGAAGTTCAGAAAGAACGCAAGCACCCAGCTTATTAAAAAATCAGCAAGGCAAGCAGAGGAGCAAGGGTGAAGGGCTTAGAGGAAATCCTCCCTCTCAAACAGATTTGCTCCATGAAAAGAAAAAGGATTTTAAAAGATTCGCTGTGTTATCAATAAGCTACAAGGGAGGAAGCCTCTATAAGTCAAAATCAGCTTAGAGACCAATGGCTAAAACGTGGAAGCAGCCCGTGCCCATCGACAGGTGGACGGACACACAAGGCGTGGTGGCCCATCCATACCATGGAGTATTATTCAGCCTTAATAGGGAAGGAAATTCTGACACAGCCGCAACGTGGATGAACCTTGAGGACGTTATGCTCAGTGAAATAAGCCAGTCACAAAAGGACAAACACTGTATGATTCCACTTATCTGAGGAGTCAAACCCATAGAGACAGAAAGTAGAATGGGGGTGCCAGGGGCTGGGGGAGGGGGAGTTGTTGTTTAAGGGGGACAGAGTCTCAGTTTGGGAAGATGAAAGACTTATGGGAATGATGGTGGCTCAATATGAATGTATTGACTATCACTGAACTGGACACTTAAAATGGTTAAGACGGCGATTTTCATATTATGTATATTTTACCACCATAAAAAAACTGGGGAAAAAAATCAAGCTTAGAGAGACCAGAGGGCTATGATCAACATGCGGAAGATTCTAGAAAGCAACATCTACTGAGTGACGGCAAGCCAGGCAGTGGTGCAGCACTCTCACAGATGGGCTCAGCCCTTCCCAGCCAAGTGCTAGTGCTGCCGGTGAGGCACGGGTGCGTCAAGACAGGTGTCTGGCCTGGTGGCCGCCAGCAACCCCACCTGTGTACCAGGGGCTGCACAGAGGTTGTCATCACCTTGTACACCCTGGGAGCACCAGGCTGGGAAGTGCTGTGTGAGCGTATTTGGTCCACACAGTAACCTCGAGAGGCGTGTACAATTATCCGCGTTTCAAGGAAATGGAGGCTGAATTACGGCCCTCTCCCCAGGTCACACATTCGAGTGGAAGAGCCGAGACCTGAGGCCGGGCGGTCTAGCTCGAGTCCACGCCTGTCACAAACTGAACAATGAGATAGTAACATCTGTGAAGCGCTTCCTGTGTCTGTGCACAACACCCATATCACCCCATCAATTCTCACAATGAATCCGCAAGATGGGAATTTATTTCTCCGTGTTGAAGAGGCAGAAATGAGACCAACAGGCTAAGTCACACAGCGAGTGCAGCGCGTGGTAGATTCTATCAAAATGGTCCAAGCCTTTAATCCAAAAACAAAGGAAACGTTGATGCCAGACCACCAATCCAGCAAGGAGAACCGAGCCAGCAGAGCGCTCTTCAAAACAGCGACAAATCGTGGAGACAGGTGGCATTGACATAAGGACAGACACACTGACAGATGGGACATAACAGAGTCCAGAAACCCCCCACAGCTGTGCAGTCGCCTGATATACAACGCAGGTAAGTAATGCTGCAGTGCGTGTGGGCCAGGGGAAACCTCTTTCAATAAATCGTGCTGAGTCATTGGCTGTCCAAATAGAAAAAAAGATCTCATACCCTTCCTCACACCGTACACAAAAATAAATTCCAGGTGGACTGGAGATCAACATGCAAAATGTAAAACAATAAAGATTTTGGAGGAAAACACAAGTAAACATCTTCATGACTTTGGCATAAGCAAAGATTTCTTAAACAAAAAACACAAAAAATGTTAAGTCCAAAAAACTTGATAACTTGGACTACGTTAAACAACTTCTTGTCATCAAAAGACACCGTTATGAATACTGCAAGTCATATATCCGACAGGGACTCTCAACCAAGATATATAAAGTTCTTGTATAAATCATTAATAAAAGGCTGACAACACCGTAGAAAAAAGGACAAAAACACTTGAACGGGTGCTTCACAAAAGAGAAAATTCAAATGTCCAATGACTATACGAAAGCACGCTCAACATCTTCACTCATCCGGAAAATGCAAATTGAGACCGTTAACGCAATACACTTGCAAACCCACCAGTAGGACTGAAACAAAAAGACAGAAAACTCCAAGTGTTGGCAAGGACGTGGGCCAACTGGAACCTCAGAGCCGCCGGTGGGGGCGCGTGGGGCAGTCGCCTGGACACTGTTTGGCAGAATCTACTAGAGGGGAACACACACACCCCGTGACGCACCGTCCCCGTCCCCAACACACCCGCAGGAGAAACGCACACACGTGTTCACCGCAAGTCTTGTGCTGGAACGTTCAGAGCAGCTCTTGCTGTCGTAGCCCCAAATTAGGAACCGGCCCCGCGCCCACAGGAGGATGCACAAACAGACCGTGCGATGAGAATGAACGAGCACAGTGAGGCGGCAACGACCTCAGACGCGTGCAGAGCAGAGGCGCAGGCGTGCATCTCTCCACCCCTGCCTCCTGGGGAGGGGCTGCGGTGACAGAGGCGTGCGCTGGGTGCTGGTTACGTTCCGTCTCTTGATCTGGACCCCACACCAGTCACACAGTTGTGTCCAGTTAATAAGTATCCACCTACGGTGTGAATTGTGTGTGTGTGTGTGTAAGCGCAACTGTGTGTGTGTGTGTGTGTGTGTGTGTGTGTATCGGTTTGCCAGGGCTGCACTATCAAAGGACCACAGACTGGGGGCTTAAACAACAGAAACCTATTCTCTCCCAGTCCTGGAGGCCAGAAGTCCGAGATCAGGGTGTGGGCCAGGCTGGTTCCTTCTGAGGCTGTGGGGGAGAATCTGTTCCAGCCTCTCTCCCAGCTTCTGGTGGTTTCTGGCCTCTCTGGCGTTCCTTGACTTGTAGATGCATCACATCACCTCTGCCTCCATCTTCACACGGTGTCTCCCTGTGTGCAGGTCTGTCCTAACGTCCTCTTTTTATAAGGACACCAGTCACATTGGATTAGAGCCCACCCTGACGACTTCGTCTTAACTAATTACATTGTAGTGACCTTATTTCCAAATAAGGCCACATTCTGGGGTACTGGGGTTGGGACTTCAACACGTGAATTTTGGGGGGACACAACTCAATCCATAAGGATGCATGTGTGTCTATAATACGTCTTACACTTCAACAAAAGTTTTTTGAATTAATGACGAGAAAAGCTGGGGTATATTACACGTTTCTGATGAGCTGGTCCTGCTCTCTGCACTTTACATGCACTACCTCACTGGAGAACAATTGCTCCAGATCCTTCAAAAAGAGGCTTAGAATTGGGGCGCAATGGACACAAAGGGACCTGCAGCCCGCCCGAGGCAGCTGTCCTCCCAGCCCGGGCGCTTGCCCTCCGGAGGATGTGCCAGGCTCCTGCATACCGTCCAAAGGCCGGGCAGCATCTTAGGGAGCGACCCAGACAGAAGACTGGGCCAGCCCGGCCTGGAGCGCAGGTGCCCGAGGTCGGCTCCTCTCTGCTCCTCTCCCCTGCAGAGCATCTTTCTCAGCAGCTCCCGAGATCTGCTGAGAAACGTGGAAGAGCCGTGGGCCCAGCTGTCTTGTCTTCAGAGGTAAGAAGCTGAGATGGACCAGGCCTGAAACAGCCCGGAGGGGCTGAGCGTGGCTGATCGGCACAGCCCGGTACTCGTGCTTTCCTCGTCGTCACACTTTCAGGGCTAAAACCTCTCGTAGGCTTTTCTCCTCTCGTAGCTCAAGGCAAGATAATCCCAAGCATAATTCTAGATAATCTCCTCTGTGGACACGAAGAAACAAAACAGCCATAATAAAATATTCAAGGGAAGAAGAAAATGGCAGGCTTGAAGCTGGAGAAAAGCTCGACAGTGGTACAAAGGGGAAAATTAGAGAAACATGTCCAAAAGGCAATGACCTGAAACGTGGAGGTGGGAAGTCAGGAGCGGAGCAGGCAGCGAGGACGCGCCGTCTGGTGTTGCCAGAATGCAAATAACAGGTTCTCCCGGAGGAGAGAGGGAAGCAAGAGGCAGAAGCCATAACCAAAATATGATAGAAGGAAACTTCCCAGCTCCAGAAATGCAGCTTGCAGGGAAAAGTAACAATGTGGAGAGAGCAATACCAAAGGGTGTAGTAGTAAAATGTTTCGATTTCAGGAAAATGGAGGCATTTGAAAAGCTCCCAAGGGTCGGCCCCGTGGCTTGGTGGTTAAGTGCGCGCGCTCCGATGCTGGTGGCCCGGGTTCGGATCCCGGGCGCGCACCGAGGCACCACTTCTCCGTCCATCCTGAGGCCGAGTCCCACATACAGCAACTAGAAGGATGTGCAGCTATAACATACAACTATCCACTGGGGCTTTGGGGGGAAAAAATAAATAAATAAAATCTTTAAAAAAAAAAAAAAAAGAAAAGCTCCCAAGAGAAAAAATAAACAGATGATCTCGAAACAAGCTACAAATAAGTTGTGCTCACATTCCCCACCGAAATGAAAATGCCAGAAGATCACAGAATACCCAACATTGGAATAATTAACACTGAAATAACCAACATCAGAATAACGAACATTGTAATAACCAGCATCGGAATAACCAACATTGGAATAACTAACATTGGAACAACCAACGTCAGAATAACCAACACTGGCATATCTAACACCGGCATGTCTGCACTGGAAACATCAGGACCTAAGAACGCTCGGCCCATTTGTGAAACCACCGGAAAGATGCCCCTGACCTCCTTCTGTTGACCTCTTGACCAGGATTCTCCAAAGACCCAAGGCATCCGTTTTAAGTAATACAACAACAGGGTGTCGTGATAGAAAACCTGAGGCTGGGAGATGGGAGCCAGGTAAGAACAAGAGCATGAAAGCCTTGAGCACCCGTGGGGGAAGGTTACTGCTGACACAAATGTAAATGAGACGACGATGGTGCCAACTGCCAGAATGGCTTTGAAAACCTCGGGGGATTTAACCGTGAAAGGGAGGGGGAGGAGGAGGGGGAGGAGGAGGTGGAGGGGGAGGGGGAGGGGGAGGGGGAGGGGGAGGGGGAGGGGGAGGGGGAGGGGGAGGAGGAGGGGGAGGGGGAGGACAGAGCGCACCCAGAGGAGGGGCAAGAAGGGCAGAGGGCAGAGCCTTCCTCTGTCCTCCACAGACAGGGTCCGAAGTTAGTGCTTAGAGTATCATTATCAGATAAACGTAAGTTTAAGACTGTTTGTCTAAAAAGGAAAGTTAAGTGGTAGAATCAAAAACATGTTGTCTGCCTTCTAAATCATTACAGAAGATGAGAAAAGCAAAAAAATATGTGAACAGAAAAAGACAAAATAGAAGCAATAACCCAGCAAGGAAAGACGGAGGGAGGGAGAAATACCGACAAAACTTGCTCAAACCTATCAGATTATATAAACACAAAGGATTTCTGATTATCAAAACAAAAAATATTCATATCTTTCTACTTATAAGAGATATCATAAAACAGAATAATACAGAAGAGTATAAAGTAGCTAACAGCAAAGATGAAGAAAGGCACAGACTGCAGGGAAAATACAGAAAGCTGCAGGAGCATCAACACTGCAAAACCGAACTTCCGGCAAGAAAGACTTGGTGTCAACACTGGGGCCGCGTTATACTGTTCAAACACGCAAATAAGGGTGGAGCCTGGCAGCAAACATCTGTGAGCTGACCAAGATGGCAACAAAACACCAAAAAAGAGAAAATTATTGTCAATACAGTGAGGAGGGATTGGGTCTGCTCTAAGGGCCGAAGCAAATGAGGCTGGCAAGGAGGGGATGAGTGAGCAGGTGGCTAAGAAACGCCCGCACTGCAGGAGACAGCGGGGGAGGGCGCTGTGGAAGATACGCATGTATTCATTTAGACACTAAGTAAATCTCAATAAATATTTAAAATGCAAAATTTATGCAGCGCTTGTTTTCTTATCATAATGCGACGAAACTGCAAATAATAAAAGTTCAAGCAAAGAAGCCAGCCACTTAGAATTGTACAAGTTTTGGAGCAAGAAGGACATCAAATCATGTATTGTTTGTAATGAAATAAATATAAGGGTACTAAATAGCAAAACATACAAGAGAGAGCCAAAACTGTAATCAGGCATAAATCCATAGCTTCAATAGCTAATGCAGTTTTAAAAAGGAAAATTAGAGGAATATGCTTGGCATTCAACTCTGGAGTTTGGAAAAATACTTGTGGTTTAAAAGGGTGTTTGGCAAGGGGCCCTTGACACAGACCCAGCGACTTCCCACCAGAGAGCCCACGACCCACAGAGAAAGACGGCGCTCACTCACTGCCAGCTCCTGCCGGCGGACGAGCGACCCACGCCGGGGAAATTGAACTGAGAAGCGCCGCCCAGCAGCCCCTCAGGTAAGCCTGCCCCCCGACAGAGGACCCGTGCCTCGGCTCCGGGCTGCACGCCAGCGTCCCTCCACCATGCAGCACCGCCTTTTGGGGTGACGGTCACACTACCCTTTCTATGCCAGCTCACCCCATCTCCATCTTTTACTGTAATCCAAGAACCTTGTACCCAGCTATAATCAGCTGAGTTGTGTCCCCCCAAAACCTGTATGTTGAAGTCCTAACTCCCAGCCCCTTACAATGTGGCTTTATTTGGAGATGGGTCTTTAAAGAGGTGACTGAGGTAAAACGAGGTCACTAGGGTGGGCCCTGATCCAATCTGACGGGTGTCTTTATAAGAAGAGGAGATTAGGACACAGACACACACAGAGGGAAGACACTGTGAAGACACAGCGAGAAGACAGCCATCTACAGGCCGAGGAGAGAGGCCTCAGAAGGTACCAGCCCTCTGATACCTTGATCTCAGACTTCTGGCCTCCAGACTGTGAAAGAATAAACGTCTGCTTGAGCCCCTAAGTCTGTGTCTAGTCTACTACTAGCCCAAGCTGACTAGTGCACCGAGAAAGCTACAGCAAGACACTCCCACACAGACAAAGGGCAATAGGGTCGGCCTCCCGCAAACCCGTCTTGAAAACATTGCTTGAAGCTGAATCTAGCCCACTAAGACACAAATCAAAATGAATGCAGGGAGATGGTGGCATAAGAAGAAAAGAGAGTGGGGCCAGCCTGGACCCAATAAACATTGTAAATATGATTATACGATCCATATGAAGATAGACCTAGCAAAAATACTTCTTGAAAGAGATGACATGAGCTAAAACTGAAAGCACCAACCAGATAATCAAAATAATACATGTGGCAAAGACTGCTAAGAAGCTCTGGGCCTGTCCCCTCACCAGGAGCCCCTGGGTCTGTTCGACAAGCAGATGCCCTCCACACAACCCAGAAGGTCCCACTGGGAAAGCCCCAGGTGTGCAGGAGCACGCCAGCATCATCCTCAGGCCAGACCTGACCCAGGTGAGCGCCAGGTGTGCAGGACACCAGCGTCATCCTCAGGCCAGACCTGACCCAGGTGAGCACCAGGTGTGCAACACGCCAGCATCATCCTCAGGCCACACCTGACCCAGGTGAGCTCCAGGTGTGCAGGAGCACACCAGCATCATCCTCAGGCCACACCTGACCCAGGTGAGCTCCAGGTGTGCAGGAGGATTCCAGCATCATCCTCAGGCCACACCTGACCCAGGTGAGCGCCAGGTGTGCAGCACGCCAGCATCATCCTCAGGCCACACCTGACCCACGTGAGCTCCAGGTGTGCAGGAGGACGCCAGCATCATCCTCAGGGCAGACCTGACCCAGGTGAGTTCCAGGTGTGCAGCACGCCAGCGTCATCCTCAGGCCACACCTGACCCAAGTGAGCACCAGGTGTGCAGGAGCACGCCAGCATCATCCTCAGGCCACACCTGACCCAGGTGAGTTCCAGGTGTGCAGGAGGACGCCAGCATCATCCTCAGGCCAGACCTGACCCAGGTGAGCTCCAGGTGTGCAGGAGGATGCCAGCGTCATCCTCAGGCCAGACCTCACCCAGGTGAGCACCAGGTGTGCAACACGCCAGCATCATCCTCAGGCCACACCTGACCCAGGTGAGCTCCAGGTGTGCAGGAGGATGCCAGTGTCATCCTCAGGCCAGACCTCACCCAGGTGAGCACCAGGTGTGCAACACGCCAGCATCATCCTCAGGCCACACCTGACCCAGGTGAGCTCCAGGTGTGCAGGAGGATGCCAGCGTCATCCTCAGGCCACACCTGATCCAGGTGAGCTCCAGGTGTGCAGGAGGATGCCAGCGTCATCCTCAGGCCACACCTGACCCAGGTGAGCGCCAGGTGTGCAGGAGGATGCCAGCGTCATCCTCAGGCCAGACCTGACCCAGGTGAGCTCCAGGTGTGCAGGAGGATGCCAGCGTCATCCTCAGGCCAGACATCACCCAGGTGAGCTCCTGCCTCGGCAGCTTGTCAGGACTTGGCCAGCCTTTGGACCTGACAAGGTGGGAGGAGACAGCCCTGGGTGCGAGGCTCCTGCTCTCTGGGGGCTGACCGCCCTCAAGCGGAGCAGCCTCAGCTCTCCTCCACATCCGGCCCAATTACAGAAAAGCCAAGAGAAGTGACGACTGAGACAGACCCTGGAACACAAGGTGGTGTTGGTGCTAGAGTACAAGGCGAATGCAGGAGGAGATTTGCCTGTCGTCCGGCACTGTGGTTCTGCCACACAGACAGACCCCACCTTCAGACCCACCCTCCCTTCCTCAGCACCCTCTCGGCTCACCCAGAGCTCACCCAGCCATTAGGCACCACCGTTACAGGTGCTCCCCCCCCACCTCCCCAGCGGGATCCCAGGCCTGACCCAGAGGAGGTGAGGATGAGAGAGAGACAGCGAGGAACAACTTCGCTCACAAACGCATCCTCTCTTCAACTGTCACCAGGCACTCTTGAATGAGACAGACATGACCCCCTGCCTTCATGAAACTCAATTTTTGTGGGGCGATAGAAAACAATGCACACAGTAAATACACTGTATTGTTAGCGGGTCGTGAGTGCCACAGGAAACCCAGCGCAAATGCCACACCAGAGGGACAGAGGAGCATCCAGGAAGGCTTCCTGGAAAAGGCAGTGCTGGAGCTGAGTCTTGAAGGGCCAGGGATGGGGCAGTTGCAATCGTGCCAGGGGAGGTCAGGGTGGAGCTCCTTGAGAAGGTGAAATTGAAGCGAGGACTCGAGCAGGTGAAAGTCCGGGCAGTGTGGATGTCTCAGGAGGTGGCGTCACCCCAGAAAGAGGAGCTGGTGCAGGTCACCCACGGCAGGCGGAGAGCGAATCCCTCCCCAGCAGCCCCACCCACACTCCTCCCTCCCCATCTGCCCACCCCTGCCGGCCTCCAGGGACTCGCCCGTCGTCACCGAGGCCGATGCATCAGGGGCCGCAGTTCTCCCCTCCTGCACCCACCCTGCCCCCTGCGGCTTGCGGGCCCTCCCACTGAAGAGGGGGGTCCACCCATCCTGGCTGACCTCCTCCTGGTCTTCCGGCGGCCTTGTGATGACAAATGTGGTTTTCTTTCTTGCTGGTAGCTCCCTGTGCGTCTCGAATCTGGTGGATTCGTGCATTCCGTTGGTTTCAACACTTCGTGGCTTTGTCCTCGCTTCCCTCTCCACTGGGGTCCGATCACGCACGTGTTAGACCTTCTCGCCGTAAGTGTCGTTTGCTGGTCTCTGCGTCTTCCGTCCCTGCCGTCCTCTGCGCTCGGAGCCCTGGCGGCCTCTGCGGTCCCTCGGTGCCTTCTAACAGACGGTGTTTTGTTTTGCTGTGGCCTTCACCTGGCTTTGCTCGTTCTCAGCAGGAGGCAGAGATCCAAGAACACCTTTACTCAAGGCCCCAAACCTGGGACCAGCCGAAAATAAGAAGAGCAGAACAGCAGAGAAGTGAGCCCAGCAGCACAGTCCAAGCCCACAGAGGCCCTGTGGGCACCAGGGCACGCTGGCCCCCGCGCCTGCTTGCTTCACTCTCACGAGCGCCTGGAAACTGGATGCACCCCTGTTTGCCAAGTTCAGCTGTCTGGCCCCAGAGCCCACCCTGCCCTCGGAGCAAGCCGCTTCCAGGAGGGTGAACAGTCAGAGAGGCCGGGGGCAGTGAGGTGGGTCCTGCAGGGGACTGAAGGACTGGGGACTTGTGCTGAACAGGGGACTTGGGGTGAACAGGCCCAGGAAGGGGTGGGAGGAGAGTGCCCGCGGTGCAGAGCCAGGCGCCACGCGGCCAGGTGTCAGCTGGGACCCTCCCCCCGACCAGGCGGGGAGGGGCAGCGCACAGACTCCGAGCCCAGGGTCCTGGAGGAGCAAGCAAGGCGGCTGGCGGAGCGGGGTTCTCCGGGTACCCGGGCGCTCTGTGTCGCGGCCTCGGCATCAGCTTGAGACTCCTGGAAAAACACTTGCTTTCTCTCATCTCTCACCCCAGTCTCTCGTCTCTCACCCAAACCAGCAACCGTGCCATCAGTCTTACTTAAAACGAGAACCACACGTCAGCACCTTCAGACGCTTTTTCCCCAACGCTTTAGTTGCCTCGGCTTCAGCGCTAAGTCCCCCAAAGGGAGCATATCTCATTTCAGCCCAGCCCCCACTGAGCTCCTGACTGTGCCCACCCCCAGGGTGGGGTTGGGGACTCAGAGATTAGTGTCCCCAAAGCCGAGGGAAGGAGACTCATAGACACTGGCAGTAACAACCTGGTGGGAATGCCACATCAGAGGGATGTGTTAGAGATGCAGGAGGACAGAGGGCATCCAGGGAGACATCCTAGAGGAGGCAGTGTTTGAGCTGAGTCTTGAAGGCTGAGGAGGAAGGAGTGAGCTGGATGAGAAAGAAGGAAAGGGAATTTTGGTGGAAGGACCGGCATGAGCAAAGGCCCCAGGGCAGGAACACAGGGGCCACCTCTGGGTCTGGTGTGGTGGGGACACAGGTGCAGCAGGAGATGGGGCTGTGGGGGGCCGGCTCAGCAAAGGCCTGGAAAGTGAACTCGACTTCACTCTGTGGCCAGCGGGAGCCTCTGAAGGATGTTTGGAGATGACATGACACATGCAGATCTGAAGGTTTGAAAGGCCGCACTGGCTGTTTGCACTGGGGCAGCCTGGAGGCAGGGAGGCCGGGAGGTGGTGCAGGGACAAGGGGAGGCAGCCAGCCTGGGCCGGGGCAAAGAGTGGCCAAGGAGAGCAGGGGACAGCCCTGGGTGTAGCCTGGAAGCTGGAAAGCTGGAGTGTGGGGTGGACGAGAAGAGGGAGGAGAAAGAGAAGAGCTGGCTCCTTCCCTGGGGGCAGGCAGGGCCAGCCTCTCTGCCCCAGTGTGCCCTCCAGGACTCACGCCAAGCCCTGCCCCGCTCTGCAAGGACCCCCTGGGCTCCTGGCACCAGGATGCCCCTGCAGAAGGAGGGCACGTGAGGACCACGCTGGGCTGTGGAGAACGCGAGCCGCCTCCAGACACCCCGGCCCCACAGGGGCTGAGCGCGGGCTCTCGGTGCTCTGGGGGAAGCGGTGTCGGCGGCATCATCCAGGGCCTGTGGCCTCCAGGCCAGCGGGCTGACCCTGGGAATTGGCAGGAAACCTGCTGCCCCGCTCACCCATGTGGGGCTTTCAAACAGGCGAAGGCACCCGAGCTGCCACCTCCAAGAGTCTGCAAATCCTCAACAATCACCAAGAACCACGTCTTGTCACCTGAGGCCACTGAGGATCCACATCCACATCCCATGGAGCCTTCAGGCCCCTCCCGCCCAGGCAAGCCAGGGAACTCTCCGGGTGCATGGTCCTGTGCTGAAGACACTGCCTCTTCCTGTGGCTGCCTCACCTGTCCATCCTCTGCAGGAAGGGATCAGAGGGGGCTCCCAGGGAAAGGGGGAGGGACTCCCAGGGAAGGGGAGGGGCTCCCAGGGAAGGGGAAGGGCTCCCAGGGAAGGGGGAGGGTGTCCCCAGGGAAAGAGAGGGGCTCCCAGGGAAGGGGGAGGGGGTCCCCCAGGGAAGGAGAGGGGCTCCCAGGGAAGGGGAGGGGATTCCCAGGGAAAGGGGGGAGGGGGGCTCCCAGGGAAAGGGGGAAGCCTTCGTCCCCTCCCCGGCTGGGCTGGGCAGGAAGTCCTGAGGGCTGGAACACCTCGGGGCACGAGTTCACACAGCAGCCCCACCCAACCCCCAACACACCCCCACACCTACAAGGGTCTCGTGGTAAGAAGGTCTTGGTGAGACCAGCTGCATCCTTTTCTAACTCTGCCCCTTCCAGCTGTGTGATCTTGGGCCTGCGGGTCACGCCATGTCCCTGTGCCTCACCTTCCTCCCCTGTGCCGCAGCGGGGTAACCGCCCCCCCGCCCCAGCAGGGATGTCGGTGGGACTAAAGGAGCTGATACAGAGAAGAGCTTCACAGGGGCTGGTTCTCCGTCCGAGTCCCCTCCGAGCTCACAGCCGTCCCATGCAGGTCCCAGGATAGACCTGCCCCTGCACAGATGAGCACACTGAGCCCCAGGGATGGGGAGAGAGCCACCCCACCCCCACTGCCCCACCCCACCTCCTCCCCCCCGCTGTCATGGGGCAAAGTCCGGACTCGAACCTGGCTTGCCCACAACTCCTGGCCCGGTGTGCGCTGGAGCCCACAGCTGCTGCTTCGAGTGAAACCCAGACCGAGGCCCTCCCCTGTCCCCGAAGAACCTAAAAGGACCCCAAGAATGAAGCATGGTTTGTCTGTGTTTGCTCCAGTGGAGGAGGCTTTCTCTGCACACTCATGATCATGGGCACTGGGGGATTTGCAGTTTGGGGTCCTCATCATCAGAAAGAACCGCAGCACCGGGGCTTGAGGCGGAGGGAAGCCACCTGGCTTCCTGATTCCAAAACAGCTGGTTGTTGCAGTTCGGCACAGAAAGCCCTGTCTCAGAGGAAGCTTCATGAGCAGCATGGCTTTGGTTACGCCCATCTCTCTGCAGGGACTGAAAACATCGCTTCCTTTTC
Organism: Diceros bicornis minor; assembly: GCF_020826845.1. Classification (NCBI taxonomy): domain Eukaryota; kingdom Metazoa; phylum Chordata; class Mammalia; order Perissodactyla; family Rhinocerotidae; genus Diceros; species Diceros bicornis. The sequence goes on along the minus strand of NC_080747.1, from coordinate 2,900,115 downwards.
TCTGGTTCACACCGGCATTCCCGATTCCAGACGAGAAACTCGAGAAACTCGCGACCAGGGTGTGAAGCCAGCGCCCTCCGCCCTGGGAGCTCTGCGGGGAGCCACCACGTCCCCCTCGGGGACTGGTTCCTGGCAGAGGAAGCAGACAGCGGCAGAGCCCCTGGGAATTCCTTATGAGCTCGCACAGCCCCTGAGGAGCCCAGAGCCCAGGGGGCAGTCTGCCTTCCCCGGGGACTTGTTCCGCTTCCCTCCTGACGCATTGCAGGAAGTCCCTCAGACTGGTCAGGTGAAAGGAGACCACTCTTCAAAGGACGAGAGCCCAGCCCCCGCTTCCCCCTCCACACGGCACCTGCCTGAGCCCCTAATCGTGGGAGCAAAGGGAGGGTTCGTTTCAAATATTCTAGACAGTTCTGACCACTTATACGGGGGTCACACTCTGGGCTTCCCGGAGGGGTGGTGAGATGTGGAGAAGGAGGCATTCACTGAACATTTCTGGACACGTGGTGGCCGTGGGCACGTGGGCATGCCCTGAGGTGTGGGCTGAGGTCATGCAGGGCCCGTGTCAGTCAGCTGTTGCTGCATAACAAATGTCCCCGGATCTCCACGGCATACAAACCCAGCCTTTGTGACGGTTGATCAAGGCGGCTCAGCTGGGAGGCTGGCTCCAAGCTGCCGCTCGGGCCTGGGTCTGTGCCACCTGTTTCTCACGCTTCGTGGGCCAGCGGCCGGGCTGGGACGTGTTTCTCATCACGTGATGGCAGAGGCACAGGAGGGAGAGCAGAAAACCCTGCCGCCTCTTCCTGCTGAGGCCCAGCACTCCACGCTCTCCCTTCCAGCCGTGGCTGACGCCAGTTGTGTGGCTGAGCCCCAGCTGGGGTCCCAGACGCTCATTCCTCCTTCAGTAGGAAAAACAGTCTCAGGGCAAAGGGGTTGGATGCAGGCGAGAGTGGAGAACGCTGCCAACATGCCATCTGCCACAGCGGCCTAGGAGACCTGGACTCTATCCTGGGGCGAAAGGAGCTATCAGCAAGTGACAAAGCGAGGGCTGCAAGGGGAGGCAATGGTGGGGGACGGGGCGTGGGGGGCTGCTGCAGTCCATCGTCCAAGGTATAGATGACGGTGGCCTGGCTCCAAGCTGGGCCGGAGGGAGGGCCAGAGATGACAGAGAGGAGGTTAGAAGGCAAACCCTCCGGCCCTGGAGACTGCCGGGTGCCAGGACTGAGGCCATTTGGTGGTTACTGTTGAGACCTGGCTTCTGGCTGTGGAACAGCTGGTGCGAGGACCTGGGGGCACGGAAGGCAGAGCTGCCCCGGGGGGGAGACGAGGAGTCCCCGCTATTCCAACCTGACATGGAGGAGCTGGGTCTGTGGTTGAGACTGGGTGTGTGTGTGTGTGTGTGTGTGTGTGGTATGTGTTGTGTGTTGTGTGTGTGTGTGTGGTTCTCCACCAGAGCCACCCCACCCTGAGGGGACCAGGGCGGTTACATCACTTCCATGGACCCCACCTTGCCATCCCCCCAAATCCCACACACCCCGGACTGGGCTGGCTGTGGGGGAGCCTTCCTGTCACTCCCCTTCCTGGGCTCAGGCACCCAGCCCCCCCAGGGGACAAGCATGTCCATGAGCCTGGAGCCTGTCCCCCGGCTGGAGGCTGGGACCAAGTCCGGGGGCCTCGAGGGTCTGAAAGGACGGCTCAGCCCCTGTTCATCTCCCAACGGGGGGAAAGAAACAGCTGGTTGCCGTGGGGCTCCCCCACCCCACGGCCCCTGAGGCCTGGCTCTGACCCTGGCCCACAGAGCCCTGGCAGCTGCCAGGTCCCGGGTCTGGGCCTGCTGCCTGCGAGTTCCCCAGGGAGACGGGGCAGGACCAACGTCCTCCGTCCTCCAGACGTCTAGACACCTGTGGTTCTCCAGCGCCCCCTCTGCACACCTGCTCTCTGCGGGGCCCCCAGGGGTCTCCGAGCGCAAGAACTGGTGGGAGGGAAAGCAGGGAACCTGTGTCGGGACCGGGGCTGCTCCGCTGCCCTGCCCACCCTGGGGTTGCCCAAGCAGGACCCCCTAGGACCCCCACCCCCAGGTCTTATCCTCCAAAACTGCTCCCAGGGCATTTGCCTCCCCCAGCCCCCGCCCTGTAAACAGACTCAAACGGAGGCAAGAGCAGCAGCGCGTGGCAGGGCCGGCGGGCGGGCCAGCCTCCCCCAGGGCCTGCCTGCCGGGAGCCGGCAAGTGGGGAGCACGTGGTGGTCCTGTGGCTGCGTCTGTACCACTGTGGTCCCCTTGTCCCTGACACAGCCCACGAGGGCTCCTCTGCCCGCTCCCCCAGAGCCCAGGGTGCTCCAGGGAAGGCCGGGTCCCTCCTGTGAGCCCCCCATCCTTCCCAGATGGCCCAGGCCCTGGGCCTTGTGGGGGGAGGGTGCTCTATGAGACCCTCTCTGCCCAGCCTTGGTGTCTCCACACCCACCTCTCCAGCCCCTCGGCCTCCTGCCCCAACCCCCTTCCTGGGGAACCCCCCAACACAAAGGAAGATTCTCCCCACTCTCGTCTTCACAACCTGAGCGCTTTAGGCTTCAGCTGTGCCGCTGCCCTGGGGTGCACCCCTGCCTGCCCAGGGCACCCCGGTCCTGCAGCAGAGGGTAAACGGGGGTCCACATGGCAGCACCAGGCCGGCCTCTGCACTAAAGGGGGGGCCGGTGAGTGAGAGCGGCCCCTCCCTGCTCCTGCCCAGCTTGGCAATGCCCCTGGGGGGCAAGATCAGGGGGTGTCTGGCTGTCCCCTAGACTGGCCTGCTCAGGGGCCCTCACTGCGTGAGGCCACAGGACAAGGCCCGTGCTCCTGCGCAGAGAGTGGGGGCAGGAGGCCAGGCAGAGGCAGCCAGCCACCATTGTCCAGGGGCTTTTCAGACACGGAGCCCCCCAGATCTGCCCCCGACAGCCCAGGAGGAGAAGGGAGTGAGCATGAGAGGAGGGAGGTGGAGGTGTGAAGATGGTTACATCCACCCCTGGACAGCGAGCTCACTACCTGCCTGATCTAGGGGGACAGCCCTGACACCGGCGGCTCTCCCTCTTCCTGCTCCTCCCTCCTGCCCCCCAGGGCCCCAGTCTCTCTCTCTCTCTCTCTCTCTCTCTCTCTCTCACACACACACACACACACACACACACACACACACACACCAGGCAGGGCGTAGGGGGGGGGAATGCTGCATAGAGCTCTCGGCCCCTCTGCCCAGGCTGCCCCCCAGAGATGGGGAGACAGTGCCCACATCCCTGGGTGGGGAGGAAGGGGGAGGGAGCCATGGGCAGACGGTGGCCTGGGCGGGGACTGGCCCCAGCGTCTGCACAGACCGTCCAGCGGGCTCAGGTGGCCTCTGCTGCAGCCTCCCCTAGCGGAGAGCGTCTCGCCACCTGTGCACACACTTGGCTGCCAGCTCTGCCGCCTTGGCCTGCGCTAGGTCTGCCCGGTCCCACCCCTCCAGCGCTCCCTCCCCCAGCAGCCGCCCTCCCTCCCCTCAACAGCCGCCCTCTCCAGTGAAGGTTTGACCCCACCGCAGCGGTCTACAGCCCTCCGAGGCTCCCCACTGCCCTCGGGACCAAGCCCAGACACCCGACACTGCTGCATGGAAAGTCTCTTCTGCTGGGCCTGGCCTGGGTCTGCCCTCCTGTCCCAGACCCGGCCTGAGCCTAGCGGCCCAGGCTGTGGGGACGCCCAGAGGGGCCTCCTTGTCCCTGGACATGCCACCGTGCTGCCTCAGGCCTCCCGTCTAGGAATCGGCCTGGGAGATGGGAAACCGGGGTTTGCGGCTCAGCTCAGCCCCCACCACGTCACCCCACCTCGGTTCACTCGATCGGTTATGCTTCCTTCATTCCAGACACTTCTCAAGGGCTGCCATGGTGGAAACCACCGCAGGAGCGGGGCTGAAGCACTACAGCAGCCTGCATCCGGGGCAGGCAAGGGAGAAAATGAGAGAAGCAGGTGGCATGCCACACGGATCAGATCATGGAGAAAACAAGAAGGACGAAGCAAGAGGGAGGAGGGGGTCCTGGGGGGAGGGGGCACCTGCTGCCATCCGGTGCTGGAGCCAGGGGAGACCTCGGCCTGGGGATGAGGGAGTGAGCCGTGGGGACAGGGGGAACTGTGCCCCAGTGGGAAGTGCAAAGGCCCTGAGGCAGGAGCGCCCTGGCAGGTGCAAGAGTGACAGATGGGTAGGATAGCTGAGGGAGTGAGACGTGGTTGGGAGGTGATGGGCTGGATTGAGAGGATTCAGTAGGGTAAGCTGCAGGAAGCAGCCAGCAGAGTGCCTGGTGTAGAGTGACAATAATTAATACCTAGGTGGGCTTTCCTGGGTACCGGGCACTGTCCTGTGCACACGTTTATACACACACAGAAATTTAAACCTCACCACCATTCCCTCATTATGCCCGTTTTGCAGATAAATTAGCAGACACAGAGAGGGGAAGTAACCTGCCCAGGGCCACACAGCAGGTAAAGAGCAGGGCTGGGATCCAAGTCCTGACGTGGGCTCTGGATCCACACGTGTGCCCCACCCACAGGCCTGTTTCCCGGTGAACAGTGACTCCCTGACCCCGCAGAGGCCAGGGGTACAGCGTGACTGCACAGCTCCCTGCAGCCTCCAAGGACCCTCCCAGGAACCAGCTGAACTGGGGGCTGCATGCGCCCCGTTCACATAGAAGAGAGAAAGAAACCCTTTCTGTCACAAAGAAACCCGTTCTTAGGTTTCTTCTATTCACCCATTCACTCATTCATTCACTCACTCATTCACTCACCCACTCATTCATTCATTCACTAGCTCACTCACTCATTGATTCACTCACCCATTCATTCACTCACCCATTTATAAACAAATCCAGCCAAGCCCCACTCACTCCCCAGGCCCAAGCTGAGGACATTGAGATGTATGAGGCCTGTCCCCACTCTAGAGACACCCTAGGCTGGAGGGGACCCATTACACAGACAAGGACAACAGGAGGAAGGGTAAGGATGGCCGCCCGACATGACCGCTCTCTTGGGCAGGGTCAAAGGACATGTCCACCCTTGAGGGGGTGGGCCCCCTCTCCAGCCTTTTAGGGTCTGACTGCCCATTCCTGTCCAGGCATCTCAGGGACACTAGGACCCTGAGGTCTCCTGCCAGACCTCCCATCCCCAGCCCCACTCTGTGTCCCGGGCTGGGAAGAGTGGGTGTCACCTGCCAGTGACCTAAGGAGATGGCACACATCCTGCCTACCAACCCAGCTGGCACCAGACACTCTGCTGACCACTGAGTTTCGAGAGGCCGGCAGACGGGCACGGAGCAGGGGACCAGTTGAGTCTGCCAGCCCCCCAGGCAGACGGAGGCGGGCAGGGGTTAGCCAGGCCAGACCTCAGGCCGGGGGCTTGGGGTCCGGGGTCTCGAGAGCCAAGGCAGGTTGGTGCACGCACCGAGGGCAGGGTCTTGGCCCAGCTGCGTGGACAAGGGCAGCTGAGAGGGGCTGGAGGTGTGCTCACGGGGCGGCTCCCAGACACCGACATCGCATGAGCTCAAGGCAGAGGGAGCCCCGCCCCTGCAGAGGGGCTGCTATGTGCTGAATTATGTCCTCCAAATGCTGAAGTCCTAACCCCAGTACTCCAGAATGTGGCTGGGTTTGGAGATGGGGTCTTTACAGAGGTGATTAGGGGGCCCTGATCCAATCTGACTGGTGTACTTATAAGAGGAGGAGATCAGGACACAGACACGCACCGAGGGATGACCACGTGAGGACACAAGGAGGAGACCGCCGTCTACACACCAGGGAGAGAGGCCTCAGAGGGAACCAGCCCTGCCCACACCTTGATCCCGGGCTTCTAGCCTCCTGGACTGGGAGAGAGGAATCTCTGCTGTGAAGCCCCTCCATCTGTGGAGCTTCGTGATGGTGGCCCTGGCAGACTAAGATGGGCAGCCCAGGGAGGGCGACAGAGGTCAGAGTGTGGTCCTGCCTGGCCCCGTTGCTTCCTGGCTGTGTGGGCTCAGCGTGGTGGTGACGGAGCCTGCTACTGGACAGCCCGGGGTCCACCTCCCCCACTGTGCAGCCTCCAGTGGGTTACCTAACTGCTCTGTGCCTCAGTTTCCTCATTAGTGAAAGGGAACTTCTAGCCTTAGAGGAGTCAGTATCTGCAAAGTGCTTAGGACAGGGCCTGACCGGTAATAGAAGGGAGATCCGCCCAGCCAGGCCGTGTCGGGACCCCTCCTCAGAGCGTGGGGCACGTCTCCCCCCGTCCTCGGCTTTGGGGCTCAGGACGGGTGCCCCCCATTACTGATGTGCCGTCTCTCACAGCCCCCAGAGCAGGAGCCCCAGCGCACAGGGGTCGACGGGGCGCACAGGCGTGTAGGCCGTGCCCCACGGCTCTGACACCCGCTCCTCTTGCCCAGGCAGCCCTTGCGCCCTGGCTGCAGGCGCCAGTCCACACTCTGCCTGGAGCCCAGGACGGCAGCCACGGCTGCTGGAGGCAGGAAAGCCAGCAGCCTTTCTCAGCAGCTTTCCGGCCTCTCCCTTCCCCGTGACCTCGGACGGCTGCTCAGGTCCTCCACCAGTGCCTTGGCGAGGTTCCTTCTCCCCTCAAGGTCGGGGCCTCCTGGCCCACCCACCTCCTGACCTGGGGTCGCCACACCCCTGAGCAGAGACATCAGACGTGAAAAGTGGCAGAAGGCAGAAGGAGCTACTCAGAGTAGAGATCCTGTTCTTCTGCTGTGTGCCTTCCAGAAAGTAACTCAACCCCTCTGAGCAGCAGTTTCCCACTTCTAGAACCCCGCTTATTTCCCAGGGTTGCTTGAGAGTCATATGAGATAATCTGACCAAATGGGGACTCACAATCAACCCCCAGGCACTGTCAGGACTCGGTGTGTCCCGTCCCTCTCCCCAGTTGGAAGCTCCCCACGGCCCTGCGGACCAGCACCACCCTGTGGCCACATCCTGCCAGCCTGCTCCACGCTCCACGCTCCACATACTCCAGGCCTGAAGTCTAAGATTCGCCTGGGGCCTCCCCTGTGCTCGTTTTGGTAGATGAGCAGACTGGGCCCAGCGAGGTGAATGGCCTGCCTGCTCCTAAGGGATAGAGTGGAATTTGAACCCAAGGTCCCGGTTTGTGAGCATCACTCTTACCCACTGGGCCAGCCCGGGTCTCCCCTACACCGCACTGGCTCCTTCTCCAAGGAAGCCCTTCAAAGTTCAGTGCAAACGGGTCACCTCCTCCAGGAAGCCTTCCCTGACTTCCCGTCCCCCACCAGCCCGCTTCTGTAGTCGCCCCTCCCTGGCAGAAGTTCCTCCAGGGACAGTCTCATTGGACACATTCTGCACAGAACCGCGTGCCTCCTGGGTCTTCTCTCTGTCCCCTGGCGCACAGCAGCTGGCGCTTTGCTGCCGGCCCTGCTTGATTCACCCCGGCCTGAACAATTTCCACCCTCGGGGCGCCGTGAGTAAGCCTTCGGTACCTTCAGCCAAGATCTTTCATTAGCTCTGTGGTTGTTTGCGCTGTTTTGCCCTTTTTAAGTAAAAATAGTTTATTTTTAACAGATGGATGCTGTTGTTTTCTTTTTAAGAAGGTGCAAACATAAAAAGCCCGGGCCTGTTTCTTTTCTGGGCCCACGTGTCTGTGAGCAGTCCTCTTCATCAGACGCCCCCGGGCTCCGTCTGGGCCCCCCGCACCTACCACTCCCACTGGGCGCCCAGGATGGGGGAGGCCCTGCGGCTGGAAGGGCAGGAAGCTGGCGACTTGCCTCTGGGGGACAAACCAAAGTGCAGAGGGGGCCCTGGAGGACCCCACCCCCAGGAACAGAGGCGTCCTCGGGCTTCAGCGAGGCCAGCACGGACCCAGAGCCCGGAAGCCCACTGGGCATCCCTCCCGCAGGCGCCCCTGGGCGGCTCCTCCTCGCCCGCCGGCTGGGTGCTGGAGCCCGGGAGGCAGCCCCGTCCCTGCCCTCAGGGAGCTCACGAGGAGAGAGGGAGACCCAGGGGCCGAGGGCTGGGGCCACAGAGAGGGGTCCGGAAGACCTCCTGGAGGAGGTGGCTCCTGAGCTGAGCTCGGAAGGGAGAGCAGGAGTTCAGCAGAGTGACAGGGACAGGAAGGAAGCCGCAGGAGAGCACCGGGCCCTGGAGGCACCCGAGACGGTCGTGGTCACTAGCGTCCGGCCAGGCAGGACTGCTGAAAGGACTCACCGGGTTTGTCCCCCCCGTTTACCCATTTCTCTGCAAAGCAGTCACGGCCCACCTTCCCTGTGCCAGGCCTGCCATGCAGAAGAGGGTCCCATGAGGCCCTAGAAGGTTCTGGTTGCTCTCAGGCCAGGAGGGGAAACAGATGAGGAAAGAGATTGACGGCCCCTGCGGCTCAGGCAGGGGCTCGGGAGAGGGAGATTGGAGTCCTTCCCGGGGCGTTAGCGTCCACACTGCCACTTGACCGGGGACGAGGAGGAGGGGCTGGCTCCGGCAGGCCGACGGGGGATCCGTCTGACACGGGCAAGTCCCCAGGCAGGGCCCTCCGCAGCGGAAGGCCGGAGTCAGAGCCAGAGACCCACCCTCGCAAATTCACCACAAGGACGGCCATGACCTGGCACAGTCACCGCCAGCCCACTGTCTCCGTGACCCCCGGGGGCGCCTGCTGAGGCCTGGGGTGGAGACAGCTGTGGCACGCGGAGGGCCAGGCCCCGGAGCTCCTGTCGGCCTCCCCCGCTCTTCTCCCCATCATTTTTCCTGGCGGGCCGGAGCAAAGCAGGATGCAGTCCCTGGAGGGCAGGGGGAAGGGAGAGGGCGGGAGGAGAGAAGCACAGTGCAGGCGGCCCCTCGGCCAGGGGTCAGGCCCAGAAGCTGTTTGCAGGAGACCCAGACATTCATGGCCGCGCTGAGTGTGCAGAATTTGTGACAAACGCCTGGAGGCGAGAGGTCTTTCTCTGTCAACCCCTTCTGTTTTTCATTTTTATTTTTATTGAGGTCACATTGGTTTATAACATTATGTAAATTTCAGGTGTACATCATGATATTTCAGCTTCTGTGTAGACTGTATCGTGTTCACCACCAATAGTCTAGTTTCCATCCGTCAACATACACGTGTGCCCCTTTACCTCTCGCCCTCCCCCCACTCCCTTCCCCTGTGGCAACCACCAAGCTGTTCTCTGTATCTATGTGTTTGTTTTTCTATCTTCCACGTATGAGTGAAATCATTCAGTATTTGTCTTTCTTTGTCTGATTTATTTCACTTAGCATAATACCCTCAAGGTCCATCCATGTTATCGCAAATGGCACAATTTTGCCTTTTTTTACTGCTGGGTAGTATTCCATCGTGTATATATACCACATCTTCTTTATCCATTCATCCATTGATGGGTGACTTAAGTTGTTTCCAAGTCTTGGCTATTGTGAATAATGCTGCAATGAACACAGGAGTGCATGTATCTTTTCAAATTAATATTTTCATGTTCTTTGGATAAATAACCAAAAGTGGAATAGCTGGATCATATGAAGAAACCATTAACAAAACGAAAAGACAGGGCCAGCCCGGTGGCGCAAGCGGTTAAGTGCGCGCGCTCCGCTGCGGCGGCCCAGGGTTCGCTGGTTCGGATCCCGGGCGCGCACCGACGCACTGCTTGGTAAGCCATGCTGTGGCGGCGTCCCATATAAAGTGGAGGAAGATAGGCACAGATGTTAGCCCAGGGCCGTCTTCCTCAGCAAAAAAAGAGGAGGATTGGCGGATGTTAGCTCAGGGCTGATCTCCTCACAAAAAAAAAAAAAAAAAAAAAAAACGAAAAGACAACCTATCAATTGGGAGAAGATATTTGCAAGTCATATATTCAATATGGAGTTAATAAGAAACTCATACAACTCAACAACAAAAAAACAAACAACTCGATCAAAAAATGGGCAGAGCATCTTGACAAGAGATGCTCACATATTGAGGTATGTGGGTAACTATTCGGGTTCAAAACTGACTCGGCTTGAACTAAAAAACCTGACTTACGGCCTATCAAACATACACTGTACATCTGCTTAACCATTAAAGTAAAGAATACACCCTCTTGGGGCCGGCCCCGTGGTGTAGCGGTTAAGTGCGCGTGCTCCGTTGCTGGCGGCCCGGGTTCCGACCCCGGGTGCGCACCGACGCACTGCTTGTCGACCCATGCTGTGGCGGCGTGCCACATAAAGTGGAGGAAGATGGGCACAGATGTTAGCCCAGGGCCAGTCTTCCTCAGCAAAAAGAGGAGGATTGGCATCGCATGTTAGCTCAGGGCTGATCTTCTTCACAAAAAAAAAAAAAGGAATGCACTCTCTTAAGATAAGAATGCATACTGCCCCTCCTAAGCCCTATTGGTAACGCCCAGATTAGTCTCTTCTTGACATCGTGGTCATGTTGACCTGCTGATTTGCATCTAAATACCTTTGAAATTTTGATGAAAATGTATCCTGGGTGTGTTTAATGTATGTTCTTTGTTCTAAAAATATATAAGACTGTACTGAAAACCATGCTTCTCCAGAACGCTTTCTAAGGCCTTGCCAGGTTATAATCCTCACTCTGGCTCAAGTAAACTCACTTTATTTCTTTTATCTATAGAATGGTTATCGGTTACTTTGTGTCGACGATCTGAACAGACATTTTTCCAAAGAAGATATACAGATGGCCAACAGGCACATGAAACTATGTTCAACATCACTAATCACTAGGGAAATGCAAACCAAAACTACAATGAGATACCGCCTCACGCCCGTCAGAATGGCTATAATTAACAAGACAAGAAACAACATGTGCTGGAGAGGATGTGGAGACAAGGGAACCTTCATTCACTGCTGGTGGGAGTGTAGACTGGTGCAGCCTCTGTGGAAAACAGTACGGAGATTGCTCAAAAAATTAAAAATAGACCTCCTGGCCCTTCTATTCAGCATGTTGCACAATAGTATTACTGACCACAGCACTCCACAGCTTACACACCCCCTTCACGCTCTTTGCTGCTCAGAACCATCCACCTGGCTCCAGCCCCGCCCCCCGCCCAGCAGCCCCTTCCCCAACGCCATCGGGGCTCTTTCTAATGCGCACATCACCCCGAAGCTCAGAACCCCACAGCCCAGTGCCTTCAGAGCACGTCTGTGGTCCGCGGCCCGGGAGGCAGCCAGACGCGGGCCTGGGGCAGGCTCTGAATCCCCACCCCTGCACCACACGGGCCAGGGCCAGGCCCAGGACCTCGCTGCAACCAGAGGGGCCACGGCGTCTGGGACACAGACGAAGACTGTGCGGCCCGAGCATCTGCGCTCAGGCATGCGCTCCCTCAGCCCGTGCCGGGGAGCCGGGGCGCTGGGGTGACCGCACAGCGCCCACCCTCACTCCTGAGGGACAGGCCCCCTTAAGAAAGCAGGGCGCTGCTCCCTTAAAAGGGCAGTGCGTTATCGCAGGTGGAGGAACGTCCACTCTGTCAATAAAAAGAGAGGCCCTCCAGGACCTGAGGCCGGGCCGGGCGTCCCTCCCCACCTGAAGAGCCTCATAGGGGCAGAGTTTATGGACCCTCTACTGCATTCCCGGCCCCGGGCTAAAAGATAGTGGGGAGTGTGAGGTGTGAAATGCAGTCTCTAGGAGGCCCTGCCGCTGGTGGCGACAGGAGCTGGACACCAAGTGGACGCTGAGACGTCCAGGGCCAAAGCCCCCTGGGGCAGCTGTCACTGCTGCCGGAGGCCTCTGCCTCCGGGAAGGTCCTGTCCTCTGGCCACTACAGTTCTTCACGGCTTTAACTCCCCTCCCACCTCCAGTCATGGTGGGCGGCCCCAACCTGCCCAGAGGGAGAGAGCCCAGGGGGTCTCCTGCCTGGATCCCCCATCAACGCACGTGGCTGGGAGAGCTGTGCCCACACGCGCACACACACACACACACGAGCGTGCACACACATGCTGTGTTCGTTCATGCACGCACGTATACACCTGTGCACACATACTCACATGCACGCACCTACATGTGCACACGTGCTGTGTGCCTGCACACACACTCCACGGCTCCCCGGCGTCCACACCGCAGTCTCGTGGAAAGTGACAAGAGTCAGTGTCACCATTGCGTCTCTGCAGGTTTCCTTGGCAACCTCTCCCTCATGCACAGTCACACTCGGTCTTGGGTCCCAAAGGCCCCTGGAGGAGCACGGCTCTTCCTACCTTCCGTGACCTTTAAAAAGATCTTTCGGGGTTGCTGGACAGATCTTCCAGCACAGCACCTGGTCGTCGGGTTCTGGCCTCGGACGGGAGCAGCAAACGGCCTGGACTCAACCTACTCTGACCCTAACACGCTGCTCGACCGTCTGGAAGCCACAACCTGGCTGAACCTCAGCTTCTCCAGGTCAGTGGAGCGAGGCCGCCGTTTGAGGGGCTGGGCGTGCCGAGGCCGGGCCGGGCACACGTGGTTGGTCCGTGGTAGCTGGTCCCAGGGCTCAGTTGTGACGTCGGGGGTCTGGGCTGGGGGCCCCGGAAGACAGGCAGCTCCATATGTCAACCTGGCAGGGGAGCCACAGGGAGCAGGCAGAGGGCCTGTCCTGCAGCCCCGCAGCCCTCTCGGGAACGGAAGAGGCACAGACGTGGCCCTGCCCGGTCAGAGCTCCGTGGCCCCACGGGGTGGAAAGGATCCCAGGCAGCACTGGCTGCCTGAGGCCCCGGGGGCGACAGCTCTGTGAACCGCAGTCACTTTCTCAGCCAAGGGTGGCAGGCCGTCCTGGGCCCACCCTCCAGCTGGATCCATGGGGCTGTTCTCCACTCAGCAGCAGGTGACTTTTCTGTGACCTGAGCCAGGGTGTGTCCCTTGCTCAGTCTCTGCATGAATGCCTTGCCCTCAAGTCCATCCCCGCCAGCCCAGCTCTTCCCTGAACTCCGGCTCCTACTTCAGGGCCCCACCTCAGGGCCTTTGCACATGCCCTTCCTGATGCCCTTCCCTTCTCCCAGCAGATGTGCACGTCGCCCGCTCCCTGGCTCTCTGCTCAATGGTGTGCTCATCACAGAGACCCGCAGGAACAGCCACATCACCCCAGCCCCCAGCTCGCATGCCCCTCACCCCGCGCCCCTCACCCCACTGCTTGTCCCCCCGACACATCTGTTCATTCATTCACTCAGTCACGATCTCGTCCTCGCATCTCTCTGGTCATCAGCGGCCTTCCCCTGCTAGAATATCACCTTCTGGGACGCAGAAGACTGTTGTCCCCACTGCTCAGAGCCAAGATCCACGCCTGTCACCACAGGGCTGGTGACATGGCTCATTGAACGATCAGACCCAGCAAACACCGGGTGAGGGCCTGGCCACTGTCCCCGGGTCAGGACTGGCTCTGCCTGCCCACTAGCCCAGCCTCCCCTCACCTCCTGGGAGAGGGTGCTCGGCAATTCTACCTGTTTTAGTTTTCCATCTTGATAGAAAATTGTCCCCTGCTGTGGGGCCCACAGGCTGACGGGGAGCCGTTCCCCTGTGCACAGAGTAACGTGCAGGGACTCGCCGCTGCTCCGTCGCTGCCCATTCCCCGACCCTGCACTGTCCCTTCTCCACGCTCCTCTCACGGGTCCACCTGTGCCACACCCCCGGGCACTCCCCAGCCACGGCATCGGCCACCAGCCACAGCGTCCCGAGGTGGCCTGCGCTCCACACGCCCACGCTGACTGCCAACCACCCCTGATCCGGGGCCCGCATGACCGCCACTTTCCAGCTCCGAGGACCTGTCTCAGCAGGCTCCACGTGTGGCCACCCACAGCCCCCGCGGGCGAGGGGCTATCCTGGCGTCTGGCTTCCACAAGCTTCCCAGCTGGCAGTAGCTCACAGATGGGCAGACAGACAGACAGACAGACCCGGCTCAAATCCTGCCCAGTGGTGACCTTCTCAGAGCCTCAATGTCACATGTATAAACGGGCTAATGAGAGCACACGCACCCACAGAGCAAGCTTGAGGGGTGGACGGAATGAAGCTGGAATGGCAGGTGCCTGGCCACACCTTTGCCCTCAGGAAGCTCTAAGGATGCACGTCCAGGCACTGGTGGACCACATGGGAGACAGCCCACCTGTGTCACTGCCCTGGGGTCTCCTCCTCACAGTGGTTTCATAACGTGTCACAGTAGCCTCTGCCCCTGGGGCGGTCCAGCCCCTTCGCTCAGCCAGAATTGTCCCAGAGTTCCAAGGGAAAAGGCTAAGTGTCCGGATGCATATGAATGTGAGACACTCCTCTCAGCAGAGGCAAACGGGCCTGCCTAGCCTCGGCTCCCCGCCGCGCACACGAACCAGACAGCGAGGAACCGTGGGCACGGGCTCACCTGTGCCACCCTCAGGGAGCTGCTTTCCCTCTCTGGGCCACTGAGTCTTCATCAGGGAAGCAAAGTGTCGAGTGGGCTGAGGCTGGGCAAGACAGAAGGCCTGGGTTCTAGTCCCAGCCATTCCACGTGTGAGCTGGGTGTCTTGGACATTAAGTCTCTGACCCTCTGTCTCCTCTTCTGTAAAATGGGACAGTAAGCGGGAATGGGACTCCCACTTCCTGGGGCTGAGGAACAGATAAAACCGGAGGGTGTGTGAGGCCCCAGAACAGGGCTGGGACCCTGGGCAGTACCCAGGAAGGCCACTCTGGCCAGCACCCACTCCCTGCCTGCAGGTGGCTCCCTGCTTAGCCAGGCACTTCGTGGGTATTTGTGGCAGTAACAGCAATGAGTTTCCACCTCCTCCCAGACCCCTAGCTGGACCGCATACCCAGACCCCCTTGTAGCTAAGTGTGGACACGTGACTGAGCTCAACCAGTGGGTGTGAGAGAGAGCATGTGGGCTGTTACGAGCTGAACTCTGTCCCTGAAAAATTTATAGGTTGAAGCCCTAACCCCCAGTCTCTCAGAATGCGGCCTTATTTGGAGATGGGGCTGTTGCAGAAGTAATCAGTTAAAATGAGATCATCAGGGTGGGCCCTAATCCAACGTGACTGGTGTCCTTAGCAAAAGGGGACATTTTTTTTTAATTTTTATTTATTTATTTTCCCCCCAAAGCCCCAGTAGATAGTTGTATGTCATAGCTGCACATCCTTCTAGTTGCTGTATGTGGGACGCGGCCTCAGCATGGCCAGAGAAGCGGCGCGTCGGTGCGCGCCCGGGATCCGAACCCGGGCCGCCAGCAGCGGAGCGCGCGCATTTAACCGCTAAGCCACGGGGCCGGCCCGCAAAAGGGGACATTTGGAGTCACAGACACACACACAGAGAAGGCCATGTGAGGATGGAGGGAGAAATTGGGGTGATATGTCTACAAACCGGGGGATGACAAGGATTGCCAGCAAACCCGCCTCCAGGACTGAGAGCCAGTACCTGCTGTTTAAGCCTCCAGCCTGTGGTTCTTTGTCGTGGTAGCCCGAGCCGCCGGGGCCCCCTGGGCACTTTGTTTGGAAGACGGCTGGGCCACCATCAGCCTGGCCCTCGAGCCCTCCTGCCACCTCTGTTACGCTGGCGATCAACCACCACGTGAGATCCCTGAATGTCACTCAGTGGGACGCCAGGCGTTAGGTTCCCTCATAGGTGCTGCTCCCGCTCTCCGGAGTGTCCTGCGAGAGGCGAGGCCCCGGGAGAGGCGAGGCCCCGGGAGAGGCGTGGCCCTTGGAGAGGCGAGGCCCTTGGAGAGGCGAGGCCCGTGGAGAGGCGTGGCCCCGGGAGAGGCGCGGCCCTTGGAGAGGCGCGGCCCCGGGAGAGGCGCGGCCCTTGGAGAGGCGCGGCCCTTGGAGAGGCGAGGCCCGTGGAGAGGCGAGGCCCGTGGAGAGGCGTGGCCCCGGGAGAGGCGAGGCCCCGGGAGAGGCGCGGCCCTGGGAGAGGCGCGGCCCTGGGGAGCTCCGGGCTGTTGTGAGAAAGGGATGTGGAAACAAGCAGAGACACTCCCAGGCAAAGGCAGAGGCTGTGCACCGAGAGCTGCTGTAGCAGGGCCTCGGCCACTGTCCCCTGAGTTTGGCAGAGACCCAGAGGCAGGCAGAGGAGTGGGTGTGCTTCACAGAGGAGAAAAGGGGGCTCAGGGGTGCCCTGAGGGGAGGTGGGGTGGCTCACTAGGAGGGGGCGTCCAGGAGACTGTGAAGGGAAGGTCTGGCTCTCCCCGGTTGGTCCTGAGTTGGAAGCGGGACAGAATTTAGGGAAGCTGTCAGTTACTGACAGAGTCTTGGCGGATGGGTGCAGGGTTACTGTTTGGCTCCTGGCTTGTTGCTGAAGACAGCTCTCACTGACACCCGCTGTGTCCTGGGCTGGCTGCTGCAGGCCGTGGGTCAGAGCACTGTCCTCTCATGGTCTGGCCACGGTCTGCTTGTATATTTAGCCTCTCACAGAGGACACTGAGATTTTAGATAACCTGCTGGCCAATGGACATCTATCTGAGTGGGGGCAGGAATGTCCAGGTGTGTTGGGCCTGGACCCATGTGTCACTGGGAACAAAGGACCCAGGAAACCTCCCAAGTGAAGGTCGGAAACTCATCCACTCCCTGCCTCAGGAAACCCCCGGGGAGCACCCACTTTAGGCCAGACATCCTGGCATCCCGGGTCGCCGCGATGATTAGTTATGGCCTATCATCCCCCATCCTGTGGGCTTTGTGGACAGTGCAGGGGACATGGCAGGAAAGGCTGCTGGGAGGAGAGATGGCTTCCAGCTCATCCTGCCTCAGCGTGAGGAGAAGAAACTGGCTGAAGAAGGCAGCAGGAAGGGTAATCCAGGTGGAGGGCACAGCATGTGCAAAGGTCCAGAGGCTCGATGCTAGAGGATGCTGAGGGCGGTTCACCGTTGCTGGAGTGAGGGAGTAGAGAAGGGCAGGAAGTAAGAGGTGAGGCAAGCAGGGTGAGATCACAGGGCCCGTCCTGGCTGTCCCCTGAGGCTCACCCTGCTGACACAGCCACAGTGAAAGAGGCTGAACATCTCCATGTTCAGACACGTGGCAGTTACCAGAAAAAAACAGGAGAATCACCAAACAACAGTCAGAAAACAGTAAGAGAATTCAGTGAAGGAGGAGGGAAAATTAAGCTACAAAAACAGCCCTCAGGTATCTCCCGACCAGGGGGGTGGGGGAAGAGCCTCGTCTGCGACTGCGAGGAGAAAGGTGGAGTACCCTGGAATGAACCGGATGAGCACCTGCTGGGCCTTTACGGGGAGGTTTCCAAGCACTCCCAAGCGGAGGCTGAAGCAATGGAAACGACAGCCTCGATTCTGGTGTAAAAAGACTCACTGTGACAAAAGCCTAAATTCTGCAAAAGTCAGGATGTACATTTAGCATCATCCCCAAGAAAATATCAACAGTTTTTTCCTAGACAAGTTGATTCCAAAGTTCACATGGCAAAGTGCAGAAGAAGCACCAGGAAACCCTGGTGAAGAAGGGCAGGTGGGGGAGGTGGTGCTGGCGTTTAGACGTGCGTAGGGCCGTGTTAACACGGCATGGCTGGCGGATTGGGGGCGGGAGAGAAACAGCCCCAGCTGGACATTGCCCTACGACGAAGGACGTCTCAGGCTGCTGGGGTGTGAAGGGCCTTCTAACACATGGTCTTGGAACTGTCAAAAAAACCAAATCCACGCCTGGTAAGAAGAGACTTAATCCGAAAGGATTAGTGGTGGGGCAATGACTGTT
Organism: Diceros bicornis minor; assembly: GCF_020826845.1. Taxonomy (NCBI): domain Eukaryota; kingdom Metazoa; phylum Chordata; class Mammalia; order Perissodactyla; family Rhinocerotidae; genus Diceros; species Diceros bicornis. Next base: position 2,882,547 of record NC_080747.1, on the reverse strand, counting down.
GGGGGGAGGGGCTCTGACCACGAGGTCTGCAAGCCTCTCAGGAAGTAGGCGACAAGAGTTGGGGGGGGGGGGGGTTGGTGTTTTTTGTAATTTTTTTACGGAGAGAAGTAAAGAAACCCAGAAAGAACTGAGAGGTGGGAAACCGGGTGAAAGGGTGGGTGTGGGACAGGGGCCAGAGACTGTCCTCCTAGGCCGGCGGTCCCAGGAAGCCGTCTATGCTGGCCTGGGGGCCAAGTTCCGGGGCCTGGAGGGAGGAGAAAGGCGTAGCCCAAGTTTGGTTAACGCGCATTTTGTCCCCGTGGATCAGGGGGGCACGCAGTTCTGCTAATCGTTTATGAGGCAAAGAAAGGGGTTTGGAGGGTCTGTCCTTGTCACAGAGAAGCAGTGGCGCCATGAGTGTCATCTAAGCCACACAGGACAGGGCTTCTCTGCGGTGAGCTGTTTTCCAGAACAAAAGCTGAGAGTTCTTAGCTGTATCCAGGAGCCCGGGGCTCAGGTACAGTCAACGCTGTCTGAACCAGCGGATCAACGTTGGGAAAAGAGAAAATGGGGTCTGGATTCTACAGCACCCCAGAACAAACTCCCAGTGGATCAGAGACTGGAATGTAAGTCGTGAGACTACACGATTGCCTGAGGAATCTGAGAGTGGGAAAGCCTTCTAACTGTTACTCAAAGGCAGACGCGATAAAGGAAGACGCCGGCGACACCGACAGATGAATTGTGCGTGTACGTGTGAAACAGAGAGCGCGGGAGAAAGCGGAACACACGCGGAGTCACAGCACACGGAGTGGAAGTCAGCGTGGAGAAAATCTCTACGCTTCACATCACAGTCAGGGGCTGACCTCCCTAACAGATACAGGGCTCTGGATAGAACAGGGGAGCAAAGACCAAAAGCTGATGGAAACAACAGGAGGGTGGACAAAAGACAGGGACAGAGAGATCACAGAGAGGAAGGCCAACTTATGGAAGCAGGCTGCCCCTCGCCCACAACAAGAGAAATGCAAATGGAAGTCCCCGAGATCCCCCTTCCCCATCAGAGCGTCGCTGTCCCAAAGCTGGACAAGGCGCTCCCTCGGCAGGTGGGCGGAGACAGGCACCCTTGCCACTCCTGCGGGGACAGAAGGACAAAGCCGGAGGGAAATCTGTGACATGTGACAGAAGTGCAGGTGCAGGTACCTGTAGACCCAGCAATCCCAAAGCCACCTGAAGAGACACCCCACAAAGGAGAAATAGCATATGCACAAGGATGTCGTCACGGCAGTATCAGTAATGTCAGAACAGGGGCATCTCAGCCGTCCTTCCACAAGGGCCTGGCTGGGTAAACCAAGGCACAGCTCCAGCCAAGACCAACTCTTAGGGGACCAGGAGCTGAGGGGAGAGTCTGGAGGCGGCACAGTGCTGGGAATCATTCGTGTCCCAGTCGGCCAGGTGGGGAGACCTTGCCGATCACCCTGGGCTTCATTCAGCCAGAAGGACTAGGCGTTGAGAGTAGACGTCCCAGCCCTAGACTCAGGTCTACACCAGATCCACCCTAACAGAGCTGAAAAACAAGCCTCAGAAGGACCATGCTGACCCTCCAGCAAGACAACTGATGGCCAGGACACCACTCAACAGTCCAGACTCAACCAAGCGGGATCCACCATGTCCAGGCCACGTAAAAAGGCGAGATGTGAAGAATCAGGACAACAGGACACACAACCAGGGGAGAAATACAACAGTCAACAGAAACATATCCAGAGACGCTGGAATCAGCGGACAAGCACTGTGAAGCAGCTGTTACAAATGTGTCCAAGAACACAGAAGAACAAACGACCGCAATGAGAGAACAGAGGAGAATCGCAGCAGAGAAATGGAGTGTCCTAAAAAGAACAAAGTGGAAATTCTGACACTGAAAAGTACAATATCTGGAGTGAAGGTGTCGTTGGGTGAGCTTTACAACAGTGGAGACTGTGGAAGAAAGAGTTAGTGGACTTAAAGGCAGATAATAGAGATTATCCAATTATGTACTGAATCCATCATTGGAGTCCCACAAAGGGGGGAGAGAAAGATTGTAGCAGGAAAAAGATATGAATTTGAAGAAATAATGGCCAAAATTTTCCCAAATTTGATGAAAAATATCCCACAAATCCAAGACTTTCAACAAACCCTTGGCAGAACACATACATACACACCACCAAGGCACTTTATAATAAAATGCTGAAAACTGAACATAAAAATAAAACCTTAGGGGCCAGCCCAGTGGCATAGTGGTTAAGTTCACACCCCTCACTTTGGCAGCCCAGGGTTTCCGGGTTCAGATCTTGGGTGTGGACCTACACACCGCTCATCAAGCCGTGCTGTGGTGGCATCCCACATATAAAATAGAGGAAGATGGGTGCAGATGTTAGCTCAGGGGCAATCTTCCTCACCAAAAAAATAAAAATAAAATAAATAAATAGATAAAACCTTAAAAGCAGCTAGAAGAAAATAAAAACATTACATATAGGAGAAAACATAAGAAATACTTCTAGCTTCTCATTAGAAATGATGTGCTGTGACTTGAATGTTTGTGTCCCTCCAGAATTCATACGTCGAACCAAACCTCCAAAGATCATGGTATTAGGAGGTGACTAGGGGATGAGGGTGGAGCCCCTTGATGGGCTCTGTGTCCTTATAAAAGAGACCCCGGAAAGATCCCTCGCCCCTTCCACCAGGCGAGGACACAGCAGGAAGAGGGCCCTCGACCACCCGTGCTGGCACCCTGACCTTGGACCGTAGGAAAACCTCTAAAAAGCTTTTTAAGGAGGTATAAATGAGTCAATAGAGGAGACGTAACGGAATAGTAAAAAATGCTCTATCAAATTAGAGAAGGCAGGAAAAGAGGGGGAAAGAGACAAAACACAAATGTAATAAACAACCTCATGCTGTGTGCCTCCGGGAGCACAGCAGTGTAGAGAATATAGCTTCACTTACGGAAAATAAAAGCAAATCCTTCCCTTGTGAACTGAGCTTTCAATTTACAGAAAAGACAGGGACATAGGACCAAGCTAAACAACAGGAGGCGGAAACCCACGGACGCAGGACGAGGACTTTATCCAGACAGCTGGCCCGGCCCTTCGCAAGTCAACGTCATGAAAAAAAGTGTGGAACAACTACATTTTTAATCTAAAACCTTAAGTGTAGAAGGAACTCTTCTAGATTAAAAGATGCTCAAGAGACAAAGAAGAGATGCACTGCATGAAACTTGGTTCAAACCAACAGCCACAAAAGAGATTTGGGGACATTTTGGACACTTTCAACCTGGACAGGGTGTTAGACGATATCTGAGAATTGGTTGCTAATTTCTTAGGTGTCAAAATGGTATTGTGGTTCTGTGTGTAAAAAATGTCCTTTTTTTTTTGCTGAAATATTTGCCCTGAACTAACATCCATTGCCAATCTTCCTCTTTTTCTTTTTGCTGAGGAAGATGAGCCCTGAGCTAACATCTGTGCCAATCTTCCTCTGCTTTACATATGGGACGCCTCCACAGCATGGCTGGTGAGTGCAGTATGTCCACGCCCAGACCAGAACCCACAAACTCGGGCCAGCAAAGCAGAGCGTGCAGAACTCTAACCATTCAGCCACGGGGCCATGCCCAGAAATGTCCCTATTTTTAACAGACACAAATTGAAAGATTAGGGGTCAAGCGTCACGATATCTGCCATGAACATTGAAACGTTCAGCAAAAAATTCGAGGAGGGAAGGAGAGAAAGAATGTGCATGGCAATCTGTTTATAATTGTTGAACCGAGGTGGGCAGACACAGGTGTTCATTGTGTGATTCGTCCATATTATTCTTCCATTATGAAAATTTTCATAATTAAGAAAAACTCCTGCAGTTACTCACAGATCAGATTTCCAGGAGGCTCAACCATCTGGTGCACAGGCACTTGCCCAGAAGTTAGCAAGATGGGCCGCTCACGGCCAGCATGGCAGCCGCCAAGCTCTCCAGGCCGGGACTACCTGGGGGGCAATTATTGACCAAGCCCGGGATGCTCCCCCCCGCCCATCTGCTCTGAGTTCTGACTGGGGATCCATGTGGTTTGCAAGAAGCTGACTCCACCCCAATCTGGACATTCTATCCTCTGACCACAGAGACTAGGTCAAGGACCCATGTGACTGTCAGCCCAGTCATTTCAGAGTGGACGTGAATGAAGACACCATAGCCTCAGGAGATGTGGCAAATAGCATTGAGAACACAAGGGAGCTAGCACAAGCCAACCCTGCAGAAACAGCACGCAGAGGTTAAGGACTGGGTCCTGGTGACATCCTGGAGCCACTGGAGCATGTTTCACCTGAAGCTGCCACTACTGCCCGGTTGGTCTGTTGTAGAAGCCAATAGATTCACTTTGGCTGCATTTCTGTTGCTTGCAACCTAAAGCTTCCTTTAATGCTATACAGTTGGATAGGGGAATCCTTCAGGCCCTCATTACAGCCTTACATCAGTAAACAAGATTCGCATACAATTCTGAAACATATATCTTGTTTCCAGAACTCAGGACTGTAGACCCTAAAAATCAGGAGAGGAAAGGGCAGCTGCAGGCTGGCACACCAACCGCATGGGACAGCGAGGGCTGACAGCACACACGCAGAGGGGCTCTACACAAAACAGGAGGCCCAGGCGCTCGCCCTGCTGCAGAACTAGGGAAATGCAAACTAAAACCACAACAAGAGGGCTCGCCCAGTGGCGTAGTGGTTAAGTTCACGTGCTCCGCTTCGGCGGCCCGGGGATTGCAGGTTTGGATCCTGGGTGCAGACCTACACACTGCTCATCAAGCCATGCTGTGGCAACGTCCCATATAAAATAGAAGAAGGTGGGCACAGATGTTAGCCCAGGGCCAATCTTCCTCAGCAAAAAGAGGAGGATTGGCGTGGCTGTTAGCTCAGGGCTAGTCTTCCTGACCAAAAAAAACACAACAAGATACTGTCTCATACCCCCAGGCTGGCAGAAGTTCCAGTGCTGGTGAGGGTGTGTAATGCCTGGAATCCTATGCACTACTGGGAGGAGGGTCAACTTGTGGAAGGCACTTTAGATAGCAATTTGGCTCATATATACACACATATGTATGTGTGTGTGTGTACATTGTATTATATGTATGTGTATATGTGTATTTACATGTACACGTATATATATATATATATATATGGCAAAATATTAACGATTGGTGAGTCTAATTAGAGGGCGTGCAAGTGGTCATTGTCTTATTCTTGGACCCCAGAGGGAGGGTGAGGATAAGGTTGAGCAAATCTGAAAAGACAGCGGCTGAGCACAGGGATGTCTGATCATGTCATGGCAAATCCAAAAGAATCAACAAATAAAGTGTTTTAGAATTAAGAAGTAAGTTGAGCAGGTTTGCTGGATACAAATCAAGATACAAACATCTACTCTGTTGCTATATACCAGCAACAAACAACTAGAAAATGGAATTTTAAAAAGATGCTATATTAGTCAGAGTTCTCCAGAGAAACAGAACCAACAGGTGTATGTAGAGAGAGAGATTTATTTTAAGGAATTGGCTCACGCGATAGTGGAGATTTGGTGAATCTCAAATCTGCAGGGTGGGAAGCAGGCAGGCAACTCAGGGAAGAGTTGAAGTTTGAGCCCAAAGGAAGTCTCAGAATTTTCTCTTCCTTAGGGGAGGTCAATCTTTGCTTTATTAAGTCCTTCAACTGATTGGATGAGGCCCACCCATATTATGCAGGGTAATCCTCTTTACTCAAAACCCACCAATTTAGACATTAATCTCACCAAAAAAAAACACCATCACAGAAACTTCCAGACCAAATATCTGAGCTCCATGGCCAACCAAGTTGAAACATTAAGTTAACCATCACAGATACCATTTATAATAATGGTAACGAAATATGTGGAAGTTATAGAGAAGAAAATGAAACTTTATTGCATGTCATTAAAGGAGATCTAGATAAATGGAGAGAGACACAGGTATGTTTAAAAAACAAACATATGGGGCCAGCTCCATGGCTTGGCGGTTGGGTGCGCAGGCTCCACTGCTGGCGGCCCGGGTTCGGATCCCGGGTGCGCAGCGGCGCACCGCTTCTCTGGCCCACCGCTTCTCTGGCCGTGCTGGGGCCGCGTCCCACATGCGGCGGCTGGAAGGATGTGCAACTGTGACATACAACTATCTACTGGGGCTTTGGGGGGAAAATAAATAAATAAATAAATAAAAATCTTTAAAAAAAAAAAAAGTATGTGGATTGGAAGACCCAAAAATATTATAAAGATATCATTTTCCCCCAAAATGATTTGTGGAGTCAATGCAAAGCCAATCACAATCCCGTGTGTGTGTGCACATATAGAATTTGATGATCTGATTCTGAAATTTCCGTGGCATTACCAAACGCCAAGAACAGCCAAGATCGTCTTGAAGGATAACAAGGTAGGAGGCCCTCCCTGCCCTGCCAGATCCCAGAGTTCCTCTGAGGCTCTGGGGACGCCGACCACGAGGTGTCGGGGTCTTGGTGACGTGTCCACAACGGAGCACGGCCTGGCCTCTCCGCTGGGGTAGACGAGAGATCAAGGGAAACAGGACGGTTTGGAGACCTGATTATAGAGGAAAAAAGATTATTTAGACTCCTGCTTCATACTGTCCACAAAAATCGAAGCCAGGAAAAAATAATTATTAAATTAAAAATCAATACCAGGTGGATTAAAGACTGAAATATGAACAATAAATCCACAGATCTTTTGGAAAGGCACACAGGAGAAAATCTTCGGGATAGGGAGAAATTTCTTAAGCAAGACGCAAAGGGCACAAATCGTAAAGAGAAAGAGGCAGTAATTGTACTACATTAAAATGTAGTCCTTTGTTTTATTAATCTTATAACTGGAAGTTTGTACCTTTTGACTCCCTTCATCCATTTCACCCAGCCCCCTCCCCCCGCCTCTGCCCACCACCAATCCGATCTCTGGATCTGTGAGCTCAAGGGGATTTTTTTTAGATTCCACATACAAATGAGAGCATACAGTATTTGTCTTTCGCTGCCTGACGTATTTCACTTAACATGAAGGTCCGTCCAGGTTGTTGCAAATGGTAAGATTTTCTCTTTTTTTATGTTCCGTTGTATATATATACTGAACGGCTGACTGATATTCCATCGTGTGTCTACACCAATCTTCTTTATCCATTCATCCATCGATGGACACTTAGGTTGCCTCAGTGTCTTGTCTACTGTAAGTAATGATGCAACGAACATAAGGATGTAGATACGTTTCCGAGATAATGATTTTGTTTCCTTCAGATAATACCCAAAAGTGGAATTGCTGGATCATATGGTAGTTTTATTTTTCATTTCTTGAGGAACCTCCATACTGTTTTCCATAGTGGCTGCACCAATTTACATTCCCACCAACAGTGCACAGGGTTCCCTTTCCTCCATGTCCTCAGAACGCTTGATATTTCTTATCTTTTTGATGATGGCCATCCTAACAGGTGGGGGATGATATCTCGTTGTGGTTTTGATTTGCATTTCCCTGGTGATTAGTGATGTTGAGCACCTCTTCCTGTAGCTGTTGGCCATCTGTATTTCTTCTTTGGAAAAATGTCTGTTCAGATCCTCTGTCCATTTTTTAATCGAATTGTTTGTTTTTTTGCTATTGAGTTGTATGAGTTCTTGATATATTTTTGGTATTAACTCTCATCAGATATATGATTTGCAAATATTTTCTCACTTTCCATAGGTTGCCTTTTCATTTTGTGGTTGGTTTCCCTTGCTGTGCAGACGCTTTTTAGTCTGATGTAGTCCCACTTATTTATTTTTGCTTCTGTTGCCTGTACTTTTGGTGTCAAATCCAAAACACTCATTGCCAAGACCGATGTTGAGGAGCTCACCACCTATGCTCTCTTCTAGGAGTTCTATGGTTTCAGGTCTTATGTTCGAGTCTTTAATCCATCTTGAGTTGATGTTTGTGTGTGATGCAAGATGGGGGTCCCATCTCAATCTGTTGCCTGTGGCTGCAAAATTCAGTACTTCCTTCTGTTCAGCAGACCCCACACGGAAAACGAAACAAGAAGCTACAGTTGGGAGAAGATGTTTGCAGCACCGGTGACCGGCAAAGCCTCGTTCAGGAAATAGATAAAGAACTCTGAACTATTTACTAGGGAAAAGACCAAAAAAATTCATTTAAAGAATGGACAAAAGAGCAGGTAGTTCACAAAAAAGGAAATTCAAATGGCAAGTGAACACAAGCAAAGAGGCAGAACCTCATGGGTCCTTACGGAAATGCAAATTAAACCACAATGAATACTATTTCACACTCACTGCGTTGTCCAAAACGTTAGAATCTGACAGAACCAAGTGTTGGAGGGGTGTGGAGCAACAGTCCGTTGCACAAGCTGCTGCCAGGTGGCAAACTGGTACCACCCCTCTAGGAATCAGCCAGCGGTCTCCAGGAAAGCTGAAGTCGTGCAAACCACTGACAAAGCCATTCTACTTCTGGGTGTTTTCAGTAAATAGTGCTCACCATGCAGGCCCCAGGTGATGTTTGCAGTGTCCGCAGCAGCGCTGTTTTCAAGTATGGTGCAGGCATACGGTGGATACCACACGGAACCAGAGTGGATGGACTGCGGCTGCACACGTCACCTGGCCACAGAAGCAAGTCACAAAAGGGTTCCTGTAACGTGACACAGTTATGTCAAATTCAAAAACAGACGAGAGTAAACAGCACACGTTTGGGGATGCACACATGGGTGGAGAGGCTGTGACTAAAGGCCAGGAAATGACTATCACCAAAGTCAGGTTAGTGGTTCCAAAGGGAGGGAGCAGAGAGGCTCCTGGGGAGCAGCCAAGCGGGTGGCGGTGGTGTCACCGGGGCCCACGTTACTGTCCTCGTGTGTCCACGATGCACTTCACATGATCCCGTGGAATGCTGGCAGCAGCCGCGAGATGGCCAGACCATCATCATCTCCTGTGAGCAGCAAAGAGGCTCATCCAGGTCACACCAATGTCAGCCAGGTCCGAGCCAGGACTCAAGCCCAGAAATGCTTGCCTTTTCGTCCCACGGGGCTCTGCCACCCCAGCGTCCCACCTCCCTTACGCCGCAGGTGTGGGCATACACAGGCACACACTCACACCCACGGTTGCATGCTCACACATACACTCACACTCACACACACACACCCCTACTCATACATGCACAGATGCTCACACACTTACACAGAGCCACACTGACCCACAATGGGACTTACTCCTTTCCGAGGCCGATTGGGTCAGGACCCAAGATCAGCCAGTCACAGTCCTTGGCCAGGCAGGTTAGACCCCCACCTGAGAACAGGAGCCCAGCTTCTGGACTGTCCGATATGAAAGCCCAGGAGCCTTGGGGACCCAGGGACACCCACCGGCCAGAGAGGAGCCTCCTCCCTCCCTCTCTCTCCACCCCCCATTCACCTCCCAAAGTTGACATCGTGTTCCAGCCTAACATCATGTAGCCTGGTCCTGCCAGTGATGACCTGGGTCTCCCCAAGAGCAGAGCCAGAAATCACCACATGCGTTGAACATGTGGATTCCTCACCTGGACATCCCATAACCAAGACTATGATCAATTTCCCCAAGTGAAAAACAAGACATGAGGTGGAGGGTCTAGAAAAGTCTGCTGAATGAATGAATGAATGAGTGATTAGCCTCCCGTCCCTTTGTCCTGCCCTCTCCTGGCTCCTGCCCATCAGCATTTAACATGGTATCTTCCGTCCTTCTCAAAAAGGAGAAAGAGCCACCAAACCCACCCATCTCATCTCCCCTTTGAAGCCAAACGTTGAGTCCAGGGATCCTTGCTGCCTCGGGCTCATGCTGCCCCTCCCTCCCGGGAACCCCTCCCCAGGCACTGACAGCACTCTGCTGGAGTCGCCAGGGACCCGGGGCTGCACGATTTTCCAATTTTCCATCCTTACGTCCCTTCTTATCCTTGCTTCATTCAGCCCCTGACCTCCCTCTCCCCATCTCCCTCTCCCTTTTCCTCTCTCTCTCCCCCTCCCTGTGTCTCTGTCTCTGTTTCTCCCTCCCTGCCCCTCCCTCCCTCCCTTTCTCTCTCTCTCTCTGAAAACTCACCTCCCGTGGACCCCGCCCCCACACAAGCTGGAGCCTGCACACAGTAGGAGCTCAAGCGGCATCTTCTCCCTCCAGCCAGTGCATTTGCTCTGCACACACCCACCAAGCTCCCACCACGTCAGGCTCCAAGGACCCAGGGGTCATCCCCAGCAGGCGGGCCCAGAAGGTGGACAGAGGGGCTGGGTGCCTCCGGACACAGGACCGGCTGCGAGCCCAGGAGATTGTGGTAGGTGGGGATAGCTGGAGCCCCTGACACTGCAGCGCCTGGGGGCCCTCAGGAGGGGCGGGCCGGGCAGCAGATTTCAAGAGAACATGGGACAGACAGCGTTTAATGTGGTGCCAGGGCTCACAGGGCCCTGAGAACCCAGGCAGCCAGGCAGACACGTGGGGAAGACAGCTGATTCCCTAGGACGGGGCACGAGCTTCGCTGCATCACCAGACAGAGCAAACAGACCCACGTCCCCTGACATGGGGGCGGCTCTGCTGCTTCTCCACGGTCCTCTGCGTGGCGTGCTCCAGGGGAGGCTGCGGGGACCGTGCTGTCTCGCATGAGTTCCCAGGCCAGCCCCTTGTTTGTGGGAGGGCCCTGCAGCCCAAACCTGGCTCCTGCGGGCCCCAGGGGTGCAGCGCAGGGCCTGCTGTGCAGGGGCCTTGAGGAAGGTCCCAAGCCCAGCTGCATTCCCTTTGATGCCCCTGTGGAAAGCTGTCTCCTTTCCTTCATTTCGTGGTCACCACGGTCACGCCCTCTTAGCTACCATGACAGCTGAATTTTACGTTTGTTTCTGTCCGTCACCTCACAGACCACCAAGTCCATAAATGCCACACGTGTCAGGGCAGGTGGTATCCAGCAGGGCATCTGGCTACAGTCCCAACAGGGGCAACATCGACCGGGGGCTGGCCATGAGCTCCACAGGCATGAACCCGTGAACCCTCACCATGAACCTGCAACACCCGTGTTACCCTAAGTCAACTCCATTGACCAACGTCACACAGGGAGAGGAACTGGGATTTGAATGGGATCATAGGCCCCAGGCCCACACATTTACCACTGCACTTGTGATCCTAGATTGTTGTGGGGGCAAGATGGCAAAGTGAAGTTCCCTTTGCAGAGGGGAGGGAATGACCCCTGCCTTCCAATGCTGAGCTGCCATGAAAGATCTGTGGGTCCAGAAGCAGCTCCCTTTCAGTTGTAGGTATTTTTTCTAGTGTCTGCTATCTACTAGGTCCTTCAGTAAATATTTATTAGATGGATGGATGAATGAATGGATGGATAGATGGGTGGGTGTATGGACAGACGGACCAGTAGGTGAGGGGGTAAGTGGGTGGCTAGGTAGCTGGCTGACTGGATGGATGGATAGTTGAATAACTGAACGAGTGGGTGAGAGGGTTGGAGAATAGTTGGACAGGAGGAGAGCTAGAGGGGAGGATGAAGGGTGACTGAGTGGATGGATGGATGGGTGGGTGGGTGGATGGGTAAGTGAGTGGATGGATGGATGGAAGGCTGAGTGGATATGTGGTGTTAAGGTGAGATTGTTTTTTATGGCCTCAAGCTGGCTCTTTATGCATAGGAATGATTATTCAGAAATTAGTTTTTAAAAAATTAAATTTTTACTTATTAATGTTAGAAACTTAGGTTTTTTCCCTTAAACTATTAATTCAATCTACTAATCGTATCATTATACTTATAAGTCTAACAAATTTCAAAATTCTTTTTAAAGGTTTCTTTGATTAACTTTAGGTCCCACTTTCAAACTAACTTAATAAAACACCTTCAAAACTTTAATTACACTAACAAACTTAATGTATTTTGTTCTATCTGATAAATTTTCCCAAATTGTTAAGTGATTCTTATGAATCTAAAAAGATAACCTTCTAATATGATGAATCTTAGATTCCTTTAAATGTCTCAACACTGCATCTAAACTTTATGGGATTTCAACCAAAAATCATAAGTCTAAATCAAGAAATTAAGTATATATTTTAAATTTGAATTAAAAGGTTCACTTGTTATTCTGATAGCCCAAATTCTCTAAAACATCACAAATGCTGACAACATCAATGATGCCCAGGTTCCCTCACACAAAAATATCAATACTATGGAGTTGATACCATAAAACATTTCTATACTTAATTCTAAATACACCTTTGGGTTCAAATGTGCTTATTCACTAAGGAAACAACCAAGAGATTTGGGGGGCATTATCTTGGTTATCTGAGGTTGCAAAATACTAGCATCCCAAATCTCTTGGTTTTTCAGTGCACTGAAGTTATTTTCATCCACCACACAGATGAGATTCACAGAGACCTATTTATGTTTTATTACAGGGAATTCTGAACTTAGAGTTTGGTCTTCAACCCTTGACCCCATACAGAACACCATCCCGGTCCTCTCACACACATCTGCAAACCCCATCTGGAGAGTCTATTGGGTTTTGCATTTATCAGACCATCTATGATGGGCATAGTCTTCCAGGTAAGACCACACATTCTAGGAATTAAAATGACACTATTGGATGCTGCAAATATCAAAACTGAGTTGGAATTTGTGGACCAGACTTCTAAGATCATACCACTGATATGCAGTGTTTGGATAAATGGATGGGTGGGTGGATGAGCGGGTAGACCATGATCTAGTGGATGGGTTGGCGGGCAGATGTACAAGTAAGTATATAAATAGGTGGATGGAAATTTTATGAGTGTGTTGGTAAGTGGGTAGTAGGGCAGGCGGATGGGTGAGTGAACTGGTCAATGAGTAGGTGGGTGTATGTGTGGGAGGATAATGCATGGGTGAGTGGATGGGTGATGGGTAGATGGGATATAGATGGAGGAGAGGCAGGTGGGTATGTGGATGGACAGGTAGTTGGTTGAGGAGATGGATGTGTGGGTGTGTTAAGGGGTGGGTGGGTAAATTGAGAGATGGGTGGGGCAATGAGGCAATGGATAGGTGGATAGACTGGTGGGTAGATGAATTTTGGGATATACGGGAGGAAACATGCTAAGTTAGGTTTGTGAGTGAATGGATGAGTGAGTAGGTAGATTCAGGGATAGATGCTGGATGGGTGGGTGGATGGGTGGAGAGATGGATGGGTGGATAGACACAGGAATGGTTGGACGGGTGGGTAGGTGAGTAGATGGATGGAGGGGTAGGTGGGTGGATGGTGAAGTAGTCAATAAATAAGGTTCTAGTTTAGCAGACTCTCATCCCCCTGAGAATTCTCTCAGAGGTCCTGGGTCCTGGTCCCGGCTCTTTCACAAACTTGCTTTCTGACTCAGAGTGAGCGTCTGCCCTCTCTGGGCTGTTTTCCCATCTGCTCCGTGACCATCATAGAATAGAGGGACTTGATTGGCTGTGCCCACTCCAGGCCTCCAGCCCAAGGCCGGGTGCCTGGGAGTCACACCCCAGACACCGTCCTTGCCAATTGGGGTCAGGGTCAACGGCCTCTGGCCAGACCCATCCTCTTGGGACGAGCTCAGACAGGGAGAGAACACTGTGCCCCGCTGGTGGTTGCCATGGAAAACTCTTCACTGCTTGTTTTTCTCCTCAGCTGATTAAGGAAAGAGACTCATACAGTGACAGAGCATCACTGGGTCTCGCCTCCGGCCAGCTCTGACTTATCCCCTGACATTTCCCAAGAGCCAGCTAACCTTTTCTGCCACAAATAGACTGATGCGGGTCCCTCGAGGCCATCTGGCCTGCACAGGGTCCTGTCTTAGGGGAGTTGGGGACCCAGAGGACACGAAAGGGAGCCAGACAATGATAATAATCGGACAAGAGGACAGACTGTTCTGTGGGACCAGCGAGCACAGGGCCGCTGGGAGAGCCGCAGGAAAACAGACGCCCTTCAGAGAGGTTGGCCACTGAGACTCACTGCCCCATGAGGTGGTGAGCTCCCCATCCCTGGAAGTGTAAAAGTTGAGGCCACTCGATCACCTGGCAGGCAGGTTGGAGAGTCCGGCGGACAACCAAGCCTGTAAGTTCCCACCAGCTCTGAGTCTCTGTGAATCTGACACTCTCACAGGATTCCAGGATTCTGGATCTTTCTGATGGGGAATTGGAAAGTTAGGCAGCCACTGTCTTGTCAAGGGGTAAGGCCACTTTAGCTGCAGTGGTCAGGGAGGACAGAGTGGAGGAGGTGCCAGTCAAGCAGAGCTGGGGGAAAAGTGCCGCAGGCAGAGGAAACAGCATTTGCAATGGCCTCAGGGCAGAAGAGCTGGTAATTTTTTTTTAATTTTCTTTTTTTTTTTTGAGGAAGATTGGCCCTGAGCTAACATCTGTTGCCAATCTTCCTCCTTTTTTCCATTTTTCTCCCCAAAGCCCCAGTAGATAGTTGTATGTCATAGTTGTACATCCTTCTAGTTGCTCTATGTGGAACGTCGCCTCAGCATGGCTTGATGAGTGGTGCATAGGTCTGCACCCAGGATCTGAACCGGTGAACCGCAGGCCGCGGAAGCAGAGCGCGTGAACTTAACCACTATGCCATCGGCCCGGCCCCAGAGCTGGTAAATTTGAGGAAGGGTTTCTGGGGCCCAGCTAGCAAAGCCACAGAGTTGCCTGACCCAGGCTTGAGCTCATAGGTCGCATTCTGAGCACAGAGGGTCCCTGGTGGGCCTCAGGGTGACTACTGGGAGAGGATGGACCATGCGGACACAGCAACTCCTTCTGGCTTCCTCATGTCCCTGCTGCCAGCCCTGAGCTGGGGGGGGCTTCCTCCCCCAAGGCCTCTGCCTCTTACTCTCTGTCTTTCTGACCAAGAGTTTGGGTGGCGGCAGCTGAGTGCCTGGAAGTCCCCTTTCAGATCTGACACCCCAGAAGTGGGCTCTGGCCTGCTCCTGCCACACACACGGCTGAGTGGGGACTCAGTGCTGGTGACTAGGTGTGTGAGCAGAACACGGGGGTGATGTGGGAGGGGCCTCTCGTCAAAGCCAAGTCCTCCAGCCCAGCTCTTCTCAGCCGTGATCTCCCTCTGCCCGTCTCCCGTGACTACATCTCAATGAGGGAACAGAGGGGTGTCCCTTGTAGGTATCCCTAAGACCCCAATGGGTTGTGTGTGCAGGCCTGAAGCAGAGCATCCTGGAGGTGAGGAGCCCCAGGGCCTCCAGGGGTGCTCTGGGGTCCACAGTCCAGCAGCCACGCAGCCCTAACAGCCAAGCCCGCTCCGGGCTCACCAGGGGGCTAGGTGGGCCCCATTACAGGAGACGCGTGGCTCTGCCTGTCCAACCCGCACCCGGAACCCAACGAGGGCTTTCGGTGAGAGCGCCAGGTCAAGAGCAGGCCACTGTCGGGAGACCACAGGGCGGGGCTCCATCCAACCTCTGGGCCTAGGGACCAGGGAAGGGGCAGTTACTGGACACTGTGCACACGGGTCCACCCCTAGGCGCCCAGAGCAGGGCGGAGCGGACAGTGTCCCACACCTCTGTCTCTAGACACCACCAGCCCGGGGCCTCCGCTTCTCACTGGGCAGGAAAAGGCCTGGAGGTGTTTCCCAGTCACCGTGCTGGGGACCCCCACACCCACCCCAGGCGTCAGGATTCTCATCTGTCAGCCAGGGAGTCCCTGGGGCAGTGTTCCGGGGGCCAAGGGGTGTGGGTGACAAGCATCCCTCTGCTGTCTGGGGCGCCAGCTCAGCCATGGGACAGGGGCTCGCTGAGCCTGCAGCCCCCATCCGAGAGCTGTTCTCAAAGTGCCTGGTCCGCCCTTGCTGGAAGGACCGGGGCCCCGTGAGGTGGCCCGAGAAGGCCCATTGACACACTTTGGCGCCTCCATCTGCCCTTTCGGCTGTAAATCAAGAATTATTCACGGGAGCTGCTGCCAAGATGCAGAAGTCAACATGGGCCCAAACCTTCCTCCCAGCCCCCGTCTGGGCCTCGGGGACGAGAGGCCTTTAATCGGGCAGGCCCGGCATGAGGTCAGGCCAGCCGGCGTGTGGGAGTCGGAAAGGCTCCATCCAGCCCTCGTGGGGTAGGGGGAGAGGCTTGGGTTACAGACGAGGAAACCGAGTCACTGCAGCTCACTCAGGGTCCCACAGCCAGAACAGAGCCGAGCTGAGACGGGAAGTCAGTCCGCACCTAGTCATTGCCGTGCAGCCACACCTGTGTCCTGTCCACGGCTGTCCCCCCACTAGACGTGCAGCAAAGCTTGCTCTCCCGCCGAGGTGCCCCAAGGCCAGCAGAGGCTGTCACCAAGGGGTCCGGGAAAAGGTTATTGAGTGAATGAGTGAATGAGTGAATGAATGGAGGTGTGAACAGAGGGAGCAACACGGGAGGGCAAGGCCGTGGACGCCGTCTCGGGCAGCCCAGCCCAGCCCAGCCTAGCGGCTCTTTGCTGAGCCCAATCCATGCTTGCTTCCTCCAAGCACAGGCACCGCCTGAAAACACAGCTGTCAGACCCGGAGGGGGTCTCGGCCACCTGACCCAGTCCCTCGTTGTACTGATGGGGAAACGGAATCCCAGAGTCACACAACTCCCTCTTGGTGTCCCCAGCGCGGGCTGCCTCCAGCAACCCCACATACCCTCCCAAGAACCCTCCCTCTGGGGCCTCACCCTCCTTCCAAGCATCCCTCCCCCATCTGGGGCCCCAGCCCCCCGCCTGGCAATCAATCCAATAAACCCCTCCAGCACCGGCCTCCATGCTCACGTGGGGCCGCTTGTCTTCCAAAGAAGATTCTGGAGAAGAGAGCATTGAACTCAGAGATGTGTCTCGTGGTGCGAGGTCGGGCACTGCCTGGGAGGCTGCTTAGGAGCAAGTGTGACACCACAGGCCAGGCTGCCCCTGCCTGGGGCTCACTCAATGTGAGCGGGAGAAAGCCCTGGATGGCCCCTTCCAAGGCCTCATCTCCTCTCCCTGGACCCCGCTGAGAAATAAGAAGACGGGGCCCGAGGGCCTCTGGGGGCCTCACATCTCAGCCTCCCGCCTCCTCTGCTCCTCCACACACTTGGCAGGGCCTACCAAGGCCCCTCAAGACGGGGGGTCTCCCGGCTCCTGGAGATCTCGTGCAAGCACCCACTGTCCTTCCTGGTGGCCTTCCTCACCAGCACTGTCCGTGCTTCCTCCTGCCACAGAGACCTTCCTCCGTTGTTGAGCCACCTCCGAGTCCGCCCTCTCCACAGGGACAACCTCCACACAGCGCCCTCCTCCATGCCCCACCCACTGTCCACCGGGGCTCGGCCGTCCTTGCCAAGTTCCCCACTTGTCCCTCTTTGGGTGGAGAAGAACAGCTCCTGTCCAGGGGCCAGTTAGCAAGGCAAGGAGTGACTGTCCCCAGAGAGAAGCCCCCCAGGGTGGGTGCTCCCGTGCCCCAGGCGTTCAGGGATCCGGCACACAGCCATCACCCACCTGGCTCCGGTGGGCCGATCACGGCCCAGACTGTGAGGAGGGCATCCACGGGGTCAGAGCTGTGAAGCCATGGCCCCTGGGGACAGCTCAAGCGGTCCCTCCTCCTCGCCTCCCCCTTCCCTCCAGCAGCACTCTCCGCAGAGACTGCCAGGCAGCAGGGACTGCAGGGTGTGAGGGGAGGGCCATCGCCGTGGTCGGAGGACAATCCGGCCACACGAGGCTCCCGGCAGGGGCAGCAGGCGACAGTGGAGGCCAGTACAGCATTTGGACTCAGGAGTGCAGGCCAGGCCCTGCTTGGCCACACCTCTGACTCGCGGGTCCCTCCCCCGAAATTGACACCAGTGTCTCTTCCTCCAGGGAACGTTGGGCTAGTCAGTCAGGCGGTGGACATGCAAGGGCTTTGTGAGTTGTAGAGTCCCATCACCTGTGAGGCAGGGCCCTTCATCCTGGGGCCTGGCTCCCCTGGGATGGAGCACAGATGCCATTCAAACAGGCTGAGAGGTGGATCCCAGAGTGCAGCTTCACAGGCTGCCAATACCAGTAGAATGATAGGCTTCATGCTAGTGCGCCCTACGGTCCCGTGATTTTCATGGTAAAATTAGAGATGTCGTTTCACAGAAGTGTACAGAAGACCTGAAGGACTGGTGCTGCCGATGCATGGCAGGCACGGCCCCGGGGCGGAGCTGTGGTAGACCAGCTGGCTGCCCCCGCCAGGAGTGGACAGGGGCTCAGGGACCCGGGCTCCAGTCCTGGGTCCCCACTCGCCACTCTTCCAACAAGTTTGTGAACGTCTCATTCACCGCATTGAATCCATCTCTGCTGGAGAGACCCAGAGTGGTTACTGTGTCCTCTCTGAGCCCTGACTAATGCCACAGCTGCCTGGAGACCGGAGCTTCTGCACCATCTCCCACCACCTGCCCAGCTCTCCCAAGCTGAGAGGCGATGATTCTCTACAATTCTGGCATTCCTGCACATCTGCCCACACAGGACACTGCAAGAACGTTTGCATAAGAGATAGCCTTGCAAGCTAGAGATGATATCTCCCGAAAACCAGAGACCCGTGGAGATATTCCGTGAATGCAATGTCTCCCTCCTCCCCCTGGAGGAGATATGCTTACCTTCTGGGGTAAAAAGATAACATCTTCCTTGCAGACCAGGGTTGGGCAGGATTGCCGGCAGCTCCCTTATGTGATCAAAGGTTTCCTTAACTCGGGGCTCCTCACCTATGACCCAGACCTGCTCCGTTTGGCCCTGTGGGACATGGGGGTAAGGGGGACTGATGAGAGCATTTTGTGCCATGAGTAATAAATTGTCAAGATCCACTAGGGCCCCTTGTTTCCTTACTGGTCGAATTTATGGAAGTGTGGCAAGCAAATGTGACCACGGCTCGACCACTTGACACCCCAGCACCTCTTGGGGCCCCAGCATTTTCCCTGACCAGGCCCGCACCTTACCATGGCCTCAAGTCCTGCCTCCTTGACCTTCTCCCACATCACACTCACCCTCGGCCTTACAGTCCAACCACTCTGTTCCCTGAACAGTCAAGCAAGTTCCTGCCTCAGGGCCTCTGTACATGCTTATCCCTCTGCCTAGAACACCCTTCCCCAGGTCATCGCGTGACTAGCTCATTCCCACCATTCGAGGAGTCTCAGATTAAATGTACCCTCCCCAGAGAGGCCTCCCCTGGCCACTTTCCCAAAAATAGTCATTCTCTCTCCTTGCCCCAGTCACTCCCTATTCATTCATTCATTCATTCATTCATTCCTCAGATGTTCATAGGGCCCCACTGTGTGTAGGCTCTGTCTGGGCACTCAGGGTACAGCTGAGAACAGGACACGAAGCCCCTGCAGTCCTAGAGTTTAAATTCTAATGGGGGGAAGAAAAGGAAATTAAACCCATGAGCATACGTTGGGATCTCAGGTGCTGGGGGCTGCGTGCTGGGGGGAGGGGCATCAGGGGAGTAGAGCGGGGAGGGTGCAGAGCCCTGCTCTGTTATCCAATGGTCTTCCTCGTTCATATGTTGCATCAGTCCAGGTCCTCTGAGAAGCACATGCCAAAACGAGATCAAAGTCCAGGGAAATGTCCATGAGAGACAGTGGGGACAGGGGAGCATTAGCTGTGACACGAGTGTGGTCTCGCTCCCGCTGGGAGATTGGGTGGAAGTATCCCAGGCCCCGTGGGGTCTAGGAAGCGTCAGAAGGCTGTCGGGGAGTCCTCGGGTCAAAGCTGGCTGTCAGAAGGGTCCTGGGCACCCCAGGGATAGGCCTGCCTCGGTGTCCCTGCCACGTTGGGAGCAGCCGTGGGAAAAGTGCAGATGGATTTCAGCTGGACCCTGGGCAGTTACGCACCCTCCACCAGGCACATCCTAGGACCTGCCTGGTATCTGTGTAGATTGTCTTCCTCTAAAGTGAAGCCTTCAGAGAGCAGGCACCCCAGCTGCACCCCGAGCCCAGCGCCAAGCTGGCACACAGAAACTGGAGTTTCTGGTAAGCAGCAAACACGGCCCCCAGCCCTCCCACCCTGTGTGCACCCCCTCTGAGACTCAGTGGCTCCTCGTCAGGAAATGGAGTCTCTTTCTCCACCCCCGATGGAAGCTCAGCCACGTGGCCCCTTTAGCCAACGGGTGCCAGCAAACGGGATGCCAGCAAAGACTTGAAAAGGGCTGGTGCCTGGGGCTTGTTCTCCCTCCCCTCAGGACGCCTGCCGTCTCCACGTGGGCTCACTTGGGCTGGCCTGCTGGGTGGTGAGCGCACGGCCATGTCGTCCCCATCCCCTGAGCTGACATGCACCCCAGCACCAGACATAGGAGGGAGGCCATCTAGCCAACCCAGCTCCAGCCGAGCCACCAGATGACCACAGCGACCAGCCAAGCCAGCTCTGACCAGAGAAGCCGCCCACTCAGTCCAAAGACCAGGAGCTGGATAAGAGAGTCGGTGTTTTAAGCCCCTAAGTTTTAAGGGTTTTTACACAGCCAAAGCCAACCGGCAGGGTCTTCTCTTCCTCGGGGTTTTGGTCTGCACTGAAGGCGGAGTTTGAACGCAAGGCCTTGGTCCATGGGAGATGTGGGCGCCACCCCCTGCACGCCTGCGGGGCAGAGCGCTGGGCTTCCAGCTCCATCAAGGGCATAAATTCGGTGGGTTGGGTTTGCTTGGGAATTCCACGTGGTAACGGTAAACACGCCACCATTTGTCACCTGGCTTTCTGAACTGGAAAACAGATGGCGCTGTGATGTTTCATTTCCCCTTTCTCAACGAAGGTGCCGCTGTGGGAATGCGGGTGGAGAGGGGACGGCACCAACATTTCTTAGCTGGCGTCATTCTATAAAGAAGTCCTCCCTTCTTTTTAGTATCTCACGCATACTTTTCATTCTACGATCATCGTATTTCCCAAATTTGGCCTTTGGGAGCCCCGAACCTGGCCCCTGTGTCCCTCAACGTGTCCCCTTCAGTCTCTGAGGGCTTCTGCACTTTCCGGCTCATGTGCTGCTCCTGGGGCATGCCGGCCCAGAGCTGGAGTCATCCTTTCTCCAGGAGCCCTAGCCCTGCCCGTAGGGCGGGGCTTCAGAAACAGCCGGTGCACTCCGTGCTGGGGGGTATCGTTGCTTTTAGCTCCTCTCGGTGCTCGGAAATAGGAAAGGGACTGTTCATTTTTGGTCATGAGTTCTGCTGCTGCTTCTGATTCAAAAGCAAGCCCCCAGGGCCCTTCCCCACCTCCCCCAGCTCTGCACTCTGCGTCCATATCTCCCGCCACCCACAGAGGTCCCAAGAATATACTTCACTTTCTCGTGAATGCACGAGAATTCAGAATTATCACACCAGTGCCGATGCTTCCAACAACAATGAACCTACAAAGGGAAGCTCAAGATTTCTTCGCAGTTAGAACACCATGTTCAAAAAACCTACTTGGATTCTTTCTTCTGTCTAGTTACTTTATCAGTTTATTTAGGTTCATAAGTTTCTGTTTGAATCCAATTTTAGAGTTTTTTATTCTTGTTGATTTAATGTATTTTATGAATATGAAAAACATTTACAAGATTCAAAAGTCAAAACAGTATTAAAAAGACACTTAGAGAATTCTCATTTCACCCTAATGGAACCACATGCACTGCGTCTGGGGTTTCCCTCCTTTCTTTTTGCAAAATCAATCTTGATAGATGATAGACAGTTAGAGAGAGAGATTGCGTGTGTGTACACTCCTATCACCCCCTGCTTTCTTCCCAAATCGTAGCACACCATAGACACTCTTTCGCGCTTTGCCCACCTCACTGCCCAGCACAGCCCAGTATCACACCACTGCAGCTCCCTGAGATCTTCCTCGAGGCTTTGTACACCGCATGACGCTCTGCGGTGTGGCTGTGCCAGTTTGCACAACTGCTCTCTAAGACTGGACGGTACAGGCTGTGACAAACAAGGCTACAAGGTATCATGTGCGCAGACATTGGTCCCTAAGTGTAGATGTGTAGCCTCCTCTGGAAATTCCTAGAAACGGAGTCGCTGGGTCAAAGGGTAAATGCCTATGCAATTTTGTTAGATATCCTCATGTTCCACTCCCTAGGGGATGTACACTGCTCCCTGCCACCTGCGCCTGTCTCCCAAGGCTTCTCAACCCTGTGTTGTCACACTTGAATCTCTGCCAATCTGATACGAGAGAAATTGCATCTGAATGTAGTTTTTATTGTCATTTCTTTATTATGAGCATCTTTCCATATGTTTAAGAGCCATTTGTCTATCTTTTTCAACCAACTGAGTCTCCATGTCTTTTATCCACTTTTCCATGGAATTTTTGGTTTGTATTCAGTTGGTTTTAATTGGTCACGCACACCAGGAACTGGAGGTGAAGAGGGTGATCAGAAATGCCCACAGAAGACCAAGAAGAGTGACACCCTCCACAGACGGACAGGGAAACCCACCCAGAGAGGAGGACAGTGGGCACACCAGCTCGGCTCTGGACGGAGCAAGGGGAGAATTCCAGCCACAGCTCAGGCCAGAGTTCACACTTGCTAGGGGACCCGAGAAACCCCAAGCCAAACATTTAGTTTGAAGCAGTCTTGGCAACACAAGCTCTGGCAGAAACAAAGGCAACTCCTCTCCAGAGAAAAACATTCTCAACCCAGGCCTCAAAGAATTCCCACTGATGGAGCGCCAAGGATCGGGCGCTTATCATGAAAAGCAACCCAACACACCAGACAAAAGCTACACTGAGTGAGTCAGCAAAGATAGACTGCAGAATCCAACCCACAAAGATGGAAGATACTGGAATTATCCAACAAAGAATATACAGAATAAAAAATGTCTGTTTAATGTGTTTAAAGAAATAAAAAAGAGGATTAAACGCATGATGAAAGTACAGAGATTATCACAACTGATGAGGCAGATTTAAAAAGAAAGTAGAAGGCAAAGTAGATCTAAATTGGAAACTCAAATAGGTTAAATAGATGAAACCCAGTTGAAGAGAGAATTCGAGAACTGGAAGACAGATCTGAAGAAGTTGCCCGGAATGCAGCACAGAGAGGCACCGAGAGGGAAACCACGAGAAGCTGAGGGGCCTAGAGCGAGCACACTCAACAGGACTGGAACTGAAGTTCCAGAAGGAGCAGGTCCTAAGCCAGGTCCCCAGCATCACAAGCTGCGATGAGCAGCGATCAGTTAGACACGTGCTCCCAGGGGACCTTGGTGAGGGGCACGGGGAGCAGGACAGGAAACAGGCCAAGTAAAGGCAGGATTCGGGCAGTGCCAGCCTCAGCCGGATCCCACAGGGAGAGGGGTCTGGAGCATAGACTCCACCTCAGAGTTGGTCCTGCCTCCAGATGAGGGAGCCGGCTGTCACCCCAGCCAGCCATTGGTCAAGGGTGCCCCGAGGGACAGACGCCCAGCTGGAGCAGCCCCACTCACTGGGAGAAGTCCTCCACCAGAGTCCCAGGTGCACCACAGCTGGCAGGAGTTGTGAAGGAGATTCGGAGGATCTGGACCAGGTACCCACAGTCGGAGGGAGGGAGGCACAGGTAACAATCAAAGAGATTACTATAGCCGAGATTTCCCCAGGAAATCCTGAGGAAGGAAGATCAACGAGGATAAATAAAAATAAATCCACGTCTAGATACATCAGAGGGAGACGGCAGACTATCAAAGACAAAAAGAAGATTTTTAAAAAGCCAGAAAACAGAAGTCAGATTGCCTACCAGCACCAACAGACTTATCGCTGACTTCTTAGCAGCCGACGGACGCCAGAGATGTTGGAATCACACCTCCAAGTGCTGGGGGAAATGAATGTCAGCCGGGAACTCTAGACCCAGGGGAGCAACCTTTCGTTCCAAACAAACCCCAGAACTGAGAGAGCTGAGCACTTGCAGACCGTCGTGGAAAGCACGGGAAAGGTTGTACTTCAAGGAGAAGGAGAACACCACCTGCCGGCAGGGCTACAACTAGGAGTGGGCACTCGTGTGTCCCAGCCAGAGGCCCTGGCGTCACCCCACCTGCCCTGGCTCCCTCAAGGCTCAGTGAGCCAGGGTCAGAGCCAGCACAGTCCTGTGGTCAGATGGTCTATCACATCCCACCCAGGAGGTCGGGGCTGGTGGGGGGGCGGGGAGGAGGGATGGGGAATAGGGGCAGAGGTGGACCTGCCCAGTCCCCATGGGGAGGGGGACAGGGTGGCTTAATAGATGCACAGGCTATGGGAGCAGAGGAGGGACAGTTTGGGAGTGATGGGGTCATGCAGGGAGATGCAGCGGTCCCCATTTCGCGTCTGCCTCGCCCCAGGCCCCTCTCCCCACCAGCAGCAGAAAGAACTGGGAGCTGCAAAATCACATGAAAACCACATGCAAATCACATGCAAACTGCATGCAAAAGAGGAGCACAGCCTGGGGTCCTCAGGAACAGCCTGAGTGCTGCTACCCGGAGCCACGAGCCCCCGGGACACAAGCCCACAGGGCCACTGACGCCCTCTGAACCGCAGCCGAAGGGTCTTGTCAAAGGGAAAACAAGCCAACCCGCACAGCCAGGAGGAGTGGAGAAGAGAAGGAATGCACGCATCCTGGGGGGTCCTGGGCAGAAAAGGATAGGACGGGGAAACAAAGGCAGTCTGGACAAAGCGTGGGCTCCCGTCAATGACACCCACATTGGGCGTGTCACACGTGGTGCCTCCGCGTGGCGCATCCATGTCGGCTCACTAATGGTGACGAGTGTGCCACACTAACGTAAGACCTCAGCAACAGGGGAAACTGGCGCCGGGTATTCAGCCGCTCTCGGCACCACCTTCCCAATTGTCATGTAAATCTAAAACTGTTCTAAAGGGCCGGCCCTGTGGCTTAGCGGTTAAGTGCACATGCTCCACTGCTGGCGGCCCTGGTTCGGATCCCGGGCGCGCACCAACGCACCGCTTCTCCAGCCATGCTGAGGCCGCGTCCCACATACAGCAACTAGAAGGAAGTGCAGCTATGACATACAACTATCTACTGGGGCTTTGGGGGGAAAAAAAAATAAATAAAGTTAAAAAAAAAACTGTTCTAAAAAATAGTGTATTCTTTCAGTGTAAAATAAAATAATTCTTTTTGAAAGTAAACAATTCTGCAAGCAGTGTCCTGCTGGAAATCCCCATGGGGCCCCATCACGGGGAACAAAACCCACACCCTGACCAGCCCCCGCTGGCCGCTTCAGCC
Organism: Diceros bicornis minor; assembly: GCF_020826845.1. Lineage (NCBI taxonomy): Eukaryota > Metazoa > Chordata > Mammalia > Perissodactyla > Rhinocerotidae > Diceros > Diceros bicornis. Next base: position 2,857,481 of record NC_080747.1, on the reverse strand, counting down.
ACAGAACCCACTCTGCTCCTGCAAATGTGGACGCGCCACGCCAGGAAGACCCCCGAGGATCTGCGCTGGACGCCGACGTCACCGTTGGAGACGCCCACCTCTGCACCAAGGCCCACCAGCAGACGACTGGCAGGGAGAGGCTCGCCTCACCTTCCACTCCAAAACCCCACAGGTTCAGCTGCACCCCAGCTGCAAGGGCGTCTGGGAAAGGCCGCTGGGAGAAGGGCGCCTGGGTGCAGAGCAGCTGGCCCCCCACCCACGCTACCCTGGGCCTTTAGGAGAGAAGCTCACGTCCCAAGAATTCCCGCAGCAGCGGCCGGAGCAGCCGGCTCCCCACGCGCCGAGAACCCCTCTGACTGGGACGGGGGAAAAGAAATCGGACAAGCTATTTTGGGGAGTTCACTTGAAAGTTTTGGACCTTGGCTTTTCCATGAGGAGAGCAAGAAAAGACGTTTCATTTTACCTTCTTTGAACTGTAATCTGTGAGGGGATTTCATCTACGAACTTTTCTCTCCAGAAAAGTGGTCATGGAAGATTTATGCTCACATTCAGGCTGTGTGATTCTGGAAAGTCTTCACGTTGCCGTCACAGAACCTCTTCCACGCCACGTGGACAGCGGGGCGGACACCGCGGGGCACGCAAATAGAGGGTGAATCATCAGCTTTGGTACCAAGGGGAGTTGGGGTCGGCTTCACTCAAACTGGGGGTGAACCCAGGCTGACCCCCGACACTGGGAGCGGCCTCAAGAGGAGAGACAGGGCTGTCCTCCCTCAGGGGCAGCTCCCCCTCCCTGCTGACCAGGGCTTAATGTGTAGTCCTTGGTAGGGAGACAGAACGTGGCTAAGTCGCCCCCCCCCACCCCACCCCCCCACTCCTGAGGCTCTGCCCACAGGGAGAAAACCTGTCACTCTGACTTCCGTGTCTCTCCAAAGGGTGGGGGCCAGTAAATTGCAGCAGGTCCCCCCGGGTGTGCTCAGTCCACCCACCCCACCTCACTCAGGTTCACACAGGAGACCCCCTGGCCTCCACGCTAAGGAGTGTCCTCTGACCTGCCTCTATTGGGAATAAAGGGCAGACCCACACGGTACCTCTGTGGGACCCTTACTCTGCACACAAATATTAGAAATTACATTTTACAACTGCATTGGTATGAAGATGAATATAATCCAGAGAGGATTGTGTTTTCTTCTGATTTTAAAAGGATTTCAAACATTGTCACGGCCCCTAAAAGCCTCAAGGGCCCCGGCACGGAGTGTGCTGTGCCAAGGCGAGAAGGGGCCCTGTAAAGGTGGTTTTTCAGGGTTCCAGCTCCTGCCTTCTTGCCTTACTTTTCGATGGGTTCAGGACTCAGGGTGGAAGAGACGGCTATTTACTGGGCCCCTCAGAGACCCTGGCAACTCTCTACTCCATCTCACTGTTTTACTTTCTTTACAGCACCATCTGAAATCATCCCATTAATTGTCTGCCTCCCCCACTAGGAAGCCCAGTCCAGAGAGCAGGGCCCACGACTGTCCCGAGTAACCGCTGGCCCCCCTGCACCTTGGCATAGCAGGTGTTCTGTAAATAGCTGTTGGATGGATGGATGATGAATGGATGGGTGAGTGGATGGGTGGGTGGGTAGATGGATGGATGTGGGATAGGGGTGGATGGAAGAAAGAAGGGAGGAAAGAAGGAAGGAAGGAGGGAGGGAGGAAGATAGATGGGTAGGTGGATGGGTGAGTGGTTGGATGGATAGATGGATGGATGGGTGGATGGGTGGATGGGTGGATGGGTGGGTGAGTGGATGGGTGGAGAGGTGGATAGATGGGTGAGTGGCTGAGTGGCTGAGTGGATGGAGAGATCACAGAGTGAAGCACCAGCACCAAAGCAGCCACAATGCCAGGCTTTGCACAAAGCTCTGTCAGTCTGTGCGTCACCAGCACTGGGCCGGGCACAGTGGGAGCGGGCTGAGTGGTGCTGGGGAGCCAGTCCAGGTGTCAGAGGGATTGAGATGACCCTCAGGCCTACCCCCCAGACCAGGCCCCTCCACAAGCCCACTCCCTCCACCTCCAGCCAGTCTGACAGCTACCACCCTGCCTGGGCCTTGGGGTGGCCTCACGGCTTTCCCTGAGCAGTCTTCACAGGGCTCTCTCTCCTGTGTGTTGCCATTCCCTCCCATGAGCAGAAATGCAGGGCTGACTGTGACACAGACAGAGCCACAATTCTGTGAGCCATTTACAGAGCTGACTGTGTGCACTTCGGGTGTTCCCCCGGGAAGCTGGAGGGGGTCTCGTGACCCCTCAAGGAGAGTTCCTCTCCACGTGCTCCTAGCCCCTCCCCCATGTCCCTCTCAGCCATCCAGCCCCAGCTACCCACCCACTCAGCCTCCTGGGCACCCAGCCCCAGGCCTGGTGCAAAGCAAGCCCTCATCTCACGTGGACGAATGAACTGTCCAAGAAACCTGGAGACTTTACACAGTGACAAAAATGCTCCTGGAGAGCTGCCCTGGTTCAGGACTAGGAAGAGAGGGGGCTCTCCAAGTAGGACCCGGAACCCACAGACGAGCCAGGTGTGTGCACAAGCACGGGCAGGTGGGACTTCTTTGTGTGCAGAATGACCATGTAAATAGAGTGACGGAGACATAGCAGGTGCCACTAAACAGGCACTTCTTCTCTCTCCCGTTGAGGCCAGAAAGTGACACTACAATTGTTTTGCCACAAGGAACAGCCCCTTGACTCCAGCAGCCCTCCCTCCATGCAACATTCCAGAAATAGCTAAGCAGCCGCCGAGCTGCAGGAATCCACAGGGCGAGTCACCGGGGCTCTGTGCCCACGCCTGTCACCCGGATGAGGCTTTGCCGGGAGGAGGTTATTTGCACCACAGGCTGCCGGGGCCAGAGCCACGTCACGTTGATACCAGGGAAGGCAGATGCTGGCACAGAGGGCACATGCAGAGTCTGCACCCCCCTGCCTTCTGAGAAGGTGCCATGGAGAGCACCCTTTCTGCACTCGGGGCGAAGGTGGACTCTCTGAAAGGCAGAGCAGCCTTCTCTCCCTCTGGTGGGGCCCTTGAGGCTCAGGGGCCTTCAGGAACCAGGACGCGGTCACTGCTGTTGGGGAGCAGCCTGCTCTCCCCCCACATCCCTGCCTGGGAGACTAGGTGGGCACTCCACCCTCTCTGAAGCACCATGAGGTGGCCTGGGGGCCCCTCGCTGCCCGAGGAAGGAGAGCTGACCCGTCGCACCTGCTCAGCCCTCAGGCACTCCCTGCAGACCCCCTGTCCTGGGCTGCCCCCTGGGGGGCAGGGAAGCTCAAGGAAGCCCCCGGCTGCCCACAGGTCCAGCACCCCCCCGAGAGGAAAGGTTCTTGTCATCACTGAGCCAATCCATAGCAGGGGTCATGTCCCATGCTGAATCCACCCTCATCAGTATAAAATTACTGTGTCCTCCTTCTGTCTGTGCCCTGTGTCTCAGTTCTCAATCCGTCCAAACACGGCAAGGAGAGGGAAGTGATAAATAAATGACAAGCAATAGGGTATTGGAGTATATGAGGAAGCCATTTGGTGTAAAACTAATTCGGCCTGAACTTGTTTTTCCAAAAGGCCCTGACTGGCCTGTTGAGCACGCATTGTGCATCTGCTTTAAGCATTTACTGCGCCCCAAAGACAAGAATAATGCCCTTAAAGTTAGGGATGCAGCTTCCCCCCATATCGGCATTTCTTTAAGGATAAGCATCTCTCCCTAAACTAAGGATTAATTACCAACCTGTCGTCCTCACCTTGTGACCACCAACCTGCGCTGTTCACTGATCTGCTGACCACCGACCTGCGCTGTTCACTGATCTACTCGTCAGCAAAGCATCTCGTGGCTGTTGTAAAAGGGACATTACTGTCATATGTGATGTATGCTGTTGTTCCCAGGCTCCTCCTCCCGTCAGCCTTTTCGGGCCTCAAAGTGGGTGAGCTCAGAATTGGAGCACCAGGTTGCCATCTTTCTCGTTCGTTCTGCACCGTGCTGTCTCACGATCACCCTGGTACCTGAGGGGTGTCCCACGGGCGTCTCATTGTCAACTGAGAGAAAGAGCCCCCTTCTCCTACAGCTGCCTTTTTACTTAGTTATTCAGAGACACCTGAAATTTCTAGTGAAAAATCCACTTTTTCCAACATTTATCGCGAAAACTTTCCAGCATACAGAAGAGTAGAAAGATTCATTCAGTGAAAGCCCATATGCCCTCCACCCAGACCATCGCCGCTTTTTAAACGTGCTCTGTCCCATCTCTGTCCACTTATCTGTCCCTCTATCCACCAGAAATCTACCTCACTTCCTGTCACATTTCCAAGTCACCTCTAAACAATTCAGCACACACATCATTAACTAGAGTTCCACGTTTATCTACAGTTTTAACTAGAATTTACAAGCAGTGACTATATTAGTGTCCTGGGGCTGTGGTTACAAAGCCCCACAGACTGGGGGGCGGGGGAGCGTTGCTTAAACAACAGTCCCGGAGGCTGGAAGTCCAAGATCTTGGTATCTGCAGGGCTCGTTCCTGCAGGGCTTGGTATCTGCAGGGCTGGTTCCTTCTGAGGCTGTGAGGGAGAATCTGTTCCAGGCCCGTCCCCTGGCTTCTGGGGGTTTGCTGGCCATCCCTGGTATTCGTTGGCTTGGAGATGAATCATCCTGAATCTATGCCTTCATCCTCACATAGCATCTCCCTGTATTCGTGTCTTGTCCAAATGTCCCCTTTTTATAAGGACACCAGTCATATTGGATTCAGGCCCACCCTGCTCCCGTGTGACCTCATCTTAACTAATAACACCTGCAATGACTCTATTTCCAAATAAGGTCACATTCTGTGGTGCTGGGAGTTAGGACTTCAGCATATGAATTTGGGGGACACAATTCAACCTGTACCAGTGAGAGCAAGTGCACATTCACACAGTTTTGACAAATGCAAACCACATCAAGATACAAAACGGGACCATCACCCTAGATGCTTCCCTTGGGCCTCCTTGTCAGTCCCGCTGCCATGATCTCCAGAGGTAAGCACTGTCTGACTCTCTCACCAGAGGTCACGTAGCCTGCTGTAGAACTTCACACAAATAGAGTCACGCTGAGCTGTCTTGTAGGGCCTCGCAGGGGCCAGCTGTCGGTTGTGTACCAGCACACCACCAACCACAACCCAGGATTCCAGACCTCAGGGAGGAGCCTGTTCAGCTGCCAGAAAGTAGTCAACGTAAAATGACCAACAACCATTCTACAGATGAGAGAGAGATAAGGTGACCTTCACCTGAGCCGGGGTGAGGACCGTAACCCAGGAAGGCAGTCTCCACAAAGGAAGAAAGCATTCTGGAGAAGCATGCTTTTCGGTACAGTTTTATACTTTTCTAGAACAAAGAACACTCATTAAACATACCCAGGATACATATTCATCAAAGTTTCAAAGAGCTGTTCAGTTGCAAATCAGCAAGTCAACATGACCCTGATGTCCAGAAAGGGGACTTATCTTCAGGAGTACTTATGTGGCATTAGGGATACCAGTGGGCATAGGAGGGGAAGTGTGCATTCTTTTTTTTTTTTTTTTGTGAGGAAGATCAGCCCCGAGCTAACATCCATGCTAATCCTCCTCTTTTTGCTGAGGAAGACCGGCCCTGAGCCAACATCTATTGCCAATCCTCCTCCCTTTTTTTTTTTTTCCCCAAAGCCCCAGTAGATAGCTGCATGTCATAGTTGCACATCCTTCTAGTTGCTGTATGTGGGACGCAGCCTCAGCATGGCCAGAGAAGTGGTGCGTTGGTGCACGCCCGGGATCCGAACCAGGGCCGCCAGCAGCGGAGCGCATGCACTTAACCACTAAGTCACGGGCCGGCCCGAAGCGTGCATTCTTATCCTAAAAGAATGCATTCTTGAGCCAGCTCTGATGGCCTAGTGGTTCAAGTTCAGCGTGCTCTGCTTCGGCGGCCTGGGTTCAGTGCTTGGATGCGGAACCACACCATTCCTCTTTCAGTATTCATGCTGTGGGGGCTCACAAAGAAGAATTAGAAGGACATACAACTAGGATACACAGCTATGTACTGGGGCTTTGGGGGGAAAAAGAAAAGAGAGAGAGGGGAAGGCTGGCAACAGATGTTAGCTCAGGGTAAATCTTTCAAAAAAAATAATGAGAGTGCATTCTTTTACCTTGAGATAATGTTTAATGCATTCTTTACTTTGAAGGTGTAGGGGAGGAAAACTATCCTCTACCCACTCTGGGTCCTTTCTGGCTGGGCTACGGATTAAATTGACATAAGACAGAATAATAGGAGAAAATCAAACAAAGCTTTATAACGAGTATACATGGGAGAGACCCAGGAAAAACTGGGTAACTCAACAAAATGGTGGAGGTTCTCATCTTAAATACCATCTTCAGCTAAAGACAAAGGAAGATGTGGGGGGTCAGCTATGGGAGATTACCAGAAAAGCACAGAAAACAAGAGTAAGGTTAATATGCAGATTTAAGTCCTTGCCTTGTGCACTGATAAGTTTCTAGAGATGAGGTCACCCCCCCTTCTTCCTGGTACAGAGAGGGAGATGCCTTTACAAATGTAGATTTCCCTTACGAATGTACATGTCTCTTACAAAGGGTAACTTCTACTTTTACTTGGTTTTCAGAGCTTTGATAAGAATGGGCTTAGCAGCACCTGAGCAGAGGGACTTTGGGGGGTGACCTGAAGTTGCCTCTGCTTCTTTACCACGCACAAGTCTCCCCCACTGTGTACCTTGCTAGGCACATTTGGTGTGGTGCGCAAAGGGTTCAGATGTTTCCCTGATCCCTGATGATGCCACAACCCTCTTCCCCCATAAAAGTTCCCCATTTCCCTGTCTTCGGGGAGAAGGTGTTTTTTTGTTTTGTTTGTTTGTTTGTTTTTTGTGAGGAAGATCAGCCCTGAGCTAACATCCATGCTAATCCTCCTCTTTTTGCTGAGGATGACTGGCTCTGAGCTAACATCTATTGCCAATCCTCCTCCCTTTTTTTCCCCAAAGCCCCAGTAGATGGTTGTATGTCATAGTTGCACATCCTTCTAGTTGCTGTATGTGGGACGTGGCCTCAGCATGGCGGGAGAAACAGTGCGTTGGTGTGCACCCAGGATCCAAACCCGGGCCGCCAGCAGCAGAGCATGAGCACTTAACCGCTAAGCCACAGGGCCGGCCCCGAGAAGGTGTTGTTAAGCACAAGCTCTCCCTCCTCCATTCCTCGATCGACGAGTAATGTTTCTGCTCTGCTATTCCAAGCCCGGTCTCATTCTATTGGTGCCAGTGACCGCAGGTAAGAGGACCCACTTGCAGGTCACCGGTCCCTTAGTGCTCGGTGACAAAACCACTTCAGACAGGAAGTGACAAAGTGAAAAGTAAGATGAGGGGACAGATGCCATGGAAATCACAGAAGGGACAGTAAAAAAAAGAAAAAATGAACAAATGAAAAGAAATAGGAAAGGGCCAGCCCCATGGCTTAGTGGTTAGGTGCGTGTGCTCTGCTACTGGCGGCCCAGGTTCAGATCCCAGGCACGCACTGATGCACCGCTTCCCCGGCCATGCTGAGGCCACGTCCCACATACAGCAACTAGAAGGATGTGCAACTGTGACATACTACTACCTACTGGGGTTTTGGGGGAAAAAAAAAGGAGGAGGATTGGCAATAGATGTTAGCTCAGAGCCGGTCTTCCTCAGCAAAAAGAGGAGGATTAGCATGGATGTTAGCTCATGGCTGATCTTCCTCACAAAAAAAAAAAAAAAGAAAGAAAAGAAATAGGAAAGAGATTAAAAGGGATTAGAGAGAAACGATAGCTATAACAGCAGCAAAGAGTTCCAGCATACATATAATTGGCATCTTCTTGGGTCCATGGGCCTAGAACGGTCAGCAGCAGGACAGAGCCAGGTAAAATTACTGGACTTTAAAGGTAGAGAAATCATCCTCTAGAAAGAGAGACAGAAAGACCAAGTATCTTACAAAGGAAAGAAAACCAGCTGAAGTCAGACTTCCCAACAGTCATGTCAAATGCCAGAAGAGACAAGAGCAATACCTAGAAGATACTTGAATTGTGTCCCCCAAAATATATGTTGAAGTCGCAACCCCAGTACTTGTATTTGGACATAGGGTCTCTGTAGATACAATCAAGTTAAGATGAGGTCACACTCAGTTAGGGTGGCCCTGATCCAATATGACTGGTGTCCTGAGAAGAAGGAAAAACAAGACACAGACAGAGGGAGAAGGCCATGTGATGACAGATGCAGAGGTTGGCGTGCTGCAGCCACAAGCCAAGAAACACCAAGGATGCCAGCCACCCCAGCAGCTAAGAGAGGCATGACACAGACCCTCCCCCAGAGCTCCAGCAAGAGAGCTGGCCCTGCCGACACCCTGATTTCAGACTTCTGGCTCCAGAACTGGGAGAGAGTGAACTTCTGTGGTTTGAAACGCCCCCGTTGGCGGTGCTCTGCCATGGTGGCACTGGGACGCTGGTCCAGTACCCAAAGAAAGGAAGTCCGAGCCGAGGGTTTCACACCCAGCTTGGCGGTCTCCGGAGCAATGGCTACAAGGCAGTTTTGAACATGCCAGGACTCGGGTAGTCGGCGCACGGGAGTGTTTCCTGGAGTAACTACTGAGGATGAATTCTCCCCACCAAAGCATGACACAGAGAATTTTGGCAAAGGATTGGCAGAGAGCGTCAAATGGAATTAACTGCAGACATTAAAAAAATCATCAAAAGTGGGAATGAGAACAGCATAAGAGAAATTGAATGCAAATGTGGCATCGTCGGACAGCACAGCAATAATTCACCAAGCATCTATGGAAGGAACGGGGGATGAGAGGAAACACAGGCGGGTCCCACTGTCTCCTTTGTAAGAGCTGGAAGTCAAAGGACCACGGAAAGGACAAATGGCGGCATGTTCAGCAGCGCAAAGGGGTGGTGGAGGGGAGGATGCAGGGGATCAAGGAGATGCCAGCCGGACCCCCCCATACGCACACAGACAACAGCCCCACGTGCAGACAGGTGAGCTGGAAGCCTCTCCCGAGAATTCCCCTGTGAGACGAGACGGCCCTACAGAGAACCAGCAGGGCCAGCAGGTTGCTGGCGTAGATCCTGTAACAGCAAGTTCAGATCTCACGGGAACCCCACTTCCAGCCCGCAGACATCCCCCCTACCATTTAATCACGGGCTCTGCCCCAATCCCTCTCCTGCATAAGCAATACCCAGACACACGGCCTTGGGGGACCCGTGGGAACTGAAGGGTCAGGGGAACCCCAAACCCTCCCACACTCCCAAGACCCCCAGTATGGAAGGCCCCCACTGAGCTCAGGGCCCTCTGCCCCAAACCTAGTCAGGGCCGAGGATTACCACTTCCCACAGTCTGCCTTTCATAGGCAAGGGTTTGATAGCCCCGTGTAGCCACTTTCCCCTGTGGATTTGACTTTGAGCAGGGACAGGACCCTGGGGCTCCAGTAGCAATGGTGGGTTTCAGGCTCTGAGGCTGCAGTGGGGGCCACGAGGGAGGACGTGTACTTACCAGGCTGGTAAGGAGGAGATGCTAGGCCAGGGAGGGCGGGCCCAGCCTGCGGGCTCCTCCAAGGACAACCACGGTTCCCGGCTGGTTGCCATAGCTGCCACTCAGGAAACCTTGGCAATGAGGGTCTGGGTCTTCCAAGGCCCCAGGGCAGGGAGTGTGAGCAGAGGGTGCCCAGAGGGGAGTCCGGATCAAGGTTTCCCTTCTGTCCTGAAGATGTCTTTCTCCACTTGGCCTTTGCTGCGCTTTTCCCCGTGTGTGAAGAGGATGCTCGGTGGACCGGGGAGGCAGCCCGGAAAGGAGGAGGCTCCCCCCAGCTGGGAAGGCAGTAAGGCTAGATAGAGGTGGGGTGCTGCTGGGACCCAGTGCCCAGCGTGAGTGCTGCTGAGTGCTCACCGGCCAGCTACTCTCCGGAAAAGTCCTGATCTGCAGTGTCTGTCGCTTGCCACCGGGTAAAGACACTCACCGTGGCTCATCTCAAGCTACCCCCGTGACACCGCACACCGTCGGCTCTCACTGGTGAATTCGGCTTTGAATTTCAGTCTAAACACTTTCATGGTAAAAAGTTGGAAGGAAAAAACCACCCTCTACAGAAATAATGGTGTATCATTACTTCATCACCCATTTGTGACCACCTTCCCCGGCCCCCCGCACCACACTCCAGAACCAGCCACCCGCCCCCTCACTGCATGGGAGGAAGGAACGTCTCCCGGGCCCCCAGGAAGAGAACACGGCCAGAGAGCAGGGACCAAGTGTTCCAGATGACTCCCCGGGGCCAGCACGGCTGTCCCCTCAGCAGAGAGGCCTGCCCCAACCACTGCCCTCCAGCAGAGTCCATAGACCTGCCTTCCCCCCCAGGCCGGTTCTGACTCTCAGGTCACTGGAAGGGCATAGCCCACGGGAGGCCGGATCGCCACCCACCTCAAGAAGGGTCCCTCTCCCTCGGTACTGCCCTGGGGCCTCCACCCTGCCCTGGGGCTGCGCATTCCTGTCTCCAGTCCATCCATGACCCACATGGCTCCAACCAGACCCACCCCCCTCAGGATTCCTGACGCACCATTTACACTTGAGCACTTAAACCACATGCAAGCAAGGATTTTGAATAGATCCCAGCCCCCTTCACAGATGAGCAAACTGAGGCTCAGAGAGGTTAAATCACAGCTCAGATTGCACAGTCAGGATGCAGAGCAGTGGGGAACTGTGCCCACGACCCTGCCCCCTTCTCACTAATGCCCAGCCCCGCACCCAAGGAGCACGCAGTCCAGGAGGACAGGCTGAGGCAAACCCCACCGGGGTGGCCAGGCATTGAGGGGCAGCCTGGCCAGGGGACCGAGCAGTGGTTTAGGGCCTCTGGGGGAGTTTATATCTCAGCTCTGCCTCTGGCCAGCCATGGTGTCCAGGGAGGACCATGGGCACCTTCCTGAGCCATGGCTCCTTTACCCACACAAGCGAGATGGTGGTGCTGGCTTCGGGTGTGCTGTGAGCCGGAGGGGGTACAGTAGGTACTGGGTCACTCCCGCTGCACCCCGAATCCTCCTCCCCCCAGGCAACAACAGCAGCTCACGGCCTCCCCGGCAGCCTGGGCGGTCCACTCAATTACATCACCCCTCTGAAAAAGTAAAGAGGCCCCCGAGACCTCATTAGAGTAATTATCTTTCCAATTAGCCAAGAGGAAGATTCTTGGAGAGGCCGAGCAGCTCCACCCTTGTCAGCGGCAAGAGTTGGAATCTTGCTGGGCAGGCTCAGCAGGTCTCCAGGACCTGGAGTTAGGGTCCCAGATAAGCCCAGGCGAGCCTGGGGTCGGGGCATAAATGGTGGTCCAGGGTCCGGGTTCTGGGGAGGCAGGTGCTCTCCTGAGAACAGGAAAGTGCCGGGCCTGTGGGCAGCGATTCTGGGCTTGGATCCTGCCAGGGGCCCATTCTCTTTATCCGTAAACTGGGGGAAGTGCCTTTCCTTCTTGACTCTGAAGCGCTATGATCTGGGAAGGAAGGCAGAATCTCTGCACACATGAGGTGTTCTCTGGCCAAGTGACCGAGATTCAAACCCTGAGCTGTGGTGCTGGCCCAGCCACCGAGGTGGACACAGCCCTCCCAGGACTCAGTCCATTGATCTGTGAAATGGGAACAAGAGCCCTGCCCTGCCACTGCACTGTCACCCGCACGGAGTCTAAACTGCTCCCCCAACCGCCAGCCTGTGTGGGTGGTCGTGGCTCCGCCAGGTGTCCCCAGCCCGGTTGAAGCCAGTGGCTCTGCTCTGCACCGGGGTTTCCACTCCGGCACTGTTGATGTTTGCGGCTGCAGAGGTCTTGGTGGGGGGCCTGTCCTGGGCATTACAGGAGGCCTAGCAGCATCCCTGGCCTCCACCCCCCAGAAGTTGGTAGCCTGCCCCCCACCCGACTGCACCAACCAACTTACCTCCAGGCGTGGCCAGCTGTCCCCTGGGGGCAAAACAGAACCAATGCTCGGGAGCCCAGACTGTCCTTTTCCCCATCTCTCACTCCCTCCCCGACAGGGCGTCTCAGGCACAGCATTCCTCCAGCTCAGCTCTGCGTGTCCCCCGCATCCAGCGCATCCAGCACGGGCCTGACACCTGGTGAGGGCTCAGCAAACGTTTCCTGAATGAATGAATGAGTGAATGAATACATGGGTCACTGGGTGGGAGCACCAGCAACCCACTTCATGGTGACAGGGTTGGGAGTTCTCGGTTGCTGAAGGCTCACCATGTGCCAGGTGCTACGCTAACCACCAAAGGGCCACCTTCAGGCAAGGTTCTAGGGGATTCTGTCAGCAACCTGGCAGTGTGCCACTCCCCGTCCCAGGATGACCCCAAGGCCTCAACAGTGACAGTCACTTCCCGGGTCTCCTCCACCTCGACAGCGCCACACCACCTAGTCCCAGCGGGCGGGGGCGGCACAGGGCCGTGGGCAAGGTGGATCCGGGTTTCGTGGAGCCTGAGCTTCTATGGTTGTCAGCTGTCTACAAAGAAAAGAAAACAAACTTACAGAAACAAAATTAGATGTGAAAGTGAACGTTTATTCAAAGTGAGAAAGAAATTAAAACAAATTACAAATTTTAAAAATCTGACGAATACCACAAACATACAAAATGTGGAAAACAACATAACATTCTCATTGATTAGCTGCCTGATGCACCTCCATAATCCTGTTTTCCTGCATTTTTTGGCCACACGTTTTCTAGCCATCTCAGTGTATGACCGTTTCATGTCGTGCTCGATAGAAGGGATAGAAACGCAGCTGTCTTTCTCCCAGCACGGTTGATTGAAATGGGTTTTTCTCCTTTATCGTTAGAATGCGGAGAATGTGGCTCCTCACCCAATGCATGTACTGTCTGCAGTGTGGCTAAAGTTTCTTGCGCCTAAACTGCAGGAGTCCTGATCAATTCTATTTCATAAGATTCCCATTCTTAAAAAAAGGAACAACGCTTGGTGCACATTTATAGCTGTGTACAACACATTATCAACAGCGTTTCCTCCCTGACTGGGTGTTGACAAGTGTTGAAAGCTCTGCTCACAGGTGCACACGTCTGAGGGCTCTGGCATAGTCCACAGACAGGCTCCAGCTCCAACATTCACGTCCTCTCCCCCCACCACCCGCCACCGCGAACTTGTAGCACTGGGCACCGCAGGACGCACTCACGGCCCCCATACGCTATTGCCCCGCACCTTCAGGTCAGGAGGCCAAAGGGACGTTTTGTGCCCATGTCTTGATTTATAAAGGTGACTCAGTGATGACACGGAGCGGTCAATGCCATTGAAGGAAAAGTTTAATGTTAATCACAGACCTCCAGAAATGAGAGGCCCCTGCAGGGCCATGGGGAAGCCCCAGAGTTGATCAGGAGGCAGAGAGGAGCGAGGGGAAGGCCTTGGCCACAGCATTTTTGGGAGGGGGGTTCACAAAAAAAAAGGCAGGGCGGGGGTGCTGCTTAGGATTGGCCAGTGTGAGTAACTCCAGCAGGCTCTGGGGCAGAGGGGCCATCTCTGGCTGTCTGGGACCCGGCCCTGGGGTGATATTGGCTTGGGAAATGTCGGCTTGGTGTGAGAGCTACATAAGAAGGTGGTTCAGAGTGTGGGCTCTGGGTCGCAGGGGAGATGTAAACAACTTTGGCTGTTAGTCTGGCCTTATGGCTAGTGGATGCCAAGGAAACTAATACCAAATCTGAGAAAACCCAGAGCCAGGAGGACCCGGCAGGAGGACGGAGAGCAGAAGGAGGTGAGTGTGGGGTATTCGCTCCTCTGGCTCCTTCCCTTCCAGGAGTGAAGTGTGCTCCTCTCCCCCAAACCACAAGCACTCTCGGGCATGTGGTGAAAGCTCACACATTAACTTGTCAAAGGATCCCACTCATGTGACCATCTCAAAAAATGCAGAAGAAGCATTGGATAAAATTCTATTTCTGTTCTCAAGACAATGCGTGGCTATTTAGGAAGAGAAGGGAACACTGTAAATCTGATAAGGGCTATCTACAACAACCTCCAGCAGTAATCCAAGCTAATGGAGAAAAGTTGAAAGCGTCCCCTTGAGACTGGCAAGAAGACACATGCTCGTTGGCCCTGCTATTCAATGTCAATCTGGATGGGGCAGACGGCGCTGTGAGTCAGGCAAAGTTTTAAAGAAAGAAACAAAACTGACTTTATTCACAGGTGATATGGCTGTGCGTGCAAGAGAGTGTAAGAATCTACAGAGAAATTATGATAATTAATAGAGAGTTCAGCAAAGTCGTTGGATTCAAAATCTATGTGCAAGATCAACTTTATTTCTGCATATTAGCAACAATGTTGGAAAAATAAAATGTCATAAATAGACATTATTTATATCAACATCAAAAATATTAAAAATCTAGGAATAATGTACAAGATTGCTATAAGGAAAATTATAAAATATTATGAGAGACATTAAAGAGAGTCTAAACAAATGGAGACACCATGTTCATGGACTAGAAGACTCCACATAGATTCTCCCCAGATTTATTAGTTCTTTCCAAAGTGATTTATATGACCAAAGAAATTTCTATCCAAATCCCAATCAAGTTTTTGTGGAACTTAAAATACTGATTCTAAGATTTATATGGAAATACAAATTCACTTCAACAAACATTTACTACCCCGGGTACTCGAGTGCATCAGAGAATAAAATTAACAAAAGATCCCACCTTGGGCAGCGTTCGTTCTGGCAGGGGAGACACATGACGAACACCAAACATAAGAAGCAAATTTCCCAGGGTGGGGAAGGGAATAAATGCTGTTGGGAGACTAAGAGCAGAGCAGGGTGGGGGCACCAGGGCTGCAGGGGGCCTGCGGGGGGCCAGTTTGCACAACTAGCAGAGGGCCTGGGTGGGCCTCACTGAGGGTGACATTTGCAAGACACCAGAAGAGATAAAACACGGAGTGATGAAGGGTGGGAGGACATGCTCCATCAGCTATCAGGGCGTATGATGAACCTTCATAAGACAGGGTGGGACCAGCTCAGGGAAGACTCATAAACGTGTGGAACAGAATAAAAACCCCAGGAACAGACCCTTGTCTACACAGACACTTGACCTGGGACAAAGGTGGCGTGGCGCAGCAGTGGGGAGAGAACGGACTTCTCACTAGATGGTGCTGGGACAACAGGCTATTTATGAGGGCAAAAGTGAAATTGTGCTCCTACCTAAAACCATCCTCAAAAATCAATTCCAGGTGGATTAAAGACTCAATCGTGAAAGGCAAAGCTATAAAGCATTTGGAAGATAACATAGAATATATTCATGGTCTTGAAGTAGGAAAGGATTTCTTAAGAAACACACAAAAAGCAGTAACAATCAAAGGAAAATACTGATAATTTCAAGCATGTTAAACTGTCTGTACATCAAAAGACACTGTTAAAAGAGTAAAGCTGAGCCACAGGACAAGAGAAGATATTTGCAACACATAAAGCTAAAGAATCACTAGTGTCTAGAATATATAAAAAGCTTCAATAAATCAATGAGAAAAGGTAAAAACATGAATAGAAAAGTGGGTGAAAGACCTTGAGCAGGAACTTCACAAAAGAGGAAATCTGAATGGCTGATATAGAGGAAACAGTGCTGAATCGCATTAATAGTCAGGCACACACAGTCTAACCTGCAGCGAGGTGCTCTACAGAACCCCGGGCGGGGCTGGCCCGAGGATGTCAAGGGTTGGCCATAACTTGGACCCTCAGTTGCACCACTCTCTGCCCACGGGCGTATGGAAAACAGTGCGGACTCACCTACTAGAGCTGAAGAAATGCAGCTGCATGACCCAGCAATTCCACTCCTGGGCAAACACTCCAAAGAAATGCAAGCTCGTGCACACCTGTTCTTAGCAGCATTGTCGACAACTGCCAGGTGGCCACCTTCAGTAGACCGGATAAAGGAGGGGCAGTGTATCCTCACAATGGAATACTGTACTGCCCTGAGAACACAGAAGCCCGAGCTACTCAGAACACGGGTGAGTCTCGTCAACGTGACATTGATGGAGGAGAAAAAGGGCACAAAGAATACATGCAGTATGATTCCATTTATACAAACTGCAAACCAAACCATATTGTTTAGGAGTGCAATCATTACTGTAAGACTATAAAGAAATGCAAAGGAGTGATAACGACAAAAAATAGACTAGTGATTCCTGATTACCGCTAATGGGAAGGGAGGGGCTTGGGGTCGGGAGGGGGTTCCTGGGGGGCCAATGGCGCACTAGAGTTAGAGTTACATCTGCACTGGAAGGACTGCTCCAAAGGCAGTTCATGATCACTGTTAATAAACGGCATTGACCTGCGCCCCTCGTAGGGTCCTCAGCAGTCCTGGGAGGCAGGCGGCTCCGTTTAGAGAGGAAGACTCAAGTCGCAAGCGGAAAACACTCTCTTCTAATACCTGGTCCAGGACCCACGCTTAGGGAGGCCAAGTCTCTCAGCCCTGAGACAACACAACTGTCAACACCGACTGGTGACCGCTTAGCAGAATAATTTGCGTTTTTCCAGTGCACTTGCCCTGGACCAGGAGCCCCCAGGACGGAGACTCTGGTTGTCTTGTTCATTGCTGTGTCCCCAGCCCCTGAAGCAGCGTCTGACACATGTGAGTGCTCAGCAGTATTTGTTTAGTGAATGATGAACCGCTGTCTTTATGGCAAATACCATAGAAACCAACCTGAGAATTGGGGTTGGGAGGGGCAGGACTAGACGAAGGAGAAGCACCACTGTCGTGCAGCCTCACGTCCTGGGTAAGATCAGCCAACGTGGGTTCGAATCCTGGCTCTGCCGCTGTCTCGTTGTTTGACCTTGGACGAATGACCTCACTTCTAAATCTTCATTTCCTCCTCTGTAAATGGGGGCCAGTCCCTCCCGACAGGACCCTTCCTCGCAGAACGCCAGACACCCACCCAACCCAGGTTCTCCCTCCCTCCTTGTGAGCAGAACAGCTGTGCTGTCCCCCTTCAGGCGATGGCTGTTCAGTCCCGGGAAGTGGTGTGAACTTCCTGGAGTCATTCACGTGTCTCTCTTGTCATCAGAAAAGAGGCCTCTCGTGACATCAGGGAGAAAAAGTCCTTTTCCCCAAGTTCCGCAGCTCATTGAGACAGGGCCTTGGGAACTGGGCTGCTTAATAAAACGTTAGGCTCCCCGGGGGGCAGCGCCAGCGGGCACTAAGCACAGGTTCACACCAGAGACCTGGTGGCAAGGTGGGCCTGGCCGCTGCCTACGCCCCAGCAAGGGCGCTGGGCCCAGAGCCAGTTTAACTGCACCTTTGTGTCACAGAGCTAGAGTCACACAAAACTACCTAAGTGCATGTCGCTTTGGGGGAGGCTGGAGTGTGGAGGAGGATGAACTCTTACAAAAACGTCAACTTTTTAAAAATGTGTTTTCAGTAATTGCCGTTCTGTGCCAAGTTTCAGCCTGGTGGGAGTTTCATGTCGGAATTATTAAGTAGGAGTTTATAATGGACAACTTAATCGTCCTTGTGTAGGGGTGAGGTGCTGAGCGAAGGTCCAGGTGCCTCGGTGAGGTGCTCCCTGGGTCTGCCAGCGCAGGAGGCCCCAGAGAGGATGAAAGGCACCGGAGCAGGGGACCAGGGGAAGGCAGGAAAGAGGTCCCCATGTCCCCACCACAGCTACACACCTGGGGGAGGAGTCTCCAGGCCAGCCCCCATCCCCTTGGGACCACAACACCTGAGCCTCAAAAACATTGCTGGTGGGGGGGGGCGACTGTCTGAAGCCTGGAAAAGTGGTTAGAGCTGCCTTCTCTCCCCCAACCCCCAGCCCCAGTCCCCTTCATCAGCCAACAGATCCCCCCTGAGTCTCTGTGAGGCCTGGTTCTGGATCTGAAGTGGGTATGAAATATGCACCGTCTATTCCTTTGCCCCATCATCACCAGGGACTCTGTGGCACCTTGTTTTTGAGAAAAAGCAGCATATTCTAGGACTGGGCTGGGAACAAGGGAGGAATTCATCAAGCATCCCTCCGTCTATCCACCATCATCCATTCATCCATCCATCTACCTATCCATCCATCCATCCATCCCTCCTGCCTTCCATCCATTCATCCACCATCCATTCATCCATTCATCCATTCCACAAACCTTCACTGACCACCAACACTAAGCTTAGCCCCACACTGGGCAACAGGAGACAGAGATGCAGGAAACACATCCCTGCTCTCAGAGAACATACGGTCCACAGGAAAGAAGACATGGACAGAAGCACAAGACAAAGATGCAAACAACGGCCAATCTGTGGTCCACATGCTGGGGGGACAACCGAGGGCATTGGTCTCAGGAAGAGAAGACTTGGGGGAATAGGCAGCTGTTGCCAACAATGTTGGGTGCCTGCCATAACAGCTGGCAGGGGAGAGCGAGGACAAGAGGGGCTGATGAACAGTAAAATGTGGTAGGGTCAGCTGATGGCCAATCCCAGCAGTTGAAGAATCGTTGAGGGAGGACACCAGAGGAAGTCAACTGGAAAGATAGGAGGTGGTGACTGCTGAGTGGGTGCTGGGAACTGTGTTCAGGGTGCAGGTAGAACTCTCGGTCATGGGTCACACAGTCTAGCGTGTGGCCATGGGAGTGGGTGGCTGGGGTGGATTGGAGGTCAAGATCATCAGAGGAGAGCAGGCCAGGGTTTTGGAGGGATCACCCACCTGGAAATGGAAATCACCGAGGATTGTAAGGGGAGGAGTGTTAGAGAGAGTGATGCTGACTGTGAAGGACAAGGGAGAGCCCATTTTCAGAACAAGGTCAAGGGAATGTTCAGACAAAAGGTTTAGGATCTGGGAGATGGGGGGAGAGGAGGAGGTACAAAATGGCCCCTGCCTCGGGTGGGGTGACCCGCGAGGTTCTGGTCATGCTCCAGAGCTCCCCGTGGGTCAGGCTGAAGCCACTCTGGCCGAGACCCTACTCTGGCTTAGTTTTCTTCACCTGCTCTCTCCTCCCCCTCACACCGCGTCTCCTGGAACGCTCCCTCCACGAATCACCTCCATAAAGACCCATCTCAGGCTCCGCCTCCAGGGGACCGGACCCAAGACAGAGAGATTGGCTGTCGGACCGGCAGAGGAGCAGAGTCCGCCTGGGCTTTGGTTTTGCTCGTCCTGCGCGTGGCTCCGTCCTCACCTGATCTTGCTGTGGCATCCACAGTGCTCTCCTCTACAAGTTTCTCATCCCTTGAGCCTGCAGCACAATTCCTTGCTGATTCTCTTCCTATTTCTCTGGCTTCTACTTCAGTGTCCTTTGAAAGCTCCTTCTCTCTTGCCTGCCCATTTTTTTGTTTTGTCTTGTGTGTGTGTGTGTGTGTGTGTGTGTGTGTGTGTGAGGAAGATCAGCCCTGAGCTAACATCCGTGCTAATCCTCCTCTTTTTGCTGAGGAAGACCGGCTCTGAGCTAACATCTATTGCCAATCCTCCTCCTTTTTCTCCCCCCAAAGCCCCAGTAGATAGTTGTATGTCATAGTTGCACATCCTTCTAGTTGCTGTATGTGGGACGCCGCCTCAGCATGGCCAGAGAAGCGGTGCGTCGGTGCGCGCCCGGGATCCGAACCCGGGCCGCCAGTAGCGGAGTGTGCACACTTAACCGCTAAGCCACGGGGCCAGCCCTCGCCTGCCCTTTAATGTCAGAGACTTCCACCTGCTTCTTCTTACTCTGCCCGCTTTCCCCGGGTGACCTCAGGAACGTGCCCGGCTCCCATCTCTCTGTCTCCTCTCTCCTCAACCCCTCTTCTGAGCACCGGATCTGGTTAGCTAAACGCCCCCTGCAGAGCTCCCCTGGACGTACATCCTGCAGAGACCTCACAGTTGAGGTGTTTAAAACTGGATGCGCCATCTGCCCCCGAACTTGCTCTTCCTTCCGGGTTCTCTGGTTCTGGAAAGGGCCCCTCTCTCCATCAGGTCCCCCCAGGTAGAAACCTGGGCATCGCTCTAGACTTCAGTCACCAAACTCTGTCCCTTCTGCCTTCATACGACCCCTTCATCTCCAGCTGAAGTCAGCCAATCCCTAAATACTCTCACTCCTGAAAGGTGGCCCATCCCAAACACCATGCCCCCAGAGGAGCAACCTGCTTTGCCCTGAGAGACAGCCTGCAAGCACGGCAGCCCTCCGCCTCAGCAGGCAGTAAATTCAGCCTGGATGTGGGCTCTTCCTGCAGCACTGGAAAGCCTCGCTCTCCACGCTCACGAAGGTCGAGGGTGGAACTCCCTGCACCGTGTTCGTCTGTTTACAGACCTGCACCCTCACCCCAGACAGGAAGGGGCTTCTACCCAGCAAGGAATCCTCAGCACCCAGCGGGGGCCAGGCACGCTGAGTGCTGATGGGGCTTTGTTGGATGGAATTGAGGAAGAAGTTGGCAGTTGCTAAAAACAGTGTCGAGCCCAGGAGGATAAGCCCAGGAGAGGAGAAACCCGGTGGCCCTCACCAGAGCCCCTGCTCTGTGCCAGGCCCCCACGGAGGGCGTTCCCTCATTAAAATGAAGATTTCTTATTTTGAAATATCTAATGCACACAGAGGAGTGTATAAAATGTGTATGCCCAATTTGAGGAATAATGTTTACACACCTGTGCACCCACCACCCGGGTTGAGAAGTACAACGTGGACAGCACATTAGAAGCTTCTCTGGGTCCACCTCTACCACGTCCTCCCCCTCCCCCAGCCCAGAAACCACTGTTCCAAATTTTAACCATCCCCTTGCCTTTCCTTAGTCTCACCAACTATGTACGTATCTGTCTATCAGGCATAGCTTCGTTCTAGAACACTGAGCAGCACAGGCAAACGTGACTGTGTAAGAAAGGGTGGTGTTGCCACTGCAAGATGAAGGTTCCCAGGGAAGGCTTTGGTTCCAGTCCGGCCTCCGTTTCCCTGTGAGTTTTAAGAGCCCTTTCTGGAGACACCAGCAGGGAAGGGAAAAACAGCATTCACAGAACTGGGGCACTTGAAGGCCCCCTCCAGACCAGGAATCTGCTCTTGGGGATTGCCCATCTGGACAGTCTCCCTCTAAGCCCACCAAGACCTCCCTGTAGCTCTGGGAGCAAGGCAGAGGGACACACACATGGGTGGACTGGTCTCAGGACACAGAGAGAAGAGCAGGAACTGGGGGGCATACGGTAAAGACGAGTACCCATGAGAACCTGGGCCTTCTGTCTGTAGGTTTAGAAACATGAAACAATGGTACTGATAGCATTTGACCAATTATCTCCTGAGTCATACTGCTCCAGTGGAGACTCGTCTCCCTCTGCAGCTGGCCATCCTCCCTTTACAATGCTCTTGGGGGGGCCAGCCCGGTGGTGCAGCAGTTAAGTGCGCTCACTCCTCTTTGGCAGCCCAGGGTTGGCAGGTTTGGATCCTGGGCACAGACCAATGCACCACTTATCAAACCATGCTGTGGCAGCGTCCCATATAAAGTAGAGGAAGATGGGCATGGATGTTAGCCCAGGGCCAGTCTTCCTCAGCAAAAAGAGGAGGATTGGCAACAGATGTTAGCTCAGGGCTGATCTTCCTCACACACAAAAAAAGAATCTTCTCAGGGGAATTCCCTTTACCTCCCTCCCTCCCTCCCACATGCACCCCATATTGCATCTTGTATCCTTGTCTTCCTCTTTCGTGATTAATTTTCTTATTTTGGTGGAGCATTTGCATGGCTGAAATGTCTTTACTAAGAGACTCTCATTAAGTACTTGCATACTTTCTCGATAGTTTGGCTGGGTATAGAATTCCAGGTTGGAGGTCATTTCCTTCAAAGCTTTGAAGTTACCACCCCACCACCTTCTGACTTTAAGTGTTGTTATTGAGAAGTCTGAAGACGTTTTATACCCTTTCCATTTATTCATTTTTCTCCTTAAAAGCTTGTAAATCTTACTTTTGCCTCCTGTGTTCTGCTATTTCTGAAATTTCACATTAATGTGCCTTAGTGTGGGTCTATTTTCATTCATTGTGAGAGTCACTTAGTGGGTCCTTTCAACCTGTAACTTATGCCCTCTGGGTCTGAAAATTTGTCTTGAGTTATTCCTTGAGAGTTCTACCACTCCTCATTTTCTCTGTCCTTTCTTTCAGAAACTCCTGCTAACCAAATATTAGGTCTCCTAAACTGGAAATCTATTTTTTTCTTATCTATGCTTTCCTGTTCGTCATCTCTGCTTTCTCAGAGATTTCTTCCGTGTTAGCTAACATCTTCCTGTCCTTCTCTTTGGTTTTCCTTTCTGCTATCATGTTTTCAGTTTCCAATAGCTCCTTTGTTCTCTGAATTGCATATATTTTCCTTCTATAATATTATATAGAATTCTCTAATCGTGTGCATGCATGTGTGTGTTCCATGGATCTTCTCCTGTCTCTGCGAAGATAGTGTTGTCATTTTCCCCTTTTCTTTCCCTGCATGGCTTTTGTTTTCTCCAGTTGCTTTTCAGTGATTGTTTTCTATTTGTTTTAGTCTCTCTCTCTTCCACATTAGGAGCTCTCCTTAGAGTTTTAGGTATCTGTAGCTGAGTGCTCATGATAAGCAGTGGGGGATGTAAGAGCTGGTTGGAAATTCTGCACATTTGAGTGGTGTTTGATGACTTGCTCTAGGGTGACCCTGGCGGGCCCCGGGTTGAGTTACCTCTGCTGTCCATATCTTTGATTCTTTCCTACTGAGATAGTCCAATTCAACAGAAACATTTCTTCTAGTCTCCTGTGTGCAGGCAGGCTGAGGACCCAGCTGTCAATGTTCTGAGAGCTGAGCAGGGGTTCAGACTGAGAGTCTCTGCAGTTAGCGTTCAGGGTGACTCAACCCCCCGTGTGTGCGTGTGTGTGTGTGTGTGTGTGTGTGTGTGTGTGTGTGGTCTTAAGATAAACTTTACAGGTAAAGTTCACAGATCTTAAACATATAATTGATTTTTCACAAATGTATACACCCCGCTAACCAACATCCCAATCAAGATATCGAACATTTCCATCACTCCAGAAAGTTCTCTTGTGCTTCCTTCCAGTTAATGACCAATCCCCCCAGTTCTCACTCATGGCCAAAGGCAACCAATGTTCTGATTTATAATATCATAGATTATTTTTGCCTGATCTTGAACTTTAAAAAATGCGATCATAAACTGCGTTCTCTTTTGTTTCTGGTTTATTTCACTCCTCATAATGATAAGATTTGTCCACATTGCTGCATGCAGTGGTAGTTCATGTTTTGTTTTTTCTTTTTATTGAGTAGTATTCCATTACATGTGTATATTATAATTTATCAGTTTTCCTGTTGATGGGCATTTGAGTTGTTTCCAATCTTTGTCTATCATGAATAAAGCTGCCCAAACCATTCTTGTACAAGTCTCTTCATAGATATATGTCTTCAATTCTCTTGGACAACCTAGGAGTTGAATTGCTGGGTCATAGAATAAGCATTTGTTAAATTGTTTAAGAAACTGACAAATAGTTTAACAAAGTGGTTGACCATTTTACATGCCCACCAGCAATGTATGAGAGTTTCAGTTGCTTCATATTCTTTCCAACATTTGATGTTGTGGATCTATTTAACTTTGGCTGTTCTAGTGGGTGTGAAGTAGTGCGCTGAATATTAGTAATGAAAGTGAACATCCTTGCATTCTTTCTCATTTTAGGGTGAAAGTACTGAACATTTCACACTAAGTGTGATGTGAGTTGCACATCTTGTGTACGTGGCTCTTATCAAAGGAGTCCCCTTCTACTGCGGGTTTGCTGAGTGATTTTATCACAAACAAGTGTTGAATTGGTCAAGTCCTTCCACTACACCTATTAAGAATCTTATTGCTATTTTTTCCTCCTTTATTCCATTAATGAGAAGAATTACATTGAATACTTTTCAAATATAAAGACAAACTTATTTATATAATGCTGGATTTGATTTGCTAAGATTTTGCTAAGGATTTTTGTGTCTGTATTCATGAAGAACATTGGTATGCAATTTTCTTGATCTGACTTAAAAGGCTAATTCTGTTCGCTGTTTTGAGAATAGACTCCTAAGGAAACAAGTTTAAAAGCATAGAGGCCAAAATGGAGACACTGAAGTTATCCAGACAAGAATGCTAATTAAGTAATTATGTGACTTTGGGTAAGTCAAACCGCGTCTCGTGGCCTCTATTTATCATTTACGTGTCTGTGAAATGGAAGATGTACAACTAGATGATCATTATGGATGCTTACAGCTCTGATGCATTCTTCATCTGTGAATTTTTGCCCTTCATGATTCCAGGACCTGAAAGGTCACTGGCCTTGAGATCTGCACATCACGATCTCCACCAAAACCCCAGGGGGAAGGAGTACCAGGATCACCCTGGACTAGCTCTTCAGTCAGGCAGTCTAAGAAAAACACTGGCTAGCTGTCCACAGCCCTCATTGTCCCTTCCACCTGGATACACAGCTACACAGCATTTCACAGCTTCCCTGCAGTCAGGTGTGGCCACATGTTTGCTTCTAGGCAATAGAACGTGAGCAGAAGTGGTAAGGCCTGGCCTATCACCCACTTTCCCTGTGAGATCCTCAGTGCTCTGTCCCCTTCTGCAGTGGGAAGCAATCCTGGAAGTCCTGTGTTGAAGACGGTCAGCCTGGATCCCCGAATCACCACCTGGAGCACAACTGCCTGCTGATCACAAGCATCTGCCTTTCAGATTTGAAGAGGAGTAAGAATAAACATCTATCCTCTTGGGGCTTTCATGCATTTTGGAGTTTGTTATAGGAGTCTAACCTAACTAATAAACAGGATAAGTGCATTAAATATTAACAGCAAAGTAGCTGGGAAATTGTGTTTCTCACAGAGATGGAGTAATAGGGACTGAATTTACCCATTTGTCTGAAACAACAAAACAACTGGACAAAATATATGAAACAATGGCTCTCAAGTTACTGGACATCAGGCAGGAAGGACGGCAAATCATTCCTTGATTCCAGGCACCTTAAACCCTTTCTGGAATGACACAGGGTACAATTTAAAAGTCACTAAATATTGATTCCTCTCAAGATCCCTAGGTTTTCTCCATCCCTTTCCTTTGTCCTCATTGTCCCTCCACCTGGAATGCCCTCCCTCCCAGGCACAGTCCACCACCCTGGGAGGCCCTTCCCATCATCCTTACCAGACAGGCTCACCCTGTCCCACTCTAAGCCCTGACAAGAGATTTTCACATATTGAGGTATATGGGGTAACTATTTGGGTTGAAAACTGATTCCGCTTGAACTAAAAAGCCTGACTTATGACCTATCAAACATACACTGTACATCTGCTTAACCATTAAAGAATACACTCTCTTAAGATAAGAATGCATACTTCCCCTCCTATGCCCTATTGGTAATGCCCTATTGGTAATGCCCGGATTAGTCCCTTTCCTGACGTCATGGTCACGGTTACCTGCTAATTTGCAATTGAGCGCCTCTGAAATTTTGATAAAAACGTACCCTGGGTATGTCTAACGTATGTTCTTTGTTCTAAAAAGATATAAGACTGTACTGAAAACTATGCTTCTCCAGAACGCTTTCTAAGGCCTTCCCAGGTTATAATCCTCACTCCGGCTCAAGTAAACTCGCCTTATTTCTCTTATCTATAGAATGGTTATCAGTTATTTTGTATCAACAGCCCCAAGGCACCTAGCTGATGTCTCTACTAGACCCTCTGTCTCAAGATACTTGAGGACAGCCATCCCTATCTCACTCTCTCCCTTTCTTTCCCACTCTGCCTCCAGGGTACACACCAACTCACTGGCCCAGCCCCAAATTTTGCTGATCTACTAAAATGTAGCAGCTGGGAACAAATGAGACAGGCACACAAATCTCTCTAATAGGTCCCGAAAGAGTGCACGGAGGGTCAGTGTTTGGGAAGCAGGTCAAAGACAGTGCTGGGGTGCAGGCGCTCCCTGGGTCATGGGGTACGGGAAGTAGAAGGCCCAGGGCACCTGGGACTCCCTGGACCTCTGTTTTCTTCCTCTGCTAAGTGAAGGAGTGGGCTAGGTGGTTCTAAGGTTCCTGACAGCAGCGACACTTACGCCTGAGTGCCGAGCAGGACCACCTTCTGGAAGCCCGTAACGACAAAGAAGATTCCCTATCAATGCAGATGACACAGGAACAGTCTAAGCAACAGCCAGACACGGTCCCGATTTCTGAACTGTTTACTCTTTCTACGGAGTGGAAGGGAAGGGGTGTCCTGTCATTCTGGGGTCCGGGATCCGGGCGACCCCATCCTTTCCCAACCGCGCAAGCCCACCTAGGGCAGTCCTGGCCGCATTCGGCCGCCCGGGCTGCGGGGCGCCGGGCGCCACGAGGCCGCGGCGTCGTTGCCTAGGAAAGGCTCACGTGCCTCCGCAGGGCTTCCCGGGCCTTGTAGTCCGCCAGCGGCCTCGCCAGGGCCTGCCGCGCCGGGAGGGACTACAACTCCCAGGAGGCTGGGCGGCGGGGCGGGGGCGGGGGCGGGCCCGGGCCCGGGCCCGGGGCGGGGCCTCTTCCGTCCGGCCGCGCGGGGTCTCGGCCACGGGAGGAGGAAGATGGCGTTGCGGAGGGTCCGAGCTGGGCCGTGCGGGCTCCTGCCGCTGCTGTCTGTGTTGCTGCTCCTGCTGCTGCTCGGGCCCTGGCCGGCGGCGGGCCACGGCGGCAAGTACTCGCGGGAGAAGAACGAGCCCGAGCCGCCCCCGAAGCGCGAGCCCGGGGGGGAGTTCCGCATGGAGAAGCTGAACCAGCTGTGGGAGAAGGCCCGGCGGGTGAGCGGGCGGGGGCTCCTCTACCTGGGGGGTCCGCGGGGCCGGGGTCATCTCTATCGGGGGGTCTGCGCGGCCGAGGTCGCCTCTAATCCTCTCTCCTGGGCGGGGCCTTCTCTATCTGAGGGGTCTGCGGGACCGAGGTCACCTCTGTCAGGGGTCCGCGGTGTCGGCTCACCTCTATCTCAGGAGTCTGCAGGGCCAGGGTCACCTCCATCTGGGAGGTCCGCGGTGCCGGGGTCACCTCTATCTGGTGGTCCCTAGGGCCAGGTCACCTCTATTTGGGGGTCCACGAGGCGACGGTCACCTCTATCTCTGGGTTCCGTGGGGCCAGTGTCACCTCTATTTAGGGGTCCACGGGGCCAGGGCCTCCACTACCTCGGGGGTCCGCGGGGCCAGGGTCTCCTCTGATCTCAGGGGTTCTAGGGCCAGTCCTCCTCTAATCTCGGATTCGAGGGCCTGGGCCACGCACCCGTTGACAAATGGTGTGTACAGTCCTTAGACCCGCCCCCAGGTGTAGGTAGGGTCACCCCTTACCCCTCTGCAGTGGAAAGGGAGACCGAGACCTGTGATTTCAGGCTGAGACTGGGGAGGCCTGGGTGCTGGGGCAGAAGGGGCTGCCCTTCTAGTTAGTACTGCCCCTCTGCAGCTGAGACAGACCCGTCCCTGTAGGCAGGCCCACTGTTTGCTGCTGGACGGAGCAACTTCTCCAAAGTTAGTGGTGGAGCCAGGCTGGACTCAGGCCTCCTGCCTTGCAGCTCTTTGCCTCCTCTCTTAGGTTACACCTCCCTCTGGAGAAACAAGAAAAACAGGCGTGTCCTGGGATGGTAGCAGCCCCAGCAGCAGGCCTGTCTGTTAGTTTGGGAGGAGGGACGAGGTGAGGGGAGAGGAGAAGGGATCAGTTGAGAACACAGAGAGCACAAGACCTGAGGAATGATCTCACCTGACCCGCATTTAAGAGATGAAGATAAGGAGGCCCAGAGGGTCAAGGGTGTCCCCAAGGTCACTCAGCCTGTGAGGGCAGAATTGGACTGCAACTTCCTAATTGGGGTGTGACCCTGGACCAGTGTTCATAACGCTCACTCCTTTGTTAGGCAGGGTGTGTTTAGTGGAAAGAGTATTTGAACTACGCCCCCTGCCCCTCTGGGCCTCAGTATCTAAAATGAAGGGGGTCAGATTAGATCCGGTCTTCCAGTGTTATGCATTCCTGTGTCTTTGAGAAGGAGAGTAAAATGTTTGCAAAATAAAGACTAAGTTTTGGAAGAGAAAGAGGAGAGACTTGGGCAGGGGAGAACGAGGTAAGAGAGGGGCAGTGAGGGTGGAGTTGATGTCACGTGCAGGGCTCCACAGGCCCGTAATGAGCTGCTCCTGGGCCCAGCGCTGTTCCCAGACCAGTGTCCTTGAGGATTTCCCTTGGGGGCTCTCCAGGCCAGGCTGTCCAGGCCCAGGGTGTGTTGAGCCTGCAGAGGTGCGCTCTCTCAGAGAGAGCACCCGGGGCTGGAGAGGCAGGTAGGCTTCTTGAAGCGAGGGGTTGGGAGCACCTGGATTTGGGTGTGGTGGTAGGGAACAGGAGTGATCTGGGGGCACAGGGACCCATCCTCAGAGCCCACTGTGGTGGGTGCACTGCACAGCTTGCTGACTGGTGGTTTCCCAGCAGGCTGAGCATCTGGGAACCGGGAGGGACTGGCTCACTGAATTGGACGTTGTGTCCGGAAATGCACTCTTGTGCCCAGGAGCCCAGCCCCAGCCCTCCACCTGCCTGCAGGGCCGTCCTGTCCACCCCACCTTGCACCTGTCAGCCGGGCTGCTTCCTCACACCTGTCAGCCGCTCACCTGCCCTCACTGCACCTGGACGTCCCCCGCATCTCACGTGCTCGGTTCAGAGCTGACCTGTGTCAGTCTCAAGTCACGTCTGTGTGCAGGGGACTGACCCCCGCTCTCTCTTCTCCGGGAACCCCAGCCCTGTCCCGGCCACGGACAGACGGTCATTGGACTACACATACTGTCCAGTCTGCTTCGTCCTAAAATTCAGCGGTCACATGTGCAGGTCTGTTCTACTGAACAAAATGTGCAGGTCCTCCGGGTGGGGTTTATGCCCAGTGGCATTTTCCGTGTCCCTCCCCACTTCAGAGAGCCTCGCACTTGTAGGCAGGCTCTTGGTCCTTCTCAACATGGAAGCTCTAAGGGCGGTGGTGGGAGCTGGTCCTGGGTGTCGAGCTGGCTGTAGGCCTCAGACAGTGCCCAGCCCGGAATCAGCACTCCTGCTGCTCAGAGCCACGTGTCTGGTGGCACACCTTGCACACCAGTGTTCTCAGCCTTTTGATTTTGTCCTTTCGATAATTTGTTGCATGAAAACATCCAGTGTGTCTTTGTTTTCTAGATGTAAGATGATACCGTAGTATATATGGTGTATCATAGAAAGAGGGTAAAAGAGTCTGATGAAGTGACTTGCCTCGTTCTCTCTCTGCAATCTATGTTTTATGGGCTGGGGTGGGCTGGGGCTGCCTTGGTGCGCAGATGCCATGATCGGGGACCTCTGAGAAGACACTGAAACTCACTTCTCGTCCTCTCAGACCGGACCAGGGAACTGCTTCTGTTGCTTCATCCCATCCCAGCATCTTAAATCTTGACTTGCTGTGAAATTATCCAGTTCCTGTTTAATAGAAGTGCTTAGAAGAGCTGTGGGCCAGGCGGTAGGAACCAGCGTTACTTCTGCCCAGCCTCGTGGGTCTTGTGACATCTTCCGGGCTGTTGCAAGACTCCTGAGCAGTGGGCACCGGGGGCTGTCCTTGGAGCTTTGGAGGCTGGGTGAAACCGTGAGAAGTCTTCTTGAGGGGGCCTCTGGGCGCAGGATCGTCTGGATGCCACGTGTTCTGGTGTTGGGGGGACATCCTGAGCAGGCCCTCGGAGTGCCATCGCAGAGCGCTCAGACGTGCTACTGTGAGCTCCAGGTTCCCATCGGGTTTAATCATCCTGACCCTGGTGATTAAAACGTGTAGAAGCGCCTTTTGTCCTCCAAGGTGGGAGGGCGGGTAGGGGGATTTGTGTCTGAACACCTCACTGTCCCCATGTGTGGCCTGTTTCCTTTCCCTTGTTCTCTGTACACATGCAGTACATCCCCCTGCCCCAGGGAGGACTCAGGAAGGGCAGGCCAGAGACCGGGCGTCACCTGCACATGTCCCCACAGCAGCTCAGAGGCAGGTGGGCCGGGTTCTGTCCTTGGAGCTTGTTCACTGCGCACCATGCGAGTAAGACGGCTGGAAGGCGGTGCCTCGAGGTGGACATGGACGCTCAGGTCCCCACTAGGCACAGGCGCCATGCTGATGCCTGCACGGCACCCAGCCTCCTTGGATTGTGCTCTGCCCACCATCACTCAGCCAGAGCACAGAGCCGTGGCCAGAGGCCTGGGTGGGCACCAGTGCCCAGTGACCTTGTTTTACCACTTGATTGAGATGTGATTGACATAGGAAAAGCTGTACGTGTTCACCGTATACGTCTTGATGAATAGCAGTGTTTTAGCTAGAGGCCCTGTGCTGGACAGGAGGTCTCAAGGACCTAGTCGTCTTGTGTAACTGAAGCTTTGTGCCCTTTGACCAACACCTCCCCTATTCCCTTCCCCCAACCCCTGGTCACCAGCCGTTGACTCTCTGCTTCTCTGAGTTTGACTATTTTAGATTCCTCACGTAAGTGGGATCATGTAGCATTTGTTCTTCCGTGTCTGGCTCGTTTCCCTTAGCATCATGTCCTCCAGTTTCATCCATGATGTCACAAATGGCAGGATTTCCTTTTTTGAGGCTCAGCGATATTCCATTGTATGTATATACCACATTTTCTTTATCCATTTATCTGTTGATGGGCATTTAGGTTGTCTCTCCATCTGGGCTGTTGTGAACAATGCAGCAGTGAACATGGGGATGCAGATACCTCCTCGAGATTCTGATTTCCATTCCTTTGGACGTATACCCGCAAGTGGGATTGCTGGATCATAGGGTAGGTCTGTGTTGCATTTTTGAGGAACCTCCATACAGCTTCCGTTGTGGCTGCACCAATTTACATTCCCACCAGCAGTGCACCAGGGTTCCAGTTTCTCCACATCCTCACCAGCAGCTGTTGTTTCCTGTTTTGTTTTGTTTTTAATAATCATCCTAACAGGTGTGAGGTGTGATATCTCAGTGTGGTTTTGATTTGCATTTCCCTGATGGTTAGTGATATCGAGCACCTTTTCATGTGCCTTTTGGCATTTGTATGTTGTCTGTGGAGAAATATGTATTCAAGTTCTTTGCCCATTTTTTTTTAATCACTTCTGTTCAACATGGCACTTGAAGTCCTAGCCAGAGCCATTAGGCAAGAAAAAGAAATAAAAGGCATCCAAATTGGAAAGGAAGAAGCAAAATTATTTCTGTTCACAGATGATATGATCTTATATGATATGTAGAAAACCCTAAAGACTCCATTAAAAAATTGTTAGAGGGAGCCACCCCCGTGGCGTAGTGGTTAAGTTCGTGCACTCTGCTTCGGCCGCCCCAGAGTTTGCTGGTTCGGATCCCAGGCACAAACCTATCCACTGCTTGTCAAGCCATGTTGTGGCGGCATCCCATATACAAAAAAGAGGAAGATGGGCACAGATGTTAGCTCAGGGCCACTCTTCCGCACCAAAAAAAAAAAAAACCTGTTAAGAGCTAATGAACTCACTAAGGGTACAGGATACAAAATCACCATAAAAGAGCCAGTGTGTTTCTGTCACCAATGTCAAACTCTGAGAAGGAATTAAGAAAGCAGTCCCGTTCACAATGGCATCAAAAAGAAGAAAATACCCAGTGACTTAGTTACGTGTTCTGAGCCAGCTTCTTAACCTCCCTGGGCCTCGGTTTAACCAGGCTACCCCAGAGTTGTGAAAGTTCCAGAGCCCTCACCTGGCACGTGGAAGTGCTTGGCAGAAGAGGGTGCGAGGGGTCGTGAGCAGTGCTGGGGCCCCTGGTCCGCGAGCAGTCGGCGGGAGGATGGGTCAGCCGGCCCGAGCAGCTCCTTGGAGGGTGTTGGTGCCCCCTGAGCTTGTGTCTGAGAGCCACCTCCTTCCCCACGCATTTGCCCGTCTTATCCTTCTTGAGGGTTTACTTCACTGTTAATGTTGGACAGGTTCTGTTTCGTTGGGTTTTTATTAACTAGTTCTTTTTGCATGATGTGTTAACATTTAACTTTGAGTTGAAGAGATTGAAAGAATGCAGAGAGTGGGCACCAGATGTTTGCATGTGACCTGTTCCTTTTCTTCCTTTTCTCCCTGGACTTGATGGCTGCTGTTTCTGGGGCACTTCTGCCCGTGGGCATTTCCAGCACTGAACTCATGGGCCCCTACATTTCAGGGGAGGGTCAGCACCAGACCACAGCTGATTTTTGTGAGATGCTGCATGTAGTTTAAATCCCCAGGGGCCTCAGACCTGAGAGGGGGGCGTGACAGTAACAGACCCGGGTGGGCACCAGTCTACAGTTCATGGGGCTGCTGCCCTGGACATTGGCACGTTGACTCCGCCAGGGCTCTGGGGAGGCAGACAGGAAGGTAAATGGTGAGTAGGGACCACAGGCCTACGGTTTGTCTACCAGCCTGAGGTCGTCAAATCTGCCCCCCTGTGATGCAGCTAGCTGGCAGTCAGGACACCCAGGTCCCTCTCCTGCAACCCCAGAGAGGGGCACCCAGGACGGTTGTGCTGTTGCAGTAACCGTAGAGAGCAGAGCCGGGAGCCTGCCCCGAGGCCCTCACTGTCCCCGGCTGCTGCTCCTGCTGCAAGCAGGCCCCTGGTGGTGGCGGCAGAGCAAGCCCTGCTCTTGCAGAGAGATGCTCTGGGGCCTGGGCCTCAGTGCCCCATGTCCTCGGCATCCTGGAGGGGCTGGAGGCCTCCTTCCGAGCGGCACAGCACAGCAAACGAGACACCGCTGAATAAGAGCCGAGTAACAGAGCAGCCAGGGGTCCGTGTGCAGGGAACCAGAAATGGAAGCAGCCTCTTACTCCGGGGCCGTCACTAAGTGCAGAAATGTGGGCTTAAAGTCATCACAGCATGAGCCCGTTCTTCCTGCAGGAGGGGCCTCCCTTCCTCCTGCCTGCCCACTCCCCACCTCCTGGCGCCCAGTTTGCCCCTCCTGGGAACTCAGCACGCTCAGAACCATCGTCCGGTTCCTCTGCCCTGGGGATCGCACAGGTCAGACGAGGCTGCGGTTCCTGCTGGTCTCCTGAGAGCGCCAGCAGACGGGCGTCCAGGTGACAGTGGGGCCTGAAGGGGCCTGGGACAGCTCAGGGAGGCGGGCTGGGGAGGTGGGGCCAGGTAAGCCCACCGTGGGTGCTGTTTAGGGAGCCCTGGGCATCCAGGGGGAGGCTTCAAATGGAAGGGCCTCAGGCTTGGGAGGTGGTGGGAATGGGGAGACTGCGAGAGAGCCCAGGCCTCCTGAAGAGGCTGAACAAAGGCCTGCCCTTAGGAGAGCCAGCAGAGGAGATGGAGAGCCCACAGAGCGGGACGAGGAAACTTCCAGAGAGTTAGAAAGTCTTCTTGCCCTGGGCCCTGGTGCTGTCTTTTTACTGTTGAGGAGCTTCCCTGGCTAGATTTCAAACCCATGGAGGACTGGCCGGGTGTCCTCAGCATCTCCCAAGGGGCCTAGCAGAAGCTGGATGGCTGATCCCAGTAGCTGCCGGGTATTCATGAGGGCAGCATGCTGGCCGTTCTCCTTGTCCCATCTGGGTAAGCCTTTGCAGAGGTTCTCAGCCGTTCATCCGGGCCATCCCCGAAGGGATCATCGTGATGACCGTTTTAACCTCAAAGGCACGGTGGTCCTGTCCCTATACCGTGTGGGTGATGGCAGGCTGCGCTGTCCCGTGCAGTGAACAGACTGACCTCCGCCGCCAGGAGTGCCGACTGCCCCGCAGGAGCACCTGCAGGCCCGGCCTCCTTACTGTGGGGTGGGTGTGTCTGAGCTGAGGCCTTGTCCCTGGTAGGTGCAGCCCTATGAAGATCCGCAGTGGAATGTTCTGGCAGAGGGCCCAGCTTGAAGCATGCTTGTTCCCGTTGGTCTGGCTGCGCTGACGGGAGTCAGCAGGAAGGGCCAGAGCAGCAGTCCAGGTCTCCTCTCGGCCTCCCTGGACTCTGTGCTCTGTGGGGTGGGCACGGTGACCCAGAGCCTGGGGCCACAGAACACAGGGTCAGTTCTCATTCCCGGCCTGAAGCCGAGGCCCCTGCCTGCCTCACTGCGGCTTCGGGGTAGGGGCCCGTGGTGACACCGCGGGCACTTGGAGCCTCCCTTCCCAGCAGCATCACTTGGAGTGGCCCCTCACGCGGTGTGTGCATCCTGCTAGCCTTCTCTGTTCTCTGCCCCAGTGGAGGGCGGTGGCCCACTGCAGCCACTGAAGCGACCGGGGGGCAGCAGCTCACTCGGCTAGCTGTGCAGCTGTGGCTAGCTGTGCCGCCCACCAACCCCCACCCCGTCAGGTGTGGCAGGGAGGTCAGGTGAGGCTGTGGCTGTGAGGGCTGGGGAGTGCTTGGAGAAGAGAGGAGGGGAGGGGAGGGCAGGCCACAGAGCCAGCCATGTCGCCTGGGTTCTGGCACCACCCAGTTGTAGGTGATAGTTCTCTGGCCCTGGGGGTCAGGGCCTGTGTTAGGGGCCTCCTGTGCCCAGGCCTGGCACTGACTGAGAACCCAGGAGGCCCCTAAGGATGAGCTGCTCAGCGATGCTCCTGGGCCCCCGACGGGAAGAGTGGAGCGAGGCAGTTCCAGACATGGGGGGTTTGGCGTAATTAGTCAGTGCACCTGGAGTGGGGCTGCAAGGAGTGAGTGCTGGTGGGTCCCTGCTGGAGCCACAGAGGGGTCCTGGTGGGGACCAGCTCCAAGACAAGCTCAGACTCAGGCCATTGGGTATCCTTAGCCACCATCCGCTCAGGGACTTGTTCCCAAGAATGTGGGTACTCAGGGAAGGTAACTGGTCTGAGATTAAATAGGTTTGGGAAACTGGGCCCAACAGAGCTGATAGTTCCTTTGCTGCAGGACTGCTCAGAGCCTTTAATATGCTGATGTCACAGTGTGGGTGTGGTGTGCAGCCTTCCCCACTTTGCTGCCCACAGAACCTGTTTCCGTGGACCCTGGTGTGAGTGTCCGAGGCACACCCTGGGTCACGCAGATCTCAGCAAACCTGCTTTATAGAGAGGAACCCGAGCTCCGTGGAGGATGCAGCTTGTCCCGGAGCAGTGAGCCGGGGATGGGTCAGAGCCAGGAGCTGAGCTCACAAGGAATTGGCCTTCTCACCAGCTGTTCCAGCGTGGGACTGGTGTGGCTTTAGGAATCCACCATTAAACTTTAAGAGTCTCAAAGCAGTTTGGGGGGTTTTTTTTTGGTGTTCGTGTGGGGGGTTTTTTTTGACATTTAGAATGCTTCAATCTTTCCAGTTAACACCATTTGTATCCATAACTGCAACGTTGTAACTTTTAGCATTTCACGTAACTAGTCAGTAAGGACTTGTTTTTAAGGGTGGGAGTAAGAACAGAAGGGCAGAGGATACACGAGTGTCAGGTTTCACACGCCGCCAGTGAAAAACTCAGAAATTAAAACTATTTCCTTCTCTGCATGGAAACTGCCACAAACTTGCAGGTTGTCGTAGCCTTAATCCGGGACTCCTGGACTGGGAGTCTGTGAAGGAGAAAACCGTGTCGGGTCCCGAGTCCTCTGGCAGTGCTGCTTCTCGGATCAGCTGACGCAGACACACTTGCTGTTGGACCAGCACTGAAGCGGGGGAGCTGGCATGGGGTCAGGGATGGGATGAAGTAAGCGTGTCTTTCCAGGACCCAGTGACCTGCCTGCCGAGGGGTTGGGGGGCTAGGGGAGCCCCTGCAGGGTCCACTCGCAGCAGATGAGTGGGGACCGATCCTTCCTGTTGCAGAGGCCCAGGGTCCCTTTAAGAATACTCATGTGGACAGACCTCCCCCCTGAGTAAGGGTCCATGAGAGGTGAAGACGGGGGCTCTGAAGTTATAGCAATCGTGGATGAAGGACTTGTAGGAGTCTATAGTCTTTATTTTCTACACACACACACACACACACACACACACACACACACACACACACAGACACACACACGGGAACAGATCCTTCCCGCAGACAGCCAGGCCGCCCGGGGACGAGTCCCAGGGCCCTCGCCAGTGTCTCAGTGGACACTGACAGGGGAGCACCGGCCATCGAGGGAGCTGAGGCACAGAAGTGCTGCCCAGGGGACCCATACCTGCAGCCCTGGGTCCTGTCACTGTGTCATTAGCGAGTCCCTCCGGGTGGGGGGGAGCGTCTAGTCAGGCATGTTAACCAATTCGTTTTTAAAGCTGCATGTTTAATGGAACTGACTAGAACCTTCACGTGTCATTTCAGCCAGCAGAGGTGGTACTGGCCTGACGCTTGGCGGCCGAGCAGGGAGCAGGACCCGTCAGGACCAGAGGTTCCCCCAGAGGCCTCAGCCCGCGCTGGGGGCCCCCGCGGCCCTCAGTCTGCCAGCTCCTGACCCACCGCCTCTCGGAGGGAGAAGGGAGACGCCAGCCAGGGCTTCCCGGCGACTTCCCGGGGCAGCCACGGTTGTGTGTCTTTTTTTTTTTTTTAATTTCATTTGGAAGTTTACCATAAATCCAATCTCCTGTTCTCTCTAGTAGATGTAGTTTATTTTTTTTCTAGTTATGTAACACAAGGAAAAGATGGTGGTTTTTTCACTAAGCCCCGCGTTCCTGCCTCTGCATCCTCCCACCCTGCCCCACTGGCCCAGGTCCCCACGAATGTCCCCAGGGTCCAGGCCAGGAAGGTGGGACTTGCTGTGACAGGTGGCGTCATCCAGAGGAAGGGGCACCCAGTCTCCCTCCTGCACCCGTGTGCTCAGGCTGCGGATAGTGGTGGCTCACGCCGTGCCGTAGAGGCTCCGTGTATAAAGGCCAGTGGTCTTCGTGCTGAGGCAGAGGTCCCTTTGAAGTTCTCACGGGAACACGTGCGGGATTTTGACCGTCCCAGACGCTGACTCCATCTCCCGCTCGTCCCCACGTCTCCTGGTCGCCTTTCTCCAGGGCCAGCGTCTCTGGGCTGTACCGTTGGTTCCTCACGCAGCGGGAGGTCAGATGTCCTCTGTTCTCCCTCTGCAGCTGCAGCTTCCTCCTGTGAAACTCTCCGAGCTCCATGCTGACCTGAAGATACAAGAAAGGGATGAGTTCAACTGGAAGAAATTGAAGGTTGAAGGCTTAGATGAAGACGGAGAGAAAGAAGCAAAACTCAGACGCAATCTCAATGGTATCCTTCTTTCCTCTTTCCTGTGAGGGGACGAGGTCACCCAGGCTCCATGGCCCTGGCTTCTCATTCTGACTCATTGGTTTGTGGGCAAGACAGGAGTGGGCCGTCCTGGTGCAGTCTGCCTGGTGGCTCACCTCCCAGGACAGAGCGACTCTCGGCCATGGGCATGGCTGCTGGGCTGTTCTGTGAGGGCTCTGGCAAACCGGAGGGAGCACCAGGCTGGGGGCGTTTGGGGTGTTACCACACGAGCAGCTGAAGGCCCTGGAGCTGCTTGGCCCAAGAAAGAGGCTGGGGGCGGCTGCTGCCCACGGTCACCTGGAAGAGGAAGCAGGGGTGTTCCCAGAGTCTGGAAGGTACAGGCGAGCAGGTTTCAGATCTGTTAGGAAAATAGCTTTCTAACAGATTGGAGTATGTTGAGATGGGTGTAGTGAGCTGCTTGTTACGGTTGGTATTCACGAAGACACACAACACTTATCTACCCAGGCGGCCCAGTGTGCAAAAGCCACGTGTTCTCATGGACCAGAGGTCTTTCAGACCCCCTCTCTGCCCTCCTCTCACCGTCCAGACGCACTGCCCGTGCCTTCTGCTCAGCCGCGTTTCAGGGTGACGCTTCCTAGCTGAGTGGTCTTGCTATCGTCCGTGTGGTGAAGAGCATAGAGTAGAAGGAAGGCAAGACCCCCTCTTGCCTGCTTGCTCCCCCCGCCTGGAGACCCACTGCGCCCTGGCCTGCCACCCGCCATGGCAGGGCATGTGGCGTGGGCCTGCCCTCACCGGTCTGAGCCTGGGCAGCTCCCTGCAGGGCCCAGCCATCGCGGGGATGGGGTGGTCGTGGCTGTGGTTGCTGCACTTAGAGTCTGCCCTGTAGCCGTCCCACCATCTCACGCGCTCGCTGTGCTTTCCGGGTGGCCCGGGGCTGAGAGATGGAGGAGCAGGAGGGGGCACAGAGGTCACCCAGCGGTCATCTCCCAGCCTTCACCCTGAGCTCCCACTGCCAGGCTGTGTCCTCTTGGGAGTGGCTTCCAGCCCGGACAGTGTCCGGGTCCATGTCCCAGGTGGGGCCATCCCTGTTTTCTGCTTGGGTGGCATTTCTTCGTGGGTGCCAAGGTGACCTGGCAGAAGACTCGGCTGGACCGGGAAGAGCTGAGTGCTGAAGCAGACCATCCTGAGCATTCGATCAGGGAGACCCGCGTTCACCGATTGGCTAGCCATCTTCTGGATGTGGCCTGTGGGCGCCCCCATCCCGTCAGTTCCCCCGCGGGCCGTTACCCAGGCTGGTGCCACAGCTAGGGGTTCCCATAGTGCAGTGACCAGGCCAGCGCTTGGGACATGAAAGGGAGGACCCAAGTGTAACCAGGTCTGTCACGGGTACACCAGACGTGCCCCGGCACCTTAGAGAGCAACCCACATCGGATCTGCCTTGTCTAGGCTGACGTTGTTAGTGGCGAGCCCACCACACCCAGTTGAGTCCTGAGCAGGTGGATCCTGCTGTCTCTGCTTGCTGCATCACCCCCGGGGTTGCCTCACGCCCCAGGCCGGGCTGCCCTGACCCCTTCCAGCACGGCGCCCTCGCCAGTGCACTCCCAGGGAGCACCAGGGCCCCAGTGTCCTGGCCCACATGCAGAAGGGGGTACGCTTGGTGCTCCGTGGGCCCTCTTCCATTCCAGCTTTAGTATTTGTGACTCCAGTTCATGGCAAACCCAGCACTCCTGGAATCCAGAACCTTCCAGAGTCCAGGCTGCTGAGGCCACCCCACGTCTTGTGTGACTTGCTTTTTGACGGGGTCTGGTGCAGCCTTCTTTGGCCTCTGGCTCGGGGCTCTCGGTTTGGACTTGGAAGACCTGGTCTCTGAGAGCCAGGTGACACAGTGGGGCCCGCTCCCCATCGCTCCTCCCCAGGCTCGGGGTCCATTGGGGCTGTTCCGGGTGCGTCAGCAGTGCAAAGCCTGGGGGTGTGCCAGGCCTCTGAGGGGCTGGCCGGGACAGCTGCCGAGTGGGCCTCGGAGGCAAGGCCAGGCACCGGCCTGCTGGGCAGGAGGCACCCGGCAGCCTTTCCTTCTAAACGGTTTTTAAGGTATAAATTAGGTGTGATGAAACACAGATCTCAGTACACGGTTTCATGAGTCTTAACGGGGGTGTGGCCCACCTGGCCAGTGTCCCATCGCCCGGGGCAGCCCTCCATGGGTCAGTAGACGGGCCTTCTGCAGCTCAGGGAGGAGACCCCAGACCGATCTTTAACGTTTAGGAGCACCATGAACTCTCGCAGGCTGGGGCACTGGGGACGCACACTTCACAGGTCCTTCTCGAGACCTCCAATGGTCTAGGCTTCCAGGCAGAGTGAGTTCTGAGCCGCGGGTGGTGTAGGCTGAGACAAGGGAAGTGAAGCCTCCAGGAGCAGCGAGCAGCTGAGCACGGGCCCTGGTGCCCCCAGCCGCAGGACCACTCCGCGGGGCTGACATGACCAAGGGCGGACCCCTGGGGCGACGAGTGGGGCGTGGAGGTGCGTGCACGTTGGCTGCAATGCCCCCACTAGGACTGGTTGTGCCCAGCGTGTGTTGGGGTTGAGGTCCAAAGGAAAGGGTGGGGGTCAGGGGTCAGGTGGGCCACTGGGTTGGATGATGAGGACCCCAGGGATGGCAGGGATGGAGTGCAGAGGAAATGGGAGCCCCACGCACAATTTCTAGGGAAGATGGGATTGGGAACTTGCGAGAGGCCTGGAGTGAGGCCCTGGAGTGGTCAGTGGGGCCAGATTCTGCAGTCGGTGAGGACCCTGTCCCTGCAGAGCAGGAGGAAGGGGCAAGCCCACTTCCAACTAAGGAGGTGTGTGGGAGTGGGAGGAAATGCAGGGGGGGGGTATCCCGGGTGGGCCCCGAGTTCTGGGGAGGACCCAGCAGAGGGCTTGGCCCAAAGAGCCACAGCTGAGAGTGGACTCCTGCCCCGTGCCCAAGAGCGGCTTCCCGGGCCCACTCCAGGTCGTGTTGGTAATGACAGGGTGCTGGGAGACCAGCCGCAGACCCCATGCTGGTGAGGGGGCCTGTGGGGCAGGGCCGTGTCCTGGCTTTACTGAGAAGTAACTCCCAATCACCATCCCCGTGCTAACCAGCCAATAGCAGGCTGGTGGCCTGTTTTTCACTGTTAACTTTTTATTGGAAGCTGCTGACACTGAAGTTTCTCCTTTAGAAAATCATTTCCTCCAAATAAAAATGGGATTTGGGGGGCCGGCCCAGTGGCATAGTGGTTAAGTGCACTCACTCCGCTTCAGCGGCCTGGGGTCTCAGGTTCAGATCCTAGGGGAGGACCGACATACTGCTTATCAAGCCATGCTGTGGCGGCGTCCCATATAAAGTAGAGGAAGATGGGCACGGATGTTAGCCCAGGGCCAGTCTTCCTCAGCAAAAAGAGGAGGATTGGCAACAGATATTAGCTCAAGGCTAATCTTCCTCATGCATACACAAAAAAAATGGGATTTGGGTTGTGGAAAAGCTCCCCCTGGGCCTCCACCCCATCCATTCCACGAACTGCTGTCCTCTCTGTGCTCACTGGAGTTCCCCCCACGACAGAAACCGGGCTGCAGATTTTGGTTTTGGAAATGTATGAAACCAGTCTAAAAATGACCCCATTGGTAGAGACTCCTGTCCCAGCCAGACCTGCCCGCAT
Source organism: Diceros bicornis minor (assembly GCF_020826845.1). Taxonomy (NCBI): domain Eukaryota; kingdom Metazoa; phylum Chordata; class Mammalia; order Perissodactyla; family Rhinocerotidae; genus Diceros; species Diceros bicornis. The sequence goes on along the minus strand of NC_080747.1, from coordinate 2,816,863 downwards.
GCCACTGGGCACAGTGTGACCCCCGTGTGACATAGGCCTCAGGCCAGAAGCGTACGTCGTAGGAAAGCACAAAGCAGTGGCGTTTGTTGTGGGGGGAGGGGGGCCCAAGCCACTGGACGCATTGGTGAGAGCGGGAGCCCGGGTCTGTTCACGTCCTGTTCCTGCCAGGTCCTCAGTGGTTGCCAGAAAACCAGAGGGGGCAGAAGGACACTTGTGGGAAGTAAAGCAGGCCTGTGGCCAGCTCAGGGGGCCCGGCCTGTCCCTCAGACAGGACCGTCTTGAGTAACCCCTGCTTCTCTCCTAGTCATCCTGGCCAAGTATGGTCTGGACGGGAGGAAGGACACCCGCGAGGTGACCAGCAACTTCCTCAGCGACGGCGCCGAGGACGACAGCCTGGGCGACCCCAGGCTGGAGAAGCTGTGGCACAAGGTACCCGTGGGCACGTGCGCAAACCCCGGAGCTCGTGTCCTCGCATCGGGAGTCAAGGGGGCTGTGATGGGAGCCTCTGCTCTGCGCGGGGGTCTCCCCGAGGCAGCAGTTTCTTCGTGAACCTGGGCGCTGTCTCCCTGTAGCTGTCATCTCTTTCCTGTTGAGCGCACGCACTCTCAGTGAAGGAGTTGTATTTGGTGTATGAGCCCTTAGAGCTTCGACTATCAAGAACCTGTCAACACCCCGTAGGCGTGTGGTGTCACGTGGGCCGCGTTGCTCACTTTGTGTCTGTTTAGTTTTGCGGTTGATGCTGTAGACGGTTTCTGTGGTTGGGAAGGTGTGCTCACGGGGGGTGGGGGGGGGCGGTGTCTGGGAAGGGTGGGTGGCGCTGGGGCACCCCCAGGCAGCCGTCTGGGCCAGCCGCAGCGAGGCGCCCCCGCTGCACTCCCCTCCACCCACCGGCTCCTGTCCAGCACGTTCTGCCTGGACCACACTGAGTGGGTCAAGAACTGGAATTCTGGCACCAGCCCGTGTCCTTGGTCCCAAGGGTGGAGCTTGGAGCTGGAGCAGGAGGGAGGGGGCAGAGTCTGCTGTGGAGCTGTTGTCCCTAGACCTGCCTTGTCGCATGTCACTGCACAGCTCCAGGGGACAGGTGGGGTGACAGTGAGGCGACTGGCCCCAGGCGCCTCCTGGGAGGGATCGCCGCTCCCCACCCCCAGCTGGCTTTGTGGCCATGTCCCCATCAGCCTCTGAGATGTTCAGGCAGGAGCAGTGACGGTGCTGATTTTCCTGCCACCCCCTGGTAAAGGGTCCTCAAGGCAAGAACAGGGCCCGAGCACTTCACACGGGAGCAAGGGCCTGCCTGACCCGAGGGGATGGCCACCCATGTGACCCCGGGTGGACACAGCCCGCAGGGGGCACCCAGAGTGTGGGCAGGTGGACACGGCCCATGCTGTGGTTGCCCCGAGGTGTGGACAGGGGGACACGGCCCATAGTGGGGTTGTCCTGAGGTGTGGACGGGTGGACACGGCCCATGGTGGGATTGTCCCGAGGTGTGGACAGGGTGACACGGCCCGTGGCAGAAGTTCACTCAAGGTCATCTTCCTCTTAGGCAAAGACCTCTGGGAAATTCTCCAGCGAAGAACTGGACAAGCTGTGGCGAGAGTTTCAGCACCACAAAGAGAAAGTTCATGAGTACAACGTCCTGCTGGAGACCCTGAGCAGAACTGACGGTGCTCCCTGCCCCCGTGCCCTCCCTGTGCAGCCCTGGCTCCAGAATGCTCCAGGATGTTCTAGAATGGAGCTGCCGGGGGAAGAGAGAGGGAATGGGTGTGAGGGATCCAGTGCTTTTTTCTCAAGACTGCCCAGTTTTCCAAGTGGGAATCTCACTGTAGGAACCCATCAGGGTGCTTTTGTCAGTTGCACGAGTGTGTTTGGTCAGAGGAAACATTTCTTTAGTAACATGGGTCATCTCTGTGGTCACCACTGGCCATCTCTGTCCTCACACAAACGGGTAGTCACTCCCTTTTGATGCCTTCTGACTGGCGTGATCTTCTCTGTGATGGCGCCATTGTTTTGGACTCAGGACCCCCCCCTCCAAATCCGTGGTTTTCCCACCCTCAGAAAGTCAGCAAACTGTAGGAGGTCGTGGAATCCAGAGTCGTCGTCGGGGTTACTAGGGGAGCTCAGGGTCGTCCTTGCGAGGGGCGGTCCTGAAGCGCATGTGCTGACGTCCACACCTATAAAAGGACGAGGCGGTGACAGTCCATGTGGGAACCACAGAGGCTGCTGGGGGGCGATGCTTCCAGCAGGAGCGAGGGAGAAGTCTTGCCCTCCCGGTGGTGCGGGTTCAGGCAGACTCCGCGGGGATGCGGCATAGGGCCATCTCAGGTCCTGGTGTCCTGGGCCAGCCCTCGAGGCAGAGATCCTCACCAGGTGCTTTGCTTCTGTTCCCGCAGAGACTCAGGAGAACGTCATCGGTCCCGCCGACGTCAAGGAGGAGGTGCTGCACAGCAAGCATGCGGAGCTGAAGGACCGGCTGCGGGGCATCAACCAGGGCTTTGACCGCCTGCGCAAAGTCAGCCACCAGGGCTATGGCGCCGAGGCCGGTACGCTCGTGGGCCTGTCCCCACGGGGGTGATTGTCCATCCGTCTGTCCCAGTCGCCTCTGTGACCCAGAACTGTCACGGGGGACAGAAGCGGGGAGCCCCGGGGCAGGCACCCTCCCGTCTGTCTCCCCATTCTCAGCAGGCACACCTGGGTTTCTCTCCCTGGTGGTCACACTCAGCTGTACTTGACTCTCGTGCCACCCCTGTGACATCGTCAGTTCTCCCTGGGCCCTGCATCAGTCGGGACAGCTGGTTATGTTGCAGTAACAAATAGCGTCACCCTTTGCTGGCCTATACCAAACTTCCTCTGGCTCGCGCTGCAGGTCCGTAGCGGGTGGGCCGGTGTCTCTGCTCTACTCCTCGCTCCAGGCCCCAGCTGTTGGTGCCCTGTGGGGTTTTCAGGAAGTCAGTCAGGTTGTCATTTTACCCAGCTTCTAGCCATCCCGTTCATTCGTCCTCCACCGTGTGGTTACGGAGCACTGACCACGTGGCGGGTGCTACTCTGGACCCGGGGATGCAGTGGGGACGCGAGGCAGAACGCCTGCCCCTCTCCAGGCCCAGGCAGAGGTTCCCTTGGGGCCCTGGGCAGGAGGTGGGGCAGCTGGTGCAGTGACCACTGGGCAGGCAGCTGTGGCCAGCTTGTTCCCGGTCTCCTCCAGGGATGGAAGGGAGGCGGGTGACCAAACTCGGCACTCCTTGCTACGTGCACTCGTGAGCACTGGCTGAGGTCAAGGGGTCCCTTCTGTTTGCTTTGCTTGGCCTTGAGCTAGAAGGACGAGCAGTGGCCTGAGCCTCAGCCCAGGACTGGGGGTGGGGGTGGATGGACAAAGCCCTGCCCTGGATGCCCCAGGGTACCTGCAGTCTCCCGATGCCCGCCACCCCTCACCACCACACACACTCTGCTTGTGCTCTCGTCCTCCCCTGCTGCTTCCAGAGGAGAGGGGCATGCTGCGTTAGCTCTGTGCCGTGTGAAAAGCTCGTGCTGACCGAGGAAGGTGAGGGCATCGCCGAGGCCACGTTCCAGCGGGTCCTGTGAACTCTAGAGTGACCGCGAGTGGGAAGGATGCTGGGCGTGCTTCCTGAGGACACTGCACACACACGTGCACACACTTCTATCACATACACGTGCTCAGACACACACGCGCGCACTATGTCCCTGGGGCCAGGTGGGACATGTAGGCCCCGGGGTGTCACAGGGGTGCCACCACGTGGTCCCTGAGATGGCTTTTGCCCTCCTACCAGAGTTCGAGGAGCCCCGAGTGATCGACTTGTGGGACCTGGCCAGGTCGGCCAACTTTACGGAGAAGGAGCTGGAATCGTTTCGGGTGAGCAAGCGTGAGACCATGCTGCCTCAGCAGCATCAGGTGGCAGCATTTCTGATAACGTGGGGAAGGCTCTCGTGCTTCTTGCTTTAGTCACAGCAGATTAGCGTTCTCACGGGGGCTTTTCCTTGTTGCCCTCTGTCTCACCGTTGTCTGGTCACGGCCCGTGTGGGACAGAGCTGGCCTCCAGTGAGTGGAGTCTGAAGCCGTGAAGACCCTACGTGGCACCCTGGCAGTGGGCCTGGAGGGCAGGGTCTTTGGTTGTCTGAGCATCACCTCAGTGTGGGTCCTGTTGTGCCAAAGCCACCACAGGCCAGTGGGTCAGGGATCAGTGAAGGACACGGGCTGTGGGCATGAAGCTGCCGTTTCCTAAGATGGGAGCCCAGCGAGAGTAGAGTCTGCTGGGGGGACCGGGAAGCTCGAGGTGGGGCCTGGAGGCTGAGGGGTGGCAGGGAGGATGGAAGAGGCAACAGCCCTGAGTGGCGGAGGGAGCAGGGAGGCCCCTGAGCATTAGTCATCAGCTTGGATGAGAACCAAGACGTGGTGTCGGGACACGCAGGGAAGTCAGAGCTTGTCCAGCAAAGGTCCCCGTGCTGGGCCTTGGTCCTGAGCAAGGTGGACAGGCAGCCCCTCTCGGAGCTTAGGCCAGTTCAGAGGGACGCATGTCGTGAGCTGTTGTGGACCCTGGCCAGGGCAGTTGGCGCCTCCCTGGAGGCCCCAAGGAGGTGACAGCTGATGGGGACCAGGACTGTGGTGGAATTGGCGGTGGGACGCCTGACCAGGGTGCGTCAGGCGGGCAGGGGCTGACAGAGTGGGGGCGGAGAAGGGAGGACAGTGCGAGGGTGGCCAGAGTCACCCTGTCACCCAGCAGGACCCCATCCCTGCCCCAGACGTGTGGCCTGCCCGCGGTGTTCTCCTGAAGCAGGCGTCACGTTTGACCAGGGACACCAGACAGGCGTTAAGGGCATGTTGGGGAAAATTCAGTTGTTTAAACATTATTCTAGGAGGAGCTGAAGCACTTTGAAGCCAAAATTGAGAAGCATAACCACTACCAGAAGCAGCTGGAGATTTCTCACGAGAAGCTGAAGCACGTGGAGAGCTTCGGCGACCGAGAGCACGTCAGCCGGAACAAGGAGAAGTGCGCCCTGCTGGAGGAGAAGACCAAAGAGCTGGGCTATAAGGTGGGTGTCTGCAGCACCGTGTGCTCAGCACGCCGGCCCGTCTCCACAGGGGAAGCGGGTGACGGCTACATCGGCGCCTGGAGTGCAGCCTCCGGCCTCTGGAAGGGGGCCTGCCTCCCCGCCGCCGCGTGTGTGCCCCGCCTCCGCTCCCTGAGCCTCAGTGTCCTCCTCTGCGGCGGGAGGCGGTCATCCGTGCCCCGTGGAGCTTGGTGGGGGCATCAGACCCACAGCTACCTGCCTGGTCCTGCGGGGGGCCGTGCGGCCCTGAAGGGGGGCTGGCTGGGCCATCCCCTCTGGTGTGGGGCAGGGGCTTCCCAGCTCTTCCCGCCCCCACCCTCCCCTGGGCCTGTTCAGGGCCAGGACACCGCACCGCTGCTCACGCTCTTACTGCGTGACTCGCGGGGGTTATGTGTGCGCACAGGTGAGGCCGGTGGGTGGGGCTGGAGCCCGGGCTCCTCCAGCTGCACCACTGGCGTCTTGGCCCCAAGAACGTATGGCCGGTCACTGGGTCTGCCCATCCCTCGCTCTGTACGCGTAGCCTGAGACGGCTTTGGAGTGTCCCGAGTGCACGTATGGGCAGCAGTCTCCCAAGACGTTTGCCTGGTGGGCGTGGAGGCCGCATTCATCCCACAGGACGTGGGGACCAGCTCAAGGCAGCAGCGGGTGGCCGAGTAGGTCACCTCGTGTGTGCAGCTCAGCGGGCTCCTGTCTAACCTGGATGGGGATCAGTCCATTATGGGGTGACGTTTGAACCCCAAGTGATACATAGACGTAGGACAGCTGAGACTGAAACGGGTCCCCGCTGAGGGACGCTTCGCATCCGTGGAGTCTGTCTCAGACCCTTGAGGCTGAACACCCGACCCTGCAGGGCCACCAAAGGTGGCGCAGGCCCCAGGCTAGCGACTGCTTCCTGCTCTGTAACGGCCAAGGTGGGGGTGACCGGTGCCCTGTCTTGGCGCTGGGTAGGTCATTTGTGGTGAGCTCACAAATTGGGGCACCTGTGTGGCATCAGAATGTGAAGGGCCCTCTATCCAGAAGAGCTGCGGTTGTACAGAAGAGTCTGGAAACAGATGGGCCAGGTTGCCTCTGGAGGGAACTGGGTGGGAGGGAGCCTGTTGCATGCCTTTTGAATTTGAACTGCAGGGGTGATACGTTACCTATTCAAAAGGAAGTAAAACTTAAAAAGTAAGAGGAAGGAAGAGTTACCGAGAAGGAGGGGTGTGTATGGATGTGTACCTGCATCTGGCAGGCGTAGCGGGGAGGAGCCAAGTGCCCGGCGCAAGGGAGGGCAAGGCTAAAGTTAGCATCGTGCTGCGAGAAGTCGCAGAGAGGACCTCCTCTGCGACAGATGAAGGTAAAAAGTGAGCGAGTGGTCCTGGCTTCACCTGAGCGTGGAGAAAAGATGCCCTGTCAGTGGGAAATGTGTGGGGATTGGGGCGAGGGCAGAGGAATGCCCAGTTGGTTGGAGGGGAGCCCCTGAGAGGAGGCACTGGAACCGTCCGCATGTTCCTCCCCTGGCACCAGCCTGCAGGGCTCCACGGGGATCAGGAAAAGCCGCAGGAAGAGGGAGGCCGGGCCGTGGGATGCTGACGAGGCCCCTGCCCTCGTCTTGCTGCGGCGGAAGAGCCTCGAGGAGCCGGGGAGGCGTCCGCGTCCGCTCACGGCTGTGGACACGGCAGGGAGATGGCAGAGAGGCACCCTCTTTGTCAGCGTGATCTGCTCCTGGTTGCTTGTTTTTAGTCTTCTGCAGCAGGGGTTTCTGGCTCACGTTGAGCTGCTTGCACGATTTGTTCATGGCAGGCTCTGGACGGGTGGATAAGGGAAAGTAAGACAGCAGGGCTCAGAGTTCTCCTTTCCAGATGGCGTATCTCACACCGGGGCAGGTCTCCTCACTGAGTCTGTCCTCTGCTCTGCCCTGCAGGTGAAGAAGCACTTACAGGACCTGTCCGGCCGCATCTCGAGAGCTCGCCACAACGAACTCTGACGGACCGGGGAGCCCGGCGGCGCAGGAAGGGAGGCACCGAGGGCCTGGGTTTTCCTGAAGACGGGCGAGGTGCTTTGGGATGGCTTTCACGTGAACAGAACCTCAGGAGGGCGTGATGGGGACTGGCCATGTGGGCCCTAGCAGGGAAGGGTTGCTTCAGGTGCCGCTGTTGGCCTGGCAGGGGATCTGCGCCATCGCACCCCCGCAGCCCTGACTGGCAGGCACCTTGCCCTCGAGCAAAGCCGATGGTGGCCTCCGGTAAGAACGCTGGTTTCCAGCTGCCCACCGAGTGGCGGTCCTGTATGCTACAAGGTCACAGTTTGCATCAAAATCTTGCAAATCTGCCACCAGAAATACCGTGTACAGAAGTCTTTAATATATCACAGCGTGTCAGTCGGGAGATCGTTGAGCCTCAGTTGTCTCTGTCTCGTGTCTGCTCGGCCATGGCGCCTTCAGTCACAGGTGTGGTGAGCACTCTCGTCACTGCCGGCTTGGAGGTCCCTCTTCTGCCCCCATGCATCCCCGTTCTTCTCTGCTGCATGAGGTGACCACAAGGGCCGGTGGCCTTTGCGGTCACCTCTCCCCCGGTTTGGAGTTGAAATAATGGGGTCGAAAAGCCAGGGCAGAGAGGGACGGCACTGTGATCTCTGGCCTGAGGCCTGCTGCCAGATCACTTGGCACATTTCTCCTCCCACCCCTGCATGTTTGGGCGGGAAGAGCCTGACAAGCCTGCAGCGCCTCCATGCCAGCAGAAGTGCCCAGTTCTCTCACTGAGGGAGAGCGCTGGGGGCCCTTTTCTGACTTCACAGCCAAAGTCTCAGTCAGCCATCTCGCGCGGGTCCCAGGTGTGAGCCTGGAAGAGACTCGACCCAGGCGCTGCGTTCCGGTGTCGGCCGCGTCTGGATCTCGGCTCCATGCCGGAGCTGCCAATCACAGATATTCTGTTAGCTGTTGTTATAAGAAAACTCCAGGCCCAGGGCCACATGCCAGGACTTTAGGTGTCAGGGCACCATGGGCGGGGCCAGGCAGCCCGTGTGCAGCCCTGTTTATTCAGGGATCACTGGGCAAGCGATGGGCCTTCTGCAGGGCCCTGCACTGCTGTGGGTCCCCGCCACAGGAACCTCACTCTGGGCCTCCATGTCGTGTCTGCCACTGACCAGCCCGGCTGGTGTGTCGCTCCCGGCCATGGCCAGGCCTCGGGCAGGGCTGGGGTGACTGCAGTCAGGCGCAGTGTCCGGGCCTCAGAGAAGTCTCAGTGACAGGCTCCCAGGGTGCGGTCTATAGGGCTCAGAGCTCCAGGCCACACACTCAGTGCTGAGTGCCTCTGTGTGCGGGCACAGCCGGGCCCTCATGGGGTTCACAGTCTGGGGGTGCGAGGCCCAGGATGAGGCTGGGCCCAGCACGTGGAGGTGAGCAGAAGAGGACACTTGACTCAGTTTACCACCTGAGGAGCCGACAGCCTGGAGGGAACTCCTGGCCTTGAGACACATCTTTGCTGTGGTTTCTTGTTGCCCCTGGCCCTGGAGGAAGTCGTAAGGAGGAAGCCCCCCAAGCCAGTGGGCCAGTGGCTGCATTGTTTGTTTTTAGCTTCTAAACGATCACTTGGAAGTAAGAGGTGCATTCGTGAAAGTGCACAAAACACGTGTCTGTGGCTCCGTGGGGTACCCCGGGTGAGCACCGTGGACCCACCCCCAGGGCAGGAAGTAGAGGTTCCCAGGATCCTAGGCCCCCCCAGTACTCCTCTCTTCTATAGCTAACTACTCGCTTGTGTCCCCCCAACATTTGTGTGTTGAAACCTGATCCCCAGTGTGATGGTATTTAGAGGTGATTAGGTCACGAAGGTGGAGCCCTCACAAATAGGATTAGTGCCCTTATAAAAGAGACCCCAGGGAGCTCCCTTGCACCACATGAGGGCACAGTGAGAAGACGGCCATCTGTGAACCAGGAAGCGGCTCCTCACCAGACACCGAGTCTGCTCACACTTTGGTCGTGGTCGTGGACTTCCAGCCTCCAAAACTATGAGAAATAAATGTCTGTTGTTGATACGCCGCCCAGTCTGTGGTATTTTGTTATAGCGGCCTGAACAGACTACGAAACACTCTCGACTTTTAATAAGGTTGGGTTTCCCTGTCTGAACCTCAGAGACATGAAATTATAGCGTAGTGTAGTGTGTCTGTGTGCACGCGCACACGCGCGTTGTCTGGCTTCTTTTCTTTTAATGGATATGTTGCTGAGATTCAACCACGTCTGGAGAAGAAATTTGTTCCTTTTTATCGCTAGGTGGTATTCCATTATATGAATATACCACACTGTTTTAATCCATTCTGCTGCTGATGGATATCTGAGTTGTTTCCAGTTTTGGATAACAATACCAGTTGGAAAGGGCTGTGGTGAACAGAACATTCTTGTGTGCGTACGTTTTCTGGCTCCGAGGAGGAATATCGATGGGTCCTGCCGTGCACGTTCACTCACACGCAGTCAATGACTCCTGGTGGCTTCCCACAGGCGGTGCCCCCAATCACACTTCCACCAGCAGGACGGTGTGACTGCCAAGACTTGGTATTATCTTTGTCGACATTCTGGCTGGTATTAGTGAGATCTGACTGTGGAGTCCTTTCTGCTGTATTTGAGGTTATTTTCTGTGTGAGAGAGAGAATAGGAGGGAGGGAGTACACACCAAAAGCACGGTCCTCGGTGTGGGTTTGATGAGCTGATGTTTGTAATTCCCTGTGTAGCCACTGCCCCAAACAAGACAGAGCGTTTCCTTCCCTCCAGAAAGCTGTCCTTACCAGGGCCGACCTCTCTGTGGCTTTCCGCACCAGAGCCCACTCTGTCTGTTCTTGTGTTTCACGTAAATGGAATTAGGCTGTTTTCCTGTGTCTGGTTTCCCTCACCCGGCATCTGCGTTTCGTCCAGCGGGTGGGTGCAGCAGTAGCGGAGCCCTTTTATTGCTGACGAATGTCCGGTGCACGGATGTCATTTGTTGATGAACGTTTGGATTTCCAGTTCTGGTTGGAGTCAAATTCATTTCTTCCCTATGTCCCAGCACTGTTCGTTATATAGCCTTTTTTCCCTTTGTCAATTGATTTGGCTGGTGCCTTTGTCAAAAATCAAGTGAACACGCGGTGTGGGTCTGTTTCTAGACTCTGTTCTCTTCACTGGTCCGTTTGTCTGTCCTTATGGCAGACAATGGATTATGGCAGCTTTATAGTGATCTTGAAATCAGGTAGTGTGCATTTTCCTCTTCTTTTTAAAGATTCATTCAAGGTCTTTTGCATTTTCATGTATATTTTAGAATCAGCTTCTCAGTTTTTACAGAAAAGCCTACTGGAATTTTGAGAGGAATCCCCTTGAATACATAGGCCACTTTGGGGAGAATCGACATCTTGACAGTGTTGAGTCTTCACGCCTTGAATGTTGTCCGTAGCTCCGTTTAGGGAGCTCATCTTTCATTTCTCTCAGCAATGGGCTATTTTCTGTGCCCAGGCCTTCCAGGTTCTCTTTAGATTTATTCCTGGGTACTGGATGTTTCATGCTATTTTGAATAGTATGTTTGTACTTCGTTTTTCAATTGTTTGTTTCATGTAACGATCTCATATCCTGTACCCTAGATCCGTGTATTAGCTCTGCATACTTGCTTGTGTCATCTGTCAATACGAGTGTTGCCTCTGCTTTCCCATCGCTGTGCCTTCTCTTTCTGCACTGGCCGGGCCAGCCAGTCCAGTGCTGAGGAGCAGTGGCAGAAGTGGACATCCTTATCTTATTCTTAGTGGAGTCGTGGTCGTTCTTTCACAGTGGAGTGAATGTTAGCTGCAGGGCTTTTAGGGAAGCTCTTACAGATGGAGATTCTATCCTGGTTTGCTGAGAGTTGTTCATTAATGAGTGTTGAGTGTTGTCAACTGCTTTTCGTGTATCTGTGGAGGTGATCAGAGGGGTGTGCTTCTTTACTGCGTTGCTGTGGTGAGCACACCAACTGCGTTTCATGTGCTAAAATAGCCTTGCACTCCTGGCTACATCCCACTGGGTCCTGATGACTGTCCCTTCTCTGTGTGACCAGACTAGATTTGCCAGTACTGGGTTAGGGACTTGTATCCCCGTGTGGTGTTCGTCTTCTATTACAGAAAGTCTCTGTCATCTTTTGGTATCAGCAGTACATTGGCCTCCTAAAACAAGTTGGGACATGTTCCCTTCTCCATTTTCTGCCATGGTTTGTATAGTATTGACATTGTTTCTTTCTTAAATGTGCAGTAGAATTTATGGGTGAAGCCATTATAGGCCTGGAATTTTCCTTGTGCTAAGATTTTTGATTAAGAACTCAATTTTTTAAAATAGATAGGAGGCTGCTTAGATTTTCTAATTCTTCTTGTGTCTTTTTTTAAAGATATGTTTGCCCAGGAATGTCATCTGAGTTGTCAGAATAATTGGCAAAAGGTTGTTGGTGACAGCCCCTTGGCTCGGTGATGTCTGTTGGATTTGTGGTGACTTTCCCCTCTGTCAGCCCTGTGCTGGAATTTATGTTTTCTCTTCTCTGATCAGTCCAGCTAAGGGTCCTTGATGTTATGGGTATTTTTCCCTCAGAGTCAGTTTCAGGTCATTGACTTTCCTCTGTCGTTTGTCTGCTTCCTCTTCATTGACTCTGCTCGTCCTCTTTACCGTCCCTTCTATTTATCTGTGTTCAATTTGCTGTCCTTGCTCCAGCTTCTTATGATGGGAGCTTAGATCATTGATTAAACATATAGGGGCCGGCCCGGCGGTGTAGCAGTTAAGTTCATGCACTCCGCTTCGGCGGCCTGGGGTGTGCAGGTTCGGATCCTGGGTGCGGACCTACACACCACTCAGCAGCCGTGCTGTGGCGGCGTCCCTCATGCAAAATAGAGGAAGGTGGGCACAGATGTTAGCTCAGGGCTAATCTTCCTCCCCCCCTAAAAAAAATAGAAGAATGGACAGTACAATTAACAAGCTTGATCTACTGCGCCCATTTAGAGAAAACATTCTTAAATATACATGGAACGTTTTAAAAATTGGCTCTGTACCAGGACACAAAGCAAATGCCAATAATTTTCACAAAGTAGGTTAGAATGACACAGATGACATTCTTGACCTCAGTGCAATTAAGGAAGAAGTCAGTAACAAAAGAATGGAAATAAGTACGGTTAGAAACTTTAGAAATGCACAGGGATCAAAGAATAAACCGTGTCAGAAATTAGAAAACATTTTCAATTGAATGGTAGTGAAAATACTACCCACCAGAACTTTGGGGATGTGGCTGGAGTGATGCTTAGAGGGAAACTTATAACCATAAATGCTTGTTTTGAAAAAGAACAAGAGAGTTCCACTTCCAGTAACAACAGGCTGGCTTATCTGGACCCTCACACTGGAAATAAATGTGTTGTATTAAATAATACACAGATTTCCTCAAAAGCAGTGGACTCGGACCACCTGTGAAGGTCCGCCCGAGGCAGAATTGAGGGAGCCGGAAGACAGTGCTGCACTGGAGCACTGAGCGCCTCGCCCCAGGGCTCGGCCATCCAGGTGCACTGGGTTCCAGCCCTGTGCCTCCCTCGGGGAGAGGACAGTTTTTTAATGGATGAAAGAATTAGGCCCCTTACTGGAGAAGACGTCCACGAGGCCACTGAAAAGGCGCCCAACGTCATTAGTCATCAGAGAAAGGCAAGCTGATGAGCACCCATTAGGAGGGCTGAAATCAGGACAGCCCTGGGCCGAGGCTTGGTGACAGTGAGTAGCTACCGGAACTCTCCTGCTGCTGCTGGAGCATACAGAATGCCAAACTACCCTGGGAAACTTGGCAGTTTCTTTTAAAACTGAAACGTTTGCTCATCCTGTGTCCTGGTGATTCCACTACTGCTCCTATCCAAGAGAAATAAATGTGTCTGTCCACAGGGGACCTAAACAAGAACGTCATAGCAACTGTATTTCGTTTAAAACCAGAAACAACCTAAATGACGCTCAGTGGGAGAATAGGTAATAAATTCTGGTATGTTTGTATGATGGAATATGGGAACAGTTGAAAAAGAATGAACTGCTGCTACAACATAGAGGAATCTAAAAACATTATGCTGAGCAAAAGAAGCTAAAGGTAAGAGACCAAATTGGTCCATAGGGATGGAAGTCAAATTCATGGTCAGCTGGCGGGGTGGGCGTTGCCTGGGAAGGGGCAGGAGGGAGCTGTGATGGCAAGTGCTCTCTGTCTCATGTGGGTGGTGGGTACACGGGTCACGCGTGTCAAAGTCTGTCAAGTGTACACTTAGGATTGTGTGGTTTTCTGTTTGTAAAATATAAGAAAGTCCTCAGAGATAAAAGTGCACATATGAAACAAGCACAGGATGCCATAGAATATAGTGAGAACAAAAGGGCTCTTGGGAATTAAACATTTGGTGGCAGAAATAAAACACCCTGAAGACTGAGAAATAAGAGTGGAGGAAATCACACTGAAGTACCACAAAAAAATGGAAAATAAAAGAGAAAAAGTACAAAAACTTAAAAAGAGTGACCTCGGTGGTCCAGCAATCTGAATAATAGGACCCAGGAGAGATCAGAGGACGTGGAGAAACCAAGTAATTCTACAACAGTTCCCGCAGCTGCAGAGCAGGTTTCCACAGTGAAAGGCCCCGTAGAGGAGGTGGAAATCATAATTGTGCAACTAAAAGCGGAGGCAATGAGAAGATTCCAAATGTTACCAGAAGAGAGGAGAATGGAACTCAGGACAGTTGGAAGGGCACCACGTGTACAGCACAAGCTGCGGGTTTGCAGAGCAGTGCCTTCGAGGTTGTGAAGGAAAAGCATTTCCAACCGAGGATTCTGTACCAACCCAGCCGGCAGTAGGTGTGAAAGGGAGTACAGATGTTTTCTAAGCATGTGGGCACTCAGATTCCCCCTGTGCCCTTTCTTAGGTTGCTGCTGCTTAAAACAACAGAGGGAAACCAAGAAAGAAGACGTGAAACCCACGAGGAAGGGTCAACCCAGGAGGGGCTGTGGGGTAAGAGCTGCACAGTGGGCTCCTGAACGGAGCAGGCCAGGAGGTTCCAGAAGAGACTTATTCAAGAAAATGAAATTGATTGACAGCCTAATAAGTTGGACTCTTTTGAGAGGAGATTCGTACGACTATGGGCGAGTTGACCGTATATTAATGATGAGTGTGCACAGTGAGGGGGTGGGGGTGCTGGGTCTTTGGTAACAAACCTGGTGCACCAATTTGATTCTAAATCATGTGGAATATATCTGATTAAAAATATTAACAAAAACATTACAAATCATTGTTATTGTCTCTTGATAAACAATCCGATAGTAAAGATCAACAGAGAGAAGCAGGCAGTTGGAGGAGAGACTCACGTCCGGTGGACGTAGTTTCCTGTGGAACTACGAGCAGCCTCACAAATAGTTGGAGGTGAAGCCACTGGGACGGCCCAGTCTTGGACCCTCCTGCTCCCAGCTGTCTGTCTTTACATCCGGTTGGGAAGACAACGTGACAAAGCCTGGAGAGTCAGGATGTGCAGCCTGAGCGGGCCCGGGCCTGCGCAGCGCCCACTCAGCATGGGTGCCACATCCTCGAGGCTGCACAGTCCCGGTGCCCATATGGACCCGTGACAACAGGCCGGCCCCGCCGTGTTGGGACTGCAGAGGTGGGGTGAACCGAGCGCCTCTCCCGCTGAGCAGAAGGCAGGCCACGGGCATGCCAGCAGTAGGTGCCATCCGCACAAACTAAGCAAGCCAAGCAATGTGGGAGTGCAGAGGCCAGACCCCGTGTGTGGTTACCTCTGGGCTGGGAGGCCGAGAATCCAGGCCTCAGCTCTTCTTAGGCTGGGTCGTGGGTACCCGAGGGTCCCTTGTCTGTGTGTCCAAAGTGTCCAGTGACACCTCCCTGTCTCCTTGCAGTCTCTCTCCCCAGAGACAGGGTCCTGGGTCCCTTCCCGAGACTGCGCGTGTGCACACACGTGTGAACACAGAAGGTGGCTCATGCTGCCCCACTGCCTGCCTGCTTTCCCCTGGGTGTCCCGAGGGCTTCCTCTCTGGGTGCGAGCTGCCTTTTGTTTTCACAGCCACGCAGCGTTGCAGGATGGACGTGCCCGGCCGCAGGCACCAGTCCCTGTTGACGGGCAGTCAGGTGTCCCGTCCCAACGCTCATATTCCGGGGTTGAGACGCTAAACCTAACCCAGTATGGGTGGCCCTGCAGCTCCTCACCAACCTCCAGCTGGGGGCACCCAGGGATGAGGCGACGCCCTGTGGGTCTGTGTACAACCCGCACAGTCTCCCTTACGCCAGCAGGAGGGCCCCAGCCTGGGCCCCCAGAGGCCAGAGGGGACCTGCGGGCAGAGGGCATGAGAGGACACGCAGGGAGCCAGGAGGGCAGTGGCCTGGGGTGTCGCTACAGGGTGCCGGGTGCCCCTGCCCTCAGCAAAGGTGGGGAGCCCTTCCTGGGCTCAAGCTGGGGCACCCCCCTCCACTGCTGTACTATGGCCTGTGGGCCTCACCTCGCAGCTGCAGCAGCTTTGCAGGGGTGACCCCGATGTCAGGTTCCGGCTGCCCTTCACAGCTCCGGAGGAGGGACAGGCACGTGTCCGGCCCTGCCTCGGCCCTGTGTGGCCGCCCTGGCTGGCTTAGCCCCAGCACTCCTGAAGCCTCCCTGGGCTGGAGGGCAGCCGCCATGCGTCGGGGCAAACCCCTGCCCGTGGCCTTGGCTGGCGTCCTCACTCCCGTGGCCCCTCCACTCTGTGGGCCCCATGGGCGCCTCAGTGAGCGCGGACGCTGGTCTCCCTGCACAGCACCCGCTCCCCAACCAACCATCCCTCACATGGTGCCCTTGGCCGAGCCTGGCTGACCCCGCAGGGAACTCGGCTCTTTCCCCGCAGCCACAGGTCTCCAGGTGGATGTTTGCCAGCAGACCCCTTTGCCACCATGGGGCAGAGGGCGAGGGGCAAACAGACTCGGGGGCGGGAACAGAAGGGGGCCCAAGTCCTGCTGGGCGTTGGGGTCTGAGCCCGGCCCTTCAGGATGTTTTACTTGGATGCCCACGACCCCATGTTAGCATCACCAAACAGCGGCTTATCCAACTCTGAAAACAGGAGACCCAGACGCAGCCACTCAAGGTCACTGGTAAGGCCCAGGACTCCAAGTTACCTGTTCCAGAGCTGGTGCGTGCTGCTTGCCTGGGGCGTGGACATCCAAGCCCCCTCCCGTCCAAGCAGACCCTGACACCGCTGGAGCCCTGGACTGGGGTGCACTGGCCATGCTTTAACCCCCACTTGCAGCTTAAAAGGAAAGTTCTGCTACCCTAGAATGTCCAGAGTGTGCTACTGGGGTCCTTCCAGACGGAGAGCCTGACTTGTTTGCTGGATCAGCCCCAGGGCCTTTACATCCCACCTGGGACATTCGCCCCCATGGGCTCAGGGCTGAGCCTGCTTCCCACCACCTAGGCTTGTGGGCTTCCCCAGCAGTCAGAGGTCAGCTCAGAAGACGGGGCAGGGCGAGGGGGGCTGTGTTCTGGGACCCACCAGCCCGAGGGACCCCAGCTGAGGAGGAGAGCGAGTGGAGTGTCAGCTGCTCGTGCTCCCCGTGGGCAGCTAACCAGATTCCCTGGGTCCCTGGTGGGCTGTGGGAGTGGGGGGAGAGTTGTGGGTGGGCTGTGGTTGGAGCCCCTGGCCCCATCTGGTCTCGGAGACCAGGGTAGGAGGCCCAGCCTGGTGCTTCCCTCTCATGCCCAGGGCCTCGGGAGGAACAGCAGGAAGCCCACCACCAGCTCTGGAAACTTCCCAGTGTCCAGACCCCCATCAGCCAGTGGAGCCGGGACCATCACTCCCCCGATCACTGAGTCACGGAAAGGCCACGTGCCTCCGGCAAGGCCACAGGCAGGGTCAGGAGGAAGCACACCCGGACCTGCCAAGGGGGGCTAACCGGGCCCTGAGCCCCTCCCCCGTGTCACGACGGCAGAACCGTGTCCAGGGCTGCAGCCCACTGCAAACAGCGTGAGACAGAGAAAGCACCTCATCCTTCAGGAAAATAATGTCGTTGTTAAAAATAGGACAGTAACCATTTTGAACTATTTACACGACTAACAGTGTTGGGTCCCCAGAAGCGACTCGGTCAGGTCAACGCGTGTGGGGCCACGTGGGCGTCTGACAGGTCGGAACGTGGAGCGATCCTCCTGCACCCAGGGCTCGGGCAGCAGTGGAGGCTCCTGCAAAGGGGGCAGCCGGGGGCTGGAGGTCCCTGAGCCGACGGCTGCAGGACGCTCAGTGTGTGTGGGGACACGTGTTTTGCTGAGACATGTCTGTATGGCTGTCATCAGTCGGGTGGCGGCCACCTCCAGGCGAGGGAGGGCGGTCTGCATCCCAGGGTCCATGAAACAGCTCCCAATCCCCCGGCCGCCTGCGGCTGAGACGCTGCCTCGGGTAACCATCCAGAAGCTCCCTGACACCGGGCACGTGGCCCTCCCGCCTGCTGAGATCCAGAGTGATTAGCTCAGGCCAGAAGAAGGGTCAGCTCTAGGCACCCATGACCAGCGAGGCGAGGAGGGCCGGAACCTTCCACCCACCCACACCAGGGCACAGGGACCAGCCATGCCCACCGTGCGGCTAGGAAGCCACGAGTCACGGAGCCTGGACCACCGGGGATGCAGCAAAGATGACCACAGAGAGGCCGGGCCCCTCGTGCCCCGGGCCGTTGCCAACAGAAGGGGGCGGCCTGCTTGGCCGCTCTGGATTGTCCAGTCGTGGCGGGGGTGTCCGGCCGCCTCACTATGGGGCCCCCTTCCTCCTCTGCTCCAGCTCCGGCAGCCGCTCCTCCCGGCTCTGTGCATGCCGGGCCCCCACCCGGTGGGCCACCTCGGTGGCTGTGATGTCGATCTGTGCGTAGCGGGAAGCGCCGGCCCCTGAAAACAGCCCAGGTGAGCCGGCCCCACTGTCCCCTCAGCTTCGCACGAGCCCCACATGGCGTCCCACGGAGGCCTCAGCCTGGACAGGGTGATGGGGGCTGGGGCTGGGAGCTCCACCCACACCATGCACCCAGCCAGGACCTGAGCGGGGAGGTCCCCGAGTGAGGACGCAGGCAGGGTGACACCTTCGGGGACACGGCTCAGCAGGAGGACGAGGACCTTGCTGAGGGCTGAGGTGCCAGGCATGGAGGTTAAGGGCTCCAGGGCCCCCAGGGATGCAGGCCCAGCACCTGTCGGGCCCCAGGCGGGGACGCACCTCGGATCCCCGCGCCCGCCTCCGGGAGCTCCAGGCCCATGTAGTGCAGCTGCGTCCTGGAGGAGGGGCTGGCGGGGAGGTTCACGTAGGTGGGCGCCTCGCGGCGCGGGCTCTCGGGCCCCAGGGCTCCTGTGGAGAGGGGCCTGTGAGTCCAAGGGCTGAGCTGACCAAGACTGTTCAGCAGAGAGCTCCTCACCCACCCCACCCCTCACATCTCCCACCCTCCACCTCTCCAGGGCCTAGGGGGCCTCCCCCACTCCCTGACTTCCCTGGACCATCGTTGCCCATCCTGAGACCCCCCTACGTCCCTCCTTGATCCAGGCACCCGCCTTTCTCTTCCCTTCACCACTGAGCTTCTGGAAAGGGTGTGCCCCCATCCCGTACACGCTCTGCCTGCTGCAGTGGGTGGGCCGCCACTGAGCTGCCCCCCACACAGGCCCCCATGGCCCGCCGGAGTCAAGCGACCACACTCTTCCATCCTCCCTGCCACCCACCCTCAGCCCCTCATTCCTACGACTGTCTCTCCCGGCCACTTTCTCCTCGGCTCCCCAGCGCTCTGCCCCTCCCAGGCAGGACACCCCTGCCCCAGCCCTTGCCCTCAGAGGTCCTCCTCGGTCACTCCGCCTGCTCCAGTCTTCAGGAACCCGCTCTGGACTGGTGACCCCCAGGGGACCTTCCCTGAGCACAGGCCCACACTTCCATCCACAGTGACACCTCCTCTGGGATGGCCCCAGGCACTTCAAGGCCCCTCCCCCGATCCAAGAAACTGCTCCCCTGCCCTGTCCCATGTCCCAGCAGCTGATGGTGCGGGCCACTCAGTGCTGGAATGAGGAGGTCCTGGGCAAACCAGGACCATTGGTCACCCCTGCTGGAGACCCGCTGCCCTCCAGGAGCACGGGCAGCACGAGCTTCCTTCGGGCCCTCGGTTGCAGGGGCCACACGGGGCACGGTGAGGTCATGTAGCTGGCCTCGATCTGGCAGCTCGCAGTGTCCTGCACCCTCATCAAACAGGACGGGCTGAGTGTTTCCAATCCCCAGAAAATCTCCGCTCCGAGGAGAGGATTTCCGTAAATCCGCTGCGTTTATAGCTCACGGAATCCACCACGAGAAAAGATGACCTCCGCCCACGCGGCCAGCAGCCAGGCACAGGGAGCACCTTGGTGGCCATGCAGAGCCAGGGCCCTCTGCCCCCCAGGCGGCAAGGAGGGGCCTGCGGCACCATGTCCACGGGGCATCCAAGGACCCATCCGTACTCCCAACAAACAGTGAGGCCCCTCCCCGGCCAGGCCAGGTGGGCCCTGGCACACAGAGGGGCAGACGCAGACCCTCCCCCGTGTCATCCGCCACAACAGGCAGAGGCGCCCAGGGGAGGCACCTAGACCAGCGGGGCCAGGGGAAATCAGGGCAGGCTGCCTGGAGAAGGGGGCAAGAGCCAAGAGGGGTGGAGACAAGCAGGGATGGCAGGTGAAGCAGGCGGGGGCAAAGGCCTGGCTGGAGCTGGGAGACCCGGCAGGGGGCTGAGATAGGGTCTGAGGGGAGTCTAGGAAGGAGGCCCAGCCTCCACACAGGGGCCTCTCAAAGCCAAAAGGGCCTCTGGGGCTTGACCCAAGGTCATGGCCTCTAAGGAGTGTTTGTGGGAGCCAGGGGGTACTGCGTCTCATATCTGCCCCAAACTGTGCCTCCCCCGGAGGAAAGCCCCCACCCCTGCTCTCCTTCCACGGCTCCCTCTGGTCCCCGCCCCACCCCTCGCTCACCGCCCATCTCCCTCGGCCGGTTCAGTCTGTTTGGGCTTCTTGTGAGCATCTTATAAGCTGCCTCACATGCTTCCCGGAACAAAGCCAAGAACAGATGAGTGCTGCCCGGCCTCTCCCCAGACCATGCAGGCCTGGTCCCACCGCCCTACCGCCACCCGCCCATCCCCGTGGCTCTGGCCACACTTCCTCGGGTCCCATTCATCTCTGTCCCCCGCCAGACCCAGGGCGCCACCCTCCCCAGCCCCTGGCCTCAGTGGAAAGGATCCGTGTCCCCCAGCAGATCCTGATGCCTGTCCTCCCCGCCCCATCAGCGCCGGTCCCGTCCCGGTTCCCGGGGCACGCACGCCTTTTCTGAGTAACAGACACCACCCAGGCATGGGTGGCTCTGGGGAGAGGCATCCAGGATCGCCTGGGAGGCCACCTGCAGCCTCTTGTTGTCAGGGGATGGTCCTCAGGGCCCCATCCCAACACGAGGACCCCCAAGGCCGGTGGGCATGGGGCCTTCCTGTGGGCCCATCTGACCCTGCTTGCCCGGGTCCCTGCCAGTCCTCTCCTGCCCCCGGAGGGATGTCCACTCCGGGTGGGCCTGGGCCCTGCTCGGCCTGCAGGGTCTGACCCCAAACGGATGCCACGCGCCTCTGAGGAAGGGATAGAGAGTCTAAGCTTGTTCGGGACCCGCCCCCCGCCGGAGGCTCCACCGAGAAAATGAGGCCCAGAGCTGACCCCTGACCTCCAGCCACCCCGCCCCACCCGCTCGAGGCCAACTTCCCCCGACCTTCAGCCTCTCTCCCAACTTGCTGGCCTCCCCCCCCCCCCCCCCCCCCCGAGAGCCAGCGTCCGCCGGCCTTCACCTTCTAACCCGGCTTCTCCAGGACCCTGGGGTGGCCCCGCGTCTCCCCCTCGCTCGCTGCCCGGACCTTCCCCACCACAGTCACCATCACCCCGACCATCAAGGGTCTCCCGGACCATCGCTCACCTCTGTTCTCTGTCGCCTTGAGGACACGGCGCCCTCCTAGAGGCTGGGGCTCCAGGCCAGCCCTGACTCTGTCCATGCACCCCTCCCGGGCAGGCTGGCCACACTCAGCCACCTGTCCTCCGCTCGCTGCCCTGCCTTGCCCCACCCTGGCCAGGGCTGGCCTGGCTGCACACTGCCACCCTTCTGACCTGTCACCCCTCTGGCCCCTGTGACCCCTCGGTCCACTGTCACCCACTGTCCACAATCACCCTCTGTCCACTGTCACCCTCTGTCCACTGTCACCCACAGTCCACTGTCACCCTCTGTCCACTGTCACCCTCTGTCCACTGTCCCCCACTGTCCACTGTCCCCCTCTGTCCACTGTCCCCCTCTGTCCACTGTCGCCAACTGTCCACTGTCACCCACTGTCCACTGTCACCCTCTGTCCACTGTCCCCCACTGTCCACTGTCCCCCTCTGTCCACTGTCCCCCTCTGTCCACTGTCCCCCTCTGTCCACTGTCACCCTCTGTCCACTGTCCCCCACTGTCCACTGTCCCCACTGTCCACTGTCACCCTCTGTCCACTGTCCCCCACTGTCCACTGTCACCCTCTGTCCACTGTCCCCCACTGTCCACAGTCACTGCTCTGTCCACTGTCCCCCACTGTCCACTGTCACCCTCTGTCCACTGTCCCCTACTGTCCACAGTCACTGCTCTGTCCACTGTCACCCCTCTGTCCACTGTCCCCCTCTGTCCACTGTCACTCCGCTGCCCTATCTGGTACAGACTTTCTGGCTGGGCTGTAACTGCGGCCACCTCCACCGCCACATCCCTTGTCCCAGGGCTGTACGGGAGCTGGTCCCAAAGCCGGGCCTACCTGCGCGTGCCGTCAGGATCCCAGGTGGGGAGGCAGCCGCTCCCTAGACCAAAGAGAACAGGCATCAGTCTGTCCACTTGCTCCCACTCATCCTGCCCCGTCCTGAGAACCAGATGCTAACCCCAGGGGGGACACAGGTCACTGGGGGCTAGACCACCCACAGGGGAGAGCAGCCTGAGGCTCGACTCCTTGTCTCCAGGGACCCCTCACCACGTGCCCTAGGACTGCGGCCGGCCCGCGAGCCCTGATGCCCACATGACCCCGTCTGGGGAGAAGGGTGGGAACTTCGGGCCCCCCGGCCAAACCTGGCTCTGCCTGTCCTTGTAAACACGTCTCGTTGGCTCACAGCCCCACCGTCCACCATGTGCGGCCCGCTGCGCAGCGGGATTTGTAGCCAGATGCACAGGGCTGTGACATGCGTGCCCTGGCCCTGGGCCCTGCCGGCCACTGTAAGCAGCACCTGCGAGAGGGTCCACCCGGGACCCCCGTGAGAGGAGCCAAGTCCCCCAGACCGCAGCATCTCCTCGCGGTGCCCCATTGGAGGTTCGGACAGACTCGGGGGAAGAGGGGTTGTTGGGCTGTGGTGGCCTAGAGCCGGGGGGAAGGGTCGGCCGGAAGATCAGGAGGGAGGGACGGTGACCCACGGCTGGCACGTTCATTGCTGCTGGGCTGCCATCTCCCAAAGCCCTCAGGACAGGCCACACCAGGGCCAAGGCAGATAACCGGAAAGGGTCGGGCATCCGCAGTGCTTCTGGGGAGCGTGCCGGGCAGTGGGGCCTCGTGGGGGGCGGGGTCTGGAATGGGGGTGCAGAAGCCCGACCCACTCTCTGGGAGGACAGTGGTGGGTGCCATGGACCCAGGACACAGCACCCTGACCCTGGTCCTGAGCCAGGCTGGAGGGACGCCCTGAGCACGCTGGGCTGGTCTAACCTGTCACATATATCAAGACATCCCCGTGCAGCCCTGGCGACTTGGGCGGGGTGTGTCTGAGCTCCGACACCTGGGACGAGAGCCCCCCCCCCCCGAAGGCTGTCACACACACACGGGCCTCTGGACCTGAGTCCTCGCCCACCTCCGCAGGCCTGTGACACAGGAGGTCAGCCACCTGCCTCAGGAGCCCCACGCGCGGCTGCTCAGAGCCCCACCTGAGATGGCACCCGCCTGGGGCCAGTCCTGCAGCTGCAGCGCCAGACCCAAACGCTGCCTGTGGGCGGGATGCAGCAAGACGCCATGGAAAACGAGCGGACGCAGACCCACCTTGTCCCCCCAGGGTGCCAGGACCAAGGTGGGGCAAGTGGGCTGCGCAGCCCCGGGGAGGTGAGAAGGACTTGTGCTGAGGGCCTGCTCCCCGAGTTGTCCCAGCCCTGACATCCGATAGAAAGCCCCAGGGCACCTGAGAAGAACCCCCACACTGCCCGCCCCACCCTGGGGAGGAAGAGAGGAGCTGGTGACCCTGCGGCGCCGGAGCCCCTCACGGCTCCCAAGCAGGAGCAAGAGGCCCACCACGTGAGCACGTTGGGGAGAACAGAGGAAGGCGAATGCCTCCTGCGACACCCCCACCATGAAAGGCTGTTCTGGTGCCCCGCCCAGCCCCACCGGGCAAGAAGCCACCGTGCCCACCACCTCATCCCCTGGGGCCGCCAGGGATCTGGGGAAAGACTGAGGCACGCTCACTCTGGGGGGCCAGGCCCTCCTCCTCCTGAGCCACCCCATCGCACTAGATGTCATGGGCTCCAACAGTCCCCAGAGGGTCACAGTGGTCAGCGGGCACTCCCACGAAGGGCCCCTCCCTCTTCTGGTGAGGACCTCATGCCATCGGCCCAGGCCCCACCCGCCCAGGTCCTCGGCCACGCCTCCTCCAGCCAAGGGCCCCCAGCAAGACCGAGTCCCCACCTGGCGGGCCACAGTCCACTCCTCCAGCCTCACCCCCAGATGGCCGTTCCCTGGAGTCCCAGCCATCAACCTCAGTCAAGGAGACCCGAGTCCACAGCCAGGATACCCACACGGGAGGGGCACACAGACGCCCAGCTCCAGCCCGCCCTCGCTTCACATGGCGGGGGCCAGTCACTCAGCCACTGGGGCCTGTCTGTTCTGGTCAGAGGAATGCCTGCCCCACCCCGGCTGCACCCACGCAGGAGACCCGCGGGAGAACAGTGGGACTGAGCCCAGGTGACGAGGGGCTCTGGCCAGAGCAGACAGCCCAGCCCCCCAGGGCTACCCCAGCCAGCTCCCCGGCAGCAGCCGCTCACAGCCTGATTTCTTTTGCAACAAGATTGGCAGGGCCTCTGGGGAGGTGAGAGCACCGTGTGTGTGATGACGACTCTTGTCACCAGGCCTCCACCCAGCACTCACGTGCATCCTCTCATCGATCCACTCGGTGTGCCCAGGGAGGTGGGGACTGGTGTCCCCCCTATGAAGAGGAAACTGAGGCTCAGACAGGTGTGGTGACTTGCCTGGGGCCACCAAGCTGGCCTTTCCCAGCGCTGCAGTGCAGCGGGAGCCCACCGGCTCCCCTGGCAGAGTCGGCCCCCACTGGGTGGTGAGCAAGGGTGAAAATGGGTGTGGCAGGACAGGGTCCTCAGGATGTGCAGGGGGTCTGAGCTGGGATCCCCGGAGCTCTGCCCGCATGGGGGAGACAGGGAGGGGCTGTGCCAGGCTCAGAGCCAAGACCCTCACTGGCCCAGAAAGCGGCGTGTCCCCCCTCACCTGCCTGAGCCCAAGGGACCACCAAGGACCTCACTGTGGCCTGCAGTGAACACAGAGGGACACACCACCTGTGTGCGCACACATCCCACAGACCACACACACACGTGTGCACACACCACACATGCATGCAACTCACATGTGCGCGAGCACGTGCACACCAAACATATATGTGCATGCAACTCACGTGCACACAGGCACACACCACACACAAATGCCTGTACATGCACACACATGCACATGCAAACATCACACACGTTTACACGTGTGCACCATGTTACACATGTGCACACGTTACACGTGCACACACCACATACATGCATGTGAATGCATGCGCGCACACACACACACAGGCCCCGTGGGCGTCTGGAGCCGCCTCTCCTTCTTCACGCCTCGAGCGCATTCAGGCTGAAGGCTGACTAGGCTGCGGGGTCTCACACTGCTCTCCTGAGCTCAGGCCAAGGGGGCTGGGCCCTGGATTCCAGAGAAGGTCAGAGGACCCCTGGGAGGGCCAGGGTGGGAGGTGGAGGGGGCTGGCCAAATGGAAAAGGACAAGACGCTAAGAAAAGAACATTTTATTTCCAGTCTAAGAATGTATTACAAACAGTGTCAGATTTTAAAAATGTAAAAGAGCAACAAACGTCCTCAGCCAGCAGCGCAGGTACAAAGCGGCAGATTTACAGGAAGCCGTGTGCCCTTGGACGGGGGCTGATTCCAGACCGTAGGAACGAAGCCAACAGAGAGTCCACAATCGGACGGCCACGGGCCACGCACCTCGTGGGAGCATCTGAAATGGCAGAACGCACACAGCAGGCCACGAGGCTGCACTCCATGCAGGTGAGCAGATGGACCCCGGAGGGCGCAGAAGGGGCACGGTGCCAGGGGGTGACCCACCGGCAGAGTCTGGCCTCTGAGTGCAAACGGACGGGCCCTCCGAGCCCTGGCAGCCTCTGGTCCTGACCCCCGCCTGCCGGCTCCCAGCCAGGAGTGCGGAGGGGAGTGCAGGGCCCCAGCACTGTCACAGCTGGGCCTCCTGGCAAGCTGACCCTGCTGAGCCGGCCCGACAGAAGGAGACCACTGCCCGGCCCTGCCCACTCCTCGCCCGAGAGCCGTCAGGTTCAGGGAAAGGCTGGTGTGGGGCGAGCCATGGGGGTCTTGAGTCCCAGACCCCACAAGTCCCTGGGCCTCCTGAGCCTCAGTTTCCTCTTCTGTGGGATGGGCGACCTGTGGATGCTGCTTTAGGGGCAGGCAAGGGGCAAACGGGTAAAGCTCGTCACACACACCACGTGGCGCACAGGGAGGTTAGTCTTGGGCTTGCATTCACAGGACTGGGGTGTCTGGGTGCTGTGGAGGGATTTGATTTTTAGCGGGCAGCGTGACTGTGCACCATGGAGGGGACCCGGGCTGAAATGTAAGGCCGTCCACGAGGCAGGTCGGAGAGGAGGCCTCCTGGCCTGAGCACCCCAAGCGCACAGCGCCAGCCGGCAGGGACGCAGGGCCCGCCTGCGCCCCCAGCACCTGATCCTTGGGCCTTGGCCTTTGCAGACCCCAGCCTGCCCCACGCAGTCTCCCACTTTCCAGAATGCACTTCTGCTGCATCCAAGTCGGACCTCCCCCACCTCGTGGCCCCTCCCAGAGGCCCCGCTCCCCCACCCACCGGGCCCTCCCCACTGAGCCGCACAGTCCAGGCTTCACCAATGGCACGCAGGGCAGCCCCTGGGCGAGGGGGCAAGTGCCCCCTCCTCTCCTGTGGGGGCGTGAGCGGGCCAAAGCCAGACTCTGGCGAGGCCTGGGCTGCGCTCTTAGGGCGGGGGGTTTACCTTGAGGCCTCCACAGACGGGACACGCGGAAAAGAAAGCGGGTGGGGGCCCGGCGGGGGGCATGGCCGCCTCCCAGGACTCCCCGAGGGCCGGGCTGGGCAGTGCGGGCTCGCCGCCGGGGGCCTCCGTCGCCTGTCCCCGCCGTCTCGCACCCAGCCAGCCGGAGGGACAGGCCGCGGACGTCTGGCCGCCCGAGTCCCCGGGCCCCGCGCTGTCGGGGCCGCCGTGCGCCGCGGGCGGCTGGTCGCGGGGGCCGAGGCGCAGGCTGCGCGGCGTGTCGTAGTGGGGCCTCAGCGCAGCGGGCACCTGGTACTCGGCCGCGCCCGGCGGGCAGGCGCACAGGCTGGGCTCGGGCGCCCCCGCCGGCGGCAGGCTGAGCAGCGAGCCAAAGTCGTCGCCAGCGCGCCACACGTCCAGGCTGCTGCCGGCGCAGGACGAGAAGCTGCCCGAGTAGGAGGAGTGGCTGCCCGTGGCGATGCCGCTGTCCGACGAGCTCTGGCGGCCGACCTCCTGCAGCTGCCGCGGCCGCAGCGCCTTCGGGGGCGGCCTCGAGGCGCCCAGCGCGGCCTCCCCAGGGGCCTGGGCCGCCGCCAGCCCGGGCCCCTCTTGCGACGTGCCGGCCGAGGACGAGGACTGCTCTGGCCACGCTGTGAGCCGGCTGCTGGCGCTGACGTCCGAGTGGCTGGCCTCCGACGACGAGCTGGACAGGCTGCGGTCATCCCCTGAGACGGAGAGCGGCGGCTGAGGCTGCTGCAGGGGCTGGGGGAGGTCAGCGGGGACTGGGGGGCTGGGTTAGAGCTGACGTCCAGAACCCACCCGACTCCCCACCCCATCAAGGCCGGCACTCTCGTCTCGAGCCCCGCCCCGCCCCAGGCCCCCCCTGGAGGCTGCAGCACACCGCCCACCAGAGCCCCTCTCCCCACACCGACCTCGCCTCCACTCCGGCCCTCTCTAGAACCCGCGCCCCTCCCCTCTGTCCCCCTCAGCCACCGCCCTCTGGAAACCCGATGTGACCCCCTCCCCCAGGAAGGTAAAAGCTCAAACTTGAGACGCACTGCTCCCAGGGGCGGGCCTGGACAGGAGGGGAGAAGGCCACCGTCCCCACTGTGCACCATCCCCACTGTGCAGCAATCAGAGGGCAGACAGGGCCCGCAGACCCCCCCTGCTCTGGCCGGGAGACCCCAGTGCAGCCCCCCGGGCTGGCCGCCCTCACGAGAGCTGCAGCGGCCCCCGAGGGGCTTCCCATGAACTGCAGCAACCGAGAGGCGTGGGCCGCTGAGGAGGGGCTCTGCTCCCTGCAGCCGGCACCCCTGAGCCTCCCTGGGCACCAGTGGTGAAACTGGAGCGCGAGAGGCCGTGGCCTCGCCCAGGCCACGCGGCTGTGAGCAGGGAATTCAAACCCCACCCGCCAGCCAGCTCTCGTGGCAGCACCACACTGCCCGTCAGTGCTTAGTGTTTGTGAAATGGTAAGGGAACAAACGAATGATCAGGAGGAGAGGAACAAATGAATGAACCCTAAGGAGATGAATGAAGAGGAGAAAAAAGAATGAAGGAATGAATGATCAGGAGGGAGCTGAATGCATGAATGAACCTGAGGGAAAGGAATGAATGAATGAACTTGAGGGAGACAAATGAATGATGAGGAGGAGTAATGAATGAATGATCACGAGGGAGCAAAATGAATGAATGAATGATCAGGACCTTGGAGGTCGGCTTAGAGGGACAGCCCCGCCCCTACTGCTGCCCCTCCCCACAGCCCAGGCCGAGGCCACAGCCCACCCTACCTCCGCTGCCTGGCCGGCAGGAATGGGAGAGGAGGCTGAGCCGCTTCTCCAACTGCAGGGCCTCCAGGGCCTCCTGGGCCACGCGCTCCTCCACCGTGGCGGGACCCCCAGGGCTCAGGTCTGCGGCGGAGAAGAGACTCAACAGAGGAGGAAACCCCAGCCCTCTCCCCGTAAGACCCTCAGCTACAACCCACATGCTGCCCAGGACGTCACGGTGAGCCCAGCACTGCCAGGGCCACGCACACCCGGGTCCAGCCCCAATGCCTGTCCCCCAGCCAGGACATCAACTTTGGGGCACCCAAACCACCCGCATCCAGATCTTCCGGCCACCAGCCTGTGTCCTGTGCCTGTGGACAGCCCCCCGGCCACCCTATGTCTGTGGACAGCTCCAGACTATCAGCCTGTGTCTTGTACCATGGACAGCCCCCCACTGACCACCAGCCTCTGTCCTGTGCCCCAAAGCTGACAGGCCTTGTGGTGGGGACCAACCTCGTGACACCCAGGGTCACGACGCCAGGCACGCCCTCCTGACCATTTTCCCATCTGGCAGATGGTGGGGTAGCAAGATGCTGGCGAGTACAGACTCACAGCTCAACCACCGGCCCTCCCTGAGCCCCACATCCACGTCTGCAAACTGCGGATGCAGAGACAGGGCGCCCCAGCCAGGGCGGCGCCAAAACGGGAATGCACAGGACGTGCTCAGGGCAGGGTGGACCCCTGACTCTAATCTCTCCCTTCCCCTTGCCGACTGTCTACAGGAGGCGGGTTCTGCCTCTGGGCCTCGGAGTCCACGTGGGTCTGACCGAGCAAGGGTCAGCACTAGAGGACACCTGAAAGTCAGGAGTGTGAGGCTTCTGCCCTCGTGCAGGCCACATCTCAGGAGTCCCCGACAATCACAGGGCTTCGATGAGACGCTGGCCAGGCACAGAGGGCGGAGCCCCACCAGCCCTGTCCACATCCCTGCCGTCTACACCCCCACCATCCACACCCCCACTGTCCATACCAACCCCCTTGGGCTCCCTGCCGCCCACACCACATCTGCAGCGCAAGGCAGGAGAAGGCCAGCAGAGGGCGATGCTGCACCGTCCAGCGGAGCCTGGGCAGCCAGCTCTGGACCCAGGGGCTGCCTCCTTCCTCCCTAGCCCATCTCCCACCCTGCGGCCCGTGTAGGGGGTCAGGAGGTTGAGGGGCCGCACTGGGAGAAGGGGGACCTGGCACGTCACCTGCCTCTGTCCTCCCAGGCGGCCCCATCTGCCCTCGCCCCGGCTGTGGTGCCACACAAGGAGACCGGAGGTGTGAGCTCATTGACCCTGCCACATGGCCGCAGGCCCTGGTCTCCTCCTGGACAACAGGACAAGCACTGCCTCACTGAGCAATCCTGGGTACCACCCACCCTGTGGGCCTCTGTCAAGGAAAGCCATAGTGACCAGGACAACCCCTTGTCCCTCCAACGGCAGCTGGGCTCCGGCCTCTCCAGCCAGAGGGCAGACCTCACCCCGGGGGTCCAGCACCGTCCCTGGCCCAGGACTCTGGACGAATGGTGCCAGGGAGGAGGGTGGGGACAGGATGAGGTAGGCTCAGTGCACCCTTGCGGCCCCCAGTGCACTGAGACCCCACACACCAGGCAACCCCACAAGTTGGCTGCCGGCCCGAATGCTGGGTGGCCGGAGCCAGGCCTGACCCCAGCCCCCAGTCCAGCGACCTCCAGCAGGGCCCTGACCGGCTCTGGCGGACGGGGCGGGCTCGGAAGGTGTCCTGGAGCCCCGCTCCAGGCTTCTCAGCTGCGCGTGGGCAGGAGGGCGGAGGCGGAGGCGGAGGGAAGGCAGCCCACCACGCCCGGCTGACAGAGCCAGCCCACCCTCCCGCCAGGCCCCGACCTGCACGCACCTGGGAGGACCGGCCGCAGCCCAAAGGGGCCCCTGGTCGGGGAGATGCCGCGGACGATGCAGTCGAACAGGAAGCTGATCCGCTCTCCCTCGGCCGAGGACAGGAAGAAGACTCCGGCCCCTGCAGGGGGAGGACAGGCCCTGCGTCAGCCGGGCGGGCACGGGTGGGGTGGGACCCTGCGGGGCGGGCTGGGGGAAACCTGAGCAAACCCACGAGACCACCCCGCCGGGAGCAGTGTCCCCAGAGCACCCTGTGTGAGTCTCTTCCTGGTAAGCCCGCCGCGTCCTTCACACACACACACACACACACACACACACACACACACACGAGTCGTCCAGGCGGCTGGGGCCACACACCTGGCTCTCCCGGGCCCGTGCACACCAGCCCTGCCTGGGCAACCTCGCTGCGAGGCAGGAAGGCGGTGGGAGAGGGAGTCCTGACCTGCTGGTCCCGGGTCTTCCGGGTCAGCCATCTCCGGCTGCTTCTGGAGGATGGTGCCCACGGGAGGAGGCCAATGAGGGCGTCCTGGCTGCACAGGAGAGCCCGGCTGCCCCTCCCTCATGTTCCCATGCTCATTTGAGGGACGGGGCCTGCCTAGATTGGGGTTCACATCCCTGCAAGGGCTGCGAGACCTCGGTCACGTGGGGTGACCTCCCCCTGGTTTCCTTCCCCGCGGCTGTCGTGAGGGCTAAATACAGGGTTGGTAAAATGCGTGTGGTGGTGCCTGCCCCACAAATGAGGCGTCCACCACTGCTGGGGCCACCGAGGCCCCCTCCCCTCTTCCCGGGTGCGTTTTCGGGCCAGAAACCGGAGCCCACGGCATAAAGGTACTGAGGCCGTGCCTGCGGGGCTCCCACCAGCTGAGGGAAGGCCCCGGCATGAGGCCCCAGCCCAGGCAGGGGGTGCTCAGGTGGAGGGGGCACCTGGAGCCTGCGGCGCCCTCGGGGCCAGCACAGAGAGCAGGCCGGTGAGTCAGCTCGGCCCTGTGCCCCAGGCCCGCACGCCCTCCCGCTGGGCCCCGAGCCCCAGCCAGAGTGAATGAAATCCCTCGCCAACTGCCCGCGAGTGAATGGGGACGCGGGGCCACGTGGGGCTGGCTGCTGGTGTGGCGTCACCGCGCAAGAATCCCTCAGCACTCGCCCTCTGCCCGTTGCCCAAAGAAAGGCACGCTCCCTCTGGAAGGGAAGGTTCTGGGGACGCTGACGGGGAGGGAGGAGAAAGCTCTGCACTAAGACCTCTGCCGCGGTCACGGTCACACCCCGCCTTCCCCGAACTCCAGGGCCCCGCCAGCCCCACATGTGGCAGCGCCCCCGGGGCCTGGGGCAGCACCTCCGGTGTTGGAGCTCCGTCGTGCAGCGCCCGGGAACCGGGGCTGGGCTCGTCCTGGCCCACGGGGCTCCTGAGCAGGAGAAAGCAGAGGCGAGGCGTGCGGTGGGGGCCGAGGCCCGCCTGGGCCCCTCAGAAAGGCCCTGGTGGATGGGCCTCCAGCGGGGGGACGCAGCGAGAACCTGTGCCCAGGACCTTGGCTGGAGGACAGGTGAGGGGAAGGCCCTCACACGGGCCACCAGCCCACTCACAGCGTCCCTGTCCCATCACCGCCCCGCCAGGCCCTCACGAAGGGCCGGGCCTCTAATCCCGAGCTCACGGTCAGCTGGCAGAGGCAGAGGCACAGCCAGTGCCCCGACTATAAAAAACCACATTACGAAGGGAGCCGGGCCGGCGGCATTCCACTGGGGTGGCCGCCGAGCGCCACGTGCCCTGAAGACACCGCCGTGCCACCACCCCGGCTGGCCTGCAGGGGCTCCCTGGGGGGAAGCTCGTCCCCGAGGGCCTGACCGCCTGGGCTCGCTGCCCTCTTGGGGGCCCTCCAAGACTCCCCTCCCCCACCCCCGGCTCTGGGGACCCCC
Source organism: Diceros bicornis minor (assembly GCF_020826845.1). NCBI lineage: Eukaryota > Metazoa > Chordata > Mammalia > Perissodactyla > Rhinocerotidae > Diceros > Diceros bicornis. The sequence goes on along the minus strand of NC_080747.1, from coordinate 2,784,947 downwards.
GGAGCTCCGTAAGTATGCCCAGCCCACCCAACATGCCCCTCGGCCACCTGTGGTGCCCTTCACCTGTCGAGACTCCGCTCACCTAACGTGGCTTTCCTGATGCCTTTCCTGACCCCTGACCCCTGACCATTCACTGGGTGATGCTTTCAGGGAACGCCTCCTCTGGGGCAGACCCTGTGGCCCTTGACTTCATGCGTCCCCTCATCTCTCTGGATGCTGTCCTGGTGCCAGGCCCAGCGCCTCCCAGGCAGGGACCACTCCTGAGTCGTCTGTGGCCCCCATGTCTAACCCAGGGCCCCAGGAGCCCCCCAGGGATGGAAAGAGGGAGCAGAGGCAGGCAGTCCCCTGGCCCCCGCCCAGGGAAGCGATCTTTGCATTCCTTGTTTGTTTGTGTGTGGGGAAGCCTGGCCCAGTTTTGCTGCATCGTATGGGCGTGGTCACTGCAGAGATGGCCCCCACGCCTCCTCCCAACAGCGTCCATGAAGCCCCTCACCCCGAGGGGGGTCCATTCCCCTCCCCTGGGGTCTGGGCCAGCCTGTGGCTTGCTCTGGCCCACATGAAGTGGCAGAGGGACGCTCTTCACGGTTTTGGGCCAAGGCCTCAGGGGCTGGCGACTTCCACTTTCTCTCTTGGAACCGGCCACCATGTGGGCAGCCGGCTACCCTGCCGGAGAGGGCAGCCCCCAGAGGAGAGCTGAGGCAGCCCAGCCAACAGCCAGCCAGGCCCCCAGCCAAATGCCACTGCCCAAGGACCCCAGTCGACCTCGTGGAGCAGAGACAAGCCGTCTCCACTGAGCCCTGCCCAGATCCCCCGGATTCACAAGCACTGAAACAGCCATGAGGTTTGGGGTGTTTGTTATGCAGCGATGAATGACGTGGGGAAGTAAAGACAAAGAGAGGGCTCTGCTGGGCAGAGAGCCAGCCACCTGCCGGGCTCACAGCCACCTTGTGCTCTGGACATGCTATGGGTTCTCAGGGGTGCTGGCAAACCTCAGCCGCGTCATATATGCAACTACTCCCCAGGACAAATATCTCCAGTGGAAACACCGTCACATTCAACTCAAAGATTCACCAGCCCTGAGAAAGAAAAGACTCTCCATTCAAACTGTCGACGAGCCAGTCAGGTCTGGCGGATTCCCAGAGTTTGGGGTTAGTGTTTAAATAATATCCAGTGGCCTGATCCTTGCCACTCAGTCTTATTAGTGCTCAGCATCCCAGCTCCTCAGGGAACAGGTATTAATGTGCCACCTTTGTTGACAAAGACCACATGGTGGGAGTCCTGTCGGGGACTGAAAGCTCTGGAGGACTTCCATGCTGAGAAGGTTCTAGAAAGCTCTGTGCAGACAGCACTGACTTGCCTTGCGTTAGACTTTGAATCAGAAAGTTGGCATGGCTAACCAAGCCCCTTGGGATAGTATTTCATACAGGGTTTCCTAAGAGAGAAAAACATCTACTAATGAGAATTTCATTTTTCTCTGCCCTTTCATTTTGGGAGAAAGAAGCAAAGTTCAATGAAACAAGTTCATTTGAAATTAAAGTTTTAAATTTCACCCAATCATTTCACATCCACCAGGAGGACTATTATTAAAAAAACACAAACAAACAGAAAACAACAAGTGTTGGTGAGGACGTGGAGAAACTGGAACTCTCTTGCACGGTTAGTGGGAAAGTAAAATGGTGCAGCCTCTGTGGAAAACAGTGTGGAGGTTCCTCAAAAACTTAAACAGAATTATCATGTGACCCAGCAATTCCACTTCTGAGTATACACCCAAAAGAGCTGAAATCAGAATCTCAGAGATATTTGTACACCCATGTTTACAGCAGCCTTATTCACAATACCTAAACCGTGGAAGCAACCCAAGTGTCCATCAATGAATGGATAACCAAAATGTGGTCCATCCATACAATGGAATATTATTCAGCCTTAAAAAGGAAGGGAATTCTGACACAGCTATGACATGGATGAACCTTGAGGACATTGTGCTGAGTGAAATAAGCCAGTCACAACAGGACAAATACTGAATGATTACACTTATATGAGGTCCCTACAGCAGCCCAATCCATAGAGACAGACAGTGGAATGGGGGTGCCAGGGGCTGGGGGAGGAGGAATGCGGAATTAGTGTTTAATGGGGACAGAGTTTCAGTTTGGGAAGATGAACACATTCTGGAGACGGATGGTGGTGATGGCTGCACAACAATGTGAATGCACTTAATGCTGGACACTAACGGTTAAGATGGTAAATGTTATGTTGTGTGTATTTTGCTCAGGTAAAACAAAAACAACAAAACACAACAAAAAGCCCAATCAACCCTCCAGGAAGCAGGCTCAGTCCCACCCTGCCCCGCCGGTGCCTCTCACGCCCTGTCGCTGTCTGGGCAGGATGGACCCCACACCGCAGGGCGTGTAACCTCCTCACAGCGGCTCCCCTCCAAATGCCAGGTGCGTGGCCAACTGCCGTGACAACGACCCCTACGTGCACACACACACACACACACAAGTGCCCCAGGGGCACAAGAGCCAGGAGGGCACCCAACACTGCCTGAGCTAAGTGGAGGAGGGGCAGTTGCGGCACCGGGCTCCATTCCTGAGCGAGGGCTGGTCTCAACCTCCCCATCACCATCGACACTCTGCTCCCTGCGACGTCCAGCCCAGGCCACTCCTTGGTGACCCACCTTCCTCCCCTGCCACCGTGTTGAACCCCTCCGGCGGCACTGGGCCCCCCAGGCACAGCCTGCTCGGGCGGGAGGCCCCTCAGGGCTGGCCTGGGGTCTTTTCTCTGCACCTCCCCGGATGCCGGCTGTGGGTGCTGTCCATCAGCCCGTTCTCTGACGTGGTGTCCTGCACGACCCAGCCACGCAGGGGCCAAGGGCATGGGGCTGCGGCAGGGCACGGCAGCAGGTGTCCTCCCATCCCCGCCTTGGGACGTGGAGCTGAGGTGTGGGGCCGGGGAACCCAGGCCCTGCTCTTTCCGCGGAGCCCACTGCCTCCCGGGGCCCTGCCAAGGTGAGGCTCAAAGGCTCGGGTGGGAAGGGCATTGCTCATGTTGAATGTCCACCACTGGGACAATTCCACAAACCTTGGCCTGCTCGCCCAGAGCCATCACAGAAGGCGGGGCTGGTTCCACCGGCCGGGTCCGTGGGGGGCCGACCTGGCCCAGCACAGGGGTCTCTCTCTGGGAGGGCGGGTCCCAGGATCTCCTCTAGGGGACGCTGCCCCCCACTGCCCAGGCGCCTGGCTACATCATCACCTGGCAGCAGACCCTCCTTAGCCAGAGACCTGCTGGTGGGGTCACTCTGGAGCCACAAGACGCTGCACAGGGGCTGGAGGCGGGAGCAGCCTGAGGGCCCCTTCCCAGGGGGAGGGACTGAGCACCGAGGAGACCAGGATCCAGGCCGGCCCTTCCCCTATACGGCATCTCGTGTTAGGGGCACAGTGAGCCCCCGGTGCAGAGAAGGAAACTGAGGCTCAGAGAGATCGAGACGAGGCTGAGGTCTCAGGAACTGGCAGAGAGGTTCTACATTGTCACTGAAATCCTGGAGAATGGACTTCACGCCCAAGGACCGAAGTTTTCCCATCTGGAGATGTGGGTGAGTCTCCATGCCCTCAGGTCCAGATGGTCCCACTCGAGGCCACAGTGCACCATGGCTCCGAGGGCAGGGGGACACCGTGCCCGCCCCTCGGGCTGCTTTTCTGCCCCTGAGGGGAAACAGACTGGAGCAAAACGCCCCAAGGAGGAAGCACGGAGGCTGCTGAGCGCTGCAAAGTGCCGGAATTACCAAAGCTGGTCCTGCCCCACTTAACCCCGTGCCGGGCAGGCGCTGGGCTGGCTGATGGTGCAGCAGGGCATGGAGTGTGCGGCCAGGCCACTTGGGGTCAGCTCCGGGCTCAGACGGACAGACTCAGGCAAGTCAGGGACTGCTCTGTGCCTCAGTTTCCCCATCTGTAAAATGCGTATGGTGCACGTACCTTGTAGGATTGGTGTGAGGACCAACTCACTAATACAAGTGACAGCCATTAATGTGGGACCCCTGCAGGGTGGCTCCTGGGGTGGCTATCACCACCAGGCCCGTCTCACCCCACCCAGGTGGCCCAGCCTGACCTCCCACCCTGTGCGACTCGGTCTCCCAGGCACCTCCCTGGATACTCGACGCACCCAGAATCACCCTGGTGTGCAAATGCCATGTGGGCTACGAAAGGACAACGGATTCCAGGCCCTGCTGCCACCCCAGAGTGGAAACCTCAGAGCAGGGGGTGAAGTTGACCACAGGCTAGTCAGAAACATGACAGGTGGTCCCAGACCCAGAGGGGTACCCGGTCTCCTTGATAAACCTGAAACGCTCCGTATCGAGTGACCGCACTTCAAAAACATCTCTCGGGCCCGGCCCGGTGGTGCAAACGGTTAGGGGCGCGCGCTCCGCTGCGGCAGCCCGGGGTTTGCCGGTTCGGATCCTGGGCGCACACTGACGCACCGCTTGTCAAGCCATGCTGTGGCGGCATCCCATACAAAGTACAGGAAGATAGGCACGCATGTTAGCTCAGGGCCAGTCTTCCTCAGCAAAAAGAGGAAGATTGGCAGATGTTAGCTCAGGGCCAATCTCCTCACAAAAAAAAAAGAAAAGAAAAAAAGTCTCTCAATTTGTGACCGAGTAGAAGGGAGACAGGGCCTTTGCAAGGGCTGCTCCTCTGCCTGGGGCGCCCCCCCACCCCACGGGCAAAGCACTAGAACGCCCGGCACGGGGCAGGGGCCCATCACCCTCGGCCCAGGCCTGCCCTCCAGGGACCCTCACCCCAGCAAGAGCCCTCTCTCCCCGCCCACCCCAGGCTGGCCCTTCCTCTCTCCCCCTTTCAGTCACCACTTGTTAGCAGTCCTGGAATCCCAGGGCCCCGGCCACCTGCACAGCTGCTGCTCACCCTCTCTCAGCTGGACCACATCCGGAACCTTCCCACGGCCCCCTGCCTCACTGCCATCTGCACCCTGGGGCCAGAGTTATCGCCCTAAACACAGACCTGCTGGCGGCACTCTCCTGCTCAAGCACCTTCACTGGCTCCCTGCTACTCTGAGAACGCAGTGCAAACTCTGGGCCAGCTGACCGGGCTCTCCATAACCTGGCACCACTTCCTCCTTTTCCAGCCTTCCCTCTGCCACCCACCCTGACGGTCCCTGCCCGTGCCATTCGCGCCACCCACCCAGACCTGACACACATCTGGAGAGCCCTTTTCTCTTCTCCCCCCTCTCCCTACCCTTCGATGGCTGGGCTGCCATCCTATTCACCCTGCGGAGGCCCCTCTCAGAGTCACCTCCAGAGAGCCTCCCCGACGCCCCTGGGCTGGGGTCTGTGCCCCCCTCCCGCCCGTCCCCGGTGCCCCTCATGCCCTCTGAGGACTGGAAATGTCTCGCATCCGTCTCACACAGGCTCTGAGGCTGCCCAGCCTGCCGTGTGCCCCCCCAGCTCCCACCCCTGCACCTGTGCCTGGCACGGAGAAACCACTGACATAGTCCCTCCTCCGCCCACATTCCTGGGGTCAGAGACCAGAGCCTCAGCCACAGCACTGGGTGTTGAGACCACCCAGCATTTGGACCACAAAGTCCAAAAGAGGCACCAGAGGGCGTGTCAGAGCTGGAGAAATGCAGTGTTTCAAATATACAGCAAGGAAGCCTCTCCTAGTTTGGGGCTTCATCCTTTACTCACTAAAAAAAATCATTTAAAGATGCTCACTGTGCCCCAAGAGGCTGAAGGAAGGACTAGAGGAACAGACTGGACCCAGAGGAGATGGGGGACCAGGAGGGAGGAGTAGCCAGCAGACGGCTGGACTCGGAGCACACAGATGGAGTGTTTCTGAGGGCCACCGTCCACCACGCGCCTCTGCCACAGACTCAGGGACCAACCCTGGACCAGACTCTCTGCCACCTGCTGAACTCGCCAGCATGCAAGGACCCTGATCCTCTGTGAACACAGCCGGCTCCCATGGACGTGGAAATGCCCTTGAAATGCCCTTACCAGGAGGACCTGCCCATGTCAGGGACGGAGACTTCTTCTGGGCCCCCTCCTCCTAGAAAATCCTATTCGTCCTTGGGCCCAGCTCAAATGCCCCCCGCTCCTACCCAAAGCCTTCCTTTCCTGGCCTCTGGGCTCCGAGTGGGCCCCCTCTGGGGACGGCACCCCGAATCTCTGGGCCACCCCCACCGTCTGTCCCTGTACACGGGACTAGGTCTTGTGCATATGCCCTGCAGCCCTAAACACACAGCAGGCCACTACCAACCCAGAGAGAGAGAATCAGGCCACGCTGGGGGACCTCGGGCTTTCGGCCACCAAGCTCACCCCGTCTGAATCTGAACAGGCTGCTGTCCTTGTGGAGACAGAGAGAAAATGTCCACTCATGAGGCACCAGGGCCACGCGGAGCCCCCCACACACGTGGCCAGGTCCTAAAAGGTCCCAGCCACACAGCCCTGGTCATACCTTCCCTGACCTGACCCTCCCCCACGCCCGCCAGGGCACATTCCTGACACCCAGTCACACCGGACGTCTCAGGGTGGCCAAGGAGACCAGGGTCACCCTTCGCTGCTCTCTGGAGAGTTGTCTGGGACTGAGGGCCCAGGGGGTGTGGTTCTGGGGGCCCCAGGGCCAGGCTGTACCTGTATCAGGGGAGGGAGAGTATGTTAACTCCTTACGCCCAAGAATTCCAGGGCCTTCTGATGACTCCACCCAGCTCTCTGTCCTCCAGATTAAACGTGCATGGGGCCCACAGACTCAGCACGATTCAAATTCTAGAACCTTCACAGTCCGGGTGACCCCTGTCATGGGCTGAATGGTGGCCCCCAGAAGATATATTCACATCCTGGAACCTGACTGTGACCTCATTTGGAAAAAGGGTCTTTGCAGAGGTAAACGAGTGAAGGATTTCGAGGTGAGATCATCCTGGATTATGAGGCGGCCCTAAATCCAATGACTGCTGTCCTCTAGAGACAGAGAGAAGACAGAAGGAGAATGTCACATGAAGACCGACGAGAGACTGAAGCGATGCGGCCACAATCCCAGGGACTCCTGGAGCCCCCAGGAGCTGGAAGCGGCAGGAAGGACCCTCTCCTAGAGCCCCCCGGGGGAGCCAGCCTGCCCGCATGGGGACTGTGGACAGAACTGTGAAGGAATACGCTTCTGTTGCTCTAAGGTCCCCGGTTTGTGGTGATCTGCTACAGCAGCCCCAGGACCCTAACTCACGCCCTCCCGGACCTAAATTACCGGCCCTCCTCCCAGGATGGCCCCCGAGCGGCCTGGTAGTCTAACCCCACATGCGGGGGTGCCCCGTCCCTCCGTCCCTCCGCCACCCAGTCCTGCAGGAGGAAGTCCTCACTCAGCTGAGGCATTTCCTGTGACAGTCTAAACACCAGCTTAAATTGGCGGAGCAGTGGCAAGCTTGTCCCTGGAGGAGAACAGAGCCCAGTGGGACCTGCTGAGGGCTGAGGGCAGAGGGCCGGGCCGGGCTGGCCCAGCCACCCGCTCACCCTCCACGGTGTTCTCTCACCGTTGCTGACTGGGCAGGTTTGGCCCGTGGCCTCGGGACAGCTTGGAGCAGGAGGGAAGACTGAGAATACCCAAGAGCATCTGCGCTCTCGGGTCAGTGTCCACAGTGGCACCGAGGTCTGGCCTCGGGCGCTGCAGGTCCGCTGGGCCGGCCTGGGTCTGCAGACTGAACTCATTTGAGGCCTCGCACAGAAGCCCCAGGATGGCCCTGCAACAGCTCGCTCTGGTTTCTCGCAACCCAGGAAAACACAACAGCTTGAGGTCCAGCCTCCGCCCTCACAGGAGTCGCTGCCGGCTGCCCGGGCTGTTTACAAGCAGAAGAGGAGTCCACCCACACCGAGAGTCGAGAGGCGGAAGCTGAAACTCAGAGGCCACAGAGGAAAGATTCCAGCAGGCCTATTACATTAGGTCAGGGCAAATAACACGAGTCTCCAAGGAAACGGTCCTCCTGCCCTGCCCCCACCCCCCGCCCCCACCGCAGGGCGCACACCAGCGCCACCCCCGGTATGCACCCCAGTCCTTAAAGCAGCCACAAATGATCCTGTCTGAGCGTCAGAGCCAGGAGGGCCTGGCCCGGGAACTCCACCATCCCAGGCATGAGCAGAGTGAAGTGAGTACGCAGGTCTCCCTCCGCCAGGGACCCCACATGGAGGGAACCTCGGAGGGGAGGGTTGCCGCCTGCCGAGCGCACTGCGGCCTATGGCCCTGACCACCCATGCGAGGGAGCAGAACAAAGCTGAGCAAGGGTCCCCTGCACCCTCCATTGCTCTGGACCCCTGAGTGCCGCGACCTCTAATGTGCCAAAGACGAGCTGGCCCGAGGGCTCGTCCAGCAGGGGACTCAACTGATGACCCATCTGGCCCTCCACGCAGCCCAGAGCAGGTGGCCAACAGCTGTGCTCACCTCCCGCTCAAATTCCCCGGGGGTGGAATGCACACGCCTGCTGCAGTCAAGGCCCTTCAGTCTCTGGCTGTGGCCACCCCACGGGCTCCAGGGACCACTGCCCCAAACTGCCCTGCCCCACAAACCCACCTGCACCTCTGCTACATCACCCCTTCTGTCTCCCTCTGCATCTCCAAACTCGTAACTTCCCCCAAGCCCACAACGCAGCGAGCACAGTGACGTGCAGCTGGCTACAGATGTCCCGCTGCCTCGAGCGGGAGCTTGACCCTCCCCTGCTTGTTCATCTCTGCAATTTATGTCTTGTCTGCTCACAGGCAGGGCCCCGCGGGCTGCCCCCACAGGGCTGGCTCCTGCTGCGAGACCCACCGGGTTTGTTCCCAGCACCCGGCACGGCCAATGGAACACGGGCCCAAATCAGCCTGTTCCACCCACCTGCCCTTTGCAGAACGAGGGGGCCCAGGTGGCCAGCATCCAGCACGACCATGTCCTCAAGTGCATTCCCTCTGCCCAGAGAATCCAGGCATGACCAAGGCCTGGGAGGCTGGCACACCCCCATCCAACCTGGCCGGACGAGAGCCTGTGCCAGACCCTGAGCCATGAGCCTGTGGGTCGGGGGGATTAATGCCCTTTTACGCGGGGGTGGAGGGGGAAATGTGGAGTGAGGTTGCCAGCAGCTCGGAGCCTCCATCCCCACCTCTGCATGAGGGAGAGGGTGACGACACTCCTCTGGCAGGGGTCCCGGGCTGAACGAGGGTGGGGATGCGCAGCGCTAGGCCCAGTGCACGGCTCCCACCCAGGGCCCACCCTCCGACCCAGCACACTGACCGTGCGTATTGCAGCTGCATGCCAAGTCACCAGGAGGCCACTCAGCCCACTGCGAGCGCTGGGCAGCCAGCGCAGACAGGCACGTGCTCCACTGGAGAGAGGACAGAAGGGGCTGCGCGTCCCTCCCCATGGTGACTGCAGGTCCGTACGGGGGCCCAGACGCATACACACCCCATACTCGGAGAACTGTGGGCAGGGGGCACTGGAACAACCCCCAGCCCCAGAGCAGCCCCAAACTCTCTGTGGGAGGGACCAGGGTACGCTGCTCTAAGCCCTGCTCCTGAGCCTGGAGGTCAGCTCACTGGCATGCTCACTCCTGTTTCTGCACTCACCTCGCCTGGGACGTCACTGTGGCCCTTGGGCACTTTGCCCTCAGAGCTCAGGAGGGGCCCTCATCTGTGACATTGGGCAGCTCTTCCTGCCCTGCCCTGCCCCTGGGTGTAGGGGGCTCACGGGCCATGGGAGCTGGTGTGTCCACGAGGAATCCTTGGTCCACAAATGTGTTTCTCAGTACATCCTTGATAAATTTATTCTTTTTTTTTTTTCATTAAATCCAAACACGAGCATCTCTGATGCTCTGTGACCTCAGACTCAGAGCCATGAATTGTGACATGAAGGCCACACTCCAGAGATGCTGAGTACCTCCTATGTGGGTTTTGTGCCCAGAGGGTCCCTCCTCTCATCCTCCAAGTGGCCTCGAGCCCCTCCCTCCAACGGGGAAGAGCAGAGGCAGCTGAGGATCTGGACTCAGGGCTAAGCACCATGTTTTTGGGAGACACAACCCTCGCTGTGTTTCTGAGACGCCAGGACGGCAAGCATGCGAGTGGGGTGGGCCGGCTCCAAGCCAGGGTTTTCAGGGACAGCCGAGAGCTCTGGAGCTGCCTGGGGCCCAGCGTCCCCTCGGCTGCATACTTACAGTACCCACACCTGGTCCCGCCTTCAAAGATGAATCCGTTGGGCACGGCCCCGTAGCGCCGGAGGTCAGACAGCTTCCACTGCCCCGTGACGGCCGGAGGGACGTCCCTGGCCACGACGAGGATGTCGTTGCAGAGGTGGAGGGTGGCCGGGCCGCTCTCTAGCTTGGTGCCTGGAGCCACTGTCACGTGGAACCTATGCACTGAGGGCAGGGCAGGGGCAAGAGGGCATCACCAGGGGCAGAGGAGGCAGGGGAGCAGAAGGCGGAGTAGCTCCCTGGGTGTCAGCTCCATTGGGCAGGCTGCCCTGCATCGCAGCCCCACTCTCGGCAGCTGCTCCCAGAGCAGCATCCAGCCCTGGGGTGGCTGCGCTCACTGCCCCCATCCTTCAGGACCCACCTTGTTTGGGGGGCGGGGAAGTCCTCAGAGGGGCTGCCCTGACCACCCTCCCCATCCTGACACGGCCGGACTCGGCCTCAGCAAGCTCCTCACACAAGATGGCCGATAGATACCCTGCGTCGGGAGTCCTGTTCACAGAGCACCTCCCCTCAGGAAACATCCCACCACAGGCAGCTGGCATGGTCCCATTTCACAGATGGAGAAACTGAGGCTCAGGGAGGCCCAGCCTCCAGTCAGTTCATGCAAAGTCTAGGGTCTGCCTCACAGCCAAACCTGGCCACAGGGACACTCAGGAAACCGTGGACCCTCCCCTCTCCAGTTAGGGGTTCTCCCTGGTGCTGAGCACGATGCACTTGCTCCCACGATCTCGTCCTCTACCTCCACTCAGCCCTTTGCCCCTGAAGCCCCTCAGAGGAGGACAGAGGAGCTCTGCTCTCCCCAGATCGCCCCACCCCGGAAGGGGGTGCATGCCTGGGGTACCTGCCCAAGAGCGGACAGCAGCCTGCTTGCCTCAGCCACCACCTCATCTCCAACCCTGAGCCAGCGGGGCCAGTTCCCACCTGTCCCCTCCTCCTCCTCCGAGCCCCACCCGAGGCCCTGCAGTGGGGTGTCAAGGGGCTCCTGGGCGGGGGAGGCAGGCTGACGTCCTGTCATGCCTGGCCTGAGGTGGCTGGGCATCGGTGACCCCATCATGTTGTCCTCATCGTGATTTCTATAAAGGCGCCAGGACAGTGCGCCAGCTGCCTCTGTGCGGACCCCGCCCCAGCCCACAGGGGAAGGACAGCTGTGCCACTGAGCCAGGCTGAACCGGCGGGAACCCCCAACCGGGGAACTTTCTAGAAAGGCGTGGTTCTTCCTTCCTGCCTCCGCGCCCTCTCACTGAGCCATCCACCCACCCGCTGCACTAAGTGCTGGTCTGGGAGCTCCTGCAGGAGGGGGGGCTGCTGCTCCGGGCCTGGCTGGGTGAGGTGAGCGAGGCCCTCACCTCGGGCGCAGAACCCTCCAAGACCAAGGTCAGTGACATTTTAATGATTATTTAAACAAATAAACATTAACGCAACAAGTCCAAGGTAAACGAAATCTCAGATGTCTAAAATGAAGACGAGGCCCGCCAGGGTCCCTGGCAAGTGCAGGCTCAGAGCCAGCCTTTATTTTAAATTGATTTTGAGGGTTTTAAATACTACGTTAAATTATCCTTGATCTTGACAGCTGCATTTTTTGGGTCCGAGGCGAGTCCGGGCCTGCGGCTCCTCTTCTGTGCGCAGGGTCGGCCCCCACCCGGCCGGCTGCTGAGGGCTCACCCCGTCCCAGCTGGACTGGGGCTGCCCCCTCTGCGCGCACTGCCCGGGGTGGGCAGCTGCCGCCCTGTCTGCCCGCCGGCCGCCCCGCAGAGCTGTGGGGCGGGCCGTGCCCCCGCGCCTGCCTGCCTCGCCTCCCTGGCCTTCCCTCCCCAGCTCGGGTGGTGGACCGGCTGCACCCCAGTGGGAGACGCGGTGGGACGGTGACTCCGTGACAGCCCCTTCTCCTCGCACCCTAAGCACAGAGCCCGGCGGAGGAGGGACTCAAATACTTCTGCCCGGGGCCCTGGAGTCGTGTCCCGGCCTCTGCAGCGCACGGGTGAGGGCCCCCAGGACACTTAAGGATGCGGCTGCCCCCCACCCCGGACCCCGCGCCCTGGCGTCACTCACCCTCGCCAAGTGCGTAGCGGATCCGGGCGTCCCAGGCGCACATGGCTTCTCGGCTGTCGAAGCCCAGCATGACGGCCTGCGACAGGCAAACGATGGCGAGCGTGTGGGCCAGGCCCTCGTAGGGCAGGCCGGGCTGCAGGCCGCAGATGTCCTCCAGCGTCAGGCTGCTGCGCTCCCCGCAGGCCCCTGGCCCGCTCCGCCTTGTCCCTGTAGGCCAGCATCAGCAGGCAGTCTGCAGAGGTCACGGGACAGCACAGGTAAGGGCCATCAGGGGCGCCAGGCCAGCACAGCTGCCACCCGAGCCCCGCCCCCCCCTCAGAGAGTCCTGGGTTCAAGGCGTGACCCCAAGCAAGCCCCCCAGCCGCTCTGAGCCTCCGTTTCCTGGTGTACAAAACTGCACCCCACCACCACGGCGCACCAGCCACACCGCAGAAGTGGGCCTGGAGCTCTTCGTGGCTGGGCCGCCCACCTGAATCGGACCCCCACGGCCGGGTCCCGGCCCCACCACTGCATCCACCTGCCCCAGGTGCGAGGGCTCACGCGGCCGCTCTCAGGGGCTGTAGGGGCTCTGGTGGGTGGCTCCGGGGACAGGTAGAGCCTGCCGGGGGCTCGGGCCTTCTGCTTCAGCCCTGCGTGTGCCCCTTCCGGCCACACCAGACCCTCTTCTCCCGGACTCCAGCCCTGAGGGGGGAGGAGGGGCACTGGGCCTCGGGTCCCACTGCCAGACCCCACACGAGCCCACCCCCGAGACCCCGTGCCTCGGGCCCCAGTCTCTTCCCCAGCTGCAGGGGACGCGCCTGAGTCTGGGCGACTCGGGCCTCTGTCCTCAAGGTCCCCTTTTCCCTCCACATCGTAATTGCCCTCCCTGTTACCCCAACGGCAAAGCGGGCCCCGGGCCGCGGGTGCAGCTGCACTTAGCGCGGGGGTGCGCCTCCAAGTGCAGCCCGCGCCCCCACCCGTGTGGCCCTGGGCCCTCGCAGGGGACCTGCTGCCGCCTGTCCTCCCAGAGGCGCCCCCGCCGTCCCGGGCTCCACAGCTTCTGGGCCCCGAGGCCCGGTCTCCGAGGGGGGCACAGGGTGTGGGGCCTGAGTGGACACCAAGTGTGGGACACCCGGCATCCTGCGGGAAAGCGGGAGAAATCAGGTGCCTCGTCCCCGTCCCTGCGCGGAGAGGACGGGGAGAACGCGGGAGGCCGCCCCGGGAAAGGGGCGCAGCGACATGGCCACTTGAATCCTCCGGAAAGCAGGCCCTGCCAAGCCAAGTGAGAACTTGCTCACAGGAGGTCTGCGCAGGGATGGAGCACGCCAAGGGGTCGTTCTGCCCCGCCCCGCCTGGCCAGTCACACAGCCAGGCCCGGGGCCAGAGGAGGACGGGACACGGAGGCTGCGGTCCGCAGACCTTCCCCGTGGGGGCCAGAGGGCGGACAGCCGTCCCGGCCAGGCCCCTGCCCTTGTGGGGTGAAAGGGCCGCAGGCCGCATGTAAACTAACACGGGGGCTGGGGGCCCCCAAACCTGCAGTTACAAAACGGGGAGACCCTCACCCCCTGTGTGAGGTCCTGTCCGCAGTAGCCAAAATGCTGACATCAGAACAAAGCTAAGAGGTTTCCATTTTGAGGGAAGGAAACTCCCAGAACCCACAGAGCCCCGTCCGCCCATCCAGGGCGCCGGCCCGTTCTCTCCCGCGCGGCCCCGGAAAAGGCTGCAGCTCAGACAGCTCCTTGGGAAACTCGTGGCCTGGCCAGAGGGAAAGAAGTCACACAGGTGGCATAAAGGCCACGTGTCTTATGGAAATGTCCCCCCAATGTGTCACCAGAGTCTCCAGGGGTGAGAACTTGAGGGAGGTCCCAAGCATAGAAAGATTCGCAGTCAAGATCCTCGTGGGACCAGAGGGAAGCCACTGAGCACAGCGGGGCAGCTACAGAAGGGAGCGCAGCATGAGGACAGCCCGCCACCCACACCCCCAGACACACCGACCACCTCCTGCCGCCCCTCTCCCCACAGCAGGCTCCGGCGTCCCTCACGGTGTCTGTCCCTTGTCTATTTGCTGTCTCTCCCCCCAACCCCCAAAGGTGAGCTCTTAAAGGCAGGCCCACCTCTGCTTGTGCACAGTGACAGCCCCATCACCTGGCACAGAGGAGGGTGGGGATGTTCTGTCAAATGAAAGACCATCGCTTTAGGTGTGGTCCGACCCGAACAGCAGAACGAGACTGTCACCTCCTTTGTTCTAGGAGTTATGCTCCCAGGAATACAGCCAAGAGCAGGGTCAACAAACCTTTCTGTAAAGAGCCAGACGGTAACTATTTTTGGCTTTGTGGACCACACGGTCTCTGTCACAACTACTTAACAACACGTAAGTGAATGGTTGTGTTCCAATAAAACTTTATTAGAGAAATAAGCAGTGGGCCGGATTTGACTTGGGGCCGTGGTTTGCCGACTCCTGGTCTAGAGTCGAGTTTGCTACAACAGCCGGTGCGTCACCCCACGGGTCCTCACCCTTCCTCATGCCTCCTGCCACAGAGCAGGTCTCCCTATCCTGGGGTGTGCGTTTGCACGACTGATTTTGGGGGCCTGCGTGCAAGAGCCAACACTTGTCCCTGAGACTCTCCCCCCGGGGGTGTCCAGTCTTTTTGGATTCTGGCTGTGTCTGAAATGCAGCCCACACCCTACTCCTGAAGGAGATCTGGGATTCATGAGCACCCTCAGCCATCTGTAGTGGGCTGAATGGGGCCCCCAAAAGGTATGTACTCGTCTGACCCCCGGAACCTGCAAATACAACCTTATTTGGTAAAAGGTCTTTGTAGATATGATCAAGTTAAGGATCTCAAGATGAGATCATCCTGGATTAGGGTGGCCCTAAATTCAATGACGAGTGTCCTAACAAGAGACAGAAGAAGAGACAGACACACAGGTGAGGAGGCTGCGTGAAGACGAGTCATGGCTGATGCAGCCCCCGGGGAACGCCTGGAGCCCCCAGGAGCTGGAAGAGGCGGGAAGGACCCTCCCCCAGAGCCTCCAGAGGGAGCGCAGCCCTGCCCACACCCTGACTTTGGATGTGTGGCCTCCAGGACTGAGAGAGAATCCCGTTGTTTTAAGCTCCCGGTTCATGGAGATCTGTTACGGCCGCCCCAGGAAACTAAGACACCATCCAAGTCACTGATTTTGTTTTTAAATACGAGCAAAACAGTGAGGGCCACGCTGTGTGCCGTGCGCTGTGGGAGCAGCTGACCCACCCCACACTCGGGGCCCCCACGCCCCCCAGCAGTGTGGACCCCCGGGAGTGTGGGGCCCAGGGGGCCCTGTGCTTGCAGCTGCCCCAACCCCCCACCTCTCGCCATCACCTCGGCCCACAGATCGACCCTATTTTGAAAATCCATCCTCAGGGAGTGCTGTTCAGTGCAGAGCTGTGGCAGCGACAGGCACCGAGAACAGCAATTCTCGGTCTCGGGCCTCGGACAAAGCAGGGGCGGGCGGGAGGGACAGCGGCCCAGCGCCAGGGAGCAGCGACACGGCCCGCCCTTCCCGGGCTGCAGCTCGCCTCCGGACACGCTGGACAGAGGGCTGCCAGAGCCTGCACGCCGGCCGCTGGAAGCCCAGCAAGACTGGTCGCTTGGCGGGGTCCCCTGGTCAGGGCTGAGGAAGCCCCGCCGGCCTTCCCGCCCAGCACGCCGGGCCACCCCCTCAAACGGCCTGGTCGAGCTCCCCTCCATGCTGGGCCGTGCCACCCGACCTGGAACAAGCTGGCCCCGCTCATGGTGGCCGCCCACGTCTGAAGCCTGGGGCTGCAGGGGCGCGGCCAGGCTGGCCCAGGGGAGGAGCCGCAGAGTCCACAGGGCCGAGGGGGCCCTCTGGGCCAGGACAGCTCGCGGCCAGGGTCGGGGGTGGAGGGACACGGTGGAAGGAGGTGGAAGGAGGCACAGACGCAGCAATGACACAGGTGCCAAAGACAGTGAGGACCAACGGGGTGCACGCACGCTCACTCACACCCACAAGCTCATGCATGCTCACACGCTGGCATCACTCACACAGATACACACTCAAACACCCACACGCTCACTTGCGCATGTGCATGCTCACACAAGTATGCACACGTATGCATTCCCCACACTTGCTCTTACACGCGCACACACTCCGCATCACTCCCACGGCCACTGAGCACCCCGTGTGCACAGGTGAACCAGCTGACCTGGTTCAAACCCCACGTCCATGACTGGGGACAGTACCGCAGCTCCGGGGCCTCTGCTTTCCGTCTGAGGAACAGGCAGCACCCGCCTTGCGGAGCCGAGGCGCGAGCAGGGCCCGCCCGGCGAGGCTCTGGGTAAGCGCCACACCGCCAGTGAGCCCAGAGCAGACCAGCAGGGGACCTCGCCAGGGCCTGGGATAGTCCATGTCATCATCAAATGTTGTAGATTACCCGCCCCTGGGGTCAGCCACCCCCGCCGTCCAGCAACTCCCACCTGCAGCGAGCAGGGCCAGTGTAGGGGGGAGCCAAGTGCCCGGTGGGCACCTACCCACCCTGCAGAAGGGACCTGACGCTGACAGACCCCCGCTGGGGGCCGAGGAGCCCACCACACCTCCCGCTCTGCCCACAGCCGGCCACCTCCCTGCAGCCATCAGCCCAGCTCACTCTGCTTGTGAGTAGCTGGGGGCCCAGGGGACAGAGCCAGGCCCCAACACAGGGGACACCCAAGACCAGGGACGGTCAGACACCAAAGCTGGCTGGCAGATCAAGGAGAAAACTGTGAGGAAGTGCTGCTCAGGGGACGGGAACAGGCACTCGATGACAGGGGCTGTCGGGGTCAAAGACTCTCCCAGAGGGGACAACGAAACCACCCCCCAGTGATGTAGGACCCAGCCCAGCAGCCCCACAAGGAACAGCACAGTGCTAGAGGGAACAGCCAGTGCAAAGGCACAGAGGCAGGGACCCAATGGGCAGGCCGGCACGGGGGGAGGGGAAGAGTAGTCCCAGGGATAGGCGGGGTCCAGTCAGGTGGGCCTGGTGAGCACACTTGATCCTCCTCCCAGCCCACCAGGGAGCCCTGAGGGATCTAAGCAAAGAGGGCCCTGCCTGGCTGCACGTGGAGAATGGACATGGGGTAACAGCAGAGGCCTCCAGGCTCCTGCAGCTGTTCTGGTGGAAGGTGCTGCTGGCCTAGGCCAGGAGGAAAGGGGGCCGAGGCTCTGCAGGAACGTGGTGACAGCTTGGTGACAGCCCGGAGGGGGCCGTCCCTCTGCCTGAGGCAGCGCTGACTCCCAGGTCCTCTCGCGGGGCGGGATGCGGGGGTGAGGGAGAGGTGGGGGTGAGGGCGAGGCTGGGTTCCGGTGGGGGAAAGGACGCCTGGGGAGGTGGCTGCGGGACGGGGGTTGGGTGGGGGTTCTGTCCGGCACACGTGAGACTGAGAGGCCCATCAGACACTGGGCAACGTGCACGCAGGCAGCTGGACACGCGCGTCTGGAGTAAAAATAACCGTGGAGTCATGAGCACTCAGAGGCGATTACGGCCGGGTGGAGCTGCGGGGAGGGCGGGCCGGGAAGAGGCAGACCTCTGGCTTCCGCAGGCGGAGACGCGGCCGAGAGGATGGAGGGCCAGGGAGACAGAGGGCGACACCCACGGACACAGCCCGAGGCCTGGCACGGAGGCCCAGTGGGGGCCGGATTTGGCCCTCAGAGGTCACGGTGACCTTGAGCCAGCGCCTTCAGCAGAGCAGCATGGCAGAAGCCCGAAGGGACTCAGCAGGGGCAGCAGCCTGGGGAGGGGGCTGCTAACCAAGCCAAAGCCAGGAGGGGCCCCTTCTGCCCCTGGGCCAGGCCCAGTTCACGATCCTTCACAGCGTGGGCCTGGGGCGCGCAGAGGGCTGTGCCGGCTCACACAGGCGGCACCCCCAGAGCACGGGCATCGCGGGAGCAGACAGGCCCCACAGGTCCAGGGGCAGACCCAGGGTCAGCCCCTCCCACCCACCGCCGGTCTGCCCTCCGTGGGGACCCTCCCTGGGACCATCACTAGAGCCCAACTAGGACTCGGGTCACAGTGCATGGGAGCAGAGCCGAGGTCTGAGCCCAGTGCTCTGACTCAGTCCTGACCAGGGGCTGCAGGAGGCCCTGGCCCTCTTGTGCGAGGTCTCCACGGGGACAGGAGGGCTGGCCGCCACCCACACCGTGTCCTCGGGCTGCCTGTTCAGCCAGGGACTGAGACATCACGCCCATTCCCAGGGACACAGATAATCCAGAGCCAGGAGGTGTGAGCCGGAAGGGACCCATCACCACCACCCGGGACCTCATCCTCTTGGAATAGGCCCACCTTAGCAGAGCTGCCAACTGCACAGGCTGAGGGGCCAGCCCAGGCCGGTGGGGCAGCTCGCAGCATCCAGGGCTGTGCCCTGAGGCCCCATTCGTGGGCTCACAGCACCTGCCAGGCTGCCTGTGAGGGATGAGGCCAGTCAGGGGACCCTACCTTCCAGGAACTCAGCGCCAGGACCGAGGGCAGGGACCCCGGGGGAGACTGAATGCACACCCCACCGTCAGTGGCAAGAGCAGGTCTCAAGGGGACCTGGCCCAGAGAAGGGACCCAGACACAAATCCTCTGGTCCAGCCAGAGGTCGAGACCCCAAGGGACACAATCCCACTGAAGCATTACTGCCTTCGTGAAGATCTCTCACTTCGTTTAATATAAGAGGTTTTCCTCTCTTGCACTCACTAAACTTGACTGTAAGAAGTGCTCCTGGTTAAGAGAAGCGCACACAGGAGAAAGGGCATTGGGCGGAGGGTGCCCTCTGGCCCCACAACGGCCTCTGGTGCCCCTGGGCTGGCGAGCCCTCTCAACCGCCCCTCATGGGCCCTCCCTGGAGAAAAGCACCATTTTTAAAGATACGAGTCCTGGATTTTTATGACGACAAGGCAGGGCGGCCTGGACTCTCTCCTGCACAGGCCCCCTCTTTGCTGCACGCAGGATCTGGGAGGTCTCAGCTGTGGGGTCCTCCAGGATGCCGACCTACCCCTCACACCTGAGTCCCCCCCGGGAGCTGGTGTTTAGGACAAGGTTGGGTGAGGCGGGGGGCCGAGGCAAAGACCCCATCACAGCCAGGCCCACCCCAACGCCCCGGGAGAGGGGGCCTCGAATCAGCTCAGGGCTGGGGAGGTCAGGGGCTCTGACCCGAGGGGATGGGAGCACAGCCTCAGCACTGAGCACCAGCAAGGGCCGCCGAACGCAGGGCCATGTGGCCACAGGGCTCAGCTTTGGGACGCGGCCTCGGCCCGCATCCGTAAGAGGATGACGGCCGTCCTCATGCCATGTGAGGATGAAGGGGGTGCTGCTACGGTGACCAGCACCAACAGTGGGTGTTCTGAGACGCTGGGTCCGGGACATGAGATGGTGGGTGCGGGCTCAGAGTGGACGTCAACCCAGAGGGGCGTGCCCTCCATCCCTTCCCGCCCTATCCCTGGCCTCTGCATCCTTCCCTCTCTTCTCCACCAGTTTCCCTCCAATCCAGCCCCAGCGTCCTTGGTGTGGGAGGCTCTACCTTCCCTAGATTCCATGGCGCTCTACCACAGGGGCTGCTTTCTCTACTGCTCCTGGGCATGCAGTAAAACCCAGGAAGGGCTCAATGACCACCAAGTCCACTTGCAGACTCAAGTGGTGTTGGGGACCCACTGTCAACTCCCCTGCAGCGCAGAAGGGCCCTCCCTCCACCGGCGTCCTCCAGGGCCGGGGCTGGGAGCACCCCCCTCAGGGATCTGATACTGAGATAAAACCCACATAGGGGGCTGCAAATTGCCGCTCCACCCCTCACCCCTATCCAGAGACAAAGACCAACCCCAGGGCTGCTCTTCGGGAGGGCCACCCTCCCAGGAGACTCTCTGGAGGTTGCCCAGGCCCCGGCTCACCACTGTCCCACCAAGCAACACCCACCCGACAGCCAACCCCACCTCCAGCCACAGCTGGCCAAAGCCTCTTCCACGTCCGTGGGCCTTTGCCCCGCTGCCCCTGCCCTCCGCCTGGCGAGTGCCCCCCATTCCCTGCCCACTAGGGGACCCTCTGTCTCCTCCATCAGGCCCCCTGGAGTTCCCCAGGACAAGGCCCCGCACAGCATCAGGCAGGGGTCTGGGCACCAACCACCAACTGGATGAACGACCTGGGCATGGAGCCCAGCCCCCTGGAGGGGGAGCTGAGGCCCAGCAGGAAGTGAGCATGTCCCCCGCCAAAAACAGGGGGTGCCCAGAGCAGGCTCAGCAGAAGAGACAAAGGAGAGGACCCAGGAGCAGAACAGGGAGGGCACCCCCCCCTTCCCTGGGAAATGACAGACACGCCAGGCGCCCCGGAAGACGCCCTGGCAGCCCCACACGTGTGAGGCAGCGAGCACGCACGCCCCCAGCATCCCACACAGACCCCTGGGGCCTGGGCCGGCTCCAGGGCACCTGTCTCAGCAAACAGCTGCAGCCGAACAGCTCTGCGCTCCGCTGCGCCTGAATCCCGCGCTGAAGCTGAAGATGCCCGGCTTCGGGCTCCCTGCGCCTCCTCCCAGGCTTGGGGCGCTGGATGAGCGGGGAGAGCCTGGGTGGTCCACTCTCTCCTCCGGGTTCTGTTCCCCCACACCACGTGGACTTCACCTTTCTCAGACACAAAAGCAGCATTCTGCTCCTACCTGGCAGCCCAGCCCCTGCTCCCCCTGGGGAAGGTGGAAGGGCGCCTGGGGTCAACACCGCCTGGAACCCCCATGCGGATTCGAATTCAATGACGCTACTCACGCACCAGGCGCACAGGAGCCTAACTTCCCGGGGTGCCCCCCTGGTGCGCGACGGGGGAGGGGAAGCGAACAGGCTCCTGACTGCGGCCCCTCCAGCCACCACTGCCCCCCGCAGGCCCCTCCGGGCCTCAATCTGCCCTTCTGGAAAGGGAGTCCCCGCGGGCCCGGGGTCTGCGCCGGCGGGAGGGTCCCGGCCCCGGCGTCCGCGGCAGGAGCAGGCCGAGGCCGGAGCGCTCTCCGGTTACAGCCCTCGCCCGGCGCCGCCGGCTATTTCGGGCGAGCTGGCCGCGCTCCGGGCGGCCGCGCCGGAGGCCGCCGGGCCCGCTCCTCCGCGCCCGCGCCCGCGCCCGCGCCCGCTCACCTGCCACCGGCGACGGCTTGCGCAGCACCAGCCACCTACTCTTCCACTGCAGGGACAGAGGGAGCGTGAGCGGCCGCCCGCGCCCGCCCCGCCCCGCGCCCGCCGCGCGCCCCCACCTTCTTGCCGTCCCGCAGCTTGACCTGGCCCTCCACCAGCGCCGCCTCGGTCATCTTCTGTCATGGTTCCCGCGGCGCCCGCCGCGCCTCGCCCGCCGCCCCGCGGCCGCCCCAGCCCAGGGTCACTTTCAAAATAGCTCCGGGAGGGCCCTGGGCTGGGCCGGCGAGGGCGGGCCGGCGGGCGGGGCGGCGGGCGGGGCGCGGGGCTCCCCGCCGCCGGGTGGGGCGTCCCTGCCGAGGTGCGCGCCCCGCCACCCCGCGGCCCCTCCGCGCCCCTGCGCGGCCGGGGCAACGGGCGCAGCGGGCGCCTGAGGCCACCGGAGCACCCCTCCAGAACCAGGTTCCGTCTGGGGCTCCGACACTGCTCAGCGGGGGGAGGGAGGTGCTTCTCTTCCAAAAGCAAACAACCCAACAGAAAGGGGACACTCCTGTGTCCTTGCTTCCCAATTTTAAAGTTTGTCTTCAACCAACCTGCCTTCACCCTCTGGCACCTGCCCCTCCCACCACCTCAGGGCTGTCACCAGACACCCTGACAACAGACTGACGCTGGGACCACCCTGGCCAGGACACTGCCTAGCCCCCAGCCCTCCAGCCCCCTGCCCCCTTCGCCCAGGCCGCCCCCACCCCCCAAGCAGGGTGATGGAGGGGGGTCCTTTTGTGTCCCTAGGCAGCATGGACCCAGTGCAGGTTGCTGCCTGGTGGTGGGTGGGCTGGGGACCCACTGTGCACCACAGTGCCCCAGGTCCCCATGTCTGGTCTCCCCACCCCTGGCTGAGAGCTGTCCCACTAAAGGTGATCTTACAACCCCCTCCCGTAAGGGGGGATGGCCCTGAGGAGCTGTGCTGTTCTGTAAGGGCCCACTGGGAGTCCCCTTCGAGGGGGCCCTCCCAGCTTCTGGATTTCCCCTCCTCCACCCTGTCACTCTGGTCCAGATGCCCCCGATTCCTTCCGAGCCCAGGTGGTTCGGGAGACCTGGCAGGTCTACACCCTGGACGTCAGCCCCCATCTCTAAGACGATCTCCCACACCCACGAGTTCAGGAGCATCCAACAGATAAGGGGATGCTGGCAGAGGTAGGGGCAGCACCCTAGAGAAGTGATGTGCCCTACTCAAGGTCCCATCCTCAGGGGCTTGCCTTCCAGGGGGGTAAGAGGGAAGAGAGAAACAGTGTGCTGTTATCTGCATGGGCAAGACGAGCTGACTCCCACGGGGCATCTGTGTGGGTCGTTGTCCCCGTCCAGGCCCCCAGGGCTGGGTCCTGTCACTCACAGAGGATGGAGCTGACGCTTAGAGCCATGAGGTCTCCCCAACCAAGACTGACCCGTGTCGGCTGAGCCCAGAGTGGGAGCCTTGGGGGCAGGCAGAGCCCTGGGCTGGAGTCCCAGCTCAGCAGCCACCATGCTGAGTGCAGAGGACAGGTCCACGCCCTCCGGGCACCCCCTTCCCACTGTCCCTGGGGATCTGAGAGTGCAGGCCCCTGGTGGGCCACAAGCTTGATTCTGATGCCCCGCGGATGTCTTGCTGGGGCCTAATGCAGAGCAGGGCCACACCAGGCCCAGGAAGCAGCTCTGTGTCTCCCCTTGTCTCGTCCCCTCCACCCACCCCCCATGTCACGTGTGGGCCACCAGCTGCCTTCCACAGAGCAGTTGCCCAGCCATAGAGCTCCATTCATGCTCCCCATACATCTCAGGCCCCCAGGGGCTGGCCCGGGGACAGCCGCTGTGGAGCCGGATGGCGGACAGGGACTGTGGCCACTGACACATCCGCCGCCCCGGGTGCCTGGCACATGGTCGTCCCTGCAGGGAGGGGCAGTGCCCTGCTGCATTCCTGAGCGCTGGCCCCAGCCCAGGCTCCTGCCACGCCTGCAGCTGCACCTGCTCCCGCACTGGCCCCAGGAAATGTGGGCTGCGGCAGGGACAGACAGCTCCCCTCCCCCTCTGTGCCGCGCCAGGGCCGCAGACAGGCGGG
The DNA here is from genome assembly GCF_020826845.1 of Diceros bicornis minor. NCBI lineage: Eukaryota > Metazoa > Chordata > Mammalia > Perissodactyla > Rhinocerotidae > Diceros > Diceros bicornis. Next base: position 2,761,513 of record NC_080747.1, on the reverse strand, counting down.
CGAGCTTCCTGCCCGGCTCTGCTCCCAGACCCTGGGTCGGCTCCCGGCCTGTCTGCTCCCCAGTGCCTGCTGTAGACTAAATGTTCGTGTCCCCCCAAATTCGGGTGTTGAAGCCCAAGCCCCAAAGGGATGGTGTTAGGAGGTGGGGCCTGGGAGAGGGTCAGGTCATGGGGGTGGAGCCCCCACGATGGGATTAGTGTCCTTGTAAGAAGAGACACGAGAGAGATGGTCCATCTCCAACACTGCAGGAAGGCGGCTGTCTGCACACCTGGAAGGTGTTTGGCACACCGGAACCCAACCGTGCTGGCCCCCGGTCTCTGACTTCCGATGTCCAGGACGGTGAGAAACAGCCGTCTGTTGTTTCAGCCACCCAGTCTATGGTATTTTTGTTACAGCAGCCCAAGCCGACTAAGAGTTTCCCCAGCTGTTACAGCCAGAGTTGCTGTTTGCGAGTGGCAGAAACTGGCCCCTAAAGCAGGAAGGAATTTGCTGGAAGAATGTCAGGCCTCTGGTAAACCCAGGGGAGGCTGGAGAGCCATGGAAGCCTCAGGAGTCAGGGCAGCAGGGAAGCACAGCCACTTTCCTGAGACAGGATGGCACCCCAGCCCTGCACCACACACAGCTGGACTCCACAGCCGTGGGGCATGGCTGTCACCTTCCAAGAAGCCGTGGGTCACAGCTGTACCACTGACTGACCACACAGCCACGGGTGCCACCTCATGGCCGGGGACACTGCCACCACTATGAGACTGTGGCCATAGGGAGCTGTTGCCCCATCAGTGGCTCTACAGCCACGGGACCTGCAGCCAGAGACTGGACTATACCTGCCGCTCACAACCCAAGTTGAACTTTAACCATCACACCGTCCTTCTGGCCTCAGTGTCGTCTTCTACCCCGACATTATTACAATGAGCCCCTGATGAGATTATGCATATGAGGGTCTTTCAAAATGATCATGTGTTTTACAAACACAAGGGGGTGATGGGGACCAGGGACGGGCTGCCTTGTCTTGTATCTCCAGGTACTCGGTGTGGCTGGAGAAAACCACACACGGCCCGACCATGGCAAGCCCTTGCCTGCGTCCCCCCACCCATTCACTCGTTTCCAGTTCCCAGCTCTCCCAGTGAGGTGGGGCCGTTTGAAGGGGTTCTGGCCAGTGGAGTGTGGGTGGAGGTGATGACCACCGCTTCCAGGCCCAGCCATAGGGATGCCCTGTGCCATCTTCCACACGCTTGTCATTCATCGTGTGATGAGATGGACTGTTATGGACTGAACTGTGTCCCCGAAATTCACATGTGAAGCCCTAACCTGCAATGTGACTGTATATGGAGACAGGGTCTTTAAGGAGGTGATTAATGTGAAATGAGGTCATGAGGGTGGGGCCTTGATCCCATACAACTATGGCCTTATAGGTAGAGGGAGAGACACCAGAGATCTCTCTCTCGGCGCACACAGAGAAAGGCCAGGTGAGGACACAGCAGGAAGACAGCCATCTGCAAGCCAGGAGAAGAGGTCTCACCAGAAACCAACCTCGCTGGATCTTCAGCCTCCAGAACTATGAGAAAATCCATGTCTGTTGTTTAAACCCCCCAGTCTGTGGTATTCTGTGATGGCAGCCAAGCAGACTAGCGCAGAGAGTGTGGCAGATTGTTTGAAAAACTGGCTGTAAATAGTCCCCTCCCTGCACCACACCCCTTGAAATGTGACCACGTACCTCCTCCCACTAAGAGATGGAGTCTGTCTACGCCTGGAATCTGGCTTGCTTTGACAAACGAAACACGATGGAAACGCTCAGGTCCACTCTTTCTTTGGAGCCCAGCCTCCATTGCACGAGCAAGCCCAGGCTAGGCTGCTGGATGATGGCAGACATGTGGCCGAGTCACCCCATGGCCCCAGCCAACAGCCAGTCAGCCCCCAGGAGCACAGTGGCCTAAGACCCACTGATGCCTCCAGATATGTGGAGGAGCGGCCCGGCCCAGAAGAACCCCCAGGCCGAGCCCAGCTCGAGTTACCAGCCCCCAGAGCTGTGGGCTCAGTGCACAGCTGTTGTTTTATGTCACGGAGCTGTGAGGTCATTTGTGACATGGAATAAGGCGTTCTGATATAGGAAGGGTCAGTAGTGGACTCCAGGCATCAGGGGACATTGGAAGCTCTAGACAGAAGGAGCCTGGGTCCCTGAGTCGCCCTGGGAAGGCCACCAGCAGACATCCAAGCTGAGCATGAAGTCCCACCCCCGCGAGCCGGACAGAAGAGGAGAAGCCCACGCCTGCACCTGTCGTGGTGACACCACAGCCCGTCAAACAAAGACCACAAAAGCCACCGAGGAAAAAGTTATTCACAAAAGAACAACAATTGGCCCGAAAGCCGATTTCTCAACAGTAGCAGTGGAAGCCAGGGACAGTGGCACACCTTCCAGGGCTGACAGAAAACGACCACATCGGAGATTAAGTGATGAGAACACCGTGAACGGCTTTCTGGCAATAAATGTGAAAGTTTAGACAGATAGGTTCATAAAAGCATAACTTCCTGGAACTGGCTCAGGAAGAAACAGAATTCTCAACGAGTCCCGTGACTGTTAAGATATTGAGTCTGTAGTGAAATATCGTCCTGTGAAGAGAACACTGGGCACGGGCATTTATAGGGAATGCGACCAAACTTGCAAAGAACAGATCATTCCCGCTTTAGCCGGGGTCTTCCAGTGAATGATAAAAGAAGGGATACTCTCGAACTCACTCTCCGAGGCTGGTGTCGCCTTGATGACAGTCGTTCCAAGAGTATAAGAAAGGAAAATTATGGGCCGATCTCACTCAGAAACATAAATGTAAAATCCTAAACAAAACAGTAAATCCAAAAAAAGCTTGTAAGTAATGCAGCACGCATCAGCCAGAGCCCCAGCAGGCTGGCATGATATGAGGACAGGACAATGTGAGGCGGGCTACTTACAAACGTGTGGTCGTGGAGGGGTCACCAGTAGCCCTGGGCGAGTTAGAGGAGGTGTGGGTGCCACCTCCAGACCCCAGGGAGTGGTCGCCAAACCACGAAGGAGGGACCCCTGATGTCTCGGGAGGAGCTCTGACCTTCAGTCAAGGGATCTGAGTGTGCTGGTTTGCTAGGGGCACGGCAACAAAGCAGCACAGGCTGGGGCTTGCACAACAGAAACCGACGTCTCACCGTTCTGGAGGCCAGACGGCCGAGATGGCAAGGGCACAGGGCTGTTCCTTCGGGGCGTGAGGGAGCACCTGCCCCAGGCCTCTGTCCCTGGCTTGCAGACGGCCACCATCCCCCACCCACCCCGTGGCACTTCACATCATCTTCCTTCTCCGTGTGTCTCTGTCCAAACGTCCCCTTCTTATAAGGACACGGTCATGTTGGTTCAGGGCCCACAGTAGTGACCTCACCTTAGCTTGACCCCCTCTGTAGAGACCTTCTCTCCAAATAAGGTCACATTCTGAGGTCCTGAGGGTTAGGGCTCCAACATACGAATTTTAGGAGGACACAATTCAACCTCTAACACTGAGATGACCCCAAAAGGAGGGAGCCAGGGAAGTCAACATCCCAATCACACTCTCCTCCCTCTTCTGACCTCCTGCTGGGGCTCCCCCGTGGCCCAACAGAAACCCAAAGGGCACAGGAGGCCACTGGTGCAGTTGATCAGAATCAGCCTCCTGGGGCAGGGTGCAGGTGGAGAAGGCGGGAAGAAACCCAGAGGGGCAAATGGGAGACACGCGGCTCACACTGTGCCTCAGCACAGCCCACTCCAGGAATGCAAGGTCGGCTTGACACTAGACAATCTGTGAATGCAAGTTCCTCTTTCACAGAGCCACCCGCAGCACTCACAGGGAGGAGGGCCAGGGAGAGCTCACATTACTCGAGGGTTGCGGGGGACTGAGCGATACGGCTCCCGGAGGCCCAGAACGGGCTGTCGAGGCCCCACATTCATGAGTAGGAGCTACTCCACTCTCCGTGCTCCCGTGGCAAGGGCACCAGCCTCCATCCCCCAGTTGCTGCCCCAGCTGTGGTCAACACAGTGGGAGGCTTTAGCAGCGAGTTTCAGCCAGCTTGTGGGCTCTGGGGCATTGGGCAATGGGGAAAGGGGCCTAGGCACACCCCGCTGGATGCCCTGCCAGTACCGGCCTCTCTTCCCCTGCTGTCAGAACCCTGGCTTTGTTTGGGACAGTGCACGCCCCTCATGACTGTCTGATCCAGTCACAACAATCCTGTTCCCTGCCCTCCCAGCCTCCTTTGCAGCTAGGTGTGGCCAGAGCTCCAAAGTATGAGTGAAGGGAGGAGGGGCAGTTTGGGAGAGAACATTCTAGGCGGCAGGGAGAACAGCATGCGCAAGGGCCCCTGGTCAGTTTCATGAACAGAAGGGAGGCCAGAGTGGCCAGAGCACAGACTGGGGGGCAGGGTGGGGCAGAAGAGGGGCTGGAGGGAGGGGATCAGACCTCAGAGATTAGGGGAGGCTCCACGGCAGGTGTGGGGGGCAGTGACATGGAGAAAGCCCTGGCCTGTCACCTGGACAGAGGGAGCAAGACCTGGTCCAGGGTGGGGGCCGTGGAGATGACAGGAGAGGAGGTGGCTTCAGGGGTCAAGGGGCAGGAGAGGCAGGTGGGGTCTGTGTGGAGGAGGACCCCTGCCCTTCTGGGCTGCTCTGGGTGGAGGGTCCCATTCCCAGAGGAGTGTGGGTGGGTCTGGACGCACTGAACACGGGGCTGCCTTCCTGCCCCCCGACACCCGGGGCTCCCAGCTCCCCGAGGCACCCAGTGCTGGGCACCAGCCACACTGCCCACGACTCTCCACAGCATCTCTCTGTCCCGCCCCCACACACCCAGTGTCATCACATCCCCACCCTGCTGAAACCCCACCAGGGACCCTTGGGACACACCAGCTCCTCACTGCAGCCCACGGGCCCGGGTGGGCTGCCCCTCATAGCCCCCACAACCCCACCCTCTCTGGCCTCCAGCCACGCTTCCCTATTTTGACTCAAATAAGCCACTCTGTTGTGGCCGCAGGACATTTGCATGTGTTGCTCCCTCTGCCTGGAATTCTCCTCCCTTCTGGGATCTAAGATTCCTTCCCCACCAGGTCCTGCATGGTTGGGCAGAGGGACGGCTCCAAGAAGTCCAGTTACCAGGAGCCACCCACTACCCTTGACCCAGCCTGGCATCTGTTGGCCGGGTTTCTTTCAGAGGAAGTCTCCAGCTTTCCCCTCCTGGACAATATGGCGAGGGAGCGCTACAGTCAGGCTGCCCTCCCGAAGCACAAGGATGGCCAGTGGGTGTTCCCGGCTGCCCTGTCTGAAGTTTTAACACCCCATGTACTACTCGGCTTGGGCCCTGCCCTGGCCTTGTGGCCTGGACTCGGCTTCCGTGGCCTGCTCTGGGACAACCTTGCGTGCCTGGACCTGAGCCCCACTTGCCTAGGGGCAGGCCTGAGGGGCGTGGGCCTGAGAGGGGCTGGGACTGGACCCCCTGCCCTGACTCCCTGGGCCACAGGGCCAGACCCTCCCTGTGGGGTCGCAGGCTCCCCTCTCCACTGAGGCAGGCAGCTGGGGTGCTGCTCCAGGTCCCCAGCCGGAGGCCACGGCATCCAGGAGTGTGGCCTGGGCGGTGGCCTGGGAGGGAGGGCTGAGCTGGGGCAGCAGGACAGGCAGCAAGGGCCAGGTTCCTGGAAACGTCTTTATTGCCAGCGAGGCGGGGAACGGTGCGGAGGCAGGATGCCCCCCGGGGGTCTCAGGAGCGATCCTCAGGCCGCTTAGGGGGCCGAATCCGGTCGTTGATCCAGTCCACGTAATTGGCCACGCGGGTGTAGACACCAGGCTTATTGAGGCGCCCGCAGCCGTCGCCCCAGCTGATGATGCCGTACAGGTGGGCCACACCGTTCTTCTCACAGGCCAGGGGCCCGCCAGAGTCCCCCTGCCGCGGAGCAGCCAGTCAGGGCCAGGGCCGGCTGGGGAGACCCGTGGTCAGCGTCTCTGCACCCCAGAACAGCCCCACCGCCTCCTGTCTCGGCCTCCCTCACCCCAACCCCGAAAATGTCCTCAGAGGAGCTAAAGCCCAGAAGAGTCCCAGCCGCACCCCTGGGACACAGGAGCCCCAGGAGCTCTCAGGGTGGGCTCCTCACAGCGTGGGGGACGGATGGCGAAGGTATTTCCCAGTGGGGAGCTGTCCCTCTTTCCCCGAAGCTCGTAGACAGGCGGCCATCTCATTCCTGGCCGCTGTGTCAGCGTCTGGCCAGTCACTCCCGTTCCTAAAGCCCCGCCGTGGCTCCCTCTCACCTCCGTGCCCAGCGAGGCGCTCCTCAGTCTGGCCCCCCAGCCCCCAGCAGCCCACGTGGATCAGGGGGCCCCCTGTGTTCCGGCACATACTCTCTCCCCTGCTTGAAATGCCCTCCTCACCACCTGGCAAACTCCTATTCACCCCTCAGGACAGGTGCAAACGCCCTCCTCCATGAAGCCATCCTTGACTGCCCCCAGGGCGCTCGCTGTACCACGTGGTCCAGTGTCAAGCTCCCCCCTCCTTGCCAATTCTGAGTTGTGTGACCTTGGAAGAGTGATTGGACTTCTCTTGGCCTCAGTTTCCCCACCTATAAGATGGGAGTAGAGCAGCTCCTCCGTCTCAGGGTTGATGTGCAGCCTAAACGAGACCTCGCCCATGGAGCCCCCGATAAGTGTTAATTATTGGGACTGGCTGATCGATTGAGCCCACGTGGGAGAACTCTGGATGAAGAGGGGTTGGGCCTTTGGTGTCCTGCGGACAGCCCTGCCCTTGGCTGGACAGCTGGGCCATGTCCGGCTTTGTGACGCCAGCCCCTCCCTGGGACTCCAGTCCACAAGAGGAGGGGTCTCCCTCCCCCGCTCAGAGGGCCTCCAGAAGGAGCAGCTGACCAGCGGGCATGCTCTCCGCCTTGGCTCCTGGCTAGCCCTGCGGCTTGGGTCCCTTTCAGCTCTGAGCTCCCGGGGGCGGCCGTAGGTCCTGGCTCACCTGGCAAGCGTCTGACTTGCAGTCGAAGTAGCCGGCGCACAGCATGTTGGGGCTGATGTCGGCCCCGTAGACCTCCGGGCTGCTGCACTTGTGGTCGGCGACCAGGGGCACCAGCGCCTCCCGCAGGGAGCTGGAGTAGCCGCTCACGTCTGCAGACGCAGTGCTCTCAGGGTGCGGAGGCCCACCGTGCCAGCCACCACCCCCCAGGCGCCACGTGGGTAGGCTGCTCCCACCCTTACTCACTCTCGTTCTGGTGGCCCCAGCCCGAAATCTGGCACTTGTGTCCAGCAGGGAATGGGCTGCCGGGCTCAGGCAGGCAGATGGGCTGGACAAACTGGGAGCGGACGGCACAGCGGTCCCCCTTCTTCTTCAGCCGGATCAGGACTGGGCGGGAGAGAGGACAGAGGTCAGCCTGGGGTGTGGAGGTCATGATGGTTGGAGGGTGGCCACTGAGTCACACGGTGGTGCAGCCCCTACTGGGCAGAGGGGCTGTGGCCCAGGAGACCCAGGAGGGCGCAGAGGGCTGGCCCAGGGCTTCCTCCCGCCAGGCCGAGGCCACTCTGCCACACGGCACCCTTGCGGCCCTGGACCCCCCTCCCCCCCCCTCCTCTTTCCCGTCTCTTCTCCCTCTGCCCTCCCCTCGTTTCCCTCCCCTCCCTCTCCCCCTCCTCCCTTTCCTCCCCCTCCTTCCCACCGTGTCTGAGGCCTTCCTGGTGCCCACCCCTGCCTCTCTCCCGGCTCTGGCCCAGGTGTGCCGAGCACACATCCCCAGCCCCGCTGTACCCCACCATGTCCCGAGCCTCACCGAGGTCGTGGTCACTGGGATTGAACACCGAGTACAGGGGGTACAGGATGTACTTCTCGATGCCAAATGTCTGTGTAACGTCCGTTGTACGGTTGAAGAAGTGCTGACCCAGGACCACCGAGACACTGTCCCTGGGGGGGCTGTGCAGGGGAAGCTGGAGGCAGCGTGACCCCGGCCTTCTCCTCGGGCCCCTGAGGTTGGCTCTCCCCCGACCCATGGTGCCCATTGCATGCCAGATACAGCCCCAGGAGGGCGAGGCAGCGCAGGCCACCGCAGCCCCGGGGAAAGGCTAAGCAGGGGTGGGCGGGTGGGCAGTAGTGACAGCAGGGAGCGGTGGGCTGCAGCCACACCCGTAGTCCTGGGCGGCACCATCTCTAACTCCACCCCTTTAGTCACCCCGGGTGGGCCTCATGCCGGGCGGGGTGGGGGTGGGGGCGGAAGGTGTGGCACTGAGATTGGGCCCCAGTGGGTAGATACCCAGCTCTGCCTGCAGCCCCTGGTCCGTGTGGTGCCCCGGATACAGGCCCTTACTCCCGCTGGGCACAGATCCTGGGCCTCCTTAGTCAGCCCCTCTGCTGACCCCGAGGCACAATCTGGGCCTCCGTTTTCCCATCTGCTGTGTATGGTGTCACTCCCACCCCGGCTCAGCCCTCCTGCCTCGGACTCCACCTCCAGGCCACTGCAGGACCTTGGCCACTCAGCCCTCCCAGGCCTCAGGCCCTTCTGGAAAATGGGCTCCCACACTGAGGGCAGCCGGATGCCCAGCACACAGTGAGGCTCGGTGCCCTGGCCCCCAGGCAGGGCCAGCAGCCCAAGTCCAGGGCCACAGCCGGGGCTCCTGGGCCTCGCTCAGGCGGCCTCTTAGGGTGGATGGACAGTGAGCTCGGGGCTTGAAACCCCCAGGCCTCCGAAGGGCCCGAGGGGATGCGGTGTTCCAGGCTGAAAGAGCTGTGTGGACCTGGGGGCTGCGGTGGTGGGGGTGGGCATTGGTGCCCTCTGCATCAGCTCTGGGCAGCAGGTTCTGCCCTTTGCCCCCACTAAAGGAACACGCCCCTCCTGTGAGGCCACCTTGGTGTCCAGGAGCCTGAGCCAGCCCCTGCCCTCAACCCCGCCTGTCCACACCTGTCCTGTTTTGCCTACCTCCACCAGCCTGCTTAGCCAGACCTGGGATCAGCATGCTGGGGTCCCGCCCAGAGGGAATGGGTACACCCCCACCCCCCCCACCCCCCCTACCCCCCCCACCCCCCCCACCCCCCCACCCCCCCACCCCCCCTACCCCCCCCACCCCCCCCACCCCCGCTTGGCCGCTCCCCAACCCCTCCCTGGATGTGGGGAGTGGATGCCTGCTGCCCTCCCCCAGCCTTTTAACCCCCTCCCATCCCATTCCACGTGAGGAGGCCTCAGGGGTCCCATTTCACAGGCCCAGCAGGGAGCCTGCTGCAGGCCACACCACCGTCAGCACTGCCCACCCACGCTGTAGTCCCCGGGGTGACTGAGGGGGTGCACTGCCCGACCCTCACGCTGCCAAACCCCCAGCCCTCTCCTAGCCCCTGATCCCTGGAATGCCACTGTCAGGCCCATCCCCTCAGTTGGGGGCAGGGCCTCGCCCCCATCACCCCGGTGGGAGTGGGACAGGGGCTGGACTTTCCTTCTCCCAGCTCGCTGACCCCCTGGGTGTGTGGTCGAACTTGAACTCTGAGGCTCCGCCTGGCTGCCAGCCCCGGGCCGCCCTCCCCCGGGGACCCGCTGAGTGGGCGGGGCCTCCGATTTCCTGCCCCCAACCCCCGTGCCTCCTGCACAGCCAGGGGGCGGGGCCTGGAGGGCGGGGTCTGTGCGGGGACCAGGGACGGCTCCGCCCACCGCCCTGCTGCGCACGCGCGCTCCCCGCTCCTCCGAGAGCCGCCCCGCCCCGCCCCGCCCCGCCCTGAGCGCGATTGCCGAGAGCTCCCAGGGCAAGGACAGGACAGCCACCCGGGGCGGGGACGGGGCGGGGACGGGGCGGGTCTCTGCAGCCGCCATGCCCAGCACCGGGCTGAGCACTGAGTCCCACATGGTCAGAGGGGCGACGGAGGACGGAGGGGCCGAAGGATGGGGGTTACATGGGTAGGTGGGGACACATGGGGACACGTGGGTGATGGTTAGGAAGAAGTATGTGAGGACAGGCAGATGAGGGATGGGGAGGGAGAGTGAAGGATGGGTGAGTGGGTGGGTGGGGCTGGATGGGTGGGGAACGGGGGATGGATGGGCGGGTGGGGGATGGAGGGTAGGTGATGGGTGGATGGACAGAGGGAGGGATGGCAGTAGATGGACGGATAGGTGGATGGGGGATGGGTGAATGGGTGGGTGAGAGATAGATGGGGGATGGAGGGTAGGTGGGTAGATAGGTGGCTGAGGGAGTGGAAAGATGTGGAATGGATATGGGTATATGGCCGGGTGGGTGGGTGGAGGTGAAGGTGATGCGGGGTGGACGAGTGATGGTTTGAAGGATGGCGTAGGGGTTGTGGACACTGGGGCCAGAGCCGCTCACCTGTTGGAAAAGCAGTGGGCCGCAGACACCACCCAGCAGGTGTGGACAAGGCTCCCAGCGCAGAAGTTGTTCCCAATGTAGATGGCGGCCAGCCAGGGGTGGGAGCCGGGCAGGGAGGAGGAGCCACCGATGATGCGTGGCCGTAGGAAGCTCCTCTTCTTGTGCCGCTTGCCACAGGTCTGGCGTCCAGCTGGGGCGGGCTCAGGCAGGGTCAGCAGGACCTCGGGGGGCAGGGGCTGAATTCTGGCAAGGGATCCTGGGAGCACAGGTCACCAGGTCACACGCCAGGGCTCCTTCCACACACCCCAGGCCAGAGAGGGTCCTGGCTGGACTCACTGTCCACCGTCCTCAGGACCCCTGGTGGTTCACCCGCCTCCTGCCCCACCCCAGGCAGCTCGTCTGGAAGAGAGTCCAGGGCTTGGGTCCAGCTCTGCCCTCGTGGGCACATGATTACTCCCTGAGCCTCAGTTTCCTCATCTGTAGGATGAGGAGAACAATGTCCAGTCACAAGGCATTGTGGGAACCAGAGTGGCCTGGCACACCTGGCAGGTGTTCACGTCTCTCCCAGCAGCCTGGACCCCAGAGCCAACCCCAGGATGGTTGGAGAGCCCTGGGGCTCAGGGGTCAGAGAACGGACTGGCTTCATGGAGCTGCCCACCCCTGGGTCTGACTCCAGGGGTGCTTGCTGGACCTCGCACCCATGGTTTTGTGTTTTTTTTTTTTTTTTCGTGAGGAAGATTAGCCCTGAGCTAACATCCGTTACCGGTCCTCCTCTTTTTGCTGAGGAAGACTGGCCTTGGGCATCTGTGCCCATCTTCCTCTACTTTATATGGGACACCTGCCACAGCATGGCTTGATGAGCAGTGCGTAGGTCCATGCCTGGGATCTGAACCCACGACCCCCGCGCCGCCAAAGCAGAGCATGCAAGCTCAACCACTACACCACCGGGCCAGCCCCCTCCCACCATGTTTTTTGGGGGCCGTCCCGGCATGGTTCAGGCTGGGCGGGAGCCACCTGGAGGACCTGGTGACCGGCATGCCCGCTCTGACCCTGGTGCCAACCTCCTGCGTGGCCTTGGACCAGCCCTACTCCACTGAGCCTCAGTTTCCCCGTCTCAGGTGGAGCAGTGGTTGCCCAGAGAAGAGGCCAGGCGTGGGGGAGGGGTGGGGAGGGCGACAGGGCCTCCGCTGTGAGCTGGGTGGAGGTGGGGCCCGCTGCGCACCGCAGGCCGCCAGGCGGCAGTACTCCCAGGATAGCGCGCTGTCCTTCACCACGTAGCACCAGGGCCGCTCGTCCTTGTCTGGGTTCCTGGAGAGCACGAGAGGCGGGTGGGGGGAGCCACATTGCCCCTCAGAGAGGGCAAGCGGGAGAGAGAAATGGGGACGCCTAGCAGGGTGCGGCTTGGGACACCCCCAACAGCGTTTTGCTCGTTCTGCAGATGGACACAGTGGCCTTGGCCCCGTGGGCCTGATCCCGGCCGCAGGCTCTCCTCACGGGGACCACCTCCCAGGCCGAGCGGCCAGAAGCCCCCGGGGGCAGGCCAGGGCAGGAGGGCTCCCCCAGGACAGACCCCACCCGCCCGGGATTAGGCGGCCTGGGGCAGGCCGGGCCGGTGCTGACCTGCAGTAGGCATGGGGGCCCAGGCCGAGCAGGGCCGCGGCGCCCACGGAGTCCACGTGCAGCTCCTGGTAGAGCAGGTCGGAGTTCCAGGCCAGGCAGCTGAGGCCCGAAGCAGCAGTGCTGGCCACGCCTCGGTACTCGGTGCCGTCCCCCTTGAAGCAGCGATGGGCGGGCACTGTGGGCGGCGTGGGCTGGGTGAGCCCGGGCCCGAGGCTGCGTCCACCCTGACTCCCGGTCCCCAGGGTGCAGGGCCAGGAGACCGACCCACGTGGCTGGAAGGCCAAGCAACTCGACTCACCGATGTTGCAGAGCCGCCCGACATAGCCTGGGGGGCAGGCGCATACGGAGGTCCCCGTGGGCACGAGCAGGTGGCAGGTGCCCCCGTTCAAGCACGGGCTGCTCAGGCAAGCTGGGGGGAGGGCTCAGAAGCTAGGCCTCAGGCCTCGAGGGGCCGGCCTCGTGGGGGTGGGGTCAGGGCCTGGATCCGACCCCTGGAGCTCATCGCTGGGTGCCCCTGGGCGAGTTCCTTCCCCTCGAGTGGGGCGGGGACACGGGTCTGGAAGGCTCTGTGACCCCTCCCCCGGCCATAGGTACCTGTGTGGCGGGTGCCCTCGCACTGGACCCGGCCCCCCGCGCACTCGCACCGCTCCACCCGGCCCTGGTGCACGCGGGCCCAGCGGTCGCCCTCCTCCAAGTACTCGTAGCGCGTCTCGTCGAAGCATTTCTCTGCAGGTCGCAGAGTGAGTCCCCTGCCCCCTGCACACCACTGCCCCACGCTGGCCCCTCCCCCTGCACTCGGCGGGCACCCTCCCACCCCGTCCTCCCAGGATCCGCCCTGGCCCCCGCGGCCCGCTCACCGGTGCCACAGTCCTTGCCCGTGAAGGCCACGGGGCAGGTGCAATGGTAGGACTCGGGGGCCTGGGTGTTGGAGCACGAGCCCCCGTTGCGGCAGGGGCTGGAGGAGCAGGGATCCGGGGCAGCTGGGACACGCAGGAGGGGAGGGAGTGTCTGAGAGCCGGGCCAGTCTATGTGTCCCCCAGCCAGGACCCTCCTGCTTGCTGAGGGACGGCAGTGCCTCCATCGGGCCTGCTGCCTTAAAGCGGCCCCTCTGGGTCCCTTGGGGTGCAGGGGCCTGGGGTGGGGGGGGGCACGGGCTTCCCCAGACGCCCCACCTGGCAGTTAGACCCTGGGTGGGGACCCCTGGCTCTACACTCGGCACTCTGGAAGCCCAACCCCCCCCATCAGGCAGCATAGTCCCCTCCCATGTGCCCTGGGACCCTCATAAGCAAGCTGCCAACACTGCACCCTGCAGACCCCGCAGGTCCTCCCCGCTGTCCAGGGCTCTGCCTTTGTGGCCGCAGGGCCCGGCCAGACCACCAGAGGGCACCTTGGGCCCAGCAATGACTAAGGCAGCTGCAGCCTGGAGAGGGCAGGGTCCTGCCGGCGCGGGGCCGGGGGGGGGGGGGGGGGGGGGCAGGGGGGGGCTTCCCCCTCCACACTCCTGCAGTCTCCTGGGCTGGTGGCTTCTCTGTTGCCGCCCGGCCCACCAGGCCTGCAGTGGGATCAATCCTGGAGCCCTCTCCTGCCCTCCAGACAGCTCTGTGCTCTTGACCCCCACCTCCATCAGCACATTGACCCTGGCACCTCCCAAGCTCACCCCCAGCCCCAGGCCCCTCTAGCCAGATTCAGGCCTTCCGGACCCCCGGGCACCCACCTGGGTCCTCCCGGGGCGCGGAGAACTGCACACAGTAGCCCCAGGCCCTGTCCCGGTCATAGTTGTGAGTCGTGGCACACCTGGGGGCAATGTGTGCCGTGATGTGGGGGTCCCAGCCCCAACCCATGCAGGGCACCCCTCTGACCACTCTGGAGCTCTCTGCCATTCACTCGCTCACTCATTCATTCATTCATTCAAGACACCTGCCGTGTGACAGGCTCAGTCTGGAGCAGGGGTGGGGGCGGAGGGTGGGCAGGTCTCCAGGGTGGACAAGGCCGTGGGGACCGGGAGGAGGGGGCTGCTGGTCTGTGCTTGCTGCAGCCCGGGACCCACCATTTCCTGTGGGCGCTTCCCTCCGAAGTGCAGGAGTGGAGCATGCGGCCGCCATAGCGGAAGGGGAAGCTGCACGGCCGCCCGTCCTCGGTGAGCACTGCCGGGGGAGGTGCAAGGGTCAAGGGGCTCCCATGCCGGGCACCTCCTGACTCCTCATCGCACACCTCACTCCCCAGCGCTGCCCGTGTTCCTCCCAACCCACCCGTCCAGGTGCAGCCCGCCACCTCCTCCAGAAAGCTCTCCTGACTCACCTGGGCCCCCAGGGCTGCTGCCAGGCAGAGGAGTGAGTCCCTCACCACCAGGTCCCTCTGCCTCTGAAGCGTTCGTGTTGGGAGTCACCGACGTCACGGGGATCATGGGGGTTCCAGGGATCACTGTGGCATTAGGTTTTGGGGTTTCCGTATGGCTCTAGGAGGAGCCAAGAGGGCTGTGACCAGCGTCATTGTGGGCCGGCCCCGCCTCGGTCAGGACCCACTGGGTAGGCTTCTCGCAGCCCCAGGCCTGTTTCCATATTGGGGCCATCAGGTCTCGGAGCAGGGACCAGGGGGACACTGAACATTGAGGCCTCAGTGGGGCCCATCCCCTCCCCCTCCCGCCGAGCCCAAGGGGTTAGACGGGGCTGGCTCAGGGTCTGCCTAGGCCGGGGTAGCACTGCCCTCCAGGCCTGAATCCTGGGGAACGTTCTGGGGCAGGGACAGGAGCAGCTGTGAGGCCGTTGGAGCCCCCACCTCCAGCCTCAGACACTTGGACCCCCAGGGCCCGGGGCAGGGCCCGTCCCCCAGGCCAGCCCAGCAAGCCCACCTCACCCCTGAAGGCCAACTTTCACCATGTGGGGCCCCCACTCCTCCATATCCCTGCCCTGGCCTCTGCCCCAAGACCCAGAGTGGGCACGGGAGCCCACGGTCCCAGTGCGATGGGTCAGTGCTCACCCTGCCGGCCTGGGGCCGGGCCTCCTGAGGTGCCAGCAGCAGCAGCAGCAGCAGGGACAGCCTGGGCAGAGGGCAGGGGCTGGGGACCCAGGCCCAGCGCCCCATGGCTCCTCCTGAGCTGGCGTGAGGGGCAGCAGGAGGCAGGAGCAGAGCGGCCAGGGCCAGGGCCAGTGGGGGTCAAGGCCACCTGGAAATGATTAACCCCGGCTGTCTCCTGTGCTTGGCCCGCAAGTCCTCCGTATCTGCTGCCAGGCTCACCTCGCCCAGGACAGAGGGCCCACCTGTTCCCTCTGGCCTCAGCCGTGCTGGTCCTGGACCTGACAATGTCCTCAGGTCTCGGCTTAGAGGCCTCCTCCAGGAAGTCTTCCAGACATGGCAGGCCCCCTAGACTACAGGTCCCAGCTTCCAGTCCCCGCCTGGCCAAGGGGCTGGCCACTGCCTGTTTGTGAACTGTTCATAACCAGAGCAGCTACCAGTGCTGAGCCCTTTCAAGGGCCCGGGATGGAGGGTGGGGTGCTGGCCCCAGGGCAACAGGCCAGGCACAGAGAGGAGGGTGTGTGCACCGGCCTGTGTTACAAACAGTGACCCCAGGATGCGGACATCTGCTGCCCCCAGCACTTAAGCCTGGCCCCTCCCGGGATGCGCCTGGGATAGGGACCCTCGTGGGAGTAGAGCTGGGGGAGGTGGGCAGTACCAGAGCTGCCTGGGTGCCTGCCCTAACTTTTGGGGGTGCCCAAGAGTGTTCCCTCCCCCACCTCTCCTGGACCCGCTTGGGCACCTCCTCCAGGAAGCCTTCCCAGCCCTGGACTCCCTTGGCCCTGGGCTTCCCCCATCACAGCCTGGATGACCTCACTGTCCCCATCTCTGTCCAGGTCTGGCCCCCACCCCATCCCGAGCCCTGGCTGGGTCGGGCTGTCTCTGGGTATCTCTAGTCCCCCGCAGAGCCCTAGCCAGACACCTAGGAGCCATCAAGGGCCACAGAGACCTGGCTTGGGGTCCTGCCTAGGTCTGCGTGCACATTGCCCTTCCTATCTGTGAACCGGGATGGGAACACTACCCTCCGGACGCAGCTGCAGTAGTCCCCCCACCCAGCCCCAGAATGCGTGACTGGGGGCTGCAGCAGAGCTGCCATGGGAACCTCTTCTGCAATTTCTGTACGGCTGTGGAGACAGGGGCCCCGCTGGTTCCCCATGAGTCAGCTCTGCTGCCCGCATGGGGCGGAGGGGAGGGCTGGCGGCTGGCTCTCCACTTTGGTCTGGGGATTCGCCTGGCACCACAGCTGTCTCGCTGTGCGCCCCAAACCACATGCTCTCTGAGCCCCTCTCTGTGCAGAGGGAGGGAGAGCAGAAGCTGAGTGGGTACCTAGCTTGGCACACAGTGGGTGCTTGGGGCACGGTGGGTGCTGGGGGCACAGTGGCACTGGGGGCAAAGTGGGCACTGGGCAGTGGTGTTGGGGGCACGGTGGGCGCCAGGGGCAGAGGGCACTGGGGGCACAGTGGGTGCTGGGGACACAGTGGTGCTGGGGCACAGTGGTGCTGGGGACACAGTGGTGCTGGGGCACAGTGGTCGCTGGGGGCACAGTGGTGCTGGGGCATAGTCGGTGCTGGGGGCAGAGTGGGCGCTGGGGGCAGAGGGCACTGGGGGCACAGTGGGCACTGGGGACACAGTGGTGCTGGGGCACAGTGGGCACTGGGGGCACAGTGGTGCTGGGGCACAGTTGGTGCTGGGGGCACAGTGGTGCTGGGCCCCTCTCCCATTCAGACACCTCCCCCGGGCCCCTGCTCAGAGCACCGCTCATTGGGGGCCACTCCCTGGAAGCATCCAGAACAACCCCAGCGGCCTTGCTGTGCGCTCTCAGGCCTAGGGCCCTCTCTGACAAACCTGACATGACAAGACACCCTCCCCCTGCCAACGCCAAGAAGGGAGGGGTGTGGGGGGCCCCTCAGCACTCCGCTGCTCAACGTTGGGGTTCCACCGAGGCAACCTGGGCTGATGGCTCCGTCTCTATTTGCTTCGGCCCAATACCACATGGTGGCCCTGCCCACTGGCCTGGCCTGCCACCCTGTCCCCTCCTGACTAAAGCTCAAGCTGTTCTGTAATCAGGCTCACTCCAGCCTCAGGGCCTTTGCACGGCCTGACCCTCTTTTCCAGGCCTTCTCAGCAGCCCAGGCTTCTGCTCAGATGATCCCTCCACAGACAGGCCCTGCCAGACCACCCTCTAAATGAGGCCGAGGACAGGGGGACAGGGCACGGCGGCCTGAAGGGTCCCACTGTGCCCCCGGGAGCCTCAGAGCACAGACCAGGGGCCTGGGCAGAAGACCTGGCTCAGAGCCGTGGACCACAGTGACCTGCAGAGCTGGCGGGTCTCCTGGGCCGAGCCTGGCCCCCAGTGGAGGCCACCTAGAGAGGACACCGTGTGTTGGCCTGTCGGGGAGGCACGAAGCGGTGGAGGCGGGCCCCTGACCCGGCAGGCTTGCTTCCTCGCTCCCTGCAGTTCTCTGGCTTGGTCCTGCCCCCCTTTCACCTCACCGGAGAGCCCTCCTCTCCTCGGCGCCTCCCCCCCGATGCGTTCGCAGAGCCCCCCAGGACAACGGCTCCCTGAGGGCAGCTCTGGGACCCCAGCACCCAGCACGAGGCCGACACTCGGGGGGTCATCAGGGTCGCTTTATTGGGGGAAGGCTGGACGCTGAGGGGCATCGGGGCGCAGGGTCCAAGGAGCCCTCTGAGCCAGCTGTGGCGAGTGTCCGGGGCCAGGCCCCCTGCCCTCTCCTGGTTTGGCTCCAAGGCCCTCAAGATGGGCTGAGGCTGCCCCTTGAGATCGTGGCCTCCACATGCATGTCCATGTGGGGCAGCTCAGACGAGGGTGGGGAGCGACAGCCGGCGGGCGGGGGAGGACTGCGGGCAGCCTCAGACGAACGTCGCGTGTTGCGGGCTGGCCTTGGGCTTGGCGGGCCCACCTGGGATGGGGCTCAGGCCAGGGAGGTCTGATGTTAGGGGTCCGCAGGCCTGTGACCTCCGGGGGCCCGTCTGCACCCCCAAAATGCTGCCGCCCAGTCCGGATGCCAAGCCAACGACACGGTCCACATCGATGATTGTGTTGACTGGGAGGCCTCGGCTGCCTCGGGGTCCACCTCCTGTCACAGGGATAAGAGAGAGGCTGTCACCTGTCTGTCTGCCCTGGGCTCTGGAGCCCTGCAGGCACCCAGGACAGGAGACCCCACCCCACCACACCCTCCTTGCACAGACCCTGGCCTCAGGACGGGTTCCGGAAACACTGAATGCATCCCAGAGGCAGCTGACCTCCAACTTGGGGCCCCTCAGCCTGGGGCAGGAGCACTGGGAAGATCTGCAGAGCGCCAACCTCGTGGGCCCACCAGCCCTCGTGGGCCCACTGCACGCCCGGCACGGCGGAGAGGCCCCGGCAGACACGCCACACACATCATGGGGAGATTCCCTCGGCCAAGGGGGCCAGGGCCGTGAATCAAGAGGTTGGTGCAGGAAGCAGGCAGTGGGGAGAGCAGAGGCCGGGGCTGGGTGCTGGGTGCTGAGGTCTGGGGGTGCAGGGCCCAGGTTCTGGGCGGTGGGACCCGGGGGAACCTCTCACCTATCACATGGACACCCAAGGCTCTCTGTACCCTGCCCTCATCCAGTCTGTGCCAGGCCAACAGGGGTGTCTCACCCACTCGGGGCTGTCCCCCTGAGCTGGTTCCTGCTCCTTGGGAAGAGCTCAAGAGCTGTTCAGCGCCTGAGCCCCTCACAGCTCTCCACTGGCCAAAGCCCCCAGCCTTTCTCGGCCACTTCCTCCTCATTCTTCCTGGTGGCGGTACATGCCCCTCCCCAGCCCTGATGATGCCAGCTGTCCCCTCGCCAGGGCTGCAAGTGGGGAGGGTGGGTGTGCCCGGTGTGTGGGTTTGTGTTTTGGGAATGAGGACGCATGCTGTGCTCATCTGGTGGAGCTGGGATGGCAGAGGAAATGGGTAGGGGGAGGGGAGGGGAGGCGGGGTCCAGAGCCCCACGAGGGCTCCAGGAGGATGCTCAGGGGATCCAATCCACCTCCCAGGGTGGGGTGCAGACAGCGGAGAACATGTGGGGAAGCTGTCTCCACCCACCCCCACCCCTACTGTGGCTCAGGAACAGAGAGCCACCTGCTGAGGCCCACAGCACTATCTTGCCCTACCTGCCCACCCCACCCTGGGCTAGTATGGCCCCCCTAATTCCTCCTGGGGGGCTGTCTGCAGGGCTCACCCTTAGGCTGCGGGGGCTTCGGGGAGCTGGTAAGTGGGGCCAGGCCCTCGGCCATGCCAGGGGTGCCGGGGGGAGGCACCCCTGCCTGTGCTAGGCAAGAGGACCAAGCACAGTGTGGGGGTTGTTCCAGACGGGGCTGGACCCTCAGGGCAAGGCCCCCCACCAGGCACCCTGGGCCTCCACCCATGGACCTCACTGCTGGTCGTCTCTCAGGGCTGCAGCTCACAGGCCAGGGTAGGGCAGGGAGGGGCCTGAGCCTGGCTTCCAGCCCCCCACCAGTGCCCCCTCAATGCGGCCACCCGGTTGTCCATCTGCCTGTGGCCTCGGGCCCACGTGTTCCCCCTTACAAACTGTCGTTTCCAGCCCCTGCGCCAGGTGCTGAGTGCCCCTCTGTGCTCTCCCACCCCATCCCCAACACCTGGGGTCGTGTGTCCCCTCCTCCACATCAGCCCCTCTTCCAGGCTGCTCAGTGGTCAGCCAGGCCTCGGGCTCCAAGCCCCCACCTCACCCCCAGGAGTTGCCAGGCTGCCTGAAACTGCCTTGGAAGCTTCTAGACCCTGGGCGGGGGCAGCCCCACCTGCCTGCCAACCCCCACCCCCCGGAGAGGCCCACCTGCCCAGAGCTGTCACTGCTCTGTCACGTCCGGCTGGTCCCTGGCGGGGCCCCTGGAGGACAGAGACCTGTCTTCCCAGGTGCAGTCCCCAGGGACCAGTGTGGGTGGGCACAGTGGGCCCTCGGAGCTTCCTCCACTGAGCTCCCCTGGCTGACCCCCAGGATGGGGGCCGGGCAGTGCTGCCCGGGTTTGGGCCCAGGCAGGACTTCAGGGCCCTGGTCTGGCCAGGGGATACGCAGGAGCCCTGGCGTATCTGCAGGGCTCGGTGAGGGGATGTCCTCGGTGAGCCTCGGCCGAGGAGGCTCCTAGCCCTGGCCTGTGGCCCACATCAGACAGACAGGCTGGAGGAGGAGTTCAGTCCCCAGGGACAAGGGGTCTTGCTACCATGACTGCTCCTCCCTGGGCCTCAGTTTCCCCAGCCTTGCTGGTGGAGGTGAGGACTCTTCTTTCCTCGTGGGTCCAAGGCCTATAAGCGAGATTGGGGATGGCCGTGGGGGTCAGGAACCTGTGCTTCCCCAGCTGCTCCGTGGCCCCCAGAGTCGCCTCACCCCACTGCACCCCACGCCTCCGGAAGTGCCTCATGCAGGCTCTCAGGCAAGTCACAGCCTGCGGGCAGGGGCGCGGCGTCCTCTCTAATCACAAGTCAAGGTGGCAGATGAAGAGCCTTTCACCCCAGCCTCCACAACATATCGGCATCAGGGCACCCGGCCCGCACGTGCCATCCGCCCCCCGGCCTCACAGGGGGCTGCTCAGGCCAGGCTGTGTGTAACCTATTCAGGCAGGTCCGGCAACGGCAGAGCAATGGGAGAGATTTTCAGGAAAAGCTGGCCCTCCTGAGGTCCAAGGGTCCACATGGAGCAGCCGTGACTAGAAGCTTCTCCCAGACAGTCCTTTAGTCATTCAACAAATGTTCCACTAGGGCCACTGGAGCCACCCTATCCCCTGCTTGTCACTGTCCCCATGGCTCCAAGTGCCAGGCTGCAGGGCCGGAAGATGAGGGGATGGGGCTGGCTTCGCCTTGGATTCAGGATCACGGAAAGACGCAGGGGTTTGCCCCCTCAATCATTTGTCCCCATTTGGGGCATTTGTCTAGAGTGTTAAAGGGCCACACAGGTTCAGGGGCCCAGCCCTCTCCTGTCCAGCCCCATATGACCCCTGGGAAGACGGAGGCCTGCAGGGGGATGGGCCTTGGCCACAGGCCCCTCTGACCGCCGGGTAGCTCAGTGGGCTCAGGACAGGGAGGAATCCCTGTTTCTGGGGACAGGCAGTTTGTCCATGGACCAAGGACAAGTGTGTCACAGGCAGGGTGGCCGAGGTCCAGGCCCTTCCTGCCTGCCCAGCCCAGACTTGCTCTCCTGAGTAAGTGGCAGCCCCAGGCCCGTGACTCAGTGGCAGGGGCCCAGCCCCAGGCAGCAGGCGGGCGTCATGGCCTCCGTGCCAGGGCCTGCCCAGAGCAGCTGCCTGCTCGGCCTCCTGAGGCTCCCCCAGCACTCCTCTGGTAGGGACAGCAGCACACAGGACCCGCAGGGCTCCAGGGGCCGCCATTTCCAAAGGGAGCTTGGTTGTGCTCTGTGCACGAGGTTTGCTCCCTGCGCGGCCTCATTCTGATCCCCCGTCTCACATCCCTCAAACACCCAGACGTGAGGCTGGACCCAGACCTCGTCTCCCACCCCTCAGGCTGCCCCTCTGCTGACCGAAGTCTGCAGTTCCGACCCTGCAGTCAGGCTGTCCCTGAGGGGACCCTGCTGGAGCCTCCACGGTAATCTGGAACCTCGAGAGCCCCTCCTGGGAGCCTAGAGACCTTCCCTTTACGCATGGGTCAGCCCCTCGCCAGCTGTCTGTCGTCTGTCCCTCAGGCCACCCCTTCATTTGTCCATTAGCATTCTCTGTGCTGGCTGCCAAGTCTTTGGTCCTTAAGGCTCCATGTTGGGAGAAGGTGGTGGCGAGTCAGGACCCTCCTCTTGGGGTCAGCGGGGGACAGGGTTGCATGGTAGGCCAGGGCGGTGGGCATGGCCAGACCCTTCGGCCACCTTCAGGCTTTCCCTCAGGACCCAGCCCCAGCTGCCTGTCCCACGGTCCTTCCTGCCCCCAGAGGGACCTTCCCCATCCACTAGACACTTTGCTGTGACTTCTGCCCCCCATGCTCTGAATCATCTGCGAGGCCGGGTCCTGCCTGTCCTTTGAGGACACCCCGCCACCTCCTCCATGAAGCCTCCTGGGCTGTCCCTTGGAAGCTCCCAGAGCACAAGGAGACATGGATGCAGCTGAACTGGAAAACTCAAGGCAGGGAAGTGGCTGGAGCAGGGACCCCATGGTCTGCCCTGACCCGCCTCTGGCCTCTGCTGGCCCTGGGCACCCCATTTCGTTCTGCATGCTTCCACAGAGGCTGACTGGGTCCCCATGGGAAAGAGTGGGGACAGGCCCGACTGAAGCCCTGGTTCTGGCTCGTGACACACCCAAGGTCATCCTCCACGCAGTCCCCGGAAGCCAGGACCATGACTGTGTCTGTAACGGGGAGGGGGAGCCTGGATTAAATTCCTCATTCAACAGATCTGCACTGTGCACCTACTGGGCGCAGGGACAGCAGCCACAGCAGCACATGGCGAGGGGAGGGGGCATCTGCAGGGAGAATGGGGACCAGCAGTGGCGGGGCCACATCAAGTGCAGGCATGCAGGCCGGCACGCCCGGGGCGAGGATGCAGGTGGGAGCTCCCTCAGTGCCAGCCCCAGGTGGCAGCGGGTGGCCAAGGCCCAGGACCCCATGCTGTGCTGGAAGGGATGGTGGGAGTGGGTGTAGGTCACGCTGTGGGCCACTGGTGGCCCATGGCTTCCACTCTGAGATCAGGTGGAGCAGACCAACTGCAGGGCACAGTGAGGAGGACACAGGGAGAGGGTGGGGCAAGCGGTGGGAGACAAGGGCTGTTGGCCCGAACAGCCAGGACGACAGAGTTGTCACAACCCACGCCGGGGGTCCGGGGAGGAGAGGCTGGGCCAGCTCGGTCAGCCCTGGGAAGTCCATGGAGGCCGATAGAGCGGGCCGGGCCAGTGCAGGAGCCCCCAGGCATCTAGCAGGAGATGGTCCACTCAGGGCCATCTGGCCAGGGCAAGGCCGGAGCAGCAGAACATGCTCCGCTGGAAAGAGGGTTCTGGAGAGGCCAGAGCCTCCCTAGCAGAAGGCTGCCCTCCTGGTGACTTACAGCCCTGAGGCTGGTGGCGGGGCCGCTAGTACCAAGGTGCCCCCGAGAAAGCCAGGCAGCCACCCCACCCGCACCATGGTTTGTGCTGGCGAGGGCGGGGCTGTCTGCCCCTGGAAGACAGGTGTTCATGGTGGGGAGGTGTCCCTCGGTCACCCCAAACCTCTGGTGGAGAGAGAGGATGTCAGAACGGACGAGCACAGACTTGGAGGGACGTGGAAACAGGAGGCCAGGCCCTGGGCTGGGGAGAGTTGCACATCTGTCCTGGGAGGCCCTGACGCCCCTGGGGACAGGCAGCTGGACCAGAGCTGCAGAGGAGGCCTCCCCATGGCTGTTGTCCTGGACGCAGCTGGAGTAAGGTAGGGTTTCCTCCAGGGTCCCCAGCCCAGGGCTTCCACCTCACCTGGGACTGGCCAGGTATGAGACTGTGGCTGGCAGTCCAGCCTAGGGGTCGTGGAGGAGGGGGTGTGGCTGACCACTGAGCAGCCAGGTGCAGCTGGGCTCCTGGGACTCATGGCCACACCAAGGGCATGTGGTTGGCTACCTTTACTGCCAAGGTGAAGGGCATTGCCCCTCGAGTAAGCACATGGCCTCTAGTTAACTGTCCAGCTCCGTTTCCATGGAAACTTTGTTACCAGCCACAGAACCTGCTGGCTGGTGGTCTGCGTGTGAGTGAACAGGGAGAGCTACACATATCTGCTAGGAAGTGAGCTGGGGGCTCCCTGAGAGCCGCCACTCTGGTAACTGGACATACCTTTGGGGACCCTGGACGTTATGACAGTGGGGCACGAGGCCCCAAAGTTGGGGTGACTTCTGCCCCACCCAGTGAGCAGCACCTCCTCGTGCCTGAGCCCCCGCTTCTCCTGGGACCCCAGGCCAGGGTGGCTGTGCGAGGACTCCTCCCCTCATGAGAGGAGAGGTGTGTGGCCCTGCTGGCAGCTGGGCTCCTGCGTGATCACTGAGGGGCTGCACGGCTGCAGAGAGCAGCTGCAGAGCTGGCTGAGGAGGGGAGCAGGGAGCCAGCACGGCCTGTGGGGCCCCGGGGAGCCTGGCCTCTGGAAAGGGCTGGGAGGGGCTCAGCCAGGACCAGACCCAGGCCTCCAAGGCCAGCATAGCCAGGTGGCAGTGAGGGGGAAAGCCAGGCTCTGCCTTGTGGGCCTGGATGAGGGAGCCTGGGGGGCGGTGCTGGAGGGGCGAGGGGAGGGTGTGGGGGGTGTGGAGGGCCCTTCCTGACCCTCTGGCCCATCTGTTAGACAGAGGGAGGGCAGTTCAGGAGAGACTTCTCTGAGCCTAGGCCCCCGGGAAGGGCTCCAGACGGGCCCTTGCAAAGACCTCCCCCAAATCCCACAAGGTCGAGACGCGCACCCTGGTCACGGCCCGTGGACCCTTCACTCATGCATCGTGTTGATGCTGAGCACTGAGTGTAGGCTCAACGCTCAGCCCTGGGAGCCGAGGCCAGGACCTGGCCTCAGTCCAACACTGTCTGAGTGTGGGGGGGCCTGGGGCCTCCGGTCAACGCTGAGGGCGGCAACTTGGCTGGCTCTGGACACCCCTCCCCAAATTCAGTTCAACGGATGTGTTTTTCTCACTAGGAAGAAGGTACTCTTTATCCGCACACCCTCTCTGAGTATGTGGACACAGGAGTCTTCTCCCAGAGAGTAAGCAGACCTGTGCCACAGCACCACCCTCTGCACGGGCCGTGTGGGACCAGCACTCGGAACCTGACTCTCGCTCTGCCGGACCTGAGGACACACACCGCCCGCCCCTCTGGGCCTCCCAACCCGGGACGGAAATGCCAGAGGACGCCCACCAGCTCCCAGGGTTTTTGCTGGAAACAAACAGGTCCCAGTTAGGAAGGCAGCTGGGAATTAGGATGAAAACAAGCACAGGATAGGTTTTCAGGTTGTGCCTTTGGAAGGAGCACTTCACACCAGAGGCCCAGTTCTCGGTCCACACGTCCTTCTGAATATCTCTATCCTCTGGCCACACAGGGCGTTGACAGGCCTCTGCGTACGTGAGCGCTGGGGATCAAGGGCCAAGGTGGGCAAGCAGTGTGGCTCTCAGAGGCAGACCCTTCCTACTTGGGGGCACATTGCTGGCATCACCCCAACCAGCTGCACAGTCCAGACATGGCTGTAGGTTGGAGGATCCAAGGAGCATCCCCACATTGTGTTTCTCACCCTGGACAGAGAATCCACAGTGGCCTCCACGCTGCTAAGAATACTCCACAGCAATTGTTAGGGTCTATGAGAGTAAGTCTGGAGGAAACCCGCCTTCCCAACCTGGGAGAGACAACGTGGTGCTCAGTCCACACGCGCCCTGGCCCAAGGGTCTAAGAGACCTCGTCAATAGGATGGAGGAGTCTCAGGTGTGGGTTTCCCTGCATCGCAACGTGGAGGCAACCAACACAAGGCTTCCGTGGACAAGTGACTCTCCACCACAGAGAATTTGTAGGAGAGGGCTCACTCCGAGGCCTCCTCGCTGCTGCCCGGTCAGGCTGGCTCTAGACTGTGCTGCACAGAAGCAGCTCAGTCCCGAGGCCCCTCCCAGCAGGCAGCCTCGTCAGCTCTGAAGACGATGGATCACAGACCCTTCACAGCTCCTCACGGCCCAGCTCACTGGCCTGTGGCCAAGCCCCTCCCACCCTCTCTCCTGCTCAGGACAGCCTGAGAGCCAAGGGTTCAGGGTCCCCACAACCCAGGGGGCTGGGGGGCTAGCAGTGGCCATGGAACTGGTCCTGGCCAGTGGTGGTCAGGAAGAGCCTGCCAGGGCGCTGGGAAGACCTGCCTTCCCACACGGCTGGTGACAGCCCCCTCTGCCCTGAACATGTCAGGGACAACTAGTGCACAGAGGGCGCTGATATCCCCGAGGGACGAGCCTGGGGAATGGGAAGCGCCTGGCCTGGGTGCTGATGGTTGTTAGGAGGGAAGACTGAGCCCCGAGTGGGGAAACCGTGTAGGCCCGACGCCACAGGAGCTGAGAACAGGGCAACCACGGGCCGGCCAGCCAAGCTCGGCCCCAGGCTGATGAGGAGCAAGCCAGAAGGACTGGGCCTTACTGCTCACTGACCACTGCCTGACGGCCAGTCTTCTCTCCTGGAGGCGACAGCACACGGGGGAGGCCATACCACCAAGCCTGCCCTGTGTTCTCAGGCAGGAAGCCCCTGGCACACTAGGCCACAGCCCCGTGTGTTCAACTCCCCGTTCCTGCCCTCGTGGTGGCCCGGGGTCGGTGGCCCCCACTGTCAAACCTGCCCTCCTCGCCCTCCTCATCACTGCGGCCGCGGCACAGTGGTGTTTGTGGGTGTATATGAAGCGCTCAAGAATATCTGTCGAGTGAATGGTAGGTTTTTAAAAGGCAGTATATTAAGGTAAACCCAATGAATTCCATTAAAATATGTAACATTTTCCCTGGATTAAAATACATCTACAGTTTTTTAAAGTGGAAACAAATTTTCAAATGAGAAAAGAGTTTTAAACCAGTCCAATGATGAGATCAGAGTTTATTACTCTTGGGAGAACACAGACTCAAAGCACAGGTGAAAACTCCACACGGGTATCTACAGCAAAGCGCAGAGGGAAAGTCAGGCGCGGCGCAGGTGCGCAGATGGGCTACACGCAGGGGAACGCCGTGCTTCTCCTGGTTCTGTGTCCACGCGCTGTCTCGGTGGGAAGGCGCCAGGGGAGCCTGTCCCACACAGCTCCTGTCCTCCAAAGTGCCCGGATGTGTACACATGTACAGAACACAGTGACAAATGTCCCCTGGCTCCCCATCGAGACGTGGGCTGCAGGTCCGACAAGACCTGATCCTGGGGCAGGGCTCAGACTGCCGTCCGCATCCTGGACCAGGGGCCCGAGCAAACGGGGACATCCACGTCGCCCCCAACAGCAGATCACCAAAAGTGTCCATGCATCATGGAGCACATAGAGGAGAAAGGGCAGCCGCCAGGGGCTCTGAAAGCGTACACTGAAAAGGCTCCTGGCCTGCATCATGGGGACCCTGGGACACAGGCACACAGGCCGTGGCCCAAGGGCGGGGCGGGGCGTGGAGCTGCTTCTGGAGGCTGCTTTCCCAGGAGGCTGGGAGCCTTGCTTCATCTTCCAACATTTGTGATTCTCGGGGATAGTTCCTGCCATCAGCCATTCCGTTCACCTTCACACACTAAATTCATGCTTCCATTCAGAGAAACGCCTGGACTATTTGAGGTCAGGGACCCCCACAGAAATTGCTCTGATGCCCTGGGCGCTGAGCCACTGCCTGGCGATGTGGGCCCACACACCTGCTGTGTGACCGAGTGGGTGGAGTGTGAACACCCCCGCGGGTGGACCACGGTGTCCGCGAGCGCCGTCCTATTCTAAATCACGGGTGGCTTGACTTATGTGCTCACAACGAATACTATTGTTTTTTTCAGTCTTGAGACTAAAACACTAAAAATATTAGCTATCCAAATTTTAAAAGTAACACATAAATTTTCATAAATTTCCAGGGCCTTGCTCGGTGGCTAATGGACCCAGGACTGAGGAGGAGGCGAGGGGAGCGCCGGTGTCTGTCCGGGTGCGGGAGCCGCTCACAAGCCGCGCCCTATCCAGAGCATCACACCACACCTGAACGATCCCTCCGGGCCCTCCACGACCCTCCTGACTGCACTCGGACCTCAGCTGCCTCCCGATGCCCTCCTTCTAGAAAAGGCAGAGGCAGCCACAATAAATACAACTGAGGAGGAGGAGGGCACGCTGCAGTGCCTTGCCAGATAGACCTCCGGAGCACATGGCTCACTTACCAGAGCTGCTTCTTTTTATTAGAAACTGGGCAGACAACAGCGGATGGACAGTGGAGGAGCAAAGAGTCAAAGGTGAGCTGGAGAGTCAAGCCTGGAGGTACCTGGTCTCGGAGGTCCGGCGGGGTCCTGCGGGGTGGGGTCCTGTGGGGCAGGGGGTGGCGGCAGTAAAGTGCTGTTGGGGCTGCTGATGTCGCCCTCCCCCGTGAGCGTCAGGTCGGCCACGTGCTCGCCCTCCATGGTCTGGACGCTCCCGGCCTCCGCTTCCTGCGTGCGGGACGTGGGGGTCAGGGGGCCGCAGAAGGGCGGGCTGTCGGCTGAGCTGGGGCTGGTCGCCGGGCTTGCGCGGCAGTCTCGGGCGGGCCCCTGGGGCTCTCGGGGCCGGGGAGCCTTCTCCCTGCCATTGCTTGTCGCCGTCCTCTTGCCGAAGCCCTTGGTGGGGGCCGAGGAGGAGAGGGCGAGCTCGGTGGGGCCGGGAGGCAAACGCAGAAACTCGGGCAGCACCAGGTCTTCCTTCCTCAGCAACCCGCGCTGGTCGTCTGCTCTGTTGCTCTGAGCTTTGGAAATGAGCTCAAAAAACTCTATTGGAAGAAAACCCACATTGAGCAAGTTTTAGAGAGTTTCACACTCAGGCGTGACACAGCACAAAACGCTCGTCTAGAAAGCTCTCCTTACGGCGTCCCGTCCTGAACTAAGGGCTGCAGGCCGAGCGTCTGCATTCTCCACCATCTGCCCCCACGGAACTGCGGAGGCAGCCCCGGGCCTCTAGCACAGCCTGTGTTCAGGAGTCCAACAGCACTGCACCTCCCTGAGGATTCAGCTGTGTGAAATCCAGACTCGGAAAAACCAAAACCCTTGACTGAACGTGGTCATGCGCGGCCAGTGCTTTAACGGCACGGCATCTGCTCTGGCCGAGGTTTGATCTCACTGGAGGCCCTTGACCCCTGAGTCCTGGCTCCCTTCTGAGGAGCAGGGAAGGGACTGGCCAGACCCTAAGGCCCGACAGAGCCAGGAGTCCCAGGCACTCCCACGTCGGGAGCTGGCGAACCTGCCCAGACAAGGAGGAGGACCCCGAGAGGGCAACGAGTGAAGCCAGGCCTCTGGGGTCAGCGCCTCTTGGCAGAGGGTGGTCCCGACAGGGCTCGGGAGCAGCGCCTGGCCCTCGAATCCCTCTCCCGCCCGGAGCTCCACAGCCCCTCTGGGCCTCCCACCTTCCCAGGTATCCTCAGATGCCTGCTGTATACTTCCAGCTTCCTGGCTCGCTCCTCCAGAGCTCTTTTTCTTACCTGGGCAGCTTTTTAATTGTGATTTGAGCTCACCATTCAAAGTAGAAGGTGTCTAAACCGAGCTCTCTCTAGCCTTTAAATTACACTTTTAGTTTTTAAACAAAGGCGAGGAGTTTACAATCCCAAACCTGAACAGTTCTCAGAAACGCACAAACTTCAGAGCGAGCGTGAGTTACCTCTGCCTCGCTGTGGCCAACAGAGGCTGAAGGAGCGGGTTTTATGGTTTTAAGGTTGGACTTCACAGGGAGCTGGGACAAGCCCAGCTGACTAGGAAGTACTCCCTGGATTAAAATTCAAGTCACAGTAACAGCTGTTAGTTTTGAGTTGCTTTTAATACTTCTCTTTGTTATACGCTTTTGGAAGAAAAAGAAATTTCCATCATCTCGCTCTCTCTCTCTTACATACATCCCTCCCGCTCCTGCAGGCCGGGGGAAGGGCAGCCCTCCTCAGGGCCTCTGACCAGCAGGGGTCAGTGAACCCGGGGCCTGGTGGGCCCGCCTCCTCCTAGCCTGGCACCCACCCCACTGGTGAGGACCCTTGGTGACGTGGACCCTGTAACACTGAGCTTGCATCTGAGTTGGAGTCCTGGCCTGAGGAGGAGACAGAGAGAGGGAGCAGGCGGAACCTGTCAGGACCACCGTGCTGCTGTCCCAGGTGGGTGCTCCCCAGCTCCTAGGGGGCCCGGCTCTCAGTATGAAAACTGGGGTTTTAGTAAAGTTACAGCGACAGCCAGAGACTGACGGGGGGAGCACATTCTCAGTGTGACAGAGATCTCAGTCACCTGATGCCAGTAGCCCAGAGAAAGTTCTAATGATTGTACTGGAAAACGGACATTGCATTCACTAAGAAGTGTGGAAGTTTTAAAAAGTACACATACCCTCTGCTTCGTCCAAATTAATTTTCTGATATTTTTTTTTCCCAATCTTTGCAATAGATTCTTCTCTCTTTGAAAGCCGGGGATCCCTAGCATTTTTTCCATTTTCTCCTCTTATTTTAATAGAATTAGACTTGCCTAGTGTTCTTTCCTCTCCCTGCATTAGAAGGAAAGTCAAAGTTCCACTTACATTTCAGACACATGACAACACACAATCCATCAGTTACAGACAAAAGGGTCTTTGAAATACAGATCGCATTGACAGAGACTACATACCCATCACAATGACACAGATTACAAAACCAAGAGCATGGCAGCACAACCACTCCCAGACCGGGAGAAGGTCAGTGACTCACAGGTCCGTGGGCGTGGGCACCAGAAAGGACCATGAAGAGAACTCCCCATGGGTTCAGGGCCAACCCCGAGCGGAGAGCCCACAGACAGGCTCCCCAGTGGGTGCACGGGGCCTGGTCCGCCCTGCGCTGCCCACGAGGAGCCAGGAAACCGTGCGGGCAAGGGCAGAGGGGAATTACCGTAGCCGAGTGGTTTCTGGAACTGGCATTTACAGCTATATTCTGTTTGACTGGTGCACTTTTCTGTTTATCTGTGGATACTGAACATAATGAGATAAGCTTTATAATTACAGTGAATCGCAAATCCCTCTGAACATTTAACTACAATCCTGTTCATATTGACTTTGAGAGCAAAGCTGGGGAGAGGCCAACGGCATTCGATATCCCTTACCTAATGTGTATGAACAGGCCAAAATGCCCCAAGCAGGACAAAACAAAGCAGCATCTTCTTCTACCTACAGCGTCTAGGGCAAGAGACGCTGGGTGAGGGTGGTGTGGAGGAGGCACAGAGGTCTCACCCTACAGTTACTAGGACTTTTTGGAGGCGTGTGAATGAAAAGCTCACTTCATGTACTATGTGGCACGAATATTCTTTAGAAAGTAGAAGAGTCTCACATCTATTCATATTTTCACACATGGCTGTCGCCCCCAGTCAGGGCCGCAGCTGGCCTCCACTGGCACTCACAGCCCGAAGCCCCTGCTCTGGCCCAGAACCGACAAGAGGAGTAGCCGCACTCTTGCCCACAAGCAGCTCTGCAAACACACTGCGTGTGCCAGCCTAAACTCCACCACAGACTCACCTGTGCACGAACAGGCCAGAAAGTCCAACCTTGTCAGACCCTGGGGGGGGGGCTCTGAGAACCCGCGCCCTTGCTGCACCACTCACCCCCCCAGCCTGGTTACCAGGCCCAAGAAGATTGCACGGCTTTCTCTACACCCAAGGACGGGCTCAGGAAAGTCTCTCCTCTGCAGCGAGGGGGAGAAGGAGCAGGCACTGGAGCCCCGGGGGCAGAGGGACCACCATGCCCGGGTCACCCCGAGGGGACAGACAAGTGACCCACGCTACATTTCAGAGCTGAGCCAGCCCTCAGAAATCATCTGGTCCACAGCCCTCGCTGGGCCAAAGCCAGGAAAGGGAAGGGGCAGCCCCAAGTTGCCTTAGGTAGCCCCTTACAAAGCCATCTCCTCACCCAGATAATCAGTAGGTGGTTCCAGAAAGCTCTCGCCACGAGATGCGCTTCCTGCTGCCCTCTGCCTGGAAGAGGGCCGAGTGCTCCTGAGGAGGAGCACAGGTCCCCGAGGCATCAGGGCGAGGCGTGGGGGACCTGACTGAGCCCCAGCCATCATGCTGTGGGCCCTGAGGCCAGGCACCAGGCTGTGGGGACCCCAGCATCCCAGGGCAGGACTGTCGTGGCCGAGGCAGCACGCAGGAAAGGGTTCTGTAAACTACCTGATTCCCCGCATACAAGGAACAGTGGGACCACCAACACCACCCAATCCTCCATTTCAGCTACTGCTGGGCCTGGGCCGGGCAGTGATGCCCCCAGCGTCCCGTGTCCCTTGTGCAGAGGGACTGTGAGGCCTCGCCTCCCAGGAATAGAGCACTCTGGTTAAAGCTCTCGACACACGGGCATGTTGGAACCTCAGAGCAATCCTGGGGTGGAGGGGTTTGGTAGGGCTTGTCACCCCTTCCTACAGCTGAGAAGACAGCTCAGGGAAGTCCTGCTCATCAGGAGGCACATGGCTCCCAGAGTGAGGTCCTCACGCTCCTGGGCCCAGAGCCTCCAGCCCACAGTCAGGGCTGGACTCGCCTAGGCCCCCTCAGACGCCCAGTTGGGGCTGAACTCTGCTATGGCAGGGGGTCACCAGGCCCCATGAGACCCTAAACCCAAGTGAGGCCATCTGTGGTGTCACTATGAGACCAGTGGGCAGCAGGGCTGGGGGCTCTCAGGAGGTAGAGTCAAGGGGACCCGAGCAGGCCGAGAGGACGGGGATGCATCAGGGCCTTGCTCACCTTTCCCTCTGTTGGGGTCCTTCTCCTCCAAGATGACACGCTGTCCATCCAGACTTGATATGGGGGCACCAAGGTCCAATGGCTCTTTCTCTCCACTCTAGAGACAGAGATGGTGCACTGAGTAACTCACCTAGACCAGAACTTTCCAGGACAGCTACGTGTGGTCCAGCTGCTGAGAGCAAGACAGTCGTCTTGGTCCACAAACTTCATGTTTTTAAATATTTAGTCAAGTTGGCATAAGTCTCAACATTGCTCATAACCAGGATGAGACAACCCCAAAAACCCACCTCACAGATCCTCAAACAATGTTAGGAGGTGAATGCTGAAAGCAAAACGCCTCCTTTGCAGACAAGGAAGCAGAGGTGGACAATTCTGGGAGTGGGTCCGAGGCCCGAGGGCAGCGCCCTCAGCTGTGCAACTCGGGGCCCTGCCCTCTTCTTGGGGAGACTATCTTGCTGTTCAGAGCCCATAACCACTGTTTAAAAAAGAAATCTGAACTTGTAGTTTGGCTTCTTAAATTCTCTGTCAGTCAGGAGAACAATAAAAGTGACAAATGCCAAGAGGGAGCGTGAGCGCCAGACCCCTGAAGGAGGCCCCGTGGCCCCGCAGCTCCCGCTGCGTGAGGGAATGGACCGATGGTGGCGGGGTCCTGCCTCGCTCATGACATTCCTGGCTTAGGTGAGCGCACACAGTCACTGAAGAGGGTCAGCAGGCGTGTCCAAGGAAAAGCCACACCCGTCACAGCCCATCCCACGAGAATTCTCCCCTGCTCCCAACTCTCCCTGGCCGAGAACCCTGAGGCAGCTGACTGCTCTCCCCGTGAGGGCCTTGGCAGCCGGAACTGCAGGGAAATGAGCCCTGACCACCCGCAGCCCTTCGGGACTGGAAGTCCCACGACGACCTCACAAGCACACAACCATGACTAACCCCATTTTACAGTTAGGGAAACTGAGGCACCAGGAGTTAAGTGATTGCTTAGGATCTCAACAGAGTAAGAGCAGGGAGGCCGACATGGAACCCAGGCCACATCCGTCTCCACCCGGCATATTCTGGACTCCAGGACAGAGGCTCTCCCTGCTGAGCTGGGGGACGGGGCTTCACGTTACTGTCAGGATGTCTGTAAACAATTTAACATGGTCCTCCCATTCACTTCAAAGCTCTTAAACAATTTTGGGGCCCATTTCAGAGAAAATTAAAATCCTAAAAATTCTTGAAATCATAGCTCTGATAAAGTTTATTTTCTAAAGAAGGAGAACGTGAGGCAAACATTGTATAATAAATCACCACATTTCGAAGCAAACGCGTGGAGCATGCTGGAACACAGCAGTGACCTTAGCATCAACGAGGCCTCAGTGGTCCGAGCTTGCTGGCCCAAGACATCTCCCCGAAAACGCCCTCTGGTTTCTGGGACAGGGACTCTGCTCTCGCCCAACGCCTGCTCTCCTTCGGTCCCAGAGGGTTTTCTTCCTTAACCCGTTCACATAATAACCCAGTGGCCCTGCTTGGAAATGCCAGAGAGATTTTTCAAAGCTACACGGTGTCGATGGGAATTAGAAGATTTACGTGAGAGTGCATCTAAGGCAGTCGGCAAAATACCAGCCAGCTGCCTCGGGTTTGAGAGGTCTTAGGTGCCAACAGCACTCTGTATCTGATCAGATTTGTAAACGGCGGGGATATTTCAGGGGGTTTTATTTGTTTGTTTCTCATTTTGGTTTCCCTGCACCAAAACCACATCTCAAATATCAACCCAAATCCCTTTGGGAATGACCAGGGTATAAATAAACTTGCTAAGCATTTCCACTCAGTAGGATGAGAAAGGGGGAGAGCAGAGGGACATTCTCCCATGCAGGGCCTGCCGTGGGGAGAAACTGAAGACCAGCATGTGTCCCTGCTTACGCCACAGCTCTGCTTTGTGGAGAATCAGAGGGCAACTGCATCACGGCAGGCAGGTGCGGAGCGTGCGGCCTCCGGGAACACAGCTGTGGCCCCATTCACTCACCAGTCTGGCCACCAGCTCACTCAAGTGCAGGCCGTATTTGGCCACCACGGGTCGCAGCACTTCCGTAACGGGCTTGGTGGGCTTGGCCTTGAGTCCCACCGACCGATTAATTGGAACCAGATCCAGCCTGGTTGGAGGGGGAGAAACAAGAATATATTTGCTACAAATAAATGTCAATTGTCACTTAGATATCTGTCTCAAGAGAAGAGCAATGCGGCACCCCTGGATGGCCCTTAGCACCTCGGGTTCACCCAACTCAGCCCAGGTGGGACCGTGGAACACCTTCTTCAGCACAAGAAGAAGGCCTGCAGGGGGCTTCTCTAAGATTTCGTGTGGGGCTGAGCCAGGGCTATCACACCAGGTGAAGAACAGACCCCTCTCCACAGGATGGCCAGCTCTGCCATCCAGCTGACCACCCCTGGGGTGCAGCCCTACTGTGGTTGTGGGGCAGGAAGGAAGAGTGACCCTCTGGCCCCTTGGGTTCCTGGGGTCTGCATGCAGCTGCCGCCCCACCAGCTCAGGATAGGGGTGTCGGCAACCCTTTCCCAGCCCACCACGTAGCAGCTGCCTATCTACTTGGCAAGCAGAGGCTAGCAAGGGAAGTCGTCTGGAAACCTCACGGACATGGCAATTGCATTGTTCTTACCGAAACAAAGTTCGCTTTTCTAGGCGCAGGTCCCTAGACTCCAAGATACTACTGTCTTGATGCAGCACCAGAGGCTTTGGAACAAAGGAAAGGAACAAAGAGACCAAAATCAGAGTGGGAGCAAGCGAGCGCCCCCGGAATGCTCCACAGCATGCAGCGGGACACACAGCTGTGTGGAACAAAAGAGCAGCTTCAAAAATAGCCCACCCGGGGAAGGCTGTGCTCTAAACAAACCACCATTAGCATGCAAAGGGTTCTGCGCAGCCTGACTCAACTCTCAGGATCGGCCTCCATCAGACACAGTTTAGACGAGGAGCACAGAGCAGAATTGGCCGCGAGGCCTAACACAGGCCAGGGCAGCAGGTGACCGGGCAGGTTACCCCACGGGAAGGGCCCCGAGCGTCCGGGCAGCGCCATACCTTGTCCCCGCCCACCAGGAAGAGGTCCACGGCGGCCCCGTTGATGCCGTGTCGCTCGCAGAGCCCGGACAGGACCTCTTTGATGGACAGCCCCGCCTTGACGAGCACCACACAGGACGTCCCGTCAGGCAACTGGATGCAGCAGTGCTTGGCGGCCTTGTCCCTCTCGGGCGCAGGGGTCCTGGCCTCTGACTGGGAGCAAGGAGACAGGCCGCAGCACAGGCGTTACAGGGAAGTGTGCGGGCGCCCAGAGAAGGGCCATCACGAGCTTGCCCACACTTAGGGAGGCCCAACAGTGTGTCTCATACTCCCATATCCAGCTCCGTAAACGCAAAAACGTTACGATAAATCTACACAGCGTACTGTGCCCAAAAGCCAAGTTGGTGGGGCTTCTGAGATAACACGGGAGAGGCAGTTCTCTCTCTCTCACCTACGGGCACTGCACAGTCATGCGCCACATGACATCTGGTACCATAAAGCCTAGGTGTGCAGGAGGCTCTACCTTCTAGGTTTGTGTAAGGACACTCTGTGATGTTCTCACAACGACCAAATCGCCTAATGACACGCTTCTCAGAACGCATCCCCATGGTTAAGTGAAGCATGACTGTAATCACAATCTTACCCTCCAATCTCTTATTCTAAACATTTACAAGGCGATACATAACTAGCTTTCCTACTCAGAATAGGATAGGCCCTTCATGTTGTGGTTTTCAGGGGTCTTGTCTTGGCCTCCCTGACCCAGAAGCAGACAGAGTCATTCTGTGGAGCCCACTGAAGCCACTCTGTGACCGTGGCCTGCCTTTGCCCGCCCCTCTGTCTGCAGGACTGGGGACCTACTGGGCAGGCTGATGGCACGCTGAGGGGCCCGAGGCCCAGCCCGGTCCGGGAGGCCTGTCTGCTGCTTCTCTCGCTGCTTCTCGTCATCTTTCTGGCTTTTCCCACCCCACCTCCCAGGACCAGAGGCCTCTCTGAGAGGACTGGACTGATGGATAGGAAGTCGGCCTGCACAGCAGCAGGAACACGCACCCTGAGGGGGCTACCAGGAGGTCATGAGAAGCTGGGAGGGGCAGGCGGGGCTGTGAGGGGCACAGTGGAAGCTTCAGCTCCCTCCCTCTTTGGCCCTCTGCTGGCAGAGGGCCTACCATTTCTGCCCAGAGTGTGCTAAGTGCCTCTCCTGGGCAAGGACGTGGCCCAATTCACCTGCCTACCCCTCTCAAGGACTCTCAGCTGCAAGGCACTCACCAGGGCTGCCCTGGTGAGTGAGACACACCCGCAGGGTGGGGGGGCGGTTGGGAGGTTGGGGGGTGGAGGGGGGTGGTCTGGAGTACGGGGACTGAGCCTTTTCAGATGAGCAGCGTCTGTGATTCGACAGCCTGCATTTCTCATGAACTAAGTCAGGAGCTTGGGAAATGGCTCTTTAGCACATCACCCAGCACCAGGACCCAGGCTCAGAGACAGGGGCTCCTAAGTGGGCGGCGTGTGGGCCCAGCCTGTGGCAGTGCACCCTGCAGCCAACCTCTGGGTGTCTCCTGGACACCTCCTCTGGGTCTCGGAGTCACAACGTCACTTCCTCGCTTGACACAGCCCCTGCATATGTCTTTCTAACAGACAACTTGCCTTGTTATCACTTCATCCTCACTATCTCCTCCTGACAGTCTGAAAATGTTTTTCACCCAAACATTATTTCAGAAAACCAGTTTGCAGGTGGGAGACTAATTACAAAACGGCCTCAACTATCCCCTGCCCACAGACACAGTGCAAGAATAAATGTTCTTTGTTTTAAGCCACTGGGTTTGGGGTTTGTTAGGCAGCAGTAGCTAACTGATACATGGTAACCCTTACAGCTTTAACTGAAGAAGAAATAAATTCTACATTCATTGTTGCTTGACAATTTCAAGTGACTAGTCTGCTGGCAACAGTAAGGTTTTCCAAAATTGGTATCAGACAAGAGCTAGCAAGCTAGCAGGTCCTCCCCAGTGCCTTCTCACCTCCCCTCACCTAATTGGAAATTGGGGCCAGAACAAGCAACCAGACAACCAGATTAGCAGGGTGTGAGAAGAGAGCACAGCGCAAGGCAAGATGCAGGCGCCCCCACCCACTGGGGCTGGGGTCTGGGTGGGAGGAGCCCCCCCAGTCCAGCCCCCCCTGCAGGAGCAGGCACGATGGAGTGTCTGAGTTATCAGGATATTCAGACGCTGAGGCAAAGACAAAGCACCTGCTTCACAGCATTTCGTTTGCTCTTAGTGAGAGTGCAAAACAATGGTAAATGAATGAGAAAAAACGATGTCAAAAATAAACCCAGAAACGCTTTTAGTGTTCAAGGAGCCCCTCCCCCATCTCTCAAAGGGCTCCTCGACCGTCTGCTCAGGAACCCTGGGCTGGGGAGCGCCCGGCCGAGCCCCGTACCCCACGGGACTAGACATGGAGACAGGCTTCGTGAGTCAGCTGTGGCCTTTGGGACAAGGGGCAGGCAGTGACTTACCAGGTCCAGGCTCCCTGCGGAGGACACGGAGCCCTGTGACTCCCTGCGGCCCACACCTCCGTTGGCATGCAGGGGGTCTTTGGGGGGAAACACAGTGACTCAGAAAACCAAACACCGCCAGCTTCCCTTTCCCTCACTTAATACAGAAACCCCACTTATTTGTTCTCATCTTCCAATCTCTACCCCTTTAGGATGAACAGAAATATGGGAAGGACAGAAGGCAGACATGGAAAAGCTCTTCCAAGGCACTGCCTCACCTCACCGAGACAGTCAGACGTGGCTGCTCAGCACGCAGCTGGAGCCCAGGCCACAGAGACGCTGCTCTTGCTCTGTCCTGGGCCGCGGCCGGCCCCCAGACGCCTGCTGCCTTATAGCAGGCCAAAAATGCAAGTGAGTGCTCCTGGGGTAGGCCCTCCCTTCCCTTCATTTAATCTGGAATTTTTATCTCAACATGTGGCTTCTGGGCCTCACTGGAAACTGTCCCGTGTGGACAGCAGTGAACATCCAGTGGTGACTGCGTCTTACCAGTGGCTCTTTCACGTCTTCCTGCAGAGTCCCAAAGTGCACCGAGAACCCCACCACCCGCTGTCACTGACTGAACTAACCGCAATCCTAGGCTAATCTAAAGCTCACGAGAACTCTGATGAAGAAAGGTCTGTTTACAACACGGTCTACTTCCCGGTCAGGCTGCTGCGCAGGGGCCTGGGCTGCAGAGGGGCATGAGGACACAGCGACTCCCAGGTCCCACTGACCTTCGGAACCACAACTACCTTCCAAAAGCAACAGATTCCCAGGAGACCAAGTCAGAGTTCCTGGGGAATGCCCTGGAGCCAGAATCTAAAGCCCTCTCCAGATGGCTCTCTAAAGATCTGCCAGGTATGGGGACCCAGCCTCCTGGGGTCTTGCTCAGGGACAGACTGCATGAGGCGATCACTCTCCTACTCCCCGGGTACCCTAGCTAACAACATTGCTTCCGTCCCTGCAATGTCCGGCTCTTAGTGGCCTCTCACTAAGTGAATTCTACAACTCTGCCTTTTCTTTTGAAAGAACACATGCATCAATTACCCACAGCACAACCCAGGAGCGTGGGGTCACCAATACCAGGCCCACAGCCTTCCTAAGCCGCCGTCTGTAAAACGGGCAAGATAAGACCTACTTTGCAGGCTGCTCTGAAGAGGAGACAGAATATACACTGTATAAGCCACATGGTACAGCACAGGCCACGTCCAGGGAGCCGCTCCCGCCCCCTCCTTCCTCCCTCAGGTGCTCCCTGCCCATGCCCTCTCCATAAGGGTCACTGCCTGATTTAAACTTGGGGTCCACAGGCCTGGAGCTTTCAAGTTATTTCCTGGAAAATAATCCCTTTCTTGAAAATCTCCAGAGAAGAAAATCCTTCCAAACCCTTCCCCCTTACGCTTTTCAGTGCCTGGTATACGCGCTTCCATCTTTCTCTGCCTAATCTGAAGGCCGTTCTGTTCCCTCTGAGCCACCTCCCGGCAGCCAGCACCCATCTGAGCTGCTGCCAGCAGCTGGCACAGGAGCCCTGAGGCCCTTAATCCGGGCTCCAGGGACAGGCCCGTCCCTCTCACACTATCTTCTCACTTACATACAAGAAAGAAACCAAGAGAAAAAATATCTAGAATGGGTGACTTTAAGATTTACAATAATAAAAAATTATAATTTTGAAAATACTTGATACCCAAACTATGGTGTTACATTTTCAAAAAAAATTACAAAGGCTCGTGTATTCCTAACATAACTAGAGAAAAGACTAGGCAGAAAAACAAGAGGCTGTCTGGGTAGACAGATGGGGGGACATTTGTATTTTCTTCTTTTTACTTGGTTGTATTTTCCAAATTTTCTCCCAAGAGTACCTATTACTGCTCTAGCAAGAAGCACAGAGGAGAGGAGCAGATGCTAGGTCCCCCTTGGGGGCGCCGTGGCCTGAGGCGGGAGCGGGTGGCAATGCACCCTCCCCCCTTTTTCAGCAGACCCTAAAGCCACCCTGCTCTGCTCTGGCTGGCCTGCCCCCACAGGCCACGCTCACAAACACAGCGCCCATTTCCCAGCTGGCTCCCCGGCGCGGCCTCAAGCCACCCCGCCCTGGAGGACAGCAGCCTCGGCTCAGCTCCTGGCCCTCCCCGTCTGCATACCACACACCGTTTGAATGGTCACCGTGATCCTTCTTCTTCTGGGACCGCCCAGTGCTCCTGGTCCTTGACCAAGAGAAGAACGCTCCTTTCCGTTTCTTCTCACTGTCCTCGTCTCCCAGTTCTTCGTTCAGGGATCTCCCTGATTTCGATTTTCCACTCAACTGTCATCAAATAGAAAATGTTATTAAAATAATGTGAAATTGTTTTAATATTACATGAAATGCAAAGGAAGCTGAGGTGAGCTGTAAAGGTAAGTACTCTATGGGATGGCACAGAGCCCACAAGGCCGGAAGGTGAAGCCCTGACAGCAGCGGGAATCCCCAACTCAGAGCCTCAGTATAAGACACATCCTAGAAGGTCCAAGTCCTAACAGCGTCTTTCATCCACTGCAAGGAAAGAATAAGCTGACTCGGGCATTTGTTTGCTTTCCCGTGGAACGGCTTTCATGGGATAAGACGGGCATGGCGGGGAGCTGAGGCACCTTTTTTGGTGTGGACACGTTGGAGTGGTCTGAGCTGATGCTGTGCTTGGAGGCCGGGCTGCTGGGGACCTGCTGCGAGTCAGGGAGAGAGCGGCCTTCCACCTCTGCTAGGATGCATTCTTGGTACAGCTGGGACTTCAGAAAGCGGGTGTAGCTATCAAACTTCATCAGATTGAAAATCTGAAGAGCAAATGCAACACCGTTTAGTTACAGAAGTAGCTAGAATACTCAGCCCCGAAGGTGCAAGGTCCCATGGGGGACCTGCAGACACCAAGCGGCCCTATTCTGAAAGGATGTCATTTCAGACCCCCACCCCCACCCCAGAGTGCTCAGAGTCATTTCCCAGTGTTCCTTTACATCCAATTGCTCTTTCTCCTAACACACCAGCTTTTCAATGATCACACTCAGAATCAGCAAATTCCAACAAGTTCTATAAAGCCAGCACCACGAGTAGACTCAGGACAGCCAACGTACAATCTTGGAGAATCTTTACTTTGCTAAATAAGAATGAAACCAAAAGCAACTGGAAATCTAAAGGAAGTGAGAACTGCCTTGAAAATACCTTCTTCCGCTTTGTTTTTTTTACATTATTCTCATGACTTTGCAGCAGAAATAATCTCTGATGAGGCCAGTGGGACATGTGTCTAAATAACATCAGGTCCAACGCACACTTTTTATCACAGTGATGTCCCAAAATTGGAAAAGATCCAAACATACATCTATATCACCACTGGTGAGTCTGAGATTTCACACAGGTGTGTATGATGTACAAGTGTGGACAGACAGGTAATTTGCAGACAGGTATACATGGTCAGGTCCTATTATTTCACAGCCAGACTGAAATCCTCAGGCCCCATCTGCCTCGCTCGGAGACCGAAGCCCAGCAGGTAAGACAGGGTGCCTTCTACCCACATCTACGCTGATCAGCAACTCTCCTCCAGATCTGGTGGCCTGCTTGGGAGCATGCTTGCTCAGATGTGAGTCCCCCACCCACCCCATGCCCTGGCTAGGAGTCCCTGGGGGAAACCAAGGCACAGACAGTCACCTGGAGCTGCTGCTCCTTGAACATGTCGGGGTGAGGGGCGCTAAGAATGTCGTCTGCCAGCTGGGCCTGGCTGTCAATGTTGACTGGAGTGGTGGCTTTGCTGCACAGGAACTTACTGAAAATCTCACGGGCCCTGTAGGAAAGCTGACAGAACACGCAAATGAGCGGGACACGCAGACCACGGGCTCCTGCCATGTGCATGTTTTCTGCTTGTTTCACTGCTGCCTTCCAAATGCCTAACAGGGTTCCAGGCACTGGCAATATATTTTCTTGGGGCCCAATAAATATTTACTGCTTAAATAAATAAATAAGAGTATGAGCCAGTAGGAAACTTCACTGAATCGGCTCCTCTCTGACTCTTCTCAATGGGCAATTGAAGTGTGCCAAAGGCTTTGGGCAGGGCTGCCGCCACAGGGGCCTCTGTGCGCGTGGTCCGTGTGTGGCGCTGCACACAGCATCGTCTTGGTAAGGTGGGGACTCCGGCCGTGCCGCGCAGAGTGTAATGGGCTGATGAGAGGCCTCGTCCGGGATGGGAGGAGGGCCACAGGCTGCCTCAGAGCAGACCATGGACCGGGACCGCGAGGGGCACTTATTTGCCCCTCATGTGCAGCACGTGCAGTGGAGCTGTACAAATGGATATTAGGATACTCTTCTGCCTAGGATTTTCTTTTAAATTACTCTTTCCACACACTGAGTGGCAGCACGTCTGCTGATGAAAGTTTTATGGCAAAAAGCATTTATGCAAATGATGTTTAGGCAAAATAAAATATCATATATATTAAGAAACTTATTCTGAAACAGAAATGTCTTTTTTAAATCATGTGAAAACACTTTCACGTGGACATTTCAAACTGCACCAGGCGCTAACCCACAGTGAAAGCATCCTGCTCTTTAACCATCCCACTTCCCAGGCAGGAAGATGCTTACCTCTTTTTTGTCGTGTGCAGGCACATGATTAAAATATTCACAGGCCTGCCAGAATAAAATGTTTTCTTCACTGAATTCCTTCCTTAGAAAATCCTAAGAAAAACATGGTCAATTAACCTTCACACAATGGTCAAAGAAAGATACATTGGTAGTTACTGTAGGCCCTACCCTCCTCCTGAGCTCAGACTGTTTCTTCATGCCTATTTTTTCCTTATTTTTACATTCACAGAAACCAGGGGGTTATAAGCACCTCTCCAGAATTTACTGGAAGGCAGTGCAAGATAAACTTAAAAGCTGCCCACACTTTAAGGACCGCCTTGGCCTTCACAGCTGTTTTCTCAAGAGCGGAACATCCCTTTCTAATAGCTGGACCTGCCAACAGGGAGCTGGCTTCCAAGCATTTACAAGAAGCTCTGATGCTTCTTGCTGCAGAGAGCTTTCCGGCAAAGAGTCAAGCCTGGACTGAGGTAGAGCTCCCCCGATCCCCTGAGCCTCAAGTGCGAGAAGCAAGTGCAGGGGGAGGGGACACCTGCGGTGGGGCTGCTCAGGGCCTGCATGGTGACCCACCACCCCACTGTCCTTGCCGTCTGAGCCAACGCGCTGAGGCCTGGGCAACGAAGCCTGCTCAAGGAGCCCCAGCAGACAGTGCAGACAGCCCTCAGGCCCCGCCACCCCTCCCTACTCACAGAGAAGTATCGAACACCAAGAGGATCCTGCAGAAGACGCTCGAACGACACTGCCCAGCTGGCAACCCTCCTCTCGCGCAGGCGCCTGCAGCTCTGCACACTGGGGAGGCTGGCATTGCTGCTCAGACTGTGGTTGCTCACGCAGTCCTTCAGATCGGCACCGTTCAGCTCTGCAGGGACCAGCACAGACCACACCTGCACATGTGTCCTCCACTCCTGCCCAGCAGTGCTCAGCCCAGCCTTGCAGGGGAGGACTGGGCCTCTTACCAAGGTGTCTTCTCTAAAACACACATTCCGTCAACAAAATACACTAAGTGCCTGCAATGTGCCCAGTGTTGTTCTAGGTACAGGGGACAGAGCCTGGACCAAGACTAAAAC
Source organism: Diceros bicornis minor (assembly GCF_020826845.1). Lineage (NCBI taxonomy): Eukaryota > Metazoa > Chordata > Mammalia > Perissodactyla > Rhinocerotidae > Diceros > Diceros bicornis. The sequence goes on along the minus strand of NC_080747.1, from coordinate 2,718,030 downwards.
CCATCCTCATGAGGCCACATGCACACACACAGAGCAGTAAGAATGAAGGACCACAACCACACATGACAAGGATGCTTGTCACAAATCCACTGCTGAGCAAAAGCCAAGGATGCAACTGAGAGCTCCCAAGTGATGCCATCTGTGAGATTCGGGGAGGTGCTGGAAGTCAGGGCCGGGGCACCAGTGGGGTGAGCAGAGCGGGGTTTCCAGGACCTGGGCACGCTGCTCTCCATCTTGACAGGAACATCCACCATGTGAATCTCGCACTTGTGCACTTTTCTGCGTGTGGGATCCTCTCGGTACAAAATGTTTAGGCATCGTGTCCAAATGGAAGTATTTAAGCACACGTGTTAGTGTGACAACTCAAGTCCAGGCCAACCCAATGTGGACAACGTTACATGTACCCCAGGAGGTTTGCTCCTGAGCCACCCACAAAATGGCACTAAACAGCCTTGTTCCCATTATCTTTTAAGTAAGATCTGCAATAATCTGTTCCCCTTCACAAAGGCAAGGGGAGGTGCTGGGGAAAGCCCATGTCAGCCTCGCCCACCTCGCATGAGCAGTGCCGTGGATCTCCCGGTCCCCATGTGGGCAGGCCGGGCCAGTGAAACCTGAGAGGAAAGGACACAGCAATGGTCACATGTTCTACCATGAACATGTCTCCTTCTGTAAGAGCCCCACACGGGGCTGTTCTCTCCCCTGGTACTAAAATGAACAGGACCTCGGGCCAAGCCACAGCCTGCCAAGCACAGACGACACGGGACAGGGGACTCTCCAAACCTGCGTGGGCAGGAAGCTTCAGGTCTGGCCTGTTACCATGGCTTTGGGGAGCAAAGGTGACTAAGGAAATATTATTAGTCATAAATGCTCCCGTGTCGCTCTTTCACCTGTCCCATGGCCTGATGTGCCCGGTCACTCGTGCTCCATAAGCCATCTGGGCTGGCTGTGGTGAGGAGTCAAGTGGACGAGTCAACTGGCTTCAGCTCTAGGCTGATCATTTAAAATGCATCTTGTTAGTGACGAGGGACCAGAGGTGGGAGAAGACTAGTAAGGGAGGTCAGCGAAGCAGCGTAAATCCCCGATGGGGCAGAGGCGGTGTTAACCTTGAGACTAAACCTCGTCCACAGACGCGCTGAGAATGGTGGGCAGAGGCCCGGCCTGCGGCTGCCACTCCTACAACCCAGGACAAGCGTGACCAGAGCCCAGAGGGCTGAGAAGGAGGCCACAGTGCAGACCCCATGAATCTAGAGAAAAGGGAGACTTTAGGGGCCAAGAAAGCAAAAATTTGATCAAATCGGATCGGTATGGTAACTAGAAGCCACTTTGGGCAGAAATCATTCAAAGCTCAAAAAGCATTTAGGTTAGGAAAGAAAAGAAAAATAGAAAGTCAAAGAGTAATCAAATAACTTAAACTGCTACAGAAAAAAATTAAAATAAAATTCAGAAGTTATATAAGATCAGAGAATGGCAATTTTAATTTTTCTTTAAGGCTCATTAGAACACACCATGCTGTACCTGTTATTTTTGAGCTAAAACTCCCGTGACAGATCTGCCCCAGTGCTCACTGAAGCCTGAAGGAAGGTTCTGACTCCGAGCTCGTCGGGAAGACACAAAGCTCACCATATAAACACACTAAACCTTTACAGCAGCAAGGCCAGTCGGTGAGTGGCGGGATGAGGGTCCACACACGGCTTCTAGAGAACTCAGCAGCTCTGCATCACGCAGACAGAACCATCTGGAAAGGCCTTGCTTAAGAATCCTGACATACTGAACTCCCTTTTACATGTATGTGATGTAGGAAACACAGTTATCCGGGCGCCCACACATGCACACACTCTCTCTCTGGGGCTGAGAGCCTCACTCTTTATGTTTGATTCATGTCCAGTAACCAGAGCATTGAGGGCTAGATTCCCTAATTAACTTATAATCCCACAGACGCCCCAACAGACGTGTTATTAGAACTAGACAAGCTGAGTATAAAAGTTCTTGTTGAAAACTAAACATGGAATGCTGGAAAAACAAAATAAAACAGAGGAAGGAGGCGGGGCCCGCCCTACCTAACATTACACCACATCCCAAACGCACGTCCTGGATGGCTAGGGCGACGGTGCTGGTGCAGAAGTGGTCACCCTCCTGGGACAGAACACAAATGGATGACTCAATGAAGGGTAGAGGGACAACTGGACAACCATCTGAAAAACAATCAAATTGGAGCCCTTCCAACACACACTAAAATAAATCCCACATGAACCAAAGATTTAAAAGTAAAAAATGAAATTTAGAGAAATACCACAAGAAAGTATGGGATAATTTTTTGAAATATCTGAGTGAGAAGAGCCAGAACATGCAAGTCCAGAGCCATAAAAGACAATATTGATATAATGGACAACACATTTAAAGTCTCTGTATTTAAAATCTCAGATTTTTTTTTTAAAGATTTTATTTATTTATGTTCCCCCTCCACCAAAGCCCCAGTAGATAGTTGTATGTCATAGCTGCACATCCTTCTAGTTGCTGTATATGGGACACGGCCTCAGCATGGCTGGAGAAGCGGTGTGTTGGTGCACGCCCGGGATCCGAACCCGGGCGGCCAGCAGCGGAGCGCACGCACTTAACCGCTACGCCACGGGGCCGGCCTAAAATCTCAGATTTAAAAATCTCTGCAAAGGGGCTGGCCCCGTGGCATAGCAGTTAAGTGCGTGCTCCGCTGCTGGCGGTCCGGGTTCGGATCCCAGGCGCGCACCGATGCACCGCTTCTCTGGCCATGCTCAGGCCGCGTCCCACGTACAGCAACTAGAAGGATGTGCAACTGTGACATACAACTATCTATTGGGGTTTTGGGGGGAAAAAGGAGGAGGATTGGCAATAGATGTTAGCTCAGAGCCGGTCTTCCTCAGCAAAAAGAGGAGGATTAGCATGGATGTTAGCTCAGGGCTGATCTTCCTCACAAGAAAAAAAAAAAAACAAAAATCTCTGCATGTGAGAACAGATTGTGGTGGCCAGAGGTGGAGGTGAGCAGTGGGTGAAAGAGGCGAGGCAGTCAAAAGGTACAAATGTCCAGTTATAAAATACATAAGTCATGAGGATGTAATATACAGCTTGGTGACTATAGTTAACAACACTGTATTGTATTTTTGAAAGTTCCTAAGAGAGGAGATCTTAAAAGTTCTCATGTCAAGAAAAAAATTCTGTAACTATGGTGACAGACGTTAACTAGACTTATCGTGGTGATCCGTTCACAGTGTATACAAATATTGAATCATTATTCTGTATACCTGAAGCTAATATAATGTTGTATGTCAATTATACCTCAACAAAATAAAACAAAAAATAAATAAAATAAAATCTGTTTATGTAAAAAACACTAAAAGCTAAGTCAAAAGACAAGAAACTGTGGGAAAATACATGTAACACATTACACAAACTAGTTTTTGTTATTAAGAGCACCGACACATCCATAAGAAAGAGATCAATAAACCGAAGACCACGGACAGTCACTGAGAGGGGCTTGAGACGGCTCCTAACCACGTGGAGATGTGTTCAGCTTCCTCCAGAATAAGCTCAAGGTGAACTGAAACCATGAGCCATTTTCCACCTGCCTAATTAGCCAACATCACAATCAGCAGGGCCTGAGCAAAAGGGTGCTCTCCTGCTACATTTTACGTTGATAAACGAGGTGATCCTCACAAAGACGAAATAATCTATTTTTTAAACACTGTATAAAGTATGAGCAGCAAAACATTCGTCCTCCAGCTTTTTTTCCTTGAGGCAATAAAGGCTGAACTGAGGGATGAACAGAAGTTAACTGAACTCAAGGAAGCAAGAAAAGCCTTTCACGACTGGACAAGCACATGCAAAGGCCCTGTGGCAGAAGAAACATGGCTCATGGCGGGTGCGGGTGTGGCTGGGCCTCGGGGGCCATGTGCTGAGGAGCAGGAGTGATAAACAAGGGAATGTTAACAACAGACTTGTGTGCTTCACAGGCCCCTGTGGCTGCATGTGGAGGGCGGCCCTGAGCTCTGCCCAGGTGGAGGCCCAGCTGAGGGTGCTGGTGGCCGGGACCGTGAGGGCAGGGGAGGCAAAGAGGCAGACTGGGCACAAACTGCAGCAGAGCAGCTGAACCCCATCAAGGGTGTTGAAGCTTTTACTTCTCACATAAAAGGTGTTTGGATTCCAACAACGCAACAAGCAGAGTGATTTAGAATCTCTGCCTCCCTTGACCACACGGAGAAGAGAACATCCGCTCTGCTTTGAAGCTGCAACCCACCCCCTCCCACCCGCACGGGCCTGCCCTCTCCCCAGCCAGCTGCTCCTTAGCACTCACCACTCCAACGGACCTCTTCAGCTGCCGTGGTGCCTCAGCGCATGGTCCTTGGCTATGCCCCCATTACAGGGCGGGAGGGGGTGCTATGTATTTCCGGAATAAATGAATGAATGAATGAACGCTGACTGAATATAAATTTTAAGTGAACGATGACCCATATATTGACTAAACTCATAAGACTTGACAAGTACTAATTATTTTTTAAGACTCACAAATCAACAATTGACACTTTAAAAGTCTACTTGAGAAAGAAACTTTAAAATTAAAGAAAAGGGAACTACTGACCCCCACGGTGTGTTATGCTCTGTCGTGTCAGGGGACTGTCAGCACATTCTGAGGTCTGTATGTACTGCTTCATTGGCGCACACCAGTGCTTGCCTTGGAGTCTTGGGGCACTGACATCGTGCACAAAAAGATACACACCAGGCCTAAGAAGGCACAGGCTTGAGGGGCAGGGGGACGGCGGGACGGCAGGGAGCAGAACTAGGGGAGGGGCTGGGCTGGCGGCTGCGTGCACACAGACCCTCTCCCGGGCCAGCGGGGCTCCGGGAAGACACTCAGGAAACAAAGGGAAGAGTCACTTGAGCTGAAAACCCTAGTCTCACTGAGGGCCGCAGGCCCTGGGATCCTGGCTCTCATCTGATCCCAGGACACCGGAGAGAACTAGCTTGCCTCTGGCTCCTTGCACCGCGGGAGGTAAAAGCAGCTGCTCCTTCCCACAGTCTCCCTTTGTTTCCTTCCAGACAGGCACCCACGCTGTTTTGTTTCCCACTGAACCGGCCCCTCCCAGTGCCAGCTCCCCGGGCCTCAGCTCCAGCACCAGGGAGCTCCAAAAGTGAACAGCAGAGATGAGGACCCTGAAGGAGCCGCTCTGGGCCTTGGCGCGGGGGCTTCCTATCCGAGTCCGCAGACCGGGGCCACTTCACTCCACCATAGCCAGACCTCTAGGAACACGCACATTCTTCCAAGTGGGAAAAAGAGAGACAACCACTGGCTACCTAAAGCCTGTCAATACAGGGTTCTTCTAATCACAAGACCTCCCAGTGAATTTTTATGATGGCACGTTTTTGCAGAAGACTGCAGAGTGGCAGCGGTGGGTGCAGAGCCCCCTTGCAGAGAGGTTTCAGCGGAAGCTGCTCACGTGGATTACAGAATCCTAGCCCTCTCTGTGTGTCCTCAACACACACGGAAAGTCGCCTCATCTTTGATATCCATTTTCAGTTCTGAATTTCATAATTCACACCACCTTTAAACCCCCCTCTCTAACTGTTCTCGACACACAGAAAATAGAGCACGTTTATGGAAGGATTGACTTCAACTCTGAAATGAAATTCCTTCAAATGCCAGGATTCCTACATCAACTCAAGGCCAGAACAGAGCTGGCACATCCCAATAGGTCTCATTCACTGCTGGATTTTCTCTCGGGTGTAAGGTGTTTGGGTAAAAGCACATGCTGGTACTCTAACCAAAGAAAAACCAGCCGTGGAAGACACCCACACGTCCCGCGTTGTAGCATCACTTTAGAGAACATTTCCGGGGTTTTGTTGTCACTGTGGTGGGTTTTTTTTCTTTCAGTTGACCATTTTGAGTCAAAAAAATGCTTTCCTGGTGACAAAGTTTTTAAAGTCTACTTCAGATTTGCTGAAAATTGGAAAAGCCGCCACCTTTATTTTGGTTGGACAAACATGTAGGTCACATGTTACAAACAACTTTAATAATGCCTTAGTATTAAAGCTTTATAGATAATTCTGCAGCACGAGGCTTTAGCCCATTACCATCTCACCAGAACATCTCATCCACACCAGAATCTCACGCACTCTCAGTATTTAAATCCCACTTCGAGGTTGTGTTATGGGGCTGACTGCGCAGCTGACTCAGCCCCCTTGGCGAACGTACCTGAGGACCGCACAAGTCAGCCTGCCCCGCCAACCATGACATGGCGCACAGAGACGAGGGACTTTACCTGGGTGGAGCTGATAAGAGCCACTGTGATGCCATCTAACCAAATACTTCCAACCATTCACTGCAAACCACCCCTCTGAATCCATACCAGGGTCAGCCGGTACAGCCCCCGGGGCCCTGGGCAAAGGCGCGGGCCACACACAGAGACATCCTTCCTTAGCTCGCGCTCCCCAAGGAGGCCAATTAGTGCACTTTCTCCAGCGGTCCCAGTCGGCAGGCTGACAAAGGTGATTCTCTCCCTTCGTGCTCAGGAGAGGAAAGCAATAGTATACTTAACACAAAGCAGTACAGAAGAAGCATGCATAATTCATGGGGAGACCTTTAGCCTGCTGTTGCTAAGGGCCCTTGAATTATTTAGTCAGGCAGCACACAGCCACAGAAACTGCACGCTGGAGGTACAAATGCAGAGGAAGAAACCCTGAGCAGGGCCTTCCAACATGCTGCTCTCTTTCAGTCATTTGCTTTTTGTTAAACTAGCAGCAGTAAAGGAAGAAAATAAATACCTGTAGCTTTTTATAATAATTACGAGGTTTTAAAACTCTTATTTCCCTGTGTACCTTAAATTTTTTTTTTTGGTGAGGAAGATTGGCCCTGAGCTAATATCCATGCCCATCTTCCTCTACTTTATATGTGGAACGCCTGCCACAGCATGGCTTGATAAGCAGTGCGTAGGTCTGTGCCCAGGATCCGAACCTGCGAACCCCGGGCTGCCAAACTGGAGCACGTGAACTTAACCACTACGCCACTGGGCCGGCCCCAAATTAAAAATTTTTTAATCCTATAAACATAAAACCTATCTTTTTTTTTTATTGTGAAATTTTTGTTGTACTTTATTGTTTGTCAGTCACCATATAAGTGCATCCCTCCACCCCTTGTGGCCACTCCCCACCCCCCTAGCCCTTGGTCACCACCAAACAGTTCTATCTGTCCGTGTGTTGGTTTATCTTCCACATATGAGTGAAATCATGCACTGTTTGTCTTTCTCTTTCTGGCTTACTTCACTTAACATAATACCCTCCAGGTCCATCCATGTTGTTGCAAATGGGACGATTTTGTCTTTTCATAAAACCTATCTTTTTAATGAGATGGTGATCAACAAAAACTGCATGGTACCAGGACTAAGTATTAGTTAGGTAACAAGCAGCTACACGAAACACAACCACTTATAACTGTAAGCAGCATTTTTAGGTCAAAGCAAAGTGTGCACATGACTGTGTTCCACAAAAGCCTTATTTCCAAAGGTGGCGGGGAAGGATCGGCTCCAGGCTGACTCCGGCTCTAGACTCCTGGATGGCCACTGCTACACGAACAACTGCAACTGATGACTGTTCTATTAAAAGATGTTAAGTCAATCTCAACATTTTCCAAGGAACCAATTCTGGAAAAGGGTGTAAAGGTGAAGCTTAGCCTCAGTTGGTCCTACCTTCCTATCAATGTCCTTTTTGACCTCAGGTTTCAAATTTCCAAAGCACATGAAGACACGCCCACAACCATTCACCAGCGAGGCAGCAGAGCACAGGAGGGGCAGCAGCGAGCCAGGCCCTTTCTGGCCCTGTGACCTAGGGTAGGCCCCAGTCCCTCTGTGCCTCCGTCCCCTTGTTTGCACAGGGCTCCTCGGGTTGCCATGAGGACAGCACTAGTGAGATGCGAAGGTCCCTGGAGCCATACCTGGCACGGCAGGTGCTCAGAAGGGCAGAGTGATGAGTACAGCTCAACAAAGCTGGGGTGAGAGGACACTGGACACAAGACACCGTGGGCAACACCTGCACTCGCACTACAGCTGCCGCTGCCATGGGCCATACATGCCACCCTTTTGGGGCAACTTTTTATTTTGATATAATTTCAAACTTGCAGAAAGGTTATAAGAATAGTAAAAGGAACTCCCATACACCCTTCACCCAGATTCACCAAACGTCTACATTGTGTTCTGTTTGCTATAGCATTCTGTCTGTCTCTCCCCCTCTCATTCCCTTCTTCCCATTCTCCTTTACACACACACACACACACACACACACACACACACACACACACACGTAAGTTCTTCTGATCTATTTGAGATTAAGTTGGAGACAGCATACCTCTTTGCCCCTAAATACTTCAGTGTGTATTTCCAAAGAATAAGGACATTCTCTTTCATAACCACAGTAGAGCCTTCAAAATTGGGAAAAGTAGCACAGTCCATATTCCAATTTCATCAATAATGTCCTTTCTAGCTACTTCCTCCCAGGTCCAGGATCGAATTCAGCATCACCTAGTTGTCATGTCTCTTGTAAAGCTCCTAGCCTTTCCTTGTGTTTCTAGACCTAGACACAGGCCAGTTCTTTGGGAGACTGTCCCCCAGTTTGGGTTGTCTGCTGTTTCCTTGTGGGTTGGCAGGAATACTCCAGAGGTGACGTACGTCCTTCTTGGTACCGCTCATTAGGAGACACATGATGTCAGTTTATTGCCACATTGGTGATGCCCGGTTAGGGTGCAGGTTTCTCCACTGTAGAGTTACTATCTTCCCCTGTGAGATGATGTATATATCTTGTTCCTCATCAAGCTTGTCTCCACTACTCTGGCATCCAGTGATGTTTTTCTTAGGCCATCATTCCTCCTCCATTTTCAGTTGGCATCTACTGTAAGAAAGAGCTTTCCCTTCTTCCCCACTTATTATAAATTCATTTATCTATATCAGTATGTACTCAATGAATTTTTGTTTTATTCAATGGCTTATAATCCATAAACATCTGGTTTTTTTTTTTTGTTTGCTTTATGCTCTGCCTCCCTTCAAGTTAGTACCTGGGTCCTTCTGGTAAGTTTTCATCATGCATTGAGCACTTCCTTATTTTCTGGTGTACAAAAAACTGTGCCAGCTCATTTTGTACTTTCCCTGCCCCAGCCCAGGAATTAGTCTTTGCTCCAAGGAGCCTGGTTCCTTTTACTGAAGAATGGTATTTAGACACCAACATCTAGACACAAGCGGTGTTCATCGCTACTGAGGGGTTTCATTGCTTCCAGGCCCTTCCAATGGACAGAGCTAGGAAATATTGATACATACCCCCCCAAACACACACATGAATACACAGATGTGCATGTATCTCTACGTTTATTTCTACATCTATACATCCACCTGTTACAACCATGAGTTCACACAGACACCTCCAACTCCACCCCAGCCCCAAGCGCATCCCCTTTTCCATATGTGTAACTAACTCCCTCCCCGATGGTGGAGAACTGGGCTCCCATTATCCTTGATGTATTTACTCATTTGCTCAAGCATAGAATACACTTGAACTATCTACAAGTTAGTTTAAGAACTGCTAACCCATACCTGCAAAAAACAACCTACTAACTAGAGTTTAATCTTTGTTTATAGTTCTTTTTTACATAAAATATGTATACAGTGAAATGCACGGTCTTAGGTGCAGAACTCAATGAGTTTTAAAATCATGTCGTCTACTTTTTAAAGCCTGCGCCTGCTCACCAAGTGAACTTGTCCACCCTTCAAACTGACCAGGCCTTGAGATACCTGAGATAGCCCTGGAGAGCAGGTAAAACACCTTACAATTCATATGGAACCCTCAATGTATACTGTACTTCCGTATACTTCCAAGGACCAGAAGAAATGTGGGCCTGAACAGGAGAAATCTAAATTCTGAGTCTTCCCTGGAGTCAGTACTAGAAAAGTCTGATTTATAACTGTTCTGGCAGAGCAGAGTAAAACAAACTTTCCACATCTGAAATGACACAGTCCTTCTGGAGAGTGAAATGCCAAGCAGATGGGGGTGAAATGCTGCAAGAGCTCACAAGGCCACGTGAGTAGGCAGAAGAGGCACCAAAAAGGGTCGGTGTGGGAAGTGTGAGGCGACAAGTGGAGACGAGTGAATTTTGTCACTTGTTACACTGAATTTTCAGGATTCTAGGCTCAGAGCTATCAACTATGATCACAAGCGGCTGGCAGACTAAAGGTGGTATCTGACCACAGGGAGCCTCCGTGACTCACCAAAAGGGGACACAGGACATTTTTCAAAGATTAGCCTTAATCAAATTCATTTATGCTGACTTGAACAAAAAATTTACATTATTCACTTACTAATTAATTCCTTTGTGAAATTCATGTATTTCATTTCAATGAATGAAATACACATATTTTATGAAGACGCTCTTTTATTCCCATGCCAAGGGCCACAACATGAAGTGTAGACCCTCCAACTGTGGCCTGTCCCTGTCTAGAGGACACTGCCCAATGGAGAAGCCCAAGGACCCCAAATGCGGGGCTCCAGGAAGAAGACTCAAAACTGGTGCTAAACCCTCCCCACAGCCAAGGTAGGGCCACCCACACAGGAAACTCAAGGCAAGGCTCGAGCCCCTGCCTGCAGTGAGAAGAGGCAATGTCACCTTCCCGGCCAGGGTGGGGCTGTAAGGCCGGCCATCAGGGAAGGAAAAGGATCAAGTGTATAAAATTACAAAGGATGCACGGGAAAGGCGCCCTCTCCATCAGGGATGGCACTTAGAGCTACTCCTGTAAGTGGAAAAGAGGTAATACTGAGACAAAGGAGAAGACCCACTTTATGTCAGGGGTAACCTGTGCAGTTTTTCAGCAATGGCAACCGTGAGCCTGGGTTTTCTGGGACAGTTATGATTTCTCATAATTTTAATAATGATAATATGTTAGATGTAAAACTAAACACAATGTAATATTTATACCTTTTATACAACTTCCAAATAAAATAATCAAATTTAAAAAGTCATTTGTCCAAAATTGGGTTCCAAAATTCTGGTCACCATGCTGGTTCCTGTACCCTGGGGGCCCTCAGCAACCCCACCCGCCCCCACAGGCAGCTCACCTGCTCTTCCTCCTGCAGAGGGGGCCACTGACAGGCAGGCTTCTAGAGCCCGCTGTCACTGGTTTATATTTCTCTAGGGGGTGGGGCCTGCCGCCATTGTCTATATGTCTTCAGGGGGTGGGGCCTGTCACCATTGGCCAGCACATCTCCAGTGGGTGGAGCTCAAGGCTGGGTGCCCACCTCCCAGGCTTGCCCTCTTTCCCTCCCGCTTGCCTTGGGGATCTGTCCAGCCTGACTCTTCTATGGAATAAGCAGATGATCAGGGCTCCACTACACGGGAGAGCCAACCATTCTCTATGTTTTCCTCCTAAAACTGGGTGGGGACATTTAAGATAAGCAAGAGGTAAATGGGCCACTCTGACTCTCATTTAATCAACAGCTATTTGTTGAAGGTCTACTCTGTGGCAAGCTCTGTCCTAGGAGCCGGAGTCTCCAGCCCAGCTCCACCTGGCACAGGTGTGGTGCTTCACAGTGTGGGTTCCAGTCTCACTGCCTGGTTGAATCAGAGCCCCATTTTTCTGGCTGGGCATGGTACTCACCCTGTGTAACACTGCAGTGAGAACTACGGACCAGGGACTCAAGTCACAGGGAAACCGTGAGAACACCACTCCTTACCAAGTCACTATGAGTCACTTCACCTTTCTATAAATCTGTGGTAGTAAGTCTATACTGGTGTCATAGGAACACTGTGACAAACAGTACCAGACACGTAGTAGGCATTCAAAAATATTGACTGAATAAGTGGATCATGTGTCACAAATACAAGCTAATGAGCTGGTACAGGCTGAAAGGCATGTAACTTCAAATTACATATATCTTGCAGTTTTAATGCACAATTCATGAAATATTTTCTGCTTTATAAAATTTAAACATAAATCTAAAATCCCTATTGATCATTACCTAAAATCTGGGTCCTATCTCCCCTCCCCAGAGAAAATCCATCTTATTAATTTGGTGTTGATCCTTCCAAATATTTTTTAATGCTTTTACCAACATATATATGTTTCCATAGAAACAATGTGTATTGTTTAGGTATGTCACTAATTTTTATCTTTCTGAACTCCATTAGTTCTAAAAGGCCAGGCCATGTGATTGATATGCTTTGAGTTCTCCATTTAGATGATAATATCATTCAAGAAAAACAATTATTTGGTTTCTTCCTTTACAAATTTTTATTTATTTATTTATTTTTCCCCCCAAAGCCCCAGTAGATAGTTGTATGTCATAGCTGCACATCCTTCTAGTTGCTGTATGTGGGACGCAGCCTCAGCATGGCCGGAGAAGCGCTGCGTTGGTGTGCGCCTGGGATCCGAACCCGGGCCGCCAGCAGCGGAGCACACGCACTTAACCGCTAAGCCACGGGGCCGGCCCACAAATTTTTCAATGTATTTATTTTTCTTGCCTTAGAGTGTTGGTCAGAATCTCCAATACAATGTTAAATAGTTGCTGAGATAGGGAACATCCTTGTCTTATTCCTGGCTCTAATGGAGATGCTTCTAATGTTTGACTATTAAGGCTACCTTTTAAAGAACAGAGTGGGTACTTAGTTTATCAGAGGCTCCTTCAGCCTCTATTGTGATAATTATATGGTTTTACTCCTTTAACTTATTAATATAACACAATCTGTTTATGTGCCCATGATATTCCACTGCCAAAATGTAAGCCCCATGAAGTCAGGGACTTCGTTTTGTTCATCAATGTATCCCCAGTGCCCAGAACAGTTTTTAAAAGAAAGTAGGAGCTCAAAAAATAATTGTTAAATAAATGAATGGTGACTCAAATGGAAAATGTTGAACTATCTTTGCATTCCTCAAGGAAAATTCACTTCATAAGGATGCATTAAAAAAAAAAAAACACTGCTGGATTCAATTTACTAATACTTTATTTAGGAAGTTTCCATATTACTTCCTAAGTGAAATTGGCTACTAATTTAATTTTGTGCCATCCTTGTTCAGTTTTGGTATCAAGGTTATGCTAGCCTTGCAAAGTGAGTTCAGTAGCTTCCCATCTTCTATACCCTGTGTGGTGGACCATATTAAGTTCAAAATATTTGCTGCCCCTCCCTGTGGGAGGATTACCCATGCCCTCAGCATTGACGACAGGCTTGGCCCTGTGATGTGCTTTGGCCAACGAATGTGAGGGAGTATTACATGCGCCACTTCGGGGGGGAGCTTTAGGAGCTAATGCCTGGTTCTGCCATGTCTTTTCCCTCTGCCACAAGACCCACAGTGTCCCACAGACCCACGGTGTCCCATAGAGGCATTTTTCCGACAGCCTGGCTCCTGGAGTGAAAACACTAAGAACAAAAACAAAGCCAAATTGCAGTAGGCATACATCGTAAGTAAGAAAGAAATTTTTTATTTTTAAAGCCACTAAGATTTTGGAGTTATTTGTTATTGCAACATTATTTATCCTAAGCTGATTAACATACTCACCTATAAATTGGTTTGGGCACAGTGCCTTTTGGGGGGTAAATCCTTGACTTCCAAATCATTTTTGCCTATGTTGATTTACGTAACCAAAGTTTCTTTTTCTTCCTAGGCCAACTTTGATCATTTATATTTTCTTAAAAGTTGTCCAGGGCCGGCCCCGTGGCTTAGCGGTTGAGTGCGCGCGCTCCACTGCTGGCGGCCCGGGTTCTGACCCCGGGTGCGCGCCGACGCACCGCTTCTCCGGCCATGCTGAGGCCACGTCCCACATGCAGCAACTAGAGGGATGTGCAGCTATGACATACAACGATCTACTGGGGCTTTGGGGAAAATAAATAAATAAATAAAAATTAAAAAAAAAAAAAGTTGTCCAATTGTTCTGGTAATCAAATGTATTAGTATAAATTTATTCACAGAATTTTCTTATAACTTTACTTCTTCTGTAACTGTAGCTAGGACCCCTTTTTCATTATTGATGTTATCTTTGTCTTTTCTCTCTTTTTCCGGATCATATTTGCCAAAGACTTACCTTTTGGTTTTATTAATCAGCTACATTAAACAAACTGTTTGTTTTGTTTTATATTTTTTTAGTTTCTGCTTTATCTTTATTATTTCCTTAATCTTAATTTGCATTTATACTGTTCTGTTTTTTCACTACTTTCTTATGCGGGAAGCTTATTTCTTATATTTTCCAACTTTTCTTTTTTATAATACATGCATTTAATGCTACAAATTTTTCTCTGAAAGTCACTTTGGCTATATCTCACTGATGTTATTGTGAGATAACTGTAATAATTGTTAAACAGTTCTAAATTGTATTATAATTTCAATTTTAATTTTTTCCTTAACCTATGGATTACTTTGAAGTATAGTTTTAAACTTTCAAATGTATGGATTATTTTTTGTTGTCTTTTTGTGCTTGACATATTTAATTACATTGCTGTCACTAGATGTGATCTGTATGCTATAAATATCTTTTAAATTTGTAGCAACTGCATTTCTGGCATAGGATATAGTGAACTTTGGTGAATATTCTACACACCTTTGGGAAAAAAGTGTATTCCCTATTGGTGCAAAGTTCTGTATGTATAGCTGTTAGATTTAATTTGTCCGTTTTATCATTCAAGTACTCTGTGACCTTATTATTCTTTATCAGCTTGATCTCTCAGTTTCTGAAAAAGGTATACTACAGTCCCCTCGAGGAGTCCTTCTCCACTTTTATTGTAGTTCCATCTAATTTTGCTTCATAAATGCAACGCTCTGTTTTTGGTGCACACTGCCCTCTTTGTTCTTTTTTACTGTGTTTTCACTTTGAATTACTTTGCCTGATATTAATATTGTCATGCCAGTTTTCTTTTTTCTTAGTATCTGCTTGGTATATCTTCTTTCATTTAATTATTTTCAATCTACCTGTGTTGTCTTGTTTTAAAATTGGATTTGTAACGATCTCAATGGAGAGTGTCTCTCCTTTGAGCCCTTTCTCTTCCACTGATGGCATAATCTTCAGGACCTGCCTAGGCTCCTTCTCCATCCAGTCCCTCCAGGCAATTTTATCCACTTCCAGGGTTAAATTATATTGGAAATGCAATTGAAACAACAATAGTAACACCAATAATGGCAGCTATCACTTGTAGAGCTCTTTATTATGTGCCAGGTACTGTTCTAAGTGCATCACATATATGAATTCATTTAATTCTCACAATAACTCTGTGAGCTGGTCCTAGTACCCCCATTTTAAAGATGAGAGAACTGAGGCACACAGCTAGCAGCAGTGTCGGGATTTAAACCTAGACAGTGTGGCCCCCAAGTTCATGCTCTTACTTACGCGTCCTATTGCCTCTCAGATCTCCACCCCCAGCTGTCTTCCAACTTTCTACTTATTTCATAGGTCTGAGACTCCCCTTTTCTGCATGATCTCTAATTATTCAAGTTTACCAAGGCATTAAATTCCACTGATAGACTGATGACTCCCAAATTTATGCTTCCAGGCCCACCCACTTTTCTGCATTCCATATTCATTTATCCAACTGTCTACACAACATCTCCACTTGGAAATTGAACGCGCGTCTCAAAAGTCTCAGGTCCAAAGCAGAACTTTTGTTAGTGCCCCCTGAGCCACTTCTCCCCACCACCCCTGCAAATGCCATGATCACCCCCCAGTCGCCCAAGCAAAAAGCCTGAGGTCGGTTTTGGGTCCGCTCTCAGCTCACTCCACACTCTCCCCATGGACACACAGCCATTCTCCCTCAGGTTTCCTGCTACCCCCAGCTGCTCCTTCTTGGCTTTTTCTTGGTTCCTCCTATCTCCCCAAACTCGTATTAGGGTTCACCTCAACTCATCTTTCAGGTCTCAGCTTTGCCCAGCCATGCCGACCCCTGGCTGAATTAGGCCCTGCTGCACCCTCGCATGGCTCCTCATCTCCTCCTTCACACCAGCATCACATCCCACTACAATCTGTCAGTGACCCAGAGGCATGCATGACCTTTCCACTGGCTTCTCTCTGATCTGATGGGTCACCTCATACACAAGTCCTCACAAAGTCTAGTATATTACTTCTCCCTCACCTTCTTTTGAACAATGAAGTCTATTTGAAGGTGACACATTAGCCTGAAATAATCTCAATTAATGCTGGTTTTAGATATTTATAGAGATCAGTCATCTAAAAGAAATGTTTTTTAAAAGACAAACAAACCAAGCCAGAGTTAGTATTTATTCTTAGGGGAATGACCTCAAGCTTTTTAGAGAGCAAGACATTAAGTGGCTACATAACGAAGATCACAAATGTAGTTACAAAACAATTTTTTTTTCTTTTCTTTTTTTGTGAGGAAGATTAGCCCTGAGCTAACATCCACTGCCAATCCTGCTCTTTTTGCTGAGGAAGATCGGCCCTGGGCTAACATCCGTGCCCAGCACCCTCCACCTTATATGGGATGCCAGCACAGCATGGCTTGACAAGCAGCACATCAGTCTGTGCCCGGGATCCGAACCTGCGAACCCCGGGCTGCCGAAGTGGAGCACACGAACTTAACCACTACGTCTCCAGGCAGGATCCTACAAAACAATTTTTAAAATTCCATTTCCTAATGTCCATGGCTGTTTGTGGCTTATGATAACATTTCCAGTGAAAGCATCATACACAGATTCCAAAAGTGCTGTATCTCAACCAGTTCAGACAGAAGCCAAGATGACTCTGGGAAACTGTCAGCAACTTACAAACTGGCTCTAAAATGTATAAGGAAATACAAAGGGCCTGGAATAACCAAAGCAATCCTCAAGACACACAGAACTGAGACTGTACTACCAGATCTCAAAACGCACTACAGAGTGACAGTCATTACGACACGAGGTGCTGATCCAATGACAGACAAAGAGACCAATGGAACAGAAGACAGAGGCCAGAAACAGACCTGCAAATATATGATTCCCTGATAAAGGCGCTGCTTCAATTCAGTGGGGAAAGGATCCTCTTTCCAATAAACGGAGCTGGGTCAACTAGATCTTGTGTGGGAAGAAATGAATCTTGTCTCTAACTCACATCATACACAGAAAATCAGTTACAGATGATCAGAGATTTCAACGTGAAAGATAAAACAGTAATGGCTCTACTTTCATGGTCTGAGGAAGGGCAATGCCTGCTTTAAAAGGACATGAAAAGCATTACCAGGAAGGAAAAAATGATAAATTGGATGATATTAAGATCAAGAACTTTTGGTCATCAGAATACAGCACTAAGAGAATGAACAGGTAAGCTGTAGAGGGCTTACCTGCATGCATAAATCCAACACAGGAATCACTTCCAGAATATATTTCTAAAACTTGCTACAAATCAATAAGGAAAGGCAGATGATCTAATAGAAAAATGGGCATAAGTCTTGCATAGGGACTTCCCAAACAAGAATATTCAAACAGCTAAAAACATATGAGAAGGTGCTCATTTCATTAGCCATCAGGGAACTGCAAACTAAAACCACAGTCCAATGCCCCACATACCTATTCAAAGACTAAAATGAAAACAGACAATATAGAGCACTGAGAGGATGTGGAATACCCAGAATTCTCCTACACTGCTGGTCGGTGTATACATTCTAAAATTATTTTGGAAAACTGGCAGTTTTTACCACAGCTCAATATACACAAACTCTATGACCAGCACATCACAACAGAAATGTGTGCAGATATCCACCAGAAGCCCTGCACAAGCATGTTACAGCAGCGCCATCTGTAACAGCCAAAAGTCAAAACCGACTCAATGCCACCAACAGCAGAATGGACAAGTGAACAGTGAGGTGTTTACACAGTGGAATAGCACAAGGAACAGTTGTTGATACACACAACATGTACAATGCTCACAAACCTAAGGTTCAATGAAAGCCAGACACTGAAGAGTGTACATTACAGGAATTCTTTTTTTTTTTAAAATTCAAACACCGGCAAAAGTAACTGATGGTGTCGTGTCAGCAGTTAGGCTAGTGGTCAGCTTTGGGGGGTAGCGACTGAAAGGGGAGATGAGGAGGCTTCTGGGGTGCTGGTAATATACGTGTGTTCACTTTGTGAAAATTCCTCAAGCCAATTGTTAATTGTGTGTGTGCACTTTTGCTGTGTAAGTTATTCTTCAAGAAAAAAAATTTTTTTTTTTTTGTGAGGAGATCAGCCCTGTGCTAACATCTGCCAATCTTCCTCTTTTATTTGCTGAGGAAGACTGGCCCTGGGCTAACTTCCATGCCCATCTTCCTCCACTCTACATGGGACGCCGCCACAGTACGGCTTGCCAAGCGGTGCGTCGGTGCGTGCCCAGGATCCGAACCGGCGAACCCTGGGCCGCTGCAGCGGAGCGCGCGCACTTAACCGCTTGTGCCACCAGGCTGGCCCCAAGAAAAAATTTTTATTACATGAAGAACAACTGTAATAAAAATGCATGTGAAGTTGTAGGTCTGTTTCTGGCCTGAATAAAATAGTATCATGAAACGTGAGAACAGAAGAAAAGAGCAGCATTTCTAAATTAGTATCATTTAATGTAAAATGTAACTTTGTATAATGAAATTAATTATGTACTCTAATTAGACATCTGTTATCCACATTTCTTTCTACATGTGTTACCTACATTTTATATATTCAAATTGGCCAACATTGAGTTTTGGGGACTTGTCATTAGAAAAAAATGAGGGAGTGTCCTAAGTGAACACCCCTGCTGGGTGTTCAAGCCACCGTGTTGGTGGGGTCCGTGAGCCGTGCACCCGTGCTTTCTCATTTCCCCCAGCACCTGGGAAAGTGGCCGGCACACACAGATCTGCGGAGGAGTGAAGGATGACACGCCCTGAGAGAGCAGCGGTCTGAGAATGAGACACCAAGTCTGGAGCAAAGCTGGCAGAAGGGGTTCAGGGCGCACCGGGCACCATGCAGAGGCCCCGGTCCCGGCCTCCTCCTTCCAGCCACCAGCAGGACACAGGTGGGGAGCCAGGCCAGACCCAGCCTCCCCAAATTCCGGCCATTTCTCCACGGTGAGTGCTTAAAGATAAACCACTGCTGGCGTCAGTGAATTGGAGCTTGATTAATGTGAACTAACTCAAAGGGATGCCTTTTCACAGCTGGGAAAACAGCAGGGTTGTCATATCTGGCTACTCTTAAAACATTCACATGGAAGCTTTTCACCACCACAGAAGCAGGACAAGTGACGTCACACAGATTTGCTTTAGTGGTGGGAACACACTGAGTGCTGACATGCCTGAGCTGAAGCTACACGACAACCAGCTCGGGCCTCAGCCAACTCCAAGCTCCCATCTGCGTCCCTGGCCTGCAGTAACCACACCCAAAGACATCTTCTTTGAGGAAACACGGTGATAACAACACACCATGCCGTGGGCAAGCATGGGCTGCTGCCAGGCCACGAGGGTCAGATTCCCTACCCCTCTGACCAACCGCGAGGCCTCAGCGCCTTGGCTGTCCACCTCAGACCGGGAGCCACCTGCTCGCGTGGCTATAGTGAGGACTGCATGCATTAAAGTGTGTGAAGCGCCAAGGAGAGCACCTGATTCTGGCCTGTGCTCAGCCAGTACAGCCACCAACGCCAGCATCACCCAAAGCCTCTCCTATCCTGAGGAAATTCACTAATGACATCCAATTACGCCTCTGGTGTTTCTCTGTATGACGCTGGTCAAGCCAAGAATCCCTCCCAAGAAGGTAAGCTCCCCAAATTCCCTCCAAGACTGCTCCCATGTGCCCAATACTGAGCTGGGTATGGATACACCAGGGACAGGGCTGGGGGGTGAGAACCGACTCTGGGTTGTGAGGGCAGTTTTTACCCTACAGGTAATGGGAAATCACTGAAGTTCTTTGTGTAAGGAAGTGTCATAACTCGAGTTTCGTTGTGAATTTTACAGATTATATCCCATAATTATAGTAAAAAATGCATCACAAGAAGTCTGTGTCTGGTCACTATGGAGTAACTGGGACCAGACTTCCCCTCCTGCTATATATTACTAGAAAACTTGGCAAAATAGATGAAGAAACAGTTCTCAGAAATTGGACCACAGTCACTACAAGACTGATTCCTGATGGAAAGAAATCAATGAGGTAAGCCCTGAGATCAGCCGGCCACCTGCCAGGAGGCCCTTTACAAACTGCAGCACAGGGAGGGGGAGCCCAAGTCAATTCTGGCTCTTTAACTGAGCTGAAGAGACAGAGACTAGAACTGGGGAAGGCCAGGGTGGTTGGAATTTGCAGGTGCCAGAAGAACAGCGCTAGTTGAGGAAGAGCTCCGAGATCTCCAAGGAGACCCCTTGAGTCTGCTGCTGAATGCTAAGTTGTGCACGCACAGAGTGAAACCCCACGAGGCCAGACAAAGAACAGTGGGAAGCTGCAGGCTGAAGAGTGTCCAGAACTCATACAGGGTTGGGAGATTTTCAAGTCCCAACTGGCTCTTGTTGAATACCTGGCCTTCAAAGGAGACCCTATATATGTTAGGCTTAAGTAGTGAGACTAAACTAGCCTACAGTAAAAACTACTTTACTTACTACTTTCCCCTAAAAACAAGCCTCAAAGGAATCAAGCCAATCCATAAGCACCTTAACTATTGAAAACAAACCTCTATACTCTTCAAAGGAAGACAACAAAATCTAGCACCCAGTCGAAAATCACTAGACATGTGAAGTTGTAGAAAAATGTGACCCTACCCAGGAGAAAAATCAGTCAGTAGAAAGGACCCAGGAATAACAGTTGATGATGAGTCAGCAAACAAGTCTGAAGACACTCAGGGATGCTGTAAACACGCTCAAGGGTTTAAAGGGAAGCATGAACACAATGAGGAGAGAAGTGAAGGATTATAAAAGAGCTAGAAATACAAAATACAATCTCTGAAATGAATAGTGCACAGGATGGAATTAATCATATTAGACACTGCAGAAGAACAGATCAGTGAACTTAAAGACAGAGCAAAAGAAACTGAAACAGGAAACATATGGAGGAAAAAAAAGAATGAAAATGAACAAGTCTCAATGGCCTGTAGGAAAAGCTCAAGTGGCCTAATGTAGGTACTTGTAATTCAAGTCTCCAAAGCAGGGGAGGATGAAAAATATCTGACTTGCAACAAACCTCAAACAGCATATTCACAAACAAAACCAACCCAAGACTCATCACAATTAAACTGCTGGAAAACAGTGATAAAGAGAAAATCTTAAAAGCTTTCTTCTAAGTCATCTGCCCAGAGGCATACACTTTATCTTCTTACAGTTTATCTAGCTTGAGGGTCAGGGCTTTTTTTCCTAATCTGCACAAAAGCTACTCAGGTAGAGCCCTTGAGAAAAGCCACTGAGCCTTCCTCAATCTCAGGGTCTGTTTTTAGACCTTTCCTCTAAATTATTTTGGCCAATAAGATTTTCAACCCAATCTAATTAATACTTTCTCTCAGCAACTTTATACATATTCTCCTGAGAGTGAATCTGTTAAAATTTCCAGACTATTTTGAAAGTCCTTAGGTAAAAGGCTTCAAATATTTAAAACAATGTTAATTATGTTAGTAAGCTCTTTATTAAAGTGTAACACATACAGAAAAGTGCACAAATAAGTGTATAACTCCCTGGGTTTTCACAAGTGAACACACCCACATAACCAGCTCCCAGACCAAGAGGCAGGACGTGAGCGGCCCCGGGAGCTGCACAGGGTGACTGCTTCCCTGATGGGGACACACGGCTCACTAAAACAGTCCTTACACTGTTTTTCACGGTACAGTTTCATAAGAGAGGCTTGTTCTCCCAAGAATCAAACTAACCAATTCCCTTGGAGTGGGAAGGATACACTCTTGCTTCCAGGTAGGGCCTCTGGGGGGAGGATGAGGAATGGACACAGGAAGGGTACAAAGGGGACCTCCACTGAGATTTTAATGCTTTAGAAAAAAAGTTGAGGGCCAGCCCCGTGGCTCAGCGGTTAAGTGCACGTGCTCCGCCACTGGCGGCCTGGGTTCGGATCCCGGGCGCGCACCGATGCACCGCATTTCCGGCCATGCTGAGGCCGAGTCCCACATACAGCAACTAGAAGGATGTGCAACTATGACATACAACTATCTCCTGGGGTTTTGGGGGAAAAAAAGGAGGAGGATTCACAATAGATGTTAGCTCAGAGCCGGTCTTCCTCAGCAAAAAGAGGAGGATTGGCATGGATGTTAGCTCAGGGCTGATCTTCCTCACAAAAAAAAAAAAAAGGAAAAAAGGTCAGAAGCAAATATGCCCAAATGTTAACATGTGTCACTTTTGGGAGGTAGGTATGTGGTTATTGGTTTTATTACTTTTGAACTTCTGTTTGCTTAAAATAATTTTCACAATATAAATAATTACTAATAAAAACTCTCTCCTAATATCTTGCAGAACTGGAAAGAAATAAGTACGTTGGAAGGCATCTTGGCAGAAATCAAGTCTCCCTGCTTCCCAAAACTCAAATCCATAGTCTAACTAGTGTTTACAAACATGTAGAACTGCGTACCCTATAAATACACTATGTTATTCTGGGCATAATTTTTAAGTTCAAAAGCAAACCATAAAGAATGTGATACATTAAACCAAAATAAAGAGTGCTGGTTAAAACAACTCCTCTTACACAGCATATTACATTTTAACATTCCATCACTACTATTGAGCAAACATTTTTGAAAAATGTGCAATTAGGCTACACTGTTTTTCTGATGAGGAAAATATGAATTCACCAACACTCACGGCACTGCTCTGAAACCTTTACATTTCTCATTCTCTTTCATAATTTTATAGAATGAAAACTCATTTGTCAAAAATATTAAAGATTATAATGCCTTATATGTTAAATACGGGTGCAGTTGAACCCTCTCCAATTACTCTAACAGCAGTGGTAACCCTCCCATCAGGCAGTCGTCATGACAGCTCACCAAGCAGTCTGACATCAGGGCCCTGATCCTGCACACGATCCTACCACGCGGGCAGAGAAGATGCCACTAGGCCAGAGTAAAGACGAAGACGCAGACAGAGAGAGAGAATGACATGCCCCACGAGGTCAGCCTGTGAGCTGTGCGGCTGTGGGCAGAACCCAACTTTCCCTTCATGGCCAGTGTCCCCATCCATGCAGTGTGAGCCCAGGGAAAGCCAGTCGAGGAATCCGGATGCATGTGGAGTTGCACAGAAGGAGCCGGATACTTCCAGCGAGTAACCAAAAGCAACAGGGAGTTCTTCTGTGAGCTGCATTTACTCTCTCATGCAGGACGGTGTTCAAGGAGAGGCCCTTCAAACCCCAACCACCAGAAATAATAAGTCACTTCTAGAAAGTCACTTTACTATGAATCTGAAGCACGAGGCAAAGAGAGCCAGAGGCAGACCTAGACGGAGAGTGGGGGCAGATTTAGGCCAGAGGAAGGAGAGACCCTAAGCCTGGAGGTGAGAAATGGGGATCGTCCACTGGATCTGATCTAGACAGTGCCCACCGTCACTCGCTGGCTGTCCAGCGGGGTTACGGAGCGGGCAGAACCCGGAAAGACATGGCCCAGCAGCCATGTCCAGTGAGCTGTGCTGAGCCCTGGAGACCGAGCGGCTGGACCCGAGGCTCATCATGCGGTGCCCGGAGGAGCAGGTGAGAAGGAGGATTGGAAGGCTCCTGTCTGTGACGACCTGCTTTCCTTTCATCTCCTACTGAAAGCTCTATTTAAAAACAAAGCAACACAAACCAGCAAACGACAGCTCCCCAGGTAACTATGGGTAAGTGAAGATCACAGTCTCTCCTTTCCCCCCACCCACTGCAGGTGGGGGCAGAGGGTGTGTGTGTAAAAATCAGCCACAAACTTAACAAAAGCAACCAAAGAAGTGGGCACAGTGTCATGCCATAAGCTTCAAACAAGAAAAAGAAAAAAGGGAGGGAGAAAAAGCCAAGGAAAGACAAAAATAAACGGTTTTGACACCTTCTATGTCTGACCCACCCCTGAGTTCCCAGCAGCTGTCCTGGGGAAGGAAGGTGAGTCAACAAAACCCTGACCATTCTCGTTACAGCAGGATAACGGGGAAGCTGGGGGGGTCAAGGATAAACCCTGGCGGGTAGAGCCCCAACTGGCACTGAGGATCGCGGCTCAGGCAGGAAGGACACAGAGGACTCAGTGCTGCGGCCTCTCTGGGCTCGAGAAGGTCAGCACCAGAAAGCCCAGAGATCAGGGCCCCGGGACTGCTGACATCCGTAGGCGGGAGGATGAACTGACAGTGGGTGAATGTAAGGGGGGTGGCTGGGTGGGTGGACGGATGGATACAAGAAGGTATATAACACAAAAAGGCAAACACAAAGTCTGGTGTGGAAGAAAACACAGCCTAAAGAACTTTAAAATTCTTCATGTTCTATGAGAGAAAGGGGAGAATGCAGAGCTGACAAAATAAACTGAGGACAAAATCAATACTATTACAGAACCAATAAAAAGTAAAAAAGAGGGGAGATACGTCTGAAAATCAAGTTAATGACACGGTAAAAAGACGTACAACCAAATTGCCTTGAGTACAATGAGAACTGACTGGCTCTCTCAAAGAAGCAGAAACAGGAGAATCAGAACAACCTGTGGGCTCTTAGAAACCTCCCTGGGGAGTCTGAGGAAAGACCCTGAGAAGGGAGGGTCGGTGAAAGCACTGAGGGTGAGCCTTCCGTCCTCCATTTAATGCAGATCTGCGGCTCACACGGGGGGGGGGGGGGGGGGGGCACGCTCTGGTTAGGAAGCCACAGTTACACCTCTGCCAGCGAAAGGCAATCTGTGGCGACTGGACGACGGACCCGGGAGGGGTGGGAACAGAGCGGGGAGAAAGCGTGGACGAGCTGCTGTCCACGCTTCCCACAGGGATCGGAGCTGTGCTCTCCAGAGACGGGGCACCTGGAAGCCGCAGGGGCAGCAGGGAAGCTGAGCAGCCAGAGCCCGGCAGAGGCCAACCAGGCACGGGGTCTGGGCTCTGTCTGCCAGGCGGGCACCGTGTGAGAGACCTGACCCGCACTGACGACATGACGCGTCTGCCGGCGCGGCTCCGACCTGCTGTCTAAACTGCTCTCTGCATGAACATCTGGGGAGATGTTCACCTATTTCTGGGATGTTGGATTTGAGTTGATTTTTTTTAACCATTTCTGTTTTACTTTTCTTATTACTTAAATTATTTATAATGCATATGTATAATCTTACCAAGAAAGGTCATTTTCCTCAATTATTAAATAACTAAAATAAAGTGGCTATTAAAGGTTCAGTGACTTGGAGGAAAGATCTGGCTTCAGAGCAGGCACATCTGCTCCGGCCATGCCCCTGCTGCCACGCTCTGCACGACCCTACCTCTCAGAGCCTCGGCTCCCTCCCCATCCCTGCCTCGGGCATGAACAGAATCAACAGTCTGTCTCTCTGAGGTCTGGCTTCTCTCGCCGAGCACGGTCCCTGAGGTGCATCCGTGCTAAAGCGTGCAGTTGTGGCAGGTACAGCCTCATCGCCCTAGTGTTCTATTGTGTGAGTATCCCAGACTTATCAGCTATTTTCCTGCTGATGGACCTCTGGACCTGCCTACCAGGGTGGTCGTTAAGATGGAAATGAAACAGAGCATGTCATGACAGGCACAGGGGCTGGCACACAGCATATGCTCTCTGAGGGGCTGTGGCCTCCATGGTCCTCACCGTCAACGGCTCCAGCTGGGCCTCCTCACTAGGCTCTTCTAGCCCCTGAGCCTCACTCAGAAAATGCCAGGGGATGAAGGTCTGAATTGCTTTGTAGTGGTCAGAAATCCTTCTGCAGAAGTTGTGCAAATCTACCGGATAAAGAATTAATATCCAAAATATACAAAGAACTCATACAACTCAATAACAAAAAAACAAATAACCAAATTAAAAATGAGCAAAGGGCTTGAATGGATATTTTTCCAAAGAAGACATATGAACGGCCAACAGGTACATGAAAAGATGCTCAACATCACTAAACTTCAGGGAAATGCAAATCAAACCACAATGAGATATCACCTCACACCTGTTAGAATGGCTATTATCAAAGAGACAAGAGATAACAAGTGTTGGCGAGGATTTGGAGAAAAGGGAACCCTTGTGCACTGTTGGTGGGAATGTAAATTGGTGCAGCCACTGTGGAAAACAGTATAGAGGTTCCCCAAAAAATTAAAAATAGGGGGCCAGCCTGGTGGCACAGTGGTTAAGTTCACACGCTCTGCTTTGGTGGCCTGGGGTTTGCAGGTTCGGATCCCAGATGCAGACCTGTGCACCGCTTATCAAGCCATGCTGTGGCAGGTGTCCCACATACAAAATAAAGGAAGATGGGCACAGATGTTAGCTCAGGGCCAATCTTCCTCAGCAAAAAGAGGAGGATTGGCAATGGATGTTAGCTCAGGGCTGATCTTCCTCACACATGCACAAAAAAAATTACAAATAGAACTACCATATGATCCAGCAATTCCACTTCTGGGTACTTATCCCAAGGAATTGAAATCACGATCTCAAAAGAAATCTGTACTCCCGTGTTCACTGCAGCATTATTCACAATAGCCAAGATATGGAAACAACTGTCTACCGACAGATGAATGGACAAAGAAATTGTAGCATATACATATAATGGAATATTATTTGGTCTTAAAAAGGAAGGAAATCCTGCCTTTGAGACACTGTGGATAAACCTGGAGGACATTATGCTAGGTGAAATCAGCCAGGTACAGAAAGCTAAATACTGCATGATCTCACTTCTATGTGGAATCTAAAATAGACAAACTCATAGAAGCAGAGAGTAGAATGGTGGTTACCAGGGGCTGGGGGGAGGAGGACATGGGGAGATGTTGGTCAAGGTATACAAAGTTTCAGCTACAGATGAATAAGTTCTGGGGATCTAAGGTACAGCATGGTGACCATAGCTAATAATACTCTATTATATACTTGAACTTTGCTAAGAGAGTCGATTTTAAGCGTTTTCACCACACACAAAAAAGGTAACTCTGTGAGGTGATGGGACGTGTCAAGTAGCTTGATCGCAGTGATCAACTCACAATGTATACATATATCAAATCATCACATCACATACTTTAGATACATACAATTTTTATTTGTCAATTATGCCTCAATAAAGCTAGAAAAAAATAAAATAAAGTAATTTAAAAAGGAAAAAAGAAATAAAAGAAGTCCTCACGCAGGAAATAGTTACTGGTAAGAGAAGTGAGTCACAAGAACACACACAGGCCAGGTACTGAGCACCATCAAGAACGTGTGGCCTGAGCCACAGCTCCCATCTTTTTGACGGTGTCTTTCACAAGGCCCAAGTTTTGCCGGTCCTGTGGCTCAGCAGTTAAGTGCACGCGCTCCGCTGGCGGCAGCCCGGGTTCGGATCCCGGGTGCGCACCAACGCACCACTTCTCTGGCCATGCTGAGGCCGCGTCCCACATACGGCAACTAGAAGGATGTGCAACTGTGACATACAACTATCTACTGGGGCTTTGGGGATAAAAAGGAGGAGGATTGGCGATAGACATTAGCTCAGAGCCAGTCTTCCTCAGCAAAAAAAAGAGGAGGATTAGCATGGATGTTAGCTCAGGGCTGATCTTCCTCACAAAAAAAAAAAAAAAAAAAACAAGGCCCAAGTTTTATGATATAATCTTAGTGATTTAAGAATAATTGGCATAAAAAGACATATTTGGTTGCATTCCACTTTGATTACAATTCTTCAATGATCCTAACCTGTTAGCACAACCTCTTAGCTACCAGTTACAAAGGAATTAACTAGCAGGTGGCCAGTCTCCACCGGACGGACTCGCGTCTCCCCGCCACTGAGGTCTTAGGACTGAGCTGGGTCGGGCAAGGCCCCAGAGTTTACAAAGCCAAGGTCGCTGTTCCTGGGACAGCTCCACAGGCTCTGGCTGGTCAGGGCTCTTCCGCTGCCAGGTGACAAGGAGCTCCATGCACGGCCTTCCCTGTCACTTCCCAGCCTGCCAGCCCCTGGGCACACACCCACCAGCCACCTTCCTGACACTGTATCGCTTGACTAAGTTGCCCTCCATTGGAAAGGGCAGACACAGAAAAGCAGG
This sequence comes from Diceros bicornis minor, assembly GCF_020826845.1. Taxonomy (NCBI): domain Eukaryota; kingdom Metazoa; phylum Chordata; class Mammalia; order Perissodactyla; family Rhinocerotidae; genus Diceros; species Diceros bicornis. The sequence continues at coordinate 2,689,964 of NC_080747.1, read as the reverse complement.
GTAGAGACTAGATTTAAAATCAAAGGCCAGGGCCGGCCCCGTGGCTTAGCGGTTAAGTGTGTGCGCTCCGCTACTGGCAGCCCGGGTTCAGATCCCGGGCGCGCACTGACACACCGCTTCTCTGGCCATGCTGAGGCCGCGTCCCACATACAGCAACTGGAAGGATGTGCAACTATGACATACAACTATCCACTGGAGCTTTGGGGGCAAAAAAACAAAAGGAGGAGGATTGGCAGTAGATGTTAGCTCAGAGCTGGTCTTCCTCAGCAAAAAGAGGAGGATTAGCACGGATGTTAGCTCAGGGCTGATCTTCCTCCCAAAAAAAAAAAAAAATCAAAGGCCATCTCCATTCAGAAAACAAACAAGAATTAAAGAATGCACATCGTTTATCTCAGATATTATTTCTGATTTCAAAAAGGTCCCAGTTTCTATGTTAAAACAATAATCAGAAATATAAGAAATTACTGCTTATTAGTTTATCGCATGTAGTTTACAATCTACTTCAAAAGTATTTGTCTCTGTTAATCAGAGGTAGTCAACGGCAGCTTCTGGAGAAAGACAAAAGCAGCTGCCCACGTTTGCCCGGGGGAAGCCGGCTGCCACCGAAGAAGAGGCCACGTCATGCTCAGGCCCTCAGGCCTCGGGGCAGAAGCAGCACCAGACGGGCTGGCCACAGCCCCCACAATTCAACCAGACATTTCTGCTTTTACGTTTTATTGAATGGGAAATGACTAAGCTTGTTTGCTTGCTTTTTGAGAGGGTTTTAATACAAAAGGAAAACTTTGAAAGCCACTATCCTAACCCAAGTCTTATTCCCATGCTCTGGCTGATGTCTGCACATACTGTAAATGCCTTAATTCAATCATTCACTCAAGAAATCCTTCTTGTGCCATCCAGAGCATGCCAGTGCTCTGCAGGGCGCTGAGGACAACACTGAAGCCACCGCATGGTGGCCACTTTGTAGTGGATGCTGGGAGCAGACAAAACCAGTGACAGATAAATAATTAAAACGCGGGACCTTGTGAGGAGCGTTGGAAGGAAATGAAGCAGGGCTGATACTCAGAATAAGGGGCGGGGTCGGCATAGGCTTCTCTGAGAGGCTGCCACGACGGGGAGAGCATGCCGGCAGCAGGATGGCACTGTGTGAGACCACCGGAGACCCTGTGTGCCTGAGAGGCCACAGGAGACCAGGGTGGGAGGGAGTGCTGGGGTGCTAACACACCCCACGGACAGCTGTGAGCAGGCAGCAGGCGGGGCCCAGGTTAGGGGTTAGGTGAGGAGCAAACCACAAAGGGGCAGGAGTTTAGGCGAAGAGAGCAGGGGAGAGGCTGCAGCCTCATGGGCCCAGGAGGCAGAGACTGAGGAAAGGAAGGTCACAGACATGGACACAGACATGATCCTATAGGACGGGAAACTCTGGGACCAGCACGCTTGGAGGGGAAAGCCGAGAGCAAGGTGGGACAAGTTAAGTTGGAGTGTTGAGGAAGCAGCCAAAGAGGAGGTGTTGCATGGACGTGTCACAGACCCAGAAGCAAGAGCCAAGTTCCTTCGCTGACTTTCTCCACGGTCACAACCTGACATGTGCCTGTGGATGTGGGCGTTTACGTGAATGCTCCCTGACACTCCTGACTTCTCAACTTCAAAAGACGCATCCAGCAATGGCAGAAAACATCCTGGCCTTTCAAGGATGTCTGAGTTGGGTGGGAGCGGGAATCCTGGCAAAGCTGCTTAGCACAGAGTTAAAAAAAAAAAAAAGGAAGAAAATATGAGAATAAACTTTTATTAAATAAAGCTGCATTGTGCAAAACTCCAGAAGCAGAGAATTGGAAGGCCCTCTCTGCCATCAACATTGGAAGGTCTTATTTCCTACCAGTCTCCTGCCACAACCTCCTCACACTTGTGTTTGAATGCTGTGGGTACTTGGTATGAATAACTGTTTGAATAATTCCCCACAAGGCAGATTAGTACATTTTTAAGCCTCTCTATACTGCTAGAATGTTCTTTCTTCTCTTGAGGCAGAATTTGCACCCTGGACCTCCCCGCCCGGGTCCTGGTTTGCCCCCCCAGAGACTGACCTCTGCTCCTTCCTTCACAGGGTGCTCTCCGGCTACAGGGAGCAGTCAGTATGGGCCCCTCTCCTTCTGAGAAAGTGAAAAAACACACTTCAAGTTGACGAAGATTGCAAAAATAGCATTGTCCAACTTCCTTAAAATAAAGCCACAAAACTTTATGGTGAGAACATACATAATAAAAGTATAATATTTGAAATGGAATACCACAGTTAAATGAGTCCAAATTATCTGACAAGGTTAATTGAGCACAAAATATTTCTGAGTGAGTGATTTATTAATCACCAGAGCCAGGCTGGATGACTAGGTGGGGATCAGCCCAATTTGTGGACAGGGTACTTTCCAAAGCTGGCTCCTGAGTCACCGCCTGGAGCTTGGGACGCCTTTTTCCCAAAGAAACCGTGTGCTGCTGGAGTGCCAGGCCCCCTTGGAGCCTGAACCTCCTGTACTACAGGAATATAAAACCATCTGTGTGGAAACACATTCTGAGTTTCCGCCTGGATCCTCTGAAGAAGCTCCTATCACAGCTGGGAAGGGCAGGCAGAAATGGGGTCTCCTCTTTCTGCATGAGGCATTCAGGAAGCAGGGGTCAGGAACTGGAGGGTCCAGGGCTGGAGCCGGGGCTGTCGGGTAAGATGGGGTAGGAAGCGAGCACCGTGAGCCTCAGCAGCCAGGGGGCTTCCCTCCACGGGCTCTGGCGTCAGGCAGACCTCCAAGTCTGAATCCAGCCTCCTAGCTTGGTGCCCGTGCAACCCTGGTCAATTCACTCTCTTTCTGCCTCAGTGTCTTTGTCTGTAAAGATGGCGGAATATAATATATACCTCCTAGAACCAACATGCAAATTAAATAACTTTTCTTCTTATGATCAGAAAAGAAACTGAAGGTGGAAAAACAATAAAAGCATGAAAAGAACTAAATAAAACACATATGTGCCGTCTGGTGCAGCTCCTGGAATCCAGGGCGTGCTCATGAAATAGCGACTTCCTCCCTCCCCCGTGCCACCAAGGGACTCTCAGGGCGAAGAGCCCGTCCCCAGTGGCACCAGGGTCTGCAGAAGAGAAGAGAAGGAGGGACCAGCAGGGCGGAAAGCCCCCGCAGGGGAAGGGGAACCCCCGCCACCAGCCAGGACACCACTTCCTTAGACACACAGGGCTGTGAGTCAGGGGCTTCCCACACCTGGGAAGTTCAGTTTTTTTAAAAATTATAAAATAGACCATGTGATAAAACTCCCTGGGGTTCCTGCATTTATTGGTGACAGAAGAAAATTTCATAGATGAATAAAGCTTAATATTTATGATTAAATTGAACATATTAAATAAACTGAAATTTATAAATTTCCTGCAGAAATTAATGTCTTCTATTAGACAAGATAAATTAGAACACAGTTGAAAGAGTAAACATGAATAGAATATCATAAAAACCCACTCACTTTTATCCTGGGTTTGGTTACAAGTCCTATTTCTTTTCATTAAGTAAGTTTTTCCCACTTCCAGCTTAAGAATGATTAAATGACATGATTTTCATTATATATAAAACAGGTAACATAATTCCTTTCATTAAAAAAAACAAATCCCCAAACATAAACTTTAGGATCTCTCAGGTCTCAGCATGTTTGTAACTCAACACTCACTCCCTCCACACTTCCCACAGACGGACGGATGGACGGACCGCCGCGGGAGGGCTCCAGCTCTGCGGCCTCGTTTACAAGAACCCTCTCTACGGCTCTGGGCTGAAGTCGGAGTGTGGGACAACAGAAAGGGTGGAGGAAACCACACTTGGTTTCTCTGTAACTCACACTAAGAGGGTGGCCTCGAGCCCCGTCCCCGTCCCAGCTCCAGCGGGTCTGCTGTCCTCTGTACCTCAGACCCACAGCCAGCACATAAATGAAAATAAAGTGCTGATACTTTTGAATAAATTATAAAATTCAACTCTCAAAAAACCACAAAAACAGATTAATTAGAAACATGTAAAACAAAACAAAATGTGTGCGCATAAGGACTTTTATGAGTATTATAAGAAACAAGGAACATTTGGAAGAAACTTTCCAAATCATTTTGGAGAGTTTTTAAAAAATTATTGAACTAAAATGATAAGAGTTACATCAGAGAAACCTTAAGTGAAATAAGACACCTCTGGCCATTTCCTTTTTGGATCGGTTCCTTTAAAAGAATTCCCATGCACAAAATTATTTAAAGATGAAAGAAAGTTTTTGATTCCTCTTCATTCCACAACTCTCAATTCACCTACACATTTCCTAATAAAGGGAAATTTAGAACTGAGAGTCTCACTTGAATTTCCAGAATTGCTCACATTCAGCAAGAGCAAGAAATCTTCACTTGCTGGTCTAAAAGCTGGTTACACCATGAGGGACAGCATGTTCTAACCTGTCCGGTGCAGATATGCAATAGGGTGTGCTGCAGCCCAACGCCCCGGAGACTACAGGCGCTCGCTCCATCCCACCAAAGCCCAGATTCATAACGTCTCTGCAACACACAGCTTCCAGAACACATGTCTCGGCCACCTGGGAGCGACTGAAAGCTCCCCCCACAAATTAGCCCTGACTAAAACCCTCCCCCACGGGGATGGGGAAAGGCAAAGAAAATATCTTTTTTGAGTGAGTCAATGGCAAATACACTTTCACAATTTGAACACTTCATCAAAAAAATAAAAATATACATTAGAAATTGTGACTTACCACCGTCGGATACAGTTGCAGACTGAAAGAAAAGAGAGAGAGACATGAGTTAATTAAGCCTCATGACAAAAGTCAAGAAACAGAACGTCCATCTGAGGAACAAAACTGGGAGATTCTTTGGAAAGTTCTTGGTTCTCAGTGCCAGGTGTCTGAGGAAAACCAGATACCTCAGTGAGTTAAGAGTTACTCTCCCACTTCCTGAGTGGACTCCGCCCAAGCCGGGCAAACAGGGTGACATCAGGACAATGCGGAAGTCATCACCATTTTCATTTGAAAAGAACAAATCCCAGTACGTTTGACATCACAGTCTTAGTAACAGCCTCAGTGAAAACAGCTTTACAAATTTCGGTTGGATCAGCCAAAGGTTTGCTGTATCAAGGCGGCAGGTGATTCATCAACGCCGCTTGCTTGCAAGTCGGCCATGCCCAGTGCTGGGCACTGCCCTGGGCAGGTCACACCCCCCAGGCACCAGGCTACTAGGATTCCCTCCACTCTACAGGGCAGGGCCCAGGCCCAGAGAGGTGAAACAGCCCCGGGGAGATGGTAGAGCAGGGGTCAGCCCACAGCCGGGGCCTGGACCACCAGGCCCAGCCGTCCGCCAAGTGCTGGAGGAGCAGCCGTGAGCAGGTAGGTTGGGGGAGGTTTCCAAGGAGGGAGTAGGGAAGAGGGTGAGAGAACGGAGGAGAGGAGGTGGCTGGCTCAAAGGCACGCGGGACAAGAACAAACAAGTCTTTCCAGAGAGAGACGCAGGCAGTACTGGAAGGAGAAGGCTGTCGGGGAGGTCCTGGAAGGACAGACATACAGAATAACAAAAAGCTACAAGATGGTCTTTGATGCGAACATCTGGGAAAGTCGATTTGGGGATGCACTTGCAGGTCAGATAGCTCCACAGGGAAGGTTACTTCCCCCAGAGATGTGGAGGGAGAAGAATCCAGAGAAGCCAAGAAAGGGGAAGGAACCGGGGCTGAGGAAGGGGAGGATCTCGGGTGGCACAGACACCAGGAAGCCGTAGAGGAGCCAGTGCAGGAAGGACTGGGGAGCTGCAGGTTGGGCCGGTTCAGGGCAGAGGCAACTTGCAGCCTTGTTGAGATGTCCTGGTCACAGCACAGGCCACAGCTCCACAGAGCAGCACACAGGCAAAGGCCCCAGAGGCAGCGATCAGGCGCCCAGGTGCATCTACAGCTTCACTGCGCAGGACCAGGTGTAAGGAAACCTCCAGCTCCACAACAGGAATGAACCCACGTGCTTCTCAGTGGCCACAGAAGGATGCCTTCCTGGGGCTCAGTCCTTGTGCAGAATCCCCACGACTCCAGCTTAGAAACGGACTCACACCACGTCCTCTCTCTGCAGAGAGGGGTGAGACCGGAGTGCAGGATGTGTGGAAGGCTTTGCCAAAAGCATGGCTGACAGCAGGACGTGAACGAGGAGAGGGCCTAGACCATCTGGCTTACCAAACAGAGCCTGCGCCTCCTCAGTGTGAGGCCACGCACGACACCCCTTTCCAAATCCCGGACCTTCCCCAACGAGCAGAGGTCATGTTTTAAGACCCCTAAGGGCAGAATTCAAACAAGTGAGGCCTAGAGGTACCCCTGGGTTAGCCAGGCTTCCAGTTAAAGCCCCCTTTGCCTACGACAGAGGCACCATTCGTCCTCCACCTCGCGGGAGTGAAAGCATATATGTGTCGTTTGAGTTGAAAAAGAGCTATCCATGTCAACTGGCTTCTGTACTTATGTTTGATCACCTCATCCCCAGCACCAGGGCCCCCAACCCTTGCCTCCCAGTCTGCATGGAAGATGGGGGACCCTCTCCCATTCCGAGTAGACTTGGTCTCAGCCCCTCACCTTGTGGGAATTACACCTGCAAGACTAGAGAGCCTGGCTAAGTGACCCACCCTCCTCCCCCAAACAAAGGGTCTGTCCTCTGACAGACAGAGGAAGCCACTGCTGACTGTTTAGAATAGCCTGCCACTGTTTCAAACCATCGTTGAGTCCCAGTCAGAAATACTCTGAAACTGTATCCTGGCACCTTATCAATATGTTTTTCAATAGTAAAAACATACACTGTTGTGTGTCCAGTTTTTAAACTTTCATTTTGCCAGACAGGCAGGCAAAAGAATGAACCCCAGCAAGCCAACACTTGGCCATCAGCCCTCACCCTCCAAGGGTCTGATTTCCATTACAGAAGCGTGCGGTGGGTCTCCTTCCCAGGGCTGACAAATGCACAGTGCAAAGCTGTTCTTCTTCCCATGCTCACCATAAATCACCTACAATCATGTTATAAATTAAATAATATCAAAGGCAAATTATTCCCTCAAGATAATGAGAAGCAAATCTGCAAGACCCTAGACAAAATCAGAAATACTGTCAATAACATCTGAAACTAAATCATAAAATATAAACCTCATAAATATGAAGGAAGCGGTTCACTTCACGTTACGACCATGATTGAAACTAAATTCTCAGGCTTTAGCAGACTGAACAAAATGTACTAAAAAAATCTCTACACACATCCCAAAAATGAACTGAAACTAAAGATCCAGGAAAGAGGGGTGTCCCTGAAGCCAAAAGGAGACTGAAGAAGGTGGCGGATGAGAGTGGGATGCCCACAGAGAGAGAAACAGGGGGTGACTTTTCCTGAGCAGGTTACTTAATTTGCAAATAAATGATGCATAATTATCATTAACCTAACGCTTCTGTTCCCTAATATTTATCCTATTTATAAGCACACACCTGGGGTGGTAGGGTCATGCCATTATATTAACCAATGCCAGTCGCCTGCACATGAAGGGCCCACTGTATGCCCAGCCAGCGCCTGACTCTGTGGCCCTTGTGTGAAGGATACGGAAGCAGGCTAAGGAGCACATCATCAAGGACTTCATCCTAAGAGGCGGCAAGGTATAAGGAGGTGAGGCAGCCAGCCCCGATGCAGGTGACAGGTGCTCTGGGGGGAGCTCAGAGTGCGGCGTGCTTTACTTGGCATGGGGGGATCAGGAGGTGCAGGCAGGCAACCTGCTGACAATGGGGGGGAGGGTGGAAAAGGCAAGTAACCCCCAAATCATTTCTATTTGCCTCAGGATTAATGACATGTCCGATTCTGACCAAAATTACCCTTTTTAAAGCCTTGTTTGCATTTTTGGAGGCACTTCCTGGCTGACAGGGGGAAGCAGCCCAAAATGGCAAAGATTCAGAAACTCCCATAGATAATTCCCCAAAAGCATCCCCACAAAGCGTGAGGAGGCCCAGCTGTGGCTCAGCCTGGCTCTGACAGGTAGGCATTCCCAAGTGTTGTGGCATGCTTAGACCACCAGACCCCTAGAAACAGTTTATGAACTCAAACTTAACACTCCTAGTGTTTATTCTGATACCCAGCACAATCTGTATTAATAACTTGCTCTCATTAGCCTGTACTTCTTGGGTATTTCCCAGATTCCCATACCTACATGTTAGACTTACAAGAAAAGTACAGCCACAAAAACAAGCTGCCAGGGAAACAAGGTCCCAGTCGGTTAGCATTTTTCTGTGCTTACAATTTAAACACACCCTATCAGTACACAGCCCTAAAAAGGTCTATAATACTCCACCAAGTCTGGAATTTACACTAACATAAATACATTTGTTTTAAGGAAACTTACAAAGTATTTTAGAGATGGAATTCAAGTTCAAACAATCTCCATTCCTCGGGTCAGCCTCTTAAACCTGACAGTTCAGGGGAAATCGATTTGAATCTATTTCTAGCAGGAAATTCATCGAGACCACACGTGTTCTGTGACTATTTTATTTTGAATTAATGTTTTGAAAGTTTTAGATGATTTATATGAAGAGCGCTATATGATGAATCTAGCCTTTATCAAGATTGACTCTGTCAGTAACATTAGACAAAAACAATCACTAGAACACATCATTTCCAAATTACTTTGGTATAAGTAATATACAGTAATATAATTTTCAGTTTTGAGCCACTGACAAAATTTCCTACCTTAGACATAAAAAACATTAAATAACCATATATGATTCCTAAATAAGAGACTAAAGGCCTGCAAGTTGCCCAAATGTATCAAATGTTTTGAATACAAAGAGAAGAAATATACATAATCCAAATGATAAAAAACCTTAAGAAATTAACAATCCAATTTGCATCTCATATATATTTATTTGACCTTTTAAAAGTTGATCATTGAGGGGCCAGCAGTGGCACAAGCGGCTAAGTGCACGCGCTCTGCTGCAGCAGCCCGGGGTTCGCCGGTTCGGATCCCGGGCGGGCACCGATGCACCGCTTGTCAGGCTGTGCTGTGGCGGCCTCCCATATAAAGTGGAGGAAGATGGGCACGGATGTCAGCCGAGGGCCAGTCTTCCTCGGCAAAAAAAGAGGAGGATTGGCAGATGTTAGCACAGGGCTGATCTCCTCACACACACACACACAAAAGTTGATCATTGAAGTTTTAAGGTGACTCCTCGCTGGAGCAAGCCCAGAAGAGAGCCAGTCCATGTGGGGAAAACCCCAAGAGGCAGGGCAGGGGGTGAAGTGGAGCGCACACAGGACGCTGCCCGGGTCTGAGCCTGCTGGTGGGGTTATGCCGGCCTCGGCAGGCTCTGCCTGCCCAGGCCTGCTCACAGGCTGCCACACGCCAGCCTGCTCGCTGCTCTGCAAGCTCAGGGGTCTTCACACCTTTGACCCTCTAAGGAGTTGTCAAGTCAATTCTGTGGGCCGCGAGCAGCGTTGGTTAAAAAATGAAATAAGCGATAGAACAAGGTGAAAGGAAAATACCAAGTACAGCCACGCGTCACGACGACAGGGACACGTTCTGAGAACTGCGTTGTTAGGCGACTGCCTCGTTGTGCGAACACCATAGTGAGTCCTTACACGTGCCTACGACACACCGAGGCTACACAGTACTAATCTTACAGGACCACCTTCGTAGATGCGGTCCAGCACTGCCCGAAGCATCCTTATGCACAGATGGCTGTACGTCTCAGGGCCCATGCTGTGCTTGAGCCCGGCTTCAGAGCTGCACATCTGTGTGCTCGTGCATGCACATCCCGTGTGTGTGAGGTCCTGACGTGACACTCCTATCCTACTGTGGGTTGTAGTCCCAGGACCCAAGCCCTCCACCCCTCAGTCTGGAGCACCCCTCGCTGCTCCTCAACTCTAGCCTGCAGCCTCACCTGGTGAACCCGCCTACCTGGGCCGCAGCTTCACCGACAACTTCTCAGGGAAGCCCTCCTTGCCAGGCTCCCTGGGGTAAACCCACCATAGCCATGATGACTGTCCTCAGGAGACAGCTCCTGGGCCCCTCGGTTATGGGATACAGGAGAGCCCTCCCACAGACCTCGTAGGGGCCTGAGCAAAAGCGGCTGTGCTCTGCAGCCCCTCCCCACACTGGGACTGCACAGCGTCTTATCCCACCTCCAGCTCTCTCCACGTTCACACATGAGAGTGCGCAGCACATACACACACGTGCGCACACACCACACACACACCTTGCACTACTTCTTTCCAGCAGGTTCAACCAAAGAAACAACTGGACGTAAGGCTCAGGAGGCAAGGAAGAGGCTCGTATTTCTAGGTTCAAACTACTACGTTCACAATAAAGAATCTCCGTGATGCAAGAGAGAGTGACAACAACAGGACGAAGACTCTATGGGTGTGTTCAGTGCTACACAGTGACAAACAGGACAGCTGGACACGGGCGTGGGATGTGGATAAGGAGGGTGGAGTCATCACAGAGCAGCACACAACAGTCTGTGCAGCCTGAGAGGGAGAGGGGACGGGCCCTTGAGGGCCTTCAACCGGATGAGGGCAGGGCGCCCAGAGTGCAGGGGTGAACCTGTGTGTCTCTTTTAGAGTGTGCATGCGCACACGTGTGCTTGCATGTGTGTCCCAGAGAGCTCCTCAATCTTCAATAAAATCAGAAGAAACCCAATCAGGCAAAACCCACAATGATGGCACTTTCCCACGAATGTAACAGCTAATATTCCCACCATGCCCTTGGTGAAGCGTAAGATAATTCATTATAAAAACATTTAAAAGTACAAGGTAACACCCTGATGAAGTGGCACCCAGGCTCCACATTAACACTAGGTATTTGATGTCTACTTCTGACTTTACACAAGAATTCTCTGACCTTGCTGTGAAATAGACTGTAAAATCCCTTTTCCTCACTGGCTGGCCCAATTTCAGAAAAACAAGAGTCCCCAACGCAGAGACAGGGTGGGAAGTTGCAGAGGGGTCTGGTCCGACATTCATGACTTAGCATCCCAACAGGACAAACTCTTCCAAGTTAAGTTAAGGTAAACACTGGCCTTCCGGGAATGTTCTGGGCAGGAAGTGGCACTAAGTATAGTTCTCAGATAGACACTCTCACTGGGGAGCTCCTACTGGATAAACAGCACATTCGTTTATGTGCTGGAGACTAGAATACGAGGCCCCCACTCACATCTGAGAATGAAGCCCAACTCCAGGGAAACGTTTTCTCATAAAGGCTGAGGTGTGTCAACTGTTTCAAAACCTCTGCCTAGCAGAGTCCACCTCGAGGTGGAGCCCTCCGTCCTCCCCAGGCTGGCTCTGTCCATTCCCAGCAGCCCTGCTGGCCGGGGCCTGGCAGAGCCTGGGCTCAGGTGGCTGTGGGTGCAGGTTATGGGATTGCGGCCTCTCAAAAAAATGTTCAAGGAGCACCTGCTTGGGGCCAGGCCTCCTCCAGATGCGGGATGCACCCAACAAACCCGCAAACCCGGAACAGGCAGCCCTGACCCCATGGTGTTTATGCTGGGGGCTGGAGATAAATCCAGAAATGTCAGGTCCCCGCCATCTGGGCGAGGCAGGTGCCACCAGAAAGCGTGGTGCAGAGGAGGGCGGACATGCGTGTCCCCTTGGGCTGTCGCTGGAGATGGGAGTGCGGGAGGAGGGCTGATGCAGGGCAGAGTTAGCAGCCCTCAGGGCTCCAGGCAAAAGAGCAAGGTAGGCGAGGAGTGTCACGTAGGGACAGGTTTGGAGGGCCGGCCCACGGGCTGCCGACTAGATGCTCCAGGGTTGGCATGCGCGAAGGGCAGGGGGACAGAGGGACGAGTCAAAGTTGGCCTTTGGCACTTAAGGCCACTGGGCCTTCTGCCCGTCCAGGGGGAGAGAGGAGGAGACACGGACGTGCTGCCAGATCCGGAGGGGTCCCTGCCACAGAGGCAGGTTGGGGAGGGCAGCCTCCAAGCGGCGGCTTGGAAGGACCAGCTACAGGAGAGAAGCAGGCGGCGCGGGCAGGAGAGGGGCCCCAGGAAAGCTGGTCAAGTGCCCGGACGCACAGATACATCCCGCTGTTTTAGGAGACCTGGCGTTCTGAGGGTAGGATGACAAGCACTCACAGGGACCCCGTGCTCCCAGAGTCATTTTGGGATTGAGGGAGAGAAGGTGCAGAGCGCTGGACGGCGCTCACCAATGTGAGCTTGCCCCTCGGGACCCGGGAGAAAGGAGCCCGTGCCGGCGACACTGCAGGAGCCAGAGGAAGAGAGGCCAGCACCCATCTTCCAGCAAATGACACGGAGAGAAAGCCGCCAGTTGAAGGCAACCAACTTCTTAAAGAAAAAGAAAGGAAGATGTGAAAATAGAAACTTGATGGTATTTTCCCTCAGCTATACTAGGTCTTCTTATATAGATACAGGAATCAGAGCGTTCGTTAGAAGTGAGAAAAGAATTCATGCAACCAACAGATTAAGGGAGATAAACGCAGATCATCCCTAACAGACCGCAGGCCTCTCCTCCACCCAGTTTTAGGGTCGAAAGAGATCTGGGGCAAAATATGTGCTAACTGACCAATGGACGGGCAGAGCACAGGGGGGCTGTGCCAGCCCAGCAGAGAGGACAGACACCAGACACGGAGCCGGAGAGGCCAATACAGGGGAGGAGGTCGGTAGGCAGGCAATGAACAGAAGTCAGCTAATCTGAGCTAAAAAAAGAGAAACTCAGTGAAATGCAGAAGTCTGTGACAGCCCATCAAGCTGACCCTGAGAGGCTCAGAGATAACCAGGCGGAGGTGTCCTCAAACACATCAGCCCCCAGAAGGCCACGCCTGACGCGCTCCCTCACATCCCACGGCCAGCCCGGCAGCCCGGCCCACACTCCACTGTCACCACAACCGTGGCTCTCCTCGCCGCACCACCTCCCGGGTGCCGGCCTCCACTCTGACAGCCCCCTCCTTCCCTGGAACCAGAGTCTGTGCTGGAGACTCTCCAGAGGGGGACACCAAACTCCTCCTCTCAGATCTCTCCTCCTGCCCATGCCCCAGCCCTCGGCGGACCGAGAGAGGAGCAGGGCTGAGAGTTCCGGTCAAACAATGCCACGGAAGGAACAGCTGGCCACTGGAGCCAGACAGTACCGACTCCTCATGACCACTCCTCCACCCTCCTCATCATGCCTCCACTTTCCCAGACGCAGACATGGGGCCCTGCCCTCTTCAACGCCAAGGCTCTGTCTTCCCCAAGCCTCTCCAGGGCTTCTCTGTGGGACCTGTGGCATCCGTCTTCCACACTCGCACAGCCACCCCTGGGACCCAGCACCATCCCTCCCGCCAGGAGCCATGCCTCACCTCCACAGCTCACCCCACCCCTCTGAGTGCGCAGTGGGGCTCCACTGCCTGGACAAGAAGACGCAACTTCTTTTTTATGGTGCAACCCTTTTTTATTTTCAAGTCTTACATGGAGCCCCAGTGAATGAAGAGGTAAAAGCCTCTTGGTCTCTGGAAGTTCTTTCTCTCCTGCTCTAGCAGCCCGAAGGCCCCTGCCTGGGCAGAAGGAAGTCAGAACAAATCGGTTACAACCGACGTGCTTTCAAATCCCTGAGAGACGGCCTTGAGAGACACACTTGCCAAGCGTGCAACATGGCAGAATGTGTATTCTACGACCAGGAAGGGAGGGACAAACCACAGGAGTGACTGACCTTCCTCCGCAGCCCTGGTCGCCTGAAGTGGGCACTGAAGGAGGCCCCACATCTCGGGCCCAGGGCACTGAGCGTGAGGGTCTAATGCCAAGTGAGAGCAGAGCAGGGACACCACAGGAGGGGCTCAGGGACAAGGCATCAGGTTAGACGAGCCTTAGTGCCCAAGGCAGGTCCCTGGGCTGTGGACCTAGCTGAGGTGGGGGCCGGCTCCTGCAGCTCAGAGGAGGATGGGAAGGAAAGCTGTCTGTGACACCGTGACAGCCATGGGTTCACTAAACTGCTGCTGCCCTGCTTTCAGGCTGGCTTAGGAAGCCCTCCAGCTCAGGCCTGGCGGGAATCGCCACGCTGGAGCAGCACGCGGGGAATTTTGTCACAGCCCTCCTGGACGGCTGCCCTGGCCACAGCACTGAGACAAGGGCCCGTCCCCACTAGGGCCTGTGGCAGCACCCCACCCAGAGTGAGGCTCGGTCAGACACAGCAGGGGAGCTCTGGGTGCTAGTCCGAGGTCGGGGAGGGGGGCGTCACACAGGAAGCATGTTGAAGCTGTCTTCTTGTGACAATTCGTATTTCTTTTAGGCTGTGGGTTTTCATGTCTCCTCAATGAGTACCTTACTAGCATCTAAGACAGTAACACCCCATCGTGATGTGGGTTAAATATGACGGATTGCTTTGTCTTGGCAAAGGAGCATATCCATTTTCCAAGTCTACTCATGCTGGATCTCACTTTCAAAAAGATGGGGAAACGGTGCTCAGTTCACTTGGCCAGTGAAAGTCTCACGCCTTTCTAGGTCAGCATCCCACCAGCTCTCCTTTGTGCTCGTTAAATGATTATGGGAAATAGCTCCTCTCAAGGCTTAAGAGTTCTCTACTTCAAGATGAAAGAAGCTTACAAGAAGCACAGAGCCTTTTTAAAAACCGTCTCACAAAGCGCAGCTTTTACTGAGCACATATATCCTATGGATGGAGCCCCAGCATTCTTGTGACACCCCCATTTTAAAGATGAACAATCTGAGGCTCAGAGGGAGAAGCAATTGACTTATGATCACAGAGCTGGCAAGGGGAGGAGCCAGCCTCCTGGCACCAGTCCCTCCAACTTTATCCCCTGCGCCGTGTGACTTCTCAAACACTGAAGGGTCAGCCCCTCGCAGGGACTGCCCAGGAAAGCAGGCCCCTTCTGCCCTCTCTTCCCCTGGCCCGCGTGGAGCCGGGCAGAGCTGCAGCATCTGACGCTCGCCCCACGACCTTCCACCACGCCTCTCGGCATGAGAGGAGGGAGCTGCTCAGTTTCCATTGCTTGAAATACCATACCAACCAGATTTTGTTAACACGCTCATGGGAACAATTTATTTGCCAGTTTGAGCATCTGCAAAAATTTCTAAGGAATCTAAATCATTTATATGCAAGTACAAAGGCAGATTTTTAGTGACCTTTTTGTTTACTCAGAATAAAATACAAAGTTTCTAAAACTTGCCTTTATATACTATTGAAATGAAAATGCAACCTACATATATGCACAAATAACTAACTGCTTAATTGGTCCTTTAAGGACATAATATATCCAAAACTCACTCTTCCACCCAGGATGTGAAGTGGAACACACAGGAACACATCACTCCTCTGCCCGAGACAGCAGGGGAGCCAGGCAGGAAGACGCCTGTAAACATCAAAGCTACTCCTCCCCCTACAAAGTCAGCTTTATTAGTACAAGGGGTTTCCAAAATACATACTAAATATTTTAAAAATGCATTAAAATCTGCACTTATTTCCTAAGCACAATTCTTGACCTATCCAGCTGACCTATTTCTGTTTGCTATTGAAAAGGAAGGACGCAGTTCATTTTCCTATACCCAACATCCCAACCAGTTGCTTCTGAACGAGTAGTTTCCCCTGCAGTTCTCTACAGAGGTTCTAATTAGATATTAGGAAAAAATATTAAGATGAAACAACCTTCAGAAAAGAATGAATTTAAAATTGGTACCCAGTAAGTAGTGACCATCTTCTGTAAATAATTTATTTTTACCTTTATATCAACATAGCACAGCCACGAGAGGAAATAAAAATTATTTTTTACTTACTCTGAAACCTTTTAAAAAAGTTTTACAGTAGGTTCAACTTTATAAGCTCAGATAAGCATTAAATATGACTGCCAATAGTTCTCTATGTATGTATATGAAACAATCAACTCATTACATCTAAAGTGTAAGATAAAAATAGTAATTTAAAGAGTATTAGATTTTAATACATTTATCTAGTTGAATTTTAATATTTTAACAAAGTTAATTCACTCATCTTTAAAATCTATTAGAATTACTATGGTAAGAACAAGAAAAACATTGATGCTTTCTGTAAGGCTGCCTTAGAACCAGGCAGCTTGGACCTCTGCATGGTTGGGCTGGATCCGGCATGACCAACTGCCACCCAGCTAAGATCTGGGTATTGGTCTGTGGTCCCAGAGACGGGCATTTACCTCCACAGGACTCACAACAAGCTCCATGATGCAGACACAAGAAAAGCATTTTCAAAGTTTATACTTAAAAGCTACCATTCACTAAACAGGCTGAAAATAAGGCAGTAACTAAGATGCCAAGTTTTCTCAAACAATTCTGTTTAAACGACAAGAAACAGCTGGAATAACTTACCTGCTGATCATTTAAAATGTGCGTTTCCTTTGACAACCCTCTTCCCAAATTCATCTTAAGACAAGAAAACTTCCAACCCACACCAGGCAAGCAGATCTAAAATATACCATTTGACACCGCAGCATGCCTGTGCCTGTCAGGAAAGTTTAAAGACATTTCAGATGAAGTTCCATTTCACTCCCTTCGTAACCCATGGCAACAGGACACTGCAGGAAGCTGTGGTTTGCCAGGGATTCAGTCTCTCTCAATTGTCTCATACAAAGAAAAAAAAAGCCGTTTACATAAATCGCGCTGTGAGATCATTTTTAAAGTATTTCCTCTACCAAATCAGAAGAATAAAACTTCAGCTGATAGGGGTAATTTCTCAGTCAGTACAACAGCTGCAGAGAATTTGTTTCTTCAGCAGGGTGGTGCAGTTCGCAACCTTAATTACAGTGGCTGACAATTCTATTATAAGCCTCCATATGCACAAGTTTATGTGGTGCCAGCCCGTGAATCTGCTGTATTCCTAAAAGCTGTCTCATCTCGGTGCTGGATCTCTATTCCATGATCTGCTTTGTCTGCCTTCCAACATCTGACACAACCCGAAAGTAAGGGAACCATGACAGATCCGGATTTAAAAAGAAAACTGTTTCCAGAACCCAGGTATCACGGCAACACTACTTGTTAACTTCCTGGAGATTCAGGGGTCAACTGTGCACCTTACCGTCAAGATCTTACGGCAGTGGATATCCGGGGTCTCATCTGAACGGGCCCCAGAATTCACCCCAGTCCTGGAAGGTTAGATGGGAGCAGACCTCAGGGAGCATCTTGTCCAAGGCTGCACACCCAGTGCCCACAGGGCCAAGGGGCTGGGGTGATGCCCCTGGGGTTGGGGGTCAGGCCACCAGCCAGGACACTCTGAGCCTGCCTTTATTTTACATGAACATTCCCAACACGAGTATTCAGTGAACAGAATGTGCAACACGGGCAGACAGCTCTGTGTTACTGCAGAAACGTACATGCCTGCCCGAAAGGTGAAAATCTCACAGATGAAAACGGGCATCAGCTCAAGCCCCTCAGACAGCTTTTCTCAAGAGATCCGTGCACAATAAACGTATGAAATGACACCAAAACAAGAGCAGGGAAGGAGCAGAGCCCCCCGTCGCCATCCTCACCAGCACCACCAAGCGCAGGAACTGCCTGTCCAGCCTGGTGCATAGGAGACACTGGGGGCTGTGCAAGGGCTGGGCCAGTGAGGAGGAGGAGGAGACCGTGGCCCAGGGAGGGGAACAGCAAGGACAGGCTGCGTGGAAGAACTGGGACTTGAGGGTGAGAGGCACGGATGGGAGCAGCAGCCAACAGCCCAGGCCCGGACACGGGCAGGAATGGCCCCAGGCAGCCCCACCTCCCCTCTGCATAGTTGTTCCTCCCTGGAAGTGGGTGGCACTGATGAAACAAGCCACAGAGAAGAGAAGCCTCGCTCCTTCCAGCTCGGCTTCCTTCACCGTCGTCAGCCCTGGGCTTCACGGGATCCCATGGGTGGCCTGCCGGGCCTGGAAGGGCCTTAGAGCCCCTGTCCTTGGCAGGGCCTCATCTTTATGTACCAGGGCCCGCCCACTTCACCTGTTCTCCAGGTCAAAAGACTAGGACTCACTTGTCTAAATCAAACGGGACAGTCCGGCAGTGTGAAGGAAGTGGGGGCTGCCACTTACAACCTCTGGGCACACGAACAATGTCACCTTTTCTGGGACTAAACCGCGTCTGCCAGACAAAGCCAGCAAGTCCACCTCCCTTCTGGAGGGAGAGAAGCTGCGCCCAGAGTGCTGTGTGGTATAAACCGTAGATGTGCAAGGCTGAGACACGGGCCTGGCGGGAGGACACAGCACGCTCCCTTCCACTGCCGTGACCCTCACGCTCCCCCTGCCCAACTTCACCCTCCAACACGCACTCACACACCCATACATGTGGACGCATGCACACACACACACACACACACACACACACACACTTTCAGAGAGAAGACATCTGAGGGCTCTGGAAAGATAACCATGGGATTTTCACAGGTGGTCAGTCGAGCTCATCATTCTGCGACCCTGGTTATTTTCCTCACTGATTTCCCAGGAGCCTGTACTAATTTACGAATTTTGGAGGAGATGGTGGCCTCCAGGCCAGAGCGAAAGACAGCAGCATCCTGGCCCTAAAAGCCCACCAGACCTTGGTGGCAGAGAGCTAGAACGGACATGGACTGTGGGACAGGCCACGCCCACAAGGCACAGCGAACCTTACCCTGGGACCATGGGAAAACGCAGCACCTAGGCACTGAGCTTCCAGATTACCACTTAGGTGCCAAACATGTTCTTATTTTAATCATTTTAGACAGAAATATCTGCATCCCTGCAGAAGCAGCACAATTTCATCTTGTCTATGTGGTTTATCAAGTTTAGCCCAAAAAGCAGCCTGGGCCTGTCAGGGTCCACATGCTGCTGTCCCCTCTGTTCTTCTGTCTCTTTGGGGCTTTCTCAGTTTCCTCTTTCACTGTCAACCTGCCCTGTCCTCCCCCTCCCCCACCCCTCTCTTTCCCTGCTCCCCTTCCCCTCCGCCCTCCACCCCTGAGGAAGTCTGCACAAGTTCTGAGGACGGAAACGCGTGGCCTCGGCGCCCCCTGCTGTCCAGGCCCAACACTGCCAGTCCCTGCCAGCAACACCTGGGCACCACCCCCACCCAGACAGTGATGCAGAAGAAGGACCAAGCCAGAGTAGGAGCGGGGGCTGCTGTGAGAGACGGAAGGAGCATCAGGTGCTACGATAAGGAGTGGGGAGCTTCAAATGCGATGGGCCTAGGACGCTGGCTACAGCCAGGGAGGGAGTCCAGGAGCAAAAGCCCTCAAGAGAGGCCCTGTCTGGAAATGGGTGTGTCTCAGGCCATGGGAAGGGGCTGAAGGACCCCACCCACAGTCTAGAGAACAGTCCAGAGCAACTGGGGAGGCGGGGCTGGGTCCTCTCTGCCTCCTGGGCCCTGCCTCCCACCAGGCCCTGGTGCTGGGAGCGGGCTGGAGCACTGTGGCTTTAGCCAGGGTGTAGCAAGCTTGCTCTGAGAAGGGCCAGGAGTAAACTTTTCCAGTTTTGCAGGTGATACACTGTCTCTACCACTCAACTCTGCCCTTGTCGTGTGAAAACAGCACAGATGTGCCAGTGGCCTGACTGTGGGCCAATAAAACTTTATTCACCCAACGAGCCGCGGGCAGATCTGGCCCTAACCATGCCCCTCTGCCCAGTTCCTGATCTCCACGGCTCTCCTGGGCTCGAGCTCCCTGGGCTCCTGCCAGCTCTCCCAGCCCCCCACCCCCACCCCCCCCGCCACCCCCATGTTCTCTAGTCCTGATGGGGGTGGTCCCTCCTGGTTATTTGGAAACTTGAGAGCTTCCTCTGAGCCTCCTCATGCCCCAGGAGCTCCTGGAGGCAGGGACTGCATTTTAAGGCCTCGGACAGCGGACAGCGGCTGCCTGGCCTCCAGCTGCCTTGTGCAAGGTTCTGGCCTTCTCCCTCCTGCACTACCCTCCTGATGAGTCTTGCTGCCCCTGCCCAGCCTCCACGTGCTCCCAGAGGAGCCCTCCAAACACAGCTACACAACCCTCCTGCAGGAGGAGCTGCCCCCCAGCTCTCCAGGCAGGGCCATCGGAGCCAGGGGATGATAAGCAAACAGCCCCGAGTCCCGTGATGAACGTGGGGAAAGTCGCTCTCTCCCTCACCTCCCAGCTGTGAACTTACCACAGGCTTCTATCACACACAGAAGAAAACCCAAGGTCTCTGCCTGGCCCTCCCTCCCTTCTGTCCCTGGACACACTGGCTGTCCCCTGTCAAGACCTTTGCATGGCTGGCCCCCTCCTAGTATCGAGGGCTCGGCGTGAACGTTCCTTCCTCAGAAGGACTGTCCAACCACAGCATGCAAGGGAGCCCCATCTCTCCCCCGCACACCTGGCCTTGCTTCCCCATCACCATCACCCTGCCTAACATCTTCACGTTGAAGCATCTGTCTCTGCGTCTCTCACCTGCAGGGCGAGCTCCCTGAGAGCAGGACCGCTGCTGTACCCACAGCTCCAGGAAGAGTGGGCACAGAGAGAAGGCTGGAAGGACAGATGCACAGACCTGCGGGCTGCCCCAGGTGCTCAGAAATCCTGGGAGAGACAGCGTGTGTGAGTCTAGTGTGCACCCAGGAACATGGCCCTGAAGCCAGCCTGCCCGGAGACGCCCAGCTGCAGCCCTTTCATGCTTCATGGACTTGGACAAATTGCTTCACCCCCGGCACCCTGCCTCAATTTCCTGCTCCATAAAGCAGAAATAATGACAGTTCCTATGGCATAGGGTTCATTGTTGTATCTGCAACAACAGGGCAGGTTGTAGACTCAGACGTCATTAGCCACGGCCGCCTCGTGTGGCGTCTGTCGGTGCAGGTTGGGTGATCCCCCCACTGCACGGGGCCCTGACGGGTCGAGGAGCTGCCCTCAGGGAGTGGGGGACATCATCTTCAAACATTACACGGAAATCACGAGCCAAGGAGACCCCAAGGGGGCAGGCGATGCTGCAGGTGCCAGGGTCAGATGGGTGACGTCTGAGCTAGGCCTCAAAGGATGACCAGGACTTTCCCAGTGCTTAGCACACACAGCACTTCCGATAAGCAGTTACAATGTTTAAACTGAGTATGATGAATACTGCTTATTCCCCAAGTAAATGCACAAAACTACCATTATCAATAAAATACGATGCTTGTCCAGCTCAAGGCCGCTTAGCAGACTGAGAATGTGACATTTTAAGTCACAGACGCGTAAGCAAGTGCAGTCTGGGACCCCAGGGCATGCACGCCCCGTCTCTCCAGCAGGTGTGGGCTCTGCAAGCCTGCACACCTGGGTCCCTCATTCCCGCTGTCTCCTGGCTGCACAGCCCTTCTCCGAGCTTCCAGGGCAACCCACCCTGCCCCTCACCCACTCCTTGGTCCACTTCCCCAAGCACACTCCCACAAATTTGCCCACAGCTCACCAGGTCATCCTCAGGTTTCAGGTGCCAGGACTTCTTCAAAGACACCTCCAGTACCAGAGGCCTCCCTCCCAGAACCCCGGGCCCACCTCCTTTCACCCTAGTGACCCTCGACCCCCTCCCTGGGCCCTGGCAGAGTACCCAGCACCCACCAGCTCAGTACAGGAGGCTTCCTGCCACTCCTGTACCAAACCAGAGGGAACTGAAGGTCCCAGAGCTGCCCATACCATTTCACGTGTACACTGGGGGTTCCCATCCATGATGGTCGTCACTGCTGTACTCAACGGGCACCCTCCCAAGCCTCTCCCCCAACCTTACACTCACACACACAGTCGCACACTCACTCACTCTCACACACACAACCTAGCACATTCTTCATAATGTGAAGCTTCCTAATGCACTGGTGAGGACAGTTAAGCAGATGCCCCACTGACCTGACACTACCAGGAGCTCCTGCACAGCCACTCCTGCTCATCTCGGTCGGGGCACTGCAAGCCCATCGCAACACATCTCCTCCCCTCAGGCACCAGCACCCCACCTCCCACTCACTGCAGCTGCCCTTTGAATGAGGGAGCACATGTAGAGAAACTTCCGTGAACAGAATCACAAGTGCATCAGCCCAGCTCCATATACAAATATGGGTGAAGAGCCTGGGGCAGGTAACAATGAAGACAGAACTCCTAGAAGCTGGCTCTTGTCTCCCACGCTGGACTCAGGGTGCCCAGCAAGAACACACAAAGTGCAGTTTTACCGGGAACCTGGCTTGCAAGCAGCCTCTGTGCAAGTTCAGCTCAGGACCCCTGCACCTGGGCTCCCCCTCTTCTAGGCCCTCTGCACCTTGAAGATTTCTCACAAATGCTAAAACCATTGGCTCACACCCTCTTTCTGTACCTGACTTTAAACACCTGGAGGGCGGAACCGTGTCTGACATCCCGTGTGGGGCCTATAGTGCTGATCCTCGACAGGCATCTCGGGCCGCTGTCTCCTTGGTGACCACCTGCCATGGGCATAACCAAAACTGGCACCCTCTTAAAACAAAAACTCACCTCTGACATTTCCATAGCAACTGTCTCGTTCTCTGACCTCCACCTCCTGTCTCAAGAGCCCCTCCAACAAGGACCCCACCCCACAAGGATCTTCCCTCTTTCCCACGATCTGTCACCAGCTCATCTCCTCAATTTCCCTCTTACGCAGCTCAGAGACCAGCCTCTCCCTTCATCACTCCCTCCATTCACCCTCAGTTCCTCAGTCCCATCCCCCAATCTAGGCTCATTTGCAAAACCCTAACCCTAGTTGTCAACACTGCCTACTCCAGCTGTCCTAGCAGCTTGACAGGGCTGGAAGAGACGCACACAACCATGCTGATCATTTTTACTGCAAGCTATAACACAAATTTGGGAAATAACACAAAACGGAAATACATGGTTCAATGATTTATCACAATGTGAAACCCATGTAGCCCCCACCCAGGTCATAACAAAAAGCATAACGATGTTCTAGCTTTTCTTTATGGTTCTACACTGTGAAAATTAATACAGGGAAATCTCATTTAAACTGGAGTCAGGAGGTCAGAAGAAGGAAGCTCCCATGCAGTACCACTGGAGATCAATTACAGAAAAGACAGTCAATTACAGACCACAGCAGAAAGAAGTCATCAATAGGCAAGAACTGTCAATTACAGGAAGAAATGTACATTGCATCCTAAACAGAAATCGATGACCCCAACAACTCAGCCAATGAGAAGCCATCACCACCCTGAACTCTTGCTTTTTTCCAATGGACTTTCCTGCAAAACAACCCCTCCCAATTTCCTCCTTTTTCTCTATAACGTTCCTCTCCCTTGTTTGTTGGATTTGACTATGGTCTGCCATAGCACGCATATCCCGAATTGCAATTCTTTTGCTATTCCCAAATAAACTCCTTTTGCTGGTAAAGTAACTGGCTATTTTATTTATTTTTTTTGGTGAGGAAGATTGGCCCTGAGCTAACATCTGTTGCCAATCTTCCTCTTTTTTGCTGAGGAAGATTGGCCCTGAGCTAATGTCTGTGCCCGGCTTCCTCTATTTTGTATGTGGGATGCCACCACAGCATGGCTTGATGAGCACTGAGTAGGTCTGCATGCTGAACCTGCAAACTCCAGGCCGCCAAAGAAGAGCGCGCGAACTTAACCACTACACCACCACGCCGGCCCTCGGCTGTTTTATTTTTAAGGTTGACAACACTGAACACACAACCAAAAGCCATGGCTTAATCTGACCTGTTTTCAGAGTCACATAAATGGAATCGTACATATGCATTCTTTTGTGTCCGCCTTCTTTCTGTGATATTTATCCATGTTAGTGAGGCAGCCATAGAGCATTCCATTGCATGAATCACAATTTATCTATTCTTTCCACTGTGGGTGGACAATTAAGTTGCTTTGGTTTAGGAATCTTATGACTACTGCTGTTTTGAATTCTTGTACATGCCTTTTGGAACACATTATGTGTATTGCAGATGGAGTGGAACTGCCGAATCATAGGGCATATGTATATTCAAATATAGTTGGTAATGGCAAACCACCCCTCTCCGGGAAGTTTATAAGAGATATGATCTCTTTCCACTTCAGCCATTCTGGCGTGTGGACTTCACTGTGGCTGTAATTTGCACCTCCCTGATGACTAATGGGCTTGGAAACCTCTTCCAGTGTGGATTTGCCATTGGGATATCCTCTTTCCTAAAGTGCCCATTGGAATCGCTTGCTTACTTGCGTCCATAGGCGTTCCCAGGATACACGGCCCTTGAGGCATACCCGTGTTGCTGACATCTTCTCCCCTTTCACTCTAGCAATGGTGTGTTTGGATGAGTGTAGGTTCCTAAAGTTCGCTGAGTCAGTCATCAATCTTTGTCTTTATGGTTAGTGCTTTGTGTGTCCAGTTTAAAAAGTCCTTCCCTCCCCAACGCCATGGAGATGTGTGCTTACATTACCTACCTCCCCCCAGCCCCCGGTCATTCTCATTTGCCCTCATGATTAGAGCTGCAACACAGCTGGGACTAATTGTGTTTGTATGGCGTGGGGAGAAGCGAGTTTGTTCTTCCATGCAGATCTCTACTTATTCCACCACCACTGAAGAGACCACACTCATCCTGCTCTGCCCACACAGCCAACTGCCCGCAGACACTGCTCTGTTTCTGTGCTTTCTTCTACTCCACTGTCTGTCGGTCCGTGTGCCAACATTTACACGGTCTCAAACTGCTCTAACTTTATACAGTAAGTTTGGATAACTGATAGAGGAAGTCCTCCTGCCTTATCCTTCTTCAAGAATATCTTGGCTACTTTTGGCCCTTTGCATGCCCATGAAAATTTGAGAATCTTCTTCTTAAGTTCCACAAAACACCTGTTGGGATTTTGATTAAAATTGCATTGAATCTACAGGTCATTTTCTAACTGTATGCACAACTGATTTTTGTATATTGACCATATAGCCAGCAACCTTGCTAAACTCATGCATTAATTTTAATAATTATCCTATAGATTCTTTTGGATTTTCTATGTTACAATCATATCATGTGAGAAGAATAACATTTTCATTTTTTCTTTGCAAGCTTTTAAACTTCTATTGTTTTTACTTTTCTAGTACACTGACTAGGACTTGCAATAAAAATTTAAGTAGACGTGGTAACAGCAGACATCTTTCTCTTGCTTCTTGATCTCAGAGGGAGAGCTTAGGTTTGATGCATGCTATAGAGGTTTTTTCATATCCTTATCAGATTAAGGAAGTTCTCTTTAATTCCCATTTTGTTAAGTTTGTTTTTTTTTTTTTAAACCATGAATGGATACTGAATTTTACCAAATGCCTTTCGTACTTCTGTTAAGGTGGTATATGATTTTTCTACTTTACTCCGTTAATGTGGTAACTTACATTGATTGATTTTCAAATGTTAAAAACATGCTGGGTCCTTGGACTAAACGTGAACTGCTGGATTCAACTTATATAACAATGTTTAGGACCTTCACACCTGTGCTTACCAGTGAGCTGCCCCGTAACTCTCCTTTCCTCTAAGGTCTTTGTCAAGTTTTGGTGCCAAGGTTTTGGCACCAAATAAATGAGTTGGGAAGTAATCCCTCTTTATTTATTCTTTTGCTAGTTTAGTGTGTTAGTTCTCTGTTTCATTAATTTCTGCTTTTCCCTTCATTATTGCCCAGCTTATACTTCCTTTGTGTCGGTTTTATAGCTCTTTTCCTAACCTCTTGAGACGACTTTCCATTGTCCTTCATTTCTAGTATATGCATCGTAAAGCTGTAAAGGTTCCTCTAAGCACAGTTTTAGCTGTATCCCACAGGTTTAGATGTGTGTATTTTCATTATCATTCAAAATATGTTCTAATTTCCATAGTGATTCTTCTTGGAACTACAAGTCACTTAGCAGTGTACCGCTTACTCACAGACGTGCGTGTGCCATCTCTCTGTCGCTGGTTTCTACTATCCCTCCCTGTGGCACAGAACAGACTCTGCATGAAGAATCTTCCATATTTGTTGAGATTGCTTTACGGTCCAGCACAGTCAACTTTCATAAATGTTCCAAGAGGGAGTAAAAGAACACTTTTATTGGGTGCAGCGCTATGCCTAAGTCCAGGTGGCCAAGTTGGGAGTCATGCCGTTCAGATCCCCTCTCTCTCTTACGGACTTTTTGCTGCTCAATCTGCCAGTTATGGAGCAGGGAGTGTTAAAAATCTTCTGCTGTGAGTATAGATTAGTACATTTCTCTTCCCACTTCTGTCAATTTTTGCTTTAGATATGTTGAAGCCATGTTATTGAATGTATACAAAATTTAGAATTATAACTTCCTGCTGCCTTTTATCATTATGAAGGCTCCTCTTTTATCTTTAGGAATGCCTCTGCCTTAAAATCTACTTTGATATTAATATGGCTACGTTACCATCTCTGATGAGTACTGCACGGTGTGTCCTTTTGCATTCTTCTATTTGCATTGTTATATCTTTAAGTTTTAGATGTGTCTATAGTAAACAGCATAATAGATTTTTAATGAAGTCTGACAATCTTTTCTTTTTAATTGGAATATTTAATTCATTTATAATTAATGTAATTACTGACATATTTGAACTTGACCATTTTACTAAACGCTACCTAGCTGTCTTTCCTGTTCTTTGCCCTTTGTCTCTCCTTTCCTCCTTTCTCACCTTCTTTCAAATCCAGTATTTTTTATTATTCCATTTTTCTCCTTCTATTAATTTGAAATTTATTCACTATTTTATCGTCTTAGGTTACCCTGGAGATTGCAACATGCGTCCTCACCTTACAAAAATCAAATATTAATTGGCACTTTACCCTCTTCCTAGCCAATGTAAGCACCCTGAAACCCTCCAACTCCATTTACCTCCTCCCAGCGCTCATACCATTGCTGTGGTGTAATTTCATTTTATATATTTTTATACCAAACAAGACATAGTTATCGTTTTATACAGTCACCACTCATTGAACTGACCCACACGTTTTCCATCTTATCACCCCACCTCTGTCTTTAGCTTTCCTTTATGTGGGTCCTTACTGGGTCCTCCTCCTCATCCTAGTGTTGAAATGACCCTCCATCTGAGTCTGCCTTCATGGGACCCAGTCTAAGACACTGGTGCCCAGAGGGGCCTCAGGAAGTGGACTCGAAATTGGACTTGTGCAGAGGAGCCAGTGTCAGTGGTGGTCAAGGGAACGCAGAGGCCCTTGGCAGGCTGTAGTGCAGAGAGAGCTGCTAACAGGCCCAGGATAATTAAGCAACAATTAAAGGCAGGATATGAAAGCTGGTGCCTCTGGGGAGGGGACTCTACAAGGGTGTGAAGACCAGGAGCGTGGGGACAGTCTCAGAGGCTGCCTAGCACACCTGCTGAAGAGTAACAAAGGGAGTACAGACAGCAAAGTGTTCAACAGACTTTCTTTAGAAACAGCCTCACCAACGACGAGTGTTAAAGAATGTTATTTGTAGTGTCTATATTTTGAAATCTTCAGGCAAAAAATTAACAAGGATTCAATCCCATTTCTCTAATGTACTATTTTGACAAAAGTCAGAGGCTGAGTATGTAGGGAAAGATCACATGCTTTGCAGCCCAGCGTGGCCTAAAGAATGCTGTTGAACCTCTCTGCTTCTCAGTTTTTTCATCTGTAAAATGGAGATAATGACAGTCTACTTGCTGGGCTGTTTGAAGATCTTAAAGGACACGAGATATCCAGCTGCCATGGACTAAAAACGCAGAAAACAGCAAACGCTGGTTGTTTGTGGTGCAAGTCCTCCCACTTCCCCAGAGTGAAGAGGAGTCAGCAATAACCTCAGCTGACTGCAGTGCTTGTCCCAGAGCCACATGTCAGAGGCATGGAAATCAGACCACAGCCGTCACCACGAAGCCTGCAAACGCTGGTTCTTTGCCTCTTGGAGGCTCAGGGCCCTTCTTCAGAGGCCCTTCTCCCAGGAAAACGCAGACACACAACACTTGGCGAAAATCATAACCGAGAATGCAGGCTTGGTTGAGACCCACCTTCCCCTCAGGACCAGCACAGCCCCGAGGGACCCCAGCAGACAGGCCCACTGAGCACACTGGGCACAGGTGAGAGTGCAGCACGCACACCTCTGTTCTGTCCACAACAGTGTGGGTGCACACTGGAGCCTATTCTGACCACAGCCCCAACAAACACAGGCGTGCTGGCCTGAAGTGCCCTCGAGTTACCTCGAGACTACGCAGGTGGCGTGTCCAACAGCCGGTTCCTGTCTCCAGCCACCGAGTACTACGCCCTCCCCTCTGCCCTGCAACCCGCTCTCTGACCCTGAAAACCTCCTGAACCCAGCCTGCCTCTCACTTCCCTCATCTGGAAAATGAGGTGATTTCAAAGGCCCCTTCCGGCCCTAATGTTCAATGATTCCTGTTTCACATTAGAATACAAATTAACTTACAGTTTTAAACAGAAAACAACCAAACTCAATTTATTCCATTTTATTATTATTGAGTTTCTAAGGAATTATCTAATTTAGAGTTAATTTTTAAAATATAACTAAACTCAAACAAATATTTGTACACCCATGTTCACAGAAGCATTATCCACAATGGCGCAAAGGTGGGACCAATCCAAGTGTCCCATGGATGGATGGATAAACAAAATGTGGAGTACCCATACAATGAAATATGATCCAGCCTTGAAAAGGAAGGGAATTCTGACACAGGGTACAACATGGATGAACCTTGAAGATATTATGCTAAGTGAAAAAAGCCAGACACAAAAGGACACATATTGTAGGACTCCACTTATATGAGGTCCTCAGAGTAGTCAAATCCATAGAGACAGAAAGGAGAATGGAGGTTACCAGGAGCTGGGGGGTAGGGGGATGGGGTGTAGTTGTTTAATGGGGACCAAGTTTCAGTTGAAGAAGATGAAAAAGTTCTGGAGATGGACAATGGTGATGTTGCACAACAATGTGAATGTGCGTATTACCACTGACCTGTACACTTAAAAATGGTAAAATTTATGTTATAATATTTTACCATAACTTAAACATATTTTTATATTTAACTAAAGACACCCTAAATAAAGGCAAAAATAAGTCACAAAGAAATTTTCAAAATGTTTATCTGACAAAGGGCCCGTATCCAGAATACAAAAAGAATTACTACAAAAATCTGTAAAAAGAAACCCCAACTCAATAGAAAAAAGATACAAATAAGCTATTCATTCAAAAAAGAGAAAACAAATAGCCAAAACACCCACGGTGGAATGCTCCACCTCACTCATAATTAGTGAAATGCAAATTACAACAAGACGCCATTTCATTGAAACAGGGAACAATTCATGTCTGAAAGCACCAAGTGTTGGCGAGGAGGGACTAACAGGGACCCCCACCCTGCTGGTAACCAGAGCCTGAGTGGGAACAGCCACTGCAAGTGGAGTTTGGCCACGCCTGTCACCCAGCAGCCTTCCTAACAGGAATATTCTTTCTTTCTCCACGTGTGCCCAAGGACACTTGACAAGAATGTCCACCGAAGCTCCATGGGCAACTTTTTTCCAACTTTCCACCAAGTGCCCGCAATAGCACAATGGATAAAAGACTGTGGCATATTCAAAATGGAATGCCACATAACAAGTAAAATAACTGAACTAAAACCACGAGGGTCATAATGTAGTTTCAATATTGCATTGAAAACATAATGCAATGTTTTAAAAATGGCAGAATAATACATATAGTACAACTGCAGCTGTGTAAAACTTTAAAACACACAAAATGAACCAGTGAAAAGATCAGTGGTTGCCCAGGGTTCAGGGGGAAGCAGGGAGGATGACTAGGCAGAGCACAGGGATTTTAAGGCAGGGAAACCATTTGAGTGATACTGTCAGGGCAGCAGCACAACAGTCTGCATTTGTCCAGACCTGAAGAAGGAACAGCAGAAGGAGTGCCGTCTCGTAATCATAATGTACCCGCACTGGCTCATCAACTGTCACAGAAGTACCGCTCCAACAACCGGGGAAACTGTGTAGGAACTCTCTGTACTTTCTGCTTCGCTTTTCTGTAAACCTAAAATGCTCTCAAAGTAAAGTCTATGAATTTTTTTTTGAGGAATACAGATAAAAGCACCACATAAAAGATACTCTATCTGTATCTGTGGATCAATATCATAGCTTTATTAAGGGGGTAAGATGGGCCCTACCTCACAGAGCTCCTGTGAGGGTTAAACAAGTTCATATCCATCAAGTGTCCACGACAGCATCAGGCACAGAGGAGAGAACACCAAACACGCTACGATGCTCCAGGGACACGTGCAGGGGTAGAAGAGGACCCGGAGGTGCATTAGAAGCCCACTGAAGACAGTGGTTACCACAGGAGAGGGGAAAAGGGAGTAGGATCAGGGTACATTCAAGGAGAGTCAGATGTATCTGTAAGACTGATTTTCACTCTTAAAAACTTGAAGAATAAAAGAAGAAAAACTAAAATTATTACCTCAAGATCATCAAGGGAGCGAGTGATACTAAATCTCTTGGATCTTCCAAAAGATCTCCGAGTAGAGGTGCGTTGAGAAGTCTGAGCAAGTCCAATTCCCCGCCCAAATTTTGAGCCCTAAACACAAAGAAAAAATATATCAAGTTATGTTCTTGGGAAGAGACGCTTAGGTTTGCCTGATGCACCACCTCGGAGAGAATAGCGGGGTACTGTGGAACAGAGAAAATACCAGACTTCAGTCATCTCAGAGGAAATTTCATGTTATGTATATGTTACTACAATTTAAAAAAATGCAAAATTAAAAAAAAAAAGAATCATCCCAGGATCTCCAAGTATTTGCTCTGCCACTTACAACTGTGTGCCCCCCAGTCTCAATCTCCATAATCACGAAACAGGATCACACCAGCCGGCACCCAAAGGTTGTTACCACAAGCAAATGAAATGGCACATATGAATGTTCGGGAAAGCACAAAGTGTGGGATAAGGGTAATAATTATCAATATAAAGGCTAGTTTTCAGCAAGGTTGTGTGTTTATATAATTTTATAAGCATTTTGGGAAACTGAATCCCTAGATATTCAGCTGGTGTCTGAAGACCAAACCAACTCAGGTGCATGAAATAACTGGCCATTAAAACATCTTGTTCTTTCTCTGGGAAATGACCAGAATTAATTCACTGTTATTATGCTAGACAATTCTCCAAATGTGATCTTAGTTCCAGCAAATAAGTTATCATATCTTTAAAATAAAAAGCATCACAGCTGAAAATCTCTGATTTCCTGGGCACTTGAAATCCTGAGTGACCAATTTCAGCCATAAAGAAAGTTAACGTGTTTTCTAAAGCTGTGGGCTCTCAGGCTCTCTGCTCTCCACGTGCATAAGAATCCTGAGCATCTTACAGTAAGAGAAAAGCCTGCAGCCCTCCCCTGTAAAGCTCTATGTGCTAAGTCCCTCTCCCTCTCCTCCGGGGAACTCACCTGGTAAAATCCAACTCTCTTCCGACCAACCCACCGACTGACGACCCACCAACGACTGGCGCACCTGCACCCAGGCCCCTGGCTGCCTGGCGGAAGCACACACCCCCGGGGCTGCTCTCACCTGACATTCCTGATACCCACTCGAGTGGCCCTCAGCAATGTGACTGCCTTCCTTTCACTCATTCCCCTCTGCTAGACTGTCTCACCTCCTTCTCCCTCCTGCCCTCTTCCCAGGCTCTCCCAGTCTGGCCCTCCACTGAAGCTGCTCTCTCACCAGTGGCCTCCCAGGGAGCAGTCATCCCGACCTGCTGAGCCCGTCCTCTTCCTCCTTCTCCTCCCTGGCCTCTCCCTGGCTCCCCTGGCACCCACTGGCTGCTCCCCTCACTCACACTCAGAACCCCAAACTTCTTACCTCTGTGCCAAAACCACTCTGACCTGAACCAGGGCAACAAGAACAGTACTTTCAAGCCTTCAAATTTTATTAAGAAGCAGTGTAGGTGGCAGCGGTGACCACCGTCACTCTGTATGCTCCATGATGTCCCAGGGCTCTCACCAAGTGTTCCCTGAGCGACAACTATGTGCACGGTACCACAGGGCACCTGACAGAAGCACAAGGCAGGTTTTCAGACTCCAAGGAACTCACCATCATCCAGTCCTCCTGAGAGGCTCCCTAAAGATGGCAAGAGAGGGCTGTGAGCTATTTGAACACTTGCATACTAGAAGAAATGAGAGTGGCCCTGGAGGCTGTGCTGTAGACTACAAACACAGTGGGGTGCGTGCCAGGTCTGGGAGGGCAACTCGGGACCCTGAGCCGCTGAGAAGCAGCCCGGCTCCCGGGGAGACGAGGAGACCAAGCTGACAGGAACAGAGGTCAGGCTGCAGAGCAGCAACGGGATAGTCAGAGCAAGGCCATGCTGCAGACATCACTGGTAGTGATAGTTTAGAAAAGTCACCCGAAATAGAGCGTGCAAGCTGGAGAGGATGGGGCAACCTGTTAGAAGTTGTGAGTAGAAACATCCTGAACTAAGGAGCAACAGCAGAAACAGCAAAAAGAGAAAAGAAAGGAAGGGAGGGAGGGAGGGAAAGAGGGACGGAGAGAAAGAAAGAGGCGCGTTCAGGGAGAGAAGAAATGGTGGGCCTGGCAAAGAAAGTGGCAGAGATGAATGCAGAGTTTCTCGTCTGAGATAGTATCATCACCAACAACAAGGGGTCCTTGGGAATAGTAATAAAAATCCCATGTGTGCTCACCAAACCCAAATATCCCAAGAAGGGTTCAAAAGAGAAGCTGTTCATACACTATCAGAGCAAACGCATTTCTCCGTCTTCCGTGTTCACGACCAGCCAGAGCTGTGCCACAAAGCGTACCTGCCAGCGGCCCCCAGGCCGGTGGGGGAAGAAGACAGTAGCTAACCCAAAAGAAGGGTGACACAAAGTGTGCCGGGAGCACAGAGAGGGTGACACTGGTGTGGCAGCGGGGGAAACCCACCACAGACACCCCCCAGAAGGCTGTGTATAAGCTGGGCCTAAGGGCAGGCAGAGTGGGGCACATGAGGAAAGGTGACAGGCCGGCTCCAAGGACGTGGTAAGGACGACTTACCTGGGCCAGAGCCAGAGCAAGGAGGCTTGAAGGCCATCACCCTGAAAGTGACAACGGACCACGGAGGGCTGCCAGCAAGAGAGCCGCATGGAGGCGAAGCCACAGCGGGTGCACCGGAGCCTCTCAGATGCGCCCAGGCTCGTGCCCAGCTGGGAATTCCCTCTAAGCAATCAAGCTGCACAGGAAGAACTGCTTGTTCCCAAACAGGGATGGGCGACCTGTGCATGCTGCCTCTCTGAGGTTGAGAAAACACCTGATTACAACTCCCGCC
This sequence comes from Diceros bicornis minor, assembly GCF_020826845.1. Lineage (NCBI taxonomy): Eukaryota > Metazoa > Chordata > Mammalia > Perissodactyla > Rhinocerotidae > Diceros > Diceros bicornis. The sequence continues at coordinate 2,656,817 of NC_080747.1, read as the reverse complement.
TGTCGCTTGGAGCCTGACTGTTGGTCTCAGGGGACACTGGTTCCTACCTTCTGCTAATCAGCCTCTGAGACACTCCGAGGGGGTTTCAATTCAGACACAGATGTGTCCCAAACCAGTGTGTCTGCTCCTGGTGACGGGCACCTCAGGCTCTGCCACAGGGGGCTTCTCTATGACCACTGACAAATTGGTAGAAATGGATGTTGCTATGACCTTGTCTGTGCCGTTCTGCCGGGGCGAGAGTCTCTGTCCAGACCCTCACCTTCACCCTCTCTGAAGCAGCAGACTCTGCTCACTGTATTGGCTCCTTGCTAGCAAGTTACTAAATTTGACCTATTCTCGAGAAAAATTTGTCTAAGAAATTTCTTTTTCAAAAAATCTTCCCAAAGCTGATTCTATCTATAAAATGTATCTGGAACCTAGGAATCCCTTTCCAGGCCCACTGCTCCCCCACCCCACCAGGCCCGGCCCCAGAACCCAGCACGTGGTGGCCAGCCTCCTCACTGGCCTTCCTGCTCCCCCTGTACAGTCTGTTCCCCACACACCTGCCGGGTAGGCCCCTGCTCCAAGCCCTTCAGGGGCTTCCGCTGCCACGCTCTGTGCCATGGGCGAGGCCCCACAGGGTCTGGTCCCCGTCACCCAGACTCTTCTGGGGCCCCAGCCTCACTGCCTTGGGGCCTGCTCTGCCCTCAACCCAGTGTCACCTCTTTTAAGAGACCTCCTTGAACTCCCCTGTCTAAACAGACTCCCCCTGGGTCCTCTCTCCTAGGTTCTGTGCTTTTCCTTCACACTTCTTAGCACAAACTGAAATTACACATTGTTAGCTGCTGTGGCATCTCCCCCAGGAGTCTGTAAATCACAGGGACAGCAGGGGCCTGGTTCTGTTTGTTCCCTCTGAATACCTGCTGCCCGGCGCAGGGCTCAGCCCAGCAGACGTAGCACTTGCTGAGAGAACAAATGAGAGCAAAATCATATGGGAACCAAGCACCCCACAATAGGGAGCCCATCACTAATGGACAGGGATCCACGCAGACACTCAGATGCTTCTGCTACAGCGTTAAGTAACAATATGGAAAATGTTCTTTATTACTAAGCCAAAGAAGCCTCCAAATATGTACAAAATTAACCCTTTGTACAAATCATATATTTGCTATTCTGTATTTTTACTTTTTTGGGGGCTGGGGGAGGTAATGACCACACAGCTTTGTGATAAGAACAGTTTAATTTTTAAAACCCAGGTGGCTACAGAGGAGATTCTTGCTGAGACAGACTGCTCCTGCACAGTTAGCTCTGGAACTTGTGCCCCATTACAGGCAAAAGAAATGAAGACATTTAACATCTAGTTATACACGGATATGTTGTGGGATTTGGAAATTTGAAGGAGAAGGAAAAATTTAACAAGCAAGCACACAGAAAAAAAATTCCTACAAAGAAGTGAATCAACTCAAGGGTGACACTTCACCAACATGGAGAATCTTGAGCATTGATTCGTTTGTTTCCCAAATCGAGAGTCCACTGCCTCCAGGGTCTGAGGGGAAATAAGTTCTGTACTTGAATGAGCTGTTAGAAAGTCACCATTGATCTAGCACCCTTGCAGGCAACACATAATTCACTCTCCCCAAACAGTACTAGACAGTGATGATTACTGTAAAAATGGCCTAAAAATCAGCTCCCTTCTTCAAAATCAACTCCACTTTTTCAATTGCAAACAAACAACTCATCACAACTGCTTGAGAAGGCGAGCGGGCGACACCAGGCCACACCATAATGTCTGCATAGCCCAGCCCATGGCTGCAGCACCCCAACACCCAGTGGGTGCTGGTGGAGAAACTCCACCTCACTGTCCCCAAGAGTCACACACAAGGCCCTGCCCCCAGGCATCGAGAACACAGCCTGGCTGCGGCATTGCCTGAGCCAGCATGTGGCCAGCATGCTTCCAGAAGAACCAAAGGGCCCTTCCCTACTCTGGGCCCCTGCTTAGGACTTGGAGAAATAATCCACCTGGTTCTTGTCGCCTCCAATGTGGGGCGAAAGGACCCCTAAGGGATGCCTTCATCTATCACAGACAAGGCCCAGCGAGGTGTTGGGCTCTCTCTAGGATGAAACAGCTGGTAAACAGGTTGAGGGTAGAACCCGGGCTGGCTGACCCACCCACCACCCATGGTGCCAAACTGCCTCCACCATGCTCAATGCTGACACCAAACCATCCCATGGAGCCGCTGCTTTAGGGAGAGGACTGCTGTTAGCACAGCCAGCACCCCCGCCTCAGTCTACAGATGAGAACCCGGAAGCCACTGAAGGATTGCTCAGGGTCACAGCCAGAGGAGGCCTGGGCAAAACCCAGATGTTGTTCTACCACACTGTGATTTTTTAGTTACAATTAGAACTAGAAATTCCTAACCTAAAGTGTCTAAACACTAGACCAGAAGCCCCAGTGGGGCAAGGACTGTGCCTATCCTGGTCACCATTCTGTCCCACCCCTCCCACAGTGCCCGGTACATAGAAGGTTCTCAGTAAGCACTGACTGAACCAAGAAACTCTAACCAAGGAGACTATTTAGCTTAAAATAGAGGCTAGATCATCTGAAAGTTTTTCCAAAAAGAGGTAACATAGAGAATTTGAGGAGTAAGATTTCCAGCTGACACACTTACCTCTCCCGGTGTATCAGTCAGGGTCTAGTCAGAAAGCAAAACCACACCAGTTATTTCAACAGAGAGAGTTTCATATAAAGAACTGTTAACCAGAGATCACAGAACTGAAAAGGCGAAAAGAGACTCTAAGATGTCACCGGGGGAACTGGCTGCACCCCCAGGGCTGGGACAACAACAAGGAAAGGAGGGAGCTATTTAACTCAGCAGCCAGATGAGGGGCCGGTGGTGCTGGGACCCAGACCTCGGAGGGGGCGCGGGCCATGGCCGGTGTCTGAGGAGTGACGAGGCCGGCCCCGGGAGAGGTGGGGAAACCAGAAGCTGGACTCAGGGACAGAGACAGGAAGGAAAGCGGGCAGGGTTGAGGAGTGTTGCCATGGCGACATGCAGGGACCAGGGAGCAGACAAGAAGGAGCAGGATCCCCCTCCTCCCGCCCAGCCGCTCACCCTGAACGCCCAGCAGAGCCTGATGGGGACCCAGCTATCTAGGGGAAGAGGGTGCAGACTTCAGCATCCAAGAGCCGATCACAGAAGTGGGGCTCAGGGCTGAGGGACAACAGCTGAATAACGGGCTCAGCTTGTTAAATGCTGTTGCTACAAAGCTCTACATAGCAGGAAGAATTCTAAGCCCAAAATCAAAACAACTTTAGAATACACAAAATTCTGTTTCAAACATAAAACTGGACAAACACATAGAGATAACTATGGAGTAACATGTAAGGAGCTGAAGAAGTGTTTCCTGGTCATAGTGAATCGCCTTCTTGAGAAAGGAAGGAGAAAAATGTATACAGAGACTGGGGATCCTATTCAAGAAAGAAAAGGAAGAATATATAGGAAAGGACGTTTAAATGGAGACAGAAAACTAAGGAAAACATTTGTTTATTCAACAAATATCTAAAAGCCGACTATGTGCCAGGCAACCCGCTAGGATGGAAACCTTTAGAAGACAGAAACAAAGGATATAATTTCCAAACCAATAAAGGAGGGCAATGAAGTAAGCACACTGACCACAAACAGCCTTGAAAACAAAACAAACAAACAAAGGCTTTGGGAAAACAGGGAGGAAAAAGCCTGGAAAAAAAATAGATTTACAGAAAGTATACAGTAATATCATGGAACCAAGACTGATATACCAGAAATCCCAATAAATATAAATGGACTAAATTTGCCAATTTATCAGAATGTTAAATTGGATTACAAAAAAAAAGCCAACTATCTACCACTTATAATAACAATCCTAGAACGTGGAGAAATGGAAAAGCTTAAATAAAAGGACAGAAAATGCTGACTCAGAGAAAGCTTATATAGCTATATTAATAACAGATGAAACAGACTTCGTCCCTAATAGGACTTTTTAAATAAAAGATTCAGTACACCAAAAGGAGAAGAAGGGGAGGAAGAGGGGCATAAAAATGCCACCATTGGTTTTATGACTTTATGAGCCTAGAATAACCTTCATTCCAAAACCAGACAAAGACAATGAGAGAAGGGAAAATTAAACAATAGTCTCACTCATAAACACAGATTCAAAAATTCTACAAAAATATTAGCAAACCAAATCCCTCGGTGTATAAAAAGATAATCATAAGTTAGGTTTACCTCAGGAATGCAAGTGTGGCTTAACATTCAAAAATCTATCGGTGTAGGGCCGGCCCCATGGCTTAGTGGTTAAGTGCGCGCACTCCGCTACTGGCGGCCCAGGTTCGGATCCCGGGCGCGCACCGATGCACCGCTTCTCTGGCCATGCTGAGGTCGTGTCCCACATACAGCAACTAGAAGGATGTGCAACTATGACATACAACAACTACTGGGGCTTCGGGGGGGGTGAAAAAAGGAGGAGGACTGGCAATAGATGTTAGCTCAGAGCTGGTCTTCCTCAGCAAAAAGAGGAGGATTAGCACAGATGTTAGCTCAGGGCTGATCTTCCTCACAAAAAAAAAAAAAATCTATCGGTGTAATTTGCCACATTAGCAATAGTAAAGGAGGAAACCCATTTGATCATCTCAATGAATGCAAAATAACCAAAAAAGAAAAGCTAAAATTCAACACCCATTCATGATGACCAGTATGAATAAATATGAATAGAAGTAACCTTAGCAAGGCATATATATAAAAAGCATATAAAAAGCAGCAAATCAAGCCAGCCCTGATGGCCTAGTGGTTAAAGTTCGGCGCTCTCATCACGTCAGCAGCCCAGGTTCATTTCCTAGTCATGGAACCACACCTCCCGTCTGTCAGTTGCCATGCTGTGGCAGCGGCTCACATATAAGAACTAGAAGGACTTAGAACTAGGATACACAACTGTGCACTGGAGACTTTGGGGAGAAAAAAAAAATCAGCAAATATATTGTATTTTTATATATCACAAAGTTAGCACCACAATTTTTAAATAGGTACTATTTATAAGAGTAACAAAATATATAAGGTACCTAGGAACAAATCTAACTAAAGAATCTAAGAATAAATCTAATTAAAGATTTTTATGAAGGTAGTTATAAAATTTTACTGGAAGAAAATAAAGAAAACCTAAATAAATGGAGAGAGATACCATTTTCATGGATGGGAGGGCTCAATATCCTAAAGATGCCAATTCTTCCAAATGGGTCTACAGATTAAAATACAATTGCAGTAAAACTGCCAATAGCATTTTTGGAGAATTTATAAATTGATTGTAAAATTTATATAAAAGAGCAAGGCTCAAGCATAGTCAAGATAAGGTAAAAAGATTTGGCATTACTAGATAGAAAGACTTCTTATAAAGCTACAATTTAAAAAAGTAAAGTATTGTTGAGGGTCTTGACAACGGAGAAGAACAGAATTGAGAAACAGACCCACACATATGTGAACACACAACACGTGGAGAGGGCACACAGACGAGCCACAGGAGAGGGTGAACTCAGTGCTCCAACAACTGGTCATCCATATAGAGAAAAAAAACTTATCTTGCCACCCACCTTATTCCATTCATAAAAATCAACTCCAAAACATTTTTAGGATAAAAAAAGGAGAATCTTTCTGACCTCAGGGTAGTAATGAATGTGTTACAACAAAACTGCAAACCATGAGAGAAAAGATTGACAATTTGGACGACATTAAAGCCAAGAACTTCTGTTCATCAAGACGCCATACAGTGAGTGAAAAAAACAAACCACAAGCTGGGAAGATATATGCGCGATACATATAATCAGCAAAGGATTATGAGCCAGTATCTATAATTCCTACAAATCAAAAGGAAAAAGACAACCCAATAGAAAAATAGGCGAAAGGTTTGAGCTGGCCTTGAACAAAGAGGAAATCTGAATATTTATGATCAAGGGAATGCAAACTAAAGCCACAGTGAGACACCATTTTACAATTACTAGATTGGCAAAAATTAAGAAGTCTGACGATGGCGAGTTTTGACGAGGATATGAAGCAATCTGAGCTCTTACACTACCAGCTAGCGTGGGACTGTCAGGAAAACTGCACATGTTTCTGCACAGTTAGGGCATTCTGAGCAAATTTTACTGAGACTGGGACCTGGACTAAAAGTCTCCAAGTCTTGGGACTTGGCAGCTGAATTATGAGAGAACAAACAGTGCAGACTCAGGGACAGATTGGTCTTCCCAGGGCCTGATTTCACATTTCAGACAGGTGAGACTGGGAGCATCTCCCAGGACCTAGTCTCATATTCCTCCTGGACACATTTACCTACATTGCCAAAGGCAAGAGGAAAAACCCAGGATTCCCCCCATTGTCTCGAAGGAGAATTTGCTTAAAGAGAAAAGATTTTTCACCCCCTCTCAGGAGAGGAAGGGGACAGCTTGTGTATAAGCTCCGAGATTCCAGTGTTCGGGGTTCCTTGCCCACAGTACAACCCCAGTTGGTGTAGGTTGACACCTGATATGGCTCTCATTGCACCCGGGGTAAGGACAGGGCGCAGGGGAACCAATGCAGTTATCATAAGTTAGTAATTAAATCTGGCGTTGCTCCAGAGACCTGGTGTCTACTGTCAATATGAACAAATGTAGATACTAAAAACCTAGCACCTAGCCGTTACCTCCAAAGATGAATACTGCTACAGACTAGCCATTCCTCTCTTTGGATAGACCCCAAGAAACTGCTTCATATACACACCTGGAGACGTGTGCAAGAATGTTCACAACAGCATCATCAGTCATTTCTTTAATGGCTCTGTGTGTGGGTGTGTGTGTAGTGGTATATTCACACAATGGAATATTATACAGTTAAAATGAATGAACTACATACAGCTACAGATAATACCATGGATAAATCTTTGAAATGATAATGAATGATTAAATAACAAGTTGCATAAGACTGTTATAAGGCTATTTTTATAAAGCCAAAGAAGCAGCAAAACTAATATATTGTTATGGGATTCAAACACTTCTGATTCTAGCAGGAACGTGGTGGCCTCAGCTCTGAATATTCTCACGTTTCCTGGAAACCACATAAAATCAAAGAACAATAAGTGGTGGCACGCTTTGTGACTCTGCCCTTTTGCTCCTGTTCCCTCATCCTCAGTGTCCCCCTCTCCATCTTACGGACCCCATCCAGCTTCTCCAGGAAGCCCTGCCCTGTCTAGTCAGGGTGGGCCAAGTGCGTCTCCCCTCTGCTCCCCAGCACCTCAACTAGCCTGGACTGCAGCATTCCCACGCGGCAGCGAGCCCCCAGAGCGCCCAGTGCACGCTGTTGAAAGGAACTCCTTGGCGGAGCAAGTGCCGCAGGGACGGAGCAGCCGTGAGCGGCGGCAGAAAGCACCAGGCTCCCAGTGCCAGCGTAGACCTGCGGTGTTCCTCTCACCGGCGGTGTCTGTCTCCACAGACCAGCTGAACTTCCACTGCTGCTGTCGCTCCCCCTCCCTTGGCTTTGGGGCAGAGAGCCATGCAGCGTTGCCCATGGGCACTGTTTACACAAGGGAATGATCAAAGCTGCTCTTTTCAGAGCAATTTCAATCATGAGGCCTTCGCTGTGGCCTTTTTAGTATTCTCCAGATTTTTTTTACAATCTATTTTAAAACTTCCTCTCATTGTACTAGGAAAACTGCACAAAATCTGTTTGCTGAATCCAATATTGTCCTGGCCTGACGGTTGATGAGCTATCATTAGCTATGCCACAGAAACACAGCTTATGGCTTCCAATGTCATGCCTCACTTTGTTCTTATTAAAAGAATTAAGAAAAATAATTTGTATTTTTTTCTTCAAAGGAATTATTTTTAGTAAGTAAAATATGTTCATATTCTTATAATAAAAAAATCAAAACAACACAAGATGAAATTAAAATGTCCTGGACCTTTCCCAATTTTCCCTTACTATCCCTGAGGTAACTACTACTATTTCTTTTGAAGTTTTTCTATATATAAACGTGTTTATTTGAAATGTGTCAGTTTATTTGAAGGGTGTTGAAATTTTTCACACAAAAATGGGATAATATTAAATATGTGCATTTTTGTGACCTGTACGTTCCTTGGGGAGCTTTCCATATCGGTAACACACCGACCCACTGCCCGCCTATGGCACAGATCGCATACCACTCTCGCCTTCTGACATAGTGATGGAAATCCGAGCTGGATGCACGCTGTGTAGCTAAAGACTTCATGCCCCAGCCTCCCTTGCAGCAGGCTGCAGCCATGTGACTAGGTCTGACCAATGAGGCATGGCAGAAGCCATGTGCACAACTTCTGCTGTGACTCCACCACTCCTTTCTGTCTTCTTGCTGGAGTGGACATGAAGCTATCTTGTATCTGGAGAGTGGCCATCTTCAAGTTCAGGTGGGGGCCACACGTGGAGGATGGCAACAATGCAGCAGAAGGAACCTGGCTCCCGAGGAAGGGAGGCCTCCACGCTAGCCCCAGACGGCCTACCCAAGCTTTCACATGAGGGAGAGCATTCCTGTGTTAGAGCAAGCCACTAGTCAAGTCTGCCTGTTACATACAGCACTGAAACTCATATTACTTTTTTTATTTTATTTTTTTGCTGAGGAAGATGTTAGCCCTGAGCTAACATCTGTTGCCAATCTTCCTCTTTTTGCTTGATGAAGACTGTCACTGAGCTAACATCTGTGCCAATCCTCCTCTATTTTGTATGTGAGCTGCCGCCACAGCATGGCCACTGAGGAGGGGTGTAGGTCCGCACCCAGGAACCAAACCTGGGCTATGGAAGCAGAGCACGCTGAACTTAACCATGGGGCCACCAGGCCTGGACTTCACATTACTTTTGAATGAGTGCATGTAGTCTACAGTATGGAAACACCACATTTTTCTTTACTCCATTGTCAATAAGTATTTTTTATTCAACCAAGGAGATACTGATTAAGTGCCTACTAGTACTGCCAGTTTGGAAGTGACTCCTCCTGAATATCTACCCCTCTGCACACAGGTGAGCGTCTCCCCAGGGCAGAGATCCTCAAAGACTGAGGATGCCTGTGTACTCTTAAAAATTACTGAGGATCCAAAGAGCTTTTGTTTTTGTGGGTTTCATCTATCAATATTTTCCATATTAAAAATTAAACTGAAAAAAATTTAAATATTTGTTAATTCATTTCACAATAACAATAATAAACCCTTAACATGTTATTATAAATAACATATTTTCATTTTAAAAATTTCCAAAATCCATTACATTTAAAGTTTAAGAATGTGGATTTTGGGACGGCCCCGTGGCTTAGCAGTTAAGTGCGCGCGCTCCGCTGCTGGCGGCCCTGGTTCGGATCCCGGGCGCACACCGACACGCCACTTCTCCGGCCATGCTGAGGCCGCGTCCCACATACAGCAACTAGCAGGATGTGCAACTACGACATACAACTATCTACTGGGGCTTTGGGGGAAAAAAAGGAGGAGGATTGGCAATAGATGTTAGCTCAGAGCTGGTCTTCCTCAGCAAAAAGAGGAGGATTAGCATGGATGTTAGCTCAGGGCTGACCTTCCTCACAAAAAAAAAAAAAAAAGAATGTGGATTTTGCTACTTAACCAGATATTTTAATTAATATTATTCTTAGAGTATCAATTTTCAAAGAAGCAGAATTAAACATCCTTAATTCAAATTAAACATAACAATCATTTTTTATGATATAGACAGCATTTCAAGATCTTGAATTTCACATCAATCCCTTTTGTTAGTCATAGACTTTAAATTTTATCTCCATTAGTACCAACTTCTACTTCGACTGGCTACAGACATTAAGCAGAAAGAAAAGCAAAGTAAACAAAAGAGAAGATGATCCATTTATAAACATTATTTAACTCTCTTCAACAATTTCATACACTCAGTTGAGTCTACAAGTGCCCAGCTCCCAACTCCCAGCCCCAATCCTCCCTCCTCCCCAAACGAGGAACATGTTGCTGAGGGGTCAGCTTCCGGAGCATTACCTGGGTGGGGGATTGGGGTAGAGCTCTGGACGTTACCAGGAAGAGGTCCAAATGCCACTTGGAGGTACACTTCTGTGTACCTCCCACTTGACCAGCATAATAAGAGCCTGGGCAGAGACATGACCCCCTGAAGGGGCAGAGTAGGAAAAGCGGACCTCCTCTTTAGCGTGTGTCCCTTGGGGCTTCCACAGCAGCAAGGGGTGACAGACAGCCGAGACCTGGATTGAGCTCGGGAATAAAGGACCAAGAAGGCAGTGACAAAAGCAGTGGTAAAGCAGAGTAACTAAAAGATGAATCCGGTGACCACCTGGACACAGAACTGATAGGACTTAGAGACCAACTCGTGACTCAGTACAGTGACATACTTCAACTAATAGCTGGGTTTCTTTTGTGTACACAGAATTAAGAAAGGCTGTGTGCCAGTAATTTAAAAGGGAATATTTACTATAGAGTTATCAAGTATAACATGGAAGCAATCAGAAACGTGTAAAGTGACCACTAGAGACCATCCTCGGGCCGAGAAAGGGTGCCTGAGGAAAGAACAGCCCTGGCAGCGGCCCCTCCCCAGGCCTGGGCTCAGCTGCGCTTGCAGCCCATTGGAGGGAGGAGCTCACAAAGTCGTTCAGGCCAGAGCTGCCCCACAGTCACAGGAAATACCCCTCGTGGGCACAGGTGGCCAAGGCTGGCTTAAGGAAAAGCTGGGGAATGAGATGTCCATAGGGATTTGAAAAGCTCCACCATATTCCCAGGGCTGTGCATGCTCAAGAAAGCCCTAAGAAGACCCTACATCTCATCTCTGGCTGACCCTGAGGCTCTGCACAAGCAGGACGTGAAGGCCACAGCAGAGTTGTCAAGTGCCTGGCTGAGCACCGAAGGTGTGCCCCAACACGCACACAGAGCCCCTCAGCAAAGACTGGGAGACCGACTGGTTCCAGGCATCTAAGGAAATCTCTGTCCAGTCATTAGCTGACCACTAAGCTAACCAAGCAGAGACCGTGTGGCCACACACAGCCAAGAATTAACTCTACAGAGTTAGTTCAGAAAAGCCACCACCACCACCACAAGTATCGACAGCGACTGGGACTGTGTTGGCGAGGAGTCTTCACTTCGACAGAGAGCAGCTGCGTCCTGCTGGGGCTTCCACCTGGCTCCTTTTGTCGTGCGGAAGATTGGATGTGTGTAGAACGGGCATACGGATGCTGGGCAGCCAAACGGCTGTGCTGTGCCAGTCATCAGTGTATCGCCTCAGCGCCAAACCCACCCTTCTCCGCCCAGCTTCAGACACCAGCGCCGGGCCTTGCAGACTGCATTTCTCCCCTGCCCGCTGGCTCGACGGCAGGATCTGCCAGCAGAAGGTGCTGGACGGAAGCGTCAAGTCTGAATAAGAGTTCAATAGGAGTTCATTTCTTGTTTCGGCTGTCTCCCAGGTGGTGTGGAGTGGACTGGTGTCACACCTCTCCTCCAAGGTCTCATTCGCAGCCTTACGGGCCCGGCCTCTTCCTCTGAGTCGTAAGTCTCTTCCTTGTTATTTTTCCCTCCACCTCTTTCTGCAGTTACTGCCTTAGGTTCCCTTAGAGCTCTCTCAGCAGTTAACCACCTTTTGCCGAGTTAACAATTCTCCACACTGAATTTTCCCTGTTCAAATCACTGCCGTGTGTTCTGTCTCCTGGCTGGATCCTGACCGATACAGCCTGATTTTGTGCTAAGTAAGAAGCCACTGTTACCACGGAGAAGAACCCAGAGTAACTTAGGACACCCAACCACTCGACATTCCGCGACCTCTAGCATCTCTCTCCTTCCCTTTCCTATTGCCTCTTCCTCTTCTTCTCATTTCTGGGCACTTCCTTCATCCTTTCCTGGCCTGTCCTCTGTTCATGCTGACAAGCCTCCAGCCAGCTCAGGCCAGGCCAGGCCGGACACCGGGAGACCCACCTCATGACCTCTGGAAGCTTCTGCCACTCCAACAGGGGAGGAGGCTGTGGGATTAGACTGAGCTCATAACACAGGGGCACCCATATAGCAAAGTAAAAAGCAACTGATAAATTTCAAGAGGTTATAGCAGGAACCCAATGAAACACAATTCATTACTACTTATTTTCAGATAAATTGTATGTCCCATCACATTACAAAAGGAACTACAGGTCATACAAACTAGTCTCTAATGTAGGAGGCGACACGGAGCCCTAGGTTTGTCCTAGTCTCAGCACTTATTTGCCACTTGACTGTGGGCAAGTCGTTTAATATGTATAAACCTTACTTTCCTTGTCAGTAAAATGAAAATAAAGATGCCTGGCCTGATGAGCTTACAGTCAAATAAGGAAATAAGGCTCACAGTGAACTGGTGAGTGCTCCACTCCAGGATCCCAACGCCAGAGACGTGCCAACTCCACCACAAGGACATCACCCTTGTGCTGCAGGGTAAGGAATAGCAGGCAATACCGACATTTTCACTACATTTTTGTTCAAGATGAAAGAACATTAAAAAGAAGACTGAGACCCTCATAAATACAGTCAACTGATCTTTGACAAAGAAGCAAAGACAATACAATGGAGCAAAGATAGTCTTTCTTTTCTATAAACGGTGCTGGAACATCTACGTGCAAAAAAATGAATCTAGACCCTTCACAAAAATTAACTCAAAATGGATCATAGACCTAAATATAAAATAAAAAAACTATAAAACTCCTAGAAGACAACACAGGAAAAAACCTAGATGACCTTGGGTTTGGTGATTCCTTTTTAGATACAACCCCAAAGGCACAATCCATGAAAGAAAGAATTGATAAGCTAGACTTCATTAAAAGTAAAAGCTTCTGCTCTGCAAAAGACAATATCAAAAGAATGAGAAGACAAGCCACAGACTGGGAGAAAAGGTCTGCAAAAGACACATCTGATAAAGGACTGTTACCTAAAATGTATAAAGAACTCTTAAAACTGAACAATAAGAAAACAATCTGATTAAAAAATAGGCCAAAGATCGTAACAGACATCTCACCAAAAAAGACATACAGATGACAAGTAAGCACATGGAAAAATGTTCAACATCATTTATCATCAGGGAAATGAAATTAAAACAACAGGGAGATACCACTACACACCTGTTAGAATGGCAAAAACCCACAACACTGACAATTGCTGTGGGAATGCAAAATGGCACGGCTACATTGGAAGACAGTTTGACAGTTTCTTATAAAACTAAACATACTCTTACCATGATCCAGCAATCCCGCTCCTTGGTATTTATTTATCCAAATGAGCTGAAAACTTATGTCCACACAAAAACCTGCACACAGATGTTTATAGCAGCTTTATTCATAAATGCCAAAACTTGGAAGCAACCAAGATATCCTGCAGTAGATGAATGGATAAATAAACTGTGATATATCCAGACAATTGACTATTATTCAGTGCTAAAAAGAAATGCGCTATCAAGCCATGAAAAGACATGGAGGAAACTTAAATGCATATTACTACGGGAAAGAAGCCAATCTGACAAGCTACATACTGTATGATTCCACCTATATGACATTATGGAAAAGGCAAAACTATAGTAAAAAGATAACTATGTATATAACTATGTATATGTAAAAAGGCAGTAAAAAGATCAGTGGTCCAGATTGGGGCAGGTGGGAGGAGAGATGAACAGGTGGAGAACAGAGGATTTTTAGGGCAGTGAAACTACTCTGTACGATACCACAACGACGGACACATGTCATTATAAATTTGTCCAAACCCACAGAATGTACAGCACCAAGAATGAACCCTAATGGAAACTATGGACTTTGGGTGATTAGGATGTGTCAGTGGAGGTTCATCAATTGTAACAAATGTACCACTCTGGTGGGGGATGTTGATAGTTGGGGAGGCTGTTTTGAGGGCAGAGGGTATGTGGAAAATACCTGTTCCTTCCTCTCTATTTTATTGTAAACCTAAAACTGCTCTAAAAAAAATTAATTCTTTCAAAAAAAAAGAAGCCCAAGGTTTGAATCATGACCCTGCTTAATCCCGACTGTTGAATCTTTTTTTTTTTTTTTTTTTTTTTTGTGAGTAGATCAGCCGTGTGCTAACATTTGCCAATCCTCCTCTTTTTTTGCTGAGGAAGACTGGCCGTGGGCTAACATCCGTGCCCATCTTCCTCCACTTTATATGGGATGCTGCCACAGCATGGCTTGCCAAGCAGTGCGTCGGTGGGCACCCAGGATCCAAACTGGCAAACCCCAGGCCGCCGCAGCGGAGCGCACGCACTTAACCACTTGCACCAACGGGCCAGCCTCCCAACTGTTGAATCTTAAGACAAGTCACTTAACCTCTCCAGGACTGGTCACTTCACACTTGTAGACTGGGGGGACGACAGCATCACTGTCTCTCAGGTTTCCTGAGGTCAGAACCCCACTGTGAGTAATCTAACACAGCACAGCGCTCTACAGTGTATAGATAGGGTACTTCCAACTCAATGAGAATGGACGTGCAGTTGCACTGTAGTCCACAAAGAACCATACAAATATCATTTATTTCTATCAATGTCATTATTCACTTACACAACAGCAATGGAGAAAACCCATTTGTAGGATATGATTCAAAGAGATGGTAAATTTTCCAATTTCAAAGAACATTTTAGACACCTTCCTGGGCCTTCCCTCCCCAGCTCCAGCCCCACCCAACAGGGAAGCCCAGGCTGAAGCTCCTCGTCCACACCACAGGTGGGCCGTGTGTGGGCCTGGTGGGGAGGGGCAGGAGCAGCACTACCCCGAGAATCCAGCCTGGAGCATTTGAGATGGCAGGACAACAAAAGGAGGGGAAGGCCACACAACTGCAGAACTCCTACTAGCACGGCCAGCTGAGGAACTGAGTCGAAAATCCATATGATTACAACTATGTTTATAAAAACAAAAATCTTTACTTATAGACATCAAAATGTTACCCATGGTCACTTTGGGGAGGTAAAACTACAGGGGATCTGTCCTTTCCTCCAACTTTAAATTTTCTTTAATGTGTTTTATAATGAAAAATAATAAGACTTGGGAAGGGGACGGGTCTTGAACACAACATTCACCAAACACTACTGCCCCACAGTTTTCAGGCCCTAACCAGCAAGTGGTCTTTGAAGGGTTTTCTCGTGAGATTTTCAGCTATTGAGAACAAAAATGTGAACACAGAAAAGGTATTTTAACATCATAAAAATCCTCTGAGGAAAGTTTCTTTTTTTTTTTTTGAAACGAAACCAACTGAGCTAAGCGCCATCCTCCTCTCACCCAGCCGCAGATCCATCCTGCTTCCAAACCGAGCATCAGACCACTTCGCAGCATCAGACCACCAGCAGCACCACGGTGCTTCTGCTAAGCAAAGTCCTTTACAGTGATTCCTTCCCTCATGCTCCACAGTGAGCTCCTATGTGGGCAGACAAAGGCCCCAAAGGGGCACTGATGGATCTGGGATCTTTGGGGCAGTGCTACGCCAAGCATGGTCCCCCAACTGTTTGATGTCCATCTGCAACGAGCAAGGAGCTCCAGCCACTAGCCACTGTTGAGTTCAGCTGGCATTTTTTTCGTAGCAGGATTTTCTTGATGAAGGAAACAGTACAAGGATCAACACCACAGTGAAGCTCCCTGTCCTGAAGTGAACGGTCTCTGTGCTTCAAGAATTTTCTCACCTCGGACCCCGGGGTGAAGACTCTGGGCCAGAGATGAAATGGGCTTTGAAGAAGCTGCAGGGACAGGACCCTCCCAGGCACGGGTAGTCAGAAAGGGCAGGAAGGGGGGAGGAGGGCCTCACCCCAGGCTGTGAGAAGTCAATGGCCCTTCCACCACCATCGGTTCCGCCCAGACGTCCTGCCCAGGACCCACTGAGAGAGCAGGCAGAACCAGGGCCAGTAGCGCGGACGAGAGCCCAGAGAGCTCCCGGGCAAGACACAGACTGCAGCAGGAGCAAAGCAGACATCCTGTGACAGCCAACAGAGGCCACAAGGGCAGCCAGAGGAGGCTGGGACAGGGAACTTGGCATTAATGTACTGCCATTTCATCAGTAATTGCCTAAGCTATAAAACCAAGCTCAGTTTTACTGAACCACTCCTAACAGGCTTACCTTTTTGTCTTCCTTAGTCTTTCTAACATTTCGATGGGGACCAAAAATGTTTTGCATCCCAAAAGCCTTCCTGGACCAGTCCCTTTTCTGGACGCTGAGCAGGGGCTGTGCCAAGCTGCCCTCCATCCTGTAGCGGTCCGCGGGAATCTTGCTCATGGGAGGGGGCAGTGTGCCGCAGTTGACACTGGACCACCCGTCGGTGGAGTCCGTGTAAGACTCCTGGTCGCTGGCATGTCCGCACTGCCACTCTTGCAGGACGTGGACTGGGAGCCACCGCTGGCCAAAACCACCACCAGCGCCCATGGCGCCCCTCTTGGAAGGAGGAACTGAACTCCTCAAGGAGGCCGGGGGGACCTCCACATGAGAAGCGGGCCCTAAATGCTTACCGAAGTCCCGAAACCTGTCAGCCTGTGGAGTGGCCTCAAACGTGGGTCCCCCCTCAGGGTCGTGGGAGAAGGGCGCGTTCCAGGGGGCGCCCCAGGGCTGGGAGCCCCTGCCACCTGCACCCTCCCAGGTGCTGCTGCTGGCGCCATGCCTGCCCGAGCTGGCGCCCAGGTCGACCACAAGCACCCGGCTGCTCCTTTCTTCCTGGTTGAAATTCCCAATGCCGCTGTCACTGTTGCTGCTGGTGCTGGTGTTCTGGTGGGCATCCGCGTCCCCATCCGCAAAGGCCCGGGCCCGCACTCCCTCAATCAGCTCGCCCATGTCTCTGTACAGCACAGAGATGAACTGGAGGACAGGGAGAGAGGATGCTGGGAATTCAAGGCAGCCGTTGGTGTCGGGGTCGGCTGTGCACTCAAACCCAAACCGCCGAGCGATACCTTGATGGATCTTGTGATTGAACAAATCTGGATCCACCATAAACACGTGGCAGGAAGTCCGCAAGACGCCTTCATCCTCCTGTGCCAGGCTCCCATCATCACTCGTCTGCATGGTCACAAGCCCGAAAAACCTCCTGTCGTCCGGGCACACAGCGCTGAACGCCAGCTTCTCGGCTGGGTACTCGGCCAGGACAGCAGCCTTGTCGGTGCAGAGCTGCACGCAGTCATGCATGATCTTCATGGTTACTAGAGAATGGATTTTCTGCTCTGCCCGCAGGCGCCGCAGGCAGCCACGGATGGCCTGCAAACTGTCGGACTCCAAGTTGCAACTTGTGGAAGGAAGTTCAATAGAACCTAAGTAGCCTACAACCATGGCAACATTTAAAATACTTGCATCCAATCCAAAATCTTCATGATTCTCTAGTCCAATACTGAAAACCGAATCATCGTTAATAACTTTTGATATTTCCTCTTTAGAAAGCAGGCTGGGATTCCGATTATTTACATTTTCATGCCCAAGGTCAAATCGTGCAGTAGCCGACTCTGAAAGGGATCTTTGTTTCAATTTCAAGGGCTCTGAACTGCTTGCCCGAAGACTAGGATTTTCAAAGATCATATTGAAAATTCCACCAGACTGCATTTCTTCAACGACTCTCTCTGCTCTATTTATACCTAACGCTTTAGAATCAAGTTTGGGCCTCAGCCAGCCTTTTCCTTCATAAAATCCAACTTCTTCATCACTGGAACAGGACTCTAAGTGGCCGATACCTTCACCAATCACCATGTGTAGGACACCAGAACATTTCCCAATCAATTTCACTACATCTTCATGGGATGCTTTCTTCACGTTGATTTCGTTGACAGCAAATATCTGGTCACCAGCGCGGAGGCCCACAAAATCCGCAGGGCTCCCTCTCATGACACAGCTGAGCACGCAAGGCGCCTGACCAGAGAGGGTGAATCCGTACCCTGCTCTCCCTCGGGCCACCTCCACACTCCTCATGCGAGGGGGCGCCGTCCCATGCAGCGGGCGCTCTGCTGTGTCCCCTGCTCTATACATCTTGATGTGCTTCTACGACCAGGAGCATAGTTCATTATTCCAAGGGATCCATAGTTCAGGGAATGCTTGATGCTACCATATTTTTTCTTGAAATAATGCCCTAAGGAAGAAAAATTAATAGCTCATTATTTAAAAGCCCATATTTCTTTCGCTTACTGGTATTACCTAAACATAAAAAGATAATTCATAACAAAAACCATCATAGCAAGAGTCTCTAGTTACTACATAAATGTTAAAGTGAAAGAGAAGCAGTAAATCTTAAAGTCAGGCTAAGAATTTCCTTCCAAAGTAGAAAACATTTCCCAGGACAGGTTTTCTTCACAACATTGATCTCTCTGAGGCTAATCCCGCCTTGGGTTTGAGGAATACAGGACTCCAACAGAATGTGCCTCCTGGCACTCTTCTCCTCCCTGTCTGGATGGAAAGAGACCTCGAGATCCTTACTACTCAAAGTGTGGTCCAAGAACCAGCAGCCCGGCCTCCTGGGGGGCTCTCGGGCTCTTCCCCAGATCCAGTGCATCCAAGTCTGCATTTAACAGGAGGGGCAGAGTCAGAGTGAAAAAGCAGCGCTGGCTACAGACATGGGGTAGAAAGGCACTGGACGACCCCTGGTCCAGCCCCGTCTCAGATCACAAACCCCTGCCATGAGAAGTTTTTCCTCAGGAAAGGGAGTGAGCTTATATTCTCTCAAATTCCATGCCCCTCACTAATTTATTTTGAACATGGTACCATGTGGGGAAAACATTAGCCTGAAACGGCCTCAGTCAGTACTACAGAGATCACATAACGGAATAGATAAAACCACCAGAAAGAGCAAACGAATTTAATACTAACTTAATTATTCCAGGGGATGACTTGCTAATTAAAAGTATTGGTTATCATCGAAAACAAATCTGTGTCAGGTCCCCAAGACCTCCCCCAGGTTCAATGACTCACTAAGAGGACACACAGGACCCAGCATATAGTCATGCTCACGGCTCAGATTTATCACAGTGAAAAGATACAAAATGAAATCAGCAAAGGGAGAGGGCACATGGGGTGAAGTCCAGCAGAAACAGGCGCCAGCTTCCAGGATCTTCTCCTGTGGCATCACACGAGATGCGCTCAATTCCCCCTGCAGCACGTTGTGACAACACCTGTGGCGTGCTGTCCACCAGGGAAGCCCGTCAGAGGCTCAGAGCCAGGGCTTTCATTGGGGGCTGGTCAGGTGGGTCCCTGTGCCTGGCACGTGCCCAGCTCTGGACCCCCAGGAGGAAAGGGGCGTCAGCACAGACCGCACTGTTTGTTAGGGTGCTGGGAACCCTCCCGACATGCAGGCTCCCAGACGCCAGCCAAGGGCCAGGCCCGCACAGGCCTCTCAGGGCCCGGTAGTCAGGCTGCAGTGAGACGTCTTTTCTACACAAAACCCTTTCAAGATCACTTTAAAAAGCAATACAGCAAGCGTTTATGTTGTAAAGATCCAAAATATAATGGAGAATATGTTCTTTAAAGAGTGTATGTTTTTGAAATAATTGTTTTAAAGTTGTTAGAAGAAATTCTTGTGTCTCGGGATAAAGTTTCCAGTAACAGAAGCATAATTCAAAGTAATTTACACACACACAAAAAGAGAAAGAACTAGACGAAACGGAAAGTATATTATTAGATGACTCCAAGAGTAGCTTCAAAGATGATGATATGTAGGATGCATGTTTGAATAAAATTATTTTATGATACATAAGAGTGAAAAAATAACAATTTAATTCTAAATTACCATATTATTTAACATCTAAGCGGTGCTAAATTAATCATTTAAATATTATGACTAGACATAACTATTTAATATTCATCACTTAAAACGTATATATTAAAGTTGGCCAAGAATTTTATTTTAGGGTCCTCTCACTGGATCTTCTTAAAGGGTATGGTGGGCTGAATAATGCCCCCCACCAAATATGCCTAATCTCAGGACCCCATGAATGTCACCTCACGACCAAAGGGACCTTGCAGATGTGCTCGAGTGAAGGATCCTGGATGGGAGGTTATCCTGGGTTCTCCAGGTGGGCCCCAAGTAACGACAGGGTCCTTATCAGAAGGAAGTAGGAGGGTCAGAGTGAGAGCGGGGCACGCGATGACAGAAGCAGAGATTAGAGCCACTGGCTGTGAAGATGGAGGAAGGGGCCATGAGCCAAGGGCTGCAGGCAACCCCGAGAAGCCACAAAAGGCGAGGAAACAGATTCTCCCTTGGGGCCTCCAGAAAGAATCAGCTCTGCCTACACCTGGACTTCAGCCCAGTGAGACTGACTTTGGACTTCTGATCCCCTGAACTGTAAGAGAACACAGTTGTGCTGTTTTAAGCCACTAAATTTGTGGTAACTTATTTCAGCAGCCACAGGAAACATGTACAAGGGGAATCACCCTATTGGTGGGGGAGGGGGATAGAGGATATGCATGAAATAACCTGTCTGAAAAATGCTCAGACAGGATCTGGCTCCTGGCAGACGCGACACATCAAAGCGGCTGCTGTTCCCGATGTTACTGCAAGTGTCCGTTGTCACTGTGGACTCTCCAGGACAGAGCTCAGCGAGACCCTGCTGGTTTCCTCCAGTCACAGGAGACCTCCTGGCTTTCTCTTCCAAACAATAATAGATGCTGCCCCTATGAAGGAAATGATTTCCCAATTTTACATGCAGAGTTATCTTGTGATTCATCTGACCGCCACGGAGTCATAACACTGTACGACATACTATCGAATAACAGTCTTGTACATGGTTTACCCAAACGTTTCTCTTAGACTCTTACTGCCATGTCCCTCTAGTGATTAAAAATAAATTGTTTCTAATTCTTATAAGTAATATCTTAATATCTATAATCACATTTTATAAGTTCAGCCTATGGTCTAATTTTTCCTTAAACTGTATCAACTAACAGTAAAACTAGTGGGACAGACAATGAAATTCAAAAGAAACCATAGGGCACTAGTTGCCAACTTCAGCTGGTATTTCCGCCACCTGGGCTACTGACATGCCAGTTCCTGGGTCCCTCTCCTCCACCCGGAGGCTCTGGTTGGTAGGTCTGGGGAGGGGCCAGGAGCCGCCTGCTTTAACAGAGCCCATCGCACACACCTTCCCGGTGACTCTGATGTAGGTGGCAACACTTGGAGCACCCTGACCTGAGATCATCTGCTATGGGCTGAATGTGTGTGTCCCCCCAAATTCACACGTTGAAATGCTAACCCCCAACGTGATGGTATTTGGGAGTGATCAGGTTTAGATGAGGTCATGAGGGTGGAGCCCTCATGATGGGATTAATGTCCTTGTGAAAGAAGAGGAGACACAGGGTCTCTCCCCTGCTCTCTGCTTTCCTCCCTGTGAGGATACAAGGAGAAGACAGCCATCCATGAACCAGGAAGGGGGTCCTCACCAGACACGGGATTGGCCAGCATGGACTTCCAGCCCCAGAACTGTGAGGAGTAAACGTCTGTCGTTTAAGCCCCTCAGGCTATGGTATTCTGCAATAGCAGCCCAAACCAATGAAGACATCATCTAATCCAGCCTCCTCATTTTGCAGAAAAGGTAACTGCAGAAGGAAGTGCTTCACCCAAGTGACGGCTTCCCAATGGCACAGTTACAACTCAGGGTCTCCACTCTCCCCCCACTCACAACAAAGATCAGTTGATTCCTGCCATACTGTCATTCCTTCTCTCACTTGTTCAGACTATCAGGAGCTAGGAATACATGCCAGGTGCCATGACGGTCCCTACTCCTTTCCAAGGTCTAAGGCTGGTAGACAGAGTCCCGTTCTGAAGAATTTCTCCACTCACAGCCACTGAGTGAGTACCTACCCCCTTCCAGGCAGCATCCCAGCCCTGAGCAGCCAGCAGCCCCAGAGAGGGAGGAGCTAGATGAGGCAAAAGGCCTCACTCCCGAGCAGAACAGAGCGCAAGCCAGCCCCAGCTGTCCACTCAGCCCCCTGTACAGGGAGCAGAAGTCTGCTGGCAGATGAGACGGGAAAACCATGCCAGGGAGAGGTGATGAGCACGGCATGGGTCCACACAGCTCAGACCGATCTCTGCCCATGCAGAGTGGACGTTTTGTGAGGATGATACTCCAGCTCTCCATGATTGTGCCACCAAAGGTTACAGAAATTCACAGTGCAACAGGCCCTGAACTGAGCATGGGGGCCAAAAGACCAAAGCAATAAAGAACAGCGACAGTGCATGGAAACGTGACAGGAGGGAGAGAAACGGAGTACTTCCTATGAGGCAGAAAGCATCTAACACACTGAGGAGAAGGGGAGAATTCAGGAATAAGAAGACAAGAGTAATACTTGCAACAGGGAACCTTACACGGTACTTGGCACGGGCTGGGGCTGTTCTTGGGACTTTGCATATATTAGTTTGTGAGTCCATAAGCAACGTCACTACGAGGTAGGTACGATTATTATTCTCATTTTTGTGAGATGAGGAAACAGAGGCACAGAGAAGTTAAGTAACTTGTCTACGGGCTGCACAGCTAACTGGTGTCAGAGGTGGAGTTGGACCCTGGCTGTTCTCAACTTTCTCTATCCCCATGCAGAGGGAGCCTTGGGAGAAGCAGAGGTAGCCTTGGGCCAGAGAGAGCAGGCGCTGTCCACTTTCACAGTCCCTCCAACACTGGGGATGCCCCGGCAGCCTGGCCCCAGTCAGTGCAGGAGGCTGGTGGCACCATGCCACCTTCTCTGACTGGGACCCGCCCACCAGTAGACCCCTGCCCCTAGTACCCACCCCACTCCCTATCACTGTGTCACAGCAGCTATCTCCAACCACCGCCCTGGCACTGCCCGTGGCGCTGAACACCCACCAGGCACCACCTCCCCCCAACACCTCCCTTGGGGACATACACGGAAGACCCAATACATCCCCCATGCAGACACAGACACCAGGACGCCCCCTTCCCGTCCCTGCTTCCCAGCTGCCTCACCCTCCACCCATTCTAGCAGCCGGCCACCTGACCCCTGAAAAGCTCTCTCCAAGTCCGCAGCCACTCTTCCTGCTTCCCCCTGACCTAGACTGACCTGGGCCCTCCCCTCCCCAACACAGGAGGCCCCCATGACGCCACAGAGGATGAGCTGGCAGATTCTTGGCTCACCAAGGCCATTTCCGGGCCATCTACTGCCACAAGGACCGACGGCCTCACCATGCTATGATCCTTAAAGGGCTCCTTTAGCCCTGCTCATCACTTGACTCACCCTCAGTGCAGACTCTGCACCCCCGGCCAACGGTGCCACCGAGCACCAACTCTGTGCGGGAGTGGGCCAGGCACAGGGCTGCCACATGAGAGAACAACAGTCCCTTCCTTCGAAGACCTCTCAGCTCGGGGACAAGGGAACCAGGAGGCTGCTGACAGCAGCAGCTTCCTGAGGGGTGTGCAGTGTGACCTGCTCCCAAGGGACCCCAGGGGCACAGCACACCGAGCAGGGACCCTCCGGTGGTAGGCAGCCCCGCCCACTGAGCTCCACAGAGCAGGCCCCCTCGCCCAGGCGAGGACGCCTTCTCTGTGGCCCTGGCCCTGTCCCTCGAGGCCCCTTTCCTCTCTGAACTTCAATGCCCTCCCCAGGGGTGCCCCCACGGCCTAGCAACCGGCTGAGCACTCTCTCCTGAGCGACCTAACTCCGCATGTCTATACCCAAACACACCTGCTGGAAGCATCCCCTCCTCCTCTTCCTGGGGCCCTAACTTCCACCTAAGCTCACCCCATCCTTCTGGGCACCCAGGCAGCACTTCAGTTATCCCCAACTCGGCCTCATCACCCACGGCACACCTTCCCCCCACCCTGCCTTACCGTCTTCCTCTCCCCCACATGCTCCATCCATCTGGACGTCCCACCCCCAGCCTTCTCCGTCCCTCCACCTCCCCACCCCAAAGGCCTCCTCCTCCTCACTGCGGCTAGCCCCCTCGTGGCCACAGCCTGGCGACCACCCTCGGGCCCGCCCCACTGGCCCTGCTGCTTCTCCCGCCCCACAGCCCCTCCCTCCAGCCTGCCCTCCTCACTCAGCCTGCAGTCCACAGGAACGTTCCTGTCCAGCACCATGTCCTCTGCCCCCACCTGGGGCACCCCACCACGTAGGAACTGACCGTGCTTTCTCCATAGCACATGCCACAGGGCTGGTACACCACAGGGCACCTGGGTCCCTCTCCAAATTCATGCTTCTCAGCCCCCAAGGGGCTCTCAGCATTCCCGTCGACTCTACGACACTCCTCTGGCTGACTCAGATGCCACAAACCCACCCTACCTTCTAGACCCTGTGCAGGCTCCCCCTCCCGTTCTCCTTCATAGAGACGACACATGCCATCCCACAGGCCTCCGTCGCCTTCCTCGGGCCAGACGTCCAGTGCTCACACCCTCTTCCTACTTCAGGCCAGTTTCTCTCTCCCTCTCAAGGGGACCATCCACTGGCTTTTTAAGTACCCAAGCCTCTCTAAATTTAAAAGGAGAAAAGACCCCCACTTGACTCCTCATCTGCAGGAGCTACTTGGCTTCTCCCCTTAGCAGCTTCTCAAAGGTTCAGCCACACTGGGGTCTCTGTGCCTCACCTCCCACCCGCTCCCTCCCTCTCCAAACTGGCCTCTAGCCTCCATGCCTCCACACGCTCTCACTCTGGCTACCGAGGACCCATGGAGCTGCGCCCGACAGACACTTTTCAGTCTCCCTCCCAACCTCTCTGTAAACTCAACATGATGTGCCTCCCCCTCCCGCAGCCTCCATGGGGCAGCAGCCTCTCCACTCCCCTCTAAGTGTGGGGTCCCCAAGCCCTCTCCCCTCTCCCAGGGCAATCAGACCCACCCCAAGGCTGGGGTCTCCCATGTGCTCATCTTCTGCCCACATCTCTCCTTCAAGCTCAGGGGGACCTCAAACTCAACAATCAAAACAAACTCTCTTCCCCAAAGCTGCCCCTCTCTCAGTGACAGGCTGCCATCTCCTCAGAAGCACAGGCAGGGGCAGACACAAGACGGGGCTCCCAGAGAGATTCTCAAAATCCTAATCACAACATACGGAGATTCAAAAAGATAAGGCCTCAAGAAAAGGCTATCACAAACAAGGAACAACCATGCGAAAAGAAAGCCGACAAAAACCCACAAACAACACAGGGCTGGAGGATAAATCCAGGGCAGCTTCCCCAGCAGAGAGAGGGACCAGGAGACGGGCACCCCACAGAAGAGCTAGGAGACCACGAGGGGCAACCAGGAGATCCCGAGGGGAGAAGCGTGGAACAGAGGGGAAGAAAACACAGGGGTAAATTCAGTGAAAAGTCTGTTCATCCGCACTGCATCACCACAGAGGGCAGCCAGGAAGGGTTTCCCCCAATTTGTAGGGTGTATGTGGGGTTGTATGACTTAAATTGTAGATTATGTGGAAAACAAAATTTTCTTTGGAGAACCTTGGAGGCAACTGAAACTGAAGCCAGATTTTAGCATTTGGTGGGATGTTTGGCCTCAAAGACTTAAAAAAAAAAAAAGTGGGAAAGGAGGACTGAAAGAAACTGGAAGAAACAGCAGAAGGATCCTGCAGCCACCAAAACAAAGGGAAGACTCCCCAGCCCCACCGCCACAACTCAGAGGACACAGGCCACTGTGCTCAGGCCCCAGGACAGAGAAAAGCACAGCGGCTCATCACAAGTCCCAAGCCACCAGTTATGCCAAATCTCAGGGACTGGTTTGTAACCAGGCTGCTTCTGCACAAGCAACTGGTTATCACAGCCTCAGGGGACAATGGGTGGATGGGGGAGGGGATGGGGGGATGGGGGGATGGGGGGATGGATGGATGGGGGGATGGATGGATGGGGGGATGGATGGATGGATGGATGGACTGACTGAATTCATTAGTCATGGTCAATGTTTGCCCAATAATACCTGGTTAGCTAATTGGTCCAAAGATTAATGGATCATTTCCCAGAGCTGCAGAAAGATGGGAACTTTTAAATTCAAAGGGCCCACCAAGTGCTAAGCAGAGTAAATGGAAAAAAACCCCATCAAATTTTCAGAGAGAAGGACCAGAATCTGCCAGCAGACATCTGAGGACAGCAGAGCCCAGCCCTCGAGGTTCCATGGCTTCTCAGGTGCTTGCTGAAGAACAAACACAGCAGCAGTGAGAAGGCAGCAGGCAGGTGAAGGCCAGCCATCCCGCTGGATGACACAGGCCGTGCCCACAGTGTGCCTGCAGACTGGCCACGCTGCCCAGGTGCAGCCAGCACCCCAAGTACCCGCGTGAGTGAGCCATGTTGTTAATCCCATCCCCAGGACTTCAAACCTGTGACGGCTCTAGAATGTGAGCGTGGCCAGAAAAAGCAGCCTGTGCAGTGTCTCCATTTCAGTCTGATGGTCCACCTAGAGGAGGGGAGGTGCTGCAATGGCACGCTTTGTGTCTGCATCTGTCCCACTGCGACTCCTGTCAGGATGAACTGGACATCCCTTATCTGGGAGCACAGTCTCCTATCAATACCATTTGTTTGACTTCTCGGGCTGTGTTTCTTTTTATTCACCCACCACACAAGCTCTAGCCCAGTGCAGGGCTGCCTTGGGAGGAGCTCGGCCCCTTCCCTCATGTGAAGTCAGCAGAGGCACCTAAATCGTCAACCAACTAGACAGACAGGTACAATGCGGGCAATGTTCCCAGAACAAGCCTCCAATATCTGATCACACGTCCTGAACTCGAAGAACCCGATAAACACCAATAATGCGTAAACAAGCCCCCGTGCATTTCCTCTGCCCAGGCCCCCAGACATCCTAGCAGGGTGGGCTGGAGCCCAAATACACCAGGCAAGAAAAATGTCCCATGCTGTCCCTAAAAGATTTCTTGGACTTTGGGAACGAAGAACGAAGCGCCCTTTTAAAAGGACTGCTGGACAGGCAGTACCTTCTGAGTGCAGAATTTAACACCCCTCCCCTACATACCAGAGGCACTAAAATAGCTTTGCTAATACAAAGGAGCAAGCTGCTGGTTTGTCCATGTCCATTCTACAAATACTTAGGAGTGCCTTCTCTATGCAGGCACCATTCCAGGGAGAGGGAACAACAGAGACAACGGGGCCTACCCAAGGGGAACCTATCCTGGGGGAGCCCATCCTGGGGGAGCCCGTCCTGGAGAGCCTGTCCTCGGGAGCCCACCCTGGGGGTGCCTGCCTGGGGGGGCCTGTCCTGGAGAGCCCACTTTCAGGCGGGCCCATCCTGGACAGCCCATCCTGGGGGTGTACCCCCGGGGGAGCCCAGCCTGGGGGAGCATGCCTGGTGGAGGCTGTCCTGGGGAGCCCATCCTGGGGGAGCCTATCTTTTGGCTGTGCAACAACAGCTCAGACAGAGTCCAGCAGACTGTTCCAGGCAAGGCCCTTGGACTGAGGAGCTGGATCCCAGAGGCCCAGCCCTGCACTCTTGCGACCATGGTCAAGTGACGACCTTGGTCCCGTGTACAGCAGAGAGCACAGAGCCCCTTTACTGACATTGTGAGAATGAGACAAGATCGCACACAAGCCTGGCAGAGGCTCACCTTCCACTTCAGCTGTTGCTGTCACCCTTGCTGGTACTCCTCCATCCCTCTGAGGGACCAGCGTTCTGCAGTGTGCACCCCCTGCTGCTGGGGGTCTGTCCCCACCACGCCCAGCTCCCGTCCAGGAGACCCTGCCTGAGCTATGACAGGGATCGGCAAGGGTGTGATGCATCAGCAAATTCCAGCCCTAGGAGCAGAACAGCAAGTCACACCTCACGGCTGCGGTGGAAGGCGAGGCATGTCGTCACAGAGCACAACCATCATCTCACACACTTGAGCTAGATGGGTGGGCGTGAACATAGGGGCTCGCCCCACCGCCCACGTCAATCAACAACAATTTGGATCAGTACCAACACAGAATAGAGAGTGAAGGGAGGAAAGGAAACCAAACATCAGAAAACTGAGAAAATCCACTCTGGCACATTTCTGAGTTCCCTAAAGTGAAGCTAGAATCCCACTCTCATTCCCTGTTCCCAAATTCCATCACCCCTTAACCCCTTATCCCCCTTTAACCCAACCCAGCTCTTCCAAGGCAAGCTGTCAGCCTAACTGCCCAGATAATCAGGCAAGAGATGCAGAACTTTCATCCACCAAAGTCCCTGGAAACATCACAACCCAAACAGAAGCAGAGTGCCCTGGTGGGCTGGGCACATGGATAGGACCATGTGATGCTCCCGGCTCACGTCATCTTCCAGGTGTGTGACAGGTACCCTGAGGGGTGGTCCTGAGGTTCCATTGCCAGAGCAGACTGATACCTATTTATATTTAAGGAAGGAAACAATCACCAAGAGTTTTCAGACAAGGCTAGTAACTGATTGATGAGCATATGGAAAGCCCAAAAATGAAAATCCAATTATACTAAACTAATCCTAATGACATAGGAGAGGGGAGGCACTGACAGCCCATGAGCACAGCCTCCAGGTACCCCTCTTCACCCCACCTGCTTTCCTCCTGCACGCTGAGCTGTTCTCCCTGGGAGAGCTCGCCTGCATCTGTCTCCTCCTCTCCACAGCTCCTCTAAACTCCTGTCATCATCGTCTCGCCTCCTGCCACCTGACTCTCCTCCGAGGACTCCACCACCCACACGGACCCTAAATGTTCCCAAAAGCCAACGCCTCACCTTACCTTCCATTTCTGTGCAAGGCAAAGTCCTAGTGCATGTGAAATCAAGTGAAAACTGCTGTGTGTGAGTAAAGGTATAAAAGAGATAGACAAAGCCCCTTAAAGAGATTAAGGGTGTGCCTCACAGACCCTCTCATTGAAGAACTGAGCCTCTAGAAGTTCACAGGCACTGTCCCTCACCCTTCAGGAGCCCAAGGTAGAGAAGGGCTTATCTCAAAGAGATTTGAGGGATGGTTCTTGTCTGGTGGAGTGAACACCAATGAGATTCACAGGAGGCCCACAAAGTTTTCCAGAAAACTGTATCAGTAAAAACACTGCCAGCCTGGACTGAAAGGGTCAGAGGTGGTAAAAACTGAAACCTGAGCACGGGATCCCAAAAATTCTACTGGAGGAAGCAGGCTGAGAAAACGACTCAATTGCAAACACATGCTATCTTTCATGGAAAGGAAAAGATGACAGAGAGAGAGGAATCAGGAGCCCAGAAGGCAGAGTGAGAGACACTGCCCCAAATCTCAAGACCTAATCAAGGAACTTCCAACATTTGCCAGGCTAGATGTCAGAATTGCTATGCACTTGTGACTCCTTTACACCTCCCATTTTCCCTTATTTTGGGCAGGAGTATCTACAGTGGATATCCTATGTCTGTCCCAACATTGCATTTTTGGTGTGGGTGGAGGGGCTGATAGCTGGTCACTTTAGTTCAGGTCTATGTATGGAGAAGTGCACTCTAGGAGCTGTACTCAAGAAACTTTCAACAGGGAGCCTCATCCATGCCTGGAGCTGATTTAGGTGATTCTAGATTTTGAGCTGATGCTGTCATGGCAGGAACTTGGGGGGAGTGTGTTTCGTATGCGGGAGGGACATGAATCACTGGGGCCAGGGCCCCAACAATTTTGCCTCCTAGTAGGCCGCCTGTGGCAGTCCCCTCCCCTTGAGTGTGGGCTGGACCTAGCGCCTTACTTCTAACAAACAGAACACGGCAAAAGTGGTGAGATGTCACTTCCAAGACAGGTTATAAAAACACTGTGGCTTTTGTCCTGCTCACCCTGTGCCTCACTCACTCTGAGGGAGTCAGCTGCCAGGCTGTGAGCTGCCCTATGCAGCAGCCCACATGGCAAGGAACCATGTCTCTGGCCAACAGCCGGCAAGGTCAGGAGGCTTGCCAACAGCCACATTAGAGACCTTGGAAGTGGATCTTCTGAGGCCACCAACTACCACGTAAGGAAGCGGATCCTCACCCACCACAGCCCCGGCTGATATCCTGATCACAACCTCGTATGAGACTCGGAACAGAGGACCAGCTAAGCCTCACCCCACTTCCCGACCACAGAAACTGTGAGATGACACCACTCGTAGTCGTGGACTGCTGCATTTGGGGAGCGATCTGTTACACAGCAGTAGATAACTAATGCACCACATAATGCAAATATCAATGTTATCATTTGATGTGTTACCACTCCTGCTATAAATACATACAAAATAGCACTACATTTATTTCTAGGCAGCAATGCATGATTAAATATTTTTTTAAAGTGTTTCCTCAATTTAATCTGTGATGAGGTGATTAAGGAAATCATGCTGTATACACCAGAGATGACTACAGAATGGAAATAAATGGCTAATAAAAACAACTTACCAGCTGAAGGCCATCCCTCTGAGAACAGGAACAAGACAAGGAAAAAAAAACACTACAACTGGACGACGACCTAATCACTCATAACTCACGAGCTAAACACAGCCCCACTTCACAAACGAAGAAACCAAGGCTCAACACCGTGCCTACAGTCATGACTGAAGACGGGGTTAGGATTCAAACCCAGGGCTGCCGTACTCCAGTCTGGGCTCTTCGCCGCACCGGCTGCTCCCTTTCACCAGCAGCATGAGAGCAAACGTCTATGCAGAAACTGACCTCCTTTGGAGTACTTCTGCTAACGAAAATTTGCCAGGTTTTCAAAGAGTCTCTCAATTCCTTGGCAGCTTTATCTTCCAAATGTGAACATTAATCTTAAATTGAGGAAGCAGAACAGCAGCTACCAAAATTATTAGTAGGCACGGTTGTTGAATAATTTATAACAGGCTGAAGAGAAGAGTACAATGTATAAAATGTTCCAGGTCAGCATTTTGTTATTAAGCAGAGTTTTTGCGTGAGTTTTTTTTAAATGTCAACTCTTGAGGTTTTAACACCTCAAGCCCAAAGAAACCAAGAGGCCAAGCTGCAGGGACACGTATCTGATGCCTGGGTTCTGGTCCCCAGGAGGACGCTCTCTTCTGCCTTCCCAGTCAGTCTCCGTTAGGAAGAGTCAGTTCATTGCTGAGCAGCCACACAGCAATTAGGGATGGAGACAAGAATTTACTCAAACAGTAAAGCAGCTCTTGGAATTAGGAAATACAACAAATATAAATAATCAGGAAAGAGGAGAAAGAAATAAGAAAGGGAGAGAAGAAATTAAAGACTGGCAACTTTAAGAACATTTCATTTCTGTGAAAACATCAGAAGAATGTACACACAATTATTACTCACAGTCTAATAATGTTAAAAGGAAATGGAATTCCAAAAATAATATAAAGTTGAAGAAATACATTTACACTAATGTCACACTTACCACATAAATAAAGTTTAAAACCCTAGCTTTAAACTCATCTGGCTCCTTCTTCCTTCAAGAGAACACATTACATGCGCATTTTTACAGCAGCAAGCTATCATACACGGGGTGGGGAGGAACCCAGGCCCAGGAAGACAAACGCAGCTTAGCTCCCCTCACCTCTCCGGCCCCCCAGGACAGCTCAGGCTGCAGAAGAAGGAGAGGGACTGCCCCCAAAGGAAGGGAGACCCACGGACCCCGCAAGCGCCCAAAGCCTCAGAACAGAAGAGCCTGTGGGAACAGGATACCTACACCACTGCCTGAATATTTCATCGCTGGTTCCCAGAGTACCCGCACAGGAGAAGGCCTGACACCAAGCAGCATCGCTAACCTAGCGCTTTCTCTTTTTTTAATGCAGAAGAAAGTCTAGATTTAGCAGAAAAGATATTATTTTAAATTACAAAGGTCCATTTTTCTGGTTCAAAAATATTAATATATTGTATCTTTCTGAGTGATTCTCCTCCTTTGTAATGTAAAGTTTACATCAAGCAAAATCCACAGGATAACCAATGAAGAGAAACAAATGTTCACAAGCTCTCTCATCTAAAAGAAAGAAAGAAAAATCTAAGACCTCCAACGATTGGCTGGGTTCACACAATGCCCTGAGGATGACACAGACCACCTGCAGTCTCAAGGGACTCAAAAGACACACACATTGCGAATCAGGCACCCAGGTCCAGAAGAACCATCTCCCAATCACACACGGGGCCCCAGTCACTGGCCTGACCCAGGGACTCTTTCCTGTCACTTTGCATTACAGACAGCCCCCCCTTATCTGCAGTTTAGCTTTCTGCTGTTTCAGTTACCCTCGATCAACTCTGGTCCAAAAATACTAAATGAAGAATTCCAGAAATAAAAAATTCATAAGTTTTAAACTGCGTACCATTCTGAGTAGTGTGATGAAATCTCACGCCATCGCCTCCAGGACATGAACCATCCCTTTGTCCAGAGGATCCACGATGTACACGCCACCTGCCTGTTAGTCACTTAGTAGCCATTTTGGTTATCAGAGCGACTGTCACGGTATCACAGTGCTTGTGTTCACATCACCCTTATTTTATTTAATAATGACCCTACAGCGCAAGAGTAGTGACGCTGGCAATTCGGATATGCTGAAGAGAAGCGCAAAGTGCTTCTTTTAAGTGAAAAGGCGAAAGTTCTCAACTTAATAAGGAAAGAAAAAAAATCAAATGCTGAGGCTGTTAAGATCAATGGTAACTTTTACTACAGTATACTGTTATAATTGTTGTTTTATTCTTAGTTATTGTTGTCTCTCACTGTGCCTAATTTATAAATTAAACTTTATCATAGGTACATACGCATATGAAAACACATAGTATATACAGGGTTCGGTACCACCTGTGGTTTCAGGCATCACTGGGGGTCTTGGAACGTACCCCCCATGAATAAGGGGGGACTAGTGTACTCTCCAATGTGTTGTGCTTAACAAAGATACCGAGGTAGGTGCATTTTGAAGTAACTTTTTGTTCACATTAAGAACTTTCTACACACGAAGGAATTTAAGAAAGGTCTCAATTAAGGAAAGAAGCAGCTCAGCAGAAGGAAGGCGGCCAGATACCCAGGTGGGAGATGGCAGTGATCGCAGCGAAGATAGGGGGCAGGAGACAGGGCGAGGAGGAGAGGCTGGCTGGGGGGCCTGCCAGCACCCTGCTGTCCCTGCCACCAGGCAGGCCAGAGGTCCAGCGCTCAGCTCGCTCCCTCTCCTGCTCGCACCACGCCTCCTGCTGCACTCCTAACGCCAACTCGCTTTCCCAGCAGGTCACCCTGCTCGACCGCGTGATGCTCCCCTGCTCTCATAGGATCCAGCCTTAACCCCCCAGCCTGCCTTCCAAGGTCTCCCTCACCAGGTCCCAGCCCAAAACTCAACGTCCACCTCAGGCAGATCCATCCACATTGCCCCATGATTTTCCTGCTCACTCATTCATTTGCTCACTCATTCATTCACTCAATAACTGTCAAGTGGCTTCCACAGCAGCACCGGGTAGACAATTACAAACAAGAGACCAGTGATGGCCCTGTCCTCCCAGGGCTAGCTGCCCCTGGGAGAAAAGACAACTCAACAGGCCAATGCCACCACACACGGAAGGTCCGGGAGACACACAGGAGGGCATCCACAGTCCTGACTCCATGTGAGAAATTACTCTCCCATGAACATACCCTCTCTCCCTCCCTCCACTGCTCCTTGGCTCAGCTCAGACCCCACCTCCTCCTTGAGAACCCCTCCAACTTCTCCAATCCTCACCAACCCCCCAACCAGACCAGTAGGCCCCACTCTCCGGCTGTGTCTGCCATTCATTCATCAGCCCCTCGCTTCTCACCACACAGCCTTCCTTGTCTAAGGTAGTGCTGTGGGCACACACACAGGCATTGGTACACACACAGGCTCTGGGTACACATGTGGGCTCTGTGTTCACACACTCTGAGTACATATGCGGCCTGTGGGTTCACACATTTTGAGTATACATGAGGGCTGTGGGTACGTACACTCTGAGCGTACAGGCAGGCTATGGGTACACACACTCTGAGTACACATGCAGGCTGTGGGTTCACACACTCTGAGTGTACAGGCGGGCTGTGGGTTCACACACTCTGAGTACACATGCAGGCTATGGGTACACACCCTCTTGAGTATACAGGCAGGCTGTGGGTACACACACTCTGAGTACACACGCAGGCTGTGGGTACACATGCTCTCAGTACACATGCAGGCATCAGGACAAGAGACAGGTTTGAGGGGAAGCACTGTGAGGGGCAGGAGGACCCCAATCTGTGAGCAGAGAAGTAGAGCCTGGCAGCATAAGAAGCTGGAAGGAACTATCAGCTCAGGGTCCACCTGCCACAGAGGTAAGATACACACAGGTTGTGAACTCCAGAAATCCTAACTGTGTGGAAGCACGGCACCAACCAGAAGCTCAGACAAAGGCCAGGAGCCAAGCCCCACCTTGCTCCCACCCAGCCCCACACTGCCAGGACTGAGCCCAAGGGGGCTCAAAGAGTCAGTCAGCGGGCAGCCCCGCCCGAGAGCTCCCGGCTTGCTCCGGGCACCAGCCTGGTGATTACCAAACTTCGGGAAAAGGAAGGAGGACAAGCTGCAGCTACCCCCTGCCAGGATCTATAGCTGACTGAACCGCGGGGCGTTTTCTGATTCCAGAAACAAATTCTAGCTCAATAATCTTGAAATACTGAACGTTAAACCATCCCAATTTTCCATTCCCATTATTATTTGACTTTCCCTCTTTATCTCAACTTAATATTTATTTCTGTTTGTGGTTTTTAAACCTGGGCAAAGTGGGACTGTAAATAGAATTGCTGGATTCAGCAAGTAAAAATACAGTTAAATTTGAATTTCAGATAAAAGATGAATAACGGTTAGCAAAAATATTGCACAGCATATTTTATCCAGCAAATCTACGAAGGGACCGATGAGGCTGCGTTTCCTGCAGGGCTGTGCTGCAGCACTCACGGCCCGATTCAGTCTCCCTGAGCTCCTCCTTGCCGGAGCCCGGCTGTCTCCCATTACCCCCATCACCCCTCCCGACAGGAGCAGACCAAGGACAGGAGGGGGCAGGCCAAGCCCTGGGTCCCTTGCCCTGCCTGACCCCGGCCTCACTTCATCCCCTGCCCTCACCTGCCTCCTCACCGCACCCCCAAACGCGCAGGAAAGACTGAGGACAATTTTCCTCATCAACAAATTGGTCTTATTTCAGGCCTCCATGAGATCCTCTACCCACACAGGAATTTGGTCACTCCCTATGGGATTCGGAGGAAACAGCAATGGAGCAGAGCGCTGTATTGTCCTTTGTCTAGTCTTTCACTAGGGCTGAAGGCACTCTTTCTGCTTTCTGTGTCTTTCCAGTTACTCTGGGGAAGACAAGAGAATCTGCAAATGCACGAAGTCCTGGGTGTCCCCTTTAGCATGGAGCGTGTGAGGAGAAGGTGCGAGCCTCAGTCTTGCCCACAAGGCGGCCGGGGACAGACCCCATTCAGAAGCAACAGAGGCAGGGTGGCCAGAGGAGGTCATGTGAGCAGGAGGCCCCATCCCGCCTCACGACCCCACATGGCTCCTCACCCCAGGTCCCGGCAGGGTGTCTTAGGCTGAACAGTGGCCCCAAAGAGGTCAGGGCCTAATCCCCAACACCTGGAAATGTGACCTTACTTTAGAAAGGATCTTGGCAGATAGGATTAAGTTAAGGATTTTGAGATGGGGAGATGATCCTGGATTATTCAGGTGGGCCCGAAATGCAATCACAAGTATCCTTATAAGAGGGAGTGCAGGGGGAAGCTCAGACACCAGGGAGAAGGCCACCTGAAGACAGAGGCAGAGATTGGAGCCATGCGGCCACAAGCCCATGACTGCTGGCAGCCCCAGAAGCTGGAAGAGGCAGGAAGGAGCCTCCCCTAGAGCCTCAGAGGGAGCACGGCCATGCCCACACCTTGATTTAGACTTCTGGCCTCCAGAACAGGGAGACAACACATTTCTGCTGTTTTAAGCCACCCAGTTTGTGGTGCTTTGTTACAACAGCCATAGCAAACTAAACAGGGGTGGGCCCAGGGAACCCTCCTCCTGCTGGGGCCCAACTGCCCCACCCTCACAGTGGGGAAGCTGACTGGCTGCTAATTGCTTAACTCCACAGAACCGTGCATCTGTTTGGACTCCAGGCAACTAGGGATGCAGGGCTCTGGCAAGCAGGGCAGTCTGGGCACCCCAATTTGCCCAAATGCCTCCCTGGGAAAATGTGTCCCAGACTTGGCTCTGCTGGACTATGCTCAGGAGGAGCCACGGAGCCCATAGCCTGGCCCGTAGTAGGGTCTTGAGATAGATGTGCTAAATGAAGGTCTAAGCTGCCCACCCAGGTACTTCCAAAGGCACATACCCACTCACGGCAACAACACTGCAGGCCTGGACGAGACATCCTGAGCACCATCGCTAATGCTACCGAGAACATCCTGTGTCAGACACAGTTCCCACCATTTTACACATACCATCCTAGTTAATCCTCACAACAGCCTCATTACCCCTATTTTACAGATAGAAACTGCGGCACAGAAAAGTAGTTTGCCCAAGGTCAAACTAGATAATGGAGGTGGGGTGAAGAATATAGCACCAAAAGGCAGTGATGTGCGTCTTTGTCTCTCACCCCACAGGAGGAGCCCTACGCCTAGCAAACTCGCACCAGGCCCAGGGATCACCCACCTCTGGGGGGGTCAAAGAAAAACAACCCTCGGGCCTGATCCCTAAGTGGCTCCCATCAGAGGAAGATGACGTAGAATGCAAAGCCTCTACTGCCACCATGCTCTTCAAATTCCTATACGTATCTAAAAAAGGCACGTGTCTGGGCTAACACTTAGAAGAGCCAGCCCTGGGCTTTATTTTATCCATGATTTGTCAAGGAAAAGCTTTCTTGCAGGCTACAGTGGCTTACTCCCTGATTACTTGATTCTCTAGATGAAAAACAAGTAAACCCCAAGATCAATGCCTGGCTACTAATCAAAGTGCCAGGAAGTCTACTAGTGAAGTGAAAAAGCTCACGCATTCTCCCATGCTACTAAATCAAGTTCCAACCAGGCACAAAATATAAAAACCAATTATTTGAAGGTACTGGAGAGCTATGAAAAGCAAGCAGGAAACAGAGGGGAGTTATCCCCTAAGAGAAGAGGGCTGCACTGGGTAAGACATGCATCTATACAAATGAGTGGAGCTCAGCTGGAAAGTCGCAGTCCTCTCAGCTTCGAGTCAGAGAGTGGAGTTGGGGCGTGGCAGGGTGACTAGAAAGTGAGGGGGACATCTCAATATCTCAGAAAGGAGGCTGGGGAGAGAGGAAGCCCTGAAATGTGTTCATACACTCTGCCCAGGCCCTTGGACAGGCGCTGAACTGTCCAGGCACAGGCAGACTCCAAAGAGCAGGAGGAGGCAGTGGCAGGCTGAGCACGCCACACAGAGGTCACAGTAGAGACTTCAGTTTGAGCCTAGAAAAATTAACCTCCAGAACAAAAATCAACACTCTTCAGAAAAAACAATACTGCAAGGGATCATCCACAATGTCCAGTACACAATCAAACATTACTAGATGTTCAAAGAATCAGGAAGACATGCCCCACAGTCAAGAGAAAAAGAAGTCAACAGAAACCGATCCTGAGATAACCCAGGCGCTGAAATCCGCAGAGAAGAACTTTAAGGCAGCTAATATAGTATGTTCAAGGATTTAATGGAAAATATGGTCACAATAAACAGATGGCATATCTCAGTAGAGAAATGGAAACTATAAAAAAGCAACTGGATATTCTAGAAATAAAAACTACAGTAACTGAAATTTGAAAACTCACCAAATAAACTTAAGAGTACACTGGAGACAGAAAAAAGGATGAGGTAACTTGAAGACAGATCAATAGAAATGATCCAATACAAAAAACAGACAAAAACTATTTCTAAAATGGACAGGGCCTGAATGCCCTGTAGGACAATATCAAAGATCAACCATAAATGTAATAGCAGTACCAAAATAAGAAGAGAACAAATGGGGCAGAAAAAATATTTGAAGAAACAACGACCAAATTTTTCCCAAACTTGGTGAAAAATTATAAACATATCCAAGAAGCTCAATAAACCCTGAGCAGGATACATACAAAGAAAGTCCTCCTAGGCACATCACGGTCCAACTACTGAAAGCCAAAGGCAAAGAGAAGAGCCAGAGAGCAGTGTCACCACACAGCACACAGTGACAGTGCGGCTACAACAAGGGCTAACTTCTCATTACTAACAACGGCAGCCAGAAGACACTGGAAAGACAGAGTCAGAGGGCTGCGAAAAAAACTGGCAACATAGAAATCTATATCTAATGAAAAGATACTTTAAAATTGAAAGAAAATAAAGACAGATCAGATAAATGAAAACTGGGAGAATTTGTCACTAACAGGCAAGAAATGTTAAAGGAAGCATTTCAAGCTGAAGAGAAATGATACCAGATGGAAACTCAAATCTATAAGAAGGAAGGAAGCACACCAGAAATGGTGAATATGTGGGTAAATATTATTCAATATTGTTTTTCTTCTCTTAATTCTTTAAAATACATATGACATTTTAAAGCAAAAATTCTAACACTGTGTTGTGTGGTTTATAACATATGTAGATATAGTACGAATGACAATAGCTCAAAGTGGAGGAGGCAAATGGAACTTTTATTATTATTACAAAATTCACACATTTTATGTAAAGCATTACAAAATTAACTCTGAACAGACTGCAGTAAGTTAAGATACACATTTTAGACTACAAAAAATAATGCAAAGAGGTATAGCCGAAAAGTCAACAGAGGAATTTAAATGGAATACTAAAAAATATATGTGCATATATATATGATATTTATGTAGGTATTATTATATATGTATGTACACACACACATGTATATATTCAGTTAACCCAAACCAGACAGAAAAGGTAAAAATGAAGAGCAGCAACAACAACAAAAAATAGA
This sequence comes from Diceros bicornis minor, assembly GCF_020826845.1. Classification (NCBI taxonomy): domain Eukaryota; kingdom Metazoa; phylum Chordata; class Mammalia; order Perissodactyla; family Rhinocerotidae; genus Diceros; species Diceros bicornis. Next base: position 2,618,089 of record NC_080747.1, on the reverse strand, counting down.
ACAAGTAGAAAACAGAGCAGCAGACACAAATCAGCCACGCTAATATCCACGTGAACCAGAAGAAACACTCTGCAATGAGACGAGGGAGGAATGAGCGGAGCAGATGACACAAGAGCGACAGCACGTGGACACTGCTACGGCCGAGTGACAGGTACGTGGGAGCTCATCACACTCTTATGTTCACTCTGTATCTATTCCAACATTTTCCATAACGAACACTTTTCAAAAATTAGATTTAAGACTATTCCAAATATTATTTATGGCCCACTCCTCCAAGCTGCTTTGGAAAAATCTGTGTTTATTGTTCATTTATTAGCTAATAAAAAAGTCTTCAATTTGGGGGATATTTAAATACTAAAAAATGTAAATGGACAAAACACTCACATTCAAAACCAGAAACTATCTGACTGGCTTTATAAGATGATTTTAAATATAAGGACACTGGGGCTGGCCCCATGGCTTAGCGGTTAAGTGCGCATGTTCCGCTACTGGCGGCACGGGTTCGGATCCCAGGCGTGCACCGACGCACCACTTCTCCAGCCATGCTGAGGCCGCATCCCACATACAGCAACTAGAAGGATGTGCAACTATGACATACAACTATCTACTGGGGTTTTGGGGCAAAAAAAAAAAAAAAGAGGAGGATTGGCAATAGATGTTAGCTCAGGGTCGGTCTTCCTCAGCAAAAAGAGGAGGATTAGCATGGATGTTAGCTCTGGGCTGATCTTCCTCACAAATAAATAAATAAATAAATAAATAAATAAATAAATAAATATCAGGACGCAAATAAGCTGAGAGTAAAAGAATGGAAAAGCTTTACCACGCAAACAATAAACGTGAGAAAGCTGGAGGAGCTGTCTTCACACCAGACAAATTCTAGACAAAAGCTCCATTCACCAGGAAGACAGAATCATCATAAACATGTACGAGCCTAATAACAGGGCTTCAAATACACAAACCAAACCTGAAAGAACTAAAGGCAGAAACAGACAAATCCACAGTCAATGTTGGAGATTTTAACATCTTTCTTAGCAAATGTTAGAACAACCAGAACACGCCCCCAACAAAATCAGTAATAATATAGGAGACATGAACACTATATAGTGTTCCTTTTATGTGCCAGGCACAACTTTAGGTGTTTAAATTCACCCATGAATAATACTGAGAAAAAAAATCTCTGATCTCAAGGAGGATACAGCCTAGAGAAAAACTGAAAAAAAAGAAAAAAGAAAAAGAAAACAATAAAAACTCAATTATCTTCTAAATGACAAGATCTTGCATCTCTAAATGAATAACAAGCTGTTATTTTTAAAAACAGAACAGGGGGCCAGCCCGGTGGCATACTGGTTGAGTTCCCACACTCCACTTTGGCGGCCTGGGGTGCGCAGGTTCGCATTCTGGGCGCGGACCTACACACCACTCATCAAGCCGTGCTGTGGCAGCATCCCACATACAAAGTAGAGGAAGATGGGCACAGATGTTAGCTTAGGGCTAATCCTCCTCAGCAAAAAGAGGAAAATTGGCAATGGATGTTAGCTCAGAGCCGATCTTCCTCACCAAAAAAAAAAAAAAAAACCAGAAAAGAGAAATCAGAATAAGAAAGAACTTTTGAAAAATAAAAAGGATAACAGAAATAAAACAACTAACGGGAGGGCTGGAAGACAATGCAAAGCAATCTCCCAAGAGCAGAACATCAAACAGATCGACAAGAGGAGAGAAAAGACAGGGAATCAGACGGTCAGCGCAGGAGGTCCAACCTCCAAATTAAACCAGTTCCGGAAAGAGAGGACACAAAAGTGAAAGACAGAAAGTTATCTGATTAACAACACAAAACATCAGTCCTCAGACTGCAGGGGCCCAGTTCAGATGAGAGATGAGAACACGGGGGAACAAGAGCAGCTCCTAGGAGCTCCCTGGGGCCAGCTCATGTATGGAGAACTGAGTCAGGACAGCAGCAGACTTCCCACCAGTGCTGGAAACTAAATACAGAGAAGCAATATCTTCAAATCCTGAGAAAACACTTTTCAGTAGAATTCTATACCCAGCTAAACTGAAAGTTAACTGAAGAGTAAAGGAAAGATATTTTCAAAATCACAGACAAAAGAAAAATTGATGTAACATTTCTTAGTCATCAATAGTATGGACTTCAACAAAATAAGGAGTGAGCCCAGATAGAGAACAGAGGGGTCAGAGAGCAGAGCCCGCACAGGGGAGAAGGGCCCGGGAAAATCCTGGGTCTCGTGGGGACCAGAACAGACTGGGGCGGGAAGCAGGGCTCTGGGAGAGGTCTCCCAACAACCACCACCACTGCAACAGGGGTTCGGGGGACATGGGCTGGATGTAAGGAAAAAGAGGTTTTTGCTAGGGCTGGACGAGAAAGTAGCTGCGCTCGATTGCACCACGTGGTTCAGTAACGAACAATTCTGAGCATCATAAAAAGGTAAGCAATGACCACTGGCTTAACCAACAGAAGATGATATGATTAAGTTGGGAAATGGAGGGAAAGGAAGCAGTGGTGGGGTAGAGAGGAGGGCTAAAGCGTCCTCTGCACCTTTGAGAAAAGTCAAAAGATGATGTCTAAAATACATACATTTTAAAACAGCAGCTTAAACAGCAATAAACCCCTGAGAAAACAGAACACTTAGGATGACTGCCTCTGGGAGACGGGTAGAAACAGGACAGGAGAATGCCCACTCTCTGATTTTTTAATCAGTACGGTTAGCTCTTCATCTCGTGTCCTGGAAGGATGACCAAGACCACTGCTAAGGGACAAAAATAAAATATAGAAAAAGATATATAAGTAGTATGGTGTGTAAGTGTGTCTGTGTATGTGAGTATCTGTGTCTGTATGTTTGTGTCTCAATAAATGACTGTGTGAACAAGGAAAAAGATGAGGAAGAACACACATCAGAATATCATCTGATTACAGGGTTGGGGACAGCAAGGCCATTGGAAAGGAGAGAGGGAAGAAAAACAGGACAAACTACATGTTTTCTTTGGGAAAGCTCTAACACAAGAGTTCTCTGCCTGGAGCACACTCTATCCTTCCTGGATGCATCTGGTGAACTTCTGGAATAGTGAACCCCCTGAAAAATCACAGGCAACCTTGTGTCTGTATTAAAATTGCATGTGTAGAATACACTTTGGAAGAGAGACTACAGTTTTTATCAGGTTGCCAAGGAGCTGGTGACCATTCCCCGCAAAAGTAAAGGACAAGTGATCTACCAGACTAGAACTCCTGCAAGGCTTATCTTCTTTCCCGGGACACCTTTCTCCAGGATGGCTCCAGCCTCTCCTCCAGGGCAGGGAATCCACGAGGCCTTTCCAGACACAGGAGCAGCAGCAGCCCCTGGGACAGATCTGCCCCACCCAGGGAAGGTGAGTGAGCCGGCTCCCCCTCAGCACAGAAGGAAAAACCAGTCCTTCCAAACATCAAGTCAGGAGCACTGTGGGAGGCTGCAGGAGGGGGCCCAAAGACATCAGGTCCTAGCCCCTGGAACTGTGAACGTCACCTCATAAGCAACAGGGACTTTGCAAGTGTGATCACATTAAGGGTCTTGAGATGGGAGACGATCCTGGTGGGCCCTGAATGCAATCAGGGTCCTCACGTGAGGGAGGCAGGGGAGACTGGAGGACAGGAGAGGAAGAGAGGAAGCGAGGATGGAAGCACGGGGAGCCAGGGCAACGTGATGCTTCACATGCTTCGTCTCGGTCCAGCCCCGTGAGACCCATTGTGGACTTCTAGCCTCCAGACCCGGGGGTGGGGGGTGGGGGGGATAAATTTCTGTTGTTTAAGCCACTAAATTGGTGGTAATCTGATACCGCAGCCACAGAAAACTCATACAAGCGCTAATTAGAAAGTAAAATGTTCACAGGAATTCCACCAAATTCAAAGAAAATGTAAAATGCTCTGTCCGCACCCCAGAACTCCGGGGCCGCACTGTGTGCACCCCAGAACTCCGGGGCCGCTCTGTCTACACCCACCACCCCCGAAGTGAGGAGTCTGGAACGGGAAACCGGTGTGGCGGCTGCACGGACGTTGCTGCAGTTAATGTCCAGAGCTGGGGTCTCTGGGGACAGCCTCTGCCACACGATGCGGCCGCCCGGCGGGACGGACGGACAGGAAAGTCAGGACCCCGTCTCGACGCGGCCCAAGGCCCCGGGCTCCGGCCGAGGTCCGAGCGAACGCGGGGCACAGCAGGCCCGCCGCGCGGCCCCGGCCCCGGCCCCTCCTGCCGCCGACGGCCGCGCCAGCCCCGCAGCGCCCCACACGCGGCCCGGGCGGGGTCCGGAGCCGGGCCCGCGAACAAAAGGAGCGTGGCCGGCGGCGCGGGGCTCCGGGGCCCGAGGAGCTGACCCGGCCGGCCGCCCCACACCCTCGGCCGCGCTGGCGGGGCCGGACTGCGGGGGCGAGCGCGCGCCCAGAGAAGAAAGAAAGCGGAGGCGAGGTGGCCCCGCGCCCGCCCGAACCTACCGGCCGCTCGCTCGCCGGCCGCGATCCGCTCCGCCCGCGCGCCCAACGGTCGCCGCCGAGCCGCCGCCCGGGGAGGGGCGGGGCCCGGGGGGGGGGGGGCAGGGGTGGGCGGGGGTCAGGGACGGGGGCGGGGCTGGCCCTGGGGAGGGGCAGGGGCGGGGCCGGGGGGAGGGGCCAGTGGGGGCGGGGTCAGGGACGGGGGCGGGGCTGGCCCGGGGGAGGGGCGGGGCCTAGGTGAGGGGCCGGATGGGACCGGGGGCGGGGCCGAGGGGCGGGGCCGAAGGAGGGTCGGGGAGGGCGTGGCCGTGGGCGGGGCCGAGGCGGGGCGGATCCGGGGGCGGGGCCCTAGGGCGGTCGCAGCCCTGGGGAAGGGGCCCGGGGAGGGGCGGGACCTCCAGGGGCGAGGCGGACGGGGCTTGGTCTCCAGGGGCGGGGACGGGTCTCAGGACCGGGCCGGAGTGCGCGCCTATGGGACGGGGCCTCCGGGTGAGTGGGAGCGCCCAGGGGACGGAGCGGCCCTTCGAGGCGGGACCTCCAGGGGCGGGAAACGGGGCGTGCCGCGGAGGCCTCTAGGGGGCGGGGTGTCCGGCGGACAGGATGGGGGCGGGGCTTCCAGGTGACGAGGGTAAGGAGAAACTAGAGGCCGGGCCTTGATAGGAGGCGGGGAGCCTGCGGGTCGGATCTGGAGGGCGGGGGCGGAACTTCCGCTGTCCGCGCTGAGGCGGCGGCTTCAGCTCCGGCTGTGGACACTCTGCGCCCGGCCCTGATCCCCGCCGGCACCCCCAGGCTGGATCCCCTCCCACACACCCCCGGCCGGATCCCCTCCCGCCCCGCCTGCTAGGTTCCTTCCCAGCCCGAATCCCCTCCCGGCTCTGGTCCCCTCCTACCCCAGATTCCTTCCTGCGGCCCCCGCCGGGTCCCCTCCCGGCCCAAGTCCCCTCCCGTCCCCCCCACACCGGGTCCCCGAAGGTGGGCGACGCATCCTCGGCGTCCCCGCCGCGGCCGCCCAGCCTCGGGGACCCCGTCCCCTCCTCCCGACTGCCTTCGGCTGACCTTGATGCTCACCCAGACTGCATTCCACCGGGAAATCTTTTCTTTTATGGGAGGGGAGCGGATGGGAAGTGTGGGGTCGCCCACCTGGCATAGTCACTCTTAGTCCTCCAACAGCTGGGAGAGGCCAGGCAGGCGGCACCCAGCACGACCCCGGCTGCGGTGGAGGCCCTGAGGGGACCTGTGCCCCTCCGCCTGTCCAGACACCCGCCTCTGTCCCCCCAGGAGGTTAACTTTCCACTTGCCTCCAGTTGGCTTCTTCCTCAGCAATCACTATTGCTTTCGAAATTCCGTTTCCCTTAGTCACAGTGACCGGCCAGAGCATTTTCAAGAAAGAGTCCAGTGGGCATTTACTGTACCATCTAAGTGTAGGGAAAAATCAAGCCCAGGACTCCTGACCAGTTGGGCCCTGAGTTTCAGCTAGGCAGCCAGCAGCCAAACCTGGCTGGAGCCTCCTGGGGTGTGTATTAAATCATTGTGACAAATCCTCCAGCCATCACACTTCCAGCCCCTCCACTGACTGGACAATCAGAGAATCTAGCTTATGCTCCATATTCCCTCCAATGCTCCCAAAATGACAGCAAGGGCAGTTTTCTCACTACCTGGCATGCTGTCAGTAAGCATCTTCCCCTTATATTTGCAAATAAAATACCCCAACAGCGTTTTGGAATGTGGAACTGGCAGTGGCAGAGTGTGCTGTCATTGGGGTGAGCTGCTCTGCTGAGCAGAGGGCAGGACATGGTGAGCTCTGAGGCACAGGGGCCAATTGTCTCTACAAGAGCACTGCTGCGGACTGAATGTGTCCCCCCAAAATTCATATGTTGAAACCTATTCCGGGGCCGGCCCTGTGGCATAGTGATTAAGTGCGTGCGCTCCGCTGCTGGTGGCCCGGGTTCGCATCCTGGGCGTGCACTGATGCACCGCTTATCAGACCATGCTGTGACGGTGTCCCATGTAAAGTGGGGGAAGATGGGCACAGATGTTAGCCCAGGGCCAGTCTTCCTCAGCAAAGAGAGGAGGATTGGCATGGATGTTAGCTCAGGGCTGATCTTCCTCACCAAAAAATAAATAAAAAAAAATAAAAGAAACGTATTCGCCAGTGTGATGGTGTTTGGAGGTGGGGCTTCTGGGAGGTGCTTAGGTCATGATGGTGGGGCCACATGATGGGATTAGTGCCCAGTTGTCTTCACTCCCCAGCCCAGGCTGACGGTCAGCCTCTGGAGCAGCGAGAGCCATGCGCTTGCTCCTATGGCACCTGCCCAGCGGCGACACAGCATTCCCACCCACGTTTCATCTGCTGCAGTGGGTCACAGCATCACTGCTGAGTTGGGAAGGTGGGACCCTTCCATGGGACTCCTGGACTTGCTCAACCTCACCTGTGCTCTGAGCCCTCAGCTGCTTGCCCAGCGGAGAGTGCTGGATGCTGCTTATCTGTGTCAGCTCGGCTGCTATAACAGAGCCACAGGCTGGGGGCTTATTCATCACAGTTCTGAGGGCTGGAAGCCCGAGATAAGGTGCCAGCAGATCTAGTATCCAGTGAGGGCCTTCTTCCTGGTTTGCAGATGGCCGTCTTCTCTGGGTCTCCTCACATGGCAGAGAGCAGAGAGGGGACGCAAGCTCACTTGTGCCTCTTCTTATAGGGACACTAGTCCCATCATGGGGTCCCCACCCTCATGACCTCGTCTAAAGGTAATCACCTCTCAAAGGCCCCACTTCCTAACACCATCACCTCGCGGGTTAGGGCTTCGACACATGAACTGTGTGGGGGACAAAGTCAGTCCACACAGCGCTGCTGCAGCGTCGACTAGCTCCGTTGGTCCTGCCGGCCTCGCAGAGGGACGTCTGGCACATGTGAGCCACAGCAGCTCTGCCACACAAGCCCAGCCTAACCAGACCCCACGTCCAGACCTAGAGGAAGCACTCGCCGTGGGGTGTGGGTCCTGGCTCCCTTCCAGTCCCCGCCCAGGGCCAATGAGAGACACAAGACAGAAGGGTCCTGCAGTTCCACTCCTCGCCCTTTCTCTCCCGTGTCAGGCTGCCCCAAGTAGGGCTGTTCCTCACAGTAGTCCAGAGACGTCCTACACTGCTGAGCCGAAGGCCAAGGAGCTGTGGCCGGCTCTAGGGACAGCCTTCCACTGCATTCCTCTTCCCTGCCTGGGGCAGCTCTGCCCTCCTCTTGAACCTCTCAAGCTTGGCCTCAGGCTCTGTTTTCTGGGGAACCCTGGCCAAGGCTGTTGGAACAAAGCACAACCCTTCTGGAAGGTAGATTGTCAGGAAGGGATTTCAGAACTGGATTCCTAACCCATGTGAAGACATGGTGGACCCCATGCTGGTGGTGGGTGGCATGACTGGCATGAAGCAACTCCACGGTCACCACTGAGGCTTTCATTCGTGGTCACCAGGACAAGGTGCAGGGCTGGGAGGTAAGTGGCTGCTGCAGCGGAGCAGGTGGGGCTCCTGGAAGCCGGGCTTGCTGGAACTGCCCTGACACAGTGCTGCAGAAGGAGGTGGAAAAGTCCAAGTGTTTGCCACGTGGGACCTGCGAACCCACAGCTGATGTTCCTAGGGAGGTCTCAGAAGACACTCCTTCCCCGAGACACTCAGTAGGGTACCATATGAGTCAGGGTGCTCTAGAGAAACGGAACCAATAGGATATATATGTAGGAAAAGATTTATTGCCAGGAACTGGCTCACACAAGTATGCAGGCTGAGAAGTTCCACCATCTTCTAGCTGGAGACACAGGAAAGCTGGTGGTGTCATTCCAGTCCGAGTCCAAAGGCCTGAGAACCAAGAGCACAAGGGCAGAAGATCTGTGTCCCAGCTCAAGTGATCAGGCAGGAAGGGTGAGTTCCTCCTTCCTCCACTTTCTGTTCTGTTCAGGCCCTAATAGATGGGATGGTGCCCACCCACCCTGGGGAGGGCAAACTGCTTTACTCAGTCCACAGATTCAAAGGCTAATTCTTCTGGAAACACCCTCACAGACGCACCTCGTGATCCAGTCAAGCTGACATGTAGAATTCACCATCACAGGTACGGATTCTACTCTGCCTGGTACAGACCCCGTCCACGCTGCTGGCTTCATGCTTTGTCTTTATCATTAATAGCTCCCCCTTTCTCTCCAGAAGGAGTCCCATTTGGGACAATAAAGCGTATCATCACCTAGCCTAAGAAATGTTCTCTGAGGAGAGCACCAGCGTATCTGGGGACATGGTGGTGGCTGTCCTCCGCAGGCTAAGGCTGACAGTGGAGGTGCTGCCACGGCTGATCCCTCACGTCAGCAGGGAGAGACGGTGGAGCTCCCTGAGTGAGCAGCCAGGCGGGCCCGACCTTCGGGGCCCTGTGGTGATGATGTGCCGAGGGCCGAGGGCCGAGAAGGATGGGCGGTGCACTAGGTGCTGGTCATTTTCCATACTTAAAGCAAAGGAGAGCTGGTGAGCAGAAGGCTGCGGTCAGCTGCCTGGGGGGAAAGCCACAACCTCTCCTCCATTTCCAGACCTCAGTTCAAAGGCCCAGAGCCTGACTAAGGGAGGGGGGACCCCTTTGCAGAATGCCCTGGAATGCCACTGTGAGTCTATATAGTAGGTATGTCCCCTAGCCTCCCCTTCAGGGACCAGGGGCAATTTGCCAGGGTAATTTGGTCCCTGGAAGGGGGAATGCCCAGATTTTTTGAGAAGTGTTCCTTTTAGGGTTTGAGCTGACACTGGTTCCAGGATAACCAAGCCCCATCCTGTCCTCTGCTTAGAGTCAGGGCTCACACGGAGCGTGACCAAGTCCATCTCACGGGGCATCAGTGGGTCTGCAGACCCCCGTGGGTGCTTCCCTGGCCCCCAAATGTGAAATTGGACAGATACACTACCCGACAGCTGGCCGGACCCTCCCGGCGATCCCTTGTCCTGTGGAGTCAGGGATCCTATGGGAGGAAGTCCCTGACCTGCTCCCATCCTGGCAAAACCATCCTTCAGAAGTCAGCCCACGTCCCAGATGGAACAGTTCAACAAGGACAGCCGTGCAGTCCGTGCTCCTCCCGTGTCCCAGTTGGTATACATGTCACATGCCATGTTTGGCTCCCTGCTCTGTCCAGAAATTCCCCAATTTACCTAATACTTTGTAATTAAAAAAAGGTTTTTTTCCTGCAAAAAGTAACTTCTCTGCAACTAAGAACGCTGACCTAGAAAAGAAGTCACAGAAGCCTCTTCTGGAGCTGGGTCGATCCAAGGCTCCCTTTCCTCCCACAGTCAGATATCCGTGGGGGAGGAGGCTCAAAGGCCCTGGGCCGCCCTCTGGAGCCATCAGTACTGGGGGCTGGGTTACCCATGCTCCTTGAACTCACCTGCCAGTGACTGCAGGTGACCAGCCCCACAAGACACCCAGGAGGTGGCTCTCCAGCACTGAGTGCTAACTCCCCTGTCCCCACGTTGGTCACCCGCCCATCTGACATTGCCCTCTACCTGCATCTCACCAGTGGCGAATGACGACCTCGGTCTGCGAGTCCAGGCACTGGGAGCTTCCCAAAGCCCGTGCTAGGCTGCACCCCCTAGAGGACCCGTGTGGCACCTCGAGGCCCGGATTCCCCGGCCGAGGTCTGAGTCGAAGACCTGGTTTGGCTCCCGGCTCCGAATCGTGGCTTAGCCCTGGGCAAGGCACGTGATCACGCTGCGCCTGTTTCCTCGTCTCTACAGTGGGGTAATCATAGTGCCCCTGTTGGGGGCTGTTATGAAGACTGGCTTAGCTAGATGGCGTAAACCGTGTAGAAATGCCCCTGGCACATCCTGGACAAGGTGCTAGACAAGCAGGAGCCATTGCGAGCATTTGCTCCCAGCCCAGCAAGGGCCCTCACCAGGTCACATGGCCAGTGGGCCCAGCCCAGGCCCGTCCAGCACCAAAGGCAGCACTGTGGCCCCTTGCTCATCTTCCACATTGTCCCCTGGGATGCAGGCGGCAGTGCTGGTTCAAGCCGAGAGAAGAGGCCCTGGCTCCCTGGTGCCCCCTGACTCGAGGCAGGCTGAGCCCCACTTGAGTAGTGGTACGTCTACCGCACCTGCTCCGTGAGCAGGAGAGAGTTCACTTAGAACTCCACGCTGCCTCCCCACTTCTCCCTCACTGCCTTCCCTTCCCCCTCACTGCCCCCCCACTGCCCCCCTCACTGCCCCCCGCTGCCCCCTCACTTCCCCCTCACTGCCCCCTCACTTCCCCCTCACTGCCCCCTCACTTCCCCCCGCTGCCCCCTCACTGCCCCCCGCTGCCCCCTCACTTCCCCCTCACTGCCCCCTCACTTCCCCCTCACTGCCCCCTTCCCCCTCACTGCCCCCTCACTTCCCCCTCACTGCCCCCTCACTTCCCCCTCACTGCCCCCGTCCCCCTCATTGCCCCCTCACTTCCCCCTCACTGCCCCCTCACTTCCCCCTCACTGCCCCCTCACCGCCCCCCTCACTGCCCCCTCACTGCCCCCTCACCGCCCCCCTCACTGCCCCCTTCCCCCTCACTGCCCCCTTACTTCCCCCTCACTGCCCCCTCACTTCCCCCTTCCCCCTCACTGCCCCCTCACTTCCCCCTCACTGCCCCCTCACTTCCCCCTCACTGCCCCCCGCTGCCCCCTCACTTCCCCCTCACTGCCCCCTCACCGCCCCCCTCACTGCCCCCTTCCCCCTCACTGCCCCCTCACTTCCCCCTCACTGCCCCCTCACTTCCCCCTCACTGCCCCCCGCTGCCCCCTCACTTCTCTCTCACTGCCCCCTCACACCCTCCTAACCTCCCCCCACACCCCGCTCACCGCCCCCTCACTGCCTGCCCCTGCCCAGCCTCTGTCTTTGATAGGCCCGAAGCCTTCCCCTTGGCTCCGCTGCAGGGCACGTACAGCACAGTCTAACATGGATCACATCGACAGGACGTCCTGAGAGCTCATCCGCGCTGTCTCTGTCTGGCCAGTGTGGCCACTCTGCTGATCCCCCCAGCACTCTGTCCAGGCCGAGCTGCCCTCCAGCCCCCAGATGGGGACGTTCTGTCCTTGACCCAGAAAGGCCCCGGCTGAGTGATCTTCTCACTCGGTCACACACACACAGACCCACTCACACGCTTCTCTGGAGTCCATTCCTTCTGCCACGTGGATGTCACCAGGTCAGCTTCCCCAGCTCCTGCCCGCCTGCAGGACATCCGTGACGGGAGGTCCCACTCCGCCTCCACCTTGGCTGTCGCCTGCTCTCCCCACTCCCCGCAACTCCCACCTCTAGCCATCCTCCCAGCAACCCCGCTTCAGCCTGAGGCCCCCAGCACCTTCTTGCCCACCCGAGTCAGCCACCAGCCTGCAGTCACCACCTCCCTGGCCACCATGGAGCCAAGGCCCGTGTGCCAAGCTGCGCCAAGAGCATCACCCACGCTGGATGTGCCTGTTCCCCCCGGAGGCTGCCGTGTTAGCAGCAGCCCATTTTACAGATGGAGACTGAGGCTTGAGCAGGGGCCTGCAGCAGGTCAGCACTAAGTGGCGGAGCTGGGATTTGACGCAGAGCCTGACGCAGCTCCACACGGCCCTTCCCCGTGCCCTGGGCCATCACCCAGAAGGCCAGCGGGCACAGACCACCAGTCCCCTCTCGGGCCTGCCTTCCCAACTTCAGTATTCAATGCCCATCTTGTTGCCAATGTGCAAGAGAGGTGCCCACTTCTCTGTTCGGTATGGCCCAACATGGCTATAAACAGAAGAGTAGTAGGCATGCTCTGTACTGCAGAGTGCTGCACAGCTGCCACGTGAAACCACAGTGAATGCGCCACTAATTTCTGATAACTTGTGAAAACAATCAGAAATAAAAATATGAGGAAAAGCAAGACAAATGGACATCAGCACTATCGGGAAACAGTATTTTATTATGCGAAAACTATGGCATTCACACCCGAGAGGAAGGATTTAACAAACTCGTTGATTTGTCTTTTACCTTGGCCTGAGCACTTTCAATGTGGAGCATAATGAAGGAAAGAAAACAAGACTTCTTCCTCCACATAGTGGGTAGCAGGATGCAAGACATTCACTCCCATGGTAACAATGAGAAAAACCGAAGAAAAAAAATAATTATACTTTTCTATGGGGTTAGTAAACCAATAGATGCAAAGAAACTTTTATGAACTCAATTCCCGAGAAAGATGAGCTCTTCATCGAGAAGAGAGTGTGGCAGCAACATCCATGTCTGGAACAGGAGTCTGGTCTGTGTATTAGCAGATTGAGGAGGAGGGATGAAGAGACACTAGCCCAGTCTTCAATGACAAGTCACTCAGCCCCAACCAGTCTACTCTCTCCCATTCAGATTAAAATTTTGCAAAGAAAGTGCGAGGAGAGGCTGGAAAGCAGAGCGAAATCACTTAGTCCTCCACGTTCTCACAGTGCTGGGAGTCCAACGCTCCGCCAGAGTTAAATCTGAGCTGAACCCAATATATCTGAAACTATAGTTGGCCTCTGAGCTCAGACACTGACGGGATCAAACAGGCTGCCGCGGAATGGGAGGTGGAGGGTTGTGCTGAACACAGGTGGACTCAACATAATTAAAGCTGTGGCCCAATCCACAGTCAACTTGACTCTTGGAGGAATCTGAATGGTAAGCCCCTCAGCCAAACTGAGGAAACAGTTTACATTCTGTGGGAAATCAGCAGAACAAAATCAAAACGAAACATTACATGTCAGTCTCCACTGTTCATTTACACACAATGTCTGGGATGAAATAAAAAATTACAAGACACGTGAAGAAGCAGACAAATTTGACTTATAATCAAGAGAAAACACAATCAAAAGATGTGCACCCCAGATGATCCAGTAATTGAAATTAGCAGACATATAATGTAACAAAATACTGTGAATATGTAGAATAATTTGCAGATAAAGAGAGAGATAATAGGTAAAGAGATGGGGTATTTTGGAAGAGAAATGAAAACTCTAAAATCTCAAAGGAAATTCAAGAACTGAAAATTACAATATCATAATATCTGAAATAAAAATGAGTTGGCTAAGCTTCTGGACACTCTGAAAGAAAATTTCAGTGAACATGAAGATGGATCAACATGAATAATCCAAACTAAATCACAGAGAGGAAAAAAAGATTGAATAAAATGAAAAGAGTGCTTGTGACCTTTGGGATAATGTCAAGCGATGTGACGTATGTGTAACTGGAATCCCAGAAAGATAAAATGGGGGAAATACATTTGAAGAAATAGTGGTCAAAATTTTCTCAAATTTGATTTAAAAAAAATCAATCCAGGGGCCGGCCTGGTGGCGCAAGTGGTTAAGTGCGCGTGCTCTGCTGCGGCGGTCCAGGGTTTGCCGGGTCGGATCCCAGGCGCACACTGATGCACTGCTTGTCAGGCCGTGCTGCGGCAGCATCCCATATAAAGAGGAGGAAGATGGGCATGGATGTTAGCCCAGGGCCAGTCTTCCTCAGCAAAGAAAGAGGAGGATTGGCAGATGTTAGCTCAGGGCTGATCTCCTCACACACACAAAAAAAATCAATCCATAGATCCCAAAACTCAACAAACCCCAAGCAGGATAAATACAAAGAAAACACACCTAGACACAAATTGTTGAAAACAAAAACTAAAATCTTAGAAGCATCCAGAAAAAAAAAGATACATTATATACATTAGTACAATAATAAAAACAGCAGAGTTCTCATCAGAAACAATGGAAGCCCCCAAAACAAAAGAGCAACATCTTTAAAGGACAGGGAGGAAAAACTGTCAGCTGAGAATTCTAAATTCAGTGAAAACATCCTTGAAAAATGAAGGCAGAATAAAGGCATTTTCAGATAAATGAAAGCTGAGTGAATCCATTGCCAGCATACTCACGCTGCAAGAAATGCTAAAAGAAGTTCTTTAGTCTGAAGAAACTTGGACCTACACAAAGGAACAAAGAGCACTAGAAATAGTAAATATGTGGGTAAATATGAAAGATTACATTTCCCTTTTCTTCATTACTTTAAAGAACAATTGAACATTTAAAGTAAATATAATAACAAGGTACCATGAGGTTTATAACAGAAGTACATATAAATTATATGCAACAGTAGCACAAAAGATGGGAAGGAAATGGAATTATATGTTGAAAGGTCTTTACATTAGACATGAAGTAATATAATATGATTTCAAAGGAGACTGAGGTAAGTTAAGGATACATATTGGAATCCTTAGAGCAACCTATAAAAATAATACAAAGAATATTGTAGTTAAAAACCCAAAGAAGGAGGGGCCAACCTGGTGGTATAGCGCACTCCGCTGCAGCGGCCCAGGGTTCAGATCCTGGGCGTGCACCGATGCACTGCTTGTCGAGCCATACTGTGGCGGCATCCCATATAAAGTGGAGGAAGATGGGCACAGATGTCAGCCCAGGGCCAGTCTTCCTCAGCAAAAAGAGGAGGACTGGCGACAGATGTTAGCTCATGGCTAATGTTCCTCACCAAAAAAAAAAAAAAAAAAAAAAAGAAGGAGATAAAATTTAAAAATTTTAGATCAGTTAATCCAAATGAAGGCAAGAAAAGAGGAACAAAAGAGCAAATAGCAAATAGGACAAATAGAAAACAATTAGCAAGATAATAGGTAAACTTGAACCTAACTATATCAATAATTACATTAAATAGAAGTGGGCTAAACACTCCAATTAAAAGGCAGAGCATGTCAGACTGGGCTTAAAATAAAACAAAACCTGCTATAGTCTGTTTAACAGAGACACACTTTAAATATAAAAACACATTTACATTGAAAGTGAAAGGACAAAAAAAGAAATAACATGGAAAAATGAGAAAGCTGGAGTGGCTATATCTTCAAATATTTGAAGCAAAAATTGTGAGACCTAGAAGAAGACAAATAATAATAGACAAAACCACACTTATAGTTGAATATTTTAACATTTTTCTATCATAAATTGATGAGAAAACCAGACAAATAATCAGTAAAGATATAAAAGATTAAGATTTGAACACCATCAAACAATCTAACCTAATTAACATGTATAGAGAACTACACCCATTAGCTACGGAATACAGATTCTTTTTAAGTGCACATGGAACATTTACCAGGAGAGAACATATGCTGGGCCATGAAATAAATCTTATTGATTTTAAAAGATTGAAGTCATACAGTGTAAGTTCTCTGACAACAGCAGAAATCAATAACAATATCTAGAAAAGCCCTCAACCTTTGACAATTAACTAGTACACTTCTAAATAATCCACAGGTCAAATCACAAGGGAAATTAGAAAAATATTTTTAACTGAATAGTAATGAAAACACAATATATCAAAAATTGTGGTATACAGCTTAAGTTCTTATAGAGATAAATTTATAATTTAAAATGCTTATACTAGAAAAAATGGCTTGAAATGAATGATCTAAGCCTCCATATTAAGAAGCTAGAAAATAAAGAGAAAATTAAACCTAAAGTAAATAGAAGGAAGGAAATAATAAAAATAAGAGTGGAAATTAATGAAATAGAGAACAGCCAAACACAGAAAAAAAACAAGAGAGCCAAAAGTTGGTTTTTCAAAAAGATTAATAAAATTTATCAACCCTTAGTAAAACTAATGAAAAGTAGAGGGAAAACACAAACTACTAATATCATGAATATTATTACAGAGCCCACAGATATTTAGAGGATATTAAGAGAATAGTATGAACAACTTTATCACAACAAATTTGATAATTTATATAAAATGGAAAAAGTCCTTTAAAAACACAGCAAAAATTACACAAGAGGAAACATAAAGTCTAAATAGCCCTATATTGGTTAAAGAAATTGAATTAATAATTAATAACCTTTAAGGAGGAGTGTGCTGATGTCTACAACTTACTTGGGAATGCATCAGAAACAAAGATGGAGTGATGGATAGATAGACGGATATCCGATAAGGAAAGTATAATAAAACATTAATCTAAGAAATGGACATGATTGTCATACAATTCTCTCCATTTTTTTGAGTAGTTGAAATTTCACAATAAAATTTTAGGTAAAAAGCCAGCATTTTCCATAAAATTATTCACAAATAAAACCCCAGGACCATACAGTGTTGGAGAGAATCAAACATACAAGAAAGAAATAATACCATTCTTACACAAACTTTTTCAGAAAATAGAGAAAGATGAAATACTCTTGAACTAATTTTATGAGGCCCACACAACTCTGATACCAAAACCTAACAAGGACATCATGAGAAAAGAAAATTACAGACCCATGTCTTCATGAATGTAGGTGCAAAAATTCTTAGCAAAATATTACTCAATTGAATAACACACCATGAACAAGTATGGCTTATCCCAGGAATGCAAGGTTGGTTTAACATTTGAAAAGCAATCCTTGTAATTCACCACATTAACAAAATAAAGGAGAAAAATCTTGCAAGTATCTCAACAAATGCACAGAAAGCATTTGTCAAAATTCAATACCCGTTTATAATTAAAAACTCTAAACCAACTAAAAATAGAAGGGAACATCCTCAATTTGATAAAAGGCATCTATTAAACATCTATAGCTAACATCATACTCGTTGGTGAAAGACTATCTTCCCCTAAGATCAGGAATAGGGAAACGATGCTGCTCTCACAGCTTCTTTTCAACATTGTACTGGAGGTTCTAGCCAGAGGAATAAACAAGAAAAAGAAATAAAAGGCATACAAATTAGAGAGCAGGAAGTAAACTGCCTTTATTCACGGAAAAGACGATTGTGAATACAGCAAGTCCTAAGGAATTTGTTTACAAAGCTATTAGACTAATAAGCAAGTTTAGCAGGGTTGCAGGCTACAGATACAAATGTCGATTATGTTTCTATATACTACCAACAAACGATTGAAAAAGTAAGATACTGAGGCTTAAATTTAATAAAGGATGCACTAGACCTCTCTAAAGGGAGAGATATACCATGTTCATAAATGCGAGATTCAATATTGACTGAGAACATGTCAGTTCTCTTCAAGTTGATCTATAGATCAACGCCATCTCAATCAAAATTTCAGCAGGCTTTTTTGGGTACAAATTGACAAGCTGATTTAAAATTTTTATGGAAATGCAAAAGATCTGGAATAACCAAAGCAATTTTAGAAAAGAACAAGGTTAGAAGATTTACACTATCTGACTTCAAGACTTTCTATGAAGCTGCAGTAATCTAGAGAATGTAAACATATCGACTAATGGAACTGAATGGAGTCTAGAAATAGACCCAGTCTTGTTTGGTGAGTTGATTTTTGACAAAGGCACCAGAAAAATTCAGTGGTGGAAGGGAAAGACTTTGAACTAGTGGTGCTGGGATAACTGGATGATCACAACCTTGAGGTCTAACTCCCATCACACACAACGAGTCTGAGGTGGATCGAAGGCCCAGCACAATCACAGCTGCTAGAATAGGATATGGGAGAACGTCTTCCTGACCTTGGGGAGATTTCTTAGGACACGATAAGCTCCAGCCCTAAAAGAAAAGTAAGCCAGACCATTTTGATTTTATCAGAGGCAAGATCCCTGCCCACCACAGACACCACCAATTCCTCTTCCTGCTGTTGTGTCACCCCAGTTCTGGACACACTCATCACTGCCCCCCTCAAACAGCTGAAAACAAGAGCAAACTTGTGAAGCGCCTGTTTTCGGGCACCGGACTGTAAGTCTGAGATGAGAGCCTCCAGAGGCCCTGCTTCCCTGCCTGGGGCCGGCCCGGCCTCAGTTACACTGGGAACCCCTTGGACTGCAGACCCGCCCAGAGGAAGCCTCTTGTGGGCCCAGAATGTGGGAGCCTGGGGTGGGTGGGCTCCGTGAGCTGGGCTAGGCTGCATTTTTCAGGGGGGAAATACGCTGAACTTGGGGTCCAAAGTCTGGGATGTAGGTCTGCCTCCACCTGATGGGGTGAGTTCCATCGCTTCCATATCTCCCTTTCCCACCTTTCGGGGTAGCCACGGAGTGTTGGACTCAGCCTGCTCCCACGGGCGCCCCCAGGTGTCCCTTCTCCCTCGGGCCGGCTCCTACACTGAGGCCGGTATTGCTTGGGGCTCCGGGCTCCAGGCCTCAGTGGAGTATTACTATTCTTGGCTGTACCCTAAGCAGCTGCCCATTAAAATTCCATTAGTTTCTAAGGCTTGAGCTGCAGTTGATATTTCTAATTATTGTGAAATTAAAATTGTCCCTGTAATTTAAGGATAATTGCAGGAGATGCCAGCGGGCCCCCCAGGGAGCCGAACTGTTCTGGAGCAGAACTTGGAAAGTCTCTTGTGAGTTCTCTGAACAGGAAAAGACAAAGGCATTTTGGAAAATGACGGGGGTGGGGGGTCAGGTACAGAGTTGGAATCTAAATTTCCATGTTAATGGGCTCTGGTGAACTCGGCTTGGGAGCAGCTGGGCCTCCCAGGGGAGGGGCCCGGCTCCCACACCTCAGCCAGCCTGGGCTGTGGGACCTGAGAGGAGGAGGGTAACAGCGGATTAATAAGGAGTCAAACGCTGTGGGGGTAGGAACACAAATAGGTATAAGAAGGCAGGAAATCTCTAGAGCTGGTAGAAACCTTTGTGGAGCAAGGTGTGCGTGGAGGGAATTTTGTGGAAGTGAAATGAGGGGGGTCCATGTGCGCCCAGGTCCTCCCCTCACACATGTACGCCCCCTGCACAGGTGAGGACCAGCCCCCCTCCGCCCTCCCCGTGGGAGTGAGGCCTCGCCTTGGGAGGTGCTCACAGCTGACCGTGGCCCTGAGCCCAGCTCCCAGCTCCAGCTGGACAGAGCCCAAGAGGAGCAGGGCCGGCTGTGGACCCCACCGCAGGAGGCGCAGAGCTAGCGTGAAGCCTCAGGTCCCCCGGGTCCCCCAGGGCTCCCCCACACCCAGCGGCCCTCCTGGCCTCCCTTCCCCCAACATGGTGCGTGGGGGGCATTGGCCATGGGACCCTGGTCGCCCCTGGGCTCCCCTTCCCCTGTTGGGTCCTGACCTCTCTCCACCACCCTGCTGCCTGGGGTCAGAGCCAGGACAGAGGTAAAGGGAAGATGTGCGCCCCACCTAGCCGCCAGCCTGTCCCCTCACAAGACGGGGCCATGATGCTGCTCCTGCCACCCTCACGCCTCTACTTCACTGCTGCCCCACAGGCTGACGCCGCGTGTGGTCTGTCCAGCCTGCCCCTGCTGGTTGCTCCTCAAGGGCAGGACTGCGTCAGATTTGACTCTGTCCCCAGAGGTCAGCACACGACCCCAGCAGGGTCCCCACAGCTGGTGCCCAGTGGAACTCTAGGAAATAAGGTGGCGTGTGCCCGAGGACTGGACATCCCTGAAATCACTGCAGTGTGGGGACAGCCCTGCAGAGCTACCCTGAGGAGGCCTGAGTCAGCCCACATGGCAGGCCACAGGCGGAGCCTGTCCCCTAGAAAGCAGCGTCTCCGACCAGCTTTGCTGCAGGCCCGTAGCTCTACTTGGAGCTTATCTTTCTCCTGTAGACTTTGCTCCATGTGGCAAGAGGGGCCAACACTCACTGGAGTCCGGAACGTTCTCCTTGCCCTCTCCCCTAGTGCTCCATGTCTGTGGGGGTTCTGCCTGCCAAGGTGGACAGGGTGGCAGTTTGACCACACGATTCCCACCACACGGCATGGGTCACCAGCCTTCCGGCCTGCAGTGGGTCGCCCTCACGGTCCTCCCCAGCCCCATTCAACTGCTCCACTTAACCAAGCACTGTTCTAGGAGCTGCCATGCCAGCACCCCCTCCCCTTTCTGGGACTAAATTTGATACCAGCGCTGATATCAGTTCCCCTACATTAAACCCCCCATATATGGGGTGAAAAACAAAAGCGCCCTCCCCTTTCCCTGCTCACTCCTAGGCTTCCTGGCACCAGACTCCACCCTCCACCACGGAGGCAGACAGCCAGGGACGCCCACCTGCGAGTCCCTTGTCTCGCCATCCTCCTCCCTGCCAGCAGCCTCACGAGGCCAAACACAGGCTGGCGGAAAAGCACTAGCCAGCAAGGCCACAGGCTCCCCCTCCCTACAAGCAGCCGCACTCCTCGCAACATTTAAAACCCCTTGCCTCCCATTTTTCGGGGAGACGAGAGGAATTTGAGGGCTCACTCTTGTCTCCTGGCTGACGTCACCTGAAATAAAAACGCTTTCCTTGCCATAAGCCTGGCGTCCAGTTTTATTTGGCCCCTCTTATGTGGCGGGTAAGGAAACTGTGTTAGTGTCCAGTAGCAAATTCTCTGTTAAAAACTTGAGTTTGGCTGCAGACAACAGAGGCTGGAAATAGCTGGCATGGGATGGAATTCTATTTCTCTCTCACATTAGAGAAGCCAGGCCCATGCAGCAGCTCCACGGTGCAGTCAGACCCCAGGGGCTGCTGTCTTTCTGCTTTGGCGGGCTTGCGGCTTTCATCCTCAAGAGCACCTCATACTCCTGGAAGGCTGCTGGAGAGCCAGACATCTCCTCCATCTCCTCTGTTGCTGGGCAGAAAGCCAGAGAAAGTGTGAAAGTGGCAAGAAAACCCACGTACCTGCTTGTCCCTTTCTTAAGGAGGTTTCCCAGAATTTGCACCCAAATGCCTCACATTTCTCACAGTGTCTTGTTATGTTAATGAGGTGACTTTTGGAAAGCAGCTAATGATGGAGATGACCAGTGGAGCCAAGCATGCGAGTAGAGGGTTGGAACTTTTGGTCCCACCTGCCTCCCCCACCTCCCGGGAGGGGAGAGCGGCTGCAGATTGCGTCCAGTCACCAATGGCCAATGATTTAATCAATCGTGCCTGTGTAATGAAGCCTCCAAAAAAGCCTAACAGGAGGAGGTTCCAGAGCTACCGGGCCGGGGAACACGTGGAGGTGCAGGGGGAGTGGCGCGCCAGAGAGGGCGTGGGAGCTCCCCACCTTTCCCTACACGCTGCCTCACTCATCTCTTCCATCCGGCCGTTCCTGAGTTATACCCTTTTATAATACAGCGGTAAGTAAGTAAATAAAATGTTTGAGTTCTGTGAGCTGCTCTAGCAAATTAATCAGACCCAAAGAGGGGGTCGTGGGAATCTTAGATCTGTAGCCAGTTGGTCAGAAGCACAGGGGCAACCTGGACCCGCGATTGGTATCTGAAGTGGGGGATGGCAGTCTTGCAGGCCTGAGCCCTTCACCTGTGGGATCTGACACCGTCTCCAGGCAGGCAGTGTCCGAATTGAGTTATATTTGTGAGACGCCCAGCTGGGGTTGGAGAACTGGTTGGTGGTGTGTGTGGGGAAACCCACACATCAGAATTGGGTGCAGAATCGTACCATCGACATCCCTAACCACCCACAGCCCCTCACCTTCCGCGGCCTTCAGAGCATCCGGCCTGTCCTTCACCTGCACCTCCCCAGTCTCACACAACCTCACCCTCGACCCTGTCTACCCTGGAACCGTACAGGGTGAAGGACCCTGGTAAACGTGGTTCCCAGCACACCGAGTATCAGTACAGCACTCCGGAACACACAGCAGCAGAAACCTACCTCGAGCCCTTTGAGGCAGCGCCTGCTGGAGAGGGGAGAGTGGAAGCTCCTGGAAGGAGAGGCCAGGCAAGGAAGGCTTAGGAAGGGTGTGCCCTGGAAGACGGGGTGCTACATGGCTCTTTGGGTGGGGGTGGGGAAGGAGGTGGCCCTGGGGGACGTGGAGGGCCTGGGCCATCCCTGCCTGGGGTGGGCGTTAGAAACCACAGCAGGGCTCCGCGAGGAGGCAGGAGCTCAGACCCCAGCGGCCCTCTGCTCCTGCGCCTTCCCATCCTCCTCACCTGGCTGGGGCCACAACCCCAGCCGCTTTAGGACTCCGGCTGACAAAGAGGGTACTCGTGGCCATCCCACATGTTGCCGGTATGTTTTGCCTTCTATTGCATGTCTCCATTTTTTAAAGCTCTTTCGCCACACAACATTTTTGAAATTTTATTAATCAAATTAGACCATTTGTCCCTGTATGAGTTGTCTCCCTCAACAGGTCTCAGACCTTTATATATATTTATATATAGTCTTCCAAAATTTCTTCTGGAAGGTTTCCATCTTTAACATTTGGATCTTTAATCCATCTGAAATCAGCCTTGTAGAAGGCTGTAAGAGCTCCCTGCTCGCCTTCTTAGCAGTTACGCCAGCACAGCTACTCATTGCCGAACACGGGGTCACCGCTGCCATGTCTGTCAAATGCTACGTCCCCTGTATCTTTACTCCACCAACCATTCGTCCTGTGGAAACTCCACGTGGCCCTGAGTGCGTGGTGCCATCCAAAGTGGCACCACCCAGCGAGCCAGCCTGTGGGCTCGGGCCTCTCTCCCTGTATCTTCTTCCCCACGAGCTGACGCTCGTTCTCTTCCACGCTTTAAACGCACTGGGCTCCATGCGGAATGGCATGCATTTCTCTGCTGAGGCAGGGGGCTGGGTGTTTCCTTCACGCCCCTTCACCCCGAATGTGACACCTCAACTTCTGTCCATGCTTACTTTCCTGTTCTTTACTGTGATTGTATTAGTGTCTTCTTTCCAGTCGCATTTATTCATAAGCACTATACGATTATAGATTTGTTCTTATGATTGACGTGATTTTTCCCGTTTCTAACTGGATATTAATGATACGTATAGAAAAAAGGAATTTTATATATTTATTCTATATTTTTCTCTTATTAATCCAGTAGGGTTTTTTTCCAATTATTTTATTGAGGTCATAATGGTTTATAACATTGTGTAATTTCAGGTGTTTATTATTATATATCAGTTTCTTTATAGACTACATCGTGCTCACCACCAATAGTCTAATTTTTATCCATCACTATACATATGTGCCCCTTTACCCTTTTGCTCACTCCCCAACCCCCTTCCCCTCTGGTTACCACTCATCCGTTCTCCTTATCCATGTGCTGATCTTCCATACATGAGTGAAATCATGTGGTGTGTGTCTTTGTCTGGCTTATTTCACTTAACATAATACTTTCAAGGTCCACCCATGTTGTTGCAAATGGGCTGATTTTGTCTTTTTTATGGCTGAGTAGTATTCCAGTGTATACATATACCACATCTTCTCTATCCATTCATCAGTCGACGGGCACTTGGGTTGCTCCCAGGTCTTGGCTATTGTAAATAATGCTGCAGTGAACATAGGGGTGCATAAGTCTCTTTCAATTGTTGATTTCAAGTTCCATGGATAAATACCCAGTAGTGGGACAGCTGGGTCATATGGTATTTCTATTTTTAATTTTTTGAGAAATCTCCATACTTTTTCCATAGTGGCTGCACCAGTTTGCATTCCCACCAGCAGTGTATGACGGTTCCCTTCTCTCCACATCCTCTCCAACATTTGTTATTTTTTGTCTTGTTAATTATAGCCATTCTCATGGGTGTAAGGTGATCTCTCACTGTAGTTTTGATTTGCATTTCTCTAATAATTAGTGATTTTGAACATCTTTTCACATGCCTATTGTCCATCTGTTTATCTTCTTTGGAAAAGTGTCCATACCCTCTGCCCATTTTTTGATCAAGTTGTTTGTTTTGTTGTTGTTGAGTTGTATGAGTTCTTTATATATTTTGGGAATAAATCCCTTGTCAGATAAATGATTTGCAAATATTTTCTCCCAGTTGGTGTGTTGTCTGTTCATTTTCTTCTTGGTTTCCTTTGCCTTGTAGAAGCTTTTTAGTCTGATGTAGTCCCACTTGTTTATTTTTTCTTTTGTTTCCCTTGCCTGAGCAGACATGGTATTTGAAAAGATGCTGCTAAGACTGAAGTCAAAGAGTGTACTGCCTGTATTTTCTTCTAGGAGTTTTATGGTTTCAGGTCTTACATTCAAGTCTTTAATGCATTTTGAATCAATTTTTGTGTGTGGTACAAGATAATGGTCTACTTTCATTCTTTTGCATGTGGCTGTCCAGTTTTCCCAGCACCATTTATTGAAGAGACTTTGCTTTCTCCACTGTATGTTCTTGGCTCCTTTGTTGAAGATTAGCTGTCCGTAGATGTGTGGCTTTATTTCTGGGCTTTCAATTCTGTTCCATTGATCTGTGTGTCTGTTTTTGTGCCAGTACCATGCTGTTTTGATTATAGCTTTGTAGTGTATTTTGAAGTCAAGGATTGTGATACCTCCAGCTTTGTTCTTTTTTCTCAGGATTCCTTTTGCTATTCAGGGTCTTTTGTTGTTCCATATAAATTTTAGGATTCTTTGTTCTATTTCCATGAAGAATGTCATTGGGATTCTGATTGGGATTGCATTGAATCTGTAGATTGCTTTAGGTAATACGGACATTTTAACTATGTTTATTCTTCCAATCCATGAGCATGGAATACCTTTCCATTTCTTTATATCATGTTTGGTTTCTTTCAATAATGTCTTATAGTTTTCAGTGGATAGGTCTTTCACCTCCTTGGTTAATTTATTCCTAGATATTTTATTCTTTTTGTTGCAATTGTAAATGGGATTGTCTCCTTGAGTTCTCTTTCTGCTGGTTTGTTATTAGTGTATAGAAATGCAACTGATTCTTGTAAGCTGATTTTGTACCCTGCAACTCTGCTGTAGTTATTGATTATTTCTAATAGTTTTCTTGTGGATTCTCTAGGGTTTTCTATATATAGGATCATGTCATCCACAAACAGTCAAAGTTTCACTTCTTCCTTTCCAATTTGGATACCTTTTATTTCTTTCTCTTGCCTAATTGCTCTGGCCAAAACCTCCGGTACTATGTTGAATAGGAATGGCAAGTGTGGGCACAATTGTCTTGTTCTTGTTCCCAGAGGGATGGCTTTCAGTTTTTCACCATTGAGTATGATGCTGCCTGTGGGTTTGTCATATATGACCATTACTATATTGAGGTACTTTCCTTATATACCCATTTTATTGAGAGATTTTATAATAAATGGATGTTGGATCTTGTCAAATGTTTTCTCTGCATCTATTGAGATGATCATGTGATTTTTATTACTCATCCTCTTAATGTGGTGTATCACATTGATTGATTTGCAGATGTTGAATCATCCCTGTGTCCCTGGTATAAATCCCACTTGATCATGGCATATGATCCTTTTAATGTATTGCTGTATTCGGTTTGCCAATATTTTGTAGAGGATTTTTGCATCTATGTTCATCAGCAATATTGGCCTGTAATTTTCCTTCTTTGTGTTGTCCTTGTCTGGTTTTGGGATCAGAGTGATGTTGGCCTCATAGAATGAGTTAGGAAGTGTTCCATTTTCTTCAATTTTTTGGAATAGTTTGAGAAGGACGGGTATTAAATCTTCTTTGAATGTTGGGTAAAATTCTTCAGAGAAGCCATCTGGTCCTGGATTTTTGTTTTTTTGGAGGTTTTTGATTGCTGTTTCTATCTCTTTAGTTGTGATTGGTCTATTCAGATTCTCTATTTCTTCTTGATTCAGTTCTGGGATGTTGTATGGTCTAAGAATATATCCATTTCTTCTAGGTTGTTCAATTTGTTGGCATATAGTTTTTCATAGTATTCCCTTATAATCTTTTGTATTTCTGTGGTATCCATTGTAATTTCTCCTGTTTCATTTTTAATTTTATTTATTTGAGCCTTCTTTCTTTTTTTCTCAGTGAGTCTGGCTAAGGGTTTGTTTATCTTCTCAGGGAACCAGCTCTTAGTTTCATTGATCCTTTCTACTGTTTTTTTTTTTTTTTTGGTCTCTATTTCATTTATTTCTGTTCTAACCTTTATTATTTCCCTCCTTATGCTGACATTGGGCTTTGTTTATTCTTCTTTTTCTAGTTCTGTTAGGTGTAGTTTAAGATTACTTGTTTGAGATTTTTCTTGTTTGTTGGGCCTGTATTACTATGCATTTCCCTCTTAAAACAACTTTTGCTGCATCCCATAAGAGTTGGTATGATGGATTTTCATTTTCATTTGTCTCTAGGTATTTTTTTAATTTCTCTTTTGATTTCTTCAATGATCCATTGGTTGTGCAGTAGCATGTTGTTTAGTGTCCCCCTATTTGTGACTTTCCCAACTTTTTTCTTGTAGTTGATTTCTAGTTTCATAGCATTGTGGTTGGAAAAGATGCTTGATTTGATTTCAATCTTCTTAAATTTATCGAAGCTTGCTTTGTTCCCCAACATATGGTCTATCCTTGAGAACGTTCCATGTGCACTTGAGAAGAATGTGTATTCTGCTGTTTTTGGATGGAGTGTTCTATATAAATCTATTAAGTCCCTCTGGTCTAGTTTTTCATTTTAGTCCACTATTTCCTTGTTGACTTTCTGTCTGGATGATCTATCCACTGATGTAAGTGGGGTGTTGAGGTTCTGTACTATTATTGTGTTGCTGTCAATTTCTCCCTTTAGGGCTGTTAATAGTTGCTTTATGTACTTTGGTGCTCCTGTCTTAGGTGCACATATAGTCATAAGTGTTATATCCTCTTCGTGGAATATCCCTTTTGTCATTATATACTGCCTCTCTTTGTCTCTCATTGTCTTTTTTATCTTGAAGTCTGCTTTGTCTGATATAAGTATGGCAACACCTGCTTTCTTTTGTTTGCCATTTGCTTGGAGTATCATCTTCCATCCCTTCACTCTGAGCCTGTTTGTCTTTAGAGCTGAGATGTGTTTCCTGGAAGCAGCATATTGTTGGGTCTTGTTTTTTAATCCATCCAGCCACTCTGTGTTTTTTGATTGGAGAAATTCAATCCATTTACATTTAGAGTGATTATTGCTATATGAGGGCTTAATATTGCCATGTTATCTCTTGTTTTCCAGTTGTTCTATATTTCCCTTGTTTCTCTTCCCATGTATTTCTTTTTTTTTTTAGTTTTAATTAATTAATTAAAAATTTTTTTTTTCGGTGAGGAAGATCAGCCCTGAGCTAACATCCATGCTAATCCTCCTCTTTTTGCTGAGGAAGTCCGGCTCTGAGCTAATATCTATTGCCAATCTTCCTCTTTTTTTTTATTACCCAAGGCCTCAGTAGATAGTTGTATGTCATAGCTGCACATCCTTATAGTTGCTGTATGTGGGACGCGGCCTCAGCATGGCCAGACAAGCGGTGCATCGGTGCGCACCTGGGATCCGAACCCGGGCCACCAGTAGCGGAGCGCGCGCACTTAACCGCTAAGCCATGGGGCCGGCCCTAATTAATTAATTTTTTATTGCAGTAACATTGGTTTGTAACATTGTATAAATTTCAGGCATACATCATTATACTTCTATTTCTGCATTGATTACATCATGTTCACCACCCAAATACTAATTACAACCCATCACCACACACATGTGCCTAATCACCCCTTTCACCCTCCTCCCTCCCCTCCTCCCCTCTGGTAACCACCAATCCAATCTCTGTCTCTATGTGTTTGTTTGTTATTGTTGTTATCTTCTATTTATGAGTGAGATCATATGGTATTTGACCTTCTCCCTCTGACTTATTTCACTTAGCATAATACCCTCAATGCCCATCCATGTTGTCACAAATCGTTTCTTATGGCTGAGTAGTATTCCATTGTGTATACATACCACATCTTCTTCATCCATTCATCCCTCTTCCCATGTATTTCTGACTGCCATTTCAATTTGGTGGTTTTCTGTGATGGTTTTCTGTTTTATCTTTATTTATGATTTGTGTCTCTGCTCTGATTGTTTGTTTAGTGGTTACCATGAGGTTTGTATAAGAGATCTCGTAGATGAGATAGTTCATTTTCTGATGGCCTCTTATCTCCATTAGCCTGTGCAGGTTCCATCCCTTTTCTCTTTCCCTTCTGAGTTATTGTTGTCACAAATGATTCCATTTTGTGTTGTGAGTTTGTGATTAAAATGAAGTGTTTATCGTTATTTTTGATGCTTTCCTTCTCTTTATTTTTTATGTTATACTTAAGTGTTTGCTAACCAGTTCTGATAAAGAACTGCAATTTTCTGATTTTGTCTTTTTATGTCCTTGCTCAAGGCTTTGTAAACCTTTGCCTTTTTGTTTCAGGTATGAGGGCATACATTTCGTGCATGGGAGGTCTAGTGGCAATGAACTCCCTCAGCTTTTGTTTATCTGGGAAAGCTTTTATTTCTCCATCTTATCTGAAGGATAGTTTTGCTGGATAGAGTACTCTTGGCTGAAAGTTTTTGTCTTTCAGTATTTTGAATATATCATTCCAATCTCCTAGCCTGTAAAGTTTCTGCTGAGAAAGTCACTGAAAGCCTGATAGGGATTCCTTTGTAGATTATTTTCTTCTGCCTTGCTGCCCTCAATATTTTTTCTTTGTCATTGACTTTTGCCAGTTTTACTACTATTTGCCTTGGAGGTCTTTTGGCATTGATGTAATTAGGAATTCTATTGGCTTCATATGCTTGTAAGTCCAGATCCTTCCCCAGGTTTGGGAAGTTCTCAGCTATTATTTCTTTGAACAAGCTGTCTGCTCCTTTCTCCCTCTGGAATACTTATAATCCTTATGTTGTATTTCCTAATTGAGTCAGATATAACTCAAACAATTTCTTCATTTTTTTAGTCTTTGTTCTCTCTCCTCCACCTGAAGCATTTCTATATTTTTGTCCTCTCAATTACTAATTCTGTCCTCCATAACATCAGCTCTGTTTTTTAATGTTTCTAGATTTTTTTATCTCATTCGTTGTGTTCTTAATCTTCAGAATTTCTGTGTTGTTTTTTTTTAGAGTTTCAGTCTCTTTTGTGAAGTATTCCTTCTGCTCATCAATTTTATTCCTGAGTTCATTAAAATGTCTTCCTGAGTTTCCTTGTAACTTGTTGAGTTTCTTTATGACAACTATTTTGAATTCTCTATCATTTAGATTGTAAATGTCTGTGACTTCAGGATTGGTTTCTGCAGACTTGTCATTTTCCTTCTGATCTGGAGTGTTAATGTAGTTCTTCTTGGTGTTTGATGAAGTGATCCTTTGACGGTGCTTAGTGGTAGTATCAGGTGGCAGATTCCACCTGCAACCACTGGGTGGGGGCAGGAGGTGTGTTTTCTGAGCCTGTCGCCTCTGCTAGAAGTTGTGCCACTAGGGCTCATCTGCATTTGCCCACCAGCTGCAGCTGCTTGGCGGATCACACATGCATGTGTGGGCACACTGGTGTGGAACTGCTGCCTTGGTGGGGGACCAGCTGTGTTGGTGTGCTAGGTGGGGGGAGGGGCTCTCTGCTTGGTGGGGGTGCTCATGCAGTGGCTGAGCTATGCCACTTGGTGTGGAGCATTCCTGCGGGCCAAGCTGCAACTCCAAAAGCAAAAGCATTCACGCACAGGCCTGTCTGCTCCCCCTCCTCCTCTTACAGTTGCACATTGGCTGCTGGGTGAGGACCTGCGACCTAGATCACTGCCACTGGGGAGAGGGAGGGGATCCACACACTTCCTTCCACTGCTTCCTGGGGATCCAGTCCCCCCACCTTTAGATGTATGGCTGCGTGGATCTCTCAGATGTCCTATTGTGCTTAGAGGGAATCCTCTGTTGGTTAATGAATATCCATTTGGTTGTAACTTAGAGGGGAGAGACTAAAGGAACAGGTCAATCTGCCATGATGCTCATGTCACTCTATTAGGTTTTTTTTTAAACTTTTAGATTTTCTGGTTTTATAATGATGTCATTGGCAAATAGAGATAATTGTTGCATCTCCTTCTCCAATGTTTACATGCATTACTTTGTCCTAGGCCAAGCCAAGCACAAAAATGCTGACCAACAGTGACAGCAGGTGTCCCACCACATCCCAGTTTTACTGCTTGGCTGTCACATTTCACTGTTGAGAATGACGTTTGCTGGTTGGGGTGGGTAAATAATCTTTGTCCCCCTCTCTGCAATTCCTATTATACCAGGAGCTTTTAAGGGGAATAGTTGTGTAACTCAACCAGATGACCCTTCTGCAGACATAACCTGATGGTCCCCCTTCTGACTTGGTGAATTACGCTAGTAGTTCTCTGACAGTGAGTGCCCTCACTTTCTGTAAGAAGCCCTACTTGGTCATGGTGTCTTATGTTTGCTAATATTTTATTTAGAATTTTCACTTTATTTTAGTTTGTCCTTAAAAAACATCAGATTGGTATTAAGGCTTTGATTGGTTCATACTTGACCTGGGGCATTGTCATCTTTTTTTAGGATCTGAGATAGTTTAAATAGCATCTTAGGAAGACATTTTGACAATACCTATCCTTTCGATCCTGCAATTCTGCATGTAGGTATTTATCATATAAAAATACTTGCTAGTGATTCCTCAAAAAATTACACATAGAATTACCACATGATCCAGCAATTCCACTTCTAGGTATACACCCAAAAGAACTAAAGGCAGGGACTCGAACAGATGTTTGTACACCAATGTTCATAGCAGCATTATTCACAATAACCAAAAGGTAGGAGCAACCCAAGGGTCCAGCAATGGATGGATAAGCAAAATGTGATATATACATGCAATGGAATATTATTCAGCCATAAAAAGGAAGGAAATTCTGACACATGCTAATAAGGTGGATGAACCTTGAGGATATTATGCTCAGTGAAATAAGGCAGCCACAAAAAGACAAATATTGTATGATTCCACTTATATGAGATTCCTAGATTAGTCAAATCTGTAGAGACGGAAAGTAGAATGGAGGTCGCCAGGGGCTGGGGGTAAGGGGGGGCGGATAGGGACTAGTTGTTTAATGTGCACCAAGTTTCAGTTTGGAAAGATGACAACGTTCTGGAGATGGATGGTGGTGATGGTTACACAACAATGTGAATATACACAATGCCACTGAACTGTACACTTAAAAATGGTAAATTTATGCTATGTGTATTTTATCACAATAAAAAAATATGTAGAAACACCAAGGATTTAGAATACTGAAAACCATTTATAAAAAGAATAACACAGTTGAAAGGTTTATTATCCCAAATTTTGAGACTCACAGTAACCAAGATGGTACAGTGTTGACATAAGGATAGACATCATCAATGGACAAAATACAGACTCTAGATATAGATGGGCACATTTTGGGGCAATTGATTTTCAAGAAAGATTCAAAACCATTCAACAGTGAAAGGAGAGCCTTTTCTATAAACGGTGCTGTGACAACAGATCTGTGTGGAAAAACATCAATTGGGACTCCTCCCTCACCTGTGAGCTATGGAGCATAATATGATGCCCTTTCCTCTCCTCTACAATGTTTTCTTTCCACTAGGGTTAATAACTATTTTGTCTGTTTAAAAAAAATACTGGCTAGTGTGCACAAGTGCACACAGGGCTATCACTGCACCATTGTTTAGAGAAAGCCTGGAACAATCTATCCATCGGTAGGGTACCTGTGACACTGTGCTGCTGCTGCCACACACAGAACGTGATTCTGCCAGTAAAAAGGAGGGGGGCATTCCATCTGTATTAACAAGGAGCAAACTCAGAGGTATATCATGAAAACTAAACAACAGGTTCAGTGCTGCACGTACACATGTCAGAAGGGTTCGGGGGGAGAGGCACACCTGTGCTGGCCGTTCTTCCCTGCAGACCACGTAACGCACGCACGCTGGGTTAAACAGGAAGGAGCCGTTGGAGAACAGCAGTAGCTCCCAGGGTCTCCCTGAGGGTCAGAGACTCAGGCTCAGAGGTACACTCGCCAGAAACTCTTTTCCAAAGGAGATAGTAACCTGCCAAAGATGGCGTGGCCCAGTTCCCAAACTGCAGGGCCTCCTCTGTGATCTCCCAGTACAGGCCCATCAAAGACCCGAGACATCACGTTCCGCCAGCCCGGCCAGCATCATGAGCGCCCGGACTCGCCAGGGCCAAGCAGCTGGGCAGCTCCGTCTCCTCGTGCCCCGCCCACTCTCAGCTGTGGCCCGGAAAACATCCCGACAAGGTCTAATAAAGTGTGTGTCGCTGCCCGAGTCCACGGCTCAGCACGCCCTGCGCCCTGGTCCTAGGGAGTGGCCTTCACTCTAGGGGGCCCTCCTGACACGGCCCAGGCCATTGAAGCCCCGCAAGACCCCCGGGGCGGCAGGCCCCTCATTCTCACGGGTTCTCTCCTCCCTCCTCTCCCGAGGTGCAGGTGGGTTTCACCACAGGGCCCAGTGGACCTGCTCCCTCCTGTTCACCTGGTCTGACCGCATGATGGCGTCACTGTGTCGATCAACGTGGCCCTCACGGGTGATGAGACGATGGAGGTCCCTGACGA
Source organism: Diceros bicornis minor (assembly GCF_020826845.1). Classification (NCBI taxonomy): domain Eukaryota; kingdom Metazoa; phylum Chordata; class Mammalia; order Perissodactyla; family Rhinocerotidae; genus Diceros; species Diceros bicornis. The sequence goes on along the minus strand of NC_080747.1, from coordinate 2,585,542 downwards.
CACACGGTGGTGCAGAGCGGGCTGCTGAAGGGCCTCGGAGGAAAGCAGTGAAGCTGAGCTAGTGCCCTGCAGGGCAAAACCAAGTGTTAGCCGGCGCTCTCTGCTGCGGGACAGGGGGAAGCACCAGCTTGATGGTCACAGGGGTGTTGATTTGCTCCAGTAATTAAACCTCACCTGGGAGAGTGGCTGCAAATGGCGTCCCCACTTGGCTGAGCTGATGGGGATCACTATTGGTTTCAAAGACCCGTCTGTCTTGCACAAGCCAAACTGAGATGTGCCGAGAATCCCCACCCCTGCAGGTTTCAAAGCTTTTATTTTGGAAGGTAGGGCAGTTCCAAGGGCCAATTGGGGGATCGGGCCAGTTCTTTGGCCTAATGATAGCTTCAGGAACTGGGTAGGAACCTCAGGCCGGGTGCAGTGGGCCCACGTGAGATGGACTTGGGCTGGGACTGCGTGTGGCCCCTTCCCCCATCAGCCCCACTCAGCGTGTCTCTCTGTGGTATTGAGTCCTGGAGATGGTTGCTAACTCAGAGCAAGCACCCGGTGGTCTGGGTGTTTCTCCAGCCCCGCCAACGCCAGGGCCTGTGCCCATCAGCGTGGGGGTTCCAGGCTGTCACCTGGGACTGCACCCTCCCAGTGGAAACCAGGGAGGTCATGTCAATCCTGCTTCCCTGGTCAGGGAAGACGCTGGCTCCCACCACAACGAATTCCCACCCCAGATTTGCTCAAATGACATTTTCGCGAGGCCTCTGCTCTCAGCACATTCTAAAATACAAGCCCAGGCTCCAGATCCCCATCCTGCTTTTTTCTCCCTAAAGCGCTCATCTTCTAACTACTGCATCATTGACTGACTTTGTTTATTATGTCTGCCACCACCCCTATCCCCCACTGTAAACCCTATGAGGACACAGATTTTCATCTGATTTACACCCAACTATACCCCTGTGCCTAAAACATAGTAGGTGGTCAATAAAATAGTTGTCAGATGAAGGGAAAAAGGGGGCCATCTTCTGGGCCCTCCTGGGGGACACAGCTCACAGGGGGTGTCTGTGATAAGAATGCGCCACCACACGGCAGTGATCCACCACACGACATGGCTCAACCTACTTACCCGATCCCCTGGGGCTGGCCATCTGGTGGTTTCCAGGATGTGCCAATTACCGAGAGGCTGTGGTGGACATCCTTGTTCATGTCGCCTTGCACACATGTCGCATTTCTCTATGGTGGCCGTTCTCAGGCTGGGATCTGTGGGCCCCTGAGGGTCCCTGAAGCCAAAACCACTTCGTATTATTACGAGAGAAGAATATCATTTGTCATCTTCAGTGTGCTGACATTTGCACTGACGGTTGGGGAGCAGCAGGAGGTCGAACTGCTGGGTCCTTAATGCGACGCAAAGCAGGCCACGCGTGGTTGGTGCCCTGGGTTATTCACATCACAGACTTGCCGTGAAAATGCCAGCTTCACTTGAGTGTCCCTGATGAAGCAGTGCCAATGGTTAATTTTATTAAATCTTGGCCCCTGAGCACATCTTTTAATATTCTGTGACAAAACGGAAAGTCACATAAACCACTTCTGTTCCATCCCTAAGTGTGACAGTTGTCTGAGGAGAAGCGTGTGTGCAGCTGTTTGAGCTGCCAGCTGAAATATATATAAAACATTTTTTTTTAATGGAACACAATTTTTACTTGAAAGAAGGACTTACTGGGCCAGCCCTGTGGCTTACCGGTTAAGTGTGCGCACTCTGCTACTGGCGGCCCGGGTTCGGATCCTGGGCGCGCACCGACACACTGCTTGTCCGGTCATGCTGAGGCCACATCCCACATACAGCCACTAGAAGGATGTGCAGCTATGACATACAACTATCGACTGGGCCTTTGGGGAGAAAAAGAAGGAGGATTGGCAGTAGATGTTAGCTCAGGGCCAGTCTTCCTCACAAAAAAAAAAAAAAACAAAGGAAAGAAAGAAAGAAGGACTTACAGAAACTCTGGTTGCTCAGACTTGGGTGCCTGGCAGACATTTTCTTGAAAATGAACAAAGTGAGCCTGTCCCTTCAAGGGAGACAACCAACAGTATTTGTGACCAATGATAAAATTCAAGCTTTTGTGCAAAACTTGGAATTTTGAAAAGCTTGCATCCACCACCATGAGCTTGACAACTTCTCAAAGCAAAGATGCTCCTGCTGAGATCGACTGCGATACGAACAACAGTGGTTTTTTGATACCGTCTAATGAACTGTGCCAACATTTGGAAGACCTGCATAATTTGGTGAACAAGATTTTCCACAGGCCCAACGTGTGCTGTTGCAAAAGCACGCGTGGATAAACATGCACTAAAGCGCAGGACGGACCATCGGATGCTGATGGGACACAGAAGTGCAAGTTCGCTGGGGTGCTTTCAGCTTGCACGTTGCGACTAACCTTTAAGGAACCACTACTTGTCGAGTTTTGGTGTAGTATCGAGGAAGAACGTCCACAACGATCTGCAGATGTTAATAAAATATTCCTTTCTTTTCCAAATACCCGTGGGAGGCTGGATTTCCAAAGATGCCCGTGTTTTACAACCAAACAATATCGCACAGCAGACTGAGTACAGGAGCCAGTGATGAGAGCCCAGCTGACTTGTCCAGCCAGAGAGTTGAGGAAACGTGACACAATGCCAATCTTTTCACCAAAACTTTTTGTTTTGGAAAATGTACTTTTCATGTAATTGTTATTTATGTTAACATGAAATGGGTTTATTATTTTGACATGAGTAAATTTTTTTAAATCTTGGGTTTAAGTTATAATAAGGTAATCTAATAGGTACTAATATTGGTAGTTAGAACCCACATAGGGCCAGCCCTGGTGGCCTAGTGGTTTAAGTTCGGCATGCTCTGCTTTGCTGGCCTGGGTTCAGGGTGAATCTTCCTCAGCAAAAAAAAAAAAAGAAAAGAAAAAGAACCCACCCAAACAAAAGCTCTTTGGCATCTTCAACAATTTTAGGAGTATAACACGGTCCTGAGACCAATTTTGAGATCTGCGGCCCTGGGGCGGCACGTGTAGAAATGGGAGGCTGAGCTGGAGCGTGCATTTCTTCAGATTTATGAGATAATGCCAAATTGCCCCTTGAAATGGATGTTTACGTTCCCAACAGCAGTGTCTGTGTTTCCGTTTCCTGATATTCTTCCCAATTTCAATACGGACAGATGGCACGCTGATCTCACGAGGATGAAATGGCAGGTCTGTGTTTTATTCTGCAGCCCCCATGCATCCGGAGACTGAGGTGTCTTTCTGCGTTCATTGGCCTCGGACCTTCTGCCCCATTCCTTTTCATATGAATTTAAAAATAATTTCAACCATTTGAAAACAAACAACACAATGCTACAGAGAGTATAGTTGGAATTACATTAATAAAATGATGACATTCTATTTTATTTTGGTGCATTAAGGAGTATGCTAAGTTTTGCCACATGCTCAGGTGTCATTTTAGATTTTTCACTAAAACTGAATAGTTTTCTTCGTATAGATCCTATACTGTTCTGGTTAAAGTCACTCCTGGATATTCTACAGTTTTTAATCATAACTGTGAATGCAATATTTTTCCATTCTCATATTTAACAGGTTTAAGGTGGTTTAAAGAACTCTTGTTCTTTTGTATATTTGGTTTTCTCGGTATACAAAAATATTATCCGAAAATAAAGGTAATTTTCATTTCATCTCTTATTCAGCGTGTTTCATGTGTCTTAATGAGTTAGCTACAAATGTCAGAACAATGTGAAACAGTGACGGTGACAGTAAGCACATTTGTCGGGCTCCTGACTTTAGCTTTCAGTATCAGCATGTTGTTTTGCTGAATCTTATCAAATATTTTAATGTTTACTGATAGTCACTTTTTCCTCCTTAATCGACCAATAACTACAGAAGAAACAGAAAGTTGTTAAAGACACACTGTTTATGAAGGGCGCCATCCAGGTGGTTCTACGCTGAGTTCTGCCTGATGGGCAAAGAGTCTGTCCAGCCCAAGGAAGGGCACGGGCTCCAAGTCACACGAGGACGCAGAGATAGCGTTGATCCCAAACTCTGGCAAAGAGAGCAAGGGGAAGAAAACTGACCAAATGACCTCCAATACAAATGCAGACATGCTAGAGAACATATCGTGACTGACACCGCACAGCTCCTGAAACACTAATACGTTATCACTGTGATTCTAGGAATGCAAAGACGTTTGAGGTGAAAACCCTGCTCTACAGTCTCATTTTGTCGCCTCCTGGGGGAGCTTCAGGGTGTGGCCGCCCTGACAAGTCACACGCACGGCATCTTGTCTAAGAGGCAGATGAGTGCCTGAGCTAGAAATGACCCAGGGCAAGCCCCCAGGCCCAGGTCTTCCACATGAGGCGTCTCCAAGTCCCCACCTTTGCAGCGGGTTCTGGGGCTGGCTGTGGGCATCTCTTCCCAACTACGGGTTCAGTGACGTCATGTTGATGGTGATGGCTGAAACTGGCTTTGATGAGAATACTCACAAAAGGAAACGGGCAAGTTCACACATCAGGGCTCTGTCCCACCACTGCAGAGTCGGTTAAACATTCACCAGACACACCACTGCCTTCAGTCCCAAAGCAAAATGATTCGAGTCCACAGCACGTATATCCCGGGGAGGTCTCCCATGTGGCTGAGGAGGGGAGTCCTGCCTGCCCTCTGGCTCACAGAACACCCGGCCTCTCCCTCCCTGCAGGCGGGCCTGGGGCTGGCCTCCTCACCACCTGGGTGACCACCTGGGCAACCATGGGTGGTCAGACACCTGGAGGAGCCCTGGTTACCGCCTGGCTGACCTCAAGGGCCACTGGAGGGTCAGACAAGCTGGCAGCTCTCACATCAGGATGACCGAACCGTGGCAGCCTCCTGGTGGGACCCCTGCTTCCACTCCCCACCATCAGTCTCCTCAGCAGTAGCCAGAGGGAGCTTCTCTAGAGCGTGAGTCAAAAAATGTCACCTGCTGCTAACCCACCCGTCACATCTCCTCAGAACCTTGCTGTGTGAGCAGCAACTTGATAGTCCCAGGGGAGAATCGGGCACTCCTGTGCCCAGCCTCCTTTGCAGCCAGTGACCAAGAGCCCAAGAAGCCATGAGACTCAGGAGGAATTCAGTGGAGCTTCTGGAAAGGTTTTCCTGCTGGCGCGGGGGCAGTGAGGTGAGCTTTCTCTTGCAGCTCTGGCCCTGCCACCTCCAGCCCCTCCCGCCCAGTGAATCCAGATCCAGATCCAGTGTGCGGCAGCCGACAGCTTCCTGGCTGAAGCACTCCCACAGGCCTGGGGAGCCAGCCCTTCACGGCCTGGCCGAGTGCCGCACTGTTCCCGGGGCTTCTGCTGGCTGCACTGCACGGCCCAGCCTCCCCGGCAGTGTCTGACCCCTCCTCGTCCTCCAGGCCGGCCTGGCCCTTCCCTTCCAGAACCCATCACAACCTGCTGTGATTTTCTGTCTCTATTCATTCATTTGTCTCCCTCGCTGGGGTGTAAGCCCCACGAAGCCAGGCCTTTGTCCCATCAGCACGATATCCTGGCCTGGGAAGTCAACCAGGGCGGGCACATGAGCAGGGTGGTGCTGAGGAGGCAGTCGGAACACCCGATGCTCCAGGGACGTGAATAGATGGCCGCTGGAAGGCAGGGGCTCTCTGGGGATGCTCGGGGTCGGAGGTTACCTCAGGGCGGACGTGGCAGACCCTGGAGAGGGAGAAAACGTCTGTCTCCCCTTTAGGAGACACTTTGTCATAGGCACAAACCTGCTACTAAACTATTTCCATCCGTTTTTGTTTCTGGAATAGCCCAACCTGGTGCATCCCCTCCTAGCCAGTGAAAGTGAACTCCGCTTCCAGGAAGTAATGAAAAATTACACATTTAATATCAAAAGCCGTTTCAAGTGTCATCGATAGTGACTATACTGGAGAGCAGACTCGAGGACGTTCCCACTGGGGCATCACCCGCAGTGACCCTGGAGTCCCCGGCCCTGTGTCCGAGGAAGGCTTTAATGCCGGAGACTGGGGCCTCCTGGGTTCCCAGGGCCTGAGGTCCTCAGAAAGCCCCATGGAAGGGAGTCCTGATGCAGGAGCAGCCCCCCAGGGGCCAGGAAGGAGGCCGCCCTTCCTCCGGAACCCGGCCAGGCCTGGGCTGGGCCAGCACGCTGAGCGGGGCCCGGGCAGGCCTGCGTCACGTCGCCGGTCAGCCCGGGCCCTGGAGGCCCGCCCGGCGGCCTAGACGTTGGACTTGGCGATGATCTTCTCGAGCAGGCTCATCATGCGCTCCTGCAGCTGCAGGCTCTGCACCTGCAGGATGTGCTGCTGGTCCAGCACGCGGCGCACCTCGCGGCATGTCTCCTCCACGGCGCGGCTCAGCTTGCGCTGCTCCTCCAGCATGGCCTCCAGCAGCCGCAGCTTCCTCTTCTGGAAGTGGCAGCTCTGCACCTTGCGCTTCTTCACGGGCTGCTTGTCCGACCTGCAAGCACAGGGCCGGCGTGTGCGCGGCTGGCCACAGGGCCTGGCCAGGGCCCCACCCAACCCTCGACCACCCTGTGGGACAAGTGGGAAACTGAGGCCCAGGGGAGCGAGGCCACTTGCTCGGGGCCTTGTCGTCCACGCACGCGTGTCCCCTGACAGTGAGAGGACAATGGGGCCGCAGGCACTGCTGTCCTTTGGGACGCAGGTGACCCGCTGACCTGGGTCACAGGACAATCCAAACCCCTGTGGTCTGGAGGGGCGGGGTTCACCCTACTGTGAGAGCGCCCCCAAACCCACAGAGCTGGGCGGGCAGGGGGGCACAGGCCCAGGGGGTGCTCAGCAGTGGGGAGGCCCCCCCAGGGAGAGATGAGGAAGGCTGGGTGGGAGGGGTGCTGGGCAGTGCAGCTCCTCCCGGGAAACCAGAGACCACCAGTCCCGGCCAGCCTGAGTGGATGGGGAAACTGAGGCCTAGGAGAGAGGGCCTGGGGCCTGGGCCCCCTTCAGCTTGGCAGCCTGGAATGGGGCCAGCACACTGCGGGGTGGGGAGGCAGGAGCACAGGCGCCTAGAGCAGGGACGGCCCGTAGAGGCCTGGGCCGCCTCCCCAGGACCGGAACCTCTGGCGGACAGGGAGGTGAAGGCAGTGCCGGCCCAGGGCTGTCCCATGGCTCCCTACTGTGGGGTGCTGGGCACTCCTGGTCTAACCGGCCCCCTCTGGTGTGCAGGGAGCTGCCAAATCCCACCAGACCCCAAGGCCCTGTCCATCTCCCAGCCAACCTCAGGGCAGGAGAGCAGTCCCCACATCCCGGCCCCAGTGCAATTCCCAGGGGCAGCTGTGAGTCTGGGAACTGGGCTCAACCCCCGGAAACAATTGGCCATAAATCTCAGCCTTCCCAGCTAATTCCGTCTGGCCGGCAGCAAAGGCATTTTTGTCTGGCGTCTTCGTTGAGAAATCCCGCAGGGAAGGGGCGCTGGACAAACCGAGCAGCAGCCCCCGACATCGGGGGTGTCAGAATTGGAGCGACCCCGCCTCACCCCACCCCTGTATGACAGACTTGAAGACCGGGGCTCAGGGGAAAGCCAGGGCCATGACTCAAATCCCCTTTTCCTATTCTCCTCCCCAGCTGGCCAACTCCTCTTCACTCTTGAAAGCCCAACCCAAATGTCCTCTCCTCTAGCTCCCATGAGCCCCACACCAGAGGGGTCTGTCTCCTGTGTGCCTGTCTGTGGGCATCTTGAGGGCAGGGTCATGTGGCCAGAGCAGGCCTGGCAGGAAGCATGTGAGGGACAGAAGATGGGATGGGCATGCCCACTGCAACCAGGTTATGAGGACACTCTGGAGGTTTACCCCAACACCTCCTCCCTATGCTGAGAGGACCAGCCAGCCTGGCAAGGGCAGGGGGAAGGGGAATCCCATGGCAGGGTCTGCTTGGGGGTGAAGGGCAGCCCAGATGCCAGAAGCCAGGGGGCAGGCTGGGAGGGCACACGGTGGGGCGCTCGGTCTCCCTCCACATGCTGGCCCTGCGCCGAGGTTGCTCTCTCCTGACACTCCCAGCCATCCTCAGGGAAGGTGCCGATTGATCCCCATGTTACAGAGGGAGACTGAGGCCCAGAGAGGTCAAGGAGTTTCCACACAGCCAAAAAGTGATGGAGCCAGGAGCCAGACCCAGTCTGTGCACATGACAGCCCACAGTCGAGAACCACCTGCCTTCCCGTATGACGCCTCTCTGTGTGAGGCTGGCCTGATCTGAGGCCTCTCCGTCCGAGGCCTCCCCATCTGAGGTCCCCCCGGTCTGATGCCCCCTGGTCTGAGGCCTTCCTGGTCTGAGGCCCCCCAGTCGGAGGCCTCCCCATCTGAGGTCCCCCTGGTCTGAGGTCTCCCTAGTCGGAGGCCCCCCCAGGTCTGAGACCCCCTGATCTGAGGCCCCTCTAGTCTGAGGCCTCCCTGCTCTGAGGCCTCCACGGTCTGAGGTCTCCCCTTCTGAGGCCCCCCAGGTCTGAGGCCTCTCCGTCTGAGGCCCCCCTGCTCCAAGGCCTCCCCGTCTGAGGCCCCCCTGGTCTGAGGCCTCCCCGGTCTGAGGCCTCCCCATCTGAGGCCCTCCCCGGTCTGAGGCCTCCCTGTCTGAGGCCCCCCTGGTCTGAGGCCCCCCCGGTCTGAGGCCCCCCCGGTCTGAGGCCTCCCCGTCTGAGGCCTCCCCGTCTGAGGTCCCCCAGGTCTGAGGCCCCCCTGGTCTGAGGCCCCCCTGCTCCGAGGCCTCCTTTGTCTGAGGCCCCCCCGGTCCGATGCCTCCCCGTCTGAGGCCCCCCCGGTCTGAGGCCCCCCCCAGTCTGAGGCCTCCTGGGTCTGAGGCCCCCCTGGTCTGAGGCCCCCCTGGTCTAAGGCCTCCCTGGTCTGAGGTCCCCCTGGCCTGAGGCCCTCCCTGGTCTGAGGCCTCCCCCGGTCTGAGGCCTCCCCCGGTCTGAGGCCTCCCTGTCTGAGGTCTCCCCGGTCTGAGACCCCCCCAGTCTGAGGCCTCCTGGGTCTGAGGCCCCCCTGGTCTGAGGCCCCCCTGGTCTAAGGCCTCCCTGGTCTGAGGCCCCCCTGGCCTGAGGCCCTCCTTGGTCTGAGGCCTCCCCGTCTGAGGCCCCCCTGGTCTGAGGCCTCCCCCGGTCTGAGGCCCCCCTGATCTGAGCCCCCCCCCGGTCTGAGGCTGAGGCCCCCCTGGTCTGAGGCCTCCCTGTCTGAGGTCTCCTCGGTCTGAGGGCCCCCCAGTCTGAGGCCCCCCCGGTCTGAGGCCTCCCCTGGTCTGAGGCCCCCCCCGGTCCGAGGCCCCCCTGGTCTTAGGCCTCCCTGTACCTGAAAATGCTCCTACACTGCCTCACCCTTTGCAGCCAGCCAGGGATGGCAGAGAATGCCACTGCCATGAGATGGCTGCCCCTTCACCACTCACGGCCCCCTCTCTGGACGCAGGGCTCCTGGCCCCGCTGGCGGTGGGGCAGGAGAAGGAAGAGGGCACACTACCTGAACTTAAGGGACAGTAAGCTGGAGGAGCTGTCGGAGCGATCGTCCTGGAGGCGGCCTTCGTAGGAGCACTGGTTATACGGTAAGTACAGAGGGGTGGACTTAGCAGACGGCGACAGGGACGCCTCGGTCTGGGACGTGGAGGGCCCCGGCTGCTGGCCGTCCGGCAGTTTGCCATCACAGGACTCGGGGACCTTGGCCAGAATCCTATCAATGGCTAGGTAATAGGGCCAGTCGGGCGGGACGGACTCGCTATCTGTCATGCATTTTAATTTCCTGAAACGAGAGACACAAGAGCCAAGGGTGAGAAACGGAGCTGCCCGGCCCTGTCCCGCCCGGCCCTCGGCGAGGGGCACTCGGGACTCCAGGACGCAGGGGAGCCATGTGGCATGGGCGGGAGCCCCTCTCGGCCGGACAGGCCTCCCCAGAAAAACCGGCCAGGCTCCAGGGCCAAGGTGACAATGGGCTTAGAAAGAAGTCAGGCTCGGGACCTACTCGGCCTTGGATGTTGAAAAGGAAGCACATGCGCCAAATGTAAGCAAGGTCATCTGTAAGTGCCAGGACCTTGGGCTGATTCGTACTGTTTCTGTCTTTGCTTTTCTGTAGTATCTAAACTCCCCGCAATGAACAAACACTGCTTTTAAATACACTACCCAGCAATAATAAAATATTGAAACATAGTCAAATATATAATACAATACAACATAGGAACACAATACTGCACCATAATAAAATAAATAATGTAATGCGAACATAGAATACTGTAACATAATAAACTTATTTTTCTAAAGTGGATGCCTTGGGAGCGAGAACCGCATGGGCTTCAGTGTCTGACAGACCTGAGTCTGCAACTCGCTTCACCACTTTGCTGTGTGACCTTGCACAGGTTCATCATTAACCTCTCTGAGCCTCCATTTTCACATCAGTAAAATGGGGATGATGGAAGCAAGCTCCTCACACAGCCGTAGGGAGGATTTCATAAGACAATGCCGGGTGCCTGCAAACAGCAAGCTGTCTGGATATCATTGTTGGCTGAACGTACCAGGAAGCAGCAGGGCTGGGCCTAACAGGGCCCCTCCCACGCTGTCTGACATCCCCCATCCCCACTCAGACCCCGGGCCAAGGGTCTGCACAGTGCAGCTCTGCCCACCGTGGGCCTGAGCCCCTCCCAGGCCCAGCGTCTGGCCTCCTCCACAGATAGGCCCGGCAGGTCCCTGGGCCGAGGCTGTCTTCTGGAGGTGAAGGACGGGAAGATGGGACCGCAGGAGAGCTGGGCAGCCAGGAAAGAGGCCACAAGGGGGGATGGGCGAGGCTCTCTGCCCATCAGACCCAGTGCCTCCTGAGGCCCAGGGCTCCCCCAGGCCCCCCGCCTCAGCCTGTGGCCCCCCACCTTCCTGCCCTATGCTCCTCCCGACGTGGGGAGGCCTTCAAGCTACAGAGTGCCCTGCGGCCAGATGGCTCCTGTCTCCCAACATGGGGTTCTCTGCTAGGGCATGGACACTGGACACTCTGGTCCCTGGAAACAACGAGCTGGCCATCTGAACGAGTTGCCCCCAGCAAACAGGCACAGCTGGACAGTGAGGGGGGCTGAGACTCAGGGCAGCAAGCAGAGGCCAGCCATGGCAGGAGGTGGCCTTGAGAGCAGCATCCACCAAGTGGAGGGTCCTCAGCAGAAAGCCAGGGACAGGTCACACCCGGAAGAGCATGACTGCTTGTCTTCCCAGCCCCAGGACCACTGTCCAACATCCTGGAGGGGTGCGCAGATGCTGGGGGCAGGGGGTGAAAGACTGCACCGGGGGCCCCACACCAGCCCCTCTGGAGGCCCCCAGCTCTCGTTCTGCCCCATTTAAGCCAGCCCACTCCTCAGAGAAAGGAGGAAATGCCTGTCCCCACTGTGGGAGGCCCCTGAATGCTATTCCAACAAACCACGCTCCACAGAACCCAGCCACTCCCTTAGGCTTCCTTAGCCTGACAATCTTAATATACAAAGAGCTATCATGAAAAAATAAGAAAAGCCTCTGCTGTGGGGAGGCTGTCTGGGGGCACAGATAAAGAATCAGTCAACCAGTGGGCTGGCCCCGTGGCTTAGCGGTTAAGTGCGTGCACTCCGATGCAGGCAGCCCGGGTTTGGATCCCGGGCGTGCACAGACGCACCGCTTCTCCAGCCATGCTGAGGCCGCGTCCCACATACAGCAGCTAGAAAAACGCGCAACTATGACATACAACTATCTACTGGGGCTTTGGGGGAAAAATAAATAAAATTAAAAAAAATAAATAAAAAGAATTAGTCAACCAGTCAAAGTGTCACACGGCCTCGTGCAAGTCTCTCTCCTGCTCTGGGCCTCAGTTTACCCCCCGGGACATGGGAGCGGTGAGGTGCTACAGTAGGTGAGTGCTTCATGAACTCTGAGGTGCTGTACACCCATGCAGACTGCAGTGGAGGGAGCGGAGGCCTCCCTGGAGGGTCTAGGCCCTTGCTCTGCTGCACCCTCATCTCCTGTGGCCTCCTTGCCCACATCCCCCACCTCCAGGAATGGAAAAGAATCCCTCCCCTGGGAGACTCTGAAGAAGGCTTTCAGGATAAATAATGAATAACCAGGCCATACACCAGTCAGAGCCCATGAATTACTGAGTCAGACGGGAGGCTGGTAAAACAGCCAGCATCGCCCCTGCAGCCCCTCCTCACCAGGCTGTGAGGGACATGCTGTGTGAATGGGGGCTGGAGGGTCACGTACGCAGCTGCAGACAACTCAGCACTGGCATCGTGAGCTGACGGCTTGAATTTAACATCATTTACACTAAGTGACTCTGATGCCTTTGGACCTGGAGCAGCTGCCTCGTTTCCGGCCCCCAGACCTGGCCGGGGGCCAGGGCTGTGGGTCAGAAATGGGCCTTTGGACAGGGCCGGACTCTGGACCAGCTCCTTCAGAGCCAAAAAAAGTTAAGTCGATGCAACTGAAGACAGCCTTTTGGTTGTCAAGGACCCTGCAGAGCCTTGGCCATCTCCAGGATCCAGGCGGGCTGGGAACTGCAGGCCAGGAGGGGTGGGGGGTCATCTCCTTGCCTACTGGTCTGTGGGGGGGTCCTCTTGCCCATGGAGTGTGGCTCAAGGTGCCCAAGGCAAACCGGCAGGGCCCGGTCTATACCCAGCCCTGGCCGCACCTCTGCCCCCTGCCCACAGTGGCCACGAGGAGGCGGCCAGGGCTGCGACCAGCTGGGAGCCAGCACATCCTCCGGGACAGCCCCCCACTTCTGGGAAGACTGAGGCTCTTGGGGGCAGCCCCAGGCCCAGCCCCGCCCGGCCGCCCACAGGGCTCTGTGTTCTTGGCACTGCTTTCCCCCGCAGCTCCTAGCTCCTCTTGACCTTCACCCCAGCAAAGACCCTGGCCCGCCCATGACCTTAACGCTGCCTGTGACCCTCTGCAGATAGGCCTGGGCCCCGCGCATCCTGAGGTGCTGGGCATGTGGGGCCATACCTGCCTCCTTCCCTGGATGCCAGAGCTGCCCCCACACAGGGGCCCCATCTTTGGCCCTGACCCTGCAGCTCCCCTCAGTGGCCGGGACAGGGGGTCCACCGTGGGATGGGGTGGAGGCAGAGGTGGACCAGGCCTGGGTCCCCCCACTTGCTTCCACAGACAAGTTCCCTTCCATAAGCAGGACCCCCTGGGCACTCAGGCTCCACGTCAGCCCTGCATGCTCCTCTCCCCAGCCCTGAGGCCAGCGCTGTGCTGCCCTCATGGCCGAGCTCAGCGGATGTGAGAATGACAGCACATCAGGACCCAGCAGGAGTTGCAGGCCTGGGAGCTGGGCTCCTTCTCGCCTCTGGCCTCAGTTTCCTTGCCTGCACAGCAGCACCCCCCGACCCTGCTGAGCAGAGCCGAGCCCAGTCTGGCGGCCTCAGTCTCTCGGCTGGGGTTGGGGGTGTGTAGGCCAAGTGGGAGCCACCTGTGGGGTTCGGGGGGGCAATGCCAAAGGTGTCCTTGGGGCGGCCCTGGCCGAAGCCCAGGAAAGCAGGATTAGTCCCAGCCCTGCCCTTGCTGGGCCTCAGTTTCCCCACCTCCCCAGTGGGAGGCTGCACCAATGGCTTCTGTAGGCTCCGTCTCACCCAGGAGGGCTCTGCCCATACGAAGCCAGAGGGGACCCACAGGTGGGCCAGCCTGGCGGGGACCCCACACCCTTCCTGACTCAGCTCTGAGGACGCCAGCAGTAGCCCCCAGCAGCCTGGGCTCAGCTGTGTGCACGGGCTGGCCCGGCAGTCCTGGGGTGACACCGGTGCTGAGGGCCCGAGGCCTCACGGTGAGCTGCACGCCGCGGCCCGCGGCGGCCTACCTGTACTGGAAGGTCATGTTGGTGATCTTGATCTTGATCTCCTCGCCCAGCCGGCGCTCGCCGGTCATCTCCAGCAGCTTACTGGCCATCTTCTCGTATACCTTGGCGTTGCGCTTGGTCTGCTTCAGCTCGTCGAAGAACTCCTCCCAGACGAGCATGAGGCCGCGCATCTCGGCGTCGGTCCAGTTGCGGGCCCGCCGGTGCTTCTCCGTCTGAGGAGACACAAGGTAGCCGGGCACTTCGGCGGCCGCCATGCTGGAGGCACCTGCGGGGTTAAAGAGGCGCGCTCAGGCGAGGCCGCCTGTGCGCCGTGGGCTGGAGGGAGCCCTGCTCCAGGAAGGCAGCTCCGCGCTCAAAATGGGGCCTACATCTGACAGGCAGGAATTTAGTTAAAAGCTTTTAAACGGGAAACGTCATTTTGATGTCACGTTTCCATAGCAACAGAGCAACTGCATAAGCTACCACAACAGAAACCTTTTAACTGAAAGCGCAGGAATCAGGGCCGTCCTGACGGCCCATCAATATTGCAGCAAGTGAGCCAGGCCCAAACAGGCGGCCTAGGCTCCCGGTCCTGCCTCCCACCTCAGCCCCGCGGCTCGGCCACATCGGTCCAGGCCACGCAGAGCGAGGTGCCTACCCTGGGCTGACCAGCTCTAGAAGGGTGGGATCCAGGCCACAGCCCCCTTGTCAGCTCCACCCTGGTTCACACAGGCTGGGGCCCAGGGAGAGCCCAAGACAGGGAGCCCAAGGCAGAGGAGGACGGAGAGACTGAGAGAGGAGGAGAGATGGACAGACAGCAGAGAGAGGGGCAGAGATGACACAGAGAGGGGAGGCAGACACAGGAAGATACCCACAGTGACATATGCAGGCCAACACACCACTGGTGGTGCCCCCTGCACAGCGTCCCCTGGCCAACACGCTCACATTTTATGACAGGACACCTAAGTGTATAAACCGCCATGGGTGAGAGTGGAGCTCCAGCCCCCTGATCAGACCCCTGGCTCTGCCACCGTCCACCAGCTCCCCTCCTTGCAGTGGGACTGGTTGCCAGCAGGGTGGGCTGAGGTGTGAGGACAGTTCTTAAGGCCAGAGAGCAGCTGGGAGCAGTGTGTGTGTCCCTCCCGCCCTGGGCAGCCCCACCACAGCCCTGACCGCCCTACATCAGCACCGTCTGTCCTCAGACCTGCTTCCTCCACCTGGCAGGGCAGGGAGCTCCTTGTATTTCCAGTGCCCCACAAGAAAGGGTTTGGTAAAGGCTTGCTGAGAAAGAAAGAAGTGCCCAGAAAGAAAGAAATGAAAAGAAGTGAAGGGACCAATCTTAAGGAACCCCCCTCCCTTCCCAGTAGATCACTAGACTTTGCCTTTGGATTTACTGGCAAACTCCTATTCATTCTTCAAAACACTATTCTGGTATCATCTCCTCTCTGAAGTCTTCCTACTCCACTTTACTCCACTTTGGTCCTTGCTTCCTTTTTCCCTCCTGCCAATTGGACCTACCTTGAGCCAGCTTGTTTTATTTTCTATCTTCCAGCTGTGCGACCCTGGGTTAGGAACACTTTCAAAACGGATAGTAATAAGAATTTGAGCACTCTCTGAATGCTGGGCGCTGTTTTAAGCACCGTAGACATGTGACTTCTACTTCCATCCTCACGGCACTCTTGTGAGGGAGGCTGGCACTGTTGTTATTCCCATTTCACAGATGAAAAGCCTGAGGTGAGGTCACCCTGTGGACAAGGGGCCAGGCTAGACTTTGAACCCAGGCAGGCTGGCCCGGAGCTGGGTATGACCACACACTGTGCCGCCTCGAGAACGAGCACCTGGTGGCAGGCTCCCTGTGAAGGACACCTGTCACTCTCCTCTGCCCACAGTCCTGGGTGGGGCACACATGGGCCAATGCAAACTGCCACGTGCCTTGGTGAAGGCTCCTACCGCCAACCCTGGACAAGCTAGCTGCTGGCACTGGCTGGGGTCTTGGGCTGTGGGACCTTCACCCTCCCTCAGTGGGCCTCTGGCAGGCCTTACTGAGGCTCATCCCAATTTCGAGGGCCGGGGCCAGTGGACATGGACGCTGTCCTCTGGCAGTGGCTGGGTGGGGGGGCACCGTAAGACAAAGGTGAGCTCTGCACCGAGACAGACAGGAGGAACCGGCCCGGCTCACCAGAGAAGGCAGAAAGGCGCTGCGGGAAGGACCAGCCAGCAGAGGCAGCGAGACAGGACGGCCCAGAGCATGTGAGAGGCGGTGCGACTGTGATGGGTGTCGGGGGAGTGTGTGGCAACAAAGGTGGGCCCACCAGGGCTGGCCAGTGGACTTCAGCATGAGTGTTAGCGGGGGCAAGAGACCACAGCGGTGGAGCCCGTGGGGACTGCAGAGAGAAAGCGCCACCTAAAGGCATCAACACTCAAAATGTAAAAGATAAAACTCAGACAGGTGGTTTATCAGCAGGAGCCCATGGCACCTGCTGGACAGGCTGTGATGCCGTGTTGAGCCCCACCCCGCTCCCCGGGCACACAGGCCCAGCCTACCCCATCAGTGATCCTGCCTGGCACCTATGGGATTCTGGTGGTGGCTGAACTCAGGGGAAGGACTTATGAAGTCCAGGCTGAAAATCACCGTGGTCAGTAGAGGGACCGGACCACAGATAGAAGTCTTGGTCTGAGCTGCTCCAGGACAGGGGAGCTGACCTTGTGTCCTGAGCGAGTCCTCTCAGACCCTGTGGGTGGGGCCGAGGCCCTCAGGTGCTAGGAGGGGAGGCGCCCAGGACGGGGCAGGCCGGCTGGGGCCCTCTCCTCTCTGCAGTCAGAGCTGGAAGTGCAGTGGGAGAGGGCAGCAGGGGCACATGTGGGCACTCAGAGGGGCCTCTGCATGCCCTGCAGCAGGTTCCTGAAGGCCTTGCCCCGCTGTCAGCTTTCCATGGGAGCCCCTTCCTCCTTGGGCCTCAGAGGTCACCTGGGGACACGGGGACACCACCGCCCCAGGAAGGCTCATGACTGCTGCACTCCTCTGGCCCTGGGTTCCTGGCACAGAGCAGTCAAGTGTTTGTAGAGTAAATGAGTGACTAAGAGGACCACCTCCTCCAGGAAGCCCCCACTCCTCAGGCAAAGGATTTGACGTTCCTGATTGGCCCTAGCGCTGGGTCTCTGCCCCACCAGAGGACCTTCCACTAACCACGGCTCCAAGGGCCGAGCAGGGCTGTCTTATTGCGCCTCCCAGCACATGAGGCAGGGGTCCAAGGGAGAGGCAGCAGGAGCAGAGAGAAGCTCCTGGAGCTTCTGGAGAGGGCAAAGGCTGGCATGTTGGCCTGGCTGGGGCTGGTGAATAACCATCAGGAAAAGTGGCTGCCCCGGGGTCCCCAGCCTGGCTAACACCAGCACAGCTGGTCCCAATGCCTCCCAGGGGCAGCTGCTGACCCGCAGTGTCACTGCCCATGCTCAGGGCCCTGGCAACCAGGCGGTTCCAGAGGAGGCGTCTACATCTCCTGCTTGCCCTCTAGCCAGCATGTCCAGGGGAGTCAGGGTAGAAAGCTGGCCTCCAACCGTCTCTTCTTAGATTTCGGTGGGCACTGGAAGTCCCTGGAGAGGGAAGCCCTGTGGGTGCTTCCTGAAGCAGGGCCCCCACAATGAGGCCCCAATGACAGGAACGAGCTAGTCGGGGTGGGGGGCAGGGCCCTGCACCCACTGCCCCCCCCCGGGGAGGGCCCTGTATCCTCTGTTGGGGAGGGGGCTCCATACCTTGGCACAGCTGCATGGCCTCAGTCTCTGCGGGAGGGGGAGGCAGAGTGCCAGGGGCTGGGCATCCGGCAGGACCTGCAGGGAGAAGGGGCAGTCAGGCCTCAGCAAGAGGGGGCCCAGGGGACGCCTGTGCTTAGGTGAGGCCCCGCCCTCTAGGCCTCTGACTCCCTCTGAACCAGCACTCAGTCCGTGCGATACTTCTGAGCACCTGCCCTGCCCAGCCTGGCAGGCTGACACGGGAGCCCAGGGCAGAAGTGGGCATCCCCCATAGGGGCCTCCAGCACCCTCCAGGAGCATGCCGTGGTGAGCTGAGCCTATCACAGTGGGATGGAAGTTGGCAGTGGAAGAACTTGGCCTGGGCAAAGGCAGGGAAGCACACGGGGTGGGAGAGGCATGAGTCCAGGCTGGGAGGGGGCAGGGCAGGGCAGAGCCGTCGGGGGCAGGGTTGGGAGGATGGACATCTTGGCCAGAGGGGGCGATGATCCGTCTCAGGTGGGCCCAGTCCACAGCAGAAGCTCGCACAAGTCCTCGGCCAGCTGCCTAGCCCAGCGTTGAGGGCAGGGGGCCACGGGCCCAGCCTGTAGGCCCAGTGCACCGCACTAGCACCACCTGCATACATGGGGAGCCCACACCCTTAACTTTCTGCCCTCTGCCTCGGTGGGCAGGCCCCAACCCTGACCTGATGGCTCCATTGGACCCACCTACACCTCTAGTGCCCCTGGGGCCTGGGAACCCTAGGGCCCCTAGGGTACATGGCCGGGACAGGGAGGAGGCCATCTGGGGGGCCCCAGGTTTCCTGCTTGGGAGGCCAGGGGGTAAGAGCCATCCAACCAAGTGGGGTTGCTGAGGCCTGAAAGCCCATGGAAACTGCAGGAGGAGACGCTCATGGTTTCCCAAAAGAAGTCTCAGTGACTCCACAGAGCAGGTCCACCTCTGTGCCCACAAGCCCCCGGGCCCTGGCAGAACCCCTCATCCAGGGGCACTTGGGCCCACCGCCAGGCTGCCCTGAGGGCGAGATGGGGCCAGGCCCAAGACACGCACGCCCCACACCCCCAGGAGGGCTCTCAGGTCTCAGGTCAGGCACTTCCTCTGAAAAAATGGAGGTACATGCTGCAGACAAACCCACTCACACCAAGGGCTTGGCTGCTTCTTTCCAGGGGATCTGGGGTCCTTTTCTTTCTGGAAATAACAGGTAGGCCAGGTGTGCTCAGGTGCACCAGCCAGGGTCTGGCCGTCCTCGCTTGGACAGGGGCAAGGATGTAGGGCTCAGGTAGCTCTGAAGGGTGAGGCCATCGAGTTGTGTCACAGAGGAAGAGACAAATTGGGGAAGAAGTGACCCCCATCAAGTGTTTGCAGCAACTGAGGTCAGAACAGAACCCGACGTGGCCTGTCCACCAAACGCCTTCGGAGCATTTTCCCGCCGTCTGCACCTTCAGCACCTGGACCAAGTCAGGAGCCCGTGTCTGCAGGCCAAGACCACTCTGTCACCGTCCCTGTGCAGCCAAAGGGGGTCCTGTGGCAAGAGGGTAGGGGGCCCACAGCTGCCACAGACATTGGGGAAGCCCGCGTGCACAGTCACAGCGCTGCACCCCGAGGGCAAGGGCCAGGCTGCCGCGTGCTCGCCCATCTCTCTGGGCACTCACCGTGATGCCGGCTCCGGGGTTGCCCTGCTGAGGGCTGGCGAGATCACTCTCGCCCACTGATCAGAAATGATGGGACTTCAGCAAATATTTACTAAGTACTCACCCCGAGCAGCCGAAAGCCCAGGGATTTTGTCTGTAGATTGGTGGATAAAATCTCTGCATCCCAAGATTGCTACAACACTGACCGCCATGGCTCCCGAGGAGGGGCTCCCCAGAGCTAAGCAGAACAGCGCCCTGATTAGCTCAGTTGAGAAGACTTCTGGGAGGAGCTGGTATTTTGAGCGGGAAGAACTTACCAGTTCCAACAGACGGGGCAGCACCACCATACGCTGCAGCCCAGAAGCACGGGTGCCAACGGCCAATGAGGCGAAGGGGCCAGCTGGGCGATGAGGGGGGCTCAAAAGCCAGGTTGTGGCCCCACGTGAACACTCCAGTCCCTGTACCAGCCCTTACCACCTCTCCAGGGCCCGGGGCCAAACACAGCAGCAGAAACTCAGTGCTGAAATACACGTGGCCCTCATGTGACAAGATCACAAAGTCACTTAAGCAACATAGTTTTGCAGCCCATACCTGCTGGGCAGAAAAGACCACCGCACTATGGTCTGTGGGGTCCTCACAGGAAGCACTCAGCCAGGCCCTGGCCCCCTCCCTCACCTTCGCCACACACAGCTGGCTGGGGGCCCTCTGAGGGGTTGGGCGTTTGCTGGCGTGGCAGCCAGCTTCTGCCTCCCACTCAGCAGGGTCTAGGTTCTCCATAAGCACAGCAGGCCTCAAACAGCAGTTTATGGTTTAATTTTTTCCTTTAATTCAGATGTACAATGTTTGCAGCAGTTTAAAAAATTTAAATATACATCTCACGTCAGTCCTCCTCCCTCCTCTTGGAAGTGGACAGTCAGGTCTGGGCCAGGCTCCGGCACGCGCCCATCACAGCCTTGCTGGCTCCCGGCACCATGGGGACAGCAGCGGTGGTGAAGCGTGACCTCAAACCCCTGCTGACAGCCACTCTGCCACAGCAGGAAGCAGCAAGTAAGGACAGGGGACCCCACTCAGATCAAAGCCGAACCACCTGTGGCAGGTCCATGCAGCCACGATCTTCCAGCGCCGGTAGTCACCCCCAGTTTGCAATGAGAAACTCTGCAGTGACTGTCCAAGGCCAGATGCTCCCAGAAGCACTCTGGAGGAGGGAGTTCCTTCAAGTGCATTAAAAAGTGACAGGTGCATTTGGGAGAGTGGCTCCTGAACCAGTTGTCACCGCCACCTGAGTGGGCCCCTCCCTACCGAGGACGTGCCCAGGCCAGCAGCACAGGGCACAGCGCAGGGCAGGCCTCTTCTTACATAAGCCATCCCAAACTCCCCAGCGAGCCCTGGCGGCTCCAGGTTGCTTTCCCGTTCCGCCCAGCGCCCCACCAGAAGGAACGACTCCGAGTCTCACCCTGGCCAGTAGCTTCAGTGTGGGGCCCCCACTGCAGAGGGAGGGACAAGAGCCAAAGTGAGGACGTATGCTAGGAAGGACGCTTATGGTGTCAAGAGGAAACTCATTCCACTCCCACCAAATCACACAGAACCAAGTCCACTGTGGCCTCTACAAGAGAAGGAAGTGTCGCCTGTGAGCTGGCTGAGCTCAGTGACTGCTGTTTAGAGTCCATCCCAGCTGAGCCAGCAGCAGGGCTCACTTCAGCTCCGCAGAAGCTGCCCCGAGGCTCCGGAGATGACCCCAGGGAAGGGGGCGGGGTCTGTGTGCGGTCAGGGCTTTGTCTGATGCTACATGCTGGGTGTCTGGAGGTGTTCCAGTGTCAATCTTTCCTCCTGAAGGGACATATTTGCTAGCAGAGAGAAAACATAGTGAAGGACACTTGGCAGCTGGAAAAGTCACCTGCACACCCAGTGGGGTCAGCTGGAGGGAGACCCGTTTCTGGAAAAGATGCACTTCAGTGCATCGCCACACAACTCCACCCTGGTTCATTCAAGTCCCTCCTGATATCATCTGCAGGAAAATAAAACCACCTCCGCCCACGCTCCCAAATTTGACAATCAAATTAACATTTCCAACAACATTTGGATTGATATATGATTGGTGCTTGCTGTAAACTTTTAAGAACTTGATAAAGTCTTAATCCCTTCTGCAGAGTTGATAGGGTGGACTATTTTCTCAGTGGGATTTTAATGAGCAAATGACCCCCACTCTTAGATGTCTCAGTCACACAGCCGACTCCACGTGGCAGGTCTAAGACAAGTCAACTTCTCCCAAGAACTAACACGGCCATTCTTAGAGGCCTTGCATATCTGTGTTCTAACATATATATATAATTATAGATATGTACATATGCACATACACATACCTTCGTCCGTAGGTAAAGTCACTCATAACCTCATACCCATCTCTGGGGCGCACAGGCAAGTCTTTGGGGTGGCACTGTGGCCAAAGCGGGGCTCCAAGCACCCTCGTTAACAACTGACTGTTTTAGGTCATGTCATAAACAAGGGAAGGCCAGCTAAACTCTCAGTTGAGCCCAGTGACAGGAATCCTAAAGAGAATGGGTTCCCAATTTTACATTCACAGTGTTATTTCTCACAAGTGTAAACATCTAACCAAGAACAACATCCGGCCTGTGATGGATCTATCTCAGAGCCGCTGAAATAACCCAGGGGGCGGGGGCAGAAAGTCCTGAAAGCTTTCCCATGTTCACGAACATTCTAGTAGGCTATGGGAAAAGCCAGGAGGAGAAATGGGAGCCCGAAGTGAATGAGGGAGAATGGTGACTTTCCTGCTTCCTACTAAAATTCAGTAGCATCCCTCCCTTAAGGTCCTGCTCAGACATCTGACCCATTTCTACCTTTCACACCCTGGCTTGGTGAGGCCTCTGCTGGGGGCCGGCGGGGAAAGCCAAAGGCTGCTCTGAGGAGGGGCCGCCACAGCTCCCTTGTGTGCATGGGCAGTGGGCAGGTCCTGCCCCAGCTGGCCTCAAAGTGCTTCAGCAAGAAAGGGCCGAAGGGAAGCAGCAGCTCTGGGGCAAGTGGGGGGCAGCTTGGGGGTCTCTAGGCAGCTGGCCGTGTGCATTGCGGGGAGACATCAGGCCCCCCAGACAGATGTGATGGTAACTAACCATGTAACCATGTGCCAAAAGGCCCCTCCTCCTTTGTAGACTCTGGAAAATAGCTTCAAAATGATGTCCGTTCACCATACGAAATACCTAAAACCCTGACTGCACTTGAGCTTATGACAAACTGACCAGCGTGCTGGTGACCAAGTGACTGGCTGCCTCTGGGGACGAAGGAGGCAGAGTGCTGGCTGGGTCCCACGGTCAGACAGCAAGCAAAGCCTCACCCATAAGTGCCCCACACACTCCTAAGCAAGGTCAACTGATGGTCTAAGCCTTGTTTGCATTCAATGGTTTGGCTACCGCGGGCCTGGAAACAGACAGCTGGTCCAGGGCCTGGGCATGGGGAATAAGCAGTGGCTCTGAGGGGACCGTGGACTGTCCAGTCATTGCCCTGGCCCATCTCATTCCTGCCTCTTCAGGTTGAGCCCCATCACTGGTCCAGTGGGCACAGATCTGTGCTCTCCTTGGCTGTAAGGAGGCCAAAGAGGTGCTGGGGTCTTTCTCTAGCGGTTCCCAGGACACCAAGCTTTGCTCTTGACCAAAAGGGGTGCAAATCAGCTCATTACACCCTTGGGGCTGCTGGGCCAGGCACGCATCTGGGCCCCAACATGCAGGAGGGCCACGTGGGAAGTGGACCCCAGCACCAGCCAGCTAGCTTGGGACGAGAGCAGAGGATGTCCGAGCCAGCGTCTCTGGACTTGACAGAGGCTGCTCATGGCCAGGCAGGCTTGCCTGCCCAGCTAAGGGCCAGGGAAGCCATCCTTCACTGGTGGTGGCAGAGCCTAAGGAGCTACAACGGGCATGGAGAGGTACCTCCTACACACGGGACAGCTGAGTGGGCACTTTTTCAATCCTTAGACTGGGGCTGGATAGAGAGTTCCTGATACAGACATCTGAACATTAACACTCCTCTAAATTTTGATTAAATGTGAATGCATGAAAAGGGTGCAGTGAGCCACAGAAATGTGGTCGGCGTGTTAAGGAGGACTTAGGTGTTGGGTGCGGGGAGTCACTGTGGGAAAGGGACCAGCTCCTGTCCACTTCCACGGAGGCTGGGCATGCAGCACAGACTTTGCAATGCACATACTTTACACGGGCATAGAAAGTTACCTTAAAATTAATCTCTTTACTGATATAATTAAATTTTAAATCCTGAGAAGAAACAGAGAAAGGGAAGCATGGTGCTGGGTGTCGTGCTCCCAGCCACCCCACCCAGTGCAAACCACACGCTCAGTCCAGACGCTGGGTACCACAGGCACAGCCTGCTAGGAGTGGGACCACCACCTCAGGGCTTCCTGAGCCTCGCTGTGGAGACTCGGGGAAGTGCTCTCAACAGCCTGATGGCGTCACCTTCTGTCTAGGGGACAGCAAAAGGGGCTAGTGGCCAACCTGCAAGAGCGGAGGACTTACTTCTGTCCCAGATGCAAGAGCAGCTGTAACCTGGTGACAGCGTTAGGAGGAAGATAAACACCTGGTTAACCGGCCTTTAATACTAGCTACAGCATGAAGGGTTAGCAATGCAGCTGCTCTTGCTTCCTGTGAGGACTCAGGCTCAACCCCGAACAGTACTGCATATATTCCCTGCACACAGCCTCCCTGCAAAACAGCGTGTCTGCCACACAGCCAGGATGGACACTGCCAGACTCCCCCACTGGGTGTCGTGAGGGGGGAACCTGTGGTGCCTAGCACCACCAGTGCAGGCAGGGCCCTGGGTCCAGTGCTGCCTTGCTGCCGCCCCGTGTGGGTGCTCAGCACGTGGCGACCTTGTGGACATTCCGCAAACATGTCAACAGTCGGTGGTACGGGTTTCCTGGTGCCGCAACCACCTCGAACACGGACTGAAAGGCCCTGCGGTCCAGCTCCTCCTCTATCTGGTGTCTGTAAAAGTCCGTGGCCACCAGGCAGAAGAGGTTAACGTCCACTTGTTCCAGCTTGCCCATCCTGCTGATGACGTGTGGAAGGCTGGTGGGGGAGTTAAGGAGCAAGGCTGCAAGTGAGGGGAGAGCATCTCCTCATCCCCACCTGGGAATGCCCTCCTTGATACAGGTTGAGATACAGGCCCAGGAAGGCCTGAGACTAACCCAAGCAGCGGACAGAGCACACCTGGGCCTCGACAGCAGCAGCAGCTGCCTCCCGCCCTGGCTCTTGCCAGCGAGTCTACAATGGCTCCCAGGATGCCGCCCCTCTGCAGCAGGAAGCCCGGCTCTGCCCAATGGAGCAGGAGTGGGCCGGGCAGAGCTGTGAGGAGGCCGGAGCCCTGCATGGAGGGTGTTCCTCTCAGGAGCACTTACCTGGCCTGGCTCCCCGCACAGCACTGGCAGCTGGTGCTCCTGCTAGCCCTGCTTCCCCAGAGTGAGGGCAGAACCATGGCCGCCCTGCCCAGGCCCTCCCAGGCACGCCAGGCAAGGCCTGCTGTCAGCACCAGGACAGCCCTCTGCTCAGAGGCTCTGTGGTCTGTCTTAGGGGAAGGCTGCCAAAAGGGGAACTTGTTACGTAAAAGGAACTTCCCCTTTTGGCAGCCAGCATTTTTGGAGTGGGAATTGGATCTTTACTTAAGCCTTTTACTCAAGAGGATGATACAAGGCACAATGACAAAGGACAATAAGCAGCAGCAGCAGTGACATACCTAGCTGCACAGAACCCTCGAGTGGATAGGGAGGAGGTCCACAGAGACCTCTGTGTCCCCCCTGCCCTCCACTCCTCAGAGCCACACCCTGGGCCTGGCCTCCCGGGCAGTCCTAGTCAGTGCAGTGAACATGCTGTTTTCTGTTTCCTTGTCAATGTTTTACTCTCTCAGGGCTTAAGGTAAATGTCATCTTGACACCAGGGTTTTTGCAGACAGTGACAGAAGAGTTTGCAAGGACAGTGCCAAGTGGGAGCTGCTATGTTCCCCAGCCCGGCGCCAGCACACAGGGAAGGATACATCGCTGAAACCCACGGGCTGGTGGAAGCGCTGACGAAGAAGCAGGAGAGACTCCACACGGCCATTGCAACCGGGGTCCTCTGCGTAAAGTTGGAGAGGGACAGCATGACCCAGTCCCGGACCATGGATGACTGCCCCGTGCTGTGCAAAGTCTGGAAAACCTGGGAAGGAGAAGAGGCCGGATCATCAAGGCCAAGGGAGAGCCCCGAAGGAGAGGGAAACACAACAATTCCAACACCCGATGTTGGGTAAAGAGCTGTTGCTGGTTTTCAAAGGGGAGGAATTGGGCCTCCTGGCAAATCCACTAGGTTAACACATTCAGGCGGTAAAAGGCATCCAGTCTGGAAGGTCTGGAGTCAGCCCACCTCAGGGGCTTCCCTTGCCCCCTGTCCCCTCACCTTGTACACTACAGTAGCCATGAACTGCGGGTACGGCTGCTGGTTGGACAGAAACTCTCCAATGACTTTGTTCATGACGTCCTGGGGCGGGAAGAAGTCATCTAAAAACTGAGGAAGGATCCGCGCCACCACTCTGGCTTCACAGGGAAACCCTTTCCTGATCCTAAAAGGAGGGGACATGGATCAGAGCCTCGCCCCGCCTCCCCGCAGCTCCCTGCCCCTGCCCCCAGAAAGCCTGCTGTCTGAAACTGGGCTGATGACTCGGGGCAGCCTGATGTGGATCTAGGGCTGGGAGGTGCCGTGGACCTTCAGGGGCTTTCCAAGCGGGTCCTGGGCTGGGTTCCTAGAACATTCACTATGAGAGCAAATAGGCGAACCCCCCGCCCCCGCAAATTTGTTGATGGCACTAGTGACCTGCAGATGAAGCGTGTGGGGGCTAACAATCCAAAAATGGGTCTTAAAGTTGTGTAAAGTAATAAGCAGAAATAGTTTGGAGCTGTGACATTACAGAAGAGATTTAAAAACTCATAACAAGGACACTGTCCTCGTCACGTCTCGTTTTCGTCCATGTCCAAACATCCATGAAGAACTTTTAGTGTCCCGCATTCTGACGCTGTAGCACTACGGTCAGCTAGGACGTTTCTTTTCTAACCCAGACCCCATATGCTCCCCTGTTGATTCCTCCCTCAGCAGATCCTATAATGTGCACCAAGCAGTGTCCTTCTAGATGATAGAAGAGAGCCATCATGCATGCTACTTCCTATCAGCACACATAGCAAAGACGTATATAACTAAAAAGCACCGGAAGTGACCCAGAAACTGGTCCCAAGCCTCCTTCCAGGTGTGCCCGGACCCACCAGCTTACAGATGCCAGCTGTTGCCCAGTGTGGGTAAGGCTGCTACTCTAGACGACATCCGCAGCCGAGTTATCCTCTGTCAGCCCAGTGTCCCCCTCGTATTTGAAGAGTGGTCAAGCTGAATGCTTGCATGGCATTGCTGACATGTTTGTTTTGTCAGCACTGGCATGTGAGCTTTTTGAGGACAGGGACCTGAGCGTGGGCCCGTGCCCACCACCTGGCTATGGTGCGGCTAGATGAATGTGCGAGAAATGGAAGCAACGTGGGAAACAGACCACATATGCTCGGCTTTCCAGAACACCTCATCTGGCCAGAGCAGACACAGGGAAAGTCCTGCCCAGTGTGCTCTTGTGAAAATCCCAATGGCTTCCCGTTGACTGGAGATGATAGGCCAGGCAATGCAGATCCGGCCTCCCCAGACCACAGACACATCATGTCACCTGGACTGAGAGGCCTGGGGCAAAACTTAGCACCCTGCCCTGGAGAAAAAGCCCAACACAGCGCCTAACCCATTTTGCAGAACTGGCAAGCAGAGCCAATTCTAGACACAAGTGAACAGAGTGTGGGGAGGCAGGGGTTAATCATGGTCTCTCAGAGTTGCTTCTGTTTGCTGTTTAAACACCTTCACCAAGGTCTCCCGAAGACGCTTCTTAAAGCCGTTTCTAATGCTGCTCAAAGGCTGTGCTGCTCCCACGGCCCTGGAGGGTGCACATGTGAGCCTGCTTTGACTGGGGAGGAGGGGGTCCCCTCTCTCACAAAGGCAGCAGTGTCTGATGAACGTTTTTGCCACTGGTAAGGGCTCCATGCCCAGCCCTCCAGCCGTCTCATTAATGAACCCCTCCCCAAACCACCACACTGCTGGGTACTGCCCCCGCCTTCAGGAGAGAGGGGCAAGCACTGCAATGGCCTTGGAGCTGGTCAACTCCAAACTCCTCGGTGCTGGGGTCTGAGGCCTGCCCACTCACACAGAGCCCTGGGGAAGCGCGTGCACAGTCAGGGCGCAAGTGGGAAGCACCGGCAGGACCGCAGTGGCGGCACCAAGAGGCAAACAGATACACACTCGCATGAAGGCAGCGGCTCCCGGCGGAAGTTCCAGGGCAGTCCAAGGCAAAGGCAGCCTTCATTTCTTACCTATCAAAAAGAACAGACACACGCTCCATAGCCACGATCACTGACTCGCTGTCTGGGGTGGCAGGGCTGGGGTCTGAGGTTCTGCCTGGACTGATTTTCTCCTTCCCTGAAACAAAATTGTTTAGTAGTTACTTAATTTGGAAAACTGGACAGGCTTTATAGATAGTGCTTTGAACTCACACAGGAGTTCACTGACTTCCTAGAGATGATGTGAAACCAGGTGACATGAGCCCCTAGAGCCCCTAGCAGCCCTGGGCCCAGCCCAGGTCAGCTGCATGGGATGCAGTGGTCAGTCCACAGACCTGCTCCTCAGGCTTGGTTCTGACACCTGCACAGCGATGTGACCTTGAGCCAGTCACCCTCTGCTCTAAGCTCTGGAATCTCCCTTGAGAACTGGAGGGGGGGCCTGTGGTCTGTCTCCCACGAACAAGTGTACTTTCTCACTTGGACAGGAGACCCGTACAGTCTGGAGCTCAGTCACATTGACTTGCCCGGCACAGGTGGGCCTGGGTCAGTCCACGGGCCCCACTCTCACCTGTGTACATGCAAGTGAGCATCAGGCCCAGGGCCGCCATGGCCCGGTGCGGGCTGTGCACGTTCACTCTGTCCACACTCAGCTTGACCAGGGATTCTGTGTCCAACCGGGAGAGCTGCTCGGAGAGCAGGAGGCGCTCCAGGCCCCTCAGGACGCAGTGGTAAATGATGGATGGAGTGGACTCCTCACTTCCAGACAGCATCACTCCACACATCTGAACAAGAAGGAAGACTTCCGAGTCAAAGAACCATTTCAGGCCTCCCATCGCTTGTGCTTCTTCACCCAAATCACAACGGACCCAATGATACCATCTCACGGGTGAAAAGGCATGGACGCCCAGTCTCGTTTCTAGAGGAAGACACCCAGCGGCCGCTCACCTGTATTACTGATGCAGAGAATTCTGGCCCTACATCCAGAGGATAGTTTTCAATCAGGTAGAAGGCAGTGGCACACATCACCAGCACGTGCTGTTGGCTGTGAATGTTCACGCAGCTGAAAACATGAGACGACAGCCAAGCTCAGCCACACACAGCAGGCCACTCCATAGTGTCCTGGTGTCACAGTGACCTTAGTCACCATCTCCATGAGAAGGGTACCTGCCTGCGTTCCTGCTAACCCCTGCCCACAATCTGGCCAGGGTCTGACATACACTTTGAAATGTAACGTCACTCTTCTCACAGCCCATTCCAAGCCCCCCCACCCTTGGCCAGACAAAAGCCCTGGAGGAAGACAGAAGTGGGAGGCCCCGGCCAGCTCCACTCACTGGGCTACTCCTTTGAGGTTGGAGAGGAGATAGTCGCTGATGACTGGGATGAGCTGCTTTGCGGTGTCGTCCAGGAGGTCACACTCCAGCACGTAGAGAATGCCGTGCAGGGCCCCAATCTTGCTGGGCAGATGGCTGCTCCTGAGCGTGCTCTCCAGCAGCCGGCTGACTGGTTCTGCCACTGCCTTGTCCTAGAGCACAGGTAGGGAAGCAGAGACTAGCTCCACGATGGAAAGGGAGAGGCCAAGAAGGGGCTGACCTCACATTACGGCAGACGCAGCATGTGGAAGAGCTCTGACCGCAGCCTGACGGCCGGGCCCTGAGAGGCCTGTGCGGGCCTGGCCCTTGGCTGGCGTCCGGGAGCCTGCATGTCGGGAGGGTTCCCAGCACCCTAACAAACAGTGCGGTCTGTGCTGACGCCCCTTTCCTCCTGGGGGTCCAGAGCTGGGCACGTGCCAGGCACAGGGACCCATGGGACCAGCCCCCAAAGAAAGCCCTGGTTTTGAGCCTCTGACGGGCTTCCCTGGTGGACAGCACGCCACAGGTGTTGTCACAACGTGCTGCAGGGGGAATTGAGCGCATCTCGTGTGATGCCACAGGAGAAGATCCTGGAAGCTGGCGCCTGTTTCCACTGGACTTCACCTAACTTGCTTTATCCCTTTGCTAACTTCATTTTGTATCTTTTCAGTGTGATAAATCATAGCCATGAGTATATGTGAGCCCCTTGAGTCCTCCTAGCAAAAACCCGGGGGTGGTCTTGGGGACCCCCAACACTAGTCTATACTAACTTGGACGAGAATGTTATCAATTTCATCTAGCATCCTAAACATGATGGAGTTAAGTAGAAATCTAACACTCAGCACCACGTTCTTCACCTAAGATTCACTCTGTCAGGGAAGAGACCTTCGCAGGGCAGAAGCAGCAGCAACCGCTGCATTTTACAGGCCATCCCACCCAGGGAGGGGCGACCCTGCTAGTGGACGGCTTGTGTTGCTCCTTGCCGTCTAGCCATGAGACCCGCCACAGGGACTCTGTCCCTGCAGTCTGGCTGAGGGGTGACACTCTGCTGAGGACTTTCTCCTCCTCCTGCCCCATACCACAGAGCTGTGTGGCACCTTCTTAAGGACTGCTCCCACCCATGCTCCAGTTCCCCACCTCTGAAAACACACCACAGGATCTGCTGTGAGGGAGGCAGATTTCACAACATTGGGTAAATATCTCCGAAGGGAAAGGCAAGCTTCGGAATGCTACTGCCTGCACTACTATTTGCATGCATGCCACGACCTTCACAAAAGACGACGCCCTGCAGGAAAAGCGCCTGTGCGCCCCTCAGGACTGGGGAGTCTGTGTTCATGCGTCATCTTGCCTTAGGATCTTCTTAAAAAATGATTATTACTTATTTGATTTACTGACAACACAACATTTGCCTAGGGGAATCTGGGCCTGAGCACAAAAACACAATTACAATGAAAATGAACACAGTAGCCGAAAATTCCCACAAAAACAAAAGGACCCCTCCAAGTCTAGCTGCCTTTGCATATCTCTCAACACCCAGAGGGTGTACACTTTGAAGAGATGTGCTCACAGAAGGAAAGCCAACGGACTCACTGTTTCTGCTCCCTAGATGGTGGCACCAGGGCTGCAGGCCACCCAGGATGGATGATACCTGCTCTGGAGCCTTGGTTTGGAGGGACAAATTCTATAGATGAGCATAGTCGGGAAAGGGGTGAGTCAGGACTCTGGGTCACAGACGAGGACTCACACCCCAGCTCTGCCATGTCCTGTGTGACCTGGAGCAAGTCGGCCAATCCCCTGGCCTCAGCCTCCTCAGTTGTAAAACGGATAAGAATGGGCCTTGCCTTCGCCAGACTGTGAAGAGGGCCGTGTACAAGTGCAGGAGGAAGGGCTCTGCAAACGCTAGCGGCTGCTGCAGTGGCACACAGTATTATTGTCACTGTTAGGACAGCCAAAACTGAGTATGGGACGTGGGGGAGGTGGGCCAGGGCAGGCCCCACCACATCACTCACCAATGGTCCCAAATGCCCAGCACATGGCAGCCACTCAGCGTTTGTTGCATGAATGAGTCTCTATTGTCATCACAAAGATGGATTCCAGGAGACGCTTGAATAAAAAACACCACGACTACTGGCTGACACTACATGGCAAAGAGCAAACAGGTACCAGTTCTGCACACTGTGGAGTCGAGTTATTTTTCTCTAACAGCAGAGCTGACATCCTTTAATGTGCTCAACAAATGGCTGGGCCCACATATAAGTACTTTCACGTGTCAACGTAATGTCTGCTGAGGAAATGCTGTGTGGTGGTGTTCGCACAGAGAACGGGTGTGGCGCTGCACTGCTGAGTCCCGATCAACTGAGGCAGAAGAAGGAAGCACTCAGAAGAAGCAGCCGTCTGCCCTCAAGCTAAGAACAGACTACAGTATCCAGACTTTGGGGGCAGAAATGCAGGGTTACTGTGACAAACTGTCCCCAGGAAGCACAGAGGTCTGCAGTACATCAGAGAAGAGAGTGGGGGGCTGCTGTGGAGGAGGAGTCAGTCACGCTTCCACCACCCACAAACCCAAGCTCCTGTGGGGACGGGCCACCATGACAACGTGAAGGAAAAAGGGGTACAGGAGCCCCAAACCGAAGCTTGCCCACCACAACACGCTCCATGGTGACCTGTGGAAAAGCACCGACATTAACCGAATCCTCCCAACTTATGTTGGCTGTGGAAGTTCAGGACGGACCTTCCAAGGCTGAGGCTGCACCCACAACACGTGGCCAACACAAGGCTGCCTCTGCACCACCTCTCACTTACCATTCCGAGGACGGCGGCCGCCTTACAGGTGGCAGGCACCAGGTACTGAACGAGAATCTCGTCTTCTGAAGGGTGCACCCTCCGCAGCTCTGTCAGCGTCAGATACATCATCTCAAACTGGTTGCGTTCAGTGAACAAGTCTGAGACCACTAGAAGCTAGAGACACAGAACATTTGGACAGGAGGCGAGGAGTTACACTATCAGGAAAGCAAGCAACCTAGTCCAAAACACACATCCTAACATCCGAGAGACAATAAGGTGTAGGAATCAACAGGAGCCCTGACTGGGAAAAGAAATCAAGAAACACCTGGAAACCTAAAATACAGTGTAAACATGTAACATGAAGACAAACTGGTCACTGGACGTCTTCTTAAAAATGCCTCTGCAAAGCCACACTGCAAGAGGTGGCACCTGATCCCAGTCCCGACCTGTGTGGGAACAAGCGTCCGTGGCAGGCGCCACTGAAAAGCTCTACGTGGGCTTTTTCAAATACCAGGCCCTCCCCACAGCGCAAGGGGACAGGCTCTCAAAAGCCCTGGATAGAGGAACGGGCGATCGTTTCACAAATAAACGCTTTGGCAATAATTCTTTTTGTCTCCCAAAGATGTTTAGTTCCCTACTGTTCAGTTCTTCACATTACACCTAAAAATGAATGTCAACTAGGCGCGAAGGCCCCTGTTCGTTAGCAGCATGTGGGAAGGTTGTGGTTGGCCTTCCTCAGAGGCCACAGGTGAGCGCGACCGACTCAGCCAGGAGGAGTCGGCAAACTGTCTACATCAGCAGCTCTTAAGGCGGACATGTGGGGTACCTGGGAGCCTTTCAGGGCTTCACGAGGTCAAAACTATTTCCACAAGAACACTAAGACCTTATGTGCCCTTTCACTCCTGTTCTCCTCCAACTGTGTGGTGGTGTTTTCTAGAAGTTACCTGATATTAACAGACTGAATGCAGAGCAGATATGAGAATGTGTCTGTCTTCCAATAAGCCAGACATTAAAGAGATTTGCCAAAATGTGAAATAAGGCTCTTCTCACTAATTTAAAAAAATTTGCTATTTTAAAATAAAAATTATCATTACTGTTATTTTAAATAGATTAATAAGTAACTTCTTTTTTAAATTTAAGACCTTTATTAATGGTGTTTATAATTTGTTGACTTTTTTGAAAAAGATCAAGTTGTAAACTTTATTACAAATTAAAAATGAAGTTCTTAAAAATTTCAACTTGACCAGATATGAAACAATTTAAAAACTTTTAAGGGTATTGAGAAAAA
The DNA here is from genome assembly GCF_020826845.1 of Diceros bicornis minor. Classification (NCBI taxonomy): domain Eukaryota; kingdom Metazoa; phylum Chordata; class Mammalia; order Perissodactyla; family Rhinocerotidae; genus Diceros; species Diceros bicornis. The sequence continues at coordinate 2,552,579 of NC_080747.1, read as the reverse complement.
CCAGGCTTTTTAGGAAAAAAAATACGTTTGTCATTATCAAAAAGAGACGTCTTTAGGTAAAAATAATAAAAGTCCCATGCTGCATAGATAATGCAAAAGGTTCTATTTATCTGGTCAAAGAGCAGAAAGCAAGCACTTAAGGTCTTCAGCTCCAACTTTTTGTTCATTTTTTCTTTTTTTTTGGTGAGGAAGATTGGCCATGAGCTAACATCTGTTGCCAATCTTCTTTTTTTTTGTTTGAGGAAGACTGTCCCTGAACTAACATCTGTGCCACTCTCCTCTATTTTGTATGTGGGACACCGCCACAGCATGGCTTGATGAGTGGTATGTAGGCCTGCGCCTGGGATCCAAACCTGCAAACCTCGGGCCGCCAAAGTGGAACTTAACCACTACGCCACCAGGCTGGCCCCTGTTCATTTCTTCTTGCTGGAATTTCATCCTCATTTCTTCTTGCTGGATAACTAACCAAGATGAGGCAGAAATGATAAGCTAGCATTTAATAAGTAACTATTTTTAAAACTACTCAGATTTAATTTCCAATAGTGTAAATACCAATAGATACAACCCACATAACAAACACTCTTTGGGGTCCCCACTAATTTGAAGAACGTAAACAAATCCTGAGACCAATACTTTGAGAAGGAGCTCTAAATCGGTGCTTCTCAAAGCGGGGTCCATGATCCTGGGACCGTCTGTCGCAGGCCCTGGAGGAGATACGTATGGAAAAGGAAGGGGAGCCTTTAGAACTCTGATAGCAACATGACATTTCCACGACACTTTTACTGTTCTTAAGAGATCATTCCCCCATGGATTAGAAATGTGAAAAATGGTTTCTTCACTGGTTCGAGAAATACTGCTTTATCATCCTGGATCTGTGAATCTCTACGAGGTCCTTCATAGGTTCCTATGGGGGGTGGGGGAGCATGTGCATGTGTGTACGCACGTGTATGTGTACCTGTATGAGTACGGTGCACACACAAGGGGAAAGGGGAGGGCAAACTTACAGATCGAACCACTTCACTGATCAGGATAATAGGGGTCCTTCTGGCTGAACTGGACGGCAGGATCCAGCGACTGTACAATTCAAGCAAAAACTGCGAACAGGAGTGGATATCAACCCCAGCCCGGTGTTTCCTGCAGAGTATGCAAGATGGATAATTGTTCCCGTGCACAAGATGAGAAGTTCATTTCAAGAGGCACCCCAAAGAAATCAAATGCTAGTAAAAAATCGTAAATTGCTTTAAAACAAAGGCAGACGGGAGACCTGGAGTTGACTGGAGATGTGGGTGCCGACGAAGGTGCAGGGACATCAGCCTCCTCCTCCTCCTCCTCGTCCCACTCCTCCTCTCTCAGGGGTGTGATGTTGTTCCCCAGCCACACAGAGTGGATGGACACCTTCAACAAACACAAGGCACTTGGTTCAATGCTCGGGCCAGGCGACAGGCTCCTGGAGGTAAGGGTACAGAGCTGCAGCTGTGGCCCAGGTCCTCTGAAGTGAGCAGACTCCTGTCACTTAGCAGGGCTCATTCAGACCCACCAGCTTACGGGCAGAGGGAGAGAGGACCCACAGAGTTGGGGGCGGGGGCTAGAGCATGGCCGGAAAGCTCTGCCTTCAGGATTAACGAACTGGTATGAGGGGTGGTCAACCCCAGGCCGAGGAGGGATGAAGGAAAAAGTCTCTAAGAAAGGACACCTTAACTCCTAAGGGACATCTGAATGAAGTCCTGGCAAAAAATGGAACCAGAACATGGGATTTCTTTTCAAAACTGGTCCTCCCTCTCTGGTAGTCATTTGTGGTAAACCCCATTTTTCTGAATTACTTAAAAAAAGCCCCCTACAAATGCAAAAGGGATGATGTGCTTATTCTGGAGATGGCAGGGTAGGGGGAATTTGGGAAGCCTGCAGGGAGAATCCACCAGGGGGGGCGGAGCGGTGCTGGGAACAGGAGTTAATCCCTCTGCCACTCTCCTGCCCACGCCCTGCCCAAACGACCACGCTCCCTCGCAACGACCACTTGGCTTCCCACGTGCCTGTTCCCGTGGAATTCCTCGAGCACTCAGCACGGAGCCTCGCACTGCCAAGTGAGGAAACAAGTGGCCGTGGGCTGCATTCCCACATAAAGCTGTTTTCCATCGTCGGTGATGCTAGTCCCAACTCCTGCTCTGCACAAACAGCCATTTCTCTCTCACATCCCACCACCCTCAGTGGAACTGGCAGCAGGCAGGCAGGCTGGAGGCAGCTGCCAGAAGGCCTGCCACAGACAGAAGATAAACTGTGAATCCCTAAAAGCAATCTTCAGACTGGAAAAGAGTAGTCCCTCTGCTCCCCTCACTCCCCGCCCCGACCCCCCTCCCCAACACCAGTGGTGGCTCAGCACAGAGGGATGTGGGAGCCGGCAGACATCCCGGACGGGGCAGGGGTGCAGTCACATCTTAGCCCCGCTGTAGCCTCGCTACATTCGGTTCTCAGTGGTGAGGTGTGGACGCCGACGCTGAAGGAAGATGCAGCCGGGCAAATGCCAGTGACCCCAGAACAAAGCCAGGTGCCGCCCAGCAAGCCCCAGGCTTCTCACTCACAGCCTGCCCTCAGAAACACCTCCACAGAAATGACATCGAATTCTAATGACCACTGTGACTTCTCTCAGGGGTGGAAACTCCTCTGCAAAGGACAAAGAATGGGAGAGCCTGTCTGTGGCTTCTAACTCACAGAAGAATGCTGTGCGAGAGAGAGCGGGACAGAGTGGGGGACACCATTGTGGTCCTGGGGGCTCTGCTGCAAAGGCTGCAGCCTGGAGCTTATGAGGAAGCCTCAGAACTAACAATTACCCCAAATGCTATTCTGACCAATTTCTTATGAAACAAAAGCTAAAAAGAAAATTGTTTTTCATAATTGCTTTCTAAGTAAACCAGCGACATGTTCAGAGGAAAAACTCAGCAGTGAAGAGAGCAGTCTTCAAGGTTGCCAACACTGCGTCCCCTCCTCCCAGCACTCATGTGTCATTCCCCCTCCCCCACCACTCCTGCGCCACCATCCTCACACCACCATCCTCACACCCCGCCTCACGGCTCCACGGCCTGCGCCACCATCCTCAAACCCCACCCTCAGAGCCCTCCACCTGTACTATCATATGCGTGACTGTCCACATTTTTCTGATGAAGAAGCACAGTTCAATGTGACCCACCCAGTAAGCAGTCGACCTGGCACCCAGAGCCGGTCCATCTGCCACACAGGGCTGTGTGACCGGGCTTCCTTCTGAGCTGGAAGCTGGGACACTTGTGGCCAAATCTGTGGCCCATCAGAGCAAGAGCCATTCTCTGCATTCACTCACCCAAGCCACTCTCCTCTAACTCCGTTTGATGTGTTGGACACTTGTCCTTCTCTGTCTCATCTTTCTCATCTGAGTCTAACTCATATTATCTGGCTATATTCATACACGTTGATATCATTACATACATAAAACATCTTACATCCTTCTTGGAATAAAGAACATAACTAAAAACAACTAAAAGCAGACCTTTCTTTTATTTAAAAAAAGCTTTTAACTTTTCTTTCAGACGTTGACTGGCCAAAATCTGAAGACAGACAACAGAGACCAAGGAAAACCAAAGGAAGTTGCCCTGAACGTGAGGAGCAGGCATGACTGACCTGGCCGAGCTTATAGCTCATGTTCCCCAGCTCCCGCTCGGGGTTGATCTGCAGCAGAAGCTTGTCGTGGCTGATGAGGGCACCTGTGAAGCAACACCACCATGAGCGCCACCCTGTGCAAAGCCTGCACAGCAGCCGCCTACCCCGAGCCACTCCACCCACGCCACTGGCGGGACAGCACAGCGCTGCAGAGCCCTGAGGGTCTCTGGGGTTTTCTCTGTCACTTTATAACCTCTTAAGCTGGCAGGGCCTGTGGGGCAAAGCTGGACTATCACTTTTTCTCCATAATGAAACAGTAACTTCTGAGATACTGCCTTGGTACCTGAGCCGTGCTGCTGAGCCCACCAGGAGCAGGGTGTACGGTGACGCCCCCACTCAAGCCATCTTCCTCAGAAACCCCTCACCACCTTTCATACTCTCCATGCTCCAGACCAATGACCCCCCTCCCTTCCTTCCACTGGCCATCCCCCCCCACCTCCAGCTCCCCAGCTGAAAGGCCCCTAGTTAACCCTTTGCCAGATCTAGCATCAACATGCCCTCTTCCATGAGGCTTCCCCGACTGGCCCCCCAGAAGCATCTGCTCTCCTCGGAGCTTCTGGAGCCGTCTGCCTCCACCTGTCCCAGCACCTACTCTCTTCTGCCTTCCACGCTAGTTAGAGATGCCACGTCCTTCTCATCTCTCCTATTGGCCATAAGCTCTTCCAAGGATCCATGGCCATTCAAGTTCACAGTCCTCAGTTTACTTTAATGCCCTAGTAAATGTTTGGGGGTGAATAACACACTGCACTTCCATATGGAATCTTTTCCAGGTAAAGCTTTCAAGATGATTAAACTTACAGGATCTAACAACTCCTAAAAAATCCTAGAGAATCACAAACACTCTAGGCTAAAATATTGTTTGTTCAACAAAAAACATGTGTATTTAAAAAAAACCCAAACAAACCACAAAATTCCCTTCTTTTAACCCAGGATGACAAACTCCAGTGTTCTTCATAGGGCAGGCACACAACCTGCAGGCCCAGATGGAACAGGTGCACCTGACCGCCCAGGGTTCAAGGCCAGGGGAGAAGGTGGGCTTGGCACACCCAGCCTCCAGGGGCTGTCAGAGAATGCTGGCATGGTCTTGCCACATTGGATTTCTCACAAGAAGCCAGAGATTCACCTGGTTTAGATGAACTCTGTTGATTTCTAATGTGAGTGACTAACTCAGCTTTTACAATCCTGTGCAGGCTGCCAGTCTATCAGCCTCTGAGAACTCTTTCCCTTCCCACAACTTGACTGGCGAGAGACAGTGTTCCAGGTCATTGCCAGACTCTGTTTCCTCAAGACTGTTAAAATGTCCCCAGTCCTCAGTGAGATTTGTACTTATGAGTTAGGGCAGCACATTTAGTACCACAGCTTCCAAATTAAACCACAATTCGGGTCTTTCTCCCCAACTGGTGTTGTGAGTTCTTGTTTGGGCCCAAGTACAAGTGGCCCCTCGCCCCACAGGTACCTGTAGTAGCCGGAGACAGGGAAGGGACAGGATCCCATGCTTGGTATAAATGATGGGTGGCAATATTCTCTCTCTTTGAAACCATAGCTTGAATTTCCTGCTCTACAACTCCTCTGATAATGCTCAACTTCCTCCCAAACCTAAAATTCAGAACAAAAGGTTAAAGAATATTTGGTTCCTTCAAAATCTTAAAAGCGAAAAACACCAGGACCACCCCCAGCTTTGCCTAAAGAAAACACAGGCACCTACAATACCCAACAGCCCTTTGTAGGTGATTCCTGTCCACACACCCTCACGCAGGCATGCTACTGGCTTGCTAATTCTCGCTCTGCTAAGAGTCTGCCATTAAACTCAGATGAGTCTGTGTCACTTCACGTCTCATTTTCATTGCCACTGCTCACCACGTCACTTTTGGACGTGTACCTCTCGCAAGGCAACATGCACAATTTTTGTTTTTAATTTTGGCAGCAAAGGAAAGGGCCCAGGTGAAGCTGCTGGTCCCCTTGGGTGGCGAGGAGGGGCACCTCACTGTTCCCACCACAGCTGTGCCCTGGAGACACTGGGCAACTCGGGCAAACCTGGTGTCGAGAGCCTTCAGGGGCTTGTTCCGGGGCTGCTGCTCCAAGCAGCTCACGGCTGGGTTGCCAGCCACGGGCACAGTCATCGCACTCAGCACCAGGGAGGTGATGGCCTGCACAGCCAGGACATTGATCTGTGTCCTCTCCGTGTCTTCCTGGAAGGAGAGCCCACAAGTTATCACGTCACGGGCAGCTAGACACCCCTGTCCCCACTTGCACGCAGAACCCAAAGGCTGTGATTCTCAGGCCACACAGCATTGCAGGAAGGAGCCCCGAGTGCCATAGAGGGACATGCCTTCCCGGCCAGGGTCCCATGTGCCTAAGTTCACCATAGCCTATACACATCTGTGACTTGAAATAAATTTCACAGGAAAATGTCTACTTTCCAAAGCAAGGTGTCCTATAGGCACAAACCTCCAAATATGAATTACTTTTTAAGAAACAGCCTTTAAATTTCCTCACTAATTATAGGAACTTTGCACAGACAACTCGTTAGCTTCTACACATGAATTTAAAGACAATCTTGATGATTTTTGACATATGTCTACTCTGTGAACTTTCAATTCTGCAAGTTCATCCCACATCTATTAGAATTAAGGACTTGTATCCCATGACTTTTAATATCTCAGGCTTTGCCTTATCAGAACATGTTTTTTACTTATTATATTAATATAATATGCATTAACACTCCAAGAAGCCTGATAAATCTTTGCAAAACAGTCAAGAGAAATGAACACAGGTACATACGCCTGGCCTTTATAATGTGCCCTTTCATTTTGATTCAACCTACACAAGGCACCTGAACACTGATAAACAGAACTCAGAAATAGTTTAAGAAAGAGTATAATCTTACTGACCCTTACCATGTAATGCACTATGATAAAATGCACTCCAGCCACTGGCAATCTAGGACAATCAAATCTTGGAGAAATTGTTCCTGCTCAGGAACATCAGTCTAGACAAGATCTGGCTACTCTTTTAAAAATATGGTCAGAAAAAATGAGCCTACTGCCCGCCTTTTTGCCCACCACTAACGATTCAAACGCTGCCAGAACTGCCCGTATGTCAGCCAGTGAATGGACAGCTGCACACGGCCTTACTTCTGGTGGGCTCTCCTCCTGCTCCATCACGAGTGGCTGAGTCACCAGGACACCAAGGAGGGTGGCCCATGTTTCCTCAAACTGGGTACGGCTGGTCCACCCTAGGAATGCAAATGTTACAAGAGACAGAGCGTCACTCATTCTCAAACTTTTCAATGTGATGTGGCAGTTGGGCCATACAGCTCTAACTGGAACAGGCACTGCCCCAGGGTGTCACATACAGTAGCTCCCTTAACCCTCACAACATTTCTGTGAGGTGGCAAAACGGCCAGTGCCAGTCCATCAGCGAGGACACTGAAGCACCACATGTCTGAGGCCACATGACCAATAAGTGGCACAGGCCGAGTTCAGCCCAGGCACCCTGGTGGAGAGGCGCCCTCTCGACTCCTGCTATGTAGATGCAGTGAAGTAAAGGGACGTCCAAACAGGCTACACTTGAATGGGGTCAGAGCCACTTCTGCCCTGCTCACCAGAGGGTTCAAAAGTCTTCTAGGAGGTCAAACCATGGGACTGAGTTGCTGGATGCACAACTCTGTGCATACACGACAGACCACTGAACTGCACACTTTGAGTGGGTAAAGTGTGTGCTATGTCACTTCTATCTCAATAAAGCTGTTAAAAATACAAAAGTCAAATCAACAGTTTCTCTGACCCTGTCTAGAAGAAAAGATCAGAAAAGAATGTCATCTAGCTAGGGGCATTCAAGTGTTCAGGGAAGGCACATCTGATGGCCCATCCTCAAGTGTCATCATCAGCTGCACTCGAGGCAGCACACAAACAAATGGTTGTTTCCAAGGGTTCGCTTAATGTTCCTACTCAACGACCTGGGAGGTGGAGGAAAGAGGGCGTTGAGGAGAAAACCAATACCGAACTTCAGGATCTCCTTGGTAAACTGGACATAGAAAGAGAGTAACTGACTTAGATATGGATTAGATATAGACAGAGAGACAGATATAGATACAGACACACGTATACGACAATCTCCATAGGAAGAATAAAAGAACAAACAAAAAGTGGGCAAGAGCAAAGGCAAAGACCAGGAGAGATTGGAGACCCGCCTTGGGTCCCGCAGGTCTGACTGACTCAGACAAGTAAGAACGAGTAAGAACTGGTGTGAGGCGGGGGGAAGCCAGGAGACTGCCTACCGCCATCTTTAAGGAGAGGAAAGAAGAGAAGCTCCCTAAGGCAACCGGCTTAGATTGCTGCTCAGATTTCATTTTGGACTGGGTAATGAAGCATCTGCTTGACTAAAGGGAAAAGTAGAGGCAATAAGGTATCTGCTGCCTGAACCTTCCGGGACCCAAGTAAGCACAAAATCTGAGGAGCTCGAGACAGGAGGGCACCACGGCGGGGAAGGGGGCCCAGCACGGAGTGAGGGTGCCCATGCCAGACTCACAAGACAAACGATCCAGGAAACACCCTGGCAGGCCACAGCCACTCTGGACCCACCAATTACAGCCCCCCACCAGATCACACCTCCAGCCATAAAATGCAGACAAAAGGAGGCAACTTACACTGTGCTGCAGATAGCAGAAGAGAATCCTGACAGGAAAACTACTAACACTACTATTTATTGAGATACTGTGCGCCAGGTGCATCTTTTTTAATTTCCAAATTTGTAGCAAGTCCATGAAATAGGCATGATCTCCATTTCACGGACGACAAAACTGAGGGTCCCAGAGGTTAAAATGACTCGCCCCACACAGCACAGGGCCCAGCACTGTGTTATCTAAAGTCTACTTTCTCCCACTCTACCACGCAGGCGCTGTCTCCCCAGAGCTGCTCGTTGTACATACAAGGAAGGAGGCATCAGTGATCACACAAGAAAACATCAGAGAAACTCACTACCACCACCAGCAAAGGTGCATAAGATGGAGACAATCTGCTTCACATTTTCAGTCATAAAATACCTACCCTGACTCCAAACAAGCCTGATATGTGAAAACTTGGGATTAAACTCACAAATACACGTGAACCTGGATCGAATTTTTAGTTTTGTAAATACACTACAAAATGTATTCACATGATTCTATCATGCCCTAAATCTTTTACAGAATAAAATGAGAAGACCCCACTATGGTAGCATTGGGTTTCCCCAGACAGACACGTTATGATGTCTAGCAATTCTGAAGGAGAGCTCCAGACTACCTAGCACATTGATGCGGTAGATGAACTCTTTGAAGACTTCCTTTTCCTGGAGGAACTCCACGGGGATCTCGGGGAACGCTGTGCCAAAATCTCCTCCTGGTTTGGGTGCCCATCCAAGTTTCCACACCTGAGAGGATGAAAAAGAAATCAAGTCACCCAGTGAAGTCAGGACAGCTGTATTGTGAGGAAACCAAGAAACACCGCTCCTCTAAGCACGGCCTCCCTTCTGACGACTCACACAGACATTCTCGAAAGCAGGCGCACCATCTTCCAGGGAAAACAGCGCCAACTCCTTCGCCTGAGGATCTCCTTCCCCATCAGTGTGCCTCCCACTCCCTTGGCCGCTCCTGGTACTGCCGACGCCCCCTCATGCTGGCTGCTCATGAGGCGGGTTCTTTGGGGTCGATGTCGGCAGCCTCCAATCATCAGAGGCAGGCAGGAGTCAGGGATGGCACCTGGGCCCACAGACAGCAGCTGGCATGTCAGATGAAGGCAGGCAGCAAATGGAGTTCAGCCGCACACAGAAGTATTTATTGGCAAGCAGGCACAAAAAGAGCCATGCCATTGGTGTCTGTGAACTCCGTGAAGTCCGGCTTTGTCCGCCATGCACTCCCACAAGCACCGTGAACAGAAGGCTAACCTGAGGCAGACCCAATGCTGCTCCAGCAGCAGGGGGAGCCCAATCTTCCAGCCAGCCAAGCTGACACACTCGGATGAAGTGGCAGAGGATGTGGGACGCCCAGGCTGGGAGCTTGGCTCCACATTCCCGAAGCCTGCCTATGTGGGCCTCTGAGATGCGGCCAGCCAATCTCAACAGCTTCAGCACCTCTCACTTCACCTCAGGAAGACAGCTTCTAAGACTCACATTACTCACCAAACCCTCTATGCGTGTCCAGAGGGAGGGTTTGTGGCGCCTGTCAGAGCCACCTCCAGAGTGCGCCTTCCTCATCAGGGCACTTCAGTGCGCTACCCTTGCTTGAGGGTCTAATCTATCAGTATATGGTCTGGGCTGGCACAATCCCGAATCTGCTCCAGACACTGTGACCTCTAGACTGTGCCTTCCGGCATCATCTCCGGGCTCCACTCCAAAGGTGCAGCTGTCTCAAGACCTACAGTGACTCCTCGTGAGCGGAGCACAGGGCTGAGCTGCCTCTGCAGCTGAGACCCAGCCCTGCACGGTGATGACAGCCTGTGTCTCCAGCGTGGCTCCTCCCGCTCTCTTCCCATTGGGCACCAGGCTTCAGAAACGCCCCAACTCCCTGTTCTATGAGGACTTCCAATACATAACCCGCCAGGCTTTTCTCAGAACAAGCCCTCCATGTGGAATACCTTCACCCACGACGGCAAAACCCTCTTCTCCCCTCAGGTCTAATGACTACTGCTTCTTTGGTGCAAGCCTCTGCAGAATCTCTCGCACGCACTCATGCACACATGCACAGCACAGGGGCTGCGTCTCATTGGCAGGCACATGCCCTTTCAGGTAGAAACCAGAGCCTTTCCTCTTGGTCCTGGCTAACCTTTACCTACTGATTCCAGCCCATCATCCCATTTCATATCTCAGCAGGCTGTGGAGGGGGTGATGCAATTTCCCTGGGGAGAGGTCAGTCCGGACTCCATCAACCCTCACCCCTGCTCACCTGAGCTCTTTGTGTTATCTGAAACAAGTGTCCTGAATAATGATGCCTACTTGAAACTGATTCTGAAGACAATTTGAAAAGAGGACTTGCAAAAGCGGTTGTGCCAAAATGTATGGATAATTTCCAAAGGTGACCTCTTTCAAACGAAAATACTTACTTGAGGGGATATAATTTATGGTCTACCATTAAACAAATTAGTCTACTTACTGTAGAATCACATCCAACATTAAGTATCTATTAGTGGGAGATGAAATTTTACTCCTTGATGTAATGCCTCACCCCATTTTAGAAAATACAGTATTTCTACTAACAGCCACTATTATATGTCATGCCTGAGGAACCAGACAAGGTGGCACGACTACATGCAACAAAAGGCTCTGGCCACCCAAGGAAGCAATGAGCAGTCAAGATATCGTCTCGTCCTCCGGGAGTCCCCAGCCCAGGGACTCGCCTTGGCATCTCGGTTATTTTGGTCTTCTGCAAAGGAATGACCAGACTCACCAGGGGAGGGACGCGCGTGTAGCTGTTGACGAGGGGTAAGCGGGCCAGGCTGATGATGATGTTCTTAAGCACCGACGTGAGAAAGGCTGGAGTGTTGCTATTCCTTTTATGACCCAAGGCCAACACCGACGGCAAAGACTCCACCATTTCTGCCACCATCCCACAGGCTGCAGTAATATACTCAGGGTCTAAACAAACACCGTGGTTAAGAGAGGAGTGTTTCCTTAAACACACCCCAAAGCCACCACCTCTCCTGCTGATCTTCCCACCCTCCCAGTGCGGCAGGCACAGCCCTACAACAGTCACTCAAGCCAGAAACATGGGGGTCCCCTAGATTTCTAGTTGGTCACTGAAGATTTACCTCCTTCATCTCTGTCTAAACAGGCAATCCTCTCCATGTCTGCCAGGATTATCACAATCGTCTTGAAACTGGTCTCCTGCCTCCAGTCCCAGCCCTCCCGCCCACCCTGCACAATGCAGCCGGCACTGCCTAGCTCACATCTAGGAGCAATCGTGCAGCCCCTCAGCTTCAAGAATCCCTCAGGAAGCCACCCTGCATTCTGGCTTTCTCTGGTTTTCCCAGGACCTTGTGCTTGTCCCTCAGCTGGCGTGTAAAGAACCATGCTGGAATCCCTGGTTCATTGTTTCCCCAAGATCAGGGGTTCCCATGGGTGGCGGTGGGCTTCTGACAGGATGCCATGTCCCACCTGAGAACTCCTGAGGCAGAATGCTGAGGAAAACCTCATGCTCTTAAGTGAGACCCACAGCATCTCGAGTTTGGCAGAGAGTATGTGCCAAAGAGTTATTTGTTGAGTTGATAAACATTTAGGGCTGTGGATGGATATTACTCATGGTCCATGAGATTCACAGTCTAGGCAACTTCCTCATCTAGAGAAGGAATTATTATTTTTTTTTTTTAATTTTATTTATTCATTTTTTTTCCCCCAAAGCCCCAGTAGATAGTTGTATGTCATAGCTGCACATCCTTCCAGTTGCTGCATGTGGGACGTGGCCTCAGCATGGCCGGAGAAGCGGTGCGTCGGTGTGCGCCCGGGGTCGAACCCGGGCCGCCAGCAGCGGAGCGCGCGCACTTAACCGCTAAGCCACGGGGCCGGCCCCTAGAGAAGGAATTCTTATTGGACATAAGGAATCAAGCCCCAAGCTAAGAAAAATGAGGCTAACTTGAATCCTATTTATTGGACAATCTTTAAGAGGTATCATCCTATTGAGGTGATAAAAAAAAAAGCAAGCCTCTTCCTCTGGCCAGAATGAAATTAACCGGCCTCAAAAGGGCCATGAAGAATGAGCACAATTAACCTAAACTAAATACACTCCAGCCAGTGGGCCTGCCTGCTCTGACTCAACTCCTTGAAACGCCTAAACTCTCTTCAGAGGAATGGAAATTCAAATTATAACTAAAATTATGATAACATTTGCTGAGTACTTATAACAAGCCTGGCAGCTGTTCTGGGTGCTTTACATGGATTAATTTACTTAATCCTTATACCAACCTTATAAGGTGAGTACTGTTCTTAGCCTCATTGCAGAAGCACAGGATAAAAAACTTGCTAAGGCCACTCAGCTAGAGAGTGGCCAAGCAGGGAAATGAGTGAGTGCATATCCCTCAGGCAACAGCAAGAAATCATGAAATCACAAACTAAGGGCTGACAGAACCATAGAGTTTCGAGATAAACACTCAAAGAAGAGCTTGGCTATGTAATGAAACACCACTGCTTGTAAATGGTTATGCAATTATAAAACCTTGAGCAGGTAACTAGAAGAAAAATTACTATGCTATTTAACACTAACCACAGGAAAACTATCATTAACTGGGATTTCACAAAAGCTGGCAAAAAAAGACACAAATCATTTATACCTGCTATGAAAAAGGCATGTTTCCAACCCAACAGGGCATGGATAAGACTCTTGTATTCCAAGTAAGAGTGTTCCATAAAACAGACAGCCAAGAACTGCCAGGTGGGGCATTTGCTTCCCATCTTTGTGGGACAGGCTACAGGTTGGCATTCCAGCCAGACCCTACGGATAAAGGGCTAGGATGGCCCCAGGAGCCTGGAGGGCCCTGGTGACAACAAGGAGTCACTTGGCCAAGAAGTTTTCCTCCTAATCTGCCTCATCACCACTTTCAGAGTAAAATACCTGAATTGGGACAAAGTACATGAAAAACCACGGTGCATGCCGAAGTCTAGAATAGGTTTAAATGAATGGGATGTGGATTTTTTTCTTTTTTTAAGGAAAAGCAGGAATTTTCATTTAAAAATCCACCAAAACACACGGCTGAAAAAGACACTCAGGTTACCTAATATTCATGTGGGTATTTCTACTACCTTCAAGTTCCTCAATATTTCTATTTATTCATTCATTACTCAACAAACATTGTTGATCACTTATAACAGTGAGAACACAGAGAAGGAAAACATGCTCCTTGCCCTCGAGGAGCTCAGAGCCTGAGGTGGAAGACACAGAAAGCAGTAAGTGCCGTGGAGGTCCTAAGTGTTGGATGGAAGGAGAGGAGTGCCTTCCCAGAGGAGTGGGGCAAACTCAGTGTTCCAGAAGGATGGAGATCAGAGGGCTTCTCCAGGAGCGTGACAGCCCAGCTGAGTTAAGAAGGTCAAAGAGAGTCAGACGAACAGGGGCAGGGTGTACAAGCAAAGCAAAGAGCATGGGCAAGGCTCAAATCGCCCTGAAATTTAGGGATAAGCAACAGAACGCAGCTAAATTAAAGTAAGCTTTGAAGTGTCCACACTTAACCATTTTAAAAGTCTCTTTTGTGAATGAATTTCAAGCCCCCCACAGAAACCAGGTAAGAAAAAAACAGGTCTTGAGACTTACTTTGTGTGTGTGAATCTACTTCGTCCTCTCTGGCAGCCTCTGGGGTGTTCGTCCTTCTTTCTGGACTAAGAAGCTGGTCCCCAGGCTGCACCACAACTAAAATCACAACAGAACAAACACAAGAAGTTCCAAACACTTTTACCACTCCTTTTTATTCAGGTTTTCACATTCATGCAGCCTCATAACGTTTCGAAGTGACATGACAGACTATGTCAAATGAGGTCTAGATTTCCTAGAATCAATTTTAGACAATACTAGACTCAGGTATCAATCTCTGGGTTAATCTGAAATGCACAAGGATTGGGACTTCGACATTAAGATTTCTAAGACCCTCCACTGCCTGCTGGTTGCCACCTTTAACCCTGAAGGTTTTTGTCAGACAGTTCATGATTCATGAAGCTAAAAGCATCACTACAACCCCCAAGGAGTCTGGCTTTGAAAAATTACTCCCCGGATCTTCATTTCCAAGTTGACTACAAATGCACAGATGAAACCAATTTAAACAATGAGACTGCAAAAACACCACTCTATAATGTTTAATTTAAAAACACAAAACTTGAAAACACTCTCTAATATGCAGACTATAATGTCCAATTTTTAAAAAATTTTGCCTAATGACCCTTGTTGAGGACACTGTCCCTTGAAAAGAATAAGTCACTTTTATTTTAATATATTACTATTACAATGCAGTATAGAAACAAGCATTTCAACTATCACAGAAAACAAGTAATCTTTTGAATGTAATATTACCTTATGATCATTTAGGACTAAAAGCATGAAACAGTCAACTAAGATCAGAGATCAATAGAACATAAAATTAGAAGCATTTTTTATGAAAGCTGGAACTCCAAAACCTAAAAAAATGACTACAAAAGGAAATTCAAGTTAAATTCTAGCGTAGACTCCAAAATACTGGAGATTAAGGCAAAGCCCATAATTTATCCACCTCTTCACTCCCAATTCCTAACTTAGCACCTGGCAAACAGGTAGTACAAAATAAACGTCTGTGACTAGATTTGCAGAGCTGATTACTGGTTCAAATGACAAAGGATAGAAACCCGTCATGGCCGTAGACTCACTGGCTTCCAGGAGGAACCGGATGCAGTGAATGAGGGAGCAGGCATGGGTCACCATCTCTGGAGAGGAGAGCACGCTCCAAAGGGCAGGCAGCTGCAGAGCCAGGCAGCAGCAGTCCAGGCCCGCCTGGAGATCCAGACTCAGCGGGATCTGCTCGTGGATCAAATGCCACGACAGGGCCTGAAGGGGAAGGTCTGCGTTAAACAAGGCTCAGACCCATGTTTTCTTCCTATCGTGGGGGCTGTCAGGGAGGCAGACAACTCCTGGCTGTCGAGAAACTGTCCAAAGCTCGAGAGGCTGGCAGGTCCCAATGACCCTGCCCTTCCAGAGGTCTCCAGTCTCTTACTTTCAAGCACCTGCTCCCCAAAGCACCCAGGGCTCCCCTCTCTGCCAGAACGCCCACCCTGATCTTGCTGCCCCTTTATCCTTCAGCTCTGTGGGCTCCTCTAGAAATCCTTCCTGGCCACAAGCCTCCAGGCCAGGCTTTTCCTCGGGGCTCCATAGCCCAGGCCTTCCCACTGCCGTAGTCACAGAGGCTGAATTGGAGAGCATGGATTGTGGAGACAGCCAGACTTGGGTTCAAATGCCAATTGGCTACTTCCTAGTGGGTGAATCTGGTCAAGTCACCGAACCTCTCTAAGCTCTGCTTTCCTCAACCGTAAAACGGGAATAACAGAGCCCTCCAGGGTTGCAGCGAGACCTGAATAAGATGATGCATGTGAAGTAGTTCATCCTGCATACAGCAGGCCCACGACAGAGCTGGGAGCGATCACTGTACTCTAACCATATGTTCTCTTGCCAGCCTCCCCACTACACTGAGGCCTGCAGGACAGGGGTCACAGCGATCTGACTTGGCCTGGCTCCAAGCAAGTGCTTGTTCATCCTTTCATGAATGACTGCATGAACGTCCTCCCAACATCTCTCTCTCTCTGCTGTGAAGTGGAGGTGGAGTTGGTGCTGGATTAGCTGTGTCCTCGCTTAGGCTGGTCAACGTAGCTCTGACCCTCTGGCTTTTTAAGGATGCAGACCAGACTCTATTTTCTAGAAGTTGTATGGAAATGCAATGCACCCACAGTATGTACACCTTAAAAAAATTTTAATGGATGATCTGTCCTAAAATCAAAAGCATCTGAGAATCAAGGAAATAGATGAACATATAAGCTCATGATGGCTCCCCACGTTGTATTCGGGAGATCTCCAAAAGGTTTGTATTTGTCTCTCCAATCACCCTTGCTTCTCTCTACCTGACGTTTCTCCCTGTCTAGCCCTCCTCTATGACGAACGCCCTCTTCCCTAAGCCTGCTCCCCAGACACAGCAGGGCCTGGCTCTTCACAGCCTTCCTGCCTCAGCTGTGCAGCAGGGACAGGAAGTGCTGTGCTGCCAGTCTCACGAGGCAACTGTGAGGAACTGGTGTGGCAAGGGGTTCACTCAGGAGAGAAAGGGATGGACATGACACCTGACAACAAGCAGTCACTGTGGAAAGGAGGTGAAGAGCACCAGATTGGGCACAGCTCTTGGTTGACAGTGCAGTCACACTTCCCTCCGCACAGAAACACTGAGTTCCCGAGCTGCCTCTTACCTCAAGGGTCATGACCACAAACTTCACGGCGTCCCTTTCCTTCTCAGGAGGAAGAAGCAAGTGGCCAGGCAGTTTGGAGAACACCTGCAGGTACTGGGCCAGTGCCCGGGCCAGAGTGGTCAAAGCCCGATACAACACGGCATCCCCTGAAACAGAAGATCTTCGTGGGTGGACGCGACTCTAGCAGATGCTCGTGACTTAGAAAGGCAGTCAGGCAATTCTCTGAGAATCTGATGGAAGCGAAAGATATCGCTCCTCAGAAGCACATCTGCACACACACCCAACTGCCGTGGGCGACTCCAGGCCTCGCATTCCCCTGAGGTCTATCCTAGCATTCCCCGAGGGCTCGGAGCCCGGACTATGTCAACAAATGGCAAAGCAGCAAACATAGCAAGAGACATGCATAGCCAGGGACCCCAGCGTTGTTTCTCAATTACCTCTGTAAATGCTTTCCATTTATTAGATCAACAGCATTTACTGTATCTTTACTCGGTGCAAAGCACTGTACTGGCTCTGCAGCATTTTTAAAAAACTAAAAGAAGTTTTTATTTTAATTACCAAATAGATCATTCAACTTGCTCCAGTAGGCGCTGGGCTCCACGGCCAGGAAGGGTTGGAACACTTGATGGACGACAGGGAGCTGCTGAACCATGCTGGTCACACGGTCCAGAGTCACCACTCGAGCAGCTTCAAACAGGGGACTCTTCTGGCCTCCAGAGATTTCACGTGTGCCCAGACCCAAGCACGGGGCTAACAGGCTTAAATTGAACTCCTGCGCATGAAAGGTTCAACAATGACAATTACAAGCTTTCAATTAGGAAGCAAAACACAACAGAAGAACGGACACAAATGTTTCTGAGATAACAAGATTAATTTACCATAAAAAATATTTTAAAGAATATTCTACTTCTGATATAAATAAATAAACAACTCCATTTATTATATGCTCAATGAAATATATTTCTGGTCTCTTCTGGGTACTTTAATTTTATTTATTGTTTTTATTTATTTTTTTTGTGAGGAAGATTAGCCCTGAGCTAACATCAGATGCCAATCTTCCTCTTTTTGCTGAGGAAGACTGGTCCTGGGCTAACATCCGGGCCCATCTTCCTCTACTTTATATGGGATGCCACCACAACATGGCTTGACAAGCAGTGCGTTGGTACGCACCTGGGATCCAAACCCACGCACCCCCCGGCTGCCAAAGTGGAGTGCACGCACTTAACCACTACACCAACAGGCCGGCCCCGGGTACTTTCAATTTTAAAGAAATATTTTTATTTTTTATACCTTCAGATTGGTTTGAAATCAAAAATTTAATATGACAAAATTTTAGTTGACAAAAATACAAAATCGGGCTGATGTGCCATCCAAGAAATCAGTGAAACACCAAACATTCCCAAAGTTTGAAAAAGATAAGTTATGTTCAAAAGCAGCTGAAATAAATCAAAGCAGCCAAATAAATGCCACAATTTTGGTTGGAAAAAAAGTGTTTCAATTTGTATTGTGCTTTGCCAACTTTTTAAAACCATTTAAGGATTTTTTTGGCCAATTTCAGGGGGAATATCAATCTTAATTTAGTTAATATTCAGAAAAGCATATGTCATCATCAGTGACCAAAATTGAACCGTTCTGTTACAGCCAGAACTTTAAGGCTGTTAAAAGTCCAATTAGTGAATTCGGAAAATTCAATAAATTGGTCATTAAGCAAACTGATCATTCGGCAAATCAGCTTTCACTGAATGGGTCTCAAAATGATTTTAGCGAACTGATTTTGGGCCAATTCTCCTGTTTTTTTCAATGTAGCTCTTACATTAAAACTGATGAAGAATCAGTACTTCTGTGTTGCCTCCACCTGGAGTCTCTTTTCATCCACTCCTGGCCCATTCTTTGTTGTCCCCCTCAATTCACCTTGCCATCCCCCCAGGTCTCTGCTGCTTCTTCATTTCCACTTGGTACATATCAAGGCAGTGCTAAAATGCCTCAAGGTTTAGTTGGCTGTTCATCCCAGCAGGTCTGAAAACGAACCCACTATGGCTGTGGTTGGACAGGACCGAAAAGGGGGGCTCCACTCCTCACAGGGCCTGCCCAAGAGCTGAGGACAAAGACAAGCAAGCTTTGCAAAGGCCTCCTGGGCCAGCTCTGCATGGCTTACCTGCACAACACTGAGGGTGGGGATGTGGGACCTCATGACATCCAGTGAGGGGGTGAGGGACCTCACTACATGTGGTGGGGGGAGAGGAACCTCACTACTTGTGATGGGGGAGGGTGACGTCACTACTTGTGATGGGGGAGGGGGACCTCACTACATGTAGGGAGGAGGGGGACCTCACTACAGGTGATGGGGGAGGGGGAACCTCACTACATGTGGTGGGGGGAGGGGGGCTTCACTACTTGTGATGAGGGGAGGGGGAATCACACTACTTGTGATGGGGGAGGGGGACCTTACTACAGGTGATGGGGGAGGGGGAACCTCACTACATGTGGTGGGGGGAGGGGGGCTTCACTACTTGTGATGAGGGGAGGGGGAATCGCACTACTTGTGATGGGGGAGGGGGACCTTACTACAGGTGATGGGGGAGGGGGAACCTCACTACATGTGGTGGGGGGAGGGGGGCTTCACTACTTGTGATGAGGGGAGGGGGAATTGCACTACTTGTGATGGGGGAGGGGGACCTTACTACATGCAGGGAGGGGGAACCTCACTACATGTGATGGGGGAGGGGGAACCTTACTACAGGTGGTGGGGGGAGGGGGACCTCACTACTTGTGGCTGGGGGAGGGGGACCTCACTACATCTAGAAAGGGGGCTTACTAAAGATCAATTTCCAGAACACCAGGAGAGAGTCAGTTAAATCATGCACGATGACACCATGCCAATACGTTTCCTCATGACCATGAGAACTAGCAATTAGAACTGATTATAATCTAAGAGAACCTATTTTCTTTAAATGCATGAAATGTTGACTTGAACACAACACGCCTCCTCTTGGATACTAATGTGGTAGAAATAATGTCTTGTCCTGTCTGCATCAGTCTTCTCTCGTCCTGTCCTGTCTGGATTAGAGTCTCTGCCACTAAGGCAGAAAGGTGAGTGGTACACATCATAAGTAGGTTGCATGACAATGAAACAAATCAAACATGAGAGCAACAGAAGAAAGACAGGGTTTCCCTGGCCTCCCGCTCTCCCCGCCATACCGAGTTCATCATGAATGCACTCATGTCCCCAGGAGGAAGCCGATTCACCAGCTCTGCTCCTTCCAGCAGTGCAGCATCTGACCTAGTCCAGCACTGGGATTTGACTAGACCTATGTACCAGTCCTGGGAAGAAGAAAAAGACAGATAATGGAATGCAACTGGGCAGGGCTTTCAAGGGGCTTCGACACTACTGGAAATGCGTTGTTTCTTTGCTCACTGCCCCTCATGTCCTGTGGCCCCAGACCAAAGGACAAGTGGCCTCCCCTGGACTGTGACTGTAGCTTTGGCAAAACTGAACTCTGGCTGGCATGGGGGCCGCTCATCAAACCACAGGAAGTGCTGCGAAGGCTGTGTCTTTGGATTTGCTGTTACCGTCTGGACACCTTCTCCTTTCCTCCTCACCTGGTGAATGTCCAACTGTCCTTCAAACTCCGCTTACGCACTGAGGGCAGCAGGCCCTTCTCTCTGTGCCCTCATCCTCGCCTGGCATTGCACCTATCATCTTCTATTGGGGTTCCTTCTATTGGGGTTTGTTCCTCTCTCCCCAGAGCCAGCACAGCAGAGGCATTGAGCAAATCAAGCCTGAGAATAGAGGCCTGAACTTTGCTATTCTATGCCTGGGCTGCTGGTTTCTGAACTCCAAGTTCATCTTTAAATTGAACTCTCTCCAGGAAAGTAGAGTATCAAGGCTCTATCAAGGCCCCAAACGGCTCCCAGCTCTGAGGTGTGAGTGGTGAGGGTGATAATAGCCAGGGCCCTTGGGGTGGTGGGGTCAATATGCAGGAGGTCAGCAGGCATAAGGAGAGGGAGACAGGCCAAAGGAGCATGCCCTTGAAGGGTTGTGCAATCATGAGTGCAGGCCACGGCCCCCCATCTCCTGATTCTCCCATTAACTACCCACCACGAGTGTCCTAAAGTCAACATTTCCTCTCTCAACCCATGCCCCTGCTGGACCTCAGGCATCCTGTCAGTGAGGCGACCCTGCCCATCACTGGCAAGCAGCAGGGCAGGCCAAGAGCCCCCGGGAGCCATGCAGAGTGCCAGGATGTCTTGCCTCCTTAGCTACCCTGTTGCACACTCTGGATCTGCTGCAGGTGGACAGAGGTACTGAGTGCCCCGACTGGCCCTGTGCGTCTCATGCAGGCATGCTGGACACTTACTTTGTCTGGATTAACTGTCTCCAGAGCCAGGGGCCCAACCCCATCCAGTGGGTGGGATGTGACCGGAGGAGAGGGGCCACATGACCCTGGTGCAGTGGCGAGACGCAGCCTGTCCAGCAGGGAGTAGAGTCTTTGGTGTCTGGAAACCAATCACATGTGGGTTAGAGCACAGCTTCACAGGGAAGAAATACAGCTGCTGCTTACAATGAGAGGCAACGTGTCTGAAACTATCTCTTCAGAGCTGCTTCTTATCACACTCAAACAAGTCCTGATGCAAACTCAGGCCCCAGTTTACTCTTAATAACCACAGTTTATGCCTCATAAGCACTTTCCAGAAATTTCATTTATACTCAAACACTGCATCAGGTAATACACAGTATAATAGCTAATAAAAATATTCTCTATAAATGCAAACTGATCATTTATTCTAAGATCCAAGTGCAGGAAATCTCCCACTTAATCTCCCAGTAAGATACAATTTATACCAATTTATGTTAATTTCATAAAAGAATCACCTCATCTGGTACAAGATATTTATAATCTTCCTCATCTGGGCTGAATACTAAGTCTAAAGTCAAAAAATAAAAGTAGTTTGACTTCCCACCATCTGCTATGAGAATGACAACTTCATAATGCAAATTACAACACAACTCAGCCCAGCATACTGAAAAATCATCCAAAACTCTGTGCTGCCCACCAAATTATGCCCCTTCTCAATCAGACACCATCAACAAGCTACTCTTAAGATTGAAGTCACAGCTAAAGTGTGCAGCCCAGCCCTTCCCATACCAGCTCTGGAGCCCATCAAAGAGATTGCCCTGCATCGTAGTGGGACAGAAGGGGCCAGAGCTCTTCTGGGCAAATGTTATACACTTCAGTCTTTCCTATTTATACCCAATGTCCAACATATACATTTTTAAAATATGAGACAATCAGGAAAATGTGACCCACAATAAAAAAAAAAAGTGGCGTTATTAGTACCTCTATGTGACAAAGACTCTCTCTCCTTTGACCACACTGCAGTCAGGCTCCTCTGAGAACTCTTTGAGTAGGCCTCACCCTCGGGTTCTGTCCTTGGCCCATTTAGTCATTTTAGCAAGAGTCCTTATGAATTGTTCCACCCTTAATATCTGATCAAATTCCTCATTCCCCACCCTCTAGATCTTATCACCTTGGCCTGCCTCTGGCAACACCCTGTCTAGTTGGTTTAGCCAGAATATTCCCTTACCCCTGAAGTTTCCTCATGGTAATTTTCCATCCACTGACCCCCAGCCTGTTCCTCAGCTATAAATCTCCACTTGTCCATGCTGTATTCAGAGTTGAGCTCACTCTCTCCCCTCTACTGCAAAACCCCATTGTAGGGCCAGCCCCAGTGCCCTAGTGGTTAAGCTTGGCGCGCTCCGCTTTGGCGGCCCGGGTTCAGTTCCTGGGTGTGGACCTACACCACTTGTCAGTGGCCATGCTGTGGCGGCAGCTTACATACAAAAAGAGAAAGATTGGCAACAGACGTTAGCTCAAGGTGAATCTTCCTCAGCAAAAAGAGGAAAATTGGCAACAGATATTAGCTCAGGGTGAATCTTCCTCAGCAAAAAAACAAAACAAAACAAAAACAAAAACAAACCCATTGTAGTAGTTGCCCTGAATAGTCTGCCTTACCATCTTAAAAAACAAAACAAAACAAAACACTGAAGTCACAGCATAATAAATACATTTTCACACACATTTTCCCCCCTGTGGAGGAAAAAAGGTAAAAGCTGCTCTTAATTTTTGCAATCATGGAAATATACTCATATAATAGACGTCATGATTTCTAATAAAGCCTTCTTTTTTTTTTATTTTTTTTTATTTTTTGTGAGGAAATTGGCCCTGAACTAACATCTGCCAATCCTCCTCTCTTTGCTGAGGAAGACTGGCCCTGGGCTAACATCCATGCCCATCTTCCTCCACTTTGTATGGGACGCCACCACAGCATGGCTTGACAAGCCGTGCATCGGTGCGCGCCCAGGATCCGAACCGACAAATCCTGTGTCACCGAAGCAGAGCGCACGCACTTAACCGCTTGCGCCACTGGGCCGGCCCCCTAATAAAGCCTTCTAAAAGACTTTGCAAACAAAATTAGGTGATAAATAGCTACAAAAAGATAAAATTTTAAGAAGCAGAAGATATAATTCTTGCATGCCATGAACTAGGAAGCATCTTTCAGATCTGCCAACTCTTATTTAACAATTAGATTATATGCCTTGATTTTGCTAAGATACAGCTGATAACTTGTATTCCCATTCATCATTGGGCAGTGAACAGAGGCACTATGAACACTGCTACCTCTCAGCAGCCCACAGGAGCACAGGTGTCCCTCCGTAAATGTGATAGAGGTCAGACTGCCAGTGGTCCTTTCTCCTTATAAACTCATCTATAAAGCACGTCAATCTCTCATCCTGTGAGTTTATTCCGTTACAAATCTAAGTCTTTATATCCAAAAGCAAGGAACACCTGGTTCCAGCATTACCTCTGAGCTAACCCACTGCTCTGAAGGTATTCCTGGATTCTGTTGAGTTCTTCCACTGGCAGCTGGGCCATGTTGCTCTAAAGTAGAAAAGAACACATCAGTGGATTTGTAGCACATAAGGGATCAAAATAACCTCACGCTCATTTACAAAGGATAAACTGACATGGACGGCTTATCGTAGCAAAGGCAGGCTAAAAGAAAGCACAAGAAGCACTCGTATCAGACATACAAGGAATGACCAGTTTACACAAGTTATACATGTTTCTCTCAGTGGCCACATGAAGAATGTGCCTATAGAGGAAGAAAACAGCCAATTGTTTTGCTTGCCTTGCTTAGTTTTCAATAAAAATTAATTCAAGTGTTTTTTTCAGTACCTGTAAATTTGCAGCCAAAAGCATTTCTACCCGGCGACAAGCAAGGGTGTCAACCATGCGAGCCAGCACACGGAGCGGAGTACACAAAAGCTTGTCCACATACAGCATCAGCACGGCACCCGACTGGCTGAGGTGGATCCCTTCTAAGCACTGAAGAGTTTTCTTCAGAGTGGTGGGCTGACATTTGAGAGAAAGAAAGAAACAAGAGCAGAGTATTTTGCCAATTAGAAATCAGCAGTTTTAAAATTCCAATACTCCATTTCTCAGGCAAGAGAAAACTGTGACTGGCAACAATTGGCACTCAGAAGACTTACAGTTGAAAGATTTTCACAACGAGACTGAATTGCCTGGATGAAAAGGCCACTGGCAGCAGAATTCCGATGGACCGCACTAATAAAATCCTGCACAGGAGGCTCATGGGATAGACTGATCAGATCTTGAATATGATTCACGATGAGCCACGTTAAGTGCTCTGAATCATGTAGGTTCTGACACTGAGGAAAAAGACAATGAAAGACACATTTTCAAGTAGACAAGGAGAAAACAGACATTAATGCCAGAGAAAGGGCCAATAGGGTAGGAAGGGGAAGACAGATTCCAAATTATAATCCTCAGTGAAAACATCTAGTGTTTGACCAATAAAGGAGGAATAAAACTCACTTTACAAAGCCTGTCACCTCCAACCACGCACTGTGGCTGAGGCTGTTGGAAGTCACACCACACTGGGGAAATGCAACCCAGCAGTCCGGCTCCAAAGGGCACCAGCCAATGGTCAAAGGATAGAGGAGGAGAGGCGCGCAGCCCAGGACTGTGGGAGAGTCACTAGGCACCTGCCATGGGCCTGTCTGCCTGGTGCGACCTAAGGGCAGCAGGAAGGCAGGAGTAGCACGGCGCTGCCCTCATAGGTGACCGTCCCGAAGCCGGGATGCATGAGAACAAGCGACACTCCAAGCATCACTCTGGCCTACTGAGCAGTGTTCTCCAGTTACTCCTTTCCCAATTTTGTGACAGGTCAGTGAAAAAAAAACTCACTAAACTGTCAGTTTTGACAGAATTCCTGAGTCCAAAATATGAATGGATCCCACATATTAAACGGACCTTAAGTGAAGAAATTTCACTTAACGTTTATAAGGAAATAAGAAATACCCATTTTTAAACACACATGTTGCCTTTGCAGCTTAATTCATAATCCTTCAAGACAGAAATTATAAAATGTGATCAATTCTTTCACATCTGGTTAATGAGTAATATTTTCCACGTGGGATAATCTGACAATATTAACATAAAATTAATACCTTTCTTACATTTCTGTGAAAATCAGCATTATATAATTATATTAAATTATTTCTCAAAAATGAAACAAGATTGAAAAACTATTTCAACATCAAAAACATAAAGCAAAAAATGAATATGAATAAAGTGCTATCACAACAAAGAATTGATAACATCCGGTTCCGTTGAAGAAGTCTGCTTCCTTTTCCAATTCAGAATGTTTAACAAATCATTATGTTGTACACCTTAAACTTACACAATGTTATATGTCAACTGTATCTCAATAAAACTGAAAAAACAAATGAAAGTAAAAAAACCACCAAAAAGTTTAACAATGTTTTGCCACGTGATAGCAGTATGTATATGATACCATGTTTGTACCAGAGAAATGCATATATTTTTATATCAGTATAGAAAAAGTACTAAATACCGGATAAAATGGAACAACATGTTCTCTTTGAGTAATACAATTACAGGAGATTTTATTTTCTTCTGTTTACTTACTTGGTTTTTGTCAATTTTCTGTGAAACATGTGATGCTAGTTTTATGGTCAAAAACTTCACAAAAGCTATTTTCTTAAAAAGAATGGCATTCAAACAGGCATCTATTTTAAAATGTAGCAATGAACACCTAATACCTCTCCAGAGATTAATTTTAAAACTTTTAAAATCAGAACCTCACTCCAATCAACACTCTTCGCTTGCTTTTATTATTATTATTCCACTGCTTCTCTCGATATAACAATGCCAGCACCATGAACAGCCCAGAGCAGTCACTCGACTCACGTTGAACAAGCTGAGGGAAATCTACAGACAAACTTAAAAATCTAGTAATCAGTCGGCCAAGTCTGGTTTCTAATCACATAAACACATGTCAGAGCAGGATTAAACATTAGTTTTGGTTTTCCCATTTTCACAGAGTGGCGGGAAGGTGGGAAGTCAATCTGGCTTTCAGGCGGTCTATAGAAGCATCCCCTACACGAGGTGTTTCCAGTCCCCCCACCCGCTCCATCACTCGCTTTTACAAACTTACAACATAATCGCAGAAGAGAATGAGAGCTCCTCTTCGTACTATTTCTCTATTGCACATTCCAAGTTTGGCAGCCAAATCGGAATCCTCCTCCACTCCAGACATCTGGGGACAGAGGGACTTTGTGCTGGACAGACTGCGTCGTCTAGAAGGAGCAACACATGCACTGGAGTTTCTGACGGCAGCAAGCTTATTTTCAAAATACTGTAGATGACTATGTTTAGTTCTAGTCCTAAAACAGTCAGTTTATATATTGCCACATCAGAACGATATGTGTCTAATGTATACGCTTAGTTATCTATTCCTGAGCTACGAGAATGAACATACGGAAAACTAAAGAAAAGAGGATTTAGCAGACAGAAAATTAAAATGCTTGAATGAAAGGCAAAATCCACCATAAAGCTAGCGGCACATTCATTGAGCACTCTTTTTTTTTGTGTGTGTGTGAGGAAGATCAGAGCTAACATCCATGCTAATCCTCCTCTTTTTGCTGAGGAAGACTAGCTCTGAGCTAACATCCACTGCCAATCCTCCTCCTTTTTTTCCCCAAAGCCCCAGTAGATAGTTGTATGTCATAGTTGCAGACCCTTCTAGTTGCTGTATGTGGGACGCGGCCTCACCATGGCCGGAGAAGCGGTGCGTCAGTGCGCACCCGGGATCCAAACCCTGGGCTGCCAGTAGCGGAGCGCACGCACTTAACTGCTAAGCCACGGGGCCGGCCCTCATTGAGCACTCTTATTTCAGAACTCTTACTGGTGATGTTTGATAAGGTACCAATTGCTTTTGGGATTCCCAGTTTTAGTCTGCCATGAAAGCTGCCAAGTGCCAGGAAGAAAGTATCTACATTTTCATATTTTACTATTCAATCACCAACAAAACGTTACAACTCTCCATGTGGCCACAGCGTGTATGCTATTATGGAAACCTTGTTTAAAAGCATTTCTGCAAAATTAATTCCCCACTAGTGAAGTGAATATTTCACTTCATATTTACTTCTTCTGACTTTGACTTTTTTCTTTCTCAGTAAATGGGAATTATAAACCTGAGACTCTTGATTCTACCCACAACACTTAAAACACAACTGTTGCCACACTCGCAAACCGTCCCTCTGACTCCAGGGTCTGACCTAGGACAATACCCTCCCCTTGGCAGCAAAGAGCTTGTGCATATCTGCTCAGGCTTAGTGGAGACAGAGGTCATGTCAGGGCAAGAACATTCTGAAATGTGTCAACTTTTCCTGTAACTCCTCAAGATTTAGAAGAGAACTGGTATAAAAAATTCTACAGATTAAAAAAAATTTTTTAACTATCATTTCTCTGTTTCAACTGGTGAATGGATAAGCAAACTGTGGTACATCCATATAATGGAATACTACTCAGCAATCACAGGAACAAACTACTAATACAACATCCTGAAGGAAATTTAAATATATTGTGCTAAGTGAAAGAAGCCAGGCTCAAAGGCTACATACTGTATGATTCCATTTATATGGCATCCTGCAATAGGCTAAATACTAGGGACAGAACATGGATCCGTGGTTCCTGGGGTGTGGAAAACAGTGAGGAGTGACTGCAAAGGGACACCACGAGGGAACTCTTTTGAAGTGATGGTACTGTTGTATATCGCAATTGTGGTGGTGGTGGTTACGACTATATTTGGTACAAGAAGAGTGCATTTTACTGTACTGTAAATTATACGTCAACTAAAAAACTAACAGAAAACCTTCCCTTTCTCAGTCAGCCCTCCTGCCAGCCCCAATGTGACTGACATTCAAGCTGTAATTTTGTGTTTGCAATAGTATGGCTGTAGAGGCAAGAGCCTCTGAGAGAGAACGGGCAGAGTTTCCAATTCAGATATTAGCAGTAGACATAAAGAAGGTCCAATGTCAACCCAAACTGAGTCCCAACTGTTGCAGCAGGGCAAGCCCCCAAAACCTCAGGACAGGAGCTGCCAGATACTCATGGCGAACAAACGTCCCAAATCCAGGATGACTGCCCATGCAGGCCTCAGAACAGATGCAGGGGAAGTGATCGCCACACCACACCCCCAATGCCATAGCACGTGCAGGACCCTAACAGTCCACCAAAAGGTGGGACAGATCAAAAGCAAATCATAAGCCTATGATGACAAAGTCTGGAAAATAAAAAGCAGACAAGAGCAGACCCCGCTGTGGTGGCCATGGCGCTTCCTGGAGCAGTGTAGCCAGGAGCTGGGCTCCTCTGAGAGCCAGCCCGCACTGAGCCCAGTAGGGATCTTCTGTAACAATTTGATAGAGCAGTTCTCTATCGGCTGAGTCTACAAATAAAAAATAACAGCTGTAGTTTGTATTTTACACTTCTGGTAATTCATTTTTATTCATTTTTATTATCTTTTGGAAATAAAAAGACACTCATCGTCCACAACACAGCTGGACAAACACCTTCCTAGTACAGGGGTTTTTAAGCAGGAACAGCTTTGCCCCCTATGGGTGTTTTGGACATTTATGGGGGTGTTTTTCCTTCTAACATAGGGAGATTTTAAGCACTTGGGCACTAAAATACTTTATTACACACTGTCTTACTTTAATTTTTACCTTTATATTACCATTAAGACATTATATTTTTATGAAATTTAAGTATAGATAGGTTATAGAATCCATTAATTTTATTTCAGGATAACAGAGAGGGACAATACAAAATGTTATAAAAAGGGGAATGGAGTCAGATAGTCCTAAGAAAAACTGTCATAGAGTCAACCATCTGCATTTATGAAAACCTGTAACTTGCCCTCACACAGCTCAATGGGAACACCTGCCAAATTCCAGACTATATTCGCTGTTGGTTCATTTCTTTTAAACACTGACCGTCTAGTCAAGCATTTCTGTTATTCCAATTCCAGGGATACAATTCCCAGATCCAGAGGTTTCTGATATAACATCAGAGTAAACAAAGGCACACATATCAGAAAAGGAGTGGGCAGTCTGAACAGGGGCGTCCCAGAACTGATTGAGAGTAACTTGGTAGGTTCAACTCCCACCAACACAAAAAGAACTAAAACACATACAGAAAGGCATAGACGGAGCACAGTGGATCAGAAGAACAGGGACTCTTCCCACACACCCGGCTGGCAGGAAGCTACCCTGGCCACGGGAGACGCTCCACTTACAACGTTCCTGGAGCAAAAGGGGCAACTCTGACACTAATCAGCTTTCAAAGTTGTTTGGATTTTTCAAGCATTTAAGTCTAATGACTAAATCTCTTTTATCTTCTCTGATTTAAAAAGTTAAGTGAAATGTTTGCAATTCATAACACCACTGCAGTTTCTGTGTCTTAAATGCTATCAAGTGGTAAAGCCCATCTTTTCCCCCTGCTACTAAACACCAAATAGGAAAGTTCCCCTAGGTAAAACATTCCAAGAGCAATTAAGGAAGAGACATATGTGGACCCCAAGAGAAACACAGACAGAAGGCCAGCACTGTACTGGAGGGCCTGGTCAGTGGCAGAAACAGAAACAAGGGGCATATGGATGGAAAGAAAGAAGTAAAAGTTTTTTATCCATAGATGACATGCTCACATACATAGAAAACCCTAAGGAACTCACAAAAAGGCTACTGGAACTACTAAGTGAGTTTGGCAAGGTCTTATAATATGAGGTCAATATACAAAATCCAAGTGCATTTCTATATATTTAGCAACACACCATGGGAAAATGAAATACTTTTTTTTAATTTTTTTTTTATTTTTTAAAGATTTTATTTATTTATTTTCCCCCCCAAAGCCCCAGTAGATAGTTGTATGTCATAGCTGCACATCCTTCTAGTTGCTGTATGTGGGACTCGGCCTCAGGATGGACGGAGAGGTGGTGCCTCGGTGCGCGCCCGGGATCCGAACCCAGGCCACCAGCATCGGAGCGCGCGCACTTAACCACCAAGCCACGGGGCCGGCCCGAAATGAAATACTTTTAAAAGTACCATTTAAAATAGCATTCCAGGGCCAGCGCAGTGACACAGCGGTTAAGTCACGTGCTCTGCTTTGGCGGCCCAGGGTACATGGGTTTGGATCCCGGACCCGAACTGATGCACCGCTTGTCAAGCCATGCTGTGGCCGAGTCCCATATAAAGTAGAGGAAGATGGGCACGGATGTTAGCCCAGGGCCAATCTTGCTCAGCAAACAGAGGAGGATTGGCATTAGATGCTAGCTCAGGACGAATCTTCCTCACCCACACACACAAAAAAATAGCATTCCAATATATGAAATACTTAGGGACAAATTTACAAAATATGTGTAATACTTGCACACTAAAAACTATAAGATTTTATTGTGGCAAATTAAAGAAGACCTAAATAAATGGGGAGAGAGATCATGTCAAAGACAGGAAAACTCAGTATCAGTAAGACAGCAAATCTTGCCAAATTAATCTACAGATTCACTGCAATCCCAATCAAAGTCCCAGCAGGCTTTTTTGTAGACATTTACAACCTGATTCTAAAATATACAGATATAAGGGCGGGCCCCGTGGCTTAGCGGTTAAGTGCGTGCGCTCCGCTGCTGGTGGCCCAGGGTTTGGATCCCAGGCGCGCACCAACGCACCGCTTCTCCGGCCATGCTGAGGCCACGTCCCACACACAGCAACTGGAAGGATGTGCAACTATGACATACAACTATCTACCGGGGCTTTGGGGGGAAAAATAAATAAAGTTAAAAAAATATATATATAGATATGGACATGCAAAGAACGTAAAAGAGCCAAAACTATTTTGAAAATAAAGAACAAAGTCAGGAAACTTACATTGCCTGAGATTTGCTATGCAGCTAAAGTAATTAAGCATTAATGGTATTGGGGCTGGCCCCGTGGCTTAGCGGTTAAGTGCGCGCGCTCCGCTGCTGGCGGCCCGGGTTCGGATCCTGGGCGCACACCAACGCACCGCTTCTCTGGCCATGCTGAGGCCACGTCCCACATACAGCAACTAGAAGGATGTGCAGCTATGACATACAACTATCTACTGGGGCTTTGGGGGGAAAATAAACAAATAAATAAATCTTTAAGCTTTAATGGTATTGACACGACGATAGATAGATATACAGGTCGATGGAAATGAACGTGAGTCCAGAAATAGGCTCACATATATATTCAATTGATTTTTGAGAAAAGTGCCAAGATAACTCAATAGAGAAAGGACAGCCTTTTTAACAAATAATGCTGAAAGAACTATCATTGGGGGGGAAATGACTCTTTATCCTTGTGTTTTGTCATACACAAAAATTAAAACAAAATGGTAAAAAGTAAAGCTATGCAAGTTCCAGAAGAAACCACAGGATAAAATCGTCATGATCTTAGGGTAGCCAAAGATTTCTTAGATTGGACAGAAAAAGAATGAAATAGAAGAGAAAATATTGACAAACTGGATTTCACAAAAATTTAAAACTTCTGCTCTTTGAAAGAAACCATTAAGAAAATAAAAAGGCAAGCCAAAGAATGAGAGAAAACATTTACACCATATCTGACAAAGGACTTACATCCAGAACACATAAAGAATTTACAACTCAATAACAAGACAATGAATGGCCAAATTTTAAAAAATGGTAAAAATATTTGAATACCTACTTCACAAGAGAAGATAGGCGAATGGCCAATAAGCACGTGAAAACATGGTCAACATTATTAGTATGAGAGAAATGCAAATTAAAACCACAACAAAGCACCACTATACTCCCACCAGATGGCTAAAACTAAAAGCACTCGTAATACCAAGTGCTGGTGAGGATCTGGAGCAACTAGACCTCTCACACACTATCTTTTTTGTAGGACCTCTCTGGAAAACAGTTCAGCAGTTTCTTTTAGAGTTAAACATATCCTTACCATATAACTCCACACTTCCATTCCTAAGTATTAACCAAGGGAAATCACAGACTTCATTATGTCTTAATTCTGGTATATTCATTTGTCAAAAGTCATCTAACTGGACAGTTAAATCAAGTGCATTTTATTGTATATAAATTTTACTGTATAAAAGATTTAATTAGTATTAAAACACTAATAAGAATTTTAAAATAAACTAGAAAATAAAACAAAAGTAGAAAAAATATTAACAATTATGTGATATTTCACTATACATATCAGACTATTAAAATGATGGAAATTACTGTTAAAATGATGGAAATTACTAGTTCATTAAGAGCTGGGCAATGGGGAAACTGACTAGTCACAAAATAGATCTTATCCTTGAATCTAATAATATCTTTTGCGGAAATATATTCCAAAAATATACCAGAAAAGAGCAAGAACAAAGATTTGTGTGAGAGAGAGAGAGAGAGAGAGAGAGAGAGAGAGGTACTCCGTATATAGCTGTAAAAACGTTTAGAAACAGCCTACTTGCCCAATCAAGGGAGAAAGCGAGTCTGGTAAAATTGTGCTAAAGCAACAAAATGCAGTTATCGTTAGGAAGGACGCTGTGAGCCGTAACATGTTAAAAGAGTTGAGTCGGGGGATCGCGTGCGCACGCAGATGTGTTATTAACTTGTGATGCTGGGCAAGTTATTGATCTTCTCTGGGAAAGGAAGTTTCCTCATCTATGGTGTGTGTGTATTACTGGAGGTTTTAATAACTTATTATGATAGAAAGCCCTCAGAACACTATCTGGCACTTAGTGTTATATAAGTGGTAGCAATCTACATGTAAAATATAGATTATTATTATTGTTTCCATTATTATGAGGGTAATTAAATCACTAACTCATGTTAGTGCTGGGAATACAACCGGGGCTCTCATGGGGCTTATGGTCTAGAAGGAAAGACAGACGTTAATCAAATGACCACACAAATAAATGGCAGATTACAGCCTTGACACTTGCCACAAAGGAGAGACAAAGACTCAGGTAGAGCAGATAGTGAGACTTAACAGAACCAAGAGAAGTCAGGAAGGCTTCACTGAGGAGGTGATGACTGAGTGAAGAATGGAGAAGCAATGGATTTCCCATCTCTACTAATACATGGAGGGAAATCAAGAAACTGTATGTTCTACTCCAAAAAGCTAGCAAAAACTAAATCAATATAATAAAGCCAAAGTCTGTGCCCTAGATCCCATCCACTCTGGCCAACTCCAGGATAACCCTCTCTTCTATAAGGGATCACTGTGATGAGAAAACAACCAACCTGCGTTGCTGCCTGGGCGTCTCAGAGTATGACAACCTGCTCGCACGAGTCCAGACATTCACAGAAGGACCTGAGCTTAGGTCCTTCAGTTCCCATTTTGCTTTTCCTGGGGCATCTTTTAAAATGACCACTTAAGAGTTGAGCCCACGAAAACTTAGTGACCTCCGCCCCAACCACCTTGTAAGTAATAGCTGCTTGCTATCCTGCTTTCTGTCTCCCGCTGGCTCGTCACCCGCTTGTGGCCCCCCCCTCCCCGGCCCCCTTCTGGGGATCTGTAAGTAATAAATCTTATGACTCTGCTTCCTCTGTGTGTGTGTACTGAAACTGCACCTTCAACCAAACGACATCATGGGTGTCATTTCCCCAAAGTGGGAGCTCATCTACCTGCCGACCCCGTGTGGATGGCTTGTGTGCCTCATTCATCAGGTTGTAATCTGCATGTTCTTCATTCAATCCACCAGCTCAGGCTTCTCAACACCATCACCTATGCCGTGATTCTTCTCATCCAGAAACTCTCATGATCCCATTTCCCACGTCTCTATTTCTCCCTAGAGCAAAACTCCTCCTAAGAATTGTCTAGAGCTGCTGTCTAAAATGTCTTTTTCCATGATCTTTTTTCCTTAAATTTTGAAAACTTTCAAACCAATAGAAAAGCTGAAAGAATAATTCAGTGCCAGCCATACAGTCTCCACCTAGATTCAACTAATATGTTGCCACCTTCGTGCTCATGCACGCACTCTATACATACACACTCTACATACTCTACACATGCACTCTACACACGTACTCTACCCAAACGCACACTCTACATACATGCATGCACACACTCTACACATATGTACACAAAGACTCTACATACACACACTTTTTTCTGGCTGCACCCTTGAGAGTAATCTGCAGGTCAAGACACTCCACCCATAAATACCTCAGCAGGTGTCCCCTAAGTACTACTCATAACCACAATACAACAGGTTACATAGAGCTCACAGTCAAATCTCTCCCATTATCCCAATAATACGCTTTCTAGCTCTTTTATCCCCTGGAGCAGGAACACAATCAAGGATCATAAAATTGCATTTGTCTGTCATGTCTCTTTTGTTTTTTTCATCTAAGTCAACAGTTCTTTGTCTTTCATGACACTGCCTGACATTTCTGGAGAGTCCAGGTGAGTTCTTCCATGGAAGGCCCCTCCATTTGGGTGAGACTGACTGCTTCCTCATCACACTGGGGTCGACCCCCTCACCTCCTCTTGAACCTGCTCTAGGTCAGCTTCTGCCCTCACCACTCACCATCCATCAAAAGGAGGAAGAGGAGGAGGAGAGAAGAGGGGAGAGGAGGAAGGGAGAAGAGGAGGAGAAAAGAGGAACAAGTGAGGAAGAAGAGCAGAGAACAGGGAAGGGGGAAGGGGAGGAGAAGAGGGAAGAGGAGTGGAGGAGGAAGAGGTGAGGGAGGAGGAAAAGGAAGGAGGAGGAGGAAGAGGAGGGGGAGGAGAGGGAGGAGTAAAGAGGAAGGGGAGGAGGAGGTGAGATTCACTGGTGCAGGTGCCTGTTTGGGTGGGATGCCTTCTCACCTCTGTCTGCCCACCCAACATCTGCTAGCACTCACAGCTAACTCAAGTCCCACCCCACCAAGCCTTGCCCAGTATGACTCAACCCTGGGTATCCATGGAGTCTCCCGGGGTGCCTGTGAAAACACAAGAGCCCAAGAAACCAATTCCTAAAATGCCCAGCCATCAGGTCTGGCAGTGGGCTGGAACAGTTTTGGTCCTTGGAACAAGCCCCATGGTGGCTCTGGGGCACACTCCTCAAGAACTCAGGGTCTTGTTGCTCAGAGCATGCTCCATGGACAAGGGTGTCGGCAGCACCTGGGAGCCTGGCAGAAATGCAGGGTCTCAGGCCTCACTAGGGATTTCCTGAATCAGAATCTGATTTTAATAAGCTCCCAGCTGATTTAAAGGCACACTGAAGAATCACTGAAGTAGAGACATTGATTTTCTGTTCCTGACTCTTACAGTATTTAGTATGATAGGCTGCCAGTGTTCTCTAAGTATTTCAAACATTTTCACTGGTCTGTTTTCCCCAACTCAACTGTAAACACTGTGAGGGCAGGAAACAGTTATTATTTTTCCTTTGCATATCCCACAACAGAAAGCACAGGGCAGATGTTTAATAACACCTGCTAACGTTGGATTTTCCAGCTGAAAGCAACAGGCTGGCCCAAATGGGACCCACGGCCTCACATAGCTCAGTCTTTCCACACCGAGCAGAGAGGAGCTGACCTCAACCCTTGCCGTCTCTTCTTTCCAGAGCTCTCTCTCCTCACCAAAGGGACTTGAGCCTTCCAGAAACTCAGGACTCAGCTGGGGGGAGGCAGGTATCAAAGCTTTTATTTCCACACATGTACAAATGTCTGAACTAGTGAGTGCCTAGAAATTGAGGCTGAAACCTAAAAACTTTTTGCAAAAAGAGGGCCACCCACAATCAGATACTTAGTATTTTTGAATGATAAAAAATAAGGTATTTCCAAGCAGTTTTGAAATGTTGCTAAATAATTACTTCATTATCTAAGAATGACCAGAACCACGTTTAACTTATAATAAGTTAAGACATTGCAACATGTCTGGCTCTGGAACCAATTTAAGGACGAGAACCTAGCAGGAGGGACACAGCACGACAAGAATGACCCACAAGATGGAAGAGTATCAAAGAACTTGTCAAAGCACGTTTGAAAAGCAGCGGCTATTCTGAATGCTTTTAGTCAGCCCACATTTTTTCCCTATAGTATAGTGTCCATGAAAGAAAGATTAATACGCAGAATCTTTAGAAAGCTCATGAAAATGGGGCGAAGCCTCAAGCTGCTGAGTGTCTCAGCACACAGCCCCAGGCTGGCCTCCTGGGCCACCCAGAGAGCACGGGGACGTACTTGGGGGTCTGCTGCACTTCTGCCCACCAGCGGTAGTCGGTGTGGCTGACGAGCAGCAGGATCTGACACCAGAGCAGCACCAGGGCCGGGTGTGTGGGGACCATGGAGCGCACCCACGCGTTCAAGCTCTCCAGGCCATAGAAACTGCTGTCAGTGCTGTCAGCAGTGAAGAGTCTAGAGGCAGCTGCTGTGATTCTCCGGAACATTCCTAGAAACAAACAGAGTAAAACTGATTAAGGGGAAATCTCTTTGCTGCTCATGCTCCAACATTTTGTGGCTATGAGAAGATTTTACATAAAAAAGATACATGCACGGCTCTTTCCTACACTTACATATTCAAAGCCCGTGGCACTTGGAAAATTCTGACTTTTCTAGGCAAAGTAACAGATATTCTGCTTATTTAATGGAGCAGCCAAGGAAGCTAATGTTCTCACTCACTCACGTCTTTCCCCCACTGAGGTTACCAGATTCTCCAGGAGCTCGGAGCCAAGGGCCTCCCTTGTGCTGTGACAGTGGACACAGCTACACTGAGAAGTAAACGGCCAACATTCGGCACCGCGGGTCACTGCACCCAGGACAGCAGGGCCTCCACAGGACAGAGCCATAGCCACGCGAGTGGGAAGAGCAGGGCCCTTACCACACCCTACTCCTCCCTTACTAAACAGCTCCTTAGCTTGTTAAGAACTCAGAGGCAGAAACTACTAGAGGTCATGTGGACCACGAAGAAGTGCCCAGAGAAAGAAGGTAGTCAGTCCCCAGTTCATGCTCTGCAAGCTACTGAGAGCCAAGGGCCAGGCGGCCTTAGCGCCCCCACGAGGCATTCTGGAGCGGGACAGCCATGCCATCAGCCACCCACACTCAGCATAGGCACACTATCGGCAGACCCAGATGGACTCTGCCCTCAAGTCTCTCCACAGCATCCTTTTCAGGGCCTAGAAAAATCCCCTCTGGGAATTAATGATACCATTCTATCCCCTCCTTTGAGCAGGCACAGAGCTCAACATGCTTCTCTCTTCACCCTGCGATGGCTTCACATGGGCTGGCCCTCACCCCAAGGACACACAGACACGCACACTGCAAAACACAGCAGGGGAGGCAGCAAGACACGGCATGGATGGGAGCTGGCCAAGGGCTCCCTGTCCCGCATATCCTGGCCTCCTGGCATCACTGGTGGACAGTCAAAATCTTATTTCTGTTTCTTATTTAAGTTTCAACATATCCCAAATGTAAAAGGGTCCTAACACAGGCAAAACCAGACTACAGAATTCTTCCTCACTGCTTCATGACTGGTTACACCTATGACCTGAGACAAAGGACGAGAGCTAACAAAAACAGGGCTTCAGGAAAAAAATCCCAATGAGAAGATTTCAAATGCTTGTCCTGTCTCTGGCTGCTGCACGGTGAGCACCCCCCACCTCCAGTCCACCCAGCCCTGGCCTGGTCATTCTCTGTGCCCCTCCATTACTGTATGGGCTCCTTGTGGGGTCAATGGACAGAGAGAGGTACTACCCGGCAGGAATACTGGAGGCAGGGCAGGAGCATGGGGAATGAGAGACCATGAATGTGGGGTTTTACTGAACAGGCAGCAGGAAACCACAGTCAGAGCTGGTTCCAGGTGACTGAGCATCAGCGCAGGCTCTGAAATCAGACCATGGCTCTACCATTTACTACTTGGTGACTCTGGCCATACATTACTTGGGGTCTCAGTTTCCTCCTCTGTAAAATGGAATTAAGAGCAGTAGCTGCTCACAGGGCTGCAACAAGGATGGAATCGTAAAACCCAAGGGAGAGGCTCAGCAGGGTGCCGGGCAGAGCAAAGACCACTACCTGGGGCTGCTGTTGGTGTTGGAAGGCTGTTAGGAAAGTTCATATGGCCTTTGGCGGTGTCCCAATAAACAGAGAGGAAGAACTCAACGGGAGAATCTAGGAAGTTAGATGGCTCACTGGGGTGGGGGAAGAAGTTGACAGCGACGCTGGGGTTTGAACATGTCTGATGATAAATGCTGATCAAATGAGCAAGAAGAGGAAACTGGAGAAAAACAGCTATGCCAGGTGATGAGTTCAATTTTGAGCATAAATTTGAGGTGTTTGCAAGACACCAAGTCACATGTCTGGGAGGACGGGAATGAGAGACTGAGGCTGACAAGACAGTAGAGTGACAGGACTACAAAGATAGTTACGAGAGTTATCTCTGCAGCAAAAACTGAGGTATGTCACAAAGGGGACGATCCTACTGAGAGAGAGAGGAGAGCGAGACAGAGAGACACAGAGGGAGAGAGAGACACATAGACAGAGGGAGACAGAGGGGGAGAGAGGAGAGCAGAGAAGAGGTCAAGGATAAAAACCAGGGCCAAGGGGCTGGCCTGGTGGTGTAGTGGTTAAGTTTGCATGCTCCGCTACGGCAGTTCAGGGTTCATGGGTTTGGATCCCAGGTGCGGACCTACACAGCACTCATCAAGCCATGCCGTAGCAGTGCCCCACATACAAAATGGAGGAGGACTGGCACAGATGTTAGCTCAGGGCCAATCTTCCTCATCAAAAGAAACCCCCCAGGGCCAAGAAGACTCAATGGAGAAAAGACAGTCTCTTCAATAAACAGTGCTGGGAAAACTGGATATTCACACACAGAAGAATGAAACCAGACACCTATCTAGAGCCCCTTTTTGTGAGACGCCACTCACAAAAACTAACTTGAAATGGATTAAAGATTTAAGCATAAGACCTGAAACCATAAATCTCCTAGAAGAAAACAGAGGGGAAAAGTTCCTTGACATGGGTCTTGACAATGATTTTTTTTGGATCTGACACTAACAACACAGGCAACAAAATAAAAAATCAACAAGTGGGACTATATCAAACTAAAAAGCTTCTGCACAGCAAAAAAAAAAACCAGGAACAAAATGAAAAGGCAACCTACCGAATGGGAAAAAATATTAGCAAGTCATATATCTGATAAGGTGTTAATATCTCAAATATATAAATAATTCATACAACTCAATAGCAAAAAAACAATCTGATTAAAAAATGGGCAGAGGATCTGAATAGATATTTTTCCAAAGAAGAAATACAGATGGCCAACAGGTACATGAAAAGGTGCTCAACATCACTACTCATCACAGAAATGCAAATCAAAACCACAATGAGCTATCACCTCACACCTGTCAGAATGGCTTTATCAAAAAGACAAGAAATAACAAGTGTTAGCAAGGTTGTGGAGAAAAGGGAACCCCGGCGCACTGTTGGTGGGAATGTAAATTGGTGCAGTCACTGTGGAAAACAGTATGGAGTTTCCTCAAAAAATTAAAAATAGAACTGCCATATGATCCAGCAATTCAACTTCTGAGTATTTATCCAAAGAAAATGAAAACACCAACTCGAAAAGTTATCTGCACCTGTATGTTCATAGCAGAATTATTTACAGTACCCAAGACATGGAAATAATCTAGGCGGTTATTTATCTATCAATGGATAAATGGATAAAGAAAATGGTGTGTGTACACACACACAATGGAATATTATTTGGTCATAAAAAAGAAGGAAATCCTGCCATTTGAGACAACATGGATGGACCTTGAAGGCATCAGGTTAAGTGAAATAAGTCAGAGAAAAACAAATACTGTATGATCTCACTTATATGTGGAATCTAAAAAGCCAAACTCATGGATACAGAAAGTAGAATGGTGGTTGCCAGAGGTGAGTGGGGAGGTGGAGAGGTGGGGGAATTGGGTGAAAGTGATCAAAAGGAGGTTGAACTTCCAGTTATATGATAAAGTCCTGGGAATGTAATGTACAGCACACTGACTATAGTTAACACTGCTGTGTTCTATATTTAAAAGTTGCTAAGAGAAAAGATCTTAAAAGTTCTCATCACAAGGAAAAATAAAATCTGTAATTACATGAGGTGATGGATGTTAACTGAACTTAGTGTGGTGATCATTTCACAACATATACATATATCAAAACAATATGTTGTACACCTGAACTTATACAATGTTATGTGTCAATTGTATGTCAATAAAACTAGGCGGAACAGGATAGAAACTAGGAACACATACAATTAAGAGCCTGAAAAGAGAAGACCATAAAAGTGAAGTCAAGCAATGACGGGGTTTCATAAAGAAGAGGGTTGTTCCACAGACTCAGGCAGGGGATCCGGGAAGATGAAGACTCAGGAAAGAACACAGGTGGCCTTTGAGGAGGCATTTCTGGTAACAAGATCAAGAGGCAAACTGCTGTGGACGGAGAAAAGAGAGGGAAAGCAAAGCGCTAGAAGAACAAGAATAAACTCCTGAAACACTGATTTTGAAAAGCTGGGTGGTAAACAAGAGAGGGAGGACAATTAAGGAAGCAGCAGAGCAAAGAAAGGGTTTACTTGTTTTTAATTGTAGGCTGGGTTATCAGCGCCGCTGTAGGTGAGAAGGAAAGACAAATACACATCTTGCTACATGCAGTGTGCAACAGACACTGGACGAGTGGATGAGGGAAAATTTCAAGACACAAACTAGAAGGATGTGATTATGGGAAGAGCAGACGCAAGAGCGGATGGGAAAAAGGACCAATGGTTCTATGTCTCTGTCAGAGGATGAGACGTTAGAAGGATGCCAACCCTGAGGTGGCAGGAAGAAAAACTGGACAAACATAGTGGGAGGGCCCGTTTTCTCTCTGCAGAGCTGGGGTTAGATCCTGCAGGGGAAGTGGCATTGGAGATGATGGAGGATGTATAAAGGCTGGTAAAGGCTCTAAAAAACCCCTCCACCCAGCCAGTGTCCCCTTGGCAGATGGCTCATTCTGCAGCTGTGTCACCTGCCTTGTCCTCCTCTGACTTCCATCACCCTAGAACCTCCTGGTTTTCATCCCTGTGGCTCTATCAGAGGTAGCAAACTGCCCACCAAAAGCTGTGCACCCCCCACCCCCACCCCACCCCCATACAGAGTTGCTGCTGGGAAGCAGTTATTTCTGCTGACCATTTCCCAGCCCACTGTATGGGGTGGGGGCTGCGACGAGTCCTCACCAGAGAAAGTCAAGCAAAAGGGATGTATGTCACTTTCAGTCCAAGGCAATAAAGCCTCGTCTACCTTCCCTCTCCTGTTCCCCAACTGGACAGGCCGAGGGTGCTGACGCTCGGGGACATCAGAACCCCAGGAAGGAGAGCCACCGGGAACCAGGAACACCCTCCTGCAGCGTCAGAGAAACAACAACAAACTTCTACTGTGTTAAGCCACTGAAATGCTGATTTTGTTACAGTAGCTACTGTGACCGTAACTAACACAAGGGAGGAGTGAGCACTTGACTGCGATTAGAAGATGCTGTTAGTGAGGCCCCCTTCCCAGTCTCACGAGCAGTGATGATCAGCTGAGACAGAGAGAAAGAAGGCAGAGCCCATGGCACTGAGAGTGTCCGGATGTGACTGGGAGGCAAAGGAGGCCAGAAGAGTCTATGACCTGGGAGAAGAGAAAGGGGCCAGGGGTCCAGACACAGTGACGAAGTGCAGAACAGCATGCCAAGGCAGGAAGACAGACAGAAGGTTGTGCACAAAGACTCTCCTAGCCCTGTCCTTTTGGAGCTAAAAAAGAAGTACTGAAAGGAATAAGGGAAGCAGGAGTCGAAGACAGAGAGTACCATCTTCAAGCAGGCAGGATGAAGTGGGCAGAGCTCAGGCTCTGGGGACAGCGGCCGGGATTTTCACCCCAACCCCACCACCAAGGAGCTCATGCATTACTGATCTCTCTGTGTCTCCATTTCTTCAGCTAGAATATGGGTATAATCGTACTTCACACAGTGCCTGGGCCCACAGGAAGTGCTCTGCAAATGTCAGCTGCTACATTACCATCATCCACTGACCATCCAAGAAGCAGCATGGTATAATGGGCAAGAAAAAATACTCGGGTTTTCATTCTTTGTTTTACTCTATGACCTTTGAGAACCTAAAGTGTCTCACCAGTAAAAAGGGGGAAATATTTCATAGAGTTGTTCTAAGGATTAATGGGGATGATACACGTAAAAGGTACCACCTACCCATAAGAGAATACCATTATTTCCAGCATTATAACCATTAGCAGCTCTGATCCTTGCCCAAGCATGAATCTGGACCAATGTCAATTCTATTACTGTAGAAAGAACCATTCTCTCTTTCTTCCAGCATTCCTACTTTGGCCCATATATAAAGTGGGAACACTGACCCTTTTGCAAGTATTGGGAAGAGAGCTCTGCCCAACCTTCCAGCTCTGCCTATAAGAAAGGAAGTGAGCATGCAGTGGCACCATTCTGCCTGCTCCCGCTTCCAGGAGGGTCAGGAATGGCGCTATCACCCACTGCCGCCCTCCATCAGGTGTCTGGATGGCAGCGGGGAAGGGCCCACAATGTGAACTTGGAAAACAGGGAACAGTTAGGAAGCCTTATCGCGCCCACAGGCCAGGGAGCTTCAATCCAGCCATGCCTGCAACAAAGCAACAAATACTCTCAGCCCACACCTCAGGCTCCACCATCTGCGTGGAGAGGAAAGGGTATTGGTCACCTAGATCTTGTAAAACGGAGGAGAGGTATCTTTCTTGGCGATTCTGTTTATGTTGGATTAAAACTGAAACAGGCAAACGACTTTGGGAATCATATCCCCTCCCCCAACAAGAGGGGTAACAGAAAACTAGAGGTGAAGGCCATTATTCTGACTAGTCCTCATTTTGAGAAACGGAAAAATTCAAAGTTCTCAATTTTCTGTGGAGGAGTGAAATTCATTGCCTTTGTTTAAGCAACGCATAAGTAAAAATTACCAACTTTATATACTAAATGCATCTTATTTATACAAAAGTACAAGATGATTTACTTCAACTCTATCTCAAAACCAACCAAACACAGTAATTCTGCCCCCTAGTGTCTTTAAAAGAAACATAGTCAGAATAAACGAGAAAGAGATAGAAATAGACATTTAAGCACATGCGTACCATAGACACCTCTTATTTACAAATATTGAACCAATT
Source organism: Diceros bicornis minor (assembly GCF_020826845.1). Classification (NCBI taxonomy): domain Eukaryota; kingdom Metazoa; phylum Chordata; class Mammalia; order Perissodactyla; family Rhinocerotidae; genus Diceros; species Diceros bicornis. The sequence continues at coordinate 2,509,401 of NC_080747.1, read as the reverse complement.
GAACAATGTCCAAAGACACTAGCAGCAAAACCCATGTGCCCCAATACCTAGCCCTGGACTCTTCAGTAGAGCATGTTGCCTCACAACATACCTGTCCTGTCTAATACAGTAGCCACACCATGTATGGCTGTTCAAATTTAAGTTAACTAAAATTAAATCAAATAAAAAGTAGCTCCTCAATCACACTACCACATTTCAAGTGCCCAACAGCCACATGTAGCTAGAGGCAACTGAATTGGTGCAGACACAGAACATTCCCACATCACATTGCAGGAAGCTCTACTGGACAGTGCTGCAACAGACTATAAAAATATTTCCCTTGATTTTTGAGAAAAGGAAGAACAAGAAGTTAGAGCAATGGGTTAGTGAACACCTTGAACGGCACAGAAACTGACGTGCATAAAGATACACAACATATCACTCTTATCCAAAGAAGGTAGAAAGCAGTCCTTAGAGAGGAACAGGTGGCCTTCTAGTGTCAGATCCAAACCAATCGATGGCCAAATATTAAAATGATCAACATACTAAAAATGACCTATTATTCATAAGGCATAATTACTTTCTCAACTTTAAACTTATTATAGGGGGTCAGTGAGACATAAACAAAAGATCCTCAAAAAGAAAATTCTTTCAATGTTAGTAAATATGGCAGCTTGAAACTACAGTCCATTACCAAAATTAAATTCTGGCCATGCCCGTGCCAAGGCATTAGCAATTACATGAAGTAGCCATGAAGACATGTCTTTCTCCATGACTCCTGGGCCATGTGAGACTACGTCCCTGCTTGCCTCCCAGTCCCCCTCCTACCCCTCACCCCTCATATTCTCCGCTGTTCTCTTGGCCAGAACACTTCTCTCTGAAAGGCTAGCTCCTCACCGTTTAGGTCTTAGCTTAACAGTCGCCCCTCAGAAACCTGCCCCTACCTACCTACCCTGTTTTGTCTGTCACTGCACTATTTGTTTCCTTCTTAGGAGATATCAAGACTTGTGATTACACGTCTGTGTATTGTCTTCGCGCTAGACAGTGAGCTCCACAAAGGCAAGGAAAACATCAGCTTTACTGACCACTGCATACCCAGAGCCCAGCAAGGTGGTGGGCTGACTTGGTAACATCTTTGTCGAATGAATACAGGCTCAAAAGGCTAACTCTCTTTTGCTCTAAGGGCACGTACTTTGTGTATGTGTGTTTTAATTTGTATTAAAGTAATATATAGACATGATTTAAAAACCCAGTAGTAGGCGCCAGCCCTGTGGCGTAGTGGTTAAGTTCGCGCACTCCACTTCAGTGGCCTGGGGTTCGCAGGTTTGGATCCCAGGCGCGGACCTACGCACCACTTATCAAGCCATGCTGTGGCTGTGTCCCGTATAAAATAGAGGAAGATGGGCACGGATATTAGCCCAGGGCCAATCTTCCTCAGCAAAAAGAGGAGGATTGGCAACAGATGTTAGCTTAAGGCTAACCTTCCCCCCCACACACAAAAAAAACAATAACAGAGAGAGGCGTCTGAATTTAAAAGTGCCCTGCCCCATCCCTCTTAAGGTAACTACTTGTTATCATTCTGTTTTTAGTTCTGGTAGTTATCTCTAAAATTCTCCTTGATATGCTTTTATCACTTGTAGCAGACCATCAATTATTTTGTCTGCTCCTCTTTCTTTACTGCTGGGAAGTAACTCTCCCTCTCAAAGGAATGCTATCCAATCTCCCACCTGGCCTAGCTTGGCCACAGCACACAGGGGCTCATGGGCCACTCACAGGACTCATGCAGGGGCTGAGACCACTGGCGGCCAGAGGCCATCCTTTCTGCCATGGCGAAGGAGACCACAAGAGAACGAAGCCAACACAGGATCAGAGCTGAGACATGGAAATACACGATGCAGCAATGGAATTAAACCATCGGAGGCAGTCATACCTAAAGAGAGCAACCACCCCCACACTCCAGCAGCTCAAATCAGTTTCTTTTCCTCCACTAGTTTAGGACAGAGTCCTATCCCTGTAAGTGAAACTGCTGAACACAACAATCACGTCATGACTTACAGGCTCTAACCTATTAGAGAAGAGACTTAGCTCACCTGTGCTAACAATTTAAGTTACATCTTTAGTTCTATTTGGTTCCCTTTGCGGCATCCATTTTTTGTCCTGTCAACTTTAGATATTACTGCATCACCTCAACAATGCAAGATGAGAGTATTAGTGCCCCTTCCATCCCTCCACCTCCTTCTCTACCTTCCACTTTCCAAATTAAGTTGGTCTTCCTTTTGTATTTGTCAGAACTGAAAACATTTCCATTCTGTTCTGAAACCATAATTAAGTAAATAAGTCTTCAACGTTTTATTCATACACTGATTCTAAAAATGGAAAATCAAACAGCATTTACATTATGACCATATGAATATAGTTCCTAACAAAGCCAAGAAGCCTAGAAGGATGACAGTTCTTTCTGTGGGTCCTTGGTCATGACCCTTGAGCCACTTACAGGAGAATGGGTTTCCATCAGATCAACTGTTGAAAATCAGGCCATGTTTTGGTTTGCTTCATATTTAGACCACGACTTCCTAGCTGCTTGTTTTTCCTCGAGATTAGACCTGCCTTTCATTTTGTTTGCTGAGAGAAGAAAGATATGCCTGTACCCTATAACTGAAGTCTTCCAGCTTCTCACTTTATCTAAGGCAAGGCACTCTTCTTGAAACACGCATCCCTCTTGGGAAGCACTAACTGTCCTAATATGGACTGGTTGCTTCCTACTCTTGCTGCACGGCTTTCATCTGGTGACTTCTCTCTTGGGTTCATTGTCTTTTAATCCACAATCATATTTAGAGGTAACCAAAACATCTTGGCCTTCCAAATCTTTAAAACGGGAGGAAGCCCTCAGGTTTACTCTTTTCATCAACAAAACATTTTCAAATGCACACCGAGTAGAGCAGACCTTGCACTGGACAGCACAGTTGCTACACTCTGAGTGTACAGTGCAGGACAGGGAATATGCAGATACTCTACGAAGACTAGTCTGATGCACCTACCAGACTTGAAGATGTGGATCAGACACATCAGCAGCGTGCCTAGTTCTTGGCAATAGAAAGTATGTTGCTGTTCACTCATTTCCACTTTTAGCTGTTTTGTAACAATGTCCTCTAAAAGAATGCCAACTAGTTGTAGCAGGAACCTTCAAAGAAAGGGAAAAGGGTGATGGTGAATTAGGTGACTATTACAAAGAAGTTTTGTGAGGTATATATGTAAAAATATATACAGTAGATATAGGTAGAGTAAAAATGTAAGTAAGGGGCCGGCCCGGTGGCGCAAGCGGTTAAGTGCGCGCGCTCCGCTGCGGCGGCCCGGGGTTCGCTGGTTCGGATCCCGGGCGCGCACCGACGCACTGCTTGGTAAGCCATGCTGTGGCGGCGTCCCATATAAAGTGGAGGAAGATAGGCACCGATGTTAGCCCAGGGCCGTCTTCCTCAGCAAAAAAAAAAAAAAGAGGAGGATTGGCGGATGTTAGCGCAGGGCTGATCTCCTCACAAAAAAAAAAAAAAAAAAAAAAAAAAAAAATGTAAGTAAACGGCCGGTCCCGTGGCTCAGCGGTTAAGTGCGCGTGCTTCGCTACTGGCGGCCCAGGTTCGGATCCCGGGCACGCACTGAGGCACCACTTCTCCGGCCATGCTGAGGCTGCGTCCCACATGCAGCAACTAGAAGGATGTGCAACTATGACATACAACTATCTACTGGGGCTTTGGGGAAAAAAAAAGGAGGAGGATCGGCAATAGATGTTAGCTCAGAGCCAGTCTTCCTCAGCAAAAAGAGGTGGATTAGCATGGATGTTAGTTCAGGGCTGATATTCCTCACAAAAAATAAAAAATAAAAATAAGTAAAGTAAAATAAACAAAGTGAAATGTTTAATACCATCTCTTTGGATTAAGTCCTTTACCTCTCTGCATGTTACTTTTTTCACTTATGAGATGGCAATAATCACACCACCTTCAAAGGACTGTTAGGAGGATAAAGTAAATGTAGTGTTTCTTTAAAGCTTTGTAAACCATAAAGCGTGCTGATTTCACGGAAATCAGGAATTTCATGTATTGTCCATTTTAGCCACCTGCTTAAATGTAACAGAGGGAGCCAACATGTCGAACCTGCAAACAAAAGTGAGCCATGCAGGTTTACTGGATTTATCTCCACAAACATGCAGGCATCTCCACCGATGACCAGCGAAGGGAGCGCTAAACTGATGTTAACGGTGGATCTGGCTGGAAGGAGCACATTTGCAGAAACTGCACTTACAGGACATCCTCTAAGCAGCTCTAACTTAGTGAGCACCCTGAATCCAGCAAAGATGGATACACACTTGTCTAGGCAGCAAGCATTTACAGTGCCTGAATTGGGACTGTTGCCCTCAAGAAGATTCCAAACAGTTTACGAGAAGAGTCATGATTTGATACATGTTTACCGGGGAACACAGTGGGAGCGCTCCACCCTGGCAGGGAGAAGCATTTTGTTACTGTCTGTTTAGAATGGCCAGCACACGGTGAGAATAAAAATAAGACTGACCTTTAGTAGGTTTTCTCAGGTTTTTAAATTCTCTGTAGGCAACACACGCCCTTACTGCCTGTACTCAGGGCAGGTCGCCCCACCCCCACCACCCTGGTCACCGCTGCGTGGCTTTAACGAGGATACAAGAAAAGATGTGACAGAGCCATAAGAGAGGCATGACCCAGGGGCCACAGGTGAGGCAGAATGGGTAAAGAAAACACACCAACACGGACTTCTTCACCTAACTCACAGAGGTGAGCAAGAGAAGGAGTTACTCCAGACTTACCGACGACCAAACACCACACGACTTCCAGAAGGATAGGGACCAGCCAAAGGCTCAGACATAGAGCATACCTTGAAAATGTTTCTTCTGGCAAATTCCTCATTTGTCTTCCTTCACTGTGTTCTTCCGGTGTTGAGTTACTGTCTCCATCTCTTAACCTATTAATTATTGGACAGGAGATTAAATATGGAGAGAAGGAGAGCTCCTGAATACGAGAGAGAACAATGTCTTCAGTTGACTGGGAAATCAGGACTCTCAAAATGGCTAGGATTCCCGATATCCACAGTTGAACAGTGCTCACAGACGCCTAAAAGAAAGAAAATAAATGAGTTACAGCTAAAGAAAAAAGAGGATTAAATTTTTCCTGATTGCCAGTTTCATGAATGAAAATTATCCCTATTATACCATTCTGCCAATAAATCTCTCTATTAATGGTTCTCAAAGTGTGATCCCAGACCAGGAGCATCAATAGCATCTGGGGACCTATGTAAAATGCAAATTCTCAGGCTCCACCCTGGCCCAGCAGAGCCCCCAGGTGACTCGGACGAACCCTGCTCTGCAGGGTTGTGGCTCCAAGACACCATCATGAGGCGAGATACTCACCATTGTATCTGGAGTGACAAACATACTTCGTAAAAGCATGTCCACGGGGCGGAGGGAGGAAGGGGCCAAGATCTCAAATAAAGTGTTCAACACTCCAAGGGCCTCATGAGAATCAATGTGCATCTGTTGCAATTAAACATCACAAATGTTTTGCCGTAAGCCAATAAAAATGCCAACAGTTATATTTCAACCTAGTATCTCAAGGTCAAATGACCCTGACCATCCCATCATTACCACCTCACATTTAAATGCGTTTTAACTTTAGTAAGTGAACCAAGCAAATATTTTTTAGAACAACACTGTAACAGCTATGTTTTTTCCACAAGGGAAATCCCTTCATTTAGATTTTTATTATATAAACAATATGTTTTCTGTACAAAATTCAAATATATAAAAGTATGGAAAAAATCAAATGGAATTGCACCACCCTGATACAATCACCATCAACATTTTGGGAACCAGCCTCTCACGCATCTCTGTATACATGTATGTTTTACCCAAATGGGGTATCAGACACACTATGCCTTTTTTTCTTTGCTTTACCTGCACCCCATCCCTACTCCGCCAATTAGTAACAAATGTTAACAAACTGGTATACTTCTTTCTTAACTTTCTCCACATTCCTACAACCATACATCCACACACATGTAGAGGATATACGTATTTTAAGTTGTTTTGAAAAATCGTATTATAAATGTTTCTGCGTTTTTTCCTTAAAAATACAATGGAGAACTCCCAAGGCAACAGGTTTTAAAATCTAACATTATTTTTAATGGATGCAAAATATTTCAAATTAAGTCTCCACCACAATGTATTCAACCCCTCCCCAATCGATGGGCACTGTTTCCAACTTTTGTCACTACTAACGACTGTGTCTATACATAGTAAAAATCTCTGCAAACAGATGTGATTTTCAAGGTGCAGATCTCAACACCACACAGCGCTCAGCCATACCCTAACAGTAACAATCTGCACCCACCAACTCTGCTTCTCTCCAAGTTCTCTTGGGAACCCACCATGCCCACAGCCGGGACCCACCGGTTATGCAGCCAACCCCACCCTGTGTCTGGTGTCTGCTCAGGGACATCACGACTGCAATTTCTGTCCTGCACCAGGCACTTCTCCTCTTCTTTTGCCCTTGGTGTATACACAGGCCCTCCCCTCTCCCAACTCAACCCTCTACCGACCCCTCTTTCCTCCTCCAGCTGCCGCCCCACATCTATTCCCTCTTATTTATTTATTTTTTTGAGGAAGATTAGCCCTGAGCTGACATCTGTTACCAATCCTCCTCTTTTTGCTGAGGAAGACTGGCCCTGGGCTAACATCCGTGCCCATCTTCCTCCACTTTATACGGGACGCCGCCACAGCATGGCTTGATAAGCGGTGCGTAGGTCTGCCGAAGCGGAGGACGTGAACTTAACCGCTACACCACTGGGACGGCCCCTATTCCCTCTGAGAGTAAGTGTCCTTCGATTCCTCTCACTAACACACTTCAGCCTGGCTTCTGCTCCCTCGGCTCCACCAAACTGCTCCCGGTGACATCCGCGCTGCCAAAGGCAGGTTAGCTCCCAGGGCTCATTTACTTGGCCCATCAGCAGCTCAGAGCTGATCCCTCCCTCTTCCACGAAACGCCTTTTTTGCTTGGCTTGAAGAACACCACACCTGCCTGTTCTTCCTTCTCCCGCACTGGCTGTTCCTTCCCCGTCTCCTCCGTGGGCTCCCCTGCACCCCTCTAGCCTCTAAGCTGGGGTTGCCCTGGGCTCAGAGCTCAGCCTTCTCCTCCTCCCCAGCTACACGGGGTCTCACGGTGACCTTGTCCAGTCTCAGATGTTTACCTCCTGCCCAGCTCTCTCTGGACAACCCCAGACTCATATATCTAAAGGCCTGCTTCAGCCTCCCCATGGTGCCTACTGGGTACCCCAATGGAACAAGCCCAGACCAGGCTCTGATCTCCTCTGGAAACCCGCTCCTCCCACAGTGTCCCCCACCTTGAAGAGAGCACAACCCCACCTTACCCTGAAATCACCTGCAGGCCTCTCCTCTCACATCCCACATCTAAGCCATCAGGCAAAGCTTACTATAGTTCTACTTTTAAATTCTATCCAGCAGATGACCACTTCTCATCACTTCACTCCACCACCCCGGTCCACACCACCCCCGTGCCTCCCTGCTCTGCCCTCATCGGCCCCCCAAATCTAGTCTCAACTCTCAAATCACACCATGCCACTCCTTTGTACCAAACCCTCTGAAGGCTTCCCAAAGTCCTCCACACTGGCCGGAAAGATCCTATATGACCCCTCTCTTACCCAGGTCCCTTCCCCTCTCCCCATTGGTGCTCCCTCCACCCACATCAGCCTCTTGCTGTTCCTCAATCCTAACAGTGATGTTCCCACCTCAGAATCTGCACTGCTGTTTTCTGTCTGGAAAGCTCTTTTCCCGGGTATCTACTAGGCTCATCCTTTACTTCCTTCAAGTTCACTCAAACATCAATAAACTTACCAATGCAATCCCACCGTGACACACCCAGCTCTCTTCTCTCCTTCATTTTCTAAACAGTACTTATCATCTGACATTTTATACACTTTACTAGTTTATTTTTCCGTTGTCTGTCTCCTCCACCCTCCATCCCAACAAAACTTTCACTCCAAGAGGGCAGGGTTTTTTATTGGCTCTGTTCACTGGTGTATCTCTGCTAGTACCTGGAATAGTGGCTGGCACTATTTCTGAATGTAACATGTACCTGTGCTTAGCTACCTGGCAGGCTTTCACACAATTTCACGGTGGCAGAAATTAAGTTGGGCATTTACCATGCATTCGGCCTCTAACCTCCACCTTCCTCAGATTGCATCCATGATAAGTAAGAAAATGAAATAAAGCTTATAGAGTAGTACTCTGAAACTATTTATCTACAGGCATGGAATCCATGACTACATTAAAACACCAAATCCACCAATTTATTAAAACTGCCATCTGTCAATCTCACCAGAAGCCAAGACTCCTCTCCCTCTGTCTAAGTGGTCTCAGGATAACAAGCCCGTTACAAAATCAGGATGGGGCTGAAGTTATGAAGACAGTAACTACAATGCAGTGTGCCTACAGCTTTCCATCGAATGCCAAGAACCATGAACACTGTGTATTATCCAGAGTACTTGCTTCCCTAGCCAGGATGATCAAGATGAACAAACAGGTATCTGCTGACTGCATCCAAAGCGCTTAAGACCCAGAGTTTTGCCAGCAGCTGGTGAGGTTTCCTGGAGGGGCCACCTTCAGCATGCCCCTGCTGCCCTATGAAGCCCCCACCCAGGTTACAAAGGTGTTGCTGCAACAGGTACAGAGCATCCTGTCCTCTGACACCTGGGTGGCAGACACGGTTCAGAAACGAGGTGATTATTGGGCTCCATCCTAAATGGCATAGCCAGACCATTTCCTTTCACTGAATCTCTGGAAACAACCAATCGCATCATTTGATTACAGAAATTCTGATTAAACGATGGATAACTGCTAAATTACTTTATAAATAATAAGGAAAAACAAACACCCACAGATCAAACAAAAACGTCCGATTGACCAGAATGAGGGAAGCAGTGTGTAAAACAGGAGAGAACACGAGCTCTGGAGCCAGACTGGCCTAACCCTAGTCCCAGTACTTTCCAGCTGTGCACCTTTGGGTAACACAGACAACATCTCTGAGCCCCGCGTTCCGCACTTGTAAAGCAAGAGACGATAGCAACCTGAGAGGGTCACTGAGAGAATAAATGAAAAATCCCTTGGCCCATGACAGGCACTGATAACTATCATAAAATGAATCTATTATGATTTAATGAAAAGCCAATCAACCAGTGCCCACCTCCTACAAGGATCTTCACCCACTTACAAATGTGTCACAATGGCTCCACAACAACAACAAGACAAGACAGGGTGACAAACCTGTTGCTTGGCTAACATCGGGAGGATGATGTCGGCTATCTGTCGAGACAGCCGTTTCCATTTGTCTTCGTTCTCCTTGTGGCACTGCTGCAGGACTAGAATAAACATCTCCAATACCTGCAAGGAGTGTACGGGCACAGTCATTAAGGCTCCCGGCCGAGTCTCCTGTCCATCACCACACACTCCATCTCGCACTGATCCCAGCTCAGCTGAAAGACTCCAGGATCCAAACCAACAGGGTCTCCAGTGAAGGCCTGACGAACTGGGTGCAACCCTGGCCCTGGGACATGTGAGATGTGGGGAAACCAGAAGAAGATGCAAGGGGCACGGAAGCAAACTCCTCAAGGGTACGGTCAAGCTGCACACTACTCAGGATGACTCGCTATCATTATTATTTCTATGGAAATTACAAGACTTCACAATCAGAGAAAAGGCACAAAAAGAAAATCACACTCATATTAACCTTTGGCAAAACACAAACACAGCCTGGACTAAACTATTCTGCAGATGCCTCACGACTTTTGTATACATTAATTTCAGGTCTGCGTTCTTTGCAAAGATAATCCCCCACTGAGCAGTACTTACTGTCAGAAGAGTCATATGTGGTTGAGCACGAGTTCATTAGTGTTCATTTCTAAACAGAGATATATCTAAAGGCCTGTGCTTGTAAATCAAGTTTTATTGGCACACAGTCATACCCTTTGGTGAACATACTGACTAGGACTGCTTTTGTCCACAACAGCAGACGTGAGAAGTTGCAGACACCACATCGCCTGCAAGGCTTTAAAATATTTATCTTCTCGTTTAGAGAAAAAGTTGCCGACCTGGTCTATAAAATATAACTACTATAAAGAAAGAGACATACCAATCTAAGCCCACTCTCTCTACAGCCTGCCCAACTGTCCCTCCCCACAGCCACCTTCTTGGGCAGAGCTTCTACTACACGAGGGAAATCTGCACTTAATTCCGACTCCCCTTAACCAAGACAAGCCAACCCTCTCTGTTCTCTCCTAAACCAGGCCGAGAACTCTTGGAAAGCCACTCTCTAGGCCTCCCATCAACGCAGCATGTGTGCCAAGAGTCAGCTGCTAGTTCTCAAACCTCTTTACGGTAGCTGTACTTTTTATTGTAATTATGAGATTTAATTAAACATTAAGCACTTAATTAAATATTATCCAGATTAACCAAAATGAGAATGCACAAAGAAAGTGTTTCTATGAGAAAAGCTTGTGATTTTATAAAGATTCAAAGACAAATAGCTAAAAAGAATCATCAAAATAAGTGCAGGCTGGGCAACTGCACCAGCAAAAAGAGAGGAGTCATTGAAAAGCCACGTTTCTGCACTCAGGCTGCCTCAAACTATCTGAAATTCTCGCTCCACCTTAAGGAAAACAAAGCCAGAAATCAGCTCAAAGAAAAAGACCTGGGCCCTACGTCAAAATAGTGGTAAATAAATGTATAAATAACAGCTTTAAGTTATTTCAAATTTGAGCTCTTTTAAATTATTTTTTAGAATTCTACCATTTTGATCAATGTTGTCAATTAATTGATTTTTGGTCCTCATTTTGGAAAAGAGGGCCTCCACCATATTTACTCCCTTGAAAGATCTTGTGACTGTCAGCTGGGTGTAGCTGTACTGCTTTACAGACAGACCCCACCTAACCTTCCATCTCCCAGGCGTCTCCCCAGCCTGAGAGCCCAGGGCTGGCACAAAGCAACACTTATGATGAACCAACAGCAGGGCCTCGTGACACTTCCTTCTGTCCTCGCAGGGACAATGAAGTATCAGTGACCATTCCACGTCTCCTCTCACCTGATGGTACTGGATGAGCCTCAGTAACATCGACACCACCACCTCTTTTTGGGTTTCAAGCTCTTTTCCTGCATCAGCTTTATTGGTTCCTCTTAATACAAAGAGGTCGTGGACAATGGGCTGCAGAGCTGGTATGGCTGTGGGTGCAAAAGGGCATGCTAAGAAGGTAGTATGTAACACGTGCATCTGGAAGACAGAGCTTAACATCTCCAAAATATTTTCAAGAAATAAAGAAAACCCTAATCCATACTAGGTTTATGATAAGGGATAAATTAAGGTTATCAATGGCTGTGGAATTATCAGTATACCTTCATGGAAGGCCACGGTCTTCCTCTGATACTTACTGATAATTTTGTGAAATCTTACAAAACAAAATAAAATCAGGGTTTCTGTAACGTAACATCACTTCTGACAAAAAGAGACACAAATTCAAAGTCAAATTCAAAATAATAAAACCTTCCAACTAAGTAAAATAGCAACATTCTATTCTCATACATAACGGACTTACAGATTTACCTGAACAGATGACAAATGCTTCTTCAACAGAAAACATTTAGTCAAAGTATTATTAGATTTCTATGCTGTTTTAAGTAATAAGGTAAAGGGTTTTCCCCACAAGTCTTGTCTTTATCCAAAACAGCAAAGTACAGTCATGCGTCACTTAATGATGGGGATATGTTCTGAGAACTGCATCATTAGGCAATTTTGTCGTTGTGCAAACATCATAGAGTGTACTTACACAAACCTAGATGGTACAGCCTACTACACACCTAGGCTTCACGGTACTAATCTCATGGGACCACCATCATATATGCAGTCCATCATTGACTAAAATGTTATGTGGTGCATGACTGTAAATTCTGTGGTCTAATACCACCACATGAATAAACTAAGAAATGCCTTTCATTGGGAAGGGTTCAGCCCAATCATGTCCCCAAGATTAATGACTGGCACGCTGTCTCACCCTAGTGACACGCACCACAGGAATGATCACCCTCAGTGACATGCACCATGGGCACACTCGTCCTCAGTGACAGGCACACAGGCACATACCCTCAGTGACATGCACCATGGGCACACTTGCCCTCAGTGACATGCACCACGGGTACACTCTCACCCCGGTGACATGTACACACAGCACACTTGCTGACTTTTCCACAGATGACCTAGCTTTCTACCAGAAAGTAGGGCTTGGCTGCCCATCAATTTTCTATCCAAAGATCCTCTAATCCAGGAAACCTTATTCATCCCTCTGTTTGACATTTTCACTTTCAACCACATCCAGTGACCCTAAAGTCCATGTATGTAGAAACATGAACTTTCACTGAGGCATGAACTTCAGCCCTTGTGAGGCCGTGGCAAAGGTGACTCTTTAGCTGGTGTGGAAGTTGAGATGGCAGCAAGCCCCAATCTTTCAACACAGCTCGGTTATCTGCTCTATTGCAAGTACCCTGAAAGGAGAACCCTATGTGCGGCAGCACTATTCTCACATCTGGGGTTTGCAAAGGTCTTAGGAGGCATCCCTGAAAAAAAAAAACGCCTACAGATTCCTGACAATGGAGCCAGAAAGGAGTCAAGAGGAAAATGCTGGAAGATCAGTTTAAAAAGTTCAAAGAAAGATTTACAGCTCATTCTTAAAACCACACGACGTCATTCCACAGGTTGGAAGGAGGCTGCCTGAACAGCTGACCATTTTCTGTGGTCCTCATTTAAGCTCCTATAAAATAACCAGGCAAAACTGAAGGTCCTGAATCAAGGCCAAACTATAACTTCTAATACCACTGGATAATAAATCAAGTATCCTTACATAAGTTGGATTTTTAAATTTTCGTGTTTTGTATGGATAGACAAGAGTATTTATGTCAGACTCTATCTGTAACTTAGATCATCTTATTGTTCCTTATATTTTTACCTAAGTAGATTATAAACTCCTGAGAGTAAAGAATGCGCTCTCTTCTTTTTTTAACCTCTCTAACCAATGCACGCGCACACACACATGCACACGCACAGATCCCACAGAACACAGAGCAGTTGTGCACACGGTGGGAAGCTGATGTACTAAGACTAACACTGTCAAGCACATCATGATTACTGAGGACCACAGTGAAAGACAGGTCCCGTTACCATGTGTCACAGCCTTCCTCCCACTGGCCATGATGCCATCACAGAGCTGAATGATTTTAGGAATTCCAATGATCTGTTTCGAATGATAGCGTTCATAAGATAGTAATACCAGGAAGAAAAAGATGTTCGGAATAATTGCCTCTGATTCCCTAGAAACAAAAACATCCATTTAGATACTTTCTTTTAAAATTAAGAAACATAACCAATATAAACAACATGAAATTACTCATGATTCAAAGTTGAGAGAGATCAAGTGAGAGAAAGGGAGAGAGTGAGGCGGGGAGAGAGTGCACATTAAGCTAAAGGAGCCTTAGTGATCTAATTTAGTCCCAACATCATCACGCTTTCCGGTCTATCAAGGACGTCCACCCCGCCCACTTGGAGAGGTTGGGCAGTTGGCAGGGCTAAGGCAGAGCTCGAGAAAGCACCCAACAGCACTGGATACCCAGAGGTACAATCTTAGTTCTCCTTCTGCCCCTTCACTCCACAGTTGAAGACATTGAGACTAAAAGGAGAAAAAGTAACTTGCCTCCAGTCACAGTCAACATGTGGCTTAACTAGAATAAGGAACGGTCTCCAGACCCAAAGGGCGCTCAGAACACTTTCCTTCTGCACATTTCCCTAACTATTCATTCAGTAGTTGAGAAACTAAAGAATTTTAATTTTCAATCATTATATACCTATAGCTGGCATAGGAGGAAATATTAAAACCTTACTTTCTAGCAAGGAAACACTACAATTAATACAAGTGAAGTGCATAATAATTATTTACTAAGATAACCATATCTAAAAAATGTTTTATCTAAGAAGATTTACAAAAATTAGTGTTCCATCAGATGAGATTTCTTTTAGCAATTATCATAATTAAATGCTTTGAAACACGAAATGAAAACTAACAACATATGTGATTATCAGATGCAAAACTACTTCTAAGCAAGTCTTCAGATACTTATTAACTTTTAAAAGAAACAAAAATGCACAGCATGTTAATCAGGTTTCCATTAAAAAAAATACCTAGCAAAAACGCCTAACAATCCTTTAAAGTAAATGTTCATTTAAATAATCTAAAACTACACGTAAGTACGTGACAAAGACAAGAAATTTAAAATAATGAAATGTTATTACCTGAACTGGCCCACTTCAATGTATTCAAACTGCTTCAGCACAAATCCAATAAACACCTATAGGCAGGAAAATAAAACCTTCACATCAATAATTAAAATGTGCAAACTACTTTACTTTTCTTTCCAGTTATTTCTGTAAATTTTTAACAAGTTTCCTGACAGTAGATAAATTTGTTTGTATACAAGAACTCAAACGTATTCTACTGTCAGACTAGATAATTTCAGGACACTTCCAGAAATCTCTTTAAACACACTCACTGAACCCTGAGGTGAGACCTCTTTGGAAAAACAAATAATAAATTCCAGGAGACATCAGGCAGTACCCTCTAGACACATCTGGGGGACTCGTTTGTTCCAGTGCATGGCAAACCAAGCAGCACAGATTTCCTGAAACTGGTTTAGTACTAAAATGCCCAAATTAGTCGATCTTCTCCCTCCCACACCCTGACATTCAAAGGAGCCCGATACTGAGGGGGTGCTGAGTAGTGAGAGACGGCCTTGACGAGCACAGGCAGTATGTTAGGACAGGATAGAGCCAGTTTTACATCAAACTCTGTTCCAAGCATTCATCTGCTTTCTCCAACCTGAAGCATGGAACTTTCATCTCCACTCCACTGTTTTCTTCTAGCCCCTGGGCATGATACAGACACACAGCAGGTACTCAATAAATCACACCTGAATTGAGTTCAACAGTCTACCTGTTCTAGTTTTCCATCCTTGTTCATAAAAACTGTCACTATACTGAATCCTAAGAACTGGGGAGAAACGGCATGAGTGATAAAAGCAAATTAGAACAAAGGTGAGGTGAGAGCATCCACAGCAAGAAAAACCTAATGCTGCCAATAGGAGGTTGCTGGGAATTGCTTTGTTGGAATGAGGTGGAAAGTGCTGGGACCCAGAAGAAGCACAAGCTACAGAGGAATTCAACCATCTGCAGAGACAAGCACGCGGGCAGAACGCTGAGGCTATCTATCTTCTCTCAACGTGTAAGTACGGAGTGGAGAGTTTAGAAAGACAGAAGAAAGCAACAAAAATTATTCCATTTTTGAGAAAAGGCTCTATGTAGAATGACTAAAGAAAGAATTTGATAAAAGTCAAGTCTATCTGACGATTCTATGCTAGAGTGGGGAGTTGTTTGTTTTCTTTGTCTACTAAAGATAGCCCCAAAAGAGACCTGTCTACAACTATCAAATGAGAAAAACAGTTACTACCTATGATGAGTCAGAACTGGGGAAATGTGAGGAAAACGTGGACTGCAGTCTTTGATGTGTTCTCGAATCAATGGCTCTGGTTTCCCCTTGGAGCTGAGGCTTCTTCCCGGGAAGCCCCGGAAGCCCCCTCATTCCATACGCTCCTGTCACGCACCCCATGCGCCTGCCTCCTTCTCCAGCCCACCGCTTCGGGCAAGGGCTTCTCCTCACCCAGCCTTCTGCCTTGTGTCAGAGGAAAGAAAATAACATCCCCCAGTGAGTGTCTTCCCCAAAGGAGGAAAAGGACCTTTCAGACAATTTTCTTCTGATAACTGGAGCAAAAGAAATATGAGTGAAAATGTCCAGCCAAGGCAAAGCGCCCCCTTCAAGCCCTCTTTCATCAGAAGTTAAACCCCCTCAATACCACTTGTGGGGAAATCAGCATCTTAAACGTGTTTCCTTCTTTCTCCTGGGGAAACAGATCCTTTAAGGTGAGTGACGGTGCTGACAGTATCTATAGACACATTTATGTCTAGAAGGAAATGGAAAATTGTAGTATTCCTAACTCAAAAAATTTCTTACCTCACATAGGAAAGTAACCCAAGATCACAGTCCAAAAATGACAGTCACATTTTGATGACTTAAAGACAACTTTATCTGTAGTGAATTTACCTGCCTTTAAGAGAATTTGCATCACAAAGCTGTACAACTCCCCAGAGCGGCAACCCCATGAGGAGGGTGGGCAGCTGAGAGTCCCACCTGATGAAAGTGAGTGCAAATACTTGTGCCAGGTCAGACAGCCACCCATGAGGGACTCCAGGAGCACAGATACCAGTTACTGTCTCGTTAGATCACATTCCTTTTTAAAGAGGTGAGCTAACCTTAGACTGCTTGAAAGTGAAAATCATAACTGATAATCTGTTTAAAATAGGTCTCTGGATTTTACAAAAATGTCCTCCAAAACAATAAATCTTAATTACATCTCACAATTTAAATTGAAATTACCATGGAGCAGGGGAAGGTGAGGGAATGGGAAAAACCTTTGGCAAATTTGTAAAGGCTAACCCTAACACAGCCTAATACAGACTGAGGAGGGCTCGGGTGAGGATTCCAACGCTTGCTGAGGCCTGTATGTGCCAGGCATTCTGCATCAACTAGTGCATGAAACAGATTAGAGGCAGCAACGGTGGGGAAAAAACAAACTGTACATTTCTTTAAGGTAGATTTCAGTGTCTTTTTAAGATAATTTTTATTAAATTAAGAACAGGTAAGGTAGATGAAAGATAAAAGTGACAAACCTGATCTGAATCCAGAAGACAGTAATTAACTCGTAACTGAACCAGCTGTGCCAATAAATCCAAAACCTGCTTCTGTAACTGCACAGACGTTGTTGTTGTGTACTGTTTTAAAGCTTTTATAACAAGAGGTTCAAATAAACGAATGTGATTATGAATAGCATTCTACAAGAAAAAAAGAAAGAAAGAATCCATGAGTGAGTCTTCAACTAAAAGCTTCAAGCAACCAACCTGAAAAGTCTCAAGCTCGATTTTCCTTCAAGTATTAAAGCAGCCACGCGTTCACCTGCTGGCTCCCGTTTACCTTATCTGCACGGTTCTTTGTGACACTTGTGAGGTTTGTCTTCAGTTGGGTAGACACTTTCTGGAGTACATCAAACCACCTGCCGGATAGAAAAAAAAAGGCGAGCAAAGAATACCCTTAAATACTCTCCTGTGTACTCAACTATACCCCAGGTCAAACTAATGCATCTTCACAGAAGCAGAACACTTCAAAGTCAGAAAGAACTTTCATGGCCACTCAATGTAGCGGCATCATGCTCTTCTTTTAATGAAGAGAATTACAGTAAACTGAGAGTTTACAGTTGACTGACAGCCGTCAAGTCTTGTCACCTGGAGCAGGCTACTCAACACAAAGCTTTCCTCTGCTACAGGAAACTCACCACTCAGCCCAGTCTGTAGTGGGGCTAGAAAGGTGACAGTCATTAGACAGATTCAGTGATTTAGAAAATATCACTTGATTTTCTTAGAAAAAAGTGTCTTTAAATATTTACATCAATTACACACTTCTCTTTTTAAGAAATACATACAAAATTAAATGACAGTAGTACACACATTCACACTTGCTTGTTTTTTTTTATACCCCTACGAGTGAACAAAGCATTTAAAGAGCCTTGTTCCCGAGACCTGGATATTCAGTAAGCGCGTCATCAACATAAAGCCCAGAATATGGGCTTTTTCCTTGGTTCCTGACTCCACCATTTTAACTGCACCTGTTTTATCACTATATCTATCAAAGGAAAAACAAGGAATTCTATTGTTACCATACCGAGCAATACTTCAAACATCTGCTAATAATTAAGGTAATTTAAGAAACAACTACTGTATTCTAGGCATCAAACACACAACCATAAATTTACATGAAGAGACTTTTAGCCATAAAGTTACAAAATACAAAGTAATATTATCCAAGACTCTTCTATGCCCCCCAAATACCTTTACATACCAGCACCACTGTGCCATGTGGAAGCTGGTCTTTCCCCTTAGTTATAGACCCAAAAAGTGCCACCTACACAAACCACCTCACTATAAAGGAAAAAGTCATTTATGAGCACGGGGAAATAATAACGTGCTTCAAATACATGAGGACATTACATATGGCCGTTCTGGCTTGTTGAGACCATTTGGCAGCGAGAGCTGGCTGCTTCACAGGGAGCCCACTTGGTATTCCTCTTCCTCCAGCTCAGCCACTCTGAGATGGTATAATCTCCCAGATCCCATCTCACTCACTGGACCACACACTTCTTTGAAGGCAGGGCCATGCCTTCAGCATCTTTGCAGCAACCAAATTTTCTAGAATTCTTTGAACACAGTAGACGACTATTAGAAGATGTTGGCTAATTTATTTTTATGTTTTATAAATTATTCACTGCTTGCTCCTTCGTGTTTCTACCAAAGATGGGTTCCGGACACTACTGCCACAGCCAGGACAGGCGCACTGTTACCCTGAGGTGTCGTGGTCCTGCTCTGCCTGCACCATGTTCCTCAGGCTGGCGTCAGCTAAGGCCTGGGTGAAGTGGGTGTACGGAGCCATGAAGCAGTAGTGGTACAAGCCTGGCCTCACGCTGGAAGAGCCAAGGCGCTGTGCTCGGCCTTGGGACTTGCTGGGGTTAGAAGATAAGCCATCAAACTGGGAGGCCAAGTTTGTCCCAAAGAGAGTCTTCAACAACTAGAGGGAAAGAAGTGAAGCCATCAACATTTGACTTAATGTAGCATGAGCAACACTTTAAGAATCTCCCACACAAATATCAAATCCATCTATAAATAACTAGATATGTTAGCAAAAATTCATTGTGAAATTCTTGTTGAGAAGCACTATTAATATCTTATGAGACTGCTGTTGTGAAGTGCTGTTTATACCTTAAACGAGAACCCTTGTAGTTTTAAGTCTCTCTGTGATTTTAAATGAGACTGAGTATTCTACACAAAAACCTGGAGGGATACTAAGACAACAGTTAAGTAATGAGAGTCCAGCAGAACTTCTAATATCCTCTGCCCTCCACGGTGACGAGGCCTCCTCCTCCAGAAGAGTGAGGGAAGAGGATCCCTTTGGCCCAATAAGGAGTGAGCAAAGGACTGACAGATGGGGCTGCTGGACACACCACCAGCACCACCTTCTAAATGACAAGTAGCACTATATCATCCTGTCTGAAGTAAAGGGCTTAAAAGAAAAGCACAGGAAACTACTTTGTTACCTGTTGAACACACACAGTCGCCATCATTGGTTCTCGATTGAAGCATGATTTCAGGTATCCCAAAATCTCTTCAACACACTGGGAAAGAGTACGTAGTAAGACATTAAAGTAACTGACTCACAGAAGACTTACTATTGTTGTGAATCCTAGACAGAAATCACAGACAAAAGACAGCTTCCATTTAAATTGTGTATATTAGTAAACATCAGAGGAAAATGAGAGGAAGGTTTTCAATTTATCATTGTGAACAGAGAAAGTCAATAAAAAGTATTGAAACCTAAGTAGCTATATTTCAACCATTCTTCCATGCATTTATATATTCATTCATTCCTTGTCTCAAGCTTCAGCAATCATTCATCACGTGTCTACCATCCACTCAGCATCCAGCCCTGTTCTCAGTGCAGGAATTCAGAGTGTACAAAGGAGTCAAAAGTCCTGCATCTTGGAGCCCCTGCAGATGTTCAGCTGAATGTAATACATAATACATTATGTGTGATTTACTACAAAAAGTCCTAGAAGTGTCTTACAGCAATCTGCAAAAATGACCAAAATGACTGCCTTCACTTGACTATTGTCACAAATTACTTTTACCATCCTCAAAAATGAGATCTAAGGGGTCTGATATCCTCTTTAAGAATCAAGAAGGACGAAGACACGAACTCTCAGGACACCACCAGTCCAGGCATTCCATATCAACACACACCTCCTCACTACCTCCCTAGTCACCAGCCACTGCTCTCATCAGCTTGGCTGAAAATCACACCAACTAGACTGAAGATGTCTCTCACTTCATTTGTTTGATATAATTTCCCGTACTAAAAAGCAATAAACTTTCGATGGTTTCAAATACTCAAGGATCATATATTTTTAAAATACTGATTTACTCTAAAATTAGAGTCTAAACGTTCAAGGTGGTACTTTGCAGGGTTGAATTTGTCATGTCACCTTTTGTTTTCACTAGCTCATAGCAGATATCTAATATATGCTAACTGAAAGAATTACAACTAGAGCCTCTCAAATCACAAATTTGTCTAACAAAGGACCCTCTCTCTTAACAAACATGTATGGATGGTTGGTATGCACCAGAAACTGCAACAGGCACTGAAAATAGCTGAGAGAAGAATGCTGTTAGTGGCCTTCTGAGAGTATACAGGGTAACAGAGACACATGTCCCTGGCACAAATGTTAACATATAATATATTATGGAGAGACTTCCACTCCTGGCCAAAACGAGGTAAGAGGGACCAGATTTACCCTTCACCCAAACCACAAAAAGAACCCAGATACAATATATGAAACCACGGTTCCGAGACACTGAACATCAGGGACTGAAGAAGAGTGACCCCATGAGATGTGAAACAAATGAGGTGAGCCCTATGACTGCCCCAGCTCACTGCCCTAAGACTTTCCAGGTCATGGCACAAGGAAGATGGACAGAGCAGAGCCCAGGGGACACCACGAGTTGAGGTGGAGCTGAGAGCCCAGGGAAACTGAGACAGTGAGGGTTCACAGGACAGAGAAACAGAGAGGAGAGAGCTGCGCAGAGAAAACCCTGGAGATCTGGGGAAGGACCCCTGAGTATTCAGCAGGGAACTGATCAATAAGCGTGTGTGAGGAAACTACCCACAGGCAGGGAAAAATCATCAGAAAGGGTTAGAAGGAGCAATGCTTGTGCTCACACAGGGCTGGTAAAGGTTACTGTTCTCAACAGCCAGACTGGGTAGAGTACCCAGGAAGTTCTTGCCTCAGTGGTGGGAATAATTAGCCCTAAACTAAGCACTGCTCCAACCATCTAACATCATAAAAGAAAGACTCAAGAGTAAACTATTTCCATATAACTTAACTGTATCTCAGAATAAAGCTCAAGAAAATTTACAGGGGGGCACAGTGGTTAAGTTTGGTGCTCCGCTTCGGTAGCCTGGGGTTCACAGGTTCGGATCCCAAGTGCGGACCTCCACACCGCTCATCAAGCCATGCTGTGGCGGCATCCCATATGCAAAATGGAGGAAGATGGGCACGGATGTTAGCTCAGGGACAGTCTTCCTCAAGCAAAAAGAGGAAGATTGGCAACAGATGTTCGATAAGGGCCAATCTTCCTCACACACAAAAAAGATTTACAGGAATACAAAAACGCCTAGCACCCAACAAAGTAAAATTCACAAGGTCTAACATCTGATCAAAGATTACAAGGCATACAAATAGGCAGGAATACATGATGCATAATAAGGAGTATAATCAATCAATCAAAAACCACTCAGAAAGACAGGATTTTAAAATTAGCAGAAAGGACGTTAAAAGTTATTACAACTGTATTCTATGTGCTCAAAAAATTAATTAGAGATATAGGAGATAAAAAGATTCAAATCAGACTTTTAAAGATAAAAACTACAATGTTGGTGATGAAATATACACTGGATAGGATTAATATCAGATTAGACACTGCAGAAGAAAAGATTAGAGAACTTGAAGACATAGCAATGCAGACCATACAAAATGAAATACAGAGATAAAACAATCAAAAAATTGAAGAGCACATCAGTGAGCTATGGGACAACTTTAAGCAACCAAATATGCAGGTAATTAGACTCCCCTTAGGAGAGAAGAAAAAGGAGTGGGCAGGGGCAAAAAAAATATTTGAAGAAATAATGGCCAAAAATTTCCCAAACTTCAAAAAAAACTATAAACCACAGATCTAAGAAGTTCAACAAACCCAGGTACAAGAAACATAAGGAAAGATACATCAAAATCAAATTATTCAAAACCAGTAAAATCTTCAAAGAAGCCAGAGGAAACATATGATATGGGAGTGATAAGGAGTTACTCGCAAAAATGTATATGAAATAATGCCCCCAAAATACTTCCACACAATAAATTTCGATTATGTAAAAATTGAGTATGGAATAAACAAGGTCTAAAAGAGCAGAAAAATAAGACAAGTATCTGTCAAAAATGTGAAATTATGATTATGTTTCATTTCTAATGTTGGTATTTAGAAAAACAAACAAAACTATTCTACTTTTTATTCCAAAATCTGTCTTTGCCTTTATCTGTAATACCCAGTTAGGCTCACAGAAATCTGAGGAAAACTTGCTCCCACATTTTGCCAGGCCGCACTCACCTCTTCCAAGCTCTAAGTGTGGCTCAGACCCTTGGTGCTGATGCCAGCACATGTCCAGAATTATGCGCAGTGGCAAAGCTGCTTCTTGAGGAACACGGAGGCTCCCACTGCCTCAATCATAACAAAATCACAAATAGCAGGGTGTGGATCTAAAACCTGATCTGGCCACCTGAGCATCTGGACATCTTTCCACCCGGCCCAGCAATGCCATGCAGCAGGAAGGGATCTCAAACCTTGCCGTGCACTGTGATCAGCTAAGGAGACTCCTCACAAACAGCAAGTGGCCAAGTACAAAGAAGGACCATGAGAGATTCTACCCCATGTACCTTCATCCAAAACACTAGGAATGAAGATTCAGCAGTTAAGCAGGAGAGGCTTCTGAAGTACGAACAAAGGGATCTAAGGAAAGCCAAAATTGGAGCTAAAATGGGCCTTTGCCACAAAACAGCAAAACAGATGAACTCAGAAAAATAGGAAATGAGAAGTAAGCAAAACCACCTTTATCTACAAAGACCCAGGTAACAGGATAAGATGCGGCATAATCTAGTTACTTTTGTCCCAGATATAAGGATTTTCAGAGATGAAGTTACTATACATACCTTTTAAAAAAAGAAACATAACCACACCCCCAATTTCAGGAATATGAAGACCACCTAACGTCAATCTTCCTTAGATTGTGAACTGTTAGTTTTTTACTTTCATATATTTGAATAAATGTAGCTTTTGATAAATTTACTGAATGCAACTAAAAAACAACTACTTCTACGTATGTGTGATGGTCACAATAAAAAGGTAAAAAAAAAAGAAACCGCATACAAAAAAATCAAAACATATAAAAACAAGTTACAAGGTCATCTGAAGTACAAGAAAAAAGAAAATTTTATTATTTTAAAAATCCCATTTAGATGTTTTTTATTTCAGTATACCTAACATCCGAATTTAAAACATGTTATACTATTTTGCTAAAATGAGTTACACAGAGAGGCCACAGGCCACTGAAGACCTCTTAGTAAGAGCAGTGATTTTTTTTTTTCTTTTTTGGTGAGCAAGATCAGCCCTGAACTAACATCTATTGCCAATCTTCCTCTTTTTCCTTGAGGAAGATTGTCGCTGAGCTAATATCTGTGCCCATCTTCCTCTATTTTGTATGTGGGACGCTGCCACAGCATGGCTTGAGGAACGGTGTGTAGGTCCACGCCCGGGATCCAAACCTGAGAACCCCAGGCCGCCGAAGCAGAGCATGCAAACTTAACCACTATGCCACTGCGCAGGCCCCAAGAGCAGTGATTTAGAGGCAAAATTGGTAGATCTGAAAGGCTGTGGGATTTAAATCCCAGCTCTGCCACTAACTTATCCGGCCCTGAGAAAGTCACATCTTTCAGGTTCAATTCATGGAGTAAAACAGGCTAATGGCAGCTCCCTTATAGCATGGCTGCAGGATAAATGAGACACTATATATGAGAAGTGCCTCAGAAACTGACTTTTAACAAGAACACCTACTGTTCATTCAACAAATGTGCAGCGAATGCCTACTATCTCCCAGCCACTACTATGGGCAAGAAAAGTCAAAGAAGTAAAATGAGGAAAGAGTATGTTGGATGACGCTATGGTCAGAGAGAGAAATGAACAGGGGAAGAGAATGTGGTGTACGGAGAGACGCAATCTTAGATAGAATGGCCAGGCAGGTCTCACCGAGAAGGTGATGTTACTAAAAGCTTGGACAAGTTTCACTTTGAGGGGACAATAATTGAGTATTAGCGGAGTAGAACACCAGATAGCCTTGAAAACAACAAATGCATGCAGTAAACTGACACGTGGAATAAGCACAAGGAATAACTGAGAGAAGAAATATAAAATAATGTGTATAATGATTAAAACTAGATAAGTTTCTGTGCATATCAAGATAAGAAAAAGATTTAAAGAAATGAAAACAAATGAACTTCATCAGACAATGTATTTCACTCAAGAGAGACACATGTTTAAAGGCAGGGCTATCTGTAACTCACTTTGAAATTCATTAGAAAACAAGATATCCCAGTAGCTGGATATACACACAATAAAGCAAATCCATTGAAACCTTAACTGTGGAACCTGGGTCGTGAACACACGATAAGGCGTTTACCACACAATTCTTTTAACTCTCCTCTATGTTTGAACATTTCCTTATAAAATGGGGGTGGCGGAGGGAGATTACTGGACTTGGAACCAAAGAACGTGAGTGCCAACCCCAGCTTTGCTGCTTCCTAAGGCACCAAAGCAGCAAGTCATACACTCTCACTAAGTCTGTTTTTGCTCTTTCCACTTGCAAAGGTCAAATAAGAAAAAAAAGGACTCAGTGTAGTTTTAAATCCACCAATTTTCTAGAATAAACTGGGTCTAAGCTAATGTACATTTAAAAAACTGAAAAGAGAATACAAAGAGAACTCCCCCCAACTTGAGGCTAAGACAAGAATCAGATTCAGGTGCTATGACATAAGCAGTGGGGGGTCATGAAAGCTTCTCCCCAAGCTGTTCCCTGGGCAGCGGAGTTCCATCCCCAGAGGCACTCCACTCAATGAGAAGAGATGAAACACAAACCTTCCCGATGTCCTGCAGTGTTGCCAACTCTAGGATCTGAGAGAGAACGTCCAAGGCAGAGCGCAGAAACCCCCCAAACTTTTCAGTGCTGTTCTGAAGATCCAAGGTGACCTTGGGAAGGTGGAGGGAGAGAACACGATTACTGGCACCGTCAAACACTGGTTATTTAAAACAAAGACACTTTGTCTGCTGCGGTGAGATGTGTTCCGCTATGCAGCCCCACACGCTCACCATCTGGGGTGTTTCTGTTTGTTTGTTTGTTTGCTTTTAGCACTAGGAAAATGCCTTGGAAAGGAAATTACTCTTCCAGATAGCTATATAAAAGCTGTTAGCTTTCAAAAGCACCTTCCAACTTATACTGACACTACTGAAAGAAATAATTCATAACCTTCTATCATAATGAAAAAAAAATTTAAATGTCCATCATAACTGGTATCTGATAAGCAGCATATCAAAAAATACAAAATACACGTCCTGTTCCATATACATTAGGATCCCCGAGGAAAATCATTATCAAATGCAGACACAGTCTTTCAGTCTGGCTACAACAAAATATTAAATTAGTCTTAAGAAGTATTAAATTAAGA
The DNA here is from genome assembly GCF_020826845.1 of Diceros bicornis minor. Lineage (NCBI taxonomy): Eukaryota > Metazoa > Chordata > Mammalia > Perissodactyla > Rhinocerotidae > Diceros > Diceros bicornis. The sequence goes on along the minus strand of NC_080747.1, from coordinate 2,483,765 downwards.
ATCTAAAGGATTCAGCTTAATTAAATTATGCATCAATTCCTCAATTAAAAGACTGAGAGAATAGGTCAGGTCCAAAGATATAATACATAAGAACAAGGGTGAGGAGGAGAGATTGACTAGGAAAATATAAACTGACAAAAAACCTGTAAAAACACTACAATACACAGAAAGACATTTGCTCAGTGAAATAAAATCCAACCATCCACCATGAAAGAGAGAACAGTTTTTGGCCAAAGGCAGAGGAAAGCAGGCAAGAGACAGACACAGAAAATGAAAACGTAAGTGACCTAATAAATACCGTGACCACTCTATGTCAACCTGTGACCACTCTTATGTCAAGCTGAGGGTGTTTTCAATAGGCCAAAAAGGAAGGAAAAAAAAAATCCAGGAGTGAGATCACTGCAGACCCAAGGATGGGTCGTTCCATGATACCACGACCCAAGGGAAACAGGAGGGAGGGGGTTCACCTCAAGCAGGCACTGCCATCCTCTTCGTCCTCCACCACAGGAACGGAGCGTGGGGGGAGGAGGTCAAGGGAGAGTGTGGACAGGGAAGGCCTTTCTTGAACAACCAACAGAGTTCATGAGGTGAATTAAGATCAAAGGGCTCTAAGGAGAGCAAAGCAGGATTTGGAGACCAAAGAAATAAACCAGGGAGAGCAAGGGCTGACAGGGGAGCCTGAGGGCCAAGTAAACAATAGGGAGCAGCAAGCTTAGTGGCTCAGCAGAGGGAACAAAGGAAAGGGAGAGGTCACTCCAAACACACATAAACCAAGCTAACCAGGGGGTACAATGGGGCTCAGGAGGCAAGAATCCGAGATACCAGGGAGGCCAAAATCAAAGAGGTACATCTGAGAGTTCAGGACATTCAAGAAGGAAAATGATAAAGAGGGAGCAAATGCTGGGAGCACTGGGAGGGGTCCCAGATTGGGGACGAGATGGGGGAAAAGAGGTGGAAAAGAAAGACCTTCTCTGTGCAGGATTTGAAACGTACCCTCCTCTACTTTGGGGCTGACATGAGAAACATAAAGCTAAACAGAGCCTCCAAATCTTCTGTAAAATGTGGTTGAAGATTTTTATCTTTCAAAATTGTTAATATCCTTCAGAAAAGAAGCCAGATAAAGTTTATAAATCGTTTTCTGAAAAATTGAGAAGTATCTATTAGTAACAAAAAAAGATGACTGTCTGGGCACACATTTATCAAGAAATGTGCAAGATCTATGTGAAATAATCTTTAAAAATTCTTTTTAAATTCTTTGAATTTCAGGTGCATCTGAGGTACATAGTTTTCAATAAACAAAAAAGCATCCCACACTCTGGACAAACGGACTTAACACCTAAGATAGCAATTCTCTCTAAACTAATCCACAAATTTAACATAATCCCAGTGGAAATACTCTCAGGACTCTTTGGAATTAGATTATCTTATTCTAGTGTTCACACGAAAAAATAAACAAAAAAGAATATCCGGAAAATTCTAAAGAAGAATGGGGGAATTGATCTCCTCAAAAACATATTATGAAGCTACAATAACCAGGAAGTATGCTTCTAATAGATGAACAGATCGATGTAACAAAATAGTAAATGAAACTACAGAACCATGAGAATTTAGTATTTGATAAAGGTAGTATTTCAAACCAATTAGTGCAGAAAAAACGGATTATTCAGGAAATAGTGTCAGGGACAACTGGTTAGGCAGCTGGAAAAAATTAAGTTAGATCCATACTTCATATCTAACAAATAGCAGATAGAAAATCTTAAATTTTATTTATTTATTTATTTTCCCCAAAGCCCCAGTAGATAGTTGTATGTCATAGCTGCACATGCTTCTAGGTGCTGTATGTGGGACGCGGCCTCAGCATGGCCGGAGAAGCGGTGAGTCGGTGCGCGCCCGGGATCCCCGGCCCCCTAGCAGCGGAGCACGTGCACTTAACCGCTAAGCCACGGGGCCGGCCCGAAAATTTTAAACTTAAAAAAATGAAAGAAAAAAAATGAAAAGCCCTAAAAGAAACCATGGAAAATTTTTCCTTTATAATCTCAGAATGAGAAAGTCCGAAGTATGAAACATACCTGTGCAAAGAAGAGTCAACATAGCAGACGGCTCTCCTTCCAGAAACCTGCTTGCAAGGCTGGCCCTGGGGGTGTCTGGGAATCTGGCGTAAACCGTTCTCTATACTGATATCACACTTCCCTAACTGAAGAGGGTGGCTCGCTGTGCCTGGATTACTTGAATAACAACACGTCTTATGCTGAACACCTGCCTTCCTCTTGGAGCCTGCAGTTCGCGCTGTGTTAGGCAAGGGAGCCTCCGCGGTCAGCATGCTGCTGCACTTTCACTGCTGGGGGACGAGGGTGCTCTGCGCGGCCCTCATGCAGGGAAAGCGCATAGGAAGCCTGCACATGGATCCCTCTGACTCTGCCTGTGTCACTGTCCCTTATGGTCTGGCTGTGTGTCCTTACCACACTGCTGTAAAAAAAACTCTAGCTGTGGGTACACTACATGTGAGTCCCATGAGTCTTTCCAGCGAATCTCCGAACATGGGGGTGGTCTTGGGAAACCCAGACGCAGCACGAATAACCCATAAAGCGATCATTTCTCCAATGAAAATTCTAAATTTTTGTGTGATAGAAGCTACCATAAACAAAGCTGAAAGACAAACATGAAAAAACTAACTCGAACTCACATCCCAAAGGCCTAAATGACTTATTTATATGTACGGATATGCATGTATACAAGCTACAGATCTTACATCAACAATCCACTAGAAATTTGTGTATGTGTGTATTTTTACAAAAGAAGCAGTACCTTGTAGTTAGCGTGAGTAGCTTTCAGGACATCGTGCAATTTGAGGTATGAAGGAAGATGATAGAAACTTCCCAGTGATGAGGATTTATTTGCTGGAACAGGCCCTGAGGTATCTGATTGTCGAGAGGCTTTAAAAACACACACACAAAAAATAAACTTTTAGATCAAAAGAAAACATGTGCCAAGTTTAACAGATTACTAGCAATGATGAGTTTAAAGTATTCTAGTAGAATAAAATCCAAATATTTCCTCTTTTTGATTAGTTAGAAGCAACAAAGCAATTGACTAACAAACATAAGTAGAATCTGAGTACCTCCCCAAAAATAATAAAATAAAAGAAGAAGAAAAGCAGTATGATGCTATTATGTGTTTTGGTCTGGTTGCCTGTTTGTGAATCAGAGGAACAACTAATTTCATGACCTGCGGCCAATCACACAAGCGCTCAGGGCCCAAGGCTCCCAGTCCAGGGTCATGGGCCCCTTAAGCAATCAAACAGGGAAGACGTGTGAAAATGCCCTGAAAACTGTGAAGGACACACACATTACCATTAAACTGATATTAAATATTAAAATACCATGCACTATATAAAACTATCCTACTCAAGTTGTAAAGATTTTTGACTTGGAATTTATTTATTGATTAATTTAATCTATCAGATTTATTTATTTATTTATTTAATCTATTTATTTATTTAATCTATCAGAAAGGTGATCAGTCCCATACTGGTAACTTTGCCTTGGTACAGTTCTGAAGCTTTTAAGCTGGTAAATCTTCCTGCAGTACTACAGCCAATCCTTAGAAAACAGCATCTTTTAAAAATGCCTTAACATAAATGCTTTATAAGCAAAATGAATGGGAGAGTCAGGACCGGCCCCAGGCACTATCAGATGGTGCACAAATGGGTTTGGCGGGAGTACAAGGACAGACGGGTGGGCGTCTGGGATATGAGAGGTGGCCAGTCACCTCCCGCTTTGCCTGGGCCTCCCTGTGCCCACCAAAAGCAGCAGAGACTGCATAAACTGCAGAGTCACACTGTAACTCTGGCCCCTTCTGTTCTGAGACTTGCCCAGGTATAGAAGCCCCCCCGAAGCGTCTGTGAATTTTTCAGGTTCCCCTCACTCAGATGATTTTATCTCCACTTTAACTCTTGTTTAGAGCTTCCAAATGTAAATTTTCCATTTCCTATTTCAGAATTCTTCACATATATCAGAATCGACTATTTCACTTCACTACCTCTATTCCTAGCCATTCCTACCACCTCTTTTACTGAAAATCAGGAATCCTTTCCATCCCTCCTCTCAGTGAGAAGAGAAGGGAGAAAGCACAAGGGAATAAGAACAGCAGGTGAAGCTCCTTGCTATGGGCCAGATGCCTGCAGACTATCATGTCCGCATATTAGCAAGTGACACTTAGAGATGCTTAAGACCAAACTGTGGTCTGTATACATTTAGTAATTAATATTTAACATCTGAAATCACACTGGGGAAACTATTTCTCTGGCTTCATTGCTGTGTATTTTATTTCCAAAAATACCAAGTTATTAGGTTAACCTTGACGTGAATGTAAGCTTAAGTCCTAAATTTCTATAATATAGATGGTGCCCCCAAATCTCCTCCCTCTCTCCCCCTCCCCAGTCATCGCTTCACACCTGGACTGGCTTCATTGCCTTTCTTGGGACTCAGTGGTACAGAAGGCTGCTCTCCCGGTTCCTTCTCCTTTCCCTTTCGTCGGATTGGACTTAGAGAAGGGGGGTTTGTTAAAGATGGCAAGGCTGCCTAAAACAGAAAACAAGAAACTGTGAAGGAACTATAACTAATACAGAAACTGAAAACTAGTTTATGGTTTTACTGTTTATTGAAAAGAACCAACCAACACAACTCATTACTTTCTCTGAATCCACATTTACAGAGCTCAGATAGTGTACATATATCATCTACTTTAACCCACACAACAATCACATATGGTAGGTATTGACCCAGAGTTGCCTAACAGGTACGCTGTGAACAATTAGGGATGAAAGGAGCCCACAGGGAGTCAGGTGGGACCTGACACCACTGGAGCCCCCCGGCACATCAGCTCCAATAGCAAGCAACCAGGGCATTCTATGGGAGCCATGACATGAAAAAGGGTATGAAGCAACGTCTTTTTTTTTTTGGTGAGGAGATCGGCCCTGAGCTAACATCCGCCAATCCTCCTCTCTTTTTGCTGAGGAAGACTGGCCCTGGGCTACCATCCGTGCCCATCTTTCTCCACTTTATATGGGATGCCGCCACAGCATGGCTTGCCAAGCAGTGCGTCGGTGCACACCCGGGATCCGAACTGGCGAACCCTGGGCCACCGCAGCAGTGCGCAGCAGAGCGCACGCACTTAACTGCTTGCGCCACTGGGCCAGCCCCTGAAGCAACGTCTTAAACTCCATTTTCCAAATGAGGAAACAGGCTCAGAGATGAAGTGACTTATTCAAGGTCACAGCAAATAAGCAGCAGAGCTAGGAGTCAACACACCCAGACTATCCACGAAGCGCACACTCTCTCCAAAACTCAAGAGAGAAGGCAGAATGCACAGGCTCCCACAGTTCTGTAGAAGGCAGGTAGCATGGGGGCAGAGTGAAAAGGATGACAGAGACGTAGACTTCAGGTCCTAGCTCTGCTACTCATTCACTCCCCAGTCTTAGAGAAATCACCTTACATCTCGGAGCCTTGTCTGCAAAATGGATGTAATGGGATAAACGACTGCACTCAGGAGAATGGAGTGGAAGACAGCAGGGAAGGACTACAGCGAGACCAGGAAAGAGGCTGCTGCAGCAAGAAAACATGCTGAGGAAAAGGAGCCAGTCATGAAAGACACTGATCATATAGTTCCATTTATATGAAATGCCAGACTAGGCAGATCTATAGACACAGAAAGTAGGCTATTGGTTGCCTGGAGTTGGGGGACATTGGAGGGTTGGGGGGTGATAGCTAAAGGGTACAGCATTCCTTTTGGAGTTCTAAAACTGATTCTGGTGATGGCCAAACAACTCTGTGGGCATACAAAAACAAACTGAATCACATGCTTTAAATGGGTGAATTGTATGATATGTGAATTATGCTGTAGTTGTATATGTCAATAATGCTGTTTCAAAAAAAAAAAGATACTGCTGCGTACTCTAAATGAGATACTCCATCAGTTTGGACCAGAACAGTGGCAGTGAACACAGAGAAAAGTATGTGTATATATAAGTATGTGTACCTATATGTGTGTGTATGCATCTGTACGTGTGTGTGCACATATACGTGTGTATACGTGTATAGGTACATGTAAATATATATGTGCATATAAGTATATGGGTTTTTTGCAATATATTGAGTAGGGAAAACAGAGGACTTGGTGAGTGAAAATGAAGAATTGGGATAACTCTATTTTCCTAGCTTGACAGAATACAAAGTGAGAAAACCAGGAGCAGGCACAGACTGAGCAGGAGGCTGAGAAATTGAGTTTCAGATCGTGTCTGCAATATCTGTGAATCATCCAGATAGAAGTATCCCATGGTAGTTGGCCACACTGGACTGGTGCTCCAAAGGCAGGTCTGGAGTCTCTGACATCTAGATACTGAAGACACGAGAGCAGACCTGCCTACCTCGAGCTGCCCTGTCCAATTCTGGAGCCACTATCTACACATGGCTATTTAAATTTCAATTTAATGACAAAGAAAATTAGAAGTTCAGTTCCTTAGTTTTGCTCGCCACATTTCAAGTGCTTAGTAGCCACATGTGGTTAGTGGCTACTGTTCGGGCTTTCCATGGTTACAGAGAGTTGTATTGGATGGCACTGGCCCAGAGAGTATGAAGAGAGAGGCCAACCTAGGACAGAGCCTGGAAAGCATTAATGGTGGGCTGAAAGACTAAACCAGGAAAGTGCCTGGGAAAAAGAAGGGGGTCAGAGAGAAACAAGAGACAATCTGGAAGCCAACCAGAGCAAATGTGGACTGAGTGGCGGTACTCAGCGGGGAAGTGAGATAGGACCTGAGAAGTCCCCACAAGATTCAAAGACTGATCTCGGCAGGAAGAGCTGCTATGGAGAGTGTTGGCAGAAATCAGACCGGCAGGGGTTAAAGAATGGATGGCCGGAACAGTGGACAGAGAACAGGGCAAAGAGGCCTCACAAAGAAGGCCAGGGTCAGAGTGGTGGGAAGCACTAGAGTGCTAAGCAGGGAGACAGGACTCCTCAGAGAAGTCTGTCACGAGGGGAGACCGGATGGTAACTAAAGGAAAGCCTGAAGTTAGAGAAGAGTTTTTTCAGATGGAAGAGACCTGAGAGGGAAGACACAGAAAACAGAGAGAGTAAGCAGATATAAGTGACCTGATCGATCTTAAGATCATCATGCGAGTAGTTTACCATTGGCTTTGAAGTTGACTTCACTGAACCGTACTTCACAGAAAAGCAAAACTGTTTGCCAACATTTCAGGAGATAGCAAATGAGTTACCTAAGCCAGCAACTTCAATTCTGAGCTTTCTTGGCTAATGCTGAAAGCCTAAGAATAAAGCCAGCTTTTTCCCTCTTAGAGGTAACAAAAATTGAAGATGATACCAAAAAGGCTAAAAATTGTATGATCACAATTTGGTGTTAAATTTAGCATCACAATATGACCAATTCTGTTCATTTAAAGCCAAAGAGAATAAGGAAGAGACGGAAGGTAAACAAAGGCGTGTTTAGAAGCCCTCGGAGTCATTCAGATGGTATTAAAACAGCTGCCCGAGTAACAAGTTACCTTTATTGCTGGTCCAGGAGCCACATCATCCAAGACATGTGCGCAGATATTAATCACCTTCAGCAGGTGGGAGAAGAGCTGTTCGACCATGGGTACCAGGGTCCGGTCCCCCAGAGCTGGCCAGACCTCTTCCTGTTTGTTGGCTGCTGGGTTGGCCTCTTCTTCACAGGTCCATGAACTTCTCAGAGATTTGGGGGCACTGGCTGTGACAGGGAGACATGTGTTACCTCTCCACCTCCACAGTGAGGGGAAAAGAAATTGCTTAGGGAACATAAGTCATTCAGACCCATCTACGTTGAGAGTCTGCAGGACATCTCCATCTGAGGGTCAACTGATACCTCAAATTCAACAGGAAATTGACATTCCCCCCAATCTTGTTCCGACTTTCCATGAATGCCACCACCATACACCCACCCAGGATGTGACAGGCATCCTAGGCCTCTTCTTGATCTTTATAACCAAAGTTCGATTGGTGATCAAAGCCTACTGATTGTGCCTCCTTCACTCTCTTTCAATCTGTCTCATCCCCTACAATTTCACAGCCATTATCGTGTTCCAACTCTATCTCTTGCCTCAACTACGATTAACCACCTGAGTTTCCCTACCTTCTCCTCCAATCCACATTCAAGTCAGCTGAAGTCTTTCTAAAATACTAATCTGATTGTTAGTCCTCCTTAATGGAGCCTGATAACACTTCACACCCATCAATTTCAATGGGCCCCTGCTTCCTCACCAGCCACATTCTCCATCCTAGTCCTCACCCTCACTTGACATCCAAAATCACTTACATTTCTCAAATGTCACACAATTTTTCATGTCTCCGAGCCTTCACATATGTTGTGCCCTCCATCTGGTGTGCCCTTTCCTGCCAGCTCATAAATCTTGTTTTCCATCCCAATCCCCAAAGGAGAGTGATACGGCCACTCTGCCTGCCACTGTCCTTTAGTTTACATATGTCCCCACCAATCTATATTTGACTTGAGAATGGAGCCCACACGTCATACTTTCTTATAGCCCTGGTGCCTGAGACAGCTAGCGCCTGGCACATGGTGCCCACTACAAGAAAATTAGAAAAAAGTTTACCTATAGCTAACTGAGGGGCTGGACTGACAAAGAGCTCCTTTAAAATACTTGGTACAGAATAGCTGCCTACAGTATACATTTATGCATGTCGGTAATGGCTGAAATTCTGACTAAAGGAACAAGCTGTGATCTCATATTTTTCCTTCATATGCTCACCACCCCCACCCCTCAAAAGGAAATGAAAAGCTAAAGCCCTGGAGTCCCTGTTTCAACTCAGTACCAGTACCTGCAAGCAAGTTTCCGGCTAAAATCAAAGCATCTTGATGGGCTGAGAGATCCAAGGGGAACCAAGCTGACGACAGCAAGGTAAGGATCATCGCGGCCATCCCGACAGTACAGCTCTTTCGAGACTCATCTGAGGTGCTCAGGGGGGGCACTCTGGAGGCACACATTTGCAAGGTCAAATTACAGAAAAATTTTAAAGCAAACAGTCTTGCTTTCTCTTATGAACCAAGAGGAAGGCATGTCACTGTACATTTTATACCAGCTCATAAAGCAATCTCACTATGTTAACTAAAATCTTTCCTATAAATCACAGCTTCATAAAAATCACTTGAGAAATGAAATCAGGTAGCAGATCTGATTAAAAGTATTAGAACTGTTTATTTTGATGACTTTTTAACTTTCTTTAAATTTTGACTTAGCACATTGTACTCCAATGCCAAAGTTGCTTGGAAGTCAAGTCTAGTGCTGGATCTATGACTAGAAACTGTACTAGCTCAGTGATTGCTGATAGAGGAAAGCAATCATTCTAGACCAGAGAACACAATCCACTTCAAGCAAATGTTAGTGGGCCATTCGGTGACACACACAAGAAATCTGCTGATTTACTTCCAAATGTGATGGTGAGTCACCAAAATTTTTCTTGGTAATGGTACACATAATGAAAGCTTACTCCTTAATGCTGTAGAAGACTCAAAATTATTTCACAGATGCTATCAGGGCCATCTACTGGAAGAAAACTGTTTTTATAAATTTTATTTATTTATTTATTTCTCCCAAAGCCCCAGTAGATAGTTGCATGTCATAGCTGCACATTCTTCCAGCTGCTGTATGTGGGACTCGGCCTCAGCATGGCCGGAGAAGCGGCGCGTCGGTGCGCACCCGGGACCCGAACCCAGGCCACCAGCAGCGGAGCCCGAGCACCTAACTGCCAAGCCACGGGGCCGGCCCAAGAAAACTGTTTTTAAATAAAAACTGTTAATCTAAGTACAGTGATTCCTAAATGACACTCCTGTAGTTCCTCACAGTTTTGTACGCTAGGTCACATTTGATTTCAAACAAAAAATGTTTCTAAATTTTTAACACACAGTGAATAATTTTAGAGAATCAAGCCAATTAGAAAAGTCTTCTGTCAGCATATGCAAAGTTCCTTAAATGAACCTGCACACCACACCCTCAAATCCTCCAAAACGCTTAAGAGTACGCACTTGACATCCACGAGAATTACAATGAGAATTACATTTCCCAATAGCTCCTATCACTGGGTTCCCACACAACTGACAGGGCAGAAGCAAGTAATCTGTCGGATATTTTTCCGAAAGGTCAAATTGGTAAAAGACTTAACAAGAAAGAAAAAAAGGATCCCAATACCTATGTCTGTATCACGTAACTGTAGATACTCATACGCCGAGGAAAATACATACCCACAGTGCCAACCTAAGCTCCAAATGCAGACTGGAAAGGCAGTAGAAAGAAGACACAGAGCTTCACAGCACCCACACTAAGGAAGAGAGGAACAGTAAAATCACACCCACACACCAAAAAGTTTATAAATCAAATCTTTACCTTTTATAAAAAGTACAAACAATGAAAATAAAATTGAGATCTGTGCCTAATGAGAGGCTACCTGTCCCATCAGGGTACAGATTCACACTTGAAAAGATGCAGCTGAACAAGGGAAACACAAGTTTTAAGGGAGAGTCAGTTATATCCCAGTGAGGACAGGCCAGCAGTGGGGGGCTCCTTCTGCCCAGAACTGTAACTGTCCCGTGCTGCCCTGTTGGCCTGGAGTGCCCTCCCTCCTCTCCCTGGTCTGCTCCTGCGCTCAAGCCGACGAAGGTCCATCTCCCTGACGAGACCACAAGAACCACAAGGGCAGGGATCCGCTTTGTTTTTACATCCCAAGCCAAGAACAGTGCCTGACACGTGTAGGTCACAGTAAAAAGAAATAAATAAAGTTTATGATACTTTGAACAAATCAGAGGAAGACCAAACTACAGAGCCCAAACAATATTTAGGTTTGAAAGGCTCCTATATGCTTATGAAGACAGCCTAATCATAATTGTCTGAGTTTTCTACAACACGCAAGCATTTCTTCTGTCACATAAAATAAATGACAAGGTTAACATGATAATCAGCAAATTAACACTACTTCTGTATAATATTCTTTTTTTCTGATTATGAAAGTTATACTTGTTCATTTTAGAAAATCTGTGAATATCTGAAAAATATAAAGAAGAAAACAAAAATCATTCATAATTCTAAAATTCATTTTGGTAATTTTCTGCCAATCATTTTCCTGAGTATATGAGAAATGTATATATGTGAATATTACTTTTCATAACTGAGATCTGACTACACACAAGCGTACAGTTTTTTGTTGTGCATTTTTGCACTCAATATTATAATCCAGATTATATTTCTCCATATCATTAAAAATTCTTCAAAGCATAATAATTAATAGGTGCATAACAAATATACTACCATATATACAGAATTTAGTCATAATCAGAATTTAATCATTCTTGGATTCTTGGACATCATGGTTCCTTTCTAATTTCAGCATCATAAATAATGATACAGATAATTACATTATACAAAAAGATGTGTTGGTGTTTCTCTGAGTCTTTCCCCTTTGTATATATTACATAGTCAGTGAGTCAAGTATAACAGAGATATTTTAAACTTCGCCTAATTACCAATAGAGATTGTGGCAGTTTTTATTTTCATTTTTATGTCTTCCTGTATTGGCTGAATTTTTTTTTAAGTGAGCATGTATTACTTTAATATTCAGAAAAACACAGTTTTTTACATTCCTATTGGACTAAACCAAGATTTTGTTCATAGAAGCATATTTCTTAGTAAGCCCCTCTTATAAGACTCCAATATAAGCATTTTACCGTTAAGAACTGACCATCCAAACTACTGAAAATTAATTTCATTAAGATCAACCCAAAGAGACTTACCGTGAGTGCTCGCGTGGTTGATGTGATTAGTTCATGAGAAACTGCTGCAATAACTCTTGAGAGGTTATTTTCCATAGTGACATCTGTTATGCTTGGTAGTAAGTTATAGCCTCTATATATTCTAATAAGAAAAATATGGAGACTTAAAATCTACTATTAAAGCTTATAATATTTTCAAAATTCAAATAGCAGCTAAAAGTTTAAGATTCAAGGCTACAAGAAGTTAAAGCAGTCTTGACTTTTAAGTCAAAGAAAGACTGGAAATAAATATGGTCATTATTCTGGAAAAATGGCTGAAATGATCCCCTCCCATCCTCCCAGTCTGAACCAAACACCTTCACTGCAGCACTGGAGCAATGCTCTCCTCATACCCTTGCCTGCAATCTCTCTACACCTCCAAAGCCACCCATTTTTCAAACTTTAAAAGAAATCCTTCATGAAGCTACTCCTGATTCCAAGACAAAAGAAGTCTTTTCTCCACTATAGGACTGCCAGGGCACTTTTTCCATATTCCATTCATGGCACCTATCAGTTTCAATCCCTCCTTGTAGTTACACACAAATTCTAACTCCCCACTATATAAATGAGGCCCAAGCAGGATTCATGTTTGATTCAGTCTTGTGTCCCTCAGTGTCCTGTCCACAGAGGCATTCAACAACAAAACTAAAGAGAATATTACTTTACCCTCTCACATAAATTCTAAAACAGCAGGTAGCTAAGCTGCAAATATAGCTGCACAATCAGTAGCTATGTTTATCATCCAAGAACCAAAGAAGCATAAACAAACGCCAAGAGGATAGCCTGAGTTTGGAACTCGGAAAACTTTCGAAGTAGTAGTTAGGAACCAATTTTAATGAAATATTATACTCATCTCTATTGGCATCTATACATTAATTTTCTGAAATGACATTTAGAAATAGCAATTTACTCTAAGCTTGTCAAATTCCTGATAATGAAATACTCTTACACTACTTCTGCTTATCGTAAAGGAATATTTATCTTGAATCTTTTCAAAGAGAGAAAATGCCAGTTTAGAGGTTAAAAAGAAAATCTGCTGAGAAGAAAATACGAAAGTGAACAAGCAATTACTTCCACGTGGGGGGCCAGCCCCGTGGGTTAGCGGTTAAGTGCGCGCGCTCCACTACTGGCGGCCTGGGTTCGGATCCCGGGCGCGCACTGAGGCACTGCTTGTCCGGCCATGCTGAGGCCACGTCCCACATACAGCAACTAGAAGATGTGCAACTATGACGTACAACTATCTACTGGGGCTTTGGGGACAGAAAGGGAAAAAAAAAGGAGGATTGGCAATAGATGTTAGCTCAAGGCTAGTCTTCCTCAGCAAAAGGAGGAGGATTGGCATGGATGTTAGCTCAGGGCTGATCTTCCTCACAAAAAAAAAAAAAAATTTCCACGTCGTTTTTTTTAAGCAGTCTTTACATGAGAAGACGTGATATTCATTTAGGAATAAAGACTTCAAAATTTGACAAGCTGAGTTCCAAATTCAGAACAAAAGCATCAAGTGAACATTTGAGCTGAGAAGCCATTTAATCCAAGTTTTTTTAAAAACTGCCACTCAGCAAAAAGGAGAGTTATCATATAAAACTAATTTTTAAAATAACATTTAAAACACAGAGCTAAGAAAGCACAACAGTCTTCTTATCCCTTCTACAGGCTTCTTGGCAAACTAAAATTCTAAAGAAAATTATAACTTCATGAAAGCATTTCTGTTCTAATTACTTTTATAGTCTATGCGGCTCATCTGAGAATCAGATGAGAGTGGGCTATGTATAGCCATTTGAAACTGTATTTCAAAGCTTCTCACAATAAATGTGAGTAACAATAACTGCAAATCACTGAACTAGTGATAACTAGTGGATAACTCTAAATAACACTTACACTGTTTAATAGCCCGCTCACCTAAAAATTAATGGGCATGACATACTCGTGCTCTTCATAGCTAACACAAACAAAGTAAAAAAAATCTAACAGACAAGTTTGTAGATAAGACATAGCATTGGAGTCATACAGAAAAATACACTCGTCAGTAGGTGGTTTGTAATGAACGAATGAAAAGATCTATGATGTCATTGCTGTGTGACCGTGGCAGAGCTTAAAGAAGAGCGGTGGTAAATCTTAAAAAACAGAAATATCCTATCAAAGGAAGACGACCTACTCAAACATTCTCACATACACCTTTTTTTCTAGAAAATATAATGTTTTAGATTAAACCCCTAAGACAACGTCATGACATCGATAGGTTAGCGTACCTGGTTATCGTGCTGACGGAGAAGTGAGATGGAGGCTGCGTCTCATGCATGAGAAGTTTCAGGTAAACACTGCTTTGATCTCTTGCCACAGCCACTACTGGATCAGCTTGTGCTTGGTCACATTTATAAAACAGCTTTGGGACAAGCCTAACATAAAAGTGATGTTTATTTATTTAAGAAAGGATATGAAACTCACCTGTGATTCACCACCCTTTTCTGTCAAGGTAGTTAAGCCTAAAACACCGCCTACCCACAGAACACCACTTCCCTCTTTCAGAGGTGACATTCTTCAAGCACGTTAAAGTGGGGGGTCTTTGATCACAGGACCACTCACCCAGACACCCACTCTGAAAAAACTGGGTGCTGCACTTTCTTTTTGTCTATCATAGAATTAAGTACCCTTCTCTACACATAATTCAATGCTTTGATTAAAAAACCATCTTGAGGGGCTGGCCCTGTGGCATAGTGGTTAAGTCTGGTGCACTCCACTTTGGCAGCCCGGATTCGTGGGTTTGGATCCTGGGCGCGGACCTACACCACTCATCAAGCCATGCTGTGGTGGTGACCCACACACAAAACAGAGGAAGACTGGCACAGATGTTAGCTCAGAGACAATCTTCCTCAAGCAAAAAAAAAGAAAAGAGGAAGACTAGCAACAGATGTTAGCTCAGAGCAAATCTTCCTCACACACAAAAAAAACCCAACCTTGAAAGTTCTCTTTCTAATCATCTTGATCAACATCAACAAGTGTGTTAAGCCACTGTCCACAGAACGTACTGAGCAGAGAGCAGATCTGAATGCCAGTGGCTGTCCCTTACTCATTTTCAGTTTTGTCTGCAAAACAATCCCATACATTCCTAGACAGCAAAGCTCCAGCTGAGATACCTCACAAATCTAAACTGAATGCAAAGGCAAAATATGGGGAACATTTCCTAAAGGAACCAAAGGACTCATTTCTGCAATCAACATTCAGTGCACATTTTGCGTGAGTATACTCATACACTTACAGCTGGGGTGTATAACTTTTAGAAACAATCAACTATTTATTACATTGGTTTACAAACCTCAATATTTTTAATTAAAATCTCTTTCCTCCATGGAGACTTGCTCATCAGTATAATTTTTTTTTAGGGTATAATAAATTGCTATCATTTGCAGAAAATGGTAAAGATCCAAAGTCTTTGATTAGGCAAGTCATACAGACCCAGTTAAGTACATGAAAAGGTACACCTCGCAAGTAATCATAGAAATGCAAATGACAACACTGCAAACTGAATGGCTACACACCAAAGCGTAACTTTGGTTTTCTTTAATAGTTTGATTACAAAGATTTTTGTTTCCTTTCCCATATTTTTCCTAAATTTTGTTCAGTAAACATGTATTACTTTTAAAACAAGATAAAACTTACTTTAAAAAAAAACAGCAATTTCTCCCTAAACAACTGACATATATTTAACTTTTTTTGAAATATCTGTTTTGGCGAGAAGAATCAGGCACAATCATATTCTGGTAGTGGGAGTACAAACTGGTATGTTTCTGGAGAACAATTTCACAAGCACCAAAACCCATACAAAATCCACTTCTAGGTATCTACCCAAGAAAAATGAAAACATATGTCCATACACAGTCTTGTAGGCAAATGTTCAAGCAGCACGATTCACAGTAGCCAAAAAAGGGAAAATAATATCAATCATCTGGTGAATGGATAAATAAAACATGGTATTATCCATAAAATGGATAAAAGGAACAAGCTACTGGTATGTGCCACAGCACGGATAAACCTAAAAAACTAAGTGAAAGAACCAGATGCAAATTACAACAATTGTATGATCCCATTTATATAAAATGTCCAGAAAAGACAAATCTCTACAGACAGGAGGTAGATTAGTAGATTAACTCCCATTGGGGGTGGGAACCGAGTTATTGCAAATGGGCAGAAGGGATCTATCTTTTCAGGATGATGGAAATGTTCTAAAATTGGATGTGGTGATGGTTACACATCTTTGTAAGTTTACTAAAAATCATTTAATTGTACACTTAAAATGGGTAAATTTTAAGGGATATAAAATTATACCTCAATGAAGGTATATTAGAAATTTAAAAACAAAAAAAAACATCAAAAAGCTTGGCCTAGTAACTCAACTTCCAGGAATTAATTCTAAGAAAAAAAAAGATACATAAACATGTATGTATAGCGAAATTTACCAGAGTATTATTCATTATTTAAATCAAAGTAAACTTAATATCCAACCAAATAATATTTATATAAAAATCTATCACAACTAGATAGCAAAAAAATGGCTACTAAAATTTCTTTTTTTTTAAACAATATTTATAGCCTTTATTTATCTCACACTATATGAAATGTCATGCACTTCAGTATGGAAATATCAATATATCTGAATACAAGGTGCTGCCCCAGATAACACTGGTGGTTAAAATTTCTTTTTTAGAAGAATATTTGATAACAGGAAGATGTTAATAATATATTAAGTGGAAATTACTAGATTACAAACTTGCATGTATATTTTGTCCCAATTTTGAAAAAGAAATTCACCGTACACAGGATATAGAGCAAAATGTTAACAGTGATTATCTCCAGTGGTACAACTGAAGATGATTTTTATTTTCTTCTCAGTGCTATTCTCTATATTCCAAAAATTTGACAATGAAAGTGTATTACTTTTACAATAGGAGATTAGTATTTTGTTGTTGTTTTGTCATTTTAGACTCTTATGGTAGTGAATAAGTGAATAATATCTTTTTTGATAGTTTAAGAGTAGCTGAAACAGTGAGCCCAAAAGATTTAGGAATACTGCCCTATACCCTCTGAATTTTTCCCTCTCTTCCTATTCCCATACCATTTAGTACTTCAACAAAAAAGTGAATAACGAGATAAAATATTTGGTAAATACCTCATTAATGTAGCTGCCGCAACATGTCGCACCCTAGGGTCTTCATCCCCAAGCAGATAGATGACAACATCATTGAGCACTCGTTCTTGCAGTTTTAAAAGCTTTAGAGAGAAGGATAATAAAAATAGATATTACCTCTGTATTTAACTAAATTTCAGGTAAGATATTCTGGAAAGCCAGTGAGAAAGAACTCAAGATCACTAGTCTTAAATTCACACATACAATCTCAACCTTCATGATATAAACTGCGAAATAAATATAAAACAGAATGCATTCAGGGAAATTCTACGCCACTAGGAAAGTGCAATTCCTGGAAGTTAAAACACAGCCTCACAAAAGTGAACTGCTTACCCCTGTATAATGATGAGCCCCTCTGTGTATGTTTTCTGCTTTTGCCTCCAAAAAGCTCACCAACCTAACAAAAGAACATATTTAACAATGAAATAATTTATACTCACAAACACCCACTGATGGCCTGCAAGACTCTGACAGACAGACCGACGAAGAAGGCCAACTCCAGAGCAGGTTAAGCCAACTGCTGTGGAAGGCTCTGAGAGGCAGCACTTACTTAACATGACAGAAAAACTAATGATCTAAACAAGTAGAATTTACATTCCTCTCAGACTTCCAGACTCAGTAACATAGTACTCAGGAAACTGTTTCTCTTCAAAATAAACACCTATCATTTTGAAAGACTGCAAGTGCCCCACAAAATCAGCTCCAACACCTACCGCAGAAGGTGGGAGAGCCAAGACTTCCACACCTTCCTGCAGACTGGTTCTGTGGCCCCGGGCAAGTTCCTCACCCACCCTTGCTCAGAGGCCCTCTCTGTGAGGTGAAAGTGAGAACTATCCCTACTTCACAGAGGTGTTCTAAGGAGGAAAGAAAATAACCCACAGAGGGCACCTAGCACTGAGCCTGGCACGTAACAAGCACTCTATAAATGATGCTTTAAAAAAACAAAAATCTGGTTATATAATAAAAGAAAATTTCCCTTCTAAAAGAAAGCATTGAAAGAAAACATCTCGAAGCAAAATTTACTCTTAGAAAATGAAAAACTGCATGACATCAAAAGTTATTTTTAAATTGTAACAAAACACAAATCAACTATCTGACCTAAGGTCAGTATAATGATGAATACATTCCTTTTTAAACAAGCAGAATTGACATAAGTTACATTATTTTAAAAGTGTGAGCTCTTTTATTCCCACCATTAAGGACACTTAAATGACTAAGACTACCAGAAAAATCCAATCCTCTGCCTATATTTAAAAATTCCAAAAATAGGGCAAAGTTGAGAAGGAGAAAATCGCTATCAGCTGTTTAAACCCCTAAGGTTTCTGATGCACAGGTTCCTTGATAACCATCACTACTTGTATTGATTGATCCTTTCAGTTGATCCAGGCCTTTCAAGATTTTATTTATTTATTTATTTATTTTCCCCCCAAAGCCCCAGTAGATTGTTGTATGTCATAGTTGCACATCCTTCTAGTTGCTGTATGTGGGACGCAGCCTCAGCATGGCTGGAGAAGCAGTGCGTTGGTGCGCCCGGCATCCGAACCCGGGCCGCCAGCAGCGGAACACGCACACTTAACCGCTAAGCTACAGGGCCGGCCCATGATCCAGGCCTTTCAATTCTTAGTTCAAACTTCTGAGCAGCTTTGGTTCATTGACCTAATGAACCTGATTCACTTACCTAAAGTCGATCTCTGCAAGAGTTTCCAAAAGCTCTGTCCTCACCAGCCAATAGGAACTATTCCTCAGGGTCAGCACATCGGTGATCAACTGTAATCCGAATTCACTATAGCTGCTGCTACAAAGACTCATGACACAGTGCTGAAAAACAAGCCCACCGCAGGATGGCGGCTGGTTTAGCCTCACGCGGTAGCTGCATCTGGATGGTTTTATGACATCACTCTCATATGGACCTGACTTGCCTTTTTTAAACTGCAACAGGGATGCTGCACTTTTTCCACATCTCAAAAATATTTATAATATATACTTTATCTCAATAAACTCAAGTTGAAAAGTAAATGTGTCCCTTTCACATAACTTTGTTTCTTTCTTCCTCTCATTTCCACCTTTGTCATGGCCTCTACGCCCAGGTGGCAACTTCACGAACATTTAACAGTAGTGAAGAGGGAGACTGTGTAACATAGCACCACTGCCACTTCTGAAACAAATCTCAGGCCCAGGGCAGGGACACAGGGCCCATGGCCTTTTTGATGTTACTGTGTACTTCACTATACAAGGGGACAGTCAGGGCTCTTGTGGCGACAACACCCTTCCCTGCACACTCTGAGCATACACGTGGGCATTTCCACACACAGGATGAATCGTGCTGACTCTGGGCCAGCAACTTCACCGTGCTGCCAACACACTTCCCTCTGCTCCAGGAAAGACAGATCGACTGAAACTTGGCAAACATTTGGAACTATGGAACAATTCTGGCCAGGCCATGAAATTTTAAAAAGGGAAGGTTTCTGATAAATTTGACAACGGTAGAGTTCTTGTTTTGATTTTTACTGGTTAATTTTTACTGTTGTTGACTGGTCAGTTGTGATTTACGAACCAGCTGATACATAAAGGTTCGACATGCTACCATGTAAAGGACTGAGGCTATTCCACCTATACAAAAATCAGAGGTGATTAAATAACCTCTACAGCTCACTTAAACTCTCAGAATTCTATGCGCCTAAGAGAGTTGTTGTTTTTCAATTCAACAGGTTTTACACTTAATGTTAAGCAAGGTACATTTCTAAATAAACCTTCGGGAAAAGGTATATTTCAAACAAATATTCTGAGAATTAAAACTTAAACTAAAGTCTATTAAACCCTAACTTCACTGGCAAGGTTTTCCTTCTAAAGCTGAGTGGTAGACACATATTGTAACAATATGTAAACATACCGTTTATAGCTTTAGAATGTCTGGAAATATTTAATATTAAACTCCAATTTTAATGGTAACAATGCTAAACTCCCCACTAATCAAAGAAATGATTTCCACTAATGATTATGCTCACCCTCACAGCTGTGCAAGCCAACTTGCAAGTAACAGAAGATTCATCCTTCAAAGTTTTCTGCAGCAAAGGAATGCAGTCCACCAGAGAAAACGTATTTCCTGATCAGAAGAGCAAGCAACAAATGCCTTCATGTAAACTCGAATTTGGGAATTCTATCTAGAAAAGACGCCACTGAAAACTCAGCTGTTACCTGTCAGAGTTCTAACAGTGGTCACCCAGTCTCCCACGTGGAAGCGGGACCTGCTGAGGACGGAGTAGACAAGTGTCCCACAGAGAATGGCTGTGGCTCCTCTGACCTGTGGATCTCCATGGTCGATGTAGTTCAAGACGTCTGAGACATACTGCTCCTCTGTGGAGACAAATTGCCCATCCACTGTACAAGTCCCTACCATCAACTTTTAACTAAAAATAAAAGCTTAATTCTCAGGGAAAAAAAAGGGGGCAAGGGGGTAATCCAAATCTAGAAAAGACTTGAATATAATAACCATGAGTGGTAAAAAACATTTTGGGGTTTGAAGTGGTAAAAAACATTTTGGGGTTTGAAGATTCCAGATTCATCATATCCCTGATATCACTTCAACACAACAGAATTTCTGGATTATAATTCCAGTCTGTCAGCCAATAATCAAAATTCCAAGACTTCATTTCAAGAAAAGATTAGAGAAACTCAAACTAGTCCACACCTACCTAACAGAAATTCAAAAGCACAAGCTTGTCTCCTCACCCAAAGAAAAATAGCCGGTTGGAGGATGATTTTAGAAGTGTGATTCTTCCCCACCATTTACTCCATAATGAGACTACGTCCTGGAATACGTGCCATAGGAGACTGGATCTGCTGTCACCTCAGCCGGTCTCAGTTCCCGCTTGTCTCTGAGTGTGAACATCTGGCCTGGCTGAGTGCGACCCAAAGCAATTTTGATTCTACGCAATTTGTGCTTTTGGTATAAATCCAATGGACATGTAAACTGGCTCTTATGTTCCCAGATTTCTATAGATTTGTGTGTTTCAACTAAACATCACATCTACAGGGAGTCCAAGAAGCTAAAACCATTACTATTTACGTGTTTTATGGAGAGCTACAACACAGTTCAAATGCCACAAATTAACTCAAAAAACTTATTGCTCTAAAACCAAAACAGCCAAGATGGTTTGAAATAGTTTTCAAAATAATGATTCAACATGAGGAATAAGACGTAAACTTTTAACATACCATGGTATCCCGTGGTGTCAAGAGGTACTTGATAAAGTTTGCTGAAGAAAGATTCAGGATGAAGGGCCACAGCAGCTCCCAAACAGCTGAGGGCCAGCGCCTTCACACTGACCCTCACATCCCTATCCGGAACCAAGGCTGCAAAGAAACCACGTGGGTCACCTTCAGCTTAAAAGCAGCAAACATTTAGTTTCCAAAGAAAGAAAACTAGACCCACTAAACCAGCTCTCCCATCTTTCCCTCCCTTCTCCCGCCAGCCAGTGAAAACCAGAGCCCACCCCCAGATTCTACTCCATCTGCTCAATAACGAGGCACAAAATTGGTCACCAAGTTGACCTCTGACACCTAAAGTTAGTTTCTTCAACTCTGCACCTGCCTTTCTATACTCACCATTTTTTTCCCCAGTTAGCAAAAATGAAGCAGATAAAAGGCGGACACAATGGACAACAGGAGCAGAATCGTCATCAGTAGATTGTCCTATGTCTCCTTTGATCCGACAAGGCTAGAAGAGAGAAACTGACACTTGTTTGTCTTATTATCAAAGAACCAATACATTCGCTCCTTAGTTCATTCAACAAATAGTTCCAGAACAGCAATGACACTGGGTGCTGGGGATACAGAGACATCTATCTTTGCCCATAGACACGCCTGTCCTCAAAGACCACAGTGCAGCAGAATCACACTGGTCAGAGGAAGTTATGACACAGGGTCACGTGGGCTGTGGCAGGGATGAGCTTAATGTGCAGGGAGGGAGCACCAGATGGGAAGGCAGCTGAGACTCGGCATTCAGGAGAGGCTGCTCAGGGAAGCACAGATGAGCCATCATCTACAGGACAAGGGGAAGCTACCCAGGCAGAGGAAAGAGCTTGGGGAAAGCCCAAAACTGAGAGGGAGTAGGCCTGGTGAGAGGGGACCCGGAAGGAACTGCCGAGATTGCAACATGATTGAACATCTACGGCAGGACTAAGTACAAAACACTATTTCTTGCCCTCAAGAAATTTAAAATTAACTGGGAAGACAGGACACTTAGATGCAAAAAGGTAAGCAATATAGAGATATTTTAAAAACCGTTCAATGGACAACACAACAACAACAAAACCCATACAACCTGATTAAAAAATGGGCAGAGAACTTGAACAGACATTTCTCCAAAGAAGATATAGGAGTGGCCAATAAGCAACATGAAAAGATGCTCAATATCACTAATCATTAGGGAAATGCAAGTTAAAACCACAAGGAGACACCGCCTCACACCCAGATAGCTACTATTGAAAAAACAGAAAATAAGTGTTGGCGAGGATGTGGACAATACGGAACCCTTGTGCACTGCTGGTGGGAATGTAAAATAGTGCAGCTGCTGTGGAGAACAGTATGGCAATTCCTCAAAAAATTAAAAACAGAATCACCATATGATCCTGAAATTCCACATCTGCGTATATACCCACAAGAATTGAAATCAAGGTCTTGAAGACATATTTGTACACCAGTGTTCATAGCAGCATTATTCACAATAGCCAAAAGGTAGAAGTAAACCAAGTGTCCATCAACAGATGAAGAGACAAACAAAATGTGGTATACAGATATATTAGAATATTATTCAGACTTAAAAAGGAAGGAAATTCTGACACACGCTATAATATACATGAACCTTGAGGACATTCTGCTGACTAAAATACGCCAATCGCAAAAGGACAAATATTGTATGATTCCACTTACAGGAGGCCCCTAGAGTAGTCAAATCCATAGAGACAGAAAGTAGGATGGGGGTTGTCAGGGGCTGGGGGAGAAGGAATGAGGAATTAGTGTTTAATGGGGACAGAGTTTCAGTTTGGGAAGATGAAAAAGTTCTGGAGATGGATGGTGGTGATGTTGCACAGCAACATGAATATACTTATGCCACTGAACTGTACACTTAAAAAAGGCTACCATGGTAAATTTTATGTTACATGTATTTTACCACAAAAACAAATAAACAAACAAATAAATCCATTCAATGGAACAAAGACAACAATGTTGCAAGGCCAAGGACCACTATCAAATGAATGGTCCAAGAAATCAGGTGAGATAGCAATCGGTATAAGACAGACTTGTCTGGGAAGGACTCTCAAAGGAGGCAGAACTTCGGGCAACTCTCAAGCATTTGGGCGGTACTTGAAAAGGCAGAGAAAAGCAGACCTGGGAAGAGGTCAATATTTAAAGGGCAAAAGCTGAGCAAAAGCTCAGAGATGGGAAAGCTAGAAAGCATGGCAGACAGACAGTAGCCAGAGTGATTTTAAACACTCATATGAGCTCAGAATGCTGAGCAGTCTCATGTCTAAACATCTCACCTTGTTTTCTTGATCTCCTGGTTCAGCAGCTTCATCTCTTGAGACAAATTTATCTATACTGCTGTCAGAGGGCTGCCTGCTGTGGCCCATGCTTTTCAATAAATGTGCTTGTTGAAGGGCTTCAAAAACAGAGAAATTGAGATTAAGTGACAAGTTTCCAATTAAAACACAAATACCCATATTTACACAAAGTCAACTTGAAAGTACAGGATTTAGATCAAAAAAAAAAGATGATTATTCCTCAATTGCTCTTTCTCATTTGCTATTTACAACTCAGAAAACAAAGATATCAAAAGATTTCTTCTTGGTAGTTAAGGTAAAACTAAAATGTCAGGGTTGAAAACAAGACCATTCCATAGTACATCACCTGAAGTCAACACACCGATTGAAGAGTTTCTGAAAGCATCCGAGTCTTCATCGGGAAGAATACCTGTGGCTTCCTCATCCTCGTCCTGCGGCTGTCCAATGTGCATCCCTGAATACTGACTGTCGGCACCATCTAACACCTAAACAGTTGGAGAGGGGCTGTGAGGGTTCTGAGTGTGACCGCCCAGGGACAAGGCCTCCAACACGGAAAGGCAAAGGCAAAAGCCATAAATAACACGAACCACAACTCACATCCTAACACAAAGGTCATTTCCTCACATGCAGACATGTATGTGTATAAATTACCAAGAGTTTATTGATCACACATTACTACTACATTATGAAGAGTTTTTATAACTCTAAAAATTCCAAAGAAATTCCAACCTAGAAATTTCTCTTTTTCATATTAAAAAAATCCAAACGAAAATCTTTGTCTTCATAAGAAAATTTTACAGTAAGTCAAAAATGAGGGGGCCGGCCCTGTGGCGTAGCAGTTAAGTGCGTGCGCTCCGCTGCTGGCGGTGCAGGTTTGGATCCTGGGCGCGCACCGACGCACTGCTTGTCAGGCCATGCTGTGGCAGCGTCCCACATAAAGTGGAGGAAGGTGGGCACGCGTGTTAGCTCAGGGCCAGGCTTCCTCAGCGAAAAGAGGAGGACTGGCAGATGTTAGCCCAGGGCTGATCTTCCTCACTAAAAAAAAAAAAGAGGAAAATCTTTCAGACAAAAATCTAACAATATAATAGGTTATCTTCTAAACTGCCAGGACTGAACCAACTCAGTTTTGGACACACTATTTCATATATTTAGCCATAATCTTGGGTTATTATTCCATATTGCAAAATTTTTCACAACCACTTCAAATCCCATGTAATTTACCCAAAAAAACTGAGTGATGGACCCTCAATATGCTAGTCAATTATTGTTGAAATAAATTCTCTACCATTTTTAAAAATCATTCCAAATCCTTACAATTAAATTTAAAAAAATTAAGCTACATGATCAACAACAATCAAGAAAGAAATGATTTCTTCCATTCTCCACCCTCCAGATTAGTTTACAAAAAAACCCTAAAGTTAGTTAAAAAAAAATACACAACACATTAAAATGAAAAGTTACAACCATATAAAAAACAATGGTTTTGGAATGCCTTACTACACACCAGGCAGGATCAGAAGCATTTTACATGTATTATCACCCTTAGCCTTCCTAAGTCTTACAACACAAGTACTGTTATCATTCTCATTTTACGGATAAGAAAACTGAGGCAAGAAGGGACATAACTGCTCCAGGCTACACAGCTAGTAAAGGGCAGAGCCAGAATTCTCACCCTGGTAGCCTCCCCCTGAGCCAAGCCCCTTAACTACCACACTGAGCTGTCTCATGAGGAAGTTCCCTACCCCCTTCACTTTGCTTATTTTTCTCTATGGCATTTGTCACCATCTGCCCATGTATTTCTTTACTTGTTGATTGATTATTGGCTTATCACGCCACACACATGCACACACTCTAGAATAGGGGTAGGTAAACTACAACCTGTGGGCCAAACCTGGCCCACCAGCTGTTTTTGTAAATAAAGTTTTACGGGAACACAGTCATGCTCACTCATTTACATATCGTCTATGGCTGCTTTTGCACTACAACAGCAGAGGTAAGTGTGCAACAGAGGCCGTATGGCTCATACAGCCAAAGATATTTACTCTCCGGCCCTATCAGGAAAGTGTGACACCACCTACTCTAGAATACTAGCTTCGTGTGAGTAGTTTTGTATGTTGTGCCCTCTACTTCATCCCCAGCTTATAGAACAATCCCCAGAACATAATAGGTGCCGATACATTTGTTCAGCAAACAATTAATGACTAGAAAAAAGGACATGGAAGCACCTCTTAAACTAGAAAGAACTATACCAATGTGAGAACTATCCAGGGAAGATGTTTAGTTGTCTATAGGCCAGCGAGGCCTGTGTGGGCCCCACTCCCAGCACTATTACACAGTAAATATCTGCTGACACGCTCCCAAGGAAGGAAATTTTCAGAATCTCCTATGGTCATTCATTCCTATTTCTAACAAATCTGTCCAGAAATCGTCTACTATAAAGAGGCCAGATATCCCATGGAAACTGGTGCAATAAACAAACAACAGAAACTCCCTCTGCACACTTGACACGCTACTGAGCCCAGAGCTTCCCCACATTCTCTTCTCCCTGCACACTGTTCACCCTTTCCTTACTGAAACAGTTTCCCACTGTTTCAATTATTTGTCCTATCCTCTTCCAGGTCTTCTAGTTAAAAACCCTAACCATGAGCCCACTTCTCCAATCGAGTAAGTGTAAATCCACAAACAGCCATTAGAAACCACATCCATGTGACAATCTGACAACTGCAAAGAGGATATGCAAGTGCTTTACATCAGGACTGGTAATTCAATGTTTCTGTATTTGTTCAAGTAAAAAAAGAAACCAAAACCATGTTCTTAACAAATATATTCAATAGTAGCAAAACACCTAATAGTATAAATTGCTCAAATAAAATTGAGGTATAAAACTCAGTATAGGGCTGGCCCCATGGCGTAGTGGTTAAGTGTGCGCGCTCCGCTACTGGCGGCCCAGGTTCGGATCCGGGTGCGCACCGACGCACCACTTTTCCGGCCATGCTGAGGCTGCATCCCACATACAGCAACTAGAAGGATGTGCAACTATGACATACAACTATCTACTGGGGCTTTGGGGAAAAAAAGGAGGAGGATTGGCAATAGACGTTAGCTCAGAGCCAGTCTTCCTCAGCAAAAAGAGGAGGATTGGCATGGATGTTAGCTCAAGGCTGATCTTCCTCACAAAAAAAAAAAAAAAACTCAGTATATACTTGTACCAAACTTTTTTTTTTTTTTGTGAGGAGATCAGCCCTGTGCTAACATCCGCCAATCCTCCTCTTTTTTTGCTGAGGAAGACGGCCCTGGGCTAACATCTGTGCCCATCTTCCTCCACTTTATATGGGACGCCGCCACAGCATGGCCTGCCAAGCCGTGCGTCGGTGCGCGCCCGGGATCCGAACCAGCGAACCCCGGGCCGCCGCAGCGGAGCGCACGCACTTAACCGCTTGCGCCACCGAGCCGGCCCCTGTACCAAACTTTTTGATTAGACTATCCTTGAGGTGTTTCTTGTCCACTAACTCAGAGATCAGAGGTACTTAAGTCCATGCTCTATAAGAGGGGATATGCTGTAAAAGTTTTTGAAAAGGCAAAAAGTGTTAAAATAATGCACAGTATTAATGTTATTAATCACATTGTTAACAACAGGCTCCTCGTGGATTTTTTAAATAATGATTTAATCTGCACCCAACAAGGTCTTAAAGAATTTAAAAAGCGCTCAATTTTAGCAGAGTTCATATCATCAACTGATTTTTGACCTCCATGTTCAATACAAATGACTCTCGGCCATTTCCTTCAGTGAAGGTCTCAGATGGGGTCGAGCTCTCCACTCATGATGTGAGCTGGTAACCTCTGCACTATTATTAGCAGGTCAGATAGGAAGAAATGAATAAGTAGGAGTGTCCAGGTCTGGGCCTCCAGGGAAGAGCTGGGACACATGACAGGCCTCTCTGCAGAAACCAGGGACCCCTCTCTGCCCACTTACAATTTCAGAACTGTCTGAAGGGGTCACAGCTGAATCAGGCCCTTCGGTGGTGGTCTGGGAGCTGTCACTGATGGGTGAGGAGGCCTGGGTTCCATCGTTCAGGTCCATGGCAGGGTCAGATGGGACAGCACTGATCTGGCTGGAGCTGTGGCTCAAGATGTCCTCCTCGTCCCCATCGGTGGCAGCGCTTGTCAAGTCACAGCCGGTCAGATCCACTGAGTCTGGCTGCAGCGTATGCTGTGACCGGGGCTGTTCGGTGATGATGTCGTGACCCACAGAGTCGGCGGCTGAGCTAGCAGAGCCAGGAGTGGAGAGCCCTGAAGAGGCAGCCAGTTCACCACCAATTTCACCCTTCACTGAGGCTGAAGACAAAGAAACACTCATTCCTCAATGGGAGGGAAAAACCTTCAATAGAGAATCAAATGTTTGCAAAATACCCCCAAATGCACTGTCGCCAAATGTTTTAACTGCAAAAAATCCTGACATACAGTGAAAATATGAACAACGAAATTTCAAAAGCAAGACAAAGGGGCATCCTTCAAACATTACTAAAACTGCCTTTTCCTGTATTATTTATTTACCTTTTACTATATTATTACATATTAATAAAATAAGGATCATCAGCAGGTATTTTTTAAATAATATGAATATTCTCAAAAGGTATTTCACTGCAAAAACTGAAGTATGGCCAGTAACATTACTGGTTCTTAAGCAACTGCTCTAGCCTTAGTTTGGAGCCACAGAGAGAGACTGCTGCAAATCACAGGCAGCCCGCTCTGGGGCCCGGCTGGGCGCTCACAAATGCCCGGGTGCTCGAGGCAGCAGTGCTCAAATGACAGTAAATTCACCGTCTCTTTGAGGTGGGCTTCCTTCTTCCAAGACCCTATTCAAGACCTCTAAGCCAGTCCTGTTCTCCTGTAGCATAAATTTGCACCACATTTTCCTAGTCTAGTTTTTAAATTCCCATTTAAAAACAAAAAACACTACATACAAACCATTTAACAAAAAGATCAACATTAAGCTGTTAGCAACGGTCACTCCTGGAGGCCACTGGGTCAGTGAGCACTTGAGCTTTATAATGTTCTGGATTGATGTAATTTTTTTGTTGTTTTAAATTTTGCTATTTTTGTAATCAGGAAAAAATCAATTTCTAGTTTGTAAAATAAAGAAATAAATAATCGCCACTGGAATTATTCAGAATTTCCTTCCAAAATATTTTAGCCTCATTTTCAGTTATCTAAAAATATTCTTTTCAACCAGATTATACAACCCAAACCACCCTCCTTTAATCCATTTATTAATATCTTACTCAATACTCATCTTTTATAAGGTGACTAGAGAATCTAATTAGGTAACTATCTGTAAACAAGCATAGATTCTTTCAAGTTAAATTATCCACGACAATTTTTAACCCCATTCTCCCCATCACAACCCATCCAATCATGAGACACTTTACCCACCATCCCCTAGTCAAAAAGACTTATGTGCAGGGAATATAAACCTAATTTTAAAACAGTCCAAACTAAGGAAAACAGCAAATATTTGATGCAAGAAAAGACACACCTGTTTCAAAGTAAACATTATAAAAGAAGCCTGGATTATCCACCATTTGAGCAAGCTGGCTTCACCGCTACCCGCCAGGAGGTGCATCCACTGAGGTGCAGGGGAGGGGGAGAGGAGGCCAGTGGAGAGGAGGAAGGTGGATACCACCGACACTCCTGAGAGCTACCTGCAAAGGCTGGGCTACTGCTGTCAGATCTTGACTCAGGGTCCTCCTCCAAGGCTGCTGCTTCTCCAAAGAGCACTTTCCCTAGGAAATGATGGCAGCGAGATTCCCTTAAGCTTGCTAAAAGGAAGGACTTTGAAAATCAAATAAATGCACATTCTAAGCAGAAAATCATAAGCATATTTAACTCACCCCCCATACAGTTTATCATTATATGTTAAGCATTTTTACACCTCTAGGGTGCTAAACACAAAGAATGCAGCGATATTGTATTTAGAGTATTACTAAAATCAATAAACCTATATGGAAAAAAGATTAAAAGCAATGATTCTCAAACTGTATCACAAAGTATTTTAATAATACATATTTATTGATTTAGATTACTATTAATATTAAATAATTTATATTACTATTTAATCTTAAAAATGGTGAGTTATGGCTGGAACTAAGTCTATTAGCCCTTGGGCTATTCATGTCACATCTCCAATGACACCTCAGAATTTATATATAAAATTTTTATATCTAAAGATCACTTTTATTTTTTTATCTTTTAATTTTCTAGATTTTATGGCTGACAATCAGAACTCAAGCACTGTATGATCTAAGAGAATGGAATAATATTTCATCTTCTGCCAAGTTCCAAAAATATATTTTATAGTTCCTGGTTTCCAAATTATATTAATAAGAAAAAGAGAAAAGTCTTAACATGATTTAACTGGACTCATTAAATCGTTATGTCACATACAAATGTCATTAAATGACACTATCAAAATAATTATTGGCAATTTCTAACTTCTCTGCTCTTCAAAGAATAGGTCATAGGTGTACTAACTTCCATAAATCTACACTGATGTGACATTAAAGGCAAAAAAAGAAAAAGAAAAGGAAACCCAAAATCTAGATGAAACCAACATAGTGATTTGGCTTATCTACTAAATAATAGGGTCCTTTACTACAGAAAAAGTGATTTACCTTGAGAAAACAAATAAAATTCCAACCTGTAAATTCATGTGTTAATGAAAGCAGTCTCCTTCTTGCAATTAGTGGTTTGCAAATCGGTTCCACGGAGCCCTCCCCAAGGGAGGGCAAGGGCCAGCTGCTGCCAGAGAAGGGACCCCAGGCCACCACTCCCCTCACCCTGACCCTGATCCTACATCCAACAACTCTGCTTTTATCTCTCTTATATAGTGGCAGATTCCACTTGAAAAAAAGAATTTTGCAGCTACAACAAAAAAGTTTGAAAACCACAGCTCTAAATGAGAAAATAAAGAAAAAAAAAAAAAAACCACTGGAAAAATAAAAAAGAGATTGAGGATATCTCCCATGTCCTAGCTAGAAGATGACAAAACAAATCATCTTAACCATATGAATCAGTCATCTTTTTCATCATCACTGGGAAAAGCAACTAAGAAACAAACAAGGCAAGTATCACACTAACTTAGCCACAGGCCTGAAAATCTTTCCTAATTTGAGAAGAGAGAGACTAACTTTCCCTTGAATCCTTTTGGCTTTCAAACAATCGCAGTGTTTCACCAAAATCTCAAACTTGGTCAAGTATCCCACACTACGATGGCCCAAAAATTATTGATTACAAGTTCTTCCAGGAAACGTTTACTTAATTCAGTCAAGGCTTGAATATTATTCTTGTTAAGACCCCATTCAATACTGCAAATAATATTAAGCTTTAGGCTCTCAATTAAACACTCAAATCATGACACACAAAAAGGATTAGTCTCTTAAGATTCCAAACAGAAAACAACAGCAATTCTTTCCTATGGAAATCTAGACTGGAAAAGAAAATGGTTGGTGTTGCAAAGTGATAATGTGTAAAAAAAAACTATCAGATTATATCAGAAACACTTTAATTTAATTAAAATAAATTAATTGCATCAGAACATTTTGGCACATACAAAGCTAAATATGGCTGAAAAATGATAACCAGGCCCAAATTAACAAAATACTTAAACATTTAACATTATTCCTGACTAATACTAAACAAAATTCATTGGGAAGATAAGTTACCTCCATAAAATATAACACATTCCCTAAAGCAGGAGTAGGCAAACTACAGCTCAGCTGTTTCTGCAAATAGTTTTACTGGAACTTGGCCACATCCATTCACTTACTATTGTCTATGGCTGCCTTCCTGCCACAGGACAAAGCTGAATAGCTGCAAGAGACAGTAAGGCCCACAAGGCTGATACATACAACCATCTGGCCAGTTACAGAAAAACTTTGTTGACCCCTGACCTAAAGCATTAGACATTTAGGACAAAGCAATTCTGATACACAAGCAATTTTTAAAAGCCACCCTACAG
Source organism: Diceros bicornis minor (assembly GCF_020826845.1). NCBI lineage: Eukaryota > Metazoa > Chordata > Mammalia > Perissodactyla > Rhinocerotidae > Diceros > Diceros bicornis. Next base: position 2,452,158 of record NC_080747.1, on the reverse strand, counting down.
AACTATTCAGGCCTAGTTATCAGATTCCAGCAACATGTACACTACATACAATCACTCTGTTGAGAAGAGGTCTAGGCGCAGTCGACTGCATTGCAGAAATGCAAAAAAAGCAGTAGGATTCAACATAAGACTTTGATTTCTAAAATAATCACCTTTTTGTTTTCTTGAAAGGACAGGGCTGCATGAAGAACCCCCTCCAGCTGTAAATCACAGAAAATCACAGATGAAAGCAAGGCAATAAGCTGCTCAAGTTTAGAAGGAATTTGAAAATCTTCAAAAAGCTTGATTCAACTTTAAAACTAGAGAATACGTGAACATATTTCCATAGGCAGTGCTCAAACACCACACTGCAACACTTTAATTTCAAAAACATGAAAATTATGTTAACACTGAAACATAGACTTCTAAAGATACGACCTAAAATGTCAAAAGAACTAAAATAAAGTGCATTTAAGAAGCCAAATTAAAAACATTAGAACTCTCAGATTATCTGGTCAACTGATAATCAAGTATAAATTTTCATTAGAAACAATCACTAGAAATGAGTATTTCCAGCAATTACTTGTAAGGCGTGCATTCCACAGAGAAAGAGATTATCAGTACAAAGGACAGTGGACAGGCATATTAACATTTTCTGTTCATGCTTCAGCCAAACATTTATGTTCAAATGAGGCAGCAATGAGACTTCCAAACTCTCCAGTTTGTCGATGCTTTGAGTAGAGGCCATACCACACACACGCTGCACTCAATCGACCACACACCGCAGGGCCTAGGAGAGGCCTCCTCTTAGCCAGACCCAGGTCTAGAGGCTGTCATTCAGGGATCCCCATCTATTCCAGCTCCCAAAGGGCAACTCCCCGTCAGACAGCGCCCACTGAGGCTGGAAGAAACCCAGTGGTCATTGTGTAGGGCAGCAACCCCTGGCAGGAGCAGGGCCCAATCCTCAAGAGCACAGAGGAGAAGAGCGGATGGTGCAGAGAAGGTGCCGAGAGAGGAGGAAGGGAAGCGGTTTTCTAAAGTCAGTCAGGACAGCAAAAAAGGACCCAGAGGACAGAAAGGAACTCTAAAATCCCTACAAAGACTTGAAAACCCCGTCACTGGCAAAGAGGTCCTCCTAGAAATACTTTTCCTAATGTTCTCATTTCATGAGAGACGAAATGCCATGTGGAGGCAGCCAAGTCACATAGAGTCAGGAGGCCGAGCTTTAAATGTTGGCCTCATTTTGCCACCTAACCTTTCTACACTTAGTCATTCTGTCTGTAGCATAATGTCAGTACCTGCATTGTAAGATCTTGTAAAGAACTGAGACGTAAGTTGCTCAGCACAGTGCTGGGCCCACAATTCAACAGAGTGTACTAGTATTAGTGCAGGGTTAACTGTAAGAATCGGCCTTCCTAATAACCTACCTATAAGTTCCACAATACTCCCGCTACGGCTTCGGCAACGAGGCTCATCTTTAGCCACCGTGAGCCGCCCGAGGCCGCCTGCCGTGGTCAGAGCTTGCAGGAGCTCCGGAGGCGGGGTTCTGAAGAGTTGCTGCAGGAGTTCTAATGCTCCAGTCACCACATTGTGGTCTTGGTGCTGAGTGTAATGCAAGGTCAACTCGTAAACCTAGAAACAGATAAACAAGTGTTATTGGCACAGTTTTTAAAATATGTCCTAGGTTTCACTTTTCTTGTTTTTGATAGTCTTATGTTGGCAAAACTTGTGCCTTAATTTCTTCCCCCTAAAAATGTCTCTATCATTTCTCCCAGCGGGATCATTAGCTTCCATGTTGTTTTCGAAATTCCCATGATTTCTTTCAAATTAACTCCTTAAAAATAAATAGAGCACTTCCACAAAAGTAGAAGCGTGTTAATTAAGATCTCCATCTCCCTAACCAGGTGAGCAGTAAAGCTCGATATACACTGAGAGTGCAGTTAGTCTGACACATATTAATAAGCAAGAAACACTGGTATGAGTGCCACTCAGAAAGCATTGCCAAAAATTTTAAAGGCATTATGTCAAAATTTTATTAGTGCTTTTAATACAACATCATATCATATACACACAACGAATTTATTCTTTTTTCCTTTAATTAGAGTTGCCAGATAAAATATCAGAAGAGCACCAGGTTAAATGCAAATTTCAGATAAACAACAAATAATTTTGTAGTATAACTATGTCCCATGTGATTTGGGGCATACTTACATCACAACATTATTCATGATTTACCTGACATTCAAACTTAATTGGCACCTGGTATTTTTACTTGGTAAGTCGGGCAACCCTTTAATATCATAAAAATAATATACATGTTAAAAAAAAACAGTATAGAAGTATATAAAAAAGACAGTAAAATAATATACATGTTCAAAAAAAACAGTATAGAAGTATATAAAAAAGACAGTAAAAGTCTCAGAGGTAGCTACTTTTAATCATTTGTTTTAGTTCTTCTGATGGTAACCTCCATAACTCTAGATCACAGGTCTCCAGACTGCAGTCCACAGGCCACCTCTGGCCACCACCTGTTTCTGTACACGGAGTTTTCCTGGGACACAGCCACACCTGTGTAGTGTTGGTGGCTGCTTTCCTGCTCCAGCAGAGGAGGTGAGTAGTTGGCCCATTACTACTGCCCTGCTCTAGATCATCAGCTTGATTTCTGAAGCCATCTATATAGAACAAAGGATCTCTTGACTCCTTACTATGTAAAATGAGGAAATCAGTACCCTACACTCCCTTCACTTCATCTGCCTCTTCCCAAATTCTGTTAGCAACATCATTACTTTCATATTATTAAGATTTACAATATTCACATCCTACTGTGAAACTATTTTAAATCTTATGTGCTTTGCCTAGAAGTTGAGCCTAAAAACTGAACAAAGAAAACCAGTATGTACCTTACCATGTGTATATAAACATTATTCAATGCAAAATCTATTAATGTGACTAGACCCAAAAAGAAAGAAATATTCCATTATAACCAGTCCTGTGTCACTTGAAAGAAAATGTCCCAAGGATAATAATTAAATAGATTCTCTGTTATCATAATCTACTACTTGCTTAAAATTATTCTACATTTTAATCTGTTTCATAATTGGATCATAAGTTGCTTTTATAAATCCTCCTGGTTTTCATGGAGCTGCTAATTGCCTTTTATCCCCTCCTTGTTAATATACACACACGCCTTCCCTCTTTCCCAGCTTCTGAATCCTGACATCTGTGGCCGGGAGCTCCCTGAAGCTCCTCTGACCTCCTGTTTCTAATTGGAATGGCATGCTGCACAACAATCATCTTGGAATGGCTTCTACCACATTCCTGGGTTAGGTGCTTTGTTTCTTGAATTTTAGGGCTTCCTTTTTTTTCTAATCTTATTTCTCATTTTGCTGGAATACATCTTCAAATAATTTTTTCAAAAAGCATACATGAAAAGCAAACTGAGTTCTTGCATATCTACAAGTATCTGTTATTTTGCCCATACTGCTTAATAGTTTAGCCAGACCCTGGATTATTTTAAATTCTTTTTAAATATAGTTAGCCAAACTACCGTAGCTGAGTTGAACTTCTTAGTCAAAATAACTTAATTCAGAATGGTTATTAGTCAAAGGAAAATGGATTAAGATATGTTTTAGAGATAATCTTTTCTAGCTTGCTAAATCGACAAGGTGCTATATCATTTAGTCACTTTGGAGAAAAGCCACTACTAAGAAAATCAGTAGTTAATTAAGCACCACATCCCATACCCCTGTACTCCGTCCTCCCAGGATGATTGTTACCCTAGTTTAAAATAGTTCTCGATAGCCCTCCAGCCTTATCTATTACCAGCACTAGCCCTCCAGCCTTATCTATCACCAGCACCCCTGTTAAACTGAGAGAAAGCCTGGAGACCTTTACAGAGTGCTGTGCACTCTCACTCCTTGGGCTTGGCAAAGGTTGTAGTTTCTGTCTATAAAACTCTCCTCCCAATTCCCTGTGCCTGATCAAATCCTCCTCACCCATAAGCATCAGCTCATAACTGAGCCTCCCGAGCACGCCTCCCTGCCCTTTGTCATGCAAGGGGCCCCCACTATGTGCTCCCACAGCACCCTGCAACCCCACCTCACATGCTATTTAGTGAGTGTTTGCTCACTTCTCCCACTAGACCCATGGTCTCTAAACCTTTTTGACTAAGCAGGCTTTTTTTTTAAAACATCAGAAAAAAATTCTGAGTATGCAGTCCCAATACTTATATAATATTTATTTATCTTAAAATATTATGTAAGTACTACTGAACTCAGATATTACGTACATTATAAAATATGCACTAAATCTGAAAAGCCTCTAGCTCCAGTTATCAATTCACAGGAAATACAGAGAACAAAGAAACATGCTAATTTACACAACGGAGAGGCAAGTAATAAATCAGACTGCCAGGAGTTCCACAGGACAGACAAGACAATCTGTCTTCCACACATGAACTCTCAGGGAAAAATAGGGATGGAAGGGAACCATCAGATCAAAGAGACTCCCAATCCTTATCAACCAATCTTACTTGGATACTGATTGCAAAAGAGTAGAGAAAAAACTCGACAATGGATGAGTGGGTATCTGATGTTAAGGAAATGTTCATTTTTTTCAGGTGTGACATTAGCATTGTCATTAAGTTTTAAAAACAAAGGGGCTGGCCTGGTTACACAGTGGTTAAGTTCACGCACTCCGCTTCAGTGGCCTGGGGTTCACAGTTTCGAATCCCAGGCACAGATGTACGCACCACTCATCAAGCCATGTGTGGCAGCGTCCCACATAGAAAATAGAGGAAGATGGTCACAGATGTTAGCTTAGGGCTAATCTTCCTCAGCAAAAAGAGGAGGATTGGCAACAGATGTTAGCTCAGAGCCAATCTTTCTCACCAAAAAACATACCCAAAAAACAAAGAGTCCTCATCTATAGGGATACATACTGAAATACACAGATGAAATAATAGGATGGTTAGGATTTGCTTCAAAATAATACAAAAGAGGGAGAAAGAAGTGGGATTATAAGTGAAACATGATTGGCCTTGAGTTGGTAATTATTGACACAGGTGATAATTACTGAAGGGGGTTCACTAAGCTATTCTGTCTACTTTTATATATGTCTGGAAATCTCCATAATAAAAAGTAAACAAACAAACAAGGTAAGGATGAAATAAACTATGTTTTAAATGTATTTATTACCACTATAATGCCTTTTTTACTCACTAAATCATTGAGTAATGATTTTTTGTGAGGGCAATATACTTAAGAGTCATATCTCATGAGACTGTATCTTGTAAGAGAGCCGAAGGGCAGCTGGCCAGGGTAGAACTGCTGGCCTGACATTTTCTTAGAGCCTACTTCTCAGTTATTTATCATTAACCAGTACTCACAGGTCCTGTCCACGTGCCAGGAAGGATTCTAATAAGCACTTTACAAATAGTACCTAACTCAATGCTTAAATCATCAGTAATATCTTTAATTCATGATTTCTATTCAGAAATCATTTTAAGCCACTTACAATTTTGTACCCTACAAAATCTAGGTGAAGGACACCACTCATAAATCCAGTTGACCCAAATACCTATACACTACAATATCACCAATATACTGAAAGCAGACAACTGAGTCAAGGCACCCCTCTCGAGACAGCGGGTTGTGTGCCTCAACTCCTGTATGTGGCATGTGACCATCCAACTTACAGGAAGGGTAAGGGCTTCAATAGCATCCAGTACATTAAATATGGTATAAACCCTAACATAACATTTTAAGTAAAGTTCACAAAACCCAATTCCTTAAAATGTGGCTACATTGTTACAAGGTTGACGAAATAACCTGGGTGAACATGCTGCACAGAACTGATGTCAACTGCCAATCACATTACAGTCATGCGTCACCTAACGACAGAGATTTGTCCTGAGAAATGCATCGTTAGGCGAGGTCGTCATTGTGCGAACACCAGAGTATCCTCACACAAACCTAGATGGCAGAACCTTCTACACACCTAGGCTACATGGTACTAATCTTACAGGACCGTATATGCGGTCTGTCATTGACCGAAATGTCATTATGCAGCACATGATTGTGCATTAGAATTATTGCAGGGTTTCTCTGTATTGGAAAGAGAGGTTTTAACATTTTGTTCCTCCACCCCAACGGACTGTGTTCCCACCTCCCTGGCTGTGTAGACTAGTACACCAGACCACAGGTTCCGGGGTGGGGGGGGGGGCGGGCAGAAACTGCATCTGAAATGCTCACCATTGTATCCCCAGCACCTGTCCCAGTGCGTAACACACAGTATGTGCTCAATAAATATTTACTGAGCAGATGAACAAATTTCATGAGCCCTGGTTTTAGCAACGAGGTAACAGTGTTCTCTGTGCCAGGCAAGGGTCTAAGGGGTTTCTGTAACACTCTCAGTAACCTTATGAGAGACTACCTTCATTTTACTTGGACATCACTGCCATATGGAGGTCACATAACTAGGGGTCACAATCTAGGACCTGAACCAAGTGTTCCAGCTCTTAACCCTTGGTTTTGCCACTTCTCTTCCAAACTTTTTAATTCACTGAATGTCAGTCTTTTATGTATAGGTACTGAGTAAACCATAGCTCCTACCTGGACAAGCTGCTCTGTTGAGGGAGAGACTTCCATTTCTTTCCGTGTCACCCCAAAGCTGCCTTTCAGGCTCGTGTCCTTGACCTGCTGCTGCAGCAAAGGCACCAAATACCGCAACGTGAGCAGCACCCCAAGAATCAAGAGGGTGGAGTGTTCATCCTCGACAGGAACTAGCAAACCTACACAGGCGGCAACAAGATTTCTTAACATCTGATTCACTGCTTGGAGATTCATGGCTTAATTTCTTAAGAAGAAGCGATCCACAATATGGATCCACATCCATATTACGAGGCTGGCAATGAGGGATAAAGATGGCACAAACATTACTGTGAAAAAATATACAGTGTATCTCATCATTTGGCTGAAATCTAGGAGTAACATTAATGAAAACCTCTAAAACCTTAGCCTAGCAAGGCCCTTTATAGTGGGTTTTATTACATCTGAAAGTCAGGCAGTTCTTTCATATCAAATGTCCATATGCTCCCTTTAGTACTTGCTAATAGTTCCACAATTACCCCAAATACAGAAGAAACTGCTAGCAGACCTACACCCATACAGAGAACGTGCAGAGACCTTCAGGTCTCAGGGACTCACTCAGAGCCACTAAGTACAGCTATGTAGTTTTGCTGCATGGAGGGCCAGGCCCAGGAAGGAGGGTGGGGCTGCACACTGGCCCACATCCACTGCCCAGCTAGCTGTCCTTGGGCATGGCCGTGTCTGCACTTCTGCACAGAGGAGGAGGAGACTCTTCCTAATCCGCACACAGACCCCACATGGGCTTGTGGCAGCCCCAACCCAGTTCCCATTTACCAGTCAGCCAGTGCCAAAGGGCCTGGTCCAGAAGCCAAGGGACTGTCTGATTTTAAAGAATTTCAGAGCATTCAAGTAAATGCTAGAGACTCTACCGCACCATGAAGAAAATCACTAATAGGCCTGCATCTTACCTAAGAGCACATTTAGTAGCCAGCTATAAAAATACTGCGTCCTTCTTGAGTGCTGGCAGATGCTCACTGCCGAGCCAGCCGCTGTCCGCCGAATAGTAGGGGAGCTTGACTTCAGATTCGCTATGAAAGCCTTTAATAGAACCTACAGAAGCAAAAATTCCAGTAGATAGATGATGAAGCTCCTATGAAGCTTATCACGTATTTCAAAAACTTAACTTGCTCCAAATTCTTGTACAGTATAAATTATAAATAATTTGAGACTTTCCTATAGCTGAATGGAAGCATCCAAATTTGGGATATTCCAGAGCAGTGTGCAAATATGTAGTCTATTTTTTTCCTTATAAGCTGCAAGTAGGGACTTGCTCAGCATCCGCGTCCTCTATGCAAGAGTGAAAGCCTTAGCTTCTAGAAAAGGTGTACTCACAGTATGTATTTGGTGACAGGGCCAGTAATGACACTGTGTAGAACAAAGGCAGTAAAAAAAAAAACAACAACAACAAATAATGAAGTCAGGGAGAAAAGAGTATTAGCCAACTACAGCAACGTCCTGGCCTAAGAGACAGCTTGCAACTTAACTGGACTGTGACAGCATACTACTCACAAGTGTTTTCCTAAGAAATTAGAGAATAAGACTTTGTCACTGGACTTCCAGGATAAAGGAGGTGGTGCTATAATTCTAACTATGGCCATTTAAGTCTTAACAAAAATATCGCGAGAATGAAAAGGGGTGACCATCTAGCTGCGTGAGTTTGGTGACTATGTTACTTAAGAACATCCATTTTCCATTATTCTAAACTATGCTCTGAGCAACAATCTGGTTTCAGTCACTGTTTGGCGTGTGCTGAGTATTACTGACCAAGTCAGGGACTTCGTTAGGGGCCACCACTGGAGGTATGACTGTAGGCAAACGAGCAGCAAATTAACAGACTGGTTGGTATCTGACTTATAAATAAGCTTCTCCTTAACAGCTTGGTTAGCATAAATTGGTTCTCAGAGGCTCATCAACTCAGCAAATTTACAGATTAAATCCCTGGAACCAGAGAGGCGAAGGACCAGACCCCCGGCCACAGGACACCCCCAGTGCCTCCAGTTCCTCCCCTGAGACACCACTCAGACAACCCACTCAACTTATCTCTGACAAACTTTTTTAGCTCCAAGAAAAGATACCGGCATCTTAAAGAACTCCTTAAAGTGAAAACACACACATATACATCATTGAAATAGTAAATTAATAGTAGTCAAAACTTATAAGCACAATGAAAGTTAAGCGTTATTATGAAGTCAGCCCCTGGTGAACTTAAAAAGTTTGGAAAAATATACAATAAAATTGAATCTGAGAGCTCGAGGGGGCCTTCTCAGATCCAAATCCCACAATCCCAAGAATGTCTTGTAGAAGGCAGCTGGCAGGAGGTACCTAGAACATGCTTATAAGGTCTTCTCATAATGAGGAATAAGTGTGCTAGATTTTAGGGCAGACAGCTCCACTTCTCAAAACACATGTGACATATTTTTAAGAGTACTTCAAAAGGGAAAAGATGCAAAAATCATTCAACCTTAGAGTCAAGAGCACTTTAGGTGATGGAAATGGAAATTAAAATGTTATGCCAGAACACACTCATCAGAATGGCTAAACTCAAAAGGACTGACAATCCTGACATTAGCGAGGATGCAGAGTTGCTGGACTTCTCACGCACCACTGATGACGGTACGGCCACTTTGGAAAGCTACTTGTCAGTATCGACCAAAGTTGAAATACACATCCTATAACCCAGCAACTCCACTTCCAGGTATCCACAACAGAAAGGTGTACCTGTGCTCCAAAAGACACGTACAAGAATGGACACAGCAGCATCCTTTGCAATAGCCAAAGACTACAAACATTCTAGTGTCCAGCTACAGTAAAACGATGCACTGTGGCATATTCATACAATGGAATGCTATGCAGCTATGAAAACTGCACGAACTGCTAATAAACACAAACACATGAAAAAAATCTCACAAACTTAACATTGAGCAAAAAAAAAAAAAAAAACAGAAAGGAAACATACTATACAGTTCAACATACGTAAAATTTAAAAACAGACTCTCCACGGCATTAGAAGCCAGGTCAGTGATTACCTTTGGGGAGTAAGGGGGGAGCAGTGACAAGGAGAGAGCATGAGGGGCTCCTGGGATGCTGGTAATATTCTATTCTAGACCCGGGTGGTGGTTACAGGGTAAGTTCACTTTGTGATGATTCACTTTATGATGATTCACTTATGATTTATGTACTGTCCTGTACGTCCATTACACGTCAGTAAAATAAAAATCTCGGGAGTCTCAGTTTCTGACAGGTAACTGGAGGATGAGAATACACCAGCGGTTAGGAGACTTCCAATCAAACATGCTGGATTGGACATGTGAAGCTCTGCTACCCAGACACTCCACCAAAATCACGTGTACAAGTTTTAAAAAACATAAGCTTACAAGGACCAAAAGAAGAGGACAGGGACCCAGCAGACTAGAAGTGTCAACCAATTTTGGAAGCTAGAAAGTAAACAAGTGGTAACTGACTCACAGTAACTGAAGTTCACAGGCAAGCTTTTTTTGGGAGATGGGGGAGAACATCTGAAGGCCACCAACAAAAGGCAAGCTCACTCAAACCACAGAACTCCAAGAAAAGCTCAGGCTTGGGAGGCACCAGAGACATCTGAAAGTGGAGTGACTGTAGGTACGAAGCAGCTGCTTGTCTAACTGCTCCTTGTGCAAACTGCCAATCACTGAACCCCCAGTCTCCCCTCCCACCCAGGCAGCCCAGGACATAGGCTTCTCCTGCAAAGACTGGGGGACAATCTCCAGAGATGTTGGCATAGCTGAAGACAGACACGAAGCACAGAGAGAAAACAGAGAAATTAAGAAAAAGTTTGCATTCTAACCAGTAAGGCTGTTAGCCCCTTTCCACCCCAGGGTCCCAGGACAAATGCAACCAGGCTTATGCCCCCAAGCAGGAGAATGGGGAATTTTTCTCTAGGGATACTGACTGGCTCAAGAGGAAAAGACTTACTGATACCGACATTTAAAGATCCACAGTAGAAAAGCAGGCTCACCATCCATCACCTCAGGAAGCTCACCGGGGGACAAACCGTGCCACACATTTGCTTTTAATAAGCTTTTAGGGTCTCATTCAAATGTACATGACAACTGCTGACATAAAAGAGAAAGACCAGAACAAACAGAACAGAGGAAATCAGAAGAAACAGACAACGCAGAGGTCAAAGGAAGTTGTCAAGAAAACATAATCAATATCCTCAGAAAGATTAAGAGTGCATTCATGAAACAAGAAGAGGATGCCAGAAAACAAGAGCATTCTGAACACAAGAAAGAGCTCTTAGAAATTAAAAACACAGCAGCAGGAACAAAAATTCAATAGAAGGGTTTGAGATGGAGATCTAGAACATACAGGGGAAAAAAAAAAGAAAACAGAAATAACAGATAATACAAATGTGCATCAGTCCAGGAAGACCAATATCTAACTAACAAATTTCAGAAAGAGAGAACAGAGAAAAATAAAGAGCGGGAGCTGGTCAAAGAAACATAAGGACATTTCCCAAAACTGAAGGATAGAAGGTTCCAAATTAAAAGGCTACCAGGCACCCAGCACTCCATCCCACACAAAACAATGAAAAGCTTCTAAAGAACAGATTCAGAGGCTAAGGAATCAGGTCTTCTCAAAAACCACCCTGAACACTATAAGACAATGGGGCAAAGCCTTTACATTCCTGAAGATGATTTCCACCCCAGAACTCTATATCCAGCCAAGTGTGAGGGAGGACTAGAAGCATTTTTACAAATGCAAAATCTCAAACAATTTACCTCCTATTCATGCTTTCTCAGGAAGCTATTAGAGGATGTGTTCCATCAAAACAAGGGAGTAAGCCTAGAAAGATAAAGATATGGCATCCAGGAATTAGGCATCCAACAGGAGAGCAGCAAAAGGAATTACCAGGATGACATCAAAGGAAAGTCCTAAGATACAACTGTGCAACCGACCTAAAGAGCATCCTGCCCAGACTGGAGCAGACAGCTGCAGAATTCTAAGACGGATGACTCTGCTGGAGGAAATGGATCCAATAAACTATCTGTCGTGTGGAGAATTGTACTGAGACATTTTACAAAGCTATTGGAAGGTGCAAGAAGACATAAATGGCCAAAGAATAACAAGCAAATGAAAAAGAGGCAATTATTAACTCAAAAAACCCAAAAAGTTGTACAAATAAATATAATCATAGCACAGAACATAACTAGCTGCAACTATTAGGCCTAATAATGTACACACTGAATACTGATATAACTATAGTAAAAAGATGGGAGAAAGGTCAGAGATAAATTCATCTCTTCTATAGTAAAAAAATCAAAAGATCCAAAACTAGCAGTATAAGCATGTTAGTTAGAAACGTGGAGGGAAATAGCAAAAGAAACACTAACACAGGACTGATCCACAAAAAGGAGGAGATCAAGAATCTGTAATACTCAGGGTCACAATTTCTGGACATTATAAACAAAACACTAAAGTGGGTTTAAAGGTTGCTTACTGGGGTGAGAACAAACAGGAAGCCCAGTGGTCCCCGACAGCTGCAGGGCACTCATACCCACAAGGCATTATCAGTGAGCCTTCTCCTACCTGCAGTCCTGAGACAGCTGACTTTTCTCAACTAGGTTAAGAAGTCAATCTACACACCAAAAAGCAATCTGGAAAAATGCCTTTGGAATCTGCATCTATAAACCATCTCCCTATTCAACTTTTCACCCCACAAGAAGAAAGCAGGAAGTGGAAAGAAGCTCTTGGTGTGCTCCAAAATAACTTAAAAGATTTTAATCTAAATTATGAAGCACAACATAACTCAAGAAGTACTCTCAAATGACTGCCTGTCCAAAAACCCTTACTCCCCACAAGACTCTTTCCCATGTTTGTGACTTAAAGTAACAATCATACCTTAATTTCATTGTCGTTTGCAAAATTGCCAAAAGAAGCCATAATTTTGGGTATAGCTGCAGCCAAGGTCTCCTGAACAGATTCCTCAGGTCTCTTGCTTGTTCGAGTTAGGCAAGGCAAAAGGTTTACCAAGTAAGGCCTGCATATGTGAGAGGAACATGAATTAAAATGAATTTAATGAGAAATATAAGCAATTAGTTTAGTACCCATTAGGGAAAAGCCAGTTTTTATATGCTATACAGTTCTTAATGGAAAGTGGACAAACCTCAGCTAAAACAACAGGAGAAATGCAGAAGTTCAAATGTTAGGAGACATTCATACTTTATTTCTCCTATAATCACGGAGGACTCCCAAAAGCTTGTTTTGAAAATTATTTGCAGTAAGTTATAACAGTTATTAAAATACTCATTTTAAATTAGAAAATAATAGATAATATAAGAAAATCCTATTTAAGAAATAAAAGTTAAGAAATGAGAACAAGGCTTTCTTGAAAATAGAGCATTACAAAAAAGTTTTTAAACTGTTCAAACTAAATAAGCCCTTAGAGATAAGACTTGGCCCCTAGACCGAAAAAGCAGAACGTTTAAGACTAGAGAGAAGCGAGTCACAGGACAGAAGCAGAAACCACAAGAATTCCCTAACAAACGCCTGGTGTATGTGGCAGGTGCCCTCTAGTGGCAGAGACAGGCAACAAGCTGGTCTAGACCCGGGACTATGTTACGGAGACTAGGCCAGCCTCCCTAAAGAGATGACATTTTGCCAAGACCTGAGGGAAAAAAATAAACCAGCCATCAAGAGGAAGAGAAACCTGACTTTTAGAAGAAGTAAATTCAGGCCAGTGAGTCAAGAGAAAGTGTCTGAGGTCACAGGGGCCACTGGGGGCAAGATCTCCCTGGGCCTTGGTAAGGAGTCTGGGTTTTACCTGAACAGCTCTGGGAAATGAGTAAGAAGTTTAAGTAAGGGAATGACAAAACCCAATCGTATTTTTTTTTTTTTTTTTTTTGTGAGGAGACCAGCTCTGTGCTAACATCTGCCAATCCTCCTCTTTTTCTGCTGAGGAAGACTGGCCCTGGGCTAACATCCGTGCCCATCTTCCTCCACTTTATATGGGACACCGCCACAGCATGGCTTGCCAAGCAGTGCATCGGTGCGCGCCCGGGATCCGAACCAGCGAACCCCAGGCCGCCACAGTGGAGTGCGTGCACTTAACCACTTGCGCCACCGGGCTGGCCCCCCAATCGTATTTTTTAAAGTCAACTTTGGCTGCTATGTGGAGAAGTCGGGATGTGATGCCTTAGAAAGATTACAAATTTTTCAAAATAGGGATAGTAAAAGAAAAAGCTTATATAAAAGGAAATTTCCTTATTGATTGTATCTCTACAGCCATATAAGATTCTTATTACACTCAAACTCAGTGCAATAAATCACTGTCTCATACTAATACCCAGGGTTTTGGCCATTCCACCAATTCCTCAGGGATAGAGCCAAGGGTCTGTGGATATCAGCACATTTTGCTGGTTAGGAGAGAAGGAAGGAGTTGAAAATTGTGGTCTTTCTTTTGTTTTTCAATCCATTAAGATAGAACTGTTCCAACTAGTCAAAATTTTATTCATAGTTTAACATTCATATTTTTAACCCATGTAATAGACAGAGGCATATTTTTCTATGATTCCTAGAAGCAATAATGAGGTTGGTACTCAACCTTCAACCATCTGACAAGTGTCTTGTCAGCAACTACCACATGCAGACACTGTTATCAGCATTGGGCTGCAGGAGAGGACAGACAAGGAAGACCCCTGCTTTCCTGGGGCACACATCTCCTAAGTCTCTTGGGGGAGGGTGGGATAGAAAATGAACAAGCACACTGATAAAGTGTGCAAGAATACTTCTGAAAGGAATAGGTACAATGAAGGGAAAATAAACAGGACAACATCAACTGCAGTTGGGAGGGGGCAGAGGTAGGCAACTTGAGACAGAGTGGACAGACAGGGAAGACTTCTGAAGAAGTGACATTGGAGCTGAGAGATGTAAAGAATCTCTAAGAGCTGGTCATCCACCAAAAAAATACTAATAATAATCCAGAGTGTACAACTTACCTGCATTTCTGAGGCCGAACCAGGTGAGCCAGCTCAGCAAACCTCCACAGGGCAGCACGCAGGCTCCGAGGAGCACCGTTCTGAGTGGATTTAATGAGCGGTGTGTTACATTTAAAAGTCACGGACACTAGCTACCAAGAGGACTTCATATACACAAAAGCATTTTTTTCATTGTTAATTTCTATTTTCAGAGAAAAGACCACTTAAATGTATAACTACTTTAGAAATTTTAAGGTCTAGTAGATTTCAGTGATAAAGACATAAAAAAATTACCATTTTGAATTCCCATCTCATCTAATAAATAATAAAGAGTAAACTTGTGAAGAAAAGTGAAACAATAAAGTCTACTTTACCAAACAGCATTTCCTTCTAACATTTTTATTTATTAAATAAAAGATAAAATTTCACATATACTGCTCAATACAGTGCAACAGTACCATTTTTTTAATAATGGAAAATAAAGGCCTACCTTTTTAATTTCCTTATAGAGTTCTAACTGTAACCTCGGAAGATTAGAATCCATCAAAGCCTACAACAAAATACAAGAGATACGTTCATGGAAGACACATTCCATTAGCAGTTCTAAACAAAGCTAAAAGGCAACTAAAATTCCAATTTGGGGGCAAAGTAGAATATAACAGCAACTAAACTAAGAACCTATTCATTAAGAAAGGAGCATATATATGCAGAAGTTACTGAATAAACTAGATACAAGGTCATTCACTTGAATAAAAAATACAATCAAAAGAATTTAACTTTTATTACAATCAAATACTACACAACACCAAAATTAAATGGTAGATGGTTCAAATCCACTCTAAAGTTCTTATATTACGGGCCGGCCCTGTGGCTTAGTGGTTGGGTGCGTGCGCTCCGCTGCTGGCGGCCCGGGTTCGGATCCCGGGCGCGCACTGACACACTGCTTCTCCGGCCATGCTGAGGCCGGGTCCCACATACAGCAACTAGAAGGATGTGCAGCTATGACATAGAGCTATCTACTGGGGCTTTGGGGGAAAAAATAAATAAATAAAATTATTTTAAAAAAAATAAATAAATAAATAAATAAAATAAAGTTCTTATATTAAATCTTTAATATTCAATGAGCAAAGGAAGAACCTGAAAGGTTTCCTTCTTCATTAAAGTACATTCTGTTGGATGATCCAACATTAGCAATGCCCTCCAGTCTGCGGTGCCAGGGGAGCGGTGGGTGTACTTATAAGACCAGAGCCCCTTACTCTGGTGTGGGAATACACCTCTCGATGCAGAAGCCCACATCCTTTCTGAAGGTCTGGTCCTCCCTTGATGCACGGATGCTCCTAGCCCCACAGCCTCAGTGACCCTCTGAACCCACTGCCAGCTAGGAGCCTCATGCTCCTCACAGCACATTTCTTGCCCCCTCCTTGCTTACTTATGGGCCAAACCAAAATCAATGGCCCCATGGCCAACTTCAACCCAGTAAGAATGGCTGATGGCAACCACTACCAGCAGCACAAAGTCCATGTTAGACAGGGCTTCTCAAGACAGAAGGGAGAGGAAAGATTTCTATGGCCCACTCTCGCCTGTAGGAACCCTCTCTTCTGAAATCATATTGCCAATGGCTCGTCCACCAAGAAGAGAGGAAAGATATAACCAAGACTCAATCGCAAAGCCCTCTTTCTTTCACGTGATATACAGCCATCTGATGTCTACAAACAAGCTAGTCTTAGTAAAACTCATGTGGGGTCACCTACTGGTTCAGTGAGCTTGAAAATCAAAAGCAGAGTCACACTTTGGGAGGTTCTGAGGTATGATAATATCTCAGAAATTTTTAAATCCTAATTCTGCTGTTTCAGTTTGTACTAAAAATCCTTAATGGAGCAAACCAAAATGGACAAACATATGTTAAAACACTACTTTGCAAATAAAACCAGAAGGCATATCAAAGTTTTATTTCTTTTTATAAACTAATAGCAAACATTTTATAACAAGAGAAAACTAAACCTCAAACGCCTAACAATAGCACAGAATCAGCTCTCACAGTCACTGGGTGATGGTAATATACCATCTGATCCCTCCCTGCTCCTGAACCCAACTCCACACTGAAACAGACACACACGCCCAATCCAGCCCCCGACAGCCCACCTCTGCTTCCTTACTGGCATTCCCAACGCCACCATCCTAGTTCTAGACCCCACTCTCTTCCCTGGACTACTCAGCCTCCTCATGGATTCTCAGCACAAGGGTCTGTCTCCACTCCAAGGCAGGCTACACGTTGTCACCATGTTACTCTCCCGAAATTAAGCACTCCTCTGACCACATCAAAAATCTTCAACAACTCCTCATTCTCTACCAAATAAAGTACAAACCCCTCAACACCTCCCATTCTCTGGTAGCACACCCAGTAACACACACTGGGGCCACCCTCCTCTGTGAGCCTGCAGAGGCTTCCTGGCCCCCCTAGAGGCAGGATGCTGCAGTGGTTAAGAAGGTCCTGAATCTCCTCGCTCCCCTACTAGCCACTGCCTTGAGGAAGCCTTCTCTGCTTCCCTCGGCAGAAATCACCTCAGCCTCCCGACTGCCACGATGTGTTATTGTCAACACCTCTCAGAACTCAGAGTTTATACCACATATTAAGTTATTTCTGTGTAAACATGCTTCCCCACCTGAGACTGTAAAATACTTGAGGGCAGGAGCACGCTGTCATGCTGAATCAGATCCCCAGTACATTTTCCTACATAAATGAAAAGCAAAATGTGCTCCATTTTCTTGGGCCATATAGAGTCTGGTCCTTACCATAAGCATATAAGAATATTCATTAGAAAACTAAAGTCTGGGACCCGACGCCTAAGGGACTATTCCTGTGTTCCTGCCCATCCTTGACACCCTGGCCTAGGGCCATCCACATTCTCCCAAACCAGTCCTTACTCTGCCACAATGAGAGGAAATCTGGCCAGGCCCTGATCCCACTCCCATCCTGCTGAACCTAAGACTAGAGCATTTGAGGAAGCAGAAATCTGAGCAAAGCCAAACCCCATTATGCCCAACTTTAAGCAGAAAGGGGAGGTTAAGCGAGACAGACCTTGTCCTATGTTCAGGGGTATAAGATGAGAAGTTGGAATCTCTGCACTGGGAGACTAGAAACAAAAAAGAGGAAAAAGGAAAGAAGTAGGGAGATGGCCAGGAAGAGAATCCAGGACCTAAAGTTATGACCCAACTCTCAAACATACACAAAGCTATTCTGCCCAGCAGTTTTTGGAAACAGGTCTCTGAAGAAGACAGACTTAAAAATGGAACAATGCCTATGTGTAAGATGACCAACATCAGAGCAGTTTGGGGTCACTTTGTTCTCTCTGCCCTCCTTCATCCCCTTCTTGCCATGAACCAAGGCAACATGTGGTGCTGTCTTGAGGTTTTCTGATTCTAAGGGTCAACATTCAAGAACTGAAGTATCAGAAAAAGCCAAGCCTGGTCCTGCCAATGGGAATAATAAAAGCAACAAGGATATTTAGGCCTGGATAGAAGTAAGTGTAACTGAAAAATATCCACAAATATGCTGCGGGACCCCATGCACATGTGAGTGTCACCAATGGACCACCAGGCCTGGAGAACAAGGTCAAACGGCCACTGGCCATTATAGCATGGTGGGAGGCAGGATGCAAGCAAAAGCATGAAACGCAGGTGGAGGAAGACCAGGTGCCTACCTTGAGATGAAAGACGAATCTCCCAAAGGCTGCTTCTGACTGAGGACGCTAGAGTCCTATGGCCACAGAGAAGCCAGCGTCCTGAGCATGAAAGCACGGCTTGTCAAGAAACGACGTGCTGCCAGATGGGAAGGACTCTTTGAGCAACAAGAGACCACGGAATCCACAGGACAGAAAATGGAGAGCAACCGGTGCTCAATCTCTTTGGGTGAGAATGTAAGAATCTCATTACCAGTAAGAATACTTCTTACCACTTTGGGGACCAGTAAGTGGCCAGGATGATGCCAAGCAGGTCTCAAACATTACTGCATTTGACCCTCACACATGCACATACTCACACACACTACCAAAACCTTGTCTGATTTCCTTTATAGGTAAGGCTCATAGAATTAAATACAGTCCCCAAAGTTGTTCAGCTAGTAGGGGGCAGACGCAAGATTCAAATTCAGGTCTCTTTCACTCCAAAACCTACGTATGCTCTATCTGCCTAGCAATGAGGTCTCAATCTCCTTAAACACAGGAGTAAAGGGGTGATCATCTGCCTGAAGAAGGCTAGACCCACCAAGGAAAAAGGAAGGATAATTTCTTGGCCAATGTAAAATGCAACCACTCTCCAGAGAAAGCCCTTGGGAAGACTCCAAAGAATAATTTTGTTTTTCAAGATCCTAATAAGAAGGGAAATATTCAACTAACCTATGTTAGCTTGGAGTTCTTGGTTCATCTAGGCAAGCAAGTATTACTAGGAAGAGAGCCTTCAAGGAAAATGAAGATGCAGCCTCTTCTCAAAGCCTTATCAAAATTTCAGAGGTGGAACATAAAGCAGTGAGGAAAAATAAGAAAAAGTGGAAAGATTCAATAAATAAGGATCCCTGCAGAGAAGAGAACAAGGTGCATTTTCTCGTTAACCATTATCAAGAAATAGTTTTTGCAGAAAGTGTCAAGAACTATGTCAGAGAACCTTCCTTAGCACTGGTTAGCCTACGGTGGGAACAACATCTAAATTTAGACACGCAATTCAAAAGGCTTGTTCATAAACTCAAAGATGGCCTAGAAGAAGTTGACCAGGATGGGTTGGGGAAGCAAAGTAGGAGAAGGGCAGAAGGAGAAAAACAAGGCTAGCTTTTCAATACATTAAGAATTATGGAAGGACTTGATCCTCAGTGGCAGCAGAAAACAGAAACAGAACAGCAGATGAAAGCTATGGTGATCTCGGGCACAAACTCTACATCAGGAAGCAATAACAGAAGACAGGTGTCCCCTTCTCTCTCCTTACCTCACCTATCATCCAAGTGCCTTTGGCTTTCTGGCTTTACCATCCTTTTCTGGGAACTCTTTTCTCCCTAGTCATGTCACACTAACTCTAGCTAATCTACTACAGAAGTCACATCTTCACCTGCAAATAGTACTGCCTGACCCAGGTCTTAAGAGGAGCAGGGAAAGGAAATGAAGGAAAGGAGGCTAGAGACACCAAAGATGGATTCCATTCACTCATCCCTCTGACTTCTCAGAGCCTTAGGGTCTCTCTGGGCTTCGCCCAATCAAAAGTTGGTGCCTGTAGTAACATTCTCCCCAAGAGCAGCCAGCGGCCACCATCAGTGTTCATCCCTGACCTACACACGGCACAGGCGCAAGGGTAAACACAGCTCCTTTTGATTCAGCAGGTATGGCAAGCACACTGGCAGATACCAGAGGACCTCCAAACCACACACCACAAATGAAAAAAGTGCAGACATCCTAAAGGACTTTGCTACTTAAAACAAAGGAACACTGCATTATGGTTTCTTCTCTGAGCCTATAACAACTACAGCTTGGAGAACACTGTCCACAGGGTTCTTACTTTTATGACTTTGTTGAGGCATTCGTCAGCCACCATCCTGACATCTGACTCCGCGTCATCACTGCATAGCAGAAAAAGTTCCATAGCGATGCCCAGTAGTTTCTGAAATTCTGGAGAATTTCTAAGTAAAAAAAGAAGAGATTGTCACAGCCAAGAGGAGCCTAAGAAGACATGAAAACTAAATGTAATGAGCTATCTGGTATCCAAATGTGATTCTGGAACTGAGAAAGGACATTACATAAAAATTAAGGTTAATAGTATATCAACATTGATTCATTAATTGTGAAAAATGAACCACAGTAATGTAAGATACTAATAAGTGGGATAACTGGATATGAGGTATACGGGAACTCTTTATACTATCTTTGTAATTTTTCTGTATAATCCAAAACTACAGTAGTCCCTCCTTATCCATGGAGGATATGTTCCAAGACCCCCATGATGCCTGAAACTGCAGATGGTCCTGAACTCTATATAGACTATGTTTTTTCCTATACATACCTATCATAAAGTTTAATTTACAAATTGGGCACAGAGATTAACAATAACTAATAATAAAAGAGAATAGTTATAAAAATATACCATAATAAAAGTTACCATAGATCTTAGCAACCTCAGCATACGATTTTTTTCTTTCCTTATTAAGTCAAGAACTTTTACCTTTTCACTTAAAGGAAGCATTTTATGGTTTCTCTTTGGCATATCCGAATTGCCAGCATCACTACTCTCACACATTGGGGTCATTATTAAGTAAAATAAACGTCACTTGATACAAGCACTGTGATACAGCGACAGTCAATCTGATAACCTAGACAGCTACTAAGTGACGAACGGGCAGGTAGCTCATACAGCATGGATCCGCTGGACAAAAGGATGGTTCACGTCCTGAGTGGGACGGAGTGGGACAGGGCAAGATTTCATTGTGCTACTCAGAACGGCATGCAATTTAAAACTTATGAATTGTTTATTTCTGGAATTTTCCATTTAATATCTTCGGACTGTGACTGACCATAGGAAATTTAAACCATAGACAGCGAAACCACGGATAAGGGGAAGACTACTGTATTCTAAAATTTAAAAGTTTATTTAAACAAAAAAGAAGAGCCTGAACTTGCAAGACAAATCTCATCTTTTTTAAGTTTTAATTAAAAAGTCTGAAAAAGACACTGCTTTATGTGTATTTTAACTCAATTAAAAAAAAAAGACACCACTTCAGATACTCAAACCCCAGATAGCCCCCCTGCCAGCAGGTTACTTTTACGAATACTTAAAATATTCTTGGAACCTTGAAAATCAGTATACCAATATAACTCTTACTCATTTTTAATCTTGCTTTCAATACGCTCCAAAGTATAATCATATTTCACTGTAGACTCAACATGATCACAGTCAGGCTCTGTTTTTATTGCTCTATCACAATCTCACAAAAACTGGAGGTGATGCAATATTTGTAAATGATTTTAAATTGAGAGAGCCTGTTTAGACTGACATGATCCAATTGGCTAAACACAGCCAAGATGGAGAGAAGCTGATGGGCCACATACACAGAACTGGTTTCACAGCATTGTGAAATATCGCAAGGCAATAATACCCCTGAATAATGCTGCTATTTTTGAAACATCAAAATCAGATTGCTATTTCATGATCTCAATCTAAAATGCTCTGAAATGGAGGTCTTCCTCAGCCTTCCTCTCCATGTCATAATTCCTACCAATAGTTGGAAGAGCCACGAGCCCAAGAGAAAGCAAAGGACCACACCAGCAATGGTCAACAAATACAAGCAAGAAACAAAGCACGCCACTCTGCAATATTGCAGACCTCATCTACGTGGAGTACAGCTGTGGATAAAGGACTAAGCAGGAAAGGTCCCTGAGATGCTAGCAGAGCATTCAAACACTGCTCAAGGCAGTGCTGTCTACAGAAATATAATGTGAGCTACCTGTATGATTTTAGACTTTCTAATAGACACGTCAAAAATAAAAAGAAACAGGTAAAATTAATTTTAATATTTCATTTAACACAATATATCCAAAATATTATTTCAACATGTAGTCAAAAAGAAATTATTGAGATATATAACAATCTTTTTTACAGCATATCTCAATTCAGACATAAAATTTTCATCAGAAATACTTGATCTGTATTTAGACTTCATAAAATTCACAGTTGAAAAAGTAGGTTCACTTGCACCTAGTAGATAAATAAGTTCTGGATATCTAATGCACAACATAGTGATTACAGTCAACAATACTATATCACAAACTTCAAAGTTACTACGAGACTAGATCTTAACTGTTTTCAACACAAAAAAGAAATGACAATTATGTGACTTGATAAGGTGTTAGCTAATGCTACTGCAGTAATCATACTGCAACATATAAATGTATCAAACTAACACGTTGTACACCTCAAACGTACACTTTATGTCAATTATATCTCAACTTTCAAAAAAGAAAAAAGGTAGGTGTATATACCATTTCCAATCATGCTTAAAAGTTCTCCAATAACTAAACCAAACATTGATTTCTTTAAATTTTAATTTAATAAAATAGATATAAGGCTAATCAGGTTATCTATTTCTTCTTGAGAGAGCTTTAAAAGTTTGTCTTTCAAGAAACTTGTCCATTTCATCTAAGTTGTCAAATTCATTGGCATCAAGTTGTTGACAATATAATCAACCTACACATACAAACTATATATACAACCTATACTGCTATCATCTCCCTCATTCCAGATATCAATAATTTGTGACTTCACTCTTTCTTTCCTGATCAATCTTATTAATTTTACTGATGTTCTCAAAGAACTTGCTTTTGGTTTTATTGATTTTCTATATACTTGTTTTCTGTTTTACTGACTTCCGTTCTTATCTTTATTACGTCCACTCTTCTGCTCAATTTGGGTTTCATTTGCTCTTCTTTTTCAAGGTTCCTAAAGTGAAAGCTGAGGTCATTGATTTGAGACCTTTCTTCTTGTCTAAAATAGGTATGTAGTGCTATAAATTTCCCTTTAATATGGTATAGCAGCATACCAGTTTCGAAATCCTTTGTTTTTATTTTCAATCAATTCAAAATACTTTCAAATTTCCCTTTTGACCTCTTCTTTGACCCATGGGTAATGCGGAAATGTGTTGTTTTCCACATATTTGGGGCTTTTCCAGATTATCTTTCTGTAACAGATTCCAATCTAAATATGTTGAGGTCAGAGAGCATACTTTGTATGATTTGAGTCCTTTTACATTTAGAGACTTGTTTTATGGCCCAGCATACAGTCTATCTTGGCAAACGTCCTGTGAGTACTTCAGAAGAGTGTGTCCTCTGCTGTTCTGGGTGGAGTGTCTACAACTGTCAATCAGGACACGGGGGTATATAGTTTCTCAAGTCTTCTAGATTCAGATTTTCTGTTTACGTGTTCTAGGAATTTTTGAGACAGGCTGTTGAAATCTCTGACGATAACTGTGGATTTGTCTATTTCTCCTTGCAGTTCTATCAGGTTTTGCTTCACGTATTTTTGAAGCTCTGTACTTAGCTACATCAACATGCAGGATTGTTACGTCCATTGATGAACTGATGCCTTTATCATTATGAAATGACCGTCCTATTCCTGGCAATAGCCTTTGATTAGAAATCCATTTTGTCTGATATTAGCATAACCAATCTAGCATTCATCTCATTAGCGTTAGCACGGCGAACTTCTTTCCATTCTTTTACTTTTAACCTATTTGTGCCTTCATACTTAAGATGGGTTTCTTGTAGGCAGCATAGACTGGGTCCTGCTTTTTCATCCAATCTGAAGACTCTTTTACATTTGATGTCATTACTGATATAACTATTTTTTTAAATCTACCATTGTACTATTTCTTTCCTATTTGTCCTACATGCTCTTTATTTGCCTTTTTCCCTATTTCTACCTTCTTTTGGGTTGAGTATTTTTATGATTCCATTTTATCTCCTTTTTGGTTTATTAGCTATAACTTGTGCTTTTAATTGTTGCTTTATTCCTTATAGTATATATCTTTAATTTATCACAATCTACCGATATTATACCACTTCACATATAGCATAAGAAACTAACAACAGTATTGTATTAGTCTCCTGTGGCTGCATAACAATTTACTAGAAACTGGGTGGCTTAAAAACACAGTAATTTATTCTCTCACAGTCATGGAGGCCAGAAGTCCAAAATCAGTGTCGCTGAGACAAAATCAAGGTATTGGCAGTACTGTGCTCCCTCCAGAGACTCTAAGGGAGAACGGCTCCTCGCCTCCTCCAGCTCTGATTACTGCCAGCATTCCTTGGCTTGTGGTCGCATCACTCCAATCTTCAAGGCCAGCCATCTTCAAATCTGTCTTTGTTCCATCTTCACATCACCTCCTCTATGTATGTGTGCATAAAATCCCCCTCTGCCTCCCTTTTATAAGGATACATGTGACTTCATTTAGGGTCCTCCTGCATAACCCAGGATAATCTATCTCAAGATCCTTAACTTAATCACATCTGTAAAGACCCCTTTACCTTAGAAAGTAACATTTACACAGGATTCCAGGGATTAGGACCTGATATCTGCGGGGAGGAAGCATTATTCTGCCTACCACAAGTATATTTCCATTTCTGCTCTTGGTGCCTTCATGCTATTATTGTCATACATTTTACTTCTACATGTTATAAACCCCAATATACACTGTTACTATTTTTTCTGTAAATAACCAATTAAATTTTTAAAAGATTAAAAATAAGGGGGAAAGTCTTACACTTACCCACTCTAGTAACCATTTCCATAGCTCTCCGATCCTTTGTGTAGATCCAGATTTCTATCTGGTGTCATTTCCCTCCTACCCAAAACACTTTCTTTAATGTTTCTTAAGGTGGTTGCCCGCTGAACACAAATTATTTCAGCCTGTGTAGGTCTGAAAAAGTCTTTATTTCACCTTTGTTTTTGAGAGAGAGATTTTTACCAGGTATAGAATTCTAGGGTTTGTTTCCTTTCAGTGCTTCACAGATGGTGTTCCACCGACTTCTGGCATACACTGTTTCCAATGAAACATCCACTGTCACTCTTATCTTTGTTCAACTTAGGTCTTTTTTATGTCTTATCTCAACATATTCAATCTTTTCTCTAGCTCCTCAAACACATGAAATGCAGTTATAGTAACTGTTTTAATGTTTCTGTGAACAAATTTTGCCACATGTGCAACTTCGGGGTCAGCTTCAGCTGATTTCTCTCACTATGAATCATATTTTCCTGCTTCTTTGCATTCCTGATAATTTTTGACTGGATGCCAGACCTTGTAACTTTTATCTTATTGGGTGCTATATACTTTTGAATTCCTATAAATATTCTTGAACTTTGCTCTGGGATGCAATTATGTTACTTTGAAAGAGTATGATCACCTTGCATTTTGCTTTTAAGCTTTATTATGCAGGATCAGAATAACATCTTATTCTACGGCTAAGTCAGGCCTATTGTTAAGGCAAACCCTTCTGAGTACTCCACCCAACGCCCCATGAAGGATGAGGTTCCCACTCCGGCTGGTGTGAATAGCAGCTCTTCTAGGGTCGTTTCCCAACAAGTATGTGTGTATCAATACTCAGTTAAGACTTGAGGGCCACTCTGCACGTCTCCAGAGATCGCCTTGTGCAGCTCTCTCCTCTCCAGGTACCCACCATGGGCTCTAGCAACCATGGTCTCTTGGGGCTATCAGCTGTGTCTCCTCAACTCAGCAACCACTGGGCTCTGCCTGGGTTTCCCCTCCTCATGTCGTGGCCAAGAAACTCCCTCCAGGCAGTAATCTGGGGAAATTATAGGGCTCCCACATTAGTTTTCCATTTTTCCAGGATTGCTATTGTTCTTTTCCTGATGCCCAGTGCCTTGAAAACCACTGTTATATGTATTTTAACCTTTAAGTGAAAAGGTGAAAGTTCTCAACTTAAATAAGAAAAAAAAATTGTATGCTGAGGTTACTAAGACCTATGATAGGTATGAAGCTTCTATCCATGAAATCGTGAAGAAGGAAAAAGAAATTCATGCTAGTTTTGCTGTCGCACCACAAACTGCAAAAGTTACACCCACAGTGCGCGGTAAGTGCTTAGTATGGGAAAAAACATAGTATATATAGGATCCGGTACTATCCGCAGTTTCTGACACCCACTGGTGGTCTTGGAACATATTCCCATCAGATAAAGGGGAACTACTGTACTGATGTAAAAACTATTAACAGCTACTATTTTGATTTAAGATGGCAAACTGAACCACAAATCAATCTTAAGATATCTCAACATACTTTACTAATATGTGAATCTAAGCCATAACATTCCATCAAGTCCATTGAGAATTACCAAGAAACAAAATAAGTATAAAGCATGAAGACTCAGACTGGAAAAGATCTTGTTTTCTGGATACATAAGCTTTCAAAATGAAAAGCTATTCCTTGAGACATGGATGGTGAAGATCAGATGAACGGAGCTGTGCTACAGCATAGGGCACCAAATGTCTGTCAGGTACTTATAGTCATTTCACACAAAAGTAGTGATACTTTATAGGACAATGTACATCACAACAGATGTATTTCTTGCTTTCAGGTAGCTCATGAATCCATCTATGTAGTTCTTTGCAGTGTTTCACGTGTATCACTTGATCCCACAAGAACCCCACAAAATGGGGTTTACATTTCATAATTGAGGCAACAGAGGCCCCAAGAAGTTAAACTTATCTAAAATCACCTGGCTTTAAAGGAGTAGAGATGGAATCCAAACTTTTTTTCCTACTTTTACCATAGTATTGTTTTCTACAATAGCATGTTAACTTAGAATTTTTATATTTTTATTTTCAGCACATATATTCTCATGTTTTTCATTTTCTTCCCACAACATTTCTACAAATTAGATAGAAAGAAATCATGCACATTTCACATATGATGGAAGGAGTTCAATTAAAATGAAATATTATATGTGGAATCACTTTGAAAGTATAAAATACAAATGCAAGGTGCCATTAAAAATAAGTGGATCACCAAGTTTCTATCAGTACTAAAATCAAGATTATTATTCTCGGGCTGGCCCCGTGGCTTAGCGGTTAAGTGTGCGCGCTCCGCTGCTGGCGGCCCGGGTTCGGATCCCAGGCGCGCACCGATGCACCGCTTCTCTGGTCATGCTGAGGCCGCGTCTCACATACAGCAACTAGAAGGATGTGCAGCTATGACATACAACTATCTGCTGGGGCTTTGGAAGGAAAATAAATAAATAAATAATTAAAAAAAAAAAAAAAAGATTATTATTCTCAGGGCTTTTCTGAACAGATTATAAAGAGTTCTTTCCAGCTTCCAGCAGAAGAATAGCATGAATTATTTATTCCAAGAGAGAAATGCAAGGAGCGAAGTATTTCACATATGCCCATCTGCGTAACAGAATTGAGAAATCAGGTACATCTGTCTCCTACTCAGCCGTTATAAACAGGCCTAAAATATTTACCATCCACAGCTACTACTAGGAACAATGGTCAGAAAGACAGACAGTCAAAAGTGAGGAAAATTAGCAAAGAAGCTAAAAAAGAAGGTGCCATTAGTTCACCCAGAAGAAAGATGACCAAGGGAAGCAGACTTACAGTCAACTGCCCACGACCCCACTAACCCCAGAGCCCAGAGGAGCTGTGGCACGGGCACTCCTACAGGGTGAAAAGACAGCTGCACGGAGCCAAAGAAAAGGGAATATGAGAGACAACAACTGGACAGGCTCAGGTTGTTCCAATTACTACAATCATGTACGAATAACAAACAAAAGATGATTTTTAAATGATTATAGTTACCAAGAGTGCTAATTAAATATAAACATGTTGTTCAATTAACATGATGGTTACAACTGTCTTATGTAAGATTACAAAAAGGAAACATTACTCATTATAGTGTCCTTGATACATACAGCCAGAAGTATGGGAAAAGGGTCATTTAAAGGTTTTAAGACAACTGAGGAGGGCCAGCCCCGTGGCTTAGCGGTTAAGTGTGCGCGCTCCACTACTGGTGGCCCGGGTTCGGATCCCGGGCGCGCACTGATGCACCGCTTGTCCGGCCATGCTGAGGCCGCGTCCCACGTACAGCAACTGGAAGGATGTGCAACTATGACGTACAACTATCTACTGGGGCTTTGGGGGGGTGGGGAGGAAGGAGGAGGATTGGCAGTAGATGTTAGCTCAGAGCCGGTCTTCCTCAGCAAAAAGGAGGATTAGCATGGATGTTAGATCAGGGCTGATCTTCCTCACAAAAAAAAAAAAAAAAAGACGACAACTGAGGAGACAAAGAACATTCTAGCCCATTAAGAATGAAAATAACAGGGGCCGGCCCAGTGGCACAAGTGGTTAAGTGTGCGCGCTCCGCTGCGGTGGCCCGGGGTTTGCTGGTTCGGATCCCAGGTGCGCACTGATGCACTACTTGTCAAGCCGTGCTGTGGCGGCGGTCCATATAAAGTGGAGGAAGATGGGCACGGATGTTAGCCCAGGGCAAGTCTTCCTCAGCAAAAAGAGGAGGATTGGCAGATGTTAGCTCAGGGCTGATCTTCCTCAAAAAAAAAAAAAAATGAATGAAAATAATCAAGTTTTTATTTTCACTAGAAAGTTCAAAGTGCAGTTACCTGAGAGACTGTGCCACTATGTTTTCACATATCGTCAGACAGTGATTCACACGGTCTTTCTTGGTGGCTGAGAGTTCTTTCTTTCTAAAAGAAAAAAAAAGAAGGAAAGGAAGTGAACATGTGCTGAATTATCCACTCCATTTATTTCTACACATCATTCATTCATTCAATAAGCACTTCTTGACTACTAGGAATAAACCATACACTCTGTGCTGGGGGGAAGGGTGGGGCTCAGGTCAGGGAGGCGCAGATGAGCTCAACCAAGGGTTTCCTAAACTACACTGCTCCATAGAAAAGTCAGATGATGTTACTAAAGCACCTTATTCTTCCCATTTTAGAGAGGAGAAATCACAGTGCAAACAGTGACCTGCCCAAGATCACACGATGGAGGGGGTACGCAATTCAATGAAATACATAATGTAACACATACTCCATATACCCACCTGTCTCCACTTCTCAAAATCACATTGTTAATTGACTGCAGTTAGCACACCACACAGACTACATGCTGTTGATTAGGTATAAAATAAAGTATAGACAATGGCTAATCACTTCTATATCCCCAAATAGCTAGAAATAAGCCTCCTGCTCAGAGCCTTTCTCAAAAGCCTCCTACTAAGACTTCTCAGCCAAACAAAAGGAGATAAATAGCCTGGTCAGGAAGATCAGATTAAAGATACTTGCTTCCCACCCAAACCTATAGCTTCAGATGTCTTCAGGGTAGGCACCATCGAAATAACGTAGAGAGGGATGCCAAGAGGAAGCCAAAAAAACAAAGCAGGCTTAAGAACTACACCCAAAAAAGAACATGACTGTGGTTGTTACCAGTACATAATACCAACTGGAAACAACTAACCTCAAGACTACCAAGTTTTTGAGTGAATTCTCTTACCAAAGAAATTAAAAAAAAAAAAAAAAAAAAAAAAAATCTAACCTATAAACACCTGTGACTATTTAATCCCTAATGCAACCTAGCCACTCCCCCCAAATTCAGACCCTGGCTCCAAAAAGTGCACCTGAAGGAACAGGCTATCACAACTGTGCAAATCCAATGAAGACATACTCTCCAAAAGGCACCTCAGATGTGGCCAGGGCAGAAAACTGGCAAGGAAGAACCTCCAAAGGGGGAAGTCAGCGGCCAAGAAGAACAGACAAGGGATCCCAAGCAGACAAAAGAACCAGGGCCTGAGTGAGAAGCCTAGTCCATGGCAAGTGGAGAGGGGCTTCCTGATGACTGTCCAGTAAGAGCCCATCATTCTGTGGGCTGGTGAATGTGTGCTCCCCCAACCCCAGGCTCTTTCCTCAATGGGACTTTTACTAACAAGTTATATTGCACACTACTAGTCATCCACTAAAATGCCATTCTTCCCCTCTCGGACACATGCTTGCTGGTTAGAAGTTCCATTGCCTAGCCTCCCTGCAGCTAGGGACAGACACACAACTTAGCACTCAGATGAAATGGGAACGGCAGTGGTATATGGACTGGCTGCCTTGCTGGCTCACCCTGGGTATCTCCCCTTTTAGTTCCCTCCAGTTGGAACAAACACACCCAACACCCAGTTTTTGATTACACAGATAAAGACAACAAGAAGGCTGCAGAGCAACAGGATGAAAGGAGCCTGGGTCCCAAGTGACCACAAGAAGCAGAGATCCCCCACTCCCATCCTGATGAGTCACCGACTTCAAAAGTGCTATGACTGAAACAACCCATATGTCCTTCACCTGGTGGATGGATAAACAAACTGCTATAGCCAGACATAGGGTTTCAGTGAGCATATCTCTCAGTAGAGCCACCAGGGTACCAAAAGAGAGCAGAGTCAACACTTCACACTAATTACCCACATGCCTGATGGAACATTTATCTATCCTCTCAGAAGTGACAGATACAAATAGGAGTTTTAAAAAGAACTTTGTCTCTTTCCTCCTATATGGGATAAACCAAAAGAATACAGTTAGCCATAAACAATACTCACTGCCTTATTTCATTAAGATCTATTTGTGCTGTTCCCATGCCAGAACTTGAGCAAAAGTTTATGAAACAAAGACTGTCAAAGACAGAATATCAATCTCAACCCAAGGAAATAAAAATACATTCTTCTGTGGTCTGTTTCGGTCTAGCTCCTCCTCTGAGCTCCTGGTGGGGAAAGCCTGTCTTATTCACAGGGCCCCTTCCCCAGGCCCTGCCCACAGCACCTCTATCGCACTTAGGGAACAGTTGTTCCCGCAATTACCTCCCCAGGGATGACAGACTAAGAGCAAGGACTGTAGCGTACCTCTATTATTAGCATTCAGCACAACACCTACACTTGACAGTGCTTCATAGCCGATAAAGGAATGGATAAATAAATGTTTTCTGTAGGGGAACAGGCCAAATACACATTAAAACTGACTGAAAAGTTCTTGAGTCAGTCTCACAAATAGAATTCAGAAGATAAACATTACTTTAAACCTGAGTTTCTAGAACCAAGAAATGAAATAAAAGTAGAAACAGCAAAGCTTAAAAAAGAAAATTGTGGAGCAATCCTCACCAACATACTTGAACTCAAACACTATGTGGGAATTCCAGCCATAGCCTGTGGAATCCCTCCAGCTATAATCAAGACAATCAATCACAGGTCTTTTAACAGCACCTTCGATAACTCTTACTCTCAAGACTTTACTATCAAAAAGAGGACAGTATACTTTCTATAACAGGCAGCACATACTTTAAGCTTCTCTTCTTACCTCATTCACAATCATCCAGCAATCCAAATCCTTTTGAGGAAAAAAAAATCTGCCAAAATATATTTAAATTTTAATCCTTTCCACAATCAATAGATAGCCCTAGCATTACAAAATTCTGCAGGTAGACAGACAGTCAATGTCTTCAATGGTTGTTAGTCTTACTATTAAAATTCAAACAATAATTAGTAAGTACCTATTTTGTATGAGAAGCATAACAACAAACCACCTGATTGCTACCAAAATACTTTGGTTTTGCTCCACTTTTCTTAAACCCACTGTTATTTCTAACATGGCTAAACGTGTGTAATTGACATTATCATTAAAGAACTACACAATTTTACTACGTCAGAGTCAAACTCTAAAAATACCAGCTTAAATACGAGGGCAAGTGTAACCAAAATCTTGTAAAAACTATCCCCTCTTTATCACACTGAAGAATACCCACGTTTTCAAGTGCGAGCATCAGACTTGACCCTCAGACACCCCAAGGAAGAGACATTAACCAAAACTATCAGAAAATTTTTAAAAAAACAAAAACCTTCCAGTACTACCCACTCAAAGATGTTAAGGGCAGCAACGTAATTAGTAAGTAAAACAAGCCACTACTAGCCAGCGTCAACCTCCAAACCTGGTTTAACAAGGTCCACTACAATCTGGCCTCAGGCTACTTTCCACCTTCCATCTTTGGTCAGTATTTCTGAACCTTCAGAGAACTCTGGTCACTTGAAATAACTCAGTTGTTTTGGTCATGCATCTTCAAACTCAGTTCTTATACGTTCTATGGTCCATGCTTGAAATACCTCCTTTCTATCTTATTTCGTCCAGTAAGCAAACTTGGAAGTTTAAAAAAACTACACCCATTTCATTTCCCCATGGAATTTAACTAGACTGATGAACTGATAAGTCAGACTGACTTGTTCTACATGAAAAGTGAGGATGGAAATTAAGGTGACAATGGAGCCGCCCTGCGCTGGGCAGGAACTGGACCAACAGAGTGAGAACAGTCCTGACTCTTCACGTGTTTTTTGGTAAACGCAGTCATTTTAAGTTCACCTTCAAAATGAAAACAAACCTCAGTCGCCCCCTCTAGTTGTGCAATGAAGCAATTAGCATGTAAACACACATTTGTAAGGAGGATCACATAAACATCAAGGACTCCACAGCAGATTACATTCACGTTAAAACAACTATCAAAGAACTAATTCTAAAAATAGGAACTCAAGCCCTCTCATCTCAATTCTTGTTTTTAGAATTACGCTATTTTAAGACTATGCATGAAAAACGTGATTCCAGGTTGAGGGTGGGCAAGGGAGAGGCTTGGACTACCCAGAGAATTGAAAACAATCTTGCACTTGTCTTGCTAATCGTACTTATAAGCACTTTCATGCACACATTTCAAGTCGGTGCCTGTACACCCACAGTGAGTAGACCTGAGGTCTAGAGGCTGTATGGCCTGTAGGAGCAGGGCTGGAAGCAGCCAGGCAGGGATCCAGGTCCTCTGATTCCTCATCAGCTACTCTTGAACTTTTGCCAAGTACTAGACTAATGTGAGAGTATTCCTAGAAAATTAGGACTCTTTCAGAAAAATTTTTTAAGAAGAAATGGGACACCAAGTGTCATTTTGGAATTATGTTTCATACATAATTTAAAAATAAAAGTGCTGCTTGATTAGGGGAACCAAAGCCTAATATTGCCCCACATTATAGTCTATATCATAGAAAAGGAAAGCCTTTCTCACTAGTGATCTAACTGAATACAGTCACAACTACTAAAAGAAAAAGATGCAATCCACAAACCAATCTGATACGCTACGTGCACAAAGTCTGACACAAAAGGCCTCATGTTGTATGATTCCATTCATAAGAAATGTCAGAATAGGCAAATCCATAGAGACAGAAGCAGATGAGCGGTTGCCAGGGGGTAGGGGAGGGAAAATAGGAAGTGACTGCTAATGGGGAGGGGTTTCTTTCTTTCTAGGGTGATGAAACGTTCTGGAAATTAGATAGTGGTGATCGTTGCACAACCTTGTGATATACTGTACACTTTGAAACAGTGAATTTTATGACATGTGAATCATAATCTCAATTTCTTAAAAATCTGTCTGCAAATCCTGCCAGCTCTTCCTCCAAAGAGATGGCGAGTCTGACCACTTCTCAGCACCACCACTGGGCTGCTCCCAGCCGGGCACAAGCCCCCGGCACCTCTAGCTTTGATTACTTCACTACCTCCCAACTGTCTCCCTCTTTCATTTATGCTCCCTGTCCACCAGGGCAGACTTTTTTTTTTTCAATTGAAGTTTTTATTGAGATAATTGTGGATTCACAGGCAATTGTAAGAAATAATAGAGATCCAGTGTATACTTCACCCAGTTTCCCACAATAGAGACATTTTGCAAAACTATAGTATAATATCATAACCAGAACACTGACACTGACACAATCCACTGATCTTATTTAGATTTCCAGTTTTACTTTTACTCATCTGTGCGTGTCTGTGCGCGGTGCGCCCGGGATTTAGTTCTATACAATTGTATCAGATGTGTAAGTTTGTGTATCCAACACCAAAGTCAAGATACAGAACACTTCCATCACCATGAGGATCCCTGTCATAGCACACTCAGAACCACCCTATCTCCTTCCTCCCCGCTCTCCAGACCCCCACCCACCACCCTGTCCCTAACCCTGGCAACCACTCATCTATTCTCCATTCCTAAAACTGTGTCATTTCAGAAATGTTATATAAATAGAATCACACAGTAGGTAACCTTTTGGGATTGACTGTTTACACTAGCATAATTTCTCTGAGATTCATCTAAGTTGTGCATGTATCAGGAGTTTGTTCCTTTTTATTGCTGAGTTGTTTAACCTTTCATTTAACCTGTTATTAATGTAACCTGCTGAAGGACATCTAAGCTGATTCCAGTTTCCAGCTATTATGAACAAAGCTGCTACAAACACTTGCATACAGGTTTCTATGTGAACATAAGTTCTCATTTCTCTGGGATAAATGCCCAGGCGAGCGACTGCCAGGTCATATAGTAATTGTACGTTCACTTCTATAAGCAACTGCCAAACTGTTTCCCAGAGTAGCCGGACCATTTCATAGTCCCACCAGCAACGATTAAGTGACCCAGTTTCATCTGCACCAGCACTTCGTGTTGTCAAAGTCATCTTTTAGAAACATAAATTAGATCACTTGTTTGACCACACAAGTGTGCACCTGGTCAGAGTAAATTCCAAAGTCCTTAGATTGGGTACAGGCCCCACAGGGTTGACCCTCGTCTCTGATCTCCCACCCCTCTAACCTCATCTCCTATTTCTGGCTTTCATTTTGCTTCAGCCACTGGCCTCCTTATTATTCCTCAAATATGGAAAGCACTCCTGCTTTTCTGTTCCCTCTACCTGGACCTCTTTTCTTCCAGATATCACTATGGCTTGCTCCCTCCGTTCCAGTGTCATCTTCTCAGCACACTTCACACCCTAAATAAAATTGCACATGCCCTCTCCTCCTTATTCTGCTTTGTTTTTCCCCCTAGTATTTATCACCATTGTCTTGCTCACTCCTGTAATGCCAGCGCCCAGGGCCTGGCACACAATAGGCACTTGGTCAAAAGGAATCTTTCCAGGTCATCGAGTCCAATCCCCACTAAAGCCCCCATTCCCAGTAGCTGGGAGCTCTTAATGCCACCGCAGCTCACTTGTCAGTGTTACAGCCTACTCTGCAGCTACACAAATGCTCAAGGGCCCTAGGTAGAGAAGTTATACAGACTGCCTCAGCTACACCTGGACATATATAAGCAACATAAGTCTTCCCTCCCAAATGCTGACAGCATTACCGACCACAACAAAGGCAAGGCCTGAGCATCTACAGTGGAGCTCCTCAAGCTTTAACGTGCATACAAATTGCTCACAGAACTTGCTAAAATGCAGAGTCTGATTTGGTAGGTCTAAGGTCGGGGAGAGATTCTGTACTTCTGATAAACCCCCAACGTGATACCAAACTGCTGGCCCTGAGACTCCACTTTGAGCAGCAAGGATCTATGGCATATCTTGTCTCTAACACATATTCTAGCACCCGAGCTGATTCAATTTAACACAAGATTAAGCAGTGTCTTATATCTTTATCTTTATCCATATCTTTAAACAGTGTCTTATATTTTATTTTTCCTTATTGTCTGAATAAGACTAAATGTGTTGAGGGTAGATCCACTCCACGGTAGTTCACCAAGTGCTTGCAGGGACTGGAGGTAATACGGGTGGGGCTCTTAGGGCGGAAAGAATATGTCAGCAGCCGGTTTGAAAGCCAGGACCATGTAAGATCTTCGCCTTTACATCTCCAAAAGTCCTCTTTTAAAAAGAAATTCTACACTATTATGTAGCAATTAATAAGAATTATATGTACAGCTATGGGACAATGTCTATTATTACTGTTATTGCTAAGTGAAAAAATATAGTGTGATCTCAGTCACACAAACAAAAAAAAAAGGACACCTTTAAATGTTTGTATGTGCATTAAAAAATCAAAGCGGGGGCCGGCCCGGTGGCGCAAGCGGTTAAGTGCGCGCACTCCGCTGCGGCGGCCCGGGGTTCGCTGGTTCGGATCCCGGGCGCGCACCAACGCACTGCTTGGCAAGCCATGCTGTGGCGGCGTCCCATATAAAGTGGAGGAAGATGGGCACAGATGTTAGCCCAGGGCCGTCTTCCTCAGCAAAAAAAGAGGAGGATTGGCGGATGTTAGCACAGGGCTGGTCTCCTCACAAAAAAAAAAAAAAAAAAATCAAAGCGGCAGCAAACGAAATTTAATAACTGTTATTTTTAGGGAACGAGACTGGGAGAAGGGCTTTGTTTTTCATCTTCTGTGCTGTTTGCAGATGTTTTTACAATGTATATGTGTAACTTGTATAATTTTTTAAACTAGTTAATAAAAAGGAACCAAAACACATGCTTCCCAAAAGTGATCCTATCATATTTAATCTACGATTGGGCAAACTACAGCCTGCCTGTATTTGGCCAGCCTGCAAGCGAAAAATGTTTTTACATTTTTAAATGGTTGGCCAAAAAAGAAAATCAAAGAATAATATTTCATGATGTGAAAATTGCATGAAATTCAAATTTCAATGTCATTCATAAAATTTTATTGGAACACAGCCATACTCATTTATCTATATATTGCCTCTGGTTGCTTTTATTCTACAAAGGCAGAGTTGAGTAGTTGTGACAGAGACGTTGTGCCCACAAAACCTGAAATATTTACTATCTAACCATTTACATAAAAAGTTTCCCAATGTTCATGGATTGGAAGACTTAATATTGTTAAGATGCCAATACTCCCGAAATTGATCTACAGATCCAATGCAATCCCCATCAGAATCCCAGCTGGCTTCTTTGTAGAAACTGACAATCTAATCTTACAATTCATATGGAAACAGAAGGGTCCCAGAATAGCCAAAACTATCCTAAAGAAGAATAAAGCTGGAGGACTCACATTTCACGATCTGAAACTGTGATACAAGACTAGAGTAATCAAGACTATCTAGTACTGGTAGAGGATAGACATATAAACCAATGGAAGAGAATTGAGAGTCCAGAAATAAATCCATACATTTATGGGCTATTAATTTTCAACAAGGGTGCCAAGACAATTCAATGGGTGAAGGACAGTCTTTTCAATAAATGATGCTGGGACAGATGGATATCTACATGCAAAAGAATGAAGCTGAACCCTTACCTTACACTATACGTAAAAATTTACTCAAGATGGATCCGACCTAAATGTAAGAGCTAAAACTCTAAAATTCTTAGAAGAAAACATAGGAGTAATAAACCTCTGTGACCTTGAATTAGGTAACATTTTTGTATATATAACACCTAAAGCACAGCAACTAAAGACAAAATAGAAAACTGGACTTCACCAAAATTAAAAACTTGTGCTTCAAAGGGAACTAGCAAGAAAGTGAAGAGAGAAACCACAGAAAGGGAGAATGTTTTTACAAATCATATATCTGATAAGGGTCTAAAATCCAGAATATATAAAGAACTGTTACAATTCAACAACAAAAAGAGAAATAACTCAACTGAAAAATGGGAAAGAATGAGGACAAGGGCTTAAAAGCTAAGTGTAAGAAAGAGGCTGGGTCCCTAATCTTATTGCTGAACTTCCTCAAACAGACTTACTTTTGTCTTATAATAAACTCTTATCTGTTTGAGCGATTGCAGCAGGGTTTTCTGTTATTTGCTGCTGAATACAATCCTAACTGATAACACCAACTATAGCTACACTATGTTATGCTTAGCAGACAGAGATGAACAAGTCCTGTTGGTTCTACCTTCAAAATTCAGTCACTTCTTACCTTGCTATGCCAATATCCAGACAGAATCCACCAACATCTCTCGCTTGTTCACGGCCACAGCTTCCTAACTGGTTTCCTGCTTCTGCCCACGCTCCCCTTCATTCTGTTCTCAGCCAGTGTTCATTTTTAAATGGAACTCGAATCTTGCCACTCCTCTGACCAAACCCTCCAATGACTTCCCCTCACACTTAGAATAAATGCCAATGTCTTTATTCCATCTGCAAAGAAGGGCCTATTAATCTGGGTGGTACTTCCTCTCCATCTCTGACCTCACCTCCTACAAAGAGTGTCCCTCTCCCTAATTCAACCAGCCAAACTGACCTCCTTGTGATTCCTCAAACAGGGGCGCCTCAGACCTGTTCCCCTTGCCTGGAATGCCCCTCCTCTATACACCCTCATGGCTGTAACCTTGACTCTCTTCAGGTATTTACTCCAAAGCCACCATCTCCGTGGATCTTCCCTGGACACCTTATCTAAAACGTCAACACCTTATCAACTCTGACATTGCCTGGTCCCCATTCCCTGCTTTGCTGTTCCTCCTTCATTTACCACCATCTAACATACTGGTATCTATCTTGTTTGTTGTCTATGTCCCTCACTAAAATGAAAGCTTCACGAGGGCAGAGCCTGCACATATTAGATGTTCAACAAATATTTACTGACGAGTGAATAACTAAAGTCAGGGGAAAACTAGGTCGGAATCTGAAGGAGAATGAGAAAGTGCCAAAGACAAATGTCAACTGACTCATAATCACAGTTAGGACCCTCCCAAGCTCTGGCACTCCCCTGCATGCCAGTCCCACCAGAAGCCCTGCACTCTATATGCTGAGCCGAGAGCAGGCACTCAGATACTTCAGCTGAAGCCCACACATGGCTATAACACTACACTTTCACACAACAGAGAGCAAGAGCCATAAAAATAGAACAGATACTATCTAAATTGCTTTTGGCCAATCTTACTTTGGGGAACGGATTTTTCAGCTGAAGCATCTGAACAGAAATGCCAAGATCCAAACATGTAAGCAGTGAGTTTGTTACTCAAAATTAATGAATATCTATTTTCTCAACAGCAAAGTACATAAAAATATATTTGTGTATTTTATTTAAAGTCACTATAATTAAGCCTAATGCAGTTTATTTCAGAGCATGCTAAGAACTTTTAAAAGTTACTATTCTGAAATACTTTTGTTTTTAAATAATTTAAAATCTATCTTCACTTATGCACAGATTATATCCAGAAGGAGACAAAAGGGGGAAGTATAACAGTGCTTGCCTCTGGGAACAGAGTTAGGTACTCAGGAGAAAGGAGTGGGGGAGAGAGATTTTAATTATTACCTTTTTGTAATTTTGGAATTTGTATCATGTTAATGTATTACTTATGCAAAAATAATAGATTAAATTTTTAAAATAAGTCCATCATACATTACCATAAACTAAAGTAAAGAAACAAAATCAATCTACTTTGTCAAGCTGGCTTTAGAAAGAAACTTCTTTATACCCATATTTTGAAGATGAGCAAATTCAGGTTCTCTCAAATCAGCATAAGAAACAGAAGGCATATTTTTAGATTGACCAAGTGTTTGAACAAGCCACCAGTGACAACAGTTAGCTCTTCCTTCCCACAGAGCCCTGCTTAGTGCTTCCCCGTGTAATCTACACAAAATCCATGCAATGTGTGAACTTCCATGACATCCACCTCCTGCAGACGCAGTACAATAAAAGTCTGGAATGGGTTATGATTATAAATTACCTGCTGTAAAGATAAGTCCAATTCCTAAAAAAAAAAAAACCTCTACGTATCCAAACAGGTTTTTCCTCTTACAAGAAAAATTAATTTATTTCTGAATTTTACTCCAACAGATAAGCCAACATTACTCCTCAAATTCTCATTTTTTAATTAAACTCTCAGGACACAGCAAAGATCGTATCAGAAACACAAAGAACAAGAAAACATTACTAAAAATGAATCAGTTTTAATAGAGTGAGTTTCTTAAAGGGGTTGCTTCTTGAAAACTATCCTCATTAAATGCCATCTTGTACATCCCCAGATCAGAAATAAAATGCCCTGAGATGAGAGAAAGGCCTAATCTCTGCTGAACACTCAGCACACCAAGACTTCAGGGAAAAGTACTTGGGTCCTGTTAGAAGGTGCTATTCATGGTTTCTTCTGTTTCAAAAATTCTCCCAGGCACAAGCCACAGAGACCCCTAGCTTCCAAACAATGCCAGAATGTCAGCAACGAAGGAAACAGACGTCCCCGGGGTCTGCAGACACCCACGTTCCAGCAAGCTGGACTACAGTACTGCACTGGTGAAATGCACATCCTTCACCCTCCAGCAATTAACCTCCCCCTCAGCCATGGGTCGTTTTTATTTCCAACTGAAAATAGGCAAAAAACTTCAGTCAACTCTTCCTAATATCTAAGTCAATTTTATTATTTCTCACTTGTTAATAATAACCGTCTAAGTAGCTCACCACTTATGCACTTGGCAACCACAACTCATTCAAGTGCTCGCATACCAGCTTGAGCTTAGACAAGCGGGTCTCTTCCCGATGCTTAAAATCCTGTTGCTACCACTGGCATTCCCGAACTAAATGAAATGTCTTGCGAATGTCACAGGCTGTTTAAAGGGCCCCTGGAAAAAGAATCTCCATTGGGCCGCGTCCGCACGCCCCCGCCCTCCCAGCCCCACGTCCTAAAGCCATGATGTCATGCACTATCCCCACATCACTCCAGCTCCAATTCCTGGCTCCTCGCGAAGCGTCCTGCGCCCCCAGCCCTCCTCCCTCTCAACTAAGAGAGGGAAAGGAAGAGGCCCAGAGGAAGCCAAACGAGACGCGCTCTCGGCTCTTCCAACTTCTGCTCACAACACAGCCCCAGTTTCTTGCAAACATAAAGCAGCATGTTCCTTCCCCAACTTCGCCTGCCGGGGAAGGCAGAGGACAGGGGCCGAGACCGCCTCGGTGGCGTCAGGAGGGCCAGCGAGGCAGTGCCTGCCCGAGAAGGAACGAGACCCGCGAGGCGCCGGGGAGGGACACGGGACCGGCTCTCGCAGCGGGAGGGGCGTGCCCAGCGTGTGCCCTCCCTGCGCTCGGGGCCGCGGGGTGGCCGTGTCGCCGCGGGGCCGGGTCTGCAGGGCCGCCGCTGTCCCCGGCGGTCGCCGGGTGGGGAGTGCAGGGGCCCGCACTCACGGTCGGTGCAGCGGCTCCTCGGCCGCGGCTGGGACGGGCGGCGGCAGCGGCGGCGGCTGCGGCTGAGGCGGCGGCGGCTGAGGCGGCGGCGGCTGCGCCTGCGGCGGCGGCTGAGGGGGCTGAGGCGGCGGGGTATGCTGCTGCTGCTGCTGCTGCTGCTGCTGGAAGGACTTGAGGGACTCGAAGGCCTTCATCAACTTCTCCAGGGTTGCCATGGCGGCCTCCCGCCCCACGGGGACAGCCTCCGGAGCCCACGGGCCCGCTGACGGCGCCGCTCAGCAGCGCGGCAATGAATGAGACCCAGGGCCGCAAGCAGGGGAGGAACCCAAGCGCTCGGCCATCTTGGACCCGTCCCGGCAGCACCCGCTGTCGTGCGTCCCGCGACGACTCGCCGGCGGGGCGGGGCCAGGCCGGACCGGCGGGATTGACAGCCAGAGGCGGCAGCCTCCACCAATGGCCGGACGCGGCGCCGGCCCGCCTCCCGAAGCCGCCGCGGACGCTGAAATCACAGCGTTCCTCCCTGGCGAGAGCACGGCGCGCGGCGGGGCCCGGCGGCGGGGGCGGGGCCCTGCTGTGAGGGGCGGGGCGGGGCGGAGCCCGGCGGTGGGGGCGGGGCGGAGCCCGGTGGTGGGGGAGGGGCCCGGCGGTGAGGGGCGGCGCCCTGCTGTGAGGGGCGGGGCACGGCGGTGGGGGCGGGGCACGGCGGTAAGGGGAGGGGCGGAGCCCGGCGGTGGGGGCGGGGCGCGGCGGTAAGGGGCGGGGCGGGGGGGGGCCCTGTGAGGGGCGGGGCCCGGCGGTGGGGGCGGGGCCCGGCGGTGAGCGGCTGGGAAGCAGACGCTGCTGGGAGGTGGGGGGCCAGGCGGCTTGAGAATGAAGAGGGAGGGAAGCTACAGGCAACAGGCGCGACGCTGAGGGGGTGAGGGTCGAGGCGCGGTGGGGAAGGTGCCCCCTCCTCGGGAAGGAGCACCCCTCGAAAGAAGCGCCCCCCTCGGCAGGAGCCCCGGCCGACGCCCGGGGTCGCAGGGAGGGCCGGCCGTGGGCCTGGAGCCTGGAGACCCCCGCGGGGGGCGCCTGCCCACCCAGTGGCCGGGCCGAGAGAGGGCCTCACCGGGACAGCCCTGCGGGGAGCGGGTCGGGCTCCCCTTGCGAGGAGGAAGGGGGAAGCGAGTGCGCCCTGCACAGAACCAGAGGACCCTACGGTTGGCGGAGACCTGCGGGATTGGTCCTTCGGGGCGGGAGCCCACGTGTAGCCCCCAGAGAGGAGGGGCCGTGGAGGCCGGGGGCCAGCACCTCCCGCAGTCTGCAGCCCGAGGGGGAGGGGAGGAGAGGGGCGGGCGCCGTGCCCGGAGAGGCTGTGGCTGTGCAGTGAGAAGCGGCTTTGACCCCAGAGACGTCCCCCACCAGAATGACTCCCCGACCAAGAGTCTCCCCTGCAAGGGAGAGGACCCCTGATCCACAAAGTTCTGTGGGCATCTCCTGCCTCGGGGGATGGGAGGGCAGGCCGGTAGTGAGAGGGTCCAGTCTCCAGAGCCTCACCACCTGGGGGGAAGTAAGTGAGCAAGCAGAGGGGCACAGAGGATGGTGGGGGCCTCCGGGGCAGCTGTCCCACTTGCAGGGCAGAGAGTGCGTTGGCTTCGGAGAGAGCCGCCTTGGGGAGAGGTGATGCGGGTAGTGATGGACCCTCCAGAGCCTGCTCAGGGCTGCACCCTGTCCTATGCCAGAAGCCACATCTCTGCCTTCTCTCAGAGCCTGTCGGTTGTCCCAAAGCGGTCAGGTAAACGGAAACCCAGCATCCCCACAAGAAGCGTTGTCCCCAGGAGGATGGCAACAGCCCCACTTCAGGGGAAGGACTGCAGAGAAACTTGCCTTCAGCCTTGAGGTCCCAGTGCCCTGTCGTTAATAAAGGCCCTTCTGCCTGGGGCCAGGCCGTGTGCCAGCCCTCGTGCAGGGCAGGCCGCAATGGTGATGGCCAGGCTCCAGGCTGTCGGGTGCTGGGGTCCACAGACTGCTAAGACTGCCCCTCCCGGTTCTCACACCTTGTGTAGTCCCCTCCCCCTGACTGTGGGCTGTCCCTGGTGGCCTGCTTCTAAGTTCTTGCTGATGAGAGGTAAGCAGAAATGATGTGTGTTAGTTCTAAAAGTCTCCTTATAACGGAAGAGAGACACTGTCTTCTTCCTGCTGCCTGGAATGGGGATGTAGAGGTTGGCACTCGAGCAGTCATTTTGGGTCATGAGGATGTAAGCCACATCCTAGGATAATGGAGCTGGAAGGAGCCAGGGCCCAGATGACTGGGGGGAGATGCCATTCCAGCCTGGCCTGTCTGCCTCTGAACTTCTCACAGATGAAAATCTGTGAGAGAGAAATATAATTCTATGTTGTTTAAGCCACTGTTACTTTGGATTATTCTGTTTGTATGCTCCTAAATCAAGTTCTGACCAGTCCAAAGAGGTTATGAATCCTTGAGAATTTATATGACCACAATAGGTCATGGCTGCTTCAGCCATGGCAGGAAGAAAGTCATGGGCCTGGAATAATCCTGATGAGAAGTCTTATAAGAAAGCCTTATAGAAAAGGGACT
The DNA here is from genome assembly GCF_020826845.1 of Diceros bicornis minor. Classification (NCBI taxonomy): domain Eukaryota; kingdom Metazoa; phylum Chordata; class Mammalia; order Perissodactyla; family Rhinocerotidae; genus Diceros; species Diceros bicornis. The sequence continues at coordinate 2,408,578 of NC_080747.1, read as the reverse complement.
GTCAAGAAGGCAGATTTTTAAATTCAGAGAAAAGCTTAGCATAATCCAAAACAGAGTAAAGATTTACACAGCTGGGTGGGCAGTTTGGCCTGGTTTCTCCAAAGCCGTAGAAATGGGCACAGTCCCTGAACAGCAAAGACACTTCCAGTAACTTACCCTAGGAAGACAATCATGTGTGTGTGAGGGTGGTCATTCATCACAGCAACATGTAGGACAAAAAATGGGAACAACATAAATGCTGGACGGAAGGAAAGAGATGGCTAAATGAATAATGACATATCCACATGACAGAAAACTGTGCAGTCATTAAAATCCTATTTTGAAGAGCAGTCACGACACGGGAACGGTGGGCAGTGCATTAGAGATGACACTGTGTATACCATGATCCCCCTCTTTTATTTTAAAGAAAGAAAACCACACATATACATAGAAAAGAGACCTGTCACCAGGTCTATAACAGGGACTGTCTCTGGGCAGGGCAATTACAGGGAATTTATATCTTAATCTGTGTGCTTATCTGTCATTTTCAAGTCTTCAGCAATGAACATGTACTATTCAGGGGGAAAAATATTGTAGAAAAGGTTTGGGTGGGGAGCTAAAAATGAAGGCCTAGCAATAGACTTGTGAGTGGTCCTGCTCAGGACGAGAGGGAGATATTTAAAGCAGCCTGATGCCCCCCCACAAACGGGGTACACTCCAGCTAGGGGGCTGGCACTGCCCTGAATCCAAAACCAGGTGGGAGTCCACAGCAGGTGAGGCCCGGGCAGGGGAAAGAAGGGAACGTGAAGCAGAGCCAGGGAACAAGATGAGTGGACAGGCAGCTCCTGAGGGGGATTTGGTGGTCCCCTGCCGGTCATCCCTGAGGGTTCCTCCCAATTTAGAGGGTATTATTGCCACGTATTGTAGTTCTACATAAATACACATATTGCAAAAGATAGTAATTGTTGTTTTGAACAAAGTTTAAATTGACTCCCATATTTACCATTTTTATTACTCTTCATTCTTTCCTACATCTCTGATTTTCCACCTAGGATCATTTTCTTCTGCCTGGAAAACACCCTTTAGAATTTCTTTTTATTGGATCTTCTGTTGCTGAAATCTCTCAGTTTCAGTTTATCTAAAAATGTCTTGGGTGGCACAAGCGGCTAAGTGCGCGCGCTCCACTGCAGCGGCCCAGGGTTCGCCAGTTTGGATCCTGGGCACGCACCGACGCACTGCTTGTCAAGCTGTGCTGTGGCAGTGTCCCATATAAAGTAGAGGAAGATGGGCACGGATGTTAGCCCAGGGCCGGTCTTCTTCAGCAAAACAAGGAGGATTGGCAGGTGTTAGCTCAGGGCCAATCTTCCTTACAAAATAAAATAAAAATGTCTTTATTTTGCCTTCATTCTTACTGGATTTTCAGTTGGGTGTAGAATTCTAGGTTGGCAGATGCTTGCTGTCAGCAGAGTAAAGATCTGGACATCACTGTCCTCCGCTTTTCATTCCTGCGGTTGAGAAGTCACTTGTTGATTTAATGGTTGCTCCTTTGTTTGAAGGCAATGTGTCTTTTTTTTCCTCTGGCTGCTTTTAAGATTTTCCCTTTGTCTTTGGCTGACTGGAGTTCCACTGTGCCATGTCTGGGTGTGTAGAGAGAGACCAATCAGCTTTTCAGAGGATGACCTTGGGGATCCTGTTCAGTGATCTAGCAGCAGGCTGCCCAGCAGGAAGGGCTCAAAGGGCTGGCAGACAGCAGTCCTGGAAGTTCTGGACCACGTTTCCCTGGTGACAGACGTCTGCCATCAGGATGTTCTTTTCACAAGCAGAGCCATTCCACACAGCCTCAAATCTACCATTGCTGCACATTGGCCAGGTGCTACCTGTCCCCTTCCAGTCCCGCTGTAAATGCACAGAGTGACAGGGAGCAAGGTCCCTCTCCTGGGTACTGCCTGTGGTGTGACCAGCTGGGCCTGGAGCTAACACAACTCTCCATGGGGTGATGGGAGCTTGGGAGACAAGTGCTGCTTCTGATGACCCTCTGCCTCTAAGCTTCTCGTTAACTCCAGTTCATGCCTGTACCGTGAGTGGTTCAGGGTTTCCTGGCTTGGTTTAACAGTAGGATTTCTTTTCATTTAATCTGCTTGGAATTAATTGGGTTTTGAATTTGTGGATTGATGGCTTTCATGTTTTGGAAACCTCTCAGTCATTATCTCACAACAGTGCTGCTGTCCCACTCACCCTCTCTCTTCCTAGTGTTCCAGATAAACCTAGATTAGATATTCTCACCATATCCTATCTTCTATTTTCCTTTTTTTTTGCCTCTCAGTGCTTTATTCTGGATTGTTTCATCTGACTTATTTTACTAGTTCTCTTTTTGGCTGATTCAACTGTTGTTAAACTCTTGTTTAACCATTAAGCCCTGAAATTTTGTAGTTTTCACTACAAGAATTTATACTTAACTCTTTCTAAAGTATGCTGTGTCATTTTTTATATTTTGTAGTTCCCTGCCAAAATTATCAGGCTTTACAAGTTTTCTCCCTGAACATAATAAACATAGTTGTTTAAGAGTCCGTTTTTCATATATTTCCATTATCTAGAGTCTCTGAGGATATGTTTCTCATGTCTGAAGTTTCTGCCAATTCTCATTCATATTGCCTCATCTCATGTGCCTGGTTATCTTCAACTGTATACTGGACATTGTATTTGAAAATTATTATAGAAGTAATTTGAAGCTTAAGGTATTATCTTCCTCCAGGGGAGACGTTTGTTTGCAATGCTAGGCTCCTTGGGACACTAAAAGTCCTAGGTCATCTTAATCCAAGTTCCAGTTTTGGAGTGTTCTGGGCCACCCACAAGAGCTGATTTACTTCCAGGTCACCTTTATTCTTGGGTGGGCTGGACCCCAAAGTGGAGAGGAAAGTGCCTTGGACCCCAATCTTGGTTGGCATGCCCTGGATTTGATTTTTGTTCCTCTAGCCTCAAGAGGTGTAGCTCAGCCTCTCAAGTGTCTTAGGACCCCCAAAGCTCCCCTAAAGCAGGAGCAGCCCTAGAGTTTGGCTCATCTCTCTGAGTTCCCACCCTCTCCTGGCTTTCAGCCCTGAAAGTTGCTTCTTCTCTTGATATTTATATTTGTCTAGCTTTATTAGTTATTTTCCTCGGGAAGGTAGATGTGTATTCTCTAGTCCATCCTTACTGTGTGTCTAAATTCCTCCTATAAATATTAAATAGGATGTTACTGAGAATGGTCCTCCTTCTCATATTCCTGATTTTAATGCCTCCAGGGTACACCCTCATCAGGTAAGATGCTGCCTTCTGGCCTGATAAATATATTTTATCATGCTAAAGAAGTATTTATTGATTTATTTTATTGAGTGTTTAAAAAAATGGGTGTTGAGGGGCCGGCCCGGTGGCGCAAGCGGTTAAGTGCGCGTGCTCCGCTGCGGCGGCCCGGGGTTCGCTGGTTCGGATCCCGGGCGCGCACCGACGCACTGCTTGGTAAGCCATGCTGTGGCGGCGTCCCATATAAAGTGGAGGAAGATGGGCACCGATGTTAGCCCAGGGCCGTATTCCTCAGCAAAAAAAAAAAAAAAGAGGAGGATTGGCGGATGTTAGCTCAGGGCTGATCTCCTCACAAAAAAAAAAGAAAAAAAAAAATGGGTGTTGAATTTGGTCAAATGCCCTTATAGCATCTATGAAAATGATCTTTTATTTTTCCTTTGGACCTGTTAACATGATTTATGTTACTGGATTTCCTAATATTGAACCATCCATACATTATTGAAACAAATGCTCTAGATTATGATGAAATATTTTTAATGTGTTGGATTCTGTTTGGTAATATTTTATTAAGAGTTTTTGTATTAATATTCATAAAATAAATTAACACAGAGTTTTTATATAAGGTCTTTATATGATTTTGGTATCAATTTATACTTGCTTTATAAAAAGAGTTGGGAAGTTTTCTTCTTTTTCTAAACTCTGGAACATTTAAATCACATTAGAATTATCTGCTCTTGAAAAGTTTGCTAACATTCCCTGTCGAATCATCTGGTCCTGCTGCTTTCTGAAGGGTACCTCTTTGACAACTTTCTTTCTTCTCTTGAAATTAGTCTGTTTAGATTTTCTATTTTACCTGTGGCCAGTTTTGGTAAATTATGTTTTTCTAGAAATGCATTTCATGTAAGTTTTATGTTTATCTTTATAAAGTTGTGCAAAGTATTCTTTATCTTTAATTGCCTTTTTATGTGATTTTTCCGCTTGTAATTTCTTTTGTGTATTTGTATTTTCTCCCTTTATTTTTCTTGATTAGGGTAGATATTGATTTATTTATTGATTTTGTGTATGTGTGTGAGGAAGATTGGCCCTGAACTAACACGTGCTGCCAATCTTCCTCTTTTTGCTTGAGGAAGATTGGCCCTGAACTAACATCTGCGCCCATCTTCCTCTATTTTGTATGTGGGACACCACCACAGCATGGCTTGATGAGCGGTGTGTAGGTCCATGCCCAGGATCTGAAGCCAGGATCTGAACCTGTGAACCCTGGGCCACCGAAGCAGAGTGTGCAAACTTAACCACTGGGCCACCAGGCCAGCCCCTATTGATTTTTTTTTAGGAACAAACTTCTTTATTATTTGTGTTATAGTTTTTCTATTTTATAGCCATTAATTTCTGCTTTCGTCCTTATTAATTTCTTCCTTCTTTTCTTTAATGTTTTATTTCTATCCTTTTCAGTTAGAGGCTCAATTAATTTATTTTCAGGTACTTATTTTTGTTGATATAATTAAAAGCTATAAGTTTTCTCTGTGAACACTATTTTAGTTGTATCCCATACATCCAGATATATAGGTGGTGCTGTTATCATTTTCTAGAAGTTCTGCAATTCTGGTTTATATATCCTCTTTGACCCAAGAGAATTTTAGTTGAGGCTATTAAATTTCCAGGTGCCAGGGCCTTTTTGTTTTCTGATTTTGTTATTGATTCATAGGTTTATTGCATTTGTAATCACATACTCTCGACTATATATCTTTTTAAATTTTTTATTAGAATTTTCTTTGTGACCTAATGTAGTCACTTTTCATGAATGTTCCATGGGCATTTGAAAAGGTGGTGCATTCTCTATTATCAATATAGAATATATTATATGGGGCCAGCCTGGTGGCATAGTGTTTAAGTTCGCATGCTCCGCTTTGGCAGCCCAGGGTTCACAGGCTCGGATCCTGGGCACGGACCTACATGCTGCTCATCAAGCCATGCTCTGGCAGTGTCCCACACACAAAATAGGGGAAGATTGGCATAGATGTTAGCTCAGGGCCAATCTCCCTCACCAAAAAAAAAAAAAAAAAGAATATATTATCTATTTATTTACCTATCTATCTGTCCACACACACATTTATAAGATGCACCTTACCATGCTCTTTAGGTCTGATCTATCTGGGACTGGGAGGTAGATTAAACCTCTCAGCTCTGCTTTATGAAAGGTATGGCTTGTTACTTGGTGAATAGTTATTTCTGACCATTTTATCTTGTTTGAGAATTGTCCGTTTAACATTACAAATTGCCCTTTCTGTTTGGCTTAATGCTTTTTGGCACAGATTCTATCTTGTCTAATATTAGGATTGTGACTGCTGCTTTATTTTTGTTTGCATTTCCCTGGTATACATTCACACTGGTTAAATTTTAACCTTTTTCACTTAATTTGTTTTAGGTGTGTCTCTCGGATACAGCACAGAGTTGGGTTTTGCCTTGTGACTCTGTCAATTTAAAAAGCAAATTCACCAGTTATTTTACCCTCAAAACAATTTACTCAGGAATAGCCAAAAGAATTGCAATTCAGGGTGGTTTGCCATAAGCAAATCTGGAAGACAAAGGAGGGGACCTACTTTCATAAAGCAGAAGGGGGAGCAGGGAGGGGCTGTTCTAAAGGAAAGTCCATTGGAGAAAACACGGTTCAGCGTGGCAACAGCTTCTCATTGGCTGAGCTGGGGCGTTTCTCATTGGCTGAGCTGGGGCGTTTCTCATTGGCTGAGCTGGGGCGTTTCTCATTGGCTGAGCTGGGGCATTTCTCATTGGCTGAGCTGGGGCGTTTCTCATTGGCTGAGCTGTGACATTTCTCATTGGCTGAGCTGTGGCGTTTCTCATTGGCTGAGCTGCAGCATTTCTCATTGGCTGGGCTGTTTGCATGGGGAGAGAAATCTTCCCTCAGTTGTAAAGTAGTTGCACTTCCTGTCTGAGGTGCAAGTGTGCATCTCTTCCTGTTTGAGGTAATTGATGTGTGATGGGCGCTGAGAGCTCCCCCTGCAGGCCTTCCTGACTCCAGTTTACTTAAGGTTTCTTTTATTAATTTCCACAACCCAATCTGAAAATCTTTCCCTTTAATAAGTGAGTTAAGACAATTTACATAATTGTATGATATGTTTAGTCTTAGTTGTGTCAAATTATTTTACATTATGACTACACATACATACCTCCCCGCACTATAGCTCGTTTTCTTTCCGTAATGCAATTTGACAATGTCTCTCGAGGAAAGGGGGAGAAATGCATCCAGTTAGTTGGAGCTGGAGTTGGAGTTGGTACCTAATGGAGCAGCTGTACTCAGGGAGGACCAGCTGAATGGCCAGCGTTGGCCGCTGGGGGCTCCGTGGGGGTGTCCTGGGGCTCTGTCTTTGCTCCTATCCTCAACATCTTTCAAGGCAACATTCGTACAACACAGAAGGCACAAGAATCACATTTTTAAATGACAGAACCCCCACCCCACACACGTCCTCACACGCCCCACAACACAGAACCACTGTGCTCCTGAGCCTCCTCTCCTAGAGGTACCCCGGGCCTCTACTAGAACACTCGTGCACAAGGCTGGGACCTTGTCTCTTTTCTCACAAGTAGGAGCACAGTAAAAGTCCAATGAGGGAATCAGTTTAAAGCTCTGTGGTAACTGTTCTCAGTCGAATCCCCAGGAATGGTTAGCTCTTTCTCTGTACAATTTTATAACTTTCAAATCTAATTGTCCCATGGTTTCAGAGTTTCTTTTTCTTAACAGCCTTCCTGAGATACAATTGATATACAATAAGCTGCACATATTTAATGTATACAGTTTCATGAGTTTGGACATATGCAAAAACACGTGAAACATCACTGCAGTTGAGGTAATAGATCCATCACCTCTAAAAGCTTCCTTGGGCCTCTCCGGTTTTTGGTTGTTGTTGTTGTTAACATGGTTTCAGTTCTATTGCTAGTGGCCTCGTTACTTTTTAGAAGGAAGTAAAGTTTACATTATAAACAAATGCTAGATGTGGATGGAGAATAAAGTATTTATCAATATAATAAAATAAAGCACTTTTCCTTTTGGTCATCTTCTATCCTTTAGTTCTCACTTTAAATACTGGTTAGCAGTTTAGTTAAATTCCACAACCATTTGCGGTTACTTACTATGTTGCAGGTGCTAGGAATATATTAAAAATCAGATGAACCCCCATCCCTATGGAGCTCACAGCCCAGTGGATGAGGCAGAGCTACAATTAATTGTTGCTTGTACCACCAAATTATAGCACAAACCTGCCCACTTCTTCCGTCTCAAGGAAGGAAGTGTCCAGCCTGCCTGAGCCACTGTTTGCTCCTACTTGGCTCCCGACTTCCACTCCTGCTGCCTCCAATCCATTCTCCATGCAGCACACTGGGTGCACTTTTATTTCTCTCCCACACATACAAAAAGTTAAAAGAATAGTACAGTGACCACCCAGCGTACCTTCGTCTAGATTCAACAATTGTTAACACGTTGTCATTTTGCTTTCTCTCCATATGGATACCCTCCCCCAGTCATTTGAAAGTAAGTTGAGGAAACTGTCAGACTCTACCCCTCAGCACTTCAGCAGATGTCTCCAAAACTTAAGAGTCACATTAGCACTTTCACATAACTATCTAATATCACCTAAAATCCAGTCCTGCCTGAGTCAAATTCCCAAATGGCCCCAAACATATCTTTTAAGTTTTTTTAAACAAGGATCCAATCAAGCTTCACTCATTGCACTTGGTTGTTATATCTTCTTACGGATATTTCCCCTATGTCATTGCTGTTAGTGTTTTTTATATGATTTTGACTTTCTAAAGAGTCCAGGCCAGTTGTTGTAGAACCCCTTCTGTTGTGGATTTGATTGCCTTCTCATGGTGTAGTTTAACATGTTCCTATGTCCCTCGTGTTTTCTGTAACCTGGAAGGTAGGCGTGCAGCTGCACTACCCGAGACTTTAGCCACTAGCCACGTGGGGCTATTGAGCACATGAAATGTAATGAGTCTGAATTGAGTTGTGCTGTGTGAAACACACACCAGATTTTGGATACTTAGTGCAAAATAAAGAAAATATTAAAATTACATAAAAATGTAAAATATCTCATTAATAATGTTTATACTGATTACATGTAGAAATAATATATTGGGTTAAATAAAAAATTATTAAAAGCAGTTTCTTTTTACTTTTTAAAAATTACATATGTGACTCACATATTTTATTGGACAGCTCTGGTCTAGAGGTCCGACTAGATTCCATCAAACTCTTTGGGAAGAAAGCTTCGCAGGCAGGGCTTGACCAAGGTCAGGTTTCCCTCATCAGCGGGGCTAAATTTGGTCACTTAGTTAAGGTGGTGACTGGCGGATCTCTCCAATGTAAAAGTACATTTTTCTCTTTGTAAATAGTAAATCATTTGGGGTAGTTCTCTGGACCTGTGAGAATTTCCCGTTCCCCTAAAGCCTTCCACCAGTGAGTCTGGCATCCCTTGATGATCCTGGCCTGAATCAGCTTTCACACTGGGAGTTGCAAAATGGTGACTATTATAACTCCCTCGTTCTTCTGCCCTAACTGCCTGGCACTCTTCTCTGAGGAAGAGCTTTCCTTTCCATATGCATCCATTTCCTCTCTTCCTTTTCTTCTTTGATTCTTACTGTAGATGCATTTTAAAAATTATATATGTCATAATCAATTTCACCATTATTCTTTTATTGGTGCTCAAATTGTCCCTGCTATAAGCTCCCACCCTGGGAGGGGTCCTTCATCCGGCCTGGGGAAGAGGGTCAGGAAAACATCTTGAAAGAGATGCCTGGCCAGCATTCACTGCAGTATTAATGAATGAGGTCTAACTGGGGTGTACATTCCTCCCAGTAGGAGAGCTATGTTCTTTCCTAAGCAAAAACTCTAAAGCCCAGTTGTTTCCTTAATAGAAGATCAAGACTGGAAAAGCTCCTTCCTAGTTAAAACGATGACCTGTAGTGCTGCTTGGCCCTCAAAGTAACGGACATGACACACAACAAGCAGAAGCACAGACCCCCCCGCACAATGCAGGCTCTACCCTGGGCTCATATGCCAAATGAGAAGGGAAAGAAAGGTGATGGAAACTGTGAGAATTTGTTCTAATGATAAAGCAGAGTGTTCGAAGAATTTCACTTACACTCAGCTTGGAACAGCTAAGAGGAACAACACAGCGAAACAGAAGAGAATGGGGCCAGACACTGCCAGAGCAGAGGGCCTCTGAGATGGGCTGAATTCAAAGTCAGGGCATCACAGAAGGGAAGTTTGGGACTTCAGAGAATGAGCCAAAGGGAAGACTTTCTCATTCCACCTTCCTCACTTGAGATGATAAAGCACAGACCCAGAAGGAGAGATGTTTGACCACAGATGACATTTAAGTATATGCTGTGCCCAGAATCTACAAAGTCTTGGTTCTAATGATCCAGGGTGAGGCTTGTACTACAGGGAAATCTGAGTTAGCAGCTTATAAGAATAGTAGACTCAGGGGCCAGCCTGGTGGCATAGCAGTTAAGTTCGTGTGCTCCACTTCAGCGGGCTGGGGTTTGTGGATTCAGATCCCAGAGGCGGACTGATGCACCACTTATCAAGCCATGCTGTGGCGGCGTCCCATATAAAGTGGAGGAAGATGGGCATGGACGTTAGCCCAGGGCCAATCTTCCTCTGCAAAAAGAGGAGGATTGGCAACAGATGTTAGCTCAGGGCTGATCTTCCTCACAAAAAAAGAGTAGACTCATGATTCAGTAAGAACCCAAGAAAGGGTGAGTAAAGATTAAGGGAGTACTAAACAGGAGTGACACGGACACATGGAAACAAGGACTTCCAAAAATGGCCAACTATAATAAATTCTTAACACTTTTCTGAAGAGTAATTTGGCAATATCCATCAAAAGATTTAAGTATGTGACCCATCTGACTTAGCATATACTTACGGAGCCTCACTCTAAGGACATTATTAGATAAGCATTCAAAGTTGGAGGTACAAAGAGGTTAATTAAAGTGATAATAATATAAAAAAGATGCAACAACATAAATGTTCAACAATAGGGAATTGATAGAAACATTAATATTTTTAAACATTGGAATACCAAAAAGCCATTAAAAATGACATGTTCAGGAGGATGTGGAGAAATTGGAAACCTTGTGCACTGCTGGTAGGAATGTAAAATGGTGCAGCTGCTGTGGAAAACAGTATGGCAGTTCCTCAAAAAATTAAAAACAGAATTACCATTTTTTTTGGTAATTAATTTTTTTGGTTGTTAGTGCCATCAACTGGATTTGAACTCCAAGTGACTGTGCACAGCACAGCAGAACCCTGCCCAGTCTTTTTGCACCATCCTCTCGCCTTCCAGCACTATATCAGACAATGCTCTGCTGCTATTCATAGGGTTTGCATAGACAATTTTTTCGGAGGTCTGTGGCCAGGTCCTTCTTCCTAGTCTGTCTTAGTCTGGAAGCCCTGCTGAAACCTGCCCACCAGGGGTGACCCTGCTGGTGCTTGAAATACCGGTCACATAGCTTTCAGCATCACAGCAACGTGCAGCTGCCACAGCGTGACAACAGACAGGTGGTGTGGTTCCCTGACTGGGACATGAACCCAGGCCGTGGCAGTGAGAGCGCCAAATCTTAACCACTAGACCACAGGGCTGGCTTATATCACCACATGACCCAGCAATTCCACTTCTGGGGATAGACGCAAAAGAGCTGAAAGCAGGGCCTCAACGAGATATTGTGCACCCGTGTCCACAGTGGCATCACTCACAATAGCTAAAGTGTGCAAGCAACCCAAGTGTCCATCAACGGATGAACGGATAAGCAAAATGTGGTCATCCATACAGTAGAATATTATTCAGTCTTAAAAGGGAAGGAAATTCTGCAATATGCTACACCATGGATGAACACTGAGGATATTATGCTAAGTGATATAAGCCAGTCACAAAAGGAAAAATACTGTATGAATCCACTTATATGAGGTCCCTAGAGCAGTCAAATCCATAGAGACAGACAGTAGAATGGTGCTTGCCAGGGGCTGGAGGGAGGGGGAATGCAGAGTTATTGTTTAATAGGACAAGGTTTCAGTTTTACAAGATGAAAAGAGTTATGGGGATGGATGGCAGTGATGGCTGCACAACAGTGTGAATGTATTTAATACCACTGAACTGTACATGTAAAAATGGTTAACATGGCAAATTGTATGTTTATTTTACCACAGAAAAAGAAAGAAAAAGACATACCTAGTTTCTAGTGAAACTGTTCACCAAAAGAAAAACCTAGTTTTTGGTGAAACTTTTAACAGGGAACTGTTATTTTTGGTGAGAGGGGAAAACTGTTAAAAATTTTCAGAAGGGCAATTTGTTCATATAGGCCTATAATACATATTCTTTAAAAATGTTCATACATCTTTATTTTTGTTTTTTTTTGTTTTTTTATTGTTTTTTTCTTTTTGTTTTTGGTGAGGAAGATTAGCCCTGAGCTAACATCCGTTGCTAACATCCATGCCCATCTTCCTCTACTTGTATATGTGGGACACCTGCCACAGCATGGCTTGATTAGTGGTGCATAGGTCCATGCCCAGAATCCAAACCTGTGGACCCCGGGCCACTGAAGCAGAGCATGCAAACTTAACCACTACACCACCAGGCCGGCCCGTTTGTTTATCGTTAAATATTTTTCTTTTTTTTTTTTTTCTGAGGAAGATTCACCCTGAGCTAACATCTGTGCCAATCTTCCTCTGTTTTGTATGTGGGATGCCACCACAGCATGGCCGCCAATGACTGGTGTAAGTCCGCGCCTGGGAACTGAACCCTTGCTGCTGAAGTGGAGTGGGCCGAACTTAACCACTAGGCTGTACATCTTTTTTAGTGCATAACTGTGCTTTATTTGGGGAAAAAAGCAAATAATTTTTACAAAGTGATGTTTATTTTTATCTTAAACGTGGTCAACACAGAAAGTCAAATGCAGTGCTTATAAGAAAACCTCATTCCTCTGCCTCATTTCTGCCCATCCCAGTGGAACTGCTTTCTAGACATAACCACTTTTAACCATTTTAGCTTTTCTTGTAGTATTTTTGTCAATTTTTCATTCACTTTTACCAAGGGATCCCCTGCTAAGAATCCACCCTAGAAATATTATCAGGTATGTGCACAAAGATGTAGGTACAGGGATGTCCATTGGTATTTTTAAAAACAAGAAAACCAGAAGCACTATTTGTTTGGATTGTTTGAATAAATGATGGCCTAAATGTGCAACAAAAGATTAAGCAGCCAGATATATTTAAATGACGTGGCAAGAAACAAATAACTATAAGTTATATAAATATGTAATAAAATGTTGATAGGGATTATCTTTGGACAGTGGCTGATATATTTTTTGTGTGTGTGAGAGGAAGATCAGCCCTGAGCTAACATCCATGCTAATCCTCCTCTTTTTGCTGAGGAAGACCGGCTCTGAGCTAACATCTATTGCCAATCCTCCTCCATTTTTTTCCCCCAAAGCCCCAGTAGATAGTTGTATGTCATAGTTGCACATCCTTCTAGTTGCTGTATGTGGGACGTGGCTTCAGCATGGCTGGAGAAGCGGTGCGTCGGTGCGTGCCCGGGATCTGAACACAGGCTGCCAGTAGCGGAGCGTGCACTTAACCGCTAAGCCACGGGGCTGGCCCGGACAGTGGCTGATATTAAAGATGAATTTTTCATTGTATATTCTTCTTAATTTCAAAATTCTCTTTAATAAATATATGCTTGCTTATAATCAGAAAGAAAAAAATATGTTCAATATGTTAATTTACCAAATAGTCTGTAAAAGTCCTCACTGAGATATGTCGTCTCAGTCAAGGCTCTCTCACTTGCGCATGGAGACACTCAACTCAGATAGCTTAAGAAAAAGAAAAAATAATAAAAAGGAAAAACAGGACTTTATTGGTTGCTATAGCTGTGCCCCAGAGGCGTGGATGACCCCTCAGGCTCTGGCCCTCTCTGCAGCCCCTGGTGTCTGCATTCCCAGCCTCCACACCCTGTGACTGGCTGAGGGAAATCCAGTCCTCAGCCCAGCCCTGCCCTTGCCTGCCCCACCAGATAATCTACAGCAGAAGGCAGGAGGGTCCCCCAGAAAGGATGCGGGGCAAACATACGCATCCCAGCCCGTGTCTACACTGATAGAGAACATCTGGAGGACTTGGAATGTAAACAGGTGGTGCCAATAAAGGTGATTTTTATTTTCTTTATGTTTTCCTGTATTTTTTACAATAAGCACATTTTTCCACAATTAGTAACACATTTACTGAGCAGGTACCATGTACCAAACACTCTGCTCTTAAATCTTTTATGGAGACCGCACTTTCCTCTCAGGTTCCCCACGAGGCAGGCACTCCTGCCACCCTGATTCTAGAGATGATTCTAGAGATGAGGATGAGGCAGAGGAGATGGGCCGGGGTCTCACTGTGGCCACCGACCTCAGAAAGCCCCAATCAGAAGAAACACAAAGCTATTTTCATCCCCCCTAAAATAAGGGCCCCAGACCCCAAGATAACATCCTCATCCCCTTACACCAGTACAAAGAAGTCTCCAGAAGGACGTCTGTTGACTCACTGGACATCAACCTAGGAGGTTGTAGGGGAGGAAGACACTCCTCTTCTACCCTCTCTAGGTCCTTCTGGCCGGGCTATGAGTTAAATTGACATGAGACAGAATAACAGGAGGAAATCAAAGGAAGCTTTATAACATGTATGCATAGGAGAGACCCAGGAAAACTGAGCAACTCAACCAGAATGTCCAAACCCACCACCTTAAATAGCATCTTTAGCTAAAGACAAAGGAGGATGTTGGGGGTAGTGGTTTGGGACTTCAAAGGGGAGGAAGGCAATTCACAAGGAGATGGAAAAAGAAATATTTGGTAAACAGAACTTTGATAAGAATGGGCTTAGCAAGGACCCTTACAGTCTACCAATATCCAGAGTTATCTATGGTGGTGGCCTGTCCTGGGGACAGGCCTTTTATCTTAAATTCGTTTAGGTAGTTAGGAGGGAGGTCAAAGTTTGAGAGTCTTGTGTTCTTAAAAATACTCAAGGCAGAGGAGTGACATCAGTATCATAGCAGAGTGAGCTCTCCCCTTAAACTCTTGCCCCTAAGATACAACAATAAGGACATCCATATACCAACAGAGGACGTTCACACCACACAAAAGAAGTCTGAGAGACCCACACAGCCATACGTCTGAAGGTGGAGGTGCTGCACCCCCTGGAAGAAGTGGAAGGAGTTAAGGAGCACTCTTCATCCCCAATGGCAGCGATTCTGGGTCCACATGGCTCTCACAGGGGAGAGGGAGGGGTGGCCCTCAGTGGGAAAACTTTCACTCTCCAAGTTCCCTCACAGCCTGTGGGAAACTCCCACACAGAGGTGAATGAGCTGCTGTGGGGGTGCCTTCATCAAGCTAGCACCCCAGGAGAGCAGATAGCGAGGGAAGAGAAAGAAGCCCCCAGGATCAGGCAGGCAAAAGAAAGCACCCCTCCCCTTGCCATGCACTCCAGCACAGCCAGTTGGCCAGAATGCCCATGGATCACAGCGGGCTCAGAATACACAGCTCTTGACCCCCACACAGTGACGGGAGGTGAAAGCTGTGACCAGATATTATCACTATGAGGAGAAATAAATCCACACCATCAAACAGTATGCAAAAATATATTAAATCTCCAGATCAGGAGAAAAATGACAAGCACCCAGAAATCAATCCTGAAAGCACAGACATTTATAAATGACAGAGAATTTAAAATAGCTATCATAAAAAAGCTCAATGAGTTATAAGAAAATACACATAGACAATTTAATGAAATCAGGAAATTCTTCACAAAAGAGATTGAAACTATAAAGAAAAACCAATCAGAAATATTGGAGATGAAAAATACAATGGAAGAGATAAAGCAAAATCTGGAATCTTTAAAGAACAGAGTTGACAATATGGAGGAAAGAATTAGGATCCTAGAGGATAGGAATGCAGAAATGCTCCAGATGGAGGAGGAGAGAGAACTAAGACTAAAAAGAAATGAAGAAATTCTCCGAGAAATATCCTACTTAGTTAGGAAATGTGACATAAGGATTATAGGTATTCCAGAGGGAGAAGGGTGGGGGGGGGGCGAAGGAGCAGAGAGCTTGTTCAAAGAAATAATAGCTGAGAACTTCCCAAACCTGGGGAAGGAGCTGGAATTACAAGTGAAAGAAGTCAAAAGATTTCCTAACTATATCAACATAAAAAAGACCCTCTCCAAGACATATAGTAGTAAAGCTGGCAAAAGTCAATGACAAAGAAAAAATATCAAGGGCAGCAAGACAAAAAAAAAAAATGTACAAAATACTCTTATCAGGCTCTCAGTGGATTTCTTAGCAGCAACCCTACAGTCTAGGAGAGAGTGGAATGATATATTCAGAATTCTGAAAGACAAAAACTTTCAGCCAAGAATACTCTATCCAGTGATAATACCCTTCAGAAATGATGGAGAAATAAAAACTTTCCCAGATAAACAAAAGCTAAAGGGAGTTCATTGCCACAAGACCCCCACTATAAGAAATGCTCAAGAAGGCCCTCATACCTGAAAAAAAAAAAAAGAGTGAGAGAAAGGGGATACAAAGCCTTGAGCAAGGAGAAAAATATGTAGACAAAATCACAAAAATTGCAGCTTTCTATCAGAAAAGGTTAGCAAACACTTAATTATAACTTCAAAGATAAAGGGAAGGAAAACACCAAAAATAAATATAACCTTGCCATTTAAACACAAACTCACAACACAAGATGAAATCAGTTGTGACAATAATAACTTAGAAGGAGAAGAGGAAAGGGATGGAATTGATTTAGTCTAAGGAAATAAGAGGCTATCAGAAAATGGACTATCTCACCTAGGAGATTTTTTTATACAAACCTCATGATAACCACTAAACAAGTAATCAGAACAGAAACACATATGATAAATAAAGAGAAAAGTAAGAAAACCATCATAAAGAACTACCAAACTGAATTGGTAGTTTGAAATACATGGGATGAGAAACAAAGGAAATGTAGAAGAACCGGAAAATGTGTGATAAAATAGCAGCAATAAGCCCTCATATATCAATAATCACTCTAAATGTAAATGGATTGAATTCTCCAATCAAAAGACACAGAGTGGGGAGATGGATTAAAAAACAAGACCCAACGATATGCTGCCTCCAGGAAACACATCTCAGCTCTAAAGACAAACACAGGCTCAGAGTGAAGGGATGGAAGAAAATACTCCAAGCTAATGGCAAACAAAAGAAAGCAGGTGTTGCCATACTTATATCAGACAAAGTAGACTTTAAGATAAAACAGGTAATGAGAGAGAAAGTGGGGCAATATATAATGATAAAAAGAACACTCCACCAAGAAGACATATCACTTATAAATATATATGCACCCAACACAGGAGCACCAAAGTACCTAAAGCAACTATTAACAAACTTAAAAGGAGATATTAACAACAACACAATAATGGTAGGGGACCTTAACACCCACTTACATCAATAGCTAGATCATCCAGACAGAAAGTCAACAAGGAAATAGTGGAATTAAACAAAAAACTAGACCAGATGAACTTAATAGATATATATAGAACACTCCATCAAAAAACAGCAGAATACACATTCTTCTCAAGTGCGCATGGAACATTCTCAAGGATAGACCATATGTTGGGAAACAAGACAAGCCTCTATAAACTTAAGAAGATTGAAACCATAACAAGCATCTTTTCTGACCATAATGCTATGAAACTAGAGATGAACTACAAGAAAAGAACTGGGAAAGTGACAAAGATGTGGAGACTAAACAACATGCTACTGACTAACCAACGGATCACTGAAGAAACTAAAGGAGAAATCAAAAAATATCTGGAGACAAATTAGAATGAAAAGACACCATACCAACTCATATGGGATGCAGCAAAAATAGTCTTGAGAGAGAAATTCATAGCAATACAGGCTCAACTTAACAAACAAGAAAAATCCCAAATAAGCAATCATAAACTACACATAACAGAATTAGAAAAAGAAGAACAAACAAAGCCGAAAGTCAGCAGAAGGAGGGAAATAAAAATTAGAGCAGAAATAAATGAAATTGAAACCAAAAAAACAGTAGAAAGGATCAATGAAACAAAGAGCTGGTTCTTTGAGAAGATAAACAAAATTGACAAACCCTTAGCTAGAACACTAAGAAAAAAAGAGAGAAGGTAAAATTAGAAATGAAAGAAGAGAAATTACAACAGATCCCACAGAAATACAATGGATTAGAAGAGAATACTGTGAAAAACTATATGCCAACAAATTGGACAACCTAGAGGAAATGGATAAATTCTTGAACTCATACAACCTCCCAAAACTGAATCAAGCACAAATAGAGAATCTGAATAGACCAATCACAAGTAAACAGATTGAAACAGTAATCAAAAAAACTTCCCCCAAAATAAAAGTGCAGGTCCAGGTGGCTTCTCTGGAGAATTCTACCAAACATTCAAATTAGATTTAATACCTATCCTTCTCAAACTATTCCAGAAAATAAAGGAAGATGGAACACTTCCTAACACATTCTGAGGCCAACATCACCCTGATACCAAAGCCAGACAATGACAAAACAAAGAAGGAAAATTACAGGCCAATATCGCTGATGAACATGGATGCAAAAATCCTCAACAAAATATTGGCAAACCAAATACAGCAATACATTAAAAAGATCATATACCACGATCAAGTGGGATTTAGACCAGGGACACAGGGATGGTTCAACATCTGCAGATCAATCAATGTGATACACCACATTAACAAAATGAGGAATAAAAACCACACGATCATCTCAACAGATGCAGAGAAAGCATCTGACAAGATCCAACATCGATTTATGATAAAAACTCTCAACAAAATGGGTATAGAAGGAAAGTACCTCAACATGATAAAGGCCATATATGACAAACACACAGCCAACATCATACTCAAAGGGGAAAAACAGAAAGCCATCCCTCTCAGAACAGGAACAAGACAAGAGTGCCCACTCTCACCACTCTTATTCAACGTAGTACTGCAGGTTTTGGCTACAGCAATTGGGTAAGAAAAAGGAATAAAAGGAATCCAAATAGGCAAGGAAGAAGTGAAACTCTCGCTGTTTGCAGATGACATGATTTTATATATAGAAAACCCTAAAGAATCCATCAGAAAACTAATAGAAATAATCAACAACTACAGCAAAGTTGCAGGGTACAAAATCAACTAACAAAAATCAGTTGCATTTCTATACTCTAATAGCAAACTAACAGAAAGAGAACTCAAGAAGACAATCCCAGGGCCGGCCCTGTGGCTTAGCGGTTAAGTGCACACGCTCCGCTGCTGGCAGCCCGGGTTCGGATCCCGGGCACGCACCGACGCACCGCTTCTCCGGCCATGCTGAGGCTGCGTCCCACATACAGTAACTAGAAGGATGTGCAGCTATGACATACAACTATCCACTGGGGCTTTGGGGGAAAAATAAATAAATAAATAAAATTATATTAAAAAAAAAAAAAGAAGACAATCCCATTTACAATCGCAACAAAAAGAATAACACATCCAGGAATAAATTTAACCAAGGAGGTGAAAGCCCTATACCATGAAAACTATAAGACATTATTGAAAGAAATCAATGATGACAAAGAAATGGAAAAATATTCCATGCATATTGATTGGAAAAATAAACATAGTTAAAATGTCCATACAACCTAAAGCAATCTAAAGATTCAATGCACTCCCAATCAGAATCCCAATGACATTCTTCACGGAAATAGAACAAATACCAAAATTCATATGCGGCAACAAAAGAGGCCAAACAGGTAACGCAATCCTGAGAAAAAAGAACAAAGCCAGAGGCATCACAATCCCTGACTCCAAAATACACTACAAAGCTATAATAATCGAAACTGCATGGTACCAGTACAAAAACAGATACACAGATCAATGGAACAGAATTGAAAGCCCAGAAATAAAACCACACATCTACAGACAGCTAATCTTTGACAAAGGAGCTAAGAACATACAATGGAAAAAGGAAAGTCTCTTCAATAAAAGGTGCTGGGAAAACTGGACAGCCACATGCAAAAGAATGAAAGTAGAACGTTATCTTTTGCCATACAGAAAAATTAACTCAAAATGGATTAAAGACTTGAAGGTAAGATCTGAAACTATAAAACTCCTAGAAGAAAATATAGGCAGAACACTCTTTGACATCGGTCTTAGAGGGATCTTTTCAAATTCCATGTCCACTCAGACACGGGAAACAAAAGAAAAAATAAACAAGTGGGACTTCATCAGACTAAATAGCTTCTGCAAGGTAAAGAAAACCAGGATCAAAATGAAAAGCCAACCCACCAGCTGGGAGAAAATATTTGCAGATCATATATCTGACAAGCGGTTAATCTCCATTATATATAAAGAACTCACACATCTAAACAACAAAAAAACAAACAACCCGATCAAAAAATGGGCAGAGGATATGAACAGACATTTTTCCAAGGAATATATACGGATGGCCAATAGGCACATGAAAAGATGTTCAACATCACTAATCATTTGGAAAATGCAAATCAAAACTACACTAAGATATCACCTTACACCCATGAGAATGGCTATAATCACCAAGACAAAAAATAACAAATGTTGGAGAGGTTGTGGAGAAAAGGGAACCCTCATTCACTGCTGGTGGGAATGCAAACTGGTGCAGCCTCTATGGAAAACAGTATGGAGATTCCTCAAAAAATTAAAAATAGAAATACCCTATGATCCAGCTATCCCACTACTGGGTATTTATCCAAAGAACCTGAAATCAACAATCCAAAGCAGCTTATGCACCCCTATGTTCATTGCAGCATTATTCAATACAGCCGAGAAGTGGAAGCAACCCAAGTGTCTATCGACTGATGATTGGATAAAGAAGATGTGGGATATATACACAATGGAATACTACTCAGCCATAAAAAAAGACAAAATTGTCCCATTTGCAACAACATGGATGGACCTGGAGGGTATAATGCTAAGTGAAATAAGCCAGACAAAGACAAACACAGTTTGAGTTCACTCATATGTGGAAGATAACCTAACACACGTACAGAGAGTACAGTTTGGTGGTTACCAGGGGGAAGAGGGTTGGGGGGTGGGCACAAGGTGACGGGGTGCATTTAAATGGTGACTGACAAACAATAATGCACAACAGAAATTTCAAAATGTTCTAAACTATTATGACATCAATAAAAAAATACTCAAGGGCCAGCCCCGTGGCGCAGTGGTTAAGTGTACGCACTCCGCTGCTGGTGGTCCGGGATCAGATCCTGGGCACGCACCGATGCACTGCTTGTCAGGCCATGCTGTGGTGGCGTCCCATATAAAGTGGAGGAAGATGGGCATGGATGTTAGCCTGGGGCCCATCTTCCTCAGCAAAAAGAGGAGGATTGGCATGGATGTTAGCTCGGAGCTGATCTTCCTCACAAAAAAAAATAAAAATACTCAAGGCAAAGAGACACATTTTGGGGTGGCTAATTCTGATCCCTCACAAGGTATTTTCCTCTAGAACACTGGCCTTGAGGCTACTGTGCTCAGAATGCAGTGACCACATATGGAAAACCAATTTCATAAATACCCTGTGGCAAACTGCACCTCAGGAAGCACCTTTCGGGTGCAATGACTGCGAGGGCACAGCTGTCTGCATGGGGACACATTTCCCACAGGAGAGCAACACTGAGTCCGGGCACCCATGGGGAGTTCTCAGCACCGCCCTGGCACATTCTCCTCCACAGCGTGTGACGGTGTCATGGCATCCAGACCACGGCATCCTTACTGTTTGGTTAAAGTCACTGAGGTCTGGCCCCTGGCTTCTCATACACCAGGTAGCAAGAAGACCCCAGCAAGCTAAAGGACACCGGCCGTGGAGGCATCTGCCAGTGGTGGTTCCTGCCTCTTCCCTCAACCAGCCTTCACCTTGTCAAATGCTGCTGTGGTCCGAGAAGCCCCTGCTGGAGGCCACGTCTGCATGGGGACACAGAAGAAAGCCCAAATCTGCCCCTTGGCCCCACTCTCCAGTCACCCAGCTTTAGGCCATCACCAACTGAGAGGTGACCTCCAGCATGTCCAGCTCTGGGAGACTCTGGGCTCGCTGTTCCTTCCTTCTCACATTTCCTTCTCACGGTCTCCTCCCTGGAGAAATCTTGATGCCCTTCCACAAGCAGAACACATGGTGCCCCTCCTTGGTCTTTACTACTCATCCACACACTTCCTGCGGTAGCCCCTCACTCGGGAGTGCAAGTGTCCCTCCCCAGGTAACAAAACCCACGTGTCCACCCCAGGTTAGGGGCTCCACCTTCCTCTTTTGGTAGCAATAGCTGAAGGAGAGTGAACTCTGGAACTCAGGCATTCCTTAATCTTTGTCGGGAGCTCCTAAACCCCTAAGGGCCAGCTAGGACCTTGAAGGGCGGGCTCCTCATCCACAACCTGAACCCAGGTCTTCTCGGATCCAGCCTTTAACCTTTGACTCAAGTCACCTGATACCAATTCAAACAATGTGAGGCTCGCACACAGTCCCTGAGAATCCCAGGCCGCTGTGATAGAAATCCTTCCAACACACTTCAGAGTTGGGGTGAGTAGCCCATGACAGCCAAGCCCTGACCTCAACGTCCTGAACACCATCTTTCAGAGGGTAGATTGGAGTGCCCAGGTAAAAACTTAGCCACAAAGCCACACACACAGGAAGAGCGCACCTCAGGAAGGTAGAATTCTTGGTAAGTGAGGCATGGTAGACATCCACGTGAATGTAAGCGGGCAAAGACTTTCTAACCCCACGGCTCTGGAGAGAAAGGAGGCCCGACCTGCCTCCCTCCTCGAAGAGCACTGGAGGACACTCCCGGTTGAGGAACAGGAGCCTTGGCTCCGGACACTGCTGGGCTGATGCCCACGCCCACTCTCCTCCTCTCTCCATGGGCACCCGTGGAGCTCAAGTCCCTGCGGCAAGGTGTCCACCCCTGGGGGTTTCTGGGCGTCACAGTGGTCCTTTTTCTTCAATCCAGCTTTAGTGAAAAGACAATTCAGGTACTAACGTAGAAAAATCTGCAGACTCAAAAGGCACGTTTTAAGATGTGTCACACTATTTATTGCAATTCACAGATAGGATGAAACTCTGAGCACGTGCTTCTGGGCACCGGGGTCCAGCTTCGCGCGGTGAGCGGTCACAGTCTCGTGGGCAGCTCTTCCTTCTCGCCCTTAATGCAGCCCTGCGACAGACAGCAGAATGGTCAGGTCGGTCACTTTTCTAATGCACGCTGCCTTAACTTTCCTGAAGTGCATACGACAGTTTAAAAACTTTGGGAGTGCTAACTTTAAGGCAGGCAAAACTCTTAAATATTTTCTCTTATTTACTTCACAATGTGGAGGATGCTCAATTCACACACATGGAAAATGTCTCAGATTCGCTCTGCTCCTCACACTTGGTTGCACACTCAATTAACTTACACAGTCCAGAGCAGAGTGCTTCAAGGGAGTGAGGCCCCCTGGCTCCTTCTCTAAGCAGTGCTGTGGCGAGGAACGGCTTCATCCTGCACAGTTATGTTCCAACAGCTGTAGGTTTCCCTGAACAGCTCCACCTCCTAGGTTGGAACTGAGTGAGGAGCGTTTCCAAGCAGGACTGACTGCACACTGAGAGACAGGCTGTCCGGGAGAGCAACCGGGCAATTCACGCCTAACCCCCAGTTCTCAGAGAAACGTGGTCATGGTAAGTGCACTCTGAGAGTCGTTTACCACCTAAGGCTTGTTTTTTATACTGAAAAAAATGGATTAGAATGTTAGTGGACAACCTCTGAATAAAGTCCTTGAGAACGGACAGGGTACAAAGCAGGATAATCCACTAGTCCAAGGAGAAAAACTTCACTTGGAAAAAAAGAATTTTCTAAATTTAATGCTACTACAAAAAAGTCTCTTCAAGCCACTCTTCCATTTTCAAAAGAGAATCAGCTTTCCCTGTGCAAGTGGGCCAATGAGATAACAGCTGTAAGAATCAGAACATGTAAGGTACAAATTTAAATAATATGTATTGTTTTATGGTTGTTTTACAAGTCACTGCATTCTGATCCTAGCTTAGAATGCTTTGTCATTGACAGAGGAATCTGTTATTGAGTGTTGGTAAGCCATTTCTTCTTTTGGGATCAGAACAAGAGTCTTCACACCAACAGCAAACACCATTGTGAGGATTCTTCCGGCTGGGCTCAAATAGCACCACATGGCTGGCTCTTAAACTATGGGAAATGTCTTATGTAACAGGCATTGAAAAAAGAAAAGAAAGTTTTTACCTTGGTGAAATACTTAACACATCACATTGAAAAAGAACAAAAGAACAAACCGTCTTATCACCCTCACCCCGCTTCTGAAGAGTCTGTAGAAGAAGCCTCTCTTTGGTCTGGGAACTGTCTGACGTGCTTTCTCTTCTACATCTAATGCCATCTTTTCCTCATTCGCACTTTCGTTGATGTCCTTGAAGCATTCCGATTCAATCATCTGCATCCACAGAGGAGCAGGATGGAGTGTGGGAGATGACACCACGAGGTCAGTTGGCCGCCTCCCACCTGGCACCCGTGCTCAGCACTCCAGGGCCACTCCAGTTCCCGCCCTCGATTCCTGCTTCCCCTGCTTCCTGACCTCTTCTTGGGGGAGGTAACAGGGCCACCTCTTTTGAGCATGCCCCTAAAGCAGTTAACTACCATGGGAACCACGGTGCCAGCCAGCTCTGCTTCGGGCACGGGACTCAGGGCTGGCAAGACCCCATGGGATTCCACCTCCTGTCGAGGGACAAGGGGCAGCGGCCATGCAAAATATCACCTCCAACCACAGTCTCAAACACACACACACACACACGCAAATGTGTGTGTATGTAAAAATAGCTAAAAAGATATTTTAAAGAGGAAATTGTTTATTATGCACACATATACACATAATTTTTTCTTTTGTCATTGTTATGACTAGTATAAACCTGCTATGCTGAAAAGGGCAGTACCTCATTCTGCCAGGGGATGGAGACACACCCCGTAACAAACTGACTGTAGAAGGTGTCATCTGTGGTGTCCAGGTAGACTCCTCTCACCGTGGAGAACTGCTCAATATCCAGGACGTCCTTGCAATAAACTGCATGTGGCTGTGCACCAACAACAAAAAGGCATCGACCATCAGATGACTGCAATCTTTCTTAGTTTCCTTAATTACTACGAATACAATGCACGTGAAGTCGATGCACCAACACCCTACTATTCCTGTTTCTTTGCCGAGTTCCTCATTGGCGGTATTTTCTAATCCTTCCTCCAGGGAACTTGCAGAGTCACAGACCCTGTGGACACCAGCCCACAAAGGCTCCCACCCTCCTCTCCTGCAGTGGAAGATGGATTACAGATAGGGGCCGGGGATCAGGAAGGGAGACGATGGGTGCTCTTGTTGGAATACTGTGGAGAAGGATGGAGACCATCAGCCGGGGACTCTCGCCCCTGCCTCCAGCCCTCGGCTTCCTTCACGCACAGCACCCTGCGTAAAGTCTAAGTAAAAAACGACAGGTCCCGCTTCTCACTATCCCTGTCAGAGGTCATCTAGTGGTCTTCAGCCGATCAGGGAGTCACAGGCAGCAGGTGCCTGACCCCTCCCGCTCCACTCTGTGGATTGGCAGACCCCCTTCGCTGGGACAGGAGCCCAGGCCTGCAGCCCCTACCCTGGCACTGCTGTCCTCAGGTACAAGGAGTCAGGCAAGCAGGCAGAGCATGTCCAGGCCCAGGCTGCTGCCTCCCCCAGTGCGGCTGCCTGCGATTCTGGGAATAAGGAACAAAAGGCACAGGAGTCTGCAGCTCCGGGCCAGGCCCTGCTAATGCAAGAGGCACCCTGCAGTTCTGAGAAATGTTCTACCTGCGTGCCTGAACTTGCACACGACAATGAGTGTGATAATCAAAGAAGTCATGTTCCGTTGGTCACTGGTCAGAACTTCTCTGAAAGTGGTTGTCATTCTTTCAGTCAGTTACCGCAAGGTGGGGAAATGCAAGCCACATGGCAGGCCCCGCCCTCAGGAGACAGTCCAGGCACGGCTGGTGAGGACTGAGCCCAGGCTGAAGGTCCGGAACCCCATACTGCCTGCCCAACTCAAACAAAACTGCCTGACACATTACGCTCAGACTCTACTGTGCACTGGCCCCCACGGGTTCCTCTGCTTCAATTCAGTGCAACACCCAGAACAGCCCCAGAGCCTCTGCCTGGCAGGCTCTGCCCCACACTTCTCAGTACCGTGCTTGGTGTCATCTCCCCCTCCTCAGAGAAGACTGTCTTCAGCCTGCCTTCCCTGCTCCAGACCCCAAGCAGCCCCAGGGCCTGGTGGAAAGAAGACTCTTGAGGCCAGATGGCTCATGTGAAGTGCCTGTGGCGCACTATCACCGTCCAGTGTTTTTCCGCATCTTGTAATTTGTTTTACTGCCTATCGCTGCAGGATGGAGCGAGCTCCACAGCAGCAGAGACCTTGCTCTCTCCCTCTCCCCGTGGCCCTAATACCTAGAGCTGTGTCTGGCAGGTGGTAGGCATTCAATAAACATGTAATGTGTGAACTAATCCAGAGGAAGAAGTTACTACTATAACATATATGAATATAAAATAAACATAAGTCCTGAATTATACAACTAAAAATATTTTAATTGTACATCCTACTCCCATCTTATCCCACAGAACTATCTTCACATTTCTATAGCACGCCTGTAGTGGACTGTTAAGGACAGAGTCCAGGATGTTGTTGTCATTCATTTATGCTTTCATCAACAGGTAGTCCCACCAAGCACTGACACGTGCCGGGCCCTGTGCTAAGCACTTGGAGACATGACTTCATTTGGGGCCCACAACACGCTCATGAGGAGGCTCAAGGGACCGCTCCAGGACCCTCAGTGTGGAGCCAGGACCTCGTGAGACGCGGAGTGGGGAAGCGTATCCCAGACTAAAGAAGCAAGTGTGTCAGCACCGACAGCAGAAAGGGGACCCTGGTAGCACGGAGGGCCCTGTAGGGCACACCAGGGAGGTCGTGAGCTGGTCCTGAGGTTTCTGAGCAGGGCAGTGACACAGGCTCGGCTCTACCAGCAATGACGGCCCACGCCAGACACCAGGCCTTGGGAGCCTGAGGGCTGC
The DNA here is from genome assembly GCF_020826845.1 of Diceros bicornis minor. Taxonomy (NCBI): domain Eukaryota; kingdom Metazoa; phylum Chordata; class Mammalia; order Perissodactyla; family Rhinocerotidae; genus Diceros; species Diceros bicornis. The sequence continues at coordinate 2,382,119 of NC_080747.1, read as the reverse complement.
TGGGAAGGCCCGTGAGGACAGGTCTGGGGAGTGGTCTGGGGGGCTAAGTGGGGAGTGGGGGAGGGAGGAAGAACCAGATCAAGAGGCACCACCAGGCTGAAGCCACACCCAGGCTGTACCACCAGGTGGTTCTGTAACTGCTTGAAAACCACTGTGTTCCATGGACCCACTCTCTTGGACCCCCTCTTGCTCTCTTGGCAGTGTACTCACATCAGGACAGAAAGGGGGGTCTAACATGTTTGCTTCCAGTCTCTTGAAGTTAATGTCCTTGAATACAGGGTGTCCTTTTACTCCAGCTGCTCCGTCACCCTTGCAGCCCAGGCGTTGCTTGGGGTTCTTGGTGAGTAACTGTGTAAGAGGCAGACATGGAGTCAATTTAAGCTCCCATGATAAAAAAGAAAACGCAGAAAATCCCCATAATAATAACCAAAGAATTAGGCAGAGAGCACCTCCATCTAAACAAAAAAGGTCACTCAAATTTCAAAGTATCAAATAAACCTCATTAATTCTGATTTTACTAATCTAGACTATGTGATGCTTCAAAAAGCAGTTGAAACTCAAGTTTTGCCTTTGAGATACCATTTCAATGCTAAGTTATATTTATAATTAGAAACCATTTAATGTATTCATTAAATAGATCACCAAGGACCTCAGACGAGGCAAAAATTTAGCAAGCCTAGTTCTAGAAATTGTATACCCTTAAAATTAATAGAAAGTGTCTCTTTCAGAAGTATTCCTTGGGCCGGCCCCGTGGCTTAGTGGTTAAGTACGCGCGCTCCGCTGCTGGCGGCCTGGGTTTGGATCCCGGGCACGCACCGACGCACCGCTTCTCCGGCCATGCTGGGGCCGCGTCCCACATACAGCAACTAGAAGGATGTGCAACTATGACATACAACTATCTGCTGGGGCTTTGGGGGAAAAATAAAGAAATAAATAGAATAAAATAAAAAGTATTCCTTTTTATTTGACATTTATTTGACATATATTTATAATTGTCACAAATTCAAATAGGCCTTCCTCCACAATTATTATCAATCAAAAAGGTTTGGCTGTGCTCAAAACACAGGAAAGATCTGGACCTCTAAAATACAGCCTAGGGGGCCGGCCCCGTGGCTTAGCGGCTAAGTGCACGCGCTCTGCTACTGGCGGCCCAGGTTCGGATCCGGGCACGCACCAACGTACAACTTCTCCGGCCATGCTGAGGCCGTGTCCCACATACAGTAACTAGAAGGATGTGCAACTATGACATACAACTATCTACTGGGGCTTTGGGGAAAAAAAAAAGGAGGAGGATTGGCAATAGATGTTAGCTCAGAGCCAGTCTTCCTCAGCAAAAAGAGGAGGATTAGCATGGATGTTAGCTAAGGGCTGATCTTCCTCACAAAAAATAAATAAATAAATAAAATAATAATAAAATACAGCCTAGACCAGGGGCTGGGAGGCTGCAGCCACGGGCCACATCTCATCAGCTGCCTGATTTTGTACGTAAGGTTTCATGGGAACACAGCCGGGCTCGTTAGTTCAGTCACGTCTGTGGCTGCTCTTGCACTACAATGGCAGAGCTGAAGAGCTGTGACAGAGACCTGCAAACCCTGAGAAATATTTACATCCGGCCCTTCACAGAAGAGTTTGCTGACCCCTGGCCTAGACTCACAGCCAGCACCCGTGGCTTTTGTGAATATAAATCAAAGTCCCAGGCAAAGACCAGAGCACACTCTGGTTCCAGCTTATCTGCGGCGCCCCCGCACACACACCTATAGCCTCACCAGCTGAGCTCCAGCAGCAGCGCACACTCACTTCTGCCTCCTCAGACTTGCCGTGCTGTGCCTGCCCTGGGACCTGCACACACACTGTCATGAAACTCTTAGCCTGGCTGACTCCTACTAAACCACAGGTTCCAGCTGCCTGCCTCAGAGAATCCTCGACCTGTCCCTTAGGATACCCGTCACCACTGACATGAATACATCACTTGGGTAACTGCTTAGTGCCAGTCTGTCCTGCGGGACTCGAAGCTTCTAAAGGCAGGGTCTGTGGGAAGTCCTGCTGTATCCCCAGCACGTACCCAGGGCAGGGGCTCGATAAGATCTGCTCGATGGAGTTATTCTTTGCATGCTTTGTTAATTAAAAACATATCTGAAAATTAAGTGTAATGCCAAATACAATTCTGAAATCTCAGGGACTCCATGACTCCATCATCAAGCCTGTGCCAGCACACACCGTCCAATGGCCTTACCAGGCAGCAGAGGGCAGAGGAAAGCCTTGGACCCATAGTCAGAAAGCCTGGGCTCCAATTCGCCCACTGCCATGGACTATGGGACGTCATGAAAATCAAACTTAATTTTTCAACCATGAAGGCTATGAGAACATCTTAGAAATCCACTGTGAGGACTGGATGACATAGTTATGTCAAAGAGCTCTGAAAATTACAAAAAGGTATCCAAATGTCAAGTGTCACTATGACCTCCCATTTGGATTTCTGTAAAAAGCCAACTTTGTCTCTTCCCTTCCTTTCTTCTTTCCGTCCTACACAAGCCCAACACTCTGACCTTAAACCCTGCTCAGGCCACTTACGCAGCACATGAGCACAGAGCGCTGGGAGCAGGTGCCAGGCAGAGGAACAGGCAGAGAGGGTGCAGAGCCTTGCACAAGCCTGTAGCGCCCCCCTTTAAGTGCACTGGGTGCTGGGGCCCAGCCCACTGTCCTGTTCCTGCAGATCCTCACTCTCCCCTCTGCTCTGCTGTTTAAATCAACCTGCATCTTGAGATGCCCTCTCCTCCAATCCCTGTTTGTTAGAATTTAACCCACTCTTCAAGATCTCATTGTTCCTCCTCTTAGCGATTACTGAGGATTTCTGTGTTACTAAACACTTCACACGCGTCTTCCATTGTATCCTCCCAGCACCATCCATACCCTATAGACAAGAAACCTGAGGCCTGGAAAGGAAGCTTGTTGTGGGAGGCCGAGACTCGACCCTGGGCCCTGCCTCAAAGCCTGTTCTCTGAGTCACAACACTGACCCTCACTCAGACACCATCATCTTCCCCGAGCACCTCCAACAGAACGGCATTTCCTCACCCTGAGAGCCCTTAACCCCTTGTTTCTATCTTGTTTATGGCACTCATCAAATTCTGCTTTTTTATTACAGTTATTTTTGTTTGTTTTAGGCCTGCCATTAGGCCTTACATTAAACTGTGAGCTCCTTAGGGGTAGGCTCTATTTCTAATTTATATTTTCACATTCCTGCAGCCCAGTCAATGTCTCGTATGTAGCAAGGGCTCAGTCAATATTTATCAACTGAACATAAACAGTAACTCGAGCAGAATGGTATAAAATATGCAGCAGCTGACTAAACACTGTCAGCTCCAAGCAGAATGAGCTGGCTGGAAGAAAGGCCAGCCTGAGCCCACTGCTCAGTGACAGGCCACTAAGACACATCACTTCTTATAAAGACACAAGGAAAGGGAAACCGAAACAACTCTTCTCCAGCCACATCAACTCCCGTGGTTATTGATATCCTTGAGTATGAGGCATAACTGCTGGTGGTTCCAACACGCTCTTGGGGACCCAGGCTCCGCCTCTCTGTGGCTTCCTCTCCAACGACCTGATCCTCCGTCCCCGCCCCTGCCACTCTCTCCCTGGGTCACATCCTAGACTCTTCATGACCAGAAAGCCCTCAGTCTGCTGCATTTCAAGCAGCTGCCTCTCTGTGTGGCCCCCGTCTTTCTAGCTCTGGCAAGGAGGAGCCCTGACTCCAACAAGCTGTGGCTCACTCCTCCCTGTAATCTACTGAATCTGCGCTCTCCTCATTCTCCTCTGTAACCCACTGAGATTCCAGGGCCCATCATTCAACCACTCCTCTGCATGCATATCCCAGCCCCACTGCCTTTCTCCAGCTCCTTCACACCTACTTAAGCAAACCACAGCACCAGCCAAGTCCAACACCCCAACTGTTCCAAGCCTGCACCGTCCCGCCGAGTGTGGCAGGAGCACAACACACAATCAGGGCCACCATCTCCCTTTAAATCCACATGGGCCCTTGATGCTGCCGAGGAATCACCCCCAACTCCCTTCAGTCTCATCTCCTCCCTCACACCTCCAATGGCTCCCTCCTACCCTCGTGCAGCTGATGACCCGAGAGGACAGAAGCCACAAAAGAACATTCACAAGCCCCACCCGCCCCACACCTCCTGCTCACATGCTCCACTGGGTGCCAGGTCCTGTCCTCCCACCCACCACCAGGGCTTTGCCCCAGCCCTTCTCCCCTTCCTTGCAGTGGTGTGGACCTTCCCCACACATCCACCACATCACAAATCCTACAGGGTGCTACCTTCCCATGCAGCTGGACTCTGACCATTTCTCACTCGGCTCTGCCACCACCCAGGTCTGAGCCCCACCAACTTTCACCTGAATAGCTGCAAAGCCCCGGCTGGCCTCCCTCCAACCTGTCTAGTCTCTTCCCAGCACCTGGCGATCGCGAGTCCAAGCACGTGACCCCCTCAGAACTCTGTGATGGCTTCCCAAGGTCGGTGGCACGTCTCCTTGCTTCCTGCCCCATTCCATCCCTCCCTTGCCCCCCACTCCCGACCCCTCCATGCTTCCCTGTCCTGCAGAGTCCACACATCTTCCTCATTTGTTTTGTTTCCTGTTGATTCCCACCACCCTGCAGTAGAATGAGAGCACTGGAGGGCGGAATTCTTGTCTGTTTTACTCAGGATCCCCAATGCCTAGGACAGTGCTTGTCCCATAGAAGATGCTCAACAAATCCTCGCTGAATGAAAAAAATGTGCTTGGAAAATCACAAGTACTGGCTTAAGATAAGTAAGAGACAGAGAGAGCTTCTCTCATTCACTTAGTGTCTGGGCAGCATGGAGGAGGGAAACCGGCCCAGCCCCAAGGGCACATAGAGACCAAGCTGACGGTGCCTCAGGGGCCTTGTCTCCCTGCTGTGACACTCAGCCTTGTGGAGCCCTTACCACATCAAGGAAGGTGGCAGGCACCAGGCCTGCCGTCAAGTCAGGGTGTCTATTATGACTAGAGTCCCTGGCAGCTAGTTAAAGGGAAGAGAAAAACCTCACCGTTTCAAATACCCTGAAGGTTCTGCTATCTGTTTAGTTTCATTTGAAATTGGTGAGTGAAACAAAGCTCAGCTGTGTTCTGAAAGGATAGTACCTTGGCATGCTCTTCCCTTCAGCAGCATCTTTTGAGAAAGCAAACAATGAACTCCACTCTGCTTCACTCTGATTGATCAGAAACCCAATTATGTCATTTCCCAGATGATGTCTGGAACTTTTCCCTACTGTCCTGTCTGACTGGAGAGGAAGCCTGACTGGCATTCGCATCAGGAAGCCACCTCTGGGTGCCTCTCCTGAGCCCGAGTGCTGTCGGCAGCAGCACTGCAGACCCACAGGAGGACTGCTGGGTCTTCCCAGCTGCCAGGGAAAACGACTAGAGCGAGCCAGACGTGTAATTCCCAGCCTCCCCGGAGCCCGACCCACCATCCTGCAGATGGATTTGGCGTCCTCTGAAAACTTCTCCGAATACTCCTCAGTGTCCTTCTTCACTCTTCGTTCCACCTCCTCCCGTCTGACTTTCTCTTTGAATTTTCTGAATGGAGAATGTCCCTGAATCATTTCATATATCAGACAGCCAAGTCCCCACCAATCAGGACTAAATGTATAGTTTTCATTATTGATAACTTCAGGAGCTACATAACAAATACAGGAAATTTAAATTAAATTAAATTTGGGGTTTAAAACTTCTTATAACTAATTCCAAATAACACATTATAAATTTAATATTTGTTACAACATGGATGAACCTTGAAAACATGTTAAGCCAAAGAAGCCAGACACAAAAGGTGAAATAGTGCATGATTCTATTTACAGGAAATAGGCAGAATAGACAAGTCCATGGAGACAGAAGGTAGGGCTAGGGTGGGAGGTGAGGGACGGGGAGTGACTGTTGATGGGTACTGGGTTTCTTTTTTGAGGTGATGAAATTAGACAGTGGTGACAGTTGCACAACTGCAAATAGACTGAAATCCACTGAACTCTACACTTCAGACTTTGGTGGACTTTATGGTACAAGAATTGTATTTCAATAAAGCTGTTAATAGAAACAGTTTGTACTATTCACAGAGCATGAAATGAATCGTCACAGAGTAACGTCTGGCTGGCTCTAACACGGGAAAACGGTGCCCTAGGGAAGACCCCGCCTCCTGAGGAGGAGGCTCCCTCCAAACATGCAGAGCCACACAGATGGGCGCCCCAAGGGCATTGGCCATCTATTCCCAACATAGTCAAGACCCCCAGCAGCAGGTGACAGCAGAAACAGAGGGACACGGGGTGTCACTGCAGAACTCTGCAGAGGCCCTCAGGTGCCTGCATGTCAGAGGCCAGCCCTGGGTCTAGCTGGCACTGTTGGGCTGGGAGCTGTGAGGTTATTCCTCGGGAGCTGACCCAAGGCCAGGGCCTCCTGTTCACAGAGGCTTCAGAATAACCAAGGAACAACGATTTCCCGAGGGGTCTGCGGGGCATGTGCACAGAGGGTGGCAGCATCAGAGTGAGGAGACCTGCTGTCCTGTCCCGACTGCCTGCACTCAGCTGCGTGACCTCCACGGGCCTCACACCCATCTAGAAGAGGAGGGTGGACGGCAGGACTCCTCTGCAGTTCCAACACTGGCTGGGCACAGATTTCAAACGCCCCAGGCTACCTACCAGTGGGTTAGAACTGACCTCCAGGTGCATTCGCATTTTCATTTCTCTCTGTTGGGAGGAAACAAGGAGCGCTGCAGTGGTCTTTCACATACCCATGTAGCCGACTGTTCCAACTCTGCCGCGGATCGTCTCCCCTTCTGGGATCTCGACGGCTAAACCAAGATCTGAAATGCGGATGTGCCCTGTGTGTGTTCAAATACATTACACAAATCATAGGGGGCGTGCTGTCACTTTGACAACAATAAAAAATGGAAAAAAAATCTAAAAACCCATGGATGGAAATTATAGCATTTCATACTCGAAAACATTTAAATCTAAAATTACATTTAACTTTTCCACATTTAGTAAAATACTATACAATTCATTCAGTTCCATTAACAGCAAGAAATTAGATTTACACCTGGCTATTGGTAAGGAAGCTCTTTAACCATATACAACCACTTGATAAAACAGAAGCATTGCATTTATTTTATTTCAATGTAACTACCAGATACATAAAAAAAACTATAATGAATACTACATCAACTACGAAACAGCAAATAAACACTATCAGAATACCAGTAGGCTTATATATAGGGACAATAGACAAATAATATGATGTTTTTCTCTGAAGAACAAATGGTAATGGAGGCAAGGAAATAAAAAACAAAATTAAGGAACTTCACTTAAACACTACGTTATGTGGGGCCGGCCCCGTGGCTTAGCGGTTAAGTGCGTGCCCTCCGCTACTGGCGGCCCGGGTTCAGATCCTGGGCGCGCACCGACGCACCGCTTCTCCGGCCATGCTGAGGCCGTGTCCCACATACAGCAACTAGAAGGATGTGCAACTATGACATACAACTATCTACTGGGGCTTTGGGGAAAAAAAGGAGGAGGATTGGCAATAGATGTTAGGGTCTTCCTCAGCAAAAAGAGGAGGATTGGCATGGATGTTAGCTCAGGTCTGATCTGCCTCACAAAAAAAAAAAAAAAACCTACGTTATGTGTTAATGCCGTTATATAGGAAGACTTAAATAGTTATTAAATTCCTTATTAAAATAACAAATTATGGAAAACATTCTTTTGAGACTCTAAAAAGATAAACCAGCCCGGGAGACAGACACCTTGCTCAGCTTATTCACCACTGTGTCCCCAGCTTCTAATACAGTACCCGCATACAGCAGGTGCTCAATAAGTATTTATCAAAGAAATGAATGAATCAACAGTAAATATTTCCTGAAGATGAAAAATAGGCAACATGTCCTTCAAGGCACTGAAATCATTTTAAAACAGTCTGCATTATGCTTCAGACAGAAAAATGGACCTCTGACTTAGCCTGCACCGCATTAAGAATCACATTATGCCCTTGTCACACGTCCACCCTTGGGGAGGCAGGAGGGCAGAGGGGTTAGAGCAGATTCTGGGGCCACGTGGCCTTGTGTTGAGTCCCAGGTCTGCCATTTATTAGTGTGGCTCAGTTTCCATTCAAACAAAAAGATTCTCTCAATAATGCAGCTTTTATGTATTTTATGTTTAAGTAGAGTACTGGCATGTTGTGAAATTTTAAGTATCTCTGTCTTTTTTTTCTTTTAAAAAGTGATGTTTTAAACTGAGAAATGAAAAGTAAAACCACTGACAAACTGACAAAAACTCAAAGTTTGAGAGCACAGTCGGTTGTCAGGGCTATGGGGAAGCAGGGACACTCACTGTGCTGGTGGGGATACAAACTAGCACAGCGCCCCCAAGAGGAATCTGGCAACACCTGGCAAAACTTGAGCTTAGCGCTCCCACTTCTAGGAATCATCCCAAGGATCCACTAGAAAAACAAGAAATGACGTGCACAGGGCTATGCATTGCAGCACTAACTGAAACAGCAAAAGACGGGGATAGCCTGTGATCTATCAGGGGGGACTGAGCAAACCAAGCCAGTTCATCTGTAGGCAGCCAGACAAAGGAATAAGGAAGATCTCCATTTTGTATTGTAGAGTGATCTCTGTTATAGATTAAAAAAGCAAAGTAGAAGGGCTGGCCCGGTGGAGTAGTGGTTAAGTTCCCACACTCCACTGTAGCAGCCCGGGGTTCGCGAGTTCAGATCCAGGGCGTGGACCTACACACCGCTCATCAAGCCATGCTGTGGCGGCGTCCCATATACAAAAGTGGAGGAAGATGGGCACAGATGTTAGCTCAGTGACTATCTTCCTCACCAAAAAAAAAAGCAAAGTGGAGAAAAATACTGTAATTATGTTAACGTCAATAGGAACTAATATTTTCAGCATGAGGAGAAAAAAACACAAACGTGAAATGAAGAAGTTAAATGAGAATTGGAAATATCAATATGAATCCATGATGAATATTTTCTTCAAACAAACAGTTTTTTCTCTGTACACTGAAAAGGCCAAGGATGAACGACCAATGCAACAGTAATGAGCATCGTGGTACCCAGACTGTGGTCTCACGATGCTGCTTTCCACAGAGAGGACCAGGTCCCTTTGGAGAAATGGTTGATCTCAAGTCTCGGTCAGCACGTGTGCACGATAATCCTGGAACATCTGATTCTAGCATAAAACAAGGCAGTTCTTAAAGACGAATGGACATCCCCTGGCCAAAGATGGGACAATCCAAACAGCAAAAGGAATAATGACTCCAATAGATTAAAATATACCAAAGTGTTAAAATCCACAAGTTCATAATGATACCAAAACAGAAAAAAACAAAAACCTCATTGGTCATCTTGGAGAACTAACACGATATTCTGAAAAGTGGAAATAAAGGGAAGTATTCAAGTATTTTACCTGCTTTTCCTGAACAAACAGGTAAATAAATGTTGATGAAGCAAAGTTCTTTTTGCACAAATAAGTGCAAAAGAAATGACAGAATTAGAATATCATCATTTTATAATCCCGGTGAAATGATGGATCTCAATATTGATCATTAAGTCATCAAGTGAAAGGCTGGCAGGAACTGAATAATGGATGGATCAGGCTGACAACATTTGCAACCACTGATCAATCTGAACACCATAACAAGAGACACTCAGCCATCATATGCCGCCTGATGTAATATAACAGGAAGTACACATGAAGTATGCGCACCAACAATCAAACCTGGACCTATTCCAGCCTCCAGATCTAACCACCGGCTTACAGGAAAAACAGGGGAGAGCCAAAATCTACAGCATGGGAAATTCTATAGGACAAATGTCTGTGTACTCGTCTGCCAGGCTGCCACAACAAAGTGCCACAGGCTGCGGGGCTTAAACAACAGTAATTTACTCTCTCATGGTCCTGGAGGCTGGAGGTCCAAGATCAAGGTGTCGGAAGGGTTGGCCTATCCTTCTGGCATGTAGAAGATCACCCTCTCCCTGTGTCTTCACATCCGTCTTTGTTCTAATCTCCTCTTATAAGGACACCAGTCATATTGGATTAGGGCCCACTCCAATGACCTCATTTAACCTTAGTTACATCTTTAAGGACCTTATCTCCAAATACATCACATTATGAGGTACTGGGAGTTAGGGCTTCACATCAATTTCGGAGGGGCAGAACTTGGCCCATAACACCTGGTTTCACAAACAAATGACAAAAAGAAGCAGGGAGGAAGAACCTATGAAGCTAAAAAAGACTCAACAAGATATCAACCAAATGTAATGTGGACTTCATTGAATATTCCAATATGCAACTATAAAAATGTTTATTAAATAATTAAGGAAGATTTAAAGCCAATGGGATATAGGTGATTTTAAGGAATTATTAAATACTTCAGGATGTAATAATAGCATTGTGTTTATGTTAAAAAATAATATCTTTATTTTATAGACAGAAGAATATGATGTACAGGATTTGCTTTAAAATCACTGTCAATTATAAAATGCTACTGGTTTTTACAAAAACTATTTATCTCATTTTTAAGGAATATATCTATTCCATAAAACTGAGGCCTCTTCTTTAGAAAATACAAGCATGATACCGTTTTCTTTGTTATCTCAACCCCCAGCTGCATTTCAGAAACCAAGTCCTCCTTAATTTATAAGTTTGCAAAGAAGAGTGCTGCCATATTTAGGACAAAGAGTAAATGCACCTCACAACCTAGAACAGATGATTCTCAGGTTTTTTTTTTTTACCTAATTCCACCACAAATGTCAAGTTCTGCTTTAAGAAAACAGAAAACCTAACAAGTTGTCAAGAAGGGAAATGGAGAAGTATTTACACAGACAATCATGTTACTCTGATGTACTGGTGGAAATTAGTTCTTAGGAATTTTAGTTGCATGATAGTAAAAATCCTAGAATCAATTGTGTTGTTTAAGTCATAGAAACTAAAGTAGAGCTACGATTACATTTTTAAAAACTAAGAGTAGGAAAACTAGAAGAAAAGAAAGTTAAAAGTCCCCCGAAATCAAGCAAAGCAAAACAAAGTTTTGTCATTCCTTTCTATTCTTCACTGGAATGTGACCAACTCCATGGGGTATAAGCACAACTAACACAGTAATTACCACAGAAATGATGCTGGGCTCCTGCTTCTGGGTGAGATGGAGAAGGTCGCCGTGCGCCCACGCTACTACTGACCACAACGAGGAGAGCAAATCACAAAAGTCACAAATTACAGGCACCAGCGCACCACGGCAGTGACTAGACTCGATGGACTAAATCTTTCGAGCGGAGAACCACACTAAGGTGAACTGATGAAGGGCAGCAGGTGTTTTCCTCAGAAGCAATTGCAAACCCTGGGGAAACCAGAGGCTGCTGACCTGGAGTGGGGGACTCTCATGGAGACCCTCCAGGTGCTGCCACCTGGACTCTAACCGAGGCTGGGAGCAGCTGGAGGCTGAGTCAAGATTTGGACCCCTGGAGACGGCTGCTGGGGCAGAGACACCAGCACGGACTCTGGCATTCAGGTGCACTGGAGAGGCAAACTTGGAGATCAAGGGCCTCAAGAACGGAACCAGCTTCCTCCTCCAAACATCAGGACACAGAGTCTAGCAATCTATGTAAAGGATAGCACATTATGCCCACGTTGGATTTATTTCAGGAATGGAAGGTTAGTTTAATGTTCGAAAATTAACTGGTGAATTAACTATATTAACAGAAAAAAAGAGTATCATATAATCATCTTGATAAAAAAAGCACTGACAAAATTCAACAGCATTCATTATTTTTTAAAAAAGGAAAATTCTTAAATCTGATAAAGAATTTCTACCAAGATACTACAGCAAATTTCATACTTACTGGTGATATATTGAAAGGCTGCCCCTGAGATCCAAAACAAGAAAAGAATGCCCACTATTACCACTTCTAGTCAACATTGTACTGAAAGTCCCACCTAGTGTCACAAGGCAAGAAAAAGAAACAAAAGGCTTCAGAATTGGGAAGGCAGACATGAAACAGTCATCTGCAGGTGGCAGGATGGTCTGTGTAGAAAATCCAAAAGAATCTACAAACTTTTAGAATTAAGTGAATTTAAGAAGGTCACTAGATGTAAAGTCAATTGCAATTGTAACCAAAAGCACAATCCATGAAAAAAAAGTTGATAAGATGGACTTCATTAAAATTAAAAACATCAAGGGCCGGCCCTGTGGCATAGTGGTTAAGTGCGCGTGCTCCGTTGCTGGCGGCCCGGGGTTCGGATCCCGGGCGCACACCGATGCACCACTTGTCAGGCCATGCCGTGGCAGCGTCCCCATATAAAGTGGAGGAAGATGGGCACGGATGTTAGCTCAGAGCCGGTCTTCCTCAGCAAAAAGAGGAGGATTGGCATGGATGTTAGCTCAGGGCTGATCTTCCTCACAAAAAAATAAAAAAATAAAAACATCTGCTCTGTGAAAGATACTACTAAGAGAATGAAAGACAAGCCATGGACTGGGAGAAAATCTTTGTAAAACATCTATCTGATAAAAGACTGATATCAAAAATATACAAAGAACTCTTAAAACTCAACAATAAGAAATGACAACCCAATTAAAAAATGGTCCAAAGACCTGAACAGATACCTCACAATGAAGATATACAGATGACAAGTAAGCCTATGAAGAGATGCTCCACATCATATGTCATTAGCGAACTGCAAATTAAAACAACAGTGAGATACCACTCCACACCTACATTCTAAAATGGGTAAGATTCAAAACACTGACAACAGCAAATGCTGACGAGAATGTGGAGCAGCAGGAACTCTCACCGTTGCTGGTGGGAACGCAAAGTGGTACAACCACATTGGAAGACAGTTTGGTGGTTTCTTACAAAACTAACCATACTCTTACCATATGATCCAGCAATCCAGCTGCTTGGTATATACTCAAAGGAGTTGAAAACTTATGTTTATACAAAAACCTGCACATGAATGTTTATATAGCAGCTTTATTCATAATTGCTAAAACTTAAAAGCAACCAAGATGTTCTTTAGAAGGCGAATGGATAAACAAACTGTAGATCATCCAGACAATGGAATATTACTCAATGCTAAAAAGAAATGGGCTATCAAGCCATGAAAAGACATGGAGGAAACTTAAATGCATATTACTAAGTGAAAGAAGCCAATCTGAAAAGACTATACACTGTATGATTCCAATTAGATGACATTCTGGAAAAGGCAAAACTATGAAGACAGTAAAAAGATCAATGGTTGCCAGGGCTTGGGGGGGAGGGAAGGAAGGACAAATAAGTGGTGCACAGGGGACTCTGAGGGCAGTGAAACTATTCTGTATGATACATATATCATTAGTATACATTTGTCAAGACCCACAGAATGCACAACACAAAGAGTGAGTCCTAAGGTAAACTATGGACTCTAGTTAATAATAATGTACCAATGTTGGTTCATCAATCGTAACAATGTATCAGACACTATTACAAAATATAAATAATAGAAGAAATTGTATTTCTAAATATCAGCAATAGGCAAATAGAAAGTGAAGTTTTTTTTTTTTTAAAGATTTTTAGTTATTTATTTTTTCCCCCCAAAGCCCCAGTAGATAGTTGTATGTCATAGCTGCACATCCTTCTAGTTGCTGTATGTGGGACGCAGCCTCAGCATGGCCGGAGAAGCGGTGCGTTGGTGCGCACCCGGGATCCGAACCTGGGCAGCCAGTAGCGGAGCGCACACACTTAACCGCTAAGCCACGGGGCCGGCCCGAAAGTGAAGTTTTAAAAACAATACCATTAAAAAACATCAAATAACAAAAATGTGTTACCTTTTGTAAAAAAGACCATTACAATGAAAACTACCAAGTGACATTGAGAGAAATTAAAGGAGACCCAAATATATAGAACTATAACTATGTTCATAAATCGAACTATTCTGGCTAAGAGCCAGAAGCTATGGACACGCCTTTGGGCAAGATACTTACAGATCTTGGTATTACTCTAGATAAAATGAGAATTCATCGCCTTCCTCCCAAGGTGGCTGTTTCATGCATCAATTAGATAACAAGCAGGAAAGCTTGGCAGAGTCTGTATAAAAGGGGTCTTTGCATTAAAAGTACCCCACATTTGCCTTCAGGAGGCTTTGTCTTAAATACGGCCCTCTTCTCCTTTATATGAGTCATCTTAGCCTGGTCTCATGCTCTCCACTAGACTGTAAGACTTCTCAGACAGCCAAAAAAATCTCCTGAAAAAAGTTCCCTCCCAATATTGCTTATGTGGTTACTTGTTAATACATCAGCTATAGTAGGTGTGGCAACAGGTCTTACATTCTCTGGTGCAGTCGGCACCCAGAGAACCGAAGTCTGAGTGGGCACCAGTGCTGCTGACAAAGATCCAGCCCCAAAGGGCCATCTTTACAGGGTGCCCAGCTGCCAGTCAAAGAGAGCTCATGCAGCTATCTGAGCTCCTGCTCTGTGAAGAGGCTAGCACCAAGAGCAGCATGGTATGGTTTAGGAAGGCATGAAAATACATATCTAAGGAATACAACAAGATGTGGGTCAACAGCAAGAAATAGGAGAGAGAAAAATGTTCTTATGAGTTTACTTTAATACGCTTCTTTTTTTTTTTTAATACGATGACTTTTTTTTTTATAATTTTATTTATTTATTTTTTTCCCCCAAAGCCCCAGTAGATACTTGTATGTCATAGCTGCACATCCTGCCAGTCGCTGTATGTGGGACGCGGCCTCAGCATGGCCGGAGAAGCGGTGTGTCGGTGCGCCCGGGATCCGAACCTAGGCCATCAGCAGCGGAGCGCACGCACCTAACCGCTAAGCCACAGGGCCGGCCCTTAATACGCTTCTAAACCTCAACTATTAACTGAAAATTATGACCATCTGCTTCTTGCCTAAATAGAGGGGAATGACAATGTTATCTGTACTATATTTTTTAATGAACGCGTACCAAAGAGTTTCTCTTTTTGTTGTTGTTTCTATCCTGCATTAACTGGCTAAGTTCACATTAATTTTCTGTATCCAAGTCCCTCTTAACAAAATCTATGCTTCACAACCCAAGTGTCCCTCGACTGATGATTGGATAAAGACGACGTGGTATATATATACAATGGAACACTACTCAGCCATAAAAAAGACAAAATCGTCCCATTTGCAACAACAAGGATGGACCTGGAGGTTATTATGTTAAGCGAAATAAGCCAGAAAGAGAAAGACAAACAGGGCATGATTTCACTCGTATGTGGAAGATAAACCAACACGCAGACAGATAGAAGTGTTTTTTGGTTACCAGGGGCTAGGGCGGTGGGCGGTGGGCACAAAGGGTGGAGGGATGCACTTATATGGTGACTGACAAACAATAATGTACAAGAAAAATTTCACAATAAATAAAAAATCTATGCTTCAGACGTGAAAGGCTCAGTCACTTACCACGATCATCGAGGAGAATATTCTCAGGCTTTAAGTCTCTACAAAGGAAGAAACAATAAAAAAAGCTCAATTATTCAGAAGTTGACACTGTGATTCACCAGCACCCAGCAGAAATAACCACAGATGTGACGTCTCTATGCTATGAGCAATAGCACAGACAGCAGATGGCAAAGCCACCCTTTGTGGATCAAGTTACAAGCCATTCATGTTGTCTCAAGGCTTCAGCCATCACACAGAAGGACAAGGATCCTACAAAGGACTCACTTCAACAGACAACGTGCACTACGACGACAGTGTGAAATCAACTGCTTCGCGTGGGTATACAGATTAAATGAAGACATTTCAGTGATGAAACGTGCAGCCCAGTAGCAAGGAATTAGTCCTTAATAAACTTGGTTCAATTTCTCTTATTATTAATATACTTTTAAAAATGTCAGGGGCCGGCCCCACGGCTTAGCGGTTAAGTGCGCACGCTCCGCTGCTGGCGGCCCGGGTTCGGATCCCGGGCGTGCACCGACGCACCGCTTCTCCGGCCATGCTGAGGCCGCGTCCCACATACAGCAACTAGAAGGATGTCCAGCTATGACATACAACTATCTATGGGGACTTTGGGGGGATAAATAAATAAATAAATAAAATTATAAAAAATAAAAAAAATAAAAATGTCAGCAACTGAAAATTTCCCATACTAGAATAACTCAATTTTGGGGGTGAGACAGACATGGATCCAAATCCTGGCTCTGCCGCTTTTCAGCGGTGTGACCGTAACCTCTCTAAGCCTTAGTGTCCTCGTCTGTAAAACAGAGTGACAACAACACCCGCCCCGCTTCCTGCCTGGGCAGGTTTGGGTGAGCTCAGGCCTCACGCAAGGCAGCGTGTAGAAAACGTTAGTGACTGTCATTCGTAGTTCATTGTGAACGTAGAGGGGTACCACAAACTTCGAATAAATGTAAATCACTACAGACGAAAACATTTCAATGTAACATCTCAAACTACTTATTTGTTTTTTTCCCTTAGAGAGAAAAACAATTATTTTTCAAAGGATTTATATTTAACTTTGATTTCAAGTGTGGTCCTATCACAACAATCCATCTCCCCTGAGCATCGCCCCTTAATCTGTGGTCACATCACTAGAACCTACAGAAGGAACTGAAGCCAGATAACCACTGAAACAAACGATGTGGAAGTGACAACGAATGGAAGGAGGATGGTCTCAGGAAAGGTCTGTAAAGAGACAGCTCTCGCAGAACCAAGAACAAGCTAAAGCGAGCACTCCTCAGCACACCACAGGCTGCAGTTAGTGTAAAACCACACTCCCAGGAAGAGATGAGAGATGATCCTGCTCGGTAGCTCAGAGAGAGGTGAACGCATGCATGGGTAGCTGTGTAGAAATGTTTTCTGGAAAGATGCCCATGCCACTGTGTTAAAGGTCTCCTCGGAGAGAGGGACTGGGGGTGGAGGGCTTGGAATGGGTGCCTTCTGTATTTGCATTTTCTGGCCATTTGCACAGGCTCCTGCATTACCTAGATGGGATGATGGGCATTTTTGTGTTTTCCTTTATTCTTTTCTGTATTAAAAAGAATTCTAATAAACGTTATTAAAAACAAAGCAACCTGGGGCTGGCCCAGTGGCATAGCAGTTAAGTTCAGCGCGCTCCACTTAGGCAGCCCAGGTTCGGATCCTGGGAGTGGACTTACACCACTTGCGGATGGCCATGCTATGGAGGCGACCCACATACAAAATACAGGAAGATTGGGACAGTTGTTAGCTCAGTGACAATCTTCCTCAAGCAAAAAGAGGAAGATTGGCAACAGGTACTAGCTCAGGGCTGATCTTCCTCAAAAAAAGAAAAAACAAAACAAAACAAAAGCAACCCTCCTTGACATGGAACTTCCATAGCCTCCTCAATTACGCAGTCTTACACTGAACATCAACAGAACACCTGCCCAACCATCTTTAAATTCGTCTCATGAGACTTCCTAAAGCCTTGCTGCTTGAAGTGTGGGCCAGTATTGCTACAGGGCTGGACAGAATGCAGATCTTGGGCCCAGCCCGAGACCTATGGACTCAGAGCCTACATTTTCACCTGGTCCTCGGGATTCACTACTCTTTAAAGTGTGAGAAGCCCTGCTCTAAACCACTCCCTCCAGCTCTACACTCAGCTGTCACCATCCACAGCCGATCACTGTGCTCTGAAAGGAAGCGCGTTGGATATATTCCACAAGATAATGACAGTAGCACAGTGATAACGTCACTGACGTCTACCGATGCTCACCCTAGGCCGAGACTTGTGCTTAGGCACTTCACGTACACCGTCTCCTGTAACTGTCACAAAACCTCTGTGGAGCAGCTATAGACAAAGTGCTGCTCTTGAGCTGTAGCAAAATGAAGTGGGTCACACAGAAGCTAAATGAGCAGATGGGACAAAGGCCAAAGCCACCCTTGCTTACACCCCACCCCACATCCGCTCACTGGATATGTAGGAGTAAACGAGCATCACAGCTCTAGGCTACAAAGTGCTGTCATCTCTTGGAGCTTCCATCAAAAACTCTCTCTCCAGGCTGTTAATCAACCAGCAGTTCTCTTCACCCCATCTCCAAATCTGGGGCTGCCTCATCACCAGGCAGGTCACTCAGCCCCCAGGGCTTGGTTTCCTCAACTGTGAAGTGAAGGGGTTTCCTAGGTGATCTTTTCAGCTCCTTTTGGGTTGAAAAGGGATGATCTAATCTTAATCTTAAACCAGGAAGACAAACAAAGTTCAGCACACACACGAGGGTCTGACCAAAGCTGAGGATAGAAGGAAGTAGGGGTGTCTTCTGGCTTTTTGGTAACCCCTGCCCGAGCGAACCTACTGACCTGGGTGTAACCTGGATGTGATCTGTTGTGTTCTCAGGCCAGTTAAGTCATCTTGTACCTCCACGTTCTGGTTTGCCAGAAGCTCATTGCCGGGCTTCATGCCCCTCCTCTTCTTGATAAAAAAGTACTTTCCCATCCGGATCCCATTTCCTGACCTGCTCTAGGTCGTGAATTATCCTGAGACGGCAAAACTGAAGATGACTTCTGGAGACTAAGGCTTGAACCACTGCCTGCTCCTCCCGTGTCCCAGCGAGCCTGCTCTCTCCTGCTGCCCCTGTTTTCCATTATCAGCCTCTCCTGAGGAGTGAGACTGTGCACAGACAGAGAAGACAGCGGGGACAGCCTGCTGGGCACATTTCTGGAGTAAGGTGAAGAGAACAGCATGGACTGGCACAGCCATAGTTGAAGGTTCCAGAACTCTGGCTTAACTGGAACTTCAGTATGGCCTAAATATTTAGACCGTGGTCTTGAAAAATAGCTCTGCTCCAACCAAAGGGCATTAGCAGCAATGTTCTTGATGTGCGGGTGTGATAAGAAAACAGCCATTCTGAGTTGCTGCCTAGGCATTTTACAAAATGATGACCTGCTCGCACGGGGAGTGTGGATGTTCAGAGAAGGACCTGAGCTTAGGACGCCCGCCCCAGGTTCCCTTTTACCAGTTACAGTTGAGCCCACAAAAAGTTACCAACCTCCGCCTCAACCACCTTGTAAGTAATAGGTGCTTGCTATCCTGCTTTCTGTCTCCCGCTGGCTCCTCACCTGGGATGGAGGACTGCTCTTCCCCCCGTCATTGTCCCCCGACCCCATGTTCTGGGATCTGTAAGTAATAAATCTTGTGACTCTGCTTCCTCTGTGTGCGTGTACTGAAACTGCACCTTCAACCAAAATGACCTCATGGGTGTCACTTCCCCAAAGTGGGAGCTCATCTACCTGCCGACCCCGTGTGGATGGCTTGTGCACCTCATTCATCAGGTCATAATCTGCATGTTCTTCATTCAATCCACCAGCTCCAGGCCCCCCCTCACAGGGGGAGGGGCAGGGCAAGGGAACAAAGGCAAAACCACTTTGGCTCACTCCCAAGTGTTCCCTTAGACATTTTCCAAGAAAATATGGCTCACCAGCCTCAGGGCAAGACTCTAAGGTCCCAGTCAGTCAGTGGCCCCATCCAGAAAGGCTGACCTGCCTAAGAGAATTGCCAGGAAACGGGCTTGTTAGCTACCATTATTTTTCGAGAACTAGCTACTAAGAGGCAGAAATTTCCAATCTGGAAGAATGTGGGTCATATACAGATTAATAGTTCTTATAAACAGTAAACTTGCCATTCTTACTTTAAATAAATTAACTTCCATGTTTCAAAAAGGGTAGAAAACAAAAGAGATTATCTTTCAAAGCACTATCGTAAACAGTAATTATTATCTCCATTTATGTGTTCACTTGCACACGGCCCTTCTAGTCTCTAGGTTATAAACTTCCTGAGAACAAGAACCACAAAATCTGATTTGTTCCCCAGAGTGTGATTCTAGCATGCAGCTCAGGGGCGTATATATATCTGGGACTCAATACATATTTCTGGAGTGAATGAATGGACCTTTTAGCTACCGATAAATCTAATATGATAACAATAATCTATACTACCTAATGGCCTGTATGACCCAATTCACTACCGAAAAATTATAGGTACAAACCGCTTCCCTCTCACCATTACTCTCCTACATACCAACCCCTTCTCCTTTTTACAGTGGGGAGGATGTCATCTGCCTTTCAATCCACAATTCATCCCCTAGAAAAAGATCCAATGCACAGCTAAACATTCATTTCCCCTAGGAAATTTCTAATGATATTTTCTCTTAATTATTTCCAACTATAGCATTCCAGATGGGTGGAAATTTCATGATTCACATCACGTCAATAAAGAGTCAGGTTTCTTCGGAAATGGAACAACCCAACAAAACTGCCAAGAAAAGGTTCAGGTTTCCCTTTTTGTTATGGAAAAGAGCGAGGCATGAAGACAGAACACAAGACCTTGAGACCTTGTTCGGATCCATCACTCACTAGGAAGGTGACGAGAGACAATCTCTCTCATCTGTAAATGGATGTGATACTTACCTCACAAGACTGCTGGAAAGATGAAATTGATGACGGCCCTGATACCAGTTCCTCTACGTTAACCCAGCATACATGGAGTTAAAACCAAAAGCACCCATCCCCTTTCCCTGCTTCTTCAGTTACATTCATATGTAAATAGCGGTTTCTCGAAGCTTTCTGTCCCTGAGCTTCACGTAGGCATGAAACTAGTGTTGAGATTACAGCACTGACCTCCCCCTGCACAAGGCACATACAAGCTACAAATCGTTAAAACCTAGGGGGCCTCACACCCAACTCTTGGCTAACTATGGGTCCTTGAAGTTTATTGCAGGAAAACAGACATCCAGAGAATGTTTTATCTGAACAGCAGAAGACTATAGAGAAAAGAAATAAAATACTCCAGCAAAATCATATCTGGAATAAAAGTCCCTCTAGGATGCTATGGCTTTTTACTAACTTCTTAATCTTTTCTCCAAATAAATAACAGATGCAAAAAGGCAGAGCCTAGGGCCTCGCAGGTAACAGAAAGCCAACACACACTCGCTCCTCCCTTCCCACTCTCTTTGCCAACGCTCTGGTTTAGTCGACTCCTCTGCTCCCTTTCACTCGCATGCAAACACAATGCACGTCTCCTCTGGAAGAATCACTCCTTCTTCCCCCACTGTTCGGATCTTAGCCATCTTTCCAAGCTGCAATCTAAGTTCCACCTCCTCCAGGAAGCCTTCCCTGACAAGGCCTGGGCCTACTTTTAAGCACTAATCCTAGAAAGAATTCTAGGAGTCCGTTATGTTTAACTGCTCACGAAACACAGGCACCTCTTTGGCAGACTCCTGAACCATGTTGCAGCATCTGCCTCGATGCTTTTACGGGAGGCCCGCACTTGAGGGTCATGCCCTCTTCACTCTCCTGGCACTCTCGAGGCAGCTCTCCGGGCGGAAGGCAAGGCAGCCCCCAGGCTTTCAATTCTGACTGGTAACATGCTGCTCCTGAAGGACTGCTTAAAGCCCAACCTGAATGCCTCCTCTTTTCTGACCTTTAGACTGTGAAACAGTAAAGCGTTTTTATTTGTACTGTCTCTGCGGAAAAAAAGATCATTTTTCTGGCATTTGATCTGATAAAAGTTGTCAAGTGGCAATCTCTGAAAACAAAAAAGAGGACACAAAACCTTTCCTTTGAGGAATGTAAGCAGTGCTTTAACAAGTCCTTAGATTAAAGGGGGAGGGGCTGCACCATTAGAGGCTGAAAACCGTCAGTCATTCATTCAACAAACACTTAGTGGGCACCTCTTGATGGTAGGTGTTGTGGACACAGCAGTGGACGAGACACTCTTGGTCCAGTTCTCACTGCGTGCAGGACAACCCATGCCTCTCACCTGCTGGGCCTGAAGGCAAGTGGGAGCCTGAAGTGGAAGAATGAGGGAAATGAGAATCTTCTAACCAGTAATCCAGTAGCACATCCTAACACCAGAAGCAAGTAGAGAGGGTTGCCTGTCCTTAACTGCGCTACACTGCAACTTCCTCAAGGAGTCAAATAGGAATCAGCGCTCCCACAGGCTGTCCCATGCTTCAGCGCCACCAGTCTCTCCCTATAAGTACGGTGACAAGGCAGTCTCCATTCAGACAACCACCTCTGTCTCTAAAGGAACTGCTCCCAGGGCAGCAGTCCACCCCTTGCTCAACAACTCCAGGTGGGGCCATGTCAGCCCACGGACGACTGGGTGGGGAGGATGAGGACAAGGGATGTGGACCTCGTGGAATTCAGGGAAAAGAGCACGGCTAGAAACGCCTGGTAGGGAACGGTTCGCATAGAGCCGGTAGATGGCGGCACAGAGGTGAACAAATAAGCGGCCCAGGGAGCAGTGGAGACGAGCACCAGAGCCCAGGAAAGCCTGCATCGACAGGACGCTGTCCCTAAACCAAAGACACTGCTCACAGCAAACTCATCCCAACTATCAAATTAAATTAGCTTTCCTTTACTGAATTCTAAGATGCAAAAAAATTAATTTTATTATTTAAGACATTTGATTATTATGCTATTTTGTTGGGACACAGTCCATAGTCCTCAGCAGAACTGTCAAAATGTCTAAGAATTTTAGAAACGGGCTCTTCTCATGCTTATGTGTGTAGCACTACCTATATTTGATCAACTTAACAAATAAAAACTACTTACTATAGACTAAAGAGAACTAAAATGAAAACCAAGTGTCTTAACATGAGTACAGCCATGTTTGGCCGCTCCATTGACCTACAGCCACCAACACAAAAAGAAATATAAAAGCTGCTTTCTGCGTGGTGGGAACTGGCCCTTCTCCCACGGAGATAGTTGCAATGTGTAAAAATTTCACGGCCCTTCGGGCGCCACAGCCTGGGGCAGACTGGCCATCTGTGCTGGGCTGGGACGATAAGCAGGGTAAACAATGCACGTACACAACTACTGGGCTGGGACGATAGCTCAGTGCACATACGCCACTGATAACCATTTGTGCATGGGAACACTAGATGCTTGCTCTGAAAAAGCTCTGTAACTGCTTACTCTGGAAATTACTGATGGTATAAAAACTGCTGGAAACTGAGCCCGAGTGAGAGTTCCACCTGTGGAAGGGACGCCTTGCCCAGGACGTGTGATTCCCGCCCAGCCGCGTCGATTGACAGGACTCTCCCGGGAGTGGGGCGTGGATGTTGTGAGTAATTGATTTATTGTGAAGTAATTGATCTTATGTGTTCTCTTTTCCGTCAACCTGGTGTTTCTCTTTCCGGTTATTTGTGTCATTTCCCTTCAGTCGATCTGGTGTTTCCCTTTCCGATTAATCTGATGTTTTTCCCTCTTATTATATGACCTATTCAAATCTGCTGCTATCTCAGCCGATGTGGACGTTGCTATCTCAGCCAATGTGGATGTTTTCCCTTTCCAGTTGAGCTGGTGTTTTTTCCCTCTTATTATTTGACCTATTCGGATCTGTTTGCGGACTATCGCCTTTACTATCCTCTATATAATAAAATATACCTTCAGTCCATTTGTTTGGAGTGGAAGGTTTCTTTTACGTCTCCGATTGAATCCCCAACCTCTCATAACATAATTGGCGCTGTGAGCAGGATTCGATTAAGGAGATGCCTTTCCTATTCAAACGAAAGGTAACTGAAGCCAAGGTGGAGGAGAACCCAGGATGGGAGGACCCTCCCTTTTGCACTCTGGCTGGGGAGTGGGCTCGTAGGTCAGGGCTATGTGAAGCTTGGGATGCTCGTCTGCGGCAATTTGAACCGTTGGATGTGACCAAAGCTTTGCAGACGGTGGAAAGGAAAAAGAAAGATGGTGTTTCTTTTTTGGCACAACGAGGTTGGTGTTTGTTGACTGTTTATCATCGGGCTATAGAAGATAGGGATAAGATACAGAGAGAGAAGGTACTCTTGGAGAAAGAAGTTTCAGATTTGCAGTCTCGATTGGCTATGATTCAATGTCAATATCATACACTGGGAGATGAGGCTCGCAACCACCAAGCTATAGCAGAAAAGGCTGCTGTAAGAGTGGCCAAATATAAATATAGAAAGAGGAGAGGAAAGGTAAATGAACGAAAAGTTCATATGGCCATAGCATCGGCCGGCCCTAAATGGGACCCTGACACATGGGATGGTGATATCTGGGATGATGATTCTGAAGAAACTGATTATGAGCAAGAGAAAAAACCACCCAAATGCACAGAGGCACGTCCTCTTCACCGTCGGCGGATGGAAATGGATGGTGATCATCCTGTAAGGAAGGATGTGATTGAGGATTTTACCCAATAAGAAATTTCTGATATCTTAGCCCGGGCTACACAAAAGCCTGGAGAAGCCATTATAACCTGGCTTGTTTGCCTATATGATATGGGCGCTACAGGAATTAATCTGGATGCAGGAGATGCTTTTAAATTTGTAATTTTGTCCCATGATCCAGTAATACGGGGAGCTTTCAGAGATTGGAGCGTGAATGCTCACCCCCCAAATGATCGTGGACAAGACACTGATGGTACAACTTTATTGGCTCTTGCAGTAAAAGGAGCTCAAGATAAATACCCCACGGATGATATGTGGCTGGACACTAATAGACCGTGGTATACTTTAAAAGATTGTGTCCAAAAGATGAGAGAAGAAACCATGAAACGGGCTCTGTTTTTGGGGTGTGGTGAAGCTTTAAATGAAATGACTTTAAGTGTCCAGGTGCAAAACAAGTTGATAAAAACTGCACCTCCGGCATATAAACAAATAATTACAACCCTTCTCATGAATGAAACTGAAAACCCTATATCAATACTTGCAGACACGATTATGCAGCTGGGAGACTTAGGAGACTGGCAGGCAACTGAAAACTCTCCAGGAAGGGAAAAAAGAGAAACATTCTCTAAGAAGGATAAAATTACTCGAGGTGATATGTTTTTGGCAGGAGTACCCAAAGATCAGATTGATGGAGTTGACACTAAAGAATTATGGAAACTATACAAAGAAAAAGGGCTGAATGTAAAACAAGTAAATAAAAGGGACAGGATAGAGAATGCTTCCAATCCAGTGCCTACTGCACCTAGTGCACTGCCTCCTCCCTCGGATCCTCTTCTTGCTGACTTACGTGATTGAAGGGAAGGCCAAACCTCTGTATCGATTAATGCCACTATAAAAAAAGATATTAGACCACATGTACAAATTAAAATATTTTGGAAGAATGGATCTACAACTAGTGTGCAGGCACTTGTAGATACAGGGGCAGAGGTCACCCTTATTGACGGGAATCCAACTAAGTTTCAAGGTACATCAATTCTGATAACTGGATTGGGAGGAAAAGAAATCCAGGCAGTCACCACTAATCTTTCTATCCAAATTGAGCAACTACCCCGGCACACATATCTAGTCATGATTGTGCCCATACCAGAATATATAATTGGGATTGATATTCTAAAAGGATTGACATTAAATTTGACTGATGGACGATACCAATTTGCTGTCAGAGCTTTGTCTTTTCATATTAATGCTGTAATTGTGGGATGTCTGCATCATGAAGTAGAAATTCCACCTGCCACGCAAGTGGTCAATCAAAGACAATATTGCATCCCTGGAGGACAGCAAGAAATATCTGAGACCATAGAAGATTATTTGGCTGTAAAAGTCCTTCGCAGAGTAACGACAGCCTGGAATAACCCTATCTGGCCTGTTAAAAAAGGTGATGGGACATGGAGAATGACTGCAGATTACAGAGAGCTAAACAAAATGACTCCGGCTATTCAAGCTGCCGTCCCTGATTTGATTACTCTTATAGAAAAAGTGCAATGTTATCCAGGCACTTGGTATCCAGGCACTGTTATAGACTTGGCTAATGCTTTCTTCACTATACCTATACCTAAAAGTGTCCAAAAACAGTTTGCTTTCACGTGGCTGGGACAACAATATACCTTTACTAGACTTCCTCAGGGATATGTGAATAGTCCCACTATCTGCCATCAACAGGTTGCTGAAACCTTGGCAAATGTACCTGCTCCCAATGATGTCCAAATACTACATTATATAGATGATATTATGATCCAAGAAAATTTAAAAAAAAGGGTACAACAACAGTTAGAAAAAGTAATAGACACACTTGAGGAGGATGGATGGAAAACTAATCCAGATAAAATTCAGGGCCCAAGTTCAAGTGTTAAATTTTTGGAAATACTTTGGAATAATGAAAAACAAGAAATTTTACCCAAAGCTAGACAAAAAATATTGGATTTTGTAGCACCTTGTAGCAAAAAGAAAGCAAAAAAATTTATTAGATTATTTAGATTTTGGAGGGCACATATTCCACATTTAAGTCGGCTCCTTACACCTTTATACAAAGTTACCAGGAAAAAATATGAATTTAAATGGAGAATAAAACAAAAAGAAGCTTTTGAAGCAGCCAAGCATGCTATTCAGACTGCTTTAGATCTATGGCCAATTAAACCGGGACCCATTGAATTACAGGTAGATATCATTGATCAATATGCCAGCTGGAGTTTATGACAAAAACAAGGTGTCCGATGTTATCCTCTGGGATTTTGGAGTCGCAAGCTTCCTTGTTCCAGTAAAAGATATAGTCCTTTTGAAAAATAGTTGTTAGCCTGCTATTGGGCTCTAATAGACTCAAAAAGCCTTACCCTGGGACATGAGGTAATTATGCGACCCCAAATATCCATTATGCAATGGATTCATAGCACGCCTGTTACTCATAAAATTGGACATACACAAGAATTTAACATCATCAAATGGAAATGGTATATCCAGGATTGGGCCAAACCTGGCCCAAAGGGGTTATCTCTATTACATAAACAAGTATCTCAATATAGCAGTCACCTAAGACTGATATAACAGAATCTCCTGTTAAATAGGGTGTCTCATATGATCAGTTGACTGAAAAACAGCAAAAACATACCTGGTTTACAGATGGTTCTGCCAAAATGATATCGGGCTCACGGAAATGGAAAGCAGTTGCCTATAACCCATCCACCCAACAAACAATTGTCACCACCGGAGATAACATGGGTAGCCAATATGCTAAACTCTATGCGGTGTATCAGGCACTTCAACAAAAACAGGGGCAACAATGTCATATATATACTGATTCATGGACAGTGGCACAAGGTCTGGCAACGTGGATGCCACAATAAAAAAAACATGACTAAAAAATTAATGATAAAAAAATATAAAAAAAAAGTTATGGAAAGACATGGTTATGGTATCAAAACACAATTGTTACTGTATTTCATGTTGATGCTCACAGTTCTTTAATTTCTGCAAAACAAAAGCATAATTCTCATGCTGATCAGCTGGTGCAGATTCGTGCAACGTACAATCCAGGTTTAGCACGATGGGTCCACGAGAAGAGTGGACACTTGGGAAAACAAGCTTCATACAGGTGGGCACAACAAAGGGGAATCCTCGTCACCCATGATGATATTGCCACTGCAGTACAACAGTATCAGTTATGCCAACAGTTAAACAAACGGGGAGTTCCACACCCCAACCAAGGTCATATCCAAAAGGGATTATTTCCCGCCCATACCTGGCAAATAGATTTTATTGGACCCTTGCCAAATTCTTGTGGATATACTTATGCCTGCACTGCTGTTGATACATATTCTGGTTATTTATTGGCTATGCCAGCTAAAGTAGCCACTCAACAAAATGCCATAAAATTATTAGATACAATTAAGTTATATTATGAAACACCAAGGCAGATTCAGAGTGACAACGGTTCCCACTTTACAGGTAAGTTGATTTAAACTTATACAAAAAAAATCATATAAAATGGATTTATCATATACCTTATTACCCCCAAGCTGCAGGCCTCATAGAACGAATGAATGGATTGCTTAAACAACAATTGAGAAAACTCGGTCATGGCTCATTAAGGGGTGGCACAACCATCTAAGTACTGCTCTAAATATGTTAAATAACAGGCCACTAGGCCCTAATGAGACTCCTTTGTCAAGACTATTACCAGCAAAGATTACAGAAGTGGCAGCCGCCACCCATGAGTTTATGACCTTAATGTATTGGCCATTGAGTCAATCTGCTAAACCACCTTTTCGTGCAAAGGCCGAAGCGGTTGGATCGGATTTATCTACTGTTCATTCTATTCAATTGCCCCCTAAGAAGCAGTCTATAGTCCCTACTGGGATAGGGGTACAATTTCCCAAAAATACTTTTGGTTTGTTAAAAGGATGCTCTGGACTAGCAGCAAAGGATATTGATGTACTAGGAGGGGTCATTGATCCAGATTACCAAAAAAAAATAAAATTTATATTATATAATGGTAGTGACACAGTACTAACTAGAGAGTCTGAGAAACGAGTGGGACAATTATTGGTGCTTCCCCTCCTGACTCCAAGTGTGTCACAAGGACAACCTCCAAGTAAATTAACTAAAAGAAAAATACAAAGATTTGGGTCTACAAATGGATAAAAACCTGGAGCAAAAGTGTGGGTGACACACCCACCCAATGCGGCTCCCCGTGCCACAGAAGTAGTGGCCCAAGGGCCCACTGCAACACTCATAGTCATGTATCCAGGAAATGAACAATTATATCATGTTCCTAAAAATTCTGTTTCTTTACGTGAATAGATATTCCTGTTGTGTTCACTATGCTATGCTACACTTCCATGTCTGCTACAGACCTCCATACCAACTAATATCTCCGTAGGACAACCTTTGACCCTGCACTGCTGGACCAACTGCTCTACACTAGTGGGACCTATAACCTGAACTACGAATGGCCGAGAAATTTGGTCTCAGAAACATCAAGCAACTTCTCGGTATAAGCCTATATCTGATCAATCACACAAAACTAGTTATAATTTCTCTATTGCCCTGCCTTCTGCTACCCTCCGTGATAGCGGCTGGTATTGTATCAAACGGAAAAAGGGGAATCCAGATTCCCCGTTTCTTAAAGAAACTTGATTTGTTAGCATCCTTCCTAATGCCACTACTCCTCTTAAAAACACTAATCTGTGGTTACATTTAGCTCATACAGTTCTAAATGAAACTGCTTTTTGTCTTAAAAACAGTAATAATCCTTCCGGACTTCTGCAAGCTAATTTGTTAGGCCTAGGTGTTACTTTATCTAATGTGTCACATGTTAAAGTCACTGTTTCTTCCTCTTTAATATCTATGCTATATCAGGAGTGACTTCTACCACGTGTTATTGTATTAATTATACATATATTCCATTCTATTGTAATAAGACTATCCCTGTTAATATTCCTACTCCCTCACGACTACCTGTTGGATATTTCTGGTTATGTGATAATACTGCATACTCACACATTCCAACTGACACATCTGTTGCATGTGGTATTGGCCCCATAGTTCCTCTTATAGCTGCCTTCCCTACCAAAAATTCCCAAGTAAGATGAACACTTGCTACAGATTGTGACCCTCATGTTAACCTTCTTCCCATCTCTACTGTGGCAACGCTTGCCGCCCTCCTACTACCTGATCCTGGCTTGATTGTAGACAACCATCGTCAAATTAAACACCTTTCCTGCTTATTGACACATGTAATTAATGATACTGTTAGAGCCTTCTTAGCTGTATCTCGGGAATTACTAGAACTGTGTAGAGAGACTCTTATACAACGAGCCGCTTTAGACTATTTGTTTCTTCTTCATCAAACACCTTGTACTAAAATACCGGGTATGTGCTGTTTCAACGTATCAGATCAAACTAATGTTATCTTTGATGCTGTACATGATTTGCAAGCTCAAGTTAATAATATTTCATATTCTAAGGGGTTGTTTGATTGGTTACCTTGGGATTTGGGTCCTTTATTGTGAGATATTCTTATAATTATTGTAGTCATTAAATTTTGGGTTCTTGGATGTGCCTTGTATACTTACGTACTAAGTTCATTGTCTGTACATATGGTGTCTTATGGTTAATGGAGCCGGCCACAGCCAAAATGTCTTGACATGAGTACAGCCATGTTTGGCCGCTCCATTGACCTACAGCCACCAACACAAAAAAAAAATATAAAAGCTGCTTTCTGTGTGGTGGAAACTGGCCCTTCTCCCACGGAGATAGTTACAATGTATAAAAATTTCAAGGCCCTTCGGGCACCACAGCCTGGGGCTGACTGGCCATCTGTGCTGGGCTGGGACGATAAGCAGGGTAGACAATGCACGTACACAACTACTGGGCTGGGACGATAGCTCAGTGCACGTACGCCACTGATAACCATTTGTGCATGGGAACACTAGATGCTTGCTCTGAAAAAGCTCTGTAACTGCTTACTCTGGAAATTACTGATGGTATAAAAACTGCTGGAAACTGAGCCCGAGTGCGAGTTCCACCTGTGGAAGGGACGCCTTGCCCAGGACGTGTGATCCTTGCCCAGCTGCGTCGATTGACAGGACTCTCCCGGGAGTGGGGCGTGGATGTTGTGAGTAATTGATTTATTGTAAAGTAATTAATCTATGCTCTCTTTTCAGTCAACCTGGTGTTTCTCTTTCCGGTTAATTTGTGTCATTTCCATTCAGTAGATCTGGTGTTTCCCTTTCCGATCGATCTGATGTTTTTCCCTCTTATTATATGACCTATTCGAATCTGCTGCTATCTCAGCCAATGTGGATGTATTCCCTTTCCAGTCGAGCTGGTGTTTTTTCCCTCTTATTATTTGACCTATTCGGATCTGTTTGCGGATTATCGCCTTTACTATCCTCTATATAATAAAATATACCTTCAGTCCATTTGTTTGGAGTGAAAATTTTCTTTTACATCTCCAATCAAATCTCCAAACCTCTCGTAACACCAAGGTCCACCTCTGATCAGGCACATTTCTAATAGCGTGAGTGACCAGCCCCTAGGAATCGCCAGCAAGGGGCTCCCCAGCTGCCCTTGTGCCCAACTCCTATGTGGCCAGTGGGAGCCATGCAGGAGCCCAAGCTCAGGAGGAACAGGCTTTGCAACCCCAGGGTTCATGCCTTCTTACCTGTACACAATTCTTTCCCTCTGTAAGTCCTCCAAGCCACAGCACAGCTCTGCAGCATAGAACACAGCTCTCTGCTCTTCAAAGCCAGGGTTGCCCAGGTTGTAAATGTGAAACTTCAAGTCCCCTCCATTCATAATGGTTAGCACCAAGCACAAGGCATCTTTGGTTTCGTAAGTATAGGATAAACTAACCTGAAGACAACAGCATCATAAAAAACAAAACACAAAAGCCTGCTCATTCACTGGCCATTTACTTAATTTGCTAACAATATTCAAATAATTCATGTCAGATTTATCATTAGAACACCCAAATACTGTTTGCTTCAGGGAAATACATACCATGCGTCCAGTGCTTCTCAGACCTCTACCTATCGGAGAGCTTACAGCAGCTCCGTACTGAAAGGAGAGAACTTTCTATGTCTACGTGGGTAGGTGGCAAAACTTCACAAAGACACTTGGGATCAAGATCTCTCAAAGCTTTGCTCTAACCATTGAGCACCGATATCCATAGTTCCAGAACACCTACATTTAGCATACAAGTTAAACGCACCCCCCAGCAGTGCAAGAGAGGTCTTGCTGCTGCACATCCTTCCAACAGTTTATGTTGTCAATCAATGCTGGTGGGGTCTTATTGTGGTTTTAATTTGCATTTCTCTGTATATGCAAATATAGGGGACATTTCTCATACTTTTTCATATATTTATTATCCATTTGGAACCTCTTTTGTGAAATGCCTGTTCAAGTTTTTTGCCCACTTTTCTATTGGTTTATATGTCAGTTTACACACACACATACACACACACATACACCCTGCTGGGATTTTGATTAGGACAGCATTTAATTAATTTAATCTATGCATCAATTTGGGGAGCACCGACATCTTCACAGCATTGAGTCTTTGAATCTATGGACATGGCATCCCTCCATTTATTTGGTCTTCTTTAATTTCTTGTAATAGCATTTTATAGTTCTCAGTGTAGAACATGTAGCACATTTTCATGCAACTTTTGTCCAGATTTTGATGTTTCTTGATGCTACTATAAATGGTATAAACTAAAAATTTTCATTTTCTAATTGTTTGTGGCTGGTATCATATCTAATAACTTGGCTAAATTCTCAACCAGTTATCTAGAACGTCTTGGACTGTCTATCCACACAATCATGTTGTGGGTCAGGGCGGGCAGTGGGGATGAGGAAGAGGAGATGAACAAGACATAGGTACAGGTCAGGACCCACTGAAAGACCATAAGCAGGGAGGCAAAAACAGAATCAAGGATGAAGGAAAATATTTCTAGATTCCTTGGGAGAAGCAAAGGAAATAGAAATCAAGATATTTAAATAGAATAAACCATAACTACTATGTATGTCCCTTTCATAAAGCTAGATTGTGGATTTCTATGTTTCAAGGTAGTTACACAAATATGTTTAAAGCAACTCCAAGATGAGCCTATTTTATTAAAGACCTTCCTGGAATGCACGTAAGACTGACACATCATCCACATAAACTATGAAACTTAGATGACAGTTGTGAAGGCCACTGTTTTGGAACGTCTGTCTCCCAGCACAAAGCAGCTGACCTCATACTGAGAAATCAGTGACTTGGAGGAGGTAACTCTAACACTCCAAATAATTTCATAAGTCATCTTTCACCTTCTCCCTTAACAAGACCTTCATACTGCAGTAGATGCTACAGGAAACATGGAATCAGGTGGAGAGAAACTGGGTCTGGAGATGAAAACCACACTACTTAGTATGCAGCCTAGGGCCTGGAATGGGTCCTGAACTCATCCCAGACTCCCAGACATCAATCCTTACCTGAAACAGTGAAGGTGGGATTTGAGGTTTATATCATAATTGGGATATGCTAATTTAGGGCCGAGGAGTAAATTTGCTGGGTGTCAGAAAGAGGACAAAGAGGAAAACACACTGAGGCCCGCGTGAGGAGACAGGCTGGAGAAGGGTCTTCAAGCACATCAGTCAGAGGCCCCCGCCAGCCAGAGCCCTCGACTGGAGGCTGATGGCAAACTGAACAATAAGCTCTGGCTGCCCCCAGAGAGGACAGGGCACCCAGCCAGGGAACCCCACACGCGTAGGGGCGAAGAGAAACTGACAGATAGGGCATCGCGGACAGCAACAGATTTGTAACAAACCACAAGTCTGAAGCAGGATTACCATGTTTTACGTTGAAGTTGAAGAGGAAAGAAGATGGCTGTTACTAAAACAAAACTGTTCCCAGCACCCATCTCTGCTAACAGTACAAGACAGTAAATAACCCCCACACCAAACTGCGAAACACACCAACTCCCAAACTCCCCCGGCTGGAAGCAAGGTGAGCTCAGCAGCAGGTCTGCTGAGAAAGCACCGCGAGCAGGCGACCCAACGAGGACTGAAAGAAGACACTTACTACAAACCTACTGTGCACTTTTTCTAGGAGTCTTTTTTCATTTAGAGCCATAGCTTCACCTTTCCTCCTCTTTATTCTTTTTTTTTCTAGCTTTTTACATGCATACATTTTTCCTGTAGCTCGCACTTGACAGGCACAAACCTAGTTTAAAAAAAGAAAAAAAAGTTTACGCATACGTGACATTTCTTAGGCTACAAAAAGAAAACTGTTTTCTCTGGGCCGGTCCCGTGGCTTAGCGGTTGAGTGTGCGCGCTCCGCTGCCGGCGGCCCGGGGTTCGGATCCCGGGCGCGCACCGACGCACTGCTTCTCTGGCCATGCTGAGGCCGCGTCCCACATACAGCAACTAGAAAGATGTGCAGCTATGACATACAGCTGTCTACTGGGGCTTTGGGGGGAAAATAAATAAATAAATAAAATCTTTAAAAAAAAAAAAAAAGAAAAGAAAACTGTTTTCTCCATGACAATTCCTCTGGTAAAAACCAGCACAGACTCTTGACGGGCCAAGACCATTTCAGTCACGGACACGTCAGAGCTTGAGTCAGCGCTTCTCTCTCCCCTCAGCTGCTTTGTCCAGGAGGGGAGTGGAGAAAATCAAGTGAATACAGCATTGTGCTTTTTACCTAAGACAGCAGTGGACAAATGGAACGTGTTCATACGCGCTTATGTTGCCTCTGTTTAATTTAAATGTCTTTTTACTTTTGTACAAGATCAAAAGTTTTTGAAACTAAATAGATTCTTGATTTTTTTTTAAAAGTTCAAGAGTATAAGGAAATATATTTCATAGAACTCATAGACCTTTATTGTACTTAGTCAGTTCTTTTTTCTCTCTCTCTCTCTTTTTTTTTTTTTTTTGCTGAGGAAGATTAGCCCTGAGCTAACATCTGTGCCAATCTTCCTCCACGTATATGTGGGTCACTGCCTCAGCACAGCTGATGAGTGATTTGGGTCCACGCCCTGGATCTGAACCACTGAACCCCAGCGGCCGAAGCAGAGCACACGGAACTTAACACTTAACTTAACGCACTGCCATGGGGCCAGCCCCTACTCAGTCAGTTCTTAAAGGAATATTTATATATTACTTAACTTTACACTATGAAAATTTTCAAACATACAAAAGTGGAAAGAATAGTATAATGAGCCCCCAGCTACCAGTCCCCCAGCTTCTGGGCTATCATACACACACACACACACACACACACACACACACACACACATACACATTCCACAGACACCCTACACACACCTACTCCACACCACAGACACAGACACACACCACACACACACACATCCCATACACACCTACTCTGTAACCACAGACACACATACCACATACACACATGCACACACCATACATACACAGAGGATTACTTTAAAAGCGAATATAAGACATGATATAATTTTATCAATAAAATAATTTTGATGGTAAAATATAAAGTTCATTGTGGGAACTACTGAAAGTATTAATAAGGACAATGATAAAACTTATCTGATAACTATCATTAATATTTTGCTGCATAGACTTGTAAGTCTCCTTTGTACCTATATATGCAAGAATATACTCCTTGTTCCCCCCCCAACCCTTGGCTTTTAGGGAAATATTGGGCTTATATTATAGAATAGATAATATTTTATAACCTCCTTTTTTTCATCTTACAGTGTGAGTATTTTCTCATCATTAAACGTTCTCCCAATATATGACTACTCCACAATTTATTTAATCATTTTGCTACTATTCAGTCTTGGCCCATAAATCTTTGCATATCTCTTTCATTAACTTAAGATACATTCTTTTAGGTGGAACTGCCAAGTCAAAGGAAGGGGAAGGAAAAGAGGCAAGGGCGTCAGGCATGGCATTCTCAGCTGGATACAAACACTCCTTCGCTCCTCACGACCACCCAGTGAAGCAGGGTTATCATCCCCCTCCCAAGGATGAGATCAAGATGGTGAACCCAAGATCACACAGCTGGAAGGGAGGGAATAGGAACTTGACCTCAGTTCTGCCCCACTCCTAAGTTTATGCTCCTTCCAGTACACTGCCTCCTTCCACATGCTGCCTCTAGAACCACACAAGCAGAGATGCCTGCCCAACTCCCTTTCTGCTGCACTTGCCTCGGGACCCTACAACTCTATTTTGGAGGACTTAAAGCATAAATGAAAGCATTATTGTTGACAAAATAAGACCAAAATACTTTCCCTTTCAAATCTACTAGAAGAGGTGTTAGCATTTGGAAAAAGTAAAAGCACTATTGGAATTTGGATTTAAAGGGCACCGAGGCTGTCTGCATTAGGGTCACAGGACTCCTTCTGATAGGCATTCAGAATAGAAATGGATTATTCGCTCCCCTCTGGGTCTTGATATAGTGTATAGCACATCCAGAACAAGTCTGTGAAAAACCACAACGGTTTATTCATCCATACAACCATTTGTCTAGAAACATAAGTAAATGGGTTTAAAAGTAATCTACAGGGGGCCGGCGCCTTGGCCTAGTGGTTAAGTGCATGCACTCTGCTACTGGCGGCCCGGGTTCAGATCCCGGGCGCGCACCGACGCACCTCTTGTCTGGCCATGCTGAGGCAGCGTCCCACATACAGCAACTAGCAGGATGTGGAACTACGACATACAACTAACTACTGGGGCTTTGGGGACAAAAAGGGGAAAAAAATAAAGGAGGAAGATTGGCCATAGATGTTAGCTCAGGGCTGATCTTCCTCACAAAAAAATAAATAAATAAATAAAATTAAAAGAAAAGAAAAGTAATCTACAAGGGCCGGCCCAGTGGCGCAAGAGGTTAAGTGCACGTGCTCAGCTGCGGCGGCCCAGGGTTTGCCGATTCGGATCCCGGGCGCGCACCGACGCATCACTTGGCAGGCCATGCTGTGGCGGTGTCCCATATAAAGTGGAGGAAGATGGGCATGGATGTTAGCCCAGGGCCAGTCTTCCTCAGCAAAAAAAAAAGAGGAGGATTGGCAGATGTTAGCACAGGGCTGATCTCCTCACAAAAAATAAAAATAAAAATAAAAGTAATCTACAGTCCATCACCAAAAAGACAAAGAGATAACAAATGCTGGTGTGGGTGCGGAGAAGAGGGAACCCTTGTGCACTCCTGATAGGACTATAAACTGGTGTAGCCACTATGGAAAACAGTATGAAGGATGCTCAAAGAATTAAAAATAGAACTGCCATATGATCCAGCAATTCCACTTCTGGGAATATATCCAAAGGAAACGAGAACATTAATTCAAAAAGATATCTGCACCCCCATGTTCATAGCAGCATTATTTGCAATAGCCAAGACACAGAAACAACCTAAGTGTCCATCAATGGATGAATGGGTAAAATAGCCAAGACACAGAAACAACCTAAGTGTCCATCAATGGATGAATGGGTAAAGAAGATGTGGTGTATATACAATGGAATGTTATTCAGCCATGAGAGAGAAGCAAATCTTGCCATTTGTGACAACATGGATGGACCTTGAGGGCATTATGCTAAGTGAAATACGTCAGACCGAGAAAGACAAATAC
This sequence comes from Diceros bicornis minor, assembly GCF_020826845.1. NCBI lineage: Eukaryota > Metazoa > Chordata > Mammalia > Perissodactyla > Rhinocerotidae > Diceros > Diceros bicornis. The sequence continues at coordinate 2,345,290 of NC_080747.1, read as the reverse complement.
TATATGATCTCATTTGTATTTGAAATCCAAAAAAACCCAAAAAAACACACCACATCCATAGAAAAAGAGATCTGACTTGTGGTTACCAGAGGCAGAGGGTGGCAGGAGGGAGAAACGGGTGGAAGGGGACAAAAGGCACAAACTTCCAGTTACAAGATAAATAGGTGCTAGAGATGTAATGTACAACATGATGACTACAGCTAACACTGCTGTGTGATATACAGGAGAGTTAAGAGAGTAAATCCTAGGAGTTCTCATCACAAGGAGAAATGTTTTTCCTTTCTTTTCTTTTTGTTATATGTATATGAGAACAAGATGTTAGCTGAACCTATTACAGTAATCATTTAAAAATATATGTAAATCAAGCCATCATACTGTATGCCTTACTTATAGAGTGATGTATGTCAATTATTTCTCAATAAAACTGGAAAAAAGTAATCTATAAAATCATAAGTATACCAGGTCTTTTACAACAGTTAAAATTTGCTAATGTTCCTACTGATTCCATTTTTAAAACTTATATGTGGCTGTAACTAGAACTTCATTCTTTTGTCAACACAAGACCCATGTGCTTGAAACTTCTTTGCCTCTGTTTTTTGACAAAATCTGAGTTTCGTACTGGAGATCACAAAAGGCAGAGAGCAAATAACTTTCCTGCTCTAGGAGGTGTTCAAACAGAGGATGGATTTCTTACAGAAATATCTATTATGAAGCAGTTACAACAAGAATTTGGTTGGATTATGCAAAGATTCTAAAAGGTCTCCAGAATTGTATCAGAGGTGCGACACTGCTAATTCTCCTGAAGTAACGGTTATGTGGACCATTTCTCACCATGTCAAACTCAGATGCATAACAGATCTCACTTGTAGTGTGCCACCTCTCGGGTCACCTTTCTAACTCACAGTAAGGGAATTCTGGTGGCCTTGGCCTTGGCTTTCACTGGAGTTTGAGAGCATGCATGATTTAAATCACGTGCAGTGTAACCCACTTCCGACTAAGCACACAGTTTCAGTTCCCCTATGGCTCTCTGGGCTCTGGGGACTTACAAATGCTTGAATGAGATATGATCACTCCAGATAATCAATGAGGCAATTAACATCTCTTTAATCACCTAAAGAGAACTGCATTTGATTCTCTGTCCACCTACCACAGTGGTCTCTATCTAGGACAGCCATCATATTTAAAGACCATCTCTTATGAATTTGTGGGTAGTTTCCTTAGGATTTTCCCAAATTTACACATTTTCTAACACCTTTGATGTAGGTGTGAGGTACATATATGTCCAAACAGAGTTGAGTTAAATAAACATATTTAATAATACACTCTGTACTACACGAACTTTTAGGCTAGTCCTAAATTATGGAAAGAGAGTAACAGAAATTCTACAATATAAAAACAGAATACTCCTTTCAATCAGGACAAACTGACTGAGCTTGAACATAGAACATGGGAAAACAACTTCTTTAAGAAATATGAAGTGAAAGGTAAAATCACAACACAGTGATTTTTTTTTTCTGGATCTCTGAATTTTTTTAAAAGCTTGTAGCAAAGTACCTTTGGCTCAAAGTTCAATCTTAACTCTCATGGTTGGCTAAAATTATTCACAAAATACACAGTAAGGAAATAAATGTATTGGTAAAGTTAATACATTACCTGAAAATCATGTCTTTCAATCACCTTGCTGTCTATTTTTCTAGAAGTACTGCTCATAACTGGGTCACATATTACTTACCTCTCCAAATCCGCCTTTTCCTAGAACTCTGTAATATCTAAACGTGTTCTTTGTTACAGGTCGCCTAATTAATTAAGAAAAAAAGAGTTTCAGGTCTCATATTACATTGTTATTTTAAAACAGAAGAGCTACCTAGCTCTTGTCCTCGCCTTATTTATGGTACCACTTTGCTGAAGGGGCGTGCCCAGGGCAAAGGTGGCTGTGTGCTCAGGAACTGTGGCTCCCTCTAGTGGGACAGCTCTCAACTGCACGTAGAGAAACAAGCACTTGTTAACATTGAAGATTTATTGAAAACACTGAAGACAGATGCAGAACCGTCCAATTACCCTTACTAACTAAAGACAGGTCTGTAACTAGCCCACATGATGAAATATTTATGTATTCTTAGGAATACCTCTTTGGGCCTGTCAGAAAGCTGTTGAGGAAAATGACATATCCACAGCATGCTGTCCTTGATAAAAGAACCCCAAAGGAGACATTAGTACCCAACGACTCAAAAGAAACATGTGAACTAGAACTGGAAATTTAATTAACCAATAATAATTGTAATAATAATAATAACAACAACAATAACAATAACAACAACAACACTAGTGGCAGCTAACACTTTTTGGGTACTTGATTTCGTACACCAAGCACTGTGCTAAGCATTTTGCACACATTTCTCAGGTGACCCTAGCAGTCTACTAGGGCTGATTCTATAATCACCTCTATTTTAAATAACAAGGATCTGAAGCTCAGAGAGGCTAAGTCACTAGCCTGAGGCCACACAGCTAGCATGAGGCTAAGCAGGGCTGAGGCCCCAAAGACTCAACCACCGCACTGGATCGTATTTCTGTGAATCTAGGATGCTTTATTTTCTAACTACAGCACCAACAGTGCTAACAGACATTTTAGAAAGAGAGAACAGAGTCAACTGAATCAGAAGAAACTGTATAATACATATTAATAATTTCTGTACAAAAATACCATATACGACTCTAGATTTCCAATAGTATTTTGACAGATGAAAAAGTATACATCAATCAGTGTGCATTATGAGAAGTTACTACTTGTTTTCATTGAATTTTAAATTAGAACATACCTTTCCAGCCATTTCCACTGTAAAAATCGAGAAAAATATGAGCTTTCTTGATATTCTTCAAATGGTTCTCCACTTAAATAGTTATGGACAATTCTAGAAAAAGATTTTATGCAATTATACAATTTTGTTACAGTATAATATGAAAACAACGGTGTTTTAGTGCATGAATGAGCAGTGGATATGGGAAAGTCTATCATTATACACAATTCAAATTGAATTTTGCAATTACAGAATTCTACACTAGTTTCTAATGCTATCAGTGAAAACATAAAGGCAAGAATTCAAAAGGTATGAAATTGATTTACCCTCCCAAAGTCAGAGGTTCTTTTTATGTACATGGACTTCACAGAAATAATTACTTGATAAAAATAATTTACCAGTAGAAAGACAATAGTTTAAGATGTATTCAAGGTGTGCATGTTTATGCATAAGCTTCACGAGGGAATGTAAACATTTTGTAAATAACATTAGATTAAATGTCTAAATGATCATAGTCATATGGTAGAGAATGTTAATATGCGACACAACATTTCTTTAACTTGAAAATAAAGCACCCAATAAATCATTTTATGCTACACATTTCTTGAAGAAATTTTATGCAATTAGCCATGCCTCTCAGGTTTTATTTATAATTTTATTATAGAAGTAATAAAATTCTTACTTGGGGAGTAGATGAGGGACAGAACATGGCCTGTCGTTTAAAATAGCTCATTAGTCAATAAATAACTACTGAGTAGACTACAAGCACCACGCTGGACGCTGGGGGAAAATGTCAACTTAGGCCTATCTTGACGAACCTGACAGCTCAGTCAAGGAGCTGGGTCAGACAGAGCACAAGTGGGAGGAGTGTGCCAGCGTTGCCGCACCTAGGCCTGGTGCCTGCAGGACACCCACCCTGGGAAAGGAGACAGGACAGAGACTTTCTGAAGAAAGCGACATCTGAGCTGAAGTAGAAGTCACGCAGATGAAGAACAAAGGAAAGGGTCTCCCCAGCACGGCAAGAGTCCAAATGGGAAGCAGCATAGTTTGCATGAGGAACTGCTAGTAGGTAGGTAACTGAAGAGGCATTGGGAGTCATCCCAGGACTTTCACTGATGTTTAGAATTCTGAGCATGTCACTTGATTTGTTTCACTTTATTCTGTAAAAAGAGGTTATTCAGATCTTCTTGGATTGACTAATGTTATAGCACAGTGATTCCCAAAATGTGTTCTGAGGGTCCCTATGTGTTCCCAGATCCTTTCAGGGGGTGATGAATAATGAAACTATATTTATAATAATATTAAGACATTATGTGCCTTTTGAAAACCTCATTCTCACAGAGAGGTTTTCCAGAGGCCACAAAACATTTGACAACATCTTGCTCTGATGGAGAGTGGAATGTGTGTGTCTTCTGATTTTTTAAAAACATAACCCATGTAAACATAAGCCCTTTGGGTCCTCAATAATTTTTAAGAGCCTAACAGGGTCCTGAGATAAAGGTTTGAAATTGCTGCTACACAGGGCCGGCCCCCTGGCTTAGCAGTTAAGTGCGCGCGCTCCGCTGCTGGCGGCCCGGGGTTCGGATCCTGGGCACGCACCGACGCACCGCTTCTCCAGCCACGCTGAGGCTGCGTCCCACATACAGCAACTAGAAGGATGTGCAGCTGTGACACACAACTATCTACTGGGGCTTTGGGGGAAAAAAAATAAATAAATAAAATTATAAAAAAAAAAAAAAAAGAAATTGCTGCTACACAGAGCCTTAGAACTGAACACTGTTCCAGAAGCGACCTAGACTGACTCCTTGTTTCCTAGTGGAGTGAGAGGAGAGCCTGCTCCCTGACCCAAAAGGCACCTTTCCCTCGTGAGCATGCGGTCAGCTGAGCTCCACACTTTTCTGAACCAGTTTAAGAATTCTTTTTTTTTTTTTATAATTTTATTTATTAATTTTTCCCCCAAAGCCCCAGTAGATAGTTGTATGTCATAGCTGCACATCCTTCTAGTTGCTGTATGTGGTACGCGGCCTCAGCATGGCCAGACAAGCGGTGCGTTGGTGCGCGCCCGGGATCCGAACCTGGGTCGCCAGCAGCGGAGCGCACGCACTTAACCACTAAACCACGGGGCCGGCCCAAGAATTCTGATACTGTCAGCTTAGTTAAATCACTTATATAAAGATATTTAAGTATTTCCATGAAAAGAACACCACAAATACCAACTTGTTTAATATATTTGTATATTTCACACTCTGTATAAATTGATAAGGTTAAGACTATAACCAACTTGCCAGTGCTTCTCAATTTCACTTCCCAATATTCCTCACTTCAAAAACAACAGACTCTGTTCCACTGCTCTAGTCTGGGAAACAAACCTACTGCACACATTTTTTTAAATTATGACATTTAAAACTGTGCATCAGTTCCACACCGGTGTTTTTACATTCATCTTGGCGATCCCCACTAACCATCACGTTGTGCTGATTCTCACTATAGCTTCATACGGAAACAACAGGGAGCACCAATTACGTTCATTATGGAAAAGGGAATCAGTTATGTTCATTCTGCAGCCTCAGGATTCTGGGACCCAAAATGGTTGTAATGATACAGAAACGAGACAGAGTAATAGAAAACACTAAAGCTCCTAGTTTCTACACTAGGAGTCTTACGTTAAAGTCTCCGATTAGCCAGTGCCTGGCACAGCTGAGGGCAAACGACAGACACTTAATGAATATGCAGGGAGTGAACAGTCGTTGGCCAAATGCAGTAATCGAAACACACAGACACCTGAGCACCAACACTCATTTAAAGATTAGCGACTTTTAAGTCCATATCTTATTTATGAACAGAGAAGGAGGCAGAATTTTTAATCAGTCTAATACTGTCATGTACATAGCCCACGTTTTTCAACAACAGAAGAGAATTTGAAAAGTCTGCTTAATCAGAGGGTTAAAAATGCAAACAAATTTAGTGAACAGACATATCAATGAAGAATCCTAAGGCTGAAATGGGGAAACATACAGTAACTGTAGAAAAATAAAAGACATTCTTAGAGATAAAAAGAGAAACTATTTTAAAAATTGCAATTATTAGTGAAGGTAAATGACATCAACTGCAAAACACCTGAATTCCAAACCACAGGGTAAACTAAACCCTGGGAACAAGCAGCAGCACAGAGCAATCAACAAGTAAAGACCCTCGTTACTCATGAACCAGATAGTCCTGCTAACCAGTGTGATGTTTTCCGACATAGCCTCATGAGCATGCTGAGATCTGTCTTCTTCACTCACAATGCATACTTTCTCCTCAATTTAAGGATGAAGACTTCGGTATTCCCTGGCATATTTGTTTTTGGTTTTTGAAAAAGATATTAATGAGATGTGTGCTATAGACCGAATGTTTGTGTCTCCCCAAAAATCACATGTTGAAATCTAATCCCCACAGTGTAGGTGTTTGGAGGTGGGGTCTTTGGGAGGTGATTAGGTCACGAGGGTGGAGGCCCCAAGGGATTAGTGCCCTTATAAGAAGAGACCAGAGAACTCCCTCACTGTCTTTCCACCAAGTAAGGGCATAGAGAGAAGGTGGCCATCTGTAACCCAGAAGAGGGCCCTCACCAGAACCCAACTGTGCAGGCACCCTGATCTCGGGCTCCTAGCCTCCAGAACTAAGAGAAATAAATGTCTGCTGTTTATAAGCCACCCAGTGTGTGGGAGACTTTGCTATAGCTGCTTGAATGCATTAAGAAACTGTGCTTCTGGGAGTGTCACTGAAAAGGTCAATGAGAGACTGCCTGGCCTTGCCCAAGGTGAAGCTCGTCCTAGAGTACCTGGTCTGCTGTCTGTAAGTCTGTCACACAGAGGACTGTCTCCAGCCTGAGGCTGTCCCCTTCTCTGTCTCTGTGACGTCATTTGGCCAGGCTGTGAGTGAAGCCGTCAATCCTGCTTTTGTCTCTTATGTCTCTCCTACAGGCTGGACCAGACCGTCAGTCCAGGACATCCTCACTGAGGTTCTGTCCTGTCCCTCATCATTCTCAGGAAACACCGACAGTGCAGTGCTGCTGCATGCTGCATAAGGAAGAACTGGCTGGCTGGAGGCACAGCCGTGCAGAAACTACTAGCACCTCCCGTGAGGGGAAGGGTTGGGTCAGGCCTGGCTGCCGGCATACAGTCTCACAGAAAGGGAGACACGCACTCCTGCTCCACCGAGTTGCTAATCTGTACACCAGTGAACAACATGTTTACCTCAGAAGAAAGTTTATTCTTTTCGAATGCTAAATTACAAAGGAATGCTTTAGGCTGCACAAAGTGACTGACTAGAATAACCATTTTTCTTCAAGTTGCAAATACCCACCATGGTAGGTGAGAGAATGACTGAGTAAGGCCCCAGTGTCTGACAGACCCAAACCCACACTGTGGACATGGTCATCACACACAGTCAGGAGAAGCTAACCACTTGGATCTAACAGGATTTAGTGCTCTGATTTGTATCTACGAGTTAACATAAAAATCAGAGACAGGAAAAATACCGTATCTAAAGTGATAACTTAGGAATTAATTTTCAGATTTTCCTAGTAAAAAAAACTGCATGCAAACCAGGTTTTACTGTCCTTCTTGGGGAATGCATCCATGTGAGGGTGCTGGCTGCTCTGTCATCAAGCAACATGCCTCCCATATGCAAGATGCAGAAGGAGGGTCACCCAGAGAAAAGGTCTCGAGCCCTGGAACGCAGCAGAGAGGTCAAGGGCATGGACCCCACTCACTGGCTGAGGGATCTAGGCAAGTTACCAAACCTCTCTGGTCTCAGTTTCCACATGTGTAAAATAAGGATAATAATCACGCCTATCTCATAGGGTTACTATGAGGAGTAAATGCATTAATACTTCCAAAGCACTTATTATTGTTGTTATTATCACTATTACAAGTGTCTTAGTGTACATGCACAAGAAAGAGTTTGGGACATGTATGCACCCAGAAGAGGAAAGTGAAGAACAAAAACATAGACTGAAAGATTGGCCCCTCCCACTTTCTTAAATGTCTCAGATGAAGGGAAGAAGAATTTTAATTCTTACTATACTGTCCCAGAACTATAGAAATCAGAGAGCCAAGACCAGGCCTGTCCTGTTTGCCATACCAGAGAAGCAATCAAATACGGTCAACATCTTTTTGCAAAGGAAGTTCACAGCACAGACACTAGTATTCATTTGTGTGAATATCCAACAAGAATAAGTAAAAGATGACTTAAAATTACAAATCTTAGAGAAGACCTAGTCTAATTCATTGTCAGAGGAGGAGGCCGAAGGACAGAGAAGAGAGTTCTAGTCCAATGGCATATGCCTGGCTAGTAGAAAGATGAGATGAAAACCATTTATCTGTGGGGTGTTGAGCTGGTCATCTGAATTTCTCACTAAAGGGAATGAGCATCTAAACCACTGAGATCCTTAGAGTGCAGAACACCTACACCTCAAGAGGAAGCCAGGGGTGGATAAAGAGTCTTTTTAAAAAAAATGCAGCCACGTTATTCAAGTACACCTAGCCCTGCCACACTCCAGCTGCACAGGCCTGGGTGAGCTGTTCCCTGCCACACGAAATCCTGTCTGCGTGTTTGCTGACACATCCCAAGTGCCTAGGACAGTGCTTTACACATAATAGGCCCTCAATAAATTATTTGTTGACTGCATGAACGAATTCAACTCTCTGTGGTCTAGTGTCACACTTAAAACATCAAAATCAGACCACCTGTTTTAAAACCTCCTCAGGCATGAAAAAAACATAGGAAAGAGCTTTAAAAGTAATAGCACACGAAAATACAATTCCTGCTCTTGTTTCCTGACAGGGCCCTCTCTTCCAGTCTCTACGGCAGCTACTGCAAATGTTTCCGTTCTCCTGAAACCTCCCACTCCCAACCTCCGGTCTGCTCCCAGCACACAGCCTCTCTTCAGGACTGGGATGTGGCCTCTTTATCTTGCATCACTCTTTAATTCATACAGTGTGGCATCTGTCCCCTCCTTCTACCAACACAGTTCTAGCTAAGGGCCCCAAGGATGGAGGAAGGAGACAGAAGCCAGACTTAGGAGACAGAGTGATGTGGATATGAAGAGTGGAGGTGGGTCTGCAGGCCGTCTTCACTCATCTCCCCCGTCTCTTCAATTCCCACTCTGCCCTCACTCCCTGGGCCTGGCCTCCACTCCCACAGCCTCAGTCACGTCTACACCTAGGCTATGACCCCCAAATCTAGTCTATCGTGCCTCTCAGGTGAACACTCCAGATTCAGCTGGATACCCCTCAGCTCTGCTTGATGACCAAAATGCACCTCACAGTCAACATGTACCCAGATAGACTGTAGAGCCTCCCCTTGCCCACCAGACTCCTAAATTCCTCTAAAATCCATTCATCTATCTCCATTATCACCATCACGACCCTAGTCCAGGCTGCCATCATCAGGCTGAACAACTGCCACAGCCTCCAAGCTGGTCTCCTGGATCCAATCTTTCCTCCCTCAAACCATCCTCTAAATTGTGGCCAGAGCAATCTTTTAGAAACACAATGAATATGTCACTCTAATTGTTAGAGCAAAAGACAAACTACCTGGCTCCTTGGGTCTCAGATTCCTCTTCTGTGAAATGAGTGCTGACCTCCAGAAGGTCATTGTGAGGACTCATAAGTTAATTCATGGAAAGTGACGGAAACCGCACCTGATACGTATAACGATCAAGGAGTGGGAGCTGTGATCACCATGCTGCTGTCACCTCTCCCTGGCCCTCCTCAGACGAAGCAGCAGTAATCCTCAACCCCACCAGGCTCTCTCTCCCTGTAGGTCTTTGCACTCGCTCTACCTTCTGCCTGAGCTCTCTTCTCCCTCTTCCTCATCAGGTCAACTCTTGTTCAGCCTTTAGGCCTCAGCCTGCATGTAACAGTCTTTGTAAGACTCTTCTCATCTCCCCAGACTAGGTGAAGTAGTATTGAGTCCCCACAGTTCCCTGAATGTCCCCTCCCTGTCAAATTACTTGTGGTAGGCTGAATAGTGATGCAAAGACATCTAGGTCCTAATCCCTAGAACCTGTGAATGTTACCCTACGGGTAACAACAGGGGCTTTGCAGATGTGACTGAATTAAGATGGGAAGATTATCCTGGATTATCCAGGCAGGCCCTAAATGTGATCACAATCGTCCTTATAAAAGGGAGACTGAGGGTGATTTGGACACATACAGAATAAGAAAAGACTACGTAAAGACAGAAGCAGAGAGAGATCTGAAGATGTTACACTGCTGGTTTTGAAGATGGAGGAAGGGACCATGAGCCAAGGAATGCGGCTCTAGAAGTGGGAAAAGGCAAAGAAATGGATTTTCCCCTAGAGCCTCAAAGGGAGTGTGGCCCTGCTGACACCTTGATTTCTGTCCAGTGAGATTACTTCCAGACTTCTGACCTCTAGAACTATAAGAGAATATATGTGTGCAGTTTTAGGCCACTAAGTCTGTGCAATTTGTTACAGCAGATGTAGGAAACTAATACAGATTTCTGTCATTCCACTTGGTTACAAGCTCCCTAAGGGTAATGGACCAAGTCATTCTTGCTTATCTCTTTATTCCCAGAATGTAGATCACTGACAGGCACATAGCAGATGCTTAATAAATGTTTTCCAAAAGACTAACTAATACACAAAGGCTCTGGGATGTATATTTTCTTAAGGCGTGTAAGAAAGTAAACTCAAGTCAGCAGGGTTTATTTTGTTTTGTTCTCTGCTACAACCTCAACCCAAGAAGGAAACTATTATGGGTTGAAATGCATCCCCCAAAAAGATATGTTGAAGTCCTAACCCTGGTACCTGTTATTGTGACCTTACTTGGAAATAGGCTCATTGTAGCTACAATTAGTTAAGATGCAGTCATACTGGAGTGGGGTGGGCCCTAATTCAATATGACTGGTGTCCTTATACGAAGAGAAAACACAGAGACAGAGACATACAGAGAAAAAGGCCATGCGATGACAGAGGCAGATTGAAATGCTGCAGCTGTAAGCCAAGGAACGCCAGGGATTACTGGCAACCCCTAGAAGCTAGAAGAGGCAAGAAAGGATCCTCTCCTAGTTTTCAGAGACATGACCTGCTGACACTTCGACTTCAGACTTCCAGCTTCCAGAACTGTAAGACAATAAATTTCCGTGGTTTTAAGCCAATTAGTTTGTGGTACTTTATTCTGGCAGCCCTAGGAAACAACACAGGAGCTGACGTAGAGTCGGCAGTCAACAAATTTCTGTGGAATGAATGAAGAAGCGATACCCGAATGTCTGCACAAATATCCAAAAGACTACACGTCTCAGGCCAGATCACCTCAGAAACCACTCTTTCTTTTTGTGTACATGAAGAAGCTGAATTTAGCCAAAGTGCTCTGACTTAGAATTTTCCTGCCCATATCGCAAAGATCTGGAGAAAAGAAATTTTCCGCAAGTGCCTAGGTCTAAAAAAACATTTTATGGAATGTTTATGGGAATCTTTTCATTCTAGACACAAGCATTTTAGAAGACTAAGCAGAAAGGGCCGGGAGCCAGCAAAGCGATGCTAGCGGACTGGCTCTCCACAGTGTGACCCGTGTCAGTGTGTCATTCATGTATGTGTAATTATTACTCTTCATTTACCTCTTTCTAATGAAACTGACCATGTTAATTGGGAAAGCACCCTGATAAGAACTTGTCTCCTGCAGAGAAACCTCCTATAAGCCCCCGTCTCAGGTTTAGCCATAGGTAATCTGTGCAGGGTTGGGCACAAACCACTTACCTAGTGCACTCCTCAAAGACTTCTTTGGAAGGATTCTCCCTCAGTCTCAATCTACATTCTTTCACAACACGTGGAGGTATTTCTGGTAAAGGGGCTTCTGACTTCTTAATACAGTGCAAACCAAATGCATAACAATTAGTGATTTCATAATTTACCAATCGTAAACAGAACCTAATGCATATTATAAAACAATTACAACATAAAGTGTATGAAATAACAAGTCAAAGTGCTGCCTTCACCCTCCACCCCAGTCTCAGTTTCCAGAGTTCAGTGTGTCCTCTAGCTCTTCAGACCTTTTCCTGTGCACATTAAAACAGAGTGGAAAGCAGAGTCTCCAAAAGATACCTGTACACCCACGTTCACAGAAGCATTATTCACAATATCCAGAAGGTGGGGGCAACCCAGTGTCCATCAGTGGATGAATGGATTACCAAAATGTGGTCCATCCACACGACAGAATACTATTCAGCCTTAAGAAAGAAGGAAATTCTGGCACTGGATACAACATGGATGAACCTTGAGAATATTATGCTGACTGAGATAAACCTGTCACAAAAGGACAAATACTGTATGATTCCACTTATATGAAGTCCCTAGAGTAGTCAAATTTATAGAGACACAAAGTAGAATGGTGGCTGCCAGTTGCTGGGGGAGGAGGAAGTGAGGAGTTGTTGTTTAATGGGGACAGAGTTTCAGTTTTGTCAGATAAAAAAAGTTTAGGATATGGATGGTAGAGATGATTGCACATCAGTGTGAATATACTACTGAACTGGGTACTTAGAAATAGTTAAGATGGTAAATTTTATGTTTTTTTTTTACCATAATTAGAAATGTAAACATACACACAAGGAAACCCTCAGAAATACACCCCCTTTTTCCTCACACAAATGGGATAAAAATGTATGTATAGTTTTATAAGTATGTGCTGACACCTATAGAGCCACCATATTTTCTTTAATGACTGCATGGTTTTCCAGAGTATGGGTTTATCTGCCTCTCTTAAACATTCTAGTTGCCAGTTTTCTCCACTGTGAACACCACTGCCATGAACATATTCATACAATTGTGTTTTTATAGGATAGGTTCCTAGAAGTAGAATTACTTGCTTAAAGGATACACCTTTTAAACGCTGATTTTTATCGCAAAACTGCCCTCCAAAAAGGCTCTACCACTTTCCGTTCTCACTCATGTGTCCCTACATGCCAGTTTCCCATTCTCCTAACCCTCATACAAAGGATTCTGGAAAAAGAAAACACATAACACAAGTACTATCCAGATTTATTGAAAAAAATACCCAGATCTTGTTCAACTGTACATTTAACTTGTCATTAGAAATGAGAAATGCATTCTAGACTGATTTCTTTCTTTTGTGTGTGTGTGTGTGTGAGGAAGATCAGCCCTGAGCTACCATCTGCCAATCCTCCTCTTCCTTTGCTGAGGAAGAATGGCCCTGGGCTAACATCCGTGCCCATCTTCCTCTACTTTATATGGGACGCCGCCACAGCATGGCTTGACAAGCAGTGCGTCGGTGTGCACCCGGGATCCAAACCAGCAAACCCCAGGCTGCTGCAGCAGAGCGCGCACACTTAACCACTTGCCCCACCCGGCTGGCCTCCTCTAGACTGATTTCTGACTGTGGTATAGCTGAGTTACCACAGCAAAAGTGTGTTGTCTATAGACCAAAGCAGCTATTTCTTCAAAGAAGTTGAACTACTGATAGAAATATACAATGAGAAAACTCACATTTTTCAAAAAAAATCAATAATATTGTTATAATTAATAATAATTAATAGCTATCATTTAAATTATCTAATACAAATGAGGAATTTTCATATATATATATTATGTCATTTAGCCTCACAAGAACCCCGATAGATGAGGCTTAAGAAGCTACAGAGTGTTCTGGTGCACCCACAGCAAAAAGGGGGAGAACCAAGATTGAACCATGCTCTCAGGACTCCCAAGCCCAGCTTCTTTCCATGTGGCAAGGCCATGATAAGGATAAGATGGGTCTATTCATTTTATTATTTCAGGAAAGAAGTTTGTTCATTCACTTACTCAACAAGTACCCATTGTTACAGGCATAGGAGACGACAGAAAACAAGATAAAGTTTTCACGGAAGACAAAGCCATTAAATTCCAAAAGTTTCTCAAAGATACATATTTTTAAGAAACAGCTCTCAATATTTCCCACATTCTTACTTCCCCTCCAAAGGTCTCAATTTTCTGAAGCTAAATAGCAGGTTAATTCTATTACGATTATTTAATGATAACTCCAAATAGAGATTTTCAGTATCTTAGAAAATTTTTATATTAATAGAAATTTATTCCCACAGAAAAGAAGAGCAATGCTTCTAATCCTCCATGAGCAGAGAAGTAAGGTAGGCTAAGGGAAGCCAAATTGAGGCTCAGTACTACTGGCCTGATGTTAAACATGACGTAAGTGGAAAGAAGACTTCTTCTGGGGCTTTAAATTAAGAACAAGACTTATTTTCAGAATAGGTAGTTACCAGGGCAAATTTACCAAATGACTTAGTGCCTTGCTTTTTACCATTTTGGACATTGAAAACTCTGATAGGAAGGAGGGTGGGGAGGGAGAGATGGGTGGATTTTGCAGAAATATGATTATTTTTCTGTGTTAAAAATATACATATTTTACTATTTTTTAAAAATTGGGAGGTCTTTTTATTGTTGAATTGTAAGAGTTCTTTATATATTCTGGATACCATACCCTAACCAGATACTGGATTTCCAGATATTTTCTCCCATTCTATAGGTTGTCTTTTCACTTTCTTTATAGTGCTCTTTGAAGCACAAACTTTCTAATTCTGATGAAGTCCAATTTACCTATTTTTTCTTTTGTTGCTGTCCTTTCACCGTCACATCTAAGAAACCACTGTCTAAACCAAGGTCACAAAGATTTACACTTAAGAGTTTTACACCTAAGATTTATACCTTAGAGATTTCCTCTAAGAGTTTTGTAGTTTTAGCTCTTACATTTAGGTGTTTGATCCATTTGAAGTTAATTTTTGTATATGGTGTGAGGTAGGGGTCCAACTTCATTCTTTTGCATGTGGATATCCAGTTGTCCCAGCATCATTTATTGAAAAAACTATTATTTTCCCCACTGAATTGTCCTGGCACTCTTTTGAAAGTCAACTGATTGTAAATGTATGAATTTATTTCTGGAATCTCAATTCTATTCCATTGATCTGCACGTCTGTCCTTACACCAGTACCTTATGTCTTGATTACTGTGGCTTTGTACTAAGTTTTGAAATTGAGAAGTATAAGTCCTCCAACTTTCTTCTTCTTTTTCAAGATTGTTATGACTATTCTGGGTCCTTTGAGTATGCATATGAATTCTAAGATCAACTTGTTAATTTCTACAAAGAAGAGAGCTAGGATTTTGATATGTATTATACTGAGTCAATAAATAAATTTGGGGAGTACTGGCATCTTACCAATATTAAGTCTCCTAATCCATGAATATGGGACATCTTTCCATTTATTTAAGTTCTTCTTTAATTTCTTTCAATGATGTTTTGAAGTTTTCAGTGTATAAATCTTGCACTTCTTTTGTTATATTCACTCCTAACTATTTTATTCTTTTTGATGCTATTGTTAATGGAATTGCTTTCTTAATTTCATTTTTGGATTTTAATTGCTAGTGTATAGAAATGCAATTGAATTTTGTATAGCGATCTAGTATCCCACAACCTCGCTGAACTCATTTATTAGTTCTAGTAGTTTTTTTTTTCCCCCTAATGTGTGTGTAGATACCTTAGGATTTTTTATATACAAGTGCTGTGGTCTGAATGTGTCCCCCCCAAATTCATATGTTGAAATCCTAACCCCCAAAGTGACGATATTAGGAGGTAGGGCCTTTGGAAGGTGCTTAGAACATGAGGATAGAGCCCTCATGACTGGGATTAGTGCCCTTATAGAAGAGGCTCCAGAGAGAGCCCTAGCCTCTTCCACTATGTGAGGATACAGTGAGAAGGCACAGGCTTTGAACCAGGAAGAGGGCCAGAAGGCGACCATGTTGGCACCTTGATCTTGGACTTCCCAGACTCCAGAACTGTAAGCAATAAATTTCTGTTTATAAGCTACCTAGTCTGTGGTATTTTGTTATGGCATCCTGAATAGACTATGACAACAAGATCGTGTCATCTGCAAACAGAGTTTTACCTCTTCCTTTTCAATCTGGCTACCTTTTGTTTATTTTTAGTAACTAGTTGCCCTGCTAGAACTTACAGTACAACGTCAAATAAAGTGATGAGAGCAAACATCTTTGTCTTGTTCCTAACCTTAGGGGGAAAGCATCCGACCTTTCACATTTAAGTAAGATGTTAGTTGTGTTTCATATATGTCCTGTATCAGGTTGAGTAAGTTCCATATCATTCCTAACTTGTTGAGTGCTTTTATTACGAAGGAGTCTGGATTTTCTCAAAAGCTTCTTCTGCCTCTAGTATGATGATTACGGGGGGGGGGGTTTTGTCCTTTATTAATATGATGTATTATATCAGTTGATTATTGGGTATTGAACAAACTTCACATTCCTGGGATAAATCCCACTTGGCTTTGGTCATAATTTTTTTTTAATTATAAATCAAACTTGGCTGAATTTTAAAATTTGGGGATCCTGAAAAGAAAACCAGAAAACTAAGAAAAACTAAGAATGACTGAGTGAAAGGATAAAGAAATGCAAGGATGAACACACACAGTCTTCCCTTACTTTTAGGTGCTTTCGGTATTCTAGATTGTTGAAATCTGAGTAGAGGAGTTCCCTTTTTGGTGTGCAAAAGAGAGATTTTTGTTGTTGTTGTTTTTAAAGAAAAGACAAGAAAAAGAAAAACTACAATGATGATGTGACCTATTGTTATTTTTTTTAAGTAAAGCATAAGGCTAGTTTCCCCAGTTGATGGTAGGGAAAAAAAGAGCTTTCAAGTTACAGCATCTTCAGGCAACCCATAAACATCTTTCACTATTACTGGGCCACAGATGGATGTCCCTTCTGCCCCTTCCTTCCTCTTCTACATTTGCCATATCCACTATGATTAATTTTTAAATTATGTCATTCTTCTTGACAATCTCCCTTGCTATGTGAGTATTTCTTCAGGAAAGAAGAAGAACGAAAAAAGAGTTCATAAAAAAGATAAAAGAACTAGATAAATGAAACTTCTCTTCTACTCCTCCCAATTAATGTCTTGGTGGTATCTACAAATATGTAGATACTGTAACAGCTGCATTTGAAAAGAACGATCCATAAGCCAAGGTACTGAGGCTGAAGGCTGCGGTAGACACAAGCTTTGGAGTCAAAAGCTGTTTGGGTCTGAATCACATCTCTGCCACCCACTGGCTGTGAGCACATCTTTGTGCCTGCAGGACAGTCCACTGGCCTTTCCCTCTGGCACCCTATTTTTGCACCACTGAGTTTCCCCTACTTAATGGCCCTATCATCTTCAGTTAGCTAGGCTCAAAATCTGCATATTTTAGACTCATTCTCACCACACTATTCTTCATCTCCAGTCTACATATGTTTGATTCCCAGCTCCAGTATTTACTAGCCATGTAACCTTCAGTAAGTCACTTAACCACTCTGATTTTCAGTCTTATCATATGAAAATAAACATAACAACTTACCTACCTCATAGGTTTGTTGTGAGTATTAAATAACTTATTACATGCACAAGGCTTAGAGCAGTATTCACTAAATGTGAGCTCTCACTGTGGTCACTGTTCCTTCAACCCTACAACACACGGACCTGCCTGGAGTTTATGACTTCTAATGGCCTACAAAAAGGAAGTCACATGAAGGCAAGCAGGTTACAGCTCTAATTTCAGGGAATTACTAAACTGCAAGAACCTAGTGATTTCAAAAAGCATAAAAACTAATACCCGTTAAAGCTGTGAAGAGAAAAATGGTATTTTCAGTCCAAGAGAAGCAAATAAAACTCTCTAACTCTATATACTGTTTGAGGAAACATAGACACTTTTAAATTATTTGAATCAATTTTCTAAGAGATTTAATTGTTAATTTCCTCACTAAATCAAAAGAAAATGCAGAAGAGGAACATTTATAAGAAATTAAAGATTTTAACACACTTGTTATATCTTATCCAACTAAGCAAAAATGGCTATGCACTCTAATTATTTAAGAAAGTTATTTACAAATCTTTATACCTAGTAAAGAAAACACACCTTATTACTGAAGAATGTTTCTAAGACTAACAGTCCACAATCTCTTCGGTTCTCATCAGCAGCCACTTCATACTCTGTCTGATTGTAGGGACGAGAGAAAAGGAAAATGTTAGTTAAGCTTCTTCACTGACTTCATAATGTTTCAAATTCTCTGACTTATGGAACTGACTTTGTACCCTAAGCACCAGAGAACAGCTTTACTGATCAAGCATCTGCAGTTCTTCTTTGGGAAACTAATGGCTCATAGGGGCAAAAACAGTCAGTTCTGGAGCCGGCCCCGTGGCTTAGTGGTTAAGTGCGCGCGCTCCGCTACTGGCGGCCAGGGTTCGGATCCCGGGCGCGCACCGATGCATCGCTTGTCCAGCCATGCTGAGGCCACGTCCCACATACAGCAACTAGAAGTATGTGCAACTATGACATACAACTATCTACTGGGGCTTTGGGGAGAAAAAGGGGGAAAAAAGGAGGAGGATTGGCAATAGATGTTAGCTCAGGGCCAGTCTACCTCAGCAAAAAAAGAAAAAGGGGAGGATTGGCAGGGATGTTAGCTCAAGGCTGATCTTCCTCACACACAAAAAAAAACTGTCAGTTCTGTTAAGGGGTTAATTAGTAGAGCAACATATTCCATAATGTTCTCTATGTCATATTATATTTTCAGCCATTAAATATGGCCAAATAAAATGGAACAAAATAAACAGCTTGGGCTGTTCTAGGCAACAGTATTTTAGAAATGGCCAAGAGGCACTTGGAAACCTGAATGCAGAGCTCCCAGAGAAGTCAGAGTTGGTGATACCAAAATAGGAGTCATCCACACAAGTGTCAGGTGAGAGGATATAAGAGTGGACAGTATCACACAGGCCAGAAAACAGAGAAAGGATCAAAAGCAGAACCTGACCAATAGCTAAACATCTATAAAGGACAAGAAAGAAAAAAGAAATGGAAAAGAAAGATAAGAGAAAAAGAAAACCAGAGGCAAGATCACAAAAGCCTAGAGAAGAGAATTTCAAGGGGCTACTCAACAATGTCAGTAAACCCGGAGACTCAAGCACGAGGAGGCCTCCAGGAAGCCACTAGATTCTGCAAGCAGGGGGCCTTAGAAGAGCAGTCAAGCTAAAACCAAATGGAGTTGAAGAGAGAAATGGGGAAATGAAGCCCAAAGGAAGCTGATCTACTGAACACATTAAAAAGTACTCAAAGATCAAGTCCCTGTGAGTAGGAACCCAACCTCATACTTCATTTTGCATTTTTCACAGGCCCAGCACAGGGGCCATGACCATCAGCCTGATGACCTGGTCAGAGCCAGCTTCATGTTCTGTGTTCAAGGGCACTGTACTCACCATGACTAGTAACTACCACACTACTTACTTAAAGAAACTTTAAACTTAAGTTCTAGGAGTTCTGGAAACTATATGGCATGCAATTAATGGAAAAGAAAGCATTGTGAGTCTGTGATGGTCTTATGACGTGCCAACTTGGCAAGCAACAATCTCCAGTTACTCAAACACTGATCTACTTGTTGCTGTGATGGTATTTGTGGATGTGACTAAAGTCTATATCAGTTGACTTTAAATAAGGGACATTACCCTTCATAATACGGGTGGACCTGATTCAATCAGTTGAAAGACTTTAAAAGCAGAGCCAAGGCTTCCTCAAAGAAATTCTCCCTGAGGACAGCAGCTTTACCCCATTTCTGGAGAGTTCCATCCTGTCCATCCTGATTGTCTACCCTACAGATTTCAGACTTTCCTAGCCAGACCTCACAATCATGTGAGCCAATTCCTTGCAGTAAGTCTCTAAATATATATCTCCTACTGGTTTTATTCTCTCATTGAATCCTGACTGATACAGACGTCATTAATTCATTCAACAAACACTAAGCAGGGAACAGAGCAAACAACCATGCCAGGTGCCACGAGGAGGAAACAGATAAGATGCAGTCTCTCCACTCAAGAAGCTCGAAGAACCTGTATTGCCTCCCACAAGTATAGTCAGAGCAGTAAGAGCTGCCTCATCAGACCTTATTAACCCACACAGCCACCACCAAACACAAAACCTGTCACTGCACTCAATTGGCTGTCACCTAATAACTAACAGGTATCATGACAATATCGGAAGATTCAAACCTAAAAGAGTTTTGACAATGTAGTTTAGCCATTTCAAAATAAAGAAGAATTGCAGGTCCCTAAATTCTTAAAATATAGCAGCTTGGCAAATATAACTCAATACATTAAAGCATACCTACACTATACCCCATGGAACTGAGCAGGCACGCCCCATTGCATCAGAGTCTATCTTTTAAAAAAAGAATTGCCTCCTTTCAAAGCCTTGTCTTCTTCTAGTAAAGCTACCAGGAAGGAAAGGGCTGGGGGAGGTCCAGGGAGTAGGAAGCGAACAACAAAACAGGTGAGAGCCTCAAATGTTTTTCTGAAAAAATACATTATAAATACATACTTTTAAAAAGCTACGTCAGAGGAAAAAAGTGAAAAAAAACTCAATGATATAAGATAGTACTTTGCATATAATAAGTAGTCAATACATATTTGCTGATAGAACCAGGAGAGGCTAAAGCAGAGAGAAGAAGTGTCAAATCTTGGTACAAATAACTAAAAGCAAAAGAGCTTTTCTGTAAAATCTACCAATTTTCTACTATTAAGTTGCTTCTGAATTTCATAGTTTTGAAACTTCTAGGCTTGCCAGTGGTCTCTAAAGATTTAGAAACACAAAATTTTTTTACCCATAAGGAAATCACAATAAATATCAAACAGGATACATGAGTATGTTGGAAAACTTATAAATCATAGTAAATTCCATTCAATGTGATCATCCTTCTTACACTAACTTTATTCCTTCTATATGCTTCTGGGTTACAGCATTTTAAGTATATATTATGTGCTAGATGAAGGCAGGAAGGATACTTTCTAGGCGGCTGAACAGGTGTATTGTCTTAATTAGCTGTTCAACCTTCTTACAAATTCAAGCAGCATGTTTCAAAGTTATTCAGTAAGTACATGTGATTCTTCAACACTTGAGATGTCATTCTACATGAACTACCACCTTATACTACAGGGATTTCCGTACCAAGAAGATAACATGACACAAAGACAACTAGTTTATCCACCCTTACATCATCACCGAGGTCCAACTAAGAGAGATCTCATTTTAGTTTTAAATTTTAAAAAGCACAAGATTGGGTGGTTCAACCCTGAGATAAATCGCTTACCACTGCATCCAGGAATTCAATGCACCTCTTTAGATCACGTTTTGTATCACAGAATTGCCTGAAGAGAAGTCTTCCTATTGGCTGCCTGTCACAAAGACTACCATAATCCTTTTCTGGGTGAAGAAAGGGGATAAGAAACACACATATAATGGTTACAACTCAGAAAGTGCTTTTCCGAACCTTCCTGTTTTCACTTGATACAACAAAAGTCAAAAATGGTATTTGTAGTATTATTTTTTAAACCTCTTTTGTTTGCTAATTTAGACTGGGTCATCATGAATATTTAAAATACTCAGGCAGAGCCAAAGGTGGCTGGAAGAACTGATAAATACAGGTGGGTGCAGCCTGCCTGGAAATGTCCCTGCTCCCCTCCGAAAGGAAATCCTCAGGGCAGCAGCATTCCCTGGGAACTGAGTAGTCAGGATCACAGCAGAGGAGAAGGGGCAGGAAGAGAGCGAGTCTGTCCTCCCACTGCCCCACTCACCCCATGTGTTTGGTACAAATTACATGTATGTGAAATACACCACAGGAATAAACTAAATTAGATTTTCAAAAACTCTTTTTCATTTTGCTACATTTCTATACTTTCACAAGTTACAAATATTATATATGCTTAATGATTTTTTAACTGCTTTTTTTTTCTTTTCAGTGAAATAATATGTTGTATACCTTAACTTACCTTATCCCAAACCCTGATATTGTTTTGAGAACAAGGCACTAATATTTGGTCAAAGTGTCAAAAGGGATATAAAACAAAAATCTTATGTTCAAAATAGGTTAATTCAACTTCAGCAAGAAAATCAGTTGCTCCTTTAGCAGTGGCTCTGAACTTGAAATGAACTTTATGTTCAGGTACTCCTGAAGTGCTCTAAAGCTGAAGAATAAATGAAATTCATGAAAAGTAAGCAAGCCATAATAAATTCCTCAATTAAAAGGTTTATTAATGCCAAGTGATTCTAGGAATGTCAACAGTCCTGTTTTGGATCACTGAGTCTGCACATGGAAAGTAGAGGCGAGGACAGAAACATCTGGACTGCCAGTACACAACTGCTCGTACAACAAACACCAGCAACAGTTTTGCAAATATTCTACTACCCACTTTGTCCAATTTTGCTAGCACGTTTTATTTTAGGGATACTCATTAACTACATTTAAAAAATAAAAGACACAAAGCCGTCAAAAACTGATGTCTTTAAGAAGTTGAGAGTTTTTAATACTTTTCTCCCAAATTCAAAAGTTCAGAAATGTTTCCAGTTTCCAGCTGACAATAACAGATGGAGCATACAGGTCTGTCTCCCTTCTCTCCCAGATTCCCACTGAAATGACCAAAAGTTAAAACAAAAACAAAAGCACAACAAAAAGAATAAAACCCTAACATGGAAAAAGAATACAGGGCACCCTTAGGAGTCAGAAATTTGAAGATTACCTGGAACAGAGAAAGGTGATGGGGTTGGTTGTTAAAGGAACCATCAGCTGAAACCCCAGAGATATGCTGGGCCTCCTAAAGAAGCCCCTCCCACATATCTAGATCATGGGAGAATACAAGTGCAGAGTATGAAGGAAGAGACCAGCTCTGTGGTGACAAATGAATTTCAGCAACTCATTCAAATTCTGTCAAGTCCCTCCTTAGTGGTGAGGATACAACAATAGGACGTGAGCCCCATTCTCAGGGAACTCCCCTGAGGGGACAATGTGGAAGGAGGTAGCTAAGTGCAGCTGATGAGATAAACAGGTAGAAGGCAGTGCCATTCATGGAGACGAGAACCCATGAGCAGAGCCGGTGAGAGGAGTGGGGAGCAGGACAGTCCGGGCTAGGGCTTGAACTGTGGGCAACAAGGTCTGTATTGTGTAGGCAGCACTGGGGAAATCGATGTCCTCCGCTGATGGAGGAACAGAGAAGGGGCAGGCGGGGCCCCCATGAGCAGAGGAAGGGGCTGCCAAGCAGATGGCCAGAGTTAAATGTGTGCGGTGGGAGGCCCCTTTGGGACATACAGGGTTTACAAAGTGCTCTAGAGCTCAGGAGATCTGGGGAGGATGGCAGCACAAGTAAGGAGGAAGCCAGTGCAGTGGGTTAGGAGTGAACAGCCTGTCCAGGAAGCAAACATTACACTCTAAGTTAATCTGGCTTATCTGGTAAAGCCAAACATCTGAGCTTTGGAGGGGGAGGGAGGGGTATGTATTTCAGTTTGTTTTGCATTTTACATTTCTACCATTGATAAATAAATGGCAAGCAATAGGACATATTGGAGCACATGAGGAAGCCATTTGGGGTAAAACTAATTCGGCCTGAGTTTGCTTTTCCAACAGGGCCTGTTGCTTTTAAACATGCATTGTGGGGGCCAGCCCGGTGGCACAAGCAGTTAAGGGCGTGCGCTCTGCTGTGGCCGGTTCGGATCCCGGGCGCGCACTGATGCACCGCTTGTTAAGCCATGCTGTGGCGGTGTACCATATAAAGTAGAGGAGGATGGGCATGGGTGTTAGCTCAGGGCTAGTCTTCCTCACAAAAAAAAAATAATTAAAAAAATAAATAAACATGCATCGTGTATCTGCTTTGCTATGTCCCAAAGAGAAGAGTAAATGCCCTTAAGATAAGGATGCAAATTCCCCCACATTGGCATTTCCTTAAGGATAAGCATTTCTCCCTAGGCTAGGATTTGATTGCTACACTCATCCTGTAACCACCCAGCTGGAGACAACAGACCTGACACCAGCCACGTCCATCGAGACAGCAGACCTGCTCCCTGCTGTGTCCATCAATAGCTATTCTGGCAGGGCAATCTGGCAGGGCGATCTTGTGGCTATTGTAAAAGGGACATTACAATCCTATGTGATACATGCTCTTTGACGGTATAGAACCGCTCCGTACACCCCACTTCTTTGGTGCCCTTCCTTCCTTAGGGAATGAAGGCCCCAGGCTATGGTCCTCAAAAGTTGGCTCATAATAAACTCACCCCAATTTTTTTTTTTTTTGTGAGGAAGATCAGCCTTGAGCTAACATCCATGCTAATCCTCCTCTTTTTGCTGAGGAAGACCAGCTCTGAGCTAACATCTATTGCCAATCCTCCTCCTTTTTTTTTCCCCAAAGCCCCAGTGGATAGTTGTATGTCATAGTTGCACATCCTTCTAGTTGCTATATGTGGGACGTGGCCTCAGCATGGCCAGAGAAGCGGTGTGTCAGTGCGCGCCTGGGGTTCCGAACCCGGGTCGCCAGTAGCGGAGCACGCGCACTTAACCAAGCCACAGGGCCGGCCCCAAACTCACCCCAATTTTGATTTATAGATTGATTATGGGTTATTTACGTCAACACCATCCTCAGACACTTAAAAATACTTGCCTATTAGAGATAGAATCCATTCATGCTTTCCAAATTTATTTCTTGATTACCCTTAATTTCATCCAGAGCTCTAACTGATGGATCTGAGTCCTTACTTGTAAAGTCCTTACTTGTACAGGTTCTACAAGTCTTAACTTAGGTACAGCAGGAAGAATGTAAGATTATTTGTATTTTTTTAAGTTTATGTCCCAAGGCTCAGATATTATATAAATTTCTATCATAACTATAAAATCTTTGAGTAAATAATCACATGATGCAGGCCACATTTTCTGAAAGATCTTTAAAAACATAAAGACAGGGTAAGAGCTCTTTGGGTTTTTCTGGAAGGAAGCAGGGCAAAATCGAAGAGTATGAGGAGGTCTGAGATGTGGCCAGGTTATGTGCCGTGAGCCTCACACTCCTCTGGAAGATGAGCACACTGCACTCCGCCTCAGAGGGTTAGGTAAATGAAGAACTGAAGGGTCTCAGAGCACCATCTGGCAGAGCAGGTCGGTGATCAAGGTGAGTTTCAGATGTGTGGACAGGACAGTCCTGAAACATGACATGGAGCTACCAGGAATGTTCAGACTCAACAGCATTTATGTGGGCACCTCACAGGAGAATCTCTAATTTTACCCAGTCCACATGTTTTATATTGGCTCAGGGACAATAGCAAAAATGATGCATGGTTCCAAAAAGCCTTAATTCTAAAGTCTCCCACTTACATTTGGGTGGTAGGAACATAGGTGATTATTACTTTATTCAGTAAAGTTCTTTTTCTATTTCAAAATATTTCA
The DNA here is from genome assembly GCF_020826845.1 of Diceros bicornis minor. NCBI lineage: Eukaryota > Metazoa > Chordata > Mammalia > Perissodactyla > Rhinocerotidae > Diceros > Diceros bicornis. Next base: position 2,320,198 of record NC_080747.1, on the reverse strand, counting down.
TCATGCACACAATCTCCTCCATCCAAAAAAAAAATCTGGCATATATAAACACAAATACTTTAAATTTGTTCTTTCTACCTTATCTGGCTCACAATTCTATTAATGATTTCACTTTTCCATGCATTATATTTCACATGTTACTAAAACTAAATACCATAAACCACAGAAATGTGTCACAAAATATGACATCTCAGAAGCAGCAGACAGCCTCTTCTGTCTCCTCATCAGAGGCCCTAGTCCTGAAGGAACCAAAAGATGCAGTCTCTTTTCTTTCGACCTCAGGGGCTACTCTGCAAACCATTCTCTGTTCCAGCCATGAACAACCGCCATGGCCCACAGGGAAGACAGGTTCACAGGGAGGGGACAAGCCCTGCTGCAGTGGACAGGGAGAACCAGAACCGAAGGCTTCTGGGTCCCAGCCCGCAAGTCAAAGAGTCAAAGGCCAGTCCCCAGAAGTGCTTTCCTGATCAGCAGTGTTGGAAAGGGAACCAGCTAACCGAGAGACTGTTTTTTTTAAGTGTACCAAACTCTGAGACAAGGATGAGTCACTTATCAGAAGCTATCTCTTAACAGTGATGCACCACGTAACAATGTTCGGTCTGCATAACATTAGTACCATAGAGCCTAGGTGTGTAGTGGGCTATACAATGATGAAATCGCCTAGAGACGCATTTCTCAGAACATATCCCTGTTGTTAAGCGACGCATGGCTGTGTTTTCAAAGTAATCTTCCTACAGAAAGAACACTAACTCAAAGTTTTATAGCTTGCTGATTCTCTATCATCCACAAACTCAGAACAACCAAAGGATGAAAATTTAAAAAACCCAAAATATGCTTACTATCACACTAAATACAATATATTGTAAACTAATACAGAAAATAAATGAAGAGCTCCATACAAAGTAAAGAGGATCTGAGTGGAAACATTGTTTTATTCAGTGAGAAAGTTCGGCCTATACATCTTTACTGAAACAACTCCTTCCAAGGTCATCAATTCATTCATTCATTCACTCACTCACTCACTTAACAAAACTGTGGCCAAGTACTGTTCTAGGGATGGACACAAACAAAGATTCTGAACTTATAGCCAAATCCAGTGGCTGCTCAACCTCTCTGATGTTGCTGACCATGCCCACCTGCCTGGAACCATCCTAGTCCCCAGTTCTCTTGACTCCTCCACTCTCCAGACTCAAGAGACCTGTCTGGCTGCTCCTTCTTGCTCTTCACTGAGCCATAACAGGAAGTGAGGTCCTCCAACGGCCAAGGGCCCTTCCCCTCTTCACTCTTTCTTTCGTCCCTAGGGAGATGTTATCCACTTCCAGTCTCGTGACTTCTAAATGCCATCTATACACAGATATCCCCCAGATTCCTATCCACAGCCCAGACTTCTCTGGGCTCTAAACATGAATGTACAGCTTCCATCCAAACAGGTTCCTACTGCTATGAGCCCTATCTCAGTGAATGGACAAGACCTGGAAGTCTTGTTAACACATTCCCCCTTCCTCACTCCCACATCGAGTTCTACTTCCTGAATATCTCCCGTAGTCATTCAATTCCATCACCACTATCCCAAACCAAGCTACAGTCATCTCTTGCCTGGACAACGGTAACAGTCTCCCACATGACCTTCCTGTCCCCACTCGTGACCCTCTCAATCTCATTCTTCACGCTGAAGCCTGGGAGACCCTTTGAAATGCAAATCTGATTACATTATTCCTCTGCTAAAAATCTGACCATGTCAACTTTCATAACTCTACTGAGACAAAAACCTTTACCAGGCCTACAAACCCCTGCCTCTCTGCTTTCATCTGATCCACTCTCTTCCTTCATCTTCGCTCCAGGAAAACTGGCCTTCATTAAGCCCCTGGAAACTGCCATGCTCCATCCCACTTTGGGGCCCTTGTACTTACCCAGCAGTCTGTACCTTTTTCTCCAAAGCCCTTACTACAATTTGTAATTATGTTTATTTCTGCAATTATTTATTTTATAACTATCTCTGCCAAGAAAATACAAGCTCCATGAGGGCAGAGATCATGTCTGTTTCTTAACCACTGTATTTCTAGTATCATACCCAGTCTTGGTATAAGCATGTAAATAAATGGTGACGTTTAAAAGTAAATTAATGGTGTTGTATACCTTAAACTTATACAATGTTATATCTCAAAATAAATAAATAAAAAGCATGAACTGGGAAAAAAAGTTAACTAATGGCACAGTCAATGTAATTTACTTCATTCTATGTACTAAAAAACTACCCCAAAGAATCAGAAGTATACTTAATTTATACGCAAATATAACAAAAATATAATTCTATGACCCTATGAATATATTTGATAGCATAAATAGTCCCAAAGAAAAGTTTACAATATCTTAAATATAATGCAAATATCAAATGATGGAATCAACTTCCATACTAATCACTTGGTGCTATATTCAGAAAAAATTACTATTTACACTATGGATCAAATATCAATTGGTCCAAAGAAACATGGCAAGTAAGCACATAAAAAGATGTTCAATATCATTAGTCACTGGGAAATACAAATCAAAACACAGTGAGATACCACTTCACACCCACTAGGATGACTATAATTAAAAAAAAAAAAGAAGAAAGAAAGAAAAAAAGTCTTGGCAAGGCTGTGAAAAAACTGGAATCCTCATACATTGCTGGTGACAATGTAAAATGGTGTATCCACTTTGGGAAACATTCTGACAGTTCCTCAAAAAGTTAAATAAAGAATTAGCATATTATCCAGCAATTCCAATTCTGGGTATATACACAAAAATTTGAAAGCAGGGACTCAAACAAATATTTATACACCAATGTTCCTAGCAGCATTATTCACAATAGCCAAAAGGTGGAAACAACCCAAATGTCCCTCAACAGATGAATGGATAAACAAAATGTAGGATATACATATAATATCCAAATTAATGCCACTGAACTTTACACTTAAAAATCGTAATTTTGGGGGCCAGCCCGGTGGTGTAGCGGTTAAGTGTGCACGCTCTGCTTCGGCAGCCCAGGGTTCGCCGGTTCAATCCTGGGCGTGGACCTATTTACCACTCATCAAGCCATGCTGAGGCGGTGTCCCACACAGAAGAGCTGCAACTCTACAGCTATGATACACAACTATGTACTGGGGCTTTGGGGAGGAAAAAAAGAAAAAGAGGAAGATTGGCAACAGATGTTAGTGCAGGGCCAATCTTCCTCAAAAAAAAAAATCGTAATTTTTGTTATGTATATTTTACCACAATAAAAAAAAAACTTGCACATGAATGTTCACAGCAGCATTATTCATAAAGTGTGATATATCCATACAGTGGAATATTATTTGCCAACAAAAAGGAATTAAGTACTGATTCATGCTACAGCATGGATAAATCTTGAAAACACTGTGTTAAGTGAAAGAAGCCAGTCACAGAAGAACACATAGTGTATGATTCCCATTTATATGAAATGTCCAGAACAGGCAAATCTACAGAGACAGAATGTAGATTAGTGGTTACCTACGGCTGGAGGTTGGGGAAGGGAATGAGGAGTGACTGCCAATTGGTATGGGGTTTCTTTTTGGGGTGACGAAAATGTAAAATTGATTGTGGTGATGGCTGCACAACTCCGTGAATGTAAATTAAATTGAATTGTACACTTTAAATAGGTGAATTGTGTGGCATGTTAATTATATCTCAATAAAGCTGCTATATTAAAAACATAATGTGGTTAAAACAACTGGATATGTCTTTGGGGGGAAAAATGCTACCTCCCACTTTATACTATCTGAAGTTTGTTTGTTTGTTTGTTTGTTTGTTTGTTTATTTTGCTGAGGAAGATTTGCCCTGAGCTAACATGTGCTGCCAATCTTCCTCTATTTTGTATGTGGGTTGTTGCCACAGCATGGCTGACGAGCAGAGTAGGTCCGCACCCGGGATCCAAACCTGCAAACCCGAAGCAAAGTGCGTGGAACTTAATCACTACACCACAGGGCCAGCCCTGAAATTAATTTTGATAGTTCAAAGATTTAAGCCTTCTTAAAAAGGATCTATAATAGTACTAAAGAAAAGATGGATTGATTCTGTAAAATAATATTTCAGTAAAGGTGTCTTCCCTAAGTATAACAAAGTTCAGAAGCTAAGAAGAAAATGATTGATATATTTGTCTATATAAAAATTGAAACCTCTGTGTGGAAAAAAATATTTTAAGCCAAAAGGCAAAAAGCAGAAATATAAAATATACTCACATTGAATATAAAAGGATAACTTCTTTCACATATAATATAAAGAGCTTTTACAAATGAATTAAAAAAAATTGAAAAAACCCAACGAAAATGCTCTTCATCCATAACTAAAAGGAGACCATTTTTCAAATTACAGTTTAGTAAAGATTAAAAATATTGATAACAACCAGTGTTAGCAAGGTTATAGGAAAAGAGAATTTGTCATATACTGTTGGCAGGAAGGTAAATTGATACAACCTTTTTGAAAGGTAATTTGACAACATTAAAATTTTGAACACACATATCTTTTGAACTGAAAATCATATCTTTAAAATAATACAATTATGATTGCCCTATAGACATGGTTCGACATCTGACCTCCTGTGCTCACCTCAGGACTTGTAGCTAGCTCTCATTCTTTATAGCTGCAGAGTATTCCATTACACTGAGCTATCATATTTTTATTTGACTAATCCTTTCCTGAAGTTATCAATAATTCTTGTCCATATGCATAGAGAACTGTCTGGAAGGAGACTGAGAAATGGTTAACAGTGTTCACTTCCAGAGAGGATGATTGGCTGGGTCATGGGTGGAGGAAATTTTACTATATTACTCTTCTGTTCTATATAGAACAATGAGTATATATTACTTCCTAAAAAATGTTTTTAATGGAAAAGTCAATAGCCATATACTTTATAACTACAGATTAGAAAAGCTACAGAGTTTTTTTCCTGGGAAGAATCATGAAGATATAAGGAGAATCTATTATATAATTTTTGAAACAAATAAGGAAGTCAAGAAAGAATAACATCTAACCAATGGTACAATGCCAGACGTGACCTCCAGGCACCGTTTACTCACCAATGGAATGTCTAAGCTCGCTGCACTGGCTGACAGGGGGCAGCTTCAGCATCTCCCTCCATTTTTTACTACGACCACTTTTTTTGCCATATCCTCCTAAACTTGAAAAAAAAAAGGCATTTATTTAATGGTCAGAAATCTCTAAATTATAACAACTACTTCCACTAATGTATTCTATTTGAGTAGTTTGGGTACCTATGATGAATGAAAATACAAACTTATAATAATTTTTCTTGTCTGAAAGGCAGCTTGATGAAGAGAAAACTCCCAAGTGATGCAATCTGTCACTGGCTCTGTCATTTAGAAACCATGTGACCCTGACTTTCTGTAAGTAGCTCTCCTGAGCCTAAGTTTCCAAACTTGTAAACAAGACCTAATATAACCTATCACACAGGGCTGCTTACAAATATCTGTTCAGTAAGTATTTATTGAGCACCTATTATGCACCAAACACCTTCAAAGTGCAGGAAGCACAATGGTAAAAGAGACAAAGTCCCTCCCCTCCATTCTAGTGAGGGAAAGAGATTAAAAATCAGTTAGTGATAAGTGATAAGAAAAAAACTAGCCAATAATAATGTGATAAACGGTATGAAACAGAATCCAGCAAGGCAAAGCTGGAGGGTGCTATTTAGGCCAAGGTGGGATCAGAGAAGGCCTCTCTGCAGGGTCTCGCTTAGGCAGAACCTGAAGGATGTGAGGGAGCCAGCGTGAGACAAAATGGTGGAAAAAGCTATTACATAATATTTTAGAAAGATCTTTTTAAATAAGCGCCTTTTTTAAAAAAATTTAACTCAGAGAAATTAAAACCTTCAGTTTTAAGCATTCCAAGGAGCCAAAATTTTACTGAATTTTATCCAAGAAAAAACATCACAGTTTTGGCTGATGACTAAAAGACTCCAGGACTATTGGGAAGAATAGGGAAATCAGGAGTAAGGTCATGTCCCACTGGGAAATAATGAACTCTGTCTTAAATATGGTGAGTTTGGAAAATTGTGGGAGGAAGACATCTGGAAGATGGACAGACTGTCACGGGCTCAGGAGAGAAGGCTTGGCTAGAGGTATGGATTTGACAGTAGTCTGCCAAACAGATAATGATTGAAGATCCAAGGGCTTCTTCCTTAGCTTTCTTTTTGCTCCTCTACTCCCCCCATTTCAGCTGAGATTAGGAGCTCTAGACTTATATCCCACTGCCCAGATGTCCCAGAGCACCTCAAGGTCAACATGTTTAATAAGACTCATCACCTTCCCCCTCAAGTCTAGTCCTTTCTCCATACTAGGAATCCTGCCAACAAATTACCATCTGCCAGGCAAATGAAGCAGGAAACTGGGGCATTATCTAATTCTATCTCCTAAGTGCCTCATTCATTTATTCAGAAGGCATTTGCTGCTGAAGTCCCGTGTGCTTGGCACCGTCCAGACACCAGGAACACAGTGGAGAGTCAAGGTGGCCGGCCCTGCCTTCAGAGGCATTCCCATCCCTCCTCTCCTTGCCTGCTCTACTGTCCTCTTTCACTCCAGGGTCATCACTCTCTTCAATCTCTCTTCTAATTGGCTTTCCCTTCCAGACCCTTCTCCACACCACCTCCCAGGGTCACCTTCCTAAAATGCAAATACAAGCTCACTTCTCCGCTGCTTACAGCTCTTGAAGGTCTCCCGGAGTCTAAGGATGAGGTGAGAATAAAGTGCAGCTCTGCCTAACATCGTCCTACAGGTACACCATGCTCAAGCCACACTATTTACAAAAGTCCAACAGAAGGAAGGGCAGGTTCCAGGAATCACAATTGCCTGGACTGTCGCTCTGGCATTGTTAATACAGGTAAATCTCTACTCAGCTCAAGGAAAACCACTTCCACGAGGCCTGCCCTGCCTTTCGTACGGAGATGCGGCACTCTTTCGTCTTCACGCCCTCTGCATCTTGAAAACATCTTTATTAAATCTCAATGGGGGCAGGTTCTAGGCTCACGGTCTTATTCCCATTGTATCTCTAGCACACAAACAAATGATTGAGGGGATGGATAAATGCACCTCCAGGTGCCCAGTGCACCAAGAGCACACAGCAGACACTAAAGGAATGTTCACTAACTTTGAGTAGACCTGAAAAAACTGGAGATGCTGACTATAGGGAATGGGTCAGAGACAGAGATGAAATTATTAAGGGCCAGGAGGAGGAGAGGATTTATTGAGCACATAGTATGTGCCAGGCACCATCCTAGGAGCTCCACATGTGTTGACTCATTTAATCATCCCTACCTGGTGATGTACATACTACTACTGCTCCCTTTCCTCAGATAAGGGACTGAAACAAAGAGGTTAAACAACTGTTCAATGCCACACAACTAGTGAGAGTAGAACCAAGATAGAAACTCAAGTCTGCCTTGAAGCAATAAGGTATAAACAAAGTGTTTTTAAAAAGTGCAAAAACATTTAAAATAAATATTTGTCATAAACACATTTAGAAATTAAAGAATGTTGTGAAATAAAAATAATAGTAAACTAAACTCCCAAAATGTCAGAAATAGTTATCGTGATAGCTAAAAAAACAAGTAGCCCTCATTAGCATTTACGACAAGCCAGTCTACTCTCACTAAATCCTTCCATCAACCCTACAAGGTGAGTGCTATTGCTCTGCTCTTGTCACAATATCAGTTTTACAGGTGAGGAAACTAAGACACATGTATGTGTCATAATTTTCCCAAAGCGTTATAGCCAGTAAACAGAAAAGCTGGAATCTGAACCCAAATAATCACACTGGACAAATAGGGACATCACCTTTGTCACAACAGCTCAGTTTTTCTATCAATAATCAGGACCACCAAGATAAATGTATAATATGAGAAGGAACTGGACTGAGTGACTCTCTGGTCTACAAATTCTGCTGGATGTTAAAGGGCTTGTGACTTAGTTTTCTACTATGAATGCCACAATTATTTTTATAACATATTTTGTGATATTATACATCATCCCCAGTCCTAGACCCACCAGAAGCAACCACAATCATGAATTTAGTGTGTATTATTCCAATCTATTTATAAATATTTGTGTTGTGTAGCCATGAACAATACGTTATTGTTTTAGAACGATATTCTTAATCTGGGATCCAGGGGCAGATATCAAGGTGTCCCTGAATTTGGATGGCAAAAGAAAATCACCTTTATTTTCACTAACTTCTAAGTAAAATTCATCATTTCCTTCAGCCATAAATGTAGGCAAGAGTGCAATATTATTAGCAGTACCTGTGACTTTATCACCTGGAGAATTCAAATTTTCATGTCCCATCGAAGATGTTGGAGATAACTCAAAATATCATTTACGCTCACACTACCTTGAAATCACAAACAGGTGCCATACAGACGCAGCACAGCAGCCAGACCGTGTACAAGTGCTCGTTTGATGCGGCCAACCAGCTCCCAGCCAATCTGTGCCTGGTAGTTAATTGTTCCGACCCTGAACAGCCAGGTCCTGCACTCTCACGTGGGTGATCTGGCTATTTTATTCTCTACGAATCCCCACAACTGTGTTGATGGACACATGGAAGCAGGTGTGTCAAAGGCCACCCCACAGTTTACAATTCCCATCAAACTGAGCAACGAGAGCCTTCACTCTGATAGATCTTTAAAAGATAACGTAACTTTGAATTGTCTGTATTTTAAATGTGTTTTCTTGTTATAATGCCCTAGTAACAAAGCACTTATAAGACAAATCCATTAAAATTTTTTTATAATTATTTCAATATAATTGGCTTCCTTTATAGTAATATGTATTTTATTTTATTTAGATTAAGAAACCCTATTCTAAAGGTTGTTGAATTAACAGGAATGGTGTGTTACTGTATACATCACTCCACAATTTGATTTTTATCACACAGCTCAGTCCATTTTGACAGACTGTGCACTCTCCCAGTCAGGTTCCCTGCTGCTCCTCCCCTTCCCCCAGCCTCATGACCTTTTGCCCTCCTTGATCCATGATCCAGAAAGCTCTTCCTCAGCAAAGTCAGATCTCTCACTTCCTCAGGTCTTTATTTCTGGTCACCCACTCTAAACTTTCATGTCTCCCCACTCTGTGTCCAACCCTTAGTATCTGCCTTCTCTGCTTTATTATTTCTTCTTGGCCCTTATCACTATCTACCATGCAATCTATTTTACATATCTTGTGGACGGCCTGTCTCCCCACTTAAACTCCTGGAAGAGAGGGGTTTTATCTGTGTTATTCATAGCTGTATCCCTGATAACTAGATGAGTGCCTGTCATAAAATAGGCATTCAATCAATATTTGTTGAATGAGTGAATGAATGAATTTGTTTTAATTGTTTTTGTTACGTGCCATCAAGTCAGCTCTGATTCCTGGCGACCCTGTGAACGAGTGACCTCCACAGTGTCCCGTCCCCTGTGAACGGGGCATGTCCACAGCGTCCCGTCCCCGGCAAACGAGTGATGTCCACAGCGTCCCGTCCCCTGTGAATGAGTGATATGCCCAGTGTCCTGTCCTCAACAGCCCTTCTCAGCTCCTGTAGACTCCTGCCTATGGCTTCCTTTATGGAGTCACTCCATCTCATATTTGGTCTTCCTCTTTTCCTGCTGCCTTCTACTTTTCCCAGCATTACTGTCTTTTCCAAAGAATCCTGCCTTCTCATGATGTGCCCAAAGTAGGACAGCTTCAGTTTTATTATTTTTGCCTCCAGCAATAATCCTGGCTTAATTTGCTCTAGGACCCACTTATTTGTCTTGCTGGCAGTCCAGTTGGAGCTCTCCTCCAACACTGTATTTCAAATGAATCAATTCTTTTCCTGTTAGCCTTCTTCACTGTCCAGCTTTCGCATCCACACAAAGTAACTGGTAATACGATGGAGAAGATAATCTTTGCCTTAGTCTCTAATGACGCTTTCTTACACTTAATCTTTCTTAATTCTTTCATTGCTGCCCTTCTGAATCTCAGTCTTCTCTTGATTTCTCGGCTGTCGTCTCCATTTAAGTTGATGACTGAACCAACGTAAACAAAATATTTAACAATTTCAAAGTCTTCATTGTCTACATTAAAGTTGTGTAGTTCTTCTGTTGTCATGATTTTTCTCTTTTTGATGTTCAAATGCAGTCCTGCTTTGGCACTTTCTTCTTTCACTTTCGTCAGAAGTGGTTTCAAGTCATTGCTGCTTTCTGCCAGCAAGATGGTGCCAGGTGCATATCTTAGACTGCTGATATTTCTTCCACCAGTTTTCACTCCTCCTTAATCTGAGTCTAGCACAGCTTTTTGTATGATATGTTCTGCATACAAATTAAACACATGAGGAGATAAAATGCACCCTTGTCTGACACCTTTGCCTATAGAAAAGCATTCTGTCTCTCCATACTCTGTCCTAACAGTGGCTTCTTGTCCACAATACAGGTTACACATTAGGACGATCAAGTGCTGAGGCACGCCCATTTCTTTCAGAGCAGCCCGTAGCTTTTCAGGATCCATGCAAAGGCTTTACTGTAGCCTGTAAAACACAGACTAACCTTCTTCTGAAATTCTTTGGAGCACTCCAGCAGCCACCAAATAATCACAATTACATCTTGTGTGCCTCTCCCTTTTCGAGATCCAGCTTGGACATCAGGCATTTCTTGCCCCACACAAGGTACAAGCCTTTGCTGCAGCACCTTGAGCTTCACTTTGCTGGCCTGGGAAATTAGAGCAGTGGCCCTGTAGCTACCACACTCCTTGGCATCTCCTTTCTTGGGAGATGCGGATGTATAGTGAATGTTTCCAGTCTGTATGCCATTGTTTTGTTTTCCAGATTTGCTGGCATATTCTTGTTAGGATTTTGACAAATTCGGTCTCTGTGGCTTGAAGTAATTTTATCAATATCCCATCTACTCCTGGTGACTTACTTCTTCCCAGTACTTTCAGGGCAGCTCTCACTCCACTTTCTAGAATTATAGATTCTTCCTCATAGGAATCTCCTTCAAAGGAATCTGTCATCCTTTGATATCCTCTGTATAGGTCTTCACCTTCCCTTTATTTTCTCCTGATCAGATAGTGTGCTTCCCTGTTGGTCATTTGGCATTCCTAATCTAGATTTAAATTTCCCTTTGATTTCTCAAATCTTCTGCAAGAGACCTCTCATTCCTTCTTTCTTGTTGTTCAATTCTTTTTTTTGAGGAAGAGTTGCCCTGAGCTAACATCTGTTGCCAACCTTCCTCTTTTTTGCTGAAGATTGGCCCTGGGCTAACATCCGTTCCCATCTTCCTCTACTTTGTATGGGATGCTGCCACAACATGGCTTGACAAGCGGTGTGTCAGTCTGAGCCCGGGATCTGAAACTGCAAACCCTGGGCTGCTGAAGAAGAGCGCGTGAACTTAACTGCTACGCCACCGGGCTGGCCCCTCTTTTTTGCAAGGGCCATTACAGTAGTTCTCTTTATCTCTACGTGGTAGCCGTGTTCAGGATTCTAAGCCTATTTTTGTCACCTTTTACTTTTGCTTCTCACCTGTCCTGAACAATTTTTAGTGTTTCTTACGTATTCCATCTTGATTTTTCTTTTCTTTTACTTCAGTCATTGTCTTTTTGCATCTTCCTTAATATCATTGCTGGTTTCAGTCCATACTTCTTCTGGTGGTCAGTCAATTAAGTTCAACAACGCAAATCTGATTTTATATGGACTTTTAATTAATTGGGAATGTTGTTTATGTTATATTTTGGCACTAAGATTCTTTCAGTGCTCTTCTTCTGCTTTACCCTGATATTTGATGTTGTGTTAATTACTCTTTAGCAATTTACTGTATAAATATTCTATTTATCCATTTCCTATTGATGGACATTTAATCTTTCTAGTTTCCACCATTACAAAGAATGTTATAGCAAACATTCTGATAAATGTCTCCTTTACCACGATTTCTGCAGGGTACAGGCCCAGAAGTGGAGTTCTTGAGTCTTGGGTATGTGATTTTTCAACGTTAATAGATACTATTTAATTGTTCTCCAAAGTGGTTGTAATTTACTATGATTACTTAAAACATACCATACATACTGGGTGTAATTCCCTTGACAGGAGCAACTCAGAATTACTTTTCACATGTAACATAAGTCTGTAGAGTCAAAATGAGACATATTCTCTTCCGTCAGAATATGGCTTGAAGAAGAGCTCCATGGAGAGCAGAGGCTGTGACTTAGCCAAGCAGGCTTAGTTCACTTTCTTCCTAAAGTCAGCTACAACTACGGGGCCAACCACAGGGTTCCGGGTAGTCTTTAATCTTCCCAACTTCTTATCATATCCAGAGAGTTGCAGATACAAACATGATGGCGAGAATCAGGCCATTAGGACGTTAGGGTTCATGTTCAGCAGAAGGCCTCTCAAAGGCATGCCGTGGTCACTGAATTCACATCTGCAGCCCATCCCACTGCAGGTTCAATCAGGGATGTTAAGAGTCAGAAGAAGAGGAAGGAGCAGTACAGAGCTATGTGTGGCAGAGACCATTCTTGTCTGCCACAATCTACACTTCACTTCTTCCAGAGTAGCTGAGTATGGCTGGCCCGCCACACTGCATTCACAGTCTCCCCCGCAGGTATGGCTGTGTGACTAGGTCCTTGCCAAGTGAATGTGTGTAGAAGGGACACATGAGCCTCCCAGGCCTGGTGGAAAAATCTTCCTACAGGCATGACTCCCTGTGCTCTTTCCCCATAAGCAGGCTAGAAAAACGATAATAAGCACGGCAGCCCTGGAAGCCACCTGCTGAAGCTGGCAGAGCTGCCATCAGCCTCAGTTCCACATGGCTGAACCAAAAGCACTGCTGCCAAACTGTACCATCTGCCTGGACTTTAGAGAAAAGAACTTCTACTTGGTTGGAGATTACACTTGGGGTCTACATGTTACATCAGTTTAGCCTACCCTAAAGTAACAGGCTATGCTTTGATGATGAACAGGATAGCTCTAGCATGGGACGTGGAGTCTTATAAGATAAAAATGAATATGGCTTGATTTATCAGGAAATAAGGTTTTGACCAACACATTCCCCACCAACTTACCTACAGTAGCAATATCACTTTTCAACTCAAAAGACAGTTAAGAACTAGGAAGAAAAAGAACCTCTGCAAAGCACAAAGTGAGTGGTAAAGTCAACACACTAAAACTCATTCACTTTAAATATTTCTCTCTACTCTCTTCTTGCTTGCATGGCTTCTGAGAAGTCAGATGTAATTCCTATCTTTGCTCCTCTAGAGATAAGTTGTTTTTTTCCTCTGGCTTCTTTTACAATTTTTTCTTCATCTTTGATTTCCTGAACTTTGAATATGATATGCCTAATTTTTTTTTTTTTTTTGTATTTATCCTGTTTGGTGTTTTCTGAGCTTCACAGATCTGTGGTTTGGCATCTGACATTAATTTGGGGAAAGTCTCAGTCATTATTGCTTCAAATATTTCTTCTGCTCCTTTCTTTCTTCTCCTTCTGGTATTGCAATTGCACTTATACCTCGCTTTATTGAACTTCACTTTATTGCACTTCTCAGATATTGCATTTTTTACAAGACCCTCCACCAGCAAAAAGATTACAACTTGCTGAAGGCTCAGATGATGGTTAGCTTATTTTTTTCAGCTTTAAAAGTTTTATTAATTCACTTAAAAAATAAATCCATTACATGTTAGCATAAATACCCATAACAATATAACCAGGTTTTCCAAAACAAAAGCCATTTTAGCAAGGAGAGTGGCATTGTTTTACTTTTTTATTTTTCCAGAAACCTATAAACCAGTTTGCTTTTTATTGTTTTTCATTAAAATTTTTTGCTTTTTAATTTTGTTGAGGTCAAAATAGTTTATAACACTGTGAAATTTCAGTTGTGCATTATTATTTGTCAGTACCATATAAATGTGCCCCTTGACCCCTTATGACCACCCCCAACTCCCTTGCCATCTCGTAAACACTAATCTGTTCTCTTTGTCCATTTGTTAATTTTCTACATATGAGGGAAATCATATGCTATTTGTCTTTCTCTCTCTGGCTTATTTCACTTAACATAAAACCCTCAAGGTCCACCCATGTTGTTGTGAATGGGACAGTTTTTTTTTTAATTTTTATTTATTTATTTATTTCCCCCCCCCAAAGCCCCAGTAGATAGTTGTATGTCATAGCTGCACATCCTTCCAGTTGCTGTACGTGGGACGTGGCCTCAGCATGGCCGGAGAAGCGGCGCGTCAGTGCGCGCCTGGGATCCGAACCCGGGCCGCCAGCAGCGGAGCATGCGCACTTAACTGCTAAGCCAATTTTTTCATTTTTATGGCTGAATAGTATTCCTTTGTATATATATATACCACATCTTCTTTATCCATTCATCAGTTGATGGGCACTTGGGTTGCTTCCACATCTTGGCTATGGTGAATAATGCTGCAATGAACATAGGGATGCATAAGTCTCTTTCAATTGTTGATTTCAATTTCCATCGATAAATACCCAGTAGTGGGATAGCTGGGTCATATGGTAGTTCTATTTTTAATTTTTTGAGGAATCTCCATCCTGTTTTCCATAGTGGTTGCACCAGTTTGCATTCCACCAGCACAGTGTATGAGGGTTCCCTTTTCTCCACATCCTCTCCAACATTTGTTATTTTTTGTCTTGGCAATTATAGCCATTCTAACAGGTGTGAGGTGATATCTCAGTGTAGTTTTGATTTGCATTTCCCTGATGATTAGTGATATTGAACATCTTTTCATGTGCCTATTGCCCATCTGCGTATCTTCCTTGGAAAAATGTCTGTTCATATCCTCTGCCCATTTTTTGATCAGGTAGTTTTTTGTTGTTGTTGAGTGGTGTGAATTCTTTATATAGTGTGGAGATTAACCCTTTGTTGGATATATGATTTGCAAATATTTTCTCCCAGTTGGTGGATTGTCTTTTATTTTTGTTCCTCATTTCCTTTGCTGTGCAGAAGCTCTTTAGTCTGATGAAGTCCCACTTGTCTATTTTTTCTTTTGTTTCCCTTGTCTGAGTACACATGGTATTCGAAAAGATAATTCTAAGACCGATGTCCAAGAGGGTGCTGCCTATATTTTCTTCTAGGAGTTTTATGATTTCACGTCTTACCTTCACGTCTTTAAACCATTTTGAGTTAATTTTTGTGTATGGTGAAAGAAAATACTCTACTTTCATTCTTTTGCATGTGGCTGTGCAGTTTTCCCAACACTATTTATTTATTTATTTATTTATTTATTTATTTATTTTTGGTGAGGAAGATTGGTCCTGAGCTAACATCCGTTGCCAATCCTCCTCTTTTTGCTGAGGAAGATTAGCCCTGAGATAACATCAGTGCCCCTCTTCCTCTATTTTGTATATGGGATGAAACAACAGCATGGCTTGATGAGCGGTACATACGTCTGCACCCGGGATCCAAACCCACAAACCTCAGGCTGCCAAAGTAGAGCGTGCGAATTCAACCGCTATGCCACTGGGCCATCCCCCCAACACAATTTATTGAAGTGACTTTCCTTTCTCCATTTTATGTTCTTAGCTCCTTTGTCAAAGATTAGCTGTCCATAAATGTGTGGTTTTATTTCTGGGCTTTGAATTCTGTTCCATTGATCTGTGTGTCTGGCTTTGTACCAGTACCATGCTGTTTTCATTACTATAGCTTTGTAGTATATTTTGAAGTCAGGGATTATGATGCCTCCAGCTGTGTTCTTTTTTCTCAGGATTCTGTTAGCTATTCGGGGTCTTTTGTTGCCCCATATGAATTTTAGGATTCTATTTCTGTGAAGAATGTCATTGGGATTCTGATTGGGATTGCACTGAATCTGTAGATTGCTTTAGGTTGTATGGACATTTTAACTATGTTTATTCTTCCAATCCATGTGCATGGAATATCTTTCCATTTCTTTATGTCATTGTCAATTTATTTCAATAATGTCTTATAGTTTTCATTGTGTAGGTCTTTCACCTCTTTGGTTAAATTTCTTCCTAGATATTTTATTCTTTTTGTTGTAGTTGTAAGTGGGATTGTATTCTTGACTCCTCTTTCTGTTAGTTTGTTATTAGAGTAAGAAATGCCACTGATTTTTCTAAGTTGATTTTGTACCCTGCAAATCTGCTGTAGTTGTTGATGATTTCTAATAGTTTCCAGATGGATTCTTTAGGGTTTTCTATATTTAACATCATGTTGTCTGCAAAGAGGAGGAGCTTCACTTCTTCATTGCCAATTTGGATACCGTTTATTTCTTTTTCTTGCCTAATTGCTCTGGCCAAAACCTCCAGTACTATGTTGAATAATAGTGGCGAGAGTGGGCACTCTTGTCTTTTTCCTGTTCTCAGAGGGATGGCTTTCAGTTTTTCCCCTTTGAGTGTGATGTTGGCTGTGGGTTTGTCATATATGGCCTTTGCTATGTTGAGGTACTTTCCTTCTATACCCATTTTATTGAGAGTTTTTATCATAAATCGATGTTGGATCTTGTCAAATGCTTTCTATGCATCTATTGAGATGATCGTGTGGTTTTTATTCCTCATTTTGTTAATTTGGTGTATCACACTGATTGCTCTGTGGATGTTGAATCACCTGTGTCCCTGGTCTAAATCCCACTTGATCGTGGTGTATGATCTTTTTAATGTATTGTCATATTCAGTTTGCCAATATTTTGTTGAGGATTTTTGCATCTATGTTCATCAGTGATGTTGTCCTGTAATTTTCCTTCTTTGTTTTGTCATTGTCTGGCTTTGGGATCAGGGTGATGTTGGCCTCGTAAAATGTGTTAGGAAGTGTTCCATCTTCTTCAATTTTTTGAAATAGTTTGAGAAGGGTAGGTATTAAATCTTTGAATGTTTGGTAGAATTCTCCAGAGAAGCCATCTGGTCCTGGACTTTTATTCTGGAGGAGGTATTTGATTATTGTTTCAGTCTCTTTACTTGTGATTGATCTATTCAGATTCTCTATTTCTTCTTGATTCAGTTTTGGGAGGTTGTATGAGTCTAAGAATTTATCCATTTCTTCTAGATTGTCCAATTTGTTGGCATATAGTTTTTCATAGTATTCTCTTACAATCCTTTGTATTTCTGTGGTATCCATTGTAATTTCTCCTCTTTCATTTCTAATTTTATTTATTTGAAATTTCTCTCTTTTTGTCCTAGTGAGTCTGGCTAAGTGTTTGTCAATTTTGTTTATCTTCTCAAAGAACCAGCTTTTTGTTTCATTGATCCTTTCTACTGTTTTTTTGGTTTCAATTTCATTTATTTGTGCTCTAATTTTTATTATTTCCCTCCTTCTGCTGACTTTGGGCTTTATTTGTTCTTCTTTTTCTAGCTCTGTTGGTGTAGTTCAAGATGGCTTGAGATTTTTCTTGTTTGTTAAGTTGGGCCTGTATTGCTATGAATTTCCCTCTTAGGACCAATTTTGCTGCATCCCACATGAGTTGGTATGGTGTCTTTTCATATTTATTTGTCTCCAGCTATTTTTTTATTTCTCCTTTAATTTCTTCAATGATCCATTGGCTGTTCAATAGCATGCTGTTTAGTCTCCACCTATTTATGACTTTCTCAACTTTTTTCTTGTAGTTGATTTCTAGTTTCATAGCATTATGGTTGGAAAAGATGATTGATATGGTTTCAATCTTCTTAAATTTATTGAGGCTTGCCTTGTTTCCCCACATATGGTCTATCCTTGAGAATGTTCCATGTGCACTTCAGAAGAATGTGTAATCTGTTGTGTTTGGATGGAGTATTCTATATATATCTATTAAAGTCCATCTGGTCTAGTTTTTCATTTAATTCCACTATTTCCTTACTGAACTTCTGTCTGGATGATCTATCCATTGATGTAAGTGGTGTGCCAAGGTCCCCTACTATTATTGTATTGTTGTTAATATCTCCTTTTACATCTGTTAATAGTTGCTTTATGTACTTCGGTGCTGCTGCATTGGGTGCACACACATTTATAAGTGTTACGTCTTCTTGGTGGAGTGTCACTTTTATCATTATATACTGCCCCTCTGTCTCTTATTGCCTGTTTTATCATGAAATCTACTTTGTCTGATATAAGTATGGCAGTACCTGCTTTCTTTTGTTTGCCATTAGCTTGGAGTATTTTCTTCCATCCCTTCACTCTGAGCCTGTGTTTGTCTTTAGAGCTGTGTTTCCTGGAGGCAGCATATTGTTGGGTATTGTTTTTTAATCCATCTAGCCACTTGTCTTTTGATTGGAGAATTCAATCCATTTACAGTTAGAGTGATTATTGATATATAAGGGCTTAATGCTGCCATTTTATCACTTGTTTTCCCATTATTCTGTATTTCCCGTTTCTCATCCCATGTATTTCGGACTGCCAATTCAGTTTGATAGTTCTCTATGATGGTTTTCTCATTGTTTATCATGTGTCTCTGTTCTGATTGTTTGTTTAGTGGTTACCACGAGGTTTGTACAAAAAATCTTATAGATAAGATAGTCCATTTTTTGATAGCCTCTTAGTTCCTTAGTCTAAGGTGGTTTCATCCCTTTCCTCTTCCCCTTCTAAGTTATTGTTGTCACGACTTATTCCATTTTGTGTTGTGAGTTTGTGGTTAAAATAAGAGATTATAGTTATTTTTGATGTTTTCTTTCCCTTTGTCTTTAATGTTAAAATTGTTTGCTAGCCTGTTCTGATAGAGAGTTGCAATTTTCTGATTTTGTCTGCCTATTTATCTCCTTGCTCAAGGCTTTGTAAACTCCTTTTCTTTTTCAGGTATGAGGGCCTTCTTGGTCATTTCTTGGGGGTGGGGGGTCTTGTGGCCATGAACTCCCTCAGCTTTTGTCTATCTGGGAAAGTTTTTATTTCTCCATCATATCTGAAGGATATTTTTCCTGGCTAGAGTATTCTTGACTGAAAGTTTTTGTCTTTCAGAATTTTGAATATGTCATTCCACTCTCTCCTAACCTGTAAGCTTTCTGGTGAGAAATTCGATGAAACCCTGATAGGAGTTCCTTTGTATGTTATTTTCTTCTGACTTGCTGCCGTTAATATTTTTTCTTTGCCATTGACACTTTGCCAGTTTTACTAATATGTGCCTTGGAGAAGTCTTTTTACATTGATGTAATTAGGAGTTCTATTAGCTTCTTTTACTGACAATTCCAGCTCCTTCCCCAGGTTTGGGAAGTTCTCAGCTATTATTTCTTTGAACACACTTTCTGCTCCTTTCTCACTCTTTACTCCCTCTGGAATAACTATAATCCTTATGTTGCATTTCCTAATTTAGTCGGATACTTCTTGGAGAATTTCTTCATTTCTTTTTAGTGTTAGTTCTGTCTCCTCCTCCATCTGAAGCATTTCTATATTTCTGTCCTCCAAGTTGCTAATTCTGTCCTCCATAATATCAGCTGTTATTCAAGGACTCCAGACTTTTCTTTATCTCATTCATTGTGTGTTTCATCTCTAACGTTTCTGATTGGTTTTTCTTTACGGTTTCAGTTTCTTTTGTGAAGAATCCTCTCTGTTCATTAATTTTGTTTTTTATTTCGTTCAACTGCCTTTCTGAATTCTCTTGTAACTCACTGAGTTTTTTTATGATAGCTATTTTGAATTCTCTGTCATTTAGACTTAAATTTCTGTGGCTTCAGGATTGATTTCTGGGTGCCAGTCATTTTCCTTGTGGTCTGGAGTATTAATATATTTCTTCATAGTACTTGATGGGGTGGATTTATGCCTTCGCAAAGTGGTAGTTTCTGGTCGCAGATTCCACCTGCCGCCACTGGGGAAGAGGGGGCAGGAGCTGTGTATTCTGACCCTGCCGCAATCCCTGGCATCTGTGCCTGTCCTTTGGAATCTATGTTGACAGGGCCTGTCATTGCCCACCCACCGCTGCTGCTTTACAAACATATGCACATGTGCTCTGGTGAAGGTCCCTTGCTCTGACCAACTGGCTGAGCTGGTGTGCCGGGTGGGGTAGGGGCGCTTTCACTCACGTGCACAATCCTGGGGGCATTCCTGCTCCGCCCTCCCTATCTGCTCTCCTGGGGTACTGGCCTGATGAAGACACTCTTGCAATTGCTTGGCCTCCTCTGTGTGAGGCTTTCCCACAGCTGGGAGGCAACTCGGAGAGCAAAGGCGTTCCTGCAGAGAGCTGCCCCCTTCCCCTTCTCCTTGCAGAGCCACTCGCAGACCTGTGCCCTAGATTGCTGCTGGGGAGGGAGAGGAGATCCCCTTACCTCCTTCCACTTCCTGATGGGGGTCCAGCATCTCCACCTTCAGACATATGGCTGTGTGGGTCTCTCAGATGTCTATTGTGTTGTGTGAATGTCCTCTGTTGGCTTATGAATGTTCTTTTTACTGTATCTTAGGGGGCAGAGTCTAAGGGAAGGCTCACTCCACCATGATGCTGACGTCACTCTCCTCTGGTTAGCAATTTTGGCAATAAAATATTTTTAATTAAGGTATGTACATTGTTTTGTTAGACATAATGCTATTGTACAATTAACAGACTACAGTATAGTGCAAACATAACTTTTACATGCACTGGTAAACAAAAACAATTCATGTTACTCGCTCCATTGTGATATTCGCTTTATTGTTGTGGCCCAGAACCAAAGCTGCAATATCTCCAAGGTACACCTGGACCTGTACATTATACCTGTTATAGTTGTCCCACAGTTCTTGAATATTCTATTCTGATTTTTTTCAGTCTTTTTTCTCTTTACTTGTCAATTTTACAAGTTTATTGTCATATTCTCAAACTCAGAGTCTTTCCTCAGCCCTGTCCAGTCTAATAATGAGCCTATCAAAGGCATTCTTCATCTCTGTTAGTCTTTCTCTACCTCTAGCATTTCTCTTGATTTCTTCTTGGAACTTCCATCACTCTGCTTACCTTATCCATCTGTTTTTGCACATTGTCTACTTTTTCATTAAAGCCCTTAAAATATTTTTTTTTTTGAGGAAGATTGGCCCCGTGCTAACATCTGTTGCCAATCTTCCTCTTTTTCTTTTTTCTCCCCAAAGCCCCAGTACATAGTTGTATATCATAGTTGTAGAGTTGTAGCTCTTCTATGTGGGACACCATCTCAGCATGGCTTGATGAGCAGTGAGCAGGTCCACGCCCAGGATCCAAACTGGTGAACTCTGGCCCACGAAGCGGAACATGCAAACTTAACTGCTGCACCACCAGGCCGGCCCAAGCCCTTAAAATATTAATCACAGTTTTTTAGAATTCCTGGTCTGATAATTCCAACATTCCTTCTTTTACTCTGAATGGTCTGGGAAGCCACAAAGACGGTTTCAAGGATAGGGTTGACACATCCGACCTAAACTTTAACAGGATCACACTGGTTGGTGTGTTAAGAACAGACTGCAGGGTCAGAAAGGTAGAAGCTGAGACCAAGTAGCAGCCAACTGCAGTCTTCCATGTGAGAGACGTTGATGGCTTGAGTCATGCTGACAGCAGTGGAGGTGGTGAGAGATCAGATTATGTTATATTTTGAAGGGAGATCTGAAAATATTTGTCCAAGGATTGGAAGTAGGGTATAAGAAATTAAAAGGCAATACAAGATTTTTGGCATGAGCATTAACTGAGATGCAGAAGAAAAAAACAGGGCAGGTGTTAAGAGTTTAGTTTTGACTCTTTTTGGTGCTGATGAGGTTTCCAAGCAGTGATGTAAAGTAGGCAGGTGGAGAATGAGCTGCAGTTCAACAGAGAGGTCCAGTCTACAGATCTAAATTTGAAAGACAGTAGCTTGTTTCAATCTATGTTACTAGAAGAGAATACAAGGGAGTAAGTGTAGACAGAGAAAGTGAGATTCCATAGACTCAGCCTTGGGAGCATGTCAATATGAAGAGGTCTAGATAACAAGAGGGGAACAGTCAAGCAGTCTGAGAAGGACAAGCAGTGAAAAAGTAGAGAACCAGGGAGGATGGTGGTCTAGAACGACATATTCACTCGTATATCGAGGGCAACCCACAGGTACAGTAAGTAGAGGACTAAGAACTGACCCTGGTGACTTTGACAAGGGTGGGTTTGGTGTAGTGGTAGAGGTGAGAGCTCAGCACCCAGCACATAATTCACTCAAAACTTCCTTGTTTAAAGAGTAAATGACAAACACTCAGTAGTGCTCATACCATGCACCTCTAAACATGGCTTCACCCATGTATCACTAAACACAGTAGCGCACATGCATGCACGCACACACACACACACCACGTACCACCCGGGTAAGCTATCACTACAAAAGACCCCTTCTCCCCAGACAAGGTTGCCCGGCTTGGTCTAAGGAAGAGTGTCCCAAGGTGAAGGAGAGAGAGAAGAATGGGGTCCTCTCTGCAGGTGTCTTAGTCAGCTCGGGCTGCTATAACAAAATACCATACACTGGGGGTTTAAACAAACACTTAGTTCTAGAGTCCTGGAGGCTGGGCAATCCAAGATCAACGTGTCAGCAGATCTGGTGACTGGTGAGTGCCCTCTTCCTGGTTTGTAGATGGCTGTCTTCTCATTACGTCTTCACATGGCCTTTCCTTGGAGCATGCACTTGGAGAGAGAGAGCATTTATGTCTTTCCCTCTTTTCATAAGGGCATTGATTCCATCATAAGGGCCTCACCCTTATGACCTAACCTAACCATAATTACCTCCCAAAGACCCTACCTCAAAATACTGTCACATTGGGGATGAGAGCTTCAACAGATGAATTTGGGGGGACACAAACATTCAGTCCACAGCAGCAGGCTTGGGGCACACATGCTGGTGAACTCGAGCAGCCACTCTGCCCCTCATTCAGCTGTCCTTGGTTCCAAAAGCCTCCACTGACACATCACAGCAAAGTCTAGCTCCAATTTTCCAAGCCCTTTCTCCCAGGCCCAGTCAGACTCGAGGTGGGCTGGGTAGCTCTGTGTATACCATGTCAAGACAGGCAGGCCAGAAGGTAAAGAAACAAGGTGAGAAAAGAGAACTCACATTTAGTCATGGGACTGCAGCCAATATCAACGGTGACTGCCATGGCCCAGGCTATTTACTAAAGTCTGAGTGGGGCAAAAATGAGAGGCACAATTCACTAGGGCAGCATACTGTGTCCCAAAAATCAGACAGTGAGGTGGGGCCAGAGCATTTGAAGGCCCAAAGGTTTGAAGGTTCCCCTCTATGGGCTGCCTTCATCTGTTTTAAAGGTACGTGTTATGGGTTGAATTTTTACCTTTCCAAAAAAGATATGTTAGAATCCTAACCCCCAGTTAACCCCTAATCCTCAGAATGTGATCTTATTTGGAGAGAGGGTCTTCATAGAGGTGATCACATTAAAATGAGGTCACTCAGGCGGGCCCTAACCCAACATCACTGGTGTCCTTATAAAAAGGGGACATTTGGACACATAGACATGCCTACAGGAAGAATGTCATAGAAGATGAAGACAGAGACCAAGGTGATGAATCTACAAGTCAAGGAATACCAGAGATTTCCAGCAAACCACCGGGAGCTGGGAGAGAGGCTGGAACAGATTCTCCCTCACAGCCTCAAAAGGAACCAACCCCACCAACATCTTGATCTTGGACTTGTGGCCTCCAGAACTGGGAGAGAATAAGCTTCTGTTGTTTAAGCCCCTAGTCTGTGGTCCTTTGATACCGCCCTCGCAGACTAATACAGTACCATTTCCTCCCTTTCTCCTTCCTGCTCTTCCTTCCACGTTTCTCTTCCTTGCATTTTGGGCTACCTCTGCTTCCAATCCAGACATACCCAGAGCACCCATCTCCTCACCCTTATTCATTCATTAATTTCGCAAATATTACTGAGGACTACTATAGACCACAACATTATGCAAATAACCTCAGAGAGGCATATAAAGGGCTCAAGGAGGTGCTGACAGTCCTACAGCAAATGAAGCGGGCCAAGCTGGGCAACAAGTGCTGAAACAAGTTTGAAGCACCATACAAATTATTCTGTTTTGAGGTCAAATGTATCAAAGCATAACCTGTAATGAGAGTATTAATTTGCATTTTGCAAGTAATTTGCATAGCAATTAATTATATATCTATTGGAAATTGAATACTTTCACCAAATTAGTCTTTATAGCCATGACATAAATTGTAATAAATGACTTTGCAAATATATGTACAAAACACCTCATGTTTTTGCTGAAGAATAACTTAAGAAAGACCTAATTCAAGTGTTTTTCTATGTCTCAGAATAGAGCCAAAATTATGGTCACTGTCACCACTTTTCTTCAAGCTAACTATTACCTGATTTGGTATTATACAAAATGTGGCACAGGAATATTACTTTAGAGTACTGGTTGTACAGATAATTGTCATCCTACAAATTAGTATAATGTCACTAAACCCCATATTTGGTTCACTGAGCAAGAAAAAAAAAACGATTAGAGCCATCATAATCTAGACACACAAAGTAGAAAATGTAAGAAAACCAAACCAAACTGGTTGCTAATAACCTGGCTGGATTATAACAACTCAAATTAGCAGGAACACAACTACAGTAACACAAGTTAGACACCATTATGTGAGAACGGGCTAACCCTTTGTCGGCAGAAAAATAATTTTGCTGTTACACAAATTACTCCAAATGTCTAACCCGTAAGAAGAAATACAGTAAAAAGAAATACTTCATAACTCTTTCCAGAAAACTTGATCTTACATGCTATTTAAAACTCTAAGTAATATTTAAGTGCAAAAGAGTTCCTGGACCCAAGTCCAACGAGTGCGTGGAGGCCTCCCCACACCAACAAGCAGTCCTCAGATGCCAGCAGCATGTCTTGAGAACTTACCTCAATTCTGACACTATCTACCTGGAGACAGAATCAGATCCCACAGGTAAACGGCTCAGTCCCACAACCACCCTCCATTTTAGACACCAATCACAAGTCCAGGTTGTACTGTACTTCTGACCAACTGGCTATAAATCAGAGGTTACCGTCCTCGGATTCGATTAGTTTGCTAGAATGACTCACAGAAATCAAGAAAACCAGTTTACTCACTAGATTATCAATTTATTACAAAGGATATTAAAGGATACAACTCAACAGCCAGATGAAGAGATACACAGGGCAAGGTCTAGAACAAAGTTGCTTCTGTCCTCCTGGAGCCTGTGGCCTGGTGTGTGGAAGCATTCTGGCTCCCCAGTATGAAAGCTCTCGAAAAAGGGCAAAAGAGTTGTCCTTTTCAGTTTTTATGGAGGCTTCATCATGGAGTCATGATTGACTAAGTCATTGGCCACTGGCAATTGATTCAGCCTCAACCCCTGCCCTCCCCTAAATCAGGAAATGGGACTCAAAAGTTCCAATCCTTTGATCACATGGCTGGTTCTCCTGGCAAACAGCCCTCACCCACGGGTGAGGTCCAAAAATTCACCTCATTAACATAAACAAGACACTTTTATCACTCTCAACACTTAGGAAATTCCAAGGGTTTTGGGAGCTGTGAGCCAGGAACTCTGGATGAAGACGAAATATATCTGAGAAATATATATTTCAGTCACCCGAATGACCAAATATATATTTCTTATAAATCACAATATCACACTAAGTCTACTCTCTACATTCATTCAATTGTTTTTTATAAAAAATGTTACATTTAAAATACTGTGAAAGGTGACATGAGTGGAGCCATATTAAAATAGAGCCAGAACAGCCATTTCAAAGGAACTGCCTTGCACGTCTTGTTTTCTATATCTTCCAAACCGGACCAAACCTCCAACATTCCAAGAACTCAGTAAGGACAAGAATATCCTGTTTGTAAGGACTGATGAAACTGGGCTTTGCTGATGACCAGATCACTAACCAGTCTATGAAGCACAAGCCTAGCCCGGCCTCATCCAGCACCAATGAATTCTTCTTTAATACAACTTACCTCATCTCCTCCCTTTTTCCCATAAAAACCCTGAACCTCTCTCCTTAATTTGGACACTATTTGTGTTTCTACTTGAATCTGTGCTCCCAGAATTGCAATTCTTTGATTCCAAATAAACTCTTTGCCTCTTACTGGTTTCTGTTTCTGTAGGTTGACAATATTAACCAATGGAACTATTACGATTATAATTTATCTTCCTTTCTGTATTTATGTTACTATAATATTCAAATTAATGAATGGATAACGCAAAATGAAGAAATTGAATGCTCTTTGTACACAACCTCAACTACCTAACATTTCTATGAGGTAAGCAACCATTAAAAATAATTTTACAAACCAGAGAAATGAAGTCTTGAAGGATCCAGTGTCCTTCAGGTGACAGAGTGAATGCCCTGGAAAACAGCACATCTTGGAGACTGGCTAAGACAGTTGGACAACTCTTTGCCCCTCCCCAAAGGTATCATGGTTCATCTCTAATCTTTTAAATCCAAGTTTAGCAAAGAAAAGATTCCTTTGAACTAATTTAATTTTGAAAATGCTTCTGCACTGATGATAAGATATAAACGAAGCACAAGCCTACCTGCTTCAAATCATTTTGTTTCAAATCATTTCTACCTGCATTCAAAAATGAATATAAATTACCAATGTTGCAGTTTTCCCCAATCTTTCTTGCTCATGTTCAGTTGGCATTATTATAGTTAGCGGTAAGCACAGTTCTAGAAACCTTTATATAATATACACATCTTATAGGTATACAGCTTCTCGGACAATAAAGGCATTTGAAAAGGCACAATATGATTAGAGCAGAGGACCTGAAGCTAGGCTTGGGTTTAATCTGCACCCAATCATTTACTTGCTACGTGAACTAGGGCAAGCTGTTAACTTCTCTGTGCCTTTGTTTTTTTTAATCTGCAAATAGAACTGCTAAAACTACCTTTTCAGAGGGTTATCAGGATTAAATGAATTATTACATAAAAACACTTAACACAGTGCTTTGTACATTTCAAATACTCAAATATTAGCTATTATGATTATATAAGACTATGGAGCCAAGAGAAAGAATGAGAGAAAAATTAAGGAAAAAAAAATGAAAAGCAGAAGTAGCAAAATACATACCAAAAAAAAAAAAAATCAAATTAAATGTAAATACGGACTAAAACTTAAACTCTAGAAGAATGAGATCATTAGACCGGATAAACTACCAAAATCCAGCTGTGGGGCCGGCCCGGTGGCGCAAGCGGTTAAGTGCGCGCGCTCCGCTGCGGCGGCCCGGGGTTCGCTGGTTCGGATCCCGGGCGCGCACCGACGCACTGCTTGGTAAGCCATGCTGTGGCGGCGTCCCATATAAAGTGGAGGAAGATAGGCACCGATGTTAGCCCAGGGCCGTCTTCCTCAGCAAAAAAAGAGGAGGATTGGCGGATGTTAGCTCAGGGCTGATCTCCTCACAAAAAAAAAAAAAAAAAAAAAAAATCCAGCTGTATGCTGTTTACAAGACACTTGAAACATTCAAAAAAACACACCCAAAAGCTGGGGAAAAGACACAAATTAGCAAAGAGAAAGTAAATCTAGTAACAGACATATCAGATGAAAATACAATTTAAAGCAAGTGCATTGGTAGAGATAGAGATGTACTTTACATAACAATTTATAAAATAATAACCCCCAAGAAGATACCAAAATCATTAACTTGTAAACACTTAACATTGCCTTGAAATAAACAAAAATCGACCAAATTGGGAAAAGCAAATTTGAAAAATCTACAGCCTTAGGGGGACATTTTATCAAGCCTTTATCAGAAACTGATAGATCAAGCAGACAAAAGGCAGTAAAGAATACAGACTATTTATATAATAAAACCAACAAGCTTGAACTAATAGATAATTGTACAAGATCTTACCCAGCACATAGAAAACATATAATCTTCTTAAGAACAGGTAAAACATCTACAAAAATTGACCATATACCAGGTCACAAAGTATATTTCAACAAATATCAAAATACTGATATCATTAAAACCATGTCATCTGACCACAGATAATTACATTACCAAAAATAAAAAAGATCTTTTTTTTTTTTTTTTTGGTGAGGAAGATCAGCCCTGAGCTAACATTCGTGCTAATCCTCCTCTTTTTGCTGAGGAAGACCGGCTCTGAGCTAACATCTATTGCCAATCCTCCTCCTTTTTTTCCCCCCCCGAAGCCCCAGTAGATAGTTGTATGTCATAGTTGCACATCCTTCTAGTTGCTGTATGTGGGACACGGCCTCAGCATGGCCAGAGAAGTGGTGCGTCGGTGCGTACCCGGGATCCGAACCCGGGCCGCCAGCAGCAGAGCGCATGCACTTAACCGCTAAGCCATGGGGCCGGCCCAAAAAGATCGTTTTAAAAGGGGCCATATGTTTGGAATTTTTTAAAAATCACACTCAAATAATCAAGGCTTGAAAAAGAAATCCCAATGAAAATTACTAAATATAACTGAAACGAAAGAACTACATTAAAAAATTTGTAGGCTGCTACTAAGCAATACTTCAAGGTTAATTTGTAGTCTTAAATTTGTGTGTTATAAAACAAGAAAGTTGGGCCCAGCCTGGTGGCCGAGTGCTTCCAGTTCCATGCCTTCCACTTCGGTGGCCCGGGTTCATGGGTTCGGATCCCAGGTGCAGACCTACTCCACTCAACAGTCATGCTGTGGCGGTGTCTCACATACAAATAGAGGAAGACTGGCATGGATGTTCGCTCAGGGACAATCTTCTTCAAGCAAAAAAAGAGGAGGATTGGAAACAGATGTTAGCTTAGGGTGAATCTTCCTTGGGAAAAAAAAAAAAAAAAACAAGAAAGTTTAGGGGCTGGCCCTGGTTAAGTTCGGCAGCCCAGGTTTGGTTCCCAGGTATAGACCTACACCACTTGTCAGAAGTCATGCTGTGGTGGCAACCCACATACAGAAGAGAGGAAGATTGGCACAGATGTTAGCTCAGGGCGAATCTTCCTCAGCAAAAAACAAAAAAAAAACAAGAAAGTTTAAAAAGGAATGCGTTGGGCCGGTCCCGTGGCTTAGCGGTTAAGTGCGCACGCTCCACTACTGGCGGCCCAGGTTCGGATCCTGGGCGCGCACCGACGCACCGCTTGTCCGGCCATGCTGAGGCCGCGTCCCACACACAGCAACTAGAAGGCTGTACAGCTATGACATACAACTATCTACTGGGGCTTTGGGGGAAAAAAATAAATAAATAAAAATTAAAAAAAAAAAAAAAGGAATGCGTTAAGCATTCAACTCAAGAAGCTAGAAGCAAATTAAAATAAAATAATAATATAAGCAGAAATTAATAAAACAGAAGACAAATATACAATAGAGAAGAGCGTATGAAACCAAAACCTAGTTCACTGAAAAGATTAATAAATAGAAAAATCTTTTGCAAGTCTAATAAAAGTCACCCAC
This sequence comes from Diceros bicornis minor, assembly GCF_020826845.1. Taxonomy (NCBI): domain Eukaryota; kingdom Metazoa; phylum Chordata; class Mammalia; order Perissodactyla; family Rhinocerotidae; genus Diceros; species Diceros bicornis. Next base: position 2,290,937 of record NC_080747.1, on the reverse strand, counting down.
AAATAATATTGCAAATGAAAAAGATCACAACTCTAATTGTAAAAATAGTAATGTTATAAATAACATTTATGCCAAATAAATTTGAAAACTTAGATGAAAATAATTTTCTCAAGAAACAGAAATTACCAAACTTGACTCAAGAAAAAACAGGAATCTTGACTATCACATTAAGTATTAAAGAAACTAAACTGATGATAAAAAGAACCATCCCCATCCCTGCTTCTAAGGGGGGGAAAAAGACACCAAGCCCAGGCAGTTTCAAAGGCAAGGTTCACCAATCTTTAAGGAACAGAGAGCACTATCTTATAAAAAAGTTTCCTTAAAAAAAATACTTTTGGAGCCAGCCCCGTGGCTTAGCAGTTAAGTCTCGCACTCCATTACTGGTAGCCCGGGTTAGGATCCTGGGCGCACACAGACGCACCGCTTGGGCCATGCTGAGGCCGCGTCCCACATACAACAACTAGAAGGATGTGCAACTATGACATACAACTATCTACTGGGGCTTTGGGGAGAAAAAGGGGAAAAAAGGAGGAGGATTGGCAATAGATGTTATCAGGGCCGGTCTTCCTCAGCAAAAAGAGGAGGATTGGCAGGGATGTTAGCTCAAGGCTGATCTTCCTCACAAAAAAAAAAAAAAAAAAAGAACAGGTCGACACAAACACAAAAGTTCTTCATTTATACAACAAAAATTCATTACATAGCTCTTGAGTATGGGAACAAATTAAGTGCAATGAAGGAAACAAAAACGTTGGCTACTATACCTCCGGAATCAAAGGGTTTATAAGCTACTTCTAGAAACTCCTTGCAACCAAAAATCCCGGAGAGGAAGCCTCAGCAAGAGAGCACTGATGATAACTGGAATATTAACTCTGCTTCAGGTGCTAAACAAACTGGTAAGTAACCCGATAGCCTGAAATCAGAATGGAATTCCTATATAAGACCAAATCCACATGAAATCATATACATATGATTTACATATATATGTATACGTACATATCATATATTCCTTCCTCTGCATTTATGCCACCAACTTCTCCAAGAGATAAAATGGGGTTTAAGTCTCCTCAGAAGTATGATGTGAAACAACTTATGCTTATTATTTAAAGTGATTAAAAGTATAAATTGCTTAACAAATGCATTACACAGAGGGAAAAAATCCTAAATTTAAAAAAAAGTAGTGGTTTTTGTGTTTTATTTCATTAACAATATGATCATTTCATGCTTCCTTCAAGTGTGCCTGGCATAGTGACACACAAACTTGTTCAATGCAGCATCATCTGCCAACATTCCTGAAAAGGAGGAAGGTTCTAACAATCTTCTGTTTGAGATCAAAAAGAGAGAGATTGATTTTATTTATCCACTCAAATAAATCTGGAAAATGACTGGACTCACTTACTAAACCAACATTGCAATTGCCCGGACAAACATATAACTATTGTGATATGTCCACTCATTTCAAAATTTAATTTTCTAAAACATGAGCCAGAGAGACTAGGTGAGGAGCTAGCCATGAACAGACATGCGTCCAAGAAGACATTTCTGGGAAATACTCTACAAGCTTCTAAAGCAAATAAACACAGTTTTCAACTTGGGAAAATAGCTCTAAATTGTAACCAACACTCAGCATATACTCACATCTCTCTGATATTTCATATTCAACTTCTCTAAGCATTAACCACACTGATATAGCAACGCTCTTTGAATACAGGAGTAAAACACTCTCTGCTGACCGGGGGCACACGTTGTAAGAGTCATACACCAGGAGTTAACACCTTAGAGGAACAAAAAATAAAACTCCTTTGAAACTATCACGCAGTCCTAGGCTTTAGGGTAGAAAATACTGGTTTCATGTTATTTAGCACTTACAGAGCACTTATGTTTACATCGTTATCTCATCTCTACGGCATTATAAGGCAGTCTGCTTGATACACTATTCCTCTTGAACATTATACCCAGATTGAAGGTAGAGTGGAATGAACACAGGTTTACCCTTGGTCAGACCTGATTTCCATGGAGGATGATTCACTTCTATGACCAATCTGGACTTCAGAGTAAGGGACACTAGGCACCACCAGCGCTGCACTGAAACAGATGTGAAGAGGGCATACTGCTCTGAGGACTCCCTACTGCCTTAACAGAAAATAAGACCCAGTTCTCTTCCCACCCATCCTCAGTTCTTCCATTCAAAATAACTTGAGTAGTGCACAAAAATATTGAGAAGATGAGATCTCTATTTTTAACTTTTAATATAAGAAACATTTTCACAAAATAAAAGTTCATTACTACTTAATTTCAGATCCTCCCATTTAAACCCTAACGTCAATTCTCTGCACCACTCACTGTTCCTTCAAGAACTACTATACAATGTTTCTGACTCAGGGTCTCCAAGGTGTTGAGAAACCAGTACTTCTAATCAAGACCTTTCCTCCAGAGGCACTTAGGACACAAATGGGAAGGAGGGAAGCTTAAAAAGGAAATGAAAACCAAACATCTAAAATATGTGTGTTCCAGATCAATTTCTCTCACAGAACATTATTCACTATTCCAATCACAAGAAGAATTTATTGATGCTTTTCAACAGCATCCCACATCACCCAGGAGCACCACTTTGTCGACATCTGTGCCCAGGATGGACCCCTGAAGCCCTGGTGGACTGGGCATAAAATACTCCTTCTAGATTGTCTTTAACCACGCTGCGCTGGCCAGTTTGGCCCCTACAGCCGGAATTTACCCTGTTCCAAGCACAAAAACGAAGCAGCTGCTCCATCACCGACTCCTAAGAAAGAAGGGGCTAAAAGAACTATGGGTGGGCAGCTCTGTGTCAGCTCTATGATCTCTTGGGAGGCAAGAGAGGGACACGCAGTCTGAGACAGAGGACTCTACTTAGGGGTCTCTGAGCAGAAGGACTGGGCCAACTGCTGCTTTTACACTGATATAAGGGTGAATTGTTACTAGTTTAATCCGTCACTGGGTCGTGCTAAAACCCACCCTACACACCATAAAGCTTCAGATCAAACCTCAAAACCAAGAAGCTATGTTAAAATAACAGCCTGAAAACACGAATGGAAGGTTGTCGCCCAGGGTAGTTTACAGAATTCTCTTCTTCCTCCTTTAAAGACCACAAAGGCATGGTTCCTTTTTGCTGGCTTCACTCAGTGGTCCGGCTTCCGCCCTCTCTGGACAGGACACTGCTCGGCTGGTGCTGAAGCGACACTGTGACTCGAGGTTGCCGGGACAGAGCAGGACTCGAAACCAGGCTCAAACTAACAAGTGCAGAGCGCAAACTACCTTCACTTGGGTCCGGAGGTGCTGAAGGGGGTGCAGAGAGGGGACAGAACAGCCCACGCCTTAGGGCGGCCTAAGCTGACCACTCGCTGACCGACCACTCCCAAGAGTGAGGCAGCGCGGACCCTGGGTCGGGGTTCCGCGGGGGATCGGGATTCCGGTCAGGGTTGCGGTTCCTGGGAGATTCTGGGTTTTGCAGGGGGTAGGGATTCCGCTGGGGATCAGGGTTCCAGTCAGGGTCGGGGCTCCTCGGAGGTTCTGGGTCATGCAAGGGGCCGGGGTTCCGCGGGGGATAGGGTTCCGGTCAGGGTCGGGGATCCTCGGAGGTTCTGGGTCCGCAGGGGGCCGGGGTTCCGCGGGGGATCAGGGTTCCGGTCAGGGTCGTGGTTCCTCGGGGGTTCTGGGTTTTGCAGGGGGCCGGGGTTCCGCGGGGCATCGGGGTTTTGGTGAAGGTCACGGTTCCTCGGAGGTTCTGGGTCATCCACGGGGTCGGAGTTTCCCGGTAGGGTCGGGAGGCGCGATAGACTCACCCTGGCGCGCTTTCAGCAGCATCGAGTTGGCCAACAGGTTCTCAAGCTCCATGGATCGCCGACGCCGCCGCCGCGACCGCGCTCGGCGGGCACGAGGTGCCGGGGGACGGGGAAGAGCCGCCGCCTCCGCGCATCGCCCGCCCGGCGCCACCCGCCCGTCGAGCCCCACGCTGGGCCCGGAGGAGCCGCCCCGCCGCCGCTGCCGCCGCCGCCACGGCCACCACCAGCGCTGCCGCCTCCGGGCCCGCCGCCGCCGCCGCCGCCGCCGCCGCCGCGGACGCTGTTGGCGCCGGCGCCGGTCGGGGGAGAGCTCGCCCTCGCCGCCGGGGGACTCCAGCGGGGGTGTAGGCAGGGCGAGGGGCGCCGGCAGCCGGGCCGCCGCGGGTCTCCGCGGTCACCGCCGCCGCGCCGTGGCCCGGGCTCGTGGCCCCATGGGCCACGCCTCGCGCGCGCAACTCGCTCCTCAGCGTCCGGCTCCCGGCTGCCCGAGTGTCCGCCAGGCCCTACTCCAGGGAATGGCTCACGGGCAGGGCCGCCGCCGCCGCCCACGGCACACTGCCGGCTGCCCGCCAACGGCTCCCCGGAGGAGGGAGGGCACGCGTCCCTCGCCTAGGCGCCCTGAGGCGGGTGCGGCGCCGCTCCAGGCACTACAGCTCCCGGCAGGCCGCGCGCAGGAAGGAAGCGACGGGTCGGGAGAGCGCGGCCAACTGGGAGTTGCAGTCGCCTGGGCTGTAAGCGAGTAGGCTAAGCCGGAGCGTGTAGGTGTTTTACCATCTTGTCTACTTCTCGCGGGTTCAGTTATCGCGAGACGAGGGCGGGGCGGGCCCTGGCCCCCCACGTGTTCCCTGAGGGAAGCTGCTCTCGGGCCGGCTTCTTGAGCCGCTGGCTTTCCTCCTCGTCTCCGAGGCCGTGGGGAATTGGGCGCCTTGGGGCGCGGCGAGTGTGCGCCATGGGCAAGGCCAGGTCGGCTGGGGCGCGCAGGAAGGCCCCCGGGGCTCCGGCGGGAGTGCGGGGCGGCCGGGCGAGGCCCAACCCCAACCCGTTCGAAGTGAAAATCAACAGGCAGAAGTTCCAGGTCCTGGGCCGGAAGACGCGCCACGACGTGGGGCTGCCCGGGGTGTCGCGCGCGCGGGCCATCCAGAAGGTAAGCGGGGCGCGCGCCCGCCGGGCCCTCCCGGGGCAGGGGTGTCCCCTTCACCCGGCCGGGGGTCTTCAGGGACGGCGCCTAACCCTGCGGCGGGCATCGAGAGGGATGCTCGTGCTCGCCAGCCAGGCTGCTCCTAACGCCCCGCCCGCCGCCCTGCCCCCGGCCCCGCCCCGCCCCTGGGCGGCGGTGCTCCTCCCGGACCTGACCACCACGCGCCTCTGCCTTTTGAACCTGTCCTGGCGTGGCGCAGACTCCGGCCTGCCAGGGTTTGGACCACACGCTGGCTACCCGCGAGGCCTTGGGCAAGCTGCGTACTTCTCTGTGCTTCAGTTACCTCGTCTGTAAAACGGACATCATGATAGTACTTATGTCCTAGGGATGCTGGAAGAATTACATGTGTTCATTTAAAGTCTTTAGGACAGTGCCTGGCGCAGTTAATCTGTTGTATGTCGTATATGTCATATGTCAGTTACACTGTTTTTGGTATCTTCGTGCTTCTGCTTTTGTGTGGGCTGGAATGACCTTCCCCTGGAAAACTCCTGCCCCTCTTCCGAGACCCAGCATACACGTGTGTTTCCTTGTGACTCCTTTCCCAACTCCCTCAGGTGCCATGGCACCTGTACCTACCTGTCATGCCCTCTCTTCGTTGAGACTTTGAGCTCTACTGGTTTGAGGACCATGGATCTTTTTCTTCACAGGATAAGGTGTTACACAGGATGCTCAATAGATGTTTGAAGAATGAGTGTCTCTCTCCTTTGAAGCACATGACCTTGTCCCTTGCGGGGTAACTGAAATGCTCCCTTCCGTGGATCTCATAGCTTCTATCTTTCCTGTGCTTATGGTTCTGGAATATTCTATACTTTTCAAATTTAGTTCAACAAATTCTATATGCAGCTTCTGAGACATGTTCATTGGTTTGTTTAACGATATTTATTGTTACTCTGAGGAAGATACATCGTTAGTAGGTTGGTGAAAAATTTAAAGCACAGGAAGCGGGCTGGCCCCGTGGCTCAGCGGTTGAGTGCGCGCGCTCCGCTGCTGGCGGCCCGGGTTCGGATCCCGGGCGCGCACCAACGCACTGCTTCTCTGGCCATGCTGAGGCAGCGTCCCACATACAGCAACTAGAAGGATGTGCAACTATAACATACAACTATCTACTGGGGCTTTGTGGAAAAAAAGGAGGAGGATTGGCAATAGATGTTAGCTCAAAGCCAGTCTTCCTCAGCAAAAAGAGGAGGATTGGCATGGACGTTAGCTCAGGGCTGATCTTCCTCACAAAAAATAAATAAATAATAAAATAAAATAAATGAAGAGCGCTGAGCTGTCTGGAGGGAACGTAGGTCATCTAGTTGATTTGAAGCATGCTGTGTGTGCAGGGGCAAACAGGGCTGGTGGGGTAGGCTTGGGTCTTTTCGTCTGTGCCGGTCCCTCGGAAGTACATGGACTGTCCCGTGTGTCTTCTCTCCTCTAGTCAGTGGTGGCACTTTGGGGCAGCACTTGAATGTAGGGGGAGAGCAGGCTTTGTGTTGAGACCCCCAGGTGCCAGTCCCAGCGCCGTCACTTTATAGCTGTGCTTCAGTTTCCTCGTTTCTGACACAGTTTGTAAAATGACAATAGTTAATTTATCTGTTGATCTCTTACAATGGGACAGGCATTGTGTCTTTAAGAAATATACGTTTAATCCTCACAGTCAGCCTTATGAGGGAAGTACTGTTATTATCCCCGTCTTACACGTTAGGAGACTGAGACAGGGAGCAGTTCCATAACTTTCTTCGGGTTGAAAGTGGTGTAGCTGAGACCCAAACCCAGACTTGAGGGCTTCACGCTCACACAGCAGCTTGCTGTGCCCAGCTCTGTCCTGAGCCGTCTTCTCCTGTGAACTCTTGTGGGCCCCTTCACAAAGCCTGAGGTAGGTACTCCCGTTATCTCCCATTTACAGGTGATGCCATAGGGGGAGAGAGAGGTTAGGTGCTTCTCAAAGTTGTGCTAGCTGGGCAGTGTGGAGCTGGTGGGATTCAGTGTCCACACGCACATGTCCGTGAATGACCACGAAAGCGCTGCGAGTTGGTTTGGAATTACAAATAAATTTTAGCAAGTAGGTAAATTTGCAAATCAGGAATCTGCAAATAACAAGGATTGACTGTGTATACAAATGAACGCACGTGTACAGCAAGCGAAGAGAAAATAAGCAGGGCTCTGACAGTCTTTGTGTCTGTGATGGGTCATGACATCGTAGTTGACATAGAGGGCTTCCTTTTCAACCCTTTGTTCTGTACTGCCCTTCCTCTCAGCCAGGACGTCAGCTCCTCTGGCTTCTTTACCTGGTGGACTGACCTCTTTGTGCTCGCTCATTCTGCTTTCTTATTGGTCACTGTCGCTTTTCTTTAACCTTCACTGTTGGGCTTGCAAGTACTAAGGCCGCCCTAGAGAATCTCCTGGGTTCCAGACGTAGTTGTCTTTGCCTCCCTTGTATGGCAGCAACCATTTCCCCTCAGTAATTGAGCTCAATCTTTCCAGCCAGTAGATTAGCCCCTTTTTTTGGCCTGTTGGTTTCTGTGGCTAAAGCATACAAAATGACCAGTGGCTGTATCATCTTCCAATTCATTAGAACCATGATTGTGTCCCCTTATGGAAGCATTTCCCCTTTGGGGGCTAAGGTCTCCCAGCCATCAGAGCTCAGAGTTGCCGGGACCAGTGTGAGATTGTCTTATGATCTGTTTTTCAGCGTACCCAGACTTTACTGAAGGAATACAAAGAAAGGGATAAGTCCAACGTATTTACAGATAAACGCTTTGGGGAATACAATAGCAACATAAGCCCAGAGGAAAAGATGATGAAGAGGTTTGCTCTGGAACAACAGGTATGGAAAACAATTGGAGGAGGGTCTTTTGCTGTTGATTTATGCTGAAGTCAAGCACAGGGAGAAGGCAGCTCCGCCCGCTGTTCATTTATACCTTGGTGGGCGCTTGCCCACTAGGTAAGGGGGTAGGTCTTGTATCCTGACTTTGTCTAGCTAGGCCACAGGGAAGCAGCCGTCTGCAAATACCCGGGGGGGTGGATAAATATCTTCACCAGAGTACGTGGTGGTGACGTGTCCTGGAGTTCTTGGCTGAACTGCTGCCTTCACCTCGGTTGGGTGGAGAGCAAGTGGCTCATGGAACATCAGGTAAAGCTGTGTGATTAACCAGTAGCTTAGGCTGGTCCCTTGATTTATTTACCTTTGTGGGTTCTGTTTATATCTCAATCATTCCGCCAGGGCCGGCCTCGTGGCTTAGTGGTTAAGTGCACGCGCTCCGCTGCTGGCGGCCCGGGTTCGGATCCCGGGCGCGCACCGACACACCACTTCTCCGGCCATGCTGAAGCCGCGTCCCACATACAGCAACTAGAAGGATGTGCAGCTATGACATACAACTATCTACTGGGGCTTTGGGGGGAAACGAAAAAAAAGCAAACAAAAAAAAAAATCATTCCTCCAATGACCCAGAATAGTCATAAGCTGCTTAGGCTGCATTGTTACATTGCACAAATAACGGAAAAATAGTCGGTTTTTGCTGTTTAAATGAATATGGAAATTTTAGGAAACTGATTTTTTTTTCTCTTCTGTCAGCGACAACACGAGAAAAAAAGCATCTACAACCTAAATGAAGATGAAGAATTAACTCATTACGGCCAGTCCTTGGCAGACATCGAAAAGCATAATGATATTGTCGATAGTGACAGTGATGCTGACGAGCGAGGAACGCTGTCAGGTAAGGGCTGGGAGCAAGGGGACAGTCTGCTCACATTAGACTTTCTTCCTGCCCTTCTTGGAGACCTAGAAAAATGTTGTTGGGTAACAGCTTCACTGATCATCAGCCTCAAGAAATTCTACACGTAACAGGATTTTTTTGTTATTTTTCTACTTTTAGAACTTTAAGAAGGTGTATATGTAGATAGATAGATGGACTGACAGACAGGCTTTTGTAGGCTGAGAAGGCACTGCAATACCCCCAATCTTCTTTGAATTTCACCCTAGCTCGTTTTACCCACCAGCTCAGAGAAGCAAAGTAATTTGTCCAACCCGTGAGCCAGCTGTGATCAGCTCACCTTGCTGACCCTGACAGCCCTTCTGCACTGGCCCACAGTGCTTTGCTACCACTGTTTTCTCAGTTGTGACCTAGTATGTGTACTGACAGTGTTTATGTAATTCTTTTAGTCTTTATTTACTATGGAACCAATTATGGCAATTTTATGGGGGAAGTAATATTGAGTAATATTTATAGATAATAACGCAGTAAATTGAATTGTGGCTTTAATTTAACATTAATATATGAACTGAGTTAGGACTCGGTTCAAGTCTGATCATCTTGGGCCCAGTTTATAAAGTTGCGGTCATGTCATTCGTTTGCATTCCTTTAAGTTAGAATGTCCCATTTTCCATCATCTTCAGAACAAAACCGTGTAAAACTTAAAATGACTCAAAGCTTTTGTCTTGTTAGTGTGTGGAAAGTTAAAGCCTTAAACCTGTGACTGCCTTTTGCTATTTGGATAATCCTAGGAGTAGAAGGCTTAGAACTTAGGGCAGCATGTGGTTCTGTTTCCACGGCACCAGCAGTAGGACCACGACTCCGTTGAGGTTTCGTGGTTGTAGAGGGAATGGCCAGTAGTTTTGTCTTCTGTGCCTTTCTCTGCACTTTTCATTGTTCAAGGCTTATTGTGCACGCTTAACTGTTAAACGAATTCACTTGGGGTCATTATGCGTTGTGACTGAAAGTAACCACCTTGGTGCCTTCATATTTGGCGCCTTGGTCTTTCATCACAAGAATAGTGGCCTTGGCCTTGTTGGTATAAGACTCTCTGCTACTCAGGACAAGAGGAAAAGTCAGATTCCGTTCTTCCGGGTATTGGGTCCTGGGATCTCAACTGTTCATTTGAGATTTCCTGTCATCCTGAATCATTAGGAAACAAATTCTGTTTTGTCCAACTACATAATGCAGTATGTTCTCCTAGATTAGGAGAATTTCATCTTACAAGTCAACTTTGTCAGACAGGTGCTCCCCCTTGTCCAGCGCAGAAGCGGAGGTAGAGGGCAGAGGTTGGGAGCTTGCGCAGGGCTGCACGGCCAGGTGGAGCTGGGCTTCACACCTGGTCAGCTTGACTCTAAACTGGAACTGCAGTGCTACTGTATTTCACACTATGAAAACAAACGTTTAACGTACTATAAAATAAACTATATTTGGATTTGAAAATAAATATCTAAAAAGCTTTCTAATTAAATCCTAATATAAGCACACTGACAGAAGGTTTTATTTTTTCTTTTTTCCGAGAATTCTTTTCTGAATCTTTTATGCAATGCCACCTTATTGGTTAGTGTATTGTAAATTTCTGTTTTCAGAAAATATTGTAAATAATCTTGAATTACTCAAATACTTAATGAATAGTGTTTTCTGATACACTGAGTTTTCCAGGAATCATTCATTCATTCCACAAATACTGGTTTATGTGCCAGGCGCTGCTCTTGGTTGTGAGGAAATAGCAGTGAATAAAACCCTCCTACAGCTCACGTTTTACTGGAGAGACCCAGACGATAAACAAAACACATTGCTAAATTATGGAGACTCGTCGAAAGCAGAAGTGCTATGGGGTAAAATAAAGCAGGCAGCGGGAAGGATGTGCCATCAAATGGACTTGATCAGCCTCCCTGAGAAGGTGGTGGTCGCAGGTCGAGGGCCGTGTGGGCGAGAGTGTCCTCAGAGAAGGAAGAGTTCAAAGGGCCTGAAGTGGGAGCGTGCCTGGGACGAGCTGGGAACAGCCAGGAGACTGAGACTGGAGTGGGCGGTGGTAACAGGCAGATGGACCAGGGCCTGCTAGGCCACAGAAAAGATTGTGGCTTTTATTCAGGAATGGGAGCTACTGGAGAGATTTGAATGTGGAACTGCAGGATCTGATCCAGCAGAGCCAACAGGATTTCCTGACAAATTAGATGTGTTAGATAACTTAGACGTAGGTATGGGAGAAGGAGAGGAATGAAGGATGAATCCCAGGGTTTTGGTCTGAGCAGCTGGAAAGATGGGATGGCCATTGGTTGGGCTGGGCCCAACTGTGGCATAACAGGTTTCTGGGGAGTGTGGAACGCCTGTTGGGCAGCCCAGGACTCCTGTCAGGAGGGCGGTGGAAGGCCTTGAGTCCCGGGAGCTGCAGCCTGAGGAGTCTGAGGAGCAGAGGAGACAGCCTCAGGAGCTGCTAGGGAGATCTGGTGAGTGCTGACCGGACGAGCAGAGAAAGCCTGTCCAGGGGGAGTGATGAAATGTGTCGAGTGCTGCCGATATGAGGAGGAGAGAGAACTGGCCTTTCAGTGAGGCGAGAGTCCATTTCAGGGGAGAAGCCGGGAAAGGCCAGCATGGAATGAAATGAAGAGTCGAGGGGGACACTGAGGACGTGGGCAGCTCTGGGAGGTTTCACTGGAAGCGGGGCTGAGAAGTGGCAGGGGGAGTGGAGTGGGGGCCAGAGAGTTGTTTGTTTGTTTCTTTTCACGTGAGAGGAATAAGAGAATGATCCAGTAGAAGGAGGAGGGATAGGGAGGAAGGCGGTGGAACGGCTTAGGTCACAAGTGGCTGGGGAAGGGTTGGGTCACATGGTCAAGGGCAGGCCTGGCCCTAGCCAGCTCTGCAGTCACCGGGCGGCAGAGGATGAGGGTCCAGGGCCACTCTGGTTGACTGGCGTCGGCAAGGCTTCCGCAGTTCTCAGCGGAGAGTGCGGGTGGGGAGGCTCTGTCGGGGCTGTGAGGAGAGGAGCTCATGATCTGGGGGAGTGGACGGGGGAAGCTTGATGTGTCTAACAGGCAGCCTCAGGAGCCTGTCTGGAGTCAGCGATTTCAAATACAGTGTGTTTTCCTTCCTCCACACACCTTCACCCGCACAGGTGTGGTGGGGAGCAGGTGTAGAGTTTGATTTAACCAGTGGCAGCTTCAGCAGGAAGCAGGATTGGACAAGAAAGGGCAAGGGCTGAGGCTGCAGGCAGCGGGTGCAGAGAGCCCGGCTGGCCAGCGGGCTTGGCAGTTAGAATGCCAGAGGCAGGGCTGGAAAACAGCCTAAAACATTGCATTTCTGTTACTGGTATGAGATTGTGGGTAAATCGCTTAACATCTAAGCCTCCATTTTCTCATCCGAGAAATTGGATTTTTTAAGGTTTCTCTCCATTCCAAACAGTGATTCCCACAATGTTTGATTTCTCTCTCCTGCCCTGGTGACACGGGCAGGCTAAAGATCACTGACTGTTGTTGCTGACCCAGGCTCCTGCCATCAGGACTCATTACTCCCCGAGCCCCTGCCTGAGTAGGTGTGAGCAGTGGGGAGAGTCTGAGGTGGTATGTCTTTGGGTTTTCTTGGAGTGGGTCATCTTGGTATTTCTTAAGTGCCAGTGTGCCTGTGTTCTCATGCCAGCTATTGTGGGTGAGAATTTTTTCTTGAATGAGGAATCAATTCTCAGGACTGTGCTTGGAGAAATGTTGGTGGAGTACCACAAAGAATGCTTCCGGAGCCGGCGTGGGGGCTTCACAGAGGTGTTTTCTGCTCTGTCTCCAGCCGAGTTGACTGCAGCCCATTTTGGAGGTGGTGGTGGGCTCCTTCATAAGAAGACCTCTCAACAGGAAGGCGAGGAGGGGGAGAAACCCAAATCACGCAAAGCACTGATTGAGGAGCTCATTGCAAAGTCGAAACAAGAGAAGGTGCGTTAGTTAATATCCTTGAGGTGAGGTAGTTCCATCACAAGAGATGCTGACCAAAATATTTTTGAGCTTTTTCTCCATGTACATTTTTAGGCTGCACTCAATATTTTCTATGAATTTAATAAAAGCATTCATTTTGAATAGGAATATTTTAAATTTCATCAAGGATATATTTCTGATGGCTTGTCGTGGTATTTTGTTTTTTTGGTTGCTTGGTTTTAGTATTGTGACAAGTATCCAGATTTGCAAAGCATCACTGTTTTCTTACTAACAGCAAACTGCTCAAAGCATCTAGATGAATAGTTAATAGCAGGAAATTATTTGTCTGATGAGATTTTGTAGCTTTGCATTTAAGACACTAATTTCTCGTGGTCTCTTTTTGCTGTTGACATGTTAAGCAGTCGTTGCATACGGCCTGGACACTAACCAGTATCTGGCGCTCGGTTGGTGTCTAGCAGTAATGGTGTGTGCTGTGTCGGCTCTTTTTCCCCAGAGGGAGAGACAGGCTCAACGAGAAGATGCCCTTGAACTCACAGAGAGGCTAGACCAAGACTGGAAAGAAATTCAGACTCTGCTGGCCCACAAAATGCCCAAGTCAGAGAACAGAGATAAAAAGGAGAAACCCAAGGTGGGAAGCAAATGATGGAAACAAACTCTGAACTTAGGTCTGTGGACTTGCCCTTCTCTGGAGAAGAGGTGGTGGCCAGGTGTCTCTTCTGGCCTGTTGCCTTGGCACCAACAACCTCTATTCTTTTTCCATGAGGACCTGAGTTTTCTGTTGAACTTTTATCAAGTTATCTGATGTGTTATGTCAGCGTGGAAGCAGACTGAAAGTTACTTCAATATCTACTCCAGAATAATTAAACTAAACAAAATGGTTGTTTCTTGGTATGAGAAATACTTCACAGGGAAGACCTTCAGGTGGTGTTGGAATTTTCCTGTTACACATTTATGTGTATATATATACGTATATACTTATTTTTCCCTCTAAACGTTCTTTTAGTCTAAAGCATTCTGTTAGTCTAAGCAATCCTTTTAGTCTAAATTGTGGGAAAAGCTACATTTATTTCAGTAGCTAGGATTTCACCAGATTCCCTGATCCTGTGGCCATCTGGACATCTCTGTGAGTCACTCCTACTGTTGCTGTTAACTTAACCCAATCTCCCATTTTGTGGGCTTAACGCCTAGATGAGCAATGTTTAGTTTTGGTAAAGCAGATCTATTTTGAAAAGAATTTTCTAGGAGCAAAAAGTCCTATATGACCTAAAAGTGTCCTCAGGACTGATGGAAACAGCTTTCTCTCAAGAGGAAAAGACTTAGGATGTGCTTTAGCTTCTTCCATAATGGTGTCCAGCCATTACTGGAATGTGCAGGAAGCTAGCTGTGCAGATCTTTTCTTTAAAACAAAAAATACTAAAAATGAAAAATTTCCTTCTTTCTGCCCTAGCCTGATGCATATGACATGATGGTTCGTGAGCTTGGCTTTGAAATGAAGGCCCAGCCATCTAACAGGATGAAAACAGAAGAGGAGTTGGCAAAGGAGGAGCAGGAGCGGCTCCTGCGCCTGGAGGTGCGGGGACGGGCGGCGATGCAGGGAGAGGCCCCGGGTCACGGCCCTTTCTTGGCTTTGTAAGATGCACTGAAGAGATACTGTCTTATCAGTGGAATCTTTGTAGGCTATTTAAAGTTTACGTTTGTTTTACTATAAATATTTTTTTTCTGATTATAAAAGCAAAAAAATGCAAGTAATACCCATATGGCAAATAAAAAATGGATGTGTCTTCTAATCCCTTTACCTCGAAACAACTGCAAACGGTTTAGTGCACTGCCTTCTCAACTTTTTTCTGTGCCTTTAAAAAAAGTTTTTTGTATTTTATTACATTAAAACAAAAATGAAGTGGAGACATAGTGTTCTACATCTGGCCTCTGTAGTAGAACCACATCACGGGCTCTTGTGCCAGGTGCATATTCTCATATCGTAAAAGTCCTTGAGCTACTTGTTTCATCACATACAAACCTCCGTACAAGGTGTCCTTATTCCTTGTCTGTCGCTGTAGAGTGGGGAGTGAAAATTAGGATTGGCCGGCATAATTTGGCCAGAAAGACCTCAGAGGAACAGATCTGCCTTCCTTGTGACTAGAAAATATTTCTGCCACAATATTTATTTTTATTTTTGTTAAGTAGGAAAGTCTTCCATATGACACTTACCAAGTGTCTGCGCGTTTGATTGAAGACTGAAAGCAGAAAGCAGGCTTGAGCACCTGTGACGGAGCTGAGAACCCTGGGCGGCCCGGAGAGCAGGATGGCAGGCCTCCTGTTTACGTGCTCGATGAGCGCAGTGTACGACTTTTCTCTCTCTCCTGCTCAGGCTGAAAGACTCCGAAGAATGCTTGGGAAGGATGAGGATGAAAATACTAGGAGACCAAAGCATATGTCAGCGGATGACTTAAGTGATGGCTTCATACTAGATAAAGATGACAGGCATTTGCTTTCTTACAAGGTAAGATGTTTGCCTTCATTTTCTTTCTTTTTTTGTTTTTTTAATTTAAAAGAGCACAGTTTCTGGTATTTTGTTTCACGGGTTTATCACAGATGGAACGTGTAAATCTTTTTTAAAACGCTTGCCCTGCAATCCTTTACTTGGGTGTTTATGGTGTGTCAGCTGTGGAGGCTTCATAGAGGCGACTGTGACCATGGTCTTCATCCTCTCCCAGAGGAGGAACACAGACAGCAACACTGGGTGGACTAGACTCCTGTCACCATTCTCTCAGTCACTGGCATCAGCTGCTGTTGTTTATAAGTATACGATTGTCTGCATGAGTCACTCACACTGATACTGAGGGGGCTAACTCAAGGTTAGAGTTCTGAGTATTTGTGAGTAAAATAATTGAGTTTCTAAGGCTGGTGCAGTTTGTAATTCACAAACTCCATAAGGTCTATACCCCTCTCCCTTTTAGAGCGTATCAGGGTTCAGGGCCGGAAAACAGGAGGGGGCCAGGTGTGTCAGGCAAAAAAGGATCCAAGGCAGGAAACTGGTTGCTCACAAGAGTACTGGGTTATCTAGGGGAGCACAGTCAGGGGTCACCCACAGGTGTTGAGTCCCACCACCTGCAGGTGTGGCCCAAATGCCAGGAAGCCCCTGCTGACCCAGCTGTTGCCAGCCCCAAAGCCAGGGGTGGGTGGGTTGCTGCAGACCCCACAGCTGCTGGAGCCCGTGGCCACTGCTGCGCCTTCCACGTCTTGGATCCCTGCTGCTCCCTGGCTGAAACTAACCCTTGCCCCAAGTCTTGGTGGCAGGGATTTGGAAGATGTGGGTCCCAGGCCTTTAGCCCCTATGGCTCAGAACTGCATCAAAGAGGGTGGGCGAGGAGGCCAGGGGCCAAATGCAGCACGTAGGGTTTGTGTTCCTGCAAACGAGTGAGGTACAGCCCTGTGTGCACAGCCTTTGATGGGGTTACAGCGTGCTCCCACCGTCGTCTCCCCGGGTGGTGATGTCCGTGGTCTCCGGGTTCTGCTCCTAGGACGGAAAGATGAACGTCGAGGAAGAGCAGAGCAGGGAAGCCAGCGATGATAAGAGCGAAGAGGAGGAAGAGGGCGAAGACTCGAGCGAGGAGGACCCAGAGGAGAGCGATGGCCCAGATAGCCACTCAGACCTGGAATCTGACGTAGAAAGTGAGGAAGACAGCGAGAGGCCGAAGAAAGAGCAGCATCAGACTTCTGGGAAAAGGTTGACAAGAGACGGTCAAAAGGCTCGAGAAGCTGCCAGCACTGAGCTGCCCTATATGTTTGCAGGTAGGCAGACGAGTGGGTTTTCTTATGTTTTGGGGTCACCTCCATGGCCTGGCGATAAGTCTGCCTTGCTGGGGCCGTATTTGTGGAGTGGGGGACCAAGGATGCACTTGTGGATGCCTGGATACATCACCAGCTGTAAAGCCTTGGCTTATGGACAGGCACGGTCATCCTTCTCCTCGGCATCTGGCCGCGCTCTGATGTCACCTGACCCAAGTCGTGGCCAGAGTGTTAGCCTTTGTTGCATGACCGCAGCCAGTGCTGCTGGCCAACAGTAGGATGAGGGCAGACATGCCTTTCCACAGAAGTGTCTTTGTGCTCTTTGAGTGGTCAGCCTTTTGTGATGGGCAGGCGGCTGCCACAGAGACCCAGGGCAGGGCCTGTGAGAGGGCTTGCTGTGTTCAGACCTGGGCGGTGTTGTTCAGCCACATAACATCTTGTATAGAGTATAGTATGTTGTTTTGTCTGATATGCAGAGAAAAGTCATTCAGTTCTAGTGGGAAGTCCTAAATTGTCCCGTGACTTAAGGTTATTTCCAGAGAGGATAAACTAGTGGGTGAGGCTGGTTTCTGTGGCCTTCGATCCGAGACACCACTGGAGTCTCCAGTGGTGACACTGCTCAGTTCACGTGACTCCTTCCAGCTCGTTCTGAACCAGTCTGGGCATTAAAAGCAGCACACTGAGAGCTCGATTCACCACGTGTTGGGTACTTGAGTGCATTTCTAATTGAGGAAAGGCTGGAGGTCATTTCTTGTTGGAGGCTATCTCCGGTACCCGGTCACCAACAGCTGGCCCAGTTCAATCAAACCCCAGACTCAGGACATGCTAGAGCACACGTTAAATGTATTTGTGGTGACTATAATGTGAGGTAAAATAAATGTTTCTATAAAATACATGTTAAATCATCTTTTTTGATAAAGTATAAAAGAAGTACTATTACTTAGATTGTGCTTAGTTTTTACCTCTGTGTTATTAGAAATTTCTATCAGTTATCAGAATTTTATCGTGTTATAAGTATTAATGTGAGTAATTCTCATTTTAAACATTAAGTGTGGAGTGTGGTTTGTATTTTTGACAGCTCCTGAATCCTGTGAGGAACTGAAATCTTTATTATCAGGAAAAGCAATCGAAGAGCAGCTTTTGGTGGTGGAGAGAATTCAGAAATGCAACCACCCAAGTCTTGCAGTGGGAAACAAAGCCAAATTAGAAGTATGCTGGGGTCCGTGCGTGCTGCTGTTGGGAATGTTAGGGTCAGCCCTGGTCCGTGGGTAGGAGTTGCCTGAAGCTGACGGCACCTGCGCCTCAGTCCCTTCGGCAGCCTGGCGTCACCGTGTCATAACTGCTGGGGGTATTTGGAGCAGGGGGAGAACCAACCCTTAGCATTCGTCCCTTCCAAGGCTCACAGCACCTGGGGAGAGGCAGGCACTGTAGCCCTCATTTCACAGGTGAGGAAACTGAGGTCCAGGTGAGTTCACCTCACGTGGCCATCAAGCGGCAAAGCCAGACTTTTAGGGAAATTGGTAACTACAAATGTACCTTTTTCTCTTTCAAAAATGCTGCGTATATACTGAACAAGAGGCAGTGCTGGGTGCCTTCTTCGTTTTGTTTTAAGACTTAGGTGTTGTGTGCTATTCTGTAGAAGCACACACCTAGACCCCAGGTTCTTGTTTCGTCCACTCCTCCTAGCATTCAGTGGGGTTCTTTGCCTGCGTTTTGTAGGGTGCTCCTGTCAGTGGACCTGAGGCCCTCCCCACCCCGTTTTAGCCAGAGTGCAGGTGACAGTGCGTTGTATGCCTGTGGTTTTGTTCTGGGGGTCAGCACTGAGCTCTCTTCCCCATCCATGTTCCTGCAGAAACTGTTCGGCTTCCTTTTGGAATACGTTGGAGATTTGGCTACAAATGATCCGCCAGACCTCAGAGTAATTGATAAATTGGTTGTGTAAGTAAAAATAGTGGGTTATCTGGAATGTGGGGCTGAGTTGAACAATTTTTATCCTATTTAGAGTCTTAAAATACATCTCAGAGTTACTGAGGTCGACCTTGTAAACCAGCCTCACAGCATGCACCTGCTGGTGACTTCAGCGATGGCGCCCCCCTCTAAGTGGTGTCAGCACACCACATCTGTCCCCCTAGAGATGGGACGTGTTTTGTTTTTTTTTTTTAATAATTTTATTTATTTATTTTTCCCCCAAAGCCCCAGTAGATAGTTGTATGTCATAGCTGCACATCCTTCTAGTTGCTGTATGTGAGACGTAGCCTCAGCATGGCCGGAGAAGCGGTGCGTGGGCGTGCGCCCGGGATCCAAACCCGGGCCGCCAGTAGCAGAGCATGCGCACTTAACCGCTAAGCCACAGGGCCGGCCCGGGACGTGTTTTTAAGTACAAACACATTGACATGAAGACAGGTGAACACCTTCACACTTGTTCATAGTATCTGATGGCTAATCTTCTGTTTCATTCACCAACGAAATGTCAAGCTCTGCTTGGGTGGGCTGAGAGGGGTTTGGAGCATATGGTAGACAGTGTCCCATTGTCACCCTGGGAACCGGCCCCCCCCCCCAGGTGCACATCGCAGTGGAACCCGACAGGGGCTCCTGTTTGGAAGCAAGTCCCTCTTGTCCGCCTGTTCCTGCCCTGCACAGGGACGGCTGGGGCTGGTTTTGGGCCCTCGCAACAGTAGTACCCCAATGAAAGCAGAGACTCCCCCTGGTGGCTCCTGGCCCCGTGTTGGCTGGAAGGAGGCAGGCGGAGAGGGTTAGTGAGAGCGTGTAGCCTAGTGGTGCTGCTCTGGGACTGGCCGCTGCCGTGCACCACACCCTCCGTGCCAGCTTCTGCCATTGCAGAAGGGCTCATGAGGAATCAGTGAGTCCACATGTGATGCACCTTAGAACGGTCAGCATGTCTGACAGAGTGTGCTTCCGTCGTTACAAACAGCTCCTTCTACTCCTGCCACTACTGAAGAGTTAGGACCGGCTTTTTAGGAAATGGCAAAATGAGTCTACAGTAGTGCCCCCTTATCTGCGGGGGGTACATTCCAAGACCCCCGGTGATGCCTAAAACCACAGATAGTACCGAACCCTGCGTACGCTATATCTTTTTGTGTACATACATACTATGATAAAGTTTAATTTATAAGTTAGGCACAGTAAGAGGTTAACAACAGTAACTGATAATAAAATAGAACAATTGTAACAATATACTGTGATAAAAGTTATATGAATGTGGTCTCCCTGTCTCTCAAACTATCTTATTGTACTGTACTCACTTTTCTTCTTGTGATGTCATCTTGTGATGACATGAGATGATACAATGCCCACGTGATGAGATGAAGTGAGGGGAATGACACAGGCATCGTGATGTAGCGTCAGGCTACTACTGACCTTCTGACACTATGTCAGAAGGAGGATCATCGGGCCATGATGTAGTCTATGGTTGGATGTCAGAAGTGGACTGTGTCAGTGGTTGGGGACCCAACAAAGAGCTGATTCACGTCCTGGAGGGGACTCAACAGGATGGAGCAGGATGGCGTGAGATTTCATCACATTATTTAGAACAGCAAACAATTTAAAACTTATGAATTGTTTATTTCTGGAATTTCCCATTTAATATTTTCGGACGATGGTTGACAGCAGGTAACTGAAATTGCAGAATGCAAAACCATAGATAAGGGAAGACTACTATAGATAGTTATAAAACACCTTTAGAAAAATTATCTGGATCACCAAGAAGGCTGGCCAGAGAAAAAGTGGATTCATCCAGGGGTCTCCAGTTCTGACTTGCTCAGCCAGCAGGTGACTTTACAGGAAAATGGTAAACGTGGGAGGTGTTGGAGTTTTTTTCTGTGTTTTTTGTTATCTGAAGTCCTTCTCCCCTCACTTATGTTTCTGATTACCAGGCAGTTATATAATCTTTGCCAGATGTTTCCTGAATCTGCAAGTGACTCCGTAAGATTTCTCCTCCGAGATGCTATGCATGAGATGGAGGGAATGATTGAGACGAAAGGCCGGGCCACGTTTCCGGGGTTAGATGTGGTAAGCAGGGGCTTGTCTTAATCCAGTCATACAGCCACCAGAAGGGCCGACTACTGAGTATAATGCACACAGCTTGGAGAGACTGGCCGTGCCCTATGGCTTCCAGATTGATCTGGAGAGTGATCCAGAGTGATCTGGACTGGAACAAGACCTGGAAGGATTGTTTACCCATTAACAGTTAACTAAAATGTGTTTAATAACAGAAGTAGTTCCGGTTTCCTTCCACATGAATGGGGCTGTGTTTAGTCTTAATGGCACAGAGGTTTTAAGGCAAACAGAACGAGTGTATTTTCCTAACGACCCAGGCCTTAGGAAAATGGGGCTGGTCTTGCCCGGTCTCAATATCTGTTCACTCACTAAGAGATGTGTGAATTGCTCTGAGTTGTGTTAACAGTTTTATAACAGTCGTGTGCTGTATTGTCATCTCTAGTAGCTTTGAAGAAATACTTGCTCAGGCCGTTGCATTTTCTAGTGAATTAACAATGACTAACAGAAACTTAAAAATACAGGATTTATGTTTATGGTTTTAATAGATTCCCCGAAATAGGATGTGAGCCAGTGTCCATGAACTGATGCTGGTGATGTTAGTTCTTTTGTGTGCCCCAACCCAACATCCTGATCAGACATTTCCCTGTTTAACCAGTGACTGGTGGGCACCTAGAGCCATGGGCCAGGGAGCTTCCATCTCTGCCTTCTTGGAGCTTGTTTCTGCTGAGGAGTATTAGTGGGGAGGCCATGCAGCCGGGGGCACAGGCAGGCTGCCCAGGCCTCAGTCTCAGTTCCGTGGTCTGAGCCGCGTGGTCCTGGCCTGTCTCCTCGTCTGTAAGTGGGGATGATGGTTAGTGATGCCTGACCTGCAGGCCTGACGTGAAGGTTCATGAGTTAATATGCATCACCTGGTCGAGTCACTGCCTGGTTGTAGCTGTCCGTAAACGGTGGCTGTCACCACCACCACCATCCCTTAGCTCGCACTCATGGTCTGTTGCTGCAAAGTAAGACGCAGTGAGGCTGGGGCTGCCTGGGAGCTGGTGGGCTCTCCTTTCACCTCGACTTCCTTGTCTTCCTTGGAGTCCCAAATTGGGTGGGGTCGACGGATCTTGTGGAAGGCCCTCTTGGTAGTTCTGTAGTTGATACCAGAGCCCCTTCAAGGAGCAGAAGGGAGAAAATGGGGTCCCCTGGGGTGTGCCTGACATCTCAATTCACATGGATCAAAGTGATCTAGTTCTGGGTGCCTTGAAGGATTTCTTGGTGCCTCTGGGCAAGCTAGAGGGTTCTGAAGATCCTGCAGAGCCAGGGTGCGAGGACACCTTCCTGCTCGAGTCTGTCATCCAGCCTTTTTTGTGCCTCGTGTCAGGGTGGCCTGTGGGCTGTGCCTGACTCATGGTAGTCCCCTAAAAGTACAGTGGCCTTCCGTATGCACGGTTCTGCATCAGAGATTCAACCAACTGAGGAGTGAAAGGCCTATGATGGTTGTTCCTGTACTGAACATGTACATACAGACTTCTTTTTCCCTGTCATTGTTCCTAAACAATACAGTATAACAAATATTTACATAGCGTTTCTATTGTAAGTAATCTAGAGATGATTTAAAGTACGTGGGAGGGTGTGTGAGATTATATATGCAAATACTGTGCCGTTTTCTATAAGGAACTTGAGGGTCGTGGATTTTGGTGTCTGCAGAGGGCCTGGAACCAGTCCCCTGCGCACACCATGGGACGACCATACAAGCTTGCCATCGTAGTCCCCTAAGACAGAACAGCCACATTTATGTTTTTAGATGTCATCTTGGGAGAATGGGTTTTCCCTCTTGCCACGAGAGAGGCTGTCCCAGAGACTTCTCTCCATCTCTGATAAGAGGGGCCCCTCTCCGCAGCTATACCAAGATACTCCTGAGCTCCTGGCTTTTGAAACCAGCTTCAGCTGGGGAAAGGGCTCGTCTGACAGGCTGCTGCTAAGGTGTCTCTCGAATGACAGCTGACTAACAGCACCAGAAACTTCTGTCTTATCATTAGTTCTTATGAAAACGTCAACTCTTTGTTTTGCTGAGGCAGTTTGTAAGATGTTTCCGGGTAAATATTTTCTGAAAGCGCTTGGTAAAAAAAGAAAGTAACATGTTTTGAATACTCACAGAGGCAGTACAGGAGACTTAATCTGATCCTCACGACGACCCTACGAGGATTAAGTATGGTGTACTCATAATGCAGTGAGGACATTGGCTCGAGTAACCTGCCCTGATCACTGGGCCGGCGGGAAGCAGTGGTAGCATTTGATTTCCGAGTGGGCTCTGGGCCACTCTGCTGTACTGCACATGAGTTTCTGACATTTCCTTTGGTCCAGAAAGTTGCTGCCTCTGTACCCAACTCAGGTGATGGAGCCCTGGTTCCAGCTTCTAGTGCAGAAAAAAGCATATGGTTTATTATACAGGAAGATAAATTTTCTAACCTAAGATGCTAGAAGCTACCTCCTGCCAATACGAAAGTGGGATTCTTCTGGTGACAGCTGTTGTGGCCACTCCAAGAGCAGCCTTGCCTCATCTCCGTAATGTCGGGACGAGGTGCAGAGACTGGGGCGTGGCAGACGGGGAAACTCAAAATGTTTGCCATTCTTCCCAGCATGCTTTGTGAAGTTGAAATAGAAAGGAGAGGTTTTCTCCCCTCTGAGCTTGTGGCTCAGAGCGGGACTAATGCGTTCGGACCCGAGAACCCTGGGCTGCTTTCTCCTGAGCTGAGGCAGGAGGGGCAGTGAGTGCCCAGTTTGCAGAGGACCTCTGCCCTGGCCTTGTGAGCTTGAAGCCCCAGGATGGCCGGCTGGGGACGGGTCGCAAACCCTACCAGGCTCACAGGGTGGTGCAGGGTCATCCTGTTTCCACTTCCCAATCCGCCAGAGAACTGTCGCACGTTCCAGAATATCCCGGCCTTTCGTGGTGTGTGTGAGGGAATGGGCATGCTTGAGTGTATACAGGGAGGCGGTGAGGGGAGGGCTGCCCTGGCCATGAGACAACACGACATCTGCAGATCCTTCCCTGCCTGTCACCAGCAGGTTCAAAACCTGTTTTGCTCTTGGGCCCTTTGTAAAGCAGTATTTTAAACTTCAATTTACTGTCTTTAATCTCTGTGGTAACACTTTCTTTCCAGCTCATTTATTTGAAAATTGCTGGGATGTTGTTTCCAACTTCTGACTTCTGGCACCCCGTTGTGACCCCAGCACTGGTGTGCATGAGCCAGCTGCTCACTAAGGTATGTCCTCGCTTCCCCAGTGGGTCAGGCCCGCTCCCGCAGAGCCAGCATCTCCTCGGGGCTTTGTTGAGCAGGCGCGTGGCTGAGTAATGGTCACGAAGACTGACTGTTGGCGGTCAGGCATGAGAAAAGCTCATCCAAAGGGACCTGTGAAGACGAGTCGGGAGCTCTGAGATCAGAAAGGGCCCCAGCTCCCCTCCCAGAGCTCCCGGCGTCAGCAGCCCCAGACAAGGTTACAGAGCGTGTGACCCCAGAAAATAGCCTTTCAAGTTGGTGAAGGCATCAGGTCTGATATGGGGTTCTGATCCTCTTTTGGCTTAAAAACTCTAAATGGCTCCTCTCTTCTTGATCAGGCCTGTGATGGGGCACCTACTACAGTTGTTGTTCTCCTCCGAAAGGTGGAGCCTGGTGAGCAACAAAGCTCTTGACCGGATTGAATCTCACTTGACTCTGCTCTGCTGTGAGGGGCAGTGGGTCCCTCCATGCAGGTGAAGTTTGGGGCACACGGCTCACCTGGGAAGCCAGGTTGTCTGCCCAGGGCAGTGTTCCAGAACGTTGTTGCTGACCAGTAACGGTGCCCCGTGTTCCTTTGCCAGTGCCCGGTCCTGTGTCTCCAAGACGTGGTGAAGGGTCTGTTCGTGTGCTGTGTGTTCCTGGACTACGTGTCTCTATCTCAGAGGTTCATACCTGAGCTTATTAATTTTCTTCTTGGGATTCTTTACATAGCAACTCCAAACAGGCAAAGCCAAGGTGAGTTGATGTGACGGAGCTTTTTCAAATATATTGTACTTTGGAATATTTTTTCAAGATTTTTAAAAGTAATTCATACTCATCATAGAAAGTTTGGAATATGGAAAAGTAGAAAGAAGACAAAAACATCTGAAGTCCTACACCCAGAGTAGCATCCTTTTTTCCTATCTATGGATGTGTGGACACACCCACATTTTGAAAAAAATCAGGATCCTACTTTATCTGTCCAACACGGTAGCCAGTATCCACACGTGGCCAATCTGAACTGAGTGAGATGTGCCCCAAGTGTAAAGTGTACCCCAGACAGCCAAGACTTACTACCAAAAATATATGAAATATCTCAGTTTTCTATATTGATCATGTGTCAAAATAATATTTTTATATTTGGGGTTAAATAAAATACATCGTTAAGATTTATCTTTTTGTTTTTACTTTTTTTATGTGGCAACAAGGACGTTTGAACTCACTCACGGCTCACGTTGTATTTCTAGTGGGCAGCACTGCTCTGTATAGTTTCTACAGTGTTCCGAGTTTTGGAAGGAAAGATAGTCAAAAGCAGTAGTCCAGTGAGGAAGAGTTTAGCATTTGTTGATCTTCTGAGTTGTCCTCACCTCAGCTCCCCTCCGTTCCTCCGAGCAACTCTCCGTGGTGCTGGCCACTATCCTTCCAGGTGCTTCCTCGCACCTGCTCCTGCCCTCTGGAGATTGTACCGCTTGGCCTTTGCCCCGGGCTCTTTCTTGTGTGGGATCACTTTGCCAGCCTGATCGTAGGTCGTATCTCAAGGATAGGATCTCCTTTTGCCAGCACACCTGTGGTGCTGGGCCCCTCAGAGGTGCCCGTTGGGACAGTTTTGTTTCAGACCTTGTGGAGTCTGCCTTGGGCTGTGTGGCAGTCCCTCCAGTTGAGTTTGCTAAAGGTGTCGCCTGTCCTTTTGCTTCCCCTCATAATGAAACTTTCCTGCCTGTAGCTCCTGCTCCCTGGTTGCACTGACGCCCGTGCTGCATGCCCCTGTGTGCCGGGCATGGTGGTGGACACTGGAGAGGCACAGTCCGGCCCAGGGGACCCCATCAGAAGATGATTGTGGTTCAGGGCGAAGGGCTGCAGTGTGCACTGGACACGGGTCAGGGGAGAGGTGGGCTGGCTGTAGGCTCGCTTGCCCCTCTCCCTTTGCTCGGCCACTGCCTGCTTGCCTGTGCCTGGGCTACACCAGGCTCTCTGTGCCCTCGCCCAGCAGGCTGTCCCTCTGCCTCCATCTCTCTTCTGGGTGACAACTGGGTTAACCCCTGCACAGCCCCCGGGTCTTCACTGGCATTCACCTCTGGGACAGGCCTTCTTTGACCTGGTTAATTCCAGGACCTGCCTCGCCTACCCAGCACTCCTGACTGACCCTTCACCCTCCTCTGCTTTTCTTTTGTCCATCCAGCGTTTCTTTCTGATACTCCATCTAGTTTATTATGCCTTCGGGTGTGGTTTACTGCCTGTCTCCCCACGAGGGCAGGGACCTGGTCTGTATTTGGACATGGCCAAGCACCCCTGCCAAAGCTATCACCCTGTGTCTGGTGGTAAAAACCAGTGCATGTTTGTTAAAAGTGAACTTTCTAAAGGCTTTGCCCTATAGAGCCTGCCCTGGGAGCCCAGTAATCTCAGAGGCCATCTCTGTCCCTGTCCCACTTGGAATTAGGTTACACTCTGGTGCACCCTTTCAGAGCCTTTGGGAAGAACTCGGAGTTGCTCTTGGTTTCTGATGAAGAGGACACAGCCACGTGGCAGAGGAAAAGCCTGTCCCTTCATTGGGCGAGTGGACTGAGAGCCCAGACCAAGGCAGAGGCCAACCACACCAGGTATGTGCAGGGCCGGGACTCCTGGGAGGTGGTGCCTGTGCTCGTGCTGTGGCGCCCCCAGGCCCCTGGGTGCCAGGCCTGGAGCCAGACACCACCCAGGACCCAGGACCCGGCACCTTGATGATGCACCAGTGTTCTCTCTGTTTGCAGGTGATATGATCTTATACGTAGAAAACCCTAAAGATACCACAAAAAAGCTATCAGATATAATAAATGAATTCAGCACAGTAGCAGGATACAAAGTCAACACACAGAAATCAGTTGCATTTCTATACACAATGAAACAGTCCAAAAAGGAAATTACAAAAACAATTCCAGGGCCGGCCCCGTGGCTTAGCATTAAGTGCTCGCACTCCGCTGCTGGCCGCCCGGGTTTGGATCCCGGGCGCGCACCAACACACTGCTTCTCTGGCCATGCTGAGGCTGCGTCCCACATACAGCAACTAGAAGGATGTGCAGCTATGACGTACAACTATCTACTGGGGCTTTGGGGGAAAATAAATAAATAAATAAAATCTTTAAAAAAAACAAAAACAATTACAATTACAATGCTGTGAAAAAGAATAAAATACTTAGGAATTAACCAGGGAGGTGAAAGACTTGTACACTGAAAACCACGAAACATTGCTGAAAGAAATGAAAGAAGACATAAATAAATGGAAACACGTCCTCTGTTCGTGGATTGGAAGACTTAATTGCCTCCAGGGATTAGGTTTCAGCATATGAATTTTGTAGGGTCACCAAGCATGTAGTCCATAGGAGGAGGAGGAGAATGGGGAGGGCTGGGGCTTTTATTGTAAACCCTCCTATTCTCTGATATTTTTTTTTCCCTCCCCAAAGCCCCAGTACGTAGTTGTATATTCTAGTTGTAGGTCCTTGTAGTTCTTCTTTGTGAGCCACCACCACAGCGTGGCTACTGACAGCAGTGTGTGGTACCAAACCCAGGCCACCAAAGCGGAGCACGCGGAACTTTAACCACTAGGCCATCAGAGCTGTCTGTCTGATTTTTTAAATTGTGGGTTATTTGAATTTTTCTTTTTTTGGGGAGGTGAGGAAGATTAGCCCTGAGCTAACATCTGTTGCCAGTCTTCCTCGTTTTGCTGAGGACGATTGGCCCTGGGCTAACACCCGTGCCCATCTTCCACTACTTTGTATGTGGGACGCCTGCCACAGCATGGCTTGATAAGCAATACGTGGGTCCGCGCCTGGGATCCGAACCTGCACACCCTGGGCCGCCAAAGCGGAGCACACAAACTTAACCACTACACCACCAGGCTGACCCTTGAATTTTTTTTAGTGTGTTAAAATACATAGGAAGTTTACCATCTTAACCATTCTTACATGTATAGCTCATTGGTATTGTTACATTCACGTTGTGTAGCCATCACCACCATCCATCCCCATAACTCTGCATCTTGTAAAATTGAGACTCTGTCCCCATTAAACAACAGTTCCCCATCTTCCCCTCCCCCAGCCACGGGCACCCACCATTCCACTGTCTGTCTCTGTGGATTTGACTACTCTAGGGACCTCATATAAGTGGAATCATGCAGTATTTGTCTTTTTGTGACTGGCTTATCTACTGAGCATAATGTCCTCAAGGTTCATCCATGTTATGGCTGTGTCAGAATTTCCTTCCTTTTTCTTCCATTGTATGTATATGTCACATTTTGGTAATCCATTCGTCCATCAATGAACACTTGGGTTGCTTCCACAGTTCAGCTATTATGAATAACACTGCTGCTGTGAACATGGGTGTACAAATGTCTCTTCGAGACCCTGCTTTCACTTCTTTTGGATATTTACCCAGAAGTGGAATTGCTGGATCATATGGTAATTCTATTTTTAATTTTTTGAGGAACCTCCATACTTTTTTCCACAGAGGCTGCACCATTTTACACTCCCAGCAGCAGTGCACAGGGTTCCACTTTCTTCACAGCCTCGCCAGCACTTGTTATTTCCTGTTTTGTGGATAGCAGCCATGCTCATGGATGTGAGGTGATCTCATTGTAGTTTTGATTTGCATTTCCCTAATGATTGATGATATTGAGCATCCTTTCATGTGCTTATTGGCCATTTGTATATCTTGTTTGGAGAGGTGTTTATTCAAGTCCTGATGGCCATTTTTTTCCATGAAAAAAATACAACTTTCCCAGAATGTGTGTATTATTTTCAATGTATATCTGCTTGATTTTGCAAATAGTAGTTTAAAAACTAAAATGGAGCCTCGAGTTGTTATTGCATTTCCCACACATTCCGTCCTGTTCAGGGAAACATGGTGATGTTTCCTTTAACACCTAATACCGTGAGCAGACAGCTGCTGCCAACTCTGCCCAGGGGCAGATATTTAACCTCAATCTACTGAGGGCCATGGTGGGTTTTTCAGAGTTGTGTGTGGGGGTTTTAATTTTTGTCAAGATTATTGACTTTGTTGGTAACTGAAATAGAACGAGCTGCTCCCCTTCCCTGCCTCTGCCCTGAAGCTGGGTGTCGCCCCCTTGCAGACTGTGCTGCCTGGCCGTGTGTCTGGCTCTGGTGAAGCGCTGTGTGCTCATGTATGGCGGCCTGCCGTCCTTCCACGACATCATGAGCCCCCTCAGAGCCCTCCTGACGGAGCACCTGGCTGACCGCAGTCACCCCCGAGAGCTCCAGGTGAGGCTTCCTGGCCACCAGGGTCCTCTGCCCTGGCTGGGCCATTTCTCTGAGCAGGGGGCAAGTTAGCAGGCATTTCTGTCATTGGGGTTGCAGCCCTAGAAATCAAGGACACCATCTTTGAAAATTATAAAGACAAATGGGAAACAAAATTATAGTGAGAAAACTAACAAGAAGTAACTATACTGCTGGACTGAGTCTGGGTGCAGAATTTTATCTGAGAACTGTGTTACATTGTCACCTGCCCCCGCCAGCCTCCCCACTGCCCACCAGGACCAGGAGAGTGGTTCTGGGCTCCACCTTCCTCCCAGGCCACACAGGTTTTCTGAGGATGGTCCCACTGTCCTGTACAAGGCGACAAGAAGCCATGAAGGACGCCCTCAGTTTGACCTGGGAACTCCCGCATGTGCGTCTAAATGAGCGTCTTTGAGGCTGTCCAGTCCCTCAGCAGACCTTCGAGTCCTGCCTGCGTTTCCTTCCGACTCCTACTTCCCGCCCAGGGCCCGCCCCTGTCTTCTCTCACGTGGTCTCTGGTCTCCTGACCCTGGAGTCATTCCACACCAGCCCCGGCATCCCGTTGGAGGGAAAGTTGTCCCTCCGGTAGCGTCTGGTCCCATCAGAACAGAAGGCAAAGTCAGGACTGGGGTGGACAAGGCCAGGGAGACCTGGCCCTCCCCCTTCACATGCTCTGACCTCCTCATTTGGGGTTGTTGCACTTGCCCTTTTCTCTGCCTGGAATAGTCTTGGAGCCATATGGCTCGTCCCCTTGCTTCATTCAGGAAGCAAGGTCACCTGGGAGGAAGTGGCACCCACTGCTTGGCACTTCCCATGCCTCTTCTCTGTGGCATGACCATTGTCTGGTCTCTGCCCCAGTAGATCATGGGCCCTGTGAGGACAGCAACTCTGTCCTCCCTGGAAGTGTCCCCAGAGCCAGGGCAGACCACAGCTGTCCACACTGAGGCCTGTCATCTTGTGGAAGGTTGATGAGGCTGAGGTGTCCACACCTGCCTCTACCCTACATCCACTTACTGTAGAGGTGGCTGTGGCTTGTCTTTTAAAGGACAGAGTGGCTGTCTGTCTTGTGGGATTTGGGCTGGCCAAGGGGCCGCGATGGGATTCACAGACCCAAGGT
The DNA here is from genome assembly GCF_020826845.1 of Diceros bicornis minor. Lineage (NCBI taxonomy): Eukaryota > Metazoa > Chordata > Mammalia > Perissodactyla > Rhinocerotidae > Diceros > Diceros bicornis. Next base: position 2,260,841 of record NC_080747.1, on the reverse strand, counting down.
GAACTGAGCTGGTCATGCCATGTGTGCAGTCCCCGTGGACTCTGGGCATTTGGCCCTTGGAGTTAAACGTCTGGACAGGGGCCAAGGGGTGGCTGTGCCCGTGGTGCAGGAAGCCTGAGTTCCAGGGCACACCTATGTGAGAGGAGAGGAATGGAACCAACATCAGTGGGCTGGCTTCTAGAAAGTTCCTCAGAAGCCCCAGCCGACTCTTGGAAGCCAGGGCCGTGATGAAAGTGCCTTAACCGTCTGGTTCTCTTAGAATGAAAGTAAGGTCAAATCACAAAGACTGGCAGAAACTCGGTCCTGCTCGGTGCCTCATCCTGTGGCCCCCACTGGCTACCCCTTCCCCCGACTCCCCAGGGCACAAGGGATGGCTCTCCCACACATGTCCACAGGAGGTGGATCCCTAGTGTCCAAGCACAAGTTTCTCTGGAAAGCAGATGCCATTATGTTTGCCAGATGCTAGAAGAACAGACTGTCCTTCCTTCTCAGATCAGTCTCGGTGAGTCTCTAGTCCTGCCAAGCCAGCAGCGTGAGGAAGGATGTGAGCTGTCTCGTGCGTTAGCAAGAAGATGGAAGCTTCCCTTACAGCTGGGCCATGTCTTTGAGCACAGCTTCTTTGCACCCACACCCCTGTATTTAGCAGATGAGATGCTGGGCCCAGAGAGAGCAGTGACAGCAGGAGGGTCTGAAGGAGGCAAGATCTCGCTGTAGTGAGGCCGCGGCGCTCTCTGTCCCCCTCCTCTCGGAGGCCACAGAGCCTGTTGGAGGAGCTTGTGAGGCCACATGGTGGGCGGCCCGTCACGGTGTCAGCTGTGTTCTCGTGTTTCAGGAGCTGTGTCAAAGCATACTGACAGAAATGGAAAACCAGAAGAAGCACTGTCGGCCACTGATCTGTGAAAAGAGCAAGCCAGTGCCACTGAAACTGTTTACCCCCCGGCTGGTCAAAGTGTGAGTCCAGCAGCCCCCCGCCACTCCCCCAGCTCTGGGAGGGGCCCAGGGAGGTCAGGGCTGTGGGCTCAGCCTGGGGTGATGAGGGGGAGGCCAGTCTTGAGACGAGGCCTCGAGGAGAAGCCACACCTGGAGCAGACGGCTCTGGTTGAGAGATGGGGCACACTAGACTCTTGCCTCCTCAACGCTGGCTTTCCTTTTTTAGCCTCGAGTTTGGAAGAAAACAGGGAAGCAGTAAGGAGGAACAGGAAAGGAAAAGACTGATCCACAAACACAAGCGTGAATTTAAAGGAGCCGTCCGGGAAATCCGCAAGGACAACCAGTTCCTGGCTCGGATGCAGCTCTCGGAGATCATGGAACGGTGAGGGAGCCTGTGGGGTGCCCGGGAGACTGCAGCCTTCACGCTGCCTTCCCCAGCCGGTGGCCCTGGGCCCCACGTGGGCAGGTGCTAGGGTAAGGGCACTGGTCCCTCCTGTACCCGCATTCCTGGCACTGGCGGGCTCGGCTGGGGCCCTGGGCTGGGCAGGTTCGTCCTCCCTCTTTTCCTCCATCTGCACTGGATGTGGCAGTTGGAGGCCCCAAGTGGTTCTGAACTGCTGTTGGGTCAGTCTGAAAAAGGCAAGACGGCTTCCAAAGACTAATCCAAAAATGGGTTGTTGGTTTTTTTTGAAGGGATGCGGAAAGAAAGCGAAAAGTGAAGCAGCTTTTTAACAGTCTGGCTACCCAGGAGGGTGAATGGAAGGCTCTGAAGAGGAAAAAGTTCAAAAAATAAATAATGTTTTATACGTTAAGCAAGGAGATGTTGTATATTGAAAGTAATAAAGGGTGCTATAATGGCAGTGTGATTTTTTTTTTTCCTCTACTTCATTTCCTATGAAAACATCTCTCCTGATGAAATGCGCTTTTGTTGTTCGGAGCAATCCTCTGTGAGAGCCATCTGCTAATAAACTTTAAATGGTTCATCGAGTCCAGACAAACCTCAGTTAATCGGAAGGTTTGGGACTTTAAGGGATTCTGGCCAGTGCTGTTTTTGGTCAACCAAAGATTTTTCCCTTCGTGTATAAAATTCAAGAGTGTTAAATCACGTTACATAAATTATAGTTTCAATAACAAATGAAACAAGTTTGCCAACAGTTCAGAAATCGGAGAAGAAAGAACTCGCGCGTAATCCTGGCATCCTAACAGCCACGCCGGGCGCTGTCCTAATTCAGTCTTTACTTGATGGTTTGAGGTGCCGGCCTTGAGTTTCCTCAACGCTAGGCCGCTGTGGAAGCTGGGAGGAGATTGGGCCCCATCTGCACCGACCCAGGGGGCAGTCTTCTAAGTTTTGGGTCAGAATAAGTTGGAAGATGCAGAGGTTATGGTTAAGGTTGCAAGCTTGTAAATTAAACAACAAAGTGCTGGCTTTTCATCCTCTCCGCACTAACCATCCTTAAGGATGAATGAGGAAGGTCAGTGTGCGGTTTGCTGGACCCCAAAGGGACTGTGGGCTGCGGGCAGTGAAAGAGCCCTTCTGCCTGCCCTTGTGGCCCGCCTTGAACTGCATAGACTGGCCCAGGACTATGGCCTTGTACAGAGCCATCCACTGAATGCTGCTGCTGCCTCCCTGAGGGATTGCTGAGATGGGAAGGTCCCTGTCCCCATGCCCCACCCCAGTCTTGTAGGGTGAGGCAGTGGGGTTTTCACTCCCGAGGTGACTGCAGGGCTCAGCACTGAGGCCTTGCCTTCCAGAGCCGGCAGCCTAGGGTGGAGGCCAGTGTCACAGCATGTGGTCACACTGACCAGCCCTGCAAGACGGCCCTAGAGCATGCATTGAGAAGCCCATCCCTGAGGTCACACAGCCACAGCAGTGACCATGGCGAGATTGAGAATTAGCCAGACTGGTTGTGGGTGAGGTAAGGAAGAAGGTGACCCGTACCCCATTTCTGGCTCCTCAAACAGGTTGGTGGGGAGAAGTAAGGAGTTTGACTTTGGACATGTTGGAGCTCAGATTGCTGACAGGGCCAGAGCACCCCCTGGTGGCACGTTGAGCCCAAGCCAAGATTGCCAAGAGCAGCCTTGGGTTTTCCAAATGGGAGGAATGAAGCAGCCACGATGAACCAGACATTCGCATCTTCACCAGCCTCCCCTAAGACTGTTCATAGACAGAATTTTGCCAGGTGCATGGCCCCGTAAATCTAGACGGCCTTGGTGGTTGTCACATCCACAAGCCAGTTTGGCTTCACCTTGTTGCTGTGTAGGCCTGGCCTGCTGTTAACGTCATACAGCTTCAAGGTTTCGTCCACATGTAAACTTGGTCATGCAGCTGTTGCTACATTAATTCACCAAGCCCCTGACTCTGGACACTCACCCCACTGTTCCAGAAAAGTGGGACCAAGTCAGGTGCCAGGCTCTGCAGAGGCCTTGTTTGTCAGTTCTGTGAGGATGAAATGTGCCAGCAACAAGCTCATAAAGCCCCAGCTTTATGGATCGTGTGTCATCCGAGCATACCTCTGCCCACCATGGGCCTCTCCCCAGCCCTACTCCAGACATAAATCTTAGAAATGTCAGTATTGATGTAGATGGCCCATTGCAGCCCTGCCTCCTGCTCCTTGTAAAGGGGAGAATAGAGAATGGGTCATGGAAGAAGATGGCTATGAAACCCAGCTCTGACCACCTGGCCAGGTGCAGAAACAAGGACCATTGCATTTCGATATGAATACGTTTGCATATATATCATCCAACTCTTTTTCTTCCCCTCTTCACTCCACTACCATCTAAGGTAAGAAGTGGTAACGCAGTTAACTTATATCTCAAGTATGTAAGTTACAGACCACTAAAGGGGGAACTGGCTCAGCAGGAAGAAAAGGAACATCACTCAAAGGTGGATAAAGGGACAGCGTGTCCTCTTTGGGGAAAGCACTATGCATTTTCTTTTTGGTTGTAGGTGGAATATTTGCTTATGTTAGACATAAGTGTGACTGCTTTTATCTTTATTTGGGAATCGCTTGAATTGTAGAAGATGGAAGGGAAGCCTGAGGTGTGCAGGCCAGGCGCTGACGTCCCGAGCTCCTCCAGCTGCTCTGGGGGCTCCTCCTCCAGCCCTGGGCTCGCTGTGAGTGGGCGTGCGCCGCACTGGAAGCGCCAGCTTCTCCTTCAGGCGGTCCCGGGCCACCAGGCCGGTCACAGGAGGCAGAGCGGCTTTCAGTGGTCTCTGCTCTCCTGACTTCACATCCCTTTCCTCCTCGCTCACCTGCCCTGAGATTTCAGACTCAGCACTACACGCATTCCAAACAGTCCAACTGAGACAGTGTGTGCGGTCAAACCCATGGGGCCCATCACAGCAGTAGTGCTGCCAGGCCCAGGCCTGGGGCTGCTGGTATATTTGTGGGTCACAGTCTGTCTCCGAGGCACCCAAGCTGGCAGGACTGGAGGGTGTGAGGAAGGTCCAGTGAGGGCTGGACCCCACGAAACTGCCCTCCAGGGTGGAGGACCCAAAGCTCCAGGGTCCTTAGAGCCATCCCCGTCGGGTAGAGGTTGAGGGGGCAAATGGGACTGTGGCCTGTCAGGCACGTTCGGCTCTGAAGCCGCCCCCGCCAGGACCAGGGCTCAGCAACTGCAGGATGGATGGCAGGAGACGCCCCAGCGCCCGACTGTGGGCCTGGGCAAGGGGACCTGGGGCGCGACCATGCGTCGGGCCTGCAGGAAGACGCCCCAAGACCCGCCAGGAGGCTGCTGCTGGACCCCGTCCCGGGCCAGACCTGGAGCCTCGCGGCCTGGGGGTCGGGGCTCGCAGCGCAGCTGGATCCGCCCAGACTCGGCAGGGGCGCCACCGCCCCGCAGAGCGTCGCCCCGCCCCGCCCCGCAAGAGCCGGGGACGCGGGAAAAGAGCGCGCAGAGCGCGGGGCATAAAGTAGCGACAAGGTCCTCAGCCGACTGTCGGCTCTCGGAATTACGCCGGCCGGAAGAGGAAGCACTGGTCACTTCCGGGGCGGGACGGGGCGAGGGCGGGGCCGGGCGTGACAGACACACCCGCCCCGCCCCGCCCCGGCAGCCGGCCCAGCGGTACTTCCCGCGTCCGTCGGTCCGTCCGTCCGTCCGTCCGTTCGTCTGTTCGTCCCGAGCACGCGGCAGCGGCAGGTGCGGGGCGGGGCGGGGCGGGGGGGCTCCCGCATCCAGCGCGCGCCCCACGTTCCTGGCCCGGAGGCGAGCCCGGCGCGGGCGGGGGTCGTGTTCTCCGGGGCGCAGGGAAGCCTCCTGCACCCGCCCGGGGCCGCCCAGGTCCCGCCCTCCACCCGGGCCTCAGTTTCCCCGTCCGCTCCGCACGAGGACGTGGGCAGCTGGCGTGGGGTGGGCTGCGATGCCCCCACACCGGCCCCTTGGGACAGTTGGCCTGGGTGGCTGCGGTTTCTTTGCGCAATCCCCGCAGCGTGAGTTTCCTGCTGCCCGGGGTCGAGGGAAGGGCGCACAAAGGGACCCCTGGATTGGGTAATGGGCGCCCCCCAGCAGGGCGGGGCAGGCACTCCCTTTAGGGTGCTCGCTGGCTATTAGCGGGTTGGGGCATGGCGGGAACTGGGGGACTCGGTTTCCTCTGTGGTTGGGTAGGCGTCTGGGGCTGGGGTACCCAGAGGTGCCCTCGTGCAGACCTGCCACCTCTCGGCCAAGCCAGATCAGAGCCGCCCCACCATGGGCTGGGGAGCCGGCGGGAGCTGCACCCCGCGCCCACCCATCCACCAGCAGCCGGCGCCAGAGCCCCGCGTGATCACTGTGGTCTTCCTTGGCCTCCTGCTGGACCTCCTGGCCTTCACTCTGCTGCTGCCCCTGCTGCCCGGGCTGCTGGAGAGCCACAGCCGTGCCCACGTGAGCCCTTGCCCATGTCCTGATGACCCCTGACCCCCACGATGGTTGTCCACTGCCCCAATTCCATCAGGGACTCCCTCAGCCTTTGTTATGCTTCCTTGTTCCCCAGGACCCCCTCTATGGCTCGTGGCAGCAAGGGGTGGACTGGTTTGCCGCAGCCATTGGGATGCCAGCAGAGAAGAGGTACAACAGCGTCCTGGTCGGAGGTATGGCCTTGAGCCCCACGCTGGGGGCATACTAACGTCCTATCTTCCTGACCCCTTCCTTCCTCACTCCCTGGGCTCCTGCCAAACCCAGGTCCTTGTCCATGCCTTCTCGCTCCTGGGCACTGTCTGCCCCCTCTCCCAGTGGAGTGTCCACTCTCCGTCAGGTCCATGGCCTGGGAGTGCAGGGCCCGGCGTGATCAAACCCGTGGGGACAGGGACTGGGGCGTGGTAACCATGACCTCTGTCTCTTTCAGGTCTGATTGGCTCGGCCTTCTCCTTCCTGCAGTTCATCTCGGCACCACTTACGGGAGCAGTCTCTGACTGCCTGGGGAGGCGCCCAGTGATGCTGCTGTCCCTGGTATGGGTGCCCATGGGGTGGGAACATACAGCCTGCTCCCACCCACCTGGCAGCCCTCTGGGGAGACAGGGGACGGCTGTGGGCCCTCCATGGCACCTCATGGGCCGTCACTGCCCCCTAGGGGTGGTGTGTGAGGGGGCGGTGACTCCTGTTGCTAAGCCAGGCTGTCCCAGAGCTGCTCCTGCCACCTATGGGGACACTGGGAACACAAGTGGTCCTTAGATGTTCCAGAACAGGGCAGGGTCCCAAGGGTGGTCCTGGGCCCCTTCTGGCCTCAAGTGACCACGCCTGCCCCTTGGCCCCTGCCCTGAGGCAGGCAGGTCTGGCTGCCTCGTATGCTGTGTGGGCTGCCTCAAATAGCTTCGCAGCCTTCCTGGCCTCCAGAGTGATTGGGGGCATCAGCAAGGGGAATGTCAGCCTCTCCACTGCCATCGTTGCCGACCTGGGTTCACCTGCCGCCCGCAGCCGAGGCATGGTGAGTGCACATGCTGGGGGATGAGGGGTCGGGGGCTCCTGGGCCTAGGTCTCCCTGCACGGCTCAGGTGGCCTTCTCCCCAGGCAGTCATCGGGGTGGCCTTCTCGCTGGGCTTCACACTGGGCCCCATGCTTGGCGCCGCCCTGCCCGTGGAGATGGCACCCTGGCTCGCCCTGCTCTTCGCAGTCTCTGACCTGCTGTTCATCTTCTGCTTCCTGCCGGAGACGCTGCCCCCGGAGAAGCGGGTATGCTGGGACCCAGAAAGAAAGTACTGACAGGTCCAGGGACTGGGGGGCTCTGTTCCATGGGCCTGTAGGGATGCCCATCATCTGTGCCAGTCCCAGATACCGGGGGAGGCCAGGCTGTCCTCTCCTGGTGTCTAGAGGCTCTTGTGAGCAAGTGCTTCTTGGGGCCCCTGCAGTCCCCAGGTCCCCTGCTTCTAAGGCCTGGCAGGCGGACTAGAGGCCAGGTCAGCTGGGGCCCTGCAGGGTTCAGGGGCTGAGCAGGTTCACGTCATGCCCGTCCCCAGGCTCCCAGGCCTGGGGTGCCCCCAGCCTCCTGGCAGGCTTTTCCAGCTCTGCCCCCACCCCAGGCGTCCTCCATTGCCCTGGGATTCCAAGCTGCTGCTGACCTGCTCAGCCCCCTGGGCCTGCTCCACTTCTCTGCTGTGGCCCGTGGCCAGGACCCGCCCGCTGCAGACAGTAAGGAGCCGCCCTCCTCACGAGGGTGGGGCTGCCGCTCCCTCTGGCTGCCTGGGGCTCCCCCAGCTGCTGTCGGGGCTGTGGGCCGTTCACAGCCCCCTCCCTGCTGCTCCCCAGGGCTTGGCAGTCTGCGCCGCTTGGGCCTGGTCTACTTCCTCTACCTCTTCCTGTTCTCTGGCCTGGAGTACACGTTGAGCTTCCTTGTGCACCAGCGCTTCCAGTTCAGCAGGTGCGAGTGCAGGGTCTCTGGAAGGACCCCACCTGGGGATGCCCTGCCATCTCCCCATCCTGACCCCCTGCTTCTGGGCTGACTCCGTGCTGACCCATCTCCCAAGGCCCAGCCAAGGAACCTGGGGCTTCCCAAGGAACCGGTGGCTCACCACGAGGATGGGTGACAAACAAGCTGTCACCCCAGACTGCCTGGCTAGGGGTCTTGGAGGAAGGGTGGTCAGCTGGCCTGCAGGGCTGGGACCGCTAACAGCTCCCCCGCCCCCGCCTCCCCCAGCCTGCAGCAGGGGAAGATGTTTTTCTTCATCGGCCTCACCATGGCCACCATCCAGGGTGCCTACGCCCGGAGAATCAGCCCTGGCAAGGAAATTGCAGCTGTGAAGCAGGTATGGGGCTCGCCCGGGGGTGTATGGGCAGGCGGTATCCTGAGCTCTGCAGGGGTGGGGAGTGCTACCCCCCACCGTGCTACCATGCTACCCGCAGGCCATTCTGCTGCTCATGCCTGCCTTCCTCCTCATCGGCTGGGGGCGCACGCTGCCTGTGCTGGGCCTGGGGCTGCTGCTCTACTCCTTCGGTGAGTGGGCCCTGCCAGGCCGGAGGGGGCATGGTCGGCGGTTGGGGGCCAGAAATCCTTCTGAGCCACGCACCCTGGCCTCTGCTCTGGGCTGACGGGTGCCTCCCTGATGTCTCCCATCAGCTGCTGCTGTCGTGGTGCCCTGCCTGTCCTCCGTGGTCGCTGGCTATGGTGAGAGGCCCTTCCCTTGACTGGGGCCACCCGGGGTGGGTGGAGGCCCGCGGGCACCTGATGGCCTCGCCCCTTCTCCCCCACAGGCTCGCCCGGGCAGAAGGGCACAGTCATGGGCACACTGCGGAGCCTGGGGGCCCTGGCCAGGGCAGTGGGGCCCATGGTGGCCACCTCAGGTGAGGGCTGTGGGATAGCACTCAGGGCATGCTGTGTACCCTGGGGTGGCCAGGCCAGGCCCGGGGGGCTGCTGGCCCATGGTGGAGGCCACACAGCCCCTCCTGGCCTCCCTCAGCTTCTTGTGTCTGCTCTTGCCTCCTTGGTTCCAGCCACTTAACCCCACAGCTCAGTCCTGCCATCCTGGGGCCAAAGGGCAGGCAAGGGCAGTGGGCGCATGTCACCACTCAGGCTCTCTCTCCACAGTGTACTGGCTGGCCGGGGCCCCGGTCTGCTTCACCGTGTGCTCAGGGCTCTTCCTGCTCCCCTTCCTCCTCCTGCGGAACCTGAGGCCTCCAGCACAGACACTCAAGGCCGAGTAGCTGAACTGGCCCCACCCCAAGCTGGGGGAGCTGAGGCAGGAAGTGGGAGGCCTGGGCCAGGACCACTCCCCACTGCCCGCGGGACCCCTGCTTTTCCCCTGGGGCCCAGCCCCAGGGGGCCCAAGGCACTCCTTTCCCCTCCCTGGTGTGGACCTGGGCAGCCCTGTGGAGTACAGTCAGTGACTCCAAAACCTTCCAGGCTTTCTGTCTGCTTGGTTTTTACTCTGCAACACAGGGCATCACCCAGGCCTCTGAATGACAAAATACAGCAGCTATTTTATACCAAGTGCCTTTCTCTAGTACACAGCTCTGCCTCAACACCCACCATCCTGGAGGACCCCCAGGCACCAGACGCAGCAGCTTGAGCTAACAGCTTCTACAGCTCCACTGATCAGAAGAGTACAGGCTCTTCCCAAGCCTCAGTTTCCCTTCTGCACAATGGTGAGGGTGGAAAGGCAGATGGAGGACTCTCCAAGACTGAGGTGTGCCCTGCACCCTGGCAGACTGGGGAGGAGGGACTCCTCTGCTGGACTGTCCCCATCACCAGTCCTGCCTCTCCTGTCTGCTCAGCTGCAGTGAGGCTGAGACTCTGGGGTCTGCTCAAACTCTGGGGACACAGGAGTGTCAGGACGGCTTTCTGGTGCTCTGTGGGCCCTGCCCAGCAGCTCCCTGCCCACCACCTTCAGTCCCAGCAGAGAAATAAGGTGGCACTGAGGCAAGCAGTTCTGGGTTAGAAGGTCCTCCTCCCCAGTCCAAAGCAACAAATGATGTCTAGTCAAGAAATAAACACTTCGCGATCTTTTTTTCAGAATGTGAGACAAACTTCTGGAAGTCCTATTTTAAAGGAACAAAGAAAAATAATTAAAATGTAAAACTCCTTCTCAGATTTAGACAAGGTAACTGCTTAAAGAATTTTATTTGTGAGTAAAACTTGTTACGGTGAAGAAAGGACATAGGACCTGTCCTCCCAAGCCTGTGTCGTATATGCCACTAAACTTCATGTTGTAATACAAACAGTTAAAATAAACTACAAAAGTGAAATTAAAGTCATTGCATATGTGGGATAACAGGAAGGGATCAAAGGAAGAGTCCACGGTTAACTGCAGTCCAGGGTGATGGAGGAGAACTTGAACACCACCATGGCAACAAAACGATACACAGAAGAAAAGCAGCTTGCTCACTGGTAAGCTTGAAGCAGCGGTCAGTGGCATGCAGCCAGCCTCCGGTCCTGCTTGGGTGTCAAGTTTGTGGGACCCGAGCCCAGGTCTGGCACCAGATCCACCAAGGGCACCCTCCCTCTTCCCCAGGGGGGCCTGTCTGGGGGCAAGCAGGCTTGCCTGCACCTAGTCAGGCGACACCAGGCAGCTCTGGAGATGGGTCACCCTCAGCGAGTCCATCTGGCCACCCATTAGTTCCCACTAAGCAGCGTCACACTCTCTTCCAGGGATCTGACTTAAGTGAGAATTCATGACAGTGTCGAACAAGGACAGCAAGTTACGGCTCCATAAAGTGACTGGTGGGAGACGTCAGGTCGGGACCACCAGGGCCAACTTCTACCTTGAGCTATCTTTTATCAAAAACAGGGTATCTTTCAGGCTGAGTTAAAGTAAGAGTAGATTAAATCCCTTCTCAGTTCCAACACGTCCCCCAAAATAGGTGAACAGCGCTCTGCTGCAGTCTGCAGCAGGCCCTAGAGAGAAAACTAAAGTAAAAAGTGGCCCCGTTCATGCTCACAGTCAAAAATGTGAATTGCAAACCTGCAAAAGAAAATTCTAGAAAGGACTCTTCCCCCTCCTGATACACCATCCTTAGGAGAATCTAGAGGCTCCAGTGAGTAAGAAACTGTGAGCCCCTGAATCTGTTTTTGGCCACGAGGTGATCAGTTAGACCATGCATAGGTTGCGTTGGGTGTACACAGGCCCATTTGCTGTTGGGGTTTCCGGCTCAGCCCAAACCCACCTCTCAAAGGCCGCCACGATGCCCTAGGCCATTGGCAGGCACCTGAGTGTTTTCACAGGACCGAGGCTTTGTGTATATGAACAAAGTGAGATCACTGAGCAGATAATGCCAGCAGGAAGCTACGAGTCCGCTTCAGTCACCTGAGACCTTGAGGTGAAGGGAAGCCTAGCAGACACAAAGAATGGGTTACTTCACAACAGGAAGGAGAGCAAGAGAGGTCAAGGCCAGAGCCAGCAGAGCCGCAGACCGTCCAGCCAGGACCATGACAACACCCCGGGGGAGAGCGTGCCACCAAGGAACAGACTGAGATGAGCCGAGGTGCTGGTTCCAGCAGGGCAGGACGCAAAGGTGGACACGGAGAGCAAGTCTCCCAGAATCTGAGGCTGAGGGCCCAACGGCAGGGCCGGGCAGAAGGGCCACTGCGTGCACACACAAGTTAGCACCGGCCTACGTGGGGGTTTGGTCACGCCGTGAGAGGAGCTCGAGCTACGTGGAGGGATGAGCTTTTTTGCATTCCATTACACAAGAAGACAGAACAAGAGACACAATCGGGGACAGGCCAGTGGCGTCAGTCTGTGCAGGACAGGCCTTCAGGAGTCGCTCCTCTTCTTGCTCTTCTTCAGGAAGGAGGGGGTGCGGAATTTCTTCTTCTTTTTGGATGGGGACTTGCCTGGAGACCCATCACTGCCAGGGTCCACGGCAGCCCCCTCTTCGGCAGCTGGGGAGGCGGCCTCTTCAGCTGCCTGGGCTGGGGCTGGCTCAGGGCTGGCCACTGTGGGGGACCTGGTGGGGCTTGGAGGCCCACGGGCCTCACAAAGCCCCTCTTCCTCCTCCTCCTCCAATGTTGGGAAGCCAGGCGCTTCTGAAGGCTCATCAGGGGACAGGTCGGGGAGAGTTGGCTTGAAGGTGGTGGCATCACTGTCGTCTCGGGAAGTTGGCTCTTGTGGCAGGTCTGGTGGGCAGGGCAGGAGAGATGGAGTTAAAGGTCAACTATCCAGACTTCAAACGGGGATCTCGAGATAAGCAGTGCCATGCACAGACACTGCCACTGTATTTGACTAGAGGGATTTTTACCAAGAATAAGAAAACTTAAGGTATACTCTACTTCAAGGCTGGACGTAGCTCATAGTACAAAACGTAGACTCAGTCTCAGGGCAGTGTTTAGCTCCTTTTCATAGACGGCACGCTGACAAAACCAGATTCGGTCCCAGGGTCTCGGTCCCCAGTCACAGAGTGACCAAGGCAAGCTGAGAACATTTTCAGTAGTATGATGTTCTATGTTCAACACTTGAAAAGAGGTTTGCTCTAGAACTCTAAGGGCACGTATTAGTAGTCCTGAAATTAAGCCTAAATTTGGGTCCACAACATCTGGTCTCCCCCAAGAAGAAAACCATGGAAAACCATGGCAGCCAGTGGAAAACCATGTGTTAACTTCCAGCCCCCATGTGCACATCAATGTCAAACAAAATAAAGCCATTTTAGGCTGGAAAATTAATCAAAAGAAAAGAGATGAACTGTCAGGTAAGGGGTAGGGGCAAAAATCAACAGTTTGAACATCGAAACATAAAAGAGCAATATGGAACTTGTTTGAAAGAAACAGCCTGAAGGCGGGTTTCCAGTGAAGGTTCCCATCATGAGATTTCTACACTAACCTAGGGGAAACCAGTTTTGTAGATTTTTAAAAATAGCCTGTCAACTTACAAGCAACTGGCAGGTTAGGTAACACCAAACTGTTTAGTACTTAAAAATCAAGCTGAACATCAGGACGGTGACACGGAGCTGAGTGAGCGCGGGAGAGGAGCTGCTGCAGGAGGCTATGGGCCCTGAACACTTAGCACTTTGGCTCTGGTGCTGGAGCTGCTGCCCCATCCCCGCCCCCGCAAGTCACCCTCTGCCCCCAGATAATTAAATACCCTTACTTAATTGGGGCAGGAGGAAGTCAGGATTCACTCTGCAAAGCATGCAGACGTTGCCTGTGGGTGCTCAGGGGAACTTTTACCATTTGACCAAATGTCGCTTTAAAAAACTAGCGCCAAATGTCGCTTTTCTGCCCTCCTCAAATTAAGCTTAAGCACCCAGCTTAAGCAAAGGTCCAAACACATGCGACCCCATGCAGCAGGTGGCACAATCCCACCCTGTCTGAACCTAGTCTAGATTTATGTCTGATCCAATATGGCAAAACCTTCCCATCAAGCAATCATGGGTCTCAGAAGCTGAACAGGACAACATGATCCCTCCAGAATTTCTGAGACCCAGAGTGCTCTGAGTAGCACTGCCGTGGTCCGTGGGAGCCCTGAGGGCAGGGCTCAGGTGACTGAATCACGCAGCTCTCAGGTGACTGAGCGCCTTCCAGGAAGGCCACTGCCCAGAATGGAGGGACTGGGTACAAAAAGGGGGCGAGGGGGCTCTGTTTTTATTTTGAATAAACAGAAAACAAAACTTAATAAGCAACAAAGAAGCAGGAGAATGAGGCAAAGCACAGGGGATTCTGGTTAACTAGCAGAGGGCCAGAAGGCGGGCGGTACTTACTATGGTAACAGGTACTCTTTAGCACATCCACCTCCTGTTTGTAAGGCAGCCACGAGAAGAGAAAAGCACAGGTAGAGAGTCTATGCATTCAGTCACAGCCATTGAGTTACAGAAGGAGAATGGCCAAGCCATTCTTGTGGACACAGAATGAGGTGAAACCTGACAGGACAGGCACGAGAAGCACGACGTACAAGACCGAGGGACAGACACACAGGCCACACACCACAGACATGCGGCGGGCTCTCTGAGAGGCCCCCGGAGACCAGTGCTCTCCATGGTGTCTCTCCTACCTCGTTGTGACATCTCACTAACCAATCTGTTTTGCCCCAAGTTACCCAGGACAGAACCACAACAGGAGTGGAGGAGGCTGGGCAAGCTCAGAACCACGTGATGTACTGGTTTCCATGCAAATGCACACTTGCTTATTAGGGTCAATTCAACTACTGCCACACGTAGTTGCTTTCCTTCTACTGGACAAAAACACCAAGTGCGCCCCCCCTCCTGGTGGATGCCAGTCCACATAAGGCCATGCACCCCCCACACCAGGGCAGCCACATCCCCGAGCTCACCTTCCTCAAGCTTGACAGGGGTACTGGGGGGCGTGTGGGGGGCAGCAGGGTGCTCTGGAGGGCTCTGTTCTTTCTGTTCTCTAGTCTCGTCCAGATTCTCTGCAGATGTACAAAAAGTGAGAACAACAGGGTCAGGAGTTTTAGACACCATGAGCCTTCACCCTCCTCAAGGGCAGATGGGCCCTCCTGCCCTGCCTCTCTGGCTGCCTCAGGAAGGACAGCTGGGGCTTCTTAGGGTGCATCCAAGAGACCCAGAAGGACTCACAGCCATGGCTGTCTTCATCCTTTTCCTCATTCCTCTCCAAAAGAGGATGAAGGAAGCCAATTATGACTGGTGTGTGGATCTGAATTTCAGAAAGATTTAATCAACTTTGGACAGAAAATTAATTTCTATTCTTATTCCAAAGAGAATCTGCCAGAGCTGGCTCTGTGACACACTGTGACTGGTGACCCCCCTGACCTGTCCTCTCCTGTCCCCCAGTGAGAAGCCTCTCCCACTGCTAAGCAAGCAGCCCAGGGTCCTGAGCAGCCTCACCCTACTCACCACCTCAAGAGATGTTACATGAGCATGACTTTTGTTTAATTTTTTATGTAGAGTATTTTCTACCAATAATTTAAACTCACCAATTGTAATGTATATTTTTATTTCTAAAGTAAAATATGTTGACAAGGACCAGAGAAAAAATTGCAGGCACTAGCATCCAGGATCCAGAAAATTCCAAGTCTACTTCTCATTTAGGGAAAAATATATACCAATATTATCCTAATTCCTTAAATCTCCTTCTCTCATTTAAACCTCTTACATTAATAGCTTACGATCACTAGGTCCCATCCTTTGAACAAGCAGCTATAATCAGCAGGCCATCTGATCTCACAGAGGTGCTGGCCTACATCCCTAAGCCCCCTGAGCCTGCAGCTACCTTCCTGAAGCCAGCTGTCTATCAACAAAGGCCTCTGCATCTCCCACCTGAGTGAAGAAATGCCCTCAAGCAGGAAAAGGGGCCAGAGGCTTTCTTTCCTCCTACCTGAGGTGCTGACCTTTGACAGACAGCTTGTCTCACCTGCAGCACACAACCACCACCACCCCATCCCCTGTGCGAAGAGCCAGCCACCAGTGCCAGGCAGGGGTCTCTTGGCAGTGCCCTTGGTGGCACTTCCACTGCTGACAGCTCTGTGATTGATCACAGAGCATGGTCACAGCTGTCCCATCCACTCACTTGCTGTAACATCCCTCCTGATCAAGCCTCACATGTAGGGGAAACTCTTGTGTGTCTTGTGGTTTGACATGAAAAAAAAAAAAAAAAATCCAGGTTTCCTAGACACTGGAAGG
Organism: Diceros bicornis minor; assembly: GCF_020826845.1. Taxonomy (NCBI): domain Eukaryota; kingdom Metazoa; phylum Chordata; class Mammalia; order Perissodactyla; family Rhinocerotidae; genus Diceros; species Diceros bicornis. The sequence goes on along the minus strand of NC_080747.1, from coordinate 2,245,415 downwards.
GTCCAAAGAGCAGACACACGTACATGTGCACAGGAATTGGGATTAGGACACAGGACAAGAGCCCACACACCACCCCCAGTTCTTACTCTAAGGCAGGCAGTTATGGCCACGGCTCAGATAAAGCTTTCCGCAGGGCTGCATGCACCATTCAAGGGAGACCGATCAGAATCAGAGCCCACTGTGACGGGAAGATAGGGCTCTCTCTGAGTCAATGTGCAATGAGTCTTAATTTTAATGTACATCTAACAGAAAGTGATAGGCAGTGATAGTGTAACACATACTGACAAAGAATTCAGCAATAGTTTTTTGTATAACTCAAATTTCAATAGCAGCTACATAATGCATTAGTTGGTCTAAAACAAGACCCCCAAAAAAAAGTTAAATCGGGGCAAATCAGAGACTGTCTTAGAAGCAGTACACAGTTCCCAGGATAATCCCCCATCGACCCAGGAAGGTACTCATCACTCTCACACATGGTGGGACTTCCATTCCAGGAGAGCTGATTCTCAGGGGGCAAACTGAAGAAGAAGTGTGGTCCACACTTAGGACCTGAGGCTTCAGTACAAAGACCAGGGTTGGAGCTTAGGGCCCTGAGGACAGCAGCGTGAACCTCCTGGTGTGGGGACTCCCAGGGTCTTCCTGGTACCAACCAAGGACACTCAGGGAGAGAGACTCAGACCCACCTGAGCCTTCATGGTAAAGGCAGTGGGAGGCTTACTTCTCTCATTAGTTCTCAAAATGTTTGGATCTACTTTTCAAAACTGGAAGTTTAAAACAACCTGCTCCATGACGTTCTGGCTCTTAGAGCCATTTATTTTCATGTGTTGTAAAACAGTCTCATCACAATTTACAAAAACATGACCTCCTCCATCAGTGAGTTGCCAAGAGAAACAAAGGCTGCACCAGCACGCAGCCACACTCTTTACATGGTCTGGGAATGTGCTAGAGCAGTCAACATGCTAGCCCCTAGGCCTGTGATCACACCTCCCCAGGAAGACCCTCAGAATTTATGGAGGAAGAGAGTATGTCAGAAGACCCCAAGCTGTGAATACAACTGTGATGAAGATGTGCAGAGGCCACAAGCTGACTGCGAGAGAAGACTGAGCACTCAGTGGTGCAGATAACAGACTCTGGGCCAGATCTGAGCTCTGCCATGCACAACCTTCTTCTTGGGTACCTGCTTCATCTCTCTGAGCCCAGATTCCTCTGCTCTAACTGATGGGAACAGGCCCATCTCTCAAGGTTATTTTGAGAACTAGATGAACTACATGCGTGTACAGCATGTAGCATGGTGCGTGGCACAATGCAACTGCTTAAAAACAATTAGCAAGTATTAATAAGATCATACAAATCAAAGGAAGGCCTCTTCTCAGTGAAATGTTAAATGAGAAAAGTACTACATATGTCAAAGTGCTAAATGTCTCGTAAAAATAATATTCAGACTGGCTTTCCCACTAACTATTCCAGATTAATGAGTTCTGCTGTGAATGTCCTGATCACTCAATGTGGATAGCAATCCAGCTGGAAGAATGCGCACCGCCCACCACACTCTGGAACTCGTGAGGCAGAGTGCACCCATGAGTACTGCCAAGGCCACAGAAGGCTCATTTACTCCTTCTCTTCTCTTCCCTCTCACCCACGTCTTCACAACAGCTTCTGGTGACCAGGGGTATCTTCAGGCCTGGCCTCCTTTTGGTGGAGGCATTTAGGACAGAGGGGTGACACTCCACCGTGTCTTATGACAGCACACAGGATATCTGGGAGTGGTCAGCGGGAGCTCTCTGACGTCCGTCGTCTCTTACACATGTACTCGTGGCTTCCTCCTCCCAGACCATTCACCAGTGTGTTCTAACCTTCTAATTCCTTAGGAACTGGCCCAAATGAGTAGGCAAGCAACATGTATTGACCAACATTCTGGTCTTAACCAAACACAAGGTTTGTCTTTCACGCGAGTGACTGTTCTCATCGCGCTCTGCAGTCAACACCTGGAGTACGGAGGAGCTTGCAGCGCGCTTTATCTCGCCTCTGGAACCAGCCATGCTGAACCTGCCCGTCACGCCCAGGACCCCAGGAGCGCTCACCTTCAGGGCCCTTCTGCTTCCGCTCCACCTCCCTGCGGTACTCCTCCAGCTCCCGGTCAGTGAGCGTGTTGAAGGGGTTGGGGCCCGTGGTGCTCACGATGACATGGGGCTGATACTCCTTCTCAATGATGGCTTTGGAGGCTGTCACCAGCTCCCCCTGCGGACAAAAATGGATGCCTGCTCTGCAGGAGCCCAGCCCCGTGGGGATGCTCCCTCCTCCCAGGCAAGGCTGCAGGCAGGGCGGGGCGGCTCTCCAGGAGCACACAGACATCCCTGAGATGTGCCTGGGCATCGCCTTAGGTCCTGAGGCTTAGGCTGAGCTGTAGCCTTCAGGGGTAGAAGACAGAGAAATGTGATTTCAATGCTACAAAATGAATGTGACAGGAGAAGAAATTCTAGGAAAGCCCTGCAGGTTTCAGAAGCAAAGGCACCAAAGTGCAGACCGAGAGCACAGAGCACCTCAAGGAGAATCCCATCTCCTCACTGACAGACAGGGATGGAAGAGGGGACTTTTAAGTCAATGACCCTCCTCATGACATCAGAAAATGTCATGGGTCAACACTCAGGTAAGGTATGTTCGGAGATTTGCTCCCATTCTAAGAGCACAGACAAGTTCTGTTCTTTTGACTTCGTGTTTAGTTTATAACTAGCTCTTAGAATTCACCCCAAAACACTGAGAGATGATAAAATGTCACAAAACACTAGTATCTGTCTGAGGAATTTGGAAAACTGTGAGAATTTGTATAAAAGAAAATAAGCAAGAAGCAAGCCAAGCGAAGAGGCAGCTCACAGACGAGGCCCAACCTCCCAACCTTCGAGGAGGATGCAGACCCGGCAGGCCAGGTGCAGTAGGCAGGCAGGCCTCATAGGGAGGGAGGCAGGGAGGTAGCCCTTGGGGGTGTGAATTCCACCCCACTCTCACCTGTCCTAGCATAGCTCTGTGCCCCACAGCTCAGCCTGGTTGTCCCCCAAATGCTCTGGGGTTCACTTCTGAGAAAGTTAACCAGAACTCACGCACGTGCCCATTACTTAATGTGAGCTTCCAAAAACAACTGAAAACAGGAGAATCCAAAATGATTTTGATGCCAAGCCTGGTCCCTCAGCGCTCTCCTCCATAAGAGATGAACACCAGAGGTAGAGAGCATCCTAACAATGTGCACAAGAGACAGAGCCAGGCAAATCCTGGGGAAATTCTGCTCACCTGGGCCAAGTGCTCCCCTGGCAGAGGCTGGGGAACCAAGGCTGAGTGAACACTGTCCAGTGAGGTGGGTACAGATTGTCTGGAGCACTCCTTGATTATCAGTCAGACGGACCCCAGGGGAGAGAAGGAAATGGCCTGCTGGAATCAGCAACCTTTGCTCAGAGAGCTTCAAGATTCAAGATAACCCAGATGGTCAAGGGGAGCCCTGTTTTAGACCAGGCCTGACCCAACGTCAACTGACTTTTCCTTGAGAAGCAGCCTTGCCTCACCAGGCAGGGAATCAAATCCTCATCTGCCATTCGTTAGCTCTGTGGTCCAAGACAAGGCCCTTCTTGTCCACAGGCCTCAGTTTTACTATCCCTGACAGGAGCCTATTGGGCTGACGATGGCTAAGATCCCATTGCACACTAACATTCTATAAGTCTACGGCAACTTGGCTAGGTGCATTTGCATCCTGCCAATAAAATGAGAAGGTGATATGAGGTTTGAGAGAAATGTTTAAATTCATTTAAATCAAATGTTCAAAATGGGGCCGGCTAGGTGGCGTAGCGGTTAAGTGCGTGTGCTCCGCTGTGGCTGTCCAGGGTTCGGATCCTGGGTGTGCACTAACACACCGCTTGTCAAGCCATGCTGTGCCAGTGTCCCATATAAAAGTGGAGGAAGATGGGCACAGGTGTTACCCCAGGGCCGGTCTTCCTCAGCAAACAAAAAGAGGAGGAATGGCATGGATGTTAGCTCAGGGCTGAGCTTCCTCACAGACACACACACAAAATGTGTAATCAAAATTAGTAAAGGAATAAAATATCAAGAGTCAACTGCCACAGAGACACTCTGGACAAGCAAGGCTCTTCCCACGCCAGGACACCAGGTCCTCAAGGCGTGACACGGCCAGTTCCTGCCTCCACTGGCAGGGGGCTCCCTCTACCAAATTCCTCAGCCTCAACATCAGCTCTGAACAGATGAGGGCAGAGCAACTCCGTTACTTTGGAGGGAAGGAGGCAGCAATGCTTGAGATACAGAGGGAAACAGACCCCGTGGAGCAACACGGGTTGAGAAATCAGGATGTGGAACGGCTGCTCCCTCCAGCAGGCCACACAGAGGCTCTTGCTGCTTCCCTCACTTCTAGTCACCTAACGTGGGCTCTACACAAAACAGATGCCCAATAACTACTTCTGCACTTGACTGAGGCAGCTTGCACGGAATGAGAGCTCCATCTCTGAAGCTGTGCAAACCTGGACTAGTGATCTGACCTCTCTGAGCATCAGGTTTTCATCTGTAAAACCTACTCAGATTTGAATTTACCTTCTCAGTGCTGGGCCACACATACACCAGGTGCTCAACACCAAGTTCACTGAGTGAGTCCGCAGGGTGCAGCCCAGGCCCCCTTGCATTTCTGAGGAAGCAATCAGGAGGACGAGGCCCCTGATTGCACACAGGTGCACACAGAACAGGGACGCTTGCGCTGCACAAATCGGACAGCAGAGTTCTTCCCTGCGCTGGACAGCTTTCAGAGAAAACTTTCACACCTTATTCTCTGACTCAGTTCACTTATAATAAAATCTAAAAGACAGCCAAAATTACTTCAGGTTACATTTTGGCACACACAATGCTGAAGTTCAGCTGGGCTTAGTATTCTTTTTAGAACTGGAGCTTCAGGGTGTGGCTGATGACTCGCTGCCCCTTTTTCTGTCAGAAGACAACACCTGCCCTGTGTGAATGGCCATCACCAGTGAGGGAGAGATGGAAGCAAAGGCAAGTCCTTCCAGAAAAGCCCCAACTTCCTAAGTCCCAAATACCCATTCCTCAGGTTCTCAAATGGGAAGCAAGTATCTATACACTTGCCTTACTGGGAAGAGGACATTTTTAGGACATTTGTTTAACAAACACAGTCCTTTTCACCTGGTCAAGGAGGAATTCAACTTGCCAGCAAGCAGTGCTGTCTTCCAGAAGGAGCAATGCAATCTGTGTTTTGAGGTCCACACAAAAGGACGTGGAAGCAGTCCCAGTCAAGGACATTGGTGAAGTAAAAGCACATTCTCACCATAAAAATGAAATATGCTTAGTCAGTGGGAAAAAGACCAAGCATGCAAACATGAGCACCAGCAAGTGGGTGGTGGAGAAAACAAAAGCTGGAATAAGACTCCATGGACAGGGGCATCAACATCTCCTCAATGGGGCTCAGCACTGAGTGGTGTCCTCTGCTAACTCCACCTGGACACATCACTCACAGAGAGCATGGTGTTCAGACTGTGGGGAGGATGCCGGAATCGCCGGGAATCCCACTTGCACAGACTCTGACTTCCCAGCCAGGGTGGGGGAAGCCCTACGTCTAACTTTCATGAAGCATTCACAGGTGACCGGGATGCACACCCAGGTCTGAGCACCGCTGCACACAGCAAAAACAAGACAAGGACTGGATGAGGAACTGGCCAAAAAAGCATCCTTGAGAGCCAGCCCCGGGGGCCTAGTGGTTAAGTTTCACAGGCTCTGCTTCAGCGGACCAGGTTCAGTTCCCAGATGCAGACCTACACCACTCGTCTGTCAGTGGCCATGCTGTGTGGTGGCAGCTCACATAAAAAAAGAGGAAGACTGGCAGCAGATGTTAGCTCAGGGTGAATCTTCCTCAGTGGGAAAAAAAAAAGCATCCTTTAATACAACTAACCAGTCTGCCTTCTAGACAGCCCTAACAAGATGCAAAAAGCACTAAATGCAGTATAATGCCAAAGAGACTGCATAGCAATGAATCTGTACAAATTGGCTCTGGCCCACAAAGCAAGAGGGCTGCACCCACGCAGGGGCTCTGCACGGTAAGTCCCCTGGGCTCATGGACTCAACACATCTTCACACATCTGAGATAAAGAGTTATGAACTAATAAGATCACAACAGCTTACAGCCCAAAGTACCAAAACATGAAAAACAAGCTGACACGGATAAGAATACATCTTTCTCCCTTGTTCTGAGAAGTTCCTCCAAGAATGGTAGCTGGAAGTACATTCTAAGGACGATGAAAAGCGTAGACCCATTAAATTAATACATAAATATGCAAAATAATGTTATTAGCAGGGATTCCAGACAGGAATAACAGAATCTTTGGTACAAATCTGCTTCTCTCTGGCAATTGGAACATCACTAAAATGATATCTCACTGGAGGTGTATTAATTGAAGGAGACAGACCCTGAAAATTTCCTTTGGACACAGGGTGAACATAACAAAGACTCTAAACCGGGCAGTCAGCCACTTTCTGCTCTCAGCACCAAGTTCTGCACACTAGCAGCCTGAATGCTTTAGAGACGGTTTCCTTCTATCTGGGCAAGTTATGCCAGATAGATTTCCCACCTATTGTACACATTAGGTATGCATGTACGTAAAGAATTATAATTTTTGGGCCGGCCCCATGGCTTAGCGGTTAAGTGCGCGCGCTCCGCTGCTGGCAGCCCAGGTTCGCATCCCGGGCGCGCACCGACGCACCGCTTCTCTGGCCATGCTGAGGTCACGTCCCACATACAGCAACTAGAAGGATGTGCAACTATGACGGACAACTATCTACTGGGGCTTTGGGGGAAAAAAATAAATAAAATATTAAAAAAAAAAAAAGAATTATAATTTTGGGTTTCAAATTTTCCTAAGTCTTTTTTCCCCTTGCAACATTTAAAAAAATTATCTAGGGTTTTTTTAAAGGTAAAAATAAATACATTTCATCAACAACAAACACTGTCTTGTTTTATTTCCCATTGCTGTGAAATGACATCTTTCAATCATACAACCTCCAATTGCCACATTCATTACATTTACAGTCAGAGCTGAGCAAGTGAAGATAGAAGGTCGCACAGGAGAGAGCCGCCAAGGCTCACAGTCTGCCCACATGAGCCTTTTGCAATGGGCATCTTGTAAAAGGCAAATTCCTAAAACCCAAAAACATGCGCTAACCAAAGTCACATGCAGAACTTCAGAAATGCACCACATCATTAAGATCGGCCATTTCTCAGCAACATAGAACACTGAAAATTATAAAAATAACCTCATACCAAATGTTTTAATTGAAGAATAGAGTAGGCAGAACAGAACCTTCTGTACAGTCTCACAAATAATTTAGAGATCCATTTAAAGCTACTTCAGTAACTAAGACAATGCCTAGCAAGAGCAGATAGGTAAGGGACAGGGCAGGTAGAAGAACAGCGCAGGTAAAGGACAGGGCAGTGAGTACCTTTCTAAAAGAGAGAGATTTAGCAGGACTAAAGGTCTGCTCTGTAAGCTCGAGCCCTTCGATTGTTTCCGTACAGTCAGAGAGGGGTGCGTCCTGCAACAGTAAACTGAGTCATCAGAGCCCACCAGGCCCAGCTTTGAAATATCAGCCAAGAGGACAGGACGGAGCCAGCTGAGAGCATGCAGCAGAGACAGCCGTCAACAGTGAATGCAGGGTGATGGCGGTGCCACATGCAAACACGGACCACAGAATCAGGACCACAGCTGGCCAAATTCAGAAAATGCAACAATCACCTACCCTGTACACTTGTGTTTAAAGCACTAAGTGGCAACTTAATTTTCAGAGATAACTACTTACACAATTATCTTCAATGTGCCACGAGGTACAGTTGTTTTATAGAAATGCGTGTAAATGTGGGCCACATTTACAGGTACCCTCTGCAACCACTTTTCCCCAAGCAGCACTTTGTTGCAGACAGCAATATGTACAAGAACAAAAGTTCATTAAACCCACCCTGTTCTAGCATTTTACACATTACACCGCTAAAACTGGGGCAAATCTAGGCCCCAAAGCAGGTGGCATATGTGCCGCCCTCACAGAGGCATGCATTAACATGAAGCAGGGCTGGAGGGAGGACACGGCCATTGGGCATGCTTATGCTTGGTCTATAACTCAAGGAAAAGTGGCTGGGTTATTTCTTATGAAGATTTTTAACAAAGATTAATTTGTTGCCTAGAACACTTACCTCCTAGAGCCATTCTCTTCCAACTTAAGAATAATTTTGGAGCAAATGGTCATTAGAGCCACCACCCACTAAAGACAGAGACATTCTGAGCTCTCACCTGGATGAGGCTCCTGTCCATCACTACACCAGACAAAACCTGGGACTGGGGGCCAGCCGTCTTAACGTCCTGTAAGTTCTGCTCTCGGATCTGAGGACGGCAAGAAGGAGAAACACACATCAACAGTACAGAGAAGCCTCTGTGGTCCAAAACTGTCTGCTGCTCACATATCATATTTTATTAGCACAACAGCAAAAGCAGTGTAAAGAGCCAACCTCAGCTGCAGTAGTGGTGGCAGCAGAAGTCCTCTGCCAGAGCAAGCACTCTCTGCCCCTGCAGCAGTGAGCATCCCACCCAACCCACCGCTGCCTTCTCCCACACACAGATTTCCACTGAGTGCTGATGGCAGTCAGTACGCACCTTGTTCCTCATCTCCTGGACCTCTTTTGGGTTAGTGTTCAATGGAACAAACAGGTTAGGGACAGCAGAGGTGGAAGTTCTATGTCCATCCTCTTTAGTCCACTGTAACATCAAGAACAGTTGAAAAGTCAGAATTGTGATAACAATAAGTAACACCACAGCATCCAATTTGTCCAACTTATCTCACATCTGGTCATGCACTGAACATCACAGAGAATGAACCAATGACCACACCTCCTGTGTCACTGCAGCAGTCAGATCAGGACAGGGCATGCCCAAACAGAAACCAGTAATGGTGGAAGCCAGAGTTGTGACTGACCGGCAAGCGCCATTTAGAAAGCACAGTTGAAAAATAGGGCATGACTCAGGCTGACAACAGAACTATGCCCTGTAACTCCTGCGGACTAGCCAGTGGGGGACCCCTCAGAGCACATTGGTTCACCGCTCTGAGAGTCATCAACACCAAAGCCAGCTGGAAGCGTGAGATGACAGGATCATGAGAAGCAGTGTGATGTTGCTACCCCATGTAGGGGAAGACTTTACTGTGAGGCAAGAGTGGGCATCACCAAAGTTTTGCATTAAAATAAACTATAGCATCAGAATGCACTGTTGTGTAGTTATTTCAACCCAAGAAAATCACTGAATGAACACTTATATAGTAGCTCCCTGGTGGAAGAGTTTGGTGATGTCGAATATTTTATATAACTCAATACTTTTGAGTGTTACAAAAATATCCCAAAGAAACTTGAAGCGCTTCATGAGTTCTTATTAGAAGGCTGGTTTTAGACATCAGCGCACGTCATCAGCACACTGTGCCTTTCGCATTTTTTTTTGGATCTCCAATCAAATATGAGATTTTTAAACAAATTCTAATTCTTAGGCACGAGTAGGCACTGAACATTAAAACAAGCCCATCTTAGAGAGCAAATGTTATGCCTTTCAAAATATTTTCAAGAGGCAATAAAATAGCCATAAACCGTAAGACTTGAAAGAAAGCAACAAAACTGTCAAATGCTTAGCCGCTGTGAAGGAAAGTGTGGAATGGGCATGGAGCTGTGAGATACTCACTGATGGTTATCTTCTCAGATAAAAATAACTCCAGCTTCTTATTAAAAATAATTTTTAGTCAAAACATTAAAACAACAACCTCAGAAGCTTAAACACATTTGAAAACTTAAGAACAATTATTATAAATTAATATACCAACCTGGGAACACTGCATGGAATTTGGATTACTCCAGAACGACATGAAACAAATTTAAATACTGAACAAGGTTTCCCCTTCAAAGTATACATTGACTAAAATACCTAAAGTGATTTAATATTTTTTTTCAAACTAATAGTCAATAAAGCTTTAGAGCTGCTGCTATACACATGCTTTGCAAGAATTCATCACAGCAATTGAGCACTTTGTATTTGTATCATCAGCAGAAAGTTGTTTTTTAGGCCCACTCCCTTTAACAAGCAAAATAAGTAAAAACTAAACAAATGAAATGAAAAAAAGGTAGAGAGGGAGGGCAGGAGGGAGAAGAAAAGAGGAGAGACTGGCTCAGACACTGAGCCCGGCCATGTTCACGCAGAATCTCTGCCCACATGACACGTTTGCTTAGGAGCACAGAGGCTCTCTCACCAACTGTGCATCAGGAAAACACCAGAACCGCCTGGGGGAGACAGAACTTTTTCTTTTAAATATATGTCTATAAAGTAAAAGCACTGTTATAAGGGAACACAAAGCCCACTTTGCTCACTTAGTGCCCACTATTTTAGGATATCTAACCTAATCTCATCTGAACTCCTACAGAACCAGTCATGCAGAGCGAATCCGTCCCGGCCTCAGTCTCCTCACAAAAGACTCCATTCCAGGGGCCTCTCCTACTCTGTAACACAGGAGCCAGTGGACTGTCAAAGGCTAGGTTAGGGGTAGTGAAGACCAGTCTTCACAGGGACGTCTGAGCACCAGGACAGCAGAGTATCTTTTAGGGCAGCGTTACTACTGAAATGAGCACGCCACGCAGCGTCTGTCGCTGGTGCCTGCCGATGGCCTGCGCTGCACTTGGGTCATGCCGCACCCAGCAGGAGTCAGAAGACTCACCACTATGGCCGTCTACTCACATGCAACAGTCCATGCAGAAGGTAGCTGGCTGAGAGCGTTCGGAGGCTTTGGGACAGCAAGCAGGGAACAAGGCTAACAAGAGAGGGCGAGGGTCAGCTGAGAAAATGCCCGTGAGCCACGAGGGAAAACTGCTTAAGAAAACACTAAGACTTTAAAGAACAGACTTTAGTGACTTAATGAAACCACTGGAGTTTACAACACTAAAAGAAAGTTGTAACTGAACTACTTTTTCATGCAGGAAGTATTAAGATTCCTTAAATACAATTTGAATTCAATGACAGCTCCTATTTTTAGGTTAATACATGTAAGTTATTTTGTATTTTGCTACGTATGGAGTTAGGTAACAGAATTACTGAAGAGGCACACTATATCTTAAGCAGTTTCAAGCAGACAATATTACTTTAATTATAGCTGACGCATAAAGCGGATTTTGGCTAAAGGAGGTTAATGAGGAAGGTTTGCTTTCAATCTGGGTCAGAAGGGCTGGATTCCCAAAGCCTCCGAAGCCCCAACTACCCAACTTGCTCTACATCATCTAACTATGAACAGTAAGGTAGGCACAGACCAAGCAGTTGGTAATACAGCTTGGCACGCAGACACCGGACGAGAGAGACTGCAGCAAGGGTTTCACGTGATCGTGTGTAATGCTCGTCCACACCTTAGTCTTCGCCTTGGGACTGCTGCCATTCTGTCCTTCCTCAGAAGCATCGTCGCCCCGGCCAGAGTTCAGCCATCTTGTCTTCTCTCGCGGCTGCTTCTGAAAACTGTGTCTGAGAGGGGAGCCAGTGCCCGCATCACCGTCACTAGCAAAGGAGTAACCTGTGACACTAGCAGGAACCTCCACATCGCTGTATTTTTTAGATTTCTCTCTCAGAGCAGGGTATCGGTAAGGGTAGCCAGTTCTGTAGCCCTAGAGTCCAGAGAGAGTGAAAGACAGTCAATATTCCAGATCTCAAAATAGAGTTTCACTTTGGAAAACTGTGTGGAAATATCTACAAAAGCTGAACATACACATACCTACAACTCAGCAATTCCACTCTCAGGTAAGTGCCCAACAGAAATGCAAATATGTTCACCCAAAGACAGGTACTAAAATGCTGACAGCAGCACTATTCCTAAAGCCCCAAATTAGAAACGACCCAGAAGTCCATCAATAGTAGAATGGATAAACTGTGGTATATGCATATAATGGAATATGATACAGCAATAAGAACAAAAACTCTATTACTAGGTGCACAAAAACTCTATTACTAGGTGCAACATTAGGATGAATCTCACAAATATGCTGCTAACTGAAACAAACCAAATGGGAAAGAATACACTGTGTGATTCCATTTATAAAAAGTACAAAAAGAGGCAAAACCAATCTTTGCTGTTACAAGATAGGACAGTGGTCACTCTTGGGATGTGGTTAAGTGACTGAAAGGGGGACAAGGGGCTCTGAGGCGCTGATATTGTTTTTTGATCTGAGTGTTGGCTACACAGTGTGTTCAGTTTTTAAAAATTACTAAAATGAATACTTAAATAGGTACACGCTCTTGTTCATACATTGTATTTCAACAAAAAGCTAAAATTTAAAAACCAGGGCTTACTTGCTGCTGGCTACAGTACAATCTACTTAATATTTCTTTTACCTTTTAAGTCAAAGTTTAAACTGTGATAATCTTTAGGGAAGACCAAACAAGTACACCTCACAACAACTAGTTCTTGGCAAAATTACTTTATCTTTGAATATAACAACGTCCAAGTTCAACCTTCAACTCTGCCTCATGACCATTTCCTATGCTTTAAAACACGTGCCCCACTAATTCATGCCTCTGTAATAGCACTAAGCCCACTGTGCTGGACCACCCTGTTTGCTCATCTCCCACAGACAGCATTTCCAAGGCAAGGAGAGTGTCTTTACTCAACCCTCCTATCCAGTGCTTAGCATTTGGTGAGTGTGGCAGACAGACTTTACGGTGGTCTCCATGGTCCCCACCTCCGGTATTGCCCTCCTCCATGGAGTGTGGGCAGAACCTGTGACTTGCTTCTAACCAGTGGAATTCGGCAAAGGTAATGGGATATATTATGTAAGAGTGTAGCGCCCATCTTAAGAGAGTCTCTCTGTCTGTTGCTGGCTCTGAAGAAGTAAGCTGCCATGACTCCTATAGCTGAAAGAAAAACCTGCGAGTTTAGAAGTGGATCCTCCCCAAGTTGAGCCTTCTGATGAGAACCCAGGCTGGGTCAACACCCTGAATGAAGCCTTATGAGATCCTAAGCTGAGGACCTAGCTCAGCTGTGCCTGGACTCCTGACCCACAGTTTCAGATTTGGACTAAGTCATTCACAGCACCTTCACAATGAGTGACAGGAAAATTAAGATTTGAAAGGATTACACAGGCTCATCATGAAAGATGAGTCAGTGCCTGCACCTTGCTTGCCCAGGTACTTTAGAAACATTCACATTCCCCTCAATTCAGGAATTCTCTCTCCCCCCGGCTGCTTCCCATCTCTGGGGGACTACCTTCATTACCAATCATTCTTTTAATACATTAAAAAACTTGGTAATAATTCCTAAATGGAGTTGTTGCTGTTGTTTTCCATAACTATCCTCAGGAAAATAGGTAAATGTCTGCACTGGCAATTTTTCCATTTATGCACGTGCTTTGTTGAGAAATAATAAAAGATAATGACTCAGCTACAAAAAAGACTATCTTCATAAAAATACAGGTATTATTAATTCAAGTTTCCTCTTGCTTAGAGAGCCAAAACTCTTGACTAATCTCCATGACTTCAGGATAAACCACTCAGGAATTCACAGGCTTTTATCCTGAGAGGGTGTGGGTTTTTTTCTTTAGAAAATTAGAGTTACTGCCTAATTGGGATTTCTCTCTCCACTCTCCAGAACATACTGAGTGTACAAGATGTGGTGGGCTGGTGTTCTTGATTCTTATTCTCCTCTCCTGTTCCCCACTTGACTTTGAGGTAAAAGAGCAGTGAAACATCAAAATATTTGCAGGAGGAGAGAAGAAGGGCTCTAAGACTGGGGCCACCCCAGCACTCTTCCCCTTGCCAGGCACCTCTGGAAGCTGACTCCTGATGCTGACACCTGGGCCACCACTGCCCCACTCTCAAACCCCCTCCAGATGTGACTTTGCTGAGGTTGCACTATCCTGGTCTGCTACCTAACTCCAACTGCTTCTTCCATCTTCTTAGTGAGCTTTGTTCCTCTTCTTGCTTCCTTTGACCAATCCTGGCCCATGCCCCATCTCTGCCCCTGCAGCTCTCGGGCTCTGTCAGGGCACAGATCACAGGTGCTGGGCTGCATCTGGGACTTGTTTGTCCATTTCCCTGACTAGGTCATGAACTCCTTGAAGGCAAGAACTGTGTTCTGTTCATGGCAAAAGGCTCAATAGTAGACAGTCAGTTAGTGCAATCCATCTTTACTGAGCAAATGAATTCAGAAGTTATGGAAGATTCTTCCTTCTCTGTTCACTTCTCCCTCACTGAATGTACTCCTGTGGACACTTAGCCCAAGGACACTTAGCATACGCTGAATCAGATGACCCATGAATTCTTTTTGTTCTAAAATCTTCAGGAAAGTTAAACTTCCTCCCTCCTGCAGCCACTCATCCCATCTGTGACCTGGTCCAACAGTAGGGACTTTCTTACATTAGGTAGGAATGTGTCCCACTGGCCCCGGTGCTGCTCTCTAGAGCACCCAGCAGATCCACGGCAACACAAGAGGACTCCAGGCCTTCCTAAGGCTTCTCTGTCCCACACTCCCATGACAGGTCCTCACATCTCCACCACCTAATAACCCATGTGGCAGTAGGATATACTTTATTGAACCCCACCCACACTGCAGCCTGAAAAGGGTTCCATTACACAGCTGTTCATCCTATAATGTGGTTGCTTCAACCCTAAGGACCTTGTTCTGAATACTTAAAGAACCTAGTAAAATCAAAGATGGATTTGGTTCTCCCCACTGCTGTGTCTTCGGTTGTGCTTGCACCTCTGCAGCGGATGCCATCCTTCTCCCAACTCAGCCTATCACAATTCTACCTATTCTTTGAGGTCGTTTCTAAGTGCCATCTTCTACATAGTTTTCTCCTTGATCCTTGCAAAAGGATGAAATCCCTCACTGAAACCCCTTAACACTGACCGCATCCTGATAAGTATTATCATCACATCCCTATGATGCTGAAAGCTCCACAGTCAGCCTCTGTACCATGCCGGGGTCCACATCCCCACACAGTAAATCAGCAGCAAATGGCTGTGGAACACAGTAAGCAGGCCCCAAATAGCTAGAACTTACTATTAAAACAAAAAACAAAACACTTGGCTGACTGATCTAGAAAGTCCCCCCTCAATGGCCTGCTTGTGGGACGATGGGCACTGAGCTGACTCTGCTAACTCTAGGAGTCAGTTATCCAGCAGCCTCCTGCAGAGTAGACTGTTCTCTGTGCTCTTGTCCCCACAAGTAGTCCAAACACAATTATCTTCAAAAAACAAAATAAGACAAAAAACCCTCACTCTGTATTTTATAACGATTTAGCTTAGGAGTTAAATTGCCCTGGTGCTTCTTCATGATTTTTGAGGGTGAAAGCATTCAGATACTGCATGAAGACAGCAATTTCACAACACTGTTTCACTCGTTATAAAAACATCAACAACTGTGCTTTCAGAACAACAGTTTTATCATCAAGTGGTGGCAACATTCTTACCAGATTATCAAGCATGCGCATGAGGGCTTCAAACTCCTGCTCACCAATCTGCCACTTGGGAGGCAATCCGGTGCCCTCCCCTGCTGGGGACCCCGGGGAACGGGATTTGGCTTTGTACTTCCCAGGATCCAGGAGGACTAAGTTGTCGGGCCCTCCTGCACTGGCCAGAGTTCGAACCTTTTCCAAAACAAGCAAACAACGGGGAAGGGGGGAGGGAGGAGGACGAAAGGGATAATTTGGCACATGTATGTGGTGATGGGTTGTAATTAGTATCTGGGTGGTGAACATGATGTAATCTATGCAGAAATAGAAGTATAATAATGTAACACCTGAAATTTGTACAATGTTATAAACCAATGTTACTGCAATAAACAGAAAATTAAAAAAAAAAAAAGAATGAACAATCCTCACAGAACACATAACTTTAATAAATAATTCTACACATGTTAATTTCTGGGATATTTATATTTATATAAGTTTTGACCTACATTATGATATGTCACAGCTGGAAGAAAACTTAGGCAGACCAGACCAGACCAGTTAAGTTTCTTACTAAAATCTCATGGTTATAAAAACAGAGCCAAAAGCTTTGTATCCTGATAATGCATGTGGTGTTTTGGGCTGAATTGTATCCCTCAAAATTCAAATGTTGAAGTCCTAACCTCTAGTACCTAAGAATGTGACTGTATTTGGAGACAGTCTTTAAAAAAGAAAATAAGTTAAAATGAGTCATTAGAGTGGGCCCTAATACAATATGACTGGTGTCCTTATAAGAAGAGGAAATATGGACACAGAACTGTAGAGGGAAGGCCATGTGAAGACACGGGCCTTAGAAGAAACCAACCCTGCTGATACCTTGATTTTGGATTTCTAGCCTCCACAACTGTGAGAAAATAAATTTCTGTTGTTTAAACCAAAAAAAAAAAAAAACAAGCAAACACTACAGTTTGAGTTCCTTACAGAGAGCAAGAGAACTGAATGACTATGAGATCACTTAAAGAGAAATGCGAGTTTCAAAAGAAACCAAATCATCAGAGTATAAGAATAAAAAATGTAGGATGGACGGTGATAGACTAATCACAACATTACTGTCAGAACTTTTTCTTTAGCATGAACAAACACATTGGGCACTCATACTTGGAAGAGAAATAGAAAGACAAAGCACCTTTCAAGATTGTATGAAGGAGACTGGGGACTGCATTACTGCACAGACGTAAGTCAGGGTAACATTGGGGAGAGCATGAACTTGGGCTCGAGCAGACCTGGCTTAAGTGGTACTCACAGCCATGACACCTTGGGCAAGTCTTTACCTCTCTGCACCTGCTTTTTCAGGAGTGCCACGAGGGTCAAATGAAATAACATGTAATGACATACGTAAAGCACCTGATACCACAGCTGGCACACACCTAGTACTCCATAAATGGTAGTGACTTACATATTTGAAAAATTAAAAAATTAGAAATAAAAAGCCCAGTAATCATTTGCCAACTTAAATCAGTGAAATGGCATCTTCCCTGGTCAATTTCCAAATCTATGAGCTCATCTTTGGCAAAGAGATTGCTCAAAGACTCATTCCTGCAAAACAAGTAACAAAAATCTATGGAAACACTGCAAACACCTAAATAAACCACAGACTGAATGGAAGGGCCGCCACCGACCTGGATCTCACATGCAACCACAAGGTTATGGATGTAATAGAAAGCCTCTTCAACGCTCTCTCCAACGGACACGAGCCCATGATTCCGCAGAATAAGAACCTGACGGGGAAAACATGAAAGCTCTATGGAGCTCAACAAGACAACTGACACACTTCACTTTTTTCTTCTTCCCTCTATAACTTAAATACTAGATTAGATGCCTACTGACCTTGCTTTTAGGCCCCAAGTTTTTCTGAATTAAAACTTTTTCCTCCTCATCAACGAGAATCCCATGATAATCATGATAAGCCACTTCTCCAAGGGAAAGTGCCTCAGGGGAGATTGGCAAGAGGCCACATTTCATCGCAGAGACCTAGAAAACAAGCAGTCACCATGAATGAAGGAAAATCAAGATTTACATGTTGACTGATGACAAGGTAAATGCTTTCCTCAAAGAATAAAAAAGGGGAACATACTCTATTTTGTTTTCTTCTCAGAAATAAATGAACCTACGAACTTAAGATAAACTTTACTTCTGGGGCTTACTACCAATCTACACTTAAAAATCAAAGCTATCACTAAGCTGGGAGAAATTCCACATCTTTCTGGATTTCTCCCACACTGATTATAAACACTATGTGAGCTCAGATTTAATGATAAGATGACACCCTGGATCTAGCGCAAGGAAAGACAATGGCTTCCTCTGAATGAGTCCCCACATCGCAAAGAGAGGTTCTTCAGGTTTTTGCGTACTTTTCATCTTAGGTTGTAAGTGAGAGTGAAACGCGTGAAAATTAGATAAAACCAAATTTATAAAAGTTTAGGATAATTACACTGTATAATTTCTCTATATCTATTTAAGTAAAAAATCTAAGTGTTGGGGCCAGCCCGATGGCGTAGCAGTTGAGTCTGCATGCTCCGCTTCAGAGGCCACGGGTTCACGGGTTCAGATCCTGGGCACGGATCTACACACTGTTCATCAAGCCATGCTGTGGCGGCATCCCACACATAAAGTAGAGGAAGATGGGCATGGATGTTAGCGCAGGGCCAATCTTGCTCAGCAAAAAAAAAAAAGAACCACATCTTCAAAGTAAAAGAAACCAGATCTAACATTCATCCAAACAATCTAATACGTAAGACATTAAAACATCAAGATAGATTAAAATTCAGCATTACTAAACCAATGAGGTCCTCTGTCATACAAATAAGCCCATAAAGTCATTAAAGTATAAAATCGGTGATAAAAACCCAATTCTAGATAATTAGAGTGTTTCGCTTTCACATGACTGTACCAACAACTGGAATGTTTATTTTCATACTGAGAGGTCTGGGGCTTTGTCAGGGTGGCCTGTTCGCACCAGGAGGGCCCAGGTTTGGTGATCAGGGTGGGCAGGCTCCTGGGAAGCTCTGGGCTTGAGACCAGGTCTCCTAAGAGCCTGCACTGTCTGTGCCCTCTTCCTCCAACTGCCCTTCTTCTTATTCTCCCCAGTCATGATGATCCAGCCTGGGTTCCGTGGCTCCAAGCAGGACATCTGTGGGGAAGCTGGCCAGGTTTGTCTCTAGGCCTCAGCCTCTCCGGAGTTCTCATGCCTGGCTCCTTCCCCACAGCCTACCAGCATGCTTAAGTCTGCTGCAGCCTACTAATCCTTCCCTGAGCCCAGAGCATCGTCCACCTACCATCCCATCTTGCCCTCCCTCCTTTGCCCATTCCTTTTCAAAAACAAGAAGTCTCTACTTACTGCTGTCATTTTGCACTTCCCAACAGTCTTCAATACACTGAAATCTGACCTCCATCCTCAACACTCTATGATTATCTAATTAAGTCTAATGGACATTTTCATTTTCAGACTTATTACAGGTTTTTCAAAACAGATAGTACATGGACCCTCTTAAAAGAAAAAAATATTCTTTTAAGAAAATCCAACAGTAAAAAAAATTTTTTAATCCAACAAAATTAGGTTTATTGATTTGCTGCAACACGAGAGGGCAATTCAGAGGAAATGTGAAGCACCTCTCACTAACCAGCTTTAAAACATCAGTCACTGCCAGGGCAGCACACTCACCGCAGCCCCTGCTGGTGTGTGAATATGCACAACACACTTCACATCCGGGCGTGCAGCATATATTGCAGAGTGTAATGTGAAGCCAGCTTGGTTTACCCCTAGATTAGTACTCCCACGATCTACTACTTCTCCTTGTAGATTGATTTTAACCTGAAAATAATAAAATGAAATATTAATATGTCAAGAGGATTTCAAATTACCCTAACCAGAAATTATTTAAACCAGTTTAAAGTGTTAATCACTAATTTTAAAGGTTTTTCTCTGAGTTAATCACACAAAACAAAGACTTTTTCTTCGTTTTTGGGTTTTATATGTCTAACAGGATTAGAAAATGTTTAATTATCTAATATGACCTATACACACATGACGCCCAAGAGGAAAAGGACATTCTTACCAAACTGGATGCAGTCACTTCACTATAGAGAAGTCCAAACGGTACAATAAGGAAGTGTTCCTGCTCGGAGCTCACTCTGGTCTGTGGGGAAAATCACTGAGTTAGCTCAAAAATCCAACTGAAATTATTTGCATCTCTTTTAGTCCAAAAACTCATGAGTTTGTTGTAAGCATTAAGCAAACTACGTAAGAAAGCACTTCAGTACAATATCTGTCACTAAGCTAAGCAGTATTGAAAGCTTGCTATTATTATGTTGCAGTAATTTATCACGTTTATTAACTGCATCTTGGTCACATTCATGAAAATTAACTTTATAAAGAAAAAATCTGGTGGCTACCAAACCACTAACATGTGCAAAAAGGTGTCACTCCTTGGGGGTATAATAATGAAAACCAAAACCTATTTTTTGAAAGTCAAAATGGATGTTTTTTTAATTACTCAAAACCTACAGGATAATGAACAATCATAAAAATCACAAACAAGAGAGCTCTTCCTTACTGCCTGATCAATTTCACAAAGTCTCTGCACCACCACACCAGCCCCTCGTTTGTTTGCTCCGTCCACAACATAGTTTTCTTTCCACTATTATTCATTCAATACAGATTTGGCACATACTATGTATCTCTGCTAGACACTAGTAATATAGCAGGAAAAGAGTCCTGCCCTAAAAAAAATTCAGTCTATTTTTTATAACGATCTTGGGATAGACTCAAAAGACTTCCCAAAGCTACCAAGTTGGAATACTACATTTACTACTGGGCTAAGAATTCTAACTAGGGTCAGGTAGTTGGAACTTAGTCTTTGCTGAAAAGACTTTAAGATGTTTAGTCTAATTTCCTAACCAGCATAGTGACTTCTTCTATAGTGGCCCAAACAGAACAGGGCCTCACCACGTCCTTAATCGGCCTGTCCCATTTCCTCATTCAGCAAATAGTCACTGAGCACCTACTATGTCATGGGTGCTGGAGTACAGCAGTAAATAAACAGAAGCTGGAGAGACCTTATCATTAAAATCTTTTCTCTGACACTGAGAAATCTATCTTCCTGAGTTTTTCAACACTGCTTCTAGTATACAACACAGAACAAGCTCTACCCCCTCTTCCACAATTAGTTTAGTTCTCAGATATTTGTAACTATCCTATCTCCTGTGTCGTCATCATGCTAAATACACTTGATTTCCTCAGTATAGTATAATGGAGATCCACAGTCATGTACAGACTTGAGTTAAAATCCTAGCTCTGCCAAGAACTGGCTATGCTGCTTTGGGGACCCTGGGCTCC
Source organism: Diceros bicornis minor (assembly GCF_020826845.1). Classification (NCBI taxonomy): domain Eukaryota; kingdom Metazoa; phylum Chordata; class Mammalia; order Perissodactyla; family Rhinocerotidae; genus Diceros; species Diceros bicornis. The sequence goes on along the minus strand of NC_080747.1, from coordinate 2,224,530 downwards.
TGGTCTCCTTATCCATCAAGTGAGGATGATAAGGGCTTGTACTCACAATAAAGCTCTCAATAAATGGCATCTCCCTACTATTACTATTACTAGTGGTAAAAGGAGCAGCAGTAGTAAATCATTACCATTAATGAAGCTGTTCTCTCTATAAATCCATATCTATCCATTCTCTATAAATCCCTAATGCTTAGGTCTCTCTTCTCTTTCAGTTGTTTCAAAAGTGTACACGTGGTTTCCACCTTTCCCCAAAATGTTCTCCCATTAATGGTGAGTTACCTTTTTATTTCTAAAGTCAGTTCTTTTATTTTAAAAAGCATGCTGAGGGCCAGCCCTGTGGCTTAGCGGTTAAGTGCGCGCGCTCCGCTACTGGCGGCCTGGTTTCGGATCCCGAGCGCGCACCGACGCACCGCTTCTCCGGCCATGCTGAGGCCGCGTCCCACATACAGCAACTAGAAGGATGTGCAACTATGACATACAACTATCTCCTGGGGCTTTGGGGGAAAAAAAAAGGGGGAAAAAAGGAGGAGGATTGGCAATACATGTTAGCTCAGAGCCAGTCTTCCTCAGCAAAAAGAGGAGGATTAGCATGGATGTTAGCTCAAGGCTGATCTTCCTCACAAAAAAAAAAAAAAAAAAGCATGCTGATCTTTTCAACCAACTAAAACAAAACTATGCAATTGCCCCAATCCCTAAGTTAAGTTGGGTCAACAAAAAACATAAAACAAGGAATTACTTTCTGTATTTACTGGTTAGGATGAAGAAAAATAAGGTTGGAAATAAGGAAAAATTAAATGTCAGATATTTTTGCTCATTTTAAAAGTTTTTATTTTGAAACAAAGAGTATTTAGAGGGTATATGTATAATTTAAGTATAATAATAATAAATCAAACACCCATGTACCGTTCAACTAGCTTCAGAAACAGAATAGGTCTAATATCTCCAAAGTAACCACTATCCTGAATTATGTGTAAAGCATTTTCTTTTCTTTATAGTTTTACCATATATATATATATATATATATATATATCCATCCCTAAGCAATAGTTTAATTTTTATCTGTTTATGAACTTCATATAATTGGAATCATACTGTATTTTTCAGTAACTTTTTTCCTCAACATTATTTTTCAGATTCCTCCAGATTATGATACATATGACTATAAATTTATTCATTTTCATTGCTATATAGTGTCCACTGGATGAATATACCATTTATGTATCTATTCTTCTATCAATGGATATGGTTTCCATTTTGCTATTAAAAACAATGCTATGGACATTCTTGTACCTGTCTCCTAGTGTACATTTTCAAGTTTCTCCAGAGTAATAAACTAGGAGATGACGCCAAATTATTTCCAAAGGGCCTAATTAAATGTAAACTCCAGTTTGTAGTCTATGATAGTTATGTGCTTCTACAACCATCTTTTTTAAAAATTAAAATCTGATGTCTGCAAAGTGGTATATTTCACTGTGGTTTTAATTTATAATTTCCTGGTTACTAAAGAGTTGAGCAACTTTTCCTATTTTTATAAGCCATTCTTATTTCTCCTTCTGTGAAATTCCTTTCTCGTCTTTTGTCAATTTTATACTAGTTCGTCCTTTTCCTATTGATAGTTCTTTATCTATTCTGGATATTAATTTTTTGTTGGCTACCTTCCAGATTGTAACTTTTATTTCCACTCTCTTTATGGTGTCTTTTAAAGATGAGAAATTTGTTCATTTTAATGTCATCACATGTACCCATCTTTTCTTTTATGAAAGGTGCTTTTGTGTCTTAAGATATCTTTCCTTAGGTCAGAGGTTACAGGTCAACGATTTTTGCCTACATTGATCCTGAAGTTTTTAAAGTATTACCTTTCACACTTAATCCTTAATTCACTGGAATTGATTTTATGAGTATATATAGTGTAAGGCAGGAATCCAATACAATTTTCCAATTCTGATTTTTCAATCCAATTGTGCCAGCACCAATTACTGCCTAGTCCATCCTTCCCCTGCTGATCTGCAATGCCGACTCTTTTGGATATCTGATTTCAATACAGGAGATCTGGTTCTGGGCTCTCTGTTCTGTCCCACTGGTCTATTTGTCTCTTCCTTTGCCCAAAGCACACGTTTTAATTACCATCACTTTATAAGTTTGACATTTGGCAAAAAAAAAAAAAAAAAAAAAAAAAAAATCTCACCTAGTTCATTGGGAATATCTTAGCTATTCTTAGTCTTTTTTCTTCCATATAAATTTTTATTTTATTTTATTTTATTATTATTTTGTGTATGTGTGTGAGGAAGATCAGCCCTAAGCTAACATCCATGCCAATCCTCCTCTTTTTGTAGAGGAATACTGGCCCTGGGCTAACATCTGTGCCTATCTTCCTCCACTTTATATGGGACGCCGCCACAGCACCGCCTGACACGCGGTGCCTCGGTGCACGCCTGGGATCCGAACCCAGGCCACCAGCAGCAGAGTGCAAGCACTTAACCGCTACGCCACGCGGCCAGCCCCTCTTCCATATAAATTTTAGAAGCATGCTATCAGGTTCCACATTAAAAAAATACTACATAGCCATTCTAATCACTTCTTTTTTCTTCGTCTATATATATATATAATTCATTCAGCTATAAACAGTATACATTTTGTATTTCTCTTCTATAATAATTTTCATTTTTCATGTTTTCACATGATCTTTATAATTATTTTCCATAGTGTATATATCCCCGCAAATTAATGTTGAATAACTGGGCCATTTCCCACCTACTGCTGGATATTTAGACTTAAAATTTTTCATTATTACAAATAATGCTATAACAAAGATATTTGTACATCATGTTTTCTTCTTTGACTTATTTCCTTAACATATATTTCCAAGAGTGAGCTTAACAGAGCTACATATTTTAATGGAAAAAGCTTAAAATGTATGATTTTCTGAGTCTGAAGCAAAAAGGAAAAAGTGCTAAATACAGATGTAAAGTGAAAAAAGAGAGAAGGACATTTCAAAGTAAGTGTTCTAGTCCCCAGTGGACTAGTGCTGGTCTCACTGTGTGTCTTCCCACGCATCTAACGCCCCTTCTCTGTGTACGAGGAATGAACGCTAACGTCACAGATCTTAAGGTCACTCAGTGAAAACCAAATGCACCTGACTCAGTATCTCTGGCAAAGATCCATATCATGCCCCAGAAGCACAGGGCACTGATCACAAAGGTCGGCTCTAGACCACCACCTCAGAGGTTTAGCATTCCTTGGAGTCCAGAATGGAGCTGAACTAAGCACCACTGGTTACGAATCCATATGTGAAAAACACCTACGTGTGTGTTGAGTATGGAGAAAAGGGTAAAACGATCTAAACGGCTGTTAACACCGGTTGCTTCAAGGGAAATAAGAGTATTGGCAGGATTATGACTTCTTCTTTAGACATGTGTAAGGTACTATGCTATAAGCAGGTAATATATTAATAATTAAAATTATCCAATAAAAGAAATTAAATGAAAAAACAGAGACTGGAACAAGTTTAAAAGTCAAAGGAAGGAAGCAGTTCAAAGAAAGAGGCTATGTCTACAAAAGAGCAAAGAAAAAAAACAGAAACCTGACAATGCATTAGGAATCTAAGAAGGCAGGAGGGGATGGAATTCTTGGCTTGGCTGTAGGTAGGAGGTGGGACGTTCTAACAGGTGGTCAGGAGGATAGAATGGGTACAAACTTCAGTAAAGAGTTCCCATTTTCTCTGTGAAATGAGGTGGTCATTTGCTGGGAGAAGGAGGTCAGGAGTTTTGAAGATAGTACAGATAATAAAGAAATCTTAGTGAGCTTGTAAGAGAGATGTCCTACAGTTGTCAGGCAGTGCTATAGGTCCATTTGAGACTGGGGCTGTAAATCTACGGAGAAAGTCAATAGGCTCTGTTGTAAGGCTCTCTGTAGCAGGATCTGGCTGCTCAGGAGCACGGAGAGATAGTATGGTATTGGCAAAGAGTGTTACTAAAATGACAGACCAAGAAATCCAAGCTGGACAAAATAGGGAGTGAATACGGACTGATGGATTAGAATATAGAACAGAAGATCCACAAAGGCAGGACTTGTTTCATTCACTGATATAGCCCCAGAGTTAGAACAACGCTTGGTACAGAGCAATAAATGTTTATAGCACCCAGTAAATATTTATTGCAAGAGTGAACTGAAGAAAACAGAGGTCCTGATAACTGTTAAGAAACAAGTGTAGGGGCCAGCCCAGTGGTGCAAGTGGTTAAGTGTGCGCGCTCCGCTGCGGCAGCCCGGAGTTCGCCGGTTCGGATCCCGAGCGCACATCGACGCACCGCTCGGCAAGCCACGCTGTGGCGGCATCCCATATAAAATGGAGGAAGATGGGCATGGATGTTAGCCCAGGGCCAGTCTTCCTCGGCAAAAAGAGGATGATTGGCAGATGTTAGCTCAGAGCCGATCTTCCTCACAAAAAAAAAAAAAGAAATAAGTGTAAAAGATAGAAGGCTTTGGTCAGAGTAGGAAAGGATATATCTTCATTCTTACATTTTTAGGCATAAAAAAATTTTAGGAACTGCCTATAATTTGTAAATACTCATTTATTACATTAGAATGCAAGAAAGGAGTTTTAAAGAACTACTGTTCTCATAATTTTTAATTCAAACCGGCTAATTCTCAGATTATTATACTCTGCAGTCAGGAAGCAGAAGGAAGGTGTTCCAAGATTGACTTCAGTTCAGCCAGCTTCCCTCTTCTCCTAAACGGAAAGAGGTGGTGCCAAACACACAATATTCCATTTGTCATTCAGTTACTACTTCATTTAATACTTACTGTGATATGATTGTAGATCAGCTGAGACCATCCAAAGAGATCTGCTAGTCTGTAAAATGCTGCCAACTTACACCGCAATAATTTCTCCCCTTTGTCATAGGCAATTGAATCAGATCCTCTAAGATCATTCACAGGAGTCACCATACCAAGACCTGAAATAAAGAAAAACAAAACTCAAAAAGATTTAATATTTCTGGGCCGGCCCCGTGGCTTAGCAGTTAAGTGCGTGCGCTCCGCTGCTGGCGGCCTGGGTTCGGATCCCAGGCGCACACTAACGCACCGCTTCTCCGGCCATGCTGAGGCCACGTCCCACATACAGAAACTAGAAGGATGTGCAGCTATGACATACAACTATGTACTGGGGCTTTGGGGGAAAAATAAATAAATAAATTAAAAAAAAAGATTTAATATTTCTTATCAAATGTAAATCAAACAATAATGGTTCTGAGATATCAATCTTCCACACTAGGCCATAAAGTAAGTCTTGAAAACTTCAAAGACTATTTCATAAAGAGCATGTTCACCAACATTAATACAATTAAGTTAGAAAACAGTACCAAAAGGTAGAAAAATCTGTGGGATGCAGTAAAGCAATACTTAGAAGAAAATTTATAGTATTAAATATATATATTAGAAAATAAGAAAGGTTTTTAAAAAAATGATCTAGGTTTCTACCTTATGAAACGAGAAAAAGAGCAAATTAAATCCAAAAATAAGAAGAAAAAAGGAACAATAAAGATAAAAGCCGATATCAAACAGAAAAATCATAGAGAAAAAATGATTTAATCTTGAGAAGATTAAAAATGAAACAAAATGAAAAATGAAACAAAACAAAATAAAATACATCTCTAGTCAGACTCATTAACAAAACACAGCGAAGATACAAATTATCAGTATGAAGAAGTAGAGAGGGAACATCAATAGTATCCTACAGATATTAAAAGGATAATAAAGTGATAATATGAACAACTATGCCAGCAAATTTTTTAACTTAGATGAAACAGACCAATTCCTTGAAAGACACAAGCTACCAAAGCTCACTCCAGAAGAAAAAGATATCCTGAATAGCCCTATTTCCATTAAGATGAATTTGCAGTTAAAAACATTCCCATAAAGAAAATTCTAAGCCCAGATGACTTCACTGTGAATTCTATCACACATTTAAGGAAGAAATAATACCAATTCTACACAACCTCTTCCAGAAAATTCTACACAAACTCTTCTAGAACACTTTCCGACTCATTCTATTAAGGCCCAGTATTACCTTGATACCAAACCACACTAAAACATTACATGACATGACATTACAAGAAAAAACAGACCAATATCTCTCATGAACACAGACTAAAAAATATTTAAAATTTTAGCAAATAATCCAGCAATATATAAAAAGAATGACACATCATGATTGGCTGGGAGGGGGAGGGGGGGAGGGCGCGCGTGGGTGTTATTATCTCCGGAATGCAAGGTTGGTTCACTATTCAAAAACCAATCAATATACTTCACCATATCAAACTAAAACAGAAAAACCATGGGATCACTTTAATAGATGCGGAAAAAGCATTTCACAAAATGCAACATCCATTCCGGATAAAAGCTCTCAGCAAATCAGGAATAGAAGGGAAGTCCTCCATTTGATAAGGGGTATCTACCAAAAAACCTACCACTAACATCAAACATAATGATGAAAGACTGAAATGTTTTTTTCCTAAGATCAGGAACAACACAAGGATGTATACTCTTGTGCTCCTACTGAATACTGTACTGGGGATTCTAACCAGTGCAATAAAGCAAGAAAAAGGAAAAGAAACAAACAAAAACATACACACTGGAAAGGAAGAAAAAAAGTATTTGATTGCATAACCTACTTGGTCACGACATAATTATGAGCGTTATATACTGCTAGATTTAATTGCTTTCTTTTGAATTATGAACTATCTCAAGCATCCAGAAAAGTATACAGAATACAATCACGTCTATCATCTCGATTCAACACATGCCAATCTTCTACTTTAGATTTTACTTTTTAAAAATTGTTTTTTAGAAGATTTTCAGAAGATGTTGGCAGTGGCAGTATAGTTTTTGAATTTTCTTAAATCTCTATCCCAACCCTGCACAAAAAATTTAACTAGAACAACTAGGAGAGCAAAACTGAAAACCCAAGGATGATACCTACAACAAAACTAAGTAACAAGGTCAACCCTGAAATTGAAAATAGAAAGAGGTAGGGTTGACACAGACAGAGTACATGATATCAGCATCTGTGGACGAGGAAACAGAAGAAAGCCATGGACCATTTGTCAAACCTGACACTCCCAAAAGAATCAATAAGAACTCACTAGAAAGCTCAGAGGGCCAGTCTGAGAACAGCAGCTGAAACCAAAAGGAGTTCTGCATGCTTTAATCCTTAAAAATTCTCCAAACTAACATCCAAAACTGTCTTTCAGGACAAAGTCTCACACTAAGAAATCTGTGGATATGAGAACTCAGAGCAGCACAGGATCATCAAGAAAAGAAAAGGCCTAGATAAAAAGCAAGCGGGGAGCAGAACTGGATTCCCTTAAATAAGCTGCCATATCTTTTAGCACTTCACAAAAGCAACAGAAGAGGGAGCTCCTGAGCCATGACATTGGAACAGCTTTACTGAACCAGACTCCTCCAGGAAAACTAATTTCATGTAAAAACGAACAGAAAAATCTTGTGATCAAACACCATACAAAAATTAATATAAGAAAAAAGAGCAGAATCAAATCCCTACAGATAATGAAAGCACACAAGAAAGACATCTCCACAAAAGAGATGAAAACTATAACCTATTATTTCATAACAAGGAAAAGAAAGGCATTAAAAAATAATAAAAGATATGAAAAAACATTGACTATAATTAGAAAAATTCAGAAATGAGGGCTAGAGCACAGAAGGAATTAGATATAAATAAAAAATAATTTAAAAAATAAATACTAAACTAAAAGGAGGAGGAAAGAAGGTTTGAAAAGGAAGAAAATTTTTTTTAATCATAAAGAAATGAAGGTTGGGGCCGGCCCAGTGGCACAGAGGGTAAGTGCGCGTGCTCCGCTTCGGCGGCCCAGGGTTTGCAGGTTCGCATCCTGGGTGCGCACCGACGCACCACCTGTCGAGCCATGCTGTGGCGGGGTCCCATATAAAGAAGAGGAAGGTGGGCACAGATGTTAGCCCAGGGCCAGTCTTCCTCAGCAAAAAGAGGAGGATTGGTGTCGGATGTTAGCTCAGGGCTAGTCTTCCCCACAAAAAAATAAAAAAAAATAAAAAAATAAAAAAAAATAAAGAAATGAAGGAAGTGATAAAAAGGATTTGAGAAAAAGTGACAAAAAAGTTAAAGAAGAGAGACAAAGAAAATCCAACATGCATATAACAGGAATCCCTGAAGAAGGAAACAAAAGCAAGGGAACAGAATAAATACTAAAAACCAATTCAAGAAAATATTGCTAAAATAAAAAAGATTTGGAAGGGCACAACATGGGAGAAAATTAACCCAGAATGACCAACACTAAGATATATTCTGGTAAAATTGCTGGACTCTAAACAAAAAAAAAAAATAGTTTGAGCATCCAGGAAAAGAGACCAAGTCACTTATATGGAAAGATTATCTTCAAATTTTAATAGCAAGACTTTGGGCCAGAAGAAAACAAATGATGTATTTAAGATACATAAAATAGGAAAATGTGAGCCAAGGATTTACACCCAAACTAACCAAACCCAATTAACATTGAGGTACAAAAGTCACAGCCTGCAGGAACTCAGACATAATCATTTCCACAAGTGTTTTCTGAGAGTCTACTACAGAAGGAACTTCAGACAACCAAAATGACTAGGGGGACACTGATACAAGGACTGGTGGTGAGCATTAAACATATATTTATTATAGAATTAAGGTATTAATTATAACACTAAATGAACATTAAAAGGGGAAGATCATAATATGTAATAGGTTATATGCTCTGACAACAGAGTATATTTTAACACACAAAGAGAGAACATATTGTTGGTATAGTACTGGTATTGTGTGTGATATGTGGGAAAAAGCAAATGAGTAATTATGTAATATTCTAGTTTTGTTATTCCTGGTGTCCTCGAGAACCAGAATTCTTGTTGTGGAAGAAAGGAGAACAAATGTCAGATAGAAGAGATTAAGTAAAAACCCCTGAGAACTGAATTTTAACTGGAATTATGAGTATAATTCCAATATACTCATAATTCCAATATACTAATATAGTATATAATTCACAGTAATATTTATTTCCTAGTTCTGTCCACTAAAAAGGCCTAGAAAGAATGACTAACTCAGTAGCAATGAATATCCCTAGCACCCAGACTAAAATTCTATTTCCCACAAAAAGAAATCAAGGTTTCTTAGAGAAATGGCTGATTCCAGATCTGGAGTAGCAAATGTCCAAAATGAGCCTAGAACATCTCCTCAAGGGAGATGTCTTGGAAGCTGTCAAAGACTACCAGGTTCAGGAGCAACTCGGAGAGGCTCCCACTGGTCCAAGACGGGACAATGCGAGTATCAAAAAGGACAACTGCAATGTTTTGAAACATATCAAATACATTTAAATCTACGAGTTCAAAATAGTATTAAAAAAATAATAATAATTGGTCACCTTAGAAGGATGACAGGAAACCAAATTCTTATTTTGAAAGGGTTAACCTTCCTATACAAACTGTACCACTAGGTAATCAAGAAGAGTTGAGGGGAAGTTTCTTTTTGTGTGTGTGTCAAGGGCTGACTTTCAATAGATCTTAGCGAGGAAGCTGCTCTGCTGCACACAAAACCCTGACCCAGAAGCAGGTTGTCTAGGAATGGTTTAGTATCAGGTTCCCCACGAATATGCGCTGAGTGAGGGGGAAGGGGTGACCCCCCCTTCCAGCTGTGCCCCATTTCCCAGGGAAGTTTCTCTTTACAGAAATATTCTAATAAATATAGAGAAAGGAATGATAGAATTAAAATATCACAACCTTAAAAGCTTTATTAAATTAATGGATCTAGGCATTGAGCATCAATGGCTGCTAACAACACAAAAAGAAACAACCAGACTTATGTGTCTATGGATAGAACACCTATGAAGAAAGGCTTGCTAAGGACCCGGGCCCATGGCTTAGCGGTTAAGTGCACGCGCTCCGCTACTGGCGGCCCGGGTTCAGATCCCGGGCGCGCACCGACGCACTGCTTGTCCAGCCATGCTGAGGCCGCATCCCACATACAGCAACTTGAAGGAGGCGCAACTATGATATACAACTATCTACTGGGGCTTTGGGGAAAAAAAAAAAGGAGGATTCGCAATAGATGTTAGCTCAGAGCTGGTCTTCCTCAGCAAAAAAAAAGAGGAGGATTAGCACAGATGTGAGCTCAGGGCCGATCTGCCTCACAATAAAAAAAAAAAGAAAAGAAAAGAAAGGCTTGCTAAAAAACTGAATCCAAATACAGTAAAGCTTCTAGATCCAACTACCAATTTACTGTAAATAGAGAAGACAAAAGAACATGGTAGCAGCACCATGGAGATGGAACCAGCAAAATTCAGACTGTGGCAAACTCTACAGGTCAATAAACCCATTTTCTTTAAATTTAAAGTGTAAGGAGAAAAAAAAAGAGACGGAGGGGTAACTTGTAGCTTTAAAAAGGCTTAAGAGACATTAAGTAAAAACAGACAAAAACTAAATCATAGTATTTAGGAAGCCCATTTGGGTAATGAAACCATAAAGAAAAGTCAGCCAGTGATTACCACCCAAGTCAAGATGGTAGTTTCTTTTCAGAGGGTGATGAGGGTAGGGCCAGCAACTGATAAACCTTTATTTCTGACCGAGGTGGTGGTTATAAAGGTGTTCACCTTAAAATCATTCTGAAGTTATATATCATTTGTTCCATGCCATTTATATATGTTATATTTTACAACAAAGGGTAAAATTTGTCTTTAAATTTTTATTATTGAGAAACTAACTGTTAGATAAAATTAAAACTACAGTCATGTGCCATACAACAATATTTCAGTCAATGATGAACTGCATATATGACGGTGGTCCCATAAGATTAGCACCACATAGCCTAGGTGTGTAGTAAGCTATACCATCTTAGTTTGTGTAAGTGCCCTCTATGATGTCTGCACAACGACAAAATCTAATAACACAGTTGTCAGAACATATCCTCGTCATTAAGTGACTCATGACTGTAACTGGATTTCTTTCCTTCTTCCTTTCGTTTGTTGGTATGGCATTATTGAAATAAAATTTCCTTTATCCCTGATTAGAAGATAATATACAAGTAAATACATTATTTTTTTATCATCTAATTCATGAAATATCACTGGAATCCATTAAGAATTCGTGTGAGGGGCCAGCTTGGTGGTGCAAGTGGTTAAGTACACGCGCTCCGCTGCGGCAGCCCAGGGTTCGCTGGTTTGGATCCCAGGCGTGCACCGACGCACTGCTTGTTGAGCCATGCTGTGGCGGCATCCCATATAAAGTAGAGGAAGATGGGCACGGATGTCAGCTCAGGGCCAGTCTTCCTCAGAAAAAAGAGGAGGATTGGCATCAGACGTTAGCTCAGGGCTGATCTTCCTCACACACACACAAAAACAATTCGTGTGAAAACATAAAATCCTTACTGACTGCCATTTGACTTCAGGATGGAAGTTTGAGTCAGTAAATTAAATGTGATTCTTAATACTCTCTAGACATTAATGATATATCACTCTGGTGAATGTCAGTCAACTTCTAAGAATACCATGGAACAAACAGCAAATGCCAGGTGATCTAACAGAAACCAATACCTTACGTTGGTCCATCAGAGGCTGACTATCCAACTAGAACCATCAGAGATTGATCCAAGGCACAGTATACAGCAGGTCAAACTAGCTGATGCTCAACTTACCCTGGGCTTCACCTTGTCATGTGAACGTTTACAAATTCAATAACCATGGCAAAGCTCCACTTCTGCATGGCTAACTATTCTTTGCTCACATTCACCCAACCAACATTTTTCCTCTGGCTTTCTTCTGGAATTTTTCTCTCTCTCACTCATTTGCAAGCAGCAGTGAGGAATGGTGGATAAAAAATGTTGACCTGGTTGAAATGAATTGCTACTTCACAAGCATTATTTCTGATTAGTTTATTTTAATTCACAAAGGGAAGCCACATTAGAAGTCATCTGCCTGAGAAATAACAGTCTCACTGGCTCATAAAAAAAGAGTCCTGTATGCAAGGGGTTGATCTCCATAATATATAAAGAACTCACACAATTGAACAACAAAAAAACAAATAACCCGATCAAAAAATGGGCAGAGGAAATGAACAGACACTTCTCCAAGGAAGATATACAGATGGCCAATAGGCACATGAAAAGATGCTCAACATCACTAATCATCAGGGAAATGCAAATCAAAACAACGCTAAGATACCACCTCACGCCTGTTAGAATGGCTATAATCACCAAGACAAAAAACAACAAATGTTGGAGAGGATGTGGAGAAACAGGAACCCTCATACACAGCTGGTGGGAATGCAAATTGGTGCAGCCTCTATGGAAAACGGTATGGAGATTCCTCAAAGAATTAAAAATAGAAGATGCCCTATGATCCAGCCACCCCACTACTGGGAATCTATCCAACGCACCTGAAATCAACAATCCAAAGAGGCTTATGCACCCCTATGTTCATTGCAGCATTATTCACCATAGCCAAGAAGTGGAAGCAACCTAAGTGTCCCTCGACTGACGATCGGATTAAGAAAATGTGGTATATATATATATATAATGGAATACTACTCAGCCATAAAAAAAGACAAAATCGTCCCATTTGCAACAACATGGATGGGCCTGGAGCGTATTATGTTAAGTGAAATAAGCCAGAAAGAGAAAGACAAACACTGTATGATCTCACTCATATGTGGAATATAAACCAACACATGGACAGAGAAAACTGGACCGTGGTTACCAGGGCAGTGGGGGTGGGGGGTGGGCACAAGGGGTGAAGGGAGTCATATATGTGGTGATGGACAAACAAAAATGTACAACCCAAAATTTCACAATGTTAGAAACCATTAAAACATCAATAAAGGGAGGAAAAAAAAAAAAAAAAGAGTCCTGTATGTTCAAAAGACATTTTCAGGCTTACAACCTATCTTTTACCATAAACTAACACACATTAATTTTCAAAAAACTCAATTCTATGTATTACATACTGTGTGCCCAACTATTTCACACGAGAAAGCATCAGGAAATTTTACCTGGAAAATGACTGAGCATGAATACAGAGTCGAGAACTACTCACTCATGTTTAACGCAGCCATTCCTCCTTGTGGAGCTGCTGGGTAGACATTTGGTACATTCATGGTCATAAAATCTGCAATCTGCTGTAATGCCAACAGGCCTGTGGGATTTTTCCCCTTCTTAAATTGTTCCTGTATCATTGATTCCAATTCTTCACAGAAAGCCTAATAAAAGGCAAATTAAAACAGTGAGATAGCATTTCTTTTCTGTTCATAACTATCACGTAGACCGATTTGATGTTTGTTTTCATCCAGTGCTGGAAAGGTAAATGGATATTCTCATACATTGCTACTTGGAGCACAAATTGGTACATTCTTTCTGGAAAGTAATTTAATAATATAAAAGCTTAAAAATTTGAAAATTCTATTCCTAGGAATCTTTTCTAAAGAAATAACCAAGGATGTGCTCAAAGATTTATTCATAAGTATGCTCATTCCAGCGTTACCGACATAAGGGAAACAATACAGTCTACATTTTAAACAGTAGAAGCCTGATTAAATACACTGACCCTCCTTTACAACAGAATTCTATGCATGCACTCACCATGACAGGCCAAAAACAATTAAATAACATAAGATTACTCTTGAATCTTTTTTTTTTTTTTTTGAGGAAGATTAGCCCTGAGCTAGCTAACATCCAATGCCAATCCTCTTTTTGCTGAGGAAGACTGGCCCTGGGCTAACATCCGTGCCCATCTTCCTCTACTTTATATGGACGCCGCCACAGCATGGCTTAATAAGCAGTGCGTCGGCCTGCACCTGGGATCCGAATCCGTGAACCCCAGGCCGCCGAGGCAGAGCGTGCGAACTTAACCGCTATGCCACCAGGCTAGTCCCACTCTTGATATATTTTTGAGTGAAAAAAGTTATAAAGGGGCCAGCCCCGTGGCTTAGCGGTTAAGTGCACGCGCTCCGCTGCTGGCGGCCCGGGTTCGGATCCCGGGTGTGCACCGACGCACCGCTTCTCCGGCCATGCTGAGGCCGCGTCCCACATACAGCAACTAGAAGGATGTGCAGCTATGACATACAACTATCTACTGGGGCTTTGGGGGAAAAATAAATAAATAAATAAAATTATAGAAAAAAGTTATAAAGCAATATAACCAGTTTTTGTAAGAGTAAATACATATCTAAACATAGAAAAAGACTAAAAGTAAATAAATCAAAATGTTCACTGTAATTCTCTTAGTGATAGAATTATTAGTAATTTTCAGATTCTACTTCATGCTTCTCAGTATTTTCTTCAAAATACATTTTTTGAAATTACCTTTTAGAAGTTGGAAAAGGAACCCTAAAATGTTCGCCCCTTATCAAATAATCCTAAATTAGGCAGAAACATTAAGTTGGGTTGTGATTTTAATATAAAGTCACTACTGAAACAATACAGATAATTTCCAATTTCCCCAAACTGCAGTAAAACAATTTTTTCACATAGCCTATAAAGAAATAAATATCTTATTAAATAATTCTAAATAATATCTCATATGGAAATGTAGCTCACTGAATGATTACCCATATCTGATTATAAGCACTCCAAGGGCTTCTGGATGATTCTATTACTAAACTTATTTCTAGTTTTTCACTGCTTGAGCTGAAAAGATACACTGCCAAGGGACAGTCTATGTATACCTATCACTTAAGGGAAGCAGGCCACAAACAAACGTATTGCTGTTAATTCAATGGTATAAAAGAATGTTAAGAACCAAGAGCCCTTTGAGGAGCCTCTATCTACCATATCATGATAAATAATGTCATAGATCATATTCTGTGGTAGTCAAGAAGGGAAGGAAAAGCTGATAGGTGCTTTGACTGCAAGGAAACAACAAAATAAATCACCAAAACATGGTTTTTCAGTCATCTTTGTTATCAATGCAGAATGCACTGATATAGATAGATACACATAGATATAGATAAAAAGACACAGATAGCCTCTACTAAACATCACTGAGTATGCCGGGCAGAGGAGATGCAAAAGCTGAATTAAACAAGCTCCCTGTCCTCATGGGCCCTCAATCTGAAAAAATCAAACAATCTAGTTCAATAGTTTTCAAATCCACATACATCTCTAAGGGAAGCTCAACTCAACACAACACTACAACATGTACTCCATATATACACTATACTACAATTCAACATACATATATAGGCACTGACGATCTATAGATAGAAAAGATGGTTCTTGCCATCAATGAACTTAAAGCTTAGTAAGGAAAACACAAAAAGAAAAAAACCACAGTACAAGGTGCCCTCTGGATCAACAGCATTCCAGCTGACCTGTATGTGCAGTAAGGAGCTGAGTTTAGCAGTAACCAGTGAGGCCTGGAGCCACCCATCTGGATCCCAGTCTGGCATCAGCCAGCAGTCACCGTGGGCCAGTGATCTTACGTGCTTCTTTGGTCCTAACTCCTGATGGTTCAACATGCACAATCTCACCCTAAGCTTCCTTACCACCTCTCCTCCAATCACCCTGTCGTCCAACTCACCTCAGCCTCCCATTTCCATCGTCATGCCTTAGACCTGCTCGTTCCTAGTAACTGTGCCCCTCTTTAATCTCAGAGCCAGGCATGTACCCTCCAAACACCCCTTCCTGGTCTCCAGTTCACCCTTTCTTCAACCCCATCGTGACCCTAACACCTTTTCACCTTACCTTCCCTGTGTCCTGACCTCCCTCACCCAGCTTAGACCCTTGGTTTAACATTATAATCATTCCCTTGCTTACATCTTCAACTCTCTACCATTTCCTCTGACAAAATCCCAACCCTAGTTAAATTCAACCCTCCACCCCTTCTACTTACACTGCTGAAAGTGGCTGGAGGAAAAGACAAGACAGTGCTGCGCTGTCTCACTGTGAATTCATGACCACTGACCTGAGGGCACCCTCGCATTAACCCAGCGACCAATCTCAACTTTCCTTGCTCGTTCCCTCACCCACTTTTCATGCCTTCTCTCTCCTCAAACCTCCTGCACTACTCCCTGTGCCCATGCTCAGCAGATGACTCCACTTACATTTCACTGAGAACAGAGAATTAGTCTAGAGAAAACTTTCCAAGTTCCCTCTCGCATCTACCCAACTTTCAGAATCTGTGCCCACAGAGCAGGCCTTCCCATTCCTTACTGAGGCTGAACTATTCATGCTCCGAAAACCAAGAAACCAACATTTCCATTAAGTAAACCCCAGACTTTACCAGTCTTCCCACTAATGTCCTTTCTCTGTTCCAGGATTCCACACTGCATCTAGATCGGTAACATTTTGATGCTTACTGTGTTCTAAACAACATGTGGGCAGGGACTTGACTCTCTCTCTCTCTCTCTCTCTCTCTCTCTCTCTGCCTCCCCAGCACCGAGCACAGTGCCTGGTCACACTAGGTGCTGAGAGTTTCGTTTCTTCACTCTATTCCCTAGTGATTTTTACTTAGTTTCTTGTTGCTTTTATAGAGGAAAACTGCTCAAGCCAGAAGTCTAGATGTTACCCTGACTCTTGTTTTTTCTCTCATCTCTTCCTCCCTATCCATCAGCAAGTCCTATTGACCCCACCATCAAAATGAAACTCAAAGGAGTCTACCTCTCTCTGCCTCTACCACCACTCTGGTCTAAGCTACTACTACGTCTTGTTTGGAAGGCGGCTTTCTCTCTTGCCCCACACGATGCTCTCTCTATACCAAAGCCAGAAGTTCTTTAAAAACGAATTGTGTCATTCCCGTCTGCAGCCTTCCAGTGACTTTCTATTGTACTCTGAAGGCAAAACAAATCCCTGTTCTGAGCTTACGCGGCCTTCCAGGACCTGTTCCCTTCTCCCTCTCCAACCTCACTGCCCTCTCTCCCTGTCACCTCCTATACTCAAATCACAATGGTCGCCTTTTGACTCTTCAAGCCCATCAAGCTCATCTCTATCCTAGGAATTTCATGTTAGCTGCTCCCTCAACCTAGAATGCTTCTCCCCCTGATCCCTGCATGGCCGGCTCCTTCCTGTCATTCACAGTTCAGATGAAATCTTCCTTCCTCAGACAGGCCTGTTCTAACTACAGTCACAATCTAATCATCCAACTGCTTCCTGCACTGTGCTTATCTGTTGTTTACTGTTTATCACCTTCGACTAGAATGTAAAGTCTGAGACTTGACCTGGGTGCTTATACAGGTGTTACACATATGTCAAAATTCATCAAGCTGTATACTTAAGATTTGTGTACTTTACTGTAAGTCATACTTTAATAAAATTTGAATAATAACAACCAAATAAAATCTATTACAATTAGAGGCCTAATAAATCTTGTTTACTGCTAAATTCCCAGTTCCTTTCCAGCACGTAAGAAATAATCAACATTAAAAAAAAAAAATTCAATGAATATCTGCCAAATGATACCCCAAAATATTAAGGGAATAAAACAAGAACAGATTAGAAGGAAAAAAAGAATGAAGCACACACAAAGGGAGCAGCACCAATATGAGAAAACTTTGAAGACAGCACTACTTTACCTAAAGGTGCAAACAGAAAACACTTAGTTGGGCATGATTGTGGTTCAAAATGCTGACCGTAACTAAAGGTAAACTCAATCAATAATCAGGTACTATTAAGGCCTACTAAGCGCCTAGCACCAAGCTAGATGTTTTGGAAATAATTTTTAAATTGTCCCAATACATAAAGACTCTCTGAAGAAGTAGTGAGAGAGCAAAAAGGAGAAATAAACAGCTCCTATCCTTTATGATACTAAAGGTTTTTCATTTATTGTGTCTGGTAACCTGAACTAAACTGAATTCTTTCAAGAGCCGTACACATATATATAAGGCACTGATCTCCTATGTTAAGATAAACCGACTATAACACATACAACAGAGCATAAGAGCTGAAGTATTGGAAGAAAGAAGACACTTGGTCAGAGAAAAAGCTTCTCTTACGGGACTTTGCAGAATCATGGACACCCTCTTTTTTTGCTCCATCATATTGAAGTCCTGGCGAAGGTCTGGTGCCATGTTCCTCTCTCGCAAATATTCTGGATTGTTCTCATCCACCTTGTCGAAGTACCTCTCTTTGTGAGGGGCTGTGGTTGGGGGTGGTGAGGTCACCACTGTGGCCCGAGTATCACCATTCATTGCACAATCTTTCTAGGTTCCTACAGAATCAAAATAACAGAAAGTATTATTTTTGAATCAATGTCTAACAGCATTTCATAATGAGCACATCAGTCTAATAAATACAATCTTCAGAGTGAGGACGCTCTAACTGACTGACCAGTTGGAGCCATGATGTGTGAGGCTTCTCTGTGGCCTCCGAGGCCCAAGGCTGATCAGCCATCTCCCACCCTTCTACTAACCAATGGCATTTTCCGTCCTTGTCATTATTCTTCAGCACACGACAGGAGAACAATCTAACAAAGCCATTACATCCTCTGACAAACTGAAAAAGAATTAGATATTAAAATTTTGACCACGAGATAGTTCTAAGTCAAGATATCGTCCCACACAGACAAGATCTGCTAACAGCAGCATAGCTCATTTCTGGAGAAATTTGATTTATGATATTTTTCCAAAAAAGCATTAGCAATTTTTTGCAAAGGATTTTGCAAAGGATTCTCCAAGCAGAGTAATAGGAGATAAGCTACTCACACATCTGTATTCATGAAGACGGGAAATGCTCCTCATTAACACCATCTTTTTGGTTCAAAGAACAACAGCAGGCACCGAAAATATCAACATGCCCTAGTTTGTGAATAACCTAAAAAGATGCCCAAATGGCTCAAATGTAAAAGTCTGCTGATATGGCTACTTACTTTACATTCTTTTTAATTCTAATCTTTTATTTGAAATGATGTTCAAAAGCACTAAATTATATTTACCTTTAACTACTAAATCTCTAAACGGCACTCATACTAATCACACAAACAGTTCAATTTCTATTTTGTTTCTATAAAATACTGAATGACAGCTTTAACAATATATATGCAGCATTTACTGAGCATCTATTATGTCCAATCACTGTGATGGGCACAAAAATTAATAAATGTGGTTCTCACTTTGGGGAAGTTGGACTCAGTCTGACAAGGGAGACAGACTCACTGAGAAAGGCAGAAGTGTTAATTCAGAAGTCATCAGCAAAGAGATAGTAGTTAAAGCCAGGAAAGCCAGCAGAAGAATATAAATTGAGAAGAGGGAGCTAAACCAGCACCTAGAACAGTTTCTAGCATAAAGTGGGTATGTAAATAAAAATTTTTTGAACAAGAAGGAAAGGATAAAGAGACAAGATGAGAAATAGTTTCAGAAACCATAGGCAGAAAGTTTTAATGGAGAGTGAGTGAACAACAGTTCCTCAAGCCACACAGAGGGTAAGCAAGGTAAGGATTTAAAAGAGTTGATTAAATTAGCAACTAAAAAAATAACTGGTGCCCCTTCCTTACACTACACACAAAAATTCATTCCAAATGTAACACAGACCTAAATGTAACAGCAAAACTCACAAAATTCTTAGAACAAAAAGGAGTAAATCTACAAGACCTTGCGTTAGGCAAAGTCTTACATGACACCAAAAGGACAAGCAACAAAAGAAGAAAAAGATAAACTGGACTTTCTCAAAACTAAAAACATTTCTGCTTCAAAGGATACATAAGAAAGTGAAAAGACAACCCACAGAATAGGCGAAAATATTTA
Source organism: Diceros bicornis minor (assembly GCF_020826845.1). Taxonomy (NCBI): domain Eukaryota; kingdom Metazoa; phylum Chordata; class Mammalia; order Perissodactyla; family Rhinocerotidae; genus Diceros; species Diceros bicornis. The sequence goes on along the minus strand of NC_080747.1, from coordinate 2,204,796 downwards.
CAAATCATATAATCTGAGAAGAGGTTTACATCCAGAATATATAAAGAACTGTTACAACTTAATAATTAAAATAACAATTAAAAACCACGAAAATCATCAAGTGACCTCAGTGGATGCCACATAGAGCAAAAGAACTGCCCAGTTGAGCCCTGCCTAAATTCCTGACCCAAAAAATCATGAGACACAAATAATACAATAATTATTTTAAGCTGCAAAGTCCTAGGATGGTTTGTTATGCTGCAACAGATAACTAAAATAATGTTACTGATAAGGGGAAAGAGAATGAGAGCAGCTGGAACTGTATGCTAGACATCATTCTTCACTTGTATCTCTCCTCTCACCTCTCCTATTTGTTCATATACTATTGTTTTCCTCTCTTTACAGGCAGGAAACTTGGGTCACTCAACTAAGAAGTAACAGGGCTGGAATTCAAACGCAGGCCATCTGGCTGCAGAGCTTGTGTTCTTAACCTCTAAGCCATATTCCAAATGATGATGATGATGATAGTGGGTGGCAGCAGAAGCAGCAGTGGGAACAATGTCCCCCAAGGGATGGGAAGGGATGGAATCAAGGGCATAGGTGCAAAAACTGGCCTTGAAGAGGAGGACCCAACCTTGGGCATCTGGGGTGGGTACTGTTAGCTTTTTAACGTGCAAATGAATCACCTGGGAATCATGTTAATATATAAATTCAGATTCAGTAGGTCTGGGATGGGGCCTGAGATTCTGCATGTCTCATGAGGCCACAACTGATACCAATGCCACTGAACTTGGACAATTTGAATAGCAAGGCTTTAAAGAATAGTTTGTTTATACAAAACATATTTTGTGGTACCAAAAGCCAAAGAATTGAAAAAAAAAATTTTTTTAAAGAAAAAGATAAATTTGGATATTGCTCTTCAGAAACATAAAGATATAACAGAAATAGCAGCATGCTTGAAGTGACACTATTTCAAGGACTTGAAGACAAAGAATGAAACAATCAGGGACTAAAAGTCAACACAGAATAAACGAACCAATGACCTAAATGTAGTCTTTAAAACTTACTGTTCTCTAGTTATAAACCATTATGATCTCAATAAAATAATTAAAAAAAAAAAAAAACTACTCTTCTCTAAATGTATCCTTTAAAAATTCTAGTTTAATCTGTTTACCTGAACTTGGTTTGTTCTAAAAGAATGACCCAAAGAACAAAACGACAGTTGTCCTACATTTCTTCATTAGATGTAAATAAAGCTGAACATTCTGAGTCAATGATAAAAATGTTTTACTTCAGTGTTTAAAAAAAAAGAAAGAAAGAAAAGCATATACAGTATTATGTTTTTTTCTATTTCTAAATGAGTCCCAATTTTAAGCAATTTTCATCAGAAAATGAAGATATTGGAACATTTTAGAGGCAACTATAGCTACCTCCTGGTTCCCAGGGCTGACGGAAAGAAAAGAATCTTTGTAAAACCAACATGTTCAAGATAAGGCAGAGATTGCTCTCTTTTTATTACAAAAGCCATGTGAATGGGATAAGATAAAGACTGCAGACCAGATATGCATGCGTTCCATTCCTTCAATAAGGAAGCTATAAACTTAAATCAAAATCAAAGCACACACATTCTGAGCCCAATAATCAAGAATAAACGTAATTCCATTTTAAAGTATAAAAACTGTACTTGGTTTTTGTCAATTACGGTTTCAGGTTTCATAAACTTAGTTTTTTGTTTTTTGTTTTTTTTGTGAAGAAGATCAGCCCTGAGCTAACATTCATGCTAATCCTCCCCTTTTTGCTGAGGAAGACCGGCTCTGAGTTAACATCTATTGCCAATCCTCCTCCTTTTGTTTTTTTTTTCCCCCCAAAGCCCCAGTAGATAGTTGTATGTCATAGTTGCACATCCTTCTAGTTGCTGTATGTGGGACACAGCCTCAGCATGGCCGGAGAAGCAGCGCATCGGCGCGCACCTGGGGTCCGAACGCCAGGCCGCCAGTAGCGGAGTGCGCACACTTAACCATTAAGACACGGGGCCAGCCCTCATAAACTTAGTTTTTAAGAGTGTGTTAAGATAGTTAATTTTTCTAGAAAGATCTCTACAAAGAAGTTATTACTTAATCTAAAATTTTAAAAAAGAAATGGAAAAATACAGATGCAAAAAAATTTCTGGCAACATTATTTAGAGTAATTTAGAATAAAATAATTTAAAAAGTAGGAAGAGTCAATGTCCTACAATACACAATGGGTTGTAACATAAATATTAAAATCTGTTCAATATTATGAAACTATGAAGATTCTTTAGCTAAGATACATGAGATTATGACATGTTTAAGTGAAAAACTATAAAATTTCCTATTCTATTATATAATGTTATCAATATTATAATTATAATCACACAGACAAGATGATATAATGGCAAACAAGGTGTATTACAGTTGAATAAACTGATTAAAGAGAAGTATAGATTGATGTTTCTCTACCTCAATATTCTATAGAGTCGCTATAATTTTGCCTGTGTAAAAATTTTAAGATTTAACCAATCTTAACATGTTGATACCTAATCAGTGAAATCTCTGGGAACAATATTTTCAAATAAACAAACATACACACCCAAGAGAACCCAAAAGTCTGGATGAACCATGACAAGCTTGGCCCGCCCATGTGACATCTGGCATTCATCCACTTTCCTCCATCCCTACCACATCACTCTAATCTAGGTAATTACCACTCACCTCCTGGACACGCAATAGCCTCCTAAATAGTTTCTCTACTTCCAGTCTCCTAACAACCCCCACACCAATCCATTCTCCACAGCTAGGGCAGAGAGAGTTTCAAAACGGTAAGTCAGATCATGTCCCTTACTCCCCTGCTTAAAACCTGACAGCTAATAGGAGGACCTTAGCTGGATCCTGATTCAAAAAACCATAAAATAAAAATCTAAAAATGACATTCGAGACAATCAGAAATTTGAACACTAACTAGACTTGGATGGCATTAAGGAATTACCGGTAAAAATTTTAGGTGTGATATTATGGTTATATTAGAAACATACAAAAATATTTATGGATAAAATACTATGACATCTAGACTTTGCCTAAAACTTATACGGGGTGGAGGGAGAGTAAGAGTTACACAAAAGAAATAAGACTGGCCGTGAGTTAATACCTGTTAAAGCTGGATGAAGGATAAAACAGAGTTCACTACACTATTTATTTTGTATGTGTCTGAAATGCTCCAGAATTTTCCTTGCTCTTAGAATCAAGTATCTCCAGACCTTACATAAGCTAGTCTCTGCCTGCCTTCAGATGAACATATTTCAGCATGTTCTTTCAGACAGATATTACTGACATTGGGATGAAAGGATATTTTAAGATTAATATCTCTTTGCTAATGTCCCAGAAGACACCACTTTGCCTAGCATGTTATTTATTGACTGGGAAATAACAAAGGGTGCCCTGGAATATTCTTTCTTAGCAAAGGTATTCCAGCCCCAGGATGATCCATCCTTTCGTTAACGTGTAACTAAACCTCAGATCAGAAACCAGACAAATTTCTGCTTCTCTAAAATACCTAATGAGCTAATTATAAAGCTTTGGGGCAGATTCAATTATTTGTTGGCATCTCCCTTCTGGCACAGACATTTTGCTAATGGCTAACTATTCCAACCATTCACATGATTTACTTTTGAATCCCTAAAGGTGGAACACTCAAACCAAAGGTTGAAACAGGAAGATAGCCATTATCAAATTCTGTGGGTAAAGTGTCTGCTAGAAGACCCAGAGGGTCTTGTCAGTTTCTAAATGTTCTTAAAACATATCTCAGAAAGCATAATGACTGCCAGTTGATAATGAACTATTGTTCTATGAAAAATAAACCAAGAGGCATCAAATATGATCGGGCTGGAATAAAAGTGGCAGCCTCTGCTGGTGTCCTTGGCCACCTGACACCCAACTCCAGACAGCCTTTGGAAGACTCAGCAGGATGACAAGAAAAGAGGTGACCTCTGCATTATCTTCTTTTATTTCTATTAACTCCTGGTGCTTAATATATCTCCACTAGAGCTCCTTTCCACATTATGTACAAGGCACCAGAGATGAAAAGTTACAAAATGAGTAGTAGATGATAGATAAACAAATCTAATCAAATACTCTTGGTGTCATGACAGAAATCTACTTACCTATCAGCAGGGGGAAAGCGTACAGTGGTGGAATGTAGAAAGAGCAGAGAGAGGGTGTTATGAGTTGAACTGTGGCCCCCAAAAATTCATATTGAAGCCCTAACCCCCAGTACCTCACAATGTGAGCTTATTTGGAAACAGTATCATTGCAAATGCAATTAGTTAAGATGAGGTCATACTGGCCAGGGTGGGCCCATAATTCAATATTACTGGTATCCTTAGAAAAAGGGGAAACTTGGACACAGACACGAATACAGGGAGAAAGCCATGTGAAGATGAAGGTAGAGATCAGCTGAGGTGATGCATCTACAAGCCAAGGAATGCCAAAGATTGCCAGCAAATCACTAGCAGCAGGGGGAAAGGCCTAGAACAGATTCTCCCTCAAAGCCTCAGAAGGAACCAACCCTGCCAACACCTTGATCTTGCACTCTGCCCTCCAAAACTAACAGACAATAAATTTCTGTTGTTTAAGCTGCCCAGTCTGTGGTACTTTGTCATGGCAGCTCCAGAAACGCATATACAGGGCTGTCAGGAAACCTGCAGAAGAGATGCTTTTAGAGCTAAGCAAGTGCTTCCACAGGCGGCTTGGGGCAGGTGCCAGTCACCTGGTAAATGAACACCTACTGAGCTTTAAAGAGAGCAGCACATGGGCCGGCCCCATGGCCTAGTGGTGAAGTTCAGCATGCCCCACTTCGGCGGCCCAGGTTCAGTTGCAGGGCACGGACCCACACCATTTGTCAGCCATGCTGTGGCAGCAACCCACATACAAAACAGAGGAAGACTGGCACAGATGTTAGCTCAGAGAGAATCTTCCTCAGAAAAGAAAAAGTAATAAAATAAATAAAGCAAGCAGTACAGAAGAGACAGCAGAGTGAGTGAGCAGTCAACGTCCCTTTCTTTTTTCTTTTTTCTTATAGGAGTGGCAGCCTTTTTTTTTTTATTTATTTTGTGTGTGTGTGTGTGTGTGTGTGTGTAATATCAGCCCTGAGCTAACATCCATGCTAATCCTCCTCTTTTTGCTGAGGAAGACCAGCTCTGAGCTAACATCTATTGCCAATCCTCCTCCTTTTTTTTCTTCCCCAAAGCCCCAGTAGATAGTTGTATGTCATAGTTGCACATCCTTCTAGTTGCTGTATGTGGGACGCCGCCTCAGCATGGCCAGAGAAGCGGTGCATCTGTGCACACCCGGGATCCGAACCCGGGCCGCCAGTAGCGGAGCGCGTGCACTTAACCGCTAAGCCACGGGGCCGGCCCTCAATGTCCCTTTCTTTTACACTTAGTGCCTGGCACCCAGCACGTAGGCACTCAAGGAGTTTTTAATGACCTAAGTGAACTATTCTCTCTTCCAAACCGTTCATCCCCACTCATTCTCAAGCTCCAACTCAATTATTTCCTGCTCTGCGAAGCTTTCCCAAGCCTCTGAGCTTGGGATTTGGCCTCCTGTGTTCCAAGACACTTTATTCTCACCTCTTTTCAGCCATCCTAAAACAGGAGCAAATTATTTGTGTATATGCTTGCTCAATCACCAGTCTGTGGGACCATGAAGAAAAGGGACACTCACTTTCTTTTTGTGTGTGTGTGTCTATGAGGACATCCAATGCCAATTCTCCTCTTTTTGCTGAGAAGACTGGCCCTGGGCTAACATCCGTACCCATCTTCCTCTATTCTTATACGGGATCCCGCCACAGCATGGCTTGACAAGCGGGGCATCGGTGCGCTCCCAGGATCCGAACGTGCCAACCCCAGGCCGCCGAAGCGGAGGGCGTGCACTTTAACCACTACACCACCGGGCCGGCCCCAGGGACACTCAATTTCTAACTCATTTTTGTAAGCAAGCCCTGGAAGTGTTTCACACATAGTAGGGACTCAACAGACACTTTGTTCTTGAAGTAGGGTATCTGCTGCAAGGGACATCCTAACTTCTCTGGAAGGGTTCCGCGAGGTTTGCATCCAGAATGAAACTGCATCATAGAGATACACTCAACGAAATAGAAGGTAGACTCACCAAAAAAAAAAAGTGACTATGTGAGGTGATGGATGTGTTTAACTAACTTGACTGTAGGAATCATTTCACAATGTATACACATATCAAATCACCATGTCGTACACCTTAAATATATTACAATTTTATTTGTCAATTTTACCTCAACAGAATTAGAAAAAAAAAGGCTAATAAAAAGGTGGAGGGGCCGGCCCGGTGGCATAACAGTTAAGTGCGCACTCGGCTTCAGCAGCCTGGGATTCACCGGTTCAGATCCTGGGTGTGGACCTATGCACCACTCATCAAGCCATGCTGAGGCGGCGTCCCACATAGAGCAACTAGAAGGATATACAACTGTGACATACAACTATCTACCGGGGCTTTGGGGAGAAAAAAGGAAAAATGGAGGGAGACTGGCAACAGATGTTAGCTCAGGGCCAATCTTCCTTAAAAAAAAAAGTGCAAATGCTTTTAAAAAAAAAAAAAGTGGAGCCTTTGCTGGAAAGAGTGACAAGATTTTAAACCGGCTTGGAGGAGCTGACATGGATGGCTAAGCCTAGGAAAAGGGCTGCAGAGACAGTCCACACCCTGTCCGGTGCCTCAGATGGGAAAGCAGAAGAGACACAGAAACCCCAGCCAGAAATTCATTACAAACTCTCAGAAACCTACAATTCTGAAAGGGGTGCTGAGCCAGTCAACGAAAGAGGAATCCCTAATATCTACCAGCAGGAGGGAGCCCATTCTGGAGCCTTCTCCCAAGTAAAACAGAACACAACCATAATGAATTATAACCTCTCACTGCTTACATTACTAGCCTAATTCTCCACTTCCCCTAAAGGAAAAACACCCACCTTATGTTTAAGATTTTTCTTCACAGCTTCAGGCTGACACTGAGTGTGCCCTGCTTGGGACCTCAAAGCTCAGTAAAAGCCGTTAATTAGTCTGATCGGATCATTTCTATTCCTGTGTCTCGGGATGTTCTCTTGCAGATGAAACTGTTCAAAAGTCCCCTTTAAAATCATCATTGCTTACTATCTGGTAAGTACTGATTTAAAACTCAGGTTTACACATATTTAACTCATTTTTTCCTGCAGATAAGGAAACTGAGGCACAAAGCAGTTAAGTGGCCAGTAGTGGGGTTGTTAGGGTTTGAACTCAGTCTGCCTAGCTCCAGAGTGCCTGCTCTAAACTACACTACACACTACCTCTCGCCATCACATGTCCCAGCACAGCTCAAATTAGAAAAGAAAGCAAAAATAAAAAGTAAAATTGAATCAAAGCAATGCTTCCCATCCTTGTCGCCTATAATTTATGCTCCTCTTAATTAGGAATTGATTATCTGGGTGGGTCCTCTTGCTTCCTCTCAGATCCTTTACGATGAACAGCTAGTTAACAGGTTCCCAGCCTAAATCTTCCATGTTCTATTAAGTTTTTAGTTATATACCTGCTGTTGGTTTTCTTTTAATTACAGCATTTAACCAAACCTCTGGCATATTATTACAGAGATTCCAGTTACTTGCTTAATGCTGCATAGCCATAGTGGAGAAGCAAGAATCTGAAATTAAGACTATGGTTCGGAGACTGCTCTCTTAACTGCTTCTCATTAAACAGTTTTCTTGTGCTGATCAGAGGCCTCTCCAGTCCAAGGGATAGTACTGGGCAGTGGACAGGCCAGTGGGCCAGGGATCAGTGGTTAGTCCCACTCGTTCCACTGTATAACTTCAACATGTATGACGTCCTCATCTACAAAGGAAAAATATCTCCCTAACCTAACGATCAAATGAAACAGTGTAGCTGAGAGCACCCTGGGGAAAAAATGAGAAAATAGGACAGAGGTATCATCATCTCTAGGACTCACAAACTCCACACCAAATTTTTCCCAAATCCAGTTGAGGAGAATGCAACTAGAAAATGCAAGGGATCCAGCAGAGTGACTAGTGTATGTATTTTATAAGGACAGTGCCATAGGCCACTGCAGAGCACCATGTTTCCACACAGATTAGTTCACTCGACCAACCCTGCAGGAGTACCCCATTTGCAGATGAAGAACTGACTCTGAGTTTCAAGTTCCTGAAGCCTCATGATTCAAATAAATAGCAGAGTCAGAACTTGAACCCAAGACCACTCATTCTAAATACCAAGCTCATCCATCAAACGCAGCATAGGGAGTCAATATGTGGGCACTGCCAAGAGCAGGTAGGCACACTGGGCTCTAAATGGTGGGCTCTCCCCACCATTTAGCACATAACAGGCCTCAATAAGCATTTGTTAGATAGATGAATGGTAAAGGAATACAAAATCATTCTCCATTACTGATTTCACAAAATTTGCTTTCATCCAAAAAAATTATATTTAAAGAGACATCCAGTACTTTCAGATGGCACGTGAGCCAATATCCACCAGTAAACTCTTAAACAAGTACTTTCAAGATGAAACTTCACAAAGGAAACTGCAGCTCAGAGTTCAGAAGCGGAATCTGGGAGAAGTAATTTTATATATGGTGTCTCACAATTTAACAAATCACCACCACACCACAGGAGGGTCTCCACTACAGTTACTATACTGATTCACATATTCTGAGCCACAGGCCCTGAACAACTAGAAAAAAGCAGAACTCAACTTCATCCTCTGACAGTGTCAACTGCTTTCTCTCTTTTTTGCTCCTTTATGATCCTGTTCGTATCCTTCAATCATTATTTTTATTTTCTAACTATACTTTTGCTGAAGTAATGAAGTTCTTCATATTTACTGTTTTACTGAAACAAAATTTTTCCTGAATTTCATTCCATGAGGGTGGCTTACTAAGTAAGGGTTTGAGTGGATTTTTGTTTACTTTTCTGTGGGAAGGGGAAACGTAGGGAAGTTTGGCAGGAGTGTAAGTAAGGAAGATTAAAATACTGACCACAAAACAAACAGGCAGTTTTTTCAGAATTTAATGGTAACTAAATGTTCCTATTTGTCAAGTAATTGGGTCTCGTGGAAGACAAATGATAAAAGGGAGCTTTGAAGATATTAGCCAGCTAGAGCTAATAAACTGAGAACACAACTGTTCAGTGTGCTAAGAAATATAAATTCTGTACACATAAAGGCCAAAATATGAGCTATTTTATTAACTCTGGGACTTCTGAAAACGGTGCCAAGTTTTCTTCCTTAGAGCTAGGCAGGCAGGAAATATTTAAAATCACATGAATAAGCCTAAGGAAAACTCTGCCAAAGGTATATTCTCTGAAAAGTAATCGTGCTAGGTGATGGAGACTGAAAACCTTTTATGCTATCAAGTAACTATGAGCGTACAAATTTTTAGATGGTCTAGTTTTCACAAAAATAAAGATATACTGTCAAGTGAAAAAAAGCAAGATAACAGAGAATGATGTATGTAAGGTACCTTTTAGGGGGTAAAAGGAGGGATAAGAAAAATATTCTTATTTGCTTGTATTTGCATAAAAAATGTAGGAAGAATATATAAGAAACTTAAAATCATGGTTTACTTGTAAGGAGTTAAGAGAAATCTGGGTGGATGGAGAACAGAGATGGCCAGGAGAATCTTTATTCTTCATACATAACTTTTAAAAGTTTAATTTATAAAAAAAGAAAATTTTAAAAATAAAACACCATTAAGAACATAAGTAAAACAACATGCATCACTGAAGGTATAAAATGAACCAAGTACACAGTACACTGTATTTTCAGCAGCATGAAGATATCAAACATTTGTTTCAAGTTTTGTAGCTTAATATATATTCTGTTAGGTGTTTTAGTATGGTGGTCCTATCCTGATTTTACACGTGATAAAATGTAGGTTCTAGAGACTGTGTTACCCTAAGGTAGAGACAGTAAGTTAACCAATCTTTCAAGTTGACTTGAGAATGTATAGGGTTAAATGAGCCCCTCATAGTCTCTCCTCCAAAAGGATTCTGTTCATATCAAAATCATTTATGATTGAACAGTTCTTTAAATCAGTACTGGCTGATTAAAACAATATTTCTTTAAATCCACACTGGCTCCACTTTGCAGCCACTATTTCCATCTTGCCAAAAGTACTGGGGTTCCTGCCCTCTAAGCACAAAAGGGCATTTCATTCCATGAGGAATCAAACAGATATGATGCACTTCCCTTCTGGTGTTAGGGAATGACAGGCAAAGTTTATTGCTGAAGAAGAGGGCACTTATCACACTGGCCTTGAAGTCTGTAGCTATTAGGGGAATATAGCCCATCTTGCTCACTCGGAGAGACAGACCAGGTTTTATGCATTTCTGTAGTCTAATGGCATCTTATACTGCTCTCCGGTGCACAGAAGGTACTCGATGAAAGTGTGTTGAACTGAAGAGTTAGCAGACAGCGAAGCAGGCATTGAGGACCTTAAAGCCTTTCTGACTCAATGTTGTAAAGATCTACATAGTAGTTATAAAATCTAACCCCTTCATTTTAAAAGTAGGAAAACTGAGGCTCAGAGAAGGGAGAAGATGGCCCTGGGCACACAGGGAGTCACTGGCAGAGAGAAGCAGCCTTGTGTGGCTAGAGTCAGACCAAGACCAAGTCCGAAGTCCACTGTGCTGCTTACTAATTGCGTGATCCTGGAAAAGTTACTTAACTTCTCTCTGGGATTCAGTTTCCTCATCTATAAACTGGGTGTTCTAATGGCAACCTTGAGGTATATTGTAAGAATCAGAAATGCTGTTTGGAGAGTATTTAGCAGTTATCTGGCAGACAGTGGACACACATTAAGGGGTGGCTATGATTACTGGACAAACCCAGCACTAAAGTGTCCTGGCTAGGCCTATGGACATTCCACAGTACCAAACTGCTTCTTGCTCACATGATTTTTATTGTTGGTGACAAATAACTGAAAATTTCTGATCTCTGTCACAACTACAACTGGTTTCAAAAATACATTAAAAAAATAGTTTCTCATATATATAACTTATTTCTCATTATCACTACCACTTTCCTATGTTAATATCCAAATAACTTCTGAAGTCTTTAAAAATTCCAAATGATATTTGAAGGGGAAAATTAAGAAAGTATTAATAACCATAAATGAAAAAAATGGCCAAAACCAAATTTAGACAAAGGAAAATTACACCTCAAATTGCATATTATTTATTAGTTTTACCTAATCAGAATGGTGCCATTTCAATAGACATGACTCGACTAAGCCAGAGGGGAGAATCCAAACTCTAAACGGCTCCACACTTAGGCCACTGAGAGAAGTGACAGATCTCTTGCAACTTTTCAAATGCAACTGAAGTAGAAGCCAAAGGGTAATAACTATCATTATTTTCACTGACTCAATGTTCATTCATTCATCAAATATTTACTGAGCACCTACAATAAGGCTAATATGGAGCAGGCATTGTTCTTCAATCTGGATGCCTGGGAGACAGTAATGCACAAAACAAGATTTGTGCCTTCAGGGAATTTATATTATAGCACAAGGTCCAGGCAGTAAACATGATAAGTTAACCACATAGTATGTTAAAAGGCGATAGGTGCTATAGGTAGGGGACTGGGAAGTGGGGAGGCGATATTAAGTAGAAAGGGCTCCTGGATAAGTGACATCACAGGTGGTGAGGGCGTTAGGCACTCCAGGTAGAGGGACAGCTAGAGCCAAGGCCAGGAGTAAAGACTGGCTTTTGTTTGGGAGTGGGAGGGGGGGTAAAACTAAGTCTGTTTATCATTATTTTTTTTTAAGCATTGAGATATTTCATTCATATTTTGGTAAACAAGCAAAGATACAAGGAGGTCCAATCAAACCTAATTTGTCCAAAACAGAAGTCTGCATCTTTCCCCAGTCATGTCTCCCTGCTTCTACACTTCAAGTCATAGAACTCATTCTCCATAAAAATATAATCGAATCATGTCCCACCCCGCCTCCCATCAATGGCTTCCCACAGTCCCTAGAATAAAATCTGAAATCTTGACTACAGCCAGCAGGGACCTTCCCAATTTGGCACCCAGCCACCTTTCTGATGTGTTGTCCCAGATACACTAGCCTCCCTTCTGTCCACAAACACACCCAGCTCCTTCCTGACTCGGAGCCTTTACACCTGCTCTTCTCTCTGCCCAGAACAAACTTATTCCAGCTACCTTGAGTGCCTTACTCCTTATCAGTCAGGTTTCACATCAAATTTCACCCCCAAAATTTGAGATTCGTTTCCCTGACCACCCTATTGAGAGGAACTCTCACTCCCAGCTCTCTCAAATCACCCTAGGTTTTTTGTGTTTTCTTTCCCTTCAACTCATTTATCAACACTTCCAGAGCACAGACTCTGGAGCCAGACTGCTTGAGTTCAAATTCCAGCTCAGCCATTTACTGGTTCTGGAAGCTTAGGAAAATTTCTTAACTTCTCTGGTCTCAATCTCCACATCTGAAATAATGAGGCTAACAAAAGTACCACCTCATACAGTTAATGCATGTTCAACACTTAGAACAAGTGTCTGACACACAGGAAGCACTCAAGCGTTAGTTATCAGTATTACTGTCAGAAATTCATTGTCTGTCTCCCCTATTAGAACATAACCCCCAAGAGGGCAGGAGACTTGTCTGCCTCATTCACTACTGTATTCACAGGGCTAACACTTAATAAGCCCTCAATAAATATATACTGAGGAACAAATACACATCCAGGTCTAACATTTTAGACTGGCAATGCTGATCTCAGTTTGGATTCCAGAGGCATTTGACTATAAGAAAAGCCATCACTTTGCTTCATTCAATCACAAGTGACATATGACTGAAGAGACTCTGGACACAAGCAGCTAACTAAACAGACTCAAAATCTCAGTTCACCACTCACAAGGAAATTTCAGACTGCAGATGGACAATCTGTATATCAAATCGGGTTTTGTGTTTTGAGTTACCTGGGTTTTATGTTTCTAAGAATTACATCAATTCCCAAAGTTGGTATACAAAGCAAAAGTAGCTATATCTGCCTCTAGCTGACTGGATTTGGAGACTCAAGCCAAGTATAACTCCCAGAGGTAGGAAAATAAGAAAAAGAGAATTCTAGACCTCACAACTAAGTGTGCATGGTACTACAGTGAGGCCCATAAAGACTGCAGGAAGATGCAGCTGAGCAAGTCTGGAAACACAGGTTGACAAGACACATGTGAGTATAGAAAATTCTATGTAGACTTGATAAGGAAGGGAAAAAACCACTCTGCAATCTAGTTAAACACATTATAAGGGACTGTCTAACAACACTAGCCTAAGATGAGAATGTTTCCTAAGATGAGAATGTTTCCCCTGAAAAAAACACGGATCAACATCCGGGGAATAGGGGCTGGCCCGGTGGCGTAGCAGTTAAGCGCGCACACTCCACTGCGGCGGCCCGGGGTTCGGATCCCGGGCGTGCACCAACGCACCACTTGTCAAACCATGCTGTGGTGGCGTCCCATATGAAATGGAGGAAGATGGGCATGGATGTTAGCCCAGGGCCAGTCTTCCTCAGCAAAAAGAGGAGGATTGGCGACAGATGTTAGCTCAGGGTTAATCTTCCTCACAAAAATAATAATAATAATAAAAAAATTAAAAAAAAAATCAGGAGAATAGTTTAATAGTTATGAGACAGTAAGATGAAAGTATTTAGTCATAAAAATGATCTTATGAGTAATATGTAGGAAACAGCCAATACTTTAAGTTGTTAAAATAGCACATACAAAATCGTATTGCAGCCATGTAACAAGGTGAATACACAACAGTGACAGAAGCCAAAATGGCTAGACAGGGGCTTCTATCAACCTCTCCTTCACTCTGCAGCCCCTAGTATCTGTTGGCTGCAATAAGAACAGGCTGTTTGCTTGGCTATTTCTGAATGGTCCCCATAGCTCTGTTCTCTACCTGTAACCAATCTCCTGTGGGAGGCCAGCAGATGGTAAGAATGTATGTGAGTAGATAATCCTCAGGTCCTACAACTGCCAAAAGGCAGTGATGCTTAATGAGAAGGAGGAAGGCTTTGGGGTCACCAGGGTTCAAACCTCAGCCCAGATACTTACTAGGAATGTGCCCTGGGCAAGCTCACTATCTGTACTGCTGTTTTTCATCGGTAGCAGGAGGACGATAATCATATCTATCTTACAAGATTGTTGAGTGGATATGATATGCTCAGTATAATGTCTGTTATTATTCTTGTATTAGCAAGGAAGTCCTGTTCACCGGGCAGCATAATCATGACAGCTGGTACCTGAAACTCCTTCCTTGGTCACAGAAGGTGTCATTGTTTCTGTCCCACCCGTCAAGGCAACTCTAGATTTTCACAGAGGAATGAATACCAGAGGAACTCCCTGCAGTTACTGAGTAGACAGACATGGCGATTAAACAGAAAGTTCTAGTTAACTGAACATCCTGATTAATAAAACTACCAGTTTTCAAAAACCTGGACTATAATAAAACATACTTAACACTAATAAACACTGAGCAAATTTAACTTTTGGTAGCTCAAATTCCCTAGAATTATTTTACTTACCTAAATTAATGTCAATAGCTCTCAAATACAAACTCCATTTTCTAAAAAGTACTAAACCTTTTGGGACTGAGGGAAACCCTATAATGTTTGCATACCCCTTGTTTAAAAATGAAAACAAAAGGGCTAAAAAAAAAGATCTAACATCTGTATATGCATAGGTGCTTTTAAAATCTTAAAATTTTGAAGCTATAGATTAAAATTTTAGACATAAGATTTTTTCAATTCGAGGGGGAAAACAACTTGGAGGACAATAGAAAAGATTCACTTTCTGCAAACTGACAGTTGATTTTACTCAGACACACTAAGTGGTAATTTTGTCATTGGAATTGTGGAAGAAATTCATTAAGATACAGGGTGAAATATTAAGTGGTATGTCCATAAAGAAGACACTCTATAGCCCAGTGGTGGCCAAAGGAGAAAAATAGATGTTTATCCCTTCCATTCTACCATTTAATATTTAGTTAAGTAATACTAACACTTTTAACCTGAACTTAACCTGGTTTTGAAATGAGCAAATAATTCATTCTTTCCCAAATACAGTTACATGCCGCATAACAAGGTCTTGGTCAACAACGGAACCGCATACAAAATGGTGGTCCCTTAAGATTAGTACCATATAGCCTAGGTGTGTAGTAGGCTATACCATCCAGGTTTGTGTAAGTACACTCCATGATGTTCGCACAACGACAAAATCGCCTAACAATGCATTTCTCAGAACGTGTACCCATCATTAAGCAACACATGGCCTATTGTGTGTCTAGGAAAATCTTGGAGCCTTGGCCTTGCAGCCTGACCTTCTCAGGGTCATAGAGGATAGAAATGATCCAGCTGGGGCTGGCTCGGTGGCACGCTCTGCTTCGGGAGCCCAGAGTTCGCAGGTTCGGATCCAGGGCATGGACCTAGGCACCACTCATCAAGCCATGCTGTGGCAGGATCCCACATACAAAATAGAGGAAGATGGGCACAGATGTTAGCTCAGGGCCAATCTTCCTTAGCAAAAAAAAAAAAAAAAATCAAGCAAAATAACAAATAAATGAAATAATCGTAAATTAAAAAAAAAAAAAATCCATCTAGCCAAGTGTTCAAGCCCAAGTCTCAAATGAATAATAACACTTTCTTTACTTAGGAGAGGCAGTTCTACTCATGTCCCAAGAGCATGATATACTTCAAAATGATTTTCACACAACAGTTCAGAACTCTTCTGAAAAACTACAGCACAGCATATTTTATTTATTTTTTTTTTTAAGATTTTATTTATTCATTTTTTCCCCCCAAAGCCCCAGTAGATAGTTGTATGTCATAGGTTCACATCCTTCTAGTTGCTGTACGTGGGACTCGGCCTCGGGTTGGACGGAGAAGTGGTGCCTTGGGGCGTGCCCGGGATCCGAACCTGGGCCGCCAGCATCAGAGCATGTGCACTTAACCGCTAAGCCACGGAGCCGGCACCAGCACAGCATATTTTAACAACCCAATAAAAATGCAAAACACTCACAAATAACTGTAACACCACGAATAAAACAAATATCCCAGAAAATGTGATCCCTCTAGAAAATTCTGGTTACCAGGCCTTACCCTAAGGTGGGAGCTCAAAAAACAGCTGCTGAACAAAATAGCAGAATACAACGTCTCTAAAATAACTGCCTGAAGGGCAAACCTGACAATAGAAAGCAAAGTTTACAATAAAGGAAATCCCCAAAATGGGTTAGGATTAAATACAAAGTTACACTTCCTTTTTGGTTGATACACTCTGAAAAGGAAGCAGAGGGATCACTAAAATTTCCCTGCTTTGGTGGATAGGAAGTGGCTGCTTTATTTGGCATTTCTCTGATTAGTAGGCAAAGATGAATGTTTTTCACGTGTTTGTTTATGTACATCTGAAATTTTCCATATGGTCTATTAATTTCCTTGTCCACCTACCTATCTGTTGAAATCTTGATGTATTTATTCCTACAAATTTGAAAAAATAGTATACCTATTGGCCTTTTGTCATATTTGACATTCCCAGACTATTATCTTCTTTAATTTTATTTTTCAATGACCAAATATTTTAACATTTGCATACTTAGGTCTGCAAATCTTTTTCTTTGAGTTCCTTTGCTTGTAAAGAGAAAGCTATCATTTCTTCACAGGCATGTGTCTAATAAAATGATCCAAAAAAGTTTCAAGGTATTATCTCTGATAAACATTTTATTTTGCTTTTTCTCCACAGTCTCTGTAATTTTAAACTCCTTAATCCATCTGGAATTTATTTGGATGAATGATATGTTTTCCAGTTATCTCAGCAGCAAAAATCTCTTCTCCCCAGAGACATGAAGGTGTGTTTCTTCACTCTCCACCAGGACCCACTGACACATGTTTCAACTTTGCACCATCAGCTCCCCACTACTGCCTCATAATCTACACTGTCTGACCTTGGGAAGGTTTATCACCTTTTGCACCTCAGTTTCTTCATTTGTAACAAAATACATTCAAGTCATATGTTCCAAGGTTGCTGGGGCAATTAGAAATAATAAATGTAAAATATCTAGCACAATGCCTGGCACATAGTGGATTCCCAATATACAGGAAATCATTTAATTATCTAATATCTAATGAGAACATAGAAGTAATATGCTAAAAGTTTCATTTCAAAAACTTCAAGAACATTAAGTTTAACCAACTAAAAGTTAAAATACATTATTTTAATTAAAAATAACATTCTACTATAAGCTCATCTTATTTTACCTCTTTATATTTTAAGTGAAACTACTGTCTTCTGTCTCTATCAACACATGTATCATTAATGAATAAGTAAGATTTCTTACTTGAACTCAATTCCTAAACCAATGTTCTAGTGTAGTTTACTGAAACAGACTTGGGTGTGGTTTTGAAAACAACTCTGGGTGAGGCAACTAAAGATGAGCCAACCAACCACCTGTTTAACGGAACAAATTTAAGCGAACTTTAATGCACCCTATCCTGTTGACATTTCCAAAATCTGTCTGATAACTGCTGGGTACAGAAAAATATGGCTTGGGTCTTCATCAAAATTCCATTAGCCTCTCAATGCTAACTGATTAATAAATGTGCTCAATTCATATCTAGAGTTTAAACTCTAGGGCCAGACCACCTGCACTCTGATCCCAGTTCACCACTTACTAGCTATGTAACCTTAGGCACATTTCTTCATCTTTCTCTCTAAGCTTCAGTTTCTTCATCCATAAAATGGGAATGATATTATGATCTACTTCCTTGGTTTAAGATTAGATGAGTTAATTTATGTCAAGTGTTTCGTGGAGTGCCTCGCACACAGTAAGCAACACAATAAAGCAATACAATAAATGGTAGCTATTATTATTATAAGCAGCAGCAGCATCTTTAAAGACTGACTAGAATCTCTTAAAAGATGACACTGGGGGGCCAGCCCCGTGCCTTAGCGGTTAAGTGTGCACGCTCCGCTACTGGTGGCCCGGGTTTGGATCCCAGGTGCGCACTGACACACTGCTTCTCCGGCCATGCTGAGGTGGCGTCCCACATACAGCAACTAGAAGGATGTGCAACTATGACATACAACTATCTACTGGGGCTTTGGGGAGAAAAAGGGGAAAAAAAGGAGGAGGATTGGCAATAGATGTCAGCTTAGGCCCGGTCTTCCTCAGCAAAAAGAGGAGGATTGGCATGGATGTTAGCTCAGGGCTGATCTTCCTCACAAAAAAAAAAAAACAAAAAAACAAAAAAAAAGGACACTGGAAGCATATTCTTTTTTTTTTTTTTTAATTTTATTTATTTATTTATTTTTCCACCAACGCCCCAGTAGATAGCTGTATGTCATAGCTGCACATTCTTCCAGTTGCTGCATGTAGGACGCGGCCCCAGCATGGTCGGAGAAGCGGTGCGTCAGTGCGCGCCCGGGACCTGAACCCAGGCCGCCAGCAGAGGAGTGTGCGCACTTAACCACTAAGCCACGGGGCCAGCCAGGAAGCACATTCTATGACAGCACTAATTAACTGTCTTCCTTGTTATGTGCACAGGGACACACAGCAGCACCACTTATTAGAGATCCCTCTTACAGACTTATCACTGCTCTGTATTGTCAATTTTTAACACAACTGCTAGACTACAAGCTTACTGAAGACAGGTTTCAATGTTTTACCTTCTGACATTCCCAGCACAATGCTTGGAACACAAATCTTAAATAATGCTTATTAAATTAACGTAATATAAGAAAAGAGCAGTGAGACAGAACCTTAGAAGCATAAATTTTTAGCACCAGAAGGAACTTTAGAAGTCACCTGGTCATTTTATAAATGATAAAACTGAGCAACGACTTATCAAAGTCTCATATGCTGGACAAGCTGGAATTAGCTCCTCCCTGTACCAAGAACACCAACACACCTTGCTCACTCCACTGACCCTCAAACTGTGCATTTTAGAATCACGTCATACTGAATATGCTTTTCCTAAATTTTAAACCAGTACACAACCACTACTTCCATTATTAATGAATACCACTTGGAGATCTCAAGTACGGCAAATATTTGAGAGGCCCTACCACTCAAATAAGATTTTCATAAAAACAAATGTTATTTGCATATAAGAAATACATGAGGGCCGGCCCCGTGGCTTAGCGGTTAAGTGCGTGCACTCCGATGCAGGCTGCCCGGGTTCGGATCCCGGGCGCGCACAGACGCACTGCTTCTCCGGCCATGCTGAGGCCGCGTCCCACATACAGCAACTAGAAGAATGTGCAACTATGACATACAACTATCGCCTGGGGCTTTAGGGGAAAAATAAATAAATAAAAAATTTAAAAAAAAAAAAAAAAAGAAATACATGAAACCTCCAAGGGCTAAACAAAAAAATGACCCAAAACCATGAGAATGAAACTAGAACTCTGAATGGAATCACTCACAAAAGGTGACATTACCAGAGATCACATGCCAAAAATGAGCATTGCTGGAGGCAAAAAAGGAGGAGCTGATGAGCTGGAACTTTATAAGGCAGTGAAAATGGTCTCAGGTGGGCAGTGACCCCAGCTCACAGAAGTAAATACAACTCTCTCAGTAAAAAACATCCTCAACATTGATCCCTAGGTTTTTCCACAGGTTACAAATTAACCAAATATGAGGTCCAAGTCAAAAATTTAAGAAACTCAAAAACAATCTCCACGAGTGACAGTCATCAGAAACAATACACCATAGGTCTAGACCCTCAAAGACTTCAGATACTAGAATTATAATACAGAACACAGACTAATTATGTATGAAATGTTTAAAAAGTAAATTAATCATAAATATGATAAGCCACAGACACTATCAAAAACGAGCAGGCAGAGCTGAAAAAGAAATCAAACTTTTAGAAGTGAAATAACGTTGAAAAAAAAATTTTAATCCACTAATAAATTATTAGCAGCTTCAACACACAGAGGAATTAGTGAATTAAAAGACAGATTTGAAAAAATTACCCAGAAACCAGCACAGGGAGACAAGGAGATGCAAATTATGATGGAAGAGATATGAAGCCTATTGAATAAGAAAGTCCACCACACATTTACTGGAGTTACAGGCAGCGATAATAAAGGATAAAGAAGAGTCTGTATCCAGAGAGAGAATGGCTGACAATTTTACATAACTGAAAGACATGAATCCACAAATACCAAGCAAAATAAATAAAGAGAAATCCATACCTTACACACATTGTAATAACTCCGCAGAATAGCAAAGGCAAAAAGAAAAATTTTTTAAGCAGACAGAGGAAAAAAAGACAGACCACCTACAAAAGAATGACAATTAGACTGTTTGCAAACTTATACCAGAAACAACAAAGGTAGAGGAATAGAATATCTTCAAAATGCTAAAAAGAAATAACTGTCAATCTGGATTTCTATACCAAGTAAAACTACCTTTCGAGAATATGTGTGAAATAAAGTCATTTCAGATAAACAAAAACAGAGATACCACCTACAGACCTAGAGTAAAGGAGCTTCTAAAAATGAAAAAAATCAGAAATGCAATAAGGATTGTGAGTAAAGAAACTGCTAAATAGGAAAGTAAATCTAAAAATGTTTTTGGATAACATACTGATAATAATGTCCAATTTATGAGGTTAAAAAAAAGGCTATACTAAAACAGAATAGTAGCATGTAACTTGATCGTTGAGTTTAACTGGAATTAAAGTAGTTCAATGTCTTTGTTTTGTCTGTTAGGTGAATATGATATTAATTCCAGACTTTGTTAAATATGCACGGTAAAATTTCAAGAGCAATCACTAAAAGAACATAATAGAGTATGTAATTTCCAAACCAAAAGAGGGAAGAACATAAAGAAAAACAAACAAAACCACTTGGTTGTTTAAAAAGGCAAGCATGAAGGCTGGCCCAGTGGCATAGCATTAAGTTTGTGTGCTCCGCTTCAGGAGCCCAGGGTTTGCAGGTTCAGATCCCGGGCGTGGAACTACGCACCACTTATCAAGCCATGCTGTTGCAGGCATCCCACATATAAAGTAGAGGAAGATAGGCACAGATGTTAGCCCAGGGTCAATCTTCCTCAGCAAAAAGAGGAGGATTGGCAACAGATGTTAGCTCAGGGCTAATCTTCCTCACCAAAAAACAAAAACAAAAACAAAAGGCAAGCATGGAGCGAAAAAATGACAAATAGAAAACAAAATGTAAGATGATAAAAAAAGTACGGAAATTTATATAATGTTATAAACCAATGTTACCTCAATAAAAAAAACTACAAATTTATCAGACTCACAATACATGTAAATGTACTAAATTATGCCAGTTAAATGACAGAAATTACACCCACTGTAGTAGGCTGAATAATGGTCACCAAAGATGTCAGTCCTAATCCCTGGAACCTGTAATGTCAAGATTTTGGAGATGTGATTAAGGATTTGGGGATGGTGAGATTATCCTGGATTACCTAAGTGGGCCCTAAATACAATAACCACTATCCTTGTAAAAAAGAGACAGAGAGAGATTTGACTACACAGATGTAAGAGAAGAAGGCAATGTGACCAGGAACACAGAGATTGGAGCGACACAGCCACAGCCCAAGAATGCCAGCAGCCATAAGAAGCTGGAAGAGGCAAGGAACAGATTCTTCCTCCAGAAGAATCACCTTGATTTTGGCTTAGTGATACTGATTTTGGACTCGTGGCCTCCTGAACTGTGAGAGAATAACTCCTGCTGTTTTAAGGCACCAAGTTTGTGGTAATCTCTTACAGAAGCCACAAAAAATTCATACACCCATAAAACGTAAGAACAGAACATAGAAAGTTTGAAAGTAAATGGATGAAAATAGGTGTAACAAGCAAACACCAACCATAAGAAAGCTGGAGTATTTATATTAATATGAGACAAAAAAAAGACCATGGAAAATAAAAGCATTTCTTTAGGATAGAAAAGGCACTACATGATGATTAAAAGTTCAATTCAACAGAAAGATGAAACTATATGAAGCAAAAACCGCTAGAACTCAGAGACAAATTGACAAATCCACCATTACAATGGGAGACTAAAACATTGCTCAATTATTAATAGGCAAAGCAGTCAAAAAATCAGTAAACAGTAAAAAGAAAATAAGAACAATATAATCAACAAGTTAGATGTTAGAAGTATACAGAACCTTGCAACTCCCTGCTTTCTAAAACAATTAAAGAATACATATTCTTCTCTAGAATACAAGAAACATTTATAAGAATTCACCTCATATCTAGATGGAAATAAAGAAAATCTCACCAAATTTCAGAGACTCAGTAGCACACAAACCATTTCTCTGGTCACAGTGCAATTAGAACAACTCAATAACAAATTTTTTTAAAAAAACATATATTTGGAAATTTAAGAGCACATTTTTAAATAACTTATGGGCCAAAGAAAAGAACATAATGAAAATTTAAACATACTTACATAATGAAAATATTACACTTGAAAACTGTTGATTTCACTGAAGAACTACTGCTAGAGAAATGTATAGTTTTAAAAACTTATATTAGGGGCCGGCCCTGTGGCTTGGCGGTTGGGTGCGCGCGCTTCACTACTGGCGGCCTGGGTTCGGATCCACGGCGCGCACGGACCCACCGCCTGTCGGGCCATGCTGAGGCAGCATCCCACATACAGCAACTAGCAGGACGTGCAACTATAACATACAAATATCTACTGGGGCTTTGGGGAGAAAAAGGGAAAAAGAAAAGGAGGAGGACTGGCAATAGATGTTAGCTCAGGGCCAGTCTTCCTTAGCAAAAAAAGAGGAGGATTGGCATGGATGTTAGCTCAGGGCTGATCTTCCTCACACCAAAAAAAACAAAAAACTTATATTAAAAAAAGAATAAGTGACCAACTTCTAAGAAACTAGAAAAAGAATAGAATAAATTCCAAACCACTTAGCAATCACACTCACTACACTTTATATATATAATTTCTAATCCTTAAAACAATTCTGAAGGTTGGATTATAGTTTGCATTATAGCGACAAATGCCCTGATTATCTGAGTTTAAAAGCACAAACCATATACTCCTTCAGAAAAAAAAAAACATACATCACATAAGATGTAACTCATGTATCCATTCTTGCAAATGTCATGCAGCCTTGATTTTTACTGAGAATAAAGATGATGTCACAGCTTTTTTTTCACAGCACAGTGAAAT
This sequence comes from Diceros bicornis minor, assembly GCF_020826845.1. Taxonomy (NCBI): domain Eukaryota; kingdom Metazoa; phylum Chordata; class Mammalia; order Perissodactyla; family Rhinocerotidae; genus Diceros; species Diceros bicornis. Next base: position 2,181,562 of record NC_080747.1, on the reverse strand, counting down.
CTGGGGTCAATGGCCTCAAGAGTTGAAATAACATACAAATAACTCATTTTATGAAAAAGGTACTGGCAACCTTCCATAGTTGTAGTCAGCAAAATCTGCACTATTTTCATGAGGATTCTACTTCACCCTAGTGCATTATTAAGCAATCAAAATGGAAATTATCCACCAAGAAAAATTAAAATACACTTTAAAAGAGAACTGCTAGGGGCCGGCCCCGTGGCTTAGCAGTTGGGTGCGCGCGCTCCGCTGCTGGCGGCCCAGGTTTGGATCCCAGGCACGTACCGACGCACCACTTCTCCTGCCATGCTGGGGCCGCATCCCACATACAGCAGCTAGAAGGATGTGCAGCTATGACATACAATTATCTACTGGGGCTTTGGGGGAAAAATAAAAATAAAAAATAAAAGATTTGTTTAAAAAAAACAAAAGAGAGAACTGCTAGCTTGATTCTGATACAATAGAAATGATAAAGGGGCCGGCCCAGTGGCACAAGCAGTTAGATGCGTGCACTCTGCTTCAGCGGCCCGGGATTCACAGGTTCGGATCCTGGGCCCGCAGGCCGCACTGCTTGTTAAGCCATGCTGTGGCGGCATCCCATATAAAGTAGAGGAAGATGGGCATGGATGTTAGCTCAGGGCCAATCTTCCTCAGCAAAAAAGAGGAGGATTGGGATCGGATGTTAGCTCAGGGCCGATCTTCCTCACCTAAAAAAAATTTTAAAAATTTAAAAAAAATAGAAATGATAAAAATAACTGTGGGTGAGTAATACGAAAGAAACAGCTCAATGACCCGAACAGCTCTAACAGAGATCCACCATATATGTTCCTACAGAGAAGAGCCTAGCAGGAGCTCCTGTGCAGTCATCCTCATAGGCTTCCTCTCTGTCTGACCTGAACAGCCATGAGCCCCTGAAGTGGGACCTCTGTTCTTGTCATCTTTGATTCCCCCATGCCCAGTACAACGTCTAGGACATTGAAAGCCTTTTAAAAAGTTCAATGAGTAAGTCTCCTAAATGCTACTATTGTCACTTAGAAACTAGAGACAAAGAAAATTCATACCCACATTGCTTGACTATAAAAGCTAGAAAAGAAATGCTTCCCTGAAGAAATTTCCTTCTTTCCAAAACAATCAATCAATCAAACACTCTATGCAGAAAACAGAGCACATTCAACATTCCAGATACTCTAGGTCGGTGACATTCCTGGTGGTGATGCTGTCAAAGTACAGTGTGCTTCAGTCCCCAGGGACAATGCTCAGAACAAACTGATAAAGAGTATCTGGATGGTGGGGTCATCTAGTTCCCCATGGATGGGTGGATTAACATCACATCCCTTCCTACTGAAGTAGACACTCAGTCCTAAAGGGAGTTCATTCTATGAGACTCAAGCACCATTTCTAACCCTCCCTTCCTGCCTGAAGCTCTATGCAACATTAACTTGATTAATGGTATCATATGGGAACATGGCTGGCCTGTTAACTAAAATATTCTTAAATCTTAGAAAGCGTGGCTTAACCACAAAGTTCTTGCTAAGCTGCAAACTTGTACAGCTGTAAAAGACAAAATTACCTCTGCACAGAGCTTGGACTTATTTAAACAAAAAAAAGAGAGAGAGGGAGTAGCTAGTAAACAGGGCTCTCTATTGCCTTTCTGTGCCTTTCTCTCTTAATGTCTGTTTCATCCTCATCCATACACTGGAAAAAGAGGAAAGGAAAGGAAAACACACTGACAGCATGCCTATGTACCATAAGCGTTCAAAAGTTTTCTCACCATGGCCGCACAACAACAGTTCCAGTTAGACAAGACTGTTATTACTACTATTCCTGTTTCAACAGAGAATTTGACCAACTTGATCCAGGGCCACATATTCTGAGAGGCAAAAATTGGGCTTGCAACCTGATTCTATATCCCTAATATCCAGCACTACATCAACAGTTGACAACTGACTCACTTCAGTGAGAATAAAATTCCTAATACAGCATTTGCATTTTTATAGCTTCACTGATATATATTCACATACCATAAAATTCACCCATTTAAAGTGTACAGTTCAGAGCCAGCCCTGACGGTCTAGTGGTTAAAGGTCAGCGCACTCCACTTTGTGGTGGCCGGGGTTTGGTTTCCAGGCGTGGAACCACACCACTTGTCTGTCAGCAGCCGCACTGTGGCGGTAGCTCACACAGAAGAACTAAAAGGACTTACACATAATATACAATTATGTACTGGGGATTTGGGGAGGAAAAAAAAAAAAATTAAAAAAAAGTTTAAAAATAAATCAAGGGCTGGCCCTGTGGCTTAGCGGTTAAGTGCGCGCGTTCCGCTGCTGGCAGCCTGGGTTCGGATCCCAGGCGCGCACCGATGCATTGCTTCTCCGGCCATGCTGAGGCCACGTCCCACATACATCAACTAGAAGGATGTGCAGCTATGACATACAACTATCTACTGGGGCTTTGGGGTAAAAAATAAATTAAAAAAAAATAAAAATAAATAAATAAATAAAATAAAAATAAATCAAGTGTACAGCTCAGTAGTTTAGTATATTCCCAGAGATATGAAACCATCATCACAATCAAATTTTACATTTTCAACACCCAGGAAGAAATCCCAAACACATTAGCAGTCACTCCCCACTCCTATTCCCCCACTCCCCTCCAGCCTCTTTCTCTGGCTTCTTTCACTTAGCATAACGTTTTCCAAGTTCATCCATGTATAGCATGTATTAGTACTTCATTCTTTATTACCGCCAAATAATATTCCATTGCAAGGATACACTGCATTTTGTTTATCCATTCATCAGTTGATGGACATCTGGGTTGTTTCCACTTCTTGGCTATTAAGAATAATGCTGCTATGAAGACTTGTGTACAAGTTTTTGTATGGACATGTGTTTTCCTTCAGTATTTGCATTTTCAAAGTGTTTTCACAACATTCTCTCCTTTGCATCTTGTAACTACTTCATTTTGTGATGGAGAAAACTGAGGCTGGGAGCAGTTAAGTAATTTTATCACTCATTGCTGGGTAACCCTCAGTGAACCTGCAGTAAATCCACTCCTTCTGGCTGAAGACCTGCTCATTCCATAACACCACACTGCTTTGTCTCCTCTGCAAGGAATATCAAGCAAAAGTGTGCAGATGAGAAAAAAACATTTTTTTAGGTACAGAGCTCCCTAAATCACTCTCAGTAAAGTCAACCCATAAGGCAAATCTAAATTAAGTCTTTCAGAGTAAGAGAAGGGAAGAACAAAGTGTTCAGGACAGGATATTCTAAAGGTCCCTCCCAAGTGATGGCCTTCTCCCCATGGAAACATTGAAAGCTGCTTTCCAGGGTGCTACAGAGGTACACATGGACTCAACGTCTACTGTACCCTATCCATGAGGTCAGTCCAATACTAGTACTGCAGGCACCTGCAGGCTTGATCCCGAACATCAGCCCCACATAACAGAGCTCCCAAGGCCTCGATGCAGAACTAATTTGTTCTGATACAGGTGAAAATATTTTGGAGCATACATTGCTATGGTTAATTGTATAAACCCCCTTTCCCAACTCCTAAAACAGTTCCTAGCCTTATAATATTTCTGGTAATAGAGTTCAGAAATATGGTTAATAATTATATTATGGTAATACATAACAGCCATTTACTGACAGCTTACTAGGTACCTTTTATGCATTAACTCATTTAATCCTCACAATAACTGTCTAAGATAGGTACTACTTTTTTTTTTTTTTTTTTTTTTTTTTTTTTGTGAGGAGATCAGCCCTGAGCTAACATCCGCCAATCCTCCTGTTTTTTTTGCTGAGGAAGACGGCCCTGGGCTAACATCGGTGCCCATCTTCCTCCACTTTATATGGGACGCCGCCACAGCATGGCTTACCAAGCAGTGCGTCGGTGCGCGCCCGGGATCCGAACCAGCGAACCCCGGGCCGCCGCAGCGGAGCACGCGCACTTAACCGCTTGCACCACCGGGCCGGCCCCGAGATAGGTACTACTTTTAACTCCATGCTACATGTAAACACTTTCTTATGAGGGGAAAATATACAGTTGGTGGGAGTATAAATTGGTATAACTTCTTAGGAGGATAATTTGGAAACAGCTATGGAAGCTATAAGTACAAATATCCTTGGACCAGGTAATTTCACTTTTGAGAATATATCTACCGATAGACTCATAGTACCCAAAGATGGAGATGCAAAAATATTAACTGAAACAGTTTATAACAGTAAAAACCTGGAAATGAATACCCATCAATACAGTAGTGATTAAATAAATTATAGTATATCTGTAAAAGGAAAGTTAAAGAGAGTGAAATAGAGGGGCCAGCCCCAGTGACCTAGTGGTTAAGTTCAGCATACTCTGCTTCGGCGGCTCAGCTTCAGTTCCTGGGCGTGGGCCTACACTGCTCTGTTAGCAGCCGTGCTGTGCTCTGCTGGTGGCCCACATACTAAAAAATAGAGGAAGACTGGCACAGATGTTAGCTCAGGGCAAATCTTTCTCAGTAAAAAAAAAAAAAAAACACGAGAGAGAGTGAAATAGATTTATGTGTGCTGAGCATTTTCCAAGATGTATTAAGGAAGAGCAAAATGAATGTTATTATGTATAACAATTTATTTATTTATTTTTATTTACTTATTTTGGCAAGGAAGAGTATCCCTAAGCTAACATCTGTTGCCAATCTTCCTCTTTTTGCTTGAGGAAGACTGTTGCTGAGATAACACCTGTGCCAATCTTCATCCACTTTGTAGGTGGGAAGCCGCCACAGCACGGCTTGATGAGCGGTGCGTAGGTCTGTGCCCAGGATCCAAACCCACGAACCCCGGGCCACTGAAGCAGAACACATGAACTTAACCCCTACACCACCAGGCCAGCCCCAACAATTCACTTTTTTTTTTTTTTTTTTTGTGAGGAGATCAGCCCTGTGCTAACATCTACCAATCCTCCTTTTTTTTTTTCCACTGAGGAAGACCGGCCCTGGGCTAAGATCCATGCCCATCTCCCTCCACTTTATATGGGATGCCACCACAGCATGGTTTGCCAGGCAGTGCGTCAGTGGGCACCCGGGATCCGAACCAGCAAACCCCGGGCCGCCGCAGTGGAGCGCGCGCACTTAACTGCTTGCACCCCTGGGCTGGCCCCCAACAACTTACTTTTTAATTTTATTTATTTATTTTTTCCCCCAAAGCCCCAGTAGATAGTTGTATGTCATAGTTGCACATCCTTCTAGTTGCTGTATGTGGGACGCGGCCTCAGCATGGCCGGAGAAGCGGTGCGTCAGTGCGCGCCCGGGATCCGAACCCGGGCCGCCAGCAGCGGAGCGCACGCACTTAACCGCTAAGCCATGGGGCCAGCCCAACAATTTACTTTTTAAAGGAGGTATACATATACACCACCACTCTGGCTGTGTGCTCTTGGGCAAGTTACTTAACCTGTCTCACAGCTTCATTATCTGAAAAATGGGATAACAACAATACTTCCCACATAGTGCTCATTAAAATTACCTGCAGCTATTACTACAATTTAATGATTACTTAATTATAACACTACTAATGATAACCATAATTTTACTATTGTTATTAGATGGGCTCCAAAAAAAAAAATCAATTTCATACTTATACTACCCAGTGTCAGGCATTAGGCAGGTATAGGGAAACTGAGGCAAACACCACCTGCTCTACTTCCTCACCTCACTCACAGCCCATGAGGGTTTTCTTTTCCAGACACCTAGCCTACATGGCCTGCCCCCTTCAGCACTTGCCACCAACAGGCAACAAGAAACCACATGCAGTGAGATGGGTCTCCACTGTCCAAATGCTTTCCCCCAGGTACAAACAGATTTGATCTCTGATCAAACATCACCTCCTCAGAGAAGCCTACCTCATTCCCCCATCAAAAATAGATCGTTGCTGCCATCATTCTCTATGCCCTTATCCTGCCTCCACAGTCTTCACAGTAGTTATTACTACCTGACGTTTCTTTATTACCTATCTCGTTTTAGAATAGAAGTTCCCAAGAGAGGGGGGAATGTGTCTCACTCCCTGAGTGTCTCAATCCCTGCTCTGTCCATTGTGCCTAAAACAGTACTTAGCATGTAACGGGTGCTCAATAAATATATATAAAGAGATGAGACTGACATGCAAGTTAATAAAAGCTATAGAATGAAAAATATGCTTGCAAAACAACATATTTTTAAATTATTGTTGTCATTTTATCCTGGCAGAGCAGGTTCTCAAGATACTGTTCAGTTAAAAGTATTCCAGAGATTCTAGTCCTACTATACTTAAAATGCCTTTTTTTCCCTATATAGCACAAACTCATAGAAAGCCTTGTCAAAATATGCTCAACACTTTTAAAGTTAACAGGTATCAGAACCAATGTTATACATTAGTCATAATAATTGTTTAAAAGGTACTACTTCTGGAATAAATAAGCTCAAAGAGCAAAGTGAATTAAACTTGCTCCCGTTCATTCCTTCCAACTCAAGTTTCCTGCATGTAGAAGGTCAGAACAAGCATTAACGATTAAACAGTTTTGTTAAAGTTTAATAGTATCCTGTGTTAAGACTCCTGACTATTTTAAGGAACCATGAGATAGCCAGTAGGCACTGAACAAACTAAGGGGGACACTAGTATATTTAATCTGTTACTAACCAAATCTTAGATTCTTTTTGTAAAACCTTAGAAGATAGGGAATCCAAAAAAAGACATCCCTTCTACTTGCCTAAATAACCTGCCAAAGCATGAGAGAAAATAAAAACAAAAAGACCTATAGGATTCACAGGTAACTGCGTTTTTTTTAATGACTTTAGATTCTCAAGGAGACTAGGAATTTAATTTACGTAAAAAGAAAAAGAAAATGTTGCCATTCACCATCTCCAACACATGAAAAATTTTAAAGTCCTGTTGCTAATGTAACAGAACAAAGTTCAAGAATATTTAAGAATAAATAATGATTCAGAACCCAACAATGTAAAATTTACAATGTCTGCCATCCAATAAAAAATTATCCTACAAGCAATGAAGCAGGAAAATATGACTCATATTGAGAAGACAAATCAATTAAAACCAATCCAGAACTGAAAGAGAAGTTAAAATTAGTAGACTAGATCATTAAAACAGTTAGTACAACTGTATTCTATATGTTCAAAATCTCAAGTAGAAATATGGAAGATATAAAAAACATAAAAATTTAACTTCTCAAAATGAAAGCTACAATGTGTAAGATGAAAAATAACCCTGAACAAGATTAAGGGCAGATTAAACACTGCAGTAAAAAGATTAGAGAATTTGAAGATACAGAAATAAAAACTACCCAAAACAAAACATACAGAGAAAAGACAATCTAATACATGAACACATCATCAATGAGGTGTGGAACGATTTTAAACAGTCTAACATGCACGGAATTGGAGTCCTCAAAGGAGAGGACATGAAGAAGGAATAGAAAAAAAAATGTGAAAAAATGACAGCCAAAACTTTCCCAAACTTGATGAATACTATACAACCACAAATCCATAAAAGAAGCTCAACAAAACCCAAGCACAAGAAACATGAAGAAAACTATGGTACACAAAGACACATCAAAATAAAATTGCTCAGGGGCCAGCCCCTGGCATAGTGGTTAAGTTGGGCCAGGTTCCGAGAGCCCAGGTTCAGCTCCCGAGCAGAGACCTACACCATTCGTCAGCAGCCATGCTATGGCAGCAACCCACATACAAAACAGAGAAAGGCTGGCATGGATGTTAGCTCAGGGCAAATCTTCCTCAGCAAAAAAAATTAAAAATAAAAATAAATAAAATTGCTCAGAACGAGAGATATGGAAAATGTTAAAAGCAGCCCGAGAAAAAGCACGTTATGTAGAGGAACAAACATAAGGATGACCTCAGATTTCTTGTAGGAAATGAGGCAAGCAAGAAGACAGTGAAGCAACATCTTGAAAGTAAAGACTAAAAGATTTTAGCCCCAAGGTACTGAATTGCAAGCATTAAATTTTCTTAAACACTATCATCTCATTTGGCCAAATTAGAAGTAATATATTTAGCACCTGCTTTTTTAGTACCTTTTACACCCAAAAGGCATGAAACAAATAACTGTTGGGAGTGCATTTAGGAGAAGTTAATGCATCTACTCCTCTCTCCTTTTTTGCCCCCAAGTATATTCTAAATTTCATAACCACACTTGAGCAGCATCTATTGCTTACAAAGTACTTTTTCATTTAATCTTCGTACGAACTCTCTGAAGTAGATGAGAAAGATATTATCATACCCACTATATAAATGAGGACCCCAAAGTTCAGAAAAAGGGAACTGATTTGCCCAAGGATATGAGGTAGGGGAAGTGGTGGAGGTGAAGGTAGGAAAAGGGCCTACCATTTCTTAGGTTCTTCCTCTGGGCCAGGTATAATGTTAGCCAGTTCACTTAAACAAGATTAAGTTGGGAAAGAAAGTTGCACAACTAGGTGTAATCAGGTATTTCTAACTATAAGTAGCCCCTTCTAGTAAACCACAACTGAAATATATTAAACTAAAAAAAAAACATAAAATACAAAAATTCATTCTGGGGTGACAGCATCAGCAAAGCTTTCCCCCTTAGACTCTCCCCACTAAGATACAACAAAAAGGACATTCATGTACCAACAGAGGACAATCACACAACACAAAAGACATCTGAGAGACCCAACTGAAGGTGGAGCCTTACAACTGAAGGTGGAGGTGCTGGTACCCCCCAGAGGAAATGGAAGGAGGTAAGGAAAACTCCTCTCCTTCCCCAGTGACAGTGACCCTAGGACCAGGACATTGTGGCTCTCTGAGAGAGAGGAAGGAGGGGGCAGTCTTCTGCGAGAAAACTATCGCTCTCCAAGTTTTCTCACAGCCTGAGGGAAATTCCCATATGGAGGGGACTGGACGGTTGCAGGGGTGCCTTCATCAAACTAGCACCCCAGGAGAGCAGATAGCAAGGGAAGAGTGAGAAGCCCCCAGGATCGGGTAGGCAAAAGAAAGAGCCCCTCCCCCCACCCAGAGCACCAGCACAGCCAGTTGGCCAGAGTGCTCGCAGATCATGGTGTGCTCAGAATACACAGCTCTTGACCACCATCCAGTGATGGCAGGTGCAAGTTGCAACCAGGTATTTCCAGAATGAGGAAGAATAAGACCACGTCCTCAAGCAATCTGCAAAAATATATTAAACGCCCAGACGGAAAATGACAAGCACCCAGAAATCAGTCCTGAAAGCACAGAAATTTATAACCTAAAGGACAAAGAATTCAAAACTGCTATCATAAAAAAGCTCAATGAGCTACAAGAAAACACAGATAGACAATTCAATGAAATCAGCAACTTCTTCACAAAATGGATTGAAACTATAAAGAAAAACCAATCAGAAATGTTGGAGATGAAAAACACAATGGAGGAGATAAAAAAAAAATCTAAAATCTTTAAAGAACAGAGCTGACAATATGAAGGAAAGAATTAGCAACCTAGAGGATAGGAATGCAGAAATGCTCCAGATGGACGAGGAGAGGGAACTAAGACTAAAAAGAAATTAAGAAATTCTCTGAGAAATATCCGACTCAATTAGGAAATGCAACATAAGGATTACAGGTATTCCAGAGAGAGAAAAGAGGCAAAAAGGAGCAGAGAGCTTGCTCAAAGAAATAACAGCTGAGAACTTCCCAAACCTGGGGAAGGAGCTGGAAATACCAGTAAATGAAGTCAACAGATCTCCTAAATATATCAACATGAAATGACCCTCTCCAAGGCATATAGTAGTAAAGCTGGCAAAAGTCAATGCCAAAGAAAAAACATTAAGGGCAGCAAGACAAAAAAAAATAAATTACAAAGGAATTCCTATCAGGCTCTCAGCCAATTTCTCAGCAGGAACCTTACAAGCTAAGAGAGAGTGGAATGATATATTCAACATTCTGAAAGACAAAACCTTTCAGCCAAGAATACTCTATCCAGTGAAAATATCCTTCAGATATGATGGAGAAATAATAACTATCCCAGATAAACAAAAGCTAAGGCAGTTCATTGCCACAAGACCCCCACTACAAGAAATGCTCAAGAAGGCCTTCATGCCTGAAAAAAAAAAAGAGAGAATGGGGATACAAGGCTTTGAGCAAGGAGAAAAGTAGGTGGACAAAATCAGAAAAATTGTAGCTCTCTATCAGAATAGATTAGCAAACAATTATAACACCAAAGATTAAGGGAAAGAAAACACCAAAAATAAATATAACCTCATCACTTTAAACACAAACTCACAACATAAGATGGAATAAGTTGTGACAATAATAACTTAGAAGGGGAGGAGGAAAGGGATGGAATCGACTTAGTCTAAGGAAATCAGAGGCCATCAGAAAATGGACTATCTCATCTGTGAGATTTCTTTATACAAACCTCATAGTAACCATTAAACAAATAATTAGAATAGAGACACATACAATAAATAAAGAGAAAATTAAGAAAACCATCATACAGAACTACCAAACTGAAATGGTAGTGTGAAACACATGGGATGAGAAACAAAGGTAATGCAAAAGAGCTGTAAAATGAGCAATAAAATAGCAACATTAAGCCCTCATCTATCAATAATCACTCTAAATGTAAATGGATTGAATTCTCCAATCGAAAGACACAGAGTGGCAGGATGGATTAAAAAACAAGATCCAACAATATGCTGCCTCCAGCAAACAACATACCTCAGGTCTAAAGACAAACACAGGCTTAGACTGAAAGGATGGAAGACAACACTCCAAGCTAACGGCAAACAAAAGAAAGCAGGTGTGGGGGCCGGCCCCATGGCGTAGCGGTTGAGTACACGCGCTCTGCTGCTGGCGGCCAGGGTTCAGATCCCGGGCGCGCACCGACGCACCACTTGTCAGGCCATGTTGTGGCAGTGTCCCATATAAAGTGAAGGAAGATCGACACGGATGTTAGCTCAGGGCCAGTCTTTCTCAGCAAAAAGAGGAGGATTGGCGTGGATGTTAGCTCAAGGCTGATCTTCCTCACAAAAAAAAAAGAAAAAAAGAAAGCAGGTGTAGCCATACTTATATCAGACAAAACAGACTTCAAGATAAAACAGGTAATGAGAGACTAAGAGGGGCAATATATAATGATAAAAGGGACACTCCACCAAGAAGACATATCACTTATAAATATATATGCACCCAACACAAGAGCACCAAAGTACCTAAAGCAACTATTAACAAACCTAAAAGGAGATATTAACAACACCACAATAATAATAGAGGATCTTAAACACCCCACTTACATCAATGGATACATCATCCAGACAGAAAGTCAATAGGGAAACAGTGGACTTAAACAAAAAACTAGACGAGATGGACTTAACAGATATATTTAGAGCACTCCATCCAAACACAATAGATTACACGTTATTCTCAAGCACGCATGGAACATTCTCAAGGATAGACCATATGCTGGGAAACAAGGCAAGCCTCTATAAATTTAAAAACAGTAAAATCAGAACAAGCATCTTTTCTGACCATAATGCTATGAAACTAGAAATCTACTACAAGAAAAAAATTGGGAAAGTGACAAAGATGCGGAGACTAAACAACATGCTACTAACAACCAATGGGTCATTGAAGACCCTAAAGGAAAAATCAAAAAATATCTGGAGACAAATGAAAATGAAAATACACCATACCAACTCATATGGGATGCAGCAAAAGCAGTCCTGAGAGGGAAACCCATAGCAATACAGGCCCACCTTAACAAAAAAGAAAAATCCCAAATAAGCAACCTTAAATTACACCTAACAGAATTAGAAAAAGAAGAACCAACAAAGCCCAAAGTCAGCAGAAGGAGGGAAATAATAAAAATTAGAGCAGAAATAAATGAAATTGAAACCAAAAAAACAGTAGAAAGGATCAATGAAACAAAGAGCTGGTTCTTTGAGAAGATAAACAAAAATTGGCAAACCCTTAGCAAGACTCACTAAGAAAAAAAGTGAGAAGGCTCAAATAAATAAAATTAGAAATGAAAGAGGAGAAATTACAAGAGATACCACAGAAATACAAAAGATTATAAGAGAATACTATGAAAAACTATGCCAACAAACTGGACAATCTAGAAGGAATGGATAAATTCTCAGACTCATACAACCTCCCAAAACTGAATCAAGAAGAAATAGAGAATCTGAATAGACCAATCACAAGTAAAGAGACTGAAAGAGTAATCAAAAACCTCCCAAAAAGTGAAAGTCCAGGACCAGATGGCTTCTATGAAGAATTTTACCCAACATTCAAAGAAGATTTAATACCTGTCCTTCTCAAACTATTCCCAAAAATAGAAGATGGAACACTTCCTAACACATTCTACGAGGCCAACATCACCCTGATCCCAAAGACGGACAAAGACAATACAAAGAAGGAAAATTACAGGCCAATATTGCTGATGAACACAGATGCAAAAATCCTCAACAAAATATTGGCCAACCGAATATAGCTATATATTAAAAAGATCACACACCATGATCAGGTGGGATTTGTACGAGGGACACGGGGATGGTTCAACATCCGCAAATCAATGAACACGATACACCACATTAACAGAACGAGGAATGAAAACCACATGATCATCTCAATAGATGCAGAGAAAGCATTTGACAATATACTGCATCCATTTATGATAAAAACTCTCAACAAAATGGGTATAGAAGGAAAGTACCTCAACATAATAAAGGCCATATGTGACAAACCCACAGCCAACATCATACTCAACAGAGAAAAATTGAAAGCCATTCCTCTGAAAACAGGAATAAGACAAGGGTGCCCACTCTTGCCACTCTTATTCAACACAGTACTGGAGGTTTTGGCCAGAGCAATTAGGCAAGAAAAAGGAATAAGAGGTATCTAAACAGGCAATGAAGAAGTGAAATTCTTGCTGTTTGCAAACAACATGATTTTCTATATAGAAAATCCTAGAGAATCCATCAGAAAACTATTAGAAATAATCAACGACTACAGGAGAGTTGCAGAGTACAAAATCAACTTAAAAAAGTCAGTTGTATTTCTATACTCTAATAACGAACTAACAGACAACTCAAGAAGACAATCCCATGTATGATCGCAACAAAAAGAATAAAATATCTAGGAATAAATCTAACCAAGGAGGTGCAAGACCTATACAATGAAAACTATAAGACATTATCAAAAGAAATGGATGATGACATAAAGAAATGGAAAGCTATCCCATGCACATGTATTGAAGAATAAACATAGTTAAAAAATATCCATACTACCTAAAGCAATCTACAGATTCAATGCAATCCCAATCAGAATCCCAATGACATTCTTCATGGAAATAGAACAAAGAATACTAAAATTCACATGGGGCAACAAAAGACCCCAAATAGCTAAATCAATACTAAGAAAAAGGGCTGGCCCCGTGGCTTAGCAGTTAAGTGCGCACGCTCCGCTACTGGTGGCCCGGGTTCAGATCCCAGGCACACACCAACGCACCGCTTCTCCGGCCATGCTGAGGCCACGTCCCACATACAGCAACTAGAAGGATGTGCAACTATGACATACAACTATCTACTGGGGCTTTGAGGCGGGGGAAGGAGGAGGATTGGCAATAGATGTTAGCTCAGAGCCGGTCTTCCTCAGCAAAAAGAGGAGGATTAACACGGATGTTAGCTCAGGGCTGATCTTCCTCACAAAAAAAATAAAAAAATACTAAGAAAAAAGAACAAAGCCGGAGGCATCACAATCCCTGACTTCAAAATACACTACAAAGCTATAATAATTAAAACAGCATAGTACTGGTACAAAAACAGACACACAAATCAATGGAAAAGAACTGAAAGCCCAGAAATAAAGCCACACATCTACGGACAGCTAATCTTCGACAAAGGAGCTAAGAACATACAATGGAGAAAGGGAAGTCTCTTCAACAAATGGTGCTGGGAAAACTGGACGGCCACATGCGAAAGAATGAAAATAGACTATTTTCTTTCACCACACACAAAAATTAACTCAAAATGGATCAAAGACTTGACGGTAAGACCTGAAACCATAAAACTCTTGGAAGAAAACACAGGCAGTACACTCTTTGACTTCGGTCATAGAGGCATCTTTTCGAATTCCATGTCTACTCGGACAAAGGAAACAAAAGAAAAAATAAACACGTGGGATTTCATCAGATTAAAGAGCTTCTGCAAGGCAAAGAAAACCAGGATCAAAATGAAAAGACAACCCGCCAGCTAGGAGAAGATATTTGCAAATCATATATCCAACAAGGGGTTAATCTTCATAATATATAAAGAACTCACACAACTGAACAACAAAAAAACAAACAACTCAATCAAAAAATGGGCAGAGGACATGAACAGACATTTTTCCAAGGCAGATATACAGATGGCCAATAGGCACATGAAAAGATGTTCAACATCACTAATCATCAGGGAAATGCAAATCAAAACTACACTAAACTATCACCTTACACCTGTGAAAATGGCTATAATCACCAAGACAAAAAATAACAAATGTTGGAGAGGTTGTGGAGAAAAGGGAACCCTCATTCACTGCTGGTGGGAATGCAAACTGGTGCAGCCTCTATGGAAAGCAGTATGGAGATTCCTCAAAAATTTAAAAATAGGGCCGGCCCCGTGGTTTAACAGTTTAGTACGTGCGCTCCGCTACTGGCGGCCCGGGTTTGGATCCCGGGCACGCACTGATGCACCACTTCTCCAGCCATGCTGAGGCGGCGTCCCACATACAGCAACTATGACATACAACTATCTACTGGGGCTTTGGGGAGAAAAAGGGAAAAAACAGGAGGAGGCTTGGCAACAGAAGTCAGCTTAGGGCCGGTCTTTCTCAGCACAAAGAGGAAGATTGGCGGGGATGTTAGCTCAGGGCTGATCTTTCTCACCAAAAAAAATAAATAAAAAATAGAAATACTTTATGATCCAGCTATCCTACTACTCGGTTTTTATCCAAAGAACCTGAAATCAACAATCCAAAGAGGCTTATGCACCCCTATGTTCAATGTAGCATTATTCACTATAGCCAAGAAGTGGAAGTAACCCAAGTGTCCCTTGACAGATGATGGGATAAAGAAGATGTGGTTTATATATATAACAGAATACTACTCAGCCATAAAAAAAAGACAAAATCGTCCCATTTGCAACAACATGGATGGACCTGTAGGGTATAATGCTACGCGAAATAAGCCAGACAGAGAAAGACAAACACTGTATGACTTCACTCATATGTGGAAAATAAACTAACACACGGACAGAGAGAACAGTTTGGTGGTTACCAAGGGGAAGGGAGTTGAGGGGTGGGCACAAGGGGTGAAGGGGCGCATTTATATGGTGACTGACCAACAATAATGTACAACTAAAATTTCACAATGTTATAAACTATTATGACACCAATAAAAGAAAAATTCATTCTGGGATAGAACTAGAATAACGAAGTTGAAAATTCTACTCAAAGAAAAGTAAAGTAGATTTCTTAATAGAAAGAAATAGTCTCTATTTCATTTACTATAATGGTCAAGGCCCCCTACAATTGCCCTACAACCAATACAACATGGCATTTCAGAACAATGTTTCTTCTACACAGTCCCTTAATGTTGACCAAAGCATGATGCAACAAAAGAAAGTCCGCTGGCAGAAACAATTCAGTCCGGGAGGCAGATGTCTAATTTGATCCAATGATAAAATTTGGACTCTTTGGGCAGAAATCAGCAGATGATGGGCCCCCCAAGCCAAATCTAGCCCACTGTCTGTTTTTATGAGGGCCACAAGCTAAGATTGGTTCTGAAAGGTTGAAAAAAGACTAATATATGAAACAAATAATAAAATGATATGAAAATCAATTCAAATTTCAGCATCTATAAATAAGGTTGTATTGGAACAGTCATGCTATTTACATATCGTTTATGGCTGCTTTTGTGCAACAGCAGCAGAGCTGAGTAGCTGCAACAGAGATCATATAGCCCTTAAAGCCTAAAATATTTATTATCTGGCCCTTTACAGAAAGTTTGCCAACCAAGATTTAAGGGAATAGATGGGCCACACCACCTTTAATAATTTGCCATGAACATTATTCCCCACAACTAAGCTTTTAAAAAGTTAACTGAAGATCACTAATGCAACAAATATTTCTTAAGGCATTGTGCTATACTCAGGAAATACAAAGCATAGCTCCAGCATTCATGGGGAAGACCAAGACCAACAGTTATAATCAAGTGCTTAAAGTGTTAGGACTAAGGAAGTATACAGAAGGAACGCAGCACAGCCTGGTGGTTAAGAGCACCGTCTCTGGAGTCAGACACCCTTGGTTTGAAGCCCAGCTCCACCAACTCCTAACTGTGTGACGTAGGCAATCACTTAAACTCTCTTGGTTTTTTTCATTTGAAAAAGAAGATACTAGTGTCTACTTAATGGGATTGTTGTAAGGATTAACTGAGATAATACATAAAAGCACAATGCCTAGCACACAGCAAGTGTTTAAAAAGATGAAAAGTCAAGTTTATAAACTGGAGTTTAGAAATCTTATGCTGCCAATTAAAAACATACCCCTATTTTTCAACAGTCATTTAAACAGAGAGAAGGACAAATCTCAAAGGAAAGTCCAGAGGCACTTAACCACGACACATGCACCCAATGTGGATAGTAACCCCACCTTCACAGAATGGTGATCCTGGGTCCACTGCAACACTGGTTAAATGGGGGACCATTGTTCTAAGAGCAAGGCCATAAAACAATGGTTCTTAATCAGGGATGCCTTTGAATCACATGGCCCAAGGATGGGCTTCAGTAGCTCCAGGGGGGATCCCTGTGTGTGTTTGTTTAAGCCACTGCCATAAAACATGGCTACAAAAAATTTAGCCTAAAAAAACCTTCGATTTTCCTGCACAAAATTACATTTTTTCTTTACCCACTGTACTTAGCTTTCAAGGATAAGTTTACATTCTACCTTCTTTATGTAAGCTTTCTCTGAAGGTTTATGACCTTATGTTTTTAGCTATCATTTTCCCCAAGAATGTGACAAATTCACAAAGACTTAAAGCGACTGATCTTAAATCATTCATTCATTCCACAAATACTTATTGGGCACCTACTGTGTGCCAGGATTCATGCTCACAACACAGAAGGAAGCAAAACCAAGGTGTTATAATAGATAAGACTGCAGATACGGAAAGAGGCCAAACCCTGAAAGCCTGGTCCAGGAGCTCAGGATTTACGGGCCATGGAGAATCACTGAGAAGCTCTCAACAGGGAAGTGGCATGGTCTAGTCTACGATCAGAACTCATTCCATGGGGCCGGCCCCATGGCTTAGCGGTTAAGTGCGCGCGCTCCGCTGCCGGCAGCCTGGGTTCGGGTCCCAGGTGCGCACCAAAGCACCGCTCCTCTGGCCATGCTGAGGCCGTATCCCACATACAGCAACTAGAAGGATGTGCAGCTATGACAGACAACTATCTACTGGGGCTTTGGGGAAAAAATAAATAAATAAAATCTTTAAAAAAAAAAAAAGAACTCATTCCATGGGCCAGCTCCGGGGCTTAGTGGTTAAGTGCGCGTGCTCCACTGTTGGCGGCCCGGGTTCAGATCCCAGGCGCGCACCAACGCACCGCTTCTCCGGCCATGCTGAGGCCGCGTCCCACATACATCAACTAGAAGGCTGTGCAGCTATGACATACAACTATCTACTGGGGCTTTGGGGGAAAAATAAATAAATAAAATTAAAAAAAAAAAAAAAGAAAGAACTCATTCCAGCAAGAACACAGAGGGGCCAGCTTGAAAAAGATGGACAAACATGGTCTCTGCCTTTATGGAGTGTCATTCGTGTAGAAGAGAAAACAAGAGTAAACAGATAAATCACTAAAATTGAAGGACACAAGAAGTGCCTAAGTTAGTGAATAACAAGGAAATCCTACTTTAAGAGGGCAGTTAGGGAGGGTCTCTTTAAGGGACATCTAGGTGGAGGCCTAAAAGATGAGAAGGAGCTGGCCACGTAGAGTGGTGTAAAAGCGTTTATTCTAGGCACAGGGATCAATGTGCGACTCCCTAAATTGGAAAAAAGCTAGGCAGGTTCCAGGAACACCACTGTAAATACAGAATACACGAGCAAGTGGAAGAATGGCAGAAAGTGAGCTTGGAGATCATGGTAAGAAATTTGGATTTTGTTCTAAGTATAATGGGAAGTCACCGAGTTTTTCTGTTTTGTCCGTAAAATTACTTATTTTATTCTGAGTACATAATCCAATTACATGAATCAAAATTCAAAAAGTATATAAGGTTATACAGTGAAAAGTAAGTCTCCCTCTCACCCCTCTCCAACAGCTACACAGTTCCCTAGAGGCAACCACTTTATCAGTATTTGAAGGGTTTTAGCAAAATAGAACATGATCTAATTAATATTTTATGTAAATCACCCTGGCAGATGGGTGGAGAATGGA
Source organism: Diceros bicornis minor (assembly GCF_020826845.1). NCBI lineage: Eukaryota > Metazoa > Chordata > Mammalia > Perissodactyla > Rhinocerotidae > Diceros > Diceros bicornis. Next base: position 2,163,134 of record NC_080747.1, on the reverse strand, counting down.
TGGGAAGAATGGACTGAGGAAGGCCAGCTGGAGGCTACTGTAGTAGTCCAAGGGAGATATGACAGCCGCTGAAACCCAGGCGGTAATAGTGGAGATGAGACAGAAGGACTAATTCAAGATGTATTCTGAGGGTAGAATTGACAAAACTGATATTATCAAGACAGCATTAATGACTAGCACTACATGCACTGTTTTTCACACACTTAGAATGTACAGGTCTAATATTTTAGACTTTAAAGCTTAAATAGAGTTCAGCGAATATGTAGATAGATAAGGAGCGAGAGAAGAGGTAACAACAGAGAAAACAAATTACTAAAATGTAATGTTAACAATTTGATTAACAATAACAAACTTTCTATATCAATATGAATTAAATGATTTTATCTCAGAAATACCATTTCTGAAACCAACCCAAAACTGTATTACTGCAGTTGAAGGGCTGAAATGGCAGCTGTTTAAACAAAAAAAAGCGCAAAACTGAAATCTTTAATATCTGTACTGTTAACCACAGCATTACAGAGACGGCTAAAGTCTTCCCAATAGAATAGAATTTTGGAGTATGACATCACACTTATGTGAAGTATTTCGTTCCATTCTGATAATTTAAAATGTACCAAAAAATTCTCACCAAATCACAGTATAAGAAAAAAATGCCATTAATGGACAAGATTTTTGTGTTGAACGTTCATTAAAAAGCAGTCATATCTTCCTGAACAAAGTATGGTACAACCACATTAAGGAGCATAATGCAACTGAAAGAAGAAATGAGAATATGTCTATATTATACTACAGCACGGATGCCAAATGTTAAGTGAAAAAAGCATAGTGGGATTAGGGAAATGCAAATCAAAACTACAATGAGAAACCATCACACACATGAGGATGGCTACTATCAAAAAAAACAGAAAATAACCAGTGTCGATAAGGATGTGAAGAAATGGGAACTCTTGTGTTCTGTCGGTAGGAACGTAAAATGGTATAGCCACTGTGAAAAACAATATGGTGGTTACTCAAAATTTTTAAAACAGAACTACTATACAATCCAGCAATTCCATTTCAGGGTATATATCCAAAAGAATTGAAAACAGGGTCTCAAAGAGTTACCTGTACACCCATGTTCATAGCAGCATTATTCACAATAACTGAAATGTGGAAGCAATCCAAGTGTTCACTGACAGATGAATGGATAAGCAAAATGTGGAATATCCATACAATGGAATATTATTCAGCCTTAAAAAGGAAATTCTAATGCATGCTATAACACGGATGAACCTTGAGGACATTATGCTAAGTAGATAGGCCAGTCACAAAAAGACAATCACTGTATGATTCAACTCATATGAGGTAATTAGAGTAGTCAGAATCATAGAGACAGAAAGTAGAACTGTGATTGCCAGGGGCTGGGAGGAGTGCAGAATGGCGAGTTATTGTTTAATGGGTACAGGGTTTCAGTTCTACAAGAAAGGAATTACAGAGACGGATGGGTTATGGGGATGCATGGTGGTGACGGTGATACAACAATGTGCATGTATTTTAATACCACTGAAGTGTACACTTACAAATGGCTTAAGATGGTAAATTTTATGTTATGTATATTTTACCACAGTAAAAAAATTTTTTAAAAAATATACGGTGGTAGGGCCGGCCCCGTGGCTTAGCGGTTGGGTGTGCGCGCTCTGCTGCTGGCGGCCCGGGTTCAGATCCCGGGCACGCTCCGACGCGCCACTTCTCTGGCCATGCTGAGGCCGCGTCCCACATACAGCAACTAGAAGGATGTGCAGCTATGACATACAACTACCTACTGGGGCTTTGGGGGGAAAAATAAATAAATAAATAAAATTATTTAAAATATATATATATATATATGGTGGGAAAACATGTATAGTACACTACTATCTATCTAATAAAGAGGAAGTGTGAATGTAAACATAAAATTAAAAATTAAAAAGGTTAGGCATTCTACCAAATGGGAGAAAATATTTGCAAATCATATGTCTGATAAGGGGTTAATATCTGAAATATATAAAGAACTCATACAACTCAATAGCAAAAAAATAATGCGATTAAAAAAGGAGCAGAGGATCTGAATGGACATTTTTCCAAAGAAGACATACAGATGGCCAAGAGGTACACGAAAGGATGTTCAACATCACTAATCATCAGGGAAATGCAAATCAAAACCACGAGATATCACCTAGCACGTGTTAGAATGGCTAGCATCAAAAAAAGCAAGAAATAATAAGTGTTGGCAAGGATGTGGAGAAAAGGGAAACTTTGTGCACTGTTGGTGGGAATGTAAATTGGTGCAGCCACTATGGAAAACAGTACGCAGATTCCTCAAACAATTAAAAATAAGACTGCCATATGATCTAGCAATTCCACTTCTGGGTATTTATTCAAAGAAAACAAAAACACTAACTCAAAAAGATATATGCACCACTACGTTTATTGCAGCATTATTTACAATAGCCAAGATATGGAAACAACCTAAGTGTCCATCAATGGATGAATGGACAAAGAAAATGTGGTGTATATATATATATACAATGGAATATTATTCAGCCACAAAAAAAAAAAAAAAAAAAAGGAAATCCTGCCATTTGCAACATGGATGGACCTTGAGGGTATTATGCTAAGTGAAATGAGTCAGACAGAGAAAGACAAACACGTATGGTCTCACTTATATTGGGGGTGGGGGATGAGTGAAGGGGGTTAAAAAGTAAAAAAGGGAAAAAGGTTATCTGGGAAAAAGAAGGAATAGGGTGAAGAGGACAGGGACATAAAGAAGCAAGATTTCTTTGAATATATTTTGTTTTATATGTTTGGTTCTGAAAGCCTTTTAATATTTTACATAATTATAAAGCAAAATTAAATTTTAAAAAAACAATCCCTAGGGGCCGGCCTGGTGGCGCAAGCGGTTAAGTGCGCGCACTCCGCTGCTGCGGCCCAGCCCGGGGTTCACCGGTTGGGATCCCGGGCGCGCACCGACACACCGCTTGTTAAGCCATGCTGTGGCAGCGTTCCATATAAAGTAGAGGAAGATGGGCATGGATGTTAGCCCAGGGCCAGTCTTCCTCAACAAAAAAGAGGAGGACTGGCATTGGATGTTAGCTCAGGGCTAGTCCTCCTCCCCCCCCCAAAAAAAAAAAAAAAAGCAATCCCTAAATAGTGAAAGCAAAATAAAAAACAAAAGAACCAAACTATAGGGCCGGCCCCGTGGCTTAGCGGTTAAGTACGCACGCTCTGCTACTGGTGGCCCGGGTTCGGATCCCAGGCGCACACCGACGCACACCTGTCCGGCCATGCTGAGGCCACGTCCCACATATAGCAACTAGAAGGATGTGCAACTATGACATACAACTACCTCCTGGGCCTTTCGGGGGGGGGAAAAAAAAAGGAGGAGGATTTGCAATAGATGTTAGCTCAGGGCTGATCTTCCTCACAAAAAAAAAAAAAGAACCAAACTATACATCTGGTGGTGGCAAAATCATAAGAGTATTTTAAGTGACTTTAAAACAGTAATATGACTATATACCCCTAAAAGGATGCAAAAAATTTCTTAAACAGTTTTTATTAGTTGGTGGTAGTGTTCATATTATTTGTCTGAGACTGAGATGTGTACGGCGTGGGATAAAACAACGAGTAATTAGAATCAAAATGTTTGTCCTAGAAGAAAAAAAGATCCAGGTGTAGAAGAAGGTTAAAAAGAACTCTGCCATCTTGCTTTACAACTGGAAGTGTCAGTACCCTTGATCTGTACACTGAAAAGACCTAGACCTAATGGTCAACCTAGTAGCAATGAACAACCCCAGGGCCCAGATTGTGGTTACTAAATACTATTTTTCATTAAAAGAAACCAAGGGCCCTTGGAGAAATAGATTCCAGGGCTGGGACAGAAAATGTACAAGATGAGCCTGGTGCAGTTTGTCATACCAGAAAAGAAGAGCAATTAAAGACTATTAAGAGTTGTGTCTAAAGGATTTAGCAGCCAATTTGAACAGATTCCTATTGGACAAAGATGGGACAATCCAAGTATCAAAAAGATAATATCTATTTTAAATAGATATTAATAGTTTAAATCTATGAGTTCACAACAACACAAACATATACACAATCCACTGGCTACTTCTGGAGGATGCCCACTCATTATTTAGAAAACTAGTAAATAATGAAGAGGAAATAAGCATTTATCCTGCCTTTCCTAAAAGAGCCATAATTCAAGGCAACCAAATTATATAAGAGGGGAAATTTATCTTTATAGAGGTAGTCCAGGTAATAAATGATGAAGCTATAATTAAAATGTCATTTTTAAATGCCTAATGAAATAATGACTCTAAGGATTGGGCATCAAGGGCTGCTAACAAGAAGACTACTACTCATTATCTGCCTACTAACTATAAAGTCTTCTTGCCAAAAATAAATCAAACCGGAATCTGATTACACCTTTAGATCGAACTAAATGAGATTAAATTTACAGTAAATTCTGTGTAGTTAAACTACAATACAGAATAAAATCCAGACTATGTGTAACTCCATAGGACAAACTATCAAGTTTCAGCAACAAACAAGTTATAAGAGATAACAAAAGATAGAGGGGGAACCTATAGACTAAAACAAGTCACAACGTATATGAACATCATTTGGATCCTGATTCAAACGGTTAAAAAAATTATGAGGTAATCAAGAAAATTTTAATACTGGTTGGAATTTGAAGATAATAAGGAATTTTGTGATAGCAGTATTTGAGTTTATCTCCTTTAAAAGATGCATGTAGATATACAAACTGAAATATTTAACAGTTAAAATGATATAACATCTGGGTTTGGGGGGGTACAGATAAAGCAAGATCAGCTATGAGTTAGTATCTGTTGAAGCTGAATGAGGGTAACCTGTGTGAGAGAAAAACTAAATGTGTAAAAATAAATAAGTCAATTTAAACTCTAAGTTTCACATAATAAAAATGTCTTTTTAAAGTTAATTGTCAAAGTGTTAAAAAATTATGAGACGATCAGGGCTGGCCTGGTGGCAGGGGTTAAGTTCGGGGGTTCAGCTTCGGTGGTCCGGGGTTCACCAGTTCGGATCCTGGGCACGGACTTACTCACTGCTCATCAAGTCATGCCGAGGCTGCGTCCCACATAGATGAACTAGAAGGACCTACAACTAAGATATACAAATATGTACTGGGGCTTTGGCGGAGAGAAAAGAAAAAGAGGAAGACTGGCAACAGATGTTAGCTCAGGATCAATCTTCCTCTAAGAAAAAAATTATGAGATGATCAAGAAAATTTTAACACTAGTTGGATACTTGATTTAAGATTTTTTAAAGTACCTTTTAAAGCATTTCAGTGTTTACTTTTCTGATTCAATGCAAGGACTACTTGAAAGAATTAATTAAAAACTAATAATCATCTAAAGAAATAGTTTTTACGGTAAAATCAGTAACACAAAACTGAACACCAAACAAAACCTTACCAGTATCAGATAACGTCAGAGAGTTAAAGGAGAAAATGATCTGCTGTACAAATTATATTTTAAAAAGGAAACTATCCCACTTTTGGAGACTGGGTAGAATTTAGATTCATGTCATTCACTGAGCCCCTGTAACTAAAATCCAAACACACAACAAGCAGTACAACAAATCATACCACCTGTCCTGCTGTAAACCACATCAAAACTTTGAAAAGCAGTCCTGACTGCCAAAACCATCCACTTCCTTAAAAAACAACTTTACTATTCTAGTTCCCCCATAGTCAGAAGCAAAGGGGTACATTAAGATTTTGGACTTAAAAAAATAATTTTTACATGGCTGGCATTTGCCCATTAATTAAAGACTCCGATTTTTCACAATCCCCTCTCTGCCTGACATGCCCTCCCCTCTTTGGTACCAGCTGAACTCCTACCCACTCACTCCTGCTCGTTTTCGCTGGGGGCCTCTCCTGATGTGTTTTGCAAGAGACCGAGTGGACCTTTCAGCAGCCTATTTCCTATCCCCATTGAGATTTCAATCAATTTTTCACACGCAAAAAAATCTTTCTGTAATAACTTAGCACTGCATACAGCTATCAGCTATGTTTTTGGTCCTTGGGGATACGGCAATTGATTTATGTCATTTAAGCATAAAATCATATGGTCACACCACCAGCAGTTTCAGGTTAACCAAAATATTTATTTCAAGGTAGGTATGCATGAAGTGAACACAAATCACCTACAAAATATCTCGAGCCGTGAATTACACTAGCAAAAATAAAAGTAATTGTTAAATGCAGGGACCCTCTTACACCTCCCAAATAACGAAAAAGAAAGAAAGAAAAGAGAGGGAGGGGCGAGAACAGCTCCTTCTCTAATGAAGTTCCAGGACAACCTGATTACCATTCGTAGGCAGATTTGGCTTTTCTCTTTCGGCAGAAATTATCTTTTTTTTAAAAAAGAGAGCCGACAGGCAGGATCCGACGCCTGTGTCGGTCTGCGTCTCTACCAACCCTCGAGCCGTCAGCGCTCCGGGCCACGGACCAGGCGGCCCCGGGCACCATGCTGACCCAGCGTCCGGTCCGGGTCCTCCTTTTCCACACGGACCCCCGAAGCCCACCACCCAGCCCGGAAACGAGCTGCCCAGAGGCTCGCACGAGAAGCCCGTGTGGCGAAGGGTGTGCAGAGCGTCGTCCTCTGCACCCGGTCAAGGCCAAACAGCGGGGACCCTCCCAGCGCGGGCCCCCGCGCCCCCGCGCCGGACCCGAGATCCGCCAGCGCCCCACCCCCAGCACGGCCCCCGGCCCCCGCGCTGGCCCCTGCCTCGGCCCAACCTCCCGCGCCGCTCGGGCGCCGCTGCCGCAGGCCCCGCGGCCCGGCATGGAGCCCCTGGGCCGCTCCGCCGCGCTCCAGACCCCACTGCCACCCTGCGCGCGGGCCTCACCTCAGGGGCAAATCGCAGGCAGCGCGCAGGCTCCCAAGTCCGAGCGCGGCCGCCGCCCGTGGCCTCCTGCTCTGGCTCGGGCTCGGGCTCCGCCCCCTGTCCTCCGCGCGCACTCCAGCTCTCGGCCTCGGCCCGCCCGTCCTCTCCACCCCTAAGCTTTAACGCTGCCTCCGTCGCCCGAGCTGGGTGCGGCCGGCGGCGCTGCAGCCCAACAACACGCCACCCCATAGGCCAAGCCTGCGCCGCCCCGCCCATCAACGCGCCCTACTATTGGCTAGCTGCGGGGAGGGCGGGCGCCGAGGAGGCGGGGCCTGCCCCATGAGGGGAGGGACCTGCAAGGCGAGAGGTGGGGCCTGCGAGGGGTCTGCGCGGGTGGGGTCGCCGCCTGCGGCCACAGCCGTTCACTAAGACGCTCGTCTGTGCGGCTCCGCCCGCAGGCGGTGGAGGGGCGGCTGGGCGGCCGGATGGGCGCGGCGGGTGGCGCCCCACAGCCCTCATCGCTGGAGCAGGCAGGGTCGGCTGTGCCAGCGCCGCCCCCTCACCCGGAACCGCTGGTTCGCTCATTTTTTCTCGCTGTCCAGACTTGGGGAGGCTTCCTGCGAGCAGGTTCACCGGAAGCGCAGGAGGCCGTACTAAACGGTCCAGTCCCAGGCCTTTCACAGCTAGAGGGGCTGTCTGAGTCGGAGTGCCCTCCTCGCTCACTCCTCCAGCGGATGGACCCTGCCTCCGTGTGCCTGGCCCTGTGCTGGTCTCCGTCCAGAAGGCTCCAGCGGGCGGGCGGGGCTGACAGCCAGGGTGGGGTCAGGACTGCGGGCCCTGTGGACCCTGATAAGGCTCCACAGACACGGCGGCTGCCTGGTGCCCGGGGCCTGGCCTCCTGATGCTGGACGAACAAGCACCAGTCTCCTCCGCAGAATCGGGGAAGGAGTCTAGAGCAGGGCATTGGCGAGACCAGGCTAGCCTAGCGATCACATCAGCACCTTCGCCCAAACTGTGCCTCCTGTTGTCTCATCTGAGCTCCGAAAAGACCCGGAAGACAAACAGGCATGGCTTCTTGTTCCCTTTATCCCCATAGAAAGCTGAGGCCCAGAGCTGGGCAGTGGAAGAATAGTGCAGAACCCAAGCCTCCTCTCTCAGCAGGCGCCTCTTTGGCTTTGCCCACAGAAGGGTTCAGGGATACTGTCTGGGATACTGTCTATGTCAGTGACCTCTGATCTCATGGGTTCTCCGTGACATTAACTTTTCTCAGAAGTCTTTTCTGACAAGACTCCACAATTCTGTCTGATTCACTTCTGTTTCCCTTGCACCTCACAACAAGGCCTGGCCCAAAGAGGTGTCAGTAAGAGTTTGCTGAAGCAAAGAAGGGTGGGAGGAGTAGATGACTGGGAGTGTTAAGTAGAGACATAGAAGATACAAAAAAGACCCAACTCAAACTTCTAAAGGTGAAAAATACACTGGAGGGGATTAAGAGCGGATTAGACACAGCGGAAGAAAATATTAGTGAACTTAAAGACATGCGAAAAGAGGGCCGGCCCCGTGGCTTAGCGGTTAAGTGCATGCACTCCGCTGCTGGCAGCCCAGCTTCGGATCCCGGGCTCACACCGACACACTGCTTGTCCAGCCATGCTGAGGCCACGTCCCACATACAGCAACTAGAGGGATATGCAACTATGACATACAACTATCTACTGGGGCTTTGGGGGGAAAAATAAATAAATAAAGTTAAAAAAAAAAAAGACATGGAAAAAGAAACTAAATGGAACACAGAGAGAAAAGAGCCTGGAAAAGAATGAACAGAGCACCAGTGAGCTGTAGAACAACTTCAAGAGGCCTAATATATGTGTAATTGGAGTCCCTGAAAATGGAGGTGGGGTAGGAAGGAGGATAGAAAGACTATTTGAAGATATCATGGCTGAATTTTTTCCACATTTGATGAAAACTTCAAACCCACAGATCCAAGCAGCTCAAAAAGTAACTTCTGGGCCAGCCTTGGTGGCCTAGTGGTTAAGTTCGATGTGCTGTGCTTCGGCAGCCCACGTTCAGTTCCAGGCACAGACCTACAACACTTGTGTATCCATGGCCATGCTGTGATGGTGGCTCACATACAAAAGAGAGGAAGATTGGCAATAGATGTTAGCTCAGGGCTAATCTTCCTCAGAGAAAAAAAAAACACAAAAGTAACTTCTGCCTTGCTACTGGGCTCTGGTAGAAATGGAATGTTTCTATGGGACTTCAAAAGTACTCTGAGGCCAGAACTGCCCATCACTTGGTTCTGTCAGACTATCAAGACGTAAAGTCAGGTAGACACATCATAATCTGGAAGTGGTAGATCCAGGATTGGGTTCATATAGGTCCAGAAGTAAGTGGTCCAGAGCCCTACCACTGTAGCTCTGACATTTCTCCCTCAGCTCGCACCTAATGTCTCAAGGGGATTCCCTGTGATTCAGTGGCAGAGGAGTTTTCAATAAGCATGTGCTTGGCTCATAGGAAAGTTGGCTCAGTGTGTTGAGGTGGGCTGAAAATGGCCTGCTGCTGCACTGTATCCCCACTCAGTAGTCACCCTGATAGAAGGTGGTGAGGGAAAATCATCCCAATAGGCAAAGCTTCAAGTGGTGAACTTGGCCATTCACTTTGTGTGGAGAGAGACATGACCTGGACTCATGGGCAATTGGAAATGGCTTAGCTGGTTAGTCAGCACCCTGTAAGGAGCAATCTGGAAGTTTACGAACAAAGAAATCTGAGGAAGAAGCATGTGGATGGACCTATGGAAATTGGCACAAAGCGTGAAGATCTTTGTATCGCATGTTAACGTCCACCAGTGAGCAACCAAAGCAGAGGCTCCAAACAACCAACCAGACAGAATGGCTCAGCCAGTGGGCATTAGCCGGTATCTGTCCTCTGCCACCACAATGCTGGCACAATAGTCTCATGAAGAAAGTAGCCATGGTGGCAGAGTGGAGGCTATGCATGAGCCCCACTGCGTAGGCTCCTTATAACCAAGGCTGATCCAGCTACTGCCACTGCTGAATGTCTAACCTGTCAGCATCAATGACCAAGGTTGAGCCCCCAAGAGGAGCCAACCAGCCTCTTGGTGGCAAGATGATTACATTGAATCCCTTCTATTCTAGAAAAAGCAATAACACATGCTCACCAAGATCGCCATTGGTGTCGGTTTGCCTTTTCTGCCTGCAATACTTCAGCCAGCACCACTGTCAAGAGCGCAAACATCTGGTTTGCTGACATGGAATCCTTCATAACTGCCTGGTACCAAAGGACCTGCTTTATGGCACAAGAGATATGACAGTGGACACAGGACCAGGGACCAACCATGCCTACCACATACTGCACCATCCAGAAGTCACTGGTTTACTAGAGGGATGTCCTAGCCCATGAAGACTCAGATGAGGCTCCAATCTGAAGATGACATGATGAGAGGATGGAGTGCTGTCCTCAGGAAGCAGTGTATACTCTATATCAATAAATAACTATTTTATGAGGCTTTAACTCTAATAGGCTTTGTCCCTCAGGTAACTGTCCCTCACAAACATTAAGTGCTGTGAGCCTAAAGGTCCTGGTTACCGAACAGGACACCTCTACCAGGACAGTAAAATTGAAGCTATGACTGGTACCTGGTCACTTGGGACCACTTGTGCCAGTAAATCAGTAAACACAGAAAGGAGTGACCACATTGGCAGGAGTAACTGACACTCATTATTGTGAGTATGTAGGGCTACCAACCTCATGATGGGAGCAGGCAGGAATATTTTTGGCTCTCAGGCATTTGGAGGGGTGAGGCATCTCTTGGTACTCCCATACCCAGTAACTGTAAATAGGCAAGCATGGCAGCATGGCCTGATGAGGGCAGGCTTCCAGGGGCTCAGATCCTCAGGCATGAACCATCTAGAAGAGCCAAAGTGCTAGTCATGAAGAAGAGAAATCTAGAATGGGTGGTGGAAAAGGGAGATGTTGAGTATCAATTGTGGCCTTGAGGCCAACTGCAGCAGTGGGGGCTACAGTTTATCCCTCTGCCCATCTCTTGGAAGTTCTCCCAGATACTGTGACCAATCAGAATACTGAAGAATCTGTGTCTGAATGGACTGAACTTAATGTGAGAAACAAGTGGATCTGAGCAGTTGAAGGGGTGGCCTTAGTAGTCACTGTTGCTGCCCTGCCCGGATTCCCTTTCTGGGTTGGTGCTGGAAGTGGGCCCCTCTCCAGATGCTGTGAGTGTTAGGTGCTAATGGCCCACAGAGCCCCTACCTCCAGAGTGTTGCTGTTGCCCAGGAGATTATTTCCCTACCTGGACAGCCCATAGCCAATAACTGGCTGATCCAGGGGCAAACAGGCTGAGTCCCTTAATGGCCCATTCCCAGGACCAACTCTGTGGGACAATTCCTACTCCAGAGCTCCTTGTGGGATCAGGCTAAAGCTAATCTCTAGCTGAGACCACTTCCATCTTTTGTTTTTCCCTTTGCCCTATCCTGATTCCCCCAGTAAGCTTATTCTGAGAATATTCCCTCAATAAATCACTTGCACAAGATCCCCATTTCAGGTTTTGCTTCTAAAGAACCCAATCTAAGAAAATTTATATAAGAAATACTGTCTACAACTCAACACCAAAAAAGCAAACAGCCCAATTAGGAAATAAGCAAAGGACTTGAAAAGACATTTTGCCAAAGATAGATAGATGGCCAATAAGCACATGAAAAGATGCTCAGTGTCACTAATCGTTAGGGAACTGCAAATCAAAATCACCATGAGATACCACTTAACACCCATTATTAGGATTGCTATTATTAAAAAAAAAAGAAGAAGGAGAAGGGGAAGGAGACGGGGAAGGGGAAGGGGAAGGAAAAGGAGAAGAAGAAAGTGTTGGCAAGGATGTGGAGAAATTGGAACCCTTGTGCATTACTGGTGGGAATGTAAAATGGTGCAACCACTGTGGAAAATGGTATGGTAGTTCCTCAAAAACTTAAAAAGAGAATTACCATATGACCCAGCAATTCCACTTGGGAGTATATACCCAAAAGAAATGAAAACAGAGACTCTAACCAATATTTGTACATCCATGCTCATAGCAGCATTGTTAACAATAACCAAAAGGTGGAAGCAGCTTGAATGTCCAAGGTCAGATGGATGGAAAAACAAAATGTGGTCCATCCATAGAATGGAATGTTATTCAGCCTTAAAAAGGAAGGAAATTCTGACGCATGCTACAACATGCATGAATATGGAAGACATTGATAAGTGAAATAAGACAGTCATAAAAGGACGAATTATGATTCCGCTTGTATGAGGGACCTAGAGTAGTCAAATTCATAGAGACAGAAAAGAGAATGGTGGTTGCGAGGAGCTGGGGGAGGGGAAAATGGGGAGTTATTGTTTAATAGGTATAGAGTTTCAGTTTTACAGGATGAAGAGTTATGGGGATGGATGGTGGTGATGGTTCACAACAAACTGTATGTACTTAACGCCACTGAACTGTACACCTAAAATGGTTAAAATGGTAAATTTTATATTATGTATAGTTTACTATAATAAAAAAAGTTTTAATGCTATTAAAATACACTTTCCTTTTCCAAGGCAAAAAAAAAAGAAATACTGTCTTGGGTGGGAGTTAAAAAAAAAAAACAAAACACAGAATTAGATACATACATCGATAACATCAGATAATGAGAGAGATCAATGGAGTTAAAGTCACCTGAAGTCCTTGTGTTGTCCAGGAGGGTAAAAGAATTTATTACTCTAGACTTTTCAAACTGGAAGAAGAAAGAAAGTGGAAAGATAAAAAAAAATTGCTCAATCCAAAAGAAGGAAAAAAAGGAGAGAAAAAGAAACACAAACACAGATGGGACAATACAAAACACAAAATAAGACAGTAGGTTCAATTACATTAAACACGAATGGACAAAATGCTCCAGTTAAAAAACAAGGTATAGCCTATATGCTAGCAACAAACCCCAAAAAATGAAATTAAAAATGTATACAATTTATAATAGACTAAAAGAAATATGAAGCACTTATGAATCAAACCTAACAAAGTTGAGCAAGACTATAATGGACAAAATTATAAAATCCTATTGGCAAACCTTAAAGAAGACCCAAATAAATAGAGAAGTAGACCATGTTCATGAATCAGAAGACTCAATGTTGTAAAGACGTCAATTTCCCCCAAGCTGATTTATAGCTACAATAAATTCCCAATCAAAATACGGAGTTGTTATTAATGGAACTGACAAGCTGATTTTAAAACTTATAAGGGAGAAAAAACTTACATGGAAATACAAAAAGCCAGAACAGCCAAGATACACTTGAAGAAGAAAAATAAGATGAGGACTTACTTTACCAGATATCAAGAAACGATTAAGTGACAGTAGTTAAGATAGCTTGGTATTGGCATAGGAATAGACAGACAAGTGGAACAGAACAAAGAGTCCAGCAACAGACCTACATAAATATGGATATATCACAGATGGCATTGCAGATGAGTGGGAAAAGGGCAGATTAAAAATAAATGATGCGGGGCGCCGCCCAGTGGCGTAGCGGTTAAGTGCGCATGCTCCGCTGCTGGCAGCCCGGGTTCGGATCCCAGGCGTGCACCAACGCACTGCTTGTCAACAAGCCATGCTGTGGTGGCATCCCATGTAAAGTAGAGGAAAATGGGCACGGATGTTAGCCCAGAGCCAGTCTTCCTCAGCAAAAAGAGGAGGATTGGCAGATGTTAGCTGAGGGCTGATCTGCCTCACAAAATAATAATAAATAGATAGATAGATAGATAGATAGATAGATAGATAGATAGATAGATAGATAAATGATGCTGGGCCCGCCCTCTGGTGTAGCGGTTAAGTGCTTGCACTCTGCTGCTGGTAGCCCAGGTTCGCATCCCAGGCACGCACCAACGCACCGCTTGTCAGGCCATGCTGTGGCAGCGTCTCATATAAAGTAGAGGAAGATGGGCATGGATGTTAGCCCAGGGCCAATCTTTCTCAGCAAAAAAAGGGGAGGATGGGCATGGATGTTAGCTCAGGGCTAATCTTCCTCACAAAAAAATAAATAAATAAAATAAAATAAATGATGCAGGGATAGCAGGGTAAAGCTATGGGGAAAAAAACAAAAGTGAATCCTTACCTCTTGCCATATGCAAAAAACAATTATAGAGTTGAAGAAGATATTTGCAACATACATTACCGACCAAAGCAAGGCTATATAAAGAATTCTTATAGATTAATGGGAAAAAGACAAACATAAAAAAACAGGCAAAAGATTTGAATAGACACTTCACAGGAGACAAATCAAAATAGTTGATAAACATATGAAAATGTGCTCAACCTCATTAGTAATTAGCTAAATGCATATCAAAGTCATAATTATACACCTACCAGACTGGCAAAAATGAAAAAAGTTTGACAATACCAAGTGTTGGCAAGGATGTGGAACCAAGGGAATTCTCTTTTACTGGTGGTGGGAGTGTAAAGTGGAAGAATAACATTTTGGAAAACAGTGACAGATCTTGATGCCCTAGAACCCAGGAGTCCTGGGTACATACCCTAGAGAAACTCAGGCACACAGGCGTCAAAAACATGGACAAGACTAGCTAGCAGCATTGTCTGTGATTGCCCCAAACTAGAAACACACCACATGTCCATCTACAATAAAATGGAACTGTGAACTATGATATAGTCATACAATGGAACAGTTTTCAGCAATGAACTTGAACAAACTACAGCTATGTAGAGCAACATGAACAAATCTCAAAGATATAATGATGAGCAAAGAAGCCAGATGCCAAAGCTTGCATTTGTATGATTCCATTTTTTAAAAATTTTTTTCCCCAGTAACTTTATTGAGATAATAATGGTTTATAACATTGCGAAAATTCAGGTGCACATTATTGTTTATCATTTTCTGAGTAGAGTTCATCGTGGTCATCCCAAGAAGTTTAATTATTGTCTGTCATCCCACATATGTGCCCCTTTACCCCTTTCACCCACCCCCCCGCCCCATTCCCCTCTGGTAACCACTAATCTGTTCTCTTTATCCATGTGTTTGTTGTATTCCACATATGAGTGAAATCATGCAGCATTTGTCTTCCTCTGGTTCCATTTATATAAAATACAAAAACAGGAAACCGCTGCGATGGATGCATAATTGCGTGGTGAAGGCTTTATAGCAAAACAAGAACGTGAGCCTCACCAAAGCCAGGGCAGGAGTTACTTGCGAGAGAGGGAGGTGGTGGCACTGTGATGGGGAGGACATGTGGGTGCTGGAGAGGCTGCTTCTTGATGGGAATTACACAGATGTTCACTTCATAACAATTTGTTAGGCTGCACATTTGTATTTTGCTCACTGTTCTGAACGTGTGTTGTATGCCACAGGAAATGAAAGGGAAAAGGAGTGTGCCTCAGCTCTGAGTAGCTCGGGGCACCGCCAGGGATGAGGCCGGAGGGAAGGCAGGGGCAGCTGTCAGGGAGCCTCTAAGGTTCCTGAGGAGCGAAGGAAGGTCTGAAGGAGGCAGATCGGATTGGCTCTGCACTCCAAGACTCTGCCTCTGGCGAGAAAGTGCTGGAAGGTAGCTTGCTGGGGGATGGCCACTATCAACCATCTTCAGGAGTCATTGCCCACCCGCAGGACAGGAGCCCTCCCCAAGATCCCTCAACAGGCAGTCTTTTCCAGCGGGGAGGGGCAGGACGTGCAGGCACAAAGACAAGGAGCTAGATGTGTGAACTGGTTGCCTGGCTAGGGGCTCCATGCTACTGGGTCACCACCAGAGACAGAGGCTGTGGCCCTCCCCTCATTGCCCCTCCTCCAGAGACACATGGATTTGGTTCAAGTGCCAACTCTGCCCCATATTCCCTGTGTGGCCTTGGTGTCCTCTAGGCCATCCCCTCTAGAGGCCAGCCCCAGTGGGCAATTAGCAAGAAGCCCCTTGGCCCCAGCTCGCTGCGTTGTCTTCCCTGCCATTTCCTTCTGCCCTGTCAGAGCCACCCATCCCGCCTGGGGTGCAGGACGCTCCTCTTTGGACCAGCAGGGGGCGTCCACGCAATGTGACCCAGATTGGGCGGGGACTGGGAGCAACTTTAGACTTGTTTTGTGAGGTCTCTTCTTGTTCTAAAAACATCTCTTTTTACAGTAAAAATCTCCATTAACAGAGGGTAAGGAGGCTCACCGCACTCTTTCTGATCAACTGTCGGAAAAGTAAAACCATGTTCAGTCCTTGGCTTAGAGAAGCTTCCCAAAAGTGTCTGGGCCCTTTTCCCGAGCCCAGGAATTGAACCCATCTCTGAACTCACCATGAATGCTGGGCAAGTCAGTGAATCCTCTTTGAGCCTCAGTTCCCTATCTGTAACATGCGGGGGCAGGACAGCCCCTGGGCAAGTCTGAGGCCTCCTGTTGGTTTATCCCCACAGACTGGGGCCGGGAAGGCAAAGCAGAGTAAGCCAGGTCAGTTTTGTTCCCCCCCAGAGCTGTGCCCCCTCAGGTGGGGGAAGGCACGTCCAGAGCCCTGGGAGTTGGACTAACTAGACATCCCACAATGACTATCGGAGGCCATGAGTGGTAGTGGGGGGTAGGCAGGCACCAGGGTCTGTACTCAAAGCAGGGAGGGACAGATCCCATGGCAGTAAGTGGCAGAGCTGGGACTTGAATCTGGGCCTCTCTGAGCCTCAGTTTCCTCACCTGTAAAACAGGACTAATAACAGCTGCTTCTCCAGTCAAACTATGTCAGTACCCAGCTCAGCGCCTTGAACACAGGGAGTGCTCAGTACATGGTAACCACCCTCCAGCCCTGTATGAGGAATGGAACACTCATGGCAGGTCTCGGGAGGGGGGAGTGGGTCCCCTTCTGGCTCCCCCTTCACGTGGGAGGACCATGGCCTGGGACCCAGTCCATCATCCCCAACACACACTTGCAGCTGAGGCCCTGGGCCCGAGGGGTAGTTCACAAAGAGGTGGGCAGCTGTCCAGGCAGGCCCTGGGTCTGGGAAGAGAGGCAAGGCCAGGTCAGGCCCTGGGGTGGGCCTTGGGCGGCCACAGGACTCATCTGTCCAGGTGGCTGGAAGGACCCATCACCTGGTTCTGAGCCCAAGAACCTCCAAACCTTCCAGCTCAGGGATCTTCACATATGTTTCAGCCACTGAGCTGGCTCCAAAGTGGCCACATGTTAGCTAAAAGCCATTGCGTCCTGTGTCCTGCAGCATACCACCAGCCTGGGGGGCACTGGCTGGAAACTGGTCCCTGATCCAAGCCCACATTTAAAATTTTACAGGAAGGGAAGCTGCAGCCACAGTGGGGAATGGTGTGCCTCACTGGGTTCCCCCAGCGAGTTCAGGGCAGAGAGGGCCAAGAATCGTGACTGCAGGGAGAAGGAATTGCTGAGAGATGGTGGGAAACACTGGAAGTTTCCTGTGCCCCAAACTTGACCATTCTACACTGACCCCTCCCCCAGGCGGGCTGAAGAGGAAACATCTGCAGAGACCACGCTTGACAGTCAGTTCCTGGAAGCAGATGGCTGCTGTTGTCCCTACTGCTCCCCACAGCACCTCAGGGCAGGGGGCCACGGCCTCCCCTATCCGCTGACCACCCCACCCCAGAACATGGCCAGGCGGTGGGGGGAGGGCAAGTCCAAACACAGGGCCTCCTCGACGGGCTGTTTTTATTTATTTATTTATTTATTTATTTATTTATTT
Source organism: Diceros bicornis minor (assembly GCF_020826845.1). NCBI lineage: Eukaryota > Metazoa > Chordata > Mammalia > Perissodactyla > Rhinocerotidae > Diceros > Diceros bicornis. Next base: position 2,145,540 of record NC_080747.1, on the reverse strand, counting down.
ATCTCAGTGACTTTATTGAGATCATAATGGTTTATAACATTGTGAAATTTCAGGTGTACATTGTTTATCAATTTCTGAGTTGACTTCATCGTGGTCACCACAAGTAGTCTAATTATTGTCCGTCACTCCAGGGGCTGTTAATCACTAACCAATGGGCACAAGTGCTGTTGTGGCTTGGGTTTTACACAGCACATTCCTCCTTCTCATCATAAAGTGCAGTATCAGATGACCCTGGGATCCCTGCCAGCCCTGACACCCAGCTGAGTCTATTTTCACAAAAAGAAATCCAGCCTGGATGACCGTGCCAGGGAGAGTGGCCTGCTGGAATTCAACGCAGGAAGTGAGGGATGATCAGGGCTGGGTCTGAGCTGGGGATGCCCGGAGACTCAGGCATCTGGGTACCACGGTCCCTGCCCACCCTTGGCCTACTCAGGGTCTACTCTTCCCAACCCACTGTAGCCGCCACTTCCTCCAAGAAATCTTCCTGGAGCCGCCAGCTGGGTTCCAAGCTCCCAGCCCCTGCACACCCCACTGCCCTGGACAGCGTGCACTGTGAGCACCTCCTGCCCAGCTGTCTCCCAGTAACCATTTGTTAATCCAGCAAATGACCCAATGGGAGATGTGGGGGATCTTTTGGCTCTGCAGCCCCATTGCCTAGACCTGACCTGTGGCAGTAGAAGCTGGTGATTTGGGAGTGCAGGCTCTGAGCTCAGACTGCTCAAGTTTGGGACCCGTTCTTTTAGCAGCTGTGCAGCCAGGGCAAGTGATTTAGCAACCTGTGCTCTTGAAGACAGGGAGACCACCTCTTAGGGTTCTGTGAGCTGACCTGCTGCAGTCACCACCTGTACATTGGTGTGGGTACTCAATTAAGGCCTGTCACTCCTTCCTCCCAATAAAGCCCCAGCCACCTAAGCAAAGGTCTTCTGTGCTTTATTGTGTGGCAACAGCCCCTCCTGGAGGCTGTATCTTAGCATTTCTGGGGGATCCTGGGGCCAGCCCCTGCCCCTACCCCAAATGCCCCAGCCCTGCTCAGCTCCCAGCCCAGGGCAGGATGCGTGTGCTGGAGGGGACCAGAATTCCTGTCCACGAAGCCCAGGCAGGGCTCCGTCCTGGGACCCTGGGCTCCTGAGAAGTGGGCAGGGCAGGCAGGGTGAGATAGAGTCCTCAATCCTCTGGTGCCTGGGGCCTGGCCTAGCCCAGGGGACCCAGCCTGCTGGGTGGGGCCTGGCCTGGCAGATTCTACAGGGTGTCTGCTGGGGAGGCCCCGGGTCAAAGCACGGTGCTCGCTCCTGCTCATGCTCCCACGCCAGCCAGTCTCCATCTGTGTGCACTGAGGTCATGGCCCCCGGGGTCGCCTCTGCCCAGCAGCACATGGTGCAGGCGTCACCTGGGCCCAGCATAGCCGTAGGGGTGCTGCAGCAGCAGGTTCTGGTGGCCGGGCAGCACGTGGGTGTGGTAGTGCTCCACCAGGCTGCCCACGCTCACAAACAGGACCTCACTCTCCAGGTAGAATTTAGAGTCCTGGTTTGGGGGAAGGTGGCAGGGTCAGGGGGGCCGGGCCAGCCTGCCCCTCCCTGCAACATGGGGCAGTCAGCAGTAACGACAACAGTCAGGTCTGTTCCCGGCTGCCCCACGTTACCTCCTGCCTGCTCCAAGTTCCCGCCTCACTACCCCCACTGTGCCCAAGGGGTACAGCCAAGGTCTGTAAATAAGTCCAGGGTCGAGGGCTGATCACTCCATCCCCTACCCCATCACTCCATCAACTACCCCACGGTCAGTTGAGGACACAGCTAGGCAAGGGGAGCAGGGAGGTGGAGGCCTTGGGGGAGGGGTGGCATCCGGAAGTGCCGCCTCAGTCCACCCACTGCCTACACTCTATCAGGGAGACTCTGCCCTGCCCCCACTAAGTTCCAGGCCAGGGTCCCTCTCCTGTCCGGGGCCCGTGGGCAGGGCCAGCCTGCTTACCTTCTCAAAGATGCGGTAGTTCCTCACCTTGTTGGAGGTTTCATCCCACACGACCAGAACCTGTAGGAAGAGAAGCGGGCAACAGATGGCTCAGCTGAGACGAGCACTGACCTCGGGAGAGATGAACCTGAGACCCAGGGGCAGGTAGCAGGACCAAGGCTGGGTCTTGTGGCCCTTAGGGGTGACGCAGGGAGGGTTGCCCTGCACATGGGCAGCAGGGTCAAGGCAGGCAGCCCCTTGCCCTGGGACTCCTGCCCTCAGTTAGCCTCTGATGAGACTTGAATAACAGTAGCAGGTCCTGTCCACCCTAGGACCATCTCCGATACACATGGGGAAACTGAGGCTTAGTGAGGTCACACAATTCACCCTTGGAGGGGCAGAGCCAGAGCCAATAGACCTCCCGCCATTCCCACTGCCCCAAGCAGCCTCCTCTTCAAAGTGCAGGAACCCCCCACCCCCATCAGAGTCCTGGGGTCCCCAGCACTTCCTTCCCGTCTCCTGCTTGTGCTGAGAGGTGGCCATCATTGCCCCCAGTTTGCAGATGGTGTTTAGTTCCTGAGAATAGGTAGGGAGGGGGCCTGCCAGGCAGAGACTCCAAGGATGGAACTTGGCTGAGATGACAGATAAGAGGCTGCATGGGGACGTGATCTATAAGCTATAAAGTCCTGCGCTCGCCATCGGCCTGGGTGTGTGGACAGCCAGAAGACCCCACCACAATGCTGCAGTCCTCGGGGGCCTTTGCTAGGCAAGGTGACCGCCAGGGCACCCTCCTCGGGTACTGACCTTCCCTGACTTGGTGGAGGAGTTCCGGATGCAGTAGAGTCCGTCCTGGGGCTCCCCCCGGGGGCTCGTGGCTTTGAACAGCCTAAAATAAAACAGTCTTGTCAACGAGTAAGCCATCCTCACACAACTCACTTGGGGACCCTACAGCCCCACTCCCCAGTGTGGCTTTTTGTCCTCTCGCTATTCTGCAGCTCAAGTTCCGAGAGCAGTGGGTGCCGTGAGGGCCGGCCTACAGAGCTCTGGGCCACGCCCAGCGGGGAGGGCCAGCATGGGACTGAGCTGATGGGACCCCTTGTTCTGCTGGGATTCTTGCTGCCAGCAACTGCCCAGCACCAAGGTGAGTGAAGGGGACAGAAAAGCAGGAAGATGGAGCAGGGATGGGGGGCAGCAGGGGACCTCATGTCTGCAAAAACAAGGCTTTGGAGAAAGGGCTTCCTGCTGACCTTTCCACTTCGCAGGATTCCGTGGTGTTGACAAAGACCGAGTTGGGCAGTGGCACCTGGAGAGAGGCCAATGGTAGTCAGTGTCATGGTGTGAGTGGTACTCGTGGCTAGCACCCCCCCCACATCGCCCCCCAACTGCCTGCCAGCCTGTGCAGAGATCCCAAGCTTTGCACTATGTTTCATCCCCCCTCAGCTCTAGGGTCCTGGGGGCTCCTGGCTCGAAATGGCCAGGGAGTGGCCTCCCTGGTCTGCAGTTCTCCCGCAGCCACCCATCCACAGCCAAGATCTCGACTTTCCACTCGGCCTTGCCTTCTCATAGTCTTCATCAGAGTCCTCCCCACCAGTGTCGGCCTGCGAGGTGTCAGCCTGTGAGGGCTGCCGGGGTTTTTCAAAGGAGAAGCTCCTGAAACTCTGCCCATCGGGGGGTGATCGCCTGGGAGGGGAGCAAGGAGAGGAAGCCCACATTGCTGTCAGACATGGGACGGGTCCCCCTCTGTTCCCCTCCACACATCGCCCCCGTGTGCCCTCTAAGTGACCGCACCAAGCTCAGCCATGGAACCTGCCAGGTCTGGCTGCTACAGCCCTGGTAGCTGTCAAAGGCCAAAGACCATAGAGGCCTGAGAGAGGCCTGTGCTAACCACCGTGGGGTGGCAAGAATCATCCAAGGCCTGGAAGCCTGAGCTGAGGTCAGGGCTGCCATTGACACTGGCAGGGGAATCCTGAAGGCCTGTGTTCTGGTGTTGTCACACTGTGGACAAGTGCTCTGGACACTGTGGGAGAAGGCCCCAACTCTGCCACTGACCAGCTTTGTGACCTCAGCCAAGTCATGCCTCTCTCAGAGCCACAAAACGTGGATGGATGTGAACAGCCCAAGCTCAAGGGACATGCCCCCCACAAGGCCAGGTGGTCCCAAGCTTCAGGGAAGATTAAAGAAGGGCACACTGGGGTGGGTGGCTGGGCTGTGAGTGAGGCTGCACTATGGACAATCAGCCCTCAGCACGCAGCCCTGTAGCACTCGGGTCCAGATCTGGGGCTCGGCAAAAGGATCCAGTCTGCATCACTGTGGCCCCTTGTGAAACAGACCTATGAGCATGGCAGGGGGTCCCCCCAGGCACTTCCCCACGGGCAGCAGTGCTAACGGAGCCCTGGGGAGAAGGGTGCCACGGTCAGGTTCAGGGTGTGCTGCGGTAGCGCACCCACATGAGGCTCACCCCTGTGGCTCCTAGAGCCTTCACTGCTGCGGGTCCTAGACATCTTTGACTAAGGGCCACTGGTGTGGAAGATACTGTGGAAGTGGGGGCACATCGGTCTCCTGGCACTGCCCAGCAATAAAGCAGAGGTGATTCAAGCAGGCCTCAGGGGTAAGTCAGGGACATGCTCCGCATTTCAGCAAGTACCCAATCAGGAAGGGCACAAAGGCAGCCTTGGTGGCTCCAGAGCCGGGGACACACCCAGAGCCCCAGGCGGGGGTGGGAAGGACAATGCTGGGTGAAGAAGGCCTGCAGAAGCATGCTGGCTCAGAGCAGCTCACAGCTAGAGCTCCCTTCCCCACACCGACCATCCCAGGGCAGGCAGTCAGCCCCAGAGGCCCCTCCCTGGACCCCAACCCTCAGACCGCATGGCAGGGGCTCTGAGAGGCCTGCAGCCCCAAAGCCCTCCTTGCCCACTACTCTCTGAGGCAGCCATGGGCTTCACACCCACCACCCACTGGGCTGGACATTCTCAAGGGCAAGGTTGGACACCCCCGGTATCCCTGGGTCATAGGCTGAGAGTGCCAGGGGCGAGGAGGCCTGGGTGCCGGGAGAACTGGCCAGGTTGGGAGGGGTTCCAGTGGCACCAGCACCATGCAGACTCACTGGAGGTGGGGGTGGGGCGGCTTCTCTGGCCTGGGCAGGACTGCAGGCCGGGCTGCGGCCTCAGGCACAGGCAGCTTCAGTGCAGGAGGCCTGGGGGCTACAGGGGGCACAAAGAGTCCAGGCTTGGCTGCCTCCCTCAGGGGGGCCTCTTCAGCCATCTTCAGGAACTTGGGCTTGTTGGCTGGCACGGGTGGAGGCTCGGACGTGGACAGCCCCCTGGGGGACAGGTGGAAGGACTTGAGCTTGTCACAGTTCCTGGAAGCAGCAGTGGCTGTGCTAGCAGTGCTGGAAGCACAGCTGGCCCCGTGGCTGGGGACCCAGGGCTCCGGGCTGGGGCTGGTGCTCTCACGGAAGCAAGGGGATTTCCGGAGGCTGGGCCCGGTGGGCATGCTGCCCAGAGGCGGGTCGCTCATCCTCCGGGAGGCAGGTGGCACCCTGGGGCAAGGCTCGGTCCGCTTCAGGCCCAGCAGGTCCCTCTTAGAGTCCTCGTGGGCCGGGCCAGCATCAGGGAGGCCGCGCTTAGGGGGTGGGGGTGGCAGCAGAGGGCCCGGGCCCTTGAAGATGAAGGAATGGGCACGGGGCACATCAGTGAAGGCTGGCTTTCTGGGCGTGGGCACAGGAGGCGGGGGGTAGGCTGGCGGGTGGGTCAGGGTGTCTGTAGAGCAAAGAGACCCAGTTAGTGAGAAAGTGTCACCTGCTGGAGGCTGGACCAACATCACCTCTGCTGGCAATGGAATGCCAGGCCAAGTAGGTGTGCGCCCCCTCGCAGCCCCCACCTGACGCCCAGCCACCCTGTAGCCCCTATGCCCAGCACTCTCGATGCAGCCTTCCTCCCAGGGTCCTGGCCCGCCCCTCACCACCTGGCCCACCCCATCCACCCCAACCTGTGCAAGTTTCCTGAAGCCTAGATGTCACATCAGGATTCCCAGATGGGAAAGGGAAAGAGACAGAAGAGGCCAGGGGACTCCCAAGATTTGGCCTCAGCTAGCGGAGGTTGGAATTTCCACCAACAGAGGCGAGGAGGATGGGCAAGAGCAGATGGGAAGGAAGATGAGGGTGGTGTTTGCTCATGACAAGTTTAAGATGCTACAAGACATCCAGGGGACATCGAGTGGGCTGTTGGGGCACAGGTCCAGAGATCAGAGAAGAGGTCCCCGCTGGAGATGTGAATGGAATCAACAGCCTATTGATGACACTGGCTGTGGGTCCAGGAGTGACGGGTGAGGGGTGAGCGAGGCCTAAGCCCTGGGGTGGCCCTCAGTCATGGGGACGGGTGTCAAGGGGCCAGCATAGGGCTGAGAGGGAGGTGGGACCTGGTGCATGTGAGCCAGGTGAGGAGCAGGGAGGGAGGCACCAGGCCAGGTGTGGCTCACGGGTGCTGAGCATTGCACCTGGGAACGCTAATAAGAGATGTCTTGGGAAGAGGCCTGAGGGGGAGCCTGATGGGAGTGGGGATCCAGAGGGTGGGGAGGGAGTGCGCCAGGAGCATGCGGGTGGGTTTGCAGAAGCACTGAGCCCCTGGAGGTTCACGGCTGGGAATGGGAAGTGAGGCCCCCGTGTGCTCATCTCCAGCCACATTCGGCTGCAGTTCAGGAGCGGGGCATAGGGAGCTGGGATTTCTCCAGCAGTGGGGTCACAGGGCCAGAGACAGGAAAGGGTGGAGCATGCGAGTGAGAGTGTACAGGACGAGGGGGGCGGGCTCTGTGCCGGAAGGGGGAGTTGAGGCATGTGGCCCAGGAGGGGAAGTTGAGGGCCTGGTGAGCTGAAGGCCTGTGGGTGCTGGGGCCCCAGAGGGAGGGAGCTGATAGGAAGGAAGGGGGCTGGACCCGGGTGCTCTTGAAAGGGGAGGCAGAGCGAGAGGAGGATACAGGAGTGGGGGCTGAGGTGGGCAGAGGATAGGGTCATTGAAGAGGAGGCCAGGGGGTGGAGGGATTGTCTCAAGTTCCCAGAGATAATGAAATCCACAAGAATGAGAGGAGCTGGGGTGGGGCAGGGGCTGAAGTGGGGGAACCAGGAAGGGTAGAAGGAATAGAGAGTGATGGGACAGATGGCAGAGGCAGGGAGTGAGGGGACATGCGGCAGGACAGAGGCATAGCGCTCCCCGACCTGGCCGTGCACTTATGTGATGCCTGGCACATGCCCCTCTCCCTTGCTAGGCCGGGTGCTTAGGGAGGTGTGGTAGGGGTGGGGCGGTGAGGGACCATCTGGTGTACAGAGGTGCTCATAGAGAGCTGTCCCTCCTTCCCCACTCTCAGCCCCCAGGACCACCTCTGGCTCAGCATCCCAAGTGTAGGACCCCACCTTAACTATCTCCACATTCTCCCCCATCAAGGCTAACTGTGGAGGCTGGAAGAGGAGATGAGCAGGGCGACCCAGAGTATATGCCTCTTCTGCTCTGTTCCTCCTAATACTTGGGCCATGGCAAGGAAACCAAGGCCCGGGGTAGAGACAGTCAGGCCTGAGGCCACCCAGAGCAGGACCTGGGCCGGCACTCCCAGCCTGGGAGGGGGGTCTGCTCCGGCCCGGCCCCTGCTCTCCACTCAGAGCTCTCCAGGCCCCCCGGTCACCCCACCTACCCTCAGGCTTCACGGGCTCAGGGGAGTCGGGCTCCATGTACGAGTCATCCTCATCATCATGCTCATAGTCTGTGGGGCAGAGGAAGGGTCAGACCAAGGGCAGCCCATGCCCAGCTGCACCCAGGACGGGGTGGCGGGGTTGGGGCCCTCAGAACACCGCTCTGTCAGGGAGGCATGGGGCAAGGACGAGGCGGGCAGGGTGGACCCACGCTGCCTGGGAAAGCCAAAGGAACAGAACAGGGAGGACACCCAAATGTGTCCCCCTCCTCGGCGACAGCCCAAGAGGAGTTCCTGCTCCCGCTGTTGCCAGCAACCAGATGAGGAGAGGTGGTGGGCGGAAGATGTGGAGACAGGCCTCACCTTCGTTGTCCAGTGGGTACGGAGAGAGGCTGACATCCACGGGCCGCTCCACTGCACCGTAGAAGCTGTCTGTGTCCGAGCTGGAGTCACTGAAGCGTGGGGAGGGCGGGGGGGGGGGCGTGGGTTGGTGAGCACAGGGCAGGTGGGTCCCTTTGTGCTCACACATATGGATACATGTGCACACAGACACTCAGATAGACACACAGATATGGACATACGCACAGATAAACACAAGGACACATGGAGAGACAGATGGACGTATATACACAGACACAAAACAAGGACAGACGGACATGCTCCATGCAAGGATACAAGGACACAGGGAGTCGAGGCTGTGGTGCCTCCCTCTGGCCCCCCTTTGGTTCTTGGCACAAGTGTGGCCCCTTGACCGGCCAGATGGTGACAGGCCTCAGGGCTGGGTCCAAGTCCCCACCTGCTCCTGCCCCAGGGGCTCAGTCAACTCCGGGCTGAGCCCACTACAGGACAGTGGCCAGGACTGAGGGCCAGGGGCTCTGGGGTCAGGCAGGACCTGCAGGACCGGGACTGCCTTGGGTGTGCCCAGCCTTCTCCAGGCCTCATCTCTGAAAGGACAGGACAGCTTTTGTTCCCACGCAGAGAACCCCTGCTGCTTGCTGGGCCACCTCACAGTGAGGTCACCAAGACTGAGCCAGTGCCCTGGGGGACTCACTCTGGTCTCACTCCAGAGTGGGCCAAGGTGGGCGTCAGGGGGCTGGGAACCCAAAGCTCTGAGCTCCTGCAAATGCTAGGCCTCCTGGGTGGCAGGTGAAAGCATGTGTGATCCCTAAACAGGAACTACCAATGGGGTGCACACACGTGTTTCCACATTCAGGTGCGGGCACATACATGCATACACACTCGGGCACACATACACATGCTCACACACTTGGGTGCATGCACACACTCTTGGGTGCACACACACATGCTCACACAGATGCACGGCACGCACACAAGCAGCTTGGCTGGCACCTTTAGAAAAACATTTGAGGAGAGGATTCCAGGCCAAGCCCCCAGGGGCTGGGAAGCGGGCACAGGTGTCTAGCCCAGCAGCCCTAGAGACCTGCCTGCCCATCACATCCCCAGGCCCACCTGGCGTCCAGGGGCAGCTCCTTCTTCTCGTGGAAGTGGCCAATCTCCCTGCGCAGCAAGGCCATCCAGCTCTGTGGGTCAGTCAGGACCGCAGTGGGCATGGTGCTGCCCAGGGCAGGGCCTCACCCTCACCCTCCTCCCCTCACTGCCCTGGCTGGTCTGCAGTGACCACCAAGGTCAGGGGAGATGACCCTGCTGGCCATCCTGGGGCTGCAGACCCCTCTCAGCCCATTCGGAGCTCCCCCTAAGACAGCATATTCTGAGTATGTGGCTGCTGGCACCAGGCTCTGGGCGTGAGGACAGAGGACTGAGGGGCAGCACCCACCCAGCTGCCCATGCCCCAGCCACATCCTCTCAGGGCCTGGAGTGGGCCCTGTCAGCTCCCCTCCACCCAAGGCAGGGCCAGCCTGGCCCCCGGGTTACCTTGCGCTCATCCTCAGAGGAAGCTGAGAAGAACCACGTGCGGTGCTTCTTGCTGATGTGGACGATCTTAAAGGGGAAGACGTTGTTGGACGTTGTCTCCTCAGCCGCTCGCATCACCCTGAGGGCACAGCGCCAGTGGTTACTACCTGGTCCAGGCCCACAAGGATGGCCTCAGCACAGCCCCCACCCCCGGATAGGTCTTGGCATTGAGCACCATGCCCCGAGGGACACAGGCAGACATGGATGGTCTGCCTGTGGATGCTCCAGGCTGAAGGCCTAGATGTGTCAGGCAGAGGGGAGCATGCGGGCAAGGGTGGGCCGTGAGCAGACAGGAGTGCTGGGGTCTGGGAGGGCTTCCTGGGAGCAGCAGAGTGTGGGGTTCTGAGACAATGACATATCACCCTCGCTGCTCACCAATGCCACTTTACATGGATGCCACCCTCCCACCTTCATCTCTGCCTGGCCTCCCCGTTGGGGGCCCTCATGGGGCTCTGTGTCAGCCTCCGCCCTGCCCCTGCTACCCGGCAGCACCCCTGACTGCATTTCAGGGAAGTGACTCCCTGTGGCTGCTCCCCGAGCCATGATCTGTGGTTTGCACAGAGATCACAAAGTCTACCATGGGGGGTTCCTGCTGGGCCAGGCACTTGGGTCAGGTGTGCCCATCTGCCTGGACCACCAGGATCACCATCTGATCCACCAGTGCCCACTGGCAGCCACAGGGCCCTGGAGCCTCCTCCCTCCTCGTAAGTGCCTCGGCTGGCCTGGGGGCCTGGCCCTGGGCTGGATGTTTGGGCAAGCCTCCCCAACTGAGTTTGTAGGGTGCAAGCCAACGCCTAGAGTCATTCCCTGGGAGTCCCAGTCCCACCACTGACACCATGGGACCCTTGGGTCCTCATAGGCAGGAGGGGCCAGGCCCTCCCGAGGAGCTGGGGGGCACAGACTAATGCCATAGGGTGTATGACCCGGGTGGTACGATACCAAGGAGCCACACTTCACTCCTGCTCTGCGGGCCCCCGAGGCCATGGATGGGGGGCCAGCATGCCTATCACACCAGTGGGGCTCTGGTCCAGTGCCCACCTCCCATTAGGAGCCCCTCGAGGGCAGGCCGGTGGCCCCTCATTGGATGGACCCAGTCCGTGCACATGTGCAGCAGGGAGCTGGTCCCCAGCCTGGGAGGCCCTTGGAGCCAGGGAGGTCTAGGGTAGGGCCTGAGGTGGGCTGGGCTCTTGGCCTCTTAGAAGGAGGTGGTGGGTGAGGGAGCAGGGTGGGTGAGAAGGAGGGATGCAGAAGCCACTAGGCAGCGGCCAGATGTGGACTCTGGAGAGCAGGTTGTCCCAATCCTTGAGGCCTACCCACAAAGCTGTAAGAAGCCCCCAGCCTCACCCCCACGCCCTCAGCAAAGGCCTGAGGGTAGACTATGAGGAGGGGATGAGGCCACCTGGAGGCAGAGGGCGTGGCAGAGGCTGGGTGTGGTCCAAAGGGGTGGGGGACTTTCTTTGGAGGGAAACAGGGTCAGGCCCAGCCAAAGCTCTGTGGAGGCAGGCTGGCGGGGAAGCAGCTGGCCATGGGGCCCCTGGGTCCACCGGCACGGTGGGCACTCACCGGTTATAGCCGCTCAGCGAGAAGGCGCCCTGCGGGGAGGCGGATGTGCTGCTCTTGAAGTAGTAGATGCATCGCTTGTGGATGATGACAAAGCGCAGGGGCCCTGCAGGCAGCGTGGCGAGCGCAGGGATGAGCCTCAGGGGGCCACTGGGTAGACCCTACTCTGGGGACCCTCTTCAGAGGCCCTGGGCAACTTGGGGCCAGGCCTCCTGCCTTTGAACCCCACAGAATGGAAAGGCAGGGAGCTGGGCTGGCATGCTACCCGTTTCCCAAGGGGCCACTGTGGAGCCAAATGTGGACAAATTCATGGGCATGCTGGCAAGCCCCGAGGACAGGCCTGGCCACTCCCAGGATGGGGTAGATTCAGGGAGCTAGCCCACGGGCCCTCAGGGGCAAGGAGGCTGGCTCAAGGAAGGGCAGAACCAGGGCAAGAGGCCCAGGGAGGCCACAGCTGCCTGGCTGGATGTTGCAGGGCTGCTGGAGGTTCCCTCTACCCCAGGCTGCCAGAGCGAGGGTGGGGGCAAAGAAGCCCAGAGAGCCCGCCACCAAGAGCCACCGGTGTGGAACCAACCCCCAGGCTGGGCAGTTACGCTGAGAACTCACACTCCACTGTCCCATTCCCAAGAAGCCCCTCCCAGACCTGGCGGCAGGTCAGTTACAGCCCCTCCTTGGAGGCTCCTTGTCCAATGGGCATTCATACAGAAACCAAACAGCCCAGTGTGGGGCACTTCAACCAGGTAGCACAGGGCCAGGCAGTCCCTGGCAGAGAGCACTGCTGGGGCAAAGGCATGGGGCGCCCATGGCTGGTCAGAGGGATGGGCAAGGCCCTGATGCTCTTTGGCCTTCAGAGTCTTGACAACTGGGCATCTCCCAGGTCTGGGGGCTCCCTCCCTTTCCCAGCCTGCTGTCCTAGGAACCAGAGCCCCAGTCTCATGCAGCTCTGGAGGTCCAGTGCAGAGCCAGGTCTTGGCTGGCACGTGGGCTCACTGAACACCCGCCAGATAAGGCAAGGGCACCACCCAGAGGCCAGACCTACAAGGCCACCAAGGGCCCCTAGACCCTTGCTGCAGGCTGAAGCTCCTCTGGCCAGCTGATCAGCACAGTGCACCAAATGCCAGTCTGATCTCTGCCCAGCTGTACCACCCCGGACCCTCCCACAGTCATGGGGCTGGGGAAGCCGACCTCAGGTCCTCCAGCCGTACTGGCCATGAGGGAGGGAAGGGAAACTCCGGAGGGCCTTCCGTGTAAGAAAGCAGAGGCTCAGAGAGGCTGGGTGCTTGCCCAAGGAGGCCCAGCGGGTCAGCAAGGCTGGGGCCCAGCCCTGTCCCCACGTCCTCCCATGGTGCTCCCCACCGCCCAGGGGACTCACATTTGAGCAGCTGCAGCTGAGTGCCGCCCTTCTTGTGCAGGTAGCCAGCCTTGGCCACACCCCCTGGCATGGTTAGCAAGTTCTGGGCGCCAATTGCCTTCATAGGGACAGGCCAGTGCATCTCCTCGGCCGCCATGAAGCTGCAATAAAAGGGGACATATCTCAGCCAGGTGTGGGGGACAAAAGATAGCTTAGCTGGGGACATGCAGGGGGGACACTGCCAAGATCCTGGAGAGAGCACGAAGGTTCAAAGCAGTAAGAGGTAAGAACCCCTTTTCTGAAGGCCCAGGCTTCCAGGTGGGACCCTAGGGAGAGACCTGGTCCACTCGGACACCCCCTGGTCCATTCAGCCACACACCTGAACCCCAGGGATCCTGTGAGCTGTGTTCCTCCATCGACACTGGTTCACTCTGTACACACCTACTGAGCTCAAGGCCCCATGGGGGCTGGGGTACAGCGGCGAATGGACTCAGGAAACCCCTGGCCCAGGTAAGTCAGGCCTTAGGCCATGAGGTCCCCAAGTCCGAGGGCCAAGTGAGCCTATAATGGGGCCTGCCCTAGACAGGAAGTCAGGGAGGGCTTTCAGGAGAAGGTGACTGGGGTCACAAACTGAAGGAAGGAGTTAAAGAGGTACAGGGTCTAGGGCAGGCCCTGGGCACCCTCTCCACCAGCTCTGACTCTCAGCAGGGAGAGAGTGAGGGGCACGGCCCCTAAATGCCCCACAATCCACTCCTGCCCACCCTTAGCTGGCTTCTGTCTATCCCTTTCTTAAGGCTCTGAGACCAGGAAGCAGGACAGCAGCTGGCCAAGAGCCTCCAGTTCCCAGGTCAGACAACCTAGATTCTGGTCCTGGCTTGGCTTTCTGGGGGATCCCTGGGCCTCAGTTGCTGCAGCTGTAAAATGGGAGGACAGAGCAGATGCGGCCTGGCATGCAGCACACCCTAGTCAGCAATGGCCATGAGGACCATTTGGTGGGTTGGCTGATGCAACACTCCTCAGGGACCACATAGTACTTGGTCACCAGGGACAGGCTGACTGTCTTAGGGCTAACCCAGCCCCACAGGACCCAACACGTCAGGCCCTGGGGGGTCAGGCCCTGCCCCTCCCCCACCCTCTTACTCATGCTCCAGCTGCTCTCCCTGAAACCTGCCAGGCTGTTTCACACTTCTGGCCTCTGCCTGGAATGATCATTACCTCTCTTCACATGGAGAACTCCTACTCGTCCTTCAAGACCCAAATTCAGTGTTCTCTTCCGTGAGGCACCTCAATGCCCAGTCACATTCCGGGTCTCCTCCACCCCTGGTCCCTCCGAACAGCACCCAACCTTGCACTGTTTTGTCTGTGCCTGCCCCCACCCCACCCCGGTCCTGGTTCCTCCTGGGGTCCCAGTGGAGTTGGAGGAGAAGGGGTGTGGTCAGCGTCACCCTTAAGCCGGTGGTGGAGCAGTTAGGGTCAGACCCAGAGACCCAGTCCTGCTGGGACTCCTGCCACTACAGGCCCCATCCCCAAAACACACACACAAAGAGAACCTCTTTGCTCTTAGCGAACCAGCATCCTCCATCAAATGCTCACCGTCTCTAGGGGCCTGGGCTGCCCCTTTGCCACCGCCTCTGCCTAGGTCACCGGGCTGCCCGCTCCGGCTCCATCTGCACACAAAGCCGACCCCTCGGGCCTGGGCCCCCACCAACAGCGGAGGCTCGGAACAAAGGCGCGGCCACCCCTACCCCCGCCCCCCGCGCCTGCCGCCCGGACGGAGCCCCGCGGCGGGGAGAAGGGTACCGGCGCTCACGCCCACCCAGGGGGAGGTGCTGGCAGAGGCACGGCCCGCGTCCCGCCTGGGGCCCCCAGACCCGCCCGGCCGCCGGCCCACGCCCGCTTTTGTTCTCGCAGGAAGCGCGGGCTCGGGGTCCGGGGGCTCAGGTCGGGTCCGCGCTCAGTACTCACGGCGTCCACGCGGCGGGCAGGGCCGGCTTCCGGGGGGCGGCCCCCGCCCGCCTCTCCTGCGCGCACCGACACGGCCCCGGGCCGGGCCCCCCGGCCGCCGCCTCGTCCCCGGCGCCCGCCTCCCGCCGGCCCCGGCTCCGCGGCCGCAGCCCCGCGCCCGCCATGCCGCGCGCCCCCGGCCCGGGCCCAGGCGGCGCCGGCTCCTCCCCTCGCGGGCGGGCGCGGGGGCGGGCAGGTGGGGAGCTCCGCCGGCCCCGCGCCTCCGCCCGTCACCCCGCGTCCGCCGCCCCGCAGAGCCTCAGTTTCCCCGTCTGCTGCTCTGAGGATGGGGGGCGCGAAGCGGACGTCTCAAGTGCAGCCGAGAATCAAGAAGCCACCGATGCAAGCGAGGCATCCCGCTTCACAGCCCCAACGCTGCGAGTGTCCCCGCGCGGCTGGAAGGCCCCAGACCCAGGTCCCAATCCCAGCCGGCTCCTGGATGGCGAGCGCCCTTGAGAAAGTGGCTTCTCCTCCCTGAGCCTCAGTCTGCGCCTCTGTAACTGGGGGTGATGGCCGCCCTGCCTTCCAGGGCTGTGCGGGGTTTGTTCTGAAGCAGGTCCGGCTGGCCGAGAGCCCCCACCACGCTGGCATGCACTCAGGCTCACGGACAGGTCTGCGGTTCCTCGAGCCCCCTACTGGGCAGGCTGCTTGCCCTATCTGACTCGATGGGCCTCCACCCCTCGATTCCCTTCAGGGGTCAGGGGTCTGGTCTTTGGCAGCCCTTCTTGGACATATGTGAGTTTCTCTCCTAGGAGACCCCCAGGCTGGCCAACGGCTGGTGAAGGCCCTTGCTGGCCTCTCAAACATTCTGCCTCCTCCACCTCCCACTTGCATACAGGCTGCCACTGAGATGGGCCACCTACAGCAGAGGGTAGCTCTAACAGCTTGGGCCCTGCTCCCACCTGGCTGTCCATACTGGGCGCCCCTCCCTGGTTTCCCAGCCTCCACCTCAGGCAGCCTCTCTGGCCCCTTCCCACTGCAACCAGCCTTCGCCTGTCACTGCAGCCTCCCCGCATAGAGGCTCCTGCCTGCTTCTGTGCCCAGCATCCTTGCCAATCCCTCCCCTGGCAGTGTACCCATCCCCCAGGCCACCTCCCTCTCCTCCCCCAGCCATCCTACCTGGCCACTTCTGGGCAGCCCCCCCACCACTTCCTTTCCTCAATTCCCTCCCCCACCTCCAGTCTCTTCCCTCCATCACCCTCCACTCGGCACACTCTCCAACACACATGCCATTCTCATCACGGCTCTGTTCTGAATCTCCAGGGCCTCCGCATGCCCACCTGGCCCTTCCAGATACAGCCCCCATGGACCTTTCCCACAGGCTCTCCTGCTGCCCTCCACCCCTGTGCACCTGTGCCAGCCAGAACCCATAGCTCCCATTACCCAAATCCACCAAGCACCTGCCT
The DNA here is from genome assembly GCF_020826845.1 of Diceros bicornis minor. Classification (NCBI taxonomy): domain Eukaryota; kingdom Metazoa; phylum Chordata; class Mammalia; order Perissodactyla; family Rhinocerotidae; genus Diceros; species Diceros bicornis. The sequence continues at coordinate 2,129,667 of NC_080747.1, read as the reverse complement.
CCAGGCCTTTGTCCACACTGCCTGCAGCTGCAACTGAACTCAGTGAACACTAATCCTTCACAAACTTCCAAAAACAGAAGCGGAAGGAACTCATTCTATGAGGCTGGCATTACTCTGATACCAAAACCAAAGACATCACAAGAAAAGAAAACTACAGACCAATATCCTTTATGAAAGTAGACGTAAAAATCCTCACCAAAATTGGGGCTGGCCCAGTGGCGCAGCGGTTAAGTGCATGCGCTCCGCTTCAGCGGCCCGGGGTTGGTAGGTTCGGATCCCGGGCGCGCACCGATGCACCGCTTGTCAAGCCATGCTGTGGCGGCGTCCTATGTAAAGTAGAGGAAGATGGGCACGGATGTTAGCCCAGGGCCAATCTTCCTCAGCGAAAAGAGGAGAACTGGCATGGGATGTTAGCTCAAGGCTAGTCCTCCTCACAAAAAATAAATAAATAAAAAATAGATTAAAAAAAAAAAGATTCTACACCATGCCAAGTGGGACTTATCCCAGGAATGCAAGGTTGATTTAGCGTTCAAAATTCAACGAATGTGGGGCCGGCCCCGTGGCTTGGCGGTTAAGTGCGCACGCTCCGCTGCTGGCGGCCTGGGTTCGGCTCCCAGGCACGCAGCGGCGCACCGCTTGTCCGGCCATGCTGAGGCCACGTCCCGCATACAGCAACTAGAAGGATGTGCAGCTATGACATACAACTATCTACTGGGGCTTTGGGGGGAAAAATAAATAAATAAATAAAATTATTTAAAAAAAAAATTCCACGAATGTAATACATTGTATCAATCAAATAAAAGACAAAAACCACATGATCATCTCAATAGATGCGGGAAAAAGCATTTGACAAAATTCAACAATCCTTCATGATAAGAACAGCACTCCACAAACTAGGAATAGGAGGAAACTTGCTCCACTTGGTAAAGGGCGTCTACGAAACACCCTAAGCAAACGTCATGCTCAGCGGTGAAAGACTGAACACTTTCCCCTAAGAGCAGGGACAAAGCAAGGACATCTGCTCTCACTACTTCTGCTCAACATTGTATTGGAGGTTCCTGCCAGAGCAATTAGGCAAGAAAAAGAAATAAAAGGCATGGAGACTGGAAAGGAAGAAGTAAAACTATTAACAGATTAGATGATTGTGTATATAGAAAATTCCAAGGACTCCACTAAAAAATTGTTAGAATTAATAAACAAGCACAGCAAGGTGGCAGGATATAATATCAATGCACAAAACTCAGTCTTATTTCTATATACTAGCAACGGACAATCCGAAAATGAGATAAGAGTTAGTCCCCCCTTCAGGCAGTCTTCTCTGACATCTAGGGGTCCTGTGTCCCTCTGTAGGGCTAGCATAGCCTTCCCTCCACTTAACACTGACCACACTAGGTTGTCACTGTCCCCTATCCTCACCAGCTCAGACCCAGCATGGAGGGGCACCCAGGAAGCCCCAAAGGAGGTACAGAATGTTGACCCTGGTGGATGGTGGGGACTGTGGTTGCATGCAAGGCACAGAAGCCAAAACAGAGTCCCCACTCTGGTGTGTTGCATCCTCCTCAATCTGTAAGGAGACGTGGCCTGTGTGTTGGGGCGGGAGCAGCTGCTGTGGGGACAAACAGAACCCACTGCTCCTCCTGGGTGGGCAAGATTGTGGGGAGGACTTGGGGCAGCCCACAGCCTCGTTCTGGTTCAGCTCAGTGGCCAGGCAAGCACAGACCTGTGAGGACCTCACTCTCATCTGGCCACTGTCCCTCATTGGGCAGGATGGGGGCTCTTAGGTGACCACTGACTGACCGTGGGTGGGGAGGGTGAGTCATGACAGGGCCAGGTTGTACTTCATCTCTCCTGGGAATGTCCTCACTTCAGGGACAGCCCCTCTCCAGAGGATGGACCATCCAAGGGGAAGCCCACCCTGACACCACCACATCCTCTAGCCCCACCTGGCCCTGTCCTGCACCAGTGGGTGAGCTGGGTTGGTACCTGACCAGGAGCCCAGTGCCAGGCCAGGCTGGAGCATAAAAGGGGAAGTTATGGCTGAGGGTGAGGGTGATGACGGGACATGGGGACTGTGGTGACCACACACCTCTTGGGGAATTTCAGCCCAGCTCACAGATTCCAGCTCCACCAGTGCCTGGGAAAGTTGAGGGGAGTCCCCAAGGGGCACCCACACTCCTGGCCGGTCTGGCCTCCCTGGCTGTCTCCCTCAATGCCACTGGCATCACCCCAACCCCAGGGGCCTGATGGTTAAACTCCACTCATTCATTCCAGGGGCCCCCACAGGCCTTCCTGCCAGCTCACTGGCAGGAAGCCTCAGTCTCCTCCTCTGCAGGAGCAGACACCCCAGTGTCTGAGTGCGAGCTGTCAGGGAGAGTGCTGGAGACCTGGCTTCAAATCCCACCAGACCTGTCATCCTCTGAGCCTCTGCTTCCTCCAATTAAAAGCAGGCGTGGAACGGTCCCATCCTCAGAGTGCCCCGACACCCCAGCAGCACAGTAGAAAGTCCATCCCGGGGGGGGGCATCTGCCCCTACAGAGGAGGGACTGAGGCCACCCAGTGAGCTGGCAGCAGGGTCAGCACTTGCTCTCTGGGTTTGCCGTGCCGTGGGGGTCTCTGTTCCCTGCAGCTCAGGGGGGCTGCCTGGGGCAGGGCTCGGCAGACACACAGGTCGTCCTGTGTCAGGGGGGCTGGCATGGTGGTGGCTGCTGGGCTCTCTGGGCCCTTCCAAAGGTGTGTGACCCTTGTGTGTGTGCACATGTGTGGATGTGTGCTCACACCTGCATGTGTGTGAGTGTGCACACGCGCACACTAGGAAAGGGAGCACCGGGGGCACACTCTTGGTCTCTGCTCCTGTGTTCAACCCCCACCTTCTCTCAAAGTTGAGATTGGTCTAGGTGACCTGAGGCCCAAGGCTGCAGGGGACGGGGGGCACAGCAGGCGGGTGAAAACCACTCTGTCCCACAGAGACAGCCTCCACTGAGTTCCACGAAGTGCAGGCTCTGTGGCTCCCACCCACTTTCGAGGTGTGAGCCCATGGGGGGAGCGGTGTGCGGTCATGGTCTGCACAGGCCTACATGTGAGCTGTGGCTCCACACACCCGGTCAGTCTTGGACGGTTCCCTCACACAGGACATGCACGTGAGCTGCGGGAGGTTATATGTATGTGCATTGGGGTGTGTGCACGGGTACGAGCCTTGCATGAGAGCGGAGCGGGGGCCCTGGAGGGCTAGGCTTCTGCAGGCTCTCCTTTCTGACACCTGCAGACATGGCCCTGGCTGTGGTGAGGGAGCTGGCGCCTCATGTGACCACAGCGTCAGGGGGTTCCTGTCAGTGGTGACCAGGCCGGCCTGTTTGTCAGAGCCACAGGGCAAGGTGGGGCTGGGGTTCCAGCCCCAGTGGAGAAGAAACCAGGTCCTCCAGTGCACTCATTCACACACTCACACCCACAAACATACTCTCACTCATTGCACACATGCATGCACACTTACACACTCATGCACAAAGACATACACGCCTTCTCATACACCCCCACTCACACCCATACATGCACATGTACACGCTCATACATATACACACTCATTTGCACACGCTCACACTCACACACATGTACACAGTCATTTGCACGTGTATACAGACACATTTATTCTTATATGTGTACTTATTCTCACACAAGCCCACTTGCACTCACATGTACTCATATGCACATTAATGCACACACTCATACGTATACACACACTCATTCACTCACTCATATGCATACACACACACACACACACACACACACACACAGCCTCCAGGGGCTAACAAGACCCTTCGTGGGTGGCCCCAGTAACCTGGGCCGGCAGCTTGGGCACAGGTCAGAATCATCATCACCACCCCTAGCCCTGCACCAGCCCAGTGCCAGGTTCTACCTGACAGCTCATTAAATCCCACAGGCTCCGTGCTTTACTCCCATTTTACAGACTAGGACACTGAGGCCAGGAGAGGCTCAGGACTCACACCAAACACATTGGGCACTCACCACGGGCCAGGCTTTGTGCTTCTCAGGCATCACCCCACGTCATCGTCCCAACACCCCGTGACGTGAACCAGCGTCATCCTCACGTCACTGATGAAGACACCAAGGGTCAGAGAAGCTGAGTAACTCACTCAGAGTCACACAGCCAGTAAATGGTGGAGGACTCAACCACTCCTCCAGCCTGGCACATGCAGGCACTAGGTGGCGCGGGATGCACAGCCACAGGGAGGGAGAGGGGCTCCAGTGCCTCCCACTCAGCTCAGCTGTGATCTCCTTTCAGTTTCCCCGCCCCCGTCCTCTTCCCAGAATCTTTCTCCATAAGAGAATCAAAACCAAAAATCTCCTGTGAAGGCTGGTGACCAGCCACGCCAGAGAGAGGGCGCTTGACCTGGGCTTCACAAGAGGGCCCTCCAGGCTCTGAGACCTCAGGCAGGCAGCGGGGAGCTCACACAGCACTCTCTGTGCCCAGTGCACGCACCTACATGCGCACACGCACACACACACACACAGCCACTCTCACACATTCACACTCACACGCGCATACTCATTCACTCACACCCATACACTCTCTCGTGCTCACACTCACACCCAATGTGTGTGCACACAGGACCCAAACGCCAAGGCAACTCCCAGCAGGGTGTGGGGAGGGGAGGCTCACCCCGACCTGGGCCCGCACGCCAGCAGGCTGGCCCCCTACTCCCTGCCGGCTACAGGCTGAGAGGCACATGATGGGGGCAGGGGGGCCTAGCAGCAGGCTTCCTCCCTGGGCTCCCATCGTGCCCTGTCTAGCTCTGAGACCTCTCCTCAGAGCATATCGCCTCTCAAGGGTCCACGGCCAGGGTCCTGTGGGCCTCCACCATCAGCCCGATGAGGGCCCTAGCTCCCATGCGGGGCCTCCCCGAGAGGTTCCGCAGGTGCTAGGCTGGCACCACCCCCCTAGTAAGCCCCCAGTCCTGGGGCCACCGCACTGACCTGATGGCACTGACCCAGCACATGGCTCTCTTCCTGCCTGGCGATAGGCTGGGAGCGGGTGTCCAGGAACCCAGGGAGGCCATGTGGCTCAGGGGCCACGGGGCAGAGCCAGGGCCTGCATCCCCCAGGCGGCTGAAGCCTGATGCCCCTGCACTGCCCGGAGCTCTGCCAGGGTGGTTGCGCCTGCCGCTCCCTCCTGCTGACGGCCGCCCGCTGTATCTGGGGCCTGTGGCCGCCAGCGCTCCGCTAGGGCTTCCTCTCCGCCCAGAACTTCCTGTTGCCGGGTCCCTGGGCAGCCCCGGGTAGCCAGCACTTCCTGCTTTCCACTCTGCCAAGCCTGGGGCTTTGCCTCATGGGCACTGTTGGCCCACTGGGCTTGGCGGCCCCCCTGCTCCCACCCCCCACTGTGGTCAGAGACCGCAGCTCTCCAGGCCCCAGCTGTGCCCCCGGGAGGAAGCTCCTCACCCGCCGCAGTGGCCGCCCCTGCTTACTTGGCTTCTCCCTAACAAACCACCACAGCCGCTCATAGCCCAGGGCGTCAGGCCCAGCCGCCTTGGCCCTGGAGACTCCGCCTGGCATGAAGTGAGTGCTCACACCCCACACAGGGAACTCACTACCTCCCCAGGGTGCTCCTTCCACCAACACAGATGCTGCTGTCCAGCTCTGCCCTCTGAGGCCACACAGAGGGGCTGTGCCTCTTGCGCCAAGACCTTCTGAGTTTCAAGGTGGCCACCTCTCTGCCCTTTGACACCAGGGACCAAGGAACCAGGGTGGGAGCCTGGGCCAAGGTATTTCTCTTTCACCCTCCCTCCCTCTCCCGAAGGCCCTCCCCGCCCCCAGGCGCAGCCTCTGTGACAGAGCTGGGCTCACACACCTCCAGTGATTACCACTCTCTGCTAGTTCTGCGAACACCTGGCTTGCTAGAAAGTACTTATGAACTGAGGGGCAAAGCATGCTCCTGTCACTCCCTGGCCTCTGCCCTGGGTCCACTCAGAATGCAGCCCTTCCTGGGCCTGCTCTGCCCCACCAAACTGGGCTTCCTCCCCTGCCCAGGTCCACAGCCAGGAAACTGGGGAGTAGGGATTCAAGCCCAGGCCGTTCGGTGCTAAGCACCCACACCCCCTGCCTCTCCTCCTCTGAGCTTGGGTCTCAAGGTTATACCTCTCCCAGAGAAGGCAGGACCAGCTAGAGGAAGGAGCACTCTGGGGCCACCCCCACGGCAGGATTTGAGGGTGACAGAGGCCACAGACCATGGGGTCCCTAGGAGTTGCAAAGGCCTTGCCTTTCTACCCAGTTTCCTAGGGCATGGCCCCATAGTCAGCTGTGCCAGCTCCTAGCGGTCCCACACACCTGAGTGTCAGGGCACTGGAGGAGGGCGGCTCCTGGGCTGGGGGGCCTCTGTCTCTCCCTGTGTCCCTGGCCTCAGACTTCTGCCAAGGCCCCTGCACTGCCTGGGGGCCAGTTTGGGGTCACAGACTGCTTGCTGTCTCCTGGAGGGTAGGGAATTTGGGCTTTTGTGTCTGAGCTCACCTCAGGGTGGGCACAGACACCCTGGCCTCTCCCAGCCTGTGCCAACCTCAGTGCCCTCCGGTGGCAGAGGGCAGACTGCCTTCAACAGAAAGCTGGCCATGACAGACAGACAGATAGCAGCAATAGGCAGGGTTAAGTGGGGCCTCTTTCCCTTCTCCTTCCCCTTTGCAGGCTGCTCAGGCTGGGTAGTGGGCCCTGGAGTGAGACACAGCTGGAGCCCACCTCCATCCTTTGCCAGCTGTGTGGCCTCAAGCTACGGGCTTAGCCTCTCTGAGCCCTAGTTTCTTCATCTGTGCAATGGGTGCTGAGGGTTGAGATAAAATAGCAGGTGAGGATCCCCTGGGCCATAGGCCAGCCAGGACAAGCCAGTTGTGTAATTCTGGACGAGGTGGGGCCATAAGGGGGCTGTGAGGCCCAGTAGGCACTGGATCAGGGGAGGGGCCCTGTTTGACCGAGGAGGAGGAGTTTGCTGGGACAGGGGTGGGGTGAGGAAGTGAAACGCAGGGCAGGGGCTCAGGGTGAGCATCATCCCAGAGTTGGGAGGAATCCACGGGCAACAAAGTGGCCAAGGCCTGGGGAGGCTGGGAGTGCAGGTGTGGCTGAGAACCGGCCGAGATGAGAACCGGGAGCCAGCCAGCTCCCTGCAGGATGTCCCACCCCCCATGGACAGATGCAAGGGTGAATGAGGACGCCTGGGATTGAGACAGCAGCCAGAGCCTCCCCTGCCCTTGCCCCCTGAAGAGCCCCCAAGCACATCAACGCAGGGGAGGTGGAAGTGGGCAGAGGCCACGCCCACCTAGCCCCTGGCCCAGCACCAGATGCCATAGGGGGAGTCACAGCCCAGAGCAGAGGGACAGGGGTCCTGCCGCTTCCCCAACCCCAGTTTCGCCCTGGGAGGCTGAGGGCAGGAGTCCTGGGCTGCTATGTGACCTCCACAGACTCCTCCTCTCTGGGCCTTAGTTTCTCCATGTCCTCTCCCATCTCCCAAGACAGCATTTCATTCAATTACTGAAATCATGATTTTCAGGGCCCCCTCCTCCAGTAATGGCAGCCCCATGACCTTTTACACTGTGCTGGAAATAACCACGGAGATGACCCCAAACCAGCATGCAAGCAGTGAGGTTTGTGGGGCTGCGTTGCTGGGCCCTGCATCAGGCCGCGCTGAGCCTCCACTCCAGCCTCGCCAAGTGGCAGGTCCTCTCCTGCCCTCAGGGCAGGTGCCTCAAAGTGCCAGGCTTGGGGATCACCCCACCCTGCCAGAGGTAGGGTACTTACCAGGGTGGGCAGGAGCCAGCCAGCAGGGCCAGACAGGGGCCAAAGGTTAGCCTAAAAAAGAAGAGGGAGGGAGACCCCTTTGCTCTGGGTTCCTGGGGTCCTCAGCCTGCTCAGGAGTGAGGCAAATGCCCCACACGGCACCACCTCTACAGCCAGCCTTGCCTCAGTGCTCATAGCCCAGGAGGCTGGTCCTGTCCTCACCTGCACTGACCATGAGGACCCTGAGCTTCAGAGAGGCCACTGGCTGGGCTGACAGCCAGGGAATCATGTCCCTGGAACCCCAGCCCTGGCTTTCCCACAGGCATCCGGACCCCCTGTGCCCAGCCCGGGCCTGCCTGCTGCCTTCAGGGGCGGCTCAGGCACTGAAGGTGCCAAGGAGGGCCTGCTGGGCTCAGGGAGGGTGTTGGGCCCAGGGGAGGGTGGCTGGAAGTGTTACCCCCAATGGGGAAAACCTCAAGCTCTCAAAACAAGATGCTTTGCATCAGCCCCTCCCACAGGGCCTGGGTCCACCCACAGCCATTTCTAAGACCAGCCCACCCGGCCACGAGCCCCCTGCCCTCTCTGAGCCTCACTCAGCTCTCTGTACCATGGGGCTGTGACATGCCTTGAGAGCAGGGCTGTGAGGGTTCCAGGGAACTTGGTACTGGGCACCATCCTGGTGGGCAGAGGGAACAGGTGGCCCAGGGGGCAGAGCTTTGCCCAGGGTCACCCACTGTAGTGGGCTGAAGGGGGGCCCCCAAAGAGATATGTCCAAGTCCCAATCCCCAGGGAACTATGAACATGACCTTATTTGGAAAAAGGATCTTTGCATATGTAATTAAGTTAAGGATCTCATCCTAGATTAGCCAGCCAAATCCAGTGACAAGTGTCTTTATAAGAGACAGAAGAGGAGAAGATACAGAGGAGAAGGTGATGTGAAGACAGAGGCAGAGATTGGAGTGATGCTGCCATAAGCCAAGGAAGCCAAGATTGCTAGCAGTCACCAGAGGCTGGAAAAGGCAAGGAAGGAAGAATTCTCCCCTAGAGCCTCCAGAGGCAGTGTGGCCCTGCTGACAACTTGATTTTGGAGTTCTGGCCTCCAGGACTGTGCGAGGTAAATTTCTGTTTCTTTACTCCACCAGCGTGTGGTACTTTGTTAGGGTAGCCCTGGGAAACTATTATACATGGGCACTTGCCAAAGTCCTTTCCCTGGACAAACTGCAGGCTTCCACTCACAGTTGATCTGTAGTCCTGGGTGTGCTGTGTAGGGAGAGGCTGGCTTTGTGGGCAACCCCCCTGTGGGCATCCAGCTGGATGGGGCAAATCTGAGCTAGCCTCCCTGGATGTCCACAGCTTCCCACAGGCCTGGCTCACCACCTCCCACCCCTCCTGAGCATAGGGTCAGACGCCATGCCTGGTCTACACCCACCAGACTTGCTGGGCCCACCTCCTGGCCTCTCTTTCACAGCCCTGGCCAGCCCTTCCTTGGCCCAGTCAAGCCATTTCCACCACGGAACAGAGGCCAGGCTGGCTCCCTGGCTGATTATATGGGGTATGGCCCCTGCTTCCCACCCTGGGCCCTGTCCTGGCAACGTGCAATCTCCTCCACCTGGAAACTGAATCCTCTCCAGCAAATGCTCCCTCACCTTTTGAGAACAGGACCATCTAGAACGTTACCCCCTTCTCTGAAATCTCCAAGTCACTGGCACGGCCCTGCACACCAGAGTGTCACCACATGTGTATCTCCAGCACTCCCCATGGGCCTGGGTCAGTGCCTAAACCATGGCAGGGCCGAGAGATGGACCAGTGTGGACGGACAGACGGGTTCAGTGTCATGTCTATACACACAGCCAAACCTCCGATGTGGCTGTAACCAGCACATGCCTAGACTTAGAGCCAGAGTGAAGAATTGTGACTAGAGCTAATCTGCCCCTGAACAAGAACTGATGTCCAGCACGGCTGCAGTCAAGGCCCATTCACGCCCCAGGACCTCTGCTCGGTGAGATGAGCCACTGACTGGCACCCGGCAAGCATTCGAGGCTGCTCATTGCAAAACAGAACAGGCTGATGAGTTGGAGATGGCCAGCATCCCCAGAAAGCAGTGGTGTGCTAGGGTCTAGGAGGCCCCCAGGGGCTTCTCAGGGCAGCCCAGGAAGGAGGCAGAAGGCAGTCTGGCCACTGCTGTATGCAAGGGGCAAAGGGAATTAGGGAAGTGCAGAAAGAGGTCCATATGCATGGCTGCCCGCATGGGGCCTGGACTTCAGAGGGTGATGGCCAAACTGGGGGCAGGGGTGGGGTTTCTACTCTGGGACCCTCAGCCCTCGAGCTCTGTCCCCATAGAGGACCCAATGCCCACACATCCATGGATGCCCCACCAGCCTCACCACACCCCAGGGCCTTCCTCTCCCAGGCCTCATGTGTCTGCCTCCAGCAAACATTCCCAAGCTGGGCAGCATCTCTCGAGGGCCAAGGGCCGGCTCGGCATGCAGAGCAGAGCTGGGGGCCCTCACAGAGAGTCAGCTCCGCATCTGGTGCAGAGCACACTCCAGCGGAGTCCCGGAGAGGGTGAGGCTCCGCAGGAGGGAGCTCTGGCCTGGCCAGGAAGAAGCAACATGTGTGGGGGAGGGAGGATGGCTAGGCAGGAGCTCCAGGCTGAGGGTCCCTGTCCTGGGGACAAGGTGCAGGGTGGGCCGTGGTGGGGAGGGGGAAGTGCAGGTTGGCATCATCACTTGCCTGAGCCTCTCTCCTGCCTCAAACCACAAGCCAGCAGAGGCGTTTCAGGATTCACACTTCAGTTCATCATAACACTGACAAGTTTCTACCTTTTAATTGTTTGAGAAAAAATTCTCCAGAGTGTTGACGTGTGGGCCCAGTCCACCCCCGTGTTCCTGGCCCCTTGCCCACCGATGCAGCCCGCCCCTCTCGTCAGCCCTGCCCTGCCTGACCTGAAGAGGCTCACTGCCCAGCACGGCAGCCAGAGTGGGCACCCTGAGGCCCCAGGCCCTGCACAGGGCACAAGGTGCTGCCCCCAAGAGAGGCGCTCAGTCCTCTCTGCCCCAGTGCCTACCCTTCAGATATTTTGCCCACTATGAGAAGGCTGCTCCACCCACGTGACCTTGGTAGGCAGGATGGTACAGTGGGTAGAGTACGGGCTTCCTCAGGGACAGGCCTGGCTCAATCCCCTCCTCCTTGTGGCCCACTCTGAGCCTCAGTTTCCTCACCTGAAGAGTGGGGCTGACAACTCCTGTGTGGGGTTGTCCTGAGGACCACCTGACATGGTTGGTAGGCAGGGTTACTCCAGGGGCACCTGGTCACTGGGGTTCTGTTGGCAACACCATCATCACGATCATGCTGGGAAGGGAGAGTATTCTCTCAAACTATCCCTGCTCGAAGCCAGGCAACGTCTTCCCATCCAACCTGTGCAGGTCTGGACCCTCCAGTACTCCAGTCTCCCTGCCCACCACTGGCCCCATTCTGAGCCGCATTCCCACAGTGTTGGGAATTCCACTCAAAGGTGACGGACGCCATTGCTCCGCGGTTCACTAGGCCTGGAGAGCCATCCTTTCTGTTTCCTTTGGCCCCACTCCTGCCTCCTTGGGAGGCAGTGCCTCGTCTGGACTCCTCATCCATACCACAGTGCCTCTGGGCTGGACCCACTACCAGCATACACAGCCCCTGCCCTTCTCCTACACAGGCCTCCACCCACGTGCAAGACCCCTCCCCCAGCTCCTAGGGGAGGCTGCCCCCCCCTTCACGTCGCTGGCACTGCAGCATTTTCAGTGTGTCTGTTGACTATCTGCCCCTCCCTTGACTTCAACTCCAGGGCCTAGCTACTCCGTGTGTCTGTCCCTGCAGTGTGCCCAGGATGAAGCAGGCACTGGGTTCCTCCTGCAGCAAGAACAGATCACGTCCCCACCCCAACTAGCTGGATGCCCCCTACTCTCCACGTGGTCCAGTTTATGGGGCTCATTAAACCATTCATCTCACCCCAAGCACCCCCAATTCTCCATCCCTGCAGGGCCTCTGGCTGCATGACAGATGCCCAGCACAGGGGCTCTGCGGCCCACTGAGCAGGGCTTCGGCCCCTGGGGTGGCCACAGCCAGGCATCTGACCTCTCCTAACCTCAGGGTCCTTGTTCACAAAGCAAGGCCGGCAACCATCACCAGCAGAGCAAGTGTGAGGCCTGGACCGCAAACCCTTACACTCTGAGGACCCAGCCAGCCAAGCCCCAGGCAGACCAGGCTGCCCGACACTGCTGTGGACACTCCAGGCGCCAAGGGGATGTGTTTGGGAGGGAAATCTGCCAATGACCTTTGTCAGGATGCCCAGAAGGAAACAGACTGTCTCCGCTAAGGTCAGATTCAAGCTGACCCCTGGCCAGAGGAGGAACCCACAGAGGGCAGGACTTCCCCAAATCCAGGCTGCCCACGCCCCCCTTCCCAGGGCCCCCTGTGCTTGCCCCTTGGGTCACGTCACCTTGGCTCCCTCTGCACACACTTGCTGAGTGCCCACCCTGCTGGGCCCGAGAAGGCTCCAGACGGTGGTTCTGATGCTGGGTGCCTCTGGGGCCAGACAGGGCCTGGTCCCTGCCGTCAGACCCAGGCTGGCACCCTTAGGAGCAGAGGGTACCACTGACCAGACCGTCCTGGGGACATCTGTGTCACATGCACATCCCGTGGGGACAGACTCCCCACTTACTGAGGCCAAGGCAGTGGTCGTGAAGGCTAGGGCTGCTTTCCTGCCTACAGTCACCTCTTGTTACAGGAGGACCAAGCCGATGGGCCAGGCAGAGATCGCCCCCCTGAATGTCCACCCAGTGCCAATGCATTAGCTCCGTGGCCCACTCAGTCCTCAATTGCGCAAGGGTGAACACTCTCCTGCTCTCCCGATGAGGAAGTTGAGGCTGAGCAGACGGCAGCTGTGGACACCCAGCCAGCACTGCCCATGTGACCCACAGCCCGGGGCCACCCCGCCCACACCACGTAGTCCGGCATTTCCTGCCAAGCCTGGCTCTGAGGGGCATAGGAGGAGAAGGAGCCCCATGGCCTACTCTCGGGTAGGATGCTGGCTCCCCCCTGGCCAGAAAACCTGCCAACCCAGAGGGCAGCTGGAGGGCCCTGGGCTCAGCAGAGGGGTCAGGGATCTGAGCAGAGGCTGGGGCACACAGGGGTGGGACACATCGCGTGGGGATGCAGGGAGGAGGCCGCCACAGGGCCCAGCATCAGCAGGACTGGGAGGCCGGGGGTGGGCGCGTGCCGGCCTGTCCTCATGCTTCTGTTTTAAACTTATCTCCAGAGTCCATGGGGAGCCTAGTCAGGAGACTCCCGGCCACAAGCCCCCACCCTGAGCCCTGTTCACCACTGCTGGTTCCCTCGGCCCCGGGACTCACGCTGGAACAAGCTCTGGCAAAGAAGCAGAACCCCGCCCTCAGTTTCCTCATTGGTGACTCAGGCTGTCCCAGAAGTTGCTGGGCTCAGCGCTGCGAGTACTGCCGAGGCCTGGGGCTCAGTGCTGGGGCTGTGTGGACAGAGGTCCACGCTTCAGCAGAGACTCAAATGAAGCGAAGGAGCAGGCAGATATTTGGGGAACAATGTCCCTGACAGAAAGGGGGGCCCCTATGGAGTGGTGACTGAACCCCATTGGACAGCTGAGAAAACTGAGAGCAGGAGGGGCCAGAGAATGGCATGACGTCCTCCACCTCTGGGCTGGGGTCATGGGGGCCTCATCTCCCCTGCACACAGAGTTACCCAGATCCCCAGGTTCTCCTGGTATTGGGGCAGGAGGAGGCAGTCAGGGCACTGCCACCTGTGGGCAAACACCACACCCTTCGCCCCAGGATCCGAGCTGGCCTTGCCCTCTGTTTGGGGCTCCCAATCTGCTGGGGAGGCAGCCACCTCTGACTCACACCCTTGTGATAACTGTTCCACCCAGACATGGTGATACATCAGCCAGCATCCTGGGAGCAGTCTTCCACATGAAGTAGCCAAGCAAGGAGATCACATGGAAGGTGTCTTGGATAGGGAACAGCTTGTGCAAAGGGCCCGGTGTCAGGACAAGAGGAGGCATGCGGCTTCAGACAGGAGGGACAGAGGCAGGTCCATTCCAGAACGACTTGTCAGGGCCACATGCCCAGCTGAGTGTGGATGGGGTCTCAGACCTGCCCCAGGCTGAGCATCCTGGCCAGGGCACCACCAAGGCCTAAGCTCCAGTCCCAGCTTCATTTCTTTCCACTGGGGACCTTGTACAAGTCATTTCACTCCCCGAGCCTTGCCTCCTCATCCCCTAAATGGGCTTGTTGGTAATAGCACCCTGAGGACCAAAGGAGACTGCTCACAGGATCTCCGCCACAGGCACTTGGCCCAGCACAGGGTCCCAGGGCCCCTGGGGGTGGAGAGCTCCTCACTCAGCCCAGATCACAGCACTAGCGTGAGGTGACAACAGGCAAACACAGTGTGGATGCTGAGGCCATGAAGCTCGTGCTGGGGTGGGAGCAGAGGAGGCGGCCAGAGAGATCCAGCCCCACTGCTCGTAGGAGCCAAGGGTAGAGGCCAGACGTCAGCCACAATGGGCACACTGCATGGACACCTGCTGTCTGCCAGTGCCAGGCCAGGGCAGCTGGAGAACCCATCACACTGGCAGCCACTACAGGGGCATCCCAGGGCAGGCCACCAGGGACACCGGCCGTGACCCCTGTGGCAGTCAGTGGCCTTGGTTGCGCTGCCATCTGCTCCATTACTCAGATCTTTAGTATCTTTCGTGCCATGGTGGCTTCCCTGGGACTGCAGGAAACCGGGCATTTTATAGCATCGAACCAGGTCAGGGACCCCTCACTGACCCAGGAACCCGGTTCACCATCTACGCAACGGGGTTCTGGCCTCCTGCCCACCCTGCCACAGGTCAGAACCTGTCAAGGCTGAGTCTGCACAACAAGGTGCCTTCCCTCCTCCGCTCAATTCAGCATTTTAGGGTTAGGTCTTTCTTCAGTTTTAATCCATTTACTTTTACCCTTTATCCCTACTGTTAATATTTTTAAACTGTATTCAAACATTTCTTTTCTCTAATGTTGTTGATTAACTTTTACTCTCTGAGTTTTTTATTTTATTGCATTGTCTTTTGCTTTTGGTCACTTTTTATTCCTTAGAAAATTTTAGGTTGGCCTCAGGTCTCAGGTCTGGGCCAGGTCTTGCCCTCGCACTGGCTACCTCCTGGGGTCACCCACAGGCCGGGAGAGGGGAGCACCCAGGTGACAGGCCAGCCCCTTTGCCCAGGCTGCGGTGGGCAGGGGCCTGGGGGAGCAGGCCACAGCCACTCCCAGGTCTGGGTCTCTGGCTAGACAGAGGCAGGGACACAGAGATAGGCCCAGAAGGGAGGGAGCCAGAGAGGACACAGGAAGAGGCGCAGATAGAGGGGCAAAAGAGTGAAGGAGGGGCAGGCCACCCCCTGGGTGGGGGAACTGAGAGTGGTGTCTTCCTCCTTCGCTTGGGAACGCTGGGCTTGGGCTCTGGACTGGATGACTCATGGCCGGCTGCTGGCTCCTGTCCACACCCCTCACACGGGCCCACAGTGGGCCTAGCTGACCTGACCATTCCCAGGTGCGCTCACACTGCCCCATTGTTCGGAGGTCCAGTGAGGAGAAGAGTCTGGCGGTAGGCCTGGGTTGGTGGGAAAGGGGCCCAGCCCCCAGCATCCCCTGCTCCTCCCAGTGCAGTCTGTGCCCAGCCCTTGACAGACACGGCAGGGGGCAGGGGACAGGAGGAGGTCTCCACCCAGCCATCCTGCTCACTGTCCCCTTTCCAAGGCCAATCATCCTGTGAGATCCTGTACCCCACCCCCTCACTCTGAGCCCCTGTCCCAGCCACAGGAGAGAACACTCTCAAAGGCAACTGTGCTCAGCCTCGAGTTCAAGGGCCTCATCCAGTTGGTACTCAACCACGCTGGACACCTCACACGTCCTTCCCCAATAGCCTCATACTGTCCCTACCTGACAAACTCCTGCCTGGTCTTCGGCCTCAACTCATGTCACTCCAAGACATCCTGGATGCCCCATAGTCAGGCCAGGTAGTGGTGCCTTCGGAGTCCCCAGGCAGTCTAGGGGGTCCCAGAGCCCAGTGCACTGCTGAAGAAGGCCTCTGGTGGAAGCTCATCCCCACTGCTCCCCGCTGGGGACTCTAGGCTGGGCTCCTGCTCCAAGGGGTGGATGGCTGCAGTCAGGGCGCCTGGCCACCAAAGCTTCAGCCCTGTGGGAGCCCCATGGCCTGAGCTCTCCCATCTGCCCAGCCTGCTCACACCCCAGCCCTGGCACAGGAGCCTTAGAAGGCTTCACCAGACCTCCCACTGCCTGGCCCTGCCGTCTGCCCCACAGGGCCATCATGGACAGGGCAAACACTCTCATCTAACTCTTGTCCTAACTGAGGCTCCCAGAGGTAAGGTGGCTTCTGGTGGTCAGCAGAGCCAGGAACCAAGCTCCTGAGTGCCAGCCCTGAAGGCCGCCTCCTGGCTGAGGACCTGTCATGGGGCTGGGGCAGCCTCCACTGGGTTGGGGAGGGGGCACGGCTCAGTGGACACTATGGGGACACCCTCCCCCTGCCCAGGGAGACAGCCATGGGGTCACACCACTGTCAGCCAGAAGAGTCAGCAAAGAAGACCGGGGTGGGGGAGGCAGAATCAGTACTACCAGACCCCAGGGCTATCCCAGTCTCACCAGGTCTGCCTCTCCTCCAGCCCCTCAATGGGGGTCACTGACTCCACCCTGGTCAGCTACCCCCTCCATACACCTAGCCTTCCTGCAGGTCCGACACACTTGCTTCTGCCCAAGCCTCCTCACAGCCATTGCTGTGGGTGGGGGCGGGGGTGCTCTCCAAACCCCAGAGTGAGCTTTGAAAACATAAACCAGCCCCTGTTTGAAACCTTCCAGCCCCCTCTGCCTTCTCCCTGCCTCTCCTTCAAAGCCTCCATGCCAGCACACTGCTGGACCCCTCCGCCTGGCCCTCCTGCCCACTTCCTGCTCCCAGCCAAAGGAGGCCCCACCTTGGGTGCCCCACATGGCACCTCCTGCACCATTCTTGGGTGCTACCCACTGAAAGGGCCAGGACTGTGTCTGCTGCCTCACCCAGGGCTGCACCCTTCCCCACTAACCCCAGGCCCAGCACCTAGGTCTGTAGTGGGTGGGTGAATCAACATGGAGGCTACTGGCCTGGGCCTGGAGTGGGGCCATCTCCTCCTGCCCCAAAACCTGCCCCATGTTCTTCCCAAGACCCAGCCCTGGAACAGCTGCCCCCTCAGTGCCTGGCTGGCAGGAACCTTGGGCTTGGGGCAGGGCCTCCTAGATCCTCCCAGGGGGAGAGAGACTCTTTCTCAACCCTCTTCCTTCCCCAGCGACTTCCTGCCCCCAGAGTGGGCACAGCCACCACCAACCACAGCACTTCACCCTCCTGGTCACATTCTCAAGACAATGGGAAGACTGATCTCATAGAGCCCCTGCCCCAAGCAGCAAACCTTCCGAGGCCAGGCGCCCAGGACCCCAGGATGGGCTGGGGAACTCAGAGATGGGCTCTATCCCTTACTCCATTTTATAGCAAGTGCACATCAGGGCCACTGGAGCTGAGGTCTAGATGGACAGGAACCCAGGGCCTGCCCCCAGCCTGGGGCTCTCCCTGTACCCCTCTCCCAGGACAGGGACGGCTCCCCTGACAGTAGGACAGAAGCTCCTCTGGCAGCTGCAGGCCAGGATCTGGAACCAAACTGGGCCGGGTCTCAGTGAGGCCCCAAAAGGAAGTTATTCCAGAGAGACAGGGCAGGGGAGGCTGCTGGCAAGGAGCTGGCACTGGGGGTCCCAGCCCTGGCACATGCCAGGTAGCAAACTGTTGAGGTGAGGTCCCCTGGAGCAGTGTATCCTTTCCCCTGGGTGGGATTTGAGAGAGACTAGGAGGCAGAGGGGGAGGAGGACTTTGTGGGGGAAGGGTGGCCAGTGTTGGACAGCACGGACTAGGTCCTGAGATAAGGTGGGGTGCAGGGTGGTGGGTGGTGATAGCCCCTGTTGGAGGCTGAGGCTCTACCCCAAGCACCATCGGCTCTGACAAGAGCTGGGTGGGTCAGCACAGAGGGCTTGGTGGCCTGACGCTGACTGTGGGGGCTCTGAGGCCCTCTGCTGCGTCCAGCTCACGGCCGAGTCACCAGCATTCATCCTGCCCAGCACTGTGCAGCCATCCTGCATTCCTAGAGGTTTCAGGCCAGATGGTGATGGCGATGAGAAGCCACCTCCTGTCTTGTGCTAAGGGGCAGGGGACGCGGCCACTCCATCCTCTGCTCACCGTGGTCAAACCCACCCGGCTGACCAGCCTGCCAGGCCCCGGCCCCCAGCACTGCATCTGCCCAGCCATCAGGGGATGCAGGGAGGCAGTGCCAGCCACTCGCCCCTCCAGAAACAGCCTTCCCTTTCTGGCCTCAAATAGGAGGAGAGGAAGCAGCTGGGATTAGGGAGGGACATGCTTCAGGAGACAAGGTGATGCTGAGTTTCTTGGCACGCCTCCCTCCAGCTCCTGTCCACTCAGGGCTCCCAGGCCCGCTTTTCTGGATCCTTCCCCTACTCTCCTACTGCTTGCAGATCCAACCTTGCCAGGCCTTGCCTTGGGGACTGGCTCCCTGGGACCTAAAGATCGGTTCCCCGCTGTGGCCAGCGGCTCAGGTGAGCCCAGGCTGACCCCAACCTTGACCCCAACACACGTCTCTAGGAAGGAACAGCCACAGAGAAAGGAACTGCTTCCATTTAGGGTGGGGCCCCACAGACACCTCGCCTTAGTCCCCCGTCTGACCCTTGAGGGCTGCGGCAGCTGGAGGCCACAGCAGGCCGGCCAGGACAGAGTGGGGAGGTGGGGGTCGGGTAGCGGATAAGGGGGATGGAAACCTGTGAGAGTCTGGACCATGATGGAAACCTGGAGAGTTTCGAGCAAGGCCACAGCACAACAACTCACTATTATCTGATTGGAAACTCCACCAACCCGGGCAGCGGAGGCCTTCCAGGATGACAGAGCGCATTTGACTCCGATGCTGAGCACAGAGTTAAACACAGGCAGGGAGCAATGACTACAAAGAGCACCTGGCCCAGCCGCGGCCCTGCCAGCAGCCTGTAGAGCTCCGCCTGGTGCCACCCGCCTGCTGGAGCTTCAGGTCTGCAGGAGCTTCTGGGAGGCTCAGAGTGGGACTGCCCACTGCAGGAGCCCACACTCGCCCTCACGGCACTGCTGAGCACGGGCGCTCAGATGGCCCTGTCCTTCATGAGTTCCCAGTAGGTCAGGCAGGGGGAGGCAGACAGGTAAACATGGTGACCAGGGAACAGGCTGAAGGCTTGGAGGAGGCATCCAGCTTGGGGGGTGGGGGAGGATCCTGAGCACCAAGCAGGACAGACATTTAGGCCTTTTATTAAACTGCTTCTGAGGGAGAGAGTGGCAGGGTGGGCCAGACAGGCTGAGCAGCTACCTGTGGGCGTCTGCCAGCAGGTCTTGCACTGCAGCCTGCAGGCCTGTCCTCTCCTGGGGCCCAGGCCTTGCCCAGGGCCTGGTACACAGGGCACCTGGCATGTATGAGAGGAGCGGAGGGCTGGGGGCAGCAGCTTTCTGAAGGTGGTGTACCACTGCCCCAGAGGCAGGGGCTGGAGTGGGGTGGCAAAGGCCCAGGCCCCAGGCCAGGGCCCCAAGTGGACTGTGCATGCTGCCCCAGGCTCCCAAGGCTGTGCGGCCTAGTCAAGGCCCACCCCGGCATTCCAGGCCCCAGGCTGACCCCTGACCTCTCCCCACCTTGCTGGGGGCAGCCAGCAGTGAGGGCTAGGGGCTTGGCTGGCTCCTACCCCCGGCTCAGGGCAGTGGGCAGGATCCCGGGCAGCCCAGGGTTGTGAGGACACATGTCCCTCTAATGCCATGGAACAGGGTTGCTGGATTCCAAAATCCTCTCAGGCAAAGCTGGAGGAAATCCCCAAAATGGAGCCACAGGGTCTGTCCAAGGTCACGGACAGGGAGGCCCCAACCTGGGTCTGGGGCTGCAGCCTTGATGGGGCTCCTCACGGGGCTCAAGACGCCCACAGTGAGGGCTCCTCGGCCGCATCTCGTTTAATTTTCCCGAGGATACCATGAGTTAGAACTGTTTTTACCCTACTTCACACAGAGGGAGCTGAAGCCCAGAGAGTCACTCAGACATGAAGGGGACACAAGCTGCTGCTGCACTGGGAACGCGGCCCCTCTGCTTCCTGGGAGAAGCTCCAAGAAGCCTGCTGGGGCTGGCTCAGACCTTGTCTGTGGGGGAGCCCACCCCATCACGGCATGCATGCTGTCCCCTTGGGGCTGTCACCCATCAGCCTGGAAGACCCTGGGGTGGGGACCTCACCTCCCTTTGCAGGCATGAGCAGGCAGGGACACCACAGCCCACCCAGCAGCCTGGAACGGGCGTCCCTGGCAGTGGACAGCCCCCACCCTGGGCTCAGTGAGCACACAATAAACATGATTCACAAGGAAGCAGAGGTCACTTCTCGGAATCAGACCGTGGCCGCAGGGGAGGGGATGTGGACACCAGGAGGGTGCCCTGCCAACTCCTCCAGCCACGACCTCCCCAGGCCACCGCCTCGGGTGACCGAGCCCACACCCTTCCGGGAGGCCAGCTGGCAACGAGCGCTGGAACCTGCCGTAGCCAGCCCAGGTGGGCCGAGGGTCAGTCACCTCTGGACCTTGGGGTCCAGAGGCGCCAGTCCTGCCAGCAGGTTCCAGAATGGTCTGTGACCTGGGGCGGGGGCGGGCAGGGGCTGACCACTCAGGTGGCCTCAGAGCTGGAACCTCAGAAGTTCTGGTGCCTGGGGAGAAGGGAGGAGGTCAGGGGGACCTTCCCTCCCCTCCTGGGAGCCCATGCTGCCTCAAGCACCATGAAGCCCCCACCCGACAGAGCCCAACCTGAGCTTGCACTTCGCTCCTACAGCTCTTGGAGTTCAGGTGCAGCTCAGGAGCCTGGCCCCTGAGCCCAAATTCACCAGCGTGGCCCAGAGGGTCAGGAAGTGTAATTCACTGAGGAGGCTCAGGTCTCCTGGCCCGTGGCTGAGAGACAGCTCCATTCCTCTTGGCACCGTCCTGTCTGCCCTCCTGTGCACAGGACAAGGGGTGGTGAAGAGGGTGACCAGGCCGCGCTGCTGGGCCTGCCTGCCCGAGGCTACAAAGAGCCCGGAATGCTCTCCCCCACCTCTGGGACTTAGGCGGCCCACACATGCAACTGTCCCCAGCCCTTGGATGCCTGGTCAGGGCCACTGGAGAGACCCAGGGGCCTTCTAGAGAGAGGCCACCTCCCCAGGAAGGAGGATTTCAGCATCCTGAGGGCCCCCTCTCCCTGCCTCCCAGGCCCCTCCGCACTTTCGTCCACGGCCCCATCGATACCCTCACCTCATCCAGTGCATACCAGGCCACTCTGGTCAAACGGGTCTGCCACCTTCCCCACTGCCAGGCTTTGGCTCAGTCTGTCCCTACCTTCATGGCCATCTGCCACGGCTCAAAGAGTCCTCCTCCTGATCGCAAACCTTGCATTCACTGGCCACCTGTAGCCCACCTCCCTCGGCCAGGCTGCCTAGTGCTGGCCATGCTACATGGAGATATTAAAGAAACATGTATGTGTGTGCTTGGGGTTTACTAAGGCCACCTAACAGCCAGCCAGTGAGGGGAGGGCAGGGCCTGCCACAGTCACCAACTGAGCTTCAAGGACAGAAGCCAGGAGGACTCAGGTGGCTCCTCCACCCCGGCTGCTCCTGACAGACTCAGGCTTTGCCATGAGACCCAAGCGGGCAGGCACCTGGGAGCCTGCCCTTTGCCCCAAGCCTCTCCAGGCCTGGTTCCACCCCTACCCACAAGCAGCAGTGGCCCAGCTGTCCCTGTTGTCCAGCACTGAGGGCTGGGGACAGCACCTCCAGTGGCTCACAGTCACTGAACACCAACCACATGCCACTAGCAGCCCCTTGGACATTTACAACCAAGGAGTTGTAGAGGTAGAAAGTGGTTCACTACCCCCAATTTACAGATGAGGCAACCGAGGCTCCTGGCCAAGATCACAAGCTGGTAAATGGTGGCAGCTGGATTCAAACCTAGGATCCAGCCCCTCTGTGGCCAAGGCTGGGCCACTCTGTCTCTCTGTGCTCCCTCAGGCTTACCATCTGTAGGCCTACATGCATGCATGCGTGCATCCATGTTGGGGGAGGGATGGGGGGCTAACCCAGCACCTCCCTTTCCTCTGTCCACGTGAACAGGAAGGGCCAAGGTAGGTTTGGAGCCCGCTCACCCTCCTTCTATCTCTCCTAGGCTGGTCTCCTTGGTGGGTTCCTCCCTGACTCTGTAGGTCTGAAGGACTCCTCAAAAAGGCCAGGCCCACTGTCAGCATCCCTCTTTCCAGATGGCTGACAGAGACTGGACTGGGCCATCTACCTGTCTGTCCTTCTGCCTGCCACCTTTGGCCAGGGTGTGCCCTAACATTGGGCACAGAACCAAGAAATGGAAGAGGGAGCAGGGGAGGGGAGTTTGAAAGAGTTCTCACCCCTTGAAGCCCCCATCCTGGCCTCTTGCCCCACCTGGAGTGGAGCCCTGGCTCCCAGGGGGTCCCCCTTCATAGGTGTCCAGGGTAAAGGACACAGTAGGGGGAGAGCCAGGAGGTGATAGAGCCCAGCCTCTCCTCTGATCTTGCAGAGCCTGGGCTAGAGAGGGCAGGGGGCTGACCCAGGGTCACACTGAGTCAGGGCCAGGCTGGACTTGAACCTGGAATCCTGCTCCCACTCTAGGGCTTGCATGCCCCCTTGGACCTCAGACTGTTGTGAAAAAATTCTACACATTTCATCATCACCATCGCGGCATGTAACATTTCCTGAGCTCCCTTTGTGCTGGGGCCTGGTTACATGCCTCATCAACAAGATCACATGTGGGTCGTCCACACAGCTATCACACATGGAGCCCTCGTGCCAGGCCAGGTCCACTTCTGAGCGGCACTTTACTCAGCATGGCCATCAGATCAGCAGGCATGGACATCACCAGCGCTGACGGATGGGCAAACTGAGGCACAAAAAGAGGATGTGAGGCACTCAGGGTCACGTAGAGTGGCAGAGAGAGCGGGCTCCAGGCTGGCACACTGCAGCAAGGCTCAGGCCCTCTCAACACGCCAGAGGCAGACTGTCAGCACCACTTCACCAGGGGAAGCTAAGGCCCAGAGTAGCAGGAAAGTGCTGGACTGCTGGGAGGGGCCGGGACCACATGTGGAATGGGCTATCCCCAACCCCCACCTCTCCCATCCACTTTGCGTCCTCTCTGACACTCACTGTTCCCCGAATAAGAGCCGCAGACTCCCCAGAGCCACGGGGCTATCAGTCACTCACACTTCAGTGTGAGTCAGCTCCAATGGGTGGCTTTTCTCCCACCTTCGTTGAGCGGGCTGAGAGAAGGAAAGTTTAGATTACCAGCAGGAGGTGGGAGCTAATTTCCCTCCTGAGCCTTCGGAGGCCCAGCCGGGTGAGTCGTGTAATTGGGGCCTGCGGCAGCATGCGAGCCCGAGGGGCCTGGGGAAGCCGGGGCCAAAGGGTCGAGAGGGACGCGGGAGAGACACGACGCCACCGCCTCCCCATCCCTAGGCCTCCTGGGTGCATCCCTGAACCCGCACGCTTCCTCAGGCAGTGGTGCCACCAGGCCCCCCGCGCGCCGCAGCTGAGTGCCCCGCGCCCGCCCTACGACGAGGACCCTGGCCCCGGAGACCCCGGCCAGCCTGGGGGAAGCGATCGCGCCCTGCCCGTCCGCGCCCCGCCGCCGTGCCTTACCCGCCGCGGCTCTGCTCCCGGCCCGCGGGCCCTGTGTCCCGGCGGCCAGGAGCTCGGCCCGCCGGGCCCGCCCCGCCCCTCCCTCCGGCCCCGCTCCCCCGCCCGCTTGTGCCCAGCACCCTCTCCCCCGGCTCCGGGCCCCGCCCCCGTCCTCCAGGCCCAGCCCCTTCCTGTCTGGCCCCTCCCCCGCGGGCCCAGCACCGCCTCCCCTGGCCCTCGACACCGTCTCCAAGTCCCCGGGCCCGCCTCCTCTAGACCCCAGTTCCCACCGGCTCCTCTGTCCTGCCGCAGGGCGTGGGCGCAGCTCGCAGGCCTCCGGGGTACAAAGTTGGGCGCGGGGCGGGGCCGGAGCCTCAGAATGCGGGGAGCTCCCACCCTTCCCCACCCCGGCTCCGGGGGAGGAGAAGGCGGGTGTCACCGTCTGCGCACGGCACACAGTAGGTGCTCAGTAAATGCAGGTGAGTGAACGAACGAGCAGCATGTCTGTTCCTTGTCCGTGTCCCGCCCCGTGACAACCCGTGGCCCCAATGGAGAAGGCGCTGCCCCCGCAACCACATGATCCTGTGGGAGATCAAGATTTGGCCACCCTGAAATCTCTCTCTTTACCTTGGTTGTTTTCTCTGAGGACATTTGACCTCCAACCCCAGCCCTGCTTCGTGAGTCTAACTCGGGTCAAGAGATGCGGGGCAAGGGCGCAGGATGAACCCCTCCCAGCAGCAGAGGGCTTGCTGGGAACCGGACCTCTGGAACCTTGCCTTTCTTTCGAAAGAGCCTCCAGGGCACTTTTCAGCCACTTCCAAATCCGGGTACAGCCCTTGGACCAGGTCTCAACTCCCATGGCAGGGGGTCTGGCTCCAACACTGCGAGGCCCAGAAAACAGAATGCTTTTTAGTTTGCCTCCTGGGAGGCTTCCAACCAACAAGGCTCCTCCCTACAGCCATGGGGGAGTGGAGACACGAATCCAGCTGTAGACCCAGATAACCCTGTTTAAGGGGGAGGGGCCTAAGGGGCAAGGGGGCTTGGCAGGTCTCCTAGGAGAAGGGGCTTTCTGGGAGGAAAGGGCTTCTTGGGGGAAACCCTAAGGGCCAGGTAGGCGATGTGAGGAGTGGAGTTAGAGTGAAGATAGGGATAGGGAGCAAGGCCTGCAAGCTTGTTGATGAGTGGACCCTTCCAGGGAAGGGGTCCACTGCTTGGGGTATGAGGTGGAGGAGGGGAGGCTCATCCCCATGAGGAGTGCGGTCTGGACCTCCAGTCCCAGAGCCTAGGAAGCTGTGAGCAGGGGAAGGGCGGGATCTGGCCAGTGGCCCAGAGGGGTGGGGGAGGACAGAAGGCTAGCCCAGCAGAGGCTAGCCTTGTCCAGGTGAGAGGCCAAGGTTTGCCCCTCTGTGCTGCACTGGACATGAGGGGCCAGAGTCCAGCAGAGCAGCAATGGCTGGACTGGCTGCTGTGAACCAGGCAGGGGCATCCAGGGGCTGGTTTGTGTTATGCTGAGGCCAAGGTTCCTGAGGGCCTCAAGGAGCCATAGCCAGGCCAGGGCGGTGCCCAGAGTTGCAGCTTGATAGAGCTTGGGCCACATCACTGTCCACCTGCCCAGAGCTGCCCAGCAACAGGTCCCAGGCCCCAGAAAGGGGAGACCTGGCTGCAAAACACGCATCCCAGCTGGCGAGACACAGTCGGGGTCAGAGTAGTTAACCAGGGGTGGGGGAAAGCAGGAGAGGCCAGAAAACCAAGTGGCCAGGCCCTGAGTCCAGGCATGGGGGAAAGGCCCATGCCCACTGGGAAGAGACCAGGATCAAGGCAGGACCACTGGAGAAGAAGGGGCAAACCCAGGGGACAGGTGGCCGGAGGTGGGCGAGGCTATGGGAGAGTCTTCAGACAACAGGGCCTCAGTTTCCCCAACTGTAAAACAACAGGGGCCCATATACTGGAGAGATGGGAGGAGAAATTTGGGGGAGCATGGGAGCAAGCAGAGGGCCCAGTACCCCAGCCCTTCATCCCCCAGGGTTGACAGATACTTGCTCCGTCTAACCAAGGCCACCCCTCACCCTGCCCCACCCACAGCCCAGGATGTGGACTTGGACCCCAGAGATCCTGAAATCCTGCCACTCCCAGCCCACAGAAGCTGAAAGTGAAAATGGCTGGGCTCAGCCACCATTAGCACCCCATATGGTCACCCCATTCGTAGAACAGGGCTCCACGTGGAAGAGGCTCAGTGCTGCTCAAGTGGGCCAGAGCTCCTGACGTAGTGCTCACTACCTTGGAGCTGGACACAGGAGTTCCCTGATGTCTGCTTCAGCAGACCAAATACAGACCCCGAGATGATGCAGGGAAATCCCACCCTTATGGCTCATGGGAGGGAGCAGATGGACACATGAGCAGACACCATCATGTCACTGTGAATGACCTCTTCCTGGAGTGGGTGGCCAGGGAGAGGGACAGAGACTGGGAATGGAGTGGACCAAAGCCAGACCTCGGTGCCTCCAGCCGAAGCATGACTGCAGAGCAGGGTGGGCAGGGGCTGGCTTCAGATGCCACACTCTGCGGTGACAGACAGCAGACCAGGACCGAGAGGCCTCATCATCAGGGTTACTGCAGACAGTTTGGACAGATCAGAGAATTATCATCCAGGCATGCAAATCCACCTCTGTGTGCAGGGCATCTCAGCCAAATGGGGCACAGCGTGCAGCCTCTGCCGTGGAGAGAATCTGACCACTCACGTTGCTCCTGTCCTTCCTCACCAGTCCAACCCCAGGGCCTGTGGGGGGAGGGGACCCTGGTTGGGACCTCAGGGCAGCTCGGAGCAGCCTGTTGAGCCAGGACTTGCTGGAGGCAGAAGCCAGAGGAGCCGGGCACCCAGTGGTTCCCACAGGAGCTGGCAGGACAGGTGTGGGTGAGAGGGAGGGTCTCGCCTGCTGGGGAGGGTGTGCAGGCAGGCCCAGTGCTGAGGGTGAGCAGAGGTGAGGCAAGGACTTCTGGTTGGCCAGCGGAGAGGAGTGACCCGGCCTCCCCCGAGCGTGATTGTGTTGAAGGCCTGCACCACACTCACGGGTTGTTGGCCAAAGAGCAGGGCGGGTCCCCCTGCCACACTCATCACTAGGATTTCCTGGTCGCGGAACCACACCATCTGTCAGTTGCCATGCTTACGACTAGAAGTACTTACAACTAGGATATACAGCTATGCGCTGGGGCTTTGGGGAGAAAAAAAAAAAAAGAGGAAGATTGGCAACAGATGTTAGCTCAGGGCGAATCCTTCCCTGCAAAAAAAAAAGTCTCAGGGCTTTAAGTGGCCCTGCGTGAATCTTGACCATGCCCAAAGTCACATCGCCAGCACCTATGTCTGCACTGACCACCAGGCTCACAATCCATGGCCCCCCTGCCATCTCTCCCTGGGTGTCTCTAAACATCACAGGTTTAACGCATCCGAAAGCCAGCACCTCATTTCTCCAGCCTTCCCCGTCTCAGGCTGGCAATCTCAGAGCCCATCTTGATGCCTCTCCTCCTCTCACTCCATGCCTTGTCTGTCTGGGAGTCCTAGTGGCTCTGTCACCTGGAATCCTGCCCCTTCTTGGCCCCTCCCCACCCCATCCTCTCTCATCTGGTCTCCTGCTCCTGTCCTTGCCTGGCGGTGTCCATGGTCACACCAGAGGGATCCCATCACAATGCCAGTCAGATCATGTCACTTCTCCACTCTGGAACCTCCCAGAGCAGATGCCCAAGTCCTCACCGTGGGCATGCGTCTATGCGATTCTGCTGTTCCCTCTCTGAGCTCCTCTCTCCCTGGTTCCCGCTTTGTGTTCACTGTGCTGGCCTCCTTGCTGCTCATCCAACACACCAGGCACATTCCCACCTCAGGGCCTTTGCACTTGTTGTTCCCTCCTCCTAGATCACTCTTCCCCCAGATTTCTGTGTGGCTCACCTCCTCACTTCCCTTGGTCTCTGCTGCAGTATCACTTCATTAGACAGTTCTCTCCTGACTTCTCTTTTTTTTTTTTTTTTTTTGTGAGGAGATCAGCCCTGTGCTAACATCCGCCAATCCTCCTCTTTTTTTGCTGAGGAAGACGGCCCTGGGCTAACATCTGTGCCCATCTTCCTCCACTTTATATGGGACACCGCCACAGCATGGCTTGCCAAGCAGTGCGTCAGTGCGCACCCGGGATCCGAACCAGCAAACCCCGGGCCGCCGCAGCGGAGCGCGCGCACTTAACCGCTTGCGCCACCGGGCTGGCCCCTCTCCTGACTTCTCTTTTTAAAGCTTTCCACCATCCTCATGTTCCCTCCTTCCCCTGTCCTCCTCTGAACCCCTATATATACATTTTTTGTTAGGGTCAGGTACCCTCTGGAATGTCATCTCACAAGGCCAGGACCGTGCTTGCCTGAGTCCCTGTTGCTTCCCCAGGGCCTCACTGCCTTCCTGGCACAGAGTAAATGCTCAATAAATGGTTGGTGAACAAATAGACAGAGGCCTCGAGGGGCGGCCCCAGGGAAAGGGCAGGTTTAGGCAGAGCAGCCCGTCTGGGTCCCTGTGTCCAGAGGACCCTGGAAGCATCAACCTTCTCACCCCTTCCAACCCCAGGAGTGGCCCTGTGGTGATACCAAGCACCCCCTCACCAGGCTGGCTGTGGGGAGAGGGGAAGGGGGCTCAGAACGCCTTGGCAGGCCTGTTCCTGGGCAGGACCAAGGCCACGGCCTACACCACTGTACCCTCTGGCAGCCTGCTTGCTTAGTTGGGGACCCCATCCCCTAGCCCCCTCCACGAGGAGGCCATTTGGAGCTGCCCTGGCCAGGGCCTCTGGCCACACAGCCCTGCAGGTGAGAGAGGGGGAGTGAGGTTGTGCAGGGCACTGACTGCTGTGCTCTGGGGGAGCGGGGAAAGGAGGGCTGGGCCTCACACACAGGCAGCAGGCAGCTGCGGTGGCTCCAAGGACGGGGCCCAGGGTGTGTGTGATCTGGCAGGGAGGACAGGCTGGGCAGGAATCCCGGCCATTCCCGAATCCCATGCCCGGCCTCGAGTGCTCTCTCCTGCTGCCTTGCCCTGAGTGGGTGGTGGGGGTGTTTTTTCCTTTGCTGGAACCAAGGGGAGAGCAGCAGAGTGGGAGCTGGGGCCAGAGGGTGGCAGTGGAGGATGGCTCTCAGGACACCTGTGTACTGGGCTAGAGATGGGGAGTCGTCCAGACTCCAAGCCAGAGCTCCTGCATCTGGTTTCCCCTCTGCCCCCCAACCCTCTTACATCCTTCCTGGGAGAGCCAGCTCAGTATCACTGCCCCAGGAGGCCGCCGGGTCCCCCAACACTCCTGCCCCGACACCCACCTTCGTCCCAGCCTCACCCACCACACTGCACAGAACTTGCCGGACTTCCTCACCACCCTTCCCTGCAGGCTGGGGCTCCCGAGGGCAGGGCCCTGTACACGAGCTCTGGGTCCCAGTATTGTCCAGCAGAGGGCTCTGCTCAGAGGCTGCCCTCAGTGGGTGGCCCCAGTCTGTGGGCTTCTGGCTGGGTTGCTCACTGTGAGTGCCTGGAGGCCAGGGCCTGTCTGGCTTGCCCCGCTGCCCTTTGTGCCTGGTACAGGCCTGGCTTGAGTGTGTGGGTCAGTGCCTGCTCCCTTCTCAGCCAGCCAGAGAGAGGGTATAGGTTGACTAAGTCAGAGGAGGCTTTCTGGGGACGGTGGGACCGAGCTGGCTCTGATGACCTGGGAGGGCTCTCCTCGCAGGGCCATAGCCTGTGCACAGCCCTGGAGGGCAGAAGGAAAATGGGGTCCTGGGGCTGTGAGGCCAACTCAAGGGTCAGCCAGTGCTCCCCCGCCCAGCCACTTCCCCCTCCCCAAATGGGCTGCACCCTGACTGCTGGCCGCCATCAGCACCTCCAAGCCGGGGTCAGCTGCTGCCTTCGCCCTCTGAGTGGTTTGTTTGGGCAAATTTTCTACATAGAGTAACAGGGTCAGGCAGGCCCCACTAGAAAGTTCTATTTTAAAACACCAACCCCGTGGGTGGAGGACACAGGGCCCACGCACACACTCGTGTTTCTATTTTTACATCCAAACATGCCTGCTCTCAGCCCCCGGAGCCTGATTTGGAACTTGAAAGCGGCCCGTTCTATTCTGGGTCCCACTTCCGGCCTGTGGTGCGAAGGAGGTGGGCGTTTGTACACACGGAACCTTCTCTGCCTCCTCCCTGCTGAGCTCTCCCCGGTTCTGCAGCCTCTACCCTGCAGTCCACGTGACCTCCAGGAAGGCCCTGGAGTCAGGGGAAGCCCGTGTGGGGCTTGGGAAGGGGAAGCTGTGGCCCTCAGGACCTGAAGGCCTCACGTCACCTTGAAAGAGGCCCCACCTACTACTCCACCCCAGAGTCAGGGGGCAGCGGCCCTTCATCAGCCAGTGCTGGACACTGGGATGAGGTGCATGAGATGAAAGGGTGTGAGGCGGCCTGTGCGCCTGTGAATCCCTCCTTGACCAGAGGAGGGAGGAATGAGGGGGATCCTGGGAGGGCTCCTGGGAGATGGGACCACCAGGAAAGACTCAGCTCCCCCAGGCCTGCCCTCCAGGCCTCTGGCGAGACGGGGCTGCCTCGGCAGGAGTGAGTGAGGGAGTTGCCCCACTAGGCTCCCAGAACTCGCCACAGGGCTGGGCCTCTCACGTGTTCTGGGTGAGTCTCACCAGACCTTCAGCTCCTGCCCAGCCCAGGGTCCCAGGGTCAGTACCCCAGGGGACCACTCCCTTCCCCCTTCCACTTGTCCATCCTCACGTGTGAACTTTGGCCTCAATTCCCACTCCCACGGTGGGCAGCTCTAAGGCCCACAAGCTGCTGCCCTAGGTACACCCCCCTTCCAAATGTGCCATCCTCTGACCAATCAGCCGAACTCGTGAATTGCACCCTGACGCCGTGATGCCCTCCTGTGCTCCTATCCCCACCCAGGCTGACCTGGAGCCTGGTGTGCCCCAGGCTCAGTACCGAGCCCGGCACCCACCACAGTATTCAGAATGGCTCAGGTCCATCATGCCCTGCTTCTGAGTCCCCTGTCTGCACCGCCCTTCCTCACAACCTCTGACAGTGGGTGGGACTGGGAGAAGATGAGGACTGCACAGCCCAGAGCTGGCCTTGAGGGTTAGGAGGAGATATAGGCCTTGGGTGGTGGAGGAAGGGGGCAGAATCTGTCTGACAAAGACTCTAAGAGCAGAGATGTTTCCATCTCCCAGGGAAGCTGGGATTAGCATGTGAGGAAGGCCAGGAGGGGAGTGAGGAGGGGGGCTCGCTGGAGGTGTGGCTAAACCAGGCCCAGTTAGGGGGTGCACCATGACCTTCCCTGAGCACCTGCTGTGCCAGGTCCTTTCACATCCCTTACCCCATCTCATCCCGCAGCCGCTGTGAGACGGCAGTGAGCCCCATTTTCAGATGAGAACACTGGGACTCTGAGAAGGGAAGCTCATGTCGGGGTGCCCAGGAAGTCTGGCTGCAGAGACTATGGGCAGTTCCCACTGAACCACACAGAAACACAGGGTTCCTTTTTTTTTTTTCCGTTTCATATTGCAAAAAATTAAGGGCAAAGTCATGTCTGCTTATCTCAACTCATCTGCTAATAGTGTTGAAATGCTTGACTAACCATTAGAGGGAGAGAAATAAGTTTCAGTCAGATCAAAGACTTAAAATGTGAAAAAAAGAACCCAAAAGCATATTAAAAGAAAATGTAGATAATTCTATACTATGGAGATGAGGCAGGCTTTCTAGGCACAATACCAAGCATAAAATGACCAGCTTTTGAGTATAAAGGAAAGAGCCAGTAGATACGGCAACATATAAGTGACCCCAAAAAGGGGAATATCAAAAAACGCCATAAACAAAATTGAAAGGAAAACCACAAACTGGGAATGAATATGTGCAAAATACATGCATTAACAAGGGGTAAATATAAAAAGGATTTTTATAAGTTATTTACAAGTTTCTACCTTTAGTTGAAAATGGGCACAAACAACGATTCACAAAAAAGAACTGTATGTGTTGGGGCTGGCCCAGTGGCATAGTGGTTAACTTCATGTGCTCTGCTTTGGCGGCCTGGGGTTCGCCGGTTCGGATCCCGGGTGCAGACCTACACACCACTCATCAAGCCACGCTCCAGCAGCATCCCATATATAAAGTAGAGGAAGATTGGCACAGATGTTCACTCAGCAACAATCTTCCTCAAGCGAAAACACGAGGATTGGCAACAGATGTTAGCTCAGGTCCAGTCCTCCTCACACACACACAAAGAAAGAACCATATGTGACTAATGAGAAGTTTAAACATGTTCTACCTCACTAGTAAATAAGTAAATACAAATGAGAACAATGAGATAGTGTTTTTTGCTTATGGGAGATAAACTGTTGTGTGGCAACCCAATATCTGACAGCAGGTGAAAGCAGCATTTTGTTGCTACCCATGCATGTATTTACTTATTATGAGGAGAATCTTTTTTTTTTTTTAAAGATTTTATTTATTTATTTTTTCCCCCAAAGCCCCAGTAGATAGTTGTATGTCATAGCTGCACAACCTTCTAGTTGCTGTATGTGGGACGCGGCCTCAGCATGGCCAGAGAAGCGGTGCGTTGGTGCGCGCCTGGGATCCGAACCCGGGGCCGCCAGCAGCGGAGCGTGCGCGCTTAACCACTAAGCCACGGGGCCGGCCCCTATGAGGAGAATCTATATTCACTTTTTCTGGGGCTGCACAAAAATTAGTTGATCCTGAGGCACAAGTTTACATCCTGCCAATTTACCAACAAGATAAAATTGGGCACGTAATTCGTTTCAGTGTGTGTTTTAAATTTAGTTTCTACTCATTATCACAGTTATACACGCACATAATTTAAGAGTTACATAGTTTTACAAGCCTTCTTACAAAACACAGCAGCCCCCCACCCCTCATTTTCTGTCACAACTTTTAGCTCATTATTTTGGTTTCACCTCCGTATCACCAAACAACACACATATTTCTACTTCCTGACCTCCGATGTCATTAGATCATCATTTTGTTTCAATCGAGAGTCATGGTTGACATCATTATGATCCTGCACAAACACTATTCATGTCTGAGCTATGTAATGTATCATGATAACTTTTCCTTTCTTGCTCAACTTCTTGCTTCCCCTGGAGTTAATATCATCTTCTTAATTTTGCTTAATTTCTCATTACTAATTCAACTCCAAATTCTGCCAGATGTCCAGATCTCCCCCAAGGCATCCCGGTGTATCAGGTATTCTATCAACTCAAAATAGACTCTGCTTTCTAGGCTGGGGCACAGCCTTCACCCTGGGATCTGTCTTCACCAGCACCCCGAAGTTCCCTTCATCGTTCTTTCTGCTGCAGGATCCCCTGCTTCCTGCATCCCACGACTTCCTCTTTCTTGGTTTCCTCCCTCTGTTTGGTGGAACACACCCTCAAGTAGCTTCCTGAGAAAGGATGCAGAGACATAAATTTTTCGAGGCCTTATCATTCTGAAAATATCTTTCTTCTACCTTCACTCTTGATTAATAGTTTGGCTGAGAATAAAATTCTGGCTTAGAAAGCATTTAACTTCAGAATTTTGAGAACTTTTATTCTGGCTTTTTTCTAGAACTTTTATTCCAGTTGTTTTCCAGCTTTGAGTTTTGCTGTTAAGGATCCTGAAGCCATTCTGATCCTAGTCATTTGTGCATTACCTCTTGTGTCTCTCTGGACGCTGGTAGGGTCTTTCTTTTGTCTCCAGTCTTCTGAAAGTCCCCTTTGACGTGCCTTTAGCGGCATCTATTTCCGTGCCTGGATTTGAGCATTCAGTGGATCCTTTCAATCTGGAAACTCAGGTTTAATTTCTGTGAAATTTTTTGAATTATCTCCTTGATTATTTGCTTCCTCCTGTTCTCTTTCTAGAACTCTGATTATGTTGATGTCAGACCTCTGAGACTGGTTCTCTAATACTTTCGTTTTTTTCAACTTTTTGCTCTACTTTCTGCAAGATTTCCTCAATCTTATCTTTCAACTCTTCTACTGAGTTTTCAGTTTCCGTGATCATATTTTTAATTTCCAAGAACTCCTTATATTCTGCAGATGTTCCTTCTTTATAGCCCCCAGTTCTCGTTTCATGAATACAAAATTTCTTAGGATATTAATGATGGTTTTTCTAAGTCATCTTCTCCCAGCACAGTCCTTGTTTCCTTCTAGCTGCTCTTTTCCTGTTTCTTTTGTCTCCGTCTTCCACTTTACAGGTGTCCCTCAGACATCTGGTCACCCTGGCTGACTGCTCAGGTTGGATAGTGGAACTTGGGGGCAGGGCTTGTTGACTGTAAGCTTTACCATGTAGTGACCTGGCAGGAAACTGCCCCCAGGATCTCCTGGCTGATCAGATTCCTGGAGAAAACCCATCTGCCATCCTGCCTGGAGGGGAGAGGCCCGGCTGCCACTGTTCTGGGTGCTGAGAGTGGGTGGGTGGGACAGGGCTGGGTGCTCAGCATTATGTAAATGTGTACTGGACCCTCCATCCCCTCTGTGCCTGAGGTCCACCAGTCCAGAGACCCTCTGTCCGGCCCACTGAGGGAAGAAGCCTGCAGTGTGTGGCCTGGTGGGGGAGGTCCAGAGGCCCAGCTATGGGCGGGGGCTATGGAAGGATCTGGCTCTCTGCCATATTTCCAGCCAGCCCTGCTCATTTTAACTCTGCTTTAGTCACACTTCTTGAGGTCCCTGGAGCCATCAGCTCCTGAGCCTTTTAGAGGGGAATATGAAGCCCTGGGGTCAGGGGAACCTGGTGAGGCCTGCCTCTGCCCTGAGGCCACCAAGGCTGGAGTGAGCCGCTCCCTCTGAGCCCTAACTTCCCCATGCGTTCGGTGAGGACTGCATTTTCCCTGGGCTCTTCCCACTGAAGGGACTTTACAGGGGGGAGGAGCTTCCCTGGGGCCTCAGCAAACCCCTGAGGAGCCTAGCTGGCTGCGGGGACTTGACTAACCACCCTAAGAGCTTCACTCCTTGGGTTTGTCTGTCCTCGGCAGTCTCTGTCTTCAAAAATCTCCTTGTTAGAAATAACTGCAAGCAGCATTAAGCTTTAACATCAAGCATCTTAACTCGCAGATAATACTTTAGCTGTCACCCGGCACCTGAGCTGACCGGTATCAGCTTGGTTATCTATCAGCTGACACTTCAAATATCAGTTAATACTCTCACTGATAGCCGAGAAGAAAGTTCTGTCTGGGAATGAAATATAGACAGTCCTCTGTGTGTGTGTGAGGGGGTGACTCCTTGGAGGAGGAAAACGGCCCCCACAAGGAATGGGAGGTGCCAAAGACCCAAGAGAGCCAACCTTAACTGCATAGCCTGGGGACCATGAGGCTGGGGACTCTGGTGGGCATCACCCTCACGGGTGAGGTCACCTCCACCTTATGGGCACATTAGCCTCATCCAGATGGGGTAGCCTCTCTGGGATCAGGGACCATGGCCCATGCTAGCCACATTGTGTGTGTTCCATACAAATGTGGTGTTTTTCTGGTGAGAAAGATTGGCCCGGAGCTAAGATCTGTTGCCAATCCTCCCCTTTTTGCTTGAGGAAGATTGTCACTGAGCTAACATCTGTACCAATCTTCCTCTACTTTATATATGGGACACCACCATGGCATGGTTCGATGAGTGATGCGTAGGTCTGCGCCTGGGATCTGAACCTGCAAACTCTGGACTGCCGAAGCGGAGTGCGCGAACTTAACCACCATGCCACCGGCCCGGCCCCACAAATGTGTTTAATAAACAATAAAAGCAGGTGCACACGGCTTCTCTCCATTGAACAGATGCGAACACTGAGGGCAGAGATTTGTCAAGGCTTCCCCTCCAGGGCTGCGCTGGCTTCCTGCCCTGCCAGTCCTCAGCTGCTGTGCTCCAAACCCACCCACCACTGGAATTTGCCAAAGGTGCCCAGGCTGCAAGTGCCCCCACTGGGGTCCTCACTTCTCCCAGCCCTTGGGACCCTGGCTGGGAGAGCCCTGCCTTGCTGACCCCCATAGAAGATTGCCATTGCCCAGGGCTGGAAGAGGAGACTAAGGGTCCCAAGGGCTGGCTGCTTGGCACAAGGCAGGGCTATCCAGTACCCTCTGCTCCCATAGAAAGGCTCAGAACTTTCTAGAATCCTCTCTCTGGGGCTGGAGGGTCTGGGAAGATGTCCCAGCACTAAATATAAATATGTCTGGGAAACGGAGCAAGATGGAGAAAAACGATGTTCCCAGAAGCACTCTCGGGATGTAATGTATGTGGTGGGCATGGGGGCCTGCAGGACTGGGCTAGGAGGCTGGCTGGGAAGAAGGCAGCAGGAGGCGGCAAGCCGCACCTTCACTGGGCTGCTCCCCCAGAGCTGAGGCAGGGAGTACCCTGCTATCCTCCAGCCCAGGGATGCCTATCACACTGGCTGGGCAGGATGAAAATGGAGGGGGCCCTAAACCTGAGGGCCCTGACCCCCCTGGCCCAGCTGAGGTCTTGCCTGAGCCTGCCTGAGCTCTGGAGACTGGCAAGGGGCATGGTTGTCCAGACTCTCTCCTGGCCCCTCACCCCCAGCCACCCTTGGAGACTGGGGGTCCCAGCTCAGCCTCGTCAAATCATTTATTCACTCACGCATGCCACATATATTACTAAACACCTAAACATTCATTCATTCCTTCCTTCATTCCACAAACCTTGGCCGAGAGCCTCCCATATGCAGCACCACACCAGGCTCTGGGCTGCCATGGTGAGCAGGCAGGCAACATCTCTGCCCTCTCCACTCCGCCTGCCCCATCCCAGGTGAGGGCAGCACCACCCTCCTCCTTGCTCAGGCCCATCACCACAGGCCCTCCTCGACTTTCACACCCTGCCTCAGTCTGTGTGCAATTCCTGTGGCTGCCGTAACAATTACGTCAAACTCAGTGTCTTAAAACAACACAAAATTATTCTCTTACAGTTCTGGAGGTCAGAAGTCTGACACGGGTCTCACTGAGCTAAAATCAAGGTGTCTGCAGGGCCACATTCCTTCTGGAGGCTCTGAGGGGACAACCCATTTCCTTGCCTTTCCCTGCTTCTAGAAACCGCCTTATTCCTTGGCTCATGGGCCTCTTCCTCCATCCTCAAAGCCAGAAACAGCAGGTCAACTCCTCATGTCGCCTCACTCTGGCCTCCTCTTCCACACTGAGGGACCCTTGTGATTACATTGGGCCCCCTTAATAATCGAGGATCATCTCCCTATTTTAAGGTGAGCTGATTAGCAACTTCAATTCATCTGCAACCTTTATACCCCCTTGCCATGTAAGGTAACATATTCGCAGGTTCTGGGGATTAGGACGTGGATGTCTTTGGGAGGTTATTATTCTACCAACCACATGATCTATCAGGAAATCTTGTTGGCTCTACCTTCAGAAGCTCTCCAGAATCTTCTGGGTTCTCACCATCTCTGTGCCCACCACTGTAGGCCGAGCCACCATCATCTCTTTCCTGGATATCTGCAGGAAACTCCAAATGGAACCTTATCTCCCCAGAGCCCTGTAAGGCTCCACATTTTACTCCAAGGAAAAGCCAGAGTCCCCAGGGTGGTCTGCAAAGCCTCCACAACCTGGGCCCCGTTTCCTCTCTACTTCTCTGTCTTCTCCTTCTACCCTACCCACACTGCTTCTGCTGCACGGGTCTCCTTTCTGTTCCCTAAACAGGCAGACACACCCCTGCCTCTGGGTCTTTCCATGTCTGTTCTTTCTGCCTGGAACACTCTTCCCCCAGAAATCTGCATTTCTCGCTCCTTCACCTCCTGCAAGTCTTTGCTCAAAACTACTACTTAACGCTGCCACCTGACTCTGTCCCAGCGCTGCCAACCCTCTTAGCCTGCCACTGCAGGAGCAAGTTCTCCAAAAACAGATCGTGCAGTGAGACAGTAGCGCTGGGCCTGTCAAGGCCTGGGTAGCAATTCTTCCTGCTCCTCTCTCTCCTCCCTTAGCTTAGCCACCACTGAGCTTGGGCACTCAGAACAAAGCCTTCTCCCGTGGTATGGCTGGGGTGCTATCAGCAGCAGAGCGTCATGGAAGTAAAAGATCCTGGGCTGTGGGAGGAGAGAGAAGAGCTGAGGGGAGGGAAGTGTCAGATGCATCTCCAGCCAGTCTGCCCAGGGGAGATCCACAGTCCACATGTCTAAATATTCCAGAGCTGCCCATCAAGCTCTAAGCCATGAAATAGACATGCTCTCTCCTTGTTCATTGGCAAGTACACCTCGCAGCACCTGGAAGGCCAGGTCTGGGGGTTCACAGTCTCAGGCTCTCCTGAGTTGTTTGTGTGAACCACGGGAGAGTTGGCCTTGGCCTCTGTTCTGAGACCTCAACCTCTCCCCTATGCCCCCCACCCAGGTGTCCACCCTAGCTCACTATCCAATTCTGTCTACATCTCACCAGGGCTGCACACACCAGCGGCACAATCTGACCTCAGCGAGAGAGAGCTGAGGACAAAGCCTTCCCAGGGCCAGTTGCCCAGGGAATTCCGGGTCCTGGCCCCCAAAGTCTGGTCTAGAACTGGGGCATAGGCTCTGGGTGGCCATATGGGCTCCTCTTCTATAGGGAGGGTATGGGCAGAGGAAGGCAGAGTGGAGTCCAGGGCAGGGGACACCTGCAATCAGGAGGATGAGGTTCATCACCATGGAGACCAGTCAACACCAACCAGCACAGTCAAGGACCCCACCATGGCCAAAGACCCCCCTTCCCAAAGCCATGGGACTTGTGAGCTCCCCCTTCTAGTCCACCTGGACATCATCTTAGGGAGCGAAGCAGGGGAGGGGAGATGATGTTCGAAGGCCTGTTTCCTCTGAATACCTCCTTAGGGCCACGGAGACGTGAGG
This sequence comes from Diceros bicornis minor, assembly GCF_020826845.1. NCBI lineage: Eukaryota > Metazoa > Chordata > Mammalia > Perissodactyla > Rhinocerotidae > Diceros > Diceros bicornis. Next base: position 2,091,265 of record NC_080747.1, on the reverse strand, counting down.
AGAGGCTCTGGGCCAGCAGGAGCAGGCTGCGTGTGTCCAGAAACAGCCAGGAGTTGGAGCACCTGCACCCAGCGTTCAGTGACCGGGGGGCCCAGGCACCCAGTGCTTAGGCAGGGCATGCTCAGGCGCAGGGTGAGGGTGGGGTTCGTGCGCACTCCGGGTCTTGCCTGAGGCTCTAGTCCCCAAGCGGGTCGGGCCCCTGGAAGTGCCGAGCCACATCGCCCCCTTGTGGACACTCACGAGGAAGGCCCGTTCCCCATGCCCTTTTCTTGGTGTCAGACGTCCTGGGCTCTGCCCATGAGCCAAGCTGCCCTGAGGTGCCTGCGCCCAGCAGGAATTGAATATGAACGCTGCAGAATTTGCATTTTGATCACTCAGTCAAGAAATGATTGTAGGTGCCAAGTCAGGGGTCCTTTCTCCAGGTAGGCTAATGGTGGCCGTTGGGCACTGTGGCAGTGTGGCCAGAGGTCTGCTAGCAGGAGGGCCCTCCTGGGGCCTGCACCCACCTGGCGGGTCCTGTGCGGGCTGCTTCTCTGCTCTCAGTGGCTCTGGCTCTCCCTGCTGCTGAGTTTCCACTGCTCACAGCCCCTGCACTCGGCCCCACGCGCACCGATGAGGAGAGGGTGTGAGGTCAGAGAGGGCTATGTGAATAGAGAGGACAGTGGGGACAGAGGTGGCCATGGGGACACAAGCAAGGGGCCACCTCTGGCTCATACCACACAATGATGTAGGCCACGTGGGGCAGGTGGAATTGCATTGTTTGAACATGGCCTCACCCACCCAGCCTCAGGGTCCTAAACTCTTAAATGGGTCCAGAATTTTCTCTCCCTTGCCTGCCTCTCAGAGGCAAATGTGATGGTGGCTGCAAGCTGCTCGAATACACCACTGGGGCCTTCTCGGTTTTCTTTCCCATCCTGTCCTGCTTCCCAAGGGTTCTGCAGTGTGAATGTTTTCCTTCCATCAGCTGGACAAGGAGAAGCTGGTTGCCTTAGATCCCCCTGCACAGGAGCTGTGAGTGAGGCTGAGTGGTGGCCCCTGTGTGCGCACAGCATGCAGAGGGCTTTGGAGAAGACTGGCCTAGTGTCCACAGGCTGGGCACAGGATGGGGACATTCAGGGCTCAGTCTGTCCTGGTCCTTCTCTGCTCTCCCCTGCTTGCTCCACTCCAGCTGGCCCAGCCTCCTCCAAGGTTCTTGACCCGGCCCAGCACTTGTCCCTGGGTCCTTCGCCTGGCTGTTCCCTCCACCTAGGAGGTTCTTTCCCCAGACACCTGCTCGGCTCCCTCCTCCTTTCTGGTGTCTAGTCACAGGTCACTTGTCTTTCCTGACCTGTCTGGATGAAAGACAGGGAGAGTGATGGGATCTGAGCTGGGAGCCCTGGTGGCGGTCAGAAAAGGCACCTGAAGGAGGAAGGGACATGGAAGGATGAGTCGGGGTTGGGGGATTTGCCCTTCCATCATGCTGCCCTGACTGAGCCTCCCATGCCCTGCCTGCCCCTGGTGGCCTCATACCTCCCTGCTGAGCTGGACCTCAGGGAGCAGAAGGTGGGTGTGTGCCAGGTGGGAGCCCCATGGAGAGCTGCAGGGGATGGAGAGGAGACGGGGATGGGGGAGGCATGGACACTGGGCCTGGGAGGGGCCTGTTGGGCACCTCAGGGCCTCTCTTCTGGGAGCTGACCCAGCATAGTCTGTTAAGTGACCACCATGGTATCTGCCTGTGAGCCCCACCTCCTGGGTGCACTAACTCTCCCCATGCACCGCCTGATCCCAGGGTGTTCCGTGCCCACCCCACATTCTCTGCCACCTTCTGGTGAGCAAAGGCCCCATTCATTGGGGCAAAACAGCAAACAAAGCCAGTAACACTGATGCCCGAGGTCCCTCTGGGCCTGGTGGAGGCCAGTTCCTTTTTCAGAATCACACCCTGTGAGGTAGGCACAGGGTCCCTGGCACCCAGAGGTGTGCAGAGAGCTGTGGGCTGAGGAAAGACGGCCTCCTCCAGGACACTGGACGATGTGAGGGCTCCTGAGCTGTCACTTTCAGCAGAGGTTTTGATACAGCAGGGAAGATGGCACACCCAGGAGATGGGGCTCACAGGTGATCACAGAGCAGACTGTGCCGGGTCAGCTTCTGGTGTCTGCTGGCTTCCTTAGTTTGTAGCCGCATCACTCTATGACTCTGGCTTCTCATGGCCTTCTCTGTGTCTGTGTCCTCTTTTCTGTCTCTTATGAGGACACTTGTCATTGGATTTAGGGCCCACTCGTATAATCTAGGATGATCTCCTAATTTTGAGATCCTTAACTTAAATTACTTCTGCAAAGACTGTTTCCAAATAAGGTCACATTCATAGGTTCGTGGGGTTAGGATGTGGACATACGTTTTTGGGGGGCCTCCTTCAACCCACTGCAGAAGGCGTCCACTTTGCTGCTCAGAGGATGCATCACATCATAGAGAACCCACTGCTCGCCAGGAAACCTGGGCGACGGGGGGCCACAACCTCACAGGAAAAACATTTCAGGCTGCAAGAGGACAGGGAGACAAGTGCAGAGGTAGCAAGGAGAAGCGCACCCGGTCACCAACCAAACACACAGGGCCCACGCCAGCCTGGCGCAGGTCGGGGGCAGCTGCCTGGGCCATCCCTAGGTCGTCAGCTGTACCACTTGGTTGCCCTAGGCTTGGTCCTCTCACTCTGCTGTTCAGGGTGACCCCACACTCAAGATAGCTGTTAGTTGTGCAAAAAGTGGAAGGAACAAGCATTCCAGGCAGAAGGAACAGTGGGTGCAAAGTCCTGAGGTGGGAAAGAACTTGGTGTTGCTAAAGGTGTCTCTCAGGATGGCTGTTCCACCGTGAGGATGGGGAGAGGGAGCAGACACATCTGAGAGCAGGCAGGGTACAGCCTTTGTGGCTTCAGGCTGTGGGTGGGGCTCAGGCCTGCTCCACTCTCATTCCGGGATCAGAAGCTATCCAGGGCTTGCTCTTCTGTAGGCGGCAGCAGACAGGAGAAACACAGGAATCATCCAAGGCCTCGTTTTGCACAATCTCTGCTGACATCCACTGGCCGAGCTCAGTGCTGAGCGGGCAGGGACGTAGACCTGGCCTTCTCTAGTGCAGGTTCCCAAAATCACGTGGCAAAACAGCATGGTGAACGGTAGTGGAAAGCTGGGAGCAACAATCCATCCACCACAATCAGTAATACATGTTTGCTGCAAAAACCCCTGTTGTCAGGGTCCCTGGGGCCACCCTCAGGCTCAGGGATTCACTAGAAGGACTCACAGAACTCAGACCAGCTGTTATACTCACAGTTACGATTTATTACAGAAAGGGATATGGATTAAAATCAGCAAAGGTAAAGGCACGTCCGGCAGGAGCCAGAGAGACCAGCCCCAGCTCCCAGGTGTCCTGTCCCAGTGGAGTTGATGGACAGCACTTACTGCTCCCAGCAACACCAAGTGACCATGCAGAGGAAAGGCTGCCAGCCAGGGAAGCTTCCCCAGGCCTGCCATAGGTGGGCTGCTGTGGCTGCTCTCGTTACTCAGTCTCCAGCCCCTTAGAGGTCAGGCTGATACATCATGTCCCATGCCCCTGCCGTAAATCACATTGTTAGCACAGACTATCTGGTGTGGCCCATGGCCTCCGCATAAGCAAGGATACTCTTATCAGGCAGGGTAGTCCAAGGGTTTAGGGGCTGTCTCCCAGGAGCTGGTCAAGGGCCAGTGCTTTCTTTGGAGTGTGCAGGGTTTGAACACCCCACACCTGCAGATCTAACCCTTTACTACACAAATCCAAGCGCTGCAGAGTTGCAGGACATGAGAATCCAATGCTCCAGTATCAGCTCCCGCCCAGCTTCCCCCTGGGCCCCGTTGGGGAGCAGGCTTTCTGTATCTTTGTTTCAGGTCAGCTGAGTAAGGACAATGGGTTGAAGACTGGGCTGGGAGGTTCTCCTGCCTAGCGGGTGAGGGGTGGGGAGAGGTCAGAGAAAGTGGCCACAGTGGGAGGCAGACCCACAGAGAGAGTAAGAAGGGTGGGTGGTGGCCAAGGCGCCCCTAGAAACGAGGGCTTTTTCCTTGACCTGGTGTTCTTTCTACTGCTCCTGTGCACCAGAAGCAAGGATGTCACAAAAAAGCAAATGGTGAAAAAAACATCCAGTGGAACAGCTCCACGTCTGTGCTGTCTGGGCCAGGAAGGTGCGGAGATGCTCAGTGGCAGAGAGTTCGCTTGTTCCTCCATTTGCCAGGGCAGGTGCAACAAACCACCTGCTCCAGGAGCAGGAATGGCTCATAGCCCAGGCTCTTGAGGACAACTCTGTCCACGAGTCCTTCTCAGAGTTCCACCTTTTCCCTCTTCCAAGGGCAGAGGGAACACATCTTCATATATCGAGAACCTTATAACAAAATAAAAAACCTCTTTGTGCCACTCAGCAGCATCCCCACTGTTATGGACTGAATTGTGTGTCCCCAAAATTCACATGTTGAAGCCATAACCCCTAATGTGATTGTATTTGGAGATGGAGCCTTTAAGGAGGTAATTAAGGTTAAATGAATTCATAAGGGTGGGACCCTAATCCCGTAGGATGGATGTCCTTAGAATAAGAGAGAGAAACACCAGGGAAGTGGGTGCACAGAGAAAAGGCCACGTGAGGACACAGCGAGAAGGTGGCCCTTTGCAAGCCAAGGACAGAGGCCTCAGGAGAAAGCAACCTGCTGGCACCTTGAACTTCAACCTCCAGAACTGCGAGAAAATAAATGCCTGTTGTTTAAGCCCCTCAGTCTATGGCATTTTGTTATGGCAGCCTAGTTGACTAAGACATTCACTTTTCTGCGGCTGGGAATTTTGCTTGGTGAACACCCCAGGACCCACGGGAGGGAGAAGGGCTGGAGGGGGCATGACAGCAGGTATGTGCGTGTGTGGGGGTGGTTGCTGGCATAAGCTGCGCCAGTGGCAACTTCATTGGCCACCATTCCATGGACGGGCTTGGCTCCCAGCCCCTCCACAGCCTCCTTCTTGGCACAGCTGCCTCCAGAGGTCGATCGCAGCAAGGGCTGAAGTCCCAGCATCCAGACAGAAGGGGAAGAAGTCCAGGAAAGGGCCACAGGTCCCAAAGGGACCTGAAGTAAGAGGCCAGGGGAGGGAGAACTTTGGAGGAATTCAGATTTGATAATTTTCCATCAGAAGAGGAACCAGAGTTGAGGAAGCAGCCCATCCCCAGTCTCTGCCTTTACTCTCTACACCTCTCCCTCCTTCCATCCCCTCCTCCTCATTTATTCTCCAAGAACACACCTGGTCACCTCCACTGGAAACCCCACGGCTCTGCACTGTTCTTAGAATGAGACCCAACCTCTCTGTAGGGCCTAGAGTCCTCTCGATCTGGCCCCTCCTGCCTCCCTGCCACCCTGCCGCACTCCAGGGTATCAGCCCCTGGAACTCTCCTCAGGCCTGTCTGCATATTTCCCTCTGCTTGTGACTCACTTACTTAATTCTGTGCTTGGCTCCTTCTCATCCTTCGGGTTGGAGTTGAGATTGCCCTCCTCTCTGGTCGCCCTCCAGTTTCTCTTTCTTAGCCCCCTATTTGTTTCCTTCCATAATTTTTTCCCCTTCCTTTCCTATACAAAGTTTCTTTACTTTGCAGTGATTCTTTTTTTGAAAGAGGTTCTGTCTCCACTATTAGAATGTTTGTCCATGAGTGCCCAGTGCCCGACTTAGTACCTGGATTTTAGTGGAAGGCACGAGCACGTTGGGTACTGCCTATGTTAGCTTATCGAGTCCTCACGACACCTGTAAGGCTGATGTCGTTGGAGGACTGCCATCCCTCATCCATAATTCTGAAATCCAAAAAGCTCAGAAACCCAAAATATTTTTCTTAAAGTTGGTGCAAAATCTGACTTGAAAAGCTGTCAGGCTTTTCATGGTCTTTATTTATCTCATTTAGTTTGAATGGTCATCCTGTCTTTGCAGAAATTTTAATGTATCTGGTTTGGGGGTGCTATTCCGCACCTCAGTGGGAGCACTGAGTAATATACTATTTGTTAGTTTTTTATTGCTGCGTAACAAACTACTGCAAATGTTAGCAGCTTAAAACAATAAATATTTATTATCTCACATTGCTTCTGTGAGTCAGGAATTTGGAAGCAGCCTAGCTGGGTGGTTCTGGCTCAGGGTGTCCCATGTGGTCACAGTTAAGATATTGGCTGGGGCTGCATCATCTGAAGGCTTGACTGGGGCTGTAGAAAGTGGTTCCAAGGTAGCTCACATGCTATGGTGGGCAAGTTGATCCTGGCTGTTTGCATGAAGCTTCAGTTCCTTGCCACATGGACCTCTCCACAGGCCTACTTGAGTGTCCTCATAATATGGCAGGTGGCTCCCCCCAGAGCAAGTGATCCAAGAGAGGGCAAGGCAGTAGCCACAATGTCTTTTGTGACCTAGCTGCTTGAAATCACAGTCCATCATTTCTGCAACATCTTTTTTTTTTTTGATGAGGAAAATTGGTCCTGAGCTAACAGCTGTTGCCAATCCTCCTCTATTTGCAGAGGAAGATTGGCCCTGAGCCAACATCCATGCCCATTTTCCTCTGTTTTGTATGTGGGACACCGCCACAGCATGGCTCAATGAGCAGTGCATATGTCCACACCTGGGATCCAAACCTGCAAATCCCAGGCCACCAAAGCGGAGTGCACAAACTTAACCACTACACCACTGTGCTGCCTCCTGCAACATCCTCTTGGTTACACAGGTCAGCCCTATTCAATGTGTCAGAGGGTGAAATCACAAGAGCATGAGTACCAGGAGGTGGGATCCTTTCTGGAGGCTGACTACTCCAATTATATGTACCTATCTAAAATCCAAAGATTCTGATTTCCAAAATACATGTGACCCCAGAGTGTGGGATAAGAGACTGGGATGCCCATTTTCCTGTTGAGAACCATGTTCAAGGGCACTTGAGTGACTAGCCCAAGGTTACACATATAGCAATAGCAATGAAGACTTACTCCACCTCTCACAGCTCTGGGGCCAGTGCTATTTCATTTTCTCCACCACTGCCTCAGCCAATCAGAATGTGTCACTCATAAGCATAGCCACGTGGACTGTGGGCTTGCCCCGCCAGGCGCTGTGCCCTCCATCCTCCAGTCCGCACAACACCCCTACCAGGTAGCGAGGGCACTGGCTCTGACCTTTCCTCTGCGGAGGAGGAAGTGTGAGCTGGCTTTGCTTATACACTTACTTGTCTGATTCCACAAGCCTGTGAGAGTTTTCCCTGGGCTCAGCCCAAGCTTGGCTGTGGATTACAGAAAGCGGAAAAAACGCGATGCTGGTCTCAGGGGACCGGGCGGAGGAGGGGAGCGCAAACGCAGGGCAGGGGCCGGCAGCGGATTCAGAGGGAAGGAACCTTTGAAAGACCGCTTTTGTGCTTGAGCATCCTTGTGGGGGAAACTCAGACTTTGAAAAAGAAAATAGCCGTGGAGCTGCGGAAAAACACTTGGAGTTGGTCTGGGAAGTTGGGGGAAGGAAAGGGATGGAGAAGCGAGGGTGGAAAAGGGCCAGCTCTCTCTTGCCTTCCGTGCTAAGAATAGTACTTGCGACCTTAGAGAGGGGCATGCGGGGGTCTGGCGCCCTGCTCTGGGCCACTGCCAAGCGTCCTGGTGGGCATGGCACCTCTCTGGGCTCAGCTCTCGGAACGTCGCCCTTTTTCTGTTGCTCCGTGGAGCCAACTGGCCTGCACCCCGGGGATTCGGACCCACGATCAGGTCCTCCTTTCCAGGCTCTCGGCGGTGGGTGGGGCCTGGCTCTCGGCGGTGGGCGGGACCTGGCTCTCGGCGGGGCGGGACCTGGCTCTGGGCGGTGGGCGGGACCTGGCTCTCGGCGGTGGGCGGGGCCTGGCTCTCGGCGGGGCGGGGCCTGGCTCTCGGCGGTGGGCGGGACCTGGCTCTCGGCGGGGCGGGGCCTGGCTCTCGGCGGGGCGGCACCTGGCTCTCGGCGGTGGGTGGGGCCTGGCTCTCGGCGGTGGGCGGGACCTGGCTCTCGGCGGGGCGGGGCCTGGCTCTCGGCGGGGCGGGGCCTGGCTCTCGGCGGTGGGTGGGGCCTGGCTCTCGGCGGGGCGGGGCCTGGCTCTCGGCGGTGGGTGGGGCCTGGCTCTCGGCGGTGGGCGGGCCACGCCGGGAAAAGTTCCGGGAAGGTGGGCCGCTCGCCCAGGCCGGGCGCGGAAGTTGCTGGCGGCCTCGTGCCCTCCCGTCCAGGCCCGCAGCCATGTCGTCAGGGGACGCGGGGTCGGGCGGGCGGGAGGGGCCCCCGCGTGCGGCTGCCGCGCTCTGCGGCCTGTACCACGAGGCCGGGCAGCGGCTGAGGCGCCTGCAGGACCAGCTGGCCGCTCGAGACGCCCTCATAGCGCGCCTCCGGGCCCGCCTGGCCGCGCTGGAGGGAGACGCGGCGCCCTCGCTCGTGGACGCGCTGCTGGAGCAGGTGGCGCGCTTCCGGGAGCAGCTCCGGCAGCAGGAGGGCGGCGCCGCCGAGGCCGCGCTGCGCCAGGTGCGGGGGCCTGAGAGGGCGGGGGCGGTGGCGAGCCACGCTTCCTCAGACCGCAGGGGAGTGTGAGCGCGTGTTGGGTGTGAGAGGTGTGTGCCTGGGCTGGTTCGGAGGGGTGTATGTACGTGTTGAGGAGTGTGTGTCCGTCTGCGTTCTGACGGGTGTTTGTGCCCGTGTTGGGTCTGAGGGTGAGCGCCCTGGTTGGTTCTGAGGGATGTATATCTGTGTGGGTTCTGAGGGGTGTGTGTGCCCATGTTGGTTGCTGAGGGGTGTGTGTGTGTGTTGGGTTCTGAGTGGCTGCTCTCTTGCTGGTTCTGAGGACTGTGTGCCCGCGTGGCTTCTGACAAGTGTGTGTGCCCGAGTTGGATCTGAGGGTTGTGTGTTCGTGTAGGGTTCTGAGGGATGTGTGGGCCCGTGTTGGATCTGAGGGGTGTGTGTCCCTGTTGGTTCTTAGGGGTGTGTCTGTCCGTGTTGGCTCTGAGGGGTGTGCTCTCATGTTGGGTCTGAGGGGTATGTGTGCCTGTGTTGGTTCTGAGAGTTGTGTGTCCTTGATAGTTGTGAGGAGTATGTGTGCCTGTGTTGGGTCCTGGGAGTATGTGTGCCCATTTTGGTTCTAAGGGTTTGTGTCTTTGTTGGTTTTGAGGGGTGTGTGCCCATTTGGGGTGCTGAGGGGTTGGTGTTTGTGTTCGGTTCTGAGAGGTCTGCTCCCATGTTAGGTTTGAGGGGAGTGTGTGGTTGTGGTGGGTTCTGAAGGGTGTGTGTGCCCTTGTTGGGTCTAATGGTTGTGTGTTTGTGTTGGTTCTGAGGAGTGTGTGCTCATAATGGGTTCTCAGGGGTGTGTGTTTGGGTTGTGTTCTGAGAGGTTTGCTCCTGTGTTGGGTCTGAGGGCTGTGTGTGCACATGTTGGGTTCTGAGGGATCTGCTCCCACGTAGGTTTGAGGGGAGTGTGTGCCCGTGTTGGTTCTGAGGGATGTGTGTTTATGTAGGATCTGAAGGTTGTGTGTCTGTGTTGGGTTTTGAGGGATGTGTGGTGCCCATGTTGGGTTCTGAGAGGAGTGTGTGCCCATGTCGTGTCTACAGGTTCGTTCAGAGGGGTGTTTCTGTTCGTATTATGTCTGAGGAGTGTGTCTTCATGGTGGTTCCTAGGGCTGTGTCCTAGGGTTGTGTGCATATGTTATATTCTGAAGGGTGTGTTCCCGTGTTGGATGTGGATGTGTGTGCACCTGTTGGGTTCTGAGGGGTCTGCTCCTTTGTTGGGTTTGAGGGAATGTGTGGCTGTGGTGAGTTCTGAAGGATGTGTGTCCTTGTGGGGTCTGAGGATTGTGTGTCCTTGTGGGGTCTGAGGATTGTGTGTCTTTGTTGGTTCTGAGGGGTATGTGTTTTGATTTGGTCTGAGGTGTGTGCGTGTGTTGGCTTTTTTTGGATAGTGCTCCCATGTTGGGTGTGAGGGGTGTGTGCCCATGGTGGGTCTGAGGGTTGTGTGCCTGTGATGGTTCTGAGGAGTGTGTATGTTCCTGTTGGGTGTTGGCTTTTGAGGGCAGTACTCCCATATTTGGTTTTAGGGTGTATGTAAGCCCGTTTTGGGTTTTATCGGGTGTGTATGCCTGTGTTAGGTGTAATGGTTACGTGTCCATGTTTTTCTGAGGGTTGTGTGGCCACATTGAGTTCTTGGGTCTGAGGAGTGTGTGCCCGTTTTTGGTTCTGAAGGGTTCTGAGTGGTCTGCTCCCATGTTGGGTCTGAGGGTGGTGTCTGCCTGTATTCAGTCCTGAGGGGTATTTGTGCCCATATGGGTTCTAAGGGGTGTGTGTGTCCCTGTTGGATTTGAGGAGTTTGTGTGCTCCTGTTGGGTTCTGAAGGGTACATGTGCCTGTCCTGGGATTGAGGATTTTGTGTCAGTGTTGGTTCTTGAGGGATGTGTGTTTGTGTTGGTTCTGTTGATTGTGTGTCCATGTTGGTTGTGAGGGGTGTGTGTCCATGTTTGTATGAGGGGTTGTGCCTGTGTCGAGTTCTGAGAGTTGTGTGTCTTGTTGGTTAGAGGCGTGTATCCTTCTTAGCTTCTGAGGAGTGTGTGCCCATGTTGGATTCTGAGGGTTGTGTTTGCCCTTGTTGGGTTTGAGTGGTGTGTCCTCGTGGTTGGTCTGAGGGGTGTGTGTTCGTGTTGATTCTGGGTGTGTGTGTGCATATTGGTTCTGAGGTGTTTGTGTCCCTGTATAGAGTCTGGGGGTGTGTCTGCTTCTGTCGTGAATTCTGTAGGGTGTGTGTGCCTGTGGTGGGTTCTGAGGATTGCGTGTCCCCAGTCGGGATGCGGGGTGTGCGTGTATCTGTTGGTTCTGAGGGTTATGCATCCGTGATGGGGTGAGGCGTATGTACCCGGGTTGGTTCTAAGGGGTGTGTGCCTGTGTTGGTTCTGAGGGTTTGGTGTCTGAGTTGGTACTGAGAGGTGTGTGTGTGTGTTCCTATGTTGGTTGTGAGGGGTGTGTGTGCCATTTTCGGTCTGAGGGTTCTGTGCCTGTGTTAGTACTGTGGGCTTGAGTTTGTGTTGGTTCTGAATGTTGAGTCTGAGGTTGTGTTGGGTCTGAGACTTGTGTGCCCGTTTTGGTTTCTGAGGGGTATGTGTGTCGTTTGAGTTCTGAGGTGGGTGTGTGCGTTTTGGGTTTTGAGGTGTCTGCTCTAGTGTTGGTTTGAGGTATGTGTGTACATATGTTGGATTCTGAGGGGTGTGTTACCGTGTTGGGTTCTGAAGCGTGTGTGTGCTTGTCTAGGGTCTGAGGATTGTGTGTCTGTGTTTGTTCTAAGTGTTGTGTGTCCGTGTTGGTCTGAGGGATGTATTCCCATGTGGGTCTGAGGAGTGTGTGCCTTTCTTTGGTTCTGAGGAGTGTGTGACTGTGCTGGTTTCTGAAGGGTGTATGCCTCTGTGTTGGATCTGAGGGGTATGTGTGCCCATTTTGAGTTCTGAGGGGTATGTGTGCTCATTTGGACTCTGAGAATGTGTGCCTGTTTTGGGTTCTGGGGGCTGTGTGTGTGTGTTGGGTTCTGAAGTTTGTCTCTGATGGTTTTGAGGGTTGTGTGTGTCTGTGTTGGGTGTGAGGACTGTGTGTGCCTTTGTTGGGTTCTGAGGGGTATTTATCAGTGTTGGGTGATGGGATGTGTACTCCCATGTTGGATTTGGAGAGGTGTGTTTGTGTATTGTGTTCTGAGAGGTCTGCACCCGTGTTAGATCTGAGGGCTGTGTGTTCCCCTGTTGGGTACTGAGGGGTCTGTGTGTCAGTGTTGAATCTGACGGTCGTCTGTCTGTGTTGGGTTCAGAAGGATTGGCCCCCATGTTGAGTCTGAGGGGTATGTGTACCCCTGTGGGTTCTGAGGGGTTTGTATGCCCGTGTTGGGTCTGAGGGGTATGTGTGCCTGTGTTGGGTTTGAGGGGTGTGTGCTCTGGTGTTGGGTCTGAGGGTTGTGTCCATGTTGGGTTGTGGGGTGTCTGGCTGTGTGGTATATGAGATGTGTGTGTGCTTGTGTTAAGTTCTGAGTGGTTTGTTTGCCTGTATTGGGTCTGAAGGTTTTGTGTTCATGTGGTTCTCAGGGGAGTGTGTCCATGTTGCTTTTAGGCGTGTGTGACCATTTTGGGTTCTGAGGGGTGTGCTCCCCTGTTAGGTTTTGAAGTGTGTAAGTGCCCATGTTGGGTTCTCAGGAGTGTGTGTGCCTGTTGGGTTCTGAGGGTTGACTGTGTCTTTCTTGGGTTCTGAGGAGTGTGCACCCATGTTGGGTCTGAGAGATGTGTGTGCGCGTGTTGTTTGTATTCAAGGTGTGTGTGCACATGGAAGATTCTGTGCATGTGTGTGTTCATCTTGGGTTCTGCGTTTGCACAGACATTGGGTTCTGGGGTGTGTGTGTGTGTGTAGTACACGAGTATAGGCTCCTGGTGTGTGTATGTGTTTACGTTGGGTTCTCATGTGTGTTTGTTTTGTGTTGGGTTCTGGGCCATGTGAACCCCTGTTGTCTTCTGGGGTCCCTTTCAGCCTTAGTTGTGAATGTATCTTTCAATAGTAACACCTCTGCTCTGCTGGGAGTGATGACAATGCAGTGCCTGCGAGAATGTCTGGTAACAGACTTAAATCCTTATTTTCCCTCCTTCTTGTGCTTGTCATTGAGGTTATGTCTATCTGTATGAAATACCATGAACACTCAGACCAGGAGCAAGAGTAACAGTATTTTTCTATAACAGCTATTTGAAAGTGCCTCAAACATTTAGGTTAACTCTGGTGTCTGTTATCTCATTTGGCCCATAGCTATTATTCGGGTTTTTCTGGGAAAGAAACTAGGCTTGCAAAGAGAGTAGCCTGCAAAAGATGATTTTCACTTCCAGGCTTGGCCCCACAGCCAGATTTTAGAGTGGAAAAGGGACATGACTTTTTTTCTGATTATAATCATTGTAATTCCACAACTCAGGGATAACCAGTGTTAATCTCTTAGCATGCCTCCTTCCTGTCTTTCCTTTACACATGGGGTATGTATACACTTGGCATTGTAGAGTTCATACTGTCTATACAGTTTTACTTAATATCATGTAGCCAGTATTTTCTCATCCACATCATTTTAAAAGGCCCCTAGAAGCCAGATGTTTCCCTCACTCCAGCTGTCTCCATCTTCCTGGGAAGGTGGAGACTTCTCGTAACTCATCAGGGCAGAAGGAAAATTTAGAAGTCACCTGGTCTGCATCACTGATCTTAGTGTTGTGGACACCAGGAATTGTAGATGAGTGCAGAGGGGAGACCAGAGCACATCACACCCAGAGCAGGACTCTACTTGCAGTCTAGTGGCCATTGGTGTTCAGCCCGTATGTGTCCCTGGCATCCCATGGCCCCACAGCCTATGACCAGGACCCAGACAGAACCAGGTCTGTAGTCCTAGTGTTATTGGTCCTTTCACCCCTGACATGTAGGTTTTGTTTTAGGATATTTAATTATTTAAGGAGCATTTTAAGGATCTGGTATCTTATGCAATTACATATCTATTGCTTACTCCTGTATCTATCTGAGGTTATTCATAGAACCTGTGGGAGAATGGAGAGGTTTATCGTCACTTCACAGAGGCCGTGGGTTCACTGAGGTAGCTGTGCAGAGTGAAAACAAGGAGAGGAATTGGTCAATAGGTTGGTCTCATCAGTGGCCGTGTCAGCCGGCCCGTTAGGAGCAGGGACCCTGGGCCAGTAGGGACTGAGGGCTCCCAGAGAGGATACTGAGGCTCACAGGTGTGGAGGGGCTGCCAGGTGACCAGTGCATCATGGACGAGCTGTAGCCAGCGTGTGTTGGGGCCAGATCAGTCTTGAGAATTCTGGTTCTTTTTGCCACCATAGTGGGACTCAAGACCTTACCTTGTTTGTAACATGAGGCCTGGATGGATAACTTTGCATAGCTCCTCCAGTTAAGACTTTCTGGAATAATGGCGCTAATGCATTTTGTGGGTCATAACTGCTGAACTCCATTTCATCACCGCCCTGGGTACTAGCCTCATGAGCCCTGCCAGTCCTGACATATCAGCTTCCTCCCCCTTCCAGCTTTTCTTTCCCTGTTCTGCCACGCTCTCTACTGAGTGGAATAGCATACACCCTTTACAGTAGGCTATGTTAGTTGTGTGTGTGCCTGTTACCATCTATCTCAGTACCTCTTTTGATCTTGTAAAACTGAAACTCTATACCCATTAAACAGTAACTCCGCATCTTCCCTACTAACCACTATTCTACTTTCTTTCTCTATGATTTTGACTAAATACCTCGTATAAGTGGAATCATACAGTATGTCTTTTTGTGACTGGCTTATCTACTTAGCATAATGTCCTCAAGGTTCATCCATGTTATGGCTGTGTCAGAATTTTCTTCCTTTTTAACGCTGAATAATACTCCATTGTATGTATATACCACACTTTGCTTATCCTTTCATCTGTTGATGGACACGGGTTGCTTCCCCATTTCAGCTATTATGAATAACACTGCTGCTATGAACATGGGTGTACAAATATCTTTTTGAGACCCTGCTTTCAATTCTTTTGGGTATTTACCCGGAAGTAATTGCTGGGTAATTTACCCAGGAATTTCTGGATCATATGATAATTTTGTTTTTAATTTTCTGAGGAACCTCCATGCTGTTTTCAGCAGTGGCTGCACCATTTTACATTCCCATTGACAGTGCACAGGGGTTCCAATTTCTCCGCATCCTCACCAACATTTGTTATTTTCTTTTTTTTTTGATAGTAGCCATCCTAATGGGTATGTGGTGATTTAATACAAAATGACTGTAGTTTTGATTTGCAAGTCCCTAATGATTAGTGATGTTGAGCATCGTTTCATGTGCTTATTGGCTGTTTGTATACCTTCTCTGAAGATATGTCAAGTCCTTTGCCCATTTTTGAATTGGGTTGTTTTGTTGTTGAGTTTTAGGAGTATTCTCTATATTCTGGATATTAATCCCTTATGAGATATATGATGTGCAAATATTTTATCCCATTCTGTAGGTTGCCTTTTTACTCTGTGGGTAGTGTCTTTTGATGTGTAAAATTTTTAAATTTTCATGGAGTCTAATTTGTCTATTTTTTCTTTTGTTGCCTTTGCCTTTGCTGTCATATCCAAGAAATCATTGCCAAATCCAATGTTGTGAAGCTTTTGCCCTATGTTTCTTCTAAGAGTTTTATAGTTTTAGGTCTTACATTTAAGTCTTTGATCCATTTTGAGTGAATTTTTGTGTATGGTGTTAAATAAGGGTCCAACTTTATTCTTTTGCATGTGGATATCCAGTTTTCTCAGCACTATTTGTTGAAAAGACTGTCCTTTCACCATTGAATAGTCTTGGCACCCTTGTCAAAAACCATTTGACCATTTATGTAAGAGTTTATTTCTGGGCTCTATTCTGTTCCACTGGTCTATGTGTCTGTCTTTATGCCAGTACCACACTGTTTGGATTACTGTAGCTTTGTAGTAAGTTTTGAAATCAGGAAGTATGAGTCCTCCAGCTTTGTTCTTTTTTCTTCTAAGATTGTTTTCACTATTTGGGGTCCCTTGAGATTCTGTATGAATTTTAGGATGAGTTTTTCTACTTCTGCAAAAAAATGTCATCAGGATTTTGATAGGGATTGCATTAAATCTGTAGATCACTTTGAACAGTATTGACATCTTAACAATATTGTCTTCTAACCTGTGAATATGGGACATGTTTCTGTTTATTTATGTCTTCTGTAATTTCTTTCAGTAATGTTTTGTAGTTTTCATTGTACAAGTTTTCTACCTCTTTGAGTAATTCCTGTGTTTTATTCTTTTTGATGCTGTTGTAAATGGAATTGTTTTCATAATTTCCTTTTCAGATTCTTCATTGTTACTGTATAGAAATACAACTTTTTTTCGTGTGTTGACTTTGTGTCCAGCTACTTTGCTGAATTCATTTATTCTAACAGTTTTTTTTATATGTGGAATCTTTAGCGTTTTCTAGAAAAAAAAGATCATATCATCTGCAAATATATCATTTTACTTCCTTTCCTATTTGTATGACTTTTCTTTCTTTCTTTCTTTCTTTTTTTTGCCTAATTGCTCTGGCTAGAACTTCCAGTACTATGTTGAATAGAAGTGAAAGTGGGCACCCTTGCCTTGCCTGATCTTAGAGGAAAAGATTTCAGTCTTTCACCATTGAGTATGATGTTTGCTGTGGGTTTTTCATATATGACTTTTATTATGTTTAGGTTTCCTTCTATTCCTAATTTATTGAGTGGTTTTATTTTGAAAGAGTGTTGAATTTTGTCAGAGGCTTTTTATGCATTAATTGATATGATCATGTGTTTTTTACCCCTTAATTCTGTTAATGTGGTCTATGACATTGATCAATTTTCTTTCTTTGTTTTTTTTTGATGAAATATGTGAACTTAACCACAGCAAGATAATGTATTACTTAAATCTGTAACAAACCTGGTGAAAAATTGTCTGATTGGAAAAGTTTAATAATATCATTTTTCATTTCAAGGGATTGATGCTGAGTCATAGAAAACAAACATCAAACACATATACAGTCATGCATCACTTAATGATGAGGATACATTCTGAGAAATGTGTCTTTAGGTGATGTTGTCATTGTGTGAACATCATAGAGTGTACTCACACAAACCTATATATAGCCTATGCTATATGGTATAGCCTATGCACATCTAGGCTATATGGTACTAATCTTATGAGACCACTGTTGTATATGTGGTCCGTTGTTGACGGAAACATTGTTATGTGGCACATGACTATATTGTGCTTCATGTCCCCCAAAGGCTTTATTCTCATGCCATTATTGTTTACAGATGTGTATCAACAATTATATAATTGTCTTCAGATATTATAAATGAGACCCTGATGATAAAGTTAGGTATGTCAAGAACATGATCAATTTGCAAGATGTAGAAAGTAACTAAAGCACAAATGGAAATAATTCAGGGCCTATCAATACATAACTAAAATGATGCTCAATAATTGCCCAGTCAATTTGCCAAAATTGGGGCCGGCCCGGTGGCGCAAGCGGTTAAGTGCGCGCGCTCTGCTGCGGCGGCCCGGGGTTCGCTGGTTCGGATCCCAGGCGCGCACCGACGCGCTGCTTGGCAAGCCATGCTGTGGCGGCGTCCCATATAAAGTGGAGGAAGATGGGCACAGATGTTAGCCCAGGGCCGTCTTCCTCAGCAAAAAAAAAAAAGAGGAAGATTGGCGGATGTTAGCACAGGGCTGATCTCCTCACAAAAAAAAAAAAAAAAAAATTTGCCAAAATTGGTCTCTGAACCTTCCACACTGCCACCCAGAAGATGAACGTGCTGCATCTCTTATTCATTTAAAAAGCCAGAAATGACTTTAATCATGTGTTTAGTATCACCTTTTCATTATCTTTAAGAAGAAACTCTGTTGAAGCTTGCTAAAGTGTCCTTGTGAGAAGTTCACAAGGGATTGTAGGCGTGCTCTGGGCTACAGTACTTCTTCATTACTGGGCACCAATGAGAAGCAAATGTCACATTAAATGTTGAAAAAATGCACTTAAATTTGGTGCTGCCACTTTCTAGCTATGTTACTTTGGGCGAGTCATTTCATGTTCTAATTTTCTCATCAGTAAATCTTGAAATAATAATACTTAACTCATACAACTATTCAACAAATATTTGTCTTGTTTGTCTTGTTTATTATAGCCATACTTATGGGCATGAGGTGATATCTCATTGTAGTTTTGATTTGCATTTCCCTAATAATTAGTGATGTTGAACATCTTTTCACGTGCCTGTTGGCCATATGTATATCTTCTTTGGAAAAATGTTCAGATCCTTTGTGCATTTTTAAATTGGATTGTTTGTTTTTTGTTGTGAGTTGTATGAACATATTATGAGTTTTATGTTGTGAGGAACACACAATTTAACATGTATAAAGTACATAGCGTAATCTCTGGCACATAGTTGGCTCTCAGAAGATGTGAATGTCATCTACCATTGCCACTCATTGGTGTTTATTTATTGAGCTTGCATTTATTGAGCATCTTCTATATGGGAGTGGAATGTGTATGAGCAGGCATCATGGGTTATGTTTCTCCATTTCTCCCAATATGAGTATAGTACATTTATTTCACAAGGTTGTGTACGGTATCAAGATTGTACTAGGCTCTGTAGCGGTGTTATCCAGTATAATTGGGATGAAGAGTGTAGAAAATAACACAGGAAGTGGCTTTAAAGTTAGATTGAGGGTAAATTGTGATGGCTTTTACTATTTTATAAAGTTGTTGATTGCGCATTCTATTAAGCACTAGGCTAGTGGAATGCAAAGATGATCAAGATCCAATTCTTGCCCTTCAGATTATGGAATCATACGTGCAGATAAATGATCACTCCTTGAAGCAAGTTGTGAATGGGATGGAGGGATGTGTAGTGGGGAAGTACTAAACGTAGAATAAGTATGAAACTAAGCTAACTTAAGTTTCCAAACCAGAACACTGTGACTGCTTTTTTTTTCTTTAGATATAATTGACATATAATATTATATTAGTTTCAGGTGTACAACATAATGATTCGATATTTGTACATATTATGAGATGATCACCACAATAAGTCTAGTTAACATCCATTGATCAATTTTTGTTTGTTTAACCATCCTTGCATTCTAGGAAAAAAATCCCTCTTGGTCGCGGTGTATACTCCTTTTGATATGCTGCTGAATTTTGTTTCCTAGTATATTGTTGAGAATTTTTGCACCTATGTTCGTAAGGGATATGGGTCTGTAGTTTTCTTGTAATGTCTTTGTTTGGCTTTGGTATCAGGTCATGCTAGCCTCATAGAATGAGTTGGGAAGTGTTCCCTCCTCTTGAGTTTTTTGGAAAAGCTTGAGAAGAATTGCTATTAATTCTTTAAATGTTTGGTAGATTTTATCTGTGGATCCATCAATTCCAGGGCTCTTCTTTGTTGGGAGATTTTTAATTACTGTTTCAATCTCCTTACTTGTTACAGTTCTATTCAGTTTTTCTATTTCTCCATGATTTAGTCTTGGTAGGTTTTGTGTTTCTAGGAGTTTTTCCGTTTCATCTAGGTTATCCAGTTTGCTGGTGTACACTTGTTCATAGTACTCTCTTATAAGCCTTTTTATTTCTGTAGAATCAGTAGTAATGTTCCCACTTTCATTTCTGATTTTAGTAATTTGAGTCTTCTATCTTTTTTCTTAGTCTATCTAGCTAAAAGTTTGTCAATTTGTTGATCTTTTTGAAGAACCAACTTTTGGTTTCATTGATTTTTCTCTATTGTTTTTCTGTTCTCTATTTTATTTATTTCTGCTCTGATCTTTTATTATTTCCTTCCTTCTGCTTAGCTTTGGGTTTAGTTTGTTCTTCTTTTTTTAGTTCCTTAAGTTGTAAAGTTAGGTTGTTGGTTGGAGATCTTTCTTGTTTTTTTTTTTAAATTTTTAATTTTTTAATTTTTTAATTTTTTGTTTATTGCAGTAACATTGGTTTATAACATTGTATAAATTTCAGGTGTACATTATTATACTTCTATTTCTACATAGATTACATCATGTTCACCACCCAAATACTAATTACAACCCATCACCATACACATGTGCCAAATTATCCCTTTGTTGTTTTTAAATGTAAGTGTTTATAGCTATAGATTTTCCCCTTAATATTACTTTTAGTATTTCAGATAACACTGTTATGTTTCACAACATAAGTTTTGGTATGCTGTGTTTTTATTTTCATTTGTCTCTAAGGATTTTCTAATTTCCTTATGATTTCTTCTTTGATCTGTGGGTTTAAGAGTGTGTTGTTTAATTTCCATAATTTTGTGAATTTCCCAGTTTTATTTCTGTTGTTGGTTTCTTTCTTTCTTTTTTTTTTTTTTTGTGAGGAAGATCAGCCGTGAGCTAACATCCGGGCTAATCCTCCTCTTTTTGCTGAGGAAGACCGGCTCTGAGCTAACATCTATTGCCAATCCTCCTCCTTTCCTTCCCCAAAGCCCCAGTAGATAGTTGTATGTCGCAGTTGCACATCATTCTAGTTGCTGTATGTGGGACACGGCCTCAGCATGGCCGGAGAAGCGGTGCGTCGGTGCGCACCCATGATCTGAACCCCGGGCCGCCAGTAGCAGAGCGTGTGCACTTAACCGCTCAGCCACAGGGCCGGCCCTGTTGTTGATTTCTAACTCCATCCTCCTGTGGTTGGAGAAGATACTTTGTATGATATCTATCTCTAAAATCTGTTGAGACTTAATATGTGGCCTAACATGGTCTGTCCTCAAAAATGTACTATGTGCACTTGAGAAGAATGTGTATGCTGTTGTTGGGTAGAGTGTTTTGTATATGTCTGTTAGATCTGCTTTGTTTATTGTGTTGAGTCCTCTGTTTCCTTACTTATCTTCAGACTGGTTGTTCTGCTCATTATTGACAGAGGGGTATTGAAGTCTCCAACTATTATTGTAGAGCTGTCTATTTCTCCCTTCAATTCTGGTAGTTTTTTTTTTTTTTTGCTGAGGAAAATTTGCCCCAAGGTAACGTCTTTTGCCAATCTTCCTCTTTTTGCTTGAGGAAGATTCACCCTGAGCTAACATCTGTGCCAGTCTTCCTCTATTTTATATGTAGGTTATCACCATAGCACGGCCGCCAATGAGTAGTATAGGTCTGTGCCTGGGAACCAAAGCCAGGCTGCCAGAGTGTGCCAAACTTAACCACTAGGCCATAGGGCTGGCCCCCAATTCTGTCAGTTTTTGCTTCATATATTTTGCTGGTCTGTTATCAGGTACATAAATGTTTATGATTGTTATATCTTTTTGCTGTATTAAACCTTTTATTAATGTATAAAATCCTTCTTTGCCTCTTGTAAACTTTTTTGAATTAAAGTCTATTATTTCTGATATTAGTATAGCCACCCCTGCTCTCTTTGGTTACTGTTTGCATAGAATATGTTTTCCCATCCTTTCACTTTCAATCTGTTTGTATCTTTGGATCTAAAGTGAGTCTCTTGTAGACAGCATATAGTCGAATCATTTGTTTTTTCCATTTTGCCAATCTCTGTCTTTTAATTGGAGATTTTGATCCATTTACGTTTAAAGTAATTACTGATAAGGATCAACTACTGTTATTTTGCTGTTTGTTTTCTGTAAGCCTTATAGCTTTTTTTGTTCCTCATTTCCTGCATTACTGCCTTCTTTTGTGTTTATTTGATTTTTTGTAGTGAAATGTTTCTTTCTCATTTCTTTTTGTGTATATTCTATAGCTATTTGTTTTTGTGTGGTTATCATGGGAATTACATTTAACATCCTAAATTTATGCCACTCTAATTTGAATTTATACCAGTTTAACTTCAATAACATACAAAAGCTCTGCCTGTTTACAGCTCCACCCCACCCATTTCAGTTGTTGATGTCACAAAATTACATCTTTACACATCGTGTGCCCCCAAACATAAACTAATCTTCTAAATGCATTAGTGTCTTAAATTATGTAAGAAACAACATGTGGAGTTACAAACCAAAGTTACAATATTACTAACTTTTAGACTACCAATTTTTAAAACAGATGTTAGGGGCTGGCCAGGTTGTGTAGCGATTAAGTTTGTGTGTTCCACTTCAGCGGCCCGGGGTTCGTCAGTTCAGATCCTGGGTGCGGACCTACTCACTGCTCGTCAAGCCATGCTGAGGTGGGGTCTCTTACAGAAGAGCTATAATTCTACAACCATGACACACAACTATGCACTGGAGCTTTGGGGAGAAAAAAGAAAAAAAAAAAGAGGAAGATTGGCAACAGATGTTAGCACAGGGCCAATCCTCCTCCTCCTCCTCAAAAAAAAAAAAGATATTAGTCTCTTAAATCATGTTGAAAACAAAAAATGGAGTTACAAACTATTCTTACAATAATACTAGCTTTTATAATTGCCCATGTATTTACCTTTTTGAGATTTTTATTTCTTCAAACAGCTTTGAGTTACTATCTAGTCCTTTCATTTCACTTTGCAGGACTCCCTTGAGCATTTCTTCTAAGACAGGTCTATTGGTAACAAACTCTCTTAGCTTTTGTTTATCTGGGACTATCTTAATTTCTCCCTCATTTGAAGGACAGTTATGCTAGATATAGGATTCTTGGTTGATGGTTTTTTCTTTTAGCACTTTGAATATATAGACCCACTGCCTTCTGGCCTCCAAAATGTCTGATGAGAAATCTGCTGTTAATCTTATTGAGGAGCCCTTATTGTGACAAGTTGCTTCTCTCTTGCTGCTTTCAAGAGTCTCTCTTTATCTTTGGCTTTCGAAAGATTGATTATAATGTATTGGTGTTGGTCTTTTTGAGTTCATCTTGCTTGTAGTTTGTTGAGCTTCTTGGATGTTTATATTCATGTCTTTGATCAAATTTGGGAAGTTTTCAGTCATTATTTCTTCAGACATTCTTTCTGCCCCTTTCTCTCTGTCTTCTTCTTCTGGGATTTCTACAGTGTGTATGTTGGTCTACTTGGTGGTGTCACATAGGTCCCTTAGACTTTATTCACTTTTATTCAGTCTTTCTTCTTTTTCTTCCTCAGCCTTGATGATGTCCATTGTCCTGTCTTCAAGTTTGTTGATTCTTAGGCCTGTTCAAATCTGCCTTTGAATCTCTCTAGTGAAATTTTTGTTTCGGTTATTGTACTTTTCAGCTCCAGAATTTCTTTTTAGATTTTCTATCTCCTTATTCATATTTCTGTTATGTTCATACTGCTTTCTTGACTTTCTCCACATCTTTTAGTTGTTTGGGCATCTTTGAGACAGTTGTTTTAAAGTCTTTGTCTAGGGCCGGCCCCGTGGCTTAGCGGTTAGGTGCGCACGCTCCGCTGCTGGCGGCCCGGGTTCGGATCCCAGGCGCGCACCGACGCGCTGCTTCTCCAGCCATGCTGAGGCCGCGTCCCACGTACAGCAACTAGAAGGATGTGCATCTATGACATACAACTATCTACTGGGGCTTTGGGGGAAAAAATAAATAAAAATAAAAATAAATAAAAAAATAAAGTCTTTGTCTAAAAGATCTGCCATCAGGTCTTTTTCAGGGACAGCTTCTGTTGATTTATTTTTTTCCTTTGAATGTGTCATATTTTCCGGTGTCTGTATGCTTTGTGACTTTTTTGTTAAAAACTGAACATTTGGATCTAATAATGTGGTATCTCTGGAAATCAGATTCTCCCCCTTTCCAGGGGCTTGCTGGGTTTTTTGTTGTTGTTGTTGTTATTGTTTTTGTTTTTCTTTGATTATCGTAGGCTGTCTCTGTGCCAAGGATCAGCCAGAGGCATAACTTAAGGTTTTCTCAGATCTTTTCTGAGCCTGCTGTTTTCCCTGGGCATGTCTAGTCATTTTCTAATTTTCCCCTTATATGCAGTTCCTTTATTTATTTATTTATTTTTTCCCCCAAAGCCCCAGTAGATAGTTGTATGCCATAGCTGCACATCCTTCCAGTTGCCACATGTGGGACGCGGCCTCAGCATGGCCGTAGAAGTGGTGCGTCGGTGCGCGCCTGGGATTGAACCCGGGCCGCCAGCAGCGGAGCACACGCACTCAACCGCCAAGCCATGGGGCCGGCCCTATGCAGTTCCTTTTGAATGTCCTAGTCTTTAATGTGTGACTCCCAAAAGGGGAAAAAGAGAAAAATGAAAGGGGAGAAAAAAAGGGCACTGGCCCTTTAAATCCCCTGGCAGTCACTGCAGCTGGAAAAGGGGAGTCTTGCAACAATAGGGGGAGATGCAATGACATATGGCTGCCTTCCTCTTTGTCTGCCCCTCTGTTATTAGAAACAGCAGTCAGCGATCAGAGCACAGATCCCCCGTATTCAGAGGACAGGGTCTTTTTTGCCCACCCTGGCTCTTGGAAGCTGTGTGCAAGCTGTTCCAGAAACACATCCATGATTGCCTGCCACGTGGCTGGGAGTGGGGGATGGGTAGCTGCTACTGAGCTAAGAGCTGAAATTGACCAAAATCAACCTCAATTTACTGTCCAAGTCTTTCTCTGGAAGTTGTAAGCCTTTAACAGACTTCAGAGTTCCAATATAGTTACATTAGACAGATTCTGCCAGTGCAACTGTTTTCTAGGTGGAGGGACTGATTCCTCATGCTTCCTACTCTGCTATCTTCCCAGAATCCTCCAGGGGGTGTTAGTTTCTGTCCTTATCTGTTTGCCTTGCTCCCCCACTGTGCTCTTCCAGAGGGGAGGATGAGTGTTGTGCTCTCATCTCTGCTTGCCCCGGGTACATCCTAAGTGCTTGGTACTTGTGGTAAAGGCTCAGTGAACTGGCCTTTCTTAAAATTCCTGTTTGTTCCTCTTCTCTCACAGTCCCATCAGCTGCTGATTATAGGGATAGCCATGGGCCAGACTGCAACCCACACATGGGCACCCAGTAAGCGCTGCCCAGGAAGGAGACAGAAGGGGGACTATGCTGGGTTAGACAGTGTCCCCTTAAGTTCATGTCCACCTGGAACCTGTGTTTATGACCTTATGTGGAAAAAGGGTCTTTGCAGATGTAATAAATTAAAATGAAGTCATACTGGATTATGGTGGACGCTAATCCAGTGATTGGTGCCCTTATAAAATGGCCATGTGAAGATGGGTGCAGAGATTGGAGTGATGCATCTACAAGCCGAGGATTACTGGCAACCACCAGAAGCTGGAAGAAACAAGGAAGGATTCTTCCCTAGAGCCCCTGGAAGGAGACTGGCCCTGCTGACACCTGGATTTTAGACCTCTGGACTCCAGAAGGTCTCTGTGAGAGAATCAATTTCTGTTATTTTAAGTCACCCAGTTGGTGGACTTTGGTATGGCAGCCCGAGCAGACTGATATAGAGATGAAGGCCAAGACGCTGATCCACAAGACTATTAATAGAATTCTACACATTTTTACGTCTTGACTGTGGAGCCGTGGAATTGTAGGTCCCAGTGGCAGGCTTTCCCAGGGGACATCAGCCCATTTGCTGACTTCCATGCATCCTGTCTGTGTGTGTGAAGCCAGGATTCTAGGACAGGCCTCCCTTTCTGACAAGAGTGGTCTGTGTTCTTCTGTATCCTGAGAACTGTTACTAATTGGATGAGGGTAGGTACTTAGCCAGATGAGCTGGTGTAGATCTCTCTAACTTCAGAGCAAGCTACAAGTGTTGAAAACTCAGGGGCTCGAGGGGTCCTGGGACCCCTCACACTGCTGGAGACAAGTCGGGCAGCCCTTTGGGGGTTGCCCTGTTGTGCAGTGTACCATCTCCCAGTGGTTTTGCCTTTGTTTCTCTAGCTCTGGCAGGTTCCTGGCAGTGAGGGAAGAAGCTAGCCCCAAGTAGGGTGTATGTTGCCACCCAGCAAGTCTCCACGTGAGCCAGGTTATTTCTAAATTGATGATTGAAAGCTAATTTTTAAGACAAAAAATAAGGCTGGCAAGTCCTTCAGACTCAACTAACCTCACCCCTGTAGTTGGCCAGGTGTCTGTGGTTTTTCTGTATCTGTGTTGTGAACAGGTTAAGAACAGGGCCCAGGTCCTGATCTTTGTATCCCCCCGTCTTATTTGCAGACACCCCCGTCTTATTTGCAGACATTTTTTGGGCCTCCACATGGGATGGGGTGTGGAGAGGAGAGAGGACGTGCCCTCAGGAAGCTCCATGAGCCTCCCAGGCCTAGGGATAGTTACCCCACTGTTTGTAGAGCTGTCTGTTTCTTTTACTGTCTCCATTTGACCAGCAAGGAAGGATGCTTATAAATCAAGTCATGCCTGAAGTCCTCCAGCCCCAGAGAGCATGTGAGGGAGCTACAGTAGATGGAGGCATTGAACCCAGAGTGGCCAGTACCGCTGCCTCCTTACCCTGTCACTCCAGCAGCTGCCCTGACCCCGTGAGCCTAGGTTTGCCCATCTGTAGAATGGGAGAGATGACAGGCTCTCCTAGGATGTGTGGAGATTGCATGGGTGGGGCAGAGTGAGGACTTAGAAAGCATTAGCTGCTCCTGCTGTCACTGTGGTTATTATAGAGACTTAGAAGTTTGTTAAATTTATGATTCTACGGGAGACCAGCCTTAATTGGTATTGTTTACAGAATTCCGATCTGTAGTCGTGTTATATGTATTTGTATATATATTGATATCTGTTTTATGTATAGAATGTATTTACCCTGAATAAACTTCAATATCAGGTAGAGACAAGGATGGAGACATTTCTGTGTCATGCTGCTGAAATCACAGCTTTTGATTCGAATAACTTGAAAATTTAATGATCTCAGGGCAGATCTCTTTATGCACCATCTGTGTTTACTCCGTATGCATTTTTGAGTCACTGTTGAGGGCAACTAGGTCTAGCTCAGGTGAGTGTGGCAAAAAAGGCACTGCCCTCAGGCACTTCCATTCCACCAGTAGTGACAAGGCCACACCAAAGCTGTGATTCTGGCTGAGAAGGAAAAGGAGGCCAGGGGATGGTGGGCTGTGGCTGGCCTGGGGTCTGTGACATTTCAGAGGGGCGGTCGGGAGAGGCTTCTGCTGCACTGTCCATGGAGTGAGAACACAGACAAGGCCCCTGACCAGCTGGTAGTGCCTTCAAAAAGTGGTCAATTTTTAAAGAAAATAACAAATTCAAAGCCAAGAGACAAGACTGGATTTGTGTTTTTAGGTTCAATGCCGTGGAAATAATCAGCAGTGAGAACCTGAGCTTCCTTTGGGATTTGGTATTCTTTTTCCTGTTGATAGTATTTTATGTTAAGGATGCCATAGTTGGTTCTCATGTGGGTAAATGCCCCATTGCACTGTTTCTGGACGTGGCCGCATCCAGGCCAAGTGACTTGGCACCAGCTGGCAGCCCACAGCTGTGTGGACGGGCTCAGAAGGCCAAGGGTGGTGGCCCCCAGTCCCTTCCCCCTCCCAGTCCTGCAGGTTCAGCCTGGTGCTGAAGGGCCATCTGCTGGGAGGAGGTATGGCTAACAACGGGCCAGCTTTCAGAGGGGCCTCTTTTCCTCCTTCAGTCCAGAAAGGCCTGGACTTTACTCAGGGGTGAGGTCATGAGGGCCTTAAATTAAGCAGAAAAATGGAAGTAATGGCCTCACAAGAGTAGATCTCACCTGCTGGGCCACAGAGGTGCCCCTGAGATCGCTGACGTCTGAGAAGGCAGAGGGTAGTGAGATGTGCTGAGATGATGGAGTGCAGGTGCCAAAGCCTTTGGGCCAAATCCCAGTTTACAGGGTCATCCCAGCGAGGTGTCCTGTTTTACACTTTGTCACACGCATCGCCACCAGTCCTGCTAATTCTTCTGCACTTGGTGGTAGACATTTCCTGCCCGCCAGGGTCTGACCTCATTTCTTCCCCTCCTGCCCTTGTGTCGCCTCACCATCTTCCTAAAGCCACTGCCCCTCCCTCTCCTCGGCCCCTGTTGCGGAGCGCAGATTTAGGACACCCTCTTCTTCTAGGCCTTTGCTAAGTGAGTCAAAATGATCATCCTAACTGGAGTTTTTCTTTTTGCTTTTCTTTTTGTTCACTTCTAGAACGAAGTCCAAGGAAAGTGGGGAAGAGAGGTCTCCTAAAAATTCCCTGAGTGAGAGAGGGTGAGATTTCCAGAATGCTTTCTGGGCCGCCTGGTTAGAGTGGTGCAGTCACATGCTGGGCTTATCCCCCAGGTGTCTGGGTGGAGAGGCATAGGGAGCAGCCTTTGCCTCATGGATATGGGTGTGGCCCCAGGGAGCTGGGGTGGGACCCGGTGTCTGACCATGTTCCTGAGTTTCACCAATGATTTCTTTTTTTGTGTGTGTGTGTGTGAGGAAGATCAGCCCTGAGCTAACATGCATGCCAATCCTCCTCTTTTTGCAGAGGAATACTGGCCCTGGGCTAACATCTGTGCCCATCTTCCTCCACTTTATATGGGACGCCACCACAGCATGGCTTGACAGGCGGTGCGTTGGTGCTCGCCAGGGATCGGAACCCGGGCCGCCAGCAGCAGAGTGCGCGCACTTAACCGCTACGCCACGGAGCCAGCCCCTACCAGTGATTTCTTAACCCCAGTCTTAAAACAGTCCCGCCCTGCGACTTCTTTCTGAGACCAGTTATCTCCTGGGTGTGTTTGCACGAGAGCACGAGGAAGTAGCTGCGTGTCCCCGTGGGAGGTGTGCTCAGGAAATCTGGGACCTGTTGTGGAGTTCCAGGCTGCGGTTAGAAGGGACGAGGCAGGTCTCTCCGTGCTGCCATGGAATGAGGTTTCTTACTAAGGAGGAGAAAAGCAAGGTGAAGAACAGTATTATAGGCTCCATTTGTGTCAAAATATACATGTTATAGATGCTTAGAAACGTTCTGGAAAGATATGTGCCCAAATAGTGAATAGTGGCAGCTTCTGGAGAGGGAAGCTGGGGGCGAGGGGGCTGGTGGGAAAAAAGGAATTTAAGTTTTCATTTTATTTCTTTCTGTATGGTTGTTTTTTTTGTAACCGTGCACATGTTTTTGTTTTGAAGCAGTTAAGAGAATAATAATTCAGAGTTCCCTTGGTAATATGGCCGAGTATTTTGTTCCCCTGTGGTGAGAAGATTCTAGGTTCCTGGTCACTCCTCAGATGCATGCAGGAGGAGAGCAGAAAGTGACCAGGATGGGCCGGCCCCGTGTCTTAGCGCTTAAGTGCTCGCGCTCTGGTACTGGCGGCCCGGGTTCGGATCCCAGGCGCGCACCGACGCACCGCTTCTCCGGCCATGCTGAGGCCACGTCCCACATACAGCAACTAGAGGGATGTGCAGCTATGACATACAACTATCTACTGGGGCTTTGGGGAGAAAAAGGGAAAAAAAAAGGAGGAGGATTGGCAATAGATGTTAGCTTAGGGCCAGTCTTCCTCAGCAAAAAGAGGAGGATTGGCATGGATGTGAGCTCAGGGCTGATCTTCCTCACAGAAAGAAAAAAGAAAAAAAAAAAAAAGAAAAAGAAAAAAGTGACCAGGAGCTCGCACCGAGGTGGCCAGATCCTTCTCCTGCCACTTCCTCCTGGGGGAAGCTCAGACTCATCTAGGACTTTTCTGAAGCTGTTTTCCAATTGGTAGGATGGATGGGTTCACCTTGTTCCCCCTCCATCATGCACTGTTTAAGGAGATTTCTTTGAAAATGGGAAAGCACAAAATTAAGGCCTGGTATAAAGCAGATTGAAATTTTAAGAACTTTTTTTTTAAAAGAAGAAATTGCTGTTGGGTGTATTAGTTTCCTAGAGCTGCTGTAACAAAGTACCATAAACTGAGTGGCTTAAGACAACAGAAATTTAATTTCTCACAATTCTGGGGGCCAGAAGCCGGAAATCAAGGTGTCAGCAGGGCCATGCTCCGTCCAAGCTCTGGGAGAGGATCCTTCTTTGCCTCTTCTAGCTTCTGGTGGCTCCGGCATCCTTGGGTATGCATCTCTCCAGGCTCTGCCTCAGTCTTCACACGGCCGCCTTCTCTGTGTCTGTGTCCAAATTTCTCTCTTCTTATAAGGACACTAATCCATCCTAATCCAGTATGACTTTGTTTTAACTAATTCCAGATGCAAAGACCCTATTTCTAAATAAAGTCACAGCCCCGAGGATCAGGACATGGACATACCTTTTCGGGGCTACCCACCGCAGTGGAGTTTCTGCCCTTCCTGTCAAGAAGTGTTTGGAATTGCCACACTTAGTAATTTGATGATGTAAAATCTAAAATTATGAACTTGCTCATGAAAGTAGAATTTGACATGAAGTTTCAGATAGAACATTATAGGCTGAAAACTCCAAAGTTAATTATTAGTTCAAAAGCCGACCTTGAATGAGTGTGTTTGTTATCTAGTGATGGGGTGTCTGCGCTGGATTTTCTTTTGCTTTATGAACATTTGTTTCTGACATTGCTTCTTTTAATCAGATAAACTGATTAAATTTAAACTTTTAAATTTTCCACTTAGGAAATTGAGAGACTTTCTGAACAACTAGAAGAGAAAGAGAGGGAGACACAGCAGCTGATGAGCCAGCCGGAGCACGAACGAGAGAAGGAAGTTGCCCTGCTGCGGAGGAGCGTGGCCGAGAAGGAGCGGGCCCGGGCAGCCAGTGACATTCTGTGCCGCTCCTTGGCTGACGAGACTCATCAACTGCGGAGGACTCTAGCCGCCACTGCCCACATGTGCCAGCATCTGGCCAAGTGTCTGGATGAACGACAGCGTGCACAGGGGGACGCGGGGGAGAGACACCCTGAGGTAGGCCATAGTGGAAGCAGACCGTGGTGAGGACCTCGGTAGGGCAGGAGGTGTTGCCTACAGACCTCAGGATCCCCTGGCAGTCACAGAGATCCGGGTGCCTGGAGCCCACTTCTGTTCTCAATAGCTGAGAGTCAGCTATTGAGGCAAAGCCCTCCTATCCAGAGGTTTCTTCTAGGATGATGGAACATGGAAAATGCGATGGGAAAGAAGGGTGGCCCACTTCACCAGCCCACCCCACCAGGGCCTGTGGCTGACCCTGTGCCCAGGTGGGGAGACAGCACTTTTGTGTCATCAGCCTTAGCTAAGGACAAGAAGGCAGAGGTGGGGCTAGAGGGGCTGCCCTGAGCAAGTGTTGGTACACGTGTTGGGCAGACGAGGAAACTGGGCAGATGAGGTGAGGGGCAGCACCTCCAAAATGCCACATGTGCGGGAGCCGGGCCCCTAACCACCAGGAAGACCGTGAGCGCCAGCCTTCTGTGGGCTCTGTGCACATGTGCCCAGTGTAGGTCTCCTGCAGAGCTGGGGCTGCCATCTCTGAAGCAGGCTTTTGGGCATGTTCATGCTAGCAGCATGGCCTGCCACGATCAAGAAACCTAGTCGTCCTCAGGGCTCCAGCCCCCTCGTCAGCAAAGTGAGGACATAGAGCCCCTCCATTTGCTTGACACTGTGACTCCGGCCAGGTACTGTGGAGGGTGAGGCCAGAAGGGAGAGGACAATGCAGAGGGCAGGGAACAGTGGGGCCAGGTGGCAGGTGTGCCTCCGTGACAGGTGGGATCTGGGCTGTGGTCGTGTGTCAGGTCTGGTGGGGGAGGGGAGACAGTGAGGGAATCCTATAAGACAGAGGTGTGAGGGTGGTGTACCCCGGAAACTGGGGGGCTCCGGGGGGTGTCAGGAGCAGCAAGAGCAGAGGGAGCTACCTTCCCTGCCCGTCTTCTTTCATCCCCACCCAGCCCATCCACGGGGGCAGAAAGGGAAACGGAGGCACGCAGTGCACACCTCGCCCAGGTCATGTGGTAGGCCAGGCTGGGGCCACACTTGACCCTCACGGCCCCGGGCAGGGCCTCTCCCTCGGGTCCTCCCTCTGAGGCTGCAGGAACGTGCTCTGGGGCAAACGGGCCCCCCAGCTCCCCAGCAGCTTCACTGGAGAGCCTGTCCTGGAGAGAACCTTCATCTGGAGCTGCCTGTCTCCGTTGGGTAGATTCCACGAAAAGGGAACCTCAGAAAGAACACAAGCTTATTTCAGAAACCAAAAGAAAAGTGCCGTCCGGGCAGAGGCGGGGATTCTCATCCAATTTTGAGTCACTGTGTCATTTCCCTCTGGGGATTTGAAAGTAGCCACATATGACGGTCTGCCTAGGGTGGGTGTGGGGCCATTGGCGGGGGGCGGGCGGCTCTTCGCAGTCTCTAAATTAGCGTCACTTCTCAACCTTGGACTCAGCTGAGTCACCCGGGGCTTCCCGGTGCCTGCCGGGTTAGGACACGTACTTCCTTTATCATTTGAGGGGAATTCTCAAAAATAACGTCACCAACATACAGCCCACTATACTGTTAAATGCACTGGATTTCTAGGATTCAGGTGGACTTTCTATGAAGACTTCGGTTAGGTCTGCCCCCATAGCTAGGGTTGCTTTCTGGTGTGGCTTCTGGGCATGAATCCCCTGACCCTGTGTGAGGCACCGGCCAGACCCGGGGTGGACAGAATCACTGAGCTTGACCCTGATTGTCTGTGGACGTAACGGTGTCTTGGGCTCAGAGAGAGGTGAGCCAGGTCCACAGCCAGGCCTGCCCCTGGCAGCTATGTGGCCCCACGCTGGAGTGTTCTCTGGTGTACGATGTGATTAAGCTTCCTGCCCTCCCAACTCCGGTGATGATGGAAAATCTCCGGTGACGAGAAGATGTATGTGGCCTGGCCCCAGGAGGGCGTGGGCCTGGGCAGGGTGAAGGTGAACCCACCTCCCACCTTCCAGAAGCGGTGAGTCCTTTCCTGTCTCTGCTTTGCTTCTCTGTCGAATGAACCGCTGCCACCTGCTGCATTGTGGGATGTGGTGACCTCTGCAACCTTAGTCTTCCGGTCTGGCTTCCTCCACTCTTGCTGTACATGGCAGTCACGTTTGGTGACCCGGTATCTTCTCTCTGTCCCTTTCTTCTGCAGCCAGAGTGTACAGGCAGGGATGCCTCTATCCAGGCTGTTATTGAGAAGTTACAGGAAGAAAATCGACTGTTAAAACAGAAGGTGACTCA
The DNA here is from genome assembly GCF_020826845.1 of Diceros bicornis minor. Classification (NCBI taxonomy): domain Eukaryota; kingdom Metazoa; phylum Chordata; class Mammalia; order Perissodactyla; family Rhinocerotidae; genus Diceros; species Diceros bicornis. The sequence goes on along the minus strand of NC_080747.1, from coordinate 2,058,850 downwards.
TGTGAGTATCTCTAATATTTCATTCGAGAAGAACTCTCCCCATTATGGCCTGGAAGTGAGGGGCCTTCCCTGGGCCGTGCCCAGGGGTTGCCCCCGCCCTCAGGCCACTCTGGCTGATATAGACGGTCCCCAGAGACCTGACCTTTTTGCCTAAAAGGACGTACAGAACACGTCCTGTCATTCTACATCCCTCCAAGTTACTTCACATGTCAGTGAAGAAGGTTTAAGAATTACTATCAAGTATAGCTTTTAAGGCAAGAAAATTGCACCAAGTCCACTCAGTTTAAGGTGGTTGCTTGTGGCCATCATCTCCTGCCTCAAGTTTGTCTGGTGGTCTCAGTGTCCCCTCTGCACAGAGCAAAATGAAGCAACTTCCATTTAAGGGAAACTCACTCAGCTAATTATTGCTAATCAGTGGCTTCAGAGGTCAACGTTAGCTTAAGAGCAGATGTCTCAGCCACCTTCACTGTGAGCTTTTCGGCTCTGTCTCCTCAGGTAGAAGACCTCAATGCCAAGTGGCAGCGCTATGATGCCAGCAGGGATGAGTATGTGAGAGGACTGCACGCACAGCTGAGGGGACTGCAGGCCCCCACCGAGTCCGAGAGACCCTCCCCTCCCGAGCTGATGAGGAAGGAGATCTCCCGGCTCAACAGACAGGTGGAGGAGAAAATGAATGACTGTGCAGAAGTGAAGCAGGAGCTGGCGGCTGTGCGGAGGGCCCGGGACGCAGCGCTGGAGCGGGTGCAGATGCTGGAGCAGCAGGTGTCCGCCCTCGGGCTCTGGGCAGCCCTGACACGATGGCTGCCTGTGGGCAGTGCCTGTGGTCCCGGGGCAGGCTGAGCTGAGGGCTTGGTGGCACTGGGTGGGCAGCACTGGACTGAGCAGTCAGCAGCCGTGGGGTGGGTGGGAGAAAGCGGGCGGGGACTGGCTCCTTCCTTGAGCGGAAATGGCGCGTCCGTGTCCTTGTGACAGCTGAGTGTCTGGTCTCCTTTCAGATTCTTGCTTACAAGGATGACTTCACATCAGAAAGGGCAGATCGAGAAAGGGCTCAAAGTAGGATTCAAGAACTTGAGGAAAAGTTGGCCTCCCTGCAGCACCAGGCGTCCTGGAGACAGGTAGGCAAGGAGGGCTTTTCTTTTCTTGTTTAGGCTTAGCGTTTCTTCCATTTTTCTTTTCATGAATTTCAAGCCCTTTTGCGGCTGCCAAGACCCTGATTTCCCCGCTCCGGCAGGGCTGCCTCGTCTGGTGCCTGAGGCATGGTGACAGAAAACCTCCCTTTTGTACTGTGTTTGTTTGTAGAGGAGGTTGGTGTGGTGGCTTGTGACATCAGGGATGGCCGTCCTCAGGGCCTGTCCTGTCTTCACTGTCTTGCACCCAGAGAGCACATCCTGAGCCCTGGGCTCCCTACTGGAAGCTTCTTTCATACATGTCCCCTCCTTGCTGTGAGGTGGGGACCCCAGTTACTCCATCATACAGATGTGGACGCTGAGGCCCCAGCTGTCCAGTGACATCCCTTAGTTCAGAGCCCCTGTGCGTGGAGATCGGCCTTGCAGACCAGTGGGTCCTGCAACCTCCACTGAGCTCAGTGCTATCCCCACTATGGAGGGTGCCTCCTGGCATGAGTTGTAACTGATGAAGTTTCTCACTGTGGGACCCGTGGCACCCATATGCCTCTTTCCCTCTCCTCCCTGGATTGGCTCGGTGCTCTGCAGAAATCCCAGGAGAGCTTTGTTTCTTTAGCCACTCAGCGAGTACTTTAATACCTTAATACCTTCCACCCTGGAATAAACCCTGAGCCCCCCTCAAAGAACTTCTGTCCTGACATGGACTGGATAGTAGTGGTTCCCTTGGGGATCAATACACCCAGGTGGAGCAGGGATGCCGAGCTGACCTCGGAGCTGCCCCTCTCAGTCGGCCTGGGGGCAGTGGGAGCTGCCCACACTGCCCCTGTCCTGTGCAGCCACTGGGCCTCGTTGGTGGCCTCTACTTCCCCCCTGATGAGGGGTACCGGGGAGTCATGGAGGACACCCTTTCTTCTATGCCCTTGGACTAAGTCCACAGCAGTGGGCCTGGACACAGGCAGCTGTTCCTACTCGTTGATGAAGCGGGTGGGGACCTTGGTGGGGCCTGTGTCCCCCCAAGTCTGCAGGCTGACAAGGAGGTGCTAGAGGGTCTCAACAGCCCTGGCAAGCCTTCTTGGCACCCATCCTGGATTTCTGGTTCTCCTGAGACCCTGAGACTGCAGGCTGCGGTTGGGTATCCTCCTTTGTGTCCCCGGGCAGGGATGGGGCATCCTTCAGCACGGCTGTTTGTGTGGGTTTCCCGGGATTTGGTTTTGCCTGTGGGCTTTCTGGCCGCTGTGACCAGAAGTGTGTGATCTTGGATTGAAAGGTAGTTAATGGTGCAGTTGTGAGGATGGTCCCAGGCAGCTGCTCAATGACTCAGGGCCCGAGGAGTGACCAGAACCAGCTCCAGGCCTGGTGGGGACTGAGGAGTTTATGTTAAGTGGCCTCTACGTCCCTTTCACCTGCCTGTGGCCCCTCAAACACTGGGACCACTTGCTGTTGCTCAGCCCCTGCGTGACACACCATAGGACAGTGGTGCTGCAGGTGTTTGTGAGCTGTAGGCTCCCTGAGGAAAGCACAAATTCAGACGTGAAGAAGCAGCACCAAGGCCGACTGGAGTGAAGTTCCCAACTGGAGTGAAGTTCCCAAACAAGCAGTGATAGCCCCCCGCAGGCCAAGGTGCTTCCCGACTGACGTCTGGGGCACCTGTGCCAGGCCATGCCGGGGGCACCCCCTGCTGCCTCTGGAGGCCCTGTAGAGGAGGGGCAGAGTGGGGCTGGGACACAGTTTGGCCGGCTCCCCACCCTGGGCTCTGCCACAGCCTCTCCACAGAGGCACATGGGGCATGTCATCGAGGGGTAATGGGTCCACTCGGGCCTTCTGCCGTGGGGGTAGGGGGTGGACCCCAATTGGGCCTGTTCCTTCATGAGCACACACAGAGCATCTCAGTTGTTCATTCCTTGTTTGGGCTCTGGGCCACAGCAGAAAGGAAGGCAAGTGGTGCAAGTCCCACTCAGGGACAGAAGAAGTGTCTCTGGTTGCTGGAACCCGAGACCTGGCTTTGTAGCCTCTGGCACAGCCCACGTAAATGTACCCTTGCTTTTTTTCCAGGACTCCCGAGAGCCAGGCTCCTGCCGGATTCACACTGGGAGCAGAATCCCCAAGGACTTAGAGACCAATGCTTTGCAGCTTGTGGTGCCCAGTGGCCGGAGGCCTGGGACTGGATCTCAGTGGCAGGAACGCTCCGGAGCAACCCGGAGAGGCCAGGGTGACCTTCAGTGCCCTCACTGCCTGCAGTGCTTCAGCGATGAGCAAGGCGAGGAGCTCTTCAGGCACGTGGCTGAGTGCTGCCAGTGAGCCCCAAGGCCAGGACCGCCTGTGCCCCTGTGGCTTCTGAGGGGGCCCGGCCCTGGGGGACAGAGTGGGTGCTCTCAGCATGCAGTGCTGAGATCCCCTGAGATCCAGGCCCCCAGAACAGGCTGGGGGTGCTTCTCATCCTTACCTTGACCCCCTTCGAGCTATGGAACAGATCGGGACAAAAGGAACTTCCAGCGGGGCTGGAGGCTGGAGGCAGAGATGGGGGTTGAGAGCATCTGCACCCAGGAGGGGCCAGCTTTGCTTCTGGTATGGAGTTTGGGGCCCAAGCTGTCAGGCTGAGGCCGGGAGCAATCTGGGGCAGCCCCACCTCGTTCTGTAGAATAAGGTGCCTCCCCCCTTGGACTAGGAGATTTGTGGAGCTGAGCACTGCGGCTGCACATTGCATATGGGGGCCCGTCTCAGCCAGCACAGAACCCCATGTCTTCACTGAAATATGTTACATTGCAATAGCGTTGTCACATATCCAGAAGTTAAAGCACATTTATTTCACTTTTACTTATTTTTGTAATAAATGCAGTTGCTACAGCGACTGTTCTGAGAATGCATTTTGGGGGCTGGGGCGCAGGGACCCATGGTATTTTCTGTTGGGCAGGAGTTAGACCAGCTGGTGAGGAGAAGTACTCCTATTTGCCACTGCATACAAACGGGACTGAGAGAGGAGTTGGCGGGAGTCCAGGCAGGCCTGCCTGTTGGGTGGCGTGAACGGGTGTCAGCCCAGCTCTCTGCCATTGGCCTGTTTCAGCCCTAGCCCAGAACGTGAAGTAGAGGGCTGGGGATTAGGTGGGAGGAAGCAGGCACCTGCTGAGAGCAAATCAGAACCATGCAGAGCGAGGACTGCCTGCATAGGCCTGTCAGTGGGTCAGGACAATAGGAGTGACCAGGCAGAAGGGGAGCTGGGTGCTGTTTCCAGAAAGACTGAGGCATGTGCTGAGTGTCTGCCAGGGTTAATGCATTTCACCCTCACAGCAATTCTAGGAGGTTAAGTATTACTGTCATCTTCAACACAGATGAGGAAGATGAGGCACAGACGGGTCACACAGTGGCTGAGTGACAAAGCTGGGATTTGAACCCAAGCTGTCTGGCTCCTGGACACATTGTGCACAGTCTGTCTGTCTGTCTGCTCCGTGTCAGGTAGCTGCTATCAATATAAAAGGCTGATGCTGGTGCACATTGTCTCTCTAGCCCAGAACACCCTCTTACCCTTTCCATTTGGTTGAGTCCTCCTCAAGTTGTAGTTTAGGTGTCACCTCCTCTATGGAATTCCCTGTGTACCCCTTTCCGGGAACCTGGCTGGAAGAGATCCAGTCTGCATGGCCTGGGGTGGGTAGAGCACTTGCAGAGAGCCTCAGTGACACTGACCTGAGGAGTCAGAATGGCAGACACCTGAGCACTGGGGATGGAGGCTGGGGACATCCCAGAGAAAAGGGAGCCACAGAAGGGGGAATGCTCAGATCCTTGGCTGACCTCCGAATTGTGCATGCTCAGGATGAGACTGAAGATCCTAGGGAGAGAACAACAGCTGGAAGCAGAGAGAGCTGAGCAGAGATTTCAGCAGCTGTCCACTGCAGGGTGACAGAGTTGTAAATTTGAGTCTCTCAAGGTTAGAGGGGCTTGGTAAACACCTTGGGGTTTTCCTTTGAAACCCTAGAAGGGCCACACCTTAGGAGTAAAGTTGACATCCTAGGACGAAATCAAAACAGCTTTGCTCTAAAAAAGCATACAAGTTCCAACAACCAACCAATAATTCACCTGCCTATTTTCTATTTCTTCAGAGAGGTGACAGAATCCAGGACCTTTTACTATATTTACCACAAGTCCAGTATACAATTAAACATACTAGACATACGAGAAATGAAGCAGAATGAAAATATTTTCAGATAAATGCAAACTAACAAAATTTATGTCCAGCAGACTGTACTACAAGAAGTAACTACTACAGAAATTATTCAGGCTAAAGAGAAATGATTCTGGATAAACACCAATATAGAAAGGAATGAAGAGCTTGGGAGTGGGTAAATATAAATGCATATTGACTATTTAAAACAGTAATGTCTTGGGGCCGGCCCCGTGGCTTAGCAGTTAAGTGCGCGCGCTCTGCTGCTGGCGGCCCGGGTTCGGATCCTGGGCGCGCACGCGCACTGACGCACCGCTTCTCCGGCCATGCTGAGGCCGCATCCCACATAGAGCAACTAGAAGGATGTGCAACTGCGACATACAACTATCTACTGGGGCTTTGGGGGGAAAATAAATAAATAAAATCTTTACTAAAAAATAAAACAGTAATGTCTTGAGGGTTTTAAAACATGCAAACGTGACTACAAGAGCTTTCCAGGTGGGGGAGGGGGGAGTGTTTAATGAACCTATACAATTATAAGTTTTGATAAGTGCATTAAGTTGGACTGTAATGAATTACGAGACCACAGTATAATCTCTAGGGTAACCACTAAAATAGTAATGAAAATATTTAATTAAAAAGTTAAGAGGCCAGGCCGGCCCCGTGGCTTAGCGGTTAAGTGTGCGTGCTCCGCTGCTGGCAGCCTGGGTTCGGATCCCGGGTGCGCACCGACACACTGCTTCTCTGGCCATGCTGAGGCCGCGTCCCACATACAGCAACTAGAAGGATGTGCAACTGTGATATACAACTACCTACTGGGGCTTTGCGGGGGGGGGGGGGGGGGAATCTTTAAAAGAAAAATATTGGCCAGCCCCATGGCTTAGTGGTTAAGTGCTCGCGCTCCGCTGCTGGTGGCCCGGGTTCGGGCCCCGGGTGCGCACCGACGCACTGCTTCTCTGGCCATGCTGAGGCCATGTCCCACATACAGCAACTAGAAGGATGTGCAGCTATGACATACAACTATCTACTGGGGCTTTGGGGGGAAAAAAATAAATAAATAAAATTATTAAAAAAAAAAACAAAAACAGTTAAGAGGCCAGCCTGGTGGTGTAGTGGTTAAGTTCATGCACTCCGCATGGGTGGCCCAGGGTTCACAGGTTCGGATCCTGGGTGTGGACCTACACACTGCTTATCAAGCCATGCTGTGGTAGCATCCCACATATAAAAATATAGAGGAAGACTGGCACAGATGTTAGGTCAGGGCCAATCTTCCCTGCCAAAAGAAAAAAAAAAGAAAAGTTTTTATTAATCCAAAGCAAGACAAGTTAGTTAGGAGAACTAAAGGAATAAGGAAGAGATGAGACAAGTGGAAAATAGATGGCAAGATGGTAGACTTAAACCCCAACTATAGCAGTAATTACGTTAAAAATAAATGGATCAAAACACTGATTAAAAGACAATGATTGTCACTGTGGATGAAAATAAAGTCCTCCCTATATGCTCATTAGAAAAGATATACTTTTTGGGGCTGGCCCGGTGGCGCAAGTGGTTGGGTGCGCACGCTCGGCTGCAGCGTCCCAGGGTTCACCGGTTTGGATCCCGGGCGCACACCAACGCGCCACTTGGCAAGCCATGCTGTGGTGGCGTCCCATATAGAGTGGGGGCAGAGGGGCATGGATGTTGGCCCGGGGCCAGTCCTCCTCAGCAAAAAAAAGAAAAAGAGGAGGGTTGGCAGATGTTAGCTCAGGGTTGATCTTCCTCAAAAAAAAAAATAAATAAAAAAAGAAAAGATATACTTTCAATATAAGAACAGAATGGAGAGCATAGAAAAAGACACACCCACCAAGAAAATAAGAGTGGCTACATGATTATCAGACAAAGTGAAATTCAGGCCAAAAATTATTACCAGAAATAAAGAGACATTGCATAATGATAAAAGGGTAAATTGATCAGGAATATATAACATTCCTAAATTTGTATAGACCTAATAACAGCTTCATATAAAAGAAAAGAAGAACTAGACATATACACATAGTTGGAGATTTTAACATACCTCTCTCAGTAACTGACAGAAGCAGGAAAAAAATCAGACTACAGAAGATTTAGCCAAGATCATTAAACATCTTGGCCTAATTTACATATGTAGGACATCATTACACCCAACAAAAGCCAACTATAATTCTTTTCGGGTGTACATGGAATGCTTACCAAAAGAGACAAATTTTGGGGCCATAAATCAAGTCACAACATATTCCAAAGAATTGAATCATTGAATTTATATTCTCTGACCACAGTGACGTTAAACCACAACTCAATAATAGAAAAATAACTATCAAATTCCCAACACACTTCTAAATGATCCATGGGCAAAGGAAAAAAACAATGGAAATTAGAAAATATTTTGAACTGAGTGAAAATGAAAATACAACTTGTTAAAAGTTACAGAATGCAGCTAGAGCAGTGATTAAGGGAAATTTTATACCTCTAAATGCATATATTAGAAGTTAAGAAAGGTTAAAATTCAGTGATCCAAGTGCCCATCTCAAGAAGCCAGGAAACGGGCCGGCCCCGTGGCTTAGCGGTTAAGTGTGCGTGCTCCGCTACTGGCGGCCCAGGTTCGGATCCCGGGCGCGCACCGACACACCGCTTCTCTGGCCATGCTGAGGCCGTGTCCCACATACAGCAACTAGAAGGCTGTGCAACTATGACACACAACTATCTACTGGGGCTTTGGGGGGAAAAAAAAAGGAAGCCAGGAAAACAGCCGCAAATTAGACCCAAAGGAAATAAAAGAGCAGAAATCAATGAAATAAAAAGCAAGGAAAAATCAGCAATGCCAAGAGTTCTTTTAAGTAGTAATAAAACTGATAAAGCCCTAGCATGACTGATCAAGAAAAAACACAAATTGCTAATATCGCAAATGAAAAGGGGGCCATCACTATAGATAGAGCTCTAAGATAAATAAGAGGATACTATGAACACTTCATGTGACCTAAATATGACAGTTTAGATGAAATGGGTAAAATAATAATACTTGAAAAACACAACTTACCAAAACTGACACAAGAAGAGAGAGAAAACCTGAATAGCTCTGTATCCATTAAATAAATTGAATCTGTAGTTAAAAATCTTTTCACAAAGAAAATTACAAGCCCAGATGACTTCACTGGTGAATTCTTCCAAACATCTAAGAAAGATATACCAATCTTACATACACTCAGGAAATGAGGGAATGTTTTCCAACTCGTTTCATGACACCAAAACTTGAGAAAGACAAGCCAAGAAAGAAATTTTACAGACCAATATCACTCACGAACATAGATGCAAAAGTCCTGAACAAAATAGTAAATTGGGGCTGGCCCTGTGGCTTAGCGGTTAAGTGCGCGCGCTCCGCTGCTGGCGGCCCGGGTTTGGATCCCGGGCGCGCACCGACGCACCGCTTCTCCGGCCATGCTGAGGCTGCATCCCACATACAGCAACTAGAAGGATGTGCAACTACGACATACAACTATCTCTACTGGGGCTTTGGGGAAAAAAAAAAAAGGAGGAGGATTCGCAATAGATGTTAGCTCAGAGCCAGTCTTCCTCAGCAAAAAGAGGAGGATTAGCACGGATGTCAGCTCAGGGCTGATCTTTCTCACACACACACACACACAAATTAAATTGAATTCAGCAATATAAAAAAGGATAATATATCATAACCAAGCGGAATTTTTATCACAGAAATACAAGATTGGTTAACATTAAAAAAAACAAACAAACCACCAAATGTAATTCCCCATAATAACAGAGAAAAACCACACGATCATCTCAATAGAAGCAGAAACAGCATATGACAAAATCAATACCTGCTCGTGATAAAAAATACTCAGCAAACTAGGAATAGGAACTTCTTCAATCTGATGAAGGTGTATGTCCAAAAAGCTACAGCTAACGTTATACTTGATGATAAAATATTGAACGCTGTCTCTGCTGAGGCTACACAAGGCAAGGGTGTTCACACACCACTGCAGCTCAACACTGTACAGGAGGTCCCCCCGTGCAGTAAGGCAATAACAGGAGTCAAGGACAGAAAAATGGAAAAGAAGAAATAAAAACTGTCCCTATTCACAGATGACATGATTGTGTATGTAGAAAATCCTAAGGGATCTTAAGAAAAGAAGTTTAGAATTGGTAAGTCAATTTGACAATCTCAAGATACAAAGTCAATACAGGAAAAATCTAGTGTATTCCGGTATATTTGCGACAATTAACTGGAAAAGCAAATTTAAACACCTGTTGTGGGTTGAATTGTGTCTCTTCAAAAGATATGTTGACCAAAAAGATGCTGAAGTCCTAACCCCTAGAACCTGTGAATGTGACCTCATTTGGAAACAGGGTCTTTGCAGATGTAATCTAAGATGATGTCATGCTGGATTAGGGCAGGCCCTAAATCCAATGACTGGTGTCATTATAAGAAAAGGCAAAGAGACACACACAGGGAGAACACCACGTGAAGACAGAGGTAGAGATGGGAGTGATGCCGCTACAAGCCAGGGATCACCAGCAACCACCAGAAGCTACGAGTGAGGCATGGAAGATTTTTTCTCACAACCCCTAGAAGGAACCAGGCCTGCTGACACCTGGATTTTGGATTTATATCTTCCAGAACTGTGAGAGAATAAATTTCTGTTGTTATGAGTCACACAGTTTGTGGCACTTTGTTATGGGAGCCCCAGGAAACTAATATATACCCCCACTTATGATAATGTCAATAACAAAATGCATAGAAAAAAATTATTTATTTTGAGGAAGATTGGCCCTGAGCTAATGTCTGTTGCCAATCTTGCTCTTTTTCTTTTTTCTCCCTAAAGCCCCAGTACATAGTTGTATATCCTAGTTGTAGGTCCTTCTAGTTCTATGTGAGATGCTGCCTCAGCATGGTTCGATGAGCAGTGAGTAGGTGTGCACCCAGGATCCAAACTGGCAAACCCCGGGCTGCTGAAGTGGAACAGGCGAACTTAACTGCTACACCGCCACCGGGCCTGCCCCAGAAAAAATTAATTTATCAAAAGTGTTCTAAACCTCTACAATAACAGCTGCAAAATACTGCTGAGAGAAACTCAAGAACGTATAAATAAAATGAAGAGATACCATGTTCATAGACTGAGAACCTAGTAGTCTTAAGATGTCATTTCTTCCCAAATTGACCTATAGACTTAAACAAAATCTCAGTCATAATCCCAGCAGGCTTGTGACAGGCTGATTTTAAAATTAGTATTGATTGTTCCCCACTTTTCTAGGACTCCAGTTACATGGATATTAGAGTGCTTCATGTTGTCCCACAGGTCTTTTTTTTCCCAGTCTCTTCTCTCTCAGGGCTTCATTTTCCGTAGTTTCTATTCATATGCCATCAAGTTTATGGATATTTTCCTCTGAAGTTTCTAATCTGCTGTTAATTCTATCCAGGGTATTTTTCATTTTAGATATTGGATTTTTTTTCTTTAGACGTTTCATTTGGGTCTTTTTTATATCTTCCACTTCTTCACCTTGTTCATGTTTTCCTGTATATCCGTGAGCATATTTCTGAGATTTATAATAGCCATTTTAAGGTTCTTGTCTGCAAATTCACCATCTGTCATTTTTGGGTCTGATTCTAGTGTTTGGTATTTCTCCTGATTATGGTATATATTTTCTTTCTCGGCATGGCCTGGTAATTTTTGTTTGGATTCCAACATTGTGAATTTTATTTTGTTTAGTGCAAGATATTTCTGTATTCCTTTAAGAATGTTGGACTTGGTTCTAGCCATTAAGTTCCTTAGGGTCAGCCTGATCCTTCTGAGGCTTGCTCTGAGCTTTCAATTTTATTCTAGGGCTAATTTAACCCCACTGCTAAGGTGATATCCTTCTGAGGACTCGACACCAATGCTGGTGTATTACTAGGTCTCTCCACCCTGACTGGTGGAAACACACACTATTTTCTGGTGATTTCCTCCTGAATTTATGGAATTTTATGCCACACATGCACAGGTCAATAGATTCAAGGGGACTCTGCAGATCTCCGGAGCTCTGTGCAGCCCCCTCCTGTCTGGAACTCTGCCCCACAAAATTCCAGCCACCTCCGCCTCCTCAAATGCCAATCTCTGCTTCCTCTACTCAGCCATCCTGCAGGGCTGATCCTGAGGATAAGCTGGGCTCTGCAAGTTTCCCCTCCCAGTGCTGGGGCCTGGAAACTGCTTCCAGGCAGGAAGCTGGGGTGCTCGGAGGTTTACCTTGTTTCCTGCCCTTTGTTCAGGAAACACTGCCACGTGCTGCCTCTATCCCAACATCCACAAACATTGTTTAAAAAATTTCCTGTTTTACAGTTGCGCATGGCAATGAAACCGGCAAACAGCCATTGATGATTCAGCAGCTGGTAACTACGGGGGATTGGAATTTGCCAACTCAAAATGTGTCTCTGCCTGAATGACATTTTGACCCCCACCCCCACTAACTGACCAAAGGAGTTTGGGATGGGAGGCCTGCCCCCAGAAAAGGCCATTACTGTATACATCTCCGCGTACCTGGGTGGGTTGTACTAAGCTCATTCTTAGTTCTAGTTACCCTTTATGAGACATTTACGTTTGTAAAGAAAATCTCCATTTGTAAAGGTATCTTCTTCCCTGCACCAGGAAGAAGGGGGGATGGCCTTACCTAGAAACTTATCAGAACGGAAGGCGAGGACTTAAATCTTCGTGATAAACTTACCCATTGTTAACTGTGCTGTTTGGGCAATATGCTGTCTGACTCCCACTAGGTTCCTATAGATGACATCTCTCTGGAGCCTGGGTCACCATGGTAATGGGTGTTTGAGCTATTTTTTTCAGGAACTGAACCCCATGTCCACTTCAGGCCGGATTGAGACCACTGATGGTGCTCAGGGCAAGCTACCCCAGGAAGCACCACTCTGGTATGCGGATTATTTCGAGCTGAAGACAATAAGGACTCAGAGAACTCAGGAAGAATATTTGAGTTTCCCCTCCAAAACTGCCTAAAAAATTTAAAACAAAAGATCTGTTTCAGGAAGGAGTGATTATCATGACTGCTATAAAGATAATGTAGGATAGAGGTTACAATAGAAAAGGCACCAACAAGCCCATCTTATTGGAAGTTCTGTCTCTCTGGCCACATGCTCTAGATGGCCCTGCGAGGAGTTACCAGACAATCATTTACAAGGGAAGTCTCCATTTGTAAAGGTATCTCCCTCTCTGTATTGGGAAGAGGGGGGATGACCTCATTTCTAGAGACTTATCAATGTGGAAGGTGAGGCCTTAAAACTGCATAATAAACCTTACTCTTGTTTACTGTGCTTTAGTGGTAATCTCCTGTAACTGACTCCCCCCACCCCCAAAATCCTTTGTCATTGGCTGAACATGGTATTTAAGACGAGAATTTCTGCTATTGTGTTGAGAAACGCAGTGTCCCTGTTTTCTCCCATGTATGCATGGTATTAAACTTGGTATTATTTTCTCCTGTTAACCTGTCTTGTTAACTATTTGGCCAGCCATAAGAACCTTAAGGAAAAGGGCAGAGGGAGATTCCCCCTCTTTCCCCGACACCACCAACCCATCAACTGGGCCCTTTTGACGGCAAGAGGTTGGAACTCCACCCTCAGGGCATGCTAATGCCGCCATTCTGTGAACGTGTCCTACGAAGAGACATGAAGCCCGACTACGCTTGTGCAGATCATCAATTACCTCATCTCGCCTCACCTCCAATCATTTCAGACCACCTTGCCCCCTTCCCCATAAATACCCCCGAGTCCCTATTTTCAGGGAGGCAGATTTGAGACTTGTTCTCCCGTTTTCCTCACTTGGCTGCCTTGTGATTAAATCCTGTCTCTGCAATCTTGTCATCTTGGTGATTGGCTTTCTGGGCCGCGGGCAAAAACGGAGATGGTGGGGTAACAGCAAGAGGACAGTTTCCGTGGAGCTCATCCTTCCCGGGGGCCGCTGTTCCGTTTGGTAGTACATGTGTAAGCTTTGCGTTAGCAAGTGGCACATGTTTATTACTTGTCCTTCAATCAACAGTATTCTCCATGGAAAACCACCTGGAGGGCTCCGAGGTACACAGTTGGCTCCTGACACACAGCTACAGACGTTTTGTTTCGAGAGTAAGTTCTTAACAGCTCAGAGCTGTTTGAAATTTATTTGTGCCGTTTGCGTCCCCCACCCCCAGAGAGCTACTTAGTCTCACGTTTTAATCGTGGATCCAAAAGAGACATTGATTGCTTGTGATTGCAAAGTTGAAGAACCTAACTCAAGTTACTTCAGTTCTGTGATGACTTAGACGTTTTATTTGTGTTTAAAACAGTGAAACAGTAGGAACTGTGGGATAAGATTTTTCCCTCTTTTAAAAAAATATATTAATGGAATTAAGAAGTATTAATCCTTTCTAGTACCATATTTATTTTGATTTTTTAATGGCATGAGTATGTAGGCAAAGTTCAAAAGAACACTTTGACTGGGGGCTGGCCCGGTGGCGCAAGCAGTTAAGTGCGCACACTCTGCTGTGGTGACCCGGGGTTCGCCAGTTCAGATCCCAGGCGCGCACCGATGCACCGCTTGTCAGGCCATGCTGTGTTGGCATCCCACATAAAGTAGAGGAAGATGGGCATGGATGTTAGCCCAGGGCCAGTCTTCCTCAGCAAAAAAAGAGGAGGATTGGTGTTGGATGTTAGCTGAGGGAAACACTTTGTCAGTGCTTTTCTAGCTATGGTTATTTTATTTCTTCTCATTACTACTACTGTGTGAAGGAGGTGATAGTCAAATATGACCTGCATGAGGCTCCCCCAGGGGCTGACCCTGTGGTCGAGGAGTGACCTCATCAGGAATCTGAGGGGCTCCCCTCCCAGCCCTAGGCCCCTGTGAAGACAGTGGCACTGAAGCTGGACATCCTGCAGGTACACCTTGGGCCTCGATTTCCCCATCTGTAAATGTAGTGACTGGGGGCACAATAACAAGCCACCAGCCCATGCTGTACTGTGCTTGAGGCCTGGGCCTGCTCGACGTGAGAGGGGTTGGCCTCAGGAACCCCCGCCACCCTCCACCCTCCTCTACCCCTTGACTTGGTCCTAAGCCTCCTGGCTCCAAATACATCCTCTTTTTTGTTCCTGAGAACTGGGAACGGTAAAGTGATGCTCCCTTGAGGAAAGAGCCAAAGGAACATTAGGGTTGGGTCTTGCAGGATGGGTGCTTTCCAGGAAAATAGGGGAAGAGCATTCCTGGCAAGGAGAAAAGCCACGAGGTCTGAGGGGTGGAAGTGTGCAGACGTGGCGCAGGTGGCAGGCCCGTGTGCTGGCTGGAAGCAGGGGTGTGGGAGGCAGCAGGTGGGGCCACCTCAGGAGCTGGGTGTGGGTGCTCATCGTTGGAGCACCCCGGGTCCCTCTTACCACTCATGGCCCTGACAAGCCCTGCTCATGTCACAGCTGGGACCCTCAGCAGCCACTGGGGCCCCACGGGACAAACAGGAAGCTTTTTGTTTGAGGCCCGAAGTGGGACTGCCCCTCTGCACAGCCGTCAAGACTGTCCACCGGGAGAACCAGGCTGGCCAGGGCCAGAGTCTAGGGGGCCTGGGCGGGCAGCTTCCTCAAAGGGCGAGGCCCAGGCCTGCAAGAGAGAAGGCCCCACCCTGGACCTTTCCCAAGCATCTGCTCCCCTAGCCCAGGCTGCTCAATGGGTCCAGTGCCTGGCCAGCCCTGGCCCTGCCCTCACCACCTAGTCCCTGCCTCGGTCAGAAGGGGACCAGGCCCAGCCCTGGACTTGGAGTCCCAGGGAACCACATCAGGGTCTCTGCCCATTTTGAGGACACGGCTCCTGCCATGGTCACAGCCCAGTCTGTTTCTCCTCCTTTCCTGGATCATCCCACGAGCCAAGGGATGTGTGTTCTTCCTCCCACCTAGAAAAAACAAACAAGCCAGCCAGCCTCTTGACTCCACATTCCTCTGGCTACTACCCCATTCCTTGCTCCTTGGACCTGCTGTTCCCACCCTCGCTCTCCCACAAACCAGCTTCCACTGGGTTCTGGGTCAAGGTCACCTCAGCATCGGAGCCCTGAGGCCAGTCCCTGGGCCTCGTCTTGACCACAGCAGCCCGGCCCGGAGACCTTTGGGCTGCCCTCACCCTCGACACCTGGTTCTGGGGCTCACACCCCTGTTCCATCTACACTCACTCCTGGCTGGCCTCACAGGCTCGTGTGAGACCTTCCGTCCAGGAACAGCAATCCCAAATGCCAGACGTTTCACCTGGGTGTCTGATGTGCACCCTCGACTCATGTTCCTCCAGGGCAGGAAGCCCCATCCTCCCCAGTGCTCAGCCTCGGAGTCCTCGCCTCCTTTCCTCCTCTTACCTGCAGGCTGTCTGCTGCGAAGTCCTGTGGATCCAAACGTCAGAATATTTCCAAAGGGCGGCCCTTCTCACCCTCTCCCCAGCTGAGAGCCGGGCCAGACCCAGTCTCCACCTTGAAATGGGGCCCTCGCCACTCCCCCTTCACTCAGGGACGAGCCACATCCTTCTGATGTGCACAGGAGCAGGTCTACCAAGAGGCTGGCAGCAGGGTAGCTATGGCGTATTCTAGGAAGTGAGTGGAAGCTAGACTGCAACCAGGAGGCAGCTCCACACGAACTTGCTGCAATCTGCCTCAAGAGATCTCAGAAGAGAGGAACCAAGCTGGGATTCCTTTTTCTATTTAAAATACTACTCACATTGTTCCTAATTTATATCCATTTTAATATCTGTAATTTTTCATTGTTTTATTAGAGATCACAACCCCCCAAACTGGATGGGCACCAGCCCACGAAGTCATATGTAACCCCACCCTACTGACCCTCCTCCCTCTTTGCTCTGCCTCCCGTAAGTTTGAATGCCATGTCCCCTTCTCCGTGGGGCCTTCCTGCCCCACCCTGTTGTTTCTTAGCATTTACCACCAAGCCCTCTGAGGATCCGGTTGGGCTGTGTCCTGGGGCCTGGGCCTGCTTGGCACATGAAAGGCCCTGGATAAACCACTGCAAGGAGGATGGTGAGGGCACCAGGAACCCTAAGCTGCCACCTGGTGCAACCTGGGAGATGCTCCAGGGGAGGTGGCCCGGGTTCCTCTTGGGGGCACAGCCCCTTGCTCACCCTACCCCCCGCCATGCTCCCCATTGCCCCCAGCAGAAAGCAACCAGACGAGGTCTTCTGCTGTACTAATGTATTCCATCTTTCAAAAAGAAAGACATGATTTTAATATTACTTAACAATATGTTAAAAAAGTAGCCAGGCAGGCCTCCGTGTTAATACAGTCGTACACTCTCTAACAGACTTGATGGTGTGAGTACTGGGTGGGATTTTTGTTTTTGAACTTTCTCATTCTGCAAGGGATCTTACACAAGCTGGCTACAAGTCAGGGGGATCAGACACAAACAGCGCAACGTGTACACTCTTAAACAGTAGATTGTGGAGGAGAACGGAAGAGTGCCTGCCCCGCCCAGCCCGCCTTGGGTAGGATGCAGGGCACAGAGAGCTGAGTGACAGCGACGCCCCAGCGGGGACAGATGACAGGACAAGGCGAGATGCAGAGGCAACGGAGCCATGTGGATGATGCAAACGCATCTCTGGTCACAGCCCAGGCCTCTGAGGCCGCAGTGGTGGAAGAACTGGCGGGAGCTACTGTTCCAATCCGACAGCACAGAGCTACGATCAAAGAAGTCTCACTCACAGACTACACGCACATGAGCTAACAACGCGGGTCGAGCAGCAAGTTCTCGGTCTAGGGGGTCTCAGGTGCGGCGGCTCACCCGGCACAGCCCTGGGCGAGCGTGGCAGCTCCGGGGCCTGGCCCACCTCCCGCGCATCCCTCTCCAGGTGGTCCTCATTCAGTGGGCAGCAAAGGTGGCTTTTTTCAAGCTAAAATTGGACCAGTTGATGGACAGTCTTTGTCGGGTCTGTCTAGCAGAATCCAAGCAGAATCTGTGAAGACAAAAAGCCAAACAGTCATGGAAGGAAACAGCCCACACTCAAGCTGGTGTCAGCAAAGCCTGGGGTCCTCTTGGGGGCTCAGTGTGGGGGACCAGGCATCACAGCTTGCCGCCTGGCCACACTTCAGAGAGGGAAGGACCCTTGGGAAGAAGAGGGGGGAGGGTTCTCCTTCTTCAGGACAATGGTCAGCACCCTGAATGTTCTCTGGTGTTTTGTATTACTCTTTTCCAACTTGTCTTCAGGGAAGCTGCCCAAGGGAAGTTTCTGATGAGCCCATCTGAGAATCTGAAGCTTGGCCGTCCCAGCCAGGCTCTGCCAACAGCCACCATCCCGCCCTCTTAATGTGTTAAGCCATGGAGATCCCAGCCTATCCTTGTTTACCCATGAATTCACAAGTGACTGGGACTTGAAACAAGACTTTTTATGGTGAGACCTGGGTACTGCCTGCCCCTCGCCACCTCCCCCACCCTCAGGGGCACGTCAAGTGCATAGGAATGCCCACAGGCTTCTGAGGCAAGCCACAAACCTCCAGCCCTCAGCCTCCCTGTCCAGCTCTGGATCATAAACTGCATGCTAAACGCATGTGAGGGGCCGGCCCCGTGGCGTAGTGGTTAAGTGCATGCGCTCTGCTGCTGGCAGCCTGGGTTCGGATCCCAGGCGCGCACTGATGCACCGCGTGTCAGGCCGTGCTGTGGCGGCGTCCCACATGAAGTGGAGGAAGATCGGTACAGATGTTATCTCAGGGCCAGTCTTCCTCAGCAAAAAGAGGAGGATTGGCATGGATGTTAGCTCAGGGCTGATCTTCCTCACAAAAAAAAATAAATAAAAGCATGCAAAAAAGACACACTTTGCCACCTTCCCTGTTGCTTCCCAGGCAACAATGGCTGATTTTTATATTAAATGAAGGAAAGAACATTTTCTTCCAAAACCTTTACTTTGAATAATTTCTGAAGTTCTCACCTTTCCAGCTCTAATTTGGACAGCAGAAATTTGAATTAAACCTGAAACCGGTTATTGTTGTCACTCATCCAGTAGATGAAATTTCAAGTGTGCTTGCTTAAACTGTGGTTAAATCCTTCAACCACAATTGTTTATGCAGCCTGCCTGATGGGCCTCCGTCCAGGTGGAGGGAGTCCTCCCTGCGGAGCATTGCCATTTCCCAGAATCCAAATTCTCTTTCCCAGGCTACAGCTGGTCAAAAACCCCGCGCCCTAGGGTCAGCTTTCAAACCTTCTGGAAGCTTCCACTTCTGCCTCTACTGTCTCCTCTTAACTCTGGCAACAGCCTCTCAACTGTTGCCATTAGTGTATGTGTACTCCCCCGCTCCTTGCCTACACAGCAGCTAGAATGCTCAGAAGCATCAGTCACATCCCTGCTCCAAACCACTCAACGAAGAACTCCAACCCAAACCAAAGCAAGGTTTCCCACGGGCTCCCTGGGGCCCCAGGCCCACCGTGACCTGGCTTGGCCACCTCCCCAAACCCTCTGGCTCCTCTCTGCCTATGCTCCAGACACCACCTCCCCATCAAGCTTCCGTGCTGTAACTGTGGACTATGTCATGCATATGTACATACATGTATATACAGGTAGCTACAACACAAAAGCCCAGGTAACCACCCCCTGGGTCAAGAAACCCAAAACAAGATCCCAATCTCGGGGCACCTTGCTGTCTTCTCCCAGGAGGCAGCCACTGTCCTGGCATTTGTAATAACTAGTCCGCATAGTTCTTTGTGGTTTCATGACTTCTATACGCATCCTCAATGGTAGTTTGGTTGTGTTGATTTCTGAATTTATAGGAACAGAATCGTATGTACACATTTTTTTCTTATTGCTTCTTTCATTCAACATCATGTTTGTGCAACTCCTTCATGAGGCCATAGTTTTTGTTCATTTTTGCGGCTGTAAGAATACACTACACTGAATGGACAAAAAGACAAGTGGACGATGCTGCTCACACAGTTCTGCCCTGCCTGGGCACATCTGCACAGGCGTGGAACTGTCTGTTGGGTTACTTGAGACGTACAACTTGGACTTGACTAGATTCTGCCAAACTCTCTTCCAAAGTGGTTTGAACCAATCTGCGCTCCCAAGAGGGGTGGGGAGAACTGCCGCTCCACAACCTCCCCCCGCTGGTGACGGCCTTGTCTGCCCTCCAGGTGCTATTCAGGCTGAAGACCTCTCTGCAGTTTACTGGTCATGGGTTTTCTGTGACATCTGATCTTTTTTTTGTGAGGAAGATCAGCCCTGAGCTAACATCCATGCTAATCCTCCTCTTTTTGCTGAGGAAGACCAGCTCTGAGCTAACATCTATTGCCAATCCTCCTCGTTTTTTTTCCCCAAAGCCCCAGTAGATAGTTGTATGTCATAGTTGCACACCTTTCTAGTTGTTGTATGTGGGACGCGGCCTCAGCATGGCCGGAGAAGCAGTGCGTTGGTGCGTGCCCAGGATCCGAACCCGGGCCGCCAGTAGTGGAGCACACACACTTAACCGCTAAGCCACGGGGCTGGCCTGACATCTGATCATTTTGTTTGCCCATTTGTCAACAGGTTTGTCTTTTTCTTACTGTTCTGTAATGTTTCTTTACACATCTTGATACTAATCCTATGTAATGTGCTGCAAATACTGTCTTGTCACTTTCTTTACAAATTGTTGATTTTAATATAGTTTAATTTATCAATCTTTTATTTTATGGCTGGTGTTTTACAGAAATCTTTCCCTCTGAGGTCAAAAAGATATTCACCTATATTCCAAATTTAAAGGTTTGCTTTTGACATTTAAAATCTTAACCCATCTGGAGCTGACCTTTGAGTATGGTGTGAGGTAGGGATCCAATTTCAAAGCTTTTCTCATATACCTGACAAATGTTCAAAGCTCCATTTATGAACATGCCTTCATTTCCACAGTGATCTGCCAATCCATCTTTCGTCATACACTAAAGCTCAGTGCTTGTACAGGTCTGTTCCTTGGCTCCATATTCTGCACCAATATCACAATTTTTTTTTTTTTGTGAGGAAGATGAGCCCTGAGCTAACATCCATACTAATCCTCCTCTTTTTGCTGAGGAAGACCGGCTCTGAGCTAACATCTACTGCCAATCCTCCTCCTTTCCCCCCCACCCCCCAAAGCCCCAGTAGATAGTTCTATGTCATAGTTGCACATCCTTCTAGTTGCCATATGTGGGACGCCTCCTCAGCGTGGCTGGAGAAGCAGTGCGTCGGTGTGTGCCTGGGATCCGAACCTGGGCCGCCAGTAGCGGAGTGCACGCACCCAACCGCTAAGCCACGGGGCCGGCCCCTCACAATGTTTTAATAATCATGACTTTCTAGGTCTTTATAATGCATAGGAAAAGGAGCCCTCCTTGTTCTTCCTATTCTTCTAGGAGGATCTTTTATAATTTCTTCTTTTTTTTTTTTGTAAATGTAACACACATATAGAAGGGTAAATCAAACAAATGTATAATATAAAGAATAATTATAAAGCAAATACTGTGGATCACCAGATGAAGCCAGGGGCCACTGCCAGCACCAGGTGGCCCCTGCCCAGAGCCCTCCCTCCACTCCTCTGGAGTAATTACCACTCTTGCTTCTGATGTTGGTAATTTCCTTGCTTTTCTTTGTAGTCTTAACACCTATATATGGATTCCTGAACAATATACTTAATTTCTGCAAATATACATTATTGAGGTATAATTTATGCACAATAAATCGCACAGTTGGTGTGGAGCTCACAATGCTGACAAATATCTACAATCAGGTAACCATCACCTCAATCAAGACACAGAACATTTCCATGAAACCCCCAAACGTCTTCATGTCCCTTTGCTGTCATCTTGCTGCCCTGGCCCTAGGACAACAATGATTTATAGATGAATTTGTATTTTCTGGAATTTCAGGTAAATAGAACCTCACAGTATACATTTTGTGTCTGGCTTCTTGCACTAAGTATGCCACGTCTGAGATCCATCTACGGTGCTGTACCAGTAGTGTGCTTTTTATCATTTTTTTTTGCTGAGGAAGACCGGCCCTGAGCTAATATCTGTGCCCATCTTCCTCTATTTTGTATGTGGGATGCCACCACTCCATGGGGCTTGATGAGTGGTGTGTAGGTCCACATCCAGGATCTGAACCCATGAACCCCAGGCTGCCAAAGCAGAGCACATGAACTTAACCACCACGCCACCAGGCTGGCCCCATTAGTGTGCTTTTTATTGCTGAGTGGTGTCCAGTGGATGGATTGAGCACAGTTTATCTGTTCATTTGCTGTGGACATTTTGGGTTGTTCCCAGTTTTTGGCTATTATAAATAAAACTTCTAGGAACACACATGTGCAAGGCTTTGCATGAGCACGAGCTCTCATTTCTCTTGGGCAGACATCCAGCAGTGGAGCTGCTGGATTGACTGGTAGGTATATTAAACAATGTACATTAGTTTTGCTTAATTTGAACTTTATGTAAATAGGATATTATGTACATTCTTGTGTTTTCTGCCTGTGTGGTTTAACATTCAGTTTGTAAGATACATCTGTGTTGCAGATTGTTCTAGTTTGTTCCCTTTTGTTGCTATACAGCATTCCATTGTATGACTGTATCACAATGTATCTACCCCAACACATTTTAGAAACAGTATGTTAAGTTTCCCAAAATGCTTCTTTGGTTTTAACTCCACAGAGAACTTTTGGGAAACTCAACAGCTTTATATTAACTTCCTATTAATGAACATAGGCTTTCTGCGATTTACGGCTTCTTTAAGGTTCTTCAGTACAGTTTCACAGTCTTCTGTGCATAAGTCTTGTGCAACTTTTGTTAGACTTACTCATGGATACTGCATAGATTTTGGTCCTATTATAAATGCTGTCTTTACTTAAACTACATTTTCGAATTACTAACAGTGTAGAAAAAATAAGTAACTTCTATACACTTATTCTACAGCCAGTTTCTTGCTAAACTGTCCTATACATCCTTTTATAATTTCCTGTGCAGACAATTAGATCATCTGTATATTGGAATTGTATTTCCTCCTTTCTACTCTTGAAGCCTTTAATTTCTTTTCTTGTCTTATTGTGCTGGCTAGGAACTACAACTTAAGGCTGAACAGAAGTGGTAAGACAGAGCATCTTTGTTTTGCACGTGCTTCCACATCTTTCTCATTTTGGAAAATGTTTCATGTAGATTTCTTTCCTCTCTCTTTCTCTTTCGGTAAATCCCCTTTTTAGGTTAAGGATATTTCCTTCGCTAATTTACTTTTTCCTTTTTTATTAATAATAAATGGGTGCTAACAGTTTATTAATGTTTGTTCTGAACCTACTGAAATGATCATATGGCTCTTCTTTAATATATTAATGTAGTAAATAGCATTTGTGGATTTCCTAATATTAAATACTGCTTATAATTTTATTTATTTATTTTTCCCCCCGCTTAAAGCCCCAGTAGATAGCTGTGTGTCATAGCTGCACATCTTTCTAGTTGCTGTACGTGGGACGCGGCCTCAGCATGGCTGGAGAAGCGGTGCGTCGGTGCGTGCCCAGGATCCGAACCCGGGCCGCCAGCAGCGGAGCGCGTGCACTTAACCGCTAAGCCACGGGGCAGGCCCCTAAATACTCCTTGTATTCATTCCTGGGATAAACCAGATTGGTTATTTATTGCTTTTTAAAATACACTGTTGGATTTGGAACACGAATATTTTCTTAACTTTTGCATCTAATATTCGTGAGTGACACACTTGTAATTTTTCATTTTTTCTGGTATTGTTTTTGGCAGATTTTGCTATCAAAATTTTACTTCTCTCATAAAAAGAACTGAGGAGTGCTCTCTCTTGCTCTCTGTGTTTTCAGTTCTCTGGTAGAATCTGTACAAGACTGGATAATCTGTTCTTTGAAATTTTGGTAGAATTCTCTGTAAAACTGTCAGAATACAGTTTTCTCATTGGAAAGACGTACAGTTATTGCTTTAATTTCTTTCATAGTTACAGGACCACTCATGCTATATTTTTATTGGGTTGATTTTGTATTTTAAGTTTTAAAATTAATTGTTGTGAAGTTGTTCTCAGATTGTATTTTAATCTTTGCAGTATCTGTAGTTATGTCCTCCTTTTTACTTATACATTCACAAAATTAAAGCAACCCTGTTTATTATGGAAAATTTCAAACACACAACAGCAGAGTTTGGTAAAATGAACACGGCCATCACCAACTTGGATAATTATCAATATCTCACTTCTTCTTCCATCTAATTGTTATTTTGTTGTGTTTCTATTTTTCGTGACCAGTCTCTCAAAGGTTTATTCATTTAGTTAATGTTTTCAAAGAATCACTCTGTTGATCTTCTCTGTTTCTCTTATGTATTATACCCCTCTGTTTTACTTTCTTTGGGCTTATTCTGTTGTTCTTTCCCTAATTTCTCAAATGAAATCCCTAAGTCATTAATTTTCAGGTTTTTAAAAACTAACTCCAGCCTTTAAGGCTTTACTGAAAGCTCTCAAGAGCAATTTTTTTCTGCATTCCACAGGTTTTCATATGCAGTGTTTTCATTATCTTTTAGTTCTACATATTTTAAAATGTCTACTGTGGTTTCTTTTTTTTTTTTTTATTTATTTCCCCCAAAGCCCCAGTAGATAGTTGTATGTCATAGTTGCACAGCCTTCTAGTTGCTGTATGTGGGACGCGGCCTCAGCATGGCCGGAGAAGCGGTGCGTCGGTGCGCGCCCGGGATCTGAACCCGGGCCGCCAGCAGCGGAGCACGTGCACTTAACCGCTAAGCCATGGGGCCGGCCCTACTGTGGTTTCTTACTTGACCCACCAGTTATTTAAACATATACTTTCAGATTTCCAAATATTTAGAGATTTCAAAATTTACTTATTGTAAATCTCCAATTAAAATTGTGTTGCAGTCAGAGAACACAAATTACACATACTTGTTCTTAGAAAAAAATTTTTTAGTGAGGTTATATTGCTTTATAACATTGTGTAAATTTCAATATTGTTTATTCTATTTCAGTTTCTGCATAGTCTGCATTGTGTTCACCACCAATAGCCTGATTTTTATCCGTCACCATACATATGTGCCCCTTTACCCCCTTTGCCCTACCCCCACCCCCTTCCCTTGTGGTAACCACTAATCTTTTCTCTATATCCATGTGTGTATCTTCCACATAGGGGTGAAATCATATGGTATGTCTCTTTCTCTGTCTGACTTATTTCACTTAGCATAATACATTCAAGGTCCATCTATGTTGTCACAAACGGCACAGTTTTGTCTTTTTTTACAGCTGCGTAGTATTCCATTGTGTGTGTGTGTGTGTGTGTGTGTATATACACACACACACACACACATCCCCCACATGTCTTTTATCCGTTCATCTGTTGATGGGTACTTGGGTTGCTTCCACATGCTATTGTGTATAAGGCTGCAGTGAACATAGCGGTGCATAAATCACTTTGAATTGTTGATTTCATGTTCTTTGGATAAATACCCAGTAGCGGAATAGGTGGATTGTATGATATTTCTATTTTCAATTTCTTGAGAAATCTCCATACTGTTTTCCATAGTGGCTGCACCAGTTTGCATTCCCACCAGTGGTGTATGAAGGTTCCCTTGTCTCCACATCTTCTTCAACACTTGTTATTTCTTGTCGTGTTAACTATAGCCATTCTGATGGGTGTGAGGTGATATCTCATTGTAGTTTTGATTTACATTTCCCTAATAATTAGTGATGTTGAACATTTTTTCATGTGCCTGTTGGCCATCTGTATATCTTCTTTGGAAAAATGTCTGTTCATATTTTCTGCCCATTTTTTGATCGTGTTGTTCATTTTTGTGTTGTTCAGTTGTACCAGTTCTTTATATTTTGGAAATTGACCCCTTGCTGGATATATGATTTGTAAATATTTTCTCCCAGTTGGTGGGTTGTCTTTTTGTTTTGTTCATGGTTTCCTTTGCCTTGCAGAAACTTTTTAGTGTGATGTAGTCCCATTTATTTTTTCTTTTGTTTCCCTTGCCTGAGTAGACATGGTGTTTGAAAAGCTACTGCTAAGATTGATGTCAAAGAGTGTATTGCCTATATTTTCTTCTAGGAGTTTTATGGTTTCAGGTCTTACATTCAAGCCTTTAACCCATTTTGAGTTATTAATTTTTATATACGGTATAAGATAATAGTCTCTTTTCATTCTTTTGCATGTGGCTGTCCAGTTTTCCCAACACCATTTATTGAAGAGACTTTCCTTTCTCCATTGCATGTTCTTGGCTCCTTTTGTCGAAGATTAGCTGTCCATGGATGTGTGGTTTGACTTTTGTGCTTTCAATTCTGTTCCATTGATCTGTGCATCTGTTTTTCAGCCAGTACCATGCTGTTTTGACTACTACAGCTTTGTAGTATACTTTGAAATCAGGGAGTGTGATACCTCCAGCTTTGTTCTTTTTTCTCAGGATTGCTTTGGCTATTTGGGGTCTTTTGTGGTTCCATATAAATTTTAAGATTCTCTGTTCTGTTTCCATGAAGAATGTCAATGGGATTCTGCTTGGGATTGCACTGAATCCGCAGATTGCTTTAGGTAATATGGATATGTTAACTATGTTTATTCTTCCAATTCATGAGCATGGAATATCTTCCCATTTCTTTATGTCTTCCTTGATTTCTTTCAATAATGCCTTACAGTTTTCGGCGTATAGGTCTTCTCCCTCCTTGGTTAAATTCATTCCTAGGTATTTTATTCTTTTTGTTGTAACTGTAAATGGGATTGTATTCTTAACTTTTCTTTCTGCTAGTTCGTTCTTAGTGTATAGAAACGCAACTGATTTTTGTATGTTGGTTTTGTACCCTGCAACTTCACTGTAGTTGTTGATTATTTCTAATTGTTTTCTGGTGGACTCTTTAGAGTTTTCTACATACAGAATCAGAATCATGTCATTTGCAAACAGTGAGAGTTTGACTTCTTCCTTTCCAATTTGGATCCCTTTTGTTTCTTTTTCCTGCCCAACTGCCCTGGCTAAAACTTCCAGTACTATGTTAAATAAGAGTGGCGCAAGTGGGTACCCTTGTCTTGTTCCTGTTCTCAGAGGAATGGCTTTCAGTTTTTCACCATTAAGTACAATGTTGGCTGTGGGTTTGTCATATATGGCCTTTATTATGTTGAGGTACTTTCCTTCTATACCCTTATCATAAATGGATGTTGGATCTTGTCAAATGCTTTCTAAGTATCTATTGAGATGACATTGTGATTTTTATTCCTCATTTTGTTAATGTGGTGTATCACACTGACTGACTTGTGTATGTTGAACCATCCCTGCATCCCTGGAATAAATCCCACTTGACCATGGTGTATGATCCTTTTACTGTATTGTTGTATTTGATTTGCTAATATTTTGTTGAGGATTTTTGCATCTATGTTCATCAATGATACTGGCCTGTAATTTTCCTTCTTTGTGTTGTCCTTGTCTGGTTTTGGTATCAGGGTAACGTTGGCCTCTTAAAATGAGTTAGGAAGCATTCTGTCCTCTTCAGCTTTTCGGAATAATTTGAGAAGGATAGGAATTAAATCTTCTTTGAATGTCTGGTAGAATTCTTCAGAGAGGCCATCTGGTCCTGGACTTTTGTTTTTTGGGAGGTTTTTGATTACTATTTCAATCTCTTCACTTGTGATTGCTCTATTCAGATTCTCTATTTCTTCTTGATTCAGTTTTGGGAGGTTGTATGATTCTAGAATTTATCCATTTCTTCTAGATTATCAAGTTGGTTGGCATATAGCTTTTCATAGTATTCTCTTATAATTCGTTGTATTTCTGTGGTATCTGTTGTAATTTCTCCTCTTTCATTTCTGATTTTATTTGAGTCTTCTCTCTTTTCTTCCTCAGTGAGTCTGGCTAAGGGTTTGTCAATTCTGTTTATTTTCTCAAAGAATCAGCTCTTAGTTTCATTAATCATTTCTATTCTTAGTCTCTATTTCATTTATTTCTGCTCTGATTTTTAAATTTCCTTCCTTCTACTGATTTTGGGCTTCGTTTTTTCTTCTTTTTCTTGTTTTTCTAGGTATAGTGTAAGTTTGAGATTTTTCTTGTTTCTTAAGTATGCCTGTATTGCTATAAATTTTCTTCTTAGTATCACTTTCACTGCAACTCATAGGTTTTGGTATGTTGTGTTTTCACTTTCATTTGTCTCCAGGTATTTTCTGATTTCTCCTTTGATTTCTTCATTGATCCAATACTTGTTCAGTAGCATGTTGTTGAGTCTCCACATATTTGTGACTTTTCCAGCTTTTTTCTTGTAGTTAATTTCTATTTTCATACCATTGTGGCCAGAAAAGATGCTTTATATGATTTCAATCTTCTTAAATTTTTTGAGGCTTGCCTTGTTTCCCAACAAGTGGTCTATCATTGAGAATGTTCCATGTGCACTTGAGAAGAATGTGTATTCTCCTGTTTTTGGAGGGAATGTTCTATACATATCTATTAAGTCCACTTGCTCTAGTGTTTCATTTAAGGTCATTGTTTCCTTGTTGACTTTCTGTCTGGATAGCTAACCACTGATGTAAAAGGCATGTTAAGGTCCTCTACTATTATTGTACTGCTGACAATTTCTCCCTTTATTTCTGTTAGTAGTTGCTTTATATATTTTGGTGCTCCTGTGTTAGGTATATATATATTAGTAAGTGTTATGTCTTCTTGGTGGAATGTCTCTTTCATCATTATATA
Organism: Diceros bicornis minor; assembly: GCF_020826845.1. Classification (NCBI taxonomy): domain Eukaryota; kingdom Metazoa; phylum Chordata; class Mammalia; order Perissodactyla; family Rhinocerotidae; genus Diceros; species Diceros bicornis. The sequence continues at coordinate 2,030,919 of NC_080747.1, read as the reverse complement.
ACGCCCATCTTTGTCTCTCATTGCCTGTTTTATCTTGAAGTCTGCTTTGTCTAAGTAGGGCAACATCTGCTTTCTTTTGCTTGCCATCCGCCTGGAGTATCATCTTCCGTCCGTTCACTCTTGAGTCTGTGTTTGTCTTTAGAGCTGAGATGTGTTTCCTGGAGGCAGCATATTGTTGGGTCTTGTTTTTTAATCCATCCAGCCACTCTGTCTTTTGACTGGTGAATTCAATCCATTCATTCATTCATTCATTCATGCATTCATTTATTTTTTGTGAGGGAGATCAGCCCTGAGCTAACATACATGCTAATCCTCCTCTTTTTGCTGAGGAAGACCAGCTCGGAGCTAACATCTATTGCCAATCCTCCTCCTTTTTCTTCTTCCCCAAAGCCCCAGTAGATAGTTCTATGTCATAGTTGCACATCCTTCTAGTTGCTGTATGTGGGACACGGCCTCAGCATGGCTGGAGAAGCAGTGTGTCGGTGCGAATCCGGGACCTGAACGCGGGCTGCCAGTAGCGGAGCGCCTGCACTTAACTGCTAAGCCACCGGGCCCGCCCGATCCATTTACGTTTAGTGATTATTGATATATGAGGGCTTAATGCTGCCATTTTATCTTGTTTTCCAGTTGTTCTGTATTTCCACTGTTCCTTTTTCCTTGTATTTCTGACTGCCATTTCAGTTTGGTGGTTTTCTGTGATGGTTTTCTCTTCATTTATGATGTGTGACTCTGCTCTGATTTTTTGTTTTGTAGTTACCATGAGGTTTATATAAAAGAGCTCATAAATGAGATACTCCTTTTTCTGATAGCCTATTATTTCCATTAGCCCTTGCAGGTTCCATCCTCAGCCTCTTCCCCTTCTATGTTTTTGCTGTCACAAATTATTCTTTTTTTGTGTTGTTTGTGACTAAACTGAAGTGCTTACAGTTATTTTGATGCTTTCTTTCCCTTTATCCTTTATATTATATTTAAGTATTTGCTAACCTATGCTGATATAGAGCTGCAATTTTCTGATTTTGTCTATCTCCTCGCTCAAAGCTTTGTAAACCTTTGCGTTTTTGTTTCAGGTAGGAGGGCTCCCTTCAACATTTCTGGTAGGGCAGGTCTAGTGACAGTGAACTCCCTCAGACTTTGTTTGTCTGGGAGTGCTTTTATTTCTCTGTCATATCTGAAGGATAATTTCGCTGGATAGAGTATTCTCAGCTGATGGTTTGTGTTTTTATTTTTTGTTTTGTTTTGTTGGTGATGAAGATTGGCCCTGAGCTAACATCTGTTGCCAATCTTCCTCTTTTTGCTTGAGGAAGACTGGCCCTGAGCTAACACCTGTTCTCATCTTCCCCTATTTTGTATGTGGGTCACCACAAAAGCACGGCTTGATGAGTGGTGCGTAGGTCCCTGCCCGGGATCAGAACCCGTGAACCCCGGGCCACTGAAGCAAGGTGCACAAACTTAACCACTGCATCAACGGGCCAGCACCGTGTCTTTCAGTATTTTGAATATATCATTCCACTCTCTCCTAGTCTGTAAGGTTTCTGCTGAGAAATCTGGTTTCTGCTGAGAAATCTGCTAAAAGCCTGATGGGGGCTCCTTTTTAGGTTATTTTCTTCTCTCCTGCTGCCCTTAATATTTTTTGTCATTGACTTTTGACAGTTTTAGCATTATATACTTTGGAGAAGATCTTTTTGGATTGATGTAATTAGGACTTCTATTAGCTTCATGTGTACGTGCATACACAGTTCCTTCCCCAGGTTGGGAAGTTCTCAGCTATTATTTCTTTGAATAAGCTCTCTGTTCCTTTCTCCCCATGTTCTCGTGCTGGGATACCTATAATGCTTATGTTACTCTTCCTAATTGAGCTGGATATTTCTGGAAGAATTTCTTCATTTAAAAAAAATCTTAGGGTCAGCATCATGGCGGAGTGAGCTTTCCCGTGAATTCTTCCCCCACAAGATACAATAAAAGCAACAGCCACAGACCAACAACGGAATCCCAGACAGTGAAAAGCTAGAGCAGAGGGATCCACACTGCCGCACATCTGAGAGCAGAACGTGCTGGGCCCCCAGAGGAAGTGGGGAGAGGTAAGGAGAACTCCGCTCCCTCCCCATCAGATCAGCGATCCGGTCCGCGCGGCTCCCAGAGAGGGGGGAGGGGCGGCCCTCGGCAGGAAACTGTAGCTCTTCGGGCTCTCTCAGCCAGTGGGAAACTCCCGCACAGAGGGCTCAGAGGAGCCACAGGGCTACCATCAACATCTGAGCACCCCAGAGAGCGGATAAAGAGGGGCAAACGAGAAGCCTCCCACGTCAGGGACCCAGAGGGCAAAAGAGAGAGCTCCCCCCTCCCTGCAACCCGGAGTCTGCAGCTCGACCAGATCTAGCGATCCGAGGCAGACCTGAACAAACTGGACTGGACCCGTGGATCGCAGTGGGGAAACAAAACAAAACAAAACAAAACAAAACTGCGGATTGCAGCAGAAAAACTGGGGCAGAGCACAGGGGGCTTAGACTACACAGCCCTTTACCACCAGACAGTGGCGGCAGGTGGAAATTGCAACCAGAGACTTCCAGGATGAGGAAAATCAAAACCAACACAGGAACCACAATGCAAAAATATATGAAATCACCAGACCAGAAACAAAATGACAAGCACCCAGAAATCAACCCCGAAGACACAGAAATCCATAAACTAAATGACAGAGATTTCAAAATAGCTATCATAAAAACACTCAACGAAATACGAGACAACACAGACAAACAATTAAATGAGATTAGGAGTTTCTTCACAAAAGAGATTGAAATCATAAAGAAAAACCTATCAGTGCTGATGGAGATGAAGAACACAATGGAGGAGATAAAGGAGAATCTGGAATCTTTAAAGAACAGAGCTGACAATATGGAGGAAAGAATTAGTACTTTAGAGAATAGGAATACAGATATACTCCAGATGGAAGAAGAGAGAGAACTAAGACTAAAAAGAAATGAAGAAAGACTCCGAGAAATATCGGACTCTATTAGAAAATGTAACATAAGAATTATAGGTATTCCTGAGGGAGAGGAGAGGGAAAGAGGAACAGAGAGCCTATTCAAGGAAATAATAGCTGAAAATTTCCCAAATCTGGGGAAGGAGCAGGAAATACCAGTAAGCGAAGCCAACAGGACGCCTATATATATTAACAGACAAAGGCCTTCACCACGACACCTAGTGGTAAGGCTAGCCAGGGTCAACGACAAAGAAACAATATTAAGGGCAGCTAGACAAAAACAAAAAATAACGTACAAAGGAACTCCCATCAGGCTCTCAGCGGATTTCTCAACAGAAACTTTTCAGGCTAGAAGAGACTGGAATGATATATTCAAAATACTAAAAGACAAAAACTTTCAGCCAAGAATACTCTATCCAGCAAAAATATCCTTCAAATATGATGGAGAAATAGTAACTCTCCCAGATAAACAAAAGCTAAGGGAGTTCATGGCCACGAGACCCCCACTACAAGAAATACTCAAGAAGGCCCTCAGGCCTGAAAACAAGAAGAGAAAGGGAACACAAAGCTTGGAGTAAGGAGAAAAGTAGGTAGACAAAATCAGAGAAATAGTAGATCTTTACCGGAATAGGTTAGCAACCACTTAAATACTAAACTCAAAGATCAAAGGAAGAAATTCACCAAAAATAAATTTAACCTCATCACTGTAAACACACAGCCACAACACAAGATAGAATAAGGTATAACAAGAGCAACTTAGAAGGGGAAGAGGAAAGTGACTGAATTGACTTAGTATAAGGAAATAGGAGGCTATCAGATAATGGACTATCTCATACAGAAGATTTTTTGCCCAAACCTCAAGGTAACCACTAAACAAATAATCAAATTAAAACCACATATGATAAACAAAGAGAAAACTAGAAGAATCATAAGACAGAACAACCAAACTGAATGGGCAGTCCAAAACAAATGGGACAAGAAACAAAGGAAATGCAAAAGAACCAGAAAATAAGTGACAAAAGAGCAACATTCAGCCCTCATATTTCAATAATTACCCTAAATGTAAATGGATTGAACTCTCCAATCAAAAGATACAGAGCGGCAGGATGGATTAAAAAGCAAGACCCAACAATATGCTGCCTTCAGGAAACACATCTTAGCACTAAAGACAAGCACAGGCTCAGAGTGAAAGGATGGAAGACAATACTCCAAGCTAATGGCAAACAAAAGAAAGCAGGTGTTTCCATACTCATATCAGACAAAGTAGACTTCAAGATAAAACAGGTTAAGAAAGACAAAGAAGGGAAATATATAATGATAAAAGGGACACTCCATCAAGAAGACATATCACTTATAAATATATATGCACCCAACATAGGAGCACCAATGTACATAAAACAACTATTAACAAACCTAAAAGGAGAAATCAACAACAACACAATAATAGTAGGGGATCTTAACACCCCACTTACAGCAATGGATAGATCATCCAGACAAAAAGTTAATAAAGAAATATTAGACTTAAATGAAAAACTGGACGAGATGGACCTAGTAGACATATACAGAGCACTCCACCCAAAAACAGCTGACTACACATTCTTCTCAAGCGCGCATGGAACATTCTCTAGGATAGACCATATGTTGGGAAACAAAGCAAGCCTCAATAAATTTAAGAAGATTGAAATCATAACAAGCATCTTTTCAGACCATAAGGCTATGAAACTGGAAATGAACCAGGAAAAAAAAACTGGGAAAGTGACAAAAATGTGGAGATTAAACAACATGCTACTGAACAACCAATGGATCATTGATGAAATTAAAGGAGAAATCAAAAACTATCTGGAAACAAACGAAAATGATAACATGCCATATCAAACCATATGGGACGCAGCAAAAGCGGTCCTGAGAGGGAAACTCATAGCGATACAAGCCCACCTTAACAAACAAGAAAAAGCCCTAATAGGCAACCTTAAATTACACCTAACAGAACTAGAAAAAGAAGAACAAACAAAGCCCAAAGCCAGCAGAAGGAGAGAAATAATAAAAATCAGAGCAGAAATAAATGATATTGAGACCAAAAAAACAGTAGAAAGGATTAATGAAACAAAGAGTTGGTTCTTCGAGAAGATAAACAAAATAGACAAACCCTTAGCCAGGCTAACTGAGAAAAAAAGAGAAAAGGCTCAAGTAAATAAAATTAGAAATGAAAGAGGAGAAATTACAACGGATACCATGGAAATACAGAGGATTATAAGAGAATACTATGAGAAATTATATGCCAACAAATTGGACAATCTAGAAGAAATGGATAAATTCTTAGACTTATACAACCTCCCAAAATTGAACCAAGAAGAAATGGAGAATCTGAATAGACCAATCACAAGTAAAGAGATTGAAATAGTAATCAAAAACCTCCCAAAAAATAAAAGTCCAGGACCAGATGGCTTCTCCAGTGAATTTTACCAAACATTCAAAGAAGATTTAATACCCATCCTCCTCAAACTATTCCAAAAAATAGAGGAAGATGGAACACTTCCTGAATCATTCTATGAGGCCAACATCACCCTGATACCAAAACCAGACAAAGACAATACAAAGAAAGAAAATTACAGGCCAATATCACTGATGAACATTGATGCAAAAATCCTCAACAAAATATTGGCAAACCGAATACAACAATATATTAAAAAGATCATACACCATGATCAAGTGGGATTTATACCAGAGACGCAGGGATGGTTCAACATCCGCAAATCAATCAACGTGATACATCACATCAACAAAACAAAGAATAAAAACCACATGATCGTCTCAATAGACGCAGAGAAGGCATTTGACAAGATACAACATCCATTTATGATAAAAACTCTCAATAAAATGGGAATAGAAGGAAAGTACCTCAACATAATAAAGGCCATATATGACAAACCCACAGCTAACATCATACTCAACGGGGAAAGACTGAAAGCCATTCCTCTGAGAACAGGAACGAGGCAGGGCTGCCCACTCTCACCACTCCTGTTCAACATAGTACTGGAGGTTTTGGCCAGAGCAATTAGGCAAGAAAAAGGAATAAAAGGAATCCAAATAGGTAACGAAGAAGTGAAACTCTCACTATTTGCAGATGACATGATTGTATATATAGAAAACCCTAAAGAATCTGTTGGAAAACTGTTAGAAACAATCAACAACTACAGCAAAGTTGCAGGGTACAAAATCAATCTACAAAAATCAGTTGCATTTCTATATGCTAATAATGAACTAACAGAAAGAGAGCTCAAAAAGATAATACCATTTACAATTGCATCAAAAAGAATAAAATACCTAGGAATAAATCTTACCAAGGAGGTGAAGGACCTATACAATGAGAACTACAAGACATTATTGAGGGAAATCCACGAGGACATAAAGAAATGGAAAGATATCCCATGCACGTGGATTGGAAGAATAAACATAGTTAAAATGTCTATATTACCTAAAGCAATCTACAGATTCAATGCAATCCCAATCAGAATCCCAATGACATTCTTCACAGAAATAGAAAAAAGAATACTAAAATTTATATGGGGCAACAAAAGACCCCGAATAGCTAAAGAAATCCTAAAGAAAAAGAACAAAGCAGGAGGCATCACAATTCCTGACTTCAAAACATACTACAAAGCAATAGTAATCAAAACAGCATGGTACTGGTACAAAAACAGACACACAGATCAATGGAACAGAATTGAAAGCCCAGAAATAAAACCACACATATACGGACAGCTAATTTTCGACAAAGGTACTAAGAACATGCAATGGAGAAAGGAAAGTCTCTTCAATAAATGGTGTTGGGAAAACTGGACAGCCACATGCAAAAGAATGAAAGTGGACCATGTGCTATCGCCATTCACAAAAATTAACTCAAAATGGATCAAAGACCTGAAGGTGAGACCTGAAACTATAAAACTCATAGAAGAAAATATAGGCAACACACTATTTGACATTGGTTTTAAAGGAATCTTTTCGGATGACATGCCTACCCAGACTAGGGAAACTAAAGAAAAAATAAACAAGTGGGACTTTATCAGACTAAAGAGCTTTTATAAGACAAATGAAACCAGAATCAAGATGAACAAACAACCAACCAGCTGGGAGAGAATATTTGCAAAACATACATCTGACAAGGGGTTGATCTCCATAATATATAAAGAACTCACACAATTGAACAACAAAAAAACAAACAACCTGATCAAAAAATGGGCAGAGGAAATGAACAGACACTTCTCCAAGGAAGATATACAGATGGCCAATAGGCACATGAAAAGATGCTCAACATCACTAATCATCAGGGAAATGCAAATCAAAACAACACTAAGATACCACCTCACGCCCGTTAGAATGGCTATAATCACCAAGACAAAAAACAACAAATGTTGGAGAGGATGTGGAGAAACAGGAACCCTCATACACAGCTGGTGGGAATGCAAATTGGTGCAGCCTCTATGGAAAACGGTATGGAGATTCCTCAAAGAATTAAAAATAGAGATGCCCTATGATCCAGCCATCCCACTACTGGGAATCTATCCAACGCACCTGAAATCAACAATCCAAAGAGGCTTATGCACCCCTATGTTCATTGCAGCATTATTCACCATAGCCAAGAAGTGGAAGCAACCTAAGTGTCCCTCGACTGACGATTGGATTAAGAAAATGTGGTATATATATACAATGGAATACTACTCAGCCATAAAAAAAGACAAAATCGTCCCATTTGCAACAAAATGGATGGGCCTGGAGCGTATTATGTTAAGTGAAATAAGCCAGAAAGAGAAAGACAAAGACTGTATGATCTCACTCATATGTGGAATATAAACCAACATATGGACAGAGAAAACTGGACTGTGGTTACCCGGGAAGTGGGGGTGGGGGGTGGGCACAAGGGGTGAAGGGAGTCATATATGGGGTGATGGACAAACAAAAATGTACAACCCAAAATTTCACAATGTTAGAAACCATTAAAACATCAATAAAAAAAAAAAAAAAAAAAATCTTAGGGCCGGCCCCGTGGCTTAGCGGTTAAGTGCGCGCGCTCCACTGCTGGCGGCCCGGGTTCGGATCCCGGGCGCGCACCGACGCACCACTTCTCCAGCCATGCTGAGGCCGTGTCCCACGTACAGCAACTAGAAGGATGTGCAGCTATGACATACAATTATCTACTGGGACTTTGGGGGGGGGGGAATAAATAAATAAAATCTTAAAAAAAAAAAAAAATCTCAGTTCTCTCTTCTCCTCCACCTGAATCATTTCTGTTTCTATCTTCGAGTTCATTAATTCTCTCCTCCATAAGGTCTACTCTATTTTTAATGCTTTCTACATTATTTTTTATCTTATTGATTGTGTTTTTAATGTCTAGAATTTGTTTTTTTTTTTCTTATAGAGCTTCAATCTCTGGTGAAGTATTACTTCTGTTCATTAATTTTATTCCTGAGCTCACTGAACTGAGTTTTCTTATAATTCGTTGAGTTTATGACAGCTATTTTAAATTCTCTGTCAGATTGTAATCTTCTGTGATATTAGGTTTGGCTTCTGGAGAGTTGTCATTTTCCTTCTGTTCTGCCGTGTTACTGTAGTTCTTCATGGTGTTTGATGAATTGATTCTTTGCTGATGCATTTGTAATAGCAATGACCTTTTCTTATTTGGGTATAACTTTGGTTTCTATGGTTCTGGCTGCTTGGGTCTCATGCTCCTCCACTGGCTCTCTGTGGACTCAGATGTTGCTGTCCCATGCACCCCATGTGTTGCTATTCCCCAGTTGTCTGGGGGTGCTGACTGCACTGCTGCCAGGGGTGCTGGGTCCACAGATGTCACAGTTGCTGGCGAGGGCCTGGGGATTTGTATGCAGCCCCTGTTGCCAGTGGAGTTGGTGCTGGGAGAGCCACCATCGGGACCTGGGTGCTCCTGCCCTGTCTGCTTGCAGTTGTGTGGGTCAGGCTGCCGCCACTGCTCCACTGACCATCACAGGGCGGGGCCACCATCCTGCAGGCGTTCGTGCATGCATGTGGAGCCAGCTGCCCTCACCTCTGCTCACAAGTTGCATGGGCTGCTGCATAAGGATCTGTGACCTGGATTGCTGCCACCAGGGGGGCAGTGGGGTTGCTCCGCTATTTCCACTGTTCCCCAGGGGTCCAGTCCACTCACCTTCAGATGTATAGCTGCCTGGATCTCTTAGGTGTCCTGTTGTGCTGTATAGGGAATCCTCTGTTGGTCAATAGATGTCTGGTTGTAATTCAGAGGGGAGAGAAAGGGAACCACTCACTCCACCATGATGCTGATGTCACTCCCTGTTTGAAATTTTTGAGCCTTGCTTTCTGTGGCCCAGTACTCATTCAATGTCTGTGAATGTTCCCTGTGAGCTCAAGAATGCAAACTCTCTATTCCTTGGATGCAGAGTTTCATCGGTATTCACTAGATTGAACTTGGTAGCCAAGCTTTGTCAATTTTCTACATCTTTGAGGATGCTTTAGCTGCTCCGGCAATCAGTCACACAGAGAAAATAGTCTGAGATCTCTTACCAGGATGGTGAATTTATTTGATTCTCTGTGCAGCCCAATTTCGCTTTTTGTATTTTGAGGCTATTTCTTTTTCTTTTTTTTTTTTGGTGAGGAAGATTTACTCTGAGCTAGCATCTGTTGCCAATCTTCCTCATTTTCTGCTTCAGGAAGATTAGCCCTGAGCTAACATCTGTGCCAATCTTCCTCTATTTTGTATGCATGTCACCACCACAGCACGGCTGACGAGTGGTGTAGGTCTGCGTCTGGGATTTGAATCCGTGAACCTGGGCTGCCGAGCTTAACCACTACACCACGAGGCCGGCTCCCTTTTGTTTCTTTTTATGCCTTTACAAATAAAGGTTATGATAATGGGCATCTTCATCTTTTTTTTTTTTTTAATCTCAAGGGACAGCTTTTCATGTCTCACTGTTAAGTATGATATTCACTGTAGCTTATGGATACCTTTTATTATGTTAAGGACATGCCCTTCTAGCCCTAGTGAAGAGTTTTTATTAGGAATGAATGTTTAACTTTAGCAAATGCTGTACTCCACTTAAGATAAAACATATATATACACACACACACACACACGGAAACATTTAGGTTACAATATTTCAGATATGAGTTAATGACTTTTGCATTCAAACTAACTGCTTCTTTCGCGTGCGTGCGTGTGTGTATTATTTGAAACAAAGAGGTTAAAGTACTTCTAAAGAAAGAAGGAGCTTTAAAATAAAATTTACTTGCCATAATTCACAAACTAGATAAAATATCATTGAACATAGTACTTATAAAGTCTGCTTATCAGAAAAACTGAGCAAATATCTAAAATGTTGCTTTTCTCCTTAAAAGCATACCATATCAGTGTATTCCAACATCAGCATGCATCAGGATCACCTGGGAGGCTTGTGAGAATACAGATGTTAGCTCCCTACCCAGAGTCTGATTCAGCAGGCCCTGGGGAGGGGCCTGAGTTCCCAGGTGATGCTGCTGGTCCAGGACCACTTTGAGAATCACTTCCGTAAACTACTGCTCACACACGGGGGGGGGGGGAGAAGTGAATGAATGTGAGAGGGTGAGAAGGGTAGTGTGTGTGTGCCAGGGGTGTGGGTGGTACACGTGTGGCAGGCCTTCACGTGCTAGAATGCTACTAAGCCAGGCTGTCTGGCTGACTGACAGAACTTGTGTCCAAGACAACTGGTAGAGCTATGGGAGGATCATGTATGGTAACCACAAAACCATCATTATTTCAGACGTTCAGTACTAACTTTACCTTTTGAAATATTCCACTTCCCTCTCTGTCTCATCCATATCCACACTGTCTAGGTCAATGTCTTTAGGCAGAAAGACATCATCTGTAAAATAAAAGAAAACAGGCAAGTTAAATTACAATAGCAGGCTATCTTACCAGAACAGAACAAATCATTTGGTTTTACTTAATTTCAGCAACTTCACAAACTAAAAATTTTTTCTAAAGTGAGAATTTACAAATAGTCAAAGAGCAGCTCTCTCTCATGTGCTTGTGACTATCCAGCTCCCACCTGGAAACTATGGAACTCACAAATTTGCTGAGCAAAGCAACTACTGCTTCAGGTCCCATTAGAAGAGATTCACTTGCTGGTACCTGGGTTCCCCACATGGTCAGTCATTAATCAACGGGTCTCCATTGATGGGAGAGCCCTTGAGAAGATTCCTGGAAACCTAAGCTGCATTCGAGCCCAGAGGCTGTCCTAGGTCCCTACTGGAGGGACAGAAGGAGTGGGGGCACAGCTGTCAACAGAAGCTTCCCAGAAGGCAGGCCCATGGGGAAGAAAGTGCTGTCCCTTGCAAGTGACCCTTGCAGTAAGAGGACATGATTGTACCCAGGACCCAGGCATCAACCTCTACAGGAAGATGGCTCTCTCAGGCATTCAGTTTATATACGCAACATCCTAGAGACTTCAAAAACTTTTTAGGCCTTTCCAATCACAAGGCAAGGCTATATTTCATTTTGTAGTTAAATACCCCTCTTTGAAAACAAGCAGGACAGCAGGGAGACTTCTGACTCAGGATTCTTCCATCTCCTAGAATTTCGAAAAGTTTGAGGGTTCCACCTTCTCTTTTCTGCTCTGCCTGCCCCTATCTGGTACCTTGGGATGCTGGGCGTTCCCGGGCCCTGTGTGAGCTTTGTGTGCCAGAGGCTCCATCAGTGCACACCTGGGCTGCCAGGAAGGCTGGCAATGCATGCACAGCACGCAGCCCCATTGAAGGAGGAGCACAGAGACCATGACGTTTCTCTGTTGAAGGATAGTCTCCACTTCCCTGCAGACCTTAGCATGGGACAACTTTTGGAATCTTTAATAAACAAAAGACTCACTTTCTTCCTATCACTGGGGCATTTCCACAGTAGGATAATTAAAGCATGGTTTACCTACATAATAGCAGCTAACATTTTTGACAACTCACAGCACCAGGCAGAGTGCCTTCACATCTGTTAGCACAGAGAAACATCACTGAAGAGCTTGCTTCTAAGGCTGTGCATGACCATGGCCCCGCCCACACAGACAGGTCTCCCACCCACACTGTTGGCACCCAGAGCTCCTCACCCATGGTCTTCCTCTCTGCACCCCACCTCCCTCCCTCCACTGTATCTCTGTGGTTTCAACCATACCTAGATACCAACACCACCAAACCTCCACCTCCACGCTGGACCTCCTTCCTGAGCTCTATGTCCATAGAGCCAACTCTTCCGTACATCCCACCCTTCAGGCCTCTGACCCCTAACACGGCAAAACTGTACCCCTTATGATCTGCTGCAAGCCTGCTCCTTTCCTGACAATGACCTAGAAACGATCCTCTCGGCCCCCCTCCTCACTCATGTCATACTTTCCACCATGCGAGGCAAGTTCTTCGTGAATAATCGGGGACCCCCCCAGCCCTCCAACCCACTGCTACTGCTTCAGTGCTGGGCTCCACTGCCCTCCCAGCCATGCTCCTTGGTCCTAGCTTCCACCTCGTCCAATCCAGTCTGCATGGAGTCATGCTCACAACATATCTGATAGCAGCCACCTTGATTCCACAGCCCAATCTACTCCTTCCCAGCCACTGAGATGTCTACTCAGAGACACTGATTGGAGGCCAACTCGCTGAGGACCTGATCAAGGAAACACCGACGCAAGAGTAAGGGTGAAGTGAAGCAGGAGTGTTCACAGATGTAAAGAAAGTGAAGTCTAAGAAAGCACGATCTCAAACAGTCATTTTATAAATAGTTCTAGAAGAGGAATAGCTTCAATCACAAAAGCAAACGCAGAGCAGGCATGTCTGCTGGAAATGCTGTCACACTAAAGCAATTTCTAATATTCTTTTTTCTGATTAGAACTAATAGTATTGAAAATCTTGGTATAAGAAAAAAATGATACAGAACTATAACTAGGATTCAGTACCAGGAAGACATTTTTCACAACAACAAAACTATATTAACCAGAGTGGAAAGAAAGAGTGACCCAAGAATTTCATACCTAGCCAGGCTGTCTGTTCATTGTTAAGACCATAAAAACGGTTTGCTTTGCCAGAACTCAGAGATTTGTGTCCGGCACCTACTTGAGGACATGCACCAGAGGTGCACTTCACCCAACCAGAAGATGTCTGGGAACACCTCAGCAGGAGGACCCACATGAGTATTTAACATATTTAATTGTATACCTACATTCTGACAAAGCAGAAATAATGCACCCGAAAAATGGGAGGAGAAGGGACATCAAGGTGGAAAGTAGAAAGAATGAAATTAGCTCACTGACTGTTGTCCAGGCAGTAAGTGGGTGTCAGAGGCCCTCACTTAAAGCAGGTTGTGAAAGGGTGAGCAGGGACACCAGGGGTGGGGCATGAAAGGTATACGTTAGAGGGATGCACTAGGACAAAACACAAATTTTCCTAAATATCAAAGATTTTTAGAAATAAAAGAGCAGGGGCCAGCCCCGTGGCTTAGCGGTTAAGTGCGCACGCTCCGCTACTGGTGGCCTGGGTTTGGATCCTGGGCTTGCACCGATGCACCGCTTGTCCAGCCATGCTGAGGCCGCGTCCCACATACAGCAACTAGAAGGATGTGCAACTATGACACACAGCTATCTACTGGGGCTTTGGGGAGAAAAAGGGAAAACAAGGAGGAGGATTGGCAATAGATGTTAGCTCAGGGCCGGTCTTCCTCAGCAAAAAGAGGAGGATTGGCATGGACGTTAGCTCAGGGCTGATCTTCCTCACCAAAAAAAAACAAGAAAAGAAAAGAAAAGAAAGAAATAAAAGAGCAAAGAAGACATATTACATAGAAAAAGAAACAGCAAATATGAAATACAAACAGTAATTATAAAATGATGTCAGGTCAGTGTTGAGACCAACCATATAGTTATATCAATAAATGCAAATGGGCTTAACTTACCCATGGAGAAGATTTTCAGTGTGGCTCACAAAACAAGACTCAGGTCTATGCTGTTTACAAGAGAATGATCTACAACCTAGTGACTCAGAAAGGCTAGAAACAAAGGGATGAGGACAAAGGGGCCCCACCAGGCACAAGAAAAACAGAGAGAGAGAAGGAGCAGCAACCACCACCTTAGATGGGGTAGAATTCAAGCCAAAAGCACAAAACACAACAAAAAGGACATTTTTAACACTAAAAGCCACACACTAAGAAGATATTACAGTTAGGAATGTGCACCAAATAACACAGAAACCAACTTTATAAATTTAGCAAAAATATAGGGGATGCAAGAAAACACAGCTAGAAACTCATTAATAATAAATAATAGAGGATAGTCAAGGGGACCAAAAACAAGTAAGCACACAGAAGACCTAAAGCTAAATATAATTCATCAATATATCATGGACATATATAAAAGTTTACACCATGAGAACACAGAAAACACTTTTATCTCAAATGCACACGGAGCAGTCACAAAAGCTGGTCACAAAGAAAATAAAACATCAGTAAGTTTCGTGAAGCAGAAATACTACAAATAATACTCTGATCACAGGGGTCAGCCCTGTGGCCTAGTGGTTAAGTTTGACACGCTCCACTTTGGCGGCCTGGGTTCGGTTTCCAGGCATGGTCCTACACCACTCGTCGGCAGCCATGCTGTGGTGGTGACCCACATACAAAACATAGGAAGACTGGCATGGATATTAGCTCAGGGTAAATCTTTCTCAAGCCAAAAAAGAGGAAGATTAGCAATAGATGTTAGCTCAGGTAGAATCTTCCTCAGGAAAAACAAACAAACTCTGATCACAATGTAAAAAAACCTAAAAACGATTAACATAAAAAAGTCTTTCCCATCTGGAAACCTTTTAAAAGCCACATATTAAACTATTGGGTAGAAGGGGAAAACCAAATGGCAACATTATCAGATGCTATGGGATACATTTAAAGCAAAGGTCAGAGGACATTTTAAAGCGCCAAACACTTTGATCAATAAAAATGGAGGAATGAAAACAAATGAACCAAATTCTAGAACCATAAAGTTAGAAAATGAGCAACAAAGTAAAAACAAAAGAAAGGATGAGAAGGAAATAAAGATAAAAGCAGAAATTAATGAGGTAGAGGAAAGAACAACAGTAAACCTAATAGTCAAGAGCCTGGTTTTTGCAAATATTAACAAAACAGACAAACTGCTAACTAACTGAATCAAATACAATAGGGAAAAAGCACACAATATACAAAATAAGAACTGATAAGAGGAAAACAACCAGTGAAAAGAAATTTTTAAAAAATTATGTACTTTACAGACATCTACGTAAACAAGTTGGAAAATCTAGCTGAAAGGATAACTTACTACAGCAATATAGTTTACCAAAATTAACTTCATTAGAGACAGAAATACTAAATCAACCAGTTTCCATAGAGGAAAGAGAAAGTTATCAAGGAACTATCCCACAAAAAAGCATGTGGCCTAGAGGGCTGCACAGGAGATTTCTATCAAACCTTTAAAGTCTAGATAGTCCCAATGCAGGATGAATTGTTCTAGAACATTGAAAACGAAAAACAAAAAAATCTTCCTAATTCTTCATACTTCTTTATGAAGTATAATATCGATACCCAAAGCTAATATAGACAGCAGCAAAAAAAAAAAAAGGAAGTTACAGACCCATCTCTCTCAAGAATATTGATGTGAAAATACTAAATAAAACAATAACAAACAGAACCCAAACCAAAGAATACGATACACTACAAGTAAATGGGCTTTATTCCAGGAATCTCAGGTTGGTTCAACACTAGGAAATCCATACATAATATGGTCTAAGAAGAAAAATGTTTATCTTCATAGATGACAGAAAACCTTTGACAAAATTCAACACCCATTCCTGATAAAAACACTCAATAAAAGAGGGAATCGCTGGATATTTTCTTACCATGATAAAATATATAAACCTTCTCCTAAAGCCAGAATCTTACTCAATATGGGAACACCAGATATCTCAGTTAAGATCAAGAATGGTGCAATTAAACAAGAGAAAACAATTAGAGGCATAAGAATTGGAAAGGCAAAAGTAAAGCTTTCTTTATTTGCAGATATATGATAGAATACCTGGAAAACCCTACAGAATCAAAAATAAGCCTCAAACAATAAAATAATTCAGTAAGGTAGAAGATATAAAGTGAATATATGGAAATCAATGCTTTCACATACACAAATAACCAGTTAGAGCAGCACTATCCAACAGAAATACAATGTGAACCATATTTAAGATTTTCTAGTAGCCACATTAAAAAAATTAAAAAGGTGAAATTAATTTAGTAATATATATTTAATTAAATATATCCAAAAGATTATCATTTTCAACATGTAATCTTTTAAAAAATTGAGACATTTTATACATTCTTTTTTTCATACTAGGTTTTCAAACTCCAGTGCATATTTTATAGTTACAACATCCCTCAATTTGGATGAGCCACACTTCAAGAGCTCAATAGTGACATGTGACTAGTGGCTATTGTATTGCACAGCAGAGTTAGCAGATATAATGGTAGAGAATACCCCATTAAAATTAAAAACAAGGAAGATTCAATACTTAGGAATAAGCTCAATAAGAAACATGAAAAACCTATGAAAGTGTAAAACATTCCTAAAAGACATAAAAGTAGACTTGAACAAATGGAAAAACAATCCTTGTTCTTGGGAAGGATGATTAACATCATAAAGACATCAATTCTCCCTAAATTAATTTATAAATTTAGTGCAATCTCAATAAAGATACCAACAACCTTTTTTTACGGAGCAGCCATGTTGATACTAAAGTTCCTAGAGAAAGAATAGCCAGGAAAACACTGAAAAGGAAAAACTACGAGGAGAGAAGGGCGCTACAAGTCATTACAACACACAGAGCCTCAAAAAGACCACCAACTCAATGCAACAAAAGCACAAGAATAAACAAAGAGGGAAAGACTAGAAATTCCAAAACAGACCCAAGTACACATGGAAGTTTAGTGTAGCACAACGGTGGTATCCCAAATCATGGGGGCAAGATGAACTTTTTAATATCTGGTGCTGGGACAACTGTTTGGAGAAAGATAAAATTGGATCCATGCCTCACACAATACACAAAAATAAACTCCAAATGTATCAGGGAGCTAAATAAAAAAAGTGAAACCACACAAATACTAGAAGAAAACATGAGCAGGGTCCTCTTTAACCTTAATGTTAGGATAAAGCTTTCCAACAATTATGTAAAATCCAGGGGCAATAAAAGATCGATGAACTGACTACATAAAAGGAAAAAAGAAAACTAATGCCCAGCTAAAAAGCATCATAAACACAGTCAAAGGACAACTTATGAACTCGGAGAATATATACGAGCACGTAACAGTTAAAAGGCTAATAGCCCTAATATATAAAAGACTCTTAAGAATGGAAGGAAAAAGACCAAAACCCAATTAAAAAATATGAGAAAAAGATATGAATAGAAAATTCACAAAAAAGATATACAAATAGCCCTTAAAAATATGAGCTCATTGTAATTAGAGAAAAATGCAAATGAAAACTAGACTGAGGAACGACTCTGCCTAATAGATTGGCTCAAGTGACAGAGCCTGACAACATGCTCTGTTGGCGATGCTGTTGGAAGACAGGTGCTCAGACACGCAGGTGGAGAGTTGGAGAATGTCTAACAAAACTGTCTGCACTTACCTTCTGACCCAGTGCTCCATCTTCTGGGAAATTACTCTGAAGGAACACCTCCAAATAACGTGAAAATACGCATGCACCAGAGTGTTAACTGCAGCACTGTTTGTAATTACAAACACTGGGAACAACCTAAATGCTCGTGCTCAGGAGAATGAGGGAATGAGTTACATTTTGAATGGAGTACTATGTAGCTGTAAAAACAATGAAGACAAGCTCTATGAACTGACATGGAGTACCTTCCAGAATATATTAAGTGGAGAAAAAAAGCAAAGGGCCAAAGAATCTCTCTAGCATGCTACCTTTTGCGTAAAAAAGAAAAGCAAATAAACTGAGTAGTTACCTACAGGGAGTGGCTGGGAAAGAGATGGAAAAAATCAGAATGGCGGAGGGGAAACAAAACAAAATGGAACACAACCAAAAACCAAGGAACTGGCTGTGTTCCAGATGCCGAGCCATAACTGTACTAAACTGTACTATACCATAACTGTGCTCATGGGGAAAAGCACGAATCCAAGTTACCTTTAAACACTACAAACTCTCAGGCTAAAGACAAAAGAACTGCGAACAAACACCAAGAGCAAGTTCATTGTTTGTTTTCACAGTGGTGAGGATAAGCAATTCTGGAACCACTTCACGTGCATTCTAGGACTGAACAAGTCAGTCGGCCTACTGTGAGTTCCGGGAGTCGGACAAGGGGCTGTTACACATGCGGATGGGGCAAGTAGGAGCGTGGGGCACCGAGTGGGATTGGCGCTATCAATGTGAACTCGTGGTTTTCACTATAGAAATCAGATACAGGAATAGATACACACACCCCCACCTCGTAGCTCTGCCGACTGAGAGCGCCTAGAAGCAATGACACACCAGCAGCACCCAGGTCTGGGTTTCTGAATGCCACTCTCCACGAAAAAGAACCAGGGCTCCCTGGAGAAATGGCCGATTCACGGCTGGGACAGGAAAAGTACAAGATAAGCCTGGAATATCAAACTATGCCAGAAGTATGGAAGTGCTCAAAGAATGATGGGGCCATTCTGAGAGGGGCCCCACTGAATGAATCTGGGACAGTCAGAGCATCAAAATAGTGTTAGTAAGGATTATAATCTACAGTATAAAGTAAGAATCCATGAATCTACCCTGATATAAATAACAGTGAATGAAAAAAATACTTGGGAGAGAAGGAAAGCTCTTCCTACACTAGAATGCCAGATAAGAAATGTAGAAGGAATAATAGAAAAATCACCATTTGACAAACAACATAATAACCATTTTGGTCAAGAATAGTCAATGGATGCTACAACTAGTGGGTGAATGTTTGATAAAAACAGAGATTCATCTCTCCGTAAGACACTGATGCATTAGCAAAGGAGGAAGCATTAACTTGACAGTGGAGACACCAGACAGACCCCTCAACCCAAGGACTGGAGTTAACATCACCAGACATTATGCCCTGCTGATGGCATGCACTAACAAGGACCCATCACTTCCATGGCACTGCTGCCAAAAATACACAACCTGAATCTGATCGTGAAGACGTGGCACACAAAACAAATTATCCTGAGAAATAAATGGGCTGTACTCTTTAGAAATGTCAAGGTCTTGAAAAATTGAGGAATTGATCCATTAGAGGAAATTAAAAGAGATATGACACATGATCCTGGACTGGATCCTAGGTCAGGAGAAATAACAGTAACTTTTTTTTTCTATAAAGGGTATTAAAGGGACAACTGGAGAAATATGAATAAGGTCTATAACTAGATAATGGTACTGTATCACTGTTAATTTCTTGATTTTGATAATTGTACTGTGGTTTTGTAACAGAGTGTCCTTGTTTTGAGGAAATACACACTGAAGTATTTAAGGGTAAAGAGGCGTCATGTCTGAAACTACTCTCACTTGATTCAGAAAAATAATAAAGGGAGAGACAGAATGATAATGCAAATGTGATAACATCTTGATTTGGGGGAATCGGAGTGTACAGGAATTCTTTGCAATCTTTTTGCAGTTTTTTAGGAAGTCTAAAATTATTTCACAATGACAAAATATAACAACGGTATTTGTCCCTTATTGTTGGTGAAAGGCCACAAGAAAGGCCTACATGAGGGACAGACTGTGAGAGGATATCCACCAAGTGCTTTTTTCATCTTATTACACATCACACACAGAAAATATAAGGCTACTGGCTAGACATACTTTCCCTCTGCTCTGTATTTACCAATTGAATTGTTGACTCTGTCTCCTTTCTTCTTCTTATTTTTCTTGTTCTTGCCCTTGGGCTGAGGAGAGTCTGCCAGCACCAGCTTGCTGTTCTGCAGATGCTCGCTGGGGGAGGCGGGCTCTGTGGGGACTGGGTTCGACTTTTCTTCCTTGACGTGGTTCAGTTGCTTTTTGTTATTGTTATTACTGTTGACTTTTCTCTCCTCTCTTTTCTGCTCTGCCAAGGAAGTGAAGTCAAGCACTTTAGCCTTTGACTCAGTCTGGGGCCGGGGTCTGGGCTGGCCCTCTGAGGCTCTGGGGGGCTCCATGGGCTTTCTCACCAGCTCACTGCTGGCCTTATTGGTATGCTTTAGCTTCTGTTTGCCATTCGCCTCTTTGTGGTGATGCATTATGTCAAGGAGAAAAGACAGCGGCTCCTGCTGCTTCCCATTGACCTCCTTTGGGAGGAGGAGCTTGGAGTCTCTGGTGTCCACGGGGTCAGCAGCATCCCCATCAGCCCCCGGCCCCAGCCTGGGCTCTGTGCGGTCCACATGTCTGGAAGGGGAGCAAGATGAGGTTTCTGGTTCTTCAGTTTGCTCTAGTGAGCCATTGTGGATGTTTTCAGAGTTAGGTACAGACTCTGTTGATGCCTGGAAATTTCTAGCAAGCATGTCCAACTTGGGACAGTCTTTACTTGGCCTCTCCTTCTTCTTCTTTTTTACAGCTCTTAGCTTCTGAAGCTCCTGAAGCCGCTGAAACTCCTCATTAAGTCGCTCCTCCTCTTCCTCCTCCTCTTCCCGCCGCCTCTGATCCTCACGGAGGTGCAGATGCTCTCGGGCCCTGGCCTCTGCTTCAAGGCGAGCTTTCTCCTCCAGCTGCCGATGTGAAAAGAAAAGGCGATTTAAGACTACAGTAAGTGTTCTAAAAATTAAGACATACAGAAAAATAAGATAATTGAAAAAACGAATCATATAAGAAGAACATAAACTCTGATAGGGGCTATAATAGGCTAAAAGCTTAAAACATAACCACCCTAAATTATTTTACTCTACAGAATTATTAGATTTAATCTATCTACCAAGAAGGTATACGCTTACTTTATTGTGGGGTGTGGGGAGCAGTTAAGAAAAAATTCCTTATAGCCTTTGACCTAGTGATAGGCACACCAAACAAGGTCAAAGTAGCCGCTCTGCTCCCGCCCTGCACCAGCTCTCCCCTCTATGTGTGCAACGGCTGGATGATGTGTATTGATAGCACAGGTTGATCGTGCAGTAGTTAAACAGCGGCACATGTGCTGCCAGAGCTCTGAGCAAGCACACTTTTCCAAGTGAAGGCTGATGCTGATGCATTCACGTTTACCAGCAGGACATGTAAGAAATGTGTATTGAAAAACTTGAAATTCCTTTTTCTCACTCTAGCAGATAAACAAAATTCCCAATATATTTTCACTAGTGTGATTGAGCAAATGACTTTCTAAAATATTCAACATTACATGGCAAATAGACAATGGTTATTTCTGCTGTCTCATGTGGCAGATGGGACAGCAGAATTTACATCCCAAACAAAGAATGTATTTTATTAGTGACATATATTCCAGGAGCATAAATGGAACTATTCCTTCTTTTTTTCTTTATTTTTTGTGAGGAAGATCAGCCCTGAGCTAACATCCATGCCAATCCTCCTCTTTTTGCTGAGGAAGACTGGCCGTGGGCTAACATCTGTGCCCATGCTCCTCCACTTTATATGAGACGCTGCCACAGCATGGCCTGACAAGCAGTGCATCGGTGCGCGCCCGGGATCCAAGCCCGGGCCGCCAGCAGCAGAGCGCGCGCACTTAACCGCTACGCCACGGGGCCGGCCCTGGAACTATTCCTTCTGTTTAGAAAACGAATGCTATTAAGAGTAAGAAGCATGGCTTCTTCTATCACTGAACTCCAGTAAGGCTAGTGCTTATAAGGAAACTTGGGCAAAAACATTTTGCATGGGAAAATTTAAAGGTCTTTCCAAGTTTAAATTATTTTTCACAATATTTCAGCAAGCAATATTTTTAAGAGACAACTTGTCTTTTTGAAAAACTTAAATTATGTTAAAAATTTAATGACAGGTTTTTAAAAAAATTTAATTTGACAATTCAAGTACAAATTACTTAAAATCCTTGTTCCATCTGTGAAACGAGAAGCCTTCTCTGGAGGCAGCACCCAGAAGGCAGCACCTGGAGTGGTCCCCAAGGTGGCTACTTCAGGCAGGCATCCTAGCGTTAAGTGAGCAGAATGCACCCCAGAGCGCAGATCTGAGGGGTGGTCCTGCCACAGGACAGAATCTACAGTGAACTCAAAACCTGGTATATGTCATACTGCCTTCATTTCAACAACCAAGGCCCTTCCCAACTGGGAATCCCAACTTCCCACTGGGATTCACTGGAAGCCTCTGGACCCATTCAGTGCTTTTCAGGGGTGCTCTCCACCCCGGATTCCACAAGGACAGAGGACAGGAGTCTGGAGTGGACCACCCTGGGACCCTTCACGCTGTAACACTCCTAGATGGAGAACATACCCTATTCTCCCCACTCCAGTGGAGCTTGGCGACCCCAGATCTTCTGGGGTGCCGAATGGGCTTTTTCCCCAAAGTCCCCTTATTAGACTTGATAGTCAGTCCAGACCTATTTTAGGATTGTGAGGTATAAGCAGGGCACTTGATGGTTAATCCACTTAGTAGAACAATCACAACTATCTTAGAATTACAAATAGCTAAGTTGGAAGCAACACTGCAGGACATGTGGCCCAACCTCTGGTCCACTGTGGAAATGTCCTCCACCTCACGTCTCTGCCTGACTTCACAGGGACCTCACCTCTTTGTAAAGCCACCCGTCAGACCCTTGCAACCTTTACAAGTTTCCTCTGTGTACAGCCCAGATTTGCCTGCTGAGGATTAGCTCTTGGAGCCTGACATCTTTAGGTGGCTGAAATCAGAAAGATCTCTGGAACTGTTCCAGTACAGGGGCTCTGTGAAAAATCCTCCAAGAGAATTTAGAGAGTGGGGAAGGGCAAATCATAGAGTTGATGCTATTCCCATCACTTTCAACGTTAACATGAAGTAAACAACACAATTTCTCATTTACTAGCATACAATCTCTGAATGCTATGTTCACTCGCTAGACCACAGGTCAAGTCCAGTCACAGCCCACCTCTGGGCCAACCTGTCTAGTCCTGGTAGATATCTCCTTTTGTGACACCCCATGCCCCACAGTGAGGTGGGAACTGCCCAGGGCTATCCACAATGGCTGGTCATGTTACGCTTCCACCCTCGACATCAATGCTGCATGCTGGCCCTCTTCTGGAACGGCACGGCCTGATTCTTCTCTGCCAGGTGGGTAGAGGTGGAGTGGGGGCCAGCCTGCTCAGACCTGTGTCCAGAGATCACCGCTGTGCCAAGGGCCCTGTCCCAGCTTTGTATCAAAGTCACTTCTGTACCCACAGTCTCCAAAAGCCCCCACTGTTCCCCCTCCTTCTACTTCCTTGACAACCAAGGGCTCCTCCCTCTACTTTCCTAGGAAAGAAGGTTCTTTCACAGATAGAGGTGGAAGGTCTGCTTGCCGCTCCCACCCTGGCCAGTACAAGAACTTGAAGCTTGTTTTAGACCCATTAACAAACTCATAACACAAAAGGAGAAGCCGTGTCCTGAAAATACATCAGGCTTTAACCCGCTTCCAGTTCAGGCCGTGAGACAGCCAGAGGCTCCTGAAGCAACACCGTGAGCAAGTCACGCAGCCTGGAGGTCCTCCGCGCTCAAGAGCACTCCTGGAGACCACCCTCATCCGTGCACCACTGCACACGCACTGTGTACCTTTCTCTGCTTATGTCTTGCTCGCTTGGCTGCTCGAGTACTGCTCACTGGTTTGGTCTCAGAGCTGTTTATGAACTGCAGCAAATCTTCTACCCTTCGATGGTCAACTACACTCTCCCGTTCTGAGAGCTGATCCATTTTTTTAGGTTGCTCTTCTTTTCTCTTGGTCAGCCGTAAACGAAGCTTTTCCCTCATTTCTGCATAATTTCTACTTGTTGGTGCAGCTGGAGGCTAAGACAATTAAATGAGAACATAACTAAATTAAGCTTCAAGTTTTAGTGATTTTGAATATAACAAACCTCAGGCCACATCTCTAAAAATGAATTTTCTCTTATTACTCAAGTAATACATCTTCATCGTGAAAAACAAGGAAGTAAGATAAACAAATGACAGGAAAAAGAAAAACCTATCACTAAGTCACCCAAAGGTAGTATTTTGGCACTGACTTGTCAATGACCTGTCATGAAAAACCTGGTAAGGTACGTATAACTATGTACACAAATGAATATATATACATATTTTTTTTTGGTGAGGAAGACTGGCCCTGAGCTAACATCTGTTGCCCATCTTCCTCTTTTTGCTTGAGGAAGAGAGGCCCTAAGCTAACATCTGTGCCAATCTTCCTCTATTTTGTATGTGGGATGCTGCCACAGCACGGCTTGACGAGAGGTGTGTAGGTCCGCACCCAGGATCCAAACCACAAACCCTGGGCCGCTGAAGCAGAGTGCACGAACTTTACCACTACACCACTGGGCTGGCCCCCACAAATGAATATTTTTAAAGTGAAAAAGAAGCAATTACACATATTGATTAATCTACTTTTTATGTGATACAGTGTGATTATCTTTTCATGTCATGTTTGTAGTATCTTTTCATCCATTTGTAGGTTTCCCTTTCAGTGCTGAAAAGAAAAAAAACTGCCCTCAATCCCACTGCCAAAATTTCTTGGTGACGACCAAAAACACGTGCACACGTTTAGGAAACACAGCCAGAACTAAAAGAATAACCCCCAGCCTGTCCTCCCGCCCACCCCCAGGCCCCACAGCTGACACTTGCTTTGACAGATAAAATGATTGCTCTGGAAAGATGTATAAGTATCTATGTGTATCAATATCCTTTGTATTCAAACACGAGGAATCCAACTATATACATATCAAGCAGCATCCCACCGCATGGCTGCACGCTGGGTGGACTCAACAAAATCACAAACAAATGCAAAAATGCAGTGATGAAATCCTTATATAGCTAACTGTTTGGGCAAATATTTTTCATTATTTCTTTAGAATAAGTACAACCTAGAAGTGGAATCCCCATTTCAGACCGTATCTTGATTGTAACTGTGTGGCAACTAAAGCTTTATATACAATATAACCATACCCTGAAGTCAACCTAGTATATTATTCTTGTAAAGGAGCTTGCATATTTTACAATTCTAATTTAAACATGCAATTTACACACATCCACCACTAACTTTATGCACTTACTGCACTCTCCGCCACCTAGCCCTCCCAGGAGACCTCCCCTGGGAGGAGAGGTCTGCGGGCACTTACCCCGCCATGCCCGAAGAACTCACAGTAGCAGCAGTCACAGTACTTGCCCTCCTTCTGGTTGGTGGAGGTGGAGGTGCTGGAGCTGTGCTCAGAGCAGCTGTCCTCATCTGCACTCTCGTCCCCGTCATCCTGCTGCGGGTCATAGACGCCATTCTCACAGCGGTGCCCCTCACAGTCGGGGTCACTGCAAAACCGCACACAGACCTGTTAGCAAGGAGCCCACCCCTCGAGGGGCACGGGCATGACGCCTGGTAGACAAAGTTCTATTCCTCCCGACCAAATGCTGCCCTGCCCCATCACAGACGACAGCGAGGTGCAGAGGGCGCATGGCCCGCACGGACACAGGGAGTCCCAGTCAGGAAGGTGGTAAGGCGATGGGGCAAGGTGGCGCAGGCAGGCATGTGGGCAGGCGCTCATACCTAGGGGGACTCTTCAGATACACACACAGTCTCTCCACTGTCCCTCCCTCCACTACTTCGTCCTGGGGAGTGCGGGGTGGGGATGGCTTCAAGAAGGTAAGTTCAAAGGTAATTTAAAAATTGTCTTAAAAAAAAAAAAACTGTTGAGTATTTGTTGTATCGTTCTTCACTCGATGTATAACAAATACAACTTAAAAAAACCCCAAGGCCCACCCCCAATGCTGCCAGTGGTTAGGTGGTGGTCTGTGCACTGATCCACAGCGGCCCTGGCTCTGCACACCTAGAGGCTGAGACTGGAGCCCTCCCCTCGCCCATGGCCTCTGCTGGGCACATCCCTTCCCACAGCATTTCACTGGATTCTTCAGCTGCACAGTATCAGGGAACAGAGTTTCTATAGCTGTTTCTATAGTGTTAGGACGGCATGGCACTCCATTTCCAAAGTGCTCCTAGCCTTCAACCACCAGGACCTGGGCTCACCTGCAGACGCTAGGAGGCGCGCTAATGGAGCCATCTGTGGTTGGGGGCGGGGGGGCCACAGGAGCAGGACAGAAGCTCTTGCGCGTATCCACAAACCCGGGAGATGTGGTCGCAGTTTTGGGGAAGGATGGGGCTGCAAGATTTGCAAGGTGAGGTGCAGAGGCTGGCGAGAGGGCAGCAGGGGCGAGAGCGGGAAGTGGCGTCAAGCCCGTGGGGCTGTTCCTTGGGGCGGCTGGCACTGCGTGTCTGTGATCCTCCTTGGTGATGCCGTGAAAGACCTCGCCTGCATTCAGAGATGCAAAAGAGTCACTAGCAACCGATGAAGACAGACATTCATGTTTCTCTTAAAACTTTTTACCAATTTTTTGTCTGAAAATGTTCAAATCTATAGAAAATTTGAAGGAATAGTACGAAGAATATATACCTTTCACCTGTATTCATCGTTATTTAATATTTTGTCATATTTACTTTATTTCTTACACACACATTTTTTTGGCTTAACATTTGGAAGTAAGTTGCACTCATCCCTAAATACTTCAGCATGAGCTCCTGAGGACATGCACATTGCTGTATAACCACAATTCATTACCACATCAGAGACACTGAACATCGACGTGATGTTTTCATCTAATGTACAAGCCCTGTTCAATTTTCCAGTTTCCCCCGCATGCCCTTTATAGCTTTTTCCCCAACCCAGCCTTTTATTTTTTTCTTTTCACAACACTGACATTTTTTGAGTCGAGGCCAGCTGTCCACCAATCTGGATTTACAGTTTCATGTTAGCTTTAGCTGAAATATTTTGGGCATGAATCCTGCAAAGGTTATGTTGGATCCTTCCCATCTGATTGCACAGGAAGCACCTAACGTCGGTTTGCTCCATGTGGTGAGGCTACGTCTGGTCAGGTGTGCAGGGGGTGGTCTGCCAGATTTCTCCAGCAAAAGGCACCTTATTCTCCCTCTGTAGCCTGCAGTCAGTGTAGCCGGACAGTGGGAATACTACATTCTCCAAACTGACATCCAACACTCTTAACAGCCACTGACGACGCTTACCTGGATCCACCTTCACCCTGCTGGCTGCAGAGCGGACTTCCACTTTCACTGTTCTTGCACATGAAGCAGCAGCCAGCTTCTGTCAAAAAGAGCTTCTCCACCCTACTCCCTTCTCCGAGCATCTCGAAGGATTCTTGACTTTAGTAGTGTGCTAGAACCCATTCCATTATTCTTTTTGACTCTCAGCCTGCCCTAACTTAGGCTAGTGAGGCCCCTCTGAGCCAGCTCCCGTGTCCCTTTGACACTTGCCACTGGTCTCTCATGGCTTCCTTGCTCTCAGGCCCCCTTCTCACCGTGCTTGGATCAGAGTGTGACGGCGACAGCACCTGCACACCAGTGATCTGAGCGGCAGCAGGGGCTGCACCGTGGGCTGGGTGGCAGTCCCGTCAGCTGGCTCTCCACGAGGCTTCTGCTTTTAGATGACTAACAAACTCCTCCACGTGCTCAGAAAGCAAGGACCTTTCCCTATCACAGAACAACAGGTGCAGAGAGGAAAGGCACGACGCTGTGTGGCAAAGCCCCAGAGGAAGCTAGTGGACAGTAAAGTTCTAATCAGGCCCAGAGGACATGCTGTTTGTGCATGAGTACTTTCGGGCATTAGTTACACTCACGTCTCCGGCCAGGTCAAGTAAAAGGCAGTTACAAAAATGCTGAGGAAAAAGCAGCGAACACACTGAGCCAACCCTGAGGGTCCCCACGAGGTGGTGGGCCTTACCTATGGAAGGAGGCCTCTTGGACGACACTTTGAACTGGCTGTTGCTTGATTGCACCGTGGTGGCTGTGCAGGACACGGAGGAGGTGGCTGACGAGGTGGCCATCACAACTTTGTTTGCTTCCATAAAAGCATCTTGGAAATTGTACAAACATTTCTTTTTTGCGGCGTTTTTTTTCTCCTTACTATCCGAAACTGCAGGTGTCTCACTGCTAGATGGAGGTGGAAGGGCTTCTGGTCTTGTTTCTGAGAGTGCTGGCCCTAATACGTCACTCCCTTCAGAGAAGAATGGGAAAATTAAGGCTTCTAAAAGAAGTAACATTTAGCTCAAACCTAAAGGACACTTGCTGACTAAACTCTTAACACTGGGGCTGCTACTGAAGTGATTTAGGATCCCACTGGGGTGATGCCAGTCAACTTGTTTTCATCTGAGAAAAGAAATTTATTGAGCACCTAGCATGTGCCAATGCCTGTGCTAGGAGCTTCCCAAAAGCTATTTAATGTCTTAAAATTACTTTCTCAGCTTGGTACTATTATTCCCATCCTAAAGATGAAGAAACTGAGGCTCAGAGAGGCTAAGCAACTTGCCCAAGGTCACACAGCTAGAAATCTTTTCCAAGCACAGCCCAGATGTCAAATCTAGCTTGCTGTTCTGAGCACATGCAGAGCTGGGTGTGGGGTCCCCAGAGGCTCTAACCATATGAAGACAGAGATGAGGCGTAGGTACCAGCGCCTCTTCAGGTGCGCCCTGCCCTGCTACTGAAGTAACAGTTGAGCCTTGGCAGCTGAGAGAAAGGAGCTTGTTAGAGGGGACAGATCCCAGGTAGGGTCAATATAGAAACAGAGAAAAGGAACGCAAGTCACAGCATTCAAGTCAACCGTGGCACTATCACACCACCCTGTGCACTGGGTAGAGGTCCGGTTGTCGCCACTGCTTAAGAACCCAAGGCTGAACACTGAACACTGGAGAGAAGACACTCAGCAGCGCTGAGGCAGGAGAGATCCTAGCGTTAGCAGGACCCCACACAGCTGGCTGTGTTGGCAAGCAGCCATGGAGCACTGGAGCCTTGCTCTGCTCTGCTGATGCAGCGGGACTCTGACTGGCAGCAGATGTGGAAGGATGGAGCAGTGCGACAAAGCCCAAAGGGCCTCCCACTAGAGACGGAGGTGAGGGGAAGCAGCAGCCTGGACATGGCTGCACGAGGGCCCCGACTACTCTAGGGCTTCTACGGGGAGACTACAGTAATGGAGATGGCAATCCACTCAGCTCAGATCAATTTAAAACTTGAAGAAAGTTTTAACAAGTTCCTTACCAGAAATTGTATCTGGCAAGAAAGTGCCAGGATTCCAGTTCTTATCATTCATCACTTCTGATCCCCAAAGACTTATAAATTTAGAACTATTCCACTCTGGAGTATTCCCAAAACAGCTCGGATAAATATGGTCTTGAAGAGATGCACTGAATACCTGATGCTTATTTGTGTGATTCTGAACAGGTGCTGGTGGTAAAGCCTACAAAAAAAAATGTTCTAATCACATATCAAAATTAATATTCTGTTTACTTAAGTAGTTAAAACTACAAACAGACAAGTCATTACTGAAAACCTCATGGGATATGCTTGCCGTGAGCAGGTGTCCCTGGATGAACACATCTCACAGAGCGCTCACTTGATTATTTATAAGGCTATACATGATAGGTCAAATTTGAACCAGATGTAGATTTTAAAAGCAACTGATGCTTCAAGGAATGTATCAAACTTTACACAACTCAGTCACTT
This sequence comes from Diceros bicornis minor, assembly GCF_020826845.1. Lineage (NCBI taxonomy): Eukaryota > Metazoa > Chordata > Mammalia > Perissodactyla > Rhinocerotidae > Diceros > Diceros bicornis. The sequence goes on along the minus strand of NC_080747.1, from coordinate 2,001,239 downwards.
CTAACATTCCTCCCTAGTCACATTTTAAATGTGGCCATTTGCATAAGATCTGTTTCTACGGCTTATTCTCATCTGACATTTTAATGATCATTGCTAAAAAGTCAACTTTGGAATCACTGATAAAAATGGTAAAACTCTTAAGCTGTTCTCTCACACTCGGGCAAAGTGCAGTGTAAGTCTGAAGAACTATGCATTTGACGTTAAGCTCTGAAGCCCTCCTCGGCCCTGCCGGGGCAGATCCCTGTCTGAAGGTATGAGGGAGGGTGGCTGGGTCCACACATTTATTGAGTGACTAGCCATTGGCTGCTCCCTGCACACACCCGGGAGTCCTTGGGCCCTCCCTCCCCTCAGCCCACATCTCACAGCCCCCTGCCTCCACCACCTGCACCGCAGTGACAGCCCCCACACTCGCACTGGGCCTCTTCCCAGTGCTTTTCCTCACAGCAGCCAAAGTGAGCTTTTCTGAATGTAAGCAAGAGCGGGTCATTCCCCTGCTTAGAATGCACCAATGGCTTCCCACTGTTCTTAAATCCTGTCCTTCCTGCTCACCAAGCCCCTGGACATACAGGCCTTCTTTTGGTCCTCAAACTCCAAGCTCCTTTTTGACCCTGAACTTTGCTCATGCTGTGTCCATGTTCTAGAATGTCCTAACCTCTGCTTGTGACCTTGCTGACTTACATCCTTCAGGTCTCAGCCTAAATGTCACTTTCTCAGAGAAGCCATCACTGCCTTTGCCCTCACAACCCAACACCCAAGACCAAGGCAGGCCTTTCCCATTAAACACACTAAAATCCATCATTTTCCCTCGTAGCATTTACCAGATATAATTCAAGACTTACTTGTAACCTACTGGTTTAATGTCTGCCTTGCCTCAAATTATGTAAACTTCATGAGAGGATGGGTATCCGGACCCTGGCCCTGCTGCCCCTAGCACCTTGTCCATGCCAGGCACACAGCTTTACCTCAGCAAGTCTACGCACTGTGAGAACGAATGTGTGCCCAGATACAGGCCCTGCCCAGAGAAGCTACAGGTCTGGCATTGAGAACAACGCTTGGTAATCCCATCCTCTGGGACACAGAAATGAGCAGTGAGTGCTGTAAACTCAAGTGGGAGGGTTTTGGGTGGATTCCCAGGAGCACATGATGGTTTGGCAGAATGCTGAGGGCGCCTGGCTGGGGCAGAGGGAGGAAGGAAAGGAGGACAAAGCAGGGATGGTCCATGTCTATGGACAACTTAACTGCACCACAGCCTGACAATCTGCAGGGGCCAGATCTGAGACAACTCGGTATGATTTCTGTCCTGAAGGGGCTAGGGAGCCACAGAGGGTTCTAGGCAGCAGGGTGAGAAGATACGATCAGTTTACTGGCAAGATCAATCTGTGGCAATATGGTGAATGAACCTGAAGGGGAAAGCATGACATTGAAATCAGTTAGGGGATGAGCAAAGATGGAGCAATGGCAGTGAAGATGGAGAGGCAAGAAGGGATTCTGGAGCTATCAGGACAACAGCTGTGACAGGACTACTGTCTCTGGCTCCAGTCCTGAGAGGCGTGGTCAGTGACGAGCTGGACGTGAACCCGAGTCCCATTCTCAGCCTTCGGGCTATGCAGTCTGATGGGTTCAGATGCCAGCACTCCCTTTCACTAGCTGTGTGACCTCAGGCAAATTACTCAATCTTTTTGTGCTTTAGTTTTCTCATCTGTAATGTGGAAATACCTACCTACAGGGGTGGTGGTTAAGAATTAAATTAGACAATGTACATCAAGTGTTGAGCACACTGCCTGGTCCAAAGTAAGCATTTAGTGAGTGCTAAGTTGGATCATTATCACTTTTTAAGACTGTGGTCCCTAGACACAAACCAACACCCTCCCCCTCTCTATCCCCTGCTCCACAGTGCAGAGAGGAAGTGGGGAGTTACTCCACTCAGGCAGCTAGGACAGCTTAGTGCATCCGCTGACCTTGAACGGGCTCAGGAAAGCCAAAGTGGAGGGTAAGGCTGGAACAGACATTCAGGATTTGAAAGTGGGAAGAAACAGGTCTGGACTGGACACTCAGGATCAAAGCAGCAGCCGGAACTAGCTGCTCTGGCAGTGGGCCCTAGGGAGCAAAGAGTGAGGAAAACAAGAAAACCATATTTCAATGGTCACCAGTTTCCGCAAAGTAGTGATAAATTAAGAACTGCTTTGCTGAGAAGGAATTGATGAAAAGTAACAATTAAATGGAATAAGCTTTCTTAGTCTTGAAGACCTTCTGCTAAGGGCAGAAGCTCCTGACAGAGGAACCAGCCAGCTTTCTCGCACTGCCTGACGCCAGCTTTGAGAAGCAGCTCTGCCTCGCCAGCCCAGCTGGTAAACTCTGAACAGCAGAAGCACGTTCAGGGCTCCAAAGCTACTCAAGTACATCCTGAGACCCTGCTAAGACACGGCCGTGAGTTGCCTGGTTTCACCTCAACAAAAGTGGCTGAGAGCTTGTACCCACTACTACACGTGTCCAGAGAGCTTTTGCTTATCCTTCAAAATCCTATCCCAGCATCAACTCCTCTGCAAAACCACCCCACAGGCTCAAAAAGTTAGTTTTCCCTCTTCAGTGTTATTTTTCCACGTTGTATCTACAATTTCTATTAAAGTATGTCATAGTGTTTTGATTTTTTAATTTGATTATGTTTTCGTCTTCTCTTCAGACTAAGAGATCCCTGAAAACAGGGACCATGATTAACTGGTTTTTATTTTCCTAGCATATAGCACAGGGCCTGGCACATACTGGATGTTCAATAAATGTTGAACAGAGCTAGCTTACAGGAATAAGGGAATGCAACTATGAAACTGCAATACTGGAAACATAAGTTAATGATTCTATACATCTGATTCACACACTTCTTCAGAAGCCCATTTACTCAAAAGAGGAGGTCCAGTTGTAGAGATCAGAGTAGGGGGTCCATAACAAACTGTATTTGTATGAATGCTTTCATATAAAACACCTACTAACCTCCACAACTACGGGTTTCCTTCAGGAAAAAAATAGGCATCGATCAACTAGAAAATTTGGCGGCCACACGTCCATAAGCACATCACGGATTTAAGCATAAAATAAATCTCTCAACGTGTGGATAATGCTATTGAATTAAAACACTGATTTCACTCTTACATAAATCCACACAGCTTCAATTAACAAAAGTTTTGAATTGTTCTCCACTTGGAGACAAAAGTGATTCACAAGAAAGCAGAACTTTTGCTTTAAATGAATGTTCTGACACATGCACTAATAGATGCCTTTACTAAGCACTCTTTTCGAGTTTATGCAGGAGCTGGAAGACCCAGCCTGTCTCATATACCACCACATCCCTCCCAGACACCATGAACACGGGGGTTAAAGATGACGAGCCAAGAAAGCCAAACACCGAGTCACTGAACACACGTGCGAGAGACTGCCAACACAAAGTAGTCAAACAAAAATGAGTTCCAGCTATGTCCCAGCAAACAAGAAAAGTTAAGATGAGTGACTATTCTGTTTCTTCTTACTAAGGTTCAATATTCCTGCCAGAGATGGTAAGAGGCAAAGTACCACCTTTGTTTTGGTCTTGCTATTCTCAGGCCAAAAAAACTAAACACTGCCTCTGAAATAAACTACAGATCAAAGATCACAATATGACCTCCAAATTGCAATCTACTTATGTCCCTATTTTCTATACAACTTTTTTCTCCCTCAAATTCCAACCTGAACTTACACCTATACCATGTGTAACTCTATCAAACACTTTTTTAAAAATAATTTTATTTATTAATTTATTTCCCCCCCAAAGCCCCAGTAGATAGTTGTATGTCATAGCTGCACATCCTTCTAGTTGCTGTATGTGGGACGCAGCCTCAGCATGGCCGGAGAAGCGGTGCGTTGGTGCGCACCCAGGGTTCCGAACCCAGGCCGCCAGCAGCGGAGCGCGCGCACTTAACCGCTAAGCCACGGGGCCGGCCCTATCAAACACTTTTGCACTGGCGGTACTTATGTAACCTGGTGAGGGAGGTGGGAGATGCATGCAGAGCCATGTGGGAGCCACTTCACCAGGATCCACTCGATGCACTGAACTCACTGAGTGCCGGAACATGGTGACCGTTTTCAAATATTCCTCATGCTCTCAGAGGAGGATTCAAGACATCTCTCTATCTCCATTACTTGAAGATAGCGTGGTAATTCTTTCACAACATGTTTTCCAGATGGAAAAGACACAGGATTTAAAGCTGGAAGCCTCAGGTGCCAGTCCAAAGTGTGGCCCTGCAGTCATGACCTACGGCTCCTGGGCCACATGAGGCGGTATGTAAAAACCTGCTCTGTCAAGGAGCAGTGAGCTGCAGCCCCACCAGCTCACATCTGTTCTTCTCTTTTAAGGTCATGTGTTCTCCCTCTGCTTGGGCTTGGGCTAGTAAGTGGGGACGCTTCACTCTAGACCCGAGAGAAATGGCACCAAACACCTTTGTACCAAAATGATAAGCCCTAGAGAAAGCCAGGGTAATCTTTCACAAAGAAGTGATAAGAATATGGTGAGAAAAACAGGGTAGGCAGCTGAAGATGCATGCACCATCGTTACAGCAATGTGAGGATAGACTATGGTCCCATGGAAGGCAGGAGAGCTCGAAACTGCCAAGAGGAGCCAGAGGGTCCCAGGTGGGTCAGTGCCCCGCTGGTACCTCACAACAGTAAATGGAAACCCTTTCTTGAGGAAGCATCCCCTATTTAGGGGCCTTGGGGATCCCAAAGAGTAAGCTGAACAAAACATGACCTCATAATAAAAAATGACTATATGTATAAGGAAACAATACATAGCAGAACAAAAAAAGACAGATTTATAGCCTCAAGATTTCATTCAAACACAGAATAACTATGTGTAAAATGCTTAAAAAAGAAAAGAAGAAAGAAAAGGTTATCAAGGAACAAGAGAATATAAAAAGTTGCTAATGTCTTTGAAAAATAAATTAAAGCTTAGAAATAAGAATTACAGTTGGGGGGCCAGACCCAGGGCATAGCAGTTAAGTGTGCACGCTCCACTGCTGGCGGCCCAAGTTTGGATCCTCAGTGCACACTGATGTACCGCTTGTTGGGCCATGATGTGGCAGCATCCCACATAGAGTGGAGAAAGATTGGCACGGATGTTAGCTCAGGGCCAGTCTTCCTCAGCAAAAAGAGGAGGATTGGCATGGATGTTAGCTCAGGGCTGATCTTCCTCACAAAAATAAAAAAAAAAGAATTACAGTTGGAATTAAAAACTCAAATTTAAGTGACAGATTAGACACGATTAGAGAATCACTTCTAGAAGAGTGATCCAAAAAAGTTCTCAGAACAAACTGAGACACAAAGAGATGAAAAATACGAGAGTTAAGAAGAATATGAAGATCAGAATATGATGAACAGATATGAAGAAGACAATGACAAGGTCTAATGTAGATCTAATCAGAGGTTGAGAGAGAGATAACAGAATGGTAGAGAGGGAATATGAAGATAAAATGGCTGAAAATTATCAGAGAGGTAATTTAAAACGATTAATATGCTAAGGGCTCTAATGGAAAAAGTAGACAACATGCAAGAACAAATGGGTAATGTGAGCAGAGAGATGGAAACTCTAAGACAGAATCAAAAAGAAATGCTAGAAATAAAAAACACGGTAAGCGAAATGCACAATGCTTCTGATGAGCTAATTAATAGACTAGACACAGCCAAGGAAAAAATCAGTGAGCTTCAAGATGCCAATAGAAACTTCTCCAACTGAAAGAGAAACAAGAATCAAAAAAAGAAAAACAAACCAAAAACCATCACCAACAACGACAAAAAAAAATAGAACGAAAACATCCAAGAACTGTGGGACAATTTCAAAAGATGTAACATACAATAATTGGAATACCAGAAGGAGAAGAAAGAGAGGACAGAAGAAATATTTGAAGTAATAACGGCTGAGAACTTTTCAAAATTAATGACAGACACCAAACCACAGATCCAGGAAACTCTTAGAACAACAAACAGAATAAACACCCCAAAATTTACACCTAGGTGTATCATATTCAAACTGCAGAAAACTAAAGACAAAAAGGAAATCTTGAAAGCAGTCTTGGGGAGGGAAAAGAGGAGAGGGGAGAAATTCCTGTACCTATAGAAGAGGGAAAAGAATTACAGAGGACATCTCATCAGAAACCATGCAAGCAAGATGAGTGGAGTTAAATAAGTTTAAAGTGTTGAAAGAAAAAAACCCACCAACCTAGAATTCTGTATCCAGCGAAATTATCCTTCAAAAGTGAAGGAGAAATAAAGACTTCCTCAGACAAACAAAAACTGAGGGAACTCATCGCCAGCAGACCTGCCCTGTAAAAAACGTTAAAAGATTTTCTTCAGGCAGAAGGTAAATAATATAGGTCAGAAACTTGGATCTACATAAAGAAAGGGAGAGCAATGGAGAAGGAATAAATAAAAGTAAAATAAAATCTCTTATTTTTCTTATTGTTAATTGATATAAAAGATAACTGTTTAAAGTGATAACAGTAACAACGTACTGGGTGATTAATATACGGAAAAATAAAAATAATGACAGCAACGTCACAAGGGATGGGAGGGAGGGATTGGGAATAATTTCTTAAAAGGTACATATACTACACATGAAGCAGAAGAGTGTTATTTGAAGGGGGACTTAGATTAGTAAAAATGTATATTTTAATACAACTGCTAAAATTAAAAAAAGTATAATTGATATGCTAAGAAAAGAGATAAAATGGAATCAGAAAATGCTCAATTAAAAGTGGAGAAGACAGAAAAAGAAGTCTCTGGTAAGGAACAGAAAACAGCTAAAACATGAGTGCTATTAATCCAAACACATCAAATGTCACTCTAAATGTGAATGGTCTAAATACACCAACACAAAGGCAGACATCATCAGGGTATATTAAAAAACAAGACCCAACTATACATGTCTACAAGAAACCTATTGTAAGTATAAAGACCCCTTTAAGTTAAAAGTAAAGTGATGGAGAAAGATATACCATGCTAACACTAATTGAAAGCTGGAATAGCTGTATTAATTTCAGACAGATCAGATTTCAGAACAAGGAAAATTATCAGGGATAAAGGAAGGCATTTACATAATGATAAAAAGGTTAATTCTCCAAGCACATATAACAATCCTAAACATGTAAGCATCTAACAACAGAGCATCAAACTACATGAGGCAAAACTGATGGAGCTACAAGGAGAAACAAATGAATCCACTATTATAGCTGGAGATTTCAACATTCCTCTATCAGAAATGGACAGATCCAGGGCCAGCCCCGTGGCTTAGCGGTTAAGTGTGCGCGCTCTGTTGCTGGCGGCTCGGGTTCGGATCCTGGGCGCGCACCGATGTACCGCTTCTCCGGCCATGCTGAGGCCACGTCCCACATACAGCAACTAGAAGGATGTGCAGCTATGACATACAACTGTCTACTGGGGCATTGAGGGGAAAAAAATAAATAAATAAAATTGAAAAAAAAAAAAAAAAAAAGAAATGGACAGATCCAGCAGGCAGACAATCAGTAAGGACATAGCTGAACTCAATAGCACCATCAATCAACTAGATATAATGGACATCCATAGACTACTTCATCTAAAAATAGCAGATTATGCATTCTTCTCAAGGTCACACAGAACGTTCACCAAGACAGACCACATTCTGGCCATAAAGTACACTTTAACAAATTCAAAAGAACAGAAATCATACAATGTATGTTCCCAGACCACAATGGAATTAAAGCAGAAATCAGTAACAGAAAGATAGCTGGGAAATACCCAAATATTTGGAAATTAAATTCTCTGTCACTTACAGTTTTAATTTTTTCTCTAATGTTTCATTACTGTCTTTTCCTTCTGCAACTACTTTCAACTTTCAAATAACTTATATCTTAACATAAAAATTAAATGTATCATTGGTATGAAGACATATGAAAATAAAATACTCTTCAAAGGTTTTCTAATTTCAAGAAAATGAGATTTTCATAGTACTCATCCCAAGCATTTTAGGTACTAAATATTTACACACAATGGCCAAAGTATGAATTAAAAGAAGAATTACAACTACAATGACATAAAGCCTTAAAGGTGAAAACTGCCATTTCACTAGAGCAGGAACGCCTAAAGACCCGACAACACAGAAAGAAAAGCAGGTCAGAAGAGCCTCAATGCGTGAAGCTGCCCTCCATATTCAGCGCCCACCTTCCACTTCCCAACTACATTCGGAACATCACATTGAACAATTCTGGCCTCTCTAAGAAGCCTGCTCTGATGTAACTGAAGACAAGTTTATGCCATTCTAACATAGCTGGTTCGTTCTCTAGAAGGTGTTTCTACCAACTCTTATTCGGTTGTGAACACATTATGCATTTAGGTATAGATGTATCCACAGTATTCAACTAAGTCCAACTAACTCAAATAATACAAACTAATTTTGCAAGACCTGGTAAGTGACAATGCAAGCTTGTTTAGAGAAACAAACATTTTTATACCAGGTACAAATGAAGTATTTTGCCAAATGCATTTCATTTTTCCAAATAAAAATGGCATCCAGCTATGTATTTTAAATGTATCAGTGAACAGTCTTGATTGATGTTAATAGCAAAGTGGTAGCTTGTCCTCTGTATTTGCCTTTCTATCCATGAATCTTTCACATCTATCTACTGGATTAAAGTTTAATCTATTAAATACATAGATTTTATACATAGGTGATGCTCCCCCAAAATGTTTTTCTTCTCCTCTAGCCTTCTATAAACTGTCTATCACATGTTGAGAAAAGGCCAAAAGTCAGGGAAAAAAATTAGTTTTAACTAGAGTGTCCCAATAGCCTTTGAGAATAATCAATTTCACTACTTTACTTGAAGATTTTCTTGAACAGCTTCTAGCAAGAAAGTTTAACAGAGCATTCTATACTCTTTTCTCTGGGTGGTTCCTAAGGACTAGAAAACAGAGCTTTATTCAGGTAAGAACAGGGAGTGGACAATTCCCCAACATCATACATTCACCCAGAAGGGAAAGAGGCTATAGACTTGGCAGACCAGGAAAACAACCTGGTTTTGAACATGTACCTGAAAATGCTATTTAAAATCTCTCTATTAACAAAGGCATCATTAAATGTTCAAATTGAGCAATATTCAACCTAACAAAATTTAAGCATAAATTTGGGTAGTTACCAAGTACCTATGGTAACAGAACATGACAAACTGATTATATTATATTGTAAACCAGCAGTTATTGATCTCCCACCTGTGCCCCTCCCCAGCAAACAAACAATAAACCCCACTTATGGGCTACACACACTCTCACTCCACAGGGACGCCTCTTGCGGAAGAAAACATGCATGTACTTTGAAAAAGCCCCTTCCAAACCATGCCCTCCCTTTCTCTCCCAGTTGAGAATCACTGTTTTAAATAATAAATCAGTAGAGTTTGGGGGAAATTCTATTTTTTATTGATGAGAACTAACCTCGAACCAAAATAATAAAAAGAAAAATAAAAATCAGAATTTATGATGAGTCAATGAAGATAAGTTCAAAATAGCTAGAGAGGCAAAGCTATCAGAGGTACAAAGAATGAAACCAACCTAAAAATCTCACTGGAAAGTCTAAGATACTAATTATAAACCTGGGGTTCTCTGAGAAGAAATGCTTAAAAATCAAACCTTTCTCTAGATCCTTACTCTCTTCCTGAACAGGCTTTTTACACAACTGGTTTCTGGCAGGCCCTTTACTCCCTGCCCTCCAGGCACCTCTCAAAAACCTGCATGGCATTATGATTTTCTATTGCATCACACTTAGGATTCTTCCTTCAAGCCTGAGTATTTCTACAAGTCCTTAGTTTTACTGCTTAGAGAGCATAATCATTTTAGACCCCGTAGAGACCAGTTGGTGTTAGAGGACTTAGGCTATATTCAAATTATTTTACCCATCATATCAACAAAAAGAGCCAGGGGGCTGGCCTGGTGGCGTAGTGGTTAAGTTTGCACGCTCCACTTTGGTGGCCCGGGGTTCGCAGTTTCAATTCCTAGGCACAGACCTATGTACTGCTCATCAAGCCATGCTGGGGCAGCGTCCCACATATAAAATAGAGGAAGATGGGCATGGATGTTTGCTCAGAGCCAATCTTCCTCAGCAAAAGGAGGAAGATTGGCAACAGATGTTAGCTCAGGGCTCATCTTCCTCACAAAAAAAAAAAAAAAAAGAAAGAAAGAAAGAAAAAGAGCCAGGCCCCAGAAGGACATGAGTAGAGAACCGAACTGGTGTCTGGGTAGGCAGATGCCATGTGTGGCAGTATCCCTGAATATAAACTGTTACACCAATGTCATCTGAAAAACTCTTTACATTCTAGTTAATTCTGAAGGAATAAACCATGACTTTCATGATTGTTTTTATAACCGTAGAGTTCAAAATTCCAAGAGCTTAAGAGATTATGATAAAAGGAAACATTTCCAGACCTTCCTATTAGGAGTGGATGCTGTCCTATGCAGGCTACCACCTTATGGATTTTTGTTTGTTTAAATATGTACTCCTGTAAGATCCTAGTGACAGGTGAGCTTTCTGCCCTGACTTACCTTACTGTGAGTGAAGGGGGGTGCTGGGTACAAGGTGGGGTGGATAAGAGGGCGAGGCAGGTGAGGGACGGCGTGCAAAGGTACATGTCCATGGATATGGGGGTAGAGATGCAGAGCAGGATGGGTGGGCTTCTCTGGGCTCATGAACTGATGGCCAGGAGGAAGTGCTCCAGCTGTCATTGCTGATGCTGTCAGTCCAGAAGCTTCTTGTTTACAAACATGACATTCACAAGTGTTTGGAGCTTGTTCAGCCTAAAAGGAAAGAAAAAAAAAAAAAAGTACCTGCTTATTTAGTGAAACAAAGAATGTTACGAATTAAAGTCAGTCACATTCTGCTGAGCAGTTACACAGCAAATACAAAGGTAACAGGGCTCGTCCTGACACCCCATGTCGACCAGGGCCCTTCTTGCAAGATAAACGCGGGACTCTGAGAGACTAGGGCTGAAGAAACCTGAAAAGAGAAGAGATGCACACCTCACTCCCTGGCTGCGTATCTGCTGAGGTAACAGCCATACCAATTTGTATCCTGTGCCTGTCTGAGCAGGGACAAGAGAACTGGTAAAGATGGCAGAGTGGAGAGAGGGAGCTGGGACCAAGGACAACAAAACCACCGGTGCTATGCTCCGCTGGGTTCATACTGCTTAACGAATGGGTATATAGAGATTCTTCAAAATGCACCCGAGATGGGACTTCTGGCTAAGGTGGAATGAAGCAGTCAGTCACTCTTCTCCCTCAAAACAAGTGTAAAACTGAACACAATTGTCAAAGGCAACTGTTTTGAGACACTGGAAATCAACCAAAGGAAAAAAACAAATTGAGAAGCGTTTATTCATGAATATCTGCTAGTACTTCATGCGAGAACAGCAGGAGTCTGGCCTTCTTGCCTGAGGCTTCTTCCCATTCCCAATTCCCCATACCCTTTAAAAAACTAAACTAAAAAAAAATAAATAATCAATAGCAAAATAAAATAAAATAAAATGGTATACTAAAAAATTTAATACAAAAAAAGGAAGTTGAGGAACAGAGGAACAAAAAATATAAGACATATAGAAATAAACAGCAAAATGGGAGATGTAAATATCACCAATCATTACATTAAATGTAAATGAAGCATTCCAAACAAAAAGCAGAGATTGATGGATAGGATAAAAATGCAAGACCCAACTAAAAGATTCCACGACAAACTTTAGATTCAAAGACAAAAAGAGGCTGAAATTGAAAAGATGGAAAAATATATCACATGCATACAATAACCCTAAGACAGCTGGCGTGTCTATATATATATATTTTTGTGTGTGTGTGTGAGGAAGATCAGCCCTGAGCTAACACCCATGCCAATCCTCCTCTTTTTGCTGAGGAAGACCGGCTCTGAGCTAACATCTGTGCCTATCTTCCTCAACTCTTTGCAGGATGCCACCACACCACGGCCTGACAAGTAGTGCTTTGGTGCGTGCCCGGGATCCGAACCTGTGGTGCCAGCAGCAGAGTGCACGCACTTAACCGCTACGCCACGGGGCCGGCCCCTGGATTGTCTATATTAATATGAGATAAAATACTCTTTAAGATAAGAAATATTAGCAGAGAAACATTTCATAATGACAAAGGATCAATATATCAGGGAAATATAACAATACTTGTATACACATTCAACAGCACTGTCCTAAAATGCATGAATCAAAAACTGGCAGATCTGAAAGGAGAACAGACAATCCAGCAGTTATACTCAAAGACTTCAATATGTCTCTCTTAGTAATTTTTAGAACAACTAGACAGAAAATCAGTAAGGACACAGAAGACTTGAATAACGCTATCAATCAGTTTGACCAAACTTTCGTTTATAAGACACTCCACTTATAAACGGAACACAAATTATTTTCAAGTGCACATGGAGCATTATTTAGGATAGACCATATGTTAGTCCATAAAACAAGTCTTAATAAATTTGGAAGCTATTCTAAAATCAGTAATCTAAGCTTTAGATTCAATAAGCTAGAAAAAGAAGAACAAACCAAACCCAAAGAATATAGGAAGAAATAATAAAGATCAGGATAGAAATCAATGAAATAGAAAAGAGAAAACCAGAAAAATCAACGAAACCAAAAATTCCTTATTTACAAAAACTGATAAACCTTTAGCCAGACTAACTGAGGGTGTTAAAAAAATTATCAAATTTATCAAAATCAGTAATTAACATAACTACAGACTCTACAGAATTAAAAGAATTATAAGAGAATACAATAAACAACCTTATGTTATCAAATTAGACAACTTAGATGAAATGGAAAAATTCCTACAAGACACAGATTATTTACATTATCTCAAGAAGAAATAGAATATCTGAATAGACATACAACAAGTAAACAAAATTTGAATTAGTAATTATAAATCTTTCCACAAAAAAGACCAGGTCCATGGGTTTTCATTGGTGAATTCTGTCAAATATTTAAGAAATCTCAATCTTAGACAAATCTCTTCAGAAAACATAAGCAGAACAAACACTTTCCAACTCATTCTATGAGGCCAGTATTACTCTGAGACCAAAGCCAGACAAAGACATCACACGGACAGAAAACTACAGATCAATATCTTTTATTAACATAGATGCAAAAATCCTAATAAAATGTTAGCAAACCAATCCAGCAACATATAAAAAAGGATTTTACACCATGACCAAGTGGGATTTATCCCAGGAACACAAGGTTGGTTTAATATCCAAAAATCACTTGATGCGATAGACCACAAGAAGAGAATAAAGAAGGAAAACCACAGGTACATCTCAATAAATACAGAAAAGGCATTTAAAAAATCCTATACATATTCATGGTGAAACTCTCCAGAAACCAGGAATAGAACAGAATTTCCTCAACTTGTTAAGGGCATCTACAAAAAATCCACAGCTAGCATCATACTTAGCCAGCCCTGTGGTCTAGTGGTTAAGATTTGGCGCTCTCACTGCCACGGCCTAGGTTCATGTCCCAGTCAGGGAACCACACCACCTGTCTGTCGGTTGTCACACTGTGGTGGCGGTGTGTTGCTGTGATGCTGAAAGCTCTGCCACCAGTATTTCAAAGACCAGCAGGGTCACCCATGGTGGACAGGTTTCAGCAGAGCTTCTAGACTAACACAGACTAGGAAGAAGGACCAGGCCACCCACTTCCAAAAAAAGTGGCCATGAAAATCCTACAAATAGCAGCGGAGCATTGCCTGGTCTAGTGCCAGAAGGTGAGAGGATGGTGCAAAAAGACTGGGCAGGGTTCTACTTTGCTGTCTACAGGGTTGCTAGGAGTCAGAAGCTACTTGATGGCACTAACAACAAACCATCATACTTACTGGCCAAAGACTGAATGCTCTTCCCCTAAGACTAGGAACAAGGCAAGATGTCTGCTTGTACCACTTCTATTTGATACTGTACAGGAGGTTCTAGCTAGTTCATTAAGGCAAGAATAAGAAAAACATCTAGATTGGAAAGGAAAAAGTAAAAACATCTTTATTCACAGACATCATCTTGCATGCAGAAAACCCAAAGAAATCCACCCAAAAAACAAAAACAAAAAACTCAATCCCTCTTGAATAAATGAGTTTAGTAAAGCTGTAGAATATAAGATCAATATATAAAAATAAATTACTCTATATTATCAATGATCAATTGAAAATTGAAATTAGAAAATACCATGTACTACAGAATCAAAAAATATCTAATACTTAAGAATAAATTTAACAAATATGTTCAAGACCCAGAGACTAGAAATTTTTAAAAATTTCTGAGAGAAATTCAAGATGACTCAAATGGAAAGACACAGCATTGCTCGTAGACTGACAGATTCAATTTTGTTAAGACTGTATTTTCCCAAAATTGATCTGTATCATCCCACAAATAAAAGACTAGGCCCAGATGATTTTGCTAGTGAATTTTACCAAATATTCAAGAATTCAGTGCAATTTCTATCAAAATCCAAGCAGGCTTTTTTGTATAAGTTAACAAGTTGATCCTAAAACTTATATGGAAATACAAAGGACTTTGAACAGCCTAAACAATTTTGAAAAAGGTCCACGACACTGGAGAGCAGATCCTACCAATTTCCAAACTTACTACAGCACAGCAGTTAGGTATACTATGGGTGTTAAGAACACAGAGATCAAATAAACAGAATACAGAGTACAAACACAAACTCTTACATTTTCAGTCAACTGATTTTCAACAAATGGCCAATGCAATTCAACAGGGGAAAAGATGGTCTTTTCAACAAATGGTGCTGGGATAACTGGATATCTACATATGCAAAAAGATGAATTTACACCTTAACCTCACATCATAAGCAAAAATTGAGTTAAATGAACCAGAGGCCTAAGTAAGAACTAAAATTGTAAATCTTCTAGAAGAAAACAGAATTTTGTATTAGGCAAAGTTTTATTGGCTATGGATCAAAAGTATGATCCATAAAAGAAAAAACTGATAAACTGCAATGCATCAAAATTAAAAACATTTTGCTTTTCAAAAAACACCATAGGGGCCAGCCGGTGGCCTAGTGGTTAAGCTTGGCACACTCTGCTTTGGCAGCCCGGGTTCGGTGCCTGGGCACGGACCTACACATGTTGGTGGCCATGCTGTGTTGGTGACCCACATACAAAACAGAGGAAGACTGGCACAGACACTAGCTAGGGCGAATCTTCCTCAGCAAAAAACAACAAACGAACAAAAAAACACTATAAAAAAATGAATAGGGGCCAGCCCTGTGGTGTAGTGGTTAAGTCTGCACGCTCCGCTTTGGCGGCCCGAGGTTTGCAGGTTTGGATCCTGGGTGTGGATCTATGCACCCACTTATCAAGCCATGCTGTGGCAGGCGTCTCACACATATGAAGTGGAGGAAGACGGGCACGGATGTTAGCCCAGGGTCAACATTCCTCAGCAAAAAGAGGAGGATTGGCAACAGATATTAGTTCAGGGCTAATCTTCCTTACACACACACACACACAAAAAACGAATAGACACACCACAGACCAGGAGAAAATACTTGCAATCACATACTTGATAAAGGACTTGCACCAATACCTAACGAGCTCTCATCACTCATAATAACATAGAAAATGAAGCGAATGGCTCTTAAACATATGAAAGGATGCTCAACTTTGCCCATAAAAAATGAAAGGAAAATTGAAACCTCAAGAGGTTACCATTTCTTAGGTATTAGATTGGCAGAAATCCAAAACTGTGACATCGCCCTCTCCTAGGGATTAGGGAAGGCCATCATACTCTGACTCAGTAAAGCCACTGCTGGTGACCAATCTTAGGGATATATCTGCCTATGTATAAAATGTCAGATGTATATGGTTACTCACTGAATTGTTTATAATGGGGAAAAAAAGGGAGGCAAACACAAATGCCCAGCAGCAAGGACTAAAAAGAAAAACAAAACAACACCATGATATGTTCACATGAGGGACTACAAAGAGGCCAGCAGAAGAGAAAGTCGGCTGGGATATGCCGCTAAGAGAAAAAGCAAGGAGTAGAACAGAGTGTGCATCTATATAAGCCTTGTTCTAAGAAAAGGGAAGAATAAGTATTTGTATTTGCATAAATAAAAACTGGAAGGATACATAATAAATAAGTAAAACTGGTTATTTATTGGGACTAGGGGCTGGGGTGGGTAGGTGCTGGACAGGGTAGATGGGGAGGGACAAGGTAGCAAGACTTCTCAATGTAATATCTTTTAATATCACCTTTATTGTTCAAATCCGAGATTTACACTTATTAAAATGAATTAATTAGCCAAACACCATAATCTTCATTTATTCTTCCTTTCATTTAAAAACTGCCTGACACAGTAAATAAATAAACACATTTTCTGTGGGTAAAAAAACAAATAAATAAGTAAAATAAAAAATAAAAACTGCTTGAGCATCTATTATAAAACTTTGAGTCTCTAAGAAAAAAGAAATAGTCTGATAAGTTACCCTCAATCTTTGGTTAACAGATCAACCCGGAGAAAAAGCTCCCTCACAAAACCAACCTGTTCCGAAATTTTAACATTCCACTATTTTATTTAATTAAAAACAACTCCCCTTTGCTTCTACATAGATGAACAACTCCAAGACATCCAAGTATCTGGAGCTGCTCTGGGGTGCTGTAAAGTCAAGACTGTTGACTACAGATTCAACCAAGAGAAACAATATTAGAATGGGGTTATCAGCCATGTTTGTTTATTTTGTAAGCAAGCCTTGATCTTCTCCAGTTCTAATTTTCAGAAGTTATTTGAAGTAACATAATTTTTGCATTAAATAATGCTCCTGTTTAGAGAAAATATACACAGAGAAAAGATCCTTGGCAAAACAGAAAGTTCGAAAAAATAAAATCATACCTGCTGAGTTGGGTAAGATGGGGGTGGACTGTCCACTTTACTCTCCTCTTTCCTGGGGCTCCCATTCCCTAGAGCCGAGTCTTCCTTCGGGGCTCCTGGTGGCTCCCCACTACTCTCGCCGTCAGCCTCTTCATCGTCAGCTTCTGAAGAACTACTACTGGTACTGCTTACCTGAGGGGACTTTAAAAACAACCTTTTGTAATTTATACTTTTCAAACCAGAAGAACATAAAAAATTAAAACGCCAGACCACCACTTTATGCCATGTATTGTCACTATGAAGAAGCTATGCCCATACCTCATCTTTCAGAGCCATGTTTTCCCCGCCACCATTCAATTCACTGTGGATTCCATTCATGTTGGCCACCACCTCGGTATCATCATAGTTACTCAACGGATAAATATCAGCAAATTTAGCTGACAATGGTGCAACGTCTTCATCGTCACTACAACTGAGACAAGCAGAGACGGCCACCATGAGGCTGTTCACTTGGGAGGACAGTGAGTGAACCACCCACTAAACACAGATATTTCCTCATAGATATCATCCGCATTTACAAGAGTATTACACTGAATACCACTCATACATTTTTTTAAAAATTATTTTATTCAGGTTATATTGGCTTATAAGATTGTGTAAATTTCAGGTGTACATTATATCAGTTTCTGTATAGACTGTCCACTCATACTTCTTAACATCTCTTAGTAGCCTGAACACAAGAGAAAAACACCTGGAAGATTAACACTTGCACTATCCGCAAGAATGGAAAAAACCCTAAAAGCAGAACTATAAGGGAATCACAATAATGTAATTAATCGATACTACATCTCCATTTGACTTGAAGTGCCCTGGTGTACAGTTCTCTCTGCCATTTCCAAGCAGACAAAATTAATTTTTTACTACAATTAACAGAGTACAGAGAACAACCTTAGGTCTTTAGTGCTTGTTTTCATAACCACCAAAATTTCAGACACAGTCAGTTGAACAAAACTTTAAAAGCACTGATGCAACAAAAATACTGAAAGTTTCTTACTACAAGGCCAGCTCTGGTCAAGTCAGTCATGATCTTAATTTAAATATCAGCTTTCTGGTCAAGCCAGTCATGATCTTAATTAAATTATCAGCTTTAGCAAGACATCTAAGTAATGGGCAGATGGAATATTTACTAAAAAAATGTAGGCAGATTTCAAGGCTGTAGCCTATGGAGGCCACCTAAAATGTATGATTTTCTGGTGCATGAAAAGAGCTGGCACAGAGTTCCCGGTTCAGTGAAAATGGTTCAAGGCATAAACATAAATGGACGTCCCGAGTCTATGTAAACATGCCTCCGAACCTGCCTTCAGTCTCGGCATACAACAACTTCCAGAAAAAATCCTAAGAACTAGCAATCTTTTGGCTTTAGGAAAGAGTGTCCAAAACTGCAAACTCAGATGTCTTTTCCATTTTTGGAAAATAAATGTCAACATACTACAACGTACTATAATCTGGAGATCACCAAAGGAAGCACAAACAGCTCCCACCAGGGCCTACGGCACCTGAGGTGATGGAATGTGTTGCCTCAGTCAACACTCACACCCATTCCTAAGGTATTATCATCGCCATGATTCACAGATGAGCAAACTGAGGTTCGGAAATGAAGTAACTACATCACTTGCTCAATGTGATGAAGGCAGGCTTCGGCAATCCTAGAACCCATAAAATCGAGAGACCACTGCAGTACAGTGACTAAAATGACATGATTCTATTTAACAATTTTGAAATGGCACCAAGAAAGAGATAACACAAACCAAAGGCAACACGGAAGGTTTCCAAATAATAGCTGTTTATATTTGAAAGACAGCTGTCACAAGTTGCTCAAGGCCCAAATGCCCAGAGCAGTCACAGGCAGTCTCGGCCCGAGGAGGAAGGCTCCCACAGCCGATTTCCTCCACCACGCAATGCAGCACAGAAGCCCACCACTGACATCAGCAGCTATGATACATGAACAGGGATGAACTTTTCCAATGTAAATTTTTATTGGACTATACATGTTCAATTTTGATATGTTTCTGTAAGAAGTTGGCTAACAGCTAGCTGTGAAATCCTTAACACTCCTTCATAGGCTCCCAGAGAGAGCACAGGGTTTCTAATGCTATAAAGCAGTTTGAATTCAATGAAGACTCATGGAGTTCAGACCAATTCTTTTAGAATTATTTTGTGTTTGAGATCAAAACCATATTGAAAACTGAAAGACTCTGAAGGAAAGCCTTAGAGTCTCCTTGAGAAGTCTAAGAAACGCTGAGCAGCCCAAGGGCAGGGCAATAATCCCTACCCTGGGAACTGCAGCCGGCGTCCATCACCTTCACAGAGCTCCTGACACTTGTGCTCTGTGATATGCGGAATGCAAACCTAAGTTTATTTAAACAAAATAAAAACACACATCCACGCGCAATCCATCCAGAAGTTAGAGTGGGAAGCCTCAACAAATGACGGGGTCACAACTCTAAAGAAATGTGGGACCACTCACCTACAATGGGAATTGGTGACAGCTGCACAGCCACCTCGCTCATTCATACAAAATGTACTTCTAGATAACGTGGGAACACAGAAAACAGAACCTTTCAATCGCTTGCTAAAGTGATCGCCTGAGTTCTTAGCAAGACAGGGAATAAGCATGAATGCTGAACTGATAATGAAGCGGAATGAACACTGGGCTGATCACCCTCAAATACAATGAGGAAATGTGAAGCCAGAATTAAAGAGACACTTTCCTGCATACCAACATGTTTCTTTACTGGCATTTATTAATTTACCATATTTTTTTTTCAGGTAATGAAATAGTGTCCAAGTTTGGGTTTACTGATTTCATGTTTTAAAAGTTGTTTAAAAAAATTAAGGGTCCTTTTTCTTGAAAAGCACTATAATGATATCCTTACTTCTGTAGACATTACTGTCTATATTTCTCATTATTGGATTACTCAAATTTCTGAAACCTTATTACAAAGTCACAACTTACAAAGTTGGTGCAGAGCCATTGTCTGTGAGGATGAGTCTGGGATGTTGCTGAATTGTAATGGGAGAGCTGGAACCTGACCCTGAGCTTGCTGATGACACGCTAGGTGGGCGCATCTCAGAGAGATAGTCGGGAGCAGAATCCACTTGGAGTGGTAGCTGGTGAATGTGGATGTCGCCAGTGACGGGGGGGTCCATGATACCACAAGTAAGGATGTGTGAGAGGCTGCAGTCATCGCAAGCACATCTGATTGGGAATTAAGGACAGTTACCGAGAAAGCCAACAGAGTAGGTCAGGCGGTGCTCTTTAAAGGTCAGCGCCAGACCTCTACTTGGGTCACTGACGCTCCCGCAGGCCCGCTGTGCCCACACAACAACACAGGCTCACCTTCTCCTGTAGTTGCAGTTGGGGCAGTCAGGCATACTCAGCCGGGACGACAACATGTGCCTCATGGCATCTGTGAAGTTGTTCTCACCAGTGACTGCTTTCTTATTAGTTAACTGGAGGAAATCATAAAACAACAGATTAATTTTGCAAGACATGTCCCCCATTGCCTGGTTTGTATTTTTCAGTAATTATGGTAATACGTGTCACGCTCATGTGGAAACCAATGATCACAGCTTCCTAAGGGAGACAAGGCCAGCAAAAAGGGCAGCAGACCTGGCTGAGCCACAAAGGCCAGGGACCAGTAACCCCTAAAAGGCTTCCTCACTAGCAAATGCACTGTAACACCCCTTGCAGCAGAAACCCAGCCTTTCCCCTGAATCTGCCATGTGCTGGTACCCGCTAGGTACCAGCAGCGCAGAGACAAATCACTGCCTTCAAGGAGCTTAGATTCTGGAAGAGGAGACTGGCAAGAAACCAAAGATTAAGAGAAACCATGATGAGGGAGGTGCTCTGGAAAGGATCTGCTCAGGGCACCATGGAGGCAGAGAAGCAGCTGAGCGCGGCCCCAGGCCTAAGTGAGGTCCAGAAGGAGGCACTGCTGGTGACTCCATCAGAGGCAAGGAGGGCGTCCAGGCCAGGGGAAAAGCACTGAGCTAGGCATCCAGTCAGACTTCTCGAAGGCCTGCTGACCCTGGGCTGAGTAGAAAGGAGCCTCGGGACCAGGAGGTCGGCACAGTGCCTGCAAGTGCAGCCTTGCAGCACAGCAGGCCTATGCACACAAAGCTGCAGCACCAGTGTCCATGAATTAAACAGGCATTTATGAGACAGGATGGAAGCCTGGATGGTCAGCATGAAAATGTCAGCAGGTAGGTGGGAGGAAATGCAGCACTGAGGAAGGCCAGCTAGAGAGGACACCAGCTGCAGCAATGAAGACCAGCACACAGAGAAGGGGTAGATCTTAGAGCTACCTAGGCAAGCGGCACCTGAACTTCCAATGGACTAGGCAAGCATCTGGATTTCAGAGGAGAAGGAATTTGTGGATCAGCTCTGGCAATGGGACAGGTGGCAGTTGGAGGGGCCATTTGACGGGACAGGAGCCATGCGGGAAGGGGTGGGGGCAGGTGAGCCAGCCCAAGTGCAGGTGCCCTCTGTCTACCTGTGGTGCCCAGAGGAGATCAAGGGAGTGAGAACATGAATGCAGGTGTGGGGGCCGAGGTCAGGGGCCACCAATGTCTAAGGAAGGCCGAGGGAGTGGACCTGACAAGGGAGACTCAGAAAGTGAGAGAGAAGCCAGCATGTGGGAAGCAAGTTTTCAAACGAAGTCGGGTGCCCTGAGACCATCACAGCAAGGCCCCCAGCAAGCTCTGTCCAAGCAGTTGGCAGAGTCTGCTGGAGGAAGGGGCAAGCTGGAGTCGTCAGCAGTCACACTGAAGGCACAGCCCCTGGCGCAAGGGGAGGTCTGCGAGCTCGGTCTGAGGGGAGCGTGGCTGCACTGCAGGTCACGCCCTCGAGTGTAAACTGGAGATGGCACCACCCACCTAGGAGACTGTGGGGGACTCCCGGGGTGGCTGTGGGCTAGAGTGGGTCACTTGATAAACAGGTTTTCCTTGAGGAATACAGAAGATAAGGAAAATTAAGTTTATCTGATGGTTAAAAACACTATGTTACAATCAGAACATGCAGTGTGGTCTTGAAATGTTAGTCTTTTAGAGCCACACTCTGCATTGAACAATTTCCATTTCACTGAACTGCACTCCACCCACGACCTTACCTGCTCTTCGATGAATCGCCTTTGTTTAAAAAGCTCCCAGTCTTCTGTTAGCATGCGCTGTTTGGTTTTCATTGTCACCTAATAAGGGGATGTAAAAAAACAAAAAACCTGAGTACCAGCAAGAGCTACCCAGGACACTTTCCGGGGGAGATTTTTAAAAATGATATATATAAGAAACATCGTCTGCAGACAAGAGAAGATGCAACACTGTAGACACATCACCTAATATTCTATCTCTGTCTCAGCATCTTACTCAACTTACTCAAAATCATCACAAGTACTTTTCTTACACGAAAAACATAGAGATGACTTCACATTAAAAAGAGAAATTAAGATATTAGAGCTGAATCTGTCAATACAGTAACGGAATATTTATCACTTACTGAATGCCCATTATATGCCCTGCACATGCTAGAGACAAAAAAATTAAGATGACCAACCCTGCAGGTGAAGAGCTCCGAGATCAAGAGGAAGACTTATCAGCAGGCAAACTGAGACAACATGGATGGACCTTGTGGACAGTATGCTGACTGAAATACACCAGACATAAAGGGGCAAATCCTATACAATTCCACTTACAGGAGGCCCCTAGAGGAGTGAAATCCACAGAGACAGAAAGCAGAATGGGGGTTGTCAGGGGCTGGGGGAAGGTGGAATGGGGAGTTATTGTTTAATGGGGACAGAATTTCAGATTGGGAAGATGAAAAAGTTCTGGAGATGGATGGTGGTGATGTTGCACAACAATGTGAATGCACTTAATGCCACTGAACTGTACACTTAAAAATGGTTAATGGGCCGACCCAGTGGCACAGTGGTTAAGTCTGCGCTCCGCTTCGGTGGCCCGGGTTCATAGGTTCGGATCCTGTGCACGGACCTACACATCGCTCGTCGAGCCATGCTGTGGGGGCATCCCACCTACAAAATAGAGGAAGACTGGCACAGATGTTAGCTCAGGGATAATCTTCCTCAAGCAAAAAGAGGAAGACTGGCAACAGATGTTAGCTCATCCCTCACCAAAAAAATAAATAACAATAAAAATGGTTAAGATGGTAAATTTTATGTTATGTGTATTTTACCAAAATAAAAAAAATTGAGGGGAAGAAAGAATTAAGAATGGCTCAAGGCACCATCTTATTTGGGAGGGGGAGGCTATGAAATGATTAAATCTTTACGTTTACATAAATGTAATTCTTATAATTAAAAACTTAAGAGTAACCACTAAAAGGATAGAAATGGGATATATATCTTCCAAATCGTTAGAAGAAAAAAGGAGAGAGGGAATATATTCAATCCTACAAGAAAGAAAATACCATTAACAAACCCTCCAAAACAAAACAAGAGTAATTTCACAATATAAAATTCACACATTTGAGGGCCGGCCCAGTGGCTTAGCGGTTAAGTGCACGCGCTCTGCTGCTGGCGGCCCGGGTTCGGGTCCCAGGCGCGCACGGACGCACCGCTTCTCCGGCCATGCTGAGGCCGCGTCCCACATACAGCAACTGGAAGGATGTGCAACTATGATATGCGGCTATCCACTGGGGCTTTGGGGAAGGAAAAAAAAGGAGGAGGATTGGCAATGGACGTTGGCTCAGGGCCGGTCTTCCTCAGCAAAGGGAGGAGGATTGGCACGGATGTTAGCTCAGGGCTGATCTCCCTCACAAAAAAAAAAAAAAAAATTCATACATTTGAAAAATTTAAATAGTTTAAACTATTAGAGAAGAAATAAAAGTTGAAATTATAGTCCATTTAGAAATAACTGACAACGAAAGCTCCAGAAATCAAATTTTATAAGATGTGCCCCACATGTAGAAGAAAACGTATAGGTTTAAATCCATTTACGAGAGAACAAAACAAGACTAAGAAGTATGCGTTCAATGTAAGAAGCCAAAAAAACAAAACGAGAAACCAACTAATAAGGTTTGGTAACAATGAATTAAAGGTAAAAGCAGAAATTATTGGGAAAACAAAGAAGCAAATGTGATCAATAAACCCAAAAGTTGGTTTTATAATCTTAAGCTTCTTTCCAGGCTGAACAAAGGAAGAAAAGGTACCACAACAAGAGGGAATGAGAAAGGACACCAATACACACGAAGGAGACTTTTTTTTTAAACCACAAGAGAAAATAACTATAACAATTTAACCTTTTCATACTTAAAGAAAAGCTGCGAACAAGTGGCTCAGGGCTACTTGTTGGGCCTGCACAACGTTTTTTAGAAGTTGAGTCATTATTAAAAAGCTTGAGATTCTACCTAACAGTCCAGACTTCTGGCTTCTCTCGACAGCTCAGCAGCTCTGAGGGCACTGTGCGGAGACAGCTGGGACAACAGGCACACTGCCCTTCGCTGCTCGCCCTGCCTCCCCCCACCAAGGGCAGGGCACTTCCATTTGGTGGAGAAAGTGCTCTCTGTCTAAAGTGTGAAAGTGAGAGGCAGGCCAGGAGGACCATAGGAACTCTCCTACAGCTGTCACTTACCCATTTTCATCATCTCCTCTGTGAGCACAAGCTTATAACCCTTTATCTAAAGGATGTGGATAATTTCCTAGGCAAACATCAATTTGTAAAACACGCTCAAGAAGCAGAAAACCCCAAACAGACTAATTAAATGCAACTTAAACTGAAAAAGTAGTAAAAGATCTACAGTCTTTATTCCTCCTCCCTGCAAAAACGAATCAAAAGCCTCAAAGTTTTATGGTGGGTTCTATCAAATTTTTTATGGAACAGAAAATTTAAACCATTCCTGAAAATTTTAAAAGCATGAAAAATCTCTCAATTCATTCTATGAGACTAGACCTTTACACAAAACAAACAAGACCTCCAAGACGAAAACTCAATAATATCTCAGAATACAGATATAAAAATCCTAAATAAAATACCAGCTAATTAAATCTAATAATAGCCTAAGAATAATATATCATCTAGTAGGGTTTAATCCCAGGAATGCAAGGATGTCTCAAAATTAGGAAACCTAATCTCTTAATTCATATTGAAATATATAAAAGAAGAAAAACCATACAATCTAATTCAATGTCTATTCCTGTTTTTTACAAAAATAATAACATTAATAAGCTAGAAAAAAAAGGAAACTTCTTTAATTTGCTAAAAAGTATCAAAAATCTTTACAGCAAGCATCAGATTTAATGTGAAACATCCAAAGCATTCCTTTGAAGCCAGGAACTGAACAAGGATGCTGCCAGCAACATTCTTATTCATGATGTTCTGAAGGATTCTAGCTGAAGCTGAAAAAAAAAAGTTCAAATGCTGGAGAGGATATCATGGTCTTTTAGAAAATTCAAGGCAATCAACTCAATATTAGAGTTAATAAGGGAGTTTGGTGAGATGACTGGACACAAAGTAACTCAGCTTTCCAAAATATACCAGCAATAACTGTGTAGAAAATTTATTGTCATTTAAGACGTCACTCACAATAGCCCCAAAACTATAAAATACCTAGGTGTAAACTCGTAAGAAATCTACTAATTATATAACCACAATACGGATACAAAAAATGACCTAAAAAAAGAGATATATACCATATTCTTGGCTAGGAAGACTCAATATTGGTGCCAACTCTCCTTTTACATTATATATGTCTGCAGTTTTTAGGAAGAACATTTTTCATTTACAAATAGCTATTACTATTGCAAGGTTAAAAAATGATTTTAAATGAGCTAAATATTAGGAAAGGTAGTCATTTCTTTATCTTAGTACAGAGTTGTTTGACAAATAAGAACATCAATAGAAACCTCCTCTTTGACCCTCTCCTCACATCCTCTGGGATTCATTAATTTTTTGGAACATTTGGGTACCTGCAGGCTTATGTATGCGTCAAACAACAAATAAAGGATAAATTTTAAGAAACAAACAAAAACAACTGATTTCAAAGCTGTCAACTGTCTCTCCATACCCATACTTATTTGTGAATACTCAATTATTTTACAGGTGTTCAACATTTTGAAATCTTTGAACTACAATATAATTTCTAGAATGTACTTGGTTAGAAGTGACTGATATCCATTCCAAGGATTCTAGAATAACTGGTACCCTCTGGATGCTACTAAAATTGCTCAATTTCCCTAATTTGTATCAATGGCATTGTGGTTGCTTGACAGGAGTGAAAATAAGAATGCATCTTTTGGCTGCTTTAGTGAAGAGGATAGTTTTCCGTCAAAAAAAAAAAAAAAGATAGAAAATGCGCCCCCCTTTCCTTTTTCTTATTGTGGTAAAAATACACATAACATAAAATTTACCATCTTTACCATTTTTAAGTACACGGTTCAGTGGTATTAAATACATTCACATTGTTGTGTAGCCATCATCACCATCCATTTATCTTGTAAAACCATTTATCTTGTAAAACTGAAACTCTATAACTATTAAACAATAAATCACACTCCCCCTTCCCCCAGCCCCTGGGAACCACTCTTTGTCTTTATGAATTTGCCTAATCCAGGTATCTCATATAAGTGGAATTCTACAATATTTGTCCTTTTGTGTCTGCCTTATTTCACCTAGAGTAATGTTTTCAAGGTTCTTCCACATTTTTAGGTCTTCCATTTAGGTCCTTGATGCATTTTGAGTTAATTTTTCTGTACAGTGTTAGGTAAGGGTCCAACTTTATTCTTTTGCATGTGGATATCTAGTTTTCCCAGCATCATTTGTTGAAAAGACTGTCCTTTCACCATGGAATGGTCTTAGCATCCTTGTCAAAAATCACTTGATCATATATGCAAGGGTTCATTTCTGGGCTCTTTATTCTATTCCCTTGGTCTATACGTCTGTCTTTATGCCAGTACCACACTGTTTTGATTACTGTAGCTTTGTAGTAAGTTTTGAAATAAGGAAGTGTGAGTCCTCCAGCTTGTTCTTTTTTTTTCAAGATTGTTCTTACTATTCTGGGTCCCCTGAGATTTCATATGAATTTTAGAATGGGTTTTTCTATTTCTGCAAAAAACATCACTAGGATTTTGCCAGGGACTGCACTGAATCTGTAGACTGCTTTGGGTAATATGGACATTTTAACAATATTAATTCCAATCCACAAAGATGGATGTGTTTCCATTTATTTATGTCTTCTTTAATTTCTCTCAGCAACGTTTTGTAGTTTTCACTGTACAAGTCTTCCACCTCCTTAAGTAGATTAATTTCTAAGTATTTTATGCTTTTCAATGCTATTGTAAATGGAATTGCTTTTGTAATTTCCTTTTCAGATTGTTCATTGTTCATGTATAGAAATGCAACTGATTTTCATGTATAGAAATGCAACTGATTTCTGTGTGTTGACTTTGTATCGTGCTACTTTGCTGAATTCATTTATTAGTTCTGGCAGCTTTTTTGCAGAGTCTTTAGGATTTTCTATATACAAGATCACTTTCTAGTACCATGTCAAATAGTGGTGAAAGCAAGCATCTTTACCTTGTCCCTGATTTTAGAGGAAAAGCTTTCAGTCTTTCAGCATTGAGTATGATTGCTGTGAGTTTTTCATTTATGACTTTTATTATGTGAAGATAGTTTCCTTCTATTCCTATTTTGTTGAGTGTTTTTATCACGAAAGGTGTTGAATTTTGTCAAATGCTTTTTCTACATCAATTGAGATGACCATGTGATTTTTTTCTTTCCTTTTGTTGATGTGGCACATTACACTGATCAATTTTCATATGCTGAATCGTCTCTGTATTCCAGGAATAAATCCTAGTTATGGTGTATAATCCTTTTAATATGCTGCTGAATTCTGTTCACAAGGACTACTGGTCAGCAGTTTTCTTATCTTATAGTGTCTTTATCTGCTTTTGGTATCACTTATGCTGGCCTCATAGAAAGAGTTGGGAAGTGTTCTCTCCTCTTTAATTGTCTGGAAAAGTTTGAGAAGGACTGGTATTACTTCTTCTCTAAGAGTTTGGTAGAATTCACCAAGGAAGCCATCAGGTCCAGGGCTTTTCTTTGTTGGGAGATTTTTGATTATTGATTCAATCTCCTTACTAGTTATAGGACTATTCAGATTTTCTATTTCTTTGTGATTTAGCCTTGGTATGTTTTGTGTTTCTAGGAATTTGTTCATTTCATCTAGGTTATCCGATTTGCTGGCATACAACTATTCACAGTACTCTCTTATAACTCTTTATTTCTGTTCAATCAGTAGTACCATTCCCACTTCATGTGAGATTTTAGTAATTTGAGTCTTTTTGTTTTTTTTGTTAATCCTTATAGCTAAAGGTTTGTCAATTTTGTTGATCTTCTAGAGGAACCAACTTTTGATTTCACTGCTTTTCCCTATTATTTTCTGTTCTCTATTTTCTTTATCTCTCCTCTAATCTTTATTTCCTTCCTTCTGCTAGCTTTGGGTATAGATTATCTTTTTTCCCTAGTTAGTTAAGTTGCAAAGTTAGGTTGTTGATTTGAGATCTTTCTTTTTTTTTAATGTAAGCATTTATAGCTACACGAACATGTACTTTTAAAGAAATAAATTCAATTTTAGTTTTACTTTTTAAGACTGTATTTTCTTCCTAGAGAAAACATGTATATACAACACACCCCATTTTCATCAGAATAGCAGCAATAATACTTTGTATTATATTCCTAAATGAATGTTCAATTTTAGGCAACAGATACATCAAGAAATTATAGGCATATAACTCAACAACAAAAAAACAAACAACTGAATCAAAAAATGGGCAGAGGATATGAGCAGACATTTTTCCAAAGAAGATATACAGATGGCCAACAGGCACATGAAAAGATGTTCAACATCACTAATCATTTGGGAAATGCAAATTAAAACTACACTGAGATATCACCTTAGACCTGTGAGAATGGCTATAATCACCAAGACAAAAAATAACAAATGTTGGAGAGGTTGTGGAGAAAAGGGAACCCTTATACACTGCTGTGGGAATGCAAACTGGTGCAGCCACTCTGGAAAACAGTATGGAGATTTCTCAAAAAATTAAAAATAGAAATATCATACGATCTAGCTATCCCACTACTGGGTATTTATCCAAAGAACTTGAAATCAACAATTCAAAGAGACTTATGCACCTCTAAGTTCATTGCAGCATTATTCACAATAGCCAAGATGTGGAAGCAACCCAAGTGCCCATCAACGGATCAACGGATAAAGAAGTGGTGTGTGTATACACACACACACACACACACACACACACACACACACACACACAATGGAATACTACTCAGCCATAAAAAGGACAAAATTGTCCCATTTGCAGCAAGATGGATGGACCCTGAGGGTATTATGTTAAGTGAAATAAGCCAGACAGAAAGACAAACACCATATGATTTTACTCATATGTGCAAGATAAACAAACACATGGACAAAGAGAACAGATTAGTGGTCATCAGAGGGGAAGACGGTTAGGGGCTGGGTAAAAGGGGTAAAGGAGCACATACATATAGTCATTGATAAAAATTAGACTACTGGTGGTGAACACAATGCAGTCTATATAGAAACTGATAAATAATGATGTACACCTGAAATTTCACAATGTTATAAACCATTATGACCTCAATAAAATAAAATAAAACAAAAAGAAATTACAGGCATACCTCAGAGATACTGCCAGTTCGATTCCAAACCATTGCAATAAAATGAATATTGCAACAAAGTGAGTCACACTAATTTTTTTGGTTTCTCAGTGCATATAAAAGTTATGTTTACACTATACTATAGTCTATTAAGTGTGCAACAGCATTGTGTCTAGAAAGACAATGCACATACCTTAATTAGAAAATACTTCATTGCTAAAAAATGCTAACCATCATCTGAGCCTTCAGTAATTTGTAAGCTTTCTGTTGGTGGAGGGTCTTGCCTCCATGTTGAAGGCTGCTGACTGATCAGGGTTGTGGTTGCTGAAGGCTGGGGTGGCTGTGGCAATTTCTTAACATAAGACAACAACAAAGTTTGCCGCATCGATGAACTCTTCCTATCACAAACGATTTCTCTGTAGCATGCGATGCTGTTTGATAGCATTTTACCCACAGTGGAACTTCGTTTGAAATTGGAGTCAATCTTCTCAAACTCCACCATTGCTTTATCAACTAAGTTTATGTAATATTCTAAATCCTTTGTTGTCATTTCAACAACCTTCACAGCATCTTCACCAGAAATAGATTCCATCTCAAGAAACCACTTTCTTTGCTCATCCATAAGAAGCAACTCCTCATCTGTTAAGTTTTATTATGAGATTGCAGCAATTCAGTCGTAACTTCAGGTTTCACTTTTAACTCTAGTTCTCTTGCTATTTCCATCACATCTGCAGTTACTTCCCCCACTGAAGCCTTGAACTCTTCAAAGTCATCCATGAGAGTTGGAATCAACTTTTTTTGAACTCCTGTTAATGTTGATATTTTGACCTCTTCCCATGAATCATGAATGTTCTTAATTCAGAATGGTGAATCCTTTCCAGAAAGTTTTCAATTTAATTTGCCCAGATTCATCAGAGGACTCACCACCTATGGCAGCTATAGTCTTATGAAACATACTTCTTAAATAACAAGACTTGAAAGTCAAGATTACTCCTCGATCCATGGGCTGCAGAATGGATGTTGTGCTAGCAGGCATGAAAACAACACTAATCTCGTTGTCCATCTCCATCAGAGCTCTTGGGTGACCAGGTACATTGTCAATGAGCTGTAATATTTTGAAAGGAATCTTTTATTCCAAGCAGTAAGTCTCAACAGCGGGCTTAAAATATTCAGTAAGCCATGTTGTAAA
This sequence comes from Diceros bicornis minor, assembly GCF_020826845.1. Classification (NCBI taxonomy): domain Eukaryota; kingdom Metazoa; phylum Chordata; class Mammalia; order Perissodactyla; family Rhinocerotidae; genus Diceros; species Diceros bicornis. The sequence goes on along the minus strand of NC_080747.1, from coordinate 1,970,423 downwards.
CAAATGTGCTGTGATCCATACTTTGTTGTTCCATTTATAGAGCACAGGCAGACTAGATTTAGCATAACTCTTAATGGCCCTAGGATTTTCAGAATGGTAAATGAGCATTAGCTTCAACTTAAAGTCACCAGCTGCATTAGCCCCTAACAAGAGAGTCAGCCTGTCCTTTGAAGCTTTGAAGCCAGGCATTGACTTCTCTTCTCTAGCTATGAAAGTCCTAGATGGCATCTTCTTCCAATATAAGGGTATTTCATCTACACTGAAAATCCGTTGCTTAGGGTAGCCACCTTCATTAGTTATCTTAGCTGGATCTTCTGGATAACTTGCTGCAGCTTCTACATCAGCACTTGCTGCTTCACCTTGCACTTTTATGTTATAGAGATGGCTTCTTTCCTTAAACCTCATGAACCAACCTCTGCTTGCTTCAAACTTCTCTTTGTCAGATTCCTCCCCTCTCTCAGCCTTCACAGAATTGAAGTGAGTTAGGGCCTTGCTCTGGATTAGGCTTTGACTTAAGGGAATGTTGTGGCTGGTCTGATCTTCTACCCAGAGCACTAAAACTTTCTCCATTTCAGCAATAACGCTGTTTTGCTTTCTTGTCATTTGTGTATTCACTGGAGTCGCACTTTTAATTTCCTTCAGGAACTTTTCCTTTGCGTTCACAACTTGGCTAACTGTTTTTGGCACAAGAGGCCTAGCTTTTGGTCTATCTCAGCTTTCGACATGCCTTCCTCACTAAGCTTAATCATTTCTAGCTATTGATTTACAGTGAGAGATGTGCAACTCTTCCTTTCACTTGAACACTTAGAGGCCAGTGTAGGGTTATTCACTAGCCTAATTTCAATTGTTGTGCCTCAGGGAATAGGGAGGGGTGAAGAGAGGGAGATGGACAAATGGCTGGTCGGTGGAGCAGTCAGAACACACACATTTATTGATTAAGTTCGCCATTTTGTATGGGCACGGTCTGTGGCACCCAAAACAATTACAATGGTAACATCAAAGATCACTGATCACAGATCACCATAACAAATAATAACGAAAAAGTTTGAAATATTCCAAGAATTACCAAAATGTGACACAGAGACACGAAGTGAGCAAACGCTATTGGAAAAATGGTGTTGACAGACTTGCTCAATGCAGGGTTGCCAAAAACTTTCATTTCGTAAAAAGTGCAATATCTGCAAAGTGCAATAAAACGAGGTATACCTGTACTATTCCCAAAGGATTTTTAAGTCTCAGTCTTTTCCCTTTTTTTTTAAGAATTGTTCTGTGGCATTTACGTGTTTAGTCATAGTTCAATTGGAGAAATGAAGAAAGAATTTCTGAAACTAGAATTGTATTCACATTCATCACACCTATAAGGTGAAATAAGAAAGACCCCATAGGGTCCTCAGGAGGGCAGGATGTGGATACCCCTGATCCAAATCCCAGCAGGCCTCCCTGGCCGAGGGGCTGGGGACCCAATATGTCCTCCCAAGCCTCTACTCATGTGTAAAATAGGGCAATACCATTATTTCATAGAATATTGTGAGTGGCAATGAGGTCACAGCCACACATTTCTTAGCACAGTGCTTGGGACAGTGTTCAATAAATGTTCATTTACCTTCTCTTCTCTTCACCTAAATTATCATTTTAGTTACACCATTTCTCCAAAATCATCTACAAGAACATCACAAGTTATTCATATTATCGGAAGCTTACATTGATAAAACATGAGGGGAAAGTCAAGGATAAATTAGGATTCCCACCTCTAGTTAACAGCATCAATTCCTGCAGAAGTAAATGCGAAACGCAGGCAGAGAGGGAAGTGGAAGTCTCCTGCAGATAAGCTTCCAGACTGCAGGCTTCTCTGTGACAGGACATCATCAGGGATGGCTAGCCTCCCTGCTCAACAGGAGGACTGGCAGTGCTTACACACCAGCGGGCCTTCATTTGCACTTACACTCATAGACGAGCGTCTCCCCACTATGGTGCTCTGCAAACCCCCTCACCAGCACTTAGCATCAAACACAAAGTTCAACAAGCTCCACTGTCAGGGACAGATTCATCCCTCACATGAAATCTCAGAGATGCAGGGGGCCTTCACAGGTCTCCTAGTGTAACCACATTTAAAACCCTCCTGTCAATTGATTTCTGCACATTTCCTGTAACAGGGAACTCAATTTCCACGCCCATTCTACACAGCCCATTCTCCTGAGAAGCTCTTTTAGGAATTCCTCCCGATAGCACACAGAACTGAAATATCTCCCCACTTCTTCTACCTGGGGTTCAGACTCCACTCACTAGGGCTGGTTGGGACAAGCTAAATGTCTCTTTCACTAGACTTCTTCACAGTGCTGAGGACAGTGGCTACTCCAAGTTCCTTAGGCTCCACTGCCATTTCCTGGCGGGATCTGGCCTGGTCAGAGCTGCCCTGAGGACAAACAGTGTGGCCATCACCATCCAGACTCTAGGACTCTGTCCAGGACCTTCCATATGACATGAAAGAAGTTCCTCCACTACCTAAATAGTAAACTCCTGAAAACGGGCTGGTGGGCATGCAGGCAGCAAAGGGGAGGGCAGCTTTCTGCTCCCTTTCTGCTGTCTTGCGTCAGAGTGACTCAGCTGCTGGCTGCCTGGATGCTCGAGGCCTCATGGGAATGAGTCAATCAGAGGTACAGATCAAAGATGCAGAGGTCCAGATCAAGACAGTCGGAGGCCCTGACCTGCTCTGCCCCACTGTCCCGCTATTTTTTAGGCAGGAAAAGCCATGGGCAGAGGTTACAGCTACCTGACCCTGCTCCAGCATTTGCCAAATTGAAATCTATCAAGTAACTCGGGAACAGCCCTGCTCCCACAGTGGCCTAAGCTGAGGAGTCAATGGTCAACAACAAACCACAGCTGGAGAATAAGTCTCTGGTTACAAAAACAGACACACAAACTAAGGACACATTCACTCCGAAGAAAACATAAAATAACAGTCGCTCTCCACATTCAACCCAGGGCTACAGGACAGTAGGCAGCGTGTTATCGGTGCAGAGTGGCTCTTGAGACCCCCACCTCATCCTGACGCAATGTGCATAGAGGGACTGTGAAAAAGGCCAAGTGCACGGCGCTGGCAGAATTGTGACAAAGGTTAAAGGCAGTACCATGCAGAAGAACGTGGTAAGAGAAATTCTCCCAAGTTCTGAATAACAGACCACTTGTAGTTATGGTTCCTGTGGCTACAGAGAGAACTGCCCCACTAAACATGGCATGAGACCTGAAAGATCAGTGACACAAGGTCGAGAAGCATCAAGCACACACCAGTCCCTTCCTTCTTCACAATCTCTCACTGTGCTCAGACAATAACACTGAGACCAAGGCGTCACAGCCAGCTGCCAAGCGGCACCAACGATCCCAGACAGACACTGGACCAGCACATGTCTTAAGCCAGAATCAAGGTTCTGTTTTCCTAGAGTCTCAAAACTATAACACAGAGCCCTGCATTGTTCCCTTGTCACTTCTCATACCCTGTTACCTTGACAAGGGGCCGCTGTGAATGCCTTCCCTGCCTGACCCTCCCAGGGGTTTTACACAGGCAGGCAGGCCAGGGCAGGCAGGCTGGGATGCCATCTGGAAGCCCTGTTCCATGTCACCCTGAGAGGCTCTAGCTGACCAGCTGCACCTGCCCCTCCAACAGGAGGACCCTGCCCCTGTAAACCACCTGCCAAACACAACTGCCTGTGTTCATGTCTGCGCTCCCTTTCTAGACAGTTAGGGACGGATAGAGAATGGGCTCTGAAGGTCACACTCACCTGTGCGTTCCCTAGGCTCTAAATGGCGGACTATTCAGTAAATGGTTCCTGAAATTACAAGGCTCAGCAGCCCCCCAAGACCCCAGAAGGTGACACTGAGCCTGGGCGGCACCCTATGCAAGTGACAGCGGGCATGACCAGGCCGACGCTGACCTGACCAACTGCTGCTGCCTGCTAGGCGAGGGTCGTCTAGATTGTAGCACGAGGGTGCTACGTGGCTCTCGGTGACCCTGGAAAATCAGTGGCTGGGAGTCCCCCACTTGCACCTCCTCCTCCAGCTTGGCACACATGCCTTCCACACAGCAAGTTCTGGCAGTGCACACCCACCTGCTCGTCGACGTAGGCGTCGATCCTCTTCTGGCACTCCAGCCACTCCTCGGCCACCCTGTGCAGCTCCTCCTCGGAACGCTGGTACCGCTGCAGCAGGGTGCTGTATGTGTCCTCATCGCAGGTGTCGTGCGTCGTGGTCCCCAGCCTAGGGAGACAGGCCTTTCAAGAAAAGAAAGGGGCCCAAAGGCTCTGGGCCAGTGACCAGAGGTTTTGCTTCTGTTTGTCACTTCCCCTCCCAATGTGACAAGTGGGACACCACTACACACCACACTAGTTGCTGTGAGGGATTAATAAGTACATATGCAAAGCACCCAGAACAGAATCTTGCATAATGGAGCAGCTCGAAGAAGTAATAGCTTCTAAGAAAAAAAAATTAGTGGTAAATAACACTATTCTAAAAAGACTAAGGCGTAGTGATTCAGTTTACTAAACACAGGGTTGTAAACTATTTTTTGCCTACTGAAATACACTAACCAAGAGAAAACAAAACACTTAATGAGAAATACAAAATTTGGACCTGGTTTTCAAATTAAGTAAAACAGAAAATTAGATTCAACCAAAGAAATATAGTTTTATTTATTCTGTATTATAAGAAAGATGGTAAGCTGGCAAATGAGAAAAACAGAAAACAAAAAACACACACAGGTCAACAATGAGGACAACATGCAGATTTCTGAAAAAAAGGATATGGGGCAAGGTGGTGGCCTGGGAGAAAGTAGGAAGCCAGGGAGAGTTGGGGGTATGGAGGTTACCACGCATGTTACCAACAGAAACTGTTCATTTCCTTAGCATCTAAATATATCAACATTTGAACCAAAATAACTATAATCAAGACATCTTGACAAGGAGTTTCAAAATCAAAGACAACATTTATAGTTGCTCAAGAGCACAATGACGACGTGCAGGGTTAATAACCAGTGTTGCTGGGGCTGGCCCGGTGGTGTAGTGGTTAAGTTAGTGTGCTCTGCTTTGGTGGCCCAGGGCTCTCGGGTTCGGATCCCGGGAGCGGACCTATACACTGCTCATCAAGCCACGCTGTGGAGGCGTCCCACATACAAAATGGAGGAAGAGTGGCACAGATGTTAGCTCAGGGCCAATCTTCCTCACCAAAAAAAATAAATAACAATCAGTGTTGTTTATATATAAAGAACTGGAAGCTACTCATTGGGAACCACTGAAAGACATTCTGGCACATCTAGACAAAGGGATTCTGGGTACGTAGGCACTCATTACAAACTTTATATACATCTACTCATTCATGCATGCATACATACATACATACACTTACATACATATGTTCTGAAATGGAAATACGCCCATGTTAAGTAAAAATATGACTATGGCATCCTATTTACAAATATGTGTATGAAGGGGTGGACATAGGAAAAAAAATCTAGAAGAAGCACCAAATTGTTTATAATACCTACCTCTCTTCATGATTTTCTATATTTTCAGAATTTTATTGCAATGACAATCTAATAATTTATAATAAAAATAAATAATAAGGCAATTTTAAAATCAGAACCTTTTCAATGGGTGTAAATGGCTCCCTCTTCTTTTACCTGTCTCCACCCTTGGGTGAAGGTGAATCATACTTGTGACCACGTGAAAACGGAGAACTTGCCAATGAATTCATGGTTGCTGAAGTTATCCACATACATGTCCATCTATGAAATTCACTTCAAAGAGGGAGCACGCAGAAATCAGGTGTAACTGAAAAGCTATTTAGGGAAGCCCAGAAAATGAAAGAGAATGATATTGACCCACATGGTGACTGAGGCTCTCTCAAACATCAAGGCTGTTCTTCTAAGGCTGTTTCTGCCCCTCAGGAAACAACACCCGTCAAGACACAGAACCCAGTGACTCTCTGAGGCTCCTCTGGGCCCTGCACAGTGCCAGGTGATCCCCAGGCCTGAGCACAGTCTTCTGTCTCACCAGGCAGCAGCCAACGAAGCAGCAGTTTTCTCTCCACTCCTGTTTCTGCAACCTTGCTCGTCACACACTGATTTCCACTTTTCACTCAAAACCCACCTCCTACGTAATGCCATCCTGCCCCTCTTGTACCACTTGGAAAACTCAGATGCTAAAGGGCACCGGCATCAGCCCAGCATGCACTTCTTTTTGCACTCTTACCAGAAGCAAGAACTGCTCTCCTACACTATGATATAGATGGTATTTCAAGCCAATGGAGAGCAAAGTAGTCCAGGGGTCCTGGGACATCTTTGGTGGGGTAACTGGAGCACAATCTGTAGGCACAGGGCTTACATTCAAGCAAAGGTGGGCTGGAATCCAGAGAGGAAACAGGGGAGCTACTAGATGGCAGGGAATATCCTCAGGGTCAAATGACATCAATGGTTCAGCAAACAGGTTACTATCCAAATACTCACTTTGCAAACACATGACAGCACTGGAAAGATATTCATGGTAATATCTATCACAAATAATGTGTAAGTGAAACAATAAGTGACAAGGACAATGAAATAAAATCAGTTTGGGTAAATTTATTTAAAATTAAAAATTTTAATTTTAATTAAAATCTTCCCTGACAATATATTATATATTTAAAATAAAGACTAAATTGGGCAATAGTTATTCATATCCACAATGACAAATAAGCAGATACAATGAGGCTCCCAGTCTTGCCACCGCGACAGAAGCAGAGACTGAGAGACCTTCTGGATCCAGCCACCAACTCGCAGGCAGTACAGACAGAGGGTCTGCTGGATGCCCCATGAGCACACACACTGCAGGATCCAGACCCTGGGCATCAAGACAGGACAAACGGCTCAGGTTCTTGAACAGATAAATTGTAAGGGAAAAGGGGGTAGGGGTGGGGCACCTACAGATTAACGAATCTCAAAAGACACGGAAAAAGAAGCAGGGGGAGTGGGGAGTCACTGTTTCCTGGGGATACTCTCTGCTTGGGGTGATGACAAAGTTTTGGAAATAGATACTGGTGATGGTTGCCCAATATTGTGAATGTAATTAATGCTATTGAATTATACACTTAAAAATGGTTAAAATGGCAAGTTTTATGTTACCTATATTTTACCACAATTTTAAAAAACTAATAACGTAATATACCAATAGCCACTGAATTGTACACTTTAAATGAATGAATTGTACAGTTATTTGAATTATATCTCAACCAAGTTGTTAAAAAAAGAGAGAGAAATAACATTCCTAAACTAAGTCAGTTACTTTAATGAGGTCAACCTTTGGGTAGATAACTTGTGTTAAAAGAAAAAAAAAAGATACATCTAATAAAACTTCAGGCAACATTATGGAAATGCACACGTAACAAGAGAAAGACACGAAAGAGCGAGACTGTGCCCATTCAGTGACAGCTCTGGGAGAGGCGTCCATCCTGTACAGGTTCAAGGAGGGACTTGCTTCTAGGGGCCACAGTGGGTGGTAGCTATGGGATGTTCGCCTGCCACTGAGCTATACATTTGCTTTGTGTAGTTTTCTGTATCTGTGTTTTACTTTGTTAAACACAGGCCCAGAGATAAAGTGTCAACATTAAAATACAACTATGGATTTCATGTGCCCCAGATGTGGTCATTACTTTAGGGGTGGTGTTTGTAGATAACTTGTCACAGAAGTTTTATGAGTTGTTAAATGGGTATCTGTACACTAGAAGCTCAAATGTGAATTATTCTAGGGTTCTACAAAGGCGCCCGCCAGGGAACTCAGAGGAGCCGCTCCTCTTGGCATCACCAGCCTCCTGGGAAACGCTCTGCTTGCCTTCCCCTCAGCTCCTCTTGTCTCTATTTCCCCCTCCCTCACCTGCTCCTGAGAGCAATACTATAGCTTGACCCCAGAATTAACATTTAAGACTCTAAAACACTGCTGATCTTTGGAGTCTGACCATTATTCCCAATGAGCAAATGAGAAATCCAGAACCAGGGTACAGAAAAAAAAATGGAGTTTTATAATACATTTCAGGTTTCTGTCACCCACCCACAGTTGGACAACAGGTCCACCAAACTCACTGGCTCGCCAGAAAAAAAAAACAAGGCTGAATACCCTGGAATCTTGCTGTAAGAACCCTCCCCCTAGATGCATGTCTTTTTATAAAAAGTGCTTTTGGTGGATCTGAACGTTCTAACTAGGGACAAAACCATGTTCTGCATTTCAAACTCATGACTTCGAATATTCTCCTGACTCTTTTCTTCCGTGAGGGTGGCAGTTGGGACACTCAAGTCTCCATGCACTCACCAGTGAATGTAGCGGATGCTTTCAGCATGGACACAGAAGGGGAAGGGTGGGGGGGAAGCAGGCTGTGGTGAAGGGGATGCTGGAAGGGTGAGGAACCAACCAGAGTGCAGGCCACACTCGCATAAGACTTTATCCCCTTACCTAACTGTTTTTAAGGTTATTCTTTCTCCAGAGGTGAGAATGTGAAGTGGGAACAAATAGGATTTAGGAATACAGGAAATAAAGACTGGGTGGATACATGGGTTTCAAGAGAAAAAAAAAAGTGGTGTATAAGTCAACTACAACAATAATTTGTTTACTTAAAAGTCATTTCCCTTCTTTGTGAATCTGGCCCCAATATATTTCAATACGGACATTTAAATAAAGATGACTATAGTCTGTGCTGTTATGATGCATCTATAGTGTGGGAATCTGTTCACATGTGGTAAGTAGATAAGGAACAAAATCACCGTGCTGCAGAACTGCGGGAGCTCAGGCCTGGCTCAGCAGTGCAGAGTGAGAGCAGATCAGAGGAGCCTCCTCTCAGCTGAGCACAGCTAAGTCGGAGCAAACAAACCCTGAGTTGAGCCTTCTCACTTCCCCTGTCACCAGGGCAAACGCCCCCAAGTACTGTACCTGGTACACTCCTCTTGGCACACATGATGAAGCACCATGGATACTTTACACCAGTAAGAAGAACCCAAGCCGTGAACAAAGACACTGAGGGAACTTTTGAGAGATGCAACAGTGTGTCTAATCCCTATGCCCAGTGCCTAGGAGCCCCTTGGCACCATCATACCCATCAGCCATCCTCCTCTCTCCTCTTCCCACCTTTCACCTTTCTCCTCTCATCTCCCACTTCCCTCCTCCCACCTCATCTTCCCTGTACACCCAAGTGCCACAGCATAGACGATACCATAGCCACCTGGCCAAGCCTGAGTCTCGTCAAGGTAAAACACTATATTTACCACAACTTTTCCTTGTTTATGAGAAATTTGTGGTGTTAAATCTTACTAGTACTACTATTGGGTTTGTTATTTTCAAGTTTAATCGTATTACTCTTCGGGTTTTTAGCTTTCTGCCCAAAGTGTATTTTTCCGAGTCCTGTGATTTTTCCAGCAAGAATTTCCACGCTACAGCGGTGTTCAGATGCACACACGCTACACCACAGGGAAAAGAACCGTGCTGTCACATACCACGGGGACATATGCAGATTAAGACCAAATACCTGATCTGCGACACCAGTGCTGGCAAGTTGCTCTGGAGAAGTGGCTCCGAAAAGACCAAATTTTCAAATAGGTGTTTATTATGGAGTTCCCATGTCACCTGGAACTTTTTCAAGTGTTCGTTTTCCTAGTTAAAAATAAATAGAAGACGTACTGAATTGATGAAGACTAAAAAAACCCCAGAAGGATTTCCTCCCCACTCCACATTCACATCCCTCTACAAATGTCTAGAACATTCTCCTTACAAGGAGTCATTGCTCCCTGTAAGTCCTAAAGTGCACACTGATGCAGATTTCTGACTATACGGACACGCAACCCCACTTAGCCTCCCTTCTAAATAACTTACACACAGCAGAAAGGGTCGCAAGACGCACACAGATGAAGGGACAGAGAAAGAAGAGAAACAATTGCACATATTTGACAGTCATTTCTTATAATTATGCTTTCAAAAATGTATCTAGGGGCTGGCCCAGTGGCGTAGTGGTTAAGTGTGCACACTCTGTTGTTGGCGGCCCGGGTTTGGATCCCGGGCGCGCACCGAGGCACCACTTGTCAGACCATGCTGTGGCGGCGTCCCATATAAAGTGGAGGAAGATAGGCATAGATGTTAGCTCAGGGCCAGTCTTCCTCAGCAACAAGAGAAGGATTGGCATGGAAGTCAGCTTAGGGCTGATCTTCCTCACCACAAAAAAAAAAAAAAAAGGTATCTAAAGCCCTACTTTCCAAACAATTTAAATGCATACAAATCCTTTGACGTCAAAGGAGAATTATTTTCTTCCCTATCAGAATCTCCCATTCTGATTGAAGCAAATAATTTCTCCACTAGTGAAGGGTCACTCCGTGAAAGGTCAGGTCTTTCGTTTCCCTAATAAATGTGGGTAAACTCGTCAGTTACTTTAGACAACAACTTCTAAACATTTGAGAGCATCCTGGCCATCACAGAGTGTGACATCAAGAGACGTCCACTTGCCCTCAACACAAGGTGACCAGGATAGATGGCGTGAGTACCTTTCCTAAATGCAGCGTTCACTCTTAACAGGTCTTGCTACAACCATGCATGTGTGAATCCATGCTTCCATCTGTAAGCTACTCGTACACTACTTGTGCCGAATCATCTTACATTCGAATCATCTTACATTCTGTTCCTTACCTAAACGATGGACAGCTCGAGAAACTGCTTATCAGTATGCATTCACACTCAGGCTCTCCTCTGAATTGGATTACTCAGAGTGACTAAATTTAGTGGTCTGTTCTAATTTACATGTAGCCAAACTGAGTTGAAATGATCACACCTGGAGATGTTAGTAAACGATCTACACATGAAAATTCCATTGTTTTGTCACCTGATAATTGGTTGACACAGGGGGCTGGAGAACAAGTTAAAATGATCAATTCCTATTCCTGAAAACAAACATCTGTAAGATGATGTGGTGAGCACACCAGTGATACTGCTATACTATGTACATATATATGACAGCTCTGCTAGTTACAGTCCCCTTTTTATACCCTAAAAACATAAAGAGAGAGATTTAGCAAAGAATCTATGACATCTGCAGAGAACCTCAAACCCTCAATTCTGTCAATGTTTTCAGTGCTTGCTCCCACTGTATGTTTTACTAAAATACCAGCGCCTCCCAGACTTGAATTTTATCACTCCTATTTCACACCCAGAATATCTCAGTGCCATTACTCAACAGAGAAAAGTTGGGCAGGGCAGAAGACCAGGGCCTGGCAACCAATAAACTCAGCCTGAGGCCTGTAATGAGAAACTGTTACCCAAGAATGTGCCTGTAATAACACTGTAGCCACAAAGTGTCAAAAGGACACATGCCATACACTTCAGCAGAGACTCTGCACAGGCTCTGTGCAGGTACAAGGACACAAAGACTAATACAGTAGGTCCCTGCCCTTCAGGAGTCCCCCGGGGACAGAAGAGCAGGTGTTGATCTGATTTATTATTTGTCTCCATGACAAAGAACATTTAGGAGCTAAGGCAGCAGGCAGGCCAGGCCCTCAGTCAGCTGAGGGAGGGTTCAGGGAAGGCGTCCCAAGAGAGCCAAGGTCTTGCCTGGCCTCTTCTATAAATCTTCAGGACAGAGTAAGTGGTTCCTGCTTGCCAGCCTGTGAGCAACCTCAGGCATCGTGTTACAATACTTGCACGGCAGGATCACAGCTCTGGCTTTTGGGCTCATGTTAACTAAAGGCAACTGGATAAAGATTGATTTATGAAGACATTCAGCATTTTTTTTTTTTTTTTTGGTGAGGAAGATCAGCCCTGAGCTAACATCTATTGCCAATCCTCCTCTTTTGTTTTTCCCCCCAAAAGCCCCAGTAAATAGTTGTGTGTCATAGTTGCACATCCTTCTAGTTGCTGTATGTGGGACGCAGCCTCAGCATGGCCAGAAAAGCGGTGCGTCGGTGCGCGCCCAGGATCCGAGCCCGGGCCGCCAGTAGCAGAGCGCACACACTTAACCGCTAAGCCACAGGGCCGGCCCTGACATTCAGCATTTTTAATGAAATCTGAAATTATACTTCCAGGTGAGGCAGGCAAGAGAAACAGCAGACCCTAAACTCATTTCACAACCTGAAATCAACTTAGGATAACAACATGTGCATTACGGAGTGCTTCCTGTGGGCCAGGCAATGTTCTTAGTGCTTCCCACACTAAGAACTCATCAGCAGCACCTGCAATAACCCTGAACTTGGTGCTGCCGTGCCCCACTCACAGGCCAGAAACAGACTCCAGAGGCTGACCAACTTGCCCAGGGAATGTGGGGACTGGGGTCTATGGGAGATGTGCTATCACAGCTGCTATGAGAGGATGGCAGACTCGGTGCTGCCCAAGCACCAAGAAAAAGCTCACCAAGGACTCGACCTCAGGCTTTTCTATCCAAACCAGTCTTACTTCCCACGTTCAACTGCAAAAAGGTTTTTGAGGGTTTGGAAGGAAGAGGAAGTGTTTAGAATCAAGTCCTACAATACACCTTGAGAAATAACAGGATGTTCAATATTATTATAGCCTGGTAAGGTGTTTCCTAGATGGCTGAAGGCATAACTTAAGTCTAGTCCCAACTTTATTTTAATACTTAAAATAAATAGAAAAAATGTGACCCTATTATCCTGTTTGATCCCTGGGGAAGTATGGAATAAATCCCACAAGCAAGTGCATTTCCCAGGAAAGTCACATTTTTGAAAAGACCTTTCTATGTCTAAATGTGTTTCATGGGTTCTGCAGAATCAGGGGAATGGGAATACTGTTTACAGAGAAGCTACTGGGGTTAGCAGAGAATCAGCCAGCATCATTCACACAGCAAGTGAACTTCTTGCCTCAAGGAAAACAACTATTTGTGGCCAATCATAAAACCTGAGCTTTCAAGCAAAATTAGAACTTAGGAACACTTGTATCTGCCACCATGGCCCTGAAGCTTCTCCACATTTAAAGACCCTTCTGAAGAGGATCAGCGCTGAGTTAACAAAGGTCTTTTTTTTAATATTGAATATCATGTTGTTGAATGTGATATTGAATATCATCAGGAAGATCTACATAACTCACTCAGTGAGCCAGTTTTTCCCAAACGACCACGTGTGATGTTAGAAAACCACGCATGATGGGGCCGACCCCGTGGCGTAGCGGTTAAGTGCACGTACTCCGCTGCTGGCGGCCCGAGTTCGGATCTCAGGCGCGCACCGACCCACCACTCGTCCAGGCCATGCTGTGGCGGTGTCCCACATAAAGTGGAGGAAGATGGGCACGCATGTTAGCTCAGGGCCCGTCGTCCTCGGCAAAAAGAGGAGGATTGGCATGGATGTTAGCTCAGGGCTGATCTTCCTCACCAAAAAAAAAAAAACAAAAAAAAAAGAAAACCACGCATGAGCCAGAGCATTTGAAGTGTGAGCTACACCAGTGGATTCTGACATAACAGAGTGGGGGCAGTTCAGTGTTATGGTTCAGATTCTACACTGCAACTAACCATTCAAAAGCACTCAGGCTCTGGTGGACTCTCAAAGAACATCCACAACGAACTGAAAAGGCTATTAAAATATTCCTCCCTTTTCCAAATACATATGTGTGTGAGACTGAATTTTCTTCAATAACCTCAACCAAAACAACCTATGACAAGAGACTGAGTGCAGAAGCAGATATGAGAATCCAGGTGTCTTCTTCAATTAAGCCAGACACTAAAAGAGATACGCAAAAATGTAAAACCATGTCCCTTTTCTTACTAAATATGTTTTGTTTTAGTTTTTATAATTTTATTTTTTTTTTCCCCCCAAAGCCCCAGTAGATAGTTGTATGTCATAGCTGCACATCCCTCTAGTTGCTACATGTGGGACGTGGCCTCAGCATGGCCGGAAAAGCGGTGCATCGGTGCGCGCCCAGGATCCGAACCCGGGCCGCCAGTAGCGGAGCGTGCACACTTAACCACTAAGCCATGGGGCCGGCCCTCTGTCAATTCTTTACACTGCATTGATCACTGGGTGGGCCTGGAAGGATGTTGTTATAAAGTTGTGAACCTTGCTGGATCCCAATTTGAACACCTCAACCATAAAAAGAAACTTTTGAGATAATTGGGAGATTTCTCTATCGACTGGGTGTTAGTTAATAATAAGCAATCACTGTCAGTTTTTGTGTGTGTGACAATGGTACTGTGGCTACATAACATAAAGTCGAGTCCTCCAGAGGTGATCTGCATGTTGCTTGACTTTACTGGCAAGCTCGGATCCCTGCTTCTTGCCTTTTATGCCATCTCAGCATGTGTTTTAAAAGATTTTATCTTGTTTTCGTTTCTGTTATCCAGTAATTCAGTTGTTTGCCTAGAAGGAAGGATGAGTTCAGGGTATCTCAACTGCTGTACCACTGGAAACCAAAGTGAGTATCTCTACGTGTAAAGCAAGTGAAATAACTCATTGACCAAACAGCTATATTTTATGCTCAGAGTTTTTGAGCTTTTTTCAAACCACAAGAAAACATTTCTATATAAACTGCTAGGAATTTGCTTCAGTAAACATGGTCAAAATTAATTTTTGTTACTTCATAAAACAGCACTCTACTCTAACCACCTGTGGAGGGCCTGGACTCAAGCAGCACTTTTTGGGGCCCAGCAGTAGCGCTCCTCACTACGCTGTGCCCCAGGCTCAGGCAGGCAGGAGGCACTCTTAACCTCAGCTCATGTCCTCCTTTCCTCTCTCAGCAGACTTGGGAAGGTTCAAGGGTGTGGTGAGAGAGGAGGTAGCACTGGATTTGGACTTCTGGGGAACTTTCAGTAAGTACAAGTGGGAGAGGGAACGCTGTAAGAGATGCAAGATGAAGGAATAAGGCACCAAAGACAAGCCTGGCCCTGCTCAGAAGACTGGTGTTCAATTTCTTAGCCACAGGCCTTGAAACAGAGATAACTGCCCCTGCCATTCACCAGCTCTTTTTCTCACAATGGATGCCTTCCTCAAGGTTTTAGGGAGTCACTTACAGGAATGTCAGTGGTCTACTGCAGGGATGCTTGAGGAAGTCCACGAACCCCTGAAGTAACTTGGAAAACTGGGAGTACGTAAATTTTTCTAGCAAGAAGGTCCATCAACTTCAGAATCACACGAAGACCATTATGCTTAAAATCTTAGGAGCCACTGGTTACTATATTTGTTTCAAAATGTAGTTTTACCACTAAGAAAGCACCCAAAACTAGCCCAATGAAGTATCATTTAATAATAAAACATAAGTGATGATGAAAAACTCCACAGACTATTAGTAAATGGGTGCTTTTATAATAGTCAAGAAAGTGTAAATAGCTTGTCTCTCTGGGGAGCATGGCCTCCTTCCAACCAGCAAATGCACTGAAGCTGTCTAGGATCGATCCCCAGCTTACCCAGTTTCTAGTAATTGTACTTCTACTACATGCCTCCTTCCACCATTTATGGTAATTTACTTTTTAAGATTGTCAGAGACCCAGTGAGAACACAGCTGTTTGTCTCCTTCATTAAGTACTTGAAGATATTTACTGGGGCGGGGGTGGGGCAGGTGGGAATAGTGTCTTATTTGATTGTGTAAACCTATCCTTAACTCAATGCTAGATTGTTGAGTGAATCAATGACTGAAAGCCACAGGGCTGTAAACAGGCGCACTCTACAGTTTTCATGCTCTTCATGTGCACTCCATCAAATATAAGCCTTTGTCTATAGTAACAACAGAATTAACAGCTTAAAATACAAACCATTTCTCTTTCTTCTCCCTATTAACACACACACTGGTCCTCACCTCATATTGTGCCCATGCCTCACTCCCTAGGCCTCAAGGTCCCCAAACAGTATTTCTATAATGTGTCACCCAGATATTAATCCACTCAACACTCTTATCCCGCAGCAAAGTCCAGAGGAAAGAGAACGAGGAGAGGAATCCGGTTCTCTCCTACTCGCCTGAACATCCTGGAGGAGGGGAGGGTCTGTGACACTGCACGAGATCAACAAACAAGCCTCAAAAACTTCATCCTGCCACACAGTTTTTCTCAACAAAACCAAAGAGAAGGCAGCTTTCTCTCTTACCAGAGTGCCAAGGAAGGTGCTGATGGTGCGCGCCGCCTGGCAGAGGGCGCCATACTCCTCGAGAAGGAGGGAGATGAATTGGTGCGCCTGTGGAGGGCCCTGCAGGGCAGACGGCGCTTTCACTTTGGATGCAGCCGACAACTGCCGGAGGAGTCGGACCTTCATCTCCAGCACATACTCTCTGGCTTGTTGTTCCAGCCGCTGGTACAGCTGGTAGGGGTCCCTCTCACAGAGCCTGCACAGAAAAGAGAGAGTCACGACTCACCCGTGACCCGCACACACAGGTCCCCTTGACGGGACCGTTTTTATACCGGTGAGCATCTTTTCTGAAGCCTTTCCACAGGCACCCACCTAACAACAACCACCACCATCTTCTCACAACAACCTGTGAGACATACGATCACCTCACTCAACAGCAGGGAACCCGCACACAGAGAGCGTTGGGAACCTCTCCCAAAGTCGTCAGCTAACTGATGGAAAAACCGACATTTATCGAGAGCTTACTCTGTGCCAGCTCTGTTTCTCACGTGTATTAACTCAGTTATTCATTGAGTTAATCACCCAGTTAAACACTGAGGCCCACACAGGCGGGTAAGTTGTTGGAATTCACACAGCCAGCAGGTGGCAGAGCGTACACACTGGTGCCTCGGCAGCTGGCCCAAGACGTACTTCTCAACCACCGGACTATTGACAACATAGGAGACGGAAGACGATTTTTGAATGCTTATATGTTAACAGGTGAAAAGCATGATCCCAGCAGAGGTGAGACCTGGGTTGGAGGATTGCAGCAGACTGCTTTTCCCTTTTTCTAGGAATTCAGTATACAATCCAAATGGGCTTGTATTATTTTTATAAACAGAGAAAACTTTAGAGACAGTACATCTCTTTTTAAATAACCCTACCAAAAAAAACATTAAAAGTGTTTAAGTAAAATCTGTAAGCTGAAGAGCAGGGAATATTAATATATGGCCCTCTACCAAGACACAATAGCAATTAACATTTTCATGAATTTTTCCTAACTTGGAGATAAACCTACTTTTAAAAACTTGTTCAATAGTATTTGGCATTACTGTGGTTAAAGTGGTCACTTCTTTTAATCGTGCGCTACTGAGGAACCTCTAGATGGAAACGTAGGACCACCGAAATAACAACTACAATAACCCATCACCAGGAGGAACCACTTTGAGTTCAGCACTTTATTAGACACAAGTTGTAAAATATATTAAGCTACAGTTCCTGGATTTTATATAATGGATCCTTTCACCTTCTGGGCACCACATTTGGTCAAAAGAGAAGAGTGTAAGTTGTCATCTATTCCATTTTTAAATTACCACACTACCTAGGTTGTAAAAGACAAGAGCCAAGTAAAATCCCGCAATGGAACATGTGAAGCCTTATATAAAATGTGACTAAAGAAACAGTAAAATTTGATGGGATTCACACTGCATTTAGTACATTTCAGATAGATATGTTAATTTTTTAGCATAACGATTTTAATTAATTACTAGTATAACAACTGTCCTCTGAAACAGAATGTATTTCATCTGTTAAAGGAAAGCCACAGAAGACTCAAAAGACACAGGGACAATCAAACTTAGAGAATGGATAGCTCTTTCTTAGTTCTCTTACCATGGAATTAGACATGCATTTTATTTTATTTCTTTGTCCATTTCTGTATCTTATAAATTACTGAAATGACCATGTGGTACTTTTGCAAACAGATTTTTTAAAAGTTATATGACCAAGGGGCCGGCCCAGTGGCACAAGTGGTTAAGTGCGCATGCTCTGCTGCAGCGGCCCGGGGTTCGCCGGTTGGGATCTCCTTGGCAAGCCATGCTGTGGTGGCATCCCATATAAAGTGGAGGAAGATGGGCACGCATGTTAGCCCAGGGCCAGTCTTCCTCAGCAAAAAAAGAGGAGGATTGGCAGATGTTAGCACAGGGCTGATCTCCTCACACACACAAAAAAAAACGTTATATGACCAAGAGGCAGGAATACGCGGAAGATGCTGTGGAAGCTTTCACACATACATTCAACAAATACTGGCACATGTGTGCTGGAGGCTATTCTAAGGTGTCAAAGCCAGAGCAGTGAGGAAGCCAGGTAAATAAACTCTCTGCCCTCACGACCCTTACAGCACATGCATATATATATATATATATGCAGTTCAAGGCAGGGGCAGTAATATAATAAAGAAGGAGAAAAGGGGATGAAGAGTGATGGGGACAGGCTCCTTGGATTTTAGATAAGGTGCCCTCTTTAAGAAGGTGACTCTGAAGACAAATCTGAACAATGGAAGGGAGAAAAAAACTCTGAGAAAGGAAGAACATTTCAGACACAGAGAAGAGCAAATGCCAAGGCCCTGGAGTAGAAACGAGCATGGCCTGTAGAGGAACAGCAAGAGAGCCAGTGTGGCTGGAATGTAGTAATGAAAAGGTCTGAGAACAAGGAGATCAGGTGGGAGGAGGAGGCAGAGCAAGATCACACAGGATGCTGAGGGCTACAGAACGGAAAAAAGGATTATCATCACCAGTTGTCCAGGCTCCTAGAAACAGGCTTTAAAGACATCCCCTTCCTGATGTGTATCAGCATTTAAATAACAAAAAAAAGAGTGTTCTTGGACTCAAAGACTAGGAAAAATACAGTATACAGTCATGTATCACATAATGACAGTTTAGTCAATGACAGACTGCATATATGACGGTCCCATAAGATTAGTACCATATAGATGTGTCACAGGCTATACCATCTAGGTTTGTGTAAGTACACTCTGTAATGTTTGCACAATGACAAAAACGCCTAACGACACATTTCTCAAAATGTCTCCCTGTCGTTAAGTGACTGGTGATTGTACACGATATACACATGCCTAAATGGGAGCGTGGAATTTTTACACTCAACAGCATATTTCACTATTAGAGTAATGTTGTTTCTCAAACCTCAGCAATTCACATATTACCTTCATAATTTCTGCCATAACATACCTCATCTGTACTATTGCTGAATATTTTCTTTCAACTGTCTTTCATTTTACTTTAGCCTCTTCCCAAACATTCATAAGCTGTGAAGTCAGGGCTCTGATGTGCAGGTTATGTATTTTGTCCTAATACTCACTAGGACACCTAACTTCTAAAAAAGGCACATACCACCTGGAACCATCTCTTGTAACACCAGAGGTTCACAGATCAAACCCTGAATACACTGGCCAAATTCATCAACTAGTTTACAAAACCCATGGCCAACCACTTCTCCTGTCTCCAGGATAAGCTCTACTGTACAGCAAACGAGTTTATCAAGCCCTCAAAGGTGTTGCATTCAAAATGTGAGAAAAAGAAACCTAACGGAGAATCAATCCATGAAATGTTTAGCTCAAATTTATTGCTTTTATTTGGAACAATTCAAAAAAAGAGAAAAAGATGCTATAAACTATAAGGAAGAATAAAAATGAATTCTTCAATTCTCAAATTCTGTATCGTCACTGGGCACAAGGTATCTGCTGAAGAACACACATGGTGCTATAAGCCACTCGATGTGAAAAACACACATACAGACAGGCCTAGCTATGGCTGGTTCTCCACGCACACTACATGCACGTTCTCAAGCTGCCTGACCTCACACAGCCTCAGTTTTCTCACCTTGTAAATGGGATAACTGCTTTTCCTCCTCAGGTTGATAAATGCCAGAGTGCTTGAGAAAGTGCTTAGCATCATCCCTGACACAGTAAGTACTCAAAAGATAGCATTACTGTCAGTCTCAACACTGAGAAATGACAGAAACATGTCAGTTCATTTTTATTATATAGGCAATAAATGTTTCATTGGGATTGGAATTTGAAACGTTACCCAGAGTCTGTCTGCTGAGGACCTGCAACACACTGGAGGCTGAGCAAGCACAGCCAAGCTTTACCAGATCCTGGAAGGAGAGCCCACCCTGAGCAGAGGGGAGGCTCCCTGGGCAGCAGGTGAGGAAGACATGACACACAGGCAACATGTACCTATCCACGAGCTCCTTCACCCCCTCCTTGTCGGGCACGAGAGACTGATCTTGGTCATCTGCCAGTGGGGTCCCTGCCTGGCGGTAAATACAGCGGACCATGTAGCGCACCTCCGACCAGTAGTTCTGCAGCTGCTGAGGTTCTCGGTCCGTCTCTGCTGAAATCTCTCTGTAAGACAGCACAAGAGCAAGGAAGTCAGGGTTTGTACAAGTTAACACACTCTGCATCATCCCCACACTCTCCAGATAGCCTGAGGGGATAGTGGACGGAAAACAGCCAGCACCTCCGTCCACATCCAGTTCCTTCCCACTCCATTCGCCCACTCCCACCCACACCCCTCCACCTTGATCAGCTCCCGGAGCTGGCTCCCAATCTGCTGTTGCTGCAGGGAGGGCTGACGATATGTGTCTCAGCACAGCCCCCAGGGTGCCCTCGGCTGACTGGTCCCTGAGACCTTCATCTCATGAAGATTTCAGCCTGTCCTTGCAGGACAGGAATGTCCACAACTATTGTCCCAATTGAGGAATGCTGGCATTCCCCTCTATCTCCTTAACCTTCGCCGTGAAGGTGCCCATTAGGCAGCTCTCACTCCCCACAAAGCTCCTGGTCCCCATTCAGCAACACTGGCTCCCGAGATAAAGCACAGAACCGGTTCAGAACCCCTGAGTCCTGGTTTCTCTTCCCCTCCACCCTTCAGCAGCTGCAGCTGCCAGCCTCCCCAGCCCTCCAGGTAAGAGGCATCTCTCTGGTCTACTCACCCTGACCTTAGATTCTAATGATTTCGATATGCCTCCTCCTCTTCCTTTCTCAGGACTAGCTTCTTCCTGTTAATCCTCAAGGGCAGGAACGAGGAATGAACCTCATTCACCTGGTTCTTCCTCACAATATCCAGCCTACTGTCTTACTCTCAGGAGTGGCTCAAATGTGTGCTGTCATTTATGGAAACACCCCCGTTTCCTATTACAGCTCCAACTCGGATTACGTTCGCACCTGCACCCGTCTGTCTCTCCATGGTACCTGCGCTCGCTGCAGGCCTCGCAGGCACAAGCCATGTCCGTGGGGGCAGCACCGCCCAGCCCCGCCGAGGGCAGTGTCTGAGCACCAAGAGCTAGCCTCCCACCACCGCCTGCTTCCGGATGTGACCCACCAAGAGGGGAGTGAAGAAGAAAGTCTTGGCTCTGCTTTAAAAAGAGAAGAGAATAGACTAGTTATGTTCAGATGTTCATGGCACAAATTTGTTATTAATTGTTCAGAAAAATGTCTTTTAGAAGAAATTTAAAATCTAGACATTGAAAATATTTTAACTGACATTACATAGGAAACTTTTTCTCTCTAACACCCAAGATTTTTGTTTGGAACAATTATTTTTTTTACCTTCTGATAGCTATATCATAATCACATGAGGACAGTCAATGCATTTCTTTCATCCTTTAAAAGAGAGCAATTCTACTACTCAGCCATAAAAAAAGACAAAATCGTCCCATTTGCAACAACATGGATGGGCCTCGAGCGTATTATGTTAAGTGAAATAAGCCAGAAAGAGAAAGACAAACACTGTATGATCTCACTCATATGTGGAATATAAACCAACACATGGACAGAGAAAACTGGACTGTGGTTACCAGGGGCAGTGGGGGTGGGGGGTGGGCACAAGGGGTGAAGGGAATCATATATATGGTGATGGACAAACAAAAATGTACAACCCAAAATTTCACAATGTTAGAAACCATTAAAACATCAATAAAAAAAAAAAAAAACGGTGAAAAAAAAAAAAAGAGAGCAATTCTACTCTCAGTGTCCTAATCAGTATACGCAGTATCAGATCAACCGCAATGGGCACCTCCATGAAGCGACACACCCAGTTGCCCAAAATGGTGCTCAGTGGAAACTGGTGGCCACTCCAAGCCAAGCGTAAAGTGGCCGGAAGCAGAGGCCTCTCTGTCCCACGAAATCCCATAAGCTGTGCAGAGAGAACAGGAGGGAACAGGAGGCTTGAGAAAGAGAATGCTCTGGGCAAAGACTGTAGGATGAAGCAGGCTCAAACTTTTATACCTCCAATACCCAACAGTACCTAAAAGATTTTACCAACAGCCACTACAGAGAACACAGATACAACCTTACGCCCCACCCCACACACCCCTTTCCTCCCTCAACTTCTCCAGTCTCAGAACTACCCACCCAACCAGCACCTTGTCCCTCTGTGACAGGACCTAAGAGGGACTCGGTTATCTAGGAATGTGGGCTCCAGCTCTAGAGTTGAAGGCCCTCACATGGTGAAGAAAGGTGCTAGGCAGGTCCCCCCAGTGCTCACTAACAGGGTAGCCAGCTCTACAATCATTGCACCCAACAGCCTGAAGAGAAAGGCAGAGGCACGGGAGAGGCTCTTGAAGGGAATTCACAGGCGTAAAGAGAACTGCATCATTCCTTCTCCTGTCACCCCGTCAAATCAAGTATAAAGTCTTCAAGACAAGCCCTCAGAGACTAAGGTGTCTGCCTGTCTCAGAGGGGCCTGGGTCTCGCCCCTTGGCTGAGTGCTTCTTCAGACACTTATAGCACCACCCCAGTTTGTTACAGGACGAAGCACAAGAAAACTCTTCCAAGAACCTGTTATGTGTCCCTCGGAGCACATGGACACTGATATTTGATTATGAAATGGAAAAGCCTGAGGGTGGAAGACTAGCCAGAGCCTCCCCAATGGACTGAGGGAGAGAGGAGGGGGAGCTAGTCATCATCACGTGGGAGGCCAGGTACGAGTGAACTCTCTGAGGGAGAGGGGCCTGCGTCATCATGAAAGAACTCCACCCAAAAAGGTTCTTGCTGGGTGAGTGGACCCTGGAATTATACCAGGGGACAGAGCACGGATAGGGGGTGTCACAGAGTTCCCAGCAGGCAGTCCAGTGCAAAGACCTAACGAAAGTCTAGGAAATCCTAAAGAAGAGCCTCCTACAAGCAAGAGCCAACCATTATGGGCCATCTGTTAGGACCTCAGGCCCTGGTCACCAAAGAGCACCACCAACAGCCTGGAAAAGAATGGAGACACCCAACTCCTCCTGCCCAGAGTCCCTTCTCCACCTGCAAAGAGCTGGGAAGGCACAAGAAAACAAGACAAGCACCACTGCCCTCCGCCCCCACATTATTCCCTTGGTGATTCCCAACATCAATCACTAAAGCTGAGGAGAGAAGCTCTAAACTGGATGAGACATTCATGTTGTTCTGTAGACTGGACTTGAATACCTGAAAAGGAGACAATTCTAATACCAGAAGTGAATGGAAAGGTGATGGGGTCTGATTGATATATGTCATCACAGGGCAGCGACAGGCAGTCAGATAAGGTAGGTTTGAAGGCAGCAGTGGGAGAACCAGATTGCTCTCTAATAGCAGCAGGTCAGTTCACTTCAATGAAAGGGGTTTACTCTCTTCTCCTCCATCCCAATCAAATCCCATAGCAAGGTGGTCCATTCTACCTCCAATCCTAAGCAGATCCATAATCCACTCATGTTTCTCTCTCCATTGCTTCCAACCCAGTCTAAGCCACTGTCACCTCTTGCCTGGACTATTGCGGGCTCTCTACCAGCACCCCAATTTCCACCCTTATACAGTTATGATCCGTTTTCCAAGCAGCAGCCAGAGTGGTGTTTAAAATATAAGTGAGATCACGTGGCTCCCCTGCATAAAACCTTTCATACCACTTATTTCTGCTTTTACTTCATTGCACTTGTACACTTGTTCCCTTTGCCTAGAGGGCTAATGCACTAAATCTTTGAATGGCTTCTGACAGTCTCATAGAATTCTATCAGTCACGCCTCAGCAAAAAGATCACCTACTCAAGGGGGCCGGCCCCGTGGCATAGCGGTTAAGTGCACGTGCTCCGCTGCTGGCGGCCCAGGTTCGGATCCCGGGTGCGCACCGATGTACTGCTTTGTCAGGTCATGCCGTGGCGGCGTCCCATGTAAAGTAGAGGAAGATGGACATGGATGTTAGCCCAGGGCCAGTCTTCCTCAGCAAAAAGAGGAGGATCAGCACGGATGTTAGCTCAGGGCTGATCTTCCTCACACAAAAAATAAATAAATAAAAATCACCTACTCAGGGAAGCAGGTTGAGCCAGTTATCAATTTTTTGCCTCTCAGCTCCAAATCCACCCTTCTTTGCCCTGCTTTGTGCTGAAGGAGCTGCATCCTGCAAACACTGCTCCGTTGCCAGGGGCGTAATATTTGGCCTTGTCAGCAGAGGACACTGAGGGGACACTGCAGAGGCAGGGGTCTCCCTCCTGGTCCTCAGGCTTTTCTCAGCTTGCTCCTACCACTTGCTCATTACCCGTGATGAACACCAACACCACCCAACACGTCATTACTGCGTGCTGAACACCCTCCAGCAAGCCCACCTGCCCCAGCCTGCAGCACCTCTGCTACCCAGAGGGTCCTATTGCACCCTTTCCAAGGAGGGCCTCTTCCAAGGGTGTCCCTCCTTAAGTCCTCTCCCTAACCTCCACAATAGTGCTCCCTATATTCGCCATGACTGTATTCTTTCGAGTTCCCTTCACAGATTTGGGTAGATGATCTTCTGTTACTAGTAATTATGATGTTAAAGTGTCCCTGTTCAAATTAGTGGTGTGGTACCCATCTCCTGACCTTAATCACCCCAGTTAATCTCTTATATCACAAACTGTTATCTGACATCCTGGTGTTTTCCTTATTTTCTTGTTTTTTATCTGTCTTCATCACTGGAAGATCAGTTCCACGAGAGCAGGACCCTTTAGGACCTGCTTACCACTTTACACTAGCACCAACAATGCTACCTGACACACAGGATACGCTCAGAAGAGCAACCAAGAACCTGGAAATCTGGTGACAAGGGATGAAGTTAGGCCTTTTAAAACACAGTGTATGATGACTATACAATAAATCCTTAAATGTGTCACCTTAATTTTATATAGATTTAACTTCAGTTAAATTGTTCTGTCCACGCCCAAAACAGTTTAAAAGAATACAACAAAATCCAGCATTCAGCAATGTAAAACGTACAATGTCCAGCATCTAATAACAAAACCAAGAAGCAGAAAAATATGATGCATAACGAGGAGGAACCCAATCAATAGAAACAGACCCCCAAAATAACAGAGATGATACAGCCAACAGACAAGAATCTGAAACTGATGATTATAAATAAACTCCATATGTTCCAGAAAATAGAGGAAAACATAAACAAAACAAGGAGAGAAATTGAAGATGTGAAAAATAAGCAAAGAGAATTTCTAGAGAGGAGAAATAAAATATCTTAAAAGAAAAATATACACTAGATAGACTTAAGAGCAGATCAGACACACAACAGAGTATCAATAAACCTGAGGACAAGTAATAAAAATAATCCAAAATGAAGCCCAGCAAGACATAAGACCGAAAAAAAATGAATAAAGGTTTAGTAAGACAAAATCAAGATGTCTAACATACAGGCTAAGGCATCCCAGCAAAAAAAGGGGGCTACATGAAGAAATAGCTGAAAAATTTCCAAATTTGATGAAACTGTAAACTGACATATATCTTAAAAGCTCATTTAATCCCAAGCACAATAAACACAAAGCAAACCACACCAAGGCACATCAGAGTGAAATCGCAGAAAACCTGTGATGAAGTACAAATCTGAGAAGCAGGCAGAGGAGAACGTCCCCTCCTGTACACAGGAGCAAAGATAAGGACAACACCGTGCTTCACATCAGAAACGTGGGAGGCCAGCAAGAGCTGACCAACAACCTAGAATTCTGAACAAAAATATCTTTTAAAAATGAAGGCAAAATAAAGCTTTCAGACAAACAACAGAAGCTTCTCTGCACTATAGGAAATTTTGAAGGCAGTTCCTGAGGCAGAAAGAGAAATGACCTCAGATGAAAAGGTGGAGTTACGTGAAGGAATGAAGAGCACCAGACATGATACAGATGTGGGCCAAAGACTCTTCTCACTTTTGAAGTCTTTTAAAAAAATTAACTATTTAAAGCAAAAATAATAAAAATGTATAGTAAAGTTTATAATATTTTTTAGAAAAACATAACTACACTAGCACAAAAAACAGTGGCGCTCAGAGTATAACATCGTACAGTTCTAACACTACGTGTTAAGTATATAATAATATTCTTTGAAAGTAGAGGTTGAAAAGTTGAAGATATATACCGACAGTCCCCAACTTACCATGGTTCGACTCATGATTTTTCAACTTTACAATGGTGCAAAAGCGATATGCATTCAGTAGAAACTGTACTTCAAAGTTTGAATTGTGATCTTCTCCTGGGCTAATGATATGCTGTACGATACTCTCTTGTGATGCTGGGCAGCAGCAGTAAGTCACAGCTCCCAGTCAGCCATGTGATCAAAAGGGTAAACAACTGATGTACTTACAACCATTCCATACCTATAAAACGATTCTGTTTTTCACCTTCGGTACAGTATTCAATAAATTACATTAGATATTCAATACTTTATTATAAAATAGGCTTTGCATTAGATGATTTTGCCTAACTAGAGGTTAATGTAAGTGTTCTGAGAATGTTTAAAGTAGGCTAGGCTAAGCTATGATGTTTGGTGGGTTAGGTGTATTAAATGCATTTTCCACTAACAATATTTTCAACTTAAAATGGGCTTACTGGGACATAACCCCATTGTTAAGTCAAGGAAGATCTGTACTGTAAACTCTAGAACCACTAAAAATTATAAAGCAAAGTGATGTACAGATAATAAGCCAAGAGAAGGTAAAACAGAATCATAAAAAAGATTCAATTAATCCAAAAGGAAAGAAGAAAAAAAAAGTAAAGAGTAACAGATGGAAAAAAATACACACACACACAAACACACACAAAAAGTGCAAGATGGTAGATTTAAATCCAAACATAATAATTACATTAAATGGAAACAGTTAACTATTCCAATTATTAGCAGAGATGGTCAGACTGGACTAAAAAGCAAGAGCCACTATGTTTTCTACAAGAGATTATAAAGACACAAACAAGTTAGTGACATCAGCAACATGATGCAGTGAGCTGTTCCCTTCATCTCTCCCCCTTCGAACTACAACTAAAAGGACATTGAGTAGCAGAGGATACCCACACAGCACACCAGGATGCGTGAGAGATCCACACAGCTATATATCTGAAGGTGGATGGGTCAGCCCCTGAGGAGGCGGCTGAGATAGGTGAGCACCCTTTGGCCCCCAGGCAGCCCAGTGCAACCATGTGACTGCTTTTGTGGCTGGAGCGATCATAGCACCAATCATAGTACCAATCATAGCACCACTGTGGGCCTAAGGGTGGGAGCATGCCTTGGCGCAACTGCGGAAAAAGGTGACGGCAGCCCTGACCCCCCGTGTGATCACTTCCCTCCCTGGTGGGAGAGTCCTCAGGGCCGTGGCAGCCCACAGAGAATGGTGCAGGCTTGAAGCCAGCGGGGAAGCCCCACTCACCAAGTAAAAAGGCCAGTGCGACCTAGGAGCAGAGGGCGGCTGAACTGGGGCCCGGGCGAACAAGCTCCTGGCTGCCATGAATGCCCATAGTACTGCTGCGGCCCCGAAGGGAGGAAGCGTGATTCAGCAGGACTGTGGGAGCAGGCAGCAGTAGCCCTGAGCCCCTGTGTGATCACTCTCTCATCCGGTGGGAGAGTCCACAATCCCACAGTGGTCCCAGGGAGTGGCTCTGGCTAGTCCCAGAGGGGAGGTCCCACCCACCAAGCACAATGGCTGGTGCGACCTAGGAGCAGATGGTGGCTGAGCTCTGAGTGTGGGCGAACCAAATGAGCTCCCAGCTGCCGTGAACACACATAGTACCGTTGCGGCCCCAAAGGGGGGAATGAGACTCCACGGGACTACGGGAGCAGGCAGCAGCAGCCCTGAGCCCCCTGTGTGACTGCTTTCCCATTTGGTGAGAGACCTCACAGGGCTGCTGTGATCCCAAGGAGTGACCCAGGCTCGCACAGGCACAGTTGACAGGGATCGTGGCAATGGGCTCAGACTACACAGCTCCTGGCTCCCCCCCACCCCAAGAGGCAGCAGGTAGAACCTGCGTCCAGATGCTATCACTACGCACCAGCACAAATCCACTCCATCAAATGGTATGAAGAAATATATTAATACTCCAGACCAGAAGGAAAAAGACAAACACCAAGAAATCAATCCTGAAGGCATGAAAATCTACAATCTAAATGACAAAGAATTCAAGACAGCCACCATAAGAAAATTCAGTGAGTTACAAGAGAATTCTGAAAGACAGTTCAATGAAATCAGGAACCAAATTACTGAACAGAAGTGATTCTTCACAAAAGTGATAGAAACTATAAAGAAAAACCAATCAGAACTTATGGAGATGAAAAACACAATGGATGAGATAAAGCAAAACAACAGAGCTGACAAAATGGAGGATAGAATTAGCAATCTAGAGGATAGGAATACAGAAATGCCTCAGATGGAAGAGGAGAGAGAACTTAGACTAAAAAGAAATGAAGAAATTCTCTGAGAAATACCCCACTCAATTAGGAAACGCAACATAAGGATTACAGGTATTCCAGAAGGAGAAGAGAGGGAAAAAGGAGCAGAGAGCTTGTTCAAAGAAATAATAACTAAGAACTTCCCAAACCTGGAGAAGGAGCTGGAATTACATGTAAAAGAAGCCAACAGAACTCCTAACTACATCAATGTGAAAAGACCTTCTCCAAGGCATAAATATATATATTAGTAAAGGTGGCAAAAGTCAACGACAAAGAAAAAATATTAAGGGCAGCAAGACAAAAGAAAAGAACCTACAAAGGAACCCCTATCAGGCTTTCAGCAGATTTGTCAGCAGAAACCTTACAGGCTAGGAGAGAGTTGGATGATATATTCAAAATTTTGAAGGACAAAAACTTTCAGCCTAGAATACTATATCCAGGAAAAATATCCTTCAGATATGCAGAAATAAAAACTTTCCCAGACAAACAAAAGCTGAGGGAGTTCATCGCCACAAGACTCCCCCACAAGATTTGATCAAGAAGGACCTCATATCTGAAAAAAAAAGAAGAAAGGTTTATAAAGCTTTGAACAAGGAGATAAACAGGCAGACAAAATCAGATAATTGCAACTATCAGGACAGATTAGCAAACAATTATAACTCTAAAGATAAAGGGAAAGAAAACATGGAAAATAAATACTATCACCTCATTTTAACCACCAATTCACAACACATAACAGAATAAGTTGTGACAACAACAACTCAGAAGGGAAAGAGGGAAGGGATGAAACCTGCTTAGACTAGGGGAACAAGAGGCTATCAGGGAAGGTACTATCTCATCTACAAGATCTTTTATACAAACTTCGTGGTAACCACTAAACAAAGGCATAAACAAGTTAAAAATAAAGGCTGGGAGACATATTCCATGCAAACACTAACCCAAAAAGGGTGGCTGGCTCTATTAGTATAAGAGAAAGTTGGCTTGAAAACAAGTAATATTAGCAGCAATGAAGGAGATGATCATGATGATAAAACAATGATGATAATAATGACAATGGGACTGATTCAATAAGAAGCAATAACAATGCTAAATGAGTAAACACTCTAATAACAAATAACAGAGCTCAAAATACATGAAGCAGGAATTAAAAGGATAAATATACAAATCTACAATTACATTTGGATATTTTAACAGTCCTCTCAGTAATTAAAATAGACATAAACATCAGACAGGAGGCAGGAGACATGAACACCACCATCAGCCAATTTGATATAACTAGCATTCATAGTACACCCTTCCCAACAACAGAATACAAAGTCTTTCAAATGCACATGAAACATTAACCAAGACTAGCCACAAAACAAATGTTAAGTAAATTTTTAAAACTTAAATCATATAAAGTATGTTTTCTGATTACAACAGAATTAAGCTAATAATAACAAAAAGGGGATCAAAAGGTTTTCCAGTTGTGAAATAAATCATGGGGATGTACAGCAGTGACTATAGTTAATAACACTATTGCATATTTGAAAGTTGCTAAGAGAGTAGATCTTAAAAGTCCTCGTCGCAAAAAAATATATATTTTTTAAACTGTGTATGGTGATGGATGTTCCTAGACTTACTGTGGTGATCATTTTGCAATATACACAAACATCGAATCATTATATTATACACCTGAAACTAATATAATGTATGTCAATTATACCTCAATAAAAAAAAGATATCTGGAAAATACTCCAAAATATTTGGGAATTAAAAAACACACTTCTAAATAATCCATGGGTCAAAGAACAAATCATAATAAGGGCAATTATAAAATATTTTTTATTTTTTTTGTGTGTGTGAGAGGAAGATCAGCCCTGAGCTAACATCCATGCTAATCCTCCTCTTTTTGCTGAGGAAGACCGGCTCTGAGCTAACATCTATTGCCAATCCTCCTCCTTTTTTCCCCAAAGCCCCAGTAGACAGCTGTATGTCATAGTTGCACATCCTTCTAGTTGCTGTATGTGGGATGCAGCCTCAGCATGGCCGGAGAAGCGGTGCGTCGGTGCGCGCCCGGGATCCGAACCCGGGCCGCCAGTAGCGGAGCATGTGCACTTAACCGCTAAGCCACGGGGCAGGCCCCAATTATAAAATATTTTGAACAGAATGAAAAACACAACATATCAAAACTTGTGGGATGCAGCTAAAGGAATGCTTACATAGAATTTTATGGAATTAAACAGATACATCAGAAAAGAAGAAAGGTCTCAAATCAATGATGTAAACTTCTACCTTAAAAAACCAAAAGAACAACAAATTAAGTGTAAAGTAGAAAGATAGAAATAATAAACCTAAGAGCAGAAATTAATGAAATAGAAAATGGAAATCAATTAAAACAAAATGTGATTCTTTGAAAAGATCAATAAAAATGATAAACCTCTAGCCAGACTATCAGGGGGAAAAAAGACTAAACTCAAACAACTGATATCAGGAACGAAAGTGGAGTGAAGGAAGTGGGGGCTGCAACCACTACAGATGCTATGGAAAGTAAGAGAGAATATTGTGAACAGCTTCACGCCAATATATTTGACACAAAATGGAAAAATTTCTTTTTTTCTCAGTTTTATTGAGATATAATTGATATAGCACTACATAAGCTTAAGATGTATAGTATAACGACTTGACTTACATATGTTCTGAAATGATTACACAAACTTCTTTAAAGATAAGAATTAATAAAGCTTATTCATGAAGAAATAGATAACCTTTATCAAAAATTGAACTCACAGTTCAAAACCTTCCTAATAAGGCAACTGCAGGTCAAGATATGGAAGATTATGGAATTATCCATAATCCTGGTGAAGTCTACCAAACATTTAAGGTACAAATAATACCAATTTTACACAAACTTTTCCAGAAAATTAAAAAAGAGAAAATACTTCCTAGTTCATTCTCTGAGGTACTACTCTGACACCAAAGCCACACAAAAATATGGTGAGACAAGAAACTTACAGACTAATATCCTTCATGAACACAGATGTAATAATCCTTAACAAAACTTTAGCAAATCCAATATAGCAACTTATAAAAAGGATAATACATCATAACCAAGTGTGGATTAGCCCAGGAATGTAAGGTTTGATCAACATTTCAAAAATCACAATTAATTTTGTTAACAAACTAAAAAAGAAAAACTCTATGATCATCTCAATAGACGCAAAAAAAGAATCTGACAAAATCAAACATCCATTCATGCTAACTCTCAGCAAACTAAAAACAGAAGTAAACTTCTTCAACCTGATCTACAAAATCCTACAGCTAACATCATACTTAATACTGAAAGACTAAATGCTTTCCCCCTAAGACTGGGAACAGGGAAGGATGTCTGCTCACATCACTCCTATTCAACATCATACTGGAGGTCTTAGCCAGTGGAATAAAGCAAGGGAAAAAAAAAATACATACAGATTGGAAAGGAGGAAACACATTATTTGTAGACGACATGATCATCTATATAAAAAATCCTAAGGAATCTACCAAAAGACCACTAGAATTAATAAATGAGTTTTCACAGGATACAAGGTGAATATACAAAAAGCAACTGCATTTCTATATACTAGCAATAAATAATAGAGTATTGAAAATTTTTAGAAATACCATTTAAAATAGCAAGAAAAACATGAAATACTTTGGAAGTTTTTCAATACACTATGTGCAACAAAGTCTGTACATTGAAGACTACAAAACTATTCTAAGGATAAACTTAAAAGACCTAAAACCTAAATAAAGGAACAGGCATACCATGTTCATAGATTAGAAGACTCAATATTATTAAGATGTCAATTCTCCCCAAATTTTGATCTACAGACTCAAAACAATGCCAGTTAAACCTCAGTAGGCTTTTCTGTAGAAACTGGCAAGACGAATGCAAACTTTATACGGGAATGCAAAGGACCTGTTCTAGAATAGTCAAAACACTTTTGAAAAAGAACAAAGCTAGAGGACTTCTACTACCTGATTTCATGACTTACTATAAAGAGCTTCAGAAACCAAGACAGTACGGTGCTAGCAAAAGGATGGGTATATATGTAAAGTGGAACACAGAGTCCAGAAATAGACCCACACATGTAGCATCAACTGACTTTTGACAAAGATGCCAAGGTAATTCAAAGAGAAAAAACAGTATTTTCAACAAATAGTTCTGGAACAATAGGATATGCATATGCAAAAGAGGATGAACCTCAAACCTTACTTGACAAAAGATACAAAACTTCACTTGAAATGGATCACAGATCAAACGTATAAGCTCAAACCACAAGACATCTGGGAAAAAAAACAGGTCCAAAAATCTTTATAACCTTGGGTAGCAAAGGTTTCTTACACAGAACACAAAAAGCTCGATCAAAATTTAAAACTTTTACTCTTCAGAAAACTGTTATGGAATGAAAAGGGAAGCCACACACTGGGAGAAAATATTTGAGAAACATGTCTGATAGAGGGCTTGTATTCAGAATATATAAAGATCTCTCACAACTCAATAATAGTAAGACAAACAACTCAATTAAAAATAGGCAAAAGATTTAAACAGCCACTTCACTAAAGAGATACAGATGGAAAATAAGCACATGAAAAGATGCTCAACAAGTCATTAAGAAAATGCAAATTAAAACCATAATGGGATAACACTATAAGCCACTAGAATGGCTATAAATTAAGGATTGTCAATATCCAGGCTTGGCAAGGATGGAGATCAGCAGCTCTCTCAGACATGGTTGGAAAAATAGTATCAGCGCTTGGAAAAATAGCATTACAGTTTCTTATAATGTTAATCACACACTTAACACCATGACCTAGCAATTCCACTCCTAGGTATTTATCAAAGAGAAATGAACTATGTCCACAAAAAGACTTGTACTCAAATGTTACTAGTAGCTTTATTCATAATAGCCCAAACCAGAAAACACAAATGTCCCTTTATTCCTGAATGGATAAACAAATTGTGGTTCATCCATACAACGGAATACTACTCAGAAATAAAAAGGAATTAACTACTGATACATGCAACAACATGGATGAATGTCAAAAGTATTATGTTAAGGGAAAAAAGCCAAAGATCACCACTCAGATCTTGTTTCTATGACGCTGACTCAAGTTCTGTCCTCCCAATTTGACAATTTTGGGTAGTGACAAATTATATCAGCAACCACTTTCATGAAGTTCATTATAAAGGAATTTTATGTTTGTATTATGAACCATGGTGATCTAGTGTGGTTAAGATTCAGTGCTCTTACTGCTGAGGCCCAGGTTTGTTTCCAACCATCTGTCGGATGTCACACTGTGGCGGCTGCACATTGCTGTGATGCTGAAAGCTATGCCACTGGTATTTCAAGTAACAGCTGGGTTACCCATGGTGGGCAGGTTTCAGCAGAGCTTCCAGACTAAGACAGACGACGATGAAGGACCTGGCCACCCACTCCCAAAAAAAACTGGCCATGAAAACCCTATGAATAGCAGTGGAGCATCGTGGGCTTTAGCACCAGAAAGTGAGAGGACAGTGCGTGAGAGGACAGTGCGTGAGAGGACGGTGCAAAAAGACTGGGCAGGGTTCCACTCTGCTGTACATAGGGGTCGCTAGGAGTCAGAATCCACTCGATGGCACTAATAACAACAAATTATGAACCAAGACCAACAGGGCAAACATTCAAGATAAGGATGAACATTAGCAAACTCTTTTCTTTTTTTTTTTTTTTGCTGAGGAAGATTCACCATGAGCTAATATCCGCTGCCAATCTCCCTCTTTTTCTATGTGAGCCACTGCCACAGCATGGCCACTGACAGATGAGTGGCGTTATGTCCGTGCCCCAGAACAGAAGTCGGACCGCCGAAGCAGAGCACACCCAACTTAACCACTAGGCCACCAAGGCTGGCCCAGCAAACTCTTAAATGGTTGGTTTAAATTGGGACTATATGCCTTGATCAGACCTGTGGGCAGAGTAACTATTAGAGAACCTGGCTCCTTAGTGTAAAATGCAAGACATACATTTTAATGATATATTTGAGAACACAGACACAACTGCTAACATCCACAACCAAAACAGAGCCTTTAAAACAGTCAATCTTGAAAACAGAAAAATAGAATATTAATTTGCCAAGTAGTCTTCCTTGTGGTAGGATGCTTGAGTGCTACAAAGAAAGCACTTTGTTTCTTTCTCCTTTAAAGAAAAAATAATTCTCCAAAGTGCCATCTTCCATCACTCCCACCAGACTTAAACTATTCTGGTTAAACATACACAAACGTAAAACACAACACAGCTTACGCTTTTTATGTCTTTATATAACTACAGAAACCCAAGTTGGTCTACAACTTAAATACAAAAAACCCTCAAAATCATTAAAATTCAAATTAACATTATTTTAAAGAGACAGATGAATGATTAGCTGAAACCAAATTACTCAATTCACCAGATGCCTGGTTCTGACTACTAAGCAGCAGGCTCTTTTGAGTTAGGCTTATATCCCAGTAGGTCTCTGCACAACATCTCAACCACGCCACTTCTTTGCCTGTCTGAATTTCTCCTGCACAGAGCAGGCCATGGCCTCAGTGGGTCTTTGCTTGGCCTCAGCACAGAAAGCAAGTATTAAGACAACCTCTGCTCCTTCCTCAGTAACTTTGACAAGTAGTGCATCCAGGCCCCCCAGGACTCAGAAGTCAGGGGCAAAGCCCTCTGATATACAGCAGGCCCTCCAATGATGTGAATATGCCCTCTCCCCTTAATACAAACAAAAATTGTTTTAACTGTCAGAAAATTCACAGATTATGAAAATATATCCACAGCCCCCCAAAGTGTGAACTCTACTATACAAGATGAGTATGTTAAACGTTCTGAAGTCCTGAAACATTATCTTTGGATATAAATCAAACGTAGGCTCGTTCCTTCATTCAAAAGCCATTCCCAGGCGCCTGCTCTGTGCCAGGCCTGAGTAGATGACCTGAGTTGGGTGAGACAGGAGCCAGGGCAAAGCAGCTGCAGCAGAAATTCAGGGGTGGGTGGGTGCCGGCAAGTCAGAGGGGCTGTGGTACTGGAGCTGACTCTGCTCTCAGACACCCTGGAGGCCCATCCTCTGCCGAGCCTGTACAGCCAACCTGCTCCTCACCAACCCGCCTTGCCTTGCTCTCCCTGTCCAACACCTGCATGCTGCTGAGGGAGAGGTCCAAGCCAATGGGCAGGTCAGGGCCAGTGACGTCTCCACCTTCAACAAGGACCTCAGGCTGGCCAGCAACCTGGATGCCCTGCCAGCTCACTGTTCTCATCCCTCACAGACACCATTTGGACCCTTACCCACTCACCTGTTCCTTCCCAGTCCTACTAAATCCACTCTCCCTCCCTCTCAAAAACAATTTTATAGAAAGATTTCTGGCATCAATTTTCTCAACTTCTACACTTCCCACCCCCACCTTACTTGCACCTATGCAGCCTTCCCTGCAAATGCTGTCTCAACAGAAGGATGATTCTTCTAGAAATAGATCCCATCTCTCTCATCTCAGGGGACCTCATGAACGTCACCCATTTGTCATCTACCTTACTCCTTCCCATCCCCAAGCAATTTCAAACTCTGCCTACCCAACGCCAAGTATGGGCAAGAATATGGATAAGTGGAACTCAAATGTTGCTGGTGGGGATATAAAATGGAACAATCACTTGGGAAATTGGTTATTATCCTACAAATATAAGTATCTGAATTACCTATAACCCAGCAATTCTACTTCATCAATAAATACTTTGTGATGATTAATTTTATGTGTCAACTTGATTGGACTAAGGGATGCCCAGAGAGCTAGTACAACATTATTTCTGGGTGTGTCTGTGAGGGTGTCTTTGGAAGAGGTTAGCATTTCAATTGGTTAAATGAATAAAGATTGCCTCATCAGTGAGGGGAGGCATCATCCATTCCATTGAGAGTCTGAATAGGACAAAAAGGCAGAGGAAGGGCAAATTCACTCTCCCCGCTTGAGCTAGGACATCCATCTTCTGCTCTCACACCAGCACTTCTAGGGTTCTAGGGCTTTCAGATTCAGACCAGGACTTAACACTACTGGCCCTCTGGAATCACACTGATTCACACCACCAGCATTCCTGCTTCTCCAGCTTGGAGAATGTAGACCACGGTACTTGTCAGCCTCCCTAACCATGTGAGCCAATCCCTATAATAAATCTCCTCTTCTATCAATCCATCCATCCATCCTATTGGTTCTGTTTCTCTGGAAAATCCTGACTAATACACACCCTAACAAAACTCTTACAAATGAGTACCAGGAGATGGGTACATAAATGCCCCTGACAGCATTTTTTTTTATCACTGCAAAAAATGGGTAACAACTCTGTATCTTTCAATAAAACTGATGAATAAACTGTAGTATACTAACACTGAATTATATGTGAATTGCATTATGTGAATTATGAATGAATTAGTGAAAATGAATATACTGCAGCTACCCAGACAGTATGAGGAATCTTATAAACAAAGAAAAGCAAGACACAGAAAACAACATGAGCACATGCCACTCTCATAAAGATCACAAACAGAATTAAACAATTTATTATTTAGATACACATATAGGCGATAAAATTTTTTAAAGGTTTTTTTGTTGTTGTTTGTTGTTGTTGTTTTTGTGAGGAAGATCAGACCTGAGCTAACTTCCATGCCAATCCTCCTCTTTTTGCTGAGGAAGACTGGCCCTGGGCTAATATCCGTGCCCATCTTCCTCCACTTTATATGGGACACCGCCACAGCACGGCCTGACAAACGGTGCGTCGGCACAGGCCCGGGATCTGAACCCAGGCCACCAGCAATGGGGAATGATAAATACATAATTCAAGGACACTGGTTACCTCAGAAGGGGAGGAGGAAAGATGGGAAAGGGTGGAGTACAGACAGGTGCACAAGTATTAGGAATGGCCTGATTTTTATGCTGGCTGGTGTTCATTTTACTATCACTTATAACATGTATATTATATACATATTCATATATATATATATCTCTCAAATATTACATTGTAAAAAATAAAATTTAAATGGGGGGAAAATCCTTTCCCCATCTCCTAGCTCCTTCCTTCAATATTTAAACGTTCCCAGGTCCCTCCTCCAGCTTCACCCTCCTCTTCTGGATCTGTCCTCTCCTCCCCTCACAGTCAAGCACCTTAAAAATCAGCACCTTAAATCGACTTCCTCAGCTCTCTCACCACTAAGTTATCTTCACACAGTGCAGTCTGGCTTCTGCTTCCACCCTTCCACCAACACGGATCATCAAAGGTCAGACACAGCCTCTTTTTTGTTGCCACATTCAACACTTCATATCCTTTCTTGGTTAACAAGCACCAAGGCACCGCTTGTCGAGCCATGCTGTGACAGAGTCCCATATAAAGCAGAGGAAGAGGGGCACGGATGTTAGCTCAAGGCCAGTCTTCCTCAGCAAAAGAGGAGGATTGGCAACGGATGTTAGCTCAGGGCTGATCTTCCTCACAAAAAGAAAAGAAAAAAAAAATACACCAAGTGTTATTTGCCTCTTTCACTGTGTTGACATCTGCATTGATGGTGCAAAAGCAACCGAGTGAACTGCCAGCACCTTAGCAAGAATGATGGCTGTGCAGCAAAGTGTGCTAGTGGTCGTGGTGTCCTTCACCACCACACACTTAATTTAAAAAAGGCCAGTTCCACTTAAGAATGTCCTTGATGCAGTAAAATCATTAACTGTGTTAAATCTCAACCCTTAAGTACATGTCTTTTGAATATTCTATGTGATGAAATAAGATGTATGCAGAAAGCATTTCTGCAATGTTTTCAAGAAAAGCACTGCATCGTGAGCTGAATGAGCCACTTCATCCATGAAATATCAATTTTACTTGAAAGAATGCCTGACAGACCAAACTATGGTTATTCAGACTTGGATATTTGTCAGACATTTTCTCAAACATGAATGAAATGAGCCTGTCGTTTCAAGGAAAACAGCTGACACTATTTGTGGCCAATCATAAAATCTGAGCTTTCAAGCAAAAATCACAAGTTTGGAAGACTTTTATCCATCACTGTGGGCTTGAAAGCTTTGCCACATTTAAAGACTTTTATGATGAGATCAGTGGTGACAGCAACAAATGTGATTTTCTTTATATTGAATAACGAAAGGTGTATCAGAAAGATCTGCCTAACTCAGTATTGTTTGACCAATTATTTTACAAATGACTAATGTGTGATGTTACAAAATCATGTATGGGTACAAGATTCATTCAGAGTACAAGACAGAAAATGGATTTTAATTTAACGGCATAGGAAAAATTCATTGACATCGTTTCAGATTCTACATTGCCCAACTAACCATCAAGAAACTATTACTTGTCATGGTTTTATGTAGTATCAAAGAAGAATATCCACAACTATTTGAAAAAGCTATTAAAATATTTTCTTCATATACTTCAATCAAAATAATCTATCACCATAGCTTGAACACAGAAGCAGATATGAGACTCCAGCTGTCTTCTATTATTCAAACATTAAGAAGAATCACAAAACAATGCTACTCTACTCACTATTTTTGTTTTGGAAAATAGTTTTCATTTAAAAATTTGCTGTTGATCTTAACTTGTAATCAGTTAATTATATAAATTCCCTATGACTCAGAAATTCCTTTCCTACATGTATATACAAAAGAATATGTGAATGTGTGCTCCAACAGCATCATTAATA
The DNA here is from genome assembly GCF_020826845.1 of Diceros bicornis minor. Taxonomy (NCBI): domain Eukaryota; kingdom Metazoa; phylum Chordata; class Mammalia; order Perissodactyla; family Rhinocerotidae; genus Diceros; species Diceros bicornis. The sequence goes on along the minus strand of NC_080747.1, from coordinate 1,931,185 downwards.
ACAGTGAAATCTGGAAACAACTAAAACATAGTATATTAAAAAAGGTGAATAATATACAGTAATGAAAAGAAACTACAACATATATGAATCTCAAACATAATGTTTAACAAAATAAATCAGACACAAAATAATGTGTACTGTATGATTTTGTGTGTGTGTGTGTGTGTGTGAGGAAGATTAGCCCTGAGCTAACATCTGTTGCCAATGCTCCTCTTTTTGCTGAGGAAGATTGGCCCTGGGCTAACATCCGTGCCCATCTTCCTCTACTTCATATTTGGGACACTTCCCACAGCATGGCTTGATAAGCCATGCACAGGTCCACGCCCAGGATCCGAACCTGTGAACCCCGGGCTGCCAAAGCAGAGTGTGCAAACTCAACCACTACACCACTGGGCTGGCCCCTGTATGATATTTTTATGAAGTTCAAAACAGCAGGAGAACTGGATGACAATGTTTAGGGATAGAGGTGTAGGTGCTATAACCCATTAAGATGAGCGGCACAGGGGCTGGCCCCATGGCCGAGTGGTTAAAGGTTTGGCGCGCTCTGCTTTGGTGGCTCAGGTTAGCAGGTTCAGATCCCAGGTGCAGACCTATACCACTTGTCAGCCATGCCATGGCAGTGTACCACATACAAAGTAGGGGAACACTGGCACAGATGTTAGCTCAGGGCTAATCTTCCTCAAGCAAAAAGAGGAAGACTGGCAATGGATGTTAGCTCAGAGTGAATCTTCCTCAAGGGAAGGGAAAAAAAAAAAAAGAAGAGCAGGCGAGTGGGTGCCATGAACATCAGGAGAGCGTAAACTCTGTGGATAAGGCTAAGGACCGGGAGGGGCACAAGACAGATCTGGGTTAAGGGCAAGGCTTGACTTGTGACATGTGTGGTAGCAGAAATAAACCCAAATAGATCGGCAATGATGGTAAGTGACCAAGATTAATTTCACCTTTAAGAAGTAGACTCTCAAACAAGACCAAATTAAGTCTACCTCTATGCTGACTGCACAAGACCACCCAAAACATGCTAACACCAAGAGACTGAAAATAAGAGGATATGAAAAGGTGAGGAAGAAAGGAAGGAGGGTGGATGCTCATGTAGCCATACAAACAGCAAACAAAACAGCAGTTTAGGAGAAAGGGGCAACCACAGATAGCTTCAGTGCAATCAAAGGAACAATGCACCAAGATTTCATCACTTTAACCTGCTATTCACCCTTCAGAGCCTTAAAAGATATAAAGCAAAAATGGAAATATTTATAAGGAAAAGAGGACAAACATGCATGCACAGTAGGAGATTTTAACTGATTTTACTCAGAAACTGACAGATTAAGGACACAAAACATTAATAACAACACAGAAGGATTTAAGAACATAATTAATGAGGGGTTGATCTAATGGGCGTACACAGAGTCCTCTAAATCCTGAGAAAACATTTTCAAGCACACATGGAACATTTAGAAAAATTTAACCATGTATAATTGATTGATAAGGAATCCTAATAATATAGACCACCATCTCCAACTATAAGAGCATTAAATTAAAAGTCAATACGATTACAGGTAATCTAAGAGATATATGTTTGGATATTTAGAAATACTTCTAAACAATTCATGGTTGAAAACAAAAATAATGAAAATTAGATAATACTTAAAATTGAACCAATATAACTAACATTTCAAAATCTAGAGCAGTAATTAGAGGATTCTAGCATATATCAGAACAGAATAATAAAAACTGATGGGTAAGAACCCAACTTAGGAAGGCAGAAGAGTAACCATAGAGAAAGCAGAAAAAACTAGAGCTGTGGTCGCAATCAGCAGTACTGTGTGATGAAGCCCTACTGGCTCCTTGCAGGCCGCCTGGCAATGGTGGAACAGGGCTGTCTCCCTTCCTTCCCCCAAGCAAACAGGCTGAGCAACGCTCAGGTTCCAGCAAGGTCACCAGGTGAGATCAGCACAGGAATGCAGCTGCCTGAAGCAGCTGGCACCCAAGCTCAGGATACCCAGACACCTGTTAGCAGCCCTCAGAAGAGACCTAGAAAATGGAGAGCACCCCACAATGACATGCACCCCACCTCGCCATGGCATCTGTATCCCTCTTCCAAAGACAAGAAACTGGGAGAACCACATGTCTCAACTTACTGACAGATGCCTGTAACTCAGGACACTGTGGTGTTTGTCATCATCACCTTCCAATACACAGAACAGAACAGAACATCTCTGGGGGAATAGACAAGAATCTGCCAACAGTGGAAGCCTCTGGGAAGATAAAGAGGATGGTGAGGAGACAAGTTAGAGGGAGACCAATGTCGCACAGGGAGACCAATGTCGCACAGTTCTTGTTTGTGCCTTTAAACTTTTATCATATGTACCACAGCATTAACTAATCAAATATGTACCACACACACAGATAAAACAGCATAATTAATGAAACAAAGTGAAAAGACAGATATTTTAAAGATTAAAAAGCTCTTCTTTGAAAAGGCAAAATTGACAGACTTCTAGCAAAAGTGGCTAAAAAAAAGAAAGAAAAAGCACAAATACAATAAAAAGAGTTGTATTCTACAGATATGGTAGGAGTTGAAAAGAGACCTATGCACAACTTCATACCAATAACTCTGACAATTTCTAAGAATATAATTTACCAAAACTAACTTAAAAAGAAATGGAAAACCTTTTATCCATTAAAGAAACTGAACCAGAAGTTTAAAATTTACCCAGAGACAAGCATGGCTAAGGAAGCAGGAGGAGACTGTGACAGCTGGAAGGGAGGGTAAGGTCAAAGGCACGTTATTTGAAAAATGGACAATTCTAGAGCATTTGCATACTCCTGGGCATGAGCCAAGACAGAAGAAAAGATTTGTGATGCATAAGAGGAAAAGAATAACCAAAGCAACAAAGCCTTGGAGAGGATGAAAAGAGATGGCACCTGAAAGGCCCAGTGAGGCTGGCCTCTCTCGGCTGTGGGGGTGGGAAATGGGAAAGGGTCTGAGTATCAGCTTTGAGCTTCTCCCTGAAGTGTGATGGTCAACAGCTGAGCTGAACAGGAAAAAGAGGGTGTGGGGGGTTTGGGAAGAGAGAAGGAAAAGTTTGTGCCATCTCGGGGTTCAGTAACAAAGCCAGAACCAAGACCCTAAACGCCCATCCACAGCCTAGAACCACAACGACAGGGGGAAGCATTAAGCTGAAGCCGGCGGTTTTTTCCAGTAATCTGTATTCTACAGGTGGAGGGAGGGGGTAACGTCGAACCAGGTCCCAGGCAAAGGAGTTAGGGGGTTTTGCAAGGGAGCAATGACAAGGCTGAGTCACAGAACTCAGGCTATTCTAGGAGAACAGTCAGGTCAGAGGGACCCGACAGTGGGAAAGCGATGGAGGAGGTCAAAGAACTATGACAACGGAGGACACTCAGGCAAGTGAACTAGAAAGATAGACCGTGGTCAAGCTAAATGTTTGAAATGAAGACTTCTTAGGTGTCTGGGCATGACAAAGTCTAGGAATGGAAGAAGAGGTCTCTGGAGAAATCTACAACATGGAACTGTGAGGCAGGGTGTTAGGGGAAACTTCCACCGATATTCTACCACGACTTCTGATAACAGAATGCTTATCTAGAAGAGAGCAATTCAGTTCCACTTCCACTTACAGTGACTCAGAGCTCTTACTCTGCTGATGAGAAACAATGGGACCATCTACAAACTCATAACTCTGGGCCCACCAGAGAGCTGAAGTGACCAGGTGAGCTAGACAAGTGCAATGAGCTCCTCTGAGCACATGTGTTGTTTCACCTTTGGGGGAGGAAGGCAGAAAGAGATCACAAAAGTGGGTCAAGAAAACAGCTAAACTTGCAATGAATTCTTAAAGGTTGAGTGTGGCCAGTGTGACCTTGCTGGGCACAACACCTCTGAGAGGAAGCAGACGCCTTCACCGCTGGGATGGCAGGCACCCTCCACCAGGGCCCCAGTCTTGATTCACCAAGAGGAGGGGACCAACCCCTCCAATCCTGAGAGAAAGGCCCCGGACCTGCACAGACACAGGCACAAGTCAGCCACCATGAGGAGGGGCCGCGGGGGCGGTCTGTCCCACCCAAGATCCCTACAGATACAAGCAGAGTCTGGCTGCCATGGGGTAGGGGCAGGATCACTGGGAAAGCTGCACCCGACGCCCTAGACACAGGGCTGCCCAAGATCTCCTGGACAGGGAACCAAGAAAGTGCCACGGTGGGACGGTGGGAGGCTTGTGCTGAGGAGGAAGTAATGACGTCCCACTACCACACCAAGAGGGCCAGAGCGTGAAGAGACCCCTCCCTAGCCCACACAAGCACCAGGACACAGAACACACTGCTAGAGAGATGAGTCTGTGGGGCAACAAGAGCAAAGCCAGGCCAGCTCTAGTGCTGACCAGACTGACCCGACCTCACAGGCACATAGGAAGGTGACCACTTCTGGGTAAACGCATCCACCTCAGCCCTGTGGTCTCCTACACGCACCGTCTGGCACTCTACCAAACGGTATGAGAGAAACAGAAAGCAAGAATCAACAACACTTAAGGAAGAAATAACACTAATTCTATACAAACTCTTCCAGAAAAGAGAAGAAGCAGGAACCCATCTCAACTCATTTTCTGAGCCCCTAAAAGACATTAAAGGCAAGAAGACTACAGGCAGACATCCTTATGAGCACAGACAAAAAATCCTTAACCAAACACTAGCAAATCACTCCAGCAACACGTAAAAAGGATCCCTACACAAAGACTTGTACAAGAACATTCATAGCAGCTTTACACAAAATAATTCAAATATGGAAACAACTCAAACGTCCATCAATGGTGAATGGATAAACAAACTGTGGTATATCTCTACAATTTATTCAGCAATAAAAAGGAACAAATTACTGATGCATGACTCTCAAAAGCACTATGCCAAGTTAAAGAAGTCTATGTGACACTGGAAAAAGTAAAGCCGTGGGACAAAAATTCAGGTCAGTGGTTACCAGGGGCTGCGGGGAGGGGAAGGGTACTGTCTACCAAGGTGAACAAGGGAACTTTTGGGCGTGATAGGAATGTTCTATATCTTAATAACTGTGGTAGTGGTGGTTATACACTGTATACATCTGTAAAAACTCACTGAACTATACAGACATTAAAAAGATGAATTTTACTGGATGTAAATTATATCTCACTTTTTTAAAAAGGTCAGCAATTTTAACCAGCTTGAACAAAGAGGCCAACTCTACAAAGTAACGGAAGGTCTAAGTCTACAAACAGAGGTCAACGTTACACCTCTGTGGTCCCTTGGGTCACCGTTTTTATGAGGAGAGAAAGCCTCATTTGACAATCTGTTATCCAGGACAAACTGGGAGTTAGCCAATGAGACCCCTCCTGATAAGACTAATGATGGGAAATGACCGGTATTTCCACCTGCCTCCAAAACCAGGAGGAACAACAGCAACCCTTTCCCAAAGGCACAGTCAGGCTAAACCAGAAGAGCAGGACTGGAAATAGGAACAGAACATAGTAAAGTTTAGGAGCAAAGAGAGCGCTTTACCCTGGGGGAAAACTTAAGAATGCTGACTCCAACTGAACAGGGAACAAATGAATATCAGTAATACTAAATAGCTTTCCATTAAAAAAATGGGAAAAAGAGGGGCCGGCCCGGTGGTGTAGTGGTTAAGTTCGTGCACTCTGCTTCGGTGGCCTGCGGTGTGCGGGTTTGGATCCCGGGCGTGGACCTACACATTGCTCATCAAGCCATGCTGTGGCAGTGACCCATATACAAGATAGAGGAAGACTGGCACAGATGTTAGCTCAGGGACAATCTTCCTCAAGCAAAAATAGGAAGATTGGCAACAGATGTTAGTCAGGGCCACTATTCCTCACCAAAAAAAAAAAAAAAAAGGGAAAAAGACCAAATACTTTAAGTGGACAAAGAAAGGAACTAAAAGTAAAATAATAAAATGATAAAAGCAAACATATCTGAGGGTGAAAAAACTTCAGATGGACTATGCCATCATTTTAATCCCTAAGGATGGGGTTCCCAGGTCTTTGCTCATTCATTTACTTATTCATTAATGCAAATATTTTGCATACCTAAAATATGCCAGGCTAGGCACTGCTCTTGGTAAGAAAATACGCAAAAACAGCCGCCCTCGTGGAATGTTTATTACAGTGAAGAAGAAGAAGAAAGACAAACAAAATGAATAAGCACAATACATGATGTATTTCAAAGAAGTGTTAAGGAGGAGAATACAGCAGGAAAATGGGGCATGTGGGAGGAGGCTGAGCGAGAAATCAGTTTCTCTTCTGACAAACAATGAGATTTTGAGGTTTAGCTATTCAAGCACCACTACAGAAACTGGCACGTGAGACGGGGTGCTACCTTCAAGGAAACCCTAAAACAGAAGTCACGGGCTTAGCAGCAGGCAGCAAGGAGACAGATGAGACCCAGAAAGGCAAAGAAGGCTTATGCCATGCAGTAGCAAAACGTTCACCAAACTGTCACGGGGACTAACCTGGAAAGCAGTCCCAGGTCAGAAAACAGAACATGGTAGTGGATGCTGGTGTTAGCAGCCGCATGGAGCAAGGTATCAGAAGAAAGACAACGGCTCAGAAAACAACCAGCCGCTTGCAAGCAGAAATCAAAGGAACAGAAGAGCCCCAGAATGTGGGGACTCAAATGGTTGCAAAAGCCAACTCCTAGAACCCAAGAGCAGATATGAAAGCCTTTTCAGAACCAGGGGAAATTTATGTAATGTTATAAACCAATGTTACCTCAATGAAAAAAAAAAAGACCAAAAAAAAAAAAGAGCCAGGGCCCAGTAAGACAGTCTAGGCCAAAAATCAGATTAAGGCTGTGGCCTTCCCACGCAAGCTTGATGGCCTCAAGAATGCCTCCAATCAGCTGAGGCATGAAATCAAGGAAAAAAGGGGGGGGAACCCAGACTTGTGAATTGCATCTGGGAAAGAATTTCAGGTGAGTTACCAGCACATGGAATTGTCTAAAACTAAACACATATAAAAAGCCTTCTAGCTTTTCAGCAAACTGCATCGCCACAGAAATCCTGAGACCAGACTAAAAAAGCCCAAACACTTTGGGTCCCCGAAGCTTGCTGATCAAGTCGTCCCCTACTACCTACTGCAGGTGTGGCCAGGAAGACCAGGAAGAAGGCCCCAGTGGGTGGAGTAAGGGGCCTGAAGATGGCGCAGGAAGGAGTTCCTTCCAGAAAGCAGACCCAAATTAATTAATTCACTGCCCAATTAGTTCCATAAACCCCGGGGTAAGTAAGCGGATGAGCCCGTGCTCTCCGTGCTGGGTACTCACCGCTGGCTGGTCGAGGCTACCATGCCTCTCCTCCTTCTCCACAGTCCGCCGGCAGTCCGGGCATACCCACAGTGGCAAGTGCAGCATGCTGTTGCCCTTGGGAGCCATAGAAAGAGCCAATTTGCTCGCAGTCTTAATTCCACTCTCTAAGAATGAAGAATCTTTCCGCTCGCTTCTGCACAGAAGACAATAATCCCCAGCGGGGTAGGGTGGTGTTCTATGATTCATGCCAAAATTAAAAGGAGTCTGGAATAGAAAAAAAAATTCTGTTTTCAAAACATGATGCGCAAAGCCAAGATCATTAAAAAATATTGTATGTAGTTTTAAAACTACAATGCACATGTATATTTACAGAGAAACAAATAGGGAATTTTCTGAATAAACTGTATCCAGTGTTCTAGAAACTCATAATATTTCAAATAAAATAGTAATGCCATAAAGAACATCTTAGTAGGAGTTAGAAAATTGTCCAATTAACCCCTTCACCTAGACTTCTGTATTACTTCTCCCTACCTGCTGTAAAGTATCAGTCTCAATTTTCAGACTGAGCATGTGCCATCAACAAAGTTTAAAGCTACTATTCTAGAGACATCTGCACAGTAGGACTCAGGCCCAAGGCAGCAACTCTGGCTTAAGTGCACCTGCAGATCCTAACCACCTCTGAGGTGGGCTGTCCAAGTTCTAGAGTCTAGATAAACATCTGGGAGCCTGATGGCAGCCATACATCCAAGACCTAGCCTCCCCTCCAGCTCAGCAGCAATTATACTGAATTAATCTCCAGCTAACCAATTTCACCATCCACTTTTTCAAATAGGTCCTAAACTGCAGGGTGAGGGTGGGGGTGGGAGCCTCAGAGGTAGGAGGAAGAGGCAAGATTATTATCCAAGGTCCTCTCCAAAAGATGATCAACCAACCTATCAGAAAAGTAAAATTAGCCTTAAAAACACAAAAACAGGCTCCCAGGTTTAAAACAGGCCTAAAGTCACACGGTCAGCAAGCAGGGGCCAAGATTTTAACCCAAATCAGGATGGGCTCAAGATGGATCATCTGCACTTAGAGGAACTATCCTGCAAATCCTGAAGAGAGGTTTGAGAGAGGCACACCTGGGCAACAGGTGAGCAGGGAAGCCAGGCATGGCCTTCCAGAGGCAGGCACAGCTCTGCCAAGGTTCCAAGCTAGCACACATGTGGGATTGAGTTGACAGAAACCCCCCAGGCCTCTCTCACCATCTGGAACGCCTCTGCTGAGATACACATCAGGTAGGAAGGCGGACCAGGACCTGTGCCAAGGCTATTCTGGCTGGAACTTCGGAGTATTTTACAAAGTCTCTAGTTCCACCCAGAGGTTCCTCCGATGCCCACCCAGCTCTGCCCAGCCAGCAGCCCAGCTCTTCCCTCAGCCCGTGGCTCTCTCCCTGGCCTCCTGCACTGAGGCTCACATAGGCCTTTGGCTGTGCTTCTTAACTGTGTGCATTTACACGACTGGCTCCACCGGTGACTGAGTGCTCTCAAACAGGCTGCAGGCTCCATCTCCAAAGCCTGGGATGGCCGGCAGGTATCAGGTGCTTAAAAAGGAGGGCTGAATGAATAAATGAATGAATGGGTGATTAAAAGAATGAATGACAGCACCACTAAGAGGCAAAAGACTTGCACGTATATTCTTACCTGCTTTTATAAACCAGTGATCAAAACTGCTGATACCTGTCACACCCACAGGGTTCCATGGATTTAACCAAACCCAGTTCATCAGTCATTTGAATGCATGGGGTGCAAGGATGGAGAACTAAGTACTATCTCCCAGTGGCATTCTAGAAAGCTCCAGACTACTCGTCAAACCACAGAATACCATGGGAGTAGATGTCTTTCTCTCTCCCAACAGATCCAAGAAGTCTAAATTATGACAATTACAAAAATCATGCTGATTTAACCGTATGTAAAGGCATCTCTTGTCCCTAGTCCTAGAACACAGCCCCCATCACCGACAGAACTGCCACGGCCTTCAAACCTTTCCAGGCTACCTTTTTACCCCAAGAAGGAGATGCTGGACTCCAAGGTTACAAGGGTTCCCAAGCTGGAAATCATAATGTAAGAGCCAGAACTGACTTGAGAGCACCCAGTTCAGCTCCCCTTCGTCCATCCAGCCATCCATCCAGTATTTACTGGGAGCCCCCATTGCCAAGGCACTGGTCTGGGCACTGGGGACACAGTGGTGAATAAAACAAAGATCCCTGCCCTCAGGGAGCTAACATCCTTGTCAAAGACAAAGACAATAAATTCAAACAGATAAGTAAAAACTATAGAACGTTAGATAGTGGTAACTGAGAAGGAGAAAAACATGGAGCAGGAAAGAATGTCTGGGGATGGTGTCCTTCTATTTAGGGTGGCCAGCGAGGGACTCCTTGAGGAGAAATACCTGGGGGAGGGGCATTCCTGAGAGCAAACACAAAGACCCTGCAGCAGGAAGCCAGAGTAGGAAACAGGAGGGAGGGAGCTGTGTATGGAGAACAGCTGAGATGGGAGAAAGGGAGGGAACAAGGTGGTCAGGGAGAAGCTCTCTGCACCTCAGGAGTGAGGCAGCAGTGAGGTCCACTGTGAAGGGAGAGCTGACAAAACTGCAAAGGAACCACATGTCAGGGGTAAGAGGAGGAGGAGGAGGGGCAAGGACAACTCCACAAACTTTGGACTGAGCATGTGGAAGAGCTCCAAGATGAGGAAGGCCTCTTTCATAAGATTTGAAATATACCTGCGCCGGCCCCATGGTGTAGCGGTTAAGTGCGCATGCTCTGCTGCTAGCGGCCCGGGTTTGGATCCCGGGCACGCGCCGATGCACCGCTTGTCAGGCCATGCTGTGGTGGCGTCCCACATAAAGCAGAGGAAGATGGGCACAGATGTTAGCCCAGGGCCAGTCTTCCTCAGCAAAAAGAGGAGGACTGGCATGGATGTTACCTCAGGGCTGGTCTTCCTCACAAAAAAAAAAAAAAAAAAATTGAAATATAGCATATGCCAGGCAACCTTACAAGTTAGACAACAGGTCTGCAACAGCAAATAACACAAAGACTCCACTGGTTCCAGAGGGGCATTAGACAGGTAAGCACAGACACAACCACCTGACATCCAATGGCAGGAAGTACTACTCTATGAAGACAATCAAGTTGCCAAGGGAAGAGAGTGGGACTAGAAGAAAGACATCGTTTTAAAGGGAGCAAAGCTAAACTGAGACCCAAATGCTAAGGAAAAAACAGTTGCATGAAGATCTGGGAGAAGAACACTGCAAGCAGAGGAATAGCAAGTGCAAATGTGGGCACGTCGAAGGGACAGGACAAAGGCGGAGGCTGAAGCTGCGGAGCAAGTGGGTAGGGAAGGCAGGGGCTGCTCATCCAGGCTGTGGGCACGGGAAGAGGCTGAAGGTTTCCCAGAAAGGGGTGGCATGACACAATTTTCAACTTAAAAAGAAACTTTCTTGTGTGAAAAATGAACTCTGGGGAGGTAACAATGTAAGTAAGGCTATTCCAGGCAGTTCCAGGCACCGGCAGGAGCCATAAAGGAGCAGAGCAGTCAGACTTAGGGTTGTTGAAGGTAGAGCCACAGGACTCGCCAATGGACTCAAGGGAGCGACGGGCCCAACGGGCCCAACCGCCTGGGCAGTGGGCATGCCAACAGAGATGCTGGACGCAGGTGGACAGGCTGGGGCGTGGCAAGAACCAGAAGTTTGCTTTGGATGTTGTGCATATGAAGTGCGTGTTAAACATCTAAACAACGCGGGGGTTGTTTGTTTTTCCACAAGTAAGACGCTAGGGGAACAAGTTGCAATTGGATATATAATTTGGGATCACCAGTATATATGGTATGTAAAGCCATGGAGCTAGATGAGATGATCCACGGAGAGAGGGTAGACAACGTCCTGAACAAATGCTTGACCGACACTTGACCAATATGCTCAAGTATGAAGCTGGTCATCTCAAGGAGCCAAAACTCTCCTCTCTACACCTTTTCTGGACAAAGCAAATAACAGGTTACTACAAAACACACACATGCGCACACACTACCTGACTGAAATTCAAATTAGCCAGATGCTAGCACCCCACCACGTGGTTACTCTCCTTACTATCGGTGATTAAATGAGGTACAAATATAAATTCCGTTGATTCTTTTAAAAACATTTTAAAGCTGTATTGAAGTATAACTGAGGTACAATAAGCTGAAAATATCTAGAGTCTGCAATTTGAAGTTTTGATGTATGTATACACCTGTGAAACCATCACGATAATCAAGATAATGAACATTACCATTACCCCCCAAGTTTCTTGGTGCCCCTGTGTACCTACCTCTTTCTCCTTGCTCCCTTCTCCTCCAACCCTACCCCATTCACAGGCGACCGCTGGACTGAGTTCTGTCTCAACAGATTACCGTGCAATTTCTAGAAAAGTATATAAATGAGATCACACAACATATTCTCTTTTGTCTGGCTTCTTTTCCCTAGTATCATTATTTGGAGATGACTCCCATGTATGTATCAGGAGTTTGTTCCTTTTTGTTACTGAGTAGTATTTCATTGTGTGGGCAAGCCACAACCTGTTTATCCATTCTCCCATTTGGAGACATTCAAGTTGTCTCCAGTTTTGCGTTATTACAAATAATAGCTGCTATGAACATTCATGTTCAAATCTTGGTGTGGACATATGCTTTGGTTTCTCTTGCATAAATACCAAGCAATAGAATGACTGGATCATTTGGCAGGTATGGTAACTTAAAAAACTGCCGAACTTCTGCCAAAGAGCAGTGTTGGAGAGTTCCAGTTAATCCACATCCTCATCAATGGGGTGAGTCATTTCAATTGCAGCTATTCTAATGAGTTGTATGGTACTATCTCACTGTGGTTCTCCCTAGTGATTAATTATGTTAAATAACTTTCACAGGCTTGTACAGTATCTTTTCAAATCTTTGGCCTGGCTCAAGGTTTATCAATTTTATTACTCTTAAAAGAATCAGCTTTTGGTTTCATGATTTTCCACATTTTAAAAAATTTTTGTTTCATTGGTTTTTGCTTTTATGTTATGATTTCCTTTGTTTGGGTATAACTGGCTCTTTGGTTTTCTACTTTCTTAAGGTGCAAGCATAGGTCACTGAGCCTCTTCTCTTTCATAAAGAGGTGGTCAGTGCTATAAATTTCCCTAGAATGGCTACATTTTACAAATTTTGATATGTTGTGTTTTCATTCTACTTCAGTTCAAAATACTTTCTAATTTCCCTCTTGATTTCTTCTTTGACTCATGGGTTGTTTCAAGTGCGGTTTAGTTTCCTAATATTTGTAGTTTTCTAAATATCTTTCTGTTATTGGTTTCTAATATAATTCCACTGTAGTCAGAGAAGATACTTTGTACAATTTTAATTCTTCCAAACTTATCCAGACCTTTTTCATGGCCCACAATATGGCCTATTTTGGTAACTGTTCAATGTTTACTTAAAAGAATGTGCACGTATGCTGCTGTTGTTGAGTAGAGTGTTCTATAAATGTCGGTTAGGTCAAACTGGTTGACAGTGTCATTCAAGTCTTCTATGACCTTACTGATTTTCCATTTACTTGTTCTGTAAGTTACTGACAGAGGTATTAAAATCTTCAACCATAATTATGCATTTGTCAGTTTTTCCTTGAAGTTCTATCAGTTTTTCCTTCATATATTTTGAAGCTTTGTTGTTAAGTGCAAAAACGTACAGGATTATTACGTCCTCTTGATGAACTGACCCCTATATCAGTATGAAATAACTCTCTTTACCCTTGGTAATATTCTTTGCTCGGGTATCTATTTGCCTGATACTAACATAGCCACTCCAGCTTTCTTTTCACTTACATAAGCAAGGCATATTCTTCCCTATGACTTTACTTTTAGCCTATTTGCATCCTTATATTTAAAGCAAGTTACCTGCAGAAAGCATATACTGGGTCTTGCTTTTTTCCAATCTCACAATTTTCAAAAATTGGGATGTTTAGACCATTTACATTAAATACAATTACTGATATGGCTTGGTTTATTAAATCTCCCATCTTATTCTTTATTTTTCTATTGACCCATTTGTTTGTTGTTCCCTTTTTCCTCTTTTTAAAAAATTGAGTATTTTTTATGATTCTATTTTCTCTCTTTTGTTGGCTTGTGAGCTACACCTCTTTTCTTTTTTTTTTTTTTTTTTTGTGAGGAGATCAGCCCTGTGCTAACATCCGCCAATCCTCCTCTTTTTTTGCTGAGGAAGACGGCCCTGGGCCAACATCTGTGCCCATCTTCCTCCACTTTATATGGGACGCCGCCACAGCATGGCTTGCCAAGCAGTGCGTCGGTGCGCGCCCGGGATCCGAACCAGCGAACCCCGGGCCGCCGCAGCGGAACGCGCGCACTCAACCGCTTGCGCCACCGGGCCGGCCCCAACACCTCTTTTCTTTTTGAAGTGGTTGCTTTAGTGCGTACCACGTGTACATTTTAACTTATCAGAATCAGATATCAAATAAGACTTGATCACTAACCCTATAAGAATCTCACATTTCCCCTCTCCTGGCCTTTATGTTATTGTTGTCATACATTTTACTTCTACGTATAAGCCTCATAATTCATTGTTATCTTTGCTTTAAACAATTATGTATTAAAGCAATTTTTTAAAATATTTACAATTCCCAGTGCTCTTCATTTCCTTGTGTAGATTCAGATTTCCATTTGGTGTCATTTTCCTTCTGCCTGAGGACTTCCTTTTAACATTTCCTGTGATGAAGATTCGCTGGTCATGAATTCTTTCAGCTTTTTATGTCTGAAAAGTCTTTATCTCATCTTCATTTTTGAAATATATTTTTGCTGGTTTAGAATTCTAGGTTATGTTCTTTTTCCCTTTCAGTGCTTCAAAGCTTCCTTCTTTTATCTCCTGGCTTGCACTGTTTCCCATGAGAAGTCTGCTATTAGCCTTATCTTCGTTCAATGTATAATGTATCTTTTTTTTCTGACTGCATTTAAGTTTTCTTTTAATCATTGTTTACAGTAATATAATTATTATGCGGGTTAGTGTAGTTATCTTCATGTTTCTTGTGCCTGAGGCTTATTAAGCTTCTTGGATTTGTGGTTTATAGTTTTCATCAAATCTGGACATTTTCCAGACGTTATTCCTTCAAATATTTTTTCTTTCCCTATCCCCATTCTTTCTTTCAGAGACTCCAATTACACATATACATATAGTATGCCATTTGAAGTTGTCTCACAACTCACTGTTACTCTGTTGTTGTTTTTTTTAATTTCAGTCTTCTCCCTTATGGTTCTTTTTGGGTATTTTCTATTGCTATCTCTTGAAGTTCATTAACCTTTTCTTCTGTGGTGTCAAATCTGTTGCTAACCTTCATTTAATGTATTTTCCATCTCAGACACTGTAGTTTGCAACTCTAGATGTTCATTTGGGTTTTTGTATATTCTATGTTTCTTCTTAACAGGCTCATGCTTTCCTCTATCTTCTTGAACGTGCAAAATATAGCAATAACTGTGTTTAAAGTCCCCCTCTAATAATTCTATCATATGTGTCATTTCTGAGTCCGTTTCTACTTATTGATTTTGCTCCCCATTCTGGATTGTATTTGCTTGCTGCTTTCTTTGCAAGCCTGGTAATTTTCGACTAGATAGCAGACGCTGTGAATTTTACCCTGTTAGGTGCTGGGTATCTTTCTATTCCTTCCAATGTTTCTGAACTTGGTTGTGGACCATGGTTAGGTTATTTGCGAAGAGTAGGGTCCTTTCAAGGCTTGCTTGTAAACTCTGGGAGGCAAGATCAGAACACCTTTAATCTTTCCCAATACTGAGGCAATTCCCTTGTGAGCACACTATCTTTTATTATTTATAAGATAAATATTAAAAGATTATAAGATTTTCCCACTCTGGCTCGTGGGAAACACAAACTGTTTCAGGCCCTGTATGAGCTCCAAGGATTGTTCCACTACGCACTTCCAGGGTTCTTTCCCTGAGCTCAGAGAGTTTCCACACATATACGTGGTCATCAGTACCCAACAGAAAATTCAAGGGGAACTCTGTGTGCTTCTCCAGGGCTCTCTTCTCTTTGCAGCTCTCCCTTCTCTGGTACCCTACCCTGGAAATTCACTTTGACCTTCCCAAATTCTCAACTCGGGGAAACTACCAGGCTCTGTTTGGGCTACTCCTCTTTCCTCCCCAAGCCACCGCCTGCAAACTCTCTCCAGGCAATAAGCTTGGCCAATCCTAGAGCTCACCTAGTTTATTTTCTGTCTCTCAGGTAGCACTGTCCTGGACTGCCTGTTGCCCAATGTTGGAAAACTGTTTTTTGAGATATTCTGTCCCTCATTTAGTTGTTTAAGGCTGGAGGATAAATCCAGTCCAATTACATTGATATTTAAAAAAACGTACCAGAGTAAACATATTTAAACAAGTGTTGTCCCCCAAATCCTATACACACATAGATAGATAAAATATATTCATATAAATATATACAATGTATATATTTTAATGTCAGGGACTAAGGTAACCCAGAAATTTTCCATAAGAGAATGTACATATTCCTAAGATGGTAATATTGCTGAAAACACTTGAGAATACCACTAACAACTGAATCCTATGAATATTTTACATCTATGATGTAAGATATTTTACCCTTTCTGAATAAACTAATTTTCTACACGCAGGTAAAAGCTGTCATTTGTGGCTAGCATGTGTGTAATAAGAGACACTAATCACAATATTCATTTTCTTGCCAGGCTTATACTCTAGTTTTAAAAGTAATTTCCAAAAAGAAATTCCAAATTCAAAATGAAAAACTCAGACTTACTATTTAAAGACTTTACAGGTAAACTTCTTATCAACAGGAAAAAAAACCATGGCATTTTAGGGCATAAAGACGCTAAAAGCAACAGCTTTTCAGGTGACAGTGGCACATCTCAGATCATACAGCCCAGTGAAGGCTAAAGCCAGGTTGTCTGGTACACAACACACAAAATAAATGTGCCTGTTTTTGTGCCATTATCATCTTCTGCCCAGGACACTACACAATTATCTCACAATTCAGCCTGCAGGTCTGTCTGCTCTCCACATATCCTCTACCTCCTGTCAGGATGATCTTTCACACTGCACATGTGACCAGAACAGTCTCCTGCTTTGAACCCTTCAATAGTTCCCATTGCCTAAAAGGATCAAGCATGACATACAAGGCCCTTGGTCACTTAGTCTCTGCATAATCACCCAGTTGAAACTCCTCACAATTCCACACCCCTGCCCCATTCAACTATGGGGCCTTAGTACAAGCCATTTCCCACCCTGAAACACCAATCTTCTCTTCCTTTACCAGGCAACTGTTAGGCATCCTTTCAAACCCCACTGTGGTACCATTCTTCTTCTGTCAATTGTGCTCTCCTCCAACTTGCTCCCCATCCCTCAACCAGTACAAGCGACCACATAGCTAATTACTCCAACTCCTGTACAACCTCTATACTTTATACAGATTATCTTATACTTTCGCATGCCCTTTTCATTAGACACTCAACATTTTTTAAGTCCCATAAAGCACCCAGCATACAGCAGGCATCCAGTAAATGCTCACTAAAGGAACTGAAACAACTAATCCAAATCAGTAACTCACATTTTGTCTTCCCCACTTCAACCATAACTTTCCTTCCTTATTTTACACATGGTCTTTTATTAGCTACCTGTGCTGAAGTCCAGGGATGACTGCATGTGCAGTCACTAAAATACCTACAATCTTTTCTGCTTTTCTTAACTCAGCTTTCCCAAAACATATGCAAATTATTTGAGCAAGTGGCTTGGGAAATAATTAGCAACATTAATTATTAATAATTACTAACATTAAATTCCCTTCTAGCTGGTTATAAAAAAAATTGGTAACAGAATCATATCATGAGTTAGGTGCAAAATTACCTTTTAGTATTTAATGCTTTGTAATATATAATTTATACAATCTTACAGAGTAAATATTTAGCAATTTATAGATTTCAAAGTTGTTCCTTGGAAATTCAATAAACATTAATTATTGATTCCACATTATTACCTTATTCTAGCATCCTTTTTTATAGCTAATGTGAAAGTAAGTTTTCTTTCGGATTTACTTTTTTAATTTTTCTTTTTTTTTTTTATTTTTATTTTTCCCCAAAGCCCCAGTAGATAGTCGTATGTCATAGATGCACATCCTTCTAGCTGCTGTACGTGGGACGCGGCCTCAGCATGGCGGGAGAAGCGGTGCGTCGGTGCGCGCCCGGGATCCGAACCCAGGCCGCCAGCAGCAGAGCGCAGGCACTTAACCGCTAAGCCACGGGGCCGGCCCTAGGATTTACTTTTAACTTCAGTTTACATATTTAAAAAATAGAGAAAGCAAAAGAACGAAAGTAGACATTACCTTTCACCATACACAAAAATTAACTCAAAATGGATCAAAGACTTGAGGGTAAGACCCAAAACTATAAAACTCCTAGAAGAAAATATAGGCAGAATACTCTTTGACATCGGTCTTAGAGGGATCTTTTCAAATTCCATGTCTAACCGGACAAGGGAAACCAAAGAAAAATTAAACAAGTGGGACGTCATCAGACTAAAGAGCTTCTACAAGGCAAAAGAAACCAGGATCAAAATGAAAAGACAACCCACCAGCTGGGAGAAGATATTTGCAAATCATATATCCAACAAGGGGTTGATCTCCATAATATATAAAGAACTCACACAACTGAACAACAAAAAAAACAAATAACCCGATCAAAAAACGGGCAGCGGATATGAAGAGACATTTTTCCAAGAAGATATACAGATGGCCAATAGGCACATGAAAAGATGTTCAACATCACTAATCATCAGGGAAATGCAAATCAAACTACACTAAGATATCACCTTACACCCATGAGAATGGCTATAATCACCAAGACAAAAAATAATAAATGTTGGAGAGGATGTGGAGAAAAGGGAACCCTCATTCACTGCTGGTGGGAATGCAAACTGGTGCAGCCTCTATGGAAAACAGTATGGAGACTCCTCAGAAAATTAAAAATAGAAATACCTTATGATCTAGCTATCCCACTTCTGGGTATTTATCCAAAGAACTTGAAATCAACAATCCAAAGAGGCTTATGCACCCCTATGTTCATTGCAGCATTATTCACTATAGCCAAGAAGCAACCCAAGTGCCCATTGATAGACGACTGGATAAAGAAGATGTGCGCTACATATATATATCTACGTACATATACAATGGAATACTACTCAGCCATAAAAAAAGACAAAATTGTCCTATTTGCAACAACATGGATGCACCGGGAGGGTATTATGTTAAGTGAAATAAGCCAGACAGAGAAAGACAAACACTGTATGACTTCACTCATATGTGGAATATAAACTAACACACAGAGAGAACAGTTTGGTGGTTACCAGGGGGAAGGGAGTTGGGGGGTGGGCACAAGGGGTGAAGAGGCGCATTTATGTGGTGACTGACAAATAATAATGTACAACTGGAATCTCACAATGTTATAAACTATTATGACATCAATAAAAGAAATTTTATGGAAAAAAAAACAGAGAAAGCCTAAAGAAAATTACAACCATTTTTTCTTATTGCTGCAAGTTAACCTCCTGAATTGACGCAGTTATTAACGACCAGTGGTTCTATGGAAGTAAATAGAGTTGATGTGTGCATTAATGAAGGCATAGAAGTATTTGCTATCTGCCAGAACTACAATTATATAAAATGGTTTTATGCATGTAACTGTTACTAGTAATGTTTTCCAACACAAATGTAGTCATGTTTTAAGTCTAGTAAACAATGTAGTTACTGTTTGTTTTGATGCTACTTATCTGAAAGAAAATAAATGTCTAGGCAAGCCTCAGAACAAGTCAGGATACCAGGACAAATACCATACCATCTCATTTATACATGGACTCTAAAAAAACACAAGCTCAAAGATTCAGAGAACAGATTGGCGGTTGCCAGAGATGGGGGGTGGGCAAAACGGGTGAAGGGAGTGAAAAGGTACAAACTTTCAGTTATAAAATAAATAAGCCATGGGGATACAATATAGAGCTTGATGACTATAGTTAATACTGTACTGCATATCTGAAAGTAGCTAAGGGAGTAGATCTTAAGTTCTCATCACAAGAAAAAAAAATCTGTAATTATGTGAGGTGACAGATATTTACTCGACTTACTGTAGTGATTATTTTGCAATATATATCAATATCAAATCATTACATTGTACATCTGAAACTAATATAATGTTGTATGTCATTATACCTCAATAAAACAAAATTTGAAAAAAAGAGCAAAGTCAAAAGAAACCCAAACTAACAGAGGACTAGAGATGTATACCCAATTTGGTAGCTACTGGTCACATGTGGCTATTAAGTACTTGAAATGTGGCAAGTCCAAACTAAGATATGCCAAAGTATAAAATACACAACTGATTTCAAAGACTTAGTATGAAAAAAGGTATGCAAATATCTCAGTAATAATTTTTATATTGACTCTATGTTGAAATAATATCGTGGGGCCGGCCCCGTGGCTTAGCGGTTAAGTGCGCGTGCTCCGCTGCTGGCAGCCCCGATTAGGATCCCGGGCGCGCACCGATGCACTGCTTCTCCGGCCATGCTGAGGCCGCGTCCCACCTACAGCAACTAGAAGGATGTGCAGCTATGACATACAACTATCTACTGGGGCTTTGAGGGAAAATAAATAAATAAATAAAACTATAAAAAAAAAATAATAATAATATTGTGGCTACTTGGGGTTAAGTAAAAGCCATTAGTAAAATTGGTTTTACCTGTTTCTTTTTACTTTTACAATATGGTTACTTAAAATTTTACAATTACATATGTGGTTTATATTCCATTTCTATTGGGCAGTACTGGGCTAGAGTATCACTATTTCTCCCTTTTCCCATCTTCTATGAGTGCTAATAAAGAATACAATATCCAACACTGGGCAGAAGAAAAGGAAGCCACAAGGAATAACTAATTTACAAACAGAAAAAAGAAGAGCTAGAAAATCAGAAGTTGACTACAACTGACAATAGCTCTATATATTATGTCTAATTATTTTAAACCCAGAAGTCTTTTAACACAGAAATTTAAAACTTCTGTAAAGCAGAAACAGTTTTTTTTTAATACCAAACTTAGACAAAATATCTGCAACACAGAGGTAATAGGCTAATTTCCTAAACACATACAGCAGCATCTCATCATCTCAACAGCCCTATGTGGTTAGTGCAATTATCATCCTCATTTCATTGAAGTAGGAAACTAAGGCGTGGAGTTTAAGAAACTCGTCTCAGCTAGTAAATATCAGGGCAAGGATTCAAACCCAGGCAAGCTGGTTTCAGACCACTGGAGGATGTGCTGGGGTCACTTTCTGGGTGAGGCAGCTTCTTGGATGTAGGCAACCTTCCCAGAAAGAACGCAGCTATGAGCACTAAGGCTCACGTCAGCTGGGGCATGGATACCCCAGCCAGGTAAGGGAGGCTGACCCTAGGTCAGGCACCAAAGTCAAAATACACTTACTAGAGAAGATCAACAAAGCCAAAAGTTGCTTCTTTGAAAAGACCAATAAAAATGGATACATACTGTACTCATTAAGGAAGAAAGGGAGACAGTACATAAAACAAAGCCCAAAAATGACAAAGACATCATTACAGATCAAATAGTCACATAAAATAATAATAAGGATATTATCAACATCTTTAGGTCAAACTTTAGATGAAAGCTTGATGAAGTGCTCAAAGAATTCCTAGAAAATACAACTCACCAAAATGGATAAACAGAAACTAGAACAATATTATAGTTATTAAATAAACTCAACCAAATGTAACTCCAAGCCTAGATGGCTTCTAACAAAAATTTAATAAGAAATAAATCTAATTTTAGACAAACTCTTCCAGATAATAGAAAAAAGTACAAAAAATTAGCCATAATCTGTATATTGATCCAACAAAGAGAAAGGAAAATTCCAAGTTACTCTCACTCATGAAAATATATGCAAAAAATCCCAAATGAATTTATGAGCAAACCAAATCCAGCAATATATATTACTGAAAAGAATATTACTAGGACCAAGTGGGTTTACCCAAGAATGGAACGTTAGTTTAGCACTGAACTAATTTTCTAATTACTTTATCACATTATAGAATGCAAGACAAGTACCATGTAACTAAATAGATGTAGGAAAGGCTTTTGATAAATCGACCATCCATTCACTAATAAAAGCATTCTTAGTAAACCAGGAATATAAGATAACTTTCTTAAACTGATAAAGGCCATCTAAAAAAACCCTATTAACAAGAAGCATACTTAAAGATGAAACAGTGAAAAGTCTTCTCTTTGAGATCAAGAACGAGATGAAGGTATCTGCAACCATCATTTCTATTCAACATTATACTCGAGATCTCAGTCAGTATAATAGGGAAAGAAAAAGAAATACAAGAACTAATGATTAGAAAGGGAAAAAAGAACTGTCATTATTTGTACATGATATGATTGTACACATAGAAATTCCTAAAGGATGTAAAGACAAATAAGGAGAATTAATATTTTAGAAAGGTTGAAAAATACAAAAATTAAAAAATCTATTATATTCCCATATACCAACAAAAATAAAAAAAAAATTAAGGTACCACTTATTATAACATGCAAAAAAGAAAAATCTAGTACTGCCCCTGCCCCTTGGAAACGTTGGTTGGTGTGAGTCAGTGGTGCGTGGGGGGGGCGGGGGGGGAGGGACAATCTCCATAAGCATGGGTAGCATGAGTCAGTGGCACCAGGGCTGAGCATGTAGCTGGCAGTTAGGATTGGTTACACACAGGAGGACTGAGTAAATAAGTAAACATGTTGAAGATAACGTAGCCGGATTTCTCACTGTAGGAGAAGAGAGGTAGGAATACAGAAAGGAGGAAGGTCATAATAAACTCCAAATGGTGGACTGGAATTGAAAGGATTCAGCACGAACTCCTGGTTTTAATAGATTAAAAAATCCGATATAGGTGTGTGAGTGTATACACACATACATCTACTTCCTAGCTCCATCAGCTGTAAGAACATCTAGCACTCAAAGGTTAATTTGTGAATATCATTGTCCATTAAAAGGAACGAGGGCTTCTTGAAATAACGGCTGATTTCAGGGCTTTGGCAGGTAAAATTCAAGATGAGAACAGAAATTCTGGTACCATAAAGGAAGGAAATACTCAAAGAATGATGAAGACATGTCAAAAGGATTCAGCAGCCAGCCTGAAAGGGCTCCCAGCGGCTAAATTTGATACACTGCGTAAAACAGAAATCCATAAGTCTGTATTGATATAAACTATATACAAATAAAAAGGAAGAAAGGAAAGCTTTAGTTTACTGCAGAATGTCAATAAACGCAGAAGGAATGATGGAATTAGAAAATCACCATTTGGCTATCATAGAACTAATGGATTCAACAAGAATCATGAATGAATGCCAAAAGCAGAAGAAGAAGGTTCGATGAGAAACAGGACATTTACGATGATCTCAAAGTATTTCCCTACAAAAGACATATTAATTAATTATTATGAATTAGTACAAAATTCTTATTAACTTTACAGTAAAGAAACTAGTCAGACATCACCTTAACCACACACTAAGAGTTATCACCACCTATAATGGAACAAAACAACATCACAAACTCCTGAGATGATGCGCTACAAAGAATACAGCATCACTCGTGGAATTCCTGCGAAACAGCAAAACTTGAGTCTAATCATGAGGAAACATCAGATATACCCAAACTGAGGATCATTCTGTAAAGTGTGTGGCCTCTTCTCATAAAAAAGGTCAAGGTCATGAAGGATGAGAAAAGAAGGAAAAATTCTTTCAGATTTAAAGGAAAACAAAGGGCCGGCCCCGTGGCTTAGCGGTTGGGTGCGCGTGCTCCGCTGCTGGCGGCCCAGGTTCAGATCCCGGGCGCGCACCGACGCACCGCTTCTCCGGCCATGCTGAGGCCGCGTCCCATATACAGCAACTAGAATGAGGTGCACCTATGACACACAACAATCTACTAGGGTTTTGGGGGGGGAAAAATAAATAAAATAAAATCTTTAAAAAATAAATAAATAAAATAAAGGAAAACAAAAAATATGGCAACTAAATGCAATGAGTAATCTTAGAACTTATTCTGGACCATAAAGAAAAGGAGAGAAGGAAAGTTCTTTTGTTTGTTTTTGTTATTCAGGGCATTTTTGGGACAAATGGCGAAATTTGAATAGAATCTGTGAATGAGATGCTAATACTATAATAATGCTAATTTTCCGATTTCGATAAGTATATATGGAGAAGACTGTCCTTGTTTTTAGGAAATATTCATACCGAAGGGTAATGGGCATTACATTTGCAATTTGTCTTCAAATAGTTCAAGAAAAAAATTATAAGATAGGAGTGGGTGTGTGTGTTTGTGTGTGTGCGCAAGCACGTGTGTGGAGAGAGAGAGAGAGACAGGAAGGGTGGGGAGGGAGAGAAAGAAACAGAGACAAAATGATAAGGCCAATGTGATAAGATGTCAAAAACTGGGAAATCTGGATCAGAGTATATAAAAGTTTTGTACTATTTTTGCACTTTCTATAAATTTGAAATTATTTCTAAGTTAAACGATTTTAAAAGTTATCAAGTACCAAAGGATAAATCTAAAACAAGCGAGAAACTATAAATCTTTATTGAGAAAAGTAAGGATAGCCCCAAATAAATGGAAATACCATGGTCACAGATGACAAACTCAAGTTTACAGAGAAAACTATAAGTTTTTATTGAGAAAAATAAAGATATCTCAAATAAATGGAGAAAAATTTCATAGATGGAAAACCCCAAGTGCCAAAGTCAACATTCCTCAAATTGATGTATACAGTCAATGCAATCTGAATAAAAATCCAAACAAATTTTTATGTAGAAACTGAGAAACAAGAGTCTAAAATTTATATGAAAATACAAAGGACCAAAAATAACCAAAACATTCTCGAAGAACAAGCAGGACTACTAAGACTTATTAAATATCTGTAGTAATTGAAAGAGTGTGATATTGGCTCAAGAATAGACAAATAGACAATGGAACAATATAGAACCAAGGTATATACGGACTCTAAATTTATAACAGCGATGGCGTTCCACAGCACTGTGCAAAGAACAGTCTTTTTAATTAATGACGCTGGGACAACTAGGTATCCAAAAAGGGGAAAAATGAAATTAAAACTCCTACCTCACACCATACACAAAAATCAATTTCAGAATTATAGACCTATATGTGAAAGATAATATTGATATCTTCATGATCTCAGATGAAGGAAAACATTTTTAAGCAAGACATCAACAGCACTAAAGCATAAAGGAAAAGACCAATAAATTCAACTATTTGAAATTAAAACTTCTATTCAAAAGACAACATTAAGAAAGTGAAAAAGCAAGAAAATAAGAAAAAGATATACAACTCCTTAGAAAAAAAATAGGCAAAAGATTTGAACAGGCTCTTCGTAAAAGAGGATACCCAAATGGTCAATTAATATATGAAAAGGTAATTTCACATGTAATCAGGAAATGTAAATTAAAATCACAATAAAATACCACCATAAACCAAGCAGAGCGGATAAAATGAGAAACTGTGACAAAAGCATATTTAGGGAAAAATATGGAACAATGGGAACTCTCATGTACTGCTGGTGGAGTGGAAATAGGTTATAACCATGCTGGGAAACAAGCATTATATTAAGACTTTGAAAACACACATATACTATGACCTAGTAATTTCTCTCCTAAATATATATCCTTCCTGATATTATGTCTTGTGTGCACCAAAATAAATGTACAAGATGATTCATACCAGCTCCAAACTGGAAATAACCCAGATAACTATCAGCTGTAGATTGGATAATAAATTGTGGTCTATTCATACAGTGAAATACTATTCAGCAATTAAAACAGACAAACCATAGCTAAGTTCAAAACAAATCTTAAAAATGTTGTTGAGTGGGGGCCGGCCCCATGACTTAGTGGTTAAGTGTGCGCGCTCTGCTGCTGGCGGCCCGGGTTCGGATCCTGGGTGCGCACCAACGTACCACTTCTCTGGCCATGCTGAGGCTGCGTCCCACATACAGCAACTAGAAGGATGTGCAACTCCGGCGTACAGCTATCTAATGGGGCTTTGGGGGAAAAAAGGAGGAGGATTGGCATGGATGTTAGCTCAGGGCTGATCTTCCTCACAAAAAAAAAAAATATATTGTTGAGTGAAAGAAGCCATATACCAAAGACTGTATATAGTATGCTTCCATTTATATAAAATTCAAAAACAGGCAAACCGATGGGGCCGGCCCCGCGGCTTAGTGGTTAAGTGCGCATGCTCCGCTGCTGGCGGCCTGGGTTCGGATCCCGGCGTGTACCGACCCATTGCTTCTCTGGCTATGCTGAGGCCGCGTCCCACATACAGCAATTAGAAGGACGTGCAGCAATGACATACAACTATCTACTGGGGCTTTGGGGGAATAAATAAATAAATAAATAAATATTTTAAAAAAATACATTTAAAAAAAACAGGCAAACCTATAGTGTTTAGGAATGTATGTTTAGTGGTTACCTATAAAGGGAAAGGCAAGGAACTGTAGTCAGGATATAACCTTCAGTAGGCTTTTGGAGTTCTGTTTCTTTTACCTGAATGTTGTTTATACCAGAGGTCAAATTAAAATAATTTGTAGAGATATACATTTATTTTATGCACTTGTATGGTATTTAACAATAAAAGTTTTGGAAAAAAATAAGTCTGACAAAGGAACAAGGTAATTCAATGGGGAAAGGAGAGGCTTCTCAATAAATGATACATAACTGGATATCCATATGATGGGGGGGACACCTCCAACCTCACATCATATGTAAAAATTAACTTTAGGGGCTGGCCCTGTAGCCAAGTAGTTAAAGTTCTGTGCGCTCCACTTTGATGGCCTGGATTCATGGGATTGGATCCCGGGCACAGACCTGCACCACTTGTCAAGCCATGCTGTGGCAGCGACCCACTAACAAAGTGGAGGAAGATTGGCACAGATGTTAGCTCAAGGCTAATCTTCCTCAAGCCAAAAAAAAAAAAAGGGGGAAGACTGGCAACAGATGTTAGCTCAGGGCAAACCTTCCTCAGGAAAAAAAAAAAAAAAATTAACTTGAAATGGATAATAGACCTATACACAAAAGCTAAAATTATAAAACTTAAATAAGAAAACAAAGGAAGGGCCAGCCACGTGGCTTAGTGGTTAAGTGCGCGCGCTCCGCTGCTGGTGGCCCGGGTTCGGATCCCAGGCAGGCACTGACGCACCGCTTCTCTGGCCATGCTGAGGCCGCGTCCCACATACAGCAACTAGAAGGATGTGCAGCTATGACATACAACTATCTACTGAGGCTTTGGGGGGAAAAAAATAAATAGATAAAATTATAAAAAAAAAAAAAAAGAAAACAAGGAAAAAATCTTCCCAACCTTGAGTAGACAAAAGATTTCAACCTTGGGGTAGACAGATTTCTTGGGACCCCAAAAGCACTAACCCTAAAAGAAAGAACTGATAAACCAAACTTCACCCAACTTAGAAACTTCTGTTCCTCATGACACGGTTGTATTCTGGCTTCTGCCACAGGATGGAGACAGCTGGGACTCCCACCCTTACAATGAAAACCAATCAGACTGATTTCAAATCTATGACTTTTTTTGAACCTATCAGGAACTGAGGTCACAGAGCAAACCGACCCAAAATCTAAGTGCTTTCAAGGAAAGGAAAGACACACTTACCTGAGGTAGATGCAATCAGATACTGGTAAGAAGAGTTCATTGAGAACAGATGACATATTGGCGAAAGTTAAGTGCAGGCTGCTAAGACAATTTCTGGGGTCAAAGAAATTGGGGAAGTCTGCATCCCTCTGCAAGCTCTCTATGAAACCCACTAGGTAGTCATTGAAAACATCTGAAAGAGCCCTAAGAAGCATAGATGGTGGTGCAGAACTGGGGAGGGGAGCAGCAGCCATGTGGGAGGGGCAAGAAATTCCACCCAGATCTTTACCCTCCATCTCCACTAAGGAACAAAAGCCTTTATCTGTATAGGGAAGGGCTTTGGTGAACACTCACTGCAACTCGGGGAAAGGAATGAGGTGGGGGCCTACTCCTGGAGAAGGGGCAGGATAAAACAATGAGCCCACAACTAAGGAACAGGCAGGAGAACTGAGAAGACCACACCCCAAGACTCAGGGTTGCCATACACGCCTAAGACTGAGCCTTACTCAGAATCACAGAGACAGCACCACACCACCACCACACACGTCCAAGTCAAAAAGCTTCAAATAAGAGCCAACAGCAGACTACTGCTAGGAGAGAGACAGGAGAGGAACAAGGGCGTGCAAAGAGACATTCAGTGAGGCAGGGCAAAGAGGGAAGACTTAAAACTCAGACTTACAGACACTGCTCTGGTAAATCATTCCTCAAACTAGAGAAGCCACTGCTACAGATACGTGAAGGCTGTGGTCACTGACAATCACCACAGCAGCAACAAATCCTAAACCTAGGCCAACTCTTAACAAGAATAATGCAAACTACAACACTAAGGGCCTAGCAGAAAGAAAGATGTGCCCGTTTCCAGGTATAAAAACTATTTGCTTCAGTTTCTACTGTCCTATACAACATGTGTGGCTTTGAAAAATAATTATCAAACATACAAAAGGCATGGAAAAAAACACACTCCCAAGAGGTAACAATCATCAAAACAAGACTCACATGTGAAGCAGGTGCTGAAACTGACAGGGAATTTAAAATAACTATGATTAATATGTTAAAGACTATAACAGGAAAGGTGGACAACATGAAGATCAGATGGCTAATTTCAGCAAAGAAATGGAAACTATAGAATCAATGAATCTGGGGCCGGCCCCGTGGCTTAGTGGTTAAGTGCGCGTGCTCCAATGCTGGTGACCCAGGTTCGGATCCCGGGCGCGCACCGAGGCACCACTTCTCTGTCCATCCTGAGGCCGAGTCCCACATACAGCAACTAGAAGGATGTGCAGCTATGACATACAACTATCTACTGGGGCTTTGGGGGGAAAAAATAAATAAATAAAATCTTTAAAAAATAAAAAAAAATAAAAATAAATAAAATCTACACTATAAACCCAAAGGCAACAACTATAAAAATATTTTAAGAGGTATAAATAATAAGTCAATAGAAAAGATAAAATGGAATCATGAAACATGCTAAATTAAACCCCAAAGAGGTAAAAAAAGAAAACAAAGAATAAACATGACAAACAACAAACAGCTAGCAAGATGGCAGATTTTAATCACCTATCTATCTATCCTATCTATGACCATCAATGGCTGCCAGGGAAGAGAGGATGGACTGGCAAAGGGGCAGAGGGAACTTTGTGGGTGACAGACATTTTCTAAATCTTAATTAGAGAGGCAGACATTTGCCAACTCATAGAACTGTATGCCTCGATTGGGTGCATCTTACTATGTGCAAATTATACCTCAATAAAGTTTACTTTCAAAGTAAAGAATGAAAAATTAAAGAAAAGAAAAATTCTACTAATAATGGCAAGGCAAGATTAAGAACGCCCACTCTAAGGCCAGACTGCCCAGTTTCTCTTACAGGCATGTCAACATGGGCGTTACTTAACCTCTCTTTGCCTCAGCTTCCTCACCTTAAAATACCTGCCTTACAGGCCTGCTACGAAGAGTAAGTGAATACATACATGTAAAGTGCTTAGAGCTCTTATCTGGCACATAGAGATCATCAAATGTTAGCAAGCATCATGATTAACAAAGAATAACCCATGTTTCACATAGGATCACAGATGTCTGCTCCTTGAGGGAGAGGCCACTGTCTCTGACCTAGTCAAATGAATGTCTTCTGACTATAGACTATAAGATTGAATTTTAAAAAATCACTGTGGACGAGGTAACTCAAAAAACATGCCACCTATCCACTGTATTCTTATTATCTCAAGATAAGTATTTTTTAATTACTCACTCTGTTTTAGGGGTTAAGATACATTTTACTTTTTAAACTATCCACTCACGTTTTTCGGGTTGTTAACTAAAATTAAGTGAAAAGAGACTAGATGAAAGCCTTCGAAGCCTCCCCTCAGAGAAGCTGGCTCCTCTGGATGCACCTAGTCAAGGGGCTGCAGGTATCCTGGGACGGAGCACTGTCTCCTCAGATCCACGCCTGAAAGCTCTGGGCCAGGTGCTGTTGAAGAGCAATCATAATGGTGTGAAAGAAGTTGCCAAGTAATCATCCAGTTAAAAGTATCTGTTCTCACCTGATGGTCTATGGGGAGTGCAAAGAAAGGCAAACGCAAATAAAACATATTACCAGAAATATACTGATAGAAATAAACCTCATAGGTAGTAAATAATCCATTTCTCCTACATTCCTACTTCTTCTATGCAGTCAGTCAGTATTTACTGAAGACCTACAAGGTGCTGGAGGTGAGGCCAAAGACATGCACTCGCTCTTGGGAAAATGGTATGGGAGTAGACTGTTTAAACATAATGAAAGAAAGAGTATTAATATAAAAATATGTGCATGTTACTACAGAAGCCCCAAGAAAGGAGATGACTCACATAAGGCTACGAAGCTAAGAGCTAAGTACCAAGCATTGTGCTAAATGCTATACATATATTTCCTCCTTTACCACTTACAATGATTCCAAAAGTAGGCACTATTACCTCATTTTAAAGTTGTGAAAGCCAAAAAACAGAAGCGTTAAGTAACCTCACCTAACATCACAGTGCTAGGATTCAAATCCAGGCAGCCTGAATCCAGGACCTGTACTCACAAGGCTGTAATTAACTGTCTCTCTGCCAGTATATGTACCTGGTAGGCTTCCTCCTCTCATTATCCACCTGGAAAATGCTCCTCATCTTTCAATATAGTTCACGCATCATCTTCTCTTCAAAACCTGACTCATTCTACTCCCATTCTCCCCCAGTCTTAGCAATTAGTAATGTCCTCTTCCTGCTCCCACAGCATTTCTCACAGAGCATTCTCACTAGTGTACTTGTCTCTCTCTCCCAATGAACTGGCCGCAAACTCCCTGACACCAGAAACTTGGTCCCAACCACATTCCTTCTACGAACATCTTCCATAATATTGCTCATAGGGCAGGCAATGTCCACTGAATGAACAAGCATGAGAAGACTCTCCAGTCTGCTTGGGCTTATCATTCACCACTTTCAGTGGTTTTCAAAGTGACGGCAGCAGACAAGAAAAAGCTGACTGCCTGATGTGAGAGCTACCTCAGCTACCCACCAGGATAACTTGTACAAGAAGATCCTGAAATCACACATATACTGCACAATCAAGTTGCTGCACTGCCACTTCTTCCAAAACTACATCTATGGCCTCCTGGGGAGGTCCCTATGACCAATAACTAAGGAAGAAAAATTGGACTCTATTTACAGATGGTTCTCAACAATATACTGGCATCAGCCATCAGTGGATCACTATGGCATGACACTGCACTCAGAGATTGTCCTGAAGGCCCTATGGGGAGGGAAAATCCAATCAGTGAGCAGAAGTTCAAGAAGTATGCTTGGTTGTATCCTTTGTCAGGAAGGAGAAATGGCCAGAGATGCAGATCTACACTGATTCACTGACAGAAGCTAATGTTTGGCTGGATGATCAGGAATTTGGAAAGAACAGGAAAGGATGACTGGTGGCAAAGAGATCTAGAGAAAGAGTCTGAGGATGAGCATGGAGTGCAAGGTTATTTGTGTCCTATGTGAATGCTCAACAATGACATCGGCTGCAGAAGTGGACAAGATGATCAGTGGACAAAATGACCTGCCCTGTGTATGTCTCTCAGCCTCTTTCCCCAACACTTACTCAATGAGTTCATGAACAAAGAGACATGGGAGCAAGGATAGGAGTGATAAATCGACATGAACTTCCACCAGAGATGATCTGGATTCTCCAGTCCTAGCTATCTGCAGGGCACAGCTTCTCCAGTATTTGGTATTATGTGCTTTCTCCAGCTCTGGATTCGGGAAGCAGCTACGTAGCTGGGAGCCCCAGAAAGCCTGGACCTGTGCCCCAGCCCAGGTTACTGCTTCCTGCACCCTCTCCTCAGCCCCATGCCTCCACACATCAGGGGTCCTGCAGGGTTGGCTGTCAAGCAAGCCTGCTTCCCAACCTTTGTTCCACATAGTGGCCTGGAGCTGCCCTGGCCCAAGTGATATAAAGAAGTGTGTAAGTTCCTGTAGAAGGGGACTACAGTAACCAGCTCCAGCAGTGGTGCCCTGACTCCTGCGCACCTGCCCAACAACCCTGGCTCACCTGAGCCCTAGAGGTGTGTTTTCCACAGCCCTCCTAGCACATACACCATGTCTTGCACCTAACAGGGTGCCCTGACTGCTTCTGCACACCCACCCACCAGCCTCAGCTTGCCTACGCCCCAGATTGCTCCTCCTTGCCCAGTGATTGTGGACTCACTCTGGCCCAGGCAACCCATATCTGCTACAACAAGGTATAAACCCCCAGTCTTGGGGAGTAATCCTCTTTCAAATGTGTCCTTTGTTGGGTACTATCCCTCAGCCCTAGAGTATACTTGAGAGTTCTCTTTCCTGTTTACAGTTATTCTCCTTTCATTGCTTAACAACTCCTTAATATATTAAACTCTTGCTTAAATTACTATATGGTTTTCTCTCCTGATTGGACTCAGACTGATACACTATGTCTGTTCCCCACATGACCATCTATGGACTTACTGCATGCCTCATTCACTGTTATGACACAACACTGACCAAGGAGTTTGTTTTATGATAAAAGTGAAGTGAGGGGCCTATGACCATGGGATTCACTCATCCTGTTACATACTCCATCACTCAGAAGCAAGTGCCTCTAGGGAATGGCAGAATGGCCTACTGGGTGGGTACTCATGGCACCAAATGGCAGACCCTTTGGGTTAAAGAGCTGTCTCACAAGATGCAGCTGTACACATTGTGCACAGATGACCAATAGATGGTGCTAGTTCTCCTATGTCCAGCAAAGAAGGGTCCAAATGAGAGCACTCACTTACACCTAATGACCAATCCAGGAAATTTTTCCTTTCCATCCCCACAACTTTGGGTTCTCATAGGTTAGAAGTCTTAGTATCCAAGAGCTGAATACGTGTACCAGGTGATAACAGTTTTAGGACACCAGAAAATAGCCTGACCATCTGGACTCCTCATGCCTCTGAACCAACAGGTTAAAAAAACAAAAAACACTGACCAGATATGGTGATGGTCAAGGGTAAAGAGAATATGAAACAGGTAGTGGAATCCCAAAAAGTATGTCTTTAAAAAAAAATACGTATTTCTAAATTAAGCTTCCTTCCAAAATGTTGACATGTCTTCCAAGAATAGGAACATTAATGCTGATCAATTTTTTCCAGCCATCTGAATTTGTCATAAAACACAACGAAGAAAAATTAATAAAACATTACCCCAGAACCATATGTCTCCCCCCAAACAAAATTTAGTCAGCTACGATTTTGTTTTTACACATACACATGCTTCTAAATAAAATATGCCTAAAAATATACCAAGAATATACTGAAATAAATTAATGAGGGCAGACTAACAGAATGCCTTCATGTCTCTATCAGCACCATTCACTGTCAAGGGCAGACTAACACAAATAGATGGAACATTAGTAGTAGCTAAAAGGAGAAATCACAGAAAGGCAGTATTTGGTATGAAGAGCCTGGGACTCTGGAGCCAGAATGCCTGGATTTGAATTCCAACTCCATCTCCTAACAAGCTATGTAACCTTGAGAAGTCACTCAACCTTTGTAGAACTCATTTTTTTATTCTGAGAAATAGAGATATCTCATAAGGTATTAAAAAATATTAAGTTTGTTTTTTAAAGCAACACTGAACCCTATGGCTGCTCAGAAAATATATACTTAGAATAAAATACAGTATAACAGTGGTTGAAAGCTACTTACTGTTTACCCTTAAGCAAGTCATTAACCCCTCCAAGCCTCAGTTTCCTTATTTGTAAATGCAGGGGCAAAAAAAAAACCCACTCAAAGGGTTGCTATATGGGCCAGCCCCGTGGCTTAGTGGTTAAGTGCGCGCGCTCCACTGCTGGCAGCCCGGGTTCGGATCCCGGGCACGCACCGACGCACCGCTTCTCCGGCCATGCTGAGGCCGCGTCCCACATACAGCAACTGGAAGGATGTGCAAGTATGACATACAACTATCTACTGGGGCTTTGGGGGAAAAATAAATAAACAAATTAAAAAAAAAAAAGGGTTGCCATAGAATCAAATGAGATATTATAAGTAAAGGGCTTAATAGGGATTCTAGCAGACAGTAAGCATTAAGTCAAAATGGCAACTATTTATTATCATTAAAATGAGAAAAAGTTTTTTTCTTTTTTGGTGAGGAGATCAGCCTTGTGCTAATATCTGCCAATCCTCCTCTTTTTCTGCTGAGGAAGACTGGCCCTGGGCTAACATCTGTGCCCATATTCCTCCACTTTATATGGGACGCCGCCACAGCACGGCTTGCCAAGCAGTGCATCGGTGTACGCCCGGGATCCGAACCAGCACACCCCGGGCTGCCGAAGCGGAGCGCGCGCACTTAACTGCTTGCGCCACTGGGCCAGCCCCGAGAAAAATTTTTAAATGGGCAAAATAAAGCAGGCAAATGCAAATAAAATAAATTCATGGGTAGTAATACTAAAATCAGAAAAATATTATAAGTAACAAAGGTTACTCTGTTAATAGGAGGGACAATTTTAATGAAGACATGAAAGTCATGACTCAATATAAAAATAAACATGTTGAAATACATAATGCAAAACCATTAATGTCTCCAGGTAAAAAGTAACAGAATTTACTAATAGTCAAACAGGACACCTATCCATCTATAACAAACCAAGTAGACAAAAACATAAATGACAAATTTAAAGAAGGCTTAATTGTTGGATTTATGTTAAGATTTAAACTCCACTGAATACTTCTTTTGTTAAGCTCCATGAGACTTTTACAAAACTGATCAAACAATATGCTACCAAAAAAAAAAAGCCCTCTACATTTCAAAAGGCACAAATTATACAGTCCATATTCACTTAAAAACAAACAAAAAAAAAGTAAGATTTATAAAAGCTGAAACGACATATTTCAAAATCCAATTCACTTCACTATTTCAAAGGTGTCTCGCAGACAAATATAAATATGAAGAAGTAATAAATCTGTAATTAGGGTCCCACTAATATTTAATACTAGAGAAGAGGGATAGTCATTAAATTCCCAGTACCTACTGCAGTAACTAGCACATAGCAGGTACTAAATGAATGTTTGCTCAACGAACAGATTCAGAAAAACACCAAAACTGAGAACACTATATATCAAAACTTTAGGTGTCTAGCCAAAGCTGTTCTGTACTTAAAGTTAAGTTCATAGCTTTAACCACTAGTATTATTTTGAAGGAAGAAAAAAATAAACATTTGGCTCAAGATCGGAAATCAATTCAGAAAGGCTCAAAAGAAAATAGGCATAAGTTATTAATAAATATGAAATGTTAATGACTTAGAAAAGAGAATACAGAGTACTTAATAAAGAGTAGTTAAATGGCAAATTTTATGTTATATATATACACATATATATATTTTACCACGATTTAAAAAAATAGTTTAAAAAAAAGCAAATCTAAAGGGAGGGATATTGAAAATAAGAAAAAACAACAGATTAAAAAAGAAAAAGCACAAACACTATCTAAGCATCAAGTCCAGGAATGAATCCCAGTACATCAAGTCAATATATTTAAAAGAAAGAAGTGAATAAATATTTTTTAATTTTAATTAAGTGAATGATTATTAAAATTGATTCAGGCAGAGAGCCAGCCCTGATGGCCTAGCCGTTAAAGCTTGGCGTGCTCTGCTTCGGCGGCCCAGGTTCGGTTACCAGGCACAGAATCACACCACTTGTCTGCCAGTAGCCATGCTGTGGCGGCAGCTCACATAGATGAACCAGAAGATCTTACAACTACACACACAACTATGTACTGGGGCTTTGGGTTGGGCAGGCGGGCGGGGGGAGATTGGCAACAGATGTTAGCTTAGAGCGAATCTTCCCTTGCAAAAAAAAAAAAAGACCTGTTTAAAAAAAAAAAAAGATTCAGGTAGAAACATTAAACCTAGACCAACGACCATGAAGAAATTGAAAAAATTAGCAGAGAATTACCTCTTTTAAAAGTTCCAGGCCTAGGGCCGGCCCCGTGGCTTAGCGGTTGGGTGCGCGTGCTCCGCTGCTGGCGGCCCGGGTTCGGATCCCGGGTGCGCACCAACGCACCGCTTCTCCGGCCATGCTGAGGCTGCGTCCCACATACAGCAACTAGAAGGATGTGCAGCTATGACATACAACTATCTACTGGGGCTTTGGGGGAAAAAAATAAATAAATAAAAAATTAAAAAAAAAAGTTCCAGGCCTAGAAAGTTTAACAGGTGATTATTCTTTAAGGAACAAAATATTCCCAAGCACTAACACCACACTTATTTCACAGGTTAAAGATTAAATGCACTAACACCAAAAACGTCTTAGAATTATGAATCGCACATGATAACTATTAACATTTATCAAGTCCTACTAAGATTATCATTTTCCCATCTACTTCAAACTACCCACACGTTCCCCAAAGCCATGGTTTTAAACTAATTTCCACCCCTGTTCCACCACATGTGGATGTTCTGAAGTCAGTTTATTTTGTACAACAGACTCCTGATGTTCTCAAGGGACATGTCAGGATCTTCAAGAATACCTGCTATAACAAATAACTAAAACATTGAAACAACCTCATCAGACCTTTAAGAAATATATAAGATTAAAATAAAGTCTGCCTCTAACTATGCATTGCATTTTTTGACATTACAGTAGTCCTCCTTCATCCTCAGTTTTGCTTTCAAGTTTCAGTTACCCATGGTCAACCACACCCTGAAAATATTAAATGGAAAATTCCAGAAATAAACAATCCATAAGTTTTAAACTGCGTGCCGTTCTGAACAGTGTGTTGAAATCTCACGCCGTCCTGCTCAGTCTCCACTGGGACACAAATCAGCCCTTTGCTGGATCCCCAACCATCGACATAGTCTGCTCCTGACATCCAACCAATCGACATCATCATGGCTTGATGATTCTCCTTTTTTTTTTTTTCTCCTGAGGAAGAGTCACCCTGAGCTAACATCCACTGCCAATCTTCCTCTTTTTGTACGTGAGCTGCCACCACAGCATGGCCACTGACAGACGAATGGTATTGGTCTACACCCAGAAAATGAACCCAGGCCACCGAAGCAGAGTGCACCAAACTTAACCACTAGGCCACCAGGGCTGGCCCAATGATCCTCCTTCTGACATACTGTCAGAAGGTCAATAGTAGCCTGACGCTACATCACGATGCCTATGTCATTCCCCTCACTTCATCTCATCACGTGGGCACTGTATCATCTCACATCAACACAAGAAAAAAGGTGAGTACAGTATGACATATTTTGAGAGAGAAAGACCACATTCACATAACTTTTATTACAGTATATTGTTACAATTGTTCTATTTTATTATTCGTTATTGTTGTTAACCTCTTACTGGGCCTAACAAATTAAACTTTATCATAGTATGTACGTACATAAAAAAATATAGTATACATAGGGTTCGGTACTATCTGTGGTTTCAGACATCTACTGGGAGTCTTGAAACATATCCCCCGTGGATAAGGGAAGGCTACTGTAATGTACTAATTTCATGAGATAGTCTATTCACAGGGCAGGAAAACCACAACAAAGCTGAAATGAAATGAGTGTGGGGGATGGGCTGTCAATAGCTAAGTGACTTCTAGACAAACCTAGAAACTTCAAGATATTCTCCATTCAAATTCACGCCTTCACAAATTGAGAATAGAATGGTACCAACATGGTATATCAAAAATAATGAACATCTGGAATAAATATTACATGGACTGCATAACATTCTTCTTTTTTTTTTTGTGAGGAAGATCAGCGCTATGCTAACATCTGCCAATCCTCCTCTTTTTGCTGAGGAAGACTGGCCCCGGGCTAACATCCGTGCCCATCTTCCTCCACTTTATATGGGATGCCGCCACAGCATGGCTTGCCAAGCGGTGCGTCAGTGCGCGCCCGGGATCCGAACCAGCGAACTCCAGGCCGCCGCAGCGGAGTGCACGCACTTAACCGCTTGCGCCACTGGGCCGGCCCCCAGACCCCATAACATTCTTAAAACTTTGAGAATGTGAACTAAAAACCTTAGGTAATGTAACTCTAAGATCAATACCAGTACAAAGGTGAGATCAACACCTGTACAAAGAAGTCTAATAAAACTCAAGTGACCACATTAAATCCTCAAAAATGCTGTGTGAATATGTATGAAAATTACCCTCTAAACTACAAAGGCTGGTCAGGGAATCAGCGTATCACCATCCTAAGTGACCCTACACCTGTACCTTCCCCAGCCCCTTAAACCAAAAGCGTGGGTGCTGCCTGGCCCTGGCCCCTGGCTCCCAGCTGTGCAGCTGGCCTCAAGCAAGTCCTTAGCCTCTCTGTGCCTGGTTGCTCAACATAAAATGGGGATAAGAGCACCTCCACTTCAGGTTCCTGTGAGGAGGAAAGGAACACATAGAAATGGTTAGAACGGAGCCTGACACAGAGTAAGTGCTATCTAAATGCCAGCTAAGCTTAATATAAGCCACCCCTGGTGACATAGTGGTTAAGACTTGGCACTCCCACCGCCGAGGCTTGGGTTCGTTTCCCAGTCAGGGAACCACACCACCCGTCTGTCGGTTGTCACACTGTGGCGGCTGCACGTTGCTGTGATGCTGAAAGCTATGCTGCCGGTATTTTAAATACCAGCAGGCTCACCCCTAGTGGACAGGTTTCAGGGGACCTTCCAGACTACATAAACTAGGAAAAAGGACCTGGCTACTTACTTCTGAAAAAACTGGCCATGAAAACCCTATGAATAGCAGCGGAGCATTGTCTGATATAGCGCCGGAAGGTGAGAGGATGGTGCAAAAAGACCAAGCAGGTCTGCTGTCCCCAGGGTCTCTAAGAGTCAGAATCCACTTGACAGCACTAACAATAAAATGTTTACATTAATAATTGGGTTTGTGGCAGAGCTACTCCGCAATTATTGCTTACACTGTAAATTAATGCCAAAAGAACTATGTAAACTAATTTCTGATCTCTCTTCTATTATAGTCCTGGATTGCTGCTACTTATCTCTCATTGCTGTCCAACTCACCTAAAACATAAGCCTCCTGAGAGCAGAAACCACTTAATGAGACACCTCCTTGCAACCTGACCATGCCAAGCCAACACACAAGATTTAAGGATGTTCTTCCACTGTTACATCCCAGTATCTAGCATGTACCCAATACATCAAAAAACCTCAACAAATGTTTCCCCAGTGAATAAATTTGCATTCTTTAAACTATTTCAACTTCAAGTCCAAGCTCCTGACACCCCTTGGTGAGTCTGGCCCTGGTCACCACACCTTTGCACACCCTGCCACGGACCAGATTCTACTCATTTGTTGCACATCAACCCTGGCTTCTCTCACCCAGGGAAACAGCCCTGGGGAACTCTCACCCTGAAGCTTGTTCCAAGATCCCTTGTTACAGCTCTCTGTCCCCACAACATGCACTGTTCTTGCTCACTCCCCTCCCCTTGACGGGCTGGGTCAGCACTATCTCTGACCTGGAGCCTGGGTCGAGGAGCAACACATGTACTTGGGGGGCGAGGAGGAAAAGAAGGGGTCAGAGGAGAGTGGACTAGCAGACGGCTAGTCCAGGGGGACACATCAGGTCTCCTTTCCCACAGTGGGGTTATGAACCCAAAAGTTTGGAAAGCTTTTACTCTCGATGGATTTTTCTTGATTTTATCCAGCTTTTCAATGCTTTCAATAGGACAAAAGGCCTACTACCTATCCAAATAACTCTTTGGTGACCAGAAGTAATTGATGAATTAATGATGTTTCTGATTTTAATGTGT
Source organism: Diceros bicornis minor (assembly GCF_020826845.1). Lineage (NCBI taxonomy): Eukaryota > Metazoa > Chordata > Mammalia > Perissodactyla > Rhinocerotidae > Diceros > Diceros bicornis. Next base: position 1,891,843 of record NC_080747.1, on the reverse strand, counting down.
TTTTTAATTAATGCAAAATGATTAATTCATGTAATAAAAAATGCTGTGCATGTAATATTTATTTAAAACTCATCTGTTCCACATTTATTTAAGGCAGTTCAGATGTAAGATTTAATACTATAAAAGAGGTTACAGCTTCTGAATGTTAGAGAACCTCAAGGCCCCATTCTTGGCCTCTCCTCACTCTACCCTCTCCTTCCATCAACCATATCCACTACCATCAATACAAACACAACTCCCAGAAGTTGGTTTTGGGGCTCACACGTCTGTGGTACAACTGCTTGATCCACATCTCCCCTTAGATGTCTCAAGGTACTTCGAGCTCAACATGTCCAAAACCAAGCTTATGCATCACAGCCTTCTGTGGCAGCGGTGAACCAGAGCACCCTGGCGTTGTCCACTGCAAAGAAAATGGAAGGTGAGTAGATGCAGCAGTCTTAGAGTGTGGGACAGCTCCGCCCCATGCGAAGACTCATGCTCCTGATAAGACACCTGCGCCCCATTCTCCACATCCCATAAGCAGAAATCAAGGAGGCACACCACATGCCCCAGTCAAATGCCTGCCCACACCTGACACCAGGTCTCTAACTGATCTTCCTGCTGCAACCTTTGCCCCTTATAGCTACGAAGCATCTGGAGTAATTCTCTTAGAACCTGGTCACAGCATATCACTCTTCTGCTCAAAATCCTCCCACATTCCCATCTTAACATGATAAAAACCAACGTTGTTAGAGTGACAAACAAGGTCCTCCACATCTGTCTAGAACAGAGACTGACAAGTAGGCACTAGCAGACACTCCTGGGACGTACACATGGCAACAGACAAATTTCCGACATGGAGCCGTGTGAAGAAGTTATAGCAGGACCAGTGCCCCACACCATTTGGTAATAAACACACAAATACATGCAAGGATTTTTTTAAAAAAAACATAGCTTAATACATATCCAAATACACAAACCTATTAGAGCAGGGCAAATTCGGAAGCAGGGGGAAAGGAGTGAGCACAAAAATAAAGCAGGGAAAAAAGGGAAGAAGGAAAAAGGAGACTGGCACTTATCTGATGTTGGGCATACGCTGTGAACCGAGAGCAGGAGGTCCTAAACAAATACAACTAACAAAACGTTAAGTCCTGTCCCCCAGATCTAGCCCTTCTGTAGTATTGCCTACCTCAGGGGATATTGTTTCTGAAGTCAGACTCCTAAGAACTGGCTTTGACCCTCCCACCCTCTTGTGTATCTTAGATGTGTGCCCTTCTCTCTATCTCCACTGCCACTGTCACTGTTCACCTGGATTTCTGAGGAGTCTTCTACCTGTCTCCCTGTATCCATTGTTATCCTGCAAACCATTATCCTCACTGCAGCCAGAGAGGACTTCTCTGCTTTTCAAAGCCCTTCAACTGTCTCCAATTGTTCTTAATCAAAAGACCAAAACCCTCACCCGAGCTCTCTAGGTCCCACAGGGGCACTTCTCACCGTTCTTCCTCCAGGCCCCTTGCTCCAGGTCCACACAACAGCGCTGGGCGTGGCACATGGCTTCCCCCATACCTGGCCTACTGATAGCTTCAATTTACATGCAGCCGCCAGGCCCAGCTTGCAACTTTCAATCTCACCTAACTCTCTCATTTTACAAATTTGAGGAGGACAAAAGACTCTCCCGGTCACACAGTGAATTCCTGGCAAGGCTGGAAAAAAACCCAGGTCCCCAGTCCAGCTGGTACTGTGAGGCCACACCCTGAGACAATCTGGTTTCCGTTAGGTGCCATACAGGACCTCATTTAGGGAGAAAGAGTATTAGAAAGAAAGCTTGAAATATTACTTTGGGCTTAATTTTTAATTGCAACTCAGTCTTCATAATCTGTTTTGATGTCTTCATCAAGATTTAGAAAGTGGTAAACAAAAAGTTGTGGTCTAGAACTTTACACATATCCCTCAAAACTCTCCTCTGCCAAGACATCTTTAAATAAAATTAGGTTTTCTACCTCAGAAGCCACTCAATTCCAAACTCATATTACATATATGAATTTTTTACACATAACCAAACAGAAGTGCACTGTCCTAACAGGTGTGCATCTCCAAGCTTGACTGCAAGGTGGCTCTCATCAAGGAAAGTGCCATCGCAGTCCCCTTGCCTTGTACCCCAGGCTCTGCCCTCTCCTTCATGCCTCAAAATGGATAATTAACTCACAGGGGACAGGCAGCCCATGACAGCGTGGCCAGGGACCCACTACGAGGCCTAGCACAAAAACATGATGTGATCAACTTCTGAGAAATGTGAACCAAAATACAAAGCGAAATCAGCCAGTAATCATGAGAGACCGCCAGGAGGAAGAGCTGGAGCCACGACAAGCAGAATCAACAAAGAGCAGAACCTATGGGTAAGGTGGGCCAGCCAGGAGAGGCTCAGGGAAGCTGCCCCACAGAGAGAAGGAGCAACAGGACAGGCAGGTGCCAGAGCTGCCCGTACATGGCAGTTCTTCTCTTAAATTAAGCTGAGTGTCCTTCTGTTTCTTGCAATCTAAAGAACCCTGCATACAACCCAGAAGGGGGGGTGGGGAGGGGAGGGGTAGGAAGGAGACGAAGAGGCACTGATGTGGTCAGCACTCAGAGGGCTCGACTTTCATCTAGGAAACACGACCAAATGCAGCCCAGCTGAGAATGAGACTTGACAAAAACATTTGTTCTCCTAAACTGGTTAGTACAAAAGCTCTCAGCCCAGGGAGCGAGGGCTGAAACTAGCCCCAGCTCCTCTAGCCAAGCCCTGTACCCACGGGGTAATTCACACACTTTCTTCTAAACCACACACAGCCTTACACCTAGACATCCGAAGGTTTACTTCCTGTGTCACCATGGGACTCCAGCAACAAAGGGGAGAAAAGAGTTTCAATTATTCCAGTCAAGAAGGAGAGCTGGAGGGCCCTTTACTGCTGTGTCATACACCAAAAGACTGTGCTGTGACCCTTGCAAGGAGGAATAACAGATGAGGTGACTACGAGTGCTACTATTCTTCCCTAGTTCGTGGAAGAGTTAGGGAAAGTTTAAAATATATGGAGGAAAAAAACATGGAGATCTGATTTTGATATCTTCTGAGCTTGTCATCAAAGGTCTTGTAAGAGATTTACAGAGTTGCTTCTTCAGCTCAGAATGACTTTCTGAACTTAGAGAGCTGTATAAAATCCGGATTATCAAATCCATGATGGCTCACGGAAATGTACTGCTTCCTTACAAATGGAGGATCTAAACACACTGAATTCAACCCTGCAGGCAGAAATAAGGGTAAGGGGATTCATCCAAGGAAGCATAGATTCACCCTGGCCCCAGACTGAGCAGATGGCAATGGAAACCCCCAACATTCACTGCTGCCTAACTGCTCAGAACCACTAATTCTGAAGAACTGCTGGGCTATTTAGTGCAAGTCGGTGACAACTTCAGAAGGTATTCAAAAGTGAAGATTAGCAGTCATGCTTTAAGTTTCTCTTACTTAAGTATTAGGTGTGAAAATCTCCAGATGTATGTGAATTATCCAGCATCTGACCCTAAGACTATGGCTCCAACTTTCAAGAGCATCTGAATGAGATGAAATCAAACTCTGCTCACCACAATATGCCAGGCCTAAAGTTTTGAGGATGAATATATGAATTCCAGGACTATCCAGAAATCTGTGACTTTGTGATCAGATTCTAGATAATATTTGGGTCCAAATGATTATGAAAGCATACTTTATTTTAATGGAATTAGCTGAAATAAAAACTGGGAGTCACAAGGCCTTGGCACCTGCTGTTCCCTCTGTCTAGAATACTCTTATCCAGATATCTGCACAGCTTTGCTCCCTCACTGCCTTTGGGTCTCTGCTCAGTGTTCCCTTCCTAGGAAGACTTTCCTTGACCTCCTACCTAACACTGCAGGCACCATGCCCACACACCCCACTTCATCGTTCACCACCCCACCACTCTACCTAATTTACTGTCTTTTCCCACAAAAGGGAGCAGGGCAATCTTCATCTGATCATCTGATGTATCCTTAGTGCCAAGAACATTCCTGAAACAAAACAGATGCTCTAAATAGACAGTGAATGAACTAGTGATGTAAGGAAGCCAGATCTCAGGTGTGCCCTGACTGAATCTTCCCCACAGCTCTCAAGAGTATTTCAGGGCGTTAAGCACCAGAATTCTCACTACTAAAACTGAGCTCAAGAGCACTAAGCTCATATCAGCACAATTATGTTTAAATATGACTGAATAAACCTTTGGATTGCTTTTGTATTACTGCTAAATAAAATCAGTTGTTAGAAAGTTATATTCCACCACTGTTAGCAACAGAATTTCCATTACAATTTCTCATCCCCACACATGGGTTTCTGATCAGCTGGCTCTTTACAAGAGTCTGGAGGAGTAAGCCCACGAATGTTTCAATAAATAACCAGGACAATATTGAAACAAATTGTGTTTAACTTCTGGAATGATCTCAAGACTTATTCCTACCCAATCATGAGTTTTCACGCCACAGAAAACAGAAGAGAATGATCTTAACAGGATCCTTCTACACTCCCAAATCAGAACTAACTAAATCTGAAATTGACTTTGTACACAAGAAAACATATTCAGGCAATTATCACCTAAGATCTAAGTTCTAATTCTCCAAATAACCACCCCTCCCTTTTCATAGCAATGCCTCTCTTGTTTTTGCCCCTTACACCATGGTCCCTATACCTGGTAACAACACACATACCTCTATGGGAAATGCTGGTGGCCTAGAATGTTTTACTATACTGTTTTGTTTAGTATGTTTGAACATCTGGACTAATTGGCAAGACTGTCTAAATTCACATGGTAGAAAATTTCTACACTTCAAATGTGATACTGAAATTTTTAGACAACTTAAAAAAAATTCCTAATTCCATATCTCATTTGATTCATTCAACAAACATTTATTGGCTATGAAGAAGGTACTATGCCTTAAAATTTTTCTGCATTGAACAAACTTTCAATTTATTAAAAGTCAATAAATACACAGGTAAATACAAACGTGTTCAGTGTCATTAGGGATAACTGCTCTAGTTGAGAGAGGATCCGGGTAAGCTGAATGGAGAAGGCCGCATCAAGTCTGGCCTTGAAGGATGGCTGGATTCTCAGGAGGCAGAACTGGAAGGAAGGGGTGGGGAGTGGAATAAGAAAAGAGGAAGTGGGAGAAAAAGCACTCCTGGAGAGCAAAGATGGAGAGCCAAAATCCAGATGTGTGGTGTGAGAAAGCACAAGATAAGGGGAGAAAGGAGGAGGGGACTCAGTTGGAGAGAGGTCCTGCTTGGTCACCAGCACGTGGCACTCCTCTGGAAGGACTTCCAACCAGGAAGACCTGAGCGCACACGCCCCACACCCACATAACAGACTGTACGCCCAGGCATGGCACAAGGGCATGACTTTGAGGTCATCCTGTATCTTTTTTTTTTTTTTTAAAGATTTTATTTATTTATTCCCCCCCCCCCCAAGCCCCAGTAGATAGTTGTATGTCATAGCTGCACATCCTTCTAGCTGCTGTATGTGGGACGCAGCCTCAGCATGGCCAGAGAAGCGGTGCGTCGGTGCGTGCCCAGGATCCGAACCCGGGCCACCAGCAGCGGAGCGTGCGCACTTAACCGCTAAGCCACGGGGCTGGCCCCATCCTGTACCTCTTAACAGTAACAGAGAAGGCTCTCAGATGCAGTTGATGAGTGTAATTTACATACAATAAAATATACACGCAATATAGAAACATACAATAAGATAAAAATTAAATCATATTTTTGCATACTTGTTTTCTTTTTTATTAACAATACTGAAAAGCTTTTGATGTCACAAAAAAAATCACAAGAAAAAAATTTAAGGAGACTGGTGTGACTGAATGTACTTTGTTATTTTTTAAAACCTTGATATAATACTTTGTGTTAAAACCAGATCTTTGGAGCACTATAAATTATTTAAAAAGCTGGTTTTACTGGCAGTCTTTACTGAAAAACGTCTCTCCCCTTTAAAGACAACTAAACGGAAGAACTACCTCATTGGCTGCACTTACTAAATCACGCTAATCAATTTGCAATCCCATCAATCAATTACGCAAGGGTCTTTGCTGAAATTCAGCTAGTCAATTTTCATCTTCTTCATCAGAGTTCCTTCTTACACAGTAATCAGAAGGTATATTTTTGTATTTTTAATAAATAAAAGTTCAAAACTAAACATTACAAGAAGCTTTTAAACAGGCTAAAAAATTCATTTCCAAGTTTAAGACGACTATTTACATATTCTCAGCAAAAAATAATAACAATGGAGAAAACGCTAAACATCCATTTTCAAAACACTCTACTCTCTATGGCAAGAGTTTGTTTCAAAAAGCAATTTTCTACTCGTTAAAATGTCACCTTTACTTTGAGGGGGCAGATTGTTTATTTTCTCAAAAATACTGAATTTCCTAGGTAGCCTTCTACTGACAGCCACTTACTACAGAAAAGGTCAGCAAATTTAGACCACTTGTCTTTATGTAAAAGAAAAACACTCCATTCACGTTCACAATAGGTAATGCTCTAAATTTTGCCACAAGATAACCAGTAAACCTCTGTGTCTTGCCAAGTATTTTCATAGTTACTCCCCATCTCATTACAAAACACTGTAAAGATTTACTACTTTGTAAAGGTCTCAGGCTGATCCCTTATGTGCTTCTGGCTTCAATTAGTTGCTATAAGAAGTTCTCTATGCATCACGTGGTGAATAAATTTCACGTGTTGTTCTTTCTTTACTCCTACTTTATCCAAAAATCTTTTTTTTTTTTAATTACAGTGGCTGCTCCATCACTGGTATATCTAGTTTTTCCACAAAACCTTATTTATTAAAGAAATCATTTCAGAATATATATGTTCCAGAATATTTAATGGCTCACACACAAAAAAGTACTCAATCTGAATCTAGCAAAAAGGATATGCTGAAACTTGTTTAGAAACACCTGTTTCTACAATCCCAGAGCAAACCCCCTACACATTGTAATTTATTTTTTTCAAATCTTTTGCAATATTTTCTATGAATACTCCAAAAGTATTTGCTGACAAAGTAATGTATTTATTTTGTTGCCATCTTTTTTCCCATAAATTATTTCAGCCCTTTTGCCTCCTCCCTGCGGTCTGTGGCTATTTTCTTTCAGTATTAGATAACTTGTGGCCAATGCTGTAGACTGGCTTGACCAACTCCACAGCTGAGTGCTGTACTTTTGTTCTGGAAGTCATTCTTGGAAGCCCTGCCTAGAAGAGCCTGTTCCACCTGCCCTTTCCAAAATGTCGTATGCTCCTAATTCTCCATATTAAATGTCTGTCTGTGCAAGTTAGCTGGAGTTCCTTCTGCAATTGAACCTTACAGAAATGTAAGTTAGAAACCTCAGAAGGAGTTCTTCCTTAAACTTATTGAAATTTTACAAAGTACTAGATTGAGTAATGCATGACTTTAAATATTACTGCAAAATTTACAGGTGTTGTTTCTTTCCTGGATGCTTAGTTTGTAAATATTTTGCTGACTGTAAAGGCTATATACTTTTCTTCCCTAAAATCTTAAGGCAAGATAACCACTTTGGACATGGTTGGTCATTAATAAAAGTGGATATAACTCCATGTTTCAAATAATCTTTGAGAGTCAATTCTCAGTTCTCCTTAGACCATTTTCTTAACTTCATTATGTGGCTAATAAAGAGCTTATATGGGAAGTAGTAGTGGTGGCTCTGCCATCAATACCTTGCTGTTTCATACTTTCATTATTGGCATTATCTTCAATCCAGAGTTTCTTTGAAGACCACCTATTTTGTGAGGCCAGTTTAATTAACCTTAGACAGCAAAATTCATTAATGTATTTAGTGAGCACTCATTAACTGCTATAGGCTTCAACACAATCTAAGTGAACAAACTTCCTCTCTTGCCTCAGGATACCTCAAGAACCATGCAAGACCCATGACTCTGAAATACAGATCAAGCGAGGGTGCCAGTCTGAATCCATATACTAAACATTTGTAAAGTGTAATGTCATTTGAAAATATAAGGACCAACATGTTCTTCCTGGAGCACCAGGGAGCATCTTACCTACTCCTAGAGTGCCTCTCAAGTACACCAGCTTAGAGACCCCTGCAGTAGGTGATGGGTAGTCTCTGAAAGTGTACAACCAAAGGAGTGACAATCATAGAATTAGAAAGTTGGAAAAGATCTTCAAGATTATCTAGCATAATCTTCTTACCTGACAGAAAAGGAAACTATATCCAATGCACAACCACATACAGCTGGCCTGAGATCTTTAGACAAAAGCTTTTGATAAACTAGCTAGCAAACAAACCAGTAATATCTAAGCACTATTTTGTAATATGGAAAGAAGAGTTTAGTCTAAACATGGACAAGTTTTGTTCACTTGCCACAGATGAGGGGAAAAAAGGCCTCAATCATCATTTTAGTAGGTGAGTACAACCATGATGTTAGAGATTTATTGATCAACCATTTGAGTTTCTAACTATCATCAGAAATCTCTACCAACAAATACTAAAAATATCAAATGTAAGTCTGCACTTGAGAGGAAGAACTGGACATAGAATCACCTGTATGAAGGTGAGAGTTGGAAGTGTAGGAACAGGTGAGCTCCCCAAAGCCAGCAGTGTAAGCAGAGGAAGAGTCAGGAGAGACAGGACAGTGCCATACAAAGGAAGGTAAAAGAGAGTTCCAGAAAGGTGTATACAATCAAAGTCAAATGCAACAATTTCAAATGTTATCAAGATTGAAAAACAACTACAAGATTTGGTAAAGATATGGTCACTTAAAGACCTCTGTGAAGGCTGTTAAAAGTGGTAGATGAAAGAGCTGGATAAGGGAGTAAAATAGGAAATGAGGATGAAGTAGAAACAACCAGCATTAACTAGTATTATTAACCAGTATTTCAAGTCATTTGGTGGCAACAGGTAGAACAAAGTTAGATAGAAGGGTACCTTAAGTGGTTAAGCAAGGTCAAGAGAAGGACTGAGGGACAGGGGAAGATGGGAAAGTCAAAATCTGAATGCTAAAGAAAATAACCCAATAGAGGAGGAAAGATTCAAGACCCAGGAGAGAAAGGACAGAGGTTTTGAATAGATCTTGAGATAACGTACTCACACATAAATTTTGCAGTGAGTTTCCACAGGTTAAGAGACTCACTAAAGGGCCAGCCCCGTGGCTTAGTGGTTAAGTACATGTGCTCCGCTGCTGGCGGCCCGGGTTCGGATCCTGGGCGCGCACTGACACACCGCTTCTCCAGCCATGCTGAGTCCGCGTCCCACATACAGCCACTAGAAGGATGTGCAGCTATGACATACAACTATCTACTGGGGCTTTGGGGGAAAAAAATAAATTAATTAATTAAAAAAAAGAGAGACTCACTAAAATCTATCAGTTAAAAACTCTGCACTATAGGATTAACTTTGGAAAAAAGGACAAATGCTTTCTTCCAAATTAGAAGACAAGAGAAAATGGGAAGGGGGAGAAATTGCAGGAGACCACATCAACTGGCCTGGATCCCAGAACACATTTTCTGAGCATGTTACTGTGCCGAGTAGGCCATAGAGCACAGTTCAGAAGAAAACATTCCAATAAACTAGGGATTATAATCCAGTCTAAGTGCTGTGGCCGAACTAACGACAGGCACCAAAGGAACCCAGAAGAGAGGCAACAGCCTGGCCTAGGATGGCGAAGGCACGCTTCCCAGAGGGACAGTGCATGACCTCCTCTTAGAGAGGAACAGCAGTTAACTGTGCAAAGAAGGGAGAGAAACTCTGCAGAGAAATGAGCATCAATAAAGGCACAGAGGCAAGGACACGGGCCATTCACACTGTGCAGGCAGCACCATACAGGCAGAACAGGACTGCTACAGTGCCAGACACAGATGGGACAGCAGCAGAACAACAAAGCAGAAGGAAGCTAAGAACAAGAAGGATAAGAACCTCTCCGTTTGGCCAGAAAGTCTGGCAAGCAAAGCAGGGCAGAAGAGCAAGTTCAGGTGCCATCAAAGAAAAGTGAAGACTTCTAGATGCTCAGGCAAGCGGGTAGGTTCCTGTGTAGAAAAGGTAGAGGGTGTAGTAGCAGAGTGTGCTCACAAAGACTGGGTGGCAGAAAGGAAATGTAGAGACGGGGAGGAGAGTAAGGAAGACTAGAGTAATAGGAGGGTTTTATATCTCTAGTGATTACTGATAAGTGATAAACGCCACCAGGAGTTGAAAGGTGCAAGAGGGGACAATGACTATGACAATTAAAGAAATTTTTCAAACTCGACTCTTTTGGCCTCAGTTTCCTCAGCTAGCAAATACTGTTTCAGCAATAAATATGTGTTCTGTTGTTGTCCCGTTCAGTTCTGAAGTCCTACAAGTCCATGATTTGCCAATCCCTACATTCCAACCAGAATACTGTTGGGGCATCTGAAAATGTGCAAACACACAAAGAATAGGTCAGCTCAAGGTTTGTGGAGATCACTTAATTGTAATACTGGTTGACAGAGCCAACCATCCTATTCTTTTTTTTTTGAGATAAAATTAACCAATTATTCTTTTAAAGAAAGGGAGAATATTGACAGTAGCTACAATTTAAGCTAGTTTACAAATGACGCTGTGTTTTATCCTTTTAAAAACAGAAAACAACAGAAATATTATGATTACAAATTTATTTAAGGAATTTCTTCATCTAAGGCAACCAAGCAGCTTTGGCAAGGGGCTGGCATGTCCTTTCTCTAAGCTGTCCTGATCATCAATGAGGGAGCCATCTGCTGACAGGTCATCTCCTCTAGGGGCCTCTGAAAAGGGGGCTAAGCTCTCAGCAGGAACTTGTAGAGAATATTTACCCTGCTGGGCTACTTCTACCACAGTGGAATAATTGCCAAGCATTCCTTGCGAAAAGAATTAAATTGTAGCGGCCGGCCGGGTGGCGTAGCGGTTAAGTTTGTGCTCTCCGCTTCAGCAGCCCAGGGTTCGGATCCTGAGCGCTGACCAACTCACCGCGCGTCAAGCCATGCTGAGGCCGCGTCCCACATAGAGCAACTAGAAGGATGTACAACTATGACATACAACTATCTACTGGGGCTTTGGGGAGAAAAAAGGAAAAAAGGAGCAAGAGTGGTAACAGATGTTAGCTCAGGGCGAAACTTCCTCAAAAAAAAGAAAAAAAGAATTAGATTGTAGTGAACAATTAAATAGTTTAAAAATTCACTGAATTTTAGCATAAATATTAAATTACTACCATACTTTAAAATGAGTATTAATTAGCTTTTGTAGGACTTTCTTGAGGAAAGTAAAAATTAATCTTAACCTTCCCATTTCATAGATGAGGCAGCTAAAAATAATTAAAATTAAAACTCTGGGCCACCAAATGCAATGTGGAGTCCTACATTAGATCCTGGGATAGAAATAGGATACAAGTGGAAAAATTAGTGAAATCCAAATGAAGTCTGCAGTTAATAATATTGCACCAATTTTATTTATTTATTTAAATTTTATTATTTATTTATTTTCCCCCAAAGCCCCAGTAGATAGTTGTATGTCATAGCTGCACATCCTTCTAGTTGCTGTATGTGGGACGTGGCCTCAGCTTGGCCGGAGAAGCAGTGCGTCGGTGCGTCCCCGGGATCTGAACCCGGGCCGCCAGCAGAGGAGCACACGCACTTAACCGCTAAGCCACGGGGCCGGCCCTGCACCAATTTTAATTTCTTAGTGTTGACAAATATACCAAAGTTACATAAGATGTCAACATTAGGGAAAGCTGGCTGAAGGAAATATGGGAACTCTCTATACTAACTTGGCAACTTTTCTGTAAGTCTAAAATTATTCCAAAATAAAAAGTTAATTAAAAAAAAATACGGGCCATAAGAAAGTAAATTCCCCAACTTTTCATTCAGTTTCAAGATATAATATTGTGCTCAAAATATTCAAGAGAAAAATGTTCTTTGCATTCTACAAATGTATGTGAAAAAAGGCAATTTCCACAGGAAAGAACATGTGATAATTCATTGCCACAATCATTATTGAAATTACTCTAAGACAGTTTAGAAACTAAAATCAATTTCTACAGTAGAAAACAAAAAATGTTTTGTAGGCTCATGAGATACAAGTCATTGGATTTCAACTCATACTGGTTAAACACTCTCTGAAATAAAGACGGCTTGTGTCTCCACACTAGTGTATTCCAGCAAATGAGTTCAGAAAGCCTATAGGATCAAAAAAGTCCAATAAACAGAGCTCTACACTGCACAGAAGCATCCCATACTAGCACCAAATAGACATTCAATTGGTAATTAAGCCAGGGAAAAAGGCCTCAAAATAATAAGTATACTTCATATGTATAGTACAATTTAAGGTAAAAATACAAATATAATGCATTAGGGAAATTTAATCAAGTGGCTGTCTACAAGAAACCCACTTCACATAAAATTATATAGGTAGGTTAAAAGTAAAAGGACAGAAAAAGATATACCATGCAAATACTAACTAAAAGAAAGCTGGAATCACTATGCAAGTATCAGATAAAGTAGACTTCAGAGCCAAGAAAACTACCAGGGGTAAGAGGAACATATGTTAAATGACAAAAGAGTCAACTCGCCAAGACAGAACAACCCTAAATGTACCAAACAACAGACTTCTGAAATACATGAAGCAAAAACTAAACAAACTGTAAGGAGAAATCAAGGAATCCACAATTTTAGTCAGAGACTTCAACACTCCTCTCTCAGCAATTGACAGACCTAGTAAACAAAAAAATCAGCAAGAATATAAAAGAACTGAACGAAATCATCACTGAACTGGATCTTAACTGACATTCAGAAAACACTCCACTCAATAATAACAGAATATAAATGTTTTAAGTGCATAAGTAATATTCACCAAGACAGACCATAAAACCTTAAAATTTTTGAAAGAATTAAACTCATACAGGGGCCCGCCCAGTCACACAGTGGTTAAGTGTGCGCGCTCTGCCGCAGCAGCCTGGGATTCGCAGGTTCAGATCCTGGGCGTGGACCATTGCACCACTTGTCAAGCCACGCTGTGGCGGCCTCCCATATGAAATAGAGGAAGATGGGCACGGATGTGAGCCCAGGGCCAATCTTCCTCAGCAAAAAAAAAAAAAAAAACCAGGAGGATTGGCATCAGATGTTAGCTCAGGGCTAATCTTCCTCACAAAAAAATAAATAAATAAAATAAAATAAAATCATACAAAGCACATTCTCCAACCATATTAAAACTCAGTAGCAGAATAATAACACGAAATTAAACGTAATTCTAAAAAACCCATGAGTCAAAGAGACAGATTCAAGGGAAATTAAAAGATATTTTAAATTGAATGAAAATGAAAGTACAACATACCAAAATTTGTGAGACGCAGCTACAGCTATGTCTTAGAGGGAAGTTTACAGCACTAAATATGTATATTAAAAAAGAAGGGGCTGGCCCCGTGGCCTAGTGGTTAAGTTCAGCGTGCTCCACTTCAGCAGCCTGGGTTCACTTCCCGGGCTCGGACCTACACCACTTGTTGGTGGCCATGCTGTGGTGATGACCCACATACAAAACAGAGGAAAGACTGGCAAAGATGTCAGCTCAGGGCAAATCTTCCTCAGCAACAAAAAGAAAAGAAAAATGGTCTCAAATCAGTAATCTAAGCGTCTACCTTAAGGAACTAGAAAAAGAAAAATCAAAACAAACCCAAAGCCAACAATGAAGCAAAAGGTCAAAAAACGAAAATCAATCAACTCAAAAAGAGAAAAATAGGAAAAAAAAATCAGTAAAACAAAAGGCTGGTTCTTTAAAAAGATTAAAAACTTGAGGAACTTATAGCAAGACTGGCAGAAAAAAAGAGAAGACAAATCACCAATATCAGGAATGAAAGAGAGGACATCACTGCAGACCCCCCCAGACATTAAAAGGATAATAGAGGAATACTGCAGACAACCCTGCACACATAAATTCAACAACTTAGATGAAATGGACCAATTCTTTGAAAAACACAAACTACTAAAATAGAGAGAAGGGAACAATTCCTAACTTACTTGATGAGGCCAGCATTATTTTTGTGTGTGTGTGTGTGTGTGTGTGTGTGTGTGTGTGTGTGTGTGAGGAAGATCAGCCTTGAGCTAACATCTATGCCAATCCTCCTTTTTTTGCTGAGGAAGACTGGCCCTGAGCTAACATCTATTGCCAATTCTCCTTTTTTTTTCCCTTTTTCTCCCCAAAGCCCCAGTAGATAGTTGTATGTCACAGTGCACATCCTTCTAGTTGCTGTATGTGGAACACTACCTCAGCATGGCCGGAGAAGTGGTGCAACGGTGCGCGCCTGGGATCCAAACCCGGGCCGCCAGTAGCGGAGCGCACACACCTAACCACTAAGCCATGGGGCCGGCCCCAATGAGGCCAGCATAATACTGATACCAAAACCAGGAAAGGACAAAAACTACTGACATGTATCTCATGAAAACAGATGCAACAGTGCTCAACAAAATATTAGTAAAGTGGATCTAGCAACTAAAAAAGAGTAATATACCATGACCAAGCAGGGCTTATTCCAGGAATGGAAAGCTGGTTCAATATCCAAAAATCAATAATGTGATCTACCACATTAACAGTCTAAAAAAGAAAAACCACATAATCATATCAATTGATTTAAAAAAACATTTGAGGGCCGGCCTGGTGGTGTAGCAGTTAAGTCTGCACACTCTGCTTCAGTGCCCCGGGGTTTGCAGGTTCGGATCCCGGGCACGGATCTACGCACCGCTTATCAAAGCCATGCTGTGGCAGCGTCGCATATACAGTAGAAGAAGATGGGCCCGGATGTTAGCCAAGGGCCAATCTCCCTCAGGATAAAAGAGGAGGATTGGCAACAGATGTTAGCTCAGGGCTAACCTTCCTCAAAAAAAAAGATAGATAGACAGACATAGATGAAAGAGAGAGAGAGACAGAAGAGGGGTGGGGAGGAGAGGAGAGGAGAGAAGAAAGCAAGCATTTGACAAAATTCAACATCCATTAATAAAACTCTCAGTGAGGGGCCAGCCCAGTGGCACAAGTGGTTAAGTGCACACATTCTGCTTCGGCAGCCCAGGGTTCGCAGGTTCAGATCCCAGGTGCGCACCAACGCACTGCTTGTCAAGCCATGCTGTGGCAGCATCCCATACAAAGTAGAGGAAGATGGGCACAGATGTTAGCCCAGGGCCAATCTTGCCCAGCAAAAAAAAAAAAAAAAAAAAAGAGGATTGGCACTGGATGTTCGCTCAGGAGTCATCTTCCTCACTAAATAAATAAATAAATAAATAAATAAAATAAAATAAAATCTCAATGAAATAGAAAGGAACTCCCTCAACCTGATAATGGGCATCTACAAAAAAATCTACAGCAGACATCATACTTTATGGTGAAAGATTGAATGCTTCCCCCTAAAATCAGAAACAAGGAAATTGTACTAAAAGCCCTAGCCAGTGCAATAAAGAAAGAAAAAGAAATAAAAGGCATAGAGAATGGAAAACCAGAAGAAAAAAAAAATCACTATTCACAGACAGCATGATTGTCTACACAGAAAATCCCAATGAATCCACAAAAAAACTCCCAGAATACATGATTTTAGTAAGATCAAAGGATAGAAGGTGAACATACAAAAATTAATTATATTTCTATATACTAGCAATGAATAAATGGAAATTGAAATTTTTAAAAATCATTTACAAAAGTTGAAAAAATGAAATAGTTATGTATAAATCTAACAAAACATGTACAGGATCTATATGCTAAAAACTACAAAACTGATAAAAAAAATCAGAGACCTGTTATGTTTCAATTATATCTCAATTAAAAAAAGAAATCAAAGATGATCACATAAATAGAGACAGATATCATGTTCGCATATTGGAAGAGTCAACATAGTAAATATAACATTCTCCGGGCCAGCCCCGTGGCTTAGCGGTTAAGTGCGCGCCCTCTGCTGCTGGCGGCCCAGGGTTCGATCCGGGCGCGCACTGACGTACTGCTTCTCTGGCCATGCTGAGGCCGCGTCCCACATACAGCAGCTAGAAGGATGTGCAGCTATGACATACAACTATCTACTGGGGCTTTGGGGGAAAAAAATAATAATAATAAAATAAAAAAAAAACAAAACAATTTTCTACCACACTGATCTATAGATTTAAGGCTATTCTAATAAAATCACAGAAAAATTATCTGTAGCTACAGGCAAGCTGATTCCAAAATGGATGAAAAAGCAAAACAACTAAACAGCCAAAACAATTTTTTTTTAAGTTGGAAAAATCACCTTGCCTAATTTTAAGAGTGACAGTAATTAAGACAGTGTGGTATAGGCAAGGGATAGATGCATACATAGATCAAGAGAACAGAACAGAAAATCCAGAAATAACCCACACAAATAAAATCAACTGATTTTTGACAAAGGTGAAAAGTCAACTGAATGGAGAAAGGATATCCTTTCAACAAATGGGTTTAGAACAACCTGACATCCATACAAAAAAAAAAAAAAAAAAGAATTCCTACCTGAATCTGATATCTTACACAAAATTAACACAAAATGAATCACAGATCTATATGTAAAACTATGAAATTTTCTTTAACTTTTTTTGTGTGTGTGTGAGGAAGATCTGCCCTGAGCTAACATCTGCCAATCCTCCTCTTTTTGCTGAGGAAGACTGGCCCTGGGCTAACATGCGTGCCCATCTTCCTCCACTTTATATGGGACGCCGCCACAGCATGGCTTGCCAAGTGGTGTGTTAGTGTGCGCCCGGGATCCAAACCAGCGAACCCAGGGCCACTGCAGCAGAGCGCGCACACTTAACCGCTTGCGCCACTGGGCCGGCCCCAAACTATGCAATTTTCTGAAGAAAACACAGGAAAAAATCTTTATAAGCTGAGGTTTTATAAAACAAAGAGTTCTTAGACATGACACCAAAAAGTATGATCGATAACAGAAAAAACCAGTAAGTTGAACTTTATCAAAATTAATTTTTTCTTTGCAAAAAGAGTTACTAAAACAAAAAGACAAGTTACAGACTGAAAGAAAATGTTTGCAAATCACATATCCAGGGCCGGCCCCGTGGCTTAGCGGTTAAGTGCGCGCGTTCCGCTGCTGGCGGCCGGGATTCGGATCCCGGGCGCGCACCGACGCACCGCTTCTCCTGCCATGCTGAGGCCACGTCCCACATACAGCAACTAGAAGGATGTGCAGCTATGACATACAACTATCTACTGGGGCTTTGGGGGGAAAAAAATAAATAAATAAAATCTTTAAAAAAAAAAAAAACTCATATCCAACAAGGAACTCATATCCAGAACTATAAAGAACGCTCAAAACTCAGAAGTAAGAAAATAAGTAACCCAATTAAAAATAGGCAGTCTTGGGGCCAGCCCGGTGGCGCAAGCGGTTAAGTGTGCGCGCTCCACTGCAGCGGCCCGGGGTTGGCCGGTTCGGATCCTGGGCACGCACCGATGCACTGCTTGGCAAGCCATGCTGTGGCGGCATCCCATATAAAGTGGAGGAAGATGGGCACAGATGTTAGCCCAGGGCCAGTCTTCCTCGCAAAAAAAGAGGAGGATTGGCAGATGTTAGCAGAGGGCTGATCTCCTCACAAAAAAATAAAAAATAAAAAAAAATAGGCAGTCTTGAATAAACACTTCACCAAAGAGGATACAAGAATGGCAAATAAACACATGAAAAGCATTCATTATCAGTAGTCATTAGGGAAATGCAAATTAAAACCACAATGCCACTTATACATCTATTTATTAAAATGATTAAAATAAAAACTACTGACAATATCAAGCACTAGATAGGACGCAGAGCAACTGGAACTCTCACACATTGCTGGTGGGAAGTCAAAATGGTACAGCCACTCTGGAAAACAGTTTGGTAATTTCTTACAATGTTACCATATGACCTGGCTCCCATTCCTTGGCATTTACCGTAGAGAAATGAAAATTTACTTTCACACAAAACCTGTACACAAATGTTTACAGCAGCTCTATTTATTATCACCAAAATCTGGAAAAACCCCAACATCCACCAATGGGAGACTGGGTAAACTACGGTACATTCATACAATAGACTACTACTCAGCAATAAAAAGGAACAACCTACTGATACATGCAACAACTTGGATGAATCTCAAAGTGATTATGCTGAGTGAAATAAACCAGCCTCAAAAAGTTACATACTATATGATTCCATTTATGACTTCTCCAAAAGACAGTATCAAAGTAACAAAGTACTAGCTGCCAAGAGGTGAGGGGTGGGGAAAAGTATGACTGCACAGGGATAGCATGAGGGAGCTTTTGTGGGTAATGAAACTGATCTGTATCCTCATTGTGGTAGGGGATACACGAAACTATATATGTGTTAAAAATCCAAGGAACTGTACATTTTAAAATATGAATTTCACCACATGCTAATTTTTAAAATTAGCATACAATAAAACCACTTAGAAAACCTACCTACTACCTGGCAGTATTCACTAAAGTCAAACCACGTGTATACTTATCAGCAATTTCACTCCAGGTATACACTTGAGTGAAATGAGTACTCATGTCCACCAAAAGTCATGTATAGGAATGTGCAAATCAGCTTGATTCATATCAGCCACAAAACAGAATAACCTAAATGCCCATCAATATTAGAAAGGATAAACTGTGGAATATTCACACAATGGAAAACCGCATACCATGAAAAAGAATGAATTGCTACATCAACAACATGGATGCATCTCAGACATAATGTTGAGCCAAAGAGCACTGGCACAGAGTACTTTTATATGACAATCAAAAACAGGCAAAAGGCATGAGAATAGTGGTGGCGATGACTACAAAAGGGAAACAAGGGGCATTCTAGGGTACTGGGATTAGTCTATATCTTGATATACTGATTACGGGTGTACAAATACATAAAATACTGAATCACAGAGGTGCTCTCTGCAGCTGCACCAAATTGTTAATCTTGGTTAAAGCACACAAGGTTCTAGATCTTTATTCAATCTAAGGCAAAAGTGAACTAGAAAGAGTGTTATGACTGAACCTCATTTCATCATGGCAGCGATTTCTACAACACAGGGAAGGCCTCTAAGTACAGCCCAAGATCCATAATCGCACCACCTAACCACAAGATACACTGTATGATGGCCTTTAAATGTTATTATCTTCTTGCCACCTTTCAGTAATGAAAAAGGATTTACGTTATTACAAACGCCCCCTACACTACAACAGGTTTCTCTGACTTTAAAATTTTAATATCGCTGTTTGAAAACATACTTTGATCCCTACCCCAAATGGCTTCCTTTTATAAATCTCAAACAACATTACAAAAATAGCCCTAAATTCCCACTTGAGCCCTCCATGAGTGTAAATTATATGTAATTTGATACCAACAATGACACAGGTCAATTTCGATAACAGAGGAATTCTGGGTTTTGTAAATGAACATGTGTATGACTTAATTTTGCACACCTAATCAGAAAACAGAATTCTGATGGTGCAAATATTTTTATTTTTTCTATAATACCTAATTGTTTAGCTGTTAAACGGTGGAAAAGGCAAAAATTAGCTTTATTTGAAAAAGGAAAAATGTTGGTAATATCAAGTTGTAAAAGTGTCATTCACCTTTTTGCTCCATAAGTAATGTTCATTGTAGAAAAGTCTTAAAGCTTGAGGCATATGCAAAAAGGAAAAAAGAAAGCCATCAGAATTTCCACCACAAAACATTTTGATATATACCCTATCAGACATTTCCTACACAAATATATGTACACAGATATTTTACAAAACTGGGTCTGTACCACAAACACCGTTTTCCATTTTGTAAGCTTCTTTCTTCACTTAATACATCATGAACATTATGAAAATTACATTTTAAAATAGAAATGCAAAATAATAAGATATATTCATGGTATCCTTCACCTACCAACTTTTCATTTTAGGGCCAACCCTTTATTGTCACATTAGAGCAGACCACCACACAAGGCCATTAGAGCAGGCCCTGTCCAAGATGCATGTCCATCATTTTTAACCGCACACTGTTTCCCCATTCCACCAGTAGAAAAAGCTTGATCAACAGCATCCTGCAGGAGAGTCCCTAATAAAGTCCAGCCTAGCCTTCTGAAAAATAATGATCGCGTACATACACAGCACTGTGCGCCACTAGGCACTGTTTAAGCACTTCTCCTGCCTGTGCTTGTTTAACCCTTATAATAACCCCAGGAGCTGGACGCCATATCACTTACAAAACTGAAGCAGCACAAGGTTGATACCTTGCCTGAGGACACAGAGCCTATCGAGTTTGTGTCCCCCAAGCTTTGCGTACCCGAGTTTTGCTGTGGGCCAAAGACTTTATAACCTGAGTTATGTTTTCCTACTTATCCTAGAGCCCTCATTTCTTTGTGGAAGCCACCTCCATCTACATGCAGAAATACTCCCTTTGCCTCAGCAGCTGCCTTGATGAAGTTGGTCCTTCACCTAACACTCAGTGTTGTGCCCAGCACACAGGGCAGTGGGGCTAAGACCCCTCCTGAGATTCAAGACAGTCCTTCCATTCTTACTTCTCTCTTAGACACCTTCTGCTCTGGTGACCCTACACAGAATGGAGACGATGCACCCCAGGAATCATAAGCCTCTCTGGGAAACGCAGGGCCAATATCCATTTGCTGTTACTTGTGGACAAACAGTGTTTTGGGTGCCTGTTCTGTGCCAGATAAGATGCCTCAAAGAGCTCTCCATCTGTGGGGAAACAATTCAGAGACTTCAGAACCACACTAAGAATTTTTGTGATTGGGGCCGGCCCGTTGGCGTAGTGGTTAATTTCACATGCTCTGCCTTGGCGTCCTGGGGTTTGCAGGTTCAGATCCCGAGCACAAACAGACGCATCATTTATCAAGCCATGCTGTGGCGGCGTCCCATATAAAGTAGAGGAAGATGGGCACGGATGTTAGCCCAGGGCCAGTCTTCCTCAGCAAAAAGAGGAGGATTGGCAACAGATGTTAGCTCAGGGCTAATCTTCCTCACACACAAAAAAACAACAAAACCAAACCCAAAAAAAAAAGAATTTTTGTGATTGGCGTCAAGAACATTTTTACCCCTGTTACCACAAAGAGTATTCTTAATGCATTATTATTAAAACACTTGTGAAGAAATTTAAAAATTAAAGACATAGCTTTAAAAGTTCAAAATATAGTAAAAAAGAATGTTTTTCAAGGTGCAGTTCACAACTCAACAGTACACAGGAAAATAATTGTGCACTATAACCAGTATTTTATTAACGAAATTGAACAGAACAGAAAAAATGAAAACTTATCAGAATATCATTTTGTAAAACTTCTGGTGTGTGTGTGTGTGTGTCTGCCTGCGTGTGAGCAGGCAGTACAGATCTTAATATTACAGTAGGTCATGGTCAAAAACCTTGATTCATAAGTTTAACAGAATACGACAGTGCTGTCAAAAAACAATACTAGGCATACGGTTATCTGAATTTGAAATGTCTGATGAGAATAATAACAAAAAAAGATTCTTTTAGCTAAATATGGCAAAGTAAATGGGAACTATTACAACCTGAAATAACAGAATGAAAGGTTAGTGTAAGGATTTTTATTGTACCACCAACTCGTTTTTACTGACTCACTAAAAACGGGTATATATCACATCCAGCTACAGCAAATATTATCAATGTTTTTGTAAAGGATTTGCACAGGCAGACCTCCCACCCTCCCCTCCCCAGCAGAAGCAAATACTGCCCTTAATTTACAGCCCAAAGATCCAAAAGCACAAGCCTCTTCCTTGATCCCAAGAACTGCACCTGTTTCGCTCTCCAGGGTATTGGAAAAGGGCACCCTCTGGAGACTGTGAAGTAAGTACAGGGCTATGACCCAGGATCCTAAACAAATGTAACAAAATGTAAAGAAAGCTCCAACAACTGCACTTACTATACCGCAGAGAACACTCCAAATACTTTAAACTGAAACTAAAGCATACATAAATTACAGTATGTTCATGTAACAGTATAGGCATCAGAAAGCCACGCCTTATGCAATAATTCCTTATCTGTTCTCACTACATACTGTGCCAACACAATATTTGGAATCTTGCATAAAACAATTTCTGTCTTATAATTTGGCACACAAATACTTCTGATGGGGCTATTCTTTTTTTTTTTTGGCAAATGTCTTTAAAACAATTTAACAGCTCTAACAACGCAACTTCTGAAAAAATCCATTATCTTTCAGGAGCCAACTGAACGACGGGAAATGATTATGTCAATTGCATACCCATGTACTAGTATTGTGTATTCCGAAATGTTGTGAGGAAGAGCGGAATAAAAGTGGCAGCAATCGACAACTGGTAGATATAGTGTGTGCTGGCTGCCTTCATACACAAAGCAGAAAAATAATTATTTTTCAAATTCCTTACGTTCAAACACTAAATAAATGCCTGAGTAACCAGACCACCAATTACTCCTAAAACTTTTAAAAAGCAAGGGATGAAGGGCCAAGGCTCCCACCTCCGGAAGACTGTCAAGTAGCTTTCAAATGACTGTATTGGAGAGAAAGAAAACTTCTAGGAGGCACTTTTCAACAATCATTTGCAAGGGCATGCAGAAGGTGGGCACTGTGAAACAGCATTTCAAATCACCCCGAACTAGGAAGGGAAGCCCCGCTTGTCACCTGACTCACAATTATTCTGGAATTGCACACCAGTAATTTCAAGGACGAGCTCCGCGCGGGGCGAGATGGCACCACCCCCGGCCCGTGACAGCGACGCGCAGGTGGGCAGAGGCAGCGCCGCGCCGCGCGCCTCCCCCAGGCGATGCGGGCACCGGGCGCCTCCCACCCGGGCTCGCCGTTCCCGCGGGAAGGCTGTCACGGGCGCGAGCCCCCCGCAGTCCCCGCCCGCCCGTTACCCGCGCCCCGCGCCGGGTCCCCGGCGGGAGGCCCCCCGCGTCCCTCTGCCCGCCCCCGCCCCGCCGCCGCTTACCTCAAAGTAGCCTCCGGGGGCGGCGCCGCCCGCGCCCGCGCCGAGGGGCCCGTTGGCCGCCGCCGCGCCGCCCGGGGCCGCCAGGCCCGCGGCCTGGGAGCCGCGCAGCGCCGCCGCCGGGCCGGCCTTGCCGCCGCTCGCGCCGCCGTTGCCCCCGCCCGAGCCGCCGCCGCCGCCCCGCTTGTTCTTCCGGCGCTTGGCCCCGCGCTTGGCGTCGGCCGGGCTCATGGCGGGCGGGCGGGGAGAGGGCGCGGGGCGGGCGCGGGGCCGCGGGCGGCGGCGGAGGGCGGGGAAGGCGGGGAGGCTGAGGCGGCGGCGGGGATCTCCGGCCGGCCGAGGGCGGGGGGCGCTGCGCGGGGTCCCCTCCGGGCGGGGAGGGCCAGGCGGGCGGGCGGGAGCTGCGGGGAGGCCGCTGGGCGGGAGGAACGGCGAGTCCACCGGGCCCGGCGCCGCCGCTGACCAGAGTTACAGTCCAATATGGCGGACACAAGGGGAAAGGGATCCCAGTTTACGTCGGGGGAGGGGGAAGGAGCGGCAGGGAGGGGGAGGGGTGTGGGCGCCCTCCCCCCGCCTTACTCCGCCCTCCCAGCGCCGCCCCCCCCGCTTGGCCCCCCTCCCGCCGTTAACGTGCGCCGACGCGCAGGGCACGCCGGGAGTTGGAGTCCGCACCGCCTGCGCCGCCTCTGGGGTGCGCGGCGGGAGGACCACGATTCCCATCAGGCCGCGCGCGGCCGAGCGCTCCGACGCTACGAGGGGCTGGGGCGGGGGAGCTGGAAGCGACGGTGACGACACGGCCGCGATCCGCGCCGTCCGGCTCCGCCCGCGCCACGGGGCCTTCTGGGAGTTG
Source organism: Diceros bicornis minor (assembly GCF_020826845.1). NCBI lineage: Eukaryota > Metazoa > Chordata > Mammalia > Perissodactyla > Rhinocerotidae > Diceros > Diceros bicornis. Next base: position 1,868,007 of record NC_080747.1, on the reverse strand, counting down.
CAGTCAGGCGGCGGGGCCCGGCCGGCGCGAGGCCGCGTCGCCCACGGTGCGCGAACTACAAGACTGGAGGCGAGGAGTTCCGCCTCTTTGACAAGCACCCAGACGCCCCCGCGCCCCGGGCCTCGCGTCCCGCGCCCGGCCCCTGGGGTGCAGCAGGCCGGCAGCCCCGGCTCTGGGCCGACGATCTTGGTGCGGCTTCGGGTTCGAGTCCGCCTCCCCCACTTGCTGGTCCTGTGACCTTGGGCCAGTCGCCTAGCCCGAGTCCAGGTGACTCAATGGAGACGAGAATGACCTGCCTCGTGGGCTTGGATGGGGTTCCGGAGGGCGCCTGGAAAGCGCCTGGCCCAGCCGAGCGCTGAGCAGCTGCCCCGAGAGCCCCCGGCCGCCGGCGGGTCGGGGTCTGCTCTGCTCGGTGGAGCCGCCGGGAGCTGGCGCTTGGCTGCCGGCGCCAGGACCCAAGCCCGCACGGCGGACCCAACGGTTAGCTTGGAACCCCTTGGCCTAGAGGCGCCCTTCCCGAGCTCGCCTCTCCCTGCACCCGGGTTCGGCCGTCGTCCAGGGCTCCTCGTGCCTTGCGACCCTACAAGGTCTCGGGACAGTCTAGCCGTTTCTCACGACCTCGCATTCACTCACCTCACAGGCCACGAACCAGGTCAGACTCTCCCGGGCCTTCCAGCGCTCCCCGCCCTGCAGAGACGGGTCAGAAATCCGAGTCTCCCCACGTGGACCCTCCTCCTTCCTGGGGCGTCTTGCCCATCATCAGCAAGCCCCAGGTACAGTTCTGCTGCTAGACCCGGACAAGAGAGGACTCTTCCCTGGGCCTTGCGCTCTAGATGGCCCCGCTTATCACAAACACTGAGACACAAAAGACGTGTTTTCCCCTGTTTGGTTCCATGGGTGATCACAGGGCCGAGATACAGCGGAGGCATAAGGGCCTCCATTTGCATCCTCTCCCGGGCCCCACACCCGTTAGCTTTGGGCCTGCCCGTGTCTCATTGCCTCACGGTCACCCTTGCCCCAGCTGCAGCCACAGCCTTCTAATACTCTGACCCATTCTTTCTGTCACAGCCAGAATGGCTAATATGATCAAATCAATCTGATTAAAGCCCTTCAGGGACTCCACGTTGTCGGCAGAATAAAAGGCCCCTCACCCCTACCTGAGGGTTTTGGATGACCCTGCTGCTGAAGGTGGACTTTGAGAGAGTGGGTGGGGATGCCTGCCTGGCGCTCCTCCTTTAACACTCCTCTGCGTGGGCAATGTCTTAGGCTGCCCCCTACCCCAACAGGCTCTGTCAAACACTCCCTTCTCTCACAGCCCCTGCGCTTTCCCCTGTCATAGCACATTGGCACTGGATTGGGATTCTCGGTGTTCACCAGTATCCTCAGAGAAGTCTTAGGGGCCAGGGGGAGAGCATGGTGCCTGCCTCATGCACCTCTGAATCCCAGCTCCTTCCAAGCGAGGGCTGGCACACACCAGTCCAGTATTTGCTGGATGAATGGATGACATAATAATGACTATTTGTTAAGCAATTAGGCACCAGCGCTGTTCCTGCTGCCATGTCATCTCATCTCACCCACACAACCACTCGTGAAATAGGCACCGTTAGCCCTATATTATGAATAAGAAACTGAAGGTCATGGATGTTAAGGGGTTTGCCCAAAGTTACCCAGGTAGTCAGAGGCAGGGACCAGATTCCAACTCAGGTATGACTTTTGGGCTCCAGGGGAGCCCAGCGTGAGTCCTCTGGGGGCTGGGGACAAGGGAAGCTTCTCTGAGGAGGTGAGCTGAGCCAGAGCCAGTCACTCTCCGAGCAAAGGACTTTCAGCAATGCAAGACTGGAACAGGGAAGAACTCAGCATGTCCCAGGCACCTATGAAAGCCATTGTAGCTGGAGCAAATGAAAATGGCAGAAGCTGCAGGTCTCCATGAGGAGGCTACGTTTTATTGTAAATGCAGCTGGGAGCCATGGAGGGTTTTGAGCAAGGAGTGTCATGATAGGATGTATATTTTTGAGATAACTGGCTGTTGTGTCAAGAATGGATGTCAGGGGAGAAAGACTGGCGGCCAGGACACTCATGACAGCTCATAGAAGGTGGAGAGAGTGCTCCTGGCAGACAGAGTAATGAAGCAAAGGCATAAAGCAGTGGTTCTCTGCCTTCGTTTCTCATTATTTCCCCCTAAGGAGAAATTAACAAGAAATGAAGGAGAAAAATTAAATACCTGAAGCATAAGATTTTGTCTGGTAGAGTTGAGCTTTGGAGGGCCACAAACCATTGTAATATCTAAGATTTTTTTCTCCTAAAATTCAAATTTCACCCCCTTAAGGGAGGTATTCACGTTCTCCAGAGAAATAGAACCCATAGTATGTGTATACACACACACACACACACATATATAAATATACATAATATATAGAGAGAGTTATTATAAGGAATCGGCTCACACAGTGACGGAGGCTGACAAGTCCCAAGATCTGCAGGCAGCAAGCTGAGACCCAGGAGAGCCAGTGGTGTAGTCCCAGCCCAGGGCCAAAGGCCTGAGAACCAGGAGGGCCAATGGTGTGGTTCCAGTCCAAAAGCCAGCAGGCTCAAGACCCAGGAAAAGCTGATGTTTCAGTCTGAGTCCAAAGGTAGGGAAAACAACGATCCAGTTCAAAGGCAGTCAGGCAGCAGGAGATCGTTTTGTTCTATTTAGGCCTTCAACTGATCAGATGAGGCCCACCCACATTGGGGAGGGCAATCTGTTTTATTCAGTCTACTGATCCAAATGTTAATCTCTCCCAGAAACATCCTCATAGACACACCCAGAATCATGTTTGACCAAATGTCTGGGCACCCTATGGCCCAGTCAGGTTGACACATAAAGTTAACCATCACAAGGGAGAATGCAAGACCTAAGGGCCAGAAAGGGTCCTGTATACTCTCAGAAGTAAAAGAAGCTCAGTCTGGCATGAGCACAGGTGGTCACAGGGGGGTGTGGGCAGTGACCTTGGAGAGGAGATGGTCACTCAGAGCACCCTCAGGATCCTGGAAGGCTCTCAGAACTGACTTGCAGGAAAAGGCAACATATGTTGGATATTTTTGTAAAAGTGAAATTTTATTACTTTCATGTGCAGTAAATATTGTTAACCAAGATATGAATATGTCCTAGTAACACAAGACAATTTTATAAGAAAAATTAGATAAGTTAATTATCTCGCAATTCATAACCAGTGAGCATTACATAATAATGAATCATTACCTAGAAAGCCTTTTCTAACTTCTGGCTTTATTAAGTCTGCAAAAGGACAGTTGGACACCCCTGCTCAGGCCATTTCCTTGCCCCAGGCAGAACCACGGCAATGGGTTTCCCCCTAAGCAGAGCACAGGGAATTCTCTGCAGAAACTATACAATGCAAGAATGGATACAGACATATTAATGTTTGGGGATCCCAAAGAATAAGAAGTTCTTGATGTTCACCCAAAATTGAAGGCTGCAGATCAATAAGCTTTGCCCATGAGGAGCTACTAATCAGCTTTTAAACATGTCACTTGTAAACATAAAGAGACAGTGAAGGATCACCTGTCATTTAAGAAATGACTCAAAAACAACAACAAACAATCACATAGAGACAGAGATTGGATTGGTGGTTACTAGAGGTGGAGTGGGGAGGGAGGAGGGGGAAAGGGATGATTAGGCACATGTGTGTGGTGATGGACTGTAATTAGTCTTTGGGTGGTAAATGGGATGTAATCTGTACAGAAATTGAAATATAATGATGTACATCTGAAATTTATATGATGTTATAAACCAATGTTACCGCAATAAAAAAAGAAAAGAGGGGCCGGTCTGGTGGCGCAAGTGGTTAAGTGCGCGTGCTCCACTGTGGCGGCCTGGGGTTCGCCGGTTCAGATCCCGGGCGCGCACCAACGCACCGCTTGGCAAGCCATGCTGTGGCGGCATCCCATATAAAGTGGAGGAAGATGGACACGGATGTTAGCCCAGGGCCAGTCTTCCTCAGCAAAAAAAGAGGAGGATTGGCAGATGTTAGCAGAGGGCTGATCTTCCTCACAAAAAAAAAAAAAAAGAAGAAAAGAAATGGCTGAAGTGCAGATCCAAAAAATGTGTGTGTACAGGGGGTAGCAAAGAAACTGTTAATGGAAGGACTTTTAAAAAAATATCAAAAAACCTGCTACTAGCCTCAAAGATATTAGCCTCAAAAATATAACCAAAATTGTAAAAGAAATTCAATAGAACAGTTGCAAGATAAAGTTAAGGAAATTATTCAGAAAGTAGAACAAAAAGACAGATAAATAGGAGAGAAATGAGACGTAAAACTTCAATCTGATTAAAAATAGAAATACCATATGACCCAGCTATCCCACTATTGGGTATTTATCCAAAGAACTTGAAATCAACAATTCAAAGAGACTTACGCAGGGGCCTGCCCCGTGGCTTAGCAGTGAAGTGCGTGCGCTCCACTACTGGCAGCCTGGGTTTGGATCCCAGGCATGCACTGATGCTTCTCCGGCCATGCTGAGGCAGCGTCCCACATACAGCAACTAGAAGGATGTGCAGCTATGACATACAACTATCTACTGGGGCTTTGGGGAGAAAAAGGGAAAAAAAGGAGGAGGATTGGCAATAGATGTTAGCTCAGGGCCGGTCTTCCTCAGCAAAAAGAGGAGGATTGGCATGGATGTTAGCTCAGGGCTGATATTCCTCACAAAAACAAAACAAAACAAAACAACAAAGAGACTTATGCACCCCTATGTTCATTGCAGCATTATTCACTATAGCCAATAAGTGGAAGTAACCCAAGTGCCCTTCGACTGATGATTGGATAAAGAAGATGTGATATAGGGCCGGCCCAGTGGCTTAGCGGTTAAGTGCGTGCGCTCCGCTGCTGGCGGCCCGGGTTCGGATCCTGGGCGCACACCGGCGCACCGCTTCTCCGGCCATGCTGAGGCCACGTCCCACGTACAGCAACTAGAAGGATGTGCAACTATGACATACAACTATCTACTGGGGCTTTGGGGAAAATATAAATAAATAATTAAAAAAAAAAAGAAGTGATATATATATACAATGGAATACTACTCAGCCATAAAAAAGACAAAATTGTCCCATTCGCAACAACATGCATGGATCTTGAGGGTATTATGTTAAGCAAAATAAGCCAGACAGAGAAAGACAAACACTGTATGATTTCATTCATATGTGGAAGATAAACTAACACACGGACAGAGAGAATAGTTTGGTGGTTACGAGGGGGAAGGGGGTTGGAGGGTGGGCACAAGGAGTGAAGGGGTGCATTTATATGGTGACTGACAAATAATAATGTACAACTGGAATCTCACAATATTATAAACTGTTATGACCTCAACAAAAAATAAATAAAAAATGAAAGTTCAATCCGAGAGGTTCAACAACTTTCTAATAAGTTCTAGGGAAAAAAATGGAGGGAAATAACTTTTGAAAGAAATATTACAATTTACCAGAAATAAGGATTTGAGTGTCCAGATTGAAACAATCCATCAGGGATGATGATTAATTGGAGCAAACCAGAGATAAACAAAACATTCAGAAAGGAAAAAGGAAGTCACAATAAAAAAAAAAAAGGCAGGAAAATGAATCTCACTAAATGTGTTAACAGTAACATTCGATGCTAAATAGTGGAGCAGGGCCTTCAAAATTCTGAAAGTAAATTACATACAATGTAGAATTGTATAACCAGCCAAACTGTCAATCATGTGTGGAGACAAAAAACAATTTTGGACATTCAAACTATTTTTCAGATAAACAGACTGTAACATAGTAACAAACAAACCCTAAAGTACTAGTAGGTTTATGCCTCACATACAGCCTGATGCTGTTAAAGTATGTCTCCTCCGTCTAACTGAGATGTGACCTCAAAGGTCACCTAACCTTGAGAGTGATGGAGAAGGGTTTGGAGATTAAAAATATAGCCAAAATTGTAAAAGAAATCCAATAGACGGGTTGCAAGATAAAGTTAAGGAAGTTATCCAGAAAGCAGAATAAAAAGACCGACATAGAAAATAGGAGAGAAGAGACTTAAGTTCATTTGAGGAGATGGGACAACTTCCTAATAGGAGTTACAGCAAAAATTTTAATTAAAAAAAATAAAGAACCAAAGGAAGAACCAGCCCAAACTGCAACAGGAGGATGGAAGCCTGTGAAGAAAAATAATACCTGATATTTGAAGTCATTTGATATCTGAAATTGAGATAGAAGGGTGGATAGACGGCAGATATGATAGGGCATATTAGTCATAGGAACAACATATAGTCATAATGATATACACTTGACTATTGATTTAACTAATACAGCAATTTATATATTGATTATAAACTAAATATGAAAAATATGTTTAAGAAATTGGAGTGCTACTAAAGACATGGAACTAAGGGGTCCAGTTTTCACTGACTGTTTTCCAGTTCTTAGGGTCCTGGACTGGGAAGCAAGACTTTGTCTGGGCAGAGGGCAATACTGGGGAGTCTTTTGGGGCTGGAGAGAGAAAATTGGAGATTTGGGGCTATAAGCCCAGTGAGATGGGCTGAGTAAATTACTGAGCCTGATAGTTTTTCCCTCAAGACATTGCCAGATTCTCACACTCGGAAGGCAGGAAACTAAGAAACAAATGAGAAGGACCCTGAAAAGCAGAGTGGAGGTTTTGGCAATTTCATCCAGCTGAGAAGACAAGGATTATAGATCAGGACAGACCAGGGAGAGGCACACTGGTGCTCAGTGGGCAGCCTTTAATGGTTTCCTAAAAGTGGGAAGTGAACCAACGGTAGACAGAACTGTACCAAACTGCAACACAGCCTTAATGCAGCCTAACACGTGATCAAATTGAGGTGATCAGCACCTGCTCTATTTGCCTAGGAGAGGAAGATATCATCTGTTGCCTCTACAATTGCTGAGGAAGATTCGCCCTGAGCTAACATCTGTGCCAATCTTCCTCTATTTTGTACATAGAGGAAGCAGCATGGCTGCTGCTGAGAGGTGTAGGTCTGTGCCTGGGAACTGAACCCAGGCCACTGAAGCAGAGCATGCCGAACTTAACCACTAGGCCATGGGGCCGGCTCCTCTACAATTTTTTATGCATAAGTTCAGCTTTCAATTAAAAATTTCTAAGTCTTCCTCAGCAAAAAGAGGAGGATTGGCATGGATGTTAGCTCAGGGTTGATCTTCCTCACACACACACAAAAAATCCAGTTAAGTTTTGGGGCTGGCCTGGTGGCGCAAGCGGTTAAGTGTGTGTGCTCCACTGCGGCGGCCTGGGGTTTGCCGGTTCAGATCCCAGGCAGGCCCCGACGCACTGCTTGGCAAGCCATGCTGTGGCAGCATCCCATATAAAGTGGAGGAAGATGGGCACCAATATTAGCCCAGGGCCAATCTTCCTTGGCAAAAAAAAAAAAAGAGGAGGATTGGCAGATGTCACCACAGGGCTGATCTCCTCACCAAAAAAAAAAAAAAAATTTCTAGGCATGTCAAAACATAGGGCCATTTGACTGAAAATAAAAAGACAAAAGACTACAAACACAAACCCATAGGCGAATCACATACTGGAGTTAGTAGGCAAAGAATGTACAATAACTATAATTAACATGTTCAAGAAAATAGAGGAAAAGGTGTAAAAAACAGATGAAAAGATGGAGAATTGAAATGTATAAGAAATTAACTAGAACTGAAAAATAAGTAAAATTAAGAATTCAATACTGGGCCGGCCCGGCCCGGTGGCTTAGCGGTTAAGTGCGTGTGCTCCACTACTGGCGGCCCGGGTTTGGATCCCGGGCACGCACCAAAGCACTGCTTCTCCGGCCATGCTGAGACCGCGTCCCACATACAGCAACTAGAAGGATGTGCAACTATGACATACAACTATCTACTGGGGCTTTGGGGGGGGGGAAAAAAAAGGAGGAGGATTGGCAATAGATGTTAGCTCAGAGCAGGTCTTCCTCAGCAAAAAGAGGAGGATTAGCATGGATGTTAGCTCAGGGCTGATCTTCCTCACAAAAAAAAAAAGAAAAGAAGAATTCAATAGATTAACAGCAGATTAGACACAGCACAGGAGAGGATTAATGACTTGCAAGATAATTCAATATAAAACATCCTAACTAGCACAGAGAGAAAAAACAATTGATAAAACAGAAAAGAGAATAAGAAATGTATGAGACACAGTTGAAGGTCTAACATATGTGTAAATCGAGGAAGAGAGAAGCCACATAAGCAGAATTCTCCAAAACTAATGAAAGATATCCACCCACAGTTTCAAGAATCTCCATGAACCCCAAGCATGATAAATATAAGCAAAATCACACCAAAGCACATCATTTTAAAACTGCTAAAAACAAAGGCAAAGAAAAATGTCAGCCAAAGAAAATACTCACATATCTTTAACGGTATGTGACAGCTGACTGCAACAGAAATGAGGCTAGAAAAGACGCAATGACGTAGAGTAATTGAAAAAAAACCCGCCAACGTAATTTTAAAAAATCTTAATGTTTTATTTCACATAATGTATTCAAAATATCATGATTTAAATATGTAATCAGTATAAAAATGATCATCAAGATATCTTATACTTTTTTTTTTTCATACTAAGCCTTTGGAATCCTATGTGTTTTTACATTTCCAGCCTTCTCCATTTGGATTCACCATGTTTCAAGTGCTCAATAGCCACACGTGGCTCACGTCAACCATATTAAACAGCAACTTATAATTTTTTTACCCAGAAAAAAAAATATCAGGCAAGAATGAAGGTAAGATAATGGCATTTTCAGATTAACAAAAATAGAATTTATTGCCAGCAGGAATTCGCTAAAAGAAATACTAAAGGAAGTTCGAGTAGAAGGAAAATTATTCCAGATGGAAATGAAGAAAGGAATAAAGAGCAAATATATTATATATAAATGGAATATATATATATGGAATTTTATATCTATAAACGTAGATACATGAATGATAACATTATTTTATACTATTGTCTCCTTTTTTTCATTTAAAAAAATTGTGGTACTCTGTGAGCTCGGACCTAGTTTGTGGCAACATGGCTAAACACAACCAGAAGGTTGAAATCATCAGTAAGTATCAGACCCGTTATGGTGCCACTCTCAGGAAAACGGTGAAGAAAATTGAAATCAGCTAGCATGCCAAGCACCTTTGCTCCTTCTGCGGCAAAATCAAGATGAAGAGATGAGCTGTGGGGATCTGGCATAGCGGTTCCTGCATGAAAACGGCAGCTGGCGGTGCCTGGACCTACACCACCACTTCTGCTGTCACAGTCAAGTCTGCCATCAGAAGACTGAAGGAATTGAGGACCAGTAGAGGGGCCGGCCCAGTGGCGTAGTGGTTAAGTGCGCGTGCTCCACTGCTGGTGGCCCGGGTTCGGATCCTGGGCGCGCACCGACGCACCGTTTGTCAGACCATGCTGTGGCGGCGTCCCATATAAAGTGGAGGAAGATGGGCACAGATGTTAGCCCAGGGCCAGTCTTCCTCAGCAAAAAGAGGAAGATTGGCATGGATGTTAGCTCAGGGCTGATCTTCCTCACAAAAAAAAAAAAGAGGCAAGTAGAAGCTCCACCATTTGAAACATTGCTAGCCTATAATAAATGGGTTAATTTATGTAACAAGATTTTTAAAAATTGTGGTAAAATATATATAATACAAAATTTACCATTTTAATTCTTTTCAAGTGTACAATTCAGTGGCATTAGCTACATTCACAATGTTATACAATCATCACCACTATCCATTTCTAGAACATTTCATCATCCCCAACAGAAACTCTGTGCTCATTAAACAATACCTCCCTTTTCCCCTCTAACTCCAGCCCCTGGTAACCTCTATTCTACTTTCTATCTCAATCAATTTGCATATCCTAGGCACCTCACATAAGTGGAATGATACAATATTCATACTTTTGTGTCTAGCTTATTTCACTTAGCATAATGTTATCAAGGTTCATCCATGTTGTGTGTATGTATCAGAATTTCATTCCTTTTTAAGCTGAATAATATTCTATTGTATGGATATATCACATTTTGTTTATCCGTTCGTCGGTTGATGGACATTTGGGTTGTGCCCACCTTTTGGCTACTGTGAATAATGTTGCTATGAACATTGGTGTACAAGTATCTGTTTGAGCCCTGCTTTCAATTCTTTTGGGCATCTACCTAGGAGTGAAATTGTTGGGTCATATGTTAATTCTATATTTAACTTTTTGAGGAACCACCAAAATATTTTTGAGAACAACTTCACCATTTTATATTGCTATCAGCAACGCATAAGGGTTCCAATTTCTGCACATCCTTACCAACATTTATTTTCTGTTTTTGATAAAAGCTATTCTAATGGGTGTGAAGTAGCATCTCCTGGTGGTTTTCATTTACACTTCACTCATGACTAATGATGTTGAGTTCCTTTCACATGCTTATTGGCCATTTGTATATCTTCTTTGGAGAAATACCTATTTCAATCCTTTGCCAATTTATAATTGGGTTGTCTGATTTTTTTTTGTTGTTATAGAACTTTATATATTCTGGTTATTAGTTCCTTATATTTGCAAATATTTTCTCGCATTCTGTGGGTTGTCTTTGCACTTGCTTGAGTGTCCTTTAATACACAAAAATTAAAAAAAAAAATTTTTTTTGAGGAAGATTGGCCCTGCGCTAACATCCGTTGCCAATCTTCCTCTTCTTTTTTTCTTTTTTCTCCCCCAAACCCCCATACACAGTTGTGTATCACAGTTGTAGAGTTGTAGCTCTTCTATACGGGACGCCACCTCAGCATGGCTTGATGAGCGGTGAGTAGGTCCGCGCCCAGGATCTGAACTGGTGAACCCCGGGCCACCGAAGTGGAATGCACGAACTTAACCGCTGCGCCACCAGCCCAGCACCAAATTTTTAATTTTAATGATGTCGAACTTATCCATTTTTCCTTTTGTTGCCTGTTTTTAGTGTCATGTTTAAGAAACTATTGCCAAATTCAAGGTCATGAATGTTTGCCTCTGTTTTCTTTGAAGAATTTTATAGTTTTAGCTCCTAAATCGTTCTTTGATCCATTTTGCGTTAATTTTGCATATGGTTTAAAGACCTAATTTCATTCTTATGCACATGAATATCCAATTTTCCAAGCACCATTTGTTGGATAGACCTTTCTTTCTTCACTGAATGGTCTTGAAACCCTTGTCGAAAATCATTTGACCATAGAGGTGAGGGTTTATTTCTGGGCTCTCAATCTTACTCCATTGGTCTATATGTCTGTCCTTACGCCAGCACCATACTATTTTGATTCCTGTATCTTTATAATAAGTTTTCAAATTGAGAAGTGAGTCTTTGACTTTGTTCTTCTTTTTCAAGCTTGTTTTAGCTATCTTGGGTACCTTGAAATTCCATAAAAATTTTAGGACAGGTTTTTTCCATTTCTGTAAAAATTGCCATTGGGGGGGATTGCATTGATTCTGTGTATTGCTTTGGGTAGTATTGCCATCTTAAAATTAACTCTTCCAACCCATGAGCATAGGATGTCTTTCTATTTATTGAGGTTAATTTCTTTCAGTGTACAAATTTTCCACCTACTTGGTTAAATTTACTCCTACATATTTTGATGCTATTGACAATGGAATTTCCTTAATTTCAGATTGATAACGTATAGAAGGACAACTGATTTGTTAATTTGTATCCTGCAACTTTGCTGAATTCATTTATAAGCTCTAACAGTTGTGTGTGTATTCTGGATTCTTTAGGGGTTCCTACATATAAGATCATGTCATCTGCAAACAGATACTTTTCCTTTTTCCTTTTTTTTTTTTTTGTGAGGAAGATCAGCCCTGAGCTAACATCCATGCTAATCCTCCTCTTTTTGCTGAGGAAGACCGGCTCTGAGCTAACATCTATTGCCAATCCTCCTCCTTTTTTTTTCTTCCCCAAAGCCCCAGTAGATAGTTGTATGTCATAGTTGCACATCCTTCTAGTTGCTGTACGTGGCACGCGGCCTCAGCATGGCCGGAGAAGCGGTGCGTCGGTGCGCGCCTGGGACCCGAACCCGGGCCGCCAGAAGCGGAGCACGCGCACCCAACCGCCAAGCCATGGGGCCGGCCCCAATACTTTTCCTTTTTCATTTCCAATTTGGATGACTTTTCTTTCTTTCTTGTCTAATTGCTTTGGCTATAACTTCCAGTACTATGTTGAACAGAAGTGATAAAAGTGAGCATCCTTGTCTTGTTCTTGATCTTATGGGAAAAGCTTTCAGTCTTTCACCACTGAGCATGTTAGCTGTGGGCTTTTCATATATGGCTTTTATTATGTTGAGATACTTTCCTTCTATTCCTGGTTTGTTGAGTGTTTTTATCATCAAGAGTTGGATTTTGTCAAAAGCTTTTTCTGCATCAGTCAAGATGATCATATGTTGTTCTTTCTCCCTACATTCTGTTAATGTGGTTTTAATAGGTTGAGCCACTCTTGCATTCCTGGGGACAAAATCCACTTGATCATGGTATGTAATCCTTTTAATATGCTGCTTAATTTGGAGTGTACTTTGTTGAGGATTTTTTGCATCTATCTTCAGGAGATATTACTCTGCAGTCCTCTTTTCCTGTAGTGCCTTTGAGTGGCTTCAGTAGCAGGATAATACTGACCTCTCATAGAATGAGTTAGGAAGTGTTCCCTCCTCTTCTTGAATTTTTTGGAAGAATTTGAAAAAGACTAGTGTTAATTCTTTTTACATGTTTGATAGAATTTACCAGTGAAGCCATCTGGTCCTGGGCTTTTCTTTGTTGGGGTTTTGAATAATGTTTCGATCTCATTTCTTATAGGTCTACTCATATTTTCTATTTGTTCTGGAGTCAGTTTTGGTAGTTTGTGTTTCTAGGAATTGGTCCACTTCATCCAGGTTATCCAATTTGTGGGCATATAGGTGTTCATAGTAGTCTTTTGTAATCCTTTTTCTGTCAAGTTTGCTAATGTCCTTTCATTGTTGATTTGAGTAATTTGAGTCTTCTCTCTTTTGTGCTTAGTCAGTCTAGCAAACAGTTTGTCACTTTTGTTGATCTCAAAGAACCAACTTTTGGTGTCCTTGATTTTCTCTTTCATTTATCTCTGCTCTGATCTTTATTATTGCATTCCTTCTGTCATTTTGGGTTTAGTTTGCTCTTCTTTTTCTAGTTCCTTAAGGCATACAATTAGTTGATTTAATCTTGTTTTAATGTAGATATTTATAGCTATAAATATCAACCTGAGCACTGCTTTCACTGCACCCCTGAAGTTTTGGTATTTTGTGTTCTCATGTTCATTCCTTTCAAGGTATTTTCTAATTTCCCTTGTGATGTCTTCTTTGACTCATTGGTTGTTTAAGAGTGTGTTGTTTAATTTCCAAATATTTGTGAGTTTTCCTAAATGTTCATATCCTATAACCCAGTAATTTCACACTTAAGTATATGCCTAACAGGTATGTGAGCAAAACTGCACCAAAGGAGATATACAGAATGTTCACTTTTGGCTATTAATAGCCAAAAAAGTTAAGTGACTAAAAGAATGGATAAACTGAAGCATATTCATCTAATGAAATACTATGCAGCAAGGAAAATGAACTACACAATGTGAATGAATTTCACAAACATATTGAGCAATAGAAGCCACCCTCCTTCAAAAAATACATAGTGAATGATTCCATCCATTTAAAGTTCAAACAGGCAAAACCAAATTATGTGATTAGGGTTGTGTGTTTTGGTAATTAAATTATAGTCAAAAGAGTAATTTCCATAAAAGTCAGAATAGTGATTACCTTGGGGACAAAGTAGTGTGTACTGACTGGGAGGTAGGAGAAAGGGTTGGACAAAGGGTAGGACAAAGGTTCGAAGGTGTTGGCAATACTGTTTCCTGTTGTAGTTGGTTGTTTCATGGGCATTTGCTTTATGGTAATTAATTGAGCTGTACTTTTGAGGTAATTCAGCAAGGTGTGCTTTTTTGTGCGCTACATTTCACAGTATAACAGATAAACAAATAAATAAATATAGTGGCCTTGAGTTGGTAACAACCTTAAACACCTCATAAAAGCAAAGGCAAATACTTTCTAGAGAAACCCACCTTCAATCCAGGTCTCAAAGAATTTTCAGATAATGTACCAAGTCACATGGCCTTAAAGTAAGGGAGAAAAAAGTTCACAAAACACACAAAGAAGGAATAAAAAACTTCAAAGTAATGGGGCCAGCCCCGTGGCTTAGCGGTTAAGTGCACGCACTCCGCTACTGGCGGCCTGGGGTTCAGATCCCGGGCATGCACCAACGTGCCGCTTCTCCAGCCATGCTGAGGTGGCCTCCCACATACAGCAACTAGAAGGATGTGCAACTATGACATACAACTATCTACTGGGGCTTTGGGGAGAAAAAGGGAAAAAAAGGAGGAGGACTGGCAATAGATGTTAGCTCAGGGTCGGTCTTCCTCAGCAAAAAGAGGAGGATTGGCACGGATGTTAGCTCAGGGCTGATCTTCCTCACACACGCACGCACAAAAAAAAACCAAAAAAACTTCAACGTAAGATCCACAAAGACTTTGGACACTGGAATTAACATATACAGAATATGAAATTGACAAATCTCTGACAAAATTGATTAAAAATAAAAGGGAAGGCATAAATTAATATTAATGATAAAAAGATGCTGCAGAGATAAGAGGATATTATAAACAACTTTATGCCAAAAACTTGTAGAGACAAATTGTATAAATTCCCAGAAAGCTGTAACTTAAAAAACTGACTTAAAAGTGTGACTCATTCTTATACATTAAAAAATATCAAATCAGTATTCTAAAACTTTTCATTAATGAAAACAATGGCTCAGAGATTTTATTGCTGAGTTCTACTAAACATTCAAGGACAAATAATTCGAATCAGGGTGCAAAGAGATTACTCCTTAGTGTCATCGTAGGGAACCAGCCTTACTGAAACCAACAGCTGACACAGATGGTCTAAGAAAATGACAGGCAACAGAAGTCGTGAACATGGATTTTAAAAAAACTCTAAACCAAATATTGGCAAAACAAAGTAAGCAACATACAGAAAGACAAAACATCATGAACAAGGTGGATTTATAGAAGATATGAAAGGCTGGTGTACACTGAAAAAAATCAAATAACGTAACACACTCCATTAACTGACTAAAGGGGGAAATTCCTACCATGTTGCAATAGAACAAGAACTGATAAGGTCAGATACCCGCTTGTGACAACATAAAACAGAAATAAAAGAGGAATTCCTACCTCCTGGTTGGAAAAGGAACTTCCCTTACCCGATAGTTATCTCACAAGAACCTACAGCAAACATATTTCTAGGTGAAAATGCT
Organism: Diceros bicornis minor; assembly: GCF_020826845.1. Taxonomy (NCBI): domain Eukaryota; kingdom Metazoa; phylum Chordata; class Mammalia; order Perissodactyla; family Rhinocerotidae; genus Diceros; species Diceros bicornis. The sequence goes on along the minus strand of NC_080747.1, from coordinate 1,852,666 downwards.
GATAGACAGAGACGCTCACCAACACCTTTTATAAGTAATAGATGTACTGGAGGGATCAGCAAAGTCAGAAGAAGGAAAGTCCAAGAATTAGGAAGGAGAGCAGTTCACTGCAGATGATGCAGTTGTGAATGGCGAGTTCAACAGAATCCAGATTCTTATTAGAATGAGACTTTGGCAGGGATACTGGATACAGAATTAACGTGCAAAAACCAATTAAATTTCTATATGACAATACAAAAGACGTAGTTAAGAAAGACCGCATTTAAGTTTCAAAAATCTTAGGAAACCCAGAAACAACCCCCTTCCGTCACCAGCCTCAGGGGCCCCTTTGGTCAGAGCCAGGCTGTGAGTCCACAGCTCCTGACCCTTTCACGGGCTCTCCTCTGCTCTCTCAGCTGGCCTGGGAGGGAGGCCTCATCTGGCTCCTGGCTTCAGCACCATTTTTAAGGACACTGCTGGCCCTGGGTGGCCAGCCAGGAAGTTTCTGGTCCATCACACCATCAGGTCTCACGGAGGCCTGCAGGACCTACTGTGCACCAGGAAGGTCTCTCTCGGCACCCGTCACAGGCCCTGGACCCTTTCCTCTCCTCTTTCCCTAGACAACTCTTTGGACCTTGAGTGCAGCTCAGCGTCCCTTCCTGTTCTCAACTCCTATACCTCACCTTTGGCAGTTTAGATTTTCCACTGGCCTGCAGGACTGTCTCCGCCAATGAATGTACATCCCAGGAGGGTTTCTCAGTACCCACCAGAGCCCAGCATGGTACCAGAAGTGTGCCAAACACACAGCATGCAGCATTTGAACGTCTCCAACAGATGGTTGGCCTCTAAAGGTTAGCACTGTTGTTTGCTTCAGCCCTAGGCACCCAATACATGAGCCTTTTCTCTCTGGGGAGCACTCAACAGGCATGAAGAACAACAGGGAGGCACAGGGCAAATTCTGCCATCACCTGTTATCAGGAATCCCAAACCCACTCCCCTTTTCTGCTTCCCCGGCATTGCTCACTTGGGACCCTAACTGGCACACCATACACTCCTGGGCCCCCACTCTCACGCGGAGGGCAAATCCTGTGTCTGGGTGCTGGGGGTAGGGCTGCACTGCCAAATTCCCAGGTCAACCAGAGTCCACGCTGCTCAGAGCTCCTCTCCTGTGCTGGTGTCACCCAAACTGAGCAGACAACCCCACAGCCAACCTCGCTTCTTAGGGTTGAGGTTAAGATTCTGCTTGATTATGGATTCCAGGGCCTGGACTTGTGGTTCTGCTCCAAGAATGGCCTCTCACCCACTGGCTTCTGGGTCGGTAGCCAGACAAGAAACTTTCCCACACATACACCAATGCAAAATACACTCACTAAGCGTGAGGCAGACAGCAATCACACACCTTGGACAAAAGGCAGGGTGGGGGTGGGGGTGGGGGGGTGGACTGATCCCAAAGCACAAATGAATGCATGAAAAAGATATCTGGTTCAAATTAATGGTTTTATTTTCATCTGTAACACTAGCAGAGGAGTCCAAAACAGACTGACGTACATGGATATAGTTTAAATGTAACAAAGAAAGATCTGAACTATGTACATTGAGGAAAGGAAAGGGATTGTTTTCATACCAACCTTTTCCTATTTTGCAGTTTTTGAATAGAAACTAAACATTTTTTCCTAATTTAATTTAGTATGAAGGAATATAACTTTTATGATCAACCATTTGTCCTCAAGCATAAAACTTAAGAGATTTTGGCTGCATGGTCATCTTGGCTCCTGAAGTCTGGGTATCGTCAGAAACAAAACAGTGTTTCCACGAAGCCCAAAAGGAACTTAATGGCAATGATGTCCAATCAAAAGGCAGACTCACTGCACATCACACTGATGAGAACTGATGTCCTGCCCTCCTCAACTCCAAGTAGAAAATTATTACTTTCATTCAAACTAACTGGAAGTGAGCCAAACAGTTAAAAAGTCAAAATGAAGAATAAAATGATTTTCTTTTCACATAGAGGAGGAACACTCCTTCAGCCCCGTTTAAAGTGAATTCTGTGCCGAGTCCCTGCTCCTTCAGAAGGGTAAGCTGAAGGTCAGTTATTGCTAGCAAAGCCAGAGGAGGCCCCTTTTCCACTGTGAAGATGTTTCACATGAAAAGGCTGTTGGTTTGGCTTTGAAGCCCTCTGGAGAAAGAGTTGGAGGCAGGCTGGCACTGCAAGGCCTTTCCCCTACTAGCCACCCCCAAGCCCTGTGCTGTTAGGGGCAGCTCGCACCACCTTGTCACCCCCTTGAGGATCCGCAGCTCTCACACACCTGTGGAGTTGAGCAGAGTGTTATCTGGGCCCCTTGGGAAGGAGAGGGTACCAGACTTTGCCAACCAAAACCTACAGAGCAGTCAAAAGCCCAAAAGATCAAAGCCCAAACGGCCAGAAGAGCAGCTTCTGAAACGAATGTCAATTGGATGGGGTGGATGAAGAAGTCAAGGCAGTGCCCAGCCAGAGTCAGGTGGGCTGAGCTCTTGGAAACACAGGACAGCTGTAACTTGGGCAACAGCATGGACATCGACGGCTGATAAGGCCACAATTACTGCCACCACCTCTCAGCATCTATGCTTGAGTAGACATTAGGCAGTGGGAACTGAGGACCAGAGGACATGTGGCAAACACAGGATGGATTTTATCAGAAACGAGAGAGGACACCTGACCATGTGCCTGCCCTCTTTACCTTGCAAGGCCTGTGCCAGGTGAACTCTGGGGCATGGGTGAAGTTCCTGAGAACAGGTGGTCAACAGGACGGGGTAGGCCAGGCACTCCTCCACAGGCAACATGAGGCCTCTGAGGGAACACTGACAGTGCTACATCCCCTGGGCTGCTGAAGAGGAGGCAAAGAACGGGCTTTATTGCACATTTCGTTCTTAGGAAACGGGGGATTGCCCTGCAGAGGTTCTCTTGATCTGCAGAAAATCCCTGCACATCAACGCTAAGGTGCAGGCGGAATCACAGGTGACCTCTGACTCTTAAAGAAGAAAAAAAGTCCAGTGGTTGCTCTTTCTGCGGCCTGTGCTTACACCTGGGATCCTCGGGCCAGATGGACCATGTCTGGCTTGGTCACTGGGGTGGGCAGACGCCTGGAACGAGGTAGCACGCCCGGGAGAGCTGGGCGGACCTGCTCCGCTCTCTGGCCAGGGCCAGCCCCTCGATGACACTGCCAATAGGAAGCAGGGGCAAACTTTCCAAATGGGGAAAACTTCTTGGCAAACGTGCAGGTTCCAGAGAGGCTGGAACCACAGTTCTCAATTCCAATGTGCCTGACTCCCTCTCTCCTACCCTGGAACTGGAGCACCCAGAGGAACAGAGATGTAGGCCCCGGCCTGGGAGGGCCCTGGCCCAGCTCCACACCATCATACTGGAGGTAACGAAAGGATCCAAGAGGGGGTTGGAAACAAAGGAGCAGATTACATATCAGATGTTGGTTTTGAAGACAGTCTTTGAGCTCAGGAAATTGGAGGCAGCTAACCTATGTAAGGCTGCATGGAGAACCCAGGCAGGCGGTTTGTCTGTCCATCCATCTCTCCTAAGCAGCTCTCAACACTTCATATATAAATGGGGTGGTATCGTTTGTGGTTGATCTTTTTTCTGCAAGTTGGGCAAGTGCTAGCATTCTTAAGGGAATCACGGAGGCACTGGCTACAGAAGACGTGGCCACATTCTGTAGAAACAATGAGACGTCCATTCTGCACAATCTAGAAAATATAAAAAGGAACAGCCTTCATGTTTGCCCTTGTCCCAGAGCAGCAGTCCCCAGAGAATCCCACTCCCGCCCATCTACAAGATGATGAGTGGGAGGGAATGCAGGGCCAGGGGGCTGCAGCAGGAAAAGCAGGGAGATGGTCTGGAGAACCAACAATATCTGCTCTGCGGTCTCAGTCACGCAAGAATGTGTGGTGTCTCTGAAGCTAAAAGGACAGGGAGGAGCCAATCTCCCGGCAAGCGACAGTTTGAGGGACACAAGGTACCCAAACCTGCAGGCCTAGTGAGGTCCAGGGCTGCTGCTGGGCAGATGGCAGGACAGTGCCAGAGGGCTCAGGGGCCACAGTTCCCCTGCTTAGGTCAGGATGGGGAACACACAGGGCTGACCAACTTGCACAGGGAACATGGGCCCGAGTTGAAGGCTGCACGGCCCAAGGAGAAGTTGGCACATTCTCCCTTCATGCACAAATGTGAGACAAGCCATATGCCAGCCCAGATGTGACTGCAGGATGGAGTTGTCAAATCCCACCTAATGAGAAGATTCTCTCTCATCTAATTCTCTCACTGAAGCAGTCTGGAAACCAGGAGCAGGGAAGACACAGCAGGGTTTGCTTACCTCCGAGTACCCGTCCATGCAGATCGGACAACTGACAGTACCAGAGGGCCTAAAATCACAGTGCTTCATGTCAGTTCCTCAGCAAACTCAAACATTCAATCACTCACTCTAAGCAGCTTCATATAAGCAGCCCATATTCCCTAGAAGAGCCTCCTCTGACTCTGCCTTAGCACAGGCACCCAGGAAACTTATAGGAAGTCACTGCCCCAAGGGGGTATGGTGGGGCAGGCTATGAGAATGGGGAGGAGAGCGATGAGAACAAGAGAAGATGCAGACAGCCTGAGCCACCCTGTCCTCCCCCATCCCTGGCCTACACTCCCTCAGAGCCCCTCTTCCAGCCTCTCTGTCTGGGCCAGGGATGTGCCAGCACCCCTTAAGCATTCCTATTGCAGGAGGCTGGGGGCCACTGGGTCTGTTCTTCACATTAGGTGGTGGGGTGTGCCACCAGCCCAGGGCTATTCACACCCACCCTGCCAGTGCCTGGCACACGTTGGTCACGGTGGGAACGGCTAAGCCCAGCTCTCGATCCAGCCCCACCTGGATCCATCTGCAGGGCAGATCTTGGACAAGCCCTTCTCAAGCCGAGGGCTCACAGCACTTGCTGAAGGTCCAGTTTTTTTAATACGTTGCCCCTTGCCCCACCTCTCCACTGAGAAATGGAGAAGGGGGAAGACGACCCCCACTGCAGGGCGCCAACGGTGTCCCATATTGCTAGAGGCTTCCTGTGAGGGAGCTTGTCCCCAGTATGGTGGCAGCAGGGCAGTGGGCAGGCTGGTACCTGAGTCCTGTAGCTGCCTCTTCCTTGGTGTTTCTTGGAGTGTGGGTGGTCACATACACGTCTCTGTCCCTGGACAGCTCCTCGTCATCACTGCTCACCACACAGCTGTCAGCATGGTCCTGGTGCAGCCTCCTCACATTCCTCCTTGGCCGCCTCCTTTCTAAGGTGTGAGTCCATGTTCAGGGCAGGGGCCTCCCAGTAGACCACCCTCACCACCTTCCTTCCCGTCTGGGAAAGGCCAGTCTCAGACCCCAGAGAGGAACGGCTAGCCACCATGCCCAGCCACACCCCAGAAGGTCCTGCCCAGCTCCGCAGAGGCTACCCTCCTGTCTTCCCAGGAGAAGCCCCCATCCCAGCCATGAAGAAGTGCCTGAGCTGTGGGGGCAGTCTAAGGTAGTCAGCTTTCTCCAAAATCCAGTGGGACTGTAGCTCAGCGCCAGGGGTGAAGTCTCCTCAGCAGGCGCAGAGGACTGACTGCAGGTCTGACCCGGCATTACCACAGGTGTCTTCCCGCCTGGCGTCCCCGCATCTACGGCTCTGGCAATGCCTGCAGCTGCACCCCTCACCCGTGTTAGCTCTCCATCCAAACCCAACAACAAAGGAGAGGAAACCACTCACCGTCAACAATCTTTTAAAAAGGAGAAAAACAGAAAATGACAATCAGTTTGACATAAAATATTCTGTATTTTTTAAAACTCTTAAATGATAAAATTGAGCATTTCTTGTTTCAAATGCAAAGTCCTCAAGGGACCAGCCAAGCCCTGCACAGTATGGGGCAGGTGCAGGGAGAGCGCCCTGCCTCCGCCCAGCACCAGGTCTGCACACCTCTCCTCTCCAGTCAGGCTCGTCCCAGGCGCCTCCGCCTCCCAGCAGCTGATGCGCTGTGCTTCAGCCCCCGAGATATTCAGTGAGTCTCTGGGAGCTGCTGGCTATGTGACCTGGGGAAGTTACTTACCCTCTGGGAGCTGCCAACTTCCTCTTCTGAAAAACAGGCACCAGTGCCCACAGCTCACCATGGTGTTGTGAGGACTAAACTAGACAACGACTACACCACGGGGCACCAGGGACACGGAGTCCACGACTAGCTCCATGTGCTCTCCTTATCCCACATGGCCAACAACAGAATCTTACTCCATGTAGGCTATTCCCAAAGATGGAGACTTTATCGGGAGGAGGGTTTGCAGTGCTTAATACATAATTAAAAATAATTAACCAACCAAACAAAAATAGGCCATGCAAGGACTAATAGAGCGGCACACACCAAGTACTGAGATCAATTCAATTATGTTCTTGAGGCCTCCAAAGAAGTTAATGAGAACCTGACAAGCCCATTGCCTGACTACTCAGAACTCACAGACTAATTCTGCTACAGTAGTTTCAAACCAGGTGACTTACACTCTGCCACCGAGTTACTACCTGTTTGTCTTTGCTATCACCAATAGCACACCCTTTCCCTTTTGCTCATCATGTGTGACCAATTACTTCAGGAAAGCTCTCTTGATTGCTGCTGAAAGCCCTGCTGCCCACCTCTCCTCGGTTGACACCCATGGCGGGGGTGGCATGGGGGCTGCCCCCTTCAGGCACATTGACCTGCCCTGCAGAGACAGGAAGCTTTAATTCTCTATTCCGACTCCCTTGCAGTGGGGTTTCTGGACATGAACTAAGTTCCCTCAATGAGGCATACTTATGCTATTTGGAGGGCAGGAGGGTGGAGGCCGATTTCAGCTGCTGTCGGTGTTGCTGCCAGCAGACACAGCTGGGGGTATCGAGCCACAGTCATGGCAGAGGCTGCAATGTCCTAAGCCCAGGCCCCTCCTCCCTGACAAGGGGCCGTGGTAGTGTTTCCTTGAAACCAGAGAGATCAGTGCATGTGGTGGCTCCCACCTCCCACTCTTCTGCTTGAGGCAGAGGTAGCAGCTCCCACAGCGGGTCAAAGCTGACATGTCTGGAGTTACTCATAGAGACCTGCTCCTCCAACCTTTTCAACACCATGAAGCAACTCCTCGCATGTATTAAAATCCATTTCTGCTTCAGAACAATTAGAGTGGATTCAGTTTTCCAACCTGAACCCTGACGGATACAGACGGCCATCCCAGGAAGGAAGAAGGTCTGAGCATAACGATCTTCAGATGAGAACATAACCCACACATGGAGCTACTGAAGGCCCTCCCCCTCCCCCCCCAGAAGAGAGCGACTCTGAAATTGGGGGACAGTCAACCTTATCATCAGGACCATATTTACTGGAAGAAAAGCTTGGGCTGTCCATATGAAATCTAGAAAAGAGGAGCTCTGAATTTGGCTGGGATCAGAAAGAAATTCTGCTGTGGGCAGGGGTGACCCTAGGTATTCAGAGCTCCAACACTGCCTTCACCTCCATTTGTCAAGACACACCACTGATTAGATGTGGATACACGTGGAAGGAGTATGACACTGCTGGCTCCCCAGCACCCAATGTACGGGGACTGGGTCTCCACAGGCTCTTGTGAGTCAGACCCAGCTCACCTCTGGGAAGTGTCAAACTCAGGGCCAGACCTGAACACGGAGGCTCCAGGGAGGTGCATATGCTCCCTAGTCCCAAGGCCCTGGATGTATGCTGCTGGCACATGGCAGGTGCTCCATACATAACTACTGCACAAATGAATACGTGGTGGCCAGAGCACCTCCCTCCCCGGTGGTGACTTTGTCCCGTTCTTCAACAGAAGAACAGCTCAGAGATGAGGCTTCTTGCCCAAAGGGCAGAGAAGAAGGGCGTCACAGCCTGGCCTCCCAGCTCCATGCCATTCCCACGCCTCCACGCCACCCCCTGCTGATAGACATGAGACATTATCACTGGCGTTCCCTCCACCAGCAACTGAGCTACGTCAAATTCTGGAATCCCCACAGCTGTCTGCAAGTGCTCTGGAATGTCCCTTCTCGTGGCTGTAACCCTGCAGATAGCACAGTGCTTGCTGGGCACAGAGACAGCAGCAGAGGCAAGAGCATCAGGGCTTCAGAAATGTCAACTGCAGGAGGACACAGGTGGAAGTAGGAACAACACAAGCTCTGGAGCCTCTCACGTGGCTGAGAGGCCTTTAAAAGAAATAAAATACCGGGCCGGCCCAGTGGCGCAAGTGGTTAAGTGCTCGTGCTCTGCTCTGGCGGCCCGGGGTTTGCTGGTTCGGATCCCGGGCGTGCACCGACGCATGGTTTGTCAAGCCGTGCTGTAGCAGCGTCCCATATAAAGTAGAGAAAGATGGGCATGGATGTTAGGCCAGGGCCAGTCTTCCTCAGCAAAAAATGAGGAAGAATGGCAGATGTTAGCACAGAGCTGATTTTCCTCACCAAACAAAAAAAAAAAAAACCACACCCCAAATCAAAACAACAATTCACCAGGCCCCTGGTCTGAACAGCTGAGTTAGTACTATGGCACACTGGCCCCAGATCAGACCCACACGATCCGCTTCACCTTTAGTCTGGCTTCTATTTTTTGACTACGGAACAAGCCACAGATCAGAGCATTTAGAAAAAAGTGGAGACATCTGGGGAATGTGCCTGCCCACAGCAGGCACACCTGGCGCTGCTTGCTCTCACACCTGCGTACATTGACTCCAGGTTGGTCACCCAAAGCCCCCTTTGAGTTTCTGAAGCACAGGTGAGCCGCAGAACATGTGCAAGTGCAGACAGCCACGTCAGAGGCTCCTGGTCAGGGGAGGAGGGCAAGCTCTTCCTCTACTAATGGACAAAATGCCTGGCATTCTAGGTAGCTCCCAGGACTGCAGCAATACGCTGGGGTGAAAGAACGGGACAGAAGCTAGTGGGAGGAATCACTGGAGTCCTCTGCACATAAGCTGACCCCTGGCATTTCTAAGAATGCTCACCCCGCCGAGAGCTCAGAGAGCCGCTCCACATTGTTCCACTGGAAAAAAGAGCCATCTCCAACCACGGTGCCCACAACAGGCTATTCTTTAGATCCAGCACTTGCACACATAATACTATTACTGTAGCGTTGGCAGGAGTACCAGGAAGACTGGTGCTGTCATTAATGTTCTCCTCAAATCCATGTCAGATTCCATGCACAGCTGCTTCCCCAAGTCTTGGACATGATGTCTGAGCTCTTCCTTCTTCATATATAACTACGTTGGTTCACTCAATCTAACAGTCACTGTGTGCCCCTCGTGCCCTTTACTACTCCCAGAGACGGACAGGGCTCTGTCCCCGTCTGCCAGGGAGCTGCGACCAAGCAGACCCTTTCAATAGTCTCACAAATGAAAAGCCAGGCATAGTATAGAGTATAACACAAATAGCATGATTCATTAGAACACTATGAAAACAGACCAAAACAAAGATTCCAGGAAAACCAGGCTGACTTTAAAAGAAACAATCTTCCGAAATTCAATGAGGGAAAATAGTCCAAGCAAATACATTTTCAATAACCTCCCCCTTAAAGACTCAGTTTCTTAAAGATAGGAACGAGTCCCTTTTCTATCAGTGCATCATTTCTAGCCAGAGCAGAGACTAGTATACTGCAAATGCTCATGAAAAGCGGCCTGAAGTTTTTTTTTTTTTTGGTGAGGAAGATCAGGCCTGAGCTAACATCCATGCTAATCCTCCTTTTTGCTGAGGAAGACCGGCTCTGAGCTAACATCTATTGCCAATTCTCCTCCTTTTTTTGTCCCCAAAGCTCCAGTAGATAGTTGTACGTCATAGTTGCACACCCTTCTAGTTGCTGTATGTGGGACGCCACCTCAGCATGGCCGGACAAGAGGTGCGTCGGTGCGTGCCTGGGATCCGCCCAGGATCCGAACCCAGGCCGCCAGTAGCAGAGCGTGCACACTTAACTCCTAAGCCACGGGGCGGCCCGAGCCTGAAATTTTTAACGCACCTATTAAACCAGGTCAGAAGCAGAAGGATGGAAAACACAGAGATTTCCAATAAATGGCAGGCTGGTATTTCCATCAATTTTCCCACTGGAAACAACCAAAAACAAGATAAAACATACGTACTTTAAGAGGTATCAAAAAAACCCTTATCCAGGGATTGGCCCCACAGCTTAGCGGTTAAGTGCGCACGCTCTGCTGCTGGCAGCCTGGGTTTGGATCCCGGGCGCGCACCGACACACCTCCTGTCCGGCCATGCTGAGGCGGCGTCCCACATACAGCAACTAGAAGGATGTGCAACTGTGACATACAACTATCTACTCGGGCTTTGGGGAAAAAAAGGAGGAGGATTGGCAATGGATGTTAGCTCAGAGCCGGTCTTCCTCAGCAAAAAGAGGAGGATTGGCATGGATGTTGGCTAGGGCTGATCTTCCTCGGAAAAAAAAAAGAAAAAAGAAAAAAAACCAAAAACCAAAAAACCCTATCTGATCAAAAGTGAAGGGAATACAATAATCCAGAGGAAAAAAGCACAGAAGATTCTTGAAAAATTAAAGCCTACTTTCCAAAGCCTCACAGAGAAATCAAAGCCCAGGCAGGAGCTGTGGGGCAGGTTATCCAGTGAAGGCCAGCCACCCTGTGCAGGCCAGGCTTAAAGGAAGTCTCAGAAAACATCAAAGAACTGACACACACAACGTATTTTCTGACCAATAATGCAATAATGCAAAGAATCAGTATCAAAAAAAAATTAGAAAGCCAACATAGGTTTGGAAGTTAAGAAATACAAATTTGATAAATGTGTTGAATTGAATGTAAAATACCAATAACAAACCTATACGATATAGCTAAAGAAAATATAATCCTAAATGCATTTATTAGAAATGATAAAAATCAGTAAGTCAGACAAAGAGCAAAATAAATAAAGAAAGAAATAATCAATAAATGAAAACAAACTGAGAAGAGAAAGGATCCACAAAGCTAAAAGCTGGTTCTTTGAAAGATCTCATAAAGCTTTGGTGATACTAATTTAAAAAGATAGAGAACACAAATAACCAATGTCAGAAATGAAAAAGGAAACATCACTACAGATTCCACAGAACATAAAGCATTACGAACAAATCTATGCCAATAAAAGTGAAAATTTTAGGTGAAATCTACAAATTCCTAAAAATTGTAATTACCAAAACTCATTAAAACTCTAGGTTAGGTACCTTCACTGTAGAGTTCTACCAAATATTCAAGGAAGAAATAATTCCAATCTTACAAAATCTTCTGGAGAATAGAAAAAAAGGGTACCCAACTTATTTACAAAGATACCAATACTCTGATACCAAAACCCTATAAGGAACGTGTACAAAAGAAAAATTACAGATCAACCAATCCTACTCATAAAAATACATGCAAAAATCATATATATTAGCAAACTGAATCTAGCAATACATAAACAGCTGTCACAACTACAATGTTTAATTGGTTTAAGACTAAAAACCAATGTAATTCTCCACTTCAACATATGAAAGGGGAAAAGTTATCATTAGATGGAATTGTTAAAATTCAGCATTGATTCACAATGAAACTTGTAGCCAAACAGGAGATAGAGAGGAATTTCTTCAATTTGATAAAGGGTATAAACAAACGAAAAAAACCCCCCTATGGCAGAGGTCTTATTTATTGGTGACACTTTGAAAGGATTCTTTCAGATCTGGAATGAGACAAGAGTATTTGTGACTGTCACCATTTTTATTCAGCTAGTGCTGAATTTTTTAGCAAGTGCATTAAGGCAAGAAAAAAATGAAATAGAAAAGAACCAAAACTTGTTCCTTGTACACAGAAATCCAAAAGATACACGGATTAAGAATTGCTAGATTAAAAAAAGAAAAATCAACAGATAAAATCAATTGTATTTCTTTATATTGGCAAATAATAAAAACAAAAAAGAAAATGAAACTTTAAAATACTTTTTTTTTTTTGTGATGAAGATCAGCCCTCTGCTAACATCTGCCAAGCCTCCTCTTTTTTTGTGCTGAGGAAGACCGGCCCTGGGCTAACATCCATGCCCATCTTCCTCCACTTTATATGGGACGCCGCCACAGCATGGCTTGCCAAGTAGCGCGTCGGTGCAGGCCTGGGGTCCGAACCTGCGAACCCCCGGCTGCCACAGCGGAGCGCGCGCGCACTTAACCGCTTGCGCCATCAGGCCGGCCCCTAAAATACTATTTTTAATGGCATCTTAAAATACTATATACCTAGGAACAAATCTAACAAAAGACTTGCAAAACCACTACAGGGAACATTATAAAATTTTATGAGAGGCCTTAAAGACCCCCATTCTCAAACAACAGACAAAAGTCAATTCATGTGGATTACAGACCTAAATGTGAAAGGCCAAACAGTAAAACTTTTATTTACTTTTTTGTGAGGAAGATCAGCCCTGAGTTAACATTCATGCCAATCCTCCTCTTTCTTTGCTGAGGAAGAGTGGCCCTGGACTAACATCCGTGCCTATGGGACACTGCCACAGCATGGCCTGACAAGTGGTGCATCGGTGCACGCCCAGGATCCGAACCCAGACTGCCAGCAGCGGAGCACGCGCACTTAACTGCTACTCCACGGGGCCGGCCCAAAACAGTAAAACTTTTGGAATACAGAAACGTATTTTTACTATATAGCATTTTCTTCAACAAAGTGATAAATTAAATTGTATTAAGAACCTCTGCACACAAACCAAAAAGAGAAAAGCCAAGCCTCTGAGTAGAAGATACAAAGCAAACCTAATGGCAGACTCATATTTAAAACTTATAAAGAATGCCTAAAACAACAGGACAAGGCAGAAAACCAAATGGAAAAATCAGTAGGAAAAAAGATTCACTATTAAAAAAAAAAGACAGAGATTGCTTTGTTCTAGTTCCATTTCTTAAGCTATTTTAAAAGCTGTATATACAATATGTGGGTAAAAAAACAAAAACAAAAAAAGCTTCAAACAGGCACTTCCAAAAGAGAAAAATGAACCACCAATAAAGATAAAAAGGTGTTCAATCCCAACAGTAATCAGGAAAACACTAAAACCACAATGCGATACCACTAGGCAACCATTAGACCCGCTAAAAGTCAAGTGGTGGTACAACCTCTTTGGAAAAGTTTGGCATTAATCTAGTAAAAATCAAAGATATACATACTCTGAGACTCAGCAGTGATGGCCTTTTTTGGATATGCAATGCCAAAAATAAAAGTTAATTTTGAGGAAAAGTATCAAAGCAGAGATGTACAAAGTCTCATTGCATCTTATAGCATTTTTTATTTCTCCTAATTCACTGGGGGCTTTGGATTCCTTGATGAGCTGGAAAAACAGAGTCCGTGTAAAGGTTCTCATCTGTTCTTAAAAAGATTCACCAAAGTTCTGAAGCCGTCCCTGGATCCTCGTACGCAGGAACTCCTGTCTTAAGGATACAGAGCTACTCCTGGGCAGGGCTCAAGCGGGGTACACTTAGCCTGTTCCCCCAGTTTCTGGTGGAACTGGTAAGAACACCTCAGTTTGGGAATGGATACAGTCATTCATTTCACACTCTCCTGCAGGCAAGGCCTGAGGTCACCCTGAACTGTAATTCATCTAATAGATGCACCTTGTCCTCAGTTAATACTGTTAGGTTTTCCAAGTAGATCTGCATAGGGGGTGAGTTTTTCAGCCTCAGGTGTATTTCTCACTGTAAATTTAAAAACTGGCATTTGGATTTATTAAAATGAACAACAACAAAAAGTGGAGAATGATTAGAATAAGAAGTACTATTAAGTCCAAAACAATTATAGTCATTCGTCCGTCGCTTAACAATGGGGATATGTTCTGAAAAACGCATCATTAGGTGATTTCGTCGTTGTGCGAACATCACGGAGTGCCCTTACACAAACCTGGATGGTATAGCCCACTACATACCTAGGCTATAGGATATAGCCTATTGCTCCTGGGCTACAAACCTGTAGGTTAGTGTACTGAATACTATAGGCGACTGTAACACAATAGTAAGTATTTGTGTATCTCAACATATCTAAACATATAAAAAGTACAGTAAAAATACAGTATAAAAGAAAAAAACGGTACACCTGTATAGGGCACTTACCATGCATGAATGGAACTTGCAGGACTGGGAGTTGCTCTGGGTGAGTCAGTGAGTGAGTGGTGAGTGAATGTGAAGGCCTAGGACATCAGTGGACACTACTATAGACTTTATAACACTGAACACTTAGGCTACATAAGATTTATTAAAAAATATTTTTCTTTCTTCCATAATAAATTAACCTTAGCTTATTGTAACTTTACAAACTTTAAAATTTTTTTTAACTTTCTGACTCTTATAACAACACTTTTCTTAAAACACATACTGTACAGCTGTACAAAAATATTTTCTTTATATTCTCTGTAAGCTTTTTTCTATGTAAAAAAATTTTTTTTACCTTTTAAATTTTTTCGTTAAAAACTAAGACAAACACACACTTTAGCCTAGGCCTATACAGGGTGAGGATCATCAATATCACTGCCTTCCATGTCGACATCTTGTCCCACTGGAAGGTCTCCAGGGGCAACAACAGGCATGGAGCTGTCATCTCCTCCGATAATGATACCTTCTTTTGAAATACCTCCTGAAGGACCTGCCTGAGGCTCTTCTTGAGGAGGTGTCACTCTTTTCAGAAATATGTCCATGGTAGTTTGCTTGGTTTGTTTCTTTTTTTCATCATAGATTTGCTTGTAAGCAGATAATGCACCATGAACATTCCTCTCTATTACTGCAAACCTTTCAGTATTGGGGTCCATGTCTTCAAACTTTTTAAGGAGCTTGTTGAGGTCTGTAAAAGCTTCTGCTAAACCCTTCACTGTGAATTTTCTTGGGGGTTCTTCTTTTTCTTCTCCTGCAGTTTCTTTTTCTCTTACCTCTTCTTCAGCTATGTATTTCTGTTCCAGTTCCAACAACTCCTCTTTAGTCAATTCCTTAGGGACCACCTCTAGAGTCTCCAAAAATTCTTCACCTGCCTTTACATCAGCACTCGCAGACTCACCACTCATTTTCATATTATGTAATGAATAACGATTTTTGAATCGTTTAAACCACCCAGAGCTAGCAGTAAATTCAACGTCGTAGTTGGGTCCAGCCTTTTCCTTCAACATTGCAAACAAACTTTTTGCTTTGGCCGTAATCATCATGGTGCTTAGAGGGATACGCTTCTGTATCTGGTCTTCAATCCAGGCCATCAGAAGTTTCTCCATGTCTGATATAGGTCCTTCTCGAATTTTTGTTAGTCTTGTTGCCTTCAGTGAAGCAGATCCTTTAATAGCTTCCATCACTTTGTTCTTGTTCTTCAAGATCGTAGCTACGGTGGAATGGGACATGCCTGACTGGCGAGCAATAACCATCACTGATTTTCCACTTTCGTAGTCCTTAATCACTTTTAATTTCGTTTCAAGGTCGATCACTCGACGTGGCCTCTTACTGGCAACATTAGCAGTGGATTTTGGACGCTTAGGGGCCATAATGAACAAAACAACATGAGATTAAATCAAGCACAAGAGAAAATGATGCAAACAAGAGACACGGTAAGCACAAGATGTATGAGGCTGCTGCTGGCGTAACATGGCATACTGTTTTATAGTTAACTTTTTTTTTTTTTTAAAACAGAAACAATACACTCTAAAACAATGATAAAAAGTATAGTACAGTAAATACATAAACTAGTAACAGTCATTTATTATCAAGTATTATGTACTGTACATAATTGTATATGTTACACTTTTATATGACTGACAGTGCAGGAGACTGTTTACACCAGCATCACCACAAACATGCAAGTAATGTGCTGCGCTACGACGCTACGACGGCTATGATGTCACTAGGCAACAGGAATTTTTCAGCTCCATTATAATCTTACGGGATCACCTTCACATATGCGGTCTGTTGCCCAAAATGTTATTATGCGGCGCATATAACTATTTTATGGCTGGAAACACTGAGGCCACGGTAAGGTAAGTCCTCTGACCAAATTGACCAGTACATCTGGGACCAGAACCCAGGATATTCCTGCCTCCCAAGCCAGTCTCCCCTTTACCTATCTGCCTGCCTCTGGCTGTCCACCCACTCCCATGACAGCTCCCCCAACTCCAACATTCCTGTCCCTGTGTCTCCCGATGACGTTCCACACCTGGGGAAACAGGAAGAAGGTAGGAAAGCTAGGGAAGAAGGCCCTGTAGCAAGAGCAGCCTAGTCATCAAAACAAAACCAAGGTGTGGAAGGGACATCGTGATGTCAGTTTGTCACCCAACAGAAGCCAATCATAGTCTCCTTGAGGGTAGGAAGTGAGGTCTTGCGAGCAGAATCCTGGCTATCTCTCCAGGGCCTGGCACACTGTAGGGGGACACTGAGGATTGGAGAAAATAAGGACTTGACACTCCTTTTAATCAGCAACTGGGATGCAGGCTGTAGCCAAGGTACCAAATTAAGCTATCTTTCCACACTCGCACAGGGACCAGCAGCAAAACTGCCTGCATATATGTACCTCAGAAAACACATTCATCAGACCCTAGCAG
This sequence comes from Diceros bicornis minor, assembly GCF_020826845.1. Lineage (NCBI taxonomy): Eukaryota > Metazoa > Chordata > Mammalia > Perissodactyla > Rhinocerotidae > Diceros > Diceros bicornis. The sequence continues at coordinate 1,836,130 of NC_080747.1, read as the reverse complement.
GGAACACTTGTGCCTAAACCCACTCCGACTTAGAAAGTTCCAACTGATCTCCAGGGAAACTACCAGTTCCTATTTGGGAGTCAATGTTCCCCCGAGCATTCCTCCATGATCTCTGAGGGCAGTTTAATAGCTCGGCCTTTCCTTTGAGATGGGGTGGGGGGCTGGGGGTGTGCATGAGAGGATGGACACAGACACACAACAGGACAGCCCAGTGTTTTCAAACCAAGACCAGAGTCTAAATCTCTAAATCTGTCAAGACAGTCCCATCTTTGCCCTTTTCCTCTTTTAAAGAAGTCCTGAAGCTTCTCAGTGCAACTCTATTCTGAAATTCTAAGCAGTCAGGATAACCCCAGACCAGTGGGCCCCAAGGCCAATGGAAGACTCAGCTACTAGCAACTCTGACTTGCCCCACTGTACCACAGTCCTCAGCAGCACCTGCCTCCCACTTGCCCAACACTGTCAAATGTCATCACCTCCACTCCACAAACTGCACACTATAACAAAATGCGCTCAAGAGGCATCCTCGAGAGAGGGAAACGCTCCCTTAGGATGCAGGTCCATGGGCTGACCAGACTCCCAGACCCACGCACAGGTGTGCACCCCCTGCACCGTGGAGGTCTGCCAGAACAATTTCTCAGCTTGTCCTCTGACCAGACCAGGTCTCCTTCCTTGAGGGCCACAGACTGGGCATGCGCACTCTCTGCCAGAGTGCATAATTAGGGCCATGGGAAAGGGGCACAAGCAGCCTCCCAGGCTCCAGGCTCCATCCTCCCTAGAGTCACAGCACAACCAAGGCATCAGGTGGCAATGCAGGGTACCTGCAACCTCCAAGGCAGCTGCTCCTGGAACTCAATAGATTTCCCACTGGTCGTGGTGAACAAATATTTCCGTTCCTACCAGCTATGAAGGTGTAAACTCACATCTACTGGGCACCACCCTAGGTGCCAGGACCTCAAATACAGGATCTCTTTTAATCCTCACAATACCCTATTGACATGGATGGCATATCCCCAGTTTACAGACAATGTGAACGAGGCTAAGTAACTTGCCCAAGGTCACACAGCTGATATAAAGTGCAGAATCAGAGACTAAAGAGAGATGGCCTCAGAGTTCTCCTCAGATGGCTTTTGTGCCAGCTGTGGAAAGGTCAGGGTCACACAGATTTACTGTCCACAGGCAACAAAGGCACAACAAATGATTTTCCTGAAACTTTTCCCATCTTGGGCTCCAGTCACCGAATGCATGAGTTTCTTCGGCACAAGTCGTAACCTATGACCAAGGCCTTCAGACGTCAGTGCTGGCCAGGGACCCAAAGTCAAGGAAGTGCCAACTCTCACGCTCCAACACTTACCACGACAGAGTCATTGTGAGTCAAGTCGACAACCACAGGCTCTAAAGATTCACAGGTGAGGTCCACTATTTCGTCACCAGCTTCAAAACAAAGCATTTTAACAGCATTAGGAGGAAAGTAAGCGCATACTGCTCCAAGCTTCATCAATATGATTACAAAGAAACTCAAACCCCTGAAGTACAGAACGCAAAGAGCATTAAGACCAATCCCTTTTTCAGGGGTAACGGCCAATGAATGCCCTTTCAGAATTTTTCTGTGAGTGGCGGTGTACGGTTTTTACAAATAGACCACGGTGGGGTGGGGGTGGGGGGGAGGCGGGGCTTCTGTGCACATGGCACACCTCTATCCCTGTGGCCTCACACTGCTACACGGCTAGGCCTCCATGCCCCCACCTGCTCCTTCACAGAGCAGAGGCAGCGACTCACCTGGGGCTGGTGGCAGGGGCGTCTGAGGAAGGAATGAGGCATGCTCGGCTCAAGGCCTTTCTCTTTGGGATGGACCCACCTGAAATCTTTGCCCCCCCACCAGGAGGAGAAGCTGGCGGCTGCCACTCGCCCACAGACCTCAAGTCACATTTAGCTCTGCACCTTCATCAGTTACATTTTAGTTTCCATTTAGGTCTCAAGTGCTTCCCAACTTGCTCTGTAGCTTGCCTTTGAGCTCTAGGGTATATTGCAGTGTCTACATGAACACAAAAGGATGTGTGCCAAACAGTTATGGGCACTTAAGTCTGGCAGGTGGGAATGCAGGGCAGAGTACAATTTCTACTTAGATAAACTGAAAAAAGATTTACAATCATTTTTGGTTCTATTATTATTATTAATAACTATGAGGGTAGGATTTTTAGAAACAGTATTTGTTTAATATTTGTTTGGGGAAAGTGACATGTAATACATTTAGCATATTCAAACTTGTTTTATTTTATTGTATTAAAAGTTTCACAGGAATAAAAACCACAATATCTCAGAGATGTTCAATGTAATTTATACAATATAACTTAATTATTTTAAAGAAATAAGGAACAATACTCCAGCAGGCAGCTTGTGCATAAGGCCCTGCTTACAGGGGTAAGGCTGCCTGTAGGATGAGAAATGTTGCATCGGAAAGCAAACGGATCTTTCCCACGCCTGAGATCCTGAGCCCTTCAGGAGACTGCTTGTGTGTTCAGTGTCCCAACCAAGAAGCCTCCTGCACCAGTCTCTCCTGAAGGATGGCAGAATTCGGACACCAAGGAGAGCAGGCCAGGGTCTCAGCCTCCAGGCTTTTAGGAATTCACGGTTAGAAGTGAAACTGAGAGACAACAGTGAGAACTTCACTACTCTGAAGGGCTCATGACATATATCTCAGACAAGCTGCTTCTCTTTAGGAAGATGGTGCTAAGGCCGAGAGCAAGCTGTTTCTCTTTAAATGTCAGCTTTTGGGCATCATAGTAATAAGAACAATCTCAATATATGCAGAGCAAAGGGACTCAATTCAGGCCATTTGTCACCTCCCTGAGCAGGCAGAAGGGGAAAAATCCAGTCTGGCTTCTGCCTATACCAAACTCCCTCCAACACACGCAGCTCTGTCAACAAGTTTGCCTTCTTGGGCAATTTTTTATCTTAATGAAAAAGAGAAGAGGAAAGTTATGTACTTCAAAAGGCCAAGCAAATTGGACACACAATTTCAAATAGAAAAGGTGAGCCCAGGGCAGTCTCCCCTCCCCTGCTGGGCATTCCCAGAAGGCTGAATGGTAACGTACCAGTAAGTGTTATCCGCCAAGCACGCACTGTTGTAAGTGTTTTACGCTATTGACTTATTTCAGCCTTATGACAACTCTATGTAGCAAGTTACTAGTATTATCCCCCATTTCAGATGAGGAAACTGAGGCTCAGACAGGTTGCGTAACTTGCACAAGGCCCCCTGGCTGACAGAAGGCAGTGCTGGGGAGACAACTCTATGTAGCAGGTTACTAGTATTATCCCCCATTTCAGATGAGGAAACTGAGGCTCAGACAGGCTGCGTACCTTGCACAAGGCCCCCTGGCTGACCGAAGGCAGTGCTGGGGATCAACGGGCTCCAGCATGTGTGCTCACCCACACCTATGCACACTGCACCACCCTAACATCCCATGGTCACAGTGTCCCTGGTGATCTTACTGCTTTCCACGAGTTCTATGGGTTCTGCTTCCAAGGCCATCTCAGGGGTGGAGGCTGCTTCCCGAGTTCGCTTCTGGGCTTGTCTAGAATTTACTGTCCCGCCACGACGCTTTCTCTGAGGGTATCCAGGGGAAAAGAAAAAGTTACACGAGCTCCTGACTGATATGATTTCAGCAAGAAAAATAAAAAAGCTGACATGGGAATACTTCAACTCATTAAGTAGAGGAGGCCAGTGAGCAGACCTAAGGTAGTGTCCTTTCAAAACCTGAGTTTCTAGAACACTAAATGTTTAGAGAGAAATCACCCAAAACATACAGTGAATACAAATTTTATAAAGCAAAACTTTATTATACCAAACTATGGGTCTGTCAAAAGTACAAGACACACAACTCTATAGAAGAGTCTGATCTAGGCCAGGATTTGGCTGGAAACCCCTTCTTTTAACCAGAAGTTACAGACCTATCTTCCTTGGATTTGTGTTTGGCCTCATTTGAGCCCTGTTTGTTTTTCAGACCAAAGACCTTCAGTTTCTATCCACCGTGGAAAGCGGGTCTGTCTTTGGGAAATCTAGCCTAACTTTTTAGGATACTATCAAGTGTGGTTTACTCCCTAACGATCACCCTCCCACAGCTCAAAGAACCAAAAACTTTTACAGCCTGTGCCCAGTAGCTGCCTGAGAGCCATGCTTTCTGGAAGGCTCAGGCTCTCAACCAGCCCATCTGCAGCCCAGACTCTCTGAACCAGCCTTTCTTCCTTCTACATCCTTGAGCTGCTGCATTATCAATATGATCCAGCATTTCTGACCTGGTTGGCCCTGAAAGACAAGGTGAGAACGTGCCCCCGCAGCCTTCCTCAAGAGAGACAGAACCTCCCAACTGAGGCTGTCACCTTGCTGTTCCCACCCTGTACGCCCCAACTAATCCTGGCTCCCTATGTGTCTGTGCTCCTTCTTCCCTCTGCCCTGTCCTGCTTCTCACTGGATGACCTAAGTCTAAACCTCCTCACCATACTAGTCTCGAAAAGCTGTCCTGAGGATTAGACGACATAATGCATGTAAAGTGCTGAACGCAGACACAAGATGCTGTTACTACCCTAACTCCTTACTAGGCCTTCTACCCCTGGTAACTCTGGAAGAACTAGACAATGTCGGTGAGATGTGCACAAGACCCAAGAGCATCCAGCACCTGGCTCAATCCTCCCTAAGCAAGAGAGGAGCCTGATTCTATATCAAATGGCAGCTCGAGGAGTTTTGGAAACGGAGCTGGATTTAGTAACTTCTCAGGGATCTTATGGAGCCAGGGAACCATCCCCAGGAGAGCCCAATGGCAAGTGACAGCAGTAGTTCAAAACTCTCCAGGGAGGAGCTGCTCTGTCCCTAGAGGCAGCTGACACTCCAGCCTCAGTTGAGTCCTCCACCCCAGGTTTATGGATTTCCCTAGCAGCCACCACATTACTTGGGGCTCCTTAACTTTTACCCCATTCTCTCTTGTTATTGTATCTTCCTTCCTCTGAAAAGGATCAAATCTTTCTTAGCAGACACTTCTTAACAAAACCCTTCATGCCCCACCACAGCTACCTGCATGGTTTCTGGTCTCCGCTGAGGGAGACAAGCAGCAGGTGAAGGCCAGGTGCTGGACCCTGAACACCCCATCACGGACACTGCCGTAATGCCCACCACTCCCAACCCCCACAGCAATCTTCTTTCTTGGCTGCTCTTTCGGCCCCTCCATGCCTTTAACCTGGCCTTCTTCCCAGCCTGGATTACCTGCCCCATCCCTCCTTCACTTGGCCAATTCTTAGCTTTCAGGAACCTACTCAAATGTCACCTCCATTATGAGGACATCCCTCATCCTCCCAAGAGGCCTCCTGTACTGCTACTCCACCTCCTCCTCCACCTGCACTCCCTAAGGGCAGGGAGGAGCTGACTGTGAGCTCTGGGCCAGGCTCAAGAAACCCCAGGATATCTACAGACTCTTCTCTCTGCCCTCGTATTATTTGTCATGGCTCTCCTCCTTTTTACTAGCAGAGCCCTCAGAGGTTCACAGCTTTCAGTTAAAACTCACCACCCAACCACTACTACCTAAGTGATTTACACCATCCTGAGGAAATTTTAACCAACTTCTTTACACACTCTCATAAAAGGCTACATTGCTCTGTCTGGCCAGATCCTGCCTGGGCAGAGCATGGGCTTCAGAGGTGAGGTGCCCAGGCTCAGGCCATCTGACATCTGTTTCCTTACAGGTGAGCTGCACTGGCAATCTGCCTTTTCAAAGGGCAGGTCCAGGGAAACAAAGGCCCTTTTGTGTACGATTATCAACAGTGGGCCTGGAGCACAGTTGGGGCTGGGAGTGGTCAGGAAAAGGGTGGGGGAGGGGGCCAGTGAACAGAATCTACAGCATTTCTATAACTGTTCACCCTGGGAGCTGTTTGTTTAGCCTCATCCTGCCTCCTCATCTTCCCAACACCATTCACAGCACCTTTGGAACCTGGAAAGAGAATATGCGACTGATTCACATCTGGTCCACCTGATGTGAATTCACTATCTCAGAAAATAGCTGTTTTGAGTTTACATCATATGAGCAGTTGTTAGTAGGGAGTAAAATGGGGGAGACCTCCAGGCAATCTTCTCTGGAGCTCAAGGGGCTCCAGGTGACATCTGGGTTACACCAATCCAGAGCTGCCTCTGCAGTCTGATAAAAGCTCTCAACAGCAGTTACAATGACTTACCAACTTTGGTCACTGAATGTAAGAAAACTCTCACGAAGGATTATTACCACTATGCTCACACTGGACCAAGAGCTATACAGGGAGAAGAAATAGAAAGGAAAATGGGAAATTGGGCTGTAAATGATTAAATAAATCAGAGCCCTAATATTTCTAGGACATTGATAGCTGCTCTGGAAGTATAAAATTTCAAAACTTTTCAGCCTTCTGTCTTCAGGGCACCACCCAAGACACTGGACTTACTCTAGACAAGAAAGCTGGTGTAACTACCGGAAGGTCCCATACACACTCCTTCAAGAACTAGGGTTACTAAGAAGCACCTTTATGGTACTCTCACTAATGTGCCACAAGGAATAAGGTAGTTGCTTAGCCTTGAAAAAAATAATAAAATTCATGAGCTGATAAAACTCACCGTACTCATTGTGCTTTCTGGCTCCAACCTAAGAGAAGGAAGTGACCCACACCAAAGTTTGCAGGGAAGTCAAACGTCGTCAACTGCTCATGCCCACTGGTTACTCATCCTCTGGCTAGCACAGGAATTTGTAGTCCAAGAGATTTCCAGTATCCAATCCCTGAAAAGCAAAGGTATCAAGTTGGTAAATGCTGCCACCTGCATCATCAACAACAAAGCTCAGTTAAAGCGCCGACCGGTCCTTTCTGTCAGCTGCATGCTTTGGTGACCACTTTATGCAATTTATGTCCTTAATCCCACATTAAGCATTTTTGTAGAATACCGAACTAAATGACCCCAAAGCCTGCGACTGGAACCATTATGCCACCTCCTGCCCTCCTTTCTGGTTGCTGAAACCCTGGCATAGCACTATGCTAGCGGCTAGGAAAAGACAAGAGAATCAGAACTACCACCCATGACCTCACCAACTTCTCACAACCAGGAATGGACAGGGCCAGAGCAGAGCCCAGAGCCTCCGGCTCTTCCCACGACTTCACTGTCACCCTCTGGAGGAGCTCATAATTGAACTGAGGAGACAAGAGCCTCAGTTCGCCCTGTGTGCTCAGCTGAGATTTCTGTCAGTGGCACCAGGTGAGTGGAGAAGAGGCAAGAAACTGTGGATCAGGAAGCTGAGCAGCAGGTTCCAGGAAGGGCAGAGAAAGCAGCAGCTGCAGAGGCTGGTGGAGAAGGAGAAGCCCTTGGATTTCATTCAGGGCCCACTGGGAGGTCGCGGCTAACCACAGTAAATTCAGTGTCGGGGCTGCAGTGGGTAAGGAAGCAAATGAGGAGCAAAAACATGGAGCCAGGAGTCAGTGTGTAATCAGTGTAGAAGGGGCAAAGACGGGCTTCTAGTGGGGCAAGCCCTGAGCTCAGCGCAAGGCTGAGGGACCAAGGGAAAGTCGACAGGGACAGTGGTTCTCAAACTTGAGCCTGCACCAGGCTCAACTGAAGGGCTTGTTAAACCAGAGTTTATGATTCAGCAGGTACGGGACAGGGCTCAAAATTTTGCATTTCTAACAAGTTCCTAGGCAATGCTGATGGTGCTGCTCCAGAGGCCATACCATGGGAACCACTGGACTAGGACAATGGCCTTGGAGCTGAAGAGGAGATGTATTTGAGAGGCATCAAGGCGGCAGAGCTGACAGGACCACTCTCAATTCTATCTTTCTTTTCATCTCCAGGGCTGTTACCTTCTCCTAACACATCTCCCACCTCCAGGTACCACTCAACCCTTCTGCCGACCCATCTTTTAAGACATAACTGACCATGGCAGCCTTTACCTGGTTCCCCATCAAGCCCTAACTCCTAAGCATGACCTGTGGAGGCCAAGTGGCCTTCCAGTTAGAGCACATCTCCAGGGCTGGTCAGCTTGGACTGGAGTCAGATGCCTCCAAACAACCACTTGTGACCTTCGGCGAGGCACTGAAGTTCTCTGTGCCCCATTTCCTTACCTATAAAACAGGACAGCATCTCCTCAACGGGTGTGTGAGGATTACAGGAGTTAATACCAAGAACACCTGGAATAGTGCTGCAAAGGCCCAAGGACTGTGGGCTGACATCACTGACTGTTCCTCTAATACCAGCCTTGCAGTCTCTCCAAATGCACTGCTCACTGCACAGCTCCACCTCTAAAATGCTGTGTAACACTGTACCCAATCCAGCTTTAAAAGGAACAGGCATGTCTCCTCCCCTCTCATTCACTTATCAGTATGGCGCTTGCCCTGGGAATACAGCAATGAATAAACAAAGCCACCAGCTCCAAGTCCAGAGGAGGGAGAAGGGGGTGGAAAGGGTTGCTGGCAGGCAGCTCAGGTGCCGTAACAGATATAAGAGCTAGGTGTGAAAGAGTGAAAGAAACACAGGAGGACAAGGAGAGGCCAAAGAAGGCTTCTCAGGAGAAGACCCTTTAAAGGGACTGCTCAGCCAGCTGAGCCTTTCTCCAGCACTTGGTGGTCTGCATCCGTGCATGCCTGCTCCCCCTGGCACCTCATTATCCGCTCTGACCCTAAGTGTTTTGGGGGATAACCTCTTCAATGTGTCACTCTATGGTAGACGGCATGGCATCTCCTGATAGCCCTCAGGCGAGCCCATACCAGGAGGCCACAGGTGCTATCACTCAATAACGGCACAAATATTTTCTAAGGCAATATCTCACCCAGTGAGCCTTCAACGCAGATGGGCATTCAAGGCAGAGGTTCTGGCCAGGAAGAAAACAGTCCACCTGGTTTGAACAGAAGGGGGAGGTGCCCCAACAGTTCCTTAGGACTCACAAAACCAGATCACACGACAGGCCCAGATCTACCACACTTCCTGGATTCTAACACGTACATTTATGTTTCTGATCCCAAGAAGTGTCTTATATTTGGTGTACACCCATGATATAGCTTTTTGGGGGAAAAATTATCTACCTCAATGGTGTGCCTCAGAATTGAGAAGAATCTGATCAAAACGTCACAGACAGAAGAGGGACAGATCTGTCTGTTGAGCAAAGGGAAATAATCTAACGCACAGATCTTGGTTGTTCCATAAGCCTCTTGCCTCCTACTTGGTTAATTTTTAGGCTTTCAAACATGGTTGTTAAAGCTGTGTCCTATGACTATCCCGGAGGTGCCTGTGTTCCTCAGCCTGCACAACCCCCCTGCTCTCTGAAACCATCCTCCTGCAACCCTGCAGCTCCAGCGAGACCACTGCTGCTTCCGCAGAGCTTCCTCATTCTCCATGCCCTTCCACGCCCAAAGCCAATCCAGCAATTCGTTCCAAATATGTTTTTTCCTTTTGGGGATAGCAAGGGTCAGAGGACACAGGAAGTTGGAAGGCTAGCCTTAGGGAAATCTACAAAGAGGTTGGATTTCACCAGAGAATGGAGGTGGGAAGAAAAGGGAATTCCCAGCAGACCAGTGCGGGAAGGCTGAAGTGCAGCGTGTGGACGGGAGGCTCAGGATCATGGGAAAGGTAGCCCTCACCAACTACCAAGGATTCTGGATCATGCAGGTGATAGAGGCCACCAACAAGAGCTGAAACTTAGAGGTTACTTCCACTCTGCACAAGGCATTGTACTTTCCAGACACCAGCTCCTGTAACCCCACCTATCACCCAATAAGGAGGCAGGTACTATTATGGTCATCATTTCACATGCAAGGGAGCTGAGGATGATCAAGGATTAAGCAATTTGCCCAAAGTCCACAACCCGTAAACATCAGAGCCTGGACTTAAACGGGGCAGTCTAACACCAGAACCCACACTCTTAAATAAATACTATGCCAGAATCAGATGTATTAATTCTACAAACAATTTGGATAATAGATGATGTTTTCCACGTTTCTCAAATTTAGTATGTCCAGGAAGAAACATACCAGCACGCTATCTCAGTAAATGGCCCCACTCTCCTCTAGTTTCCAAGGCTAACCCTGCAGTCATTTCAGCACCCCCTCACTTGGTGTAAGTGTTAAAAGGGCAGGGCTCCACCCACTTTGTGCCTTGCTAATCCCCTGCATAAAGGAGATGGTCATGTTTTCTGAAGAAATAAATGCCTTGGGGGTGAGAGTGGGGTAGTTACTGGTATCTCTGCCACTAAGAAAAGAAGACCTGGGGTACTGCATGGCACTGAAAATGGTCAGGAAGGCCAGGGATTCCTAAAGCTTTGAGAGGAGGGTAAGGAAGAAACAACTCATGCCAAGATATCTAGCTGGTTGCTCTGCAGGAGTGACGTCATAAAACTGAAGTAGGGAAGGCAAAAACAAACAGGTGTTGAAGGTAGACAGTTTTAGTTTTAGAAATGCTGGATGTGGGATATCCAGGTAGAAAGGTCCAAAGGCAGCTGAAAAACTCAGAACTGGGTGGAGGTAAAGATTTGAGAATCTGTGTGAAAATTTGGGGAGTCAGAGAAAGAGGAGGCTGTAAAGAGAATAAAAAGTCAGAAACAAAGCTTGCAAGAACCTGGCGATAACAGACAAAAGAAGGCGTTTCAAACAGGAAGCAGCAGTAAACAGGCAGGGGTGCTAGAATGAGGCCAGTGAGCTGGCACAGGGAACTGGTCACTGGTGACCAAGCAAGTGGTAGCCAAACTGCCTAGAGGAAGCGACACTGAATGATGCCTGAAGTGATGGGAGTTGTTCAAGAAATAAACCGGGTGTGTGGAACATGCAGGGCAGAAGAGCCTGAGACAAGTACTGTGTGGGTGGTGTCAGAGAACTGAGGATAGAAGGTGACGCTGGCCAGATAATAACACCCACCTCCTAACCCACACCCCAAGAGCAGGACAATCAAGGGTTTTAGATAGAGATGGCACAGTGAAATCTGCATTCAGAGAGATTGTGTCACCTGTGTGCTCTGAGGCCCGATGGGAGACCCAACCAGTTAGAATGCAGACTGGAGAGGAGACTGACGGTAACCCAGGCAAGAAGAAAGCTGTGTGGCTTGGAGGTAGTGGCAGAGAGTGGAAGGAGGAGAGGGGACCAACAGGATGGGAGGGGGGAATTGACAAAGTTAGTGCTTTCTGTGTTCTCACAGATGTAATGGTCTACTCAATTGTTCTGTTATGGTTAGAGATTGATTTTTTTCCCACGAAGCCATTACGGACACTTCAGATGATGACCCCCCTCCGCCCAGTGGAGTGTGACACACGTAACCATACATATAGACATAACATATATGTGGATGTGACTACACATGTATGCCTACATACACAATGGTTAGATACAGACTGCTCGGCAGGCAGGAAGTGTCAGACTGGAGCCGGATTCGGTCACATCTCACACCATGGTCTTCCCATAACGCAAGAAAAAGAGAGTCAAGAAAAGGCGTTGGGGAGGGGTGCACCCAAAATAGAAGCAAGCAGCAACTCCGCAGCATGTCCAAGGGAGATGTTTGGATGAGCAGCTCTGTCCAGTCCAGCCCCACGGAGCCCCATCCCATGCCAGGGCAGCCGAGGCTGATACAGTCACCCACTGAAAATCTGATCTAAGGTGGCTCTTTGTGCATTTTCCTCCTGGGAGATGACGTGCAGACACATTGGGTCACTTATTCTGTGTGGCAATTATAAAGCAGCTCTCACTGTAAACTCATAAATGGCTATTCTGAGACAGGGGCATAGTCTCCTGTGAGTTTCAATGAGCTAGCGAGGACAACCTCTTTATGCTGGCTTGGTAAAAGCAGAGAGAAGCCTAAATCCTACAGAATGTCAGGAAGGAAATGCCAATTTATCAGTGACTGATGAGGCAGTGGCTAGTACCAACTGTCTAACTCCTGTCTCCCCTTTTTAAATCATAAACATACAATCATTCTCACATTAAATATTTCCCTAAATGAAACGTTAAAAGTAGGATTACAGAACATGTGTTAAAGAGCAAGAGTATTTTAAAGACTGCTGTTTTGTGTCGCTCAACTGCTTTTGTAAACAAAGTCAAAAATACCCAAGGCCATTGGCAACATACCAGTGCCCAGTACAACCTGCCCTCTGGGGGAACTGGGCATGAGTATTAAGAGCTGCCAATAACTTTCATTTCAAAGCTTCCTACATGGAACTTTGATGCGACTGTCACATCAACAACCAGGCCTTAGTACTTAAGAAAAATATGAGCCTCCTGCTTGTCATACAAATGAGGAGGCATGGTAAATAGCCAGCAATCATGCAGCTGGCCAGATGAGCCCTGTAGCCTTGCACAAATACTGACCTCCATGCCTGTTTCATCATCTTTAACGTGGGGAAAATATCCCTTACTCTGCAGCTGTTCTGTGGAAGAGTGATGCTGAGTGAAAGTACCCAGTACTGTTCCTAGCACCCTGGAGGCAACCCCACCAGCTGATTAATTCAATAACTATTTACAGGTGCCTACTCTGGGTCAGGCACTGCTCCAGGGACTAGAAATACAGTGGTGAACAAAACAGACACTCATGGAACATATATTCTAAGTGGAAAGACAACCAATAAATTAAATAATAAATATGTATTATGTCAGAAAGGCCAGAAATCATAGCTCTTTTTACAAGTTTAAGTGTGACTAGATGAGAGCAAAGCAAATCTTCAATCGCAGAAAGAACTGGAACAAATGTTTCCAGCTCTCAGAAAGGCTTAATTCATTTCCAGAAAGACTTGGCAGGAGATAGCTAATCACTCCCACATAGAGGATGCTGAAGAGCCAGCACAGAGGCAGCAGGGCAGCCGTCTCCCAGTTACTCATTCCTAAAGGAGGCGCACAGCCTCAACCATTGGTCTCCCCTGAGATTTCTGCAGGGACTAGATGAATGTATTTGGCAGAAACAGAAAGCAACAGACTATGTTTGGAGAGGCAGCAACTTGGTCTTTCACAAATTTATCTTATACTCCAAAGAAGGTACCACCAGCAACCAGCAAAGTCCCAGAGGCCTGAAAGGAACACCAGAACCAAGGGGCCTTCAAACCTGCTTAGTGATTTGTCACTCAGGGAAATTCTTTCCTTTTCTCCCAACACAAGACCCATTAAGGATCACCTTTTGCTTCTACTAGAGAAAAAGAACAAGTATAGCGATGTTCCACTTTTGCTTCTGATTCAGGCCTTGAGATGCAAGGGTAGAGGATTAAGAATAAATTTCAGCTTTTCGAAAATCTATGGAAAAAACAAACATCAATAAAAATAAAAAGAATATTATTCAGCCTTAAAAAGAAAATTCTGATACATGCAACAGGGATGAACCTTGAAGACATTATGCTCAGTGAAATAAGACACAAAAGGACAAATATTGCATAATTCCTCTTATATGAGGTAACGAAGAGTCATCAAATCCAAGGACAGAAAGTAGAATGGAGGTTGCTGGGGGGTCGGGCAGAATGCAGAGTTATTGTTTAATAAACACAGAGTTTCTGTCTAGAAAGACGAAAAGAGTTCTGGAGATGAAGGGTGATAATGGCTGCACAACAATGTGAATTTACTCAATGTCACTGAACACCTAAAAGTGGTTCAAACGGTCTATTTTATGTTACGTAAATTTTACCACAACAAAAAAGTTAAAAATAAACCACCTGATACTCTTTTTCTAGATACGTTAAATAGACAGGGTTTAGTTAAGTATTCAGGAACGCTCTGCAGGGGGCAAAGACCCAGAAACATCTGTAAGGAATTCGCCTGTAGCAGGATCCTCAGCCTCTCCCGTGCTGTGGGATCTCCAGGATACACCTAAGACTCAAATATACCCAGAGTGGATCTTGGCTCCTCTTCTTCTCAAAGAAGCTGCTCGTAAGAACTTCTCTATACCTTCACATGAAGGATTATGAGAATCCGCCCCCCAACCAGGTTGACCCCTTGTCAACGAAACCCCAGGAGCCCGGTGGGGGGGGGGGCGTGGATCTTAATTTTCTAACAGCCATGTCTGATGAAGTTGTATCAGTAATTGAACTGGGAGGGATATTAAAAGACATCAAATCCAACCAACTAATTTTGGCAGGTTTGAAGCCAACTACCCGATCCTATAACTAGTCCTTTGTAGAAGGGTTTCTCTGGGACAGCATGGAAGTGAGGCTGGGTGGCTTCTCCTCCTCACTGATCCCTTTTAATTATCTTTCAGCCATGGTGGCCTGGGCTCTGGTGATACAAACAAGGCAATTCCTGGGGGCCAGGAGCAAGGGTAATATAAGGAAAGAAACCTAAGGATCCCTCCCTCCAGAGGCTGAAAAGATACCAGAGGCCAATGGGGCAAATCGACCTCAGGAGCTGAAGCCATCAACAGCCTCCCAGTCTTCCCCAGGGCCAAGGTCACTGTGGTCATAAAACTCACAGGGGGCAGGCAGGCATGCTGGGTCTGTGTGGACGGCACCCAAGCATGGAGCCTGCCAGAGAAAGCCAGCTAGGAAGCTTAGCTGCTTTTACTGAATCATGAACCTGGGATAGGGTAGGGTGGGATGTGTGGTGGAGTGAATCTAGAACCACTAAAAATAGCCAAGGTGCAGGCCCTGGTGGGGAAGGGGAAGTCAGAAGCTTACAAATTTGGTTCTTTGACCTATACCCGCAGCAGAGAGCAGCTGAGCAGTGCCTCACAGTGGGAATTCCCTCATTTGCATTCCAGAGGGGGGCTAGTCTCAACCAGCACTGCCCCCAGGGCTCCTCAGCACAAAACATTCCCTTCCACTCTTAGGCAGATGCACATGTGGGCTGGCTAATGAATGGCTGCATGCAGTCACCAAGGGGCAACCCAAACCCAATTCTCTAGAGACATTAATCTTGGCAGTAGGATGCCACACCTGGGCTTATGAGCAGCAGCAGAAGCACTAATCCAGATCCTCTTCAAGTCTCCTTCAACACTCTACCTGGGAAGTAAAATATGAAGTCAATGGTCCTTGGCCCACAGGACAAATGCAGCACCTGGGGTGCTGCATAAAGAACAGCAAGCACCGGGGCTGGCCCGGTGGCGCAAGCGGTTAAGTGCGCACGTTCCGCTGCGGCGGCCCGGGGTTCGCCGGTTCGGATCCCAGGTGCGCACCGACGCACCGCTTGTTAAGCCATGCTGTGGCGGCGTCCCATGTAAAATAGAGAAAGATGGGCATGGATGTTAGCCCAGGGCCAGTCTTCCTCAGCAAAAAAGAGGAGGATTGGCATTGGATGTTAGCTCAGGGCTGGTCCTCCTCACACACACACAAAAAAGAACAGCAAGCACCTACAACGAAAGGAACGCTCTAAAGAGATAGAAAAGGCAAAAGAGAGCAGTAAGAAGAACACTAAGGGCCGGCCTGGTGGCATAGTGGTTAAATTCGCACGTTCCGCTTCGGTAGCTCGGGGTTCGAGGGTTGGGATCCTGGGCAAGGACCTACTCACCGCTCATCAAGCCATGCTGAGGCTGCGTCCCACAAAGAGCTACAACCCTACAACTATGATATATACAACTATGTACTGGTGCTTTGGGGAGGGGGAAAAAAAAAAGGGGGGGAAGATTGGCAACAGATGTTAGCGCAGAGCCAATCTTCCTCAAAAAAATTAATAAATAAAATGTGTTAAAAAAAAAAAAGGAGAACATTAAGTGGGCCTGAGGAAGTTAAAAAGTTTCACATGGTAGCACGCACAGGCACGCAGACACTATCACCAGGCTCCAAAAGACCCAAGAATATTGCAAATGCTCCCAAATGACCACACCCATTGCCTTCACATAGTACAGCCAACCTCTCCTCCCTAACCTGCCACTTACTTTTCTGGCCTCATTTACAGTTGGACATGTGTTCCTAAAAATCGCCACATGATACCAAAAAACCCACAGGGCTTTTCCAAAAAAAATGGCATTAGGGGTACAACACTCAAAAACTTTGATACACACACACACACAAAATAATAAACCAACAAAAATGGCAGCAGAGTTGTACACGTTAAATGGTTAAGAAATGCACATATACTACAATAACTATGGCACTTTCCCAGGTGTGTAGCTCATGAGTTATTGGGAGTAAGGTGAGTGTTGTAACATCAGATGTGCATGCTTGTGGCTCGTAACAGAGTCAAGCTTGGTTCAGCTGAGTTCCAATTGCTGTGTTCATAATTTCCCATAGATGAAATTATGCACAGCAAACTCAAAATTCCCATTATGTTGAAACTGTTCCCTAATATATCAATACTGTTGGAACTAATTCATGCTTTCAAACAAGCATTTAAAGCAGAACTGACTGTACTTTACTCCAGGTACCCAGGGAGTCAGTCAGCCACTCTAGGCTCTTTCCTATCACAGTGCCATAATCGGATACACGCTGTTCCCTTGCCTGCAAAGACCACCCTACCCCCATCCCACTTTGGAGAACTCCTGCTCATCCTTCAAGGCCTGCCCCAAAGGTTACTTACATTTCTCTAACTCCTCCTGGTCCTGATGTAACCACTTCTTCTACTATACTCAATACGATAAACACAACTCTAAGTCAAATACTTATTACAGCACCCCTCCTCTTAGTACAGCACTTGGAACAAACATGTTGGCTAAATAAAGATATTTTTCAAACTGAAATTAAATTATCAAGCTCATTAGATGCTTGAAAGAGACGGCGGATACTTAGAAGAGATGGCAGAGTGTTTTCGAGGGGGGAGAAAAAGAAGAATTCCAGAGATGGGGGAAATGGAGCTTTACATTGCAAGTACCATCAGGAAACAAAGGGAGACTTAAAAACAGATGGTCATGATAGAACAGGAGAGAACAGCTCTACATGAGGCATTTTCAACACGGAGGAAGAACCCCGAACAAATAGTTCTTATTACTTAAGAACTGAAAAACATCAAGAAGGTGCTTGGAAAGGAAGCAAGTTTTAGTACTGATCTGCTGAGGCAAGCAGCAGAATTCAGCAAGTTTGGCTAAAAGAAGAGATGAAGTATAGTAGACAGGAAAATGCCCAGGCCCTAAAGACGACCTCCCCTGGCTGAGCAGGAGGAGAGAGATTCACTCAGAAACAATAACAAGTGTCTTCGGGAATACAACGCAATCATTGAAAATTAAGTTTCTTGAGAATATTTATAATCTGACTCCTCCTGGGTAAATATTACTTGAAAAGAAAAAGAAACATAAAACTAAAGACAATATCCCTCACTGTTAAGTTTTATTTTTACTATTTGAAGCTACTAGAAACACCACCCATAGGCTTTCCCACCACAGAAAAATGTGAATGACAAAGTCCAGCAAAAGGAACAAAGACGTTGGTGACTAAGGTTCAGATGCTAGGTCTGCTTACTAACTGTGTGACCTTGGGCAAGTGACCTGTCCCTGTGCTTCAGGACATGTAAAATAGAGCTAACCACAACTCGCTGGCAGGGTGGATGTGATAGTTAAGTGGGAGAAACTACTCAACACTAGATGTGATTACATCACAAACCTAGAGTAACCCCTACAGACAACTGAGTCACATTACTAACACCATAAAGAAATGCTATTACAATTCCAAAACAAAAAGGCATTCGCAGATAATAATGTCATTTAGCAGACATTCCTGTATTTTAAATTTGTCTATGTCAAATAAATCTATACAGCAAGCCAATTTATTCAGCTATCTGGTGGTACATTCTGCAGTTAATGTACCCCTAGTGGGAACACCAGGAAACCATGTGGTTTAAAAAGAATACTCCAGGAAAGCCACAATTTCTCTTTTGTACAAACAGGCTACTGGTAACACTCATTTTGAAATGTTTGCAGGCCCTTCCTACTCTGCATGGTGTGGTATTAAATAAACTGGACAATTCTTATTTATGCCTAGGAAAAGAAAACCACTTCCAAAGGAAATTCCAGATCCCTGTGGTGGGACCCTCCATCCTAACCTCATGTTTTCTCACACTTGAACTCTGACCTCAGGGTACAGCAGTACCTGTGCTCTGGGCATTCCTTTTCAGAGAGAAAACCTCAAAATGCCTTGCTCTACGACTCCCAAAGCCCTGCTGAAAATAAATTATTTAGGAAAGACAAGTTACAAGAGCATATATGTGAATTATATCTCAATAACAGAAGAGTCAATCCTGTAATATTCTACAGGAGCCACCTTATCCTTCAAACATTCCTAATTTGGGAACAGTGAAAGATGTAGGTAAATCATTTCAAAATAAGTCACTAGTAACATACAAAGAACACACAAAGTCATTTTTATACAGCATACAAACCAATTACCTTGTAAACATATTTTCATTGAGTAGCACCTCAAATCTTTTCCAGAAATTGGTGGGGGTATGAACTACTGGACATGGACTGCTAACAGCCTCTAAGTAAAGAGTCAGTGAAGAACTGCCACAACTGTCAATCATTGACACAAAGTTTGGTCCCCAGTCACCAGCCTGGTCCAAGCTACCCTTATCTCTCTTCCTAACTAATCCTAAGGCCACTAGTCTTGCCCACCTTTCTATGCCATCCTTCTCACAGAATACTGATTTTTCTAGGATTTTATTTATTTATTTATTTTCCCCCAAAGCCCCAGTAGATAGCTGTATGTCATAGCTGCACATCCTTCTAGTTGCTGTATGTGGGACGCGGCGAGGCTGGAGAAGCGGTGCGGCGGTGCGTGCCCAGGATCCGAACCCAGGCCGCCAGCAGCCGAGCGCGCGCACTTAACCGCTAAGCCACGGGGCCGGCCCCTGATTTTTCTCAAATGCAAATCTAACTGTGTCACTTCTCTGCTTAGAACTCAATTCAGTGATTTCCCACTTGGCCTTAAGATAAATTCTGAATTCCTTAACTCCAGGGCACACCAAAGACCTTTTGTGAGCTGGTTCCTGCTTACCTCCCCAGTCCCATCTCTTGCACAACCTGTATTTTAACCTCGAGGAATTTCTCTCATTCCCTCTCCGCTCCACCAGGGCCTGTACCATTCGTATTCTACTCACTGCTGTACCCCAAGCAGAAAGCTCGACACACAGAAGACCTCAAAAATATGCTGATTTAGTGGGCAAAAAATTCTCACCCTTTTTATGGGTGAGATACGCACAGATACGCATACCGTACACAAAAAGACAGTGTACGTAAGCAGCATCAAGATTTCATGGAGAGGGCAATGAGGAAAACAATGTCTCAAAAGCTCCTGGGGAGGGGGTGATCATCATAAGAAGGTTGATAACTACTGTACTAAAGTACGATTTTAGAATCAGAGTTGGAAGCTCGAGTCCAAGCAATATAAAAAATAAAAGACAGCAATACATCTTTCTATTTGAACGTTCCCATTTCACCTCAAACTCGTACATAAAACCGAACCCATTGTCTCCCCACCTAGTAAAAAACAAACCACCAGAAAAACAAAACGATTTCCTTCAACGTCTCTACCTTTCATTACCAGTGGTCCCCAAACTCCTGGCCACTGAACTCAAAGGCCTAGTCCTGCAGCCAGGAAACCTAGGTTCTACACTCGCTGTCGTCAACTGGCTGGGTGTGTGACCTTGCGCAGACTGCCTCGGTCTCCCGAACTACTCAGGAGCGTAAGCGGAGACCCTAAGTGTGGCTCTGAGAACTCGGCGCA
The DNA here is from genome assembly GCF_020826845.1 of Diceros bicornis minor. NCBI lineage: Eukaryota > Metazoa > Chordata > Mammalia > Perissodactyla > Rhinocerotidae > Diceros > Diceros bicornis. Next base: position 1,816,541 of record NC_080747.1, on the reverse strand, counting down.
GAGGCAGAACGGTATATGGGCACCGGCAAGGGTAAGACAAAAGACAAACCCCACAAAAACGGCTACCGCGGGCTCCAGGCCCTGAACTCTCCCCTTCCCCCCCTCGACGGGTCAAAGGGTGGAAAGCGGCATTCATCCAGCGCTGGTTCGGGTCTTCAGCCAGCTTCACCTTCTGGCGCCTGCCCACGGGCGCGCCGGGGAGGTGCGGACGCCCGCGGGGCGGGGGCGCGGCCGCGGGCTCGGCGGTCACGGGTTCCACCGCCACCGGAAGCTGAGGCTCCACCAAGCTCGGGCCGCTGGGCGCTCCCGGGGCGGCCCCACGGCCCCGCCACGCGGTCCGGGGGGACTCGCGGGCCCACGAAGGCGGGGCGGGGCGCGAGCGCACAAAGGAGGCGGCGTCAGCGGGGAACAAAAACCTTGCCCAGGGCTCCCTCGATCGGCCCGCATCCCGGGCCGCCCTGCCCGACTCTCCGGGTGACCTTGGCGCGTCCCTCCCCGCCGCAGCCTCAGTTTCCCCAGCGACGCTACGCACGAGGTGCCGCGGCCGCGGCCCGCCCGGCAGCCGACACAGGGCGAGGCCTCCCGCTTCCCTTGCCCGCGCCGAGCCAGGCTCGTGCCGCCGCGCGGACGGCGGGGAGGGCAGGCGAGCCGGCCCGCGCTCCCGGGGGAGGCCGGCGGCGGCGGGGCCCGAGCCGAGTCGGCCGCGCCAAGGCGGCTCCCCGGGCCGCGGCGCCGAGGCCTCTGCAGGCCGCGAGCCGCCCGAACCCCGAATCTGCCCGGCCCCGGCCTGCCGCTCCCCACCGGCAGCCCGACCCTACCTGGGGCGGGCCCCGCCCGGCAGGCCCCGCCGCCGACGCGCCCGAGCGCGGAAGCACCTGCGGAAGCTGCCGACGAGACGCCTCCAGCCAGACGCCGCCGCCTCGACAGCAACCCACTTCCGCTCCGGAGGCCTCGGCTCCGCCCCCCACGCGTCCCCATTGGCCGCCGCCGCCCTACCCCGCGGTCTACCAGTCGAGGAGGTAGGTTTTCAATCCTATTGGATAAGACAACCATCTATTACCACTTTGAAACGGGCCTCCTTCCGGCCTCGCCCACGCTCGCGAGCTCAAGCTCCCGGTTTCCCGCGAGAGTCGCGGCCGGCGCCCCTCCGCCCGCAACGCCTCTCGGGAGTTGTGGTACGCGGACTGACCGCTGCCCTGGGCTCCGGCACCCTTTCCGCTGGCACGTCACGCCCGGCCGACGGCGCGGAGCTGGACGTTAGTGCAGGCCAGCCGTTCCGCGGCCGGCATACCCGGGCCCGCTCCCGCCTCTCTCCGGGCCTCAGTTTCCTCGCTGTTGGTGAGGCCTTTGTGAGCAGTGTTCCCGGGGTCTCTACCACGGCCGGAAACCGACCCTGGATCTGCAGCTCCTCCAGGACGCCCGCGACGTGCCAGGCCCTGGGTCGGCATCTGGTCCCCGTGATCCCGGACTCTCCCAGGCTGGTAGTGGAGACAGGAGAGAGGCACAGCCTGGCCCAGCTGCGGGAACCCGGAGGAAACACTCAACCAGGACGTCTGGGCGGGCTCCCCGGAGGAAGCGACCTCGGAGCTGAGAACTGGAAGAACTAGAAAGGAGGAGAGAGTTCCAAGAAGAGGGAGCCTGGATGGGGAGAGGTGGACTGGCATGTCCAGGACACTGAAGGCTGCCCGGTGTGCCAGGAGCACAGAGGTGGGGAGCGGCGGGGGTCGGGGGAGGCAAGAGTCAGATCTTGGAGGGCCCCGATTCCAGGTTAAGAGTCTGGAGTATCCCTTGGGCAGTGCGTGTCAGGAAAGGAAGGACTGAATCCTTGGAGGGGCACTCTTGCCCAGGTCCGATCCTGGGAAAGGGGCCATAGCCCAGGCAGAGGCTGGCAGCGGCCAGGGGCATCTGGTGCAACTCCAAGGGTCAGGAGAGTGCAGGCCCTGGATCCCTCCTGCCTGAGTTTGAATCCCAGCTCCACTGTTTAAGCAGGTTTGACCAGTTCCTTCACCTGTCACATGGGGATAACAACAGTACCTACCTCTGAGGAAGAAGGTGGGGAGTTGGAGGACTCAACATAGCACAGCACAGGTGCATGCCAGCCCCTGGGTGGGGAGGGCAGAGCACAATCTGATTAGAGAATTGGGTGGTGGGTTCCTTGAGTTCAACTCCCAGAACTGGACTTGGGCATGGATTTGGCAACCGGAAAAGAGAGCCCAGCTTGTCCCTCTTGCTCTGAGAATACCCAGATCTCAGGCCACGGCCATCATCTCTGGTCCCTAGGCACTCTCAGGCAGTAACCAGGTCACTCCAGAGGCCTTGGGGTGGACTGTTTCCTAAGAAGGGGTCTTTAACCCAGAAGATTGAGTCATGTATGGAAATGACTAAGCAGATCAAAACCAGAGCATTAATGTTTTTCTGTTGAGTTTACCGAGCAATCTCTGTGTTGATATTTTATGTAATTGTAAGGGAATTTGGCATGGCAGAGTATCAGATAAATCTGATTCCATTGTAAAATTTGTGGTTGAGTATTTGCTTTTGATAGTGATTTTAAGTTGGAAGATATAAGATTTTCCAAAGTTTGTGATCATAATTGGAATATTAAAGAGAATTTACACGTTTAAGAGAAATGTAGACATTTAATATATCTATAGGAATTTTTAAATACTGGAGAGGGCAGACAACTGAAATGCTAAAAAAGGAAAGTAGATTCTACATGTATAAATGCAGTTTAAAACGTTTAAGGGAATTTCAGCTTATAGGTGGGACCATATATGACTAACCAAAACAATAGTTAAAAATGACCAGATTTATAAATAAGATTAGTAATTTGAATTTCATAGCCTAAGGAAAAGCTAGAGTTTTCCATTTGTGACTTTAATACATTAAAGACGTGGTGTTGAAAAGACGTGGTGTTGAAAAAGTCATGACAGATACCAGTTTCGTGTTCAAAAGCTGCCTTGAAGGCCTCTCCGAACCTCACTTGACACTGAACTTGTGGCGTGAGCATCCCTGGCTCCCTCACAAATAGTCCTCCATCCTGCCCTGAACGTCCCCAGCTTAGAGAAAAGACTGGCACCTCGGTGCTTCCACAGTGCCACACAGCTAAATGCAGATTGCTGGGCCTCATACCAGAACCTGAATCTCTGTGGATGGGGCCTGAGAATCTGCTTTTTAACTATCTCCAAAGAAAGAACCCTTGACCAAGTGAGTTTCAGATACTGTCAAGGAGGGTCTTCTTGCTGAAGACTGGTATTTCTTTATGCAGAAAATACACTTAAGCAGAATGTCAGTTCCCCAGGTGGTCCAGAGAGCTTTCTCAGCATCAGCTGGACCTTATCTCCCCAGCTGGTCCTTGTTCCAGGAGCAACTTGATTCTCTCTCAAAGGGCTCACGCAGGGAGGGGGAGGCAGGGATCCACAGTGTGAATGAAAGCCTTCGGCTTTTGAGGGCACATCAGTTAGCTCTTGCTTCAGAACAAACTTCCTCAAAGCTCAATGCTTTAAACAAATAGGCATTTATTGTTGCTCATGAATCTACAAGTTAGTGGGGCGTGGGGGGGTGGTGTCTGGTTCTGGCTAGCCTCACATGTTGGGGTCTGTAGGGTGGTCGAGGATGGTGTTAACTGGGACAACTGGCTCTCCTCCACATGGTGTCTCATCCCAGCAGGACATCCTGGACGTGCTCATTTTGGGGCTAGGTAGGGTTCCGAGAGAACAAGAGGGAGGTCCAAGGCCACCTGAGGCCCAAGCCCTGAACTGGCACACAGCCACTTCTGCTGCACCCTGTTGGCCAAAGCAAGTCAGCCCAGATCCAAGGCTGGGGGAAATAGACTCCGCCTCTTGATGGGAGATCACAAGGCAAGGAACACGGATATAAGGAGACATTCTGCCATCCCCAACCTCAGGGGATGGCCTAAGGCCTGCTCCCACCCAGGACTGTATGGAGCAGAAGCCCCAGGGGCTCTCAAAGGAGCCCTGAGCAGCTGCCCAGTCCAGGAGGATGGGTAGGGACCTTCTGGACTGCCAACTAGCATTGTTGTCAAAAGCACCCCGAGTTTATTGGGCCATCACCTCTCCCCTCTGTTCCAGAGACCAGTCTGATAGGTGAAGGGTAATTCTCCCCTCCTGCCACAGTGCTTGCTTTGGGCACCCATGCAGACCTTTCCCCCTGCAGGAATTGGCTGCATGTTCAATTTAGGCCAGTGAGACTGGATGTTCGCACCAGGCTTCCAGGACAGAGAGATTTCCCTTCCTAAGAGCTGCAGGGAGAGATGGCCCTTCTTCCTGTTGGGAGGCTAGAACTGCTACCAGCTTGGAGATGGAGCTCCTGGATCAGGCATGTCCTGAAGTCCACTCTACCTTTGGATTGCCAGTTATGAGAACTAATAATTCCCCTTTTGAAACCCTCAGAGCTCCTGAGGGGCTCTCTGGACAGATCATCATCAATGTTATTCCCTCAATATCAAATGAGATGGATTTGAATCATACAACACAGAATATAAGAAATGTCATGTTTATTTTTTTTAATGAAATTTAAAAAGCTCTAACTTGACAGGGAGGTGGGAAGTTCCTCCCTTTACCAACCCAGGTGCTGAGAAAGTCCTGGGGTTGACATGATTCAGAATTTTGGGGGAGAACTCTGGTCTTTAGTCTGTTCTTGTCACTGTGAGATGCCCACCTTCCTGATCTAAATGTGCCCTGGGATTCAGCCTCCCCCTCTGAGATGCCATCTCCTCCTCCCAGGATATGGGGTGTGGGGGGATCTCTCTCCTGGACATCTGTCCACCTGGCAGTTTCCAGCCCCTCCCTTACTGCCCCCCACACCATGGACTTGCCCATACTCGCTCTTTCCTGGAAGCTGCAGCACAGCTAGCTTTATTCCTGAGGCTGCCTTTCACCAGCTGGCTTTCACTCAGCCAGCCCGTCCTCAAGGCTATGCCCTTTCCAGCCCAGTGCTGGGTCCGAGGACCCAGGAGAATGAATTTATCCTGGTCCCAGCCCTGGGCGAGCCTGGTGGCCCCAACCTTGTTCCTTCAGTGATGCTGGAGAAAGTTGGGTGTGTTCTCAAGTCACCCAGGCTTAGATTCAGTCCCAGCGGTGACGGCTCTCTGGGCAGGTCACTTCACCGCTTTGAGCACCAATGGCCTCAGCAGAATGGGGGTGGGGGACAGTTCGTACAGCCTGGCCCGCCCTCCCTCGCGGTGAGGTTTACATGAGATAAGGCATGAGAAGGGCCGGTTCCTAGTGCCTCAAGAATCCTGGCCACTTCTCCAACCAAAGGCACATGCACAATTACACACACAGTCTTGGGGGTCCCCAGGTTAAGCCACCGGACTCCAGACAGAGAGTGGGGATTCCAGGTTTCCACGTGCAGAGAGGACTCTGGGAGCAGAGAAGAGGGGGCGCCGGGAATGCCTTGTGCTGGGCCGGAGGTATGGGCCCGGATCTGGGCTAGGGTGCCAGATTTAAAATATAAACATAAAACATAAAATACACGACGCCCAGAGAAATTTAAATTCCAGATGAAGAGTAGATACTTTTTTTAGCATAAGTTTGTCCCACGCAATAACTGGGCGTCCTACATTTCATCTGGCAACCCTACTCTGGGCAGATGGAGACTGGGGCGGGGTGCGGCGTAGAGCAGGGGTGCGGAGGCAGCGTGGGGAATGGAGCCTGGGGGGCGGGGGGGCCCAGAGGGGCGGGGAGAGAGAGCAGGAATGGAGAGGAACCCGCGGCCCAGGAAAAGGAGGCAGACACCGCCGGCCTCACGCTTTATTCGGGCGGGGGTCGCGGGGTCCGGGGCGGCCTGCCGGGCTCAGGCGGCCTCCAGGCGTCTCGCGGGCCCGCAGGCCGAGCCTCCCTGCTGCAGCGCCCGGAGCCTGCGCTCGCGGCTCCGCTCCAACTCCAGCCAGTGCTGCGCCTCCAGCGGCGCCTGCGGGCCGGCGGGCGCGGAGGTCAAGCTGAGGAGGGCGTCCCCCACCCCTGCAGCTTCCGCGCCCTCCCCTGGGACCCGCGCCGCGCCGCTAGCCAAGCCCCCACGCCGCGCTCCTCGCCCGGCCACTGCGTCCCTCCACGGCCTCCGCACTCGCCGCGCCCCGCCACGGCCTCCCCGCCCCTCCCCCCCGCGGCCCCCCTCTACGCCTCCCTGGCCCGCCCCCCGCCCCCGCTCCCCCCGGTTCTCCCCGCCCCTCCCGGGGCTCACCCGCGGCTTGGGGCGCGGGGCCCGAGGCGCCGCTACGCGCAGCGGGCGCGCTTGCCTGCGGCGCTCGGCCGCCTTCTCCTCGATCCTGCGCTGCAGCTCGAGCACGCGCTCGTCCTGGGAGGGCGCCCCCGGGTCCGCCCACAGAGCTTTCTTCTCCTCCCACCTGGGCGGGCGACAGGGCGGCTTAGGAGGGTCCCCCAACCCCAGATTAATGGAAGGGATTTAGGGTCAGGCAGAGAGGCCCTCCGAGGACCGCGCGGGTGGGGTCCCCCCGGCGCCTCTACCATTTTGCAATTCGTACTTCGCATTTTGAGAAAGTATTCCATGTGTATTAACTGTGTATTTGGGGTAAAAAAGTAAAAGCCTCCCTTTATCTCGCGCTCCCCCGCCACTCTCTTACCTAACTCTAGGGGTTACCTAGAGGTAACGCCTGCTAATACTGTTCTATCTTTGCAGATCTCTTCTACACTACGTAGGCCACTCCTCAAAGAAGGTCTCCTTATACACTGTTCCCTGAGCCTTTGGTTTAAGCACACATCACAGCATCAGGGCATTCACAGGTGCTGTTCCTTCGGCCACCATCGCTGCCTGGCTGATTCCAGCCCCTTGCCCACTAAAATGCTCCTGGTGAATTAATGCCATGGGGTCTGCATGCAGGGGACTCCGGAAGCTTTGTTAGTGGGTTTGGACCCTTAGAGGTTCCCCAATGCCAACCAGACTGCATTTGGGTCTGTCAGGCTAAGGCCAGGGGCTGGGAAGTGGTGAGGTCTCCCAGGTGCATGCCACCTTGGGGACCTGCCGGGTGGCCAGTCAGCCCTCCCTGGGCAGCCCCCAGCAGTTGTCTCGGGCCTCCTCTGAATGGTAACCAGAGCAGCAGTCACTCAGAACCAATAGTGATGGCTTCTGTGAGTGTCCTTCCTTCAGTCCAGCCCACTATCTCACCCTGCCCCAGTTATACTCAGGCACTGTCTCTGGAGCCCTGACCCAGGCTATGCTATGAGAGGGCTGGGTGCCACCTCCCCTGGGGCAGCCTTGCCTCCCCGTGGGATGAGGCCAGGGCCCAAAGGCCAGCCTGACCCCAGGAGTGACACCAACCTATGCCTGACCAAGCTGCCACAAGACAGCCACATGGAGCTAGAAAAGTCACCACAAAACAAACGAAAGGGGTGTTTGTGTGCATGCTCTCCATTAAAAGAGAGGAGAGATACCTAACAATCAAATGCTGTGTGTGAACCTCAACCAGAGGTCCTGGTCCTGGTTTAAAAAGAGAGAAGAAAAAGGTACAGCAAACAATCTTTAAAAAGTTATAGCAGTCTGGGGAACCCTGGAGACATGTGAATACAGACAGGATATTTAGATGACATTGGGAATCTTATTTTATTTTTTTTTTGGTGAGGAAGATTGGCCCTGAGCTAACAACTGTTGCCAATCTCCCTCATTTTGCTTGAGGAAGATTGTAGCTAAGCTAACATCTGTGTCAATTGTCCTCTATTTTGTATGTGGGATGCCACCACAGCATGGCTTGATGAGTGGTATGTAGGTCAGTGCCTGGGATCTGAACCCATGAACCTTGGGTCACTGAAGCGGAGCGCACGAACTTAACCACTACGCCACTGGGCCGGCCCCGACATTGGGAATTTTAAATTTTCTAGTTGTGTCATTATGCTGTGGTTATGTAGGAAAATGTTTTTTTTTAAGAAGATGTACCCCAAAGTGTTTAGGAGTAAAGTGTCTGACGCGAGTACTTCCAAATGGTTCTGCAAAGACAGATGAATAGCTAACCAGCTAGATGAAGCACATGGCAAAAGGTCATACCCATGACCTAGATGCAAAATGATTGAATCTAGGTCATGGGTGAGCCATCACTGCATGATTTTTTCACCATTTCTGTATGCCTGAAAATTGTCTAATAAAATAGCATGGGTGGGGGAAGTTATTGTAAGGGAGCTGCCAGGGCAGGAGGGTGGTGAGTGTTGCGAGGAGAACCCACTCGGGGGTGCAAAGGCAGGCTCGCTGCTCTCTGCCTGCCTGAGGCGCCTGCCCCCGGGCCAGGTACCAACCTCAAGGCTGCAGATCTGCCCATGGCTGCGCGGCACAGCGAGATCTGCTCCACCGCCTTCTGCAGCTCTTGGCTCTTGGCACGCTTGCCCTGGATGATCTGGTCCCGCTTCTCTTCCTCCTCGCGTCGCTGCATCTCCTTGAGCAGGGCCAGCCGCTCACGCAGCTCCACGATGGACATCTCCCCTTCCAGGCCATACCCGGGGATCTGCAGGGTGGGCGGTGGAGGCCCCCAGCTGGGAGCCAGGCCCATGCCCAGCCTGCCTGGCCATCTCCTGTGCCCTGGCCTTTCCTCTGCACCAGCACTGGTGTCCCTCCCGTGTTCCACAGGCCTGGCGCCGGGCCCAGGAGATCTCCCTCCTTCTGCTCAGTAGTGCCTGTATAATGTGTCCGCCATCCAGCTTCTCCAGCCTGGGCCCCCTCTGCAGCCCTAGACCCATGTGGTGACTGGACATCTCAGCCGGGCGCCCTGCAGGCCCCTCCACTGTGGCAGGGCCCAAATGGAGCTCACTACTTTCTCCCCAGGCAGGACTCCGGGGCCTGGGCAGAGAGCCCTTCAGACTCTGCACACCCACTGAGACCAGGCCAGGCCCCTGTCCTGCTCCCATGGCCCTCCCAGGCCTGCCCCTGCCTCACCAGGTGCCAGCCTGGCCTCTCACTGTGCTTCTCACACAGGCTTCCAGGCCCCGGTGCCCTCCTCTCAGCCTCCTGCTCGTCCAGCCTCTGGCCTTCCTGCACCTGCACTCTCCCTACACTGCCCTTCCCACCTGGGCCTGGGGAGTCCCTGGACCTTGCTCAACATGTAGCTCCATGAAGCCTATCTTGCCCAGCCTCAGGGGCCCTGGCCCCCAACAGCATTGTGAACTCTTGGGCCAGACCCAGGCCTCCAGCATGGTTGGTGCAGGGTCCACAGCGGGGCATGGGTGGCCAGGTGGATCTCAGCTTGGGGCGAGATGGCTTTTGGCCTTGGTAGGAATTCTGGACACGCCCTCTCATGGCAATGACAGGCACAGCAGGACACATAGAGGCTCCTCAAGATCGTTGGATAGGGCGTGGGCTCCAGGGAGCTGTGTCCTCACCTGGGTCAGGTCCACGAGCTTGCCCTTGCGTGTGGGCTGCGTTTCCAGGGCTCGCAGCTGGGAGATGAGCTCACAGCGCCGCCTCTGCTCCTCCTTGGCTGCCTCTGTGCTGCGCTGCAGCAGTTCCCGGCTCTCCTCTATCACCTCCTGAACTTGGGGGCCAAGCAGGGTGTTGAAGGGGTCAGAGAGAGCCCGGCAGGCGCTGGGCAGGGGATACCTTTCCCTGGAACGGCCTGCACAACCCTGGCCTTCCCCTGAGGGCACCTCAGCCCTTCACTGACCACAGTGGCTCACCCAGGGCAGGAGGCCAGCCCAGACCTGAACTGGGGGGAGCAGAGCTAGGCACTGCCTCATAGCACTTGGACCCCGCACCATACCTATCTGCCGTCGGCCTTTCAGGAGCTTTGTCTGTGCCACTTGAACATTCTTCCGTGCCTCCATCACCTGCTCCACCAGCTCCTTCATGGACCTTTCCTCCTGGAGTCGCCTCTCGGCACACTGTTGCATCAGCTCAGCTGTCTGCTTGAACAACCGACCTGCCATGTCAGAGCCGGAGGGGCCCTCTGGAGCAAGCATGTGCCCCCTGGTTCTGCCCTAGCCCTGGGATCAGCATGAGGTCTGGGGGGCAGAACCATCCGCTGACTCCAAGTCACCCTGGAACCTGGATCTAAGCTCATCAGCTCCTGGTGGTTCCCTGGAGGTCAGGCCTGTTGGGGAATTTCCACCTTATGTCCTCCCTTCCTCCACTGTGGTCCTGGGGGGTGTGAGCCCAGAATCACACAGCCACCTCCCCAGATCTGACGATGAAGCTGAGGGGGACAGCCAAGAGAGTCCTGGGGAAACCAAGTCAGAGCCACTGGGCTTGCCCTGAAGCCCATCCACCCCTGGACTCCAGATAAGAGACAAGGGCACTCATTGCTTTGAAGCCACATGGAGCTGGGTATTCAGATACTGCCCAGGCCTGTGCATAGGACATGCCAGGCCCCAGGAAGCCCCAGGCTCCCCAGAGCACATCCTGATGGTCATCCCATGCCTCTTCTTTCTTGTGGTGCTTCAGAAGTGCACAGCCCCAAACAAGAGGGCGTGGTTTTGCCACTATGAACTGCACATAAGTGGAACTGTCTTGCCGTCCCTGTTGTGTCTCACCTCTTCTGCTCAGTGTCCTGTTTATTAGTTGCATCCACAATATCACCTGGATTATAGTTGGCTTATTCTCGTGACTGTATGTTTTGGGGAATATATCACAACTTTTTGATCCATTCTACCATTGATGGACATTCAGTTTGTTTCCCACTTGGCGCTACTGTGGACAATTCAGAATGATATTTTCAGTCCTCAAGATACTACAAAGGACAGCATGGGATTTATATCTCCTGTCACCAGCCCAGCACTGCCAGGGAGCTATTGGACTCCCAGCCCCCAGAAGTCTATGCAACTGGGAGCTCATCCTCAACTGTACGGTAAGTGGAGAACCAGCCTGTGGGCAGCTCGGTCTCCAGGGTTAGAGATGGGGCACAAAGTAATCCTTTCGTAAAACAATTTGCTGGTGTGTATCAAAAACGGCTCTTGACCATCCCTTTCAATGCCGTGCAATTTCGTTCCAGGTTCTAAGAAAAGGAACCAGGGCTCTTGGAGAAATGGCTATTTTAGGGTTGGGGCAGGGAGGATACAAGATGAGCCTGGAGCATTCTATAGTACTGTAAAGTAAGGAGGTGCTCAAAACACAAAAGGATAGTGGGCATGTCACAGGGACCCAGGAGCCAACCTGAAAGGGCTCCCACTAGCCAAAGCTAGCAATAAAATAAATAATGTCGTATTGGGTTACAACACAGTATAAAATAAATATGCTGGAGTCCACCCTGATATAAATAAGTGATTGACTCAATGAATAAGTAGGGGAGAAGAGACAAGTCTCCCGCACAGAAGACCTCTAAATAACTGCCCACCTCCTGAGTGTGGGCTCCGTTTAGAGACCCCCTTCCAGAGAGTACACTGGGGAGAGGGGGAATAACTGCAGTGGAGAGACCTAGCCAGGTGATGAAGGTCAACACCCACGTGGTAAGTTTGTCGATAGCAGCACCCTTGACAGGACGTGATGAAAAGGCACTTTACCTCTGTGGTCTCCCTCCCACACCCCAGTCTAATCCTGAGAAGAACATCAGACACATCCCAGCGGAGGACGTTCTAGGATATCTGACCCGCACTCCTGGAACTGTCAAGGTCATCAAGAACAAGGAAAGTCTGAAAAAATGTCACAGCCAAGAGGAGTCTGAGACGTGACAACTAAATGTAATATGGTGCCCTGGATGGCATCCTGGACAGAAAAAGGACATTAGTGGAGAAAAATGATGAAATCTGCATAGGGTGTGGAGTTTAGTTGAGTCATGTACGAGTGTTGGTTTCTCAGTTGAGAGAAATATACCATGGTGGTATACAGTGGGTTGGTGCCCCCCAAAATTCATGTCTACCTGGAACCTCAGAATGTGACCTTATTTCCAACTAGTTAAGGATCCAATAAGTAATTAGTTAAAGATCTCAAGATGAAATCATCCTGGATTTAGAGTGGGCCCTAAATCTAATGACAAGTGTCCAGATAAGAGGAGGCAACGACACAGAGAGACACAAAGAAGATGGCCATGGGAAGATGGAGGTAGAGACTGGGATGAGGCTGCCACAAGCCCAGGAATTCGTGGGGTCACCAGAAGCTGGAAGAGGCGAGTAAGGATCCTCCCTTAGAGGCTTAGCAGAGAGCATGGCCCAGACCACACCTTCATCTCAGTCTTCAGGCCTCCAGAACTGTGTTTTAAACCCTCCAGTTTGCAGTGCTTTCTAGGGTAGTATTGTAATCACAGATGCTACCAGCAGAGGAAGCTGGGTAGGAAGGATATGAGAACTCTCTTTGCAACTTTTCTGTGACTCTTAAAACTGTTTCAAAATAAGAAGTTTATTTAAAAAAATACTTTTGAAAACTTTGTAATAATAAGTTGAAGAAATGCTTGTGCAGAAATATGAGGTGAAAAAAAGTGGGCTACCAAAACACATGAGTCTTATTTCAAGTAAGGAAACTATGGGCGGAGAAAGAAAGACACCTGGACTAGGAGGCGTGCTGAGCCGAGTCCTGGGGCCCCCAGCTTGGCCGCCCTGTCACTGTTGGGGTAGCATGGAGACAGCTGGGAGCCTCGCTCAGCCTGGGAGCAAGGAAAAGAGGCAGCATCTCCTGGCTCTCCAAAAATGCACGCAGAACTGGGGAGGCAGCACGGGCCCGTGGAGAAGGCCCCAGCTTGGGAGGAAGACCCACAGGATTTTAAGTTCTGTCTCTACCCAGACCAGCTACGTGACCTTGGGCAAATCATTCACCATTCTGGCTGCAGTGTCTTTGCAGATAAGTGAGCCCCACCTCCTCAGCCACCCTGAGCACAGCATCCACTCACTCATGACAAAGGCATCCCCATCAGTCGTAGCATCAGCATCAGCACAGCGTCAGGGTTCGACAGAGAAAAGGAACGAGCACATGAAGATGGAAAAGAGGCACAAAATCCGCAGCTATGGGCAGGAGAGGCGAGCCCGCAGAAGGTCGGGGCCACCAGGGCGGTGAGTGGTGAGGCAGCCAGCTGGCCGGAGTCCTGGGGCTGACTCGTAGCTCTGTCTACTCTAACGTAAACCTCAGACGGTGGTCCTGCCGGATTCCACTCAGGGGCCAGGAGTGGCCTATTGCATCCTCTGGCTCTACGATAGAGGTCCCACTGCGTTTTCGAGACCTCTCCACCCTTCCCACAGCAAGCACCACGCGAATGGGGGCTGCTGGCTGACCTCGCACCAGCAAGGGCTTCCAGTTACCAGCACGGGGACACCTTCAAAATTCAGGTGAAAGTGGAACACACTCAAAAGCGTCAATGTGACAAAGCCAAATGGAAACACTGCAGGGGCCTCCAAACTAAACGATCTGACTGAATACTTTGGTAAAATGTCCCCTAAAAAGTCCCCACCCATGACAACCAGAATGTGAACTGTTGTTATTCACCCAGTGGATTTCTTGTTAATATTGGTACTGCTATTCTGGATTAATTTAACTGTGAATGATGGATTACAAAAACAACAAGTAATTATGTGAACTTTATCCATTTTGTTCAATATATCTACTTATTTGTATGGTTTGTCAAATTATTCTAAAAGGGGGATGAAAGAAGATTATTTAAGAAGATATATTCAAATTGTTTATTATGAGGCAATGTTAGAGCTACACTCATAATTTAAACAAATATATCCTTTTCCAAGCCTGTTGCTACAGTGCCTTAATACCGGTCTCCATGGAAAAACCCAGAAAAGCTCCTCCTCCTCCTGGTCCCCAGCTATGGAATCAATCCTGGCCTCTGTGATGAGGGTCAGAGGCTCCTGGAGAATAGCTGAACCTATGTCTCAAGCAGAGAAAATTCAGGTGGACCCCGAACATCCTGCCTCTCAAAAGAAAAGATGTGTCCAAAGGCTCTAGACAGGTGCAAAAGGGACAGAGAAGGAGGGAAAGGGCTCCCGCAGGCCAGGCTGTAGCAACGGAACCTCGGTGGAGATAAAAGTTACAATTGATTAAGACACTAAGGCTGTGAAAGTCATCAGTCCAACATGAACTGCACAAGAAAAATTAAAATCTCTTTTCTCTTCAAATATTTAGTGCCATCTAATCTAGCTAATTTATTTATAAATATACTAGTCATCTAAACGCATGTAGCTGGGCATTCCAGGATGGGGAGAAAAACCTCTGGGCTTACACAGGATCACTCAGTCAGGGTCAGCTGGACTTTGAGGGACACAATTTGGGCTTGGGGCGCTGCCCTCAAGCAGCCTAATTATGAGGACAGTCGATCAGCAAGGCTGAGGGATCCACCAGCAGGGTACCCAGATGTGGCTGGGCCACCAAGCCCTCACAGGGTGGCCCACGACTCCTTTGGTCCTTACCTAGAGGTAAGACCCTCACAAGACCCTCGAGGTCGGGAGGGACATGCTAGACCACTGCAAGGCATTGCAGAGGGTGTGTGAGCCCCCACCACCCAGTCAGGACGATGCAGAAGCCTGTGTGGGCTGTGGAGACCTGCCGCCCTACGAAACACCCCTACTCTTGACTTAGCGTCAGGACGGCAAACCTCATTCACGGGTGCAGGCTGATTAGGCGATGGGGTGGTAAAGCCAGCAGCCCTGCCTGTTTTCGAGGGTCACCTGGCTCGTCTCTATGGCCTCTCCAACCTGTCCCCCCCCGGATGGTGTCTCAGGCAGGTCTGAGTCCTTTTCTGTTCTTGCAGTCACAAGAACAGCCTCTTTTCAGAAATACTGAAAGACTCCATGGAGCAGAAGATAGGAACTCCTCACTCTTTCTTTTTTTTTTTTTTTTTTTTATAATTTTATTTATTTATTTTTCCCCCAAAGCCCCAGTAGATAGTTGTATGTCATAGCTGCACATCCTTCCAGTTGCTGCATGTGGGACGCGGCCCCAGCATGGCCGGAAAAGCAGCGCGTCCGCGCGCACCCGGGATCCGAACCCGGGCCGCCAGCAGCGGAGTGCGCGCACTTAACCACCAAGCCACGGGGCCGGCCCTCCTCACTCTTTCTGATCCACAGCTCCTTGGCTCCCTGGCAGGCCCAGCTCAGGGAAAGCCTACGTGGGAGGGGGCCGGGTGGGCCCTGTTTCCTTCTCAGCTCCTTCTCCTCCCTAGGTGAACTGTTCTTTCTGTACCTGTCTTGGGGTAACCAGACTGCAGTCCCTCTGTCCAGCGAGACCTCTCGTCAGGCTGCACTTCAACTCTCCAAGCCTTGGCCCCAGCACCTACCCCTCTGCTGGAGTCTTTGCCCCTCCAGATGGCCCATTGTTTTTTGTTTTTTTTGTGAGGAAGATCGACCCTGAGCTAACATCTGCCAATCCTCCTCTTTTTGCTGAGGAAGACTGGCCCTGGGCTAGCATCCATGCCCATCTTCCTCCACTTTATATGGGACGCCGCCACAGCATGGCTTGACAAGCGGTGCGTTGGTGTGCACCCGGGATGTGAACCAGTGAACCCCGGGCCACTGCAGTGGAGCGTGCACACTTAACCACTATGCCACAGGGCCGGCCCCCGGATGGCCCTTTGAAGGTGACTTCAAGTGGCTTCTTCCAGGCTCCTATCTGGTCTCTGGTCAAGGAAAGGGGGTGGCCGTTCTAGTACAGCCCACCTTTGCTCTGCACCAAGCGGGCGCTCCACTCATTGCCTCTTGCCTCTGGACTTTTCCATGTGAGTCAAATACGAGTCCCTATGGCTTTCAAACACCAGGGGAGACCACATGGGATTCATTCCAGGGAGGTAAGGATGGGTCAATGTTAAGAAATCATTAATACAATTCACCATATTAATAGAGTTAAGGAGAAAAATAATACGATTATCTTCACAGATGCTGAAAAAGGCTTTCTCAAAATCAACACCAGAACTTCCACTTCTGGAGGATGGAGTAGACATACTTTTCCCTATTGTACAACTTAAATCCCTGAATGTTGTGTATAAAACAAACATATGAAGACTATGAAAGGTGGAGGGAAGATGGCAGACTGGCTAGGGACCATGGGACCTGAAGAATGAGATGGTGGTGAGGTGTCTGGCTCTTCTTTCTACCTCACATGTCCCAGACTGGGTGCTGGAGAAGCAGGCAACCCAGAAATGCCAAGAGGCACAGACAGAAAAAGCCCCCACAAAAGCCTGCTGTTTCTAGCCAAAGGACCAGGAAAAAGACCACCTAAAGAGATACAACAATTTTAGAACATGACCGCTCTGCTCCACCCAGACATCACAGAAAAAACTGTGGACCCACCCCACTCACATGAGCAAAGGCTGAAGGGGGGCCTAGACTTATGCCCTCACCAGGCTGCAATGAGGTGCATCACTCCCCTCCTGGGTGGTGGCAAAAAACCTGAGTAGGGACCTGCCCCCCAGGTGTCAAGAGACCACCACCTGGTTTCCACTCCCATCTGGCAGTGACAGGGCGTCCCTCCCCCTCCCCACTAGGGTGGTATCAGAGGAGGCCTAGTAGAAAGTGAGGACATTTGCTATCACCCAGTGTTACAGAGGCTACTCCTGCCATGCTTGCCACGTGACAGTGGAGGCCACGGGGGAGCAGTTATAAGGTACTCCTACCTCTCCCAGGCAGGGAGATGTCAGTGCAGGCCCAGCCACAGCTCTTACCCAGCAATAACGAGGAGCACCCCTCTCAGGGGTCAACAGAGGCCAACTGAGGAAGCTGGATCACTAAGCCCACCTGGCGTCCCTCTGGCACTGTTCTGGCAGGGGAAGAGCCAGCTAAGACAGAAGGTTTAAATAAGATCCAGAATCTCATAACATAATACCCAAAACGTTTGGGTTTCAATCAAGAACCACTCATCGTACCAAAAGCCAGGATGATCTCAAACAGAGTGAAGACCAACAATCAATAGATGCCAACACTGAGATGACAGAGATGTTAGATTTGACAAAGATTTTTAAAGAAGCCATCATAAAACTGCTTCAACAAACAATTATGAACATGCTTGAGACAAATGAAAAAATAGTTTCAGCAAAGAAATAAAGTCCTAGCAAAGTAATAGGAGTCAGAAAGAAAAACCAAACGGAAATTTTAGAACTGAAAAACATAATAAATTAAATAAAAACTTCAATGGATGGTTTCACTAGCAGAATGGAGGGAAAGAGTAAAGAATCAGTGAACTTGAAGATAAAACAATAGAAATTACCAAATCTGAACAATATAGAGAAAATAGACTGAAAAAAATGAGTAGAGCCTCAGAGACCTGTGGGACTATAACAAAAGATCTAACATTCCTGTCGTTAGTCGAGTCTCAGGAAAGGAGAAACAGGACAGGGTGGAATTGAAAAAGTATTACAAAAAATAATAGCTAAAACTTCCCAAATTTGGCAAAAGACATAAACCTAGAAGTGCAAGAAGCTGAGTGAACCCCAAAGAAACCCACGCCAAGGCACATCATAATTAAATTTCTGAAAACTAAAGGCAAAGAAAAAATCTCAAAAACAGTCAGAGAAAAATGACACCTTACTTATAAGGGAAAAACTATTTGAATGATAGTGGATTTCCCATTAGAAACCATGCACGTCAGAAGGAAGTTGCACAATATTTTTCAGGTGTAGAAAGAAAAGAATCATCAACCTAGAATCCTATATCCAGCAAAAATACCCTTCAGAAAAGAAGAGGAAATAAAGATAATCTCAAATGAAGGAAAACTAAGTATTTGTTGTCAGCAAACTTACCCTAAAATAATGGCTAAAGAAAGTTCTCTAGAAAGAAAGTGATAAGAGAAGGAATCTTGGAACATCAGGAAGGAAGGAAGAACATGGTAAGTAAAAATATAGGTAAATACAATAGACTTTCCTTCTCCTCAGAGTCTTGTAAATTATGTTTGATGGCTGAAGCAAAAATTATAACACTGTCTGATGTAGCTCTAAATATATTAGAGGAAATATATAAGACAATTGTATTATAAAACAGTGAAGGAAAGGGGCATAAAGGGAGGTAAAGTTTCTACATCTCACTCAAATTTGGTAAAATGAAAACACTAGTAGACTGTGATAAGTTATATGTATGTAACGTAATATCTAGAGCAACGACTAAAAAAGCTATATAAAGAGGCACTATATCTATATAAACACCGTAGATAAATCAAAACGGAATTCTAAAAAAGAAGTGCCGCAGGAAGGTAAGAAAAAGAAAACAGAGAAACAAAAATAAAGCAATCAAAAAAGAAAAAATGGCAGACTTAAGTCCTAACATATCAATAATTACATTAAACGTAACTGGTCTAAATACACCATTAATAGATAGAGACTGATAGAGTTAATTAAAAAACATTTCCCAACTATATGCTGTCTACAAGAAACTCACTTCAAATATAATGATATAGACAGACTGAAAGTATAAGGATGGAAAATATATATCATACAAACAATCAAAGGAAAGCAGGACTGGCTATATAAATATCATATAAAGTGAACTTTAGAGCAAAGAAAATTACCACAGACAGAGAGGGATATTATATAATAATAATAAAAGGGTCAACTACCAAGAAGACATAGCAATTTTAAATACATATGCACCAAACAAGAGAGCTGCAAAATATCTGAAGCAAAAACTGATAGAACAGAAAGGAGAAAAAGGCAATTTCACAATTACAGTTGGAGACTTCAACACTCCTCTCTCAACAACTGATAGAGCAACTAGATAGAAAGTTAGCAAGGATACAGAAGAACTCAACAATTGTATCAACCAGCAGGAGCTTATCGACATTTAAAGGACACCAAACAACAGCAGAATACACATTCTTTTCAAGTGCCCACAGAACATATACCAAGATAGACAACATTCTGGGCCAAAAAGTAAACCTCAACAAATTTAAAATAATTGAAATCATACAGAATGTGTTCAACAACCACAACGAAATCAAAGTAGAAATCAATAATGAAAGATAACAAGAAAATCTCCAAATGCTTGGAAACTAAACAACATATTTCTGAATAATCCATGGGTCAAAGAGAAAATCTCAAGTGAAATGAGAAAAATACAATGAACTAAATGAAAATGAAATACAATATATCAAAATTTGTGGGACACAGCTAAAGCAACAAATAAAGGGAAATATATACCACTAAATGCTTATAAAAGTAGAAAAGTCTCATGTCAGTAATCTAAGCTCCCATTTCAAGAACGTAGATTAAGAAGAACAAAAGAAACTCAAAGCAAGCAGAAGGAAGGAAATAATAAAGAGCAGAAATCAATGACATTGAAAACAGTAAAACAATAGAGAAAAATCAATGGGGGCCGGCCCCGTGGCTTAGAGGTTAAGTGCACGTGCTCCGCTACTGGCGGCCCAGGTTCGGATCCTGGGCGTGCACCGACGCACCGCTTCTCCAGCTATGCTGAGGCGGAGTCCCACATACAGCAACTAGAAGGATGTGCAACTGTGACATACAACTATCTACTGGGGCTTTGGGGAAAAAAAAGGAGGAGGATTGGCAATAGATGTTAGCTCGGAGCCGGTCTTCCTCAGCAAAAAGAGGAGGATTAGCATGGATGTTAGCTCAGGGCTGATCTTCCTCACAAAAAAAGAAAAAAAAAAAAGAATGAAATAGGTTATGTCACTATAGATAGACCCTACAGACATAAAAAAAGAGGTGGTAACAGAATATTACAAACAACTCTACAAACATAAATTTGGCAAATGAGTGAAATGGACCAATTCCTCAAAAAACACAAACTACCACAACTCACTCAATATGAAACAGATCATTTGAATAGCCCTATGATTTTTAAGAAAATGAATTTCTAATTTAAAAACTTCCAAATCAGAAATCTTCCAGACCTAGATGATTTCATTAGAGAATCCTACTAAATCTTGAAAGAATTAACACCAATTCTACACAATCTCTCCTGGAAAATAAAAGAGGAGAGAATACTTGCAAATTCATTTTATGAAACTAGAATTACCCTGATATCAAAACCAGACAAAGATGGTACAAAAAAGAAAACTACAGACCAACATCCCTTATGAAACTATCTGCAAAAAAAAACTTTAACAAAATCAAAATATTAGCAAATGGAATTCAGCATATGTAAAAAGAATTATACACCATAACCAAATAGGGTTTATTCTAGGGATGCACAGCTGTTCAATATTTGAAAATCTGTCAGTGTCAATCCACCATATTAACAGGCTAAAGAATAAAAATCACATGATCATATCATTTGATGCAGAAAAGTATTTGACAAAATTCAATACCCCTTCATGAAAAAAAAACTCAGAAAAATAGGAATAGAGGGGAACTTCATCAACTTGATAATGAACACACCTACAAAAAACCTATATCTAACATTATACTTAATAGTGACTAAAGACTGATTCCCCCTAAGATGTTGAACTAGGCACAAATGTCTGCTCTCAACATTTTGTTCAACATATTACTGGAAGTTCTTGCCAGTGCAATAAGGCAAGAAGAGGAAATAAAAGGAATGCAGATTAGAAAGGAAGAAATAAAACTGTTCTTATTTACAGACGACAGTATTGTTTCACAGAAAATCCCAAGGCATCTACAATAAAACTCCTTGTTTGTCCTAGAAAACTAATAAGAGAGTTCAGCAAGGTCATAGGATACAAGATTAACACACAAAAATCAATTGCATTTTTCCATACTAGCATTGCACATATGGACACCAAAAGTAAAAATACAATACCGTTCATAACTACTCAAAAATAAAAAAAGAAATACTTAGGTACAAATCTAACAGAACATACACAGGACTCGTATGCAGAAATCTATACAACACAGATGAAAGAAATAAAAGATTTAAATAAATGGAGAGACATACTGCATTCATGGATGGAAGACTCAACTGGATGGCCATTCGAAAAAGATAAAAGTGGATCTAGATCTCACACCATGTACAAGAATAAACTGGATTAGAGATCCAGATGTAAAAATGAAACCACATAAATACTACAAGAAAACACGGACGAATTCATCTACAACAGGGTATGGGAAAAACTTTTTTCACTATTCAAAATCCAGATACAATAAAAAAAAAAGATTGAGTTTGATGACATAAGAAATACATTTGCATGGCAAAACACATCATAAGTAAAGCCAAATGACTAATTGGAAGAAAATATCTGTAACAATACATCATAGATAAAGGGTTACTTTCCCTAATATATAAAGAACTCTATAAAATCAAGGAAATTGGGCCGGCCCGGTGGCTTAGTGGTGAAGCGCGCACGCTCTGCTACTGGCAGCCCAGGTTCGGATCCCGAGAGCGCACCGACGCACCGCTTCTCCGGCCATGCTGAGGCCACGTCCCACATACAGCAACTAGAAGGATGTGCAACTATGACATACAACTATCTACTGGGCTTTGGGGAAAAAAAAGGAAGAGGATTGGCAATAGATGTTAGCTCAGAGCCGGTCTTCCTCAGCAAAAAGAGGAGGATTAGCATGGATGTTAGCTCAGGGCTGATCTTCCTCACACACAAAAAAACAAATAAGTAAAAATAAAAATAAAATAAATAAAATCAAGGAAATGAAGGTTAAAATCTCAATAGAAAATGGACACAGTTAACTAGTTTTTGACAAAGGCACCAAGAAAACTCAACAGGAAAAGGCTAGTCTCGTCAATAAATCACATTGGAAAAACTGGATATCCACATCCAAAAGAATGAAAGTGGACCCCTATCTTACACCAGACACAAAAACCAACTCAAAATGATCAAAGACTTCAATGTAAGACCTGAAACCATAAAATTTCTAGAAGAAAACATAGGGGAAAAGCTCTTTGACATTGGTCTTGGTGATGATTTTTTTGGATTTGATAGCAAAAGCACAAGCAACAAAAGCAAAAATAAACAAATGGGACTACATCAAACTAGAAAGTTTCTGCACAGCAAAGGAAATAATCAACAAAATGAAAAGACAGCCCACAGAATGGGAGAAAATTTTTGCAAATCATATATCCAATAAGAGATTAATATCCAAAAAATATAAGGAATTCATACAACTCAACAACAAAAAAATAAAAAATAAACAAAATAAAATAACCTGATTGAAAAGTGAGCAAAGGACCTGAATAAACATTTTTCCAAAGAAGACATACAAATGGCCAACGGGTATATGAAAGGATGCTCAACACCATTAATCATCAGGGAAATGCAAATCAAAGTGACAATGAGATATATCGTCACACCTGTCAGGATGGCTATCATCAAAAAGTCAAAAGATAAGTGCTGGGAAGGACGTGGAGAAAAGGGAACCCTGTGCACTGTTGGTGGGAATGTAAATTGGTGCAGCCACTATGGAAAACAGTATGGAAGTTCCTCAAAAAATAAAAAATAGAACCACCATATGACCCAGCAATCCCACTTCTAAGTATTTATCCAAAGGAAATAAAATCACTATCCTGAAGAGATATCTGCACTCTCATGTTTACTGCAGCATTATTCATAGTAACCAAGATATGGAAACAATCTAAGTGTTTGCTGACAGATGAATGGATAAAGAAAATGTGGCATACATATGTACAATGGAATACTATTCAGCTTTAGAAAAGAAGGGAATCCTGCCATTTGCAGCAACACGGATGAACCTGGAGGATATTATGCTAAGTGAAATAAGCCAGACACAGAAAGACAAATACTGTATGATCTCACTTATATGTGGAATCTAAAAAAGTCGAACTCATAGTAACAAAGAGTAGAAATGGTTGTTACAGCAGCTGGGGGGTAGAGGAAATGGGGAGATGCTAGTCAAAGGGTAGAAACTTTCAGTTAGAAGATGAGTAAGTTCTAGGGACCTAATGTACAGCATAGTGAATATAGTTAATGCTACAGTATGTTATTTGAAATTTGCTAAGACAGTACATCTCAAGTGTTCTCAACACACACACGAGAAAGGTAACCATATGAGGTGATGGATATGTTAATTAGCTTGATTGTGGTGATCATTTCACATGTACCTGTATATCAAATCATTATGTTACACACCTTAAATATATATGAATTTTATTTGTCAATCATACCCCAATAAAGCTGGAAAAGAAGAAAATGGACAAAAGACATGAACAGATAGTTCAGAGGACAAGATATAGAAATGGCTCTTAAATGTATGAAAACATGCTCAAATTCACACATAATAAATGAAATGCAAATCAGAACTACACCGAGATACTATTTCTCACCTACAAGATTAGGAAAAATTCCTGAAAATTCCTGAATTCAGCTGGGGAGAGATGGTGCAACCCCTGGGGAATATGATGTGGCATGTCTAATAAAACTGCAGATCCACAACAATAACAACGACAAGAACAACAAAACAGGAGCCCTACGTTCAGTTAATCTTTGACTTAGCAATCTCTCCTCTAGAAGTTTACCTTGAAAATCTACCTCCACAAATATGAAAAACTTGCACATTATTCATTGCAGACAAAGCAAGGTGTGACATTTTATGTAAGAAAAAAGGGAAGTAAGAAGTGTATAAACAAGCACATATATTTGCTTAGAAAAAAACACAGAAAAGATAATCCAGAAATTAATGAAAATAAGGACCTATGGGGGTAGGTGGAAATGGGCTGTAAGTTAGAGACTTACGAGAAGTGAGATGTCTCTGAGCCTATTTGTCATGTTGTTTTGACTTCACATTTTTAAGAAAGTAAACTAAAAAGGAAAAGCAAACCCTAACATTAAGTACAAATAGACACAAATGAGTCTCAGAAGAAGTAGTTTGAGTGAACTTCGAGCATGTCCCTGGACTGCTGGCCCTCATTGGCACATATCTAAGGGGAGACAGAGCTGAAGCCGGGCCTCCAGGCCCAGCGGGCTCCTCCCTTGTCCAGGCCTCTGCATGGCCCACTGGAAGCAACAGGCTTTCCTACACCATCTGTCCTAGGAGGAGAAAGAGCCAGGACTGATGTGTCTGGAGCTTCTAAAGTGGTAACGTGGACATGCACAGACCCTCCTCCTGTGGGAGAGGATACCATATGCAAACATGTCAGCCTTCCGGAAGTTTCTCCCAGGACCTCAGGTCTTCCTTCATGTGTGGAAGTGTAGACCAACTGACCCTGCTGGTGGGGGCAGGGGGCAGCCTGGACCAGAAGTGCTGGCCAGCCGATCTGAAACACTGCCAGAACCCCCACCTGTCGAGGTGGGGACAAAGAAACTGCGGCCACTCTATGGGTCATAGGAGGAAATGAGCCAGATCAGCCTGCAAGCCAATGACCACAGGAGTGGCCAGCCCCATGGCCAGCCAGTCGCCCTCCAGACCCCTAGCCACTCCCACATGGCCACATCACCTCCTCCTTCTTCTGGTCGGCCTTCTGCTTGTTCTCCTGCACTAGGTGCTGCCGGGCCAGGACAGCCTCCTCGTGGCTAAGCTTCCCCTGCAGCCTCCGGCACTCGCCTGCAGCCAGCTGCTCCTCCCGGGCCTTTGCCTGCATCTTCTTCTGCCACTCGAGGAACTCAGAGAAGTCCCCAGCCCCGTCCACAAGCTGATCCACTCTGGGGAAACAGGGAAAGATGTGAGGGTGTCTTCCTCCTGTGATCAGGGCCTGTACTGGCCACCAGGAGGCCAAGG
Organism: Diceros bicornis minor; assembly: GCF_020826845.1. NCBI lineage: Eukaryota > Metazoa > Chordata > Mammalia > Perissodactyla > Rhinocerotidae > Diceros > Diceros bicornis. The sequence continues at coordinate 1,792,075 of NC_080747.1, read as the reverse complement.
TTCACAGGCGTGGGCTGCTCTTCACTCAACACCAGCCACATCACCCACCCATCAACTGTCCACATCCTGTGCAGCCACCCTTCAGCCATGTCTTCCTGCCCCTCCCTTCATCCACTTGTTTATCTACTCACCCAGCTGCCATCCCACCTGCCCACCTGTCTGTCCACTCACCATTCCTCTGTCCATCTGTCTGTCTCTCATGCATCTTGTCAGCCACTCAAGCTCCCACCCACAGCCCAAGTCACGGTGCCAGCACAGGGGTCTACAGCCCTGGCGGACTAGGGGAGGGGGCATTGGGAAGGGATTGGGGGAGGAGGTGACCTCTGAGGGAGGGGCCCAGGTTTCTGCGAAGCCTCCTCCTGCTCAGCATCTCCCTCACTGAGCAGAGACTATCCTTCTAAGATGCAGCTGCGACTCTGACACTGGCCCACCCCCTGCCCCAGGCCTCCAGGCCCCATCTTGTGCCCTGCCCATCAAGCTCCTCCCTTCCAGGAAGAGCCAGCGCCTGCCTCCTCTCCTCTGAAGGGGAGGTGGGGGAGCTGCTGCCCTCACCTCTGCAGCTCTTTCTCCACCTGCCGCTGGAATAAGGCCCCTTCTCGCAGGATGGCGGCAGTGTTCAGCTTGACCGGGACATCATCATTAGGCTGCGGGAGAAAGGAGGGGCCAGCTGGGTGGGGCGTGAGGAGAGCCTCGGGAGCAGCAAGTGTTCCCCTGCCCAGGTCCTTCCCTCTGCCTCAAGGGTGGGGCCGTCCTCGGGCCTCCAGCTCCAGCCATCGAAGCCCTGGGGTCAGAACAGGCCAGGAGGTGGGTTCTGGAGAGGCACTCCAGGGAGAGACACCTGGAACGGGCACCCTGCGTCCGCCCTGACTGGTCAGGAGCACCCCTCACCCTGTAGAAGGTCAGCTTTGGAGTCTTGAGGATTCGGGGCCGGAATTGGAGCTGCAGCTTCTTCTTGGAGTCCTGCAGGAGTTGGGACCTGGCACCTGTGCCCGCGAGGTGCCCGCAAACGTACCCTGGCTGAACAGTGGGTGCAGCGCCCCTGGGAGGCTCGGCCCACGCCCCTCTGTCCTAACTCTAGCTGCCCATCCACGTGTTCCCCTCCAGCCCGCCCCTGCACACAGGCCCCCCAGGGTAGCACCTCTGTCTTCCAATGCCCTCCCAAGCCCTGTGGGGGCGTTGGGCCACCCAGGCAGGGGCAGGGAAGGTGCAGGGCCTGCTGGGCCTGAGAACAGCAGTTACTAGTCAAGGCAGTTTGGCCATGGGGCTTGGGGTCCATTTCCCAAGCTGCCCCCTGGGCTAGCCCCCATGACCTCTCCTAGGCTGCTCCCCAAGTCTGTCTGCTCCCTGCCAAGCCTGCTGCTGCTCTGACACCCCCAGGGTGGGCACCACAGCCACAGTGGGGGGAGCAGCTGGTAAAGACCACCCCCACAGGAACTCAGCCATCAGCTCCCCTGGGGCATGCTACTCTGAGGGGTGCCCACTCCCCTGGCCTGCCCCAGCTGTTTGGGGCCCATCTCTGCCCTAACCGACTGCAGCCCAGGTGGGCCATGGTGGGGAGTGTGGTGGCCAGGCCCAGCTCCTCCTGAGCCAGTGTCCACAGAGAACAAGCCTTCCTTGTCCTGCTTCCTTCACCTTTTCTTTGTTGACAAACATACCTTGGGTTTTTTCTTATAGAAATATTAAATGCTCAGTACGGAAAATCTGGAAACACCCAGACAGAGCAAGATGTTTCCTCCTAGTGGTTCTGGAGGTGTGTCTACACCTGCCCACTCGGCCTGTACTCAGCCTGGCTCCAGGAGCACGTCCCGGCGGCACTGGGAAGCTGCCCCTCCATGGCCGGCCGGGAAAGGCTCCACGCTAACACCGCGCTGGGACGTGAGAAAACGCCACCATGAAGACCAGCGCAGGGCGTGGAGGGCTGGGCGTTACCTGCACCGGTGGCTCCCCGCGGGACCTGGGCACCGCACACCGCATCTCCTCCATGTTCGCCCTCAGCAGCAGCTCCTGCGAGCAGCAACAAGCGGCTCCGGCCCCACTGGCCACCACCCAGTGTCCTTGGGCCACGCGAGGATGAAGGGCCAGACCAGATCCCCGCCCTTCCTCCTCCTCCCCCTCCACCCTTTCTACTTCTTCCTCCTCCTCTTCCCTCTCCTCCTCCCTGTCCCTCCTCCCCTCCCTCTCCTTCTCCCCCCTCTTCTTCTTCCCCCTGCTTCTCCTCCCTTTCACATACCGCCCCCACCCCAGAGGTCTTTAGGAAGGCAGGGGTCCTGTATGTCTCGCTCACCTCAGCCTTCCGGCGATTATATCTCTTGGTCATCTCCAGCAGCTGCTGCTCCTTGGGCAGCTGGTAGGTGCTTCTGGGGACCTGGTGGGGAGGTGCAAGGAAGAGCCCATGGTCAGCAGTGCAATCTGGAGGGGCGTGTAGAAGCGCCGGGCTGGTGGCCGGCTGCGGGTGGGTGAAGGGCAGGTGGTGCCTGCACCAGGAGCAGCAGGGCTGGAAGGGAAGCCGCTGGGCTCTGACTGGGACCTGCTGGGTGTTGGCAGTCATCTGGGGGAGGGATGGAAGGATGTCAGGCCACAGCAAGAAGGAAGGGGGCCAAGCACAGGGCCCAGGCCCACCGGACACCAGATGGACAGGCAGAGGAAGACTGACGGGGCAGGGGATGGAGGAGAAGTGGCCGGAGGGGCAGGTGAGGCCCGGTGAGTGTCGTGGACCCCAGAAAAATGAGCTGCCAGTGAAGGGGAGGGCCCACAGCATTAATACTGCAGAGACCAGAGCGGCCTGAGAAGCATCCACTGGGTCCAGTCACAGAGGACACTTGGCAAGACAGAAGGAGCAGTGTCCATGGGCGGGCAGGGCAGAGCCAGCCTGGAAACCTCGACTCCACACTCCTAACTCTGTGCCCTCTCCCCTGGCGTCTAACAGGCATCGGAAACTCACCATGTCCAAACCCGAAACCCTCATCTTCCTGAGAGCCCTCCCTGCCCCCAGCCTCACTGACCCTGACTGCTGTCCATTCCTGGCCCATGTCAAGGCCTTGCGGTCCTCCTCGGTGCCCTCCTCAGCACCTCTCTGTCTCTCATACCCACGTCCATCTTAAAAGCTGTCCACCTGCTTCAAGACATCTCCAAAACTCCCTCTCACCACCCTCCTCTGCCACTGCAGCCAGAGGGACACTATGACCCTGCCTCAGCACCTGTCCTGTCTCTCTGCTCTCTCAGTACCTCCCATCCCATCTCCTCATTCCTCTCCTCGCTCCATTCCAGTCCCTCCTGGCTGAGCTTAAACACTTGGCAGAGGGAGGGCACTGCCCCAGGGCCTTTGCACATGCTTTGCTCACTTCTTCCAGTTCTTTACCCCACAGCACTTCTCAGGAGGTCTTTCCTGGCCACGCTATCCAGAATTGCAACCCTTCTAATGCTTCTTATCCTTTTTCCCTGAATTATATTTTCTCCTCAGTATTTATCACCAACTAACACACCATACATTTTACTTATCTGGTTTTTCCTCTGAGCCCCCAATGGAATACATGCTCCATGAAGGTATAGTGCCTGGCACATATAATAAATATTTGTTGAATAAGTGAATGAGTGAATTGGAGTGGGCCCTCAATCCAAGAGGGGAAGAGGGTCCTGGGCATGAAGCAGGGCAAGGAGGGTAGAGGGAACAAGCCTGTGGTTCCAGTACAGCCACCTGTGGACCTCAGGGGAGGTGACTGTCCATCAGCATCTCACAGCAAATGCTGAGAGGCACATAGCTAAGGAGCAGGGCAGGGCATGGCAGGGGCTGGGCAGGGGCCGTGCAGAGGGGGACAGAGATACAGCTGGTAGGATGACCTGAGATAAACACACTGAGCCCTGAGGAGCTGGGTCAAAAAACGCTGAGGATCCTACAGATGGGGTAACTGTGGGGTGGCCCAACAACAGGGCCCCTGATCATCCGTCCATCCGTAATCCATCTGTCCATCTGCCCATCTGTCCATCTATCTGATCATCTATCCACCTACCCACTGACCATCCATCCATCATCTACCCAGCCATCATTCATCCATCCACCCACCCATCCATCCATCCGATTATCCATCTGTCCACCCATCATCTGTCTGTCCATCTACCCATCTGTCCATCCATTTGATCATCCATCCATCCACCCACCCACCCACCCTCCATCATCTACCCATCCATCATCCATCTGCCTGCCCACTCATCCATCATCCATCCATCCATCCGATTGCCTATCCACCCATCTGTTTTCCATCCATCCACCCATCTACCCACCCATCCATCCATCTATCTATCCATCCATCCATCATCCATCCACTCACCCATCATCCATCTATTCATCCAACCTCCATCCATTCATCCACCCACCCACCATCCACCCACCTATCTATCCATCCACTCATCCATCCATCCATCCATCCATCCATTCATTCCACAGGTATTTACCAAGGGTCTGTTCTAAGCTAGGACTGTGCCAGGCATTGGGCATATGGGACAAATAAGATGGACGAGGTCTAGTAAAGGAGACAGATAATAAACAGACCCATAAATTACTAAACAATTATAAAATCTAATGGATGTTACCGAGAAAAGAAGCTGGGGTCAATGAGAAGGAAATTAAGTGAGGGACCTGATATAGGTGAGGGGTTCATGGAAAGCGTCTCTAGGAAGAGAAACTGTAATGAGACCTGAAGGGGATTGGGAGTGGGCTGAGACCCTGGGACCTCCAGCACCATCCCCTTACTTTCTGTATAGTCCTTAATTCTGTTGGAGAACTAGATTGGTTCTGGGAAGCTGAGTCTACCACAAGTGCTCAGGGTGGTAGACCATGACCAGTCAGAACACTGCACCTCTAGTCACAGTGATCGGTTCAAGGGTAAGACTGAGACCTAAGCTAGTCTAATCATACTTTCACAGAATTCTTGGCCCTAGATATCCTCTCCTGCCCTGGACAGTGTAGAGTGTGGGTGTGAGGCCCAAATGTTTTGCTACAATGAAGGAAGTTAGCTCAAAGATAAAGTTGACCCACAGAGGGGACTAGGGTAGAGAGAGTCACAGAGAAGCAGAGCTGGAACTCTGATTAAACGATGCCTGAAGCCTCTCCTACCTCAGCCAAGAGTCAGCCAGTTCTCTATGATCTAGGCCATACCGAGGTGCTTTTTCCTGTTGTTGCAATACAAAGCATCCTGCTTGATAGGAGAAGTCAGCAAGGCAGGGAGAGGGAGAGAGAGGAAGAGGCTACAGGCAGATGGGATAGATGTGCAGAGGCCCTGAGGTGAGGACAGGCCACACAGGCAGACAGTATGGCCTGCCCACTGCCCTAAGAGCATAGAAGAGTATAGTGATCTATATATGCACTATTTAACAGGGAGGGAGCGGAACACTGCAACGGGGTTAAAAGTGGGCTCCAAGCGCCAATTCCAGACAGGTCTGAGCCCCGTGGCCCGACAGCTTCACTCTGTGCTTACTGACCAGACCTCAGTACATGGAGCACAGGAACCCACTGGGCAGGCTCCGGGTCAGCTGAGCTTCCCTCTCTGTGGGATGTGGTGGGGTCATTGAATGTTCTGGTCTGGTCCAGTGCACCCGTGGCCCTGGGAAGAGCCCAGCCCCCCACTGGCCCACACAGTCCACTCCTCTGGCCTGGACAGCCTGTGCCCACTGCAAATGCCTGCACTTACTGGTCTTGGCTTGGCCATGATGGGGACTGGCTCCAGCACTGGGATGGTGCAGGGCCTGGGAGCAGTCAGATTGAACTCCTTGGGCTCTGTGACCTTGGCCTTGGTCTTTGAAAGAGAAGGCTGATTGGTCAACACCCCCTCCAGCTGGTTGATCAGCTCTTGGACCTTCGGCTGCCACCTTGAAGGCAAAGGTGGGAGAAGCTGCTTAGGGTCACTTCCCAAGCAGGTAGACAAGGGGATCCGAAGGGTCTACCTCAGGGTGGGGGCGATAATGGAACCAACAGCCGCTCTTCACTGAGTGCCTACTATGCAGGTGCTGTGCCAGACACATCCTGGAGCTGCAAATACCAGCATTCCCCTAGGACAGACAAGGAAAGGCCCAGCGGCATCATTGTGCTAGGTGAGTGGGGCACTGGGAGCATGGGGACAGGGCAGATCCCCACTGCAGGAATCCAGGGGGCTCTGAGGACGAGCAGCAGCTGGGACATGGAGCTAATCTGGGCCTGAGCAGATGGCACAGGGGAAGGAAGCCAGGAGTGGGAAGGAAGCTGGTGATTCAAAAGGAACGTTCCTGGAGCTGTACTGTTGGCGACAAGTGGAAAGGGAGCTGCGGGAGTGGGGCGTGGCAGGGGCCAGAGACTCAGGGTGGGGGTGCCCTGGAGCAGGGGCTTGGAAAGGGCCCTGCTGGTCTGCCCCAAGGTCCGGGGACCCCTTTCATGCCTCCACACCCCTGGCCAGTGTCCCTTCCCATGGGGCTCCTCTTCCCCCACGGGCTGAGGCTTCTCCGAACCTCCTCACCCCAGCACAGAGCAATGACCAGCCCCTCGCGGGGCTCCTATGAGTAAGAAGAGGAACCCGTGGAGGTGCTTGGGAGTGGGGTGCAGGTCCACCGCCAGCCTGGCCCACCTCATCAGGGGGTCGATCCAGTTCTCCTTCACATGGGCCATCTCGTAGATGAGGCTCCACTCGTCCTTGATCCATGAGCACAGGTTTAAGGGGTTGAAGAAGAACCTGAGAAACTGAGGGAGAAGTGAGAGCTGTCGGTGGGGCCTTGGGCCCAGAACACCCCCTGCCTGGTGAAACCCCCAGTGTCCCCCATTCTGGAGGGGCATCGGGCCCAGAACACCCCCTGCCTGGGTAACCCCCCAGTGCCCCCCATTCTGAAGGGGCATTGGGCCCAGAACACCCCCTGCCTGGGGAACCCCCTAGTGCCGCCCATTCTGAAGGGGCATTGGGCCCAGAACACCCCCCACCTGGTGAACCCCCCAGTGCCCCCCATTCTGGAGGAGCTGCCTCTCACCACGGGGGCCTCTGTTCATGGTATCTGGGTACCTGGGGCAGCCCACCCCAGTCTTAGACGTGCCCCAGCCCAGCAGGGTATGTTCTCGCTGGTAGGAACCCCATGCTCAAGCCAGCTCCCCAGGTCCTGGAAGGGCCACACCCCACTTTCAGAGAGTTCTTGGTGGGGACAGATGTCAGCTGCCTGCCTCCTCCACCCCCACCCCATAGGCTCTGGAATTCTGAGAATGGAGTTGCACCATTTTCTGCAACCTGCCCCTCCTTGCCCAGGGCAGTGCCAGTGCGTGGGCCCGGGGAGGTGACCCGTCCATCTAGCCCTTTGCACTGTGTGGCTGGTCCCAGCATTGGGACTGAGGCTGTTTCCCTGGGCAGTGCCTGGCGTGGGGCCCTGCTGCTGGGCAGACCCTGGTACACCCTTGGGATGGCCCAGAACAGCAGGGATTTCCAGCAGCTGAGGGCTTCTGAAGGCTGTTTCCTAGCTCCTGGCCCTCAAGCCTAACAGATTTGGTTCCAGAAGACACAGGACCAGTTTAGCTACCCAGTGGAGGCTGGCCACCTTGGGGAGCTGGAGACGCACTTCTAGAGTATGGCTGGCAGTCAGTTGGGGCGGCTGTGGCCCCAAGAGGTGGCCCTCTGCACAGCTAGGACAAAGCTCAGGCCACCAGCCCTTGTTTGAGGGCCGCCCTATGGGGGGCGCCTACCAAGCTGAACCCACACCCAGCTTGGAGGGCCTTGTCCAATCAAAGGGACCACTGCAGACTCCTCAATCCAGGCTTCTCAAAAAGCAACGGGAAGGGGAGGCCTTGGGTCCTGGGGCTGCTGCAGACCACCGCACATGGGACTCCAGCAGTGAACTCAGAATGGCTGAGTGAGGGGGTAGCAGTAGACAAGTGCAGGGCCTCTGGTCGCTACTGCTGCCTCCCCAGTCTGGCCACTACCCCGCCCAGCCATGTCCTCACCTCCCACCTACCCTTGGGCCTCTACAACCTTCTTCACATAGCAGCTGCTAGGTGTCCTTCTAGAGCCTTCCACAGCTTCCCCATTTGGCAGCCTGGCCCCTGCCCACCGTGCCCCCCACCCCAGGAGCCTCTCCCAACTTCTCTGCCCCACAGAGGCCTTCTCAGCCCCTCGCCCATGGCCACAATCTGTCACCTCTCTCCCGTTCCTCCTCATTTCATGTCCATCTTGCAGCCCCACTACCACTTTCTGTCTGAAGGAGGTGGTTGAACTCCTGCAGTTGGGCACTGGGGTCTCTACTCCTCTTCGTCTTGGCCCACTGCAACTTGGCACATCCTTTCATCCCCAACCCCCCCCATCCTCCCACTCAGCATCTCAGCTGGTCCGTTGCCCCCACCCAGGGACATAGCCCTCCCTCTCTATGGACTGGGCTCTTCCAAATGAGGCCACCATTCTCACTGGGGGTTTGGTGGGGGCAGCCCTCCCAGGGAACGTGCTGGAATGGGGGTTGGGTTCCGAAATGGGTTTTCTGGCTGTCTGGAGAATTCCAGCATGTAAGCATGGGGGTCCACCGGCCCCCCTCCAGGTGCTGTTCTAGGGCCACCCCCAGAGTGACGGGCCAGCTGCAGCCACATACAGCACCATGTCCTGTGGATACCATGACCGAGGCTGCCTGCGAACCAGCCTGGGCACGCTGTGCTCACTGCCACGTCACTGCTGACCATCGCTGTGACAGTGAAGCCGGGTACCTGAGCGTGACCGTAAATATTGCATAAGAACATGGTCACCCTCCAACCTTGTTCCCAACACAGACACAGACGGAGAGAAGTTCATGAGCAGCCTTAGTTCCCATTGGATGTGCTTGTGAGTCCAAATGCTTGCTTCGTGGCCTGCGCGTCACTTTAGCTTGCTAACCTGCTTTCTTGCCTAACCAAGGGCTGACTCGGGGGTCACAAGGCTTTGTGAGCTTGTTTTGCAGGGGAAGAAGAACGCCTTCAAGGAAGTTACGACCACCAGATGACCAGCCCCCAGCTGCCGCTAACACCAAGAAGTCTGGCTGCTCAAGGTCTTATCTCAAGTGAAAGAAACACGGACTTCTCCTTTGTTTCCCTGAAACTCCTCCTCCCAAGCCCCTCAGCCCCATAAAGACCCCCTGCTTTCTTCTTTTGTTAAGGCAGATCTGAGAGAACCTAGTCTCCCGCCTTCTCGTTTTGGCCATTTTGAATAAATCTCTACTTCCAAGCACCGACGTCTCAGTGACTGGCCTACTGCACGAGGCATGGACCTGACATGAAGAGGTTCAGTATCAACAGCACCCCAGGTGTGGTCTGTGGGGGCGTCCCTGGGCAGGCCACGGGGCAGCCATCCTGTCCCCAGCAGCTGGCTCCCTGTCTTCGAGGCCCAGGCTGACTTCTTCCCTGGAGCCCCAAGGCAGGTGGACCCTAATGGGATTGGCATTGCCCAGTGGGGCGTGGCACGGGGGAAGGCCCTGCATGGGGTGCCTCCCTGCCGCAGCTCCCAGCTCCCTTGGGAAACATGCAGGAGCCGTTTCCACGAATCTCCTTCCAGAAACTCTCCAGGGAGGTAAATGCCCAGGCGAATCTCCTTCCAGAAACTCTCCAGGGAGGTCAATGCCCAGGCACCTGCACTGGGGGCAATGCACTGGCCATGTGTGGCCAGCATGCTGAGCATCTGTCCTGGGTCTGCACTGCAGGGTGCCCCACAGGGGTCCCTTGCCACCCTCTCCGGGCTCTGCAGGCCAAGGTCAGTCCAGGGCCAGCTCCACCACTATGACCCAGTACAAAATGACACATTCGTCTTGTTCAACAATTATTAAGAATTTCAAGACTCTGACAGCAGAGCAGAAACCAGTGCAGGTCCTCTGACCCCGGGAAGCTGCCCCTGGGGTAGTCTCCAAACATCTCTCAGAAAATGCTGTTAGTTTTGCTGCTTTATCATAAAAATGAACCCCTTAAGATAACTAGGCAGATATTTATCTATCATGAATTGCTTATGTTTATATGTAGAGAGGAAAACACGTAATTAAAAATAAAACGCTGCCTTGGGTCAGCGCTCTCTCTCATCTCACTGGTTAGGTGGCCGAGGTGCCGTGTGAGTCGCCAGTCCTAAATCTCTGGGGGCCGTGGTCCAGGCAGGCGTGACTACTCCAGGTCTCCCTTCCCGAGGCGGGGGAGTGGGAGGCTTCCACCCCCAGCCCCACCTGAACGGCCCCTGCAGAGCTTGCTGCTTCCTTCCACAGAGGACCTGAACCACTCCTGGGGCCTGAGATGTTCCCCTCTCTTCTCCAGGGACTGGCTGTCTCGGTCTGGTGATTGCCCCCCGAGCTGAGTAAGGAGGAAGAAGCTAGCGGTTAAAACCTTGGCCCAAGAACCAGCTCTGCTACTTAATTGCTGTGTGACATTTGGTAAGTTATGGAACCTCTCTGTGCCTGTTTCTTCAACTGTGAGCTGAATGAGGATGAAGCAAGAACTGCTCGCAGAGGATGCCTGGCCCACAGCCAATGCTCTGTGGGAGCTGGCAGGCAGAGAGCAGCTGGCCTCAGTCTCAGACCTCACGGTCCTGCTGGCCCCGAGGCCTGGGTGTCCCAGCTTTCCAGAGAAGTAAACAGGCAGCCACAGGAGAGGCCCTGGGGCAGGACAGGGGGGCAGGCTCCCACAGGTTCCCCCTTGAAGGGTGCCAATCCTCAGCACTGGCTCAGGACCCGCTCCCTCAGCCCCCTGAAGCTGCACAGCCCCCAGTGGAGGGAGGAGAGACTGCCCTGGGCCTGGAGTTTGGTCATGAGTCAGAAGGGGCCTGAGAAGGTTCCAGAGGCCCAAACTACTATCCCGACTAATAGCTGACATGCAGCAGTTACCACCCACCGGGACTGTGAGGACGAGGAACCAAATTCCCCAGGAAAAGAAGAACACATTTGCAGCGATGAGAGGGTATCTGTTTGTTTTAAACACAGAATAAACCCAGCAGAGTTTCTTTCCTTAAAATGAGTCATAAAGGTGAGAGGTCAGCGTTAGATGGGACAGACTTTTGACCTTGGGTTTAAGAACAGAAATTGGGGCTGGTGGGGGGGTGGTGGCTCACCTTGCGCATCTTGTCGAGGGGCTGGGACTTGACAATGTTGCAGAAGAGCTGGAAGCCAAGCTCGTCCAGCTGGAAAGTGGCCAGGTAGCAGATCACTAAGGAAACAGGGTGGCAGGAGTCGGGGAGGAGGGTGCATCCCACAGAGGGGACACTGGGGTCCCCTCCCCCGGGCCTCTAGTGTTTGATCTTGGGGGAGTCAGCCAGAGGCTAAGGGCCTGACAGGTGCACTGCAGGTGCAGTGGACCCAGAGCCGAGGGTCCCCTACTGTCAGGGTGCGTAACCACAGGCTCCACCTGGCACCTGCGAGAAAATGACCATGAACCGACAGTACGAATGACGTCTTCTCATACGAGTGGGAACCTCTGTGGCTTCAAAGCACTTCCACATATATGATCTCATTCGATAAGTTCTCAGAAATGCCAAAAGTCCCTGAAACTATTTTGGATTTCAGTTCGTTACTTCTGAGGGACTGAATCGCCTCAAGCCACTGGAACTGGACTGTCCCTGGGCTGGGTGGGTCCTCTGAGGCAGGCACTGTTTGTGCCTGGCGTGTGGGCCAGCGATGCGCCCCTGACCATGAAATCCGAGCTGAGTGGCAAGGGGGCGGGGGCCAGGAGCTGGCTCTGGCCCTGGCATCAGGCCACCCAGCTTGACCTCCAAGCACCCTGCAGTCCCCACCCTCTCCCCTCCTGGTCAGGGGCACCAAGGCCCAGTGCAGCATCCAGGGGCTGGACCAACCTCTGCCACAGAGGCACTGGCCACCCTGCCCGCGAGGGTCACCACACCCCATGAAAGCAGATGGCCTGCAAGAAGTCCAGGCAGAGACATTAATCCCCCTCAGGACAGTCCAGACTGCGGCCATGAGGCCGGCTCTGCCCATAGACCTCAGGGTGGGGGAGTCAGGAACTCAGCCAGTGATGGAGCCTCATCGCTTCACCCGGCTGGCCTTCTGGGGGCATTCGCTCTCAGCCAGGCCGTGCCTCCCTTAGGGGCCGGAGGCTCTGGACAGGGGCAGCAGGGCCCGAGGGCCTTCTCCCGGAGCCTGTTTCCACATCTGTAAGGTGGGGACACACCCACCTGGCCCACCTGCTCATGGGGCAGCTGGGAGGATCAAGCAGGCAAGGGGCAGGGCAAGCCCTCTGGGGAGCAGAGCCACAGACACCAGGAGCAGGCACCCTGCACCAGCCCGGAGCGAGTGCCTGGGCCCTTCCGTCAGGTCGCTGTTCTGCTGAGTCTGCGGCGGACAGCGTCGGCGCCTCGCACTCAGGAGGCAAGAGCAGCAGGCCTGGCCGCGGGCACGCGTGGGCTCCATGCCTGGGCTGGCTGGGATGGCCACCTACCCTCGAAAAGGTTGTAGTCGGCCCACAGGCAGAGCCGGCCGTCCCGCACGTAGAACGCGTCCACCACGACGGCTAGCAAGCTCCGGTACTCCAGGCAGCCGGACAGAACGTCCACAACGAACGCCTGCCTCTGGGGGCTCAGAGTCTGGAAGAGAAACAGCCCGAGGGGGAACGCTGGCCAGGGCCGGGGGAGAGGGCAGCAGCCTCCAGATGTGGGTGCTGGAGGCCCCCGTTGGGCTGACAACGCAGTGCAAGGGCAAGGGGGGGACAGGCACCCCTGACGTGCTGGGGGAGAGCTCAGCGAGCGCCCCCTCCCGGAGCAGCTGGCCGTGCCCAGGGCAGGTCCACCTCCAGGTCTACCCCAGTCCCACAGGTTCTCCTGGGCAGTGACAGCAAGTTGGAGGCAAAGACACAAATAAATATGGAAAGTGACGAGGCATTAAAAAGAACTACACAAAGGACAAATCCTGTGTGATTCCACTTGTATGACGTTCCTAGAGGAGTCAAATTCACAGAGACAGAAAGCAGATGGCAGGTGCCGGGGCTGGGGAGGGACGGGAATGGGGAGTTGGTGTTTAATGAGGACAGAGTTTCAGTTTGGGAAGATGATGACAAGTTCTGGAGACAGATGGTGGTGAAGGTTTCACATCAATGTGAATGCACTTAATGCCACTGAACTGTGCGCTGAAGAATGGTTAAGATGGTAAATTTTATGTCATTGTATTTTATCACAATAAAAAAAGAGAGCAAGCTCCTATAAAGGTTTCCAAATTAATGATTAAAAAAAAAAAACTCCAAAATTTTTTTTAAAAAAAGGACAAGCAAGGCAAATCTCTAGGAGAGCTTGTGAAATGTACAAAGCCAGACGGAACTCCCCAGGTAACTAACTGCAAGAGAGGTGTTTTCTCTGGGGAAGGAACGGGGCTTGAGGAGACTGACTTTTCCCCATTTACCCTCTGGAACATTTCAGAGTTTGTAACCTGTGTGTGTCATGTATTACCTATCCAAAAAAATAATTCAGGTGTTGAAAATAAGAAGAAAAAAAGAACCTCCAATGTTGCCAGCACAGCAAGGAGAAAGGCTGAAAACTCACACATCACAAGGGATGCTGTGGGTCCTTGCGGAAAGCAATTGGAAATCTGTTTCAAGAACCTTATATTTTCCATACCCTTTGATTCAATAATTATACTTCTGGGAATCTAAGTCAACCATCCAAAATGTAGAAAATATCTACATACAAGACGTTCAGGGCAAGGGTACGTGCAGGGAGGAAAATGGTAACAACCCAGATGTCAACCACAGGGACTCATTGTCTAATACAATCTCTCCACATCATGGATGAGGTTGATCAGCCACTACAATGATGTTCCTGGAAAACTTATAATGAGATGACAAAGTAGTTAACACACTATAGAACGCAAATGTAGACCAGGATCCCAATAGATATAAAACGCATCAAAATAAACTCTCACCAGCAGCGTCATTTAAAAAAATTATTTTTCCCCATCTATTTGATAAATTTTGGTATCTCGTCGTTTTATTTTGGATTTTTTATTATCAGTTAAATTTTCATACATTTACTGGACATTTATTTGTATTTCTCTTCTGTGAATTATCAATTTATGTTCTTGGCTGACTTTTTGAATTGGGACAGTATTTTTCTTAATCATTTATATGAGCTCTTTATATATTAAGGCAATTAACAGGGTCATTAATGTGATAAGTTATTTGTCATGAGTTTCTAATTTGACTTTTAACTTTGTGCAAAACATTTTTTGAGGTCAAATCTATCTTTTCCTTTCTGATTCCTTCCCCTGTTTTCATGCTAAGAAAACAAGAGAGTAATGAGGTCACCTGAGGGATCCTGGACAAGCCGCAAGACCTTGTGGAGCCTCGGTCTCTGTACGTGGGAGTGGGCCTCTCTGGATACTGTCTTGGCAGACAGTGTTCTTCCCACTCCCTTCCAGGCCCCCCTGTACCACAGGGGCTGGAAGCCCGAGAGCTGTTCTTCAGTCGGCTCTGCCTCCAGGCTTCTGGGCACAGCTTGGTTCTGCTAATGAGATACACTTACAGGAGAGATTGGAGGGGCAAGGGAGATGACGCCGCTCTTGCTCCCTCATCAGTGGTGGTAGATGCCAGCCACGGGCGGCGGGCAGCTGTGCTACGGCGGCTCCCTGCTGTCCTGACCCGGGACTTGCTGGAGCGCGTTAAGGCACGGCACGCTTGGAAAGCTGGGGCATCCCCAGACATTGATTCCGCAGCCCTGCCCACGGCTTTGAGCACAAGACTCGTGCATTAAAGCCCTCGCTCCTCCAAGGGCCTGGACTGGCTTCTGGGCTCCGGCTGGAAGCAACCCCCACCGACACAGGGGTAGTAATGTTCTCCTACTGACCACCCTTGCCCTCAGGCTCCGCGGCAGGCTCCTCATCTTCTCGACCTCTGCGTGTTAGAGGGTCTCAGGGTCCAGTCCTCCGACCTCGTTTCTCCGTTATCTACATCACCCCCCGGGTGACCTCACCCAGCATCAAGGCTGCAAACGAGCTGCTTCCAGGTGTGCGCCCGGCCAGCCTCCTTGAACTCCAGCAGCTCTGTCCGCTCCTGCTCCACTCCCCACTCTCATATCTGGCAGCCGTCTCAGCGAGAACGTGTCTGAGGCTGACCTCCTGGGCTTCGCCCAGACCTGCCCCTCCCAGCCTTCCCAACTCAGGAAATGCAACCCCTGCTCCCAGCTCTTCAGACTGAACCCGTGGAGTCCTTTGTGACACCTCTCTATCTCTCACCCCACATCCCATTGATCTGCTGGGGCATCCAGCTGCGCTCGGGCTTCTCCTCCTGCCTCTCCTCAGTCTATTGCCAACCCGGCCGCCAAGAGATTCTTGTAAAATGGAAGTCAGATCATGTCCATCCTCCCTCAGAACCTTCCAGAAGAAAAGTCCTTACAATGGCCGGCGAGGCCCTGTGTGGGCTGGCCCAGCTCCCTGGCCCACCTGACCCTGGCTCCACTCCACCCACACTGGCCTCCCTCTATTTTTCCAACATACAGGATGTCCCCTCAAGGCCTCCGTGCTGGCTGTTCCCCCTGTCTGCAACACTCTTCCCTGCACACTTGCTCCCCGACGTCCGTTGAGTCTTTGCTCAGATGTTACCTGGCCCAGGAGGTGTCCCTGACCACCCCTTACGGTCAGACATTGCCTAGCCTCTTCGGCTGGCAGCACACACTGGTGGTTTATTGCCCCCTCCCTGTTAGAATGTCACCTGGGTGCTCAGGAGAGAGGGAACCAACGCCCTGCCTCCATGGGAGGTCATGGGAACCCAGCGCATCCCGTGAGTACAGGCTGGGCACAGAGTTGGGGCTCCTCCCCTTGGAGCACAAGGGGTGGAGGGCTCTTACTCAGGGTCAGCCTGGTCTCAGCAACCAGGCTTCTGCCTCGGTTTCCTCTCAGGTTGCTCTGACCTCTGGGCTGCACCCACACCGGAGGACACCAGCCCCAGCCCAGCCCCAGTTCCCTCTTTTAACTTGCTACATTTTGTCAAAGGAAGCCCAGGGGGCCCCGAGCAGGCAGGTCAGAAAGCAGTGAGTCAGCAGGGCTGGCATCGAGGACGCCGAGTCAGCGCGCCTGAGCTGAGGGTGCGTGACTTTGCAGGACACCACCTCCTCTGCCTCCAAGGCTCAGACAACAGCAACTCCACTTCTCATTAATTACGTCTGCATTTGGGAAGTGTGAGTATGTATTTTTTAATAAGGTCAGAGCCTTGAGCCTGTGGCTGCAGTCCCTGATGCCATCAGTCCCCAGGCAAGGAGGTCAGGCAGGGCCGCAGTGAGCCCAGGGGTCCTGGAGGACACAGAGCCAAGCAGTAAATGACACCCTGGCCCACGTGCCAGGCTGGGCCCATGGCCAGCAGGTCCTCACCACCAGGGAAGGTCAGCCCAGCCAGTCACAGAGAGGAGACTGAGGCCCAGAGGTGACACGGGTCAGAGGGCACTGAGCACTGAGCTCTAGACCAGGTCCTTCTGCCTGGGCCAGCAGAGGGTTGCTGGGCCTGGGCTGGGTGGGCTCTCCCAGAGGAGGCAGGGTGAGGCCTGAACTGCACTGGGAAGGCCCAGGTACTGGAGCCGGCCCCTGACTATGGGCTAGCCTCAGTCACCAAGGCCAGAGGGCTGCAGTGGCCTAAGCAGCTTCCGGTTTGTGATATGATCTTGGCCCTTGTCAAGTTCAGGGATCCTGAGTCCAGAGACCCAGACCAGACCCAGGGAGAGCAGCAAACACTCGGACAACAGTCTCATGGGCAGTCCTGAGGAGGAGCAAGGGAACCAGAGGCCTGAAGCCTGCCGGCTTTTCACAGTCACTGGCTGCCTCCTGCAGGAGTCACTCAGAGTTCCCAGACTCAGCTTCTCTGCGGAACCACAGGGTTAGGGCGGAGCTAGACCAGGGTCCAGGGCGGGAAGGGGCCTAGAGGCTGATTTAATCACCGCACAGGATTTGTCATTCATATTGCCAATACCTAGGGGCTCCTGCTAATCACTGATGCAAAGACTGAAGTCAGTTAGAAAAGTAGGCAAAGGAAATTGAGGCTGCTGGATGTCCACACAATCCCTTCTCCCTTTCCTCCTGCCTAACAGAAAAATGCCACCTCAGTGGTGGTGATGTGCCCTGCTAAAACTTTCTAGTCCCTTTGCTGATGGAGCCATGTGGCACATGCCTTTACTCAATGAGATTTAATGGCAAATTGCTATGTGTGGCCTCCAAAAAAGCTCCTTGAAAGTTAGGCAGATTCAGCTGGCACCTGCCTTATGCTGTTTGCCTTTCTCCTCTTCTCACTTGGGATATAGATGCAATGCTGGAGGTAGGGGAGCCATTTTGTGACTACAAGGCAAAGGTACTTTCTCAGGATGGCTAAGCAGAGTGGAAGGAGAATGCATTCCTAATGCACCATGGAGCTGCTGAACCCACCTTACATTGCTTCTTATGTAAGAAAAGATACCTTTAATTTCTTTAAGCTACTGCTTTTCTGGATTTTGTTATAGCCAAACACTGTTTCCTAGCAGATGCAGGTCCAAGCAGATAGTTCAGAAAAAGAAATATATATTGCTTCAAAACTCATGAAAATAGAATAAGAGAAATGCTGATTATAACTAGACCAAGTACAAAGATAAAACCGTCTGCTAGCATCCTATAACCCAGGCTATAGGGGGACAAACACCCCTACCTTCCAGGGAGAGCGTCGATACATAGATCTCCATGGAGAGTCAACTGGCAATCTCTATTGAAATCACAAGAATCTGTGTTTTCTGGGACTTGACCGTGGGTGCACTCGCCCAGGTGCAGAGGGACAATGGCCAGGCAGTCCCATGGTGGTTTGTGACTGCAAAAGATTGGAAACAACTACGAGCCCATCGGCAGAGGACGGTTACGATGATACAGCGCGGCCAGGCAAGGGGATGCCTACGGCTGTAAGATAAGAATATGGAACAATCCCCGTGACACCTTAAGGGAAAACAAAAGTGCAGGACTAGGTGACAATGGGCCACCATCTTGTAAACATTTAAAAATTATATATAAAAACTATGTATAACTTATATATCATTATACGTAATTTTTGTATACAAAGTTTATATAATTTAAACATAATTTTTGCCAGATCGAATATCTATGCAAGACAGGCCTGGACAGTCTCTGGAAGGAGCCGCGGGGCACTGGTCTCTGCTGGTCCCCTGGGAGGGCCCGTGCGGGAGGGAGACCTCCACTGGACACCGTGTTGAACCTTTTGGATCTTGGATCTTTGATGTCAATACATCAGGTATTTAAAAAGAATATTAAAATAAAAAATATTTCCCAAGACCAAGTTTTCTCCGAAACTACTGACTAGGAAAGTAAGAACAAGGCGTTCTGGCACCTGGCCACTGCTGCCTCCGTACAAGGACCTGGGCTGGTGTTTCCAGGCCCCCGGCTCCCCCCTAGCCAGGCCCCTGCTTTCCCCGAACATCTTGCACAAGCCCCTTTCCCTCCAGCTGGGGGCCGGTGCTGAGCTGGGCCTTTCCCCATTTCCCCACCCCTGCCTCACCCTGGACTGTCTGACTGACCAGCCGCTGCGCTGGCACCTCTCCTGCCAGCCCTGCACTGACCTTTTCCTTCCCCTGCTCAGAACCTGCCTGCCCGCCTGCCCTCGCCCGTGGTTTGCTGAGTGGCCCAGATCTCCTGGCCTGGGGTTCAAGGTTCTGCCCGCACAGCACCTGGACCAACGACTCACTCTTGGCTGCAGGTCAGGACCCCACAGTCCGGGCTCATGCAGGTCCCTCTGCCTGGTCCCCCTCGCCCCCACCCCCACCCCCAGGGAATCACTCTTAAAGCCAGACCCTTCTCTGAGGCCTGCTTGACCTCACGGACTTTCTGGACGCCCCAAGCTGCCTGCTGTGCCCATCACGTCCCCACCTCTGTCCCGCAGGCCGTGTTGATTCTCTGGACGCTCCTGTGCTCAACCTGTTTGTCCTGGAGCCCAAGCTGCTCAGCCTGGGGCCCTGGGAGCAGGGGAAGGGGAAGGAGTGGCCGCAGGCAGCGCCCAGGAGTGACGCCTGTCCGTCTTGCTTACAAGGAATGTTCCTGTCCCCCACTGTGGTGCCCTGATGAAATGACACTGGTTCCAAAGGGACATTAACCGAGGGGCAGAGCCTGGAGGAGGGGAGGCAGGTGGGGAGCTCCTGTTCATTCCTGACTCTGTTTCCCTCCCTGAGGGCCTGGCCAGGGCGCACAGGAGAACCTGGGCCCCGTGCTGGCTGGCAGCGTGCCTTGTTGCGGGTGCCCCCCTGCCCTCCTCCTTTCTCTACCTCCAGGCCGCTGTCTACCTGCCAGCCGGGTCCTCAGAGCTGTTCCCAGCCGTCAGACCAGACCACTTCCATTTTTCTAGAACTGCTCTGGACACTGGCATCTGGAAGGCTTGACTCCCCACATCTTAGTGCCCCCGTGTGCACAGTGGGGATATGGAGAACCTTCTCTCAGTAGCGAATGGATCCCTTTCTGATCTATAGACCAAAATCTTCTCCCAGTGACAGGTGTTCTCCGTGGAGAAGTGCCCTCCAGGACCGACGCCGCGGGAAGTCCCATCAGAGGGCTGGGAGGCTGCTCTGTGTGTGGGGGTCCC
Source organism: Diceros bicornis minor (assembly GCF_020826845.1). Classification (NCBI taxonomy): domain Eukaryota; kingdom Metazoa; phylum Chordata; class Mammalia; order Perissodactyla; family Rhinocerotidae; genus Diceros; species Diceros bicornis. The sequence continues at coordinate 1,772,559 of NC_080747.1, read as the reverse complement.
CAGACTTCAGTCTGGAGAGGGAGCCACCACACTCTGCCCCAAACCCACCACTCCTTGGCCTTTCCCCCTGCTGCGGGCCAGGCCTCACCTGGCCACCTGGTCCCCAGAGCCCAGCATTTCTGCAGCAATCTGGGTGTCCCAACCCAGCCCCTCTGTCCTTGGCTTCCCCTAGGAGGCTACCTGTCTGTAGGAGCTTCCAGGGCTGCTGTTACAAATTACCACAAACCTGGTGTCTAAAAACAACAGAAATGTATTTTCTCACAGTCCTGGAGGCCAGAAGTCCAAACTGAGGTGTCACAGGGTTGGTTCCTTCTTGAGGGATCAGAGGAGAGTCCACGCTGTGCTTCTCCACCTGCTGTGGTGCCGGCATCCCCTGGGGTCCCCGGCTCACAGATGCATCGTTCCCGTCTCTGCCTCTGTCGTCACACGGCCCTCTTCCTGTGTGTCTGTGTTGTCACAGGGCACTCTCCCCTCTGTGTCTGTGTCCAAATTTCCCTCTTCTTATAAGGACACTAGTCATTGGATTTGGGGCCCATCCTCAGTCAAGGATGATCTGATCTCAAGATTCTTAACTTAATTATATCTGCAAAGATGGTGTTTCCAAATAAGTTACATTGAGGGTAACTGGGGGTTAGGACTTCAATATATCTTTTTTGGGGACAATTGAACCCACAACCCTGCCCTTCACTAGACTCTCTGCCAGTCGGGTTATGTGCTGTATAATTTTCTGCCAGGTGGCAATCTTGAGCCTTGCCCTGACAAGAGCAGTGTATTGCACCAATTTCCTGACAGCTGGAGATAAATGTGCTGTCCAAAGTGGGTCACTTTCTAGTGCACCATCCTGCTTGGACTTATGATGGACTTGTGAAAGGATCTGAAAGGACCAGCACATCTGAAAAAGAAGCTGCCTCTCTCAAAGAGGCCAGGCCGGCCCCCTGGAAGACTCAGGGTGCTGCGAGTTTGGGGGGTCGAGTTGGTGTAGCAGGATCCCTCCTCACAGAAGTGCACACAGACACCACCGCTCCCCTGGTGAAAACTAGGACTCATTTACCATTAATAACCCATTGGTTGTGGGGAAAAAAGTCTTCAAACTATTTGTTGTAACAAACCCAACTTTCTGCAATGGTTATTATCGAGAAATAAAGACACGAACTTTACTATTTTTGCTGAGTGGTGGAGGAAAGCCTTGGTGGGGCTCAGGGGGAGCTGAAGACAGAGAGTGAAGGCACCGAGAAGTCTCATTGGGAATGGGAGGTGAGAGCTGCGGAGATGCGGGGATTGGAGTCGAGAGGTCTTTTTGTTTTAGGAGGAGAGAAACAACAGCAGTTGTGGCTGATGGGAAAGACTCACAGAGGCCGGACAGACAGAGGGAACTGCTAAGGTCACGCCCTTGAGCAGCCAAAGGGGTGGGTGCAGGCCGGCCCTGGGGAAGGGGCAGGCCAGGCAGGAATGCGGTGGGCTGAGCTGCACAAGGGGTTTCCAGCCAGCTGGGGAAGACAAGGATTGCGGATGGGCCTGGCCCTTGGCCGTTTTCATCATTTCCCCCAAATGCTTAGGGTCTCAGAGAAAGAGCTGGGGCAGGGGCAGAGGTGTAGGGGGTGGGTACAGCCGCAGGAGTGCAGCCCCCGCCCAGCCCTTGCTGACTGCCAGGCTGCAGCTGGCAGAGACATCTTTTCCTGGAAGAAACTGGGAAGAAGGGACTCGGTAAGTGGTCCCAAGCTTTGTCTTGTGGGGGAGGCTTTGTTTTCTGGAACCCCGTCTGCCTTTTCGAGCACGGCTCAGGGCCCTGGCCCCCCCCCGCAGGACAGCTGCACCACAAGGCGGCTATTGAAGGAGGAAAAGCCCCCACCCCACGCAAGGGAAGTGGGTTGGTCTGTGTCCTGGGGGCCCAGCAGAGGCCACAGCTGAGCAGGTAAAAGCAACAGTGGGACATCTGTAATTAATGCATCTGTACAATAGCCCCTCCCTCCAGCGGTACGGGTTTTCTCCCCACCAGAGGGCAGTGTTGGTGGGCAGTAGGCCGTGGGACAATCGCGTAGATTTCCCTGGGCGGACTTGGCCTCTTCTGAAGGCCCCATCCAACGGGGCCCCACACCCCAAAGTCCTGAAGGTGGGACCCCTGCAATGCAAGCTCCTGCTCCCTGGGCACCTGCCCGCCATGCTGGATGGACAGGGGTCAGAGCCCCAGACAAGAGGGAGGCCTCTGAGGGCTGCTGAGGTGGCAAGGACAGACCTGAGCCCTCCCCAGGCTTGGGGACTTCAGCCCAGCAGTCTCTCTGTGTGTGTTTGAAATTGGGTGGGCTGTAGGAGGGAGAAAGGGACAGGGACCACCCTGGGGCATGGGGACAAGAGCTGGTAGCTGGAGGGTGGGGCTCTTATTTCTTCCAGCGGCGGGTGGGAAGATGAGGGAGGTGGGGGGCTCCCATGGGCCTCACTGCCTGGTCCGCCCCTGCCTCTCTGTTGGAGGCCGGTCAGTGGATAAACACAAGCACAGAATGAGTTACAGCCCAGGCCATGCTGACCGCAGCACAGCCACACCCTGGGGCACAGAGACACCCCGGGTGCCAGTCGAGGCTGACTCTTGTCTGTTTTCAGCTGAGGACGGTGCAACCGTGTGGACATACTCCGAGTTACGGTGCCAATGTCCTTTTCACAAGAGTAGTCTGATGCACCTTCAGGAGGCCAGGAACGCCTCCGGAGGCAGAGGGGGGTCCCATCCCCGAGGTTCCTGTGAACACACTGCCAGCCACCATTGTGACACTGAGTGAAATTTAGGACGTCCACCCTTTGGATAGCTGGGAATTGCGCTGCAGGCCTCTCCTCGTGTAGGAGGGGAAGCAGCTGTGAGGAATGAGTGTGATGCTGTGTACTAGAAAGTACACAGCTACATGACAGGTGTCACTGACTCGGCGAGCCTCGAGCTGCCACCCTGACCCTACCTGCAGGGAGGTGGACGCAGCCTCCAGGAACTGCTCAGGACTGTCCTTCTCAGGTTTAAATTTGTCCAGTTGCTCAATCACAGTTTCAATGCATTTTCTGTAGTAGGCCATCTTCCCAGGGTGGGACCCTAAAAGCAAACCATTACAGGTCACACCCTCCATGACCTCTGGGCTCTCAGCTTGGCAGGTGGCAGATACAGCTGCAGGACCCTCACCAACAGTGACAGGAGGTCCAGCAGGGAGCCCAGGACCTCTTGAGGTGACAAATGTTCAGTGGAAGGGGGCCCTGGTTGGGGTAACCCTGGGCCTACTTCTTGGACTGTGTCCCTGCAGGCCTCTGCTGCCTGGGGGTGCAGGCTGGCTTTGGGGAGGCAACCCCTAGGCCCCCCACTCACCCAGTCCCAGCCCTCTATGCCCTGTGCCTGGAGGCTCCATAGCTGCCGCCACATACCCCACAAGCCCTACAGCTGTGCATGGGTGGGGATGACCACGGTGGGGGCCCAGGCCAGAGAGTGGAGGCACCCCATGAGCCGGCCTCTGAACATCCCTCAGCCCAGCGGGGGTTCAGTGACTGCTTACTCAGCAAGCCTTGCCCAGACGGGGCGGCAGGTCCTGCGACAGGGTGACCTAATCACAAAAGGTTGGGCAAGAAGAATCCTCGGGTCACCAGGCTCAACACCCCCATTTCAAAGGTGAGGGAACCAACACCCAGAGAGGATGCATAGCAGATAAGTAGCCAGGCCTCGTATGGGCACCAAACTTTCCAGAAACACACCAGCTTGAGGAGACCGGCTTGCCCAAGCCGGTCTCCTGCCCTCCCCCTCTCTAGGAGACCTTGGAAAAGCTGCTTGGGGTGGGGCTCAGACCCCAGGGACTTGTTCTAACATGTGACCCCAAAATTGCCCTCCTAGGGAGGTGGCCAGGCCCGCCACGGCTCCCTTCCCATCCCCTTCTCTTGGTCCAGGCTGACTGAGCAGCTCCTCTGGGCCACCACACTGCTGGCCTTCCTAGGCACCAGCCATTGACAAAGCCAGGCTGCTGGTGCCCTGGGGCAGCAGGGGCACCTCTCTTCCACTCCCCACCAAGCTGGAATGGCTCTGGATAGCAGCCCCCACACCTAGACCCTCCAGGCTGGAGACTGAGTGAAAAAACAGAAGCTACACTGACACTGAGGGTCCCCAGCAAGAGGATCAATCCCAGCCCATCCCGGTCCCCCCATCACTTTAAAGAGAATGAGGGCCAAATGCCACCAGACACTTCAGAGAGCCTCTGACACAAAACCCTGCACCAGAAACCAGCAGGGCAGCAAGTGGGAGAAAGCAGACAATGCCAAGGCAGGAAAAACCTGGAGACAAACAACTATCCCACCTCCGAGAGGTAGACACACACGGTATCCAAGAAACAAGGAACATTTGGAGGAAAAGAAAGAGTTCTTGGAAATTAAAATATCACAGCAGAACTAAAGCTATAAATAGAAGAGGCGGAAGATAAAGTTGAGGAAATCTCCCAGAGAGCAGAAAAAGATGAAGTTACAGAAAGTAGGAGAAAAACACCAAGAAAATTAGAGAACCACTCCAAAAGGTCCAAATTCTAATTAACAGGGGTTCCAGAAAGAGAAGAGACAAATAATGCAAGAGATTGCCCCAGAATTGAAGGATGTGGTTTTTCTGATGGCAGGGCCCCTGAGCACCCAGAACGCCTTTCTCTCCAGGGAGGAAGGAAGCAGGTTGTGTAGGATGGGACAGGAGTGCAGAGTAGCCTCGGGCTCCCCAACAGGAACTCTGGGCCCATCTCCAACCTGGGTAGAATGGTGACATCGGCAGAGGGGGAAGGCCCTGCACCCTTCCCTGGAGAGCGAGCCAAGCGAGGGGCAGACATGGGACTGGGAAGCAGAAGAATTTCCAGGAAGGAGACAGCGTGTAGCAGGCCGAGGGCACCAGGATACAGGGGCTGAGGGTTCCCAGAGGAGCCCTGCACCTGGCATGTCCCCGAGTGGGTTTTACTGAGCACTCAGGGAAAGAGGCCTCGTGTCTGAGAGGCCTAGGGACATTTCCAGGTAAGGCTCACCCAGGCTGGCTGTACCAACTGGCCATTAACCCAATCACCAGGTCTCCCAGACCTGGCCCGCCACCTTCCCCATAGCGCAGCCCTTGTCCACCCAAGAGGGTCTTCCTGACAGACTGGACAGTGTGCAGGATGGGCAGGAGGACCCACGGCTTTTGGCTGAGCCTTGGGTGGGTGGGGTGGGTGGTGGTGCCACCCTCTGAGGTGGGGAAGGTGTGGGAGGAGTGGTCTCAGGTCGGGGGGAACTCCTTCCACTCCATCCATCACTAGCAACCCCCTCCAAGTTCTTGGCTACTGCAGGAACTCAGTGGGGCTTCCTTAGCATGTCCTACCCCTTCACAGTCCAGGATCACCGTCCCTGGGGCCCTCCTCCTCCCTCCCCTCCCACACCCTAGCTGTGTCCACTCAGGCTTCTCACTGGCTCAGAAGCCCCTTCACATGCGTCTCCTGAATCTCAAATACTGTTCCTTCTCCTTTACCTGGTGAGCTCCTAGGCATCCGTCAACACCCAATTCAAATGTCACCACCTGTGAAGTCATCCTTCCTCCTCCCTTAGCTCTTCCCTTCTCCATGCCTCCTCTGAAGTCACCCAAACTTCCATTACACCACTGTGAGCACCTGGTGCAGGCCCTGCGTTATCACCTCCGAGTCCCTGGCCCTAACCCCAGAGCCGGAACCCAGAAAGTGCAGCAGAAATGTCTGTGGAATGAATGACGGAATGTAAAAATGTACAAAAGGATTAAGTACCCTAAATGGTGCTCCTAGTATGAATCTGAAGGACATCTTTGACATCCAAAGATGGACCTACTCAAAGATCGTATTTGTATTTTTTTAAGCCTTTGCTTCCACATATCCTATAGTTCAATAGAGTTCAGTTTTATTGTCTCATTTAATTGGAAGATAATAGATGCTGCAATAATATTTACTAAGCAAGTAAATGTGGAAGACAACACAACCCATGTTGAACCAGGAGTTGGGGTGGGGGGTCAGGATCCCCATCCCTAAGGGGGATTTTCTGCCTGTGGGGGTCCCTGAGGCCCAGACTGGGTTCTAAAGTCCTCCCACCACCCACTCTGCCTGATCCCCGATAACATCTCAGGATGAGCCATAGCTGCGTGAAAGAGGCACCCGTGTCAACATAATCAAGGAAAATAACATTCATACATTCCAGGGCTCACAAGGAAAAGAATAAATCTGCGTGAAAGAGGCACCCGTGTCAACATAATCAAGGAAAATAACATTCATACATTCCAGGGCTCACAAGGCAAAGAATAAATCTACATAAAAGGTCTATTTTTACAGAAACAACGTTAAGGATAGAGGCTTTTCTTGCCTGCCCATCCCCTCATGGCTGACACATTGTGGGGCTGTCCTGAGATGTGGCCCTGGCTCTCAACACTGCCTTCCTGCATCTGCTCTGGACACGCTCTGCCTGGATGAACCAGATCTACGTCCAGGGAAAGGGCTCCCTCTTGCACCCGATGTGGGAGGGAGGAGTGGATGGTCTGCGTGTGTACAGTGGGAGCTACTCCCAGGGCAGATGGCTTCCCTGCTTTCCCCTCCTGTCCTGGGGCTGGAACATTCTGAAGAGAGGACGATCCAAGGGCCTTTGGTGAAGAGCAAGTCAAGGACGAGCAAGAGAACCATTTAAGCCTGCCCCTAATCCAGGGTGGGCCTGGATGGAACAGCCTGGAAGCAATGACTGGATGCCCCAAGTGGAAGATGCAGAGGAGGGTTGTGGGGGGCGGTGGGGTGGAGAGAGTGGGGCCCCTGCAGAGCCCAGCTGGGCTGGAACCATCCTTCCCTGCAACTCCAGCTCACTTTCCGGCCTGAGGGCTCCTCAGGGCCAGGGCTCTGCACCCCTACACCTGGCACAGAGCAGCCTGCCGTGAGGGAGGACACCAAGAAAAGAGACACTTTTATCCTGCATTCCCCCTGAAATTAGCTATAAACTTCACAAAAACAAGCACATCTTTGGGTGGGAAATAGGTATTACATTCATCTAATTCTGACGCATGCTTTCAGCATCTCAGCTTTATTTTAATGATGTAAAACCATATATGTGGGAAGTGGGATTTAATTCCCAAGCTTATTGATTTTTTTAATATTGATTTTAACTCCACTAATCAGGACTTGACTGTCTCATACTTAAGGAAACCTTGAAGGTGGGCTGGACCAAAGCTTCTCCTTTCTCAGCAAATCCTTTAGAGACAGAAGGGAGATCACAGGAGGTGATCCAGATTCCATCAGACACAAACCAGCTCACACTCTCAATCACCAGAGAGGCTTCATTAACATGGATCCCAAATGTGTGTTAACTGAAATACATTCTTTTCCTGGCTTTTAATTCTGATTAAAGATAGCTTCCCAAGGATTTCTGCCAAGTCATGCTCTGATGGCGTGTGCTTAAGTACACACCCACGTGGCAGGTTTGCTGGTTGCTCTTCAATCTCCACTCTCCCTTTGCTCCTGAGTATCAGAACCCTTGTTTTTAGTTGGGCCTATTGCTGCCCAACTGAAAGATGACATTTCCCAGCCTCCCTGGCAGCTGGGTATGCCAAGAAGTGAAAGGGGTGAGACTTTTGGAAGGTCTCCCCGAAAGGGAGGAGCATGCCCTTCTTTTCTCCATCCTGCTGCCTGGACTCAGGAGGTGATGGCAGAAACTTAGACTGTCATCCTGGACTGTGAGGAAATATGTTAAAAACAGCAGAAGGGCAAGCTAGAAGAGCCCAGGTCGCTCAGGACTTTTTGGGGCTGTCAAACCCCCCAGTGTTGCCTCCCCAGGGACCTCCTTTACGGAAACATGGATAATCTTGTTTGGGCCACTGTGATGTTGGGATTTTTTTCAGGACTTCTGGGGCTCAAGTGTTAGGAGATTGAGGAGCAGAGGAGGCACCAGCCTCCTCCAGAGGAGACTGAGAAGGAGCAGCCACGGGAGGAGAGGAGGAGAGTGTGATCTATTCCAGCCAAGTGAGGATGGTGTGTCCAGGAGGGGAACACTCAGCTGGGCCACCTGCTGCTGACAGGTCACGGAAGAGATGGAGCTGAGCCCCAATCACTGGATTTAGCAACATCAGGGTCAAGGATGACTTTGATGAAGAGCCTCGGAGGAGCAGTTGGGTGAAAATCTGATTGGAGTGGGCTCAAGAGAGAAGAGATGGAAAGGAATTGGAGATAAGAGGCAACTCAGGAGGGGTTTCGCTCTTTAGGGGAGCAGTGACTGGGTGGCAGCTAGAGGGGAGCGGGGAAGATCAATCAAGTACTCAAAAGCGAACATGGACGTCCACCATCACACAGGGAACTCGCAGACGCCCCTGTGCCCAGACTAACACAGACTTTAAGGGAATAGAGGGGTCAAGGGCGTCTAGCACCATCTGAGTACCTGGCCCCTGAGCCAGTGATAACAGGAGCTGCAGAGAATAAATTAAGGGAGGCGTTACTTCCCTTGCCTGCGTCCTAAATCTACACATTTCAGAACACTCGGAGCAGTGGTGCTGGGTGGGGGCGGGGGAGAGCGCAGACCTGCCCTTGCTCCGGATCCCCCTCCTACGGCCAGAGCACCGCATCCTCTTTGTGCCTCAGTTTCTTCAGCTGTCAACAGGAATTTAAAGTTTTCAGCTCTCTGCTTGGCACATAATAAGCTCTTAGATTTGGTGATTGTTTTTATGGATCCAAATTAGGGCACCGTCGGGGGGAACTAGTGAATACGGGAGAGTATCTTTTTAAAAAGCTCCGTTTATTGTGGTGATAAAAAAAAAATCACCGTTAACTTTAATCAAGGAGCTGGGAAGAAGACTAAAAAGGTGGTTAGCGAAAGCTAGAAGACGGGAAGCACGGAAAATGAGAGCTGGCCGGCAGACCCCGGGAGGTGCCAGTGCCGAGGGAAGGCGCCTCGCCCTCCTCCCTGTCGGGCCCCATCTGCTTCTCTTCCCCGTACCTGTCAGCGGGCTCCGCGGGCGCTCCCGAACCGTCCTTCTCGCCTCCGCCCGCCCCACAGAGGCTGCCAGGACCAGCGGGAAGGGGGTCTCGGGAATCACAGAGGGTCCCCTGCTTTACTCCGGCTCCGCCAGGACCTCAGCAACCATCCAGGCAGGGCGCGCGGGCAGGGGGCGCCGTTTGGGCGTCGTCACCTAGCAACCGGCTACGCGCTCCGGCGCCATCGGCGGGAAGACTACAACCCCCAGAATGCACAGCGCCCGCGGCGCGGCCAAGGACGCCGCGCCCAGGGCGCCGCCTCCCCGCCATGCCCGCCGGGACTTGTAGTTCCCCGGCCCCGCCAGGCGCGCCGCGTCGCCCTCGGGCGGGGCGCGGCGCGGCGGCGGGATTGGGCAGCCTCCGCGGCTCGCGGCGGGCCGGGGGCTCGCGGCGCCTCGGCGCATGTGCGGCGCGGGCGGCGGTGGCGGCGGAGGCGCCGACTGTCAGTGAGCGGCGAGGAGCCGGTGCCTCCGTGCACGCATCGGTCTGACTGTCTGTCTGTCCGTCCGTCCGTCCGCCTGTCCGCCTGCTGCGCTCGGCTGGTCCTCACGGCGCGCTGCTCGCGGAGCCTCTCCGGGCCGCGCACCTGCCCGGCGCCCGCCCGGCGCCCCGGCTCCGCTCGCGCCGGCCGCCTGCGCGGGGCCCCGGCCGCCCTGCCCCCGCGTCCACCCCCGCCGCAGCCGGGCCGGGGCGCAGCGCTGCGGAGGCGAGGGCCGCGGGGGCCGGGCGGGCGGCGATGATGAACAGGTTCCGAAAGTGGCTGTACAAACCCAAGGTGAGCTGCCCGGCCCGCCCTGCCGAGGCGGACCCCTTTCCCTGCCGTGACCCTCTCCCTCGTGCCGCCGACACCCTCTCTCCGCTCCGCGGCTCGCACAGACCTTCGCCCCCGCTGCGGGTCCCACCGCCCTGTCCGAAGCCTGCTCCAGGACCGACCCTCCCGCTCTTACCCTCGGGCCCGGTGCACTGCCCCCCGCCTGCGGCCAGGACGGGCCCCTCTCCCTCCTCATCCCGGTCCTGCGTGGTGCCCTGCTCACACCCCGTGGTCATAGACCCACAGCCCCAAACAGACCCCCTACTACTTGTCCTGGGAAAGATCTTTCCATCCCTGCTGCCTACAGGGGGGATGACTCCCTCATTCCCCTTCTGGCCCCCCACCCCCCATTATCCTGGGCCCGGAATGTACCTCCCAACCTCCCTCCGCACTCCGGAACAGACTCTCTCCCCACTTCCCCAGGTGCTGGGGGAGACCCCCATTTCCCTCTCCCCGGGTCGCGGACAGATCCCTCCTTCCCTGTGTCCAGAGCAGATCCCCATCCCACCGTCCTGGCCCTGCCTTTCCGAACCAGGACGGATCTGCACCTCGGCCCAGTTCGCGTCCCCATCCTTGTCCCGTGCCCACCCGCGTGCTCTCGAATCCAGGACAGGTACCCAGCCCGGCCGGTGGGCGGAGCGCGCCCGGGACCTGCAGCCTCAGCGGGGCCGGAGGTGCGGACCCCCGGCGCGGCGCCCCTCCTAGGCCGCGGGGTCGGGGTCCGGGTGGCGCGCCCCGCGCCTCGGCGGCTGCGCCAGTCGCAGTGCGGGCGCTGCGTCTCGGCCGCCCGCCCCGGGCTCGTGTCCGCTGCGGCCGGAGCGGGATCGGGCGCGCTCGGCGCGGGTCGGGGTGCGGCGGTGCGCGGAGCCGGGCGCAGGGTCCTGGACGCACCCTTGGCGTCCGGGGACGCACGCTGGGGGCCGGCGCAGCGGGGGGTCCCAGGCGCTGGGGTCTTGGTTCGCAGCTTGCAACTCGGGTGGGATCGCCGAGGCGACTAAGGGCGCGAGCGGGGCCAGCCGCCGCGTCTGGGCGCCTCGGACATCCGAAGCCGCAATGTCGCTGACCAACCCAAGGAATCCACCCCTCCCCCGAGGCTGACTACTTTTCTGGATCCGGCCTTCCAGCTCCCCTCCCCCACCGTGGGTGGTCTTTCAGGGTAGGGGGTTCCTTAAATCCGTGCCCTCCTGATGCGCCCCTTCCGGGAGGCGGCAGGTCCGTTTGGAAGACGGGCACCTGAGGTCCTGGGAAGATGTCAGAGGCTGGAAGGGCTCGTGCTTCGTGGCCTTTGGGGTCGGAGAGTTCTCCGAGTGTTGGGTTGAGGGCTTAGGATACCTGGGGCCTTGGCCTCGCCCAGGGGGAACTTGGGTTCTTGCCTGCCTGGTGCAGCCGCGCTCCTGCTCCCGACCTCCCGGTCGTGTAGCAGATACTTGGTGGTGGCTTGGTGCGACCCTGGTACTTCCTGGCGCTGCATGTAGTTTGGGGCCTCCCTGCCCTTGGCTGCTTTCTGCCCAGCCCCCTCCTGGCTGTGGCCCCCCAAGGCCATTCTCAGTCCTGCCTGCCTGCCTCTCTGTGTAGGTTGCCAGGGAAGGCGGCAGCCTCTGCATGGGATATCTGTACAAGGAGTGGCTTTTTGTTTGTGTGACTTGTGTCACCAGTTAGGAAAAACCAAGTCCACTTGTGAAAAGGTCATTTTGGGGGTGAGTAGCAGCATTATTGTTTCAATGACAAATGGTGAGCGCGGGCAGGAAATGTGTCCTAGGTCAGGTAACATTTGGGCGTCTCCAAACACACTTTTGTCAGGGGTCCTGGGGCTCCAGGATGCCTTTTTCCAGACGTGGCTGTGGAAGAGGCCTTGTTTCAGGATCGCCTTCCCTGTATCATATTGCGGAAGGGAAGGGAAAGTAATTGTGGACTGTTTCATCAATAGCTGCTTAACTTAAGTGGCCCTGCCTGTTTCAGTCTAGGGAAGAGCCTTTAAAAGTGGAAGATGATACTGCTCTTGAAGTTGTGCCCTGGAATTGAGAATCATGTCCCCAGTTTTCCTCTTCAGCAGGCAGCCGCCCTTCCAAGGCAAGCTGCGGGGGCTGACCAGGGCAAGGTGGAGGGCTGGTGAATGAACCAATCCTAGTGCTCCAGCCCAGAGCTGTGTGCTTTAGGAGAAGGGAGGGAATAAGGTTTCATCTGGTCCTCTCCTTTTCCTCACTGTCCTCTCTCATCGTGTTGTCTATTTGTCTCTGATCCCTGGACAGGAGACGAATCTGCGTCTGAGATCTTTGCATCTGGCTGTGGTGTTCGCTTGGAGCAGTGCCCTGAGGTCTGAGCTTGGGCAGTCCCTTGTTTGAGATCTGTCTTTGGAGTTAAATGTCTCAATTGTTTGAAGGGCTGGGGTATGTTAGGTTACCCCAATAGCTTTTCATTTTTCAAACCAAAGCTCCGTTTTTGCCTCGGATTATGAATTGAATTTTATGCTTCCCCTTCCTATCTAATTTAACACATTTTGGCACAAGTGAGCACACATCAGTCCTGGGAAGATTCCCAGCCTGGGAGAATTGCAGTGTTAAGTGTTAGTTGTGGGAGGATGTGTCTCTGGAGATGGTTGCCTGCAGAGAGGATTTCTGTTCACTTTTGTGTTTAGATAGATATACAATTCAAACTGCATTCTTGATTTAATCCCAGCTTTGGTTTAAAACTGAACACTGAGCTTCTTGTTCATTACAATGCAGTGGAAAATATTCTGAAGCCAAAAATATTCATTGTTCTTGCAGCTCTAAAAAGCATTTGGAAATGATTTAATATATTCTTATATGACACTTAAAAGTTTTGATATCTGAATCATTAATAACTACCTAAATTGAGTAAAAAAATACCCAATGTATAATACAATAGTTTAACATTAAAATGACATATGCAAATGCTCCTATTTCCATTTATTTTCTTTAAGGCATTCTTTTAAATACTGCTGTGATTTTTCTTCATGTAAAGTGTGGAGAATTTCTAAGTATTATCTGGACTGTGACACTGTAGGGGAAAGACAGCGTATCAGCCTGTCCTCCTTTGTGATGTTGGCGAGATACTTTTTTTGCTTTTGTTTAGGGAAAGCCTTTCCAAGAAAGAGTTAACTTTAAAAAGGTGAAACGTTTTGGAATAGTTGTTGTCTTCATTTGAAACAAAAATATCAATACTTGTGTTTCTTGCTAGGTTATAACTTTCTCGTTGATCCCTGGTGACTGTGCTAAGGGGTGAAATCCTGGCATGGGGGAGGGGACTCTGGGCAGGACCAGGCCAGCATTTCTTGGCATCATCAAAGAGCGTATAGTGATGGTATGGGATAAATTCATGTTTTCCATCTTTGAGGAAGAATTGATCAGTGGGTGGGTGATGCTGTCCAGATGGATGAGGATTACCAGATGGGTGGGTGATTACCATACTCAGCCATGCACCCTGTGACGAGCTCTCTTGTCTGCATCCCAAACCACTTCTGGGGTGTGGGTCGTTAAGTTTCCTTGTCTTTCCTCTTGGTGGGGGACATTCTTTGTAAATACAATGCTTTACTGAGTGATATTTATCTGGAAACTTTCTGTCAATATTCTGGGTTCAGATAAGAGACGAATGGCCTTCTCAAAGAGAAGCGTGAGGAACTTGCAGGGCATGCATGCTTCTTGGAAGAGGAACCCTTCAAGCTTTGTAGAGTCTGCTAGGGTGCACACCCCTATGGGGTGTTTTGTGGAACCCTGACAATACTAAACACAGGACTTCCTGCTGTGGCTGTTGAGTTAACCCAGCCTCAGTCGGCTGGGGGTCTAGAGCCCTGCCCAGGGTCTCTCCTGGTTTCCAGGGTCCCAACACCCAACTGGTGGCCAGCCCTCTGTACCTTGACCACCTGGCAGAGGGGAGCCACACCCTGGAAGTGCAGTGGCAGATGGGAGCCCCTAAGGGGTTAAACCAGGCCCCAGGGCTGGGGGAAAGGCCTGGGTTTGTGTCTGCAGGGCCCCAATGTGCATAGACAGTGTACAGCCCAGTTGTCCCCTCAGGTCCCTGACGGTGGCTAAGGGTGAGGGGTACTAACACAGATGACAAAGACCTGGAGAAATACAACCAGGGCGTCAGCAAACCCCGAGGCTCAGAGCACTGCAGGAGGGCTCGCAGTAGGAGAGTAAGATGGGTGGTCACCCCACACCTGGGTCCTGCGGCCCCCGGGGTCTGCAAGAGGCGGGGGCAGCACCAGTACATGCCTCGATTTCCCCACTCTGCTCACCTGGGAAATGAGCTGCTATCCTTATGGTACTTTGCCGGAGCCCTGTGCCGGGCATGGGCACTGTTCTAGGGGATCGGGATTTTAGTGTTAACTTCTAGCCAGGCTGCTAACTGATTTGTTTTCAGCAAATAAACTCTGAGTGCCCAGCTGTGGCTGAGCCACTCTTGGAGCAGCACATTTCTCTCTGAGGTGAGCTACTGGAAAGCCAGCGTTCTGGAAAGCCTGGCCGCACAGGCTGTGCCAGGGCCGAGCTCCCTCTCCTGTGGGTGCCTTGCACTGAGCAGGCTCGGGAAGTCCTGGGAAGGATGCTCGGCAGTGCTGAGTCAGAGCAGGCTTGGCTCACCCAGCACACCTGTCTGTGTCATCCCTGAATTCAGAATGCGCTGGGTCTCCTCCTTCCCTGCTGCCCCTCCCAGAGAGACTTCCTTCACATGTATCAGCATTGTCAGGCCCTGGGCAAAGGGGAGGCCCGAGAAGGGTGTTGTCTCTGAAGATGGCTTGCAGAACCTAGCCCCGTTCTGGTAGGGGGTGACTCAGCGGGTGGCTCGCATCTCATTTCTTAGGCTTTGCTGTATTTCTGTTTGTGGCTGGGGGAGAGTGTGGGACCTCACAGCCTAGCCCAGTGCCATCGGCATTTGCAGGGCAAGGGAGAGGCTGAGCTGCAAACAGACGGAGAGCATCCATTTCTGTGCCAATTCTGATGTCATCACTTAGGGGCCTGCACTTTACAGTCAGAGCGGTGTATTTGTGGGAAATGCACGCTATGTTTTCTGTTAAATGGGCGAGTCATAGGCAGAGAGTCTTAAGCTTCGCCTAATTGATATCTGGTATAGGCGTCCAGCAGGCGATGGCGTGGCAGGGAGGGAGCCAGGGCCCCATCGTACTGCCCCTGACTCTGAACGGGATGCCTGTTAGGTAATTTCATTCAACCTTAAAAAGAGACGAGTAATTTCAGGATGCTTTTGTGCCTCTCCTAAAGCTTCCAGGAATTCCCAGAACACCAGATACGGTTGTTTTAAATGTGTGAAAATGCACATCTAAGAGCCCATAAATGAGTTAGTTTTCGATGTCATTGTGGTTTCATCTTGTTTGAGTTGGCAGCATTCTGGAGCCACAGTTCTTAAGTGGTGTGTTGTGTGCCCGTGCAAAGGTGAATAATGGTGAGCTGATTCCAGTTCAGAGAAAAGTGAATACCTATGATGCTGTGGGTTTTCAGTATTTTTCCCAGGTTTTGTTGTCCTGAGTCTTTGCTGCCTCCGTGGCCTGTGTGTCTAAAAAGCATTGAAGCTGCAGACGGGCAGCAGGGACTCTCGCACTGGGGCCTGGGTGGGAATTCTCGCGACTCCCCCAGCCCTGTGCCTCAGTTTCCCTATCTGTTAGGTGGGGTTGATGGAACCTGCTGTGTGGAATTTGAAGAGACCGTCTCTGTCAAAGGCTCATACTATTGGCTCAACGAATGACCACTGTCCATATCAGTGGAACTCGCAGGTGGGGTAAGAGGATGTGGACTTAATACAGAACCATATGTGGAGTATTTTATGGAGTCCCAGGGACCATCGTGGCTTCTGGTTACTTCTACCACGTCATTTTGAGAGTGAAAGTGTCTCAGTAGGTGCATCCTGCCCCCCCCCATTCTTTTTGGTGGTGTCCTGCGAATGGACTCTGACTCAGGGAACCTCAGGCATCCTGTTGGGGGCAGAGATGCTGCCGTGTGCTCGCCCATTGCCTGGGCACCTGCCTCCCGAGTGAGTCCGGGGCTGAGTTTCAGCCAGTGTGAGCTGCAGTGGGGTCCTCCACGTCAGGCCCAGCCCCCAGACCTCTCAAGCCATCCTCCTACGGCCTGTGGCCTGCCTCCCTTGTTCCCTGGCTGGAGACTCAGGATCCAGTAGAGCACTCCAGGGCCATGGGGTGGTGAAGGTGCGAGGAGTAGGGGGCTGGGCATAAATGACAGCTTGGGGGGATAGACCTCTATTGGTTAAGGCGCTGAGGTTTTGGGGGTGCTTGTTAACGTTTAGGCTATCCTT
This sequence comes from Diceros bicornis minor, assembly GCF_020826845.1. Taxonomy (NCBI): domain Eukaryota; kingdom Metazoa; phylum Chordata; class Mammalia; order Perissodactyla; family Rhinocerotidae; genus Diceros; species Diceros bicornis. The sequence continues at coordinate 1,756,491 of NC_080747.1, read as the reverse complement.
ATGTACCTCATTTACAAGTGAAGTCTCGGAGACGGCGTGTTAACTTACTGGAGCCTTCACAGCCAGGGAGAGGCAGAGCTGGGATTTGAACTCCTGTTTGTCCGACCCCAGAGCTGGAACCTGTGAGCACCACCATCCTGAGCTGTGTATATCCCTCAGGAAGGAACTGTAGCTGTCATCAGTTTTTAAGTAAGTCCCATTTGGTGAAACAATACTTTTGTACTTTTCACTTGGATTGCAAAGAAACTTAGATATTGATGGACAATTCAAGTGTTTGAAAGAGGAAGACAAAAGTGAATGGTGTTTTTCTTTTTTCTTTTTTTTTTTTTACTGATCTGAATAGATTAAGCACAAGTAGAATAGAACATTTCATATTATGGTAATTTATGTAGAGTAGTTGGTTAAGATGAATGGAATGTTTTTTTTGCTTCTTACAGTAAGTATTTTGAAGCTCTTCCATTTCTCATTGTTTTCGTGCTGGGTGGAGGCAGGGGAATGTTGGGGACACTTCAAGTGGGGGTCTCTTCATGGCTGAGGGAGTCCTTCGAGCTCTGCATGGGACTCTGTAAGTCTCTGACATGACGGGGTTTGTCCCAACTGATCTCCCCCCATCCCCGCCAACCATTGTACACTGAATTCTTGGGGAAAATGGGTTAGCACACTCACTGTGGGGATGTGTCTTTAGGGCAGTAATTTTTTTCGTTGGACTTTCAGTTTTTGAGAATGTTTCCAGTTGTTTTTAGGGATATTGTAATTATAAAAAAATCTAAAAGCAGAATCAACTACTTAAATGTTAGATACATTTAAGAATTGTACACCCATGTTCATAGCAACATTATTTATAATAGCCGAAAGGTGGAAACAGCCCAAATGTCCATCAACAGTGAGTGAATGAATAAAATGTGGTATATCCATCCAGTGGGATATTACTCAGCCATGAAAAGGAATGAAATACATGCTACAACATGGATGAGCCTTGAAAACATTATAGTAAGTATAAAGAAACCAGATACAACAGGACAAAAACTGTATGATGCCATTTATAGGAAATGTCCAGAATAGGCAAATCCATAGAGACAGAAAGTGGATTAGTGGTTGCCAGGGGCTGGGGGCAGGGATGAGGAGTGGGTACTAAAAGGGATGGGGTTTCCTTTAGGGGCAATGAAAAGTTTTAAAACTAGAGAAAGATGGTGGTTGGACGACATTGTGAATGTACTAAATGCCACTGAATTGCACACTTTAAAATGGTTAATTGTATTTTATGTGAATTTCACCTCACTAAAAAAAGAATTTTAGGGCTGGCCCCGTGGCTTAGCGGTTAAGTGCGCGCGCTCTGCTGCTGGCGGTCCGGGTTCGGATCCTGGGTGCGCACCGACGCACCGCTTCTTCGGCGGTGCTGAGGCCGCGTCCCACATACAGCAACTGGAAGGATGTGCAACTATGACATACAACTATCTACTGGGGCTTTGGGGAGAAAAAGGGAAAACAAGGAGGAAGATTGGCAATAGATGTTAGCTCAGAGCCGGTCTTCAAAAAAAAAAAAAAAAGAATTGTAGCAGTTTTTGAGAATTGTAGCAGTTTTTGAGATAATCAAGGGAAAAGATGTTTTGCAGCCAAGTGAAAAGATGCTCAGGACCACATCGAGGGCCTGGGTGTTCTGAGGCCCAGCTCAGAAGCTGCACGGCATGTCTTCCACGGTATCCACAGGACCAGCCCCTGTTCATGGGGAGGGGCTGTCAATTCCACTTCTCAGTGGTGTATGGAGTGGGGGAGATGCTGCTCCTGGGAGGGCTCACCGAGGTGGGCCAGCGTGTGTGTAGGGGAGTGAAGGGTTGGCGGGTACTGTGGGGCCGAGGCTGCGTCAGGCTTCAAGCTCCAGCCAGGGCGGCTTAGAGGGGTCCCCACATAAAGCTGTGCCCTCGGTGGCAGGGGCTAGGAAAACCCTACACCGCACTTCACCCCCATTGGTGCTAAGGGTCACGTGGGTGCCTGGCAGAAAAAACTGAACTGTCCCTGAGGGGCCCTCCTGCCACACCTGTGAGGTGGAGTTCACGGTAAAAACTTACAAAACTCACGAGAAAGTGGTTTCCCCTGAGCAAGAATCAGCAGACAACATGGGCTATTGGAACCAATGACAGAAAGACTAAGGGTGCAAGTTTGGAACAATCCAAGAGATGGGGAATGGAGACCGTGTGGCCACACCAAACCCCTGTGAAACGAGCCAGTGGAACTCCCAGAAATGAAAAAGATAGTTGTTGAATTTAAAAACCAGAAACTAAGACCCGCCCCAGGAACGTCTCTGAGAGGCTCTGAGACATGGAGGATGGGATGAGAAGGTTCAAGGTGCTTCTGATGGGACTTCCAGGGTGAGAGTCCAGAGAAGGGGGAGGCCGTTTTCAGCTCAGGGCTGAGAAGTTTCCTGAGCTGATGTGTGTTCAGGTTCAGGAAGCCCCAGGCCCAGCGGGATCAGTGGTGGTAAATACAGCCGGACATATCAGAGTGAACTGCAGAACACCAGCATCTTGGGGACCTCGCGGGAACGACAGTGGACGGGCTGCAGGGCCGTGGAGGGAGCTCCTCCATGGCCAGAGGGAGCTGACTCAAGTGGACTGTGGGGCTTAGCCAGGCCACCATCCACAGAGGAGAGTGAAATGAAGGACGGCTTTAATGAAGATGAAAAGGTGACCGCTCCCAATCCTTGCTGAAGAAGTCCTGGAAGATGTACTCCAAAAGCAAAATCACAATCAGGAGGAAGGAGTGGGAGGCAGGAAGAGTGGTGGGAAGATGTCGGTGAGTGTGTGGGCCAATCCAAGTAGCAGCTACTGCTGGTGTAGGGAGAAATAGGGACTCTGGCAAGAGGAGCCTCAAAAGCAAGGAGCCCGGAAATACTGGGCAGTGACGCCTGGAAGGGGGTGGCTCTGAGGTCTCTGACGGTTCGGGATGAGGCTTGAGGTGTTGGCTGACTTCAGACCACGAATTAAGTGTGTGAGGCCACCCAGGGCCAACGTGAGAGAAAGAGTTACAGGGTGCATACCTTCCAGACCAGGAGAGGGAAAAAGAGTCAAGATGGTAAAGCCGATCCAATCAAAGCAGCAAAGGAGAGACAGCGAAGCAAAGGCGCGGTAAATAAAAAGCAAAAACAGAGCTGTAGAAGTAGTCGCAAGTATCTTGGTAGTCTCAGGAAATGCAGATGGAGCGAGCCCACCTGGTCACAGGCATTGCTGCTCGGATTGTGTGTCCAAGTCACAGCAGACGCGCTGTGGACGAGAGATGCCCATTAAACAACTTTGTGGAATGGTGGGAAGGAAAGGCACAGAAAAAGATAGTGAGGCAATCAGCAAAAGCGGGAAGGGGGTCTCTCGGCATGAGTCAGGGGCTCTGAGGCGAGGCTGCACCTGGTTTTCCCACGGCGGAGGGGCCTGTTGGAGGAACCCAGAAGCAGGCTCCCAGGGGAGGTGTGCCTTCTGGTTTGTTGGGGAGGCCTTTTGGGAGAGGAGGGGAGGGGAGGGAAATTGGGCAAAGGGGGAGGCTGGGCAACAGAGGCCTCAGCCGACCCGAGGCCTTGGGAGCGGGGATGGCCCTTCAGGGTGGCCTCGAGCTAGGTCAGGCGCCAGGCCTTTCCACGGCTCTGGACGGGCCGTGGATGGGGCTGCCTATGGAGGGACCCTTCCTTAGCCTAGGTAGTCCTGGGTGGCTGGGGGACGGTCTGCCAGCAACACTCCCAGCCACTGGGAGACGAGCCCCTCAATCCTGGATGTGCATCTGGGCAAGTGTCGTGGCGTCCCCTCTCGTCTCCCCCATTACCTCTTTCTGGTGTTGACCCCTCCGCCTCCCTGTCAGATGGAGAGCTTCTTGAAGGGCCATGCTGGTCTGACATCTGACGGTGCTTAGTAAGTATTTGTTGGACTGACTGTCTAGCATTGTGTAATCGGAATGAATTTTGGGGTCATTTTCTTCCCCGTGTTTGAGGTCATGCAGAGGAAGTCTCCGTGTGTTAGAGGAGGAGGTGGTCTCATGTGGTCCTGGTGGCCGCTGCACCGGACAGGACCCTTGAATGTGGAGGATGTCTTAGACCTAGGACATTCCAGCCCATTGGGTGTCTGTTATGTTCTTCTGTGGTCTTGAGAATTTTAGGCTTTTGTCTCAGCTTTGAGATGAAGGCGTGATGAACAGCCACGCATCCCGGGGTGGATGGCATTCCGGCAGCCTCGTCCTGGCAGGACTCCCTCCTAACCCTGCATGTGAGCCCTGAGGAGCCTGCGATACTGTTAGGAGAAGCCTGCCTGCCCAGGGCCCAGCAGTGGCTCAGGCTTGCGTGGGCCAGGAGTGGAAACAAGCCCAGGACTTAGGCTCAGGGACCTGAGTCCAGCTCTGGGTCTCCTCTCCAGGCCTCGGTCTCCCCCACCTGTGAGGTAGTGACAGACACGCTCTCTGTGGGATCATTGTTGACCAGACTCCATGTTTTGCTGAATGCAGAGGCCTTCAGAAGACCCAAGGGCTGCCTTCCTGCCCCCGCAGCTGGGCACCAGCCCCCAGCAGTGGGCGGCTTCGCTCCGCAGCTGTTCTCCTAGTTGGGCCTGCCATGGCTCCAATGAGCTGGGAACCCTGGGATCTGGCCATGTGGGACAGAGCCCCAGAGAGGCTGGCAGCAAGGGGTGCAGGGACGCCACTCCAATGCTGTGGCCGCTGGCCTCACACACCCCTTTGCACTGCTGGCCAAGCACACTTGTGGACACCAGACGGAGCACTCGCTGTGGGTCGTTTTCTCAGCAATAAACACTCCTAGACTAGGAACCAGGACTCTCTGGCCCCAATTGCCCCCTTTGGCTATAGGGACAGGCCAGGCTGAGGCTCTGGCAGTGTCTGGGGGGCCTCTCCCAGCACTGTGAGGTTCAGGCCCAGCCATGGTGCCTGGGAGGGCATGGGCTGTCGGGGAAGCTGCAGGGAGACCCAGCCTGCTGGATAGACCCGCACCAGGGTCTAGTGAGCTGCCCCAGTGAGGGCCGACAAGAAAACATGTGGGCCCCCAGGGGGTCATTCGTCAGGCTGAGAGGGGCTGGCAAAGGGTCAGGCTGTGAACAGTCTCTGAGAATGCCCGACTCACGGCTGGCTCTTCAGATGGGAAAGACTCGGAAGGGAATGGTGTGCAGAAGTGGAAAGGCAGTGAAATGGCCGAGGCCTCTGGGGGCAGTGCTTCCCTGGTGCTGGCTGCTCCCCTGGCACACCCTGAGAGCCCTGCGTCACGGCTGGACCCGAGATCTCTGGCAGCCCTGTCTAGTGGGCGTTTTGAAACTGCTCCTAGGGAATCAGGAGGGCCAAGTCGAGGGAAAATGACGTGAATGAGCGATGCTGTTCTGGCCCCGGATGTCATACCTTGGGCACCATCTGGTTTCCCCTCCTTACCACTCCAAGTTCTAGCAGGTCCCAGAGACAATGGGCACTGGGGCTACTCTCCTGCCTGCCGGCCTCTTTCCTCTCACCAAGATCACAAAGTCAGGGCCTGACCTGCCTGCCCAAGGTTACAATCTAGTCCTGGCAGAGGCCGGCCGGTGCAGACTGTGCCTTGCTGCCCCTCAGTGCACCTGTCCATAGACCGGTCGACATGGTCGATGTGCAACCTCCGACAGATGTTTGAACTCTGAGGACATCTGGTTGGTCTACTCAAACTTGGTCTGATTGTTGTGCTCCGCATCATTCTAAAATAGTCAAGGGCTGTTGGGTAGGAAGCCCTGCCTCACCATGGGGACAAAACCAAAAAGGCAAGTGGCAGTGTCACATGAGACGTCACTTGTCTTTCCTGCGCAGCACGTCATGTTAGAGGGCGGGAGGGGAGGGGAGGACGCGTGGCTTCCCCCCCAGGACCCAGACCCAGAGCAGGTGGACCCATGCCCACAGCCCAGGCCCTGCTGTCTGGGGCTCACCCCGGAGCTTTCCTAAGGATGTGCTTTTGGGCACAAATCCGGCTTGTAGATGAGGCCCATTATAGTGGTTTTTGTGGTTGTTGTTGTTATATATATTTTTTGTTTTTTTAAAAAATTAGGTGATATTCATGTAACATACAGTTAACCATTTCAAAGTGACCAGTTCAGTGGCATTAGTGTATTCACAATGTTGTGCAACCACCAGCTCTCCCTAGTTACAAAACTTTTGTACCACCCCTGTATCCATTATGTAATCACTCCCTGTCCCCCTCTTGGCCCCTGGTAACTTCTAATCTGCTTTCTGTCCCTGTGGATTGCCTGTTCTGGATATTTCATATAAAAGAAACCATACAATATGAGGCCTTTGTGTCTGGCTTCTTTCACTTTTGGGTTTCCTCCACGTTGTAGCATGTGTTAGAATTTCCTTTTTAAGGGTGAATAATATTCCATTGTGTGGATAGGCCACCTTTCGTTTGTCCTTTATCCATCTATGGACATTTGGGCTGTTTCCATCTTTGGCTGTTGTGAATAAGGCTGCTGTGAACGTGTGTACACGTTTGTATATGGACATGTTTTCATTTTCTGGGTAGATACCCAGAGTGGAGTTGCTGGATCACGTGGTAACTCTATGTCTCACTTTTTGAGGAACCTCTAGACTGTTTTCCCCATTGTGGTTCTTGAGAAATGGAGGGTGGGTCTTGGAGGAGGGCGGGCAGGGCCTGCATGAGCCATGAGGTGCCCAGATGGGGGACCTGTGCTTGGCTTGCATGCTGTGGCCTTTGGGGCACCCCAGACTAGGTGAACAGGCTGTTCTGAAGAGACCCCCACTTCTCTGTGCTCATAAACCAAGACAAGCTCCTTGAAAACACAGGCCTGGGGAGGTCTTCCAAGATGGACTATGCTGCCCCACCCCGGCTCATCCGGAGCTGTGCTCTGTGAATCCTCCAAGGACCAATAAATATAGGGTGTGCTGATGTTCCTCTGCTTGATTGTATCTCTCATACCCCACTCTTGGGGCAGTGGCAAGGTCCCCTGGATGGGAGTGTTGACATCCTTTGCCCGTCTTCGATCCCTCCTGAACCCCTCTTAGGAGTGGGGCTCAGGGCAGCTGAGGTGGCCGCACAGGCTTGGGCCTTAGGGCAGCAGGGCTGTTGAGCGGCCGCATGGAGAGGACATGCTTTGTCCAGTGTCCGTGAGGAGTCAGAGAGGTACGAGATGTATTTTGACTTTCCTCAAACACGGCTGAAACGACGTGCAAGCTGCAACAAGCCAGCCGTGTGGGAGACCCTCTTGTGGGATCTTGTTTCTGAGGGTGCGTGAAGACCCCAGCTGACTGCAGTATCGAGGTCTGAGCCAGGTGGAGGGGCCTCGGTGGGTGCAGGCCTGGCCATCGGCTCCGTGACCTGAGCAGCTGTCCTAATTTTTAACATGAGAGGCTGATTGAAAGTAAAGTGAGCTTAAATTATGGAAATGGTATATGATTAGATATTGGTAAATAGAGATGGAAATTCACCATAAACTTATCTCTGTACGACCACTACGATTTTTAATATTTCTTTCTAATCCTTTTCATTGGCACTTGTGTAAATAGTATTGTTTTCACAACTGTTTAACACATGTCCCCCTGTTGTCATCTCTTTTCCTGTATTGCTTCCTAGCTGTCTTCCCGAGGCCCACTCTCTAACAGTCTTTGTATAATTCCAGTGATAAAATAGTGTCACCAGAGCAGTGTTTTCCTCGAGAACAGTCCTGGCCTGAGAATTTCACCTGCTAGTTTTGCCATTATTGGTTGATCTGCTGCGCTAAGGGCTGTTGACCCATTGGGGTTTTGGGGATTGTAGCCAAGCAGAGGCTGTAGGAGAGAGCCCTGGAAGCAGCCCCCTCTCCCCCTGTTCCTGGAAAGTGGGGGCAGGAGCGGGGGCAGGCCCAGCTGTGAGGGGTGCCAGATGTGGGGGGCAGAGCCAGGCAGAGGAAAGGCGCTGGCCATGCAGGCCCCAGACTTACATCCCAAATCCAAGCCCCAAAGCAGCTGTTGACCTTGGAGCCTCACTGAGGATGCGGAGCGGGTGGGGAGTGGGGGCGAGGTAGGGGGACCACACCCACCCTGTGGAGCTGTCCCAGGCTGTAGCGAGCTCACAGGTGTGGGCAGTGGCTCTGCCCGGTGCCCTGTGGCTGGTAGTCCTGCTGTCCTCCGCTGAGGAGGCTTGCTGTTCGTGTGGCGGGAACTGACGCCCGCCAGCCTCCCACTGTCACAGGCACTAGTGTCACCGGTCACATGTGCAAGCTGAGCAAGTCCCTTCTCCTGGTACCGTTTTCCCTGCAGTGGCCCAGCCATCTCGAAGCATTCATATGTCTCTTGAGAGAACAGAACGACGGGAGGCCACAGTGGGCTGGCTGTCACCTGCACGGATCAGGCTTCAGGTGGCTTTGTCTGAAAGGTCTCTCATCAGGCGGGGTGAAAGGAGGGTGCAGCCGGGTCTTGGGCCAGGACCCACCTTGGGACTCATGTAGGCTTTGGAGCTGGTTTATGAAGAGGTCCTGATGGAACCTGGGACTCGGATCCGGCCTTAGAGGTTTACAGGACGGACCACGGTGGGCAGGGGCCGTGAGGGGTGGGAGGGGATGAGGTGGGCAGAAGGCAGGACATCAGCTGAGGATCGCAAGGGGGCACTCCCTTTGGGTCCGATTTTTTGGCCACTCGGGACAGAAGGCAGCCCCAGAGAACAGACAGTGTTATCCTTTGATAATTCCCCTCTGCGAGACCTCTCTTCCTTGGCCCCGAATCACGGAGCCACTCATGAGGAATGCGGAGCGTGGTGGTGTCACCGTCGGTGGAGTTTGGTGAAGACCACCCCTGTGGTTAGAAGGACTGGGCTCGAGGCTCAGGCATTCAGTGATCCTGAAAGCAATATTCCACTCCACCAAGCTTGGGGAACATGAGTGCCACCCAGACGTTTTAGGATCTGCGTAACCAGTGTTACAGGTTGGATTGTATCCCCCCAAAAGATAGTTCAAGTCCTAACCTCCTTACCTATGAATATGACCTTATTTGGAGAGAGGTTCTTTACAGATGATCTAGTAAAAATGTAGTCATTGGGGTGGGCCCTGATCCAATATGACTCTGTCCTCATGAAAAGCGGAAATTTGGGCACAGACATGCACACAGGGAGAATGCCACGTGAAGATGAAGGCAGAGATTGGGTGATGCTTCCACAAGCCAAGGGATGCCCAAGATGCCAGCAAACCCCAGCAGCTAGGAGAGAGGCCTGGAGCAGATTCTCCTTGGAGCCCCCAACTGTGAGAGAGTCAGTGTCTGTGGGCTTTGGTGTGGCAGCCGACCAGATGACAGGGATCCCTGGTGGCTGCAGCAGTCGTGTGATCGCTATGACCCAGTAACCTAGCGGTGCCTGGCCTGCTTCCCCAGGTGACTTTCCGTTTCTGTCTGTGCTCTGCTGTGCTGCCATTGGCCACGTTCTCAGGGCACACGTGACGGCAGCCACTTCGGTCCTTCGTGGGTGGGCAGGGCATCCTGCCCACAATAAACAGCTTTGATCCGTCCTGTGGACTCACTCGCTCCAGCAAAGCCTGGGGAGGCCGTGACCTCAGGGACGCTCCCTCTTGGGGTGGTTTGGGACACCGCGTTGCTGTGGAATCGCTGCTTCTCAAACGCCCGTATTTTAACAGCCAAGCTGATAATGCGTAAAGAGGTTAGTTGTGTGTGTGTGTGTCATCACATAGTTAACTTCGCAGAAGTCATTCGAGGTCATTTGATATTTCCAAACCTTCTGCACTGGACCAAAAACATATAAAGTACTTAACCATAAGGCCTTTCATAGAGAGGAATTAAGTGCAATCAAGTTAAAAAAAATGTGTGTTCACCCTAACCTGTGGTTCTCCGAGGCCTTTTGAAGGTTCTTGACGTCACTGGAACTCTGGAACCTTGGAGGGTCAGGACTGTGTGGCCACCTAGTGGAGCCAACAAGCTCCACGTGGCTTGCATGGAGTGGCCAAAAACCCCCAAAGGCTCTGGCGACCTCCCTGGGAAGGACCCCATGTCCAGACGAGTGGCACTGAAGTGGAGAGCAGCAGGGTGCCCCAGCCCTGTGTGCTGCGGTGGGAGCGCCCTGACTAGCGCACTTTTGAGCGTTTTGCTTGGGATCTTTTCTGGGGAGGACGTACATGATGGTACATCTTAGTGAGCTGTGGCCCGGCCTGCTTCCTTCTACCCATCAAAGCTGAGGAAGCTTTGATGCGAGTGACGGAGAACCCAGCTCTGCGTGGCCAAGTGACTGTAGTCCACCAGCTGGTGTGGCCTGCGTCCAGCTGGGTTTGGGTCCAGACAAGGGCTGGGCCCCGCTCTGAGCTCTGTTCCGGGTAAGGGGCCTCAGCTGTTTCTTCCCTAGTGTGGGTACCCAGGGAAAAGATGCAATGGGACTCCTGGTGTCAGGACCCTACGTGTCAGCTCTCCTACACAGACGTGCACTTGGGATCCAAGTCTCACTGTGGAGAGAGACAGAAGGAGGGAGGGAGCGTTTCCTCGTGAACGTTCCCTGTAAGTCGTCTGGTGTGACAAAAAAAGCAGTGAGCCCCTCCTGACCTTCTCAAAATGAGCACAGAGTTAAAGTAATAGTTTATTCATTCAACAAACATTAATTGGGTACATACTGTGTGCCAGGCCTTCTGCTTGGGACTTGGCAGAGAACAAGACAGCAGAGGCCCCAGCCTCATGTGGGATTTTCTCTTGGAGGATGAGCCGGGTACATGGAGTGAGTAGCCACAGTAGCAGTTTCAGAGGACAGCAGGGTCAGGGGTGTGGTGGGGGAGATGGAGGGACCCGAGCGCTGCACAGACTCCTCCCTGTGGGCCTCTGGGTCCTGGCTTGCCCTCCTGAGAGCTTCATCTCCCAGGAGGTCAGAAATCACCGAGAGCGTCCCCCAGGCGTGTTCTCTCCCTCCCCGGGCCTACAGGACATACAAAACAAGGCGGTCAGCCTGGGAGATCCAGCTTCCTGAGGCCGCCCCTTGGAGGCACAGGGCTGAGGGGCTGCATGGAAGAAAACGGGTCAGCGTGTAGAGCTCAGCGTGTCCGAGACACCGTGACCCTGTGCAGATGTCCTGCACGTGTGATATGCCAGGGTCACTCTTCAGGGAACACTGACCCTGGGAAGCGGCCTCTCTGAACTAGATGCTGACCATCAGGGGTCTTGGGGGCTGAGGTTGATGAGGGAGGGACCAAGGGCCGGGAACAGCAGACACGAGCTGGCAGTGGTCTCCTCAGTCCTGCAGGGACGGAAGAGGGGCAATGACTGAGGACCCTGCCGGGCAGAGCCGGCGCCTGCTTGCAGAACTCTGGGTTTTTAAAAACTTCCTTTTTTTTAAACACCTTTATTGGGGCATAATGTACTTAATACCACTAAACTGTACACTTAAAAATGGTTAGGATGATAAGTTTTATATTGTGTGTATTTTACCAAAATGAAAACAATTGTTTTTAAAGGGCATCAGGAGGGATCCTTGGGTGGTGGAGCAGCCCTGCGTCCTGACTGTGGTGGTGCATGGTGAACCCAGCATGAGGTGGCCGGGCACTAGTCACACACGAGTAAGGTACTGCGGAGACCAGAGTGAGGCTGGTGGGTTGTATCCATGTCAGTGTCCTGGTTCCGACATCGTTCTTTGGTTTTGCAAGATGTTACCATTGAGGGAACCAGCGTGAAGGGTGCAAGGGTCCTTCTGTGCTATTTCTTACGACTGCATGTGAATCTACACTTACCTAAAAGTAAAAAATTTAATAAAAAAGAGAACCTTTGAACAGCTTCATTGAGGCATAATTGACATATAGTAAATGACACATATTTAAGGTGGATAGTTTAGGTTTTGACATTTGTGTACACCCGTGAAATGGTCACCACAATCAAGAGAGTGAACATAATTATCACCCCAAATGTTTGCACCACCCCTCTGTATTCCTCCCTGCTTCCCTCCCTGCCTCTCCCCTGTACCCATCCCCAGACTAATGCTGGTCGGCTGTCATTATAGACCAGTTTAAACTTTCTATAACAAAAGGAAGGGCGTATGACCGAGGACAACTACAAGGACCCCTAACCCAGCCGTGGGGAAGGCCAAATGCCTGGGTTTGCTGAGACTTGAAAAGTGCAACCAAAGGAGTTTCTAGAAAGTCTTGTCAGCAGTGGGACAACAGTTAAGGAGGGTGCTATGGACTGAACTGTTTCCCCCAAATTCACCTGTGAAGCCCTAAGGCCCAGTGTGACTGTATTTGGAGATAGGGCCTTGGGGAGGTAATTAAGGCTAAATGAGGTTGTAAGGGTGGGGCGGTGATCCCATAGGATTAGTGCCCTTATAAAAAGAGACCCCAGAGAGCTCTCTCTCTCTGTGCCATATGAGCACAGAGTGAGAAGGCACTGTCTGCAGGCCAAGAAGTGGGCCCTCACCAGGAACTGACCATGCTGGCACCTTGATCTTGGACTTCCAGCCTCCAGAACCGTGAGAGAATAAATGTCTGTTGTTTATGCCCGGCCCCCCACCCCTGCAATGCCTCCCAGGTCTGTGGTATTCTGTTATGGCAGTCCCAGCTGACTAAGACAGGGAAGGTGGTGGTGACATTATAGTTAAGTGATTTCACTTCCATCTTAACGGAGTGCAGGTTCATTTTGGGGAGATTCTCCAAGTCCTGGCCTTGGCTGGATTTCCTGAGTCCCTGGCACTGGGATGGCCAGGCCTCTGTCTCCATGGGGTCCCACATCTTTCAGCAGTCAGCACTGGGCTTCTTTCTATGGTGGTGCAGGTGGTCCGAGAGAGGGACAGTGGTCTGAGAGCATGGCAAGCCCCAGCCAGAAGTCACACGGAAATGTTGGCTACATTCTCTTGGTCTAAGCAAGTCACGGGCCGGCCCAGAACTAAGAAGATGGGAAAGAGACTCCACCTCCAGATGGGAGGAGAAGTGTGGGGCACAGGGTTGGGGGGTTGTAGGTGCATCTTTGTAGGCAGTCTATCTCCCCCCGTGCACTGGCTCTCACTCCCTTGTGCACTGGATCTCACTTCCCCTTGTACACTGGATCTTACCCCCACTGTGCACTGGATCTCACTTCCCCTTGTACACTGGATTTCACTTCCCCTTGTGCACTGGATTTCACCTCCCTTGCGCACTGGATCTCACCTTCCTTGCACACTGGATCTCACTCCCTTTGTGCACTGGATCTCACCCTCCTTGTGCACTGGATCTCAGCCCCCGTTGTGCACTGGATCTCACCACCCTTGTGCACTGGGTCTCACCACCCTTGTGCACTGGATCTCACCCCCACTGTGCACTGGATCTCACCCCTCTTGTGCACTGGGTATCACCCCCCTTGTGCACTGGATCTCACCCCCCTTGTGCACTGGATCTCACCCCCCTTGTGCACTGCATCTCACCTCCCCTTGTGCACTGGATCTCACTCCTCTTTTGCACTGGATTTCACCCCCCTTGTGCACTGGATCTCACCCCCGTTGTCTGTTCAGTGTTGTCCCCTGTGTCCTGTACTGGTCTCTCCCAGTCTTCTACATCATTCCCTTCGAGGTGAAACCTGCTGTGACCTCTCCTGTCTCTAAAACAGCAGTCAGGTCACCACTCCTCTTTGACTTGAGGTCTTGTTGGAGCTCCAACTCTGTAACTCCTGGCTCTGCCTTCAGCCGAAGTCCTGAAAGGAGCTGTCTCTGTGCCCTCTCTCGTGCCCCTCCTACCACGCCTTCTTCAGGCCGCTTCCCCCAACAGGCCATGGAGACTGCTCCGTCTGTCACGTCCTGTAGCCAGTTGTCCTCATCTCTTTGACCACTTCTTTCCCTACGTGTCCAGGACACCACACTCCTGGTTTCTCTCCTATCTCACTGGCTGCTCCTTCCCTGTCTCCTTCCTCTCCCAGCCTTCACATGTGGGTTCATGCCTGCACTCTGGCCCCTTCTCCATCTACCTCACCCCCTCACGTGGCAGGCCATCCATCGGTCGCCCAGCTCTAAGCCCTCCATGCCCTGATGTCACTCATGTGCGTATCTCCAGCCATGGCCTCTGCCCGGGGTGCTGGACTCCTTGGCACGTCCGTCTCACCACCTGGAAATGAGGCTGCTCCCCTGCCCTCTCCATCCTTCCTGTCTCTGTTCACGTGGGGGCTCAGGCCACAGCTGGAAGTCAACTGACTCTCCAGCTGAGTGGTTTCTCACTGTACATCCCCACCATCAGCAGACCCTGTTGGCACGTCCTCCAGCATGTTTGCAGGAGAGTACTATGTTCACAGCAGCAGCATTCCCCACAGCCAAAGGTGGAAGCAGCCCAAATGTCCATCGGTGGATGGATGGATAGGCAAAATGTGGTTCATCCATACAATGGAATGTCGTTCAGCCTTAAATAGGAAGGAAATTCTGCGATATGCTACAACCTGGATGAACCTTGAGGACATTAATGCTCAGTGAAATAAGTCAATCACAAAAGGACCACTACTGTATGGTTCCACTTATAGGAGGACCCTAGAGTAGTCAAATTCCTCAAGACAGACAGTAGAGTGGTGGTTGCCAGGGGCTGGGTGGAGGGGGAATGGGGAGTTAGAGTTTAATGGGAACAGAGTTTCAGTTTTGCAAGACGAAAAGCGTTCTGGAGATGGATGGTGGTGATGGTTGCACAACAATGTGAATGTACTTAATACCACTAAACTGTATACTTAAAAATGGTTTAAATGGTAGATTTTATGTTATGTGTATGTTACTGCAATTTAAAATAATAAGCAATAAAAAAATGTTTCTCAGAGATGACCGCTTCTGATCCCTCGCTATTCCCAGACACCATCATTTCTTTCTGGATTATTGCAGTAACCCCTTGACTGGCCTCCCTCCTTCTGTCCTTGACCCTTACCCCACCCCAGGCTGTTTGTAACACAGTAGCCAGGACCATCTTTTATTTATTTATTTTTTTATAATTTTATTTATTTGTTTTTTTCCCCCAAAGCCCCAGTAGATAGTTGTATGTCATAGCTGCACATCCTTCTAGTTGCTGTATGTGGGACACGGCCTCAGCATGGCCGGAGAAGCAGTGCGTCGGTCTGCGCCCGGGATCCAAACCCGGGCCTCCAGCAGCGGAGCGCGCGCACTTAACCGCTAAGCCACGGGGCCGGCCCCAGGACCATCTTTTAAACATATAATTCTGATCTTGTCTCTTTGCCCAGAACCCCCATGACCCCCATCTCAGTCAGAGTAAAGCCCTGAGGCCCTCTAGGGTCAGGTAGCCCCTCTGAGCTCCTTCCCTCCCCTATCCCCTTCCTGCTCCAGTCCCTCTGGGCTCTTTGCTGCTTCTCAAACATGCCCCGACCTCAGGGTCCCTCTGCCAAGATGGCTCTTCCCTTATCAGGTCTCCCTTCAAATTCCACCTTGTTGGAGACACCTGTTTTCCATTTAATCCAGTGGTTCTCAACCAGGGGCGATTTTGACGCTTGAGGGACATTTGGCAAGGTCTGGAGACAGTTTTGGTCGTCACATTTGGAGGGGGGATGTTCTACTAGCATTCAGTGGGTAGCAGCCAGGGATGCTGCTCACCACCCTACAGTACACGGGACCGCCCCCACAACAAGGAATTACCGGCTCCAAATGTCAGGCTGAGAAACCCTGCTCTAATCTAAAGGCCCCCTGCTCGCCCTCTGCCCCATACCCTGCTATCTATTCCCCATGTCACTGATCATCATCTGATGTGTCTGTTCACCTGCTGGGCAGCACTGTGGTTGAAGGCCATTCCTACGGTGTTGGGTCTGGCCATCTCTTCTGGTGACCTTGGCTGCAGAACAGCTAGGGTGGGGAATGAATCTCAAGAAGCCCCTCTGTTTCCTGTCCCCACATCGATGATGAGGTGCTCTCAGTTCCAGCCCAGGGCAACGCTGGCCATTGATGGGAGCTTTGGGAACTTCGGTCACTGTGTAGCGGGGCCTGAGTGAATGCCATGCTGAGCCACGTGCTCATACTGTTCCTCCACTGGCTACAAGGCTGAGCATGTCTGGGACAGCGGTTCAGACCCCTGGGAGGCCTATGAAGGGAGGCCTACTTGGGGATTGAGTAGTGCTCGAGCGCTAACGCGGGATGGAGGATGAGAGCTGTGGATCAAGACTTAAAAAAAAGCTTCCCTTTGTGATTTTTTCATTGTCACCTGCTCTTGGAAAATAAGCAATATGGTTAAGCAGTTTTTGTGAAATGTTAGGTGTTATGTCTGAGTTCCTCTCTTATTGGTCTTTTCATTCTCGACCAAAGAAACATTGAACTTGAGCTGCAGCTCTTTCCTGACTCTGCTAAGTGCACTCATTATTCGCTCTGTGAAAGTAACAGTGACAGGTAGCTGCAGGTGGTGTGCTGGCGTGACTTCACCAGGATTGGATCCACATGAACTTGGAAATTTCAGGCTGATTAAAGAATGGTGAATTATTCTATTGGATGCAATTCTTTTCAGTCCTTGAACAAAAGGAGCTTCACACCAAGAGTCTTCACTGCATCCCACATCACTTTATTGCATTTCTTGGAAAGAAGACAGAAGCTTCTCTGGCTGAATAAGGTTGGATTTTTAATGGGAAGGTCAGAGAGGTCACAAAGGCTGGCCTTACCCTTGGTGTGGAAGAGATTTCCTCATCTTCCATTGGCCAGTTATCTGCAGAGCACCTACCTTCTGCCACCCAAGGTACTGGGTGCTGGGTCCACTGGAGAACAGAGGACAGCACCCTCCTGCTGGCACCATGGTTGATGTCAGAGTGAGGACACCTCTGACTCAAAATACTGTAATCAAAGTATGCAACCTGCAGTCAAGTGCCCCCAGCATGTGACCTGGTGGTATGCCACCCCCAAGACACCTGGGCCCCTCTGTCTTGGGCCCAGGAAACATTCGCCTTTGTTAGAAAGATGGTGTTGATGTGTTCAGGACCTCATGTGCACAGAGCTGGGGCCATCATACCCTGTGTGCTGGGCATGACCCTGCTCATGCGGTCAACCACCTTGTGAAGAGAAACTCAGCAATCCTAGGGGTCCGGAAGCCATAACTCAAGTCCACAATGAGATACCACCTTATCCCTTCAGCTGGCAACATGAAGACGTCCTCCGTGTCCAGGTGTTGGAGAAGGTGAATCCTGGGGTCTGAGACATGGCTACTGGGGCGTGAACTGGTGCAACCCAGAAATGCTACCAGGCAGAATAATGGCCACAAAGATGGTCACATCCTGATCCCTGGAGTCCACAACTCTCTTAAGTAACTTGGTGAAGTGGAATGAAGGTTGGGATGGAGCTGAGGTTGCTAATCAGCTGACCTTAAAATAGTGAGATGATCCTGGATGTATCCAGTGGACCCAGTGGACCCACAGGGTCCTTTAATAGTGGAAGAGGGGCCGAAGACAGTTAGAGGGAGCTGTGACTATGGAAGAAGGTCTGAGAGATGCACCATTGCCGGCTTCGAAGATGGAGAAAGGGGCCATGGATCAAGGAATGCGGGTGGCCTCTTGATGCTGGAAAAGGTGAGGAAACAGAATCTCCCCAGAGCCTCCAGAAGGAACAGCCCTGCTGACCCCTTGGTTTTAGCTCGGTGAGACCCGTGCTGGAATTCTGTCCTCCAGAACTGTAAAATAATAACATTTTGTTGTTTCAAGCCACTAAGTTTGTGGTGATTTGGTACAGCAGCCACAGGAAACTAATACCTGCCTCCAGGAGACATGCACATACACAGCCAGGGAACATGCCAGAACATTCAGGAAGCTCTGCTTACACAGCCAAAACCTGGAAGAATGTGGGTGCCCTCCCTGGGGGCGTGGCTGAATGCTCTCTGGAGCTCCACATGGGGTGATTGTAGAGTAGTCATTGGCCAAGGGCAGAGCGCACAGGATGTGACAAATGAAAAGCCAGTCTCAAAATATCACACGCACACTGTCCTCTTTATAGAGTTAAAAATAACCAAAAATACATGTTAGGACTGCATATGGCAACAACAAAGCTGTGTTAAAGGGGTCGTGTGAGTCAGGCTCCAGGATGCAGGTAGCTTTGTGGGGAGGTGGCTGGGGGGCCGAGGGTCATGGAGGTTCTACCTGCATGTCTGGTGGTGGGCTCGTGGGTATTTATTGCACGATTCAAAGTAACTTCTTCTGCGCCATTTAACTTTTTTGTGTAGTTGAGAAATAGTCATCTCTGGGGCCTATGTGGCCTGTGGCCTGCCTCCTTTAGAGAATTCCCAGCACAGGAGTTTTAAATTAGTGTTGCCAATAGCATTATGTGTGAAACAGCACAAGCTTTTCACACAAATTGTTCTGTCATTAGCAAGAGGAAGGCAGGTGTTCTGTCTGCAGAGAAGGAAAAGGCGATGAGGGGTCTTTTATGCAGCGGGGCTGTAACATTTGGGGTGCCTTTGGGGTGCCGTCCAATAGTCTGCGTTCAGTGTGCTGAGGAGCTGTGGTGGGTCTCATCGGGGCTCCTCAGAACTAACCACCTTGAGTGATCAGTAACGTCTTTGGTGGCGAGAAGGACACAGCCTTTGGTGCATTTCGGGGGAGCTTTGCAAATTTGCTTCCTTCCAAGATAGGAGCAAAAGATCCCATTTGTTTTGCCTGGATCTGGAAGGGGATAAAAGCCTTTTCTTGGAACTCCAGGATGGATTCTACTCGGCACGTTTACCTGCATTTCTGTAAATTCCTTTTATAGCTGAGGTGTGTGATGTGTGATTCGCATTAAACTCGCACAGCCCAAGCTGAGCTTCTGGATGTGGTGTCAGTTTAAGTACTGGGTATGGGAGGAGGTGGGAGGTGGGAGTTTGACAAAGGAACCAAGAGAACATAATGTTTCCTTTGATAACTTTTCTTTTGAGTTATGTGAAGAATTAAGCGAAGGAAAGAAATGACATAAATGATGCATTGTGAGCTGTAAAATTTAGTTGTATTTAAATGATATTATAAGATATGAGGGTCAGTAAGATGCAATGGGATAATCTTATCAGCGACTCGTAATTTATTTTCATTCACTGTAAAGGATAAATCTCTCCAGATTGTAAACGCTGGCTTTAAACAACCTTTTTCCCAAGTTACATGCATGATAAGCCTTGATGAAGGAAAAAAATCATGTGACCTTAAAATGTACTTTTTTTTAAAGTCTGGCCTATTTTAGACTTTTTGGTCTATTTGTAATGGTCATTTTGTTTCTAATGTAGAATGTACTCAGGCGTTAGGCTCTCGACCTGGAGGGAAAGTGATTACCCGGGACTGCTTATTTAGGGGGAAGATAAAGGGAGTGCTTATTTAGGGGGAAGATAAAGGTCCATGGAATTCAAGTGGGTGCCCTGAGCTTGGGGCCAGGCTGGCTGGAGGGGCTTCTCCCTGGGATGTACCATTCCAAGGAGCTGCTTTTTCCCCCAGGGCACTTCTTTTTAAAAAAATTAAGGTGAAATTCAGGTAACATAAAATTAACTATTTTAAAATGAGCAATTCAGTGGCATTTAGTACCTTCAAAATGTTATGCAACCACCACCTCTGTCTAGTTCCAAAAAATTTTCATCTCTCCGAGGAGACCCCATACCCATTAAGCAGCACTCCTTCTCTGCTCATCCCAGCCCCTGCAACCACCTATCTACGGAGGAGCTGCTTTTGCAAGTGCACAAGGAGCAGCTTTAAATGATTAAATTTAGTTTTGTGATGACTCATCACCATCAGCATATTTAAGAAGGATGAAGGTTAAGTTAAGAGCCTGAGGTGAGCAGAGTAGCAGGGGATGGGAGCTGGGGCCTGTACCACGCTCTAGCTGTGTGACCTTGACCAGTGGCTCCGCCTCCCTGTGCCTCAGTTACCTGTCCGTCAGATAAGGATGGGAGTACCATCATGCACAGGGCTGTGGGGGAGGAGAGGAGATGCTGCTTACGGAGGGGGAGGGAGCCTGACCCACCTCATGTGCCCAGGGAATTCAGCGGGAGGAATATGGCTTCACTAAGATGGGGATAAACCCAGAAAAGATCGTGCCCACCCTGTCAACCCAAAAACTGATAGCCTGCAAAGTCATAGTCTCAACTAGAGAGCCGAGGTCATGGAGGGTGTCAGCCTGCTTCTAAAATGGCCCCTAAAGTTCCACATCCTAGTCCCCGGATCCTGTGAATATGGTAGGTTTCACTCCTGCGACTGTATGGTTATCCAGCAGGTTATCCGGGTGGGCCCTTTGAAGCAGGAGCTTTCTTTGGCTGGTGGCAGAACAGGGAGTCAGAGAGATGTGAACCCTGAGAGGGATTCCACCTGCGATTGCTGGCTCCTAGATGGACAGCCACGTGCCAAGGAATGCAGGCGGCCTCAGGAGCTGAGGGGCCCAGCCCACAGCCAGCAAGGAACCGGGACCTCAGACCCGCACCACAGGAACTGGATTCTGCCACACCCTCATGAGCTGGGAAGCCGATTGCAGGCGGACACCTAGACTCCAGCCTGGCAAGACCCTGAGCAGGGGACCTGCTATGCCAGACGTCTGGCTACAGAAGTGGGAGCTAGCCATCCAGTGTTGTTCTGAGCTGCTAAACTGTGGTGATTTGTTTCGCAGTGTGGAAAACGAATACGTGGGGCAGCAGGTGAACTGAATTCCTGAGGAGACCAGGCCTCCAGGGAGAGGCAGGACCGTGGACCGCTTTACCTTTGGCAGAACATGGCAGGAGGAGGTGGCCATCCTAAAAGTGGATAGGAAGGAAACAGCAGAAATTTCCAGATCTTGAAGGCCATGTCTTGGCTGTGTGCCACTGCGGGGTCCCTGGGAGCCCCAGGCAGATGCCTGGGCTCTCTCTGAAGCCCTGTTTTGCTGGCCTTGGGTGCCCCAGGCTGATGGGCTGAATATAAAAGAGATTTTTTTTTTCCTGTCTCAAATCTCTTTAAAAGAGAGTTGACTTATATGAGGTACCTAGAGTAGACCAATTCACTGAAACAGAAAGAATGGTGGGTGCCAGGGGCTGGGGGGTGGTGGGGAGTTGTTGTTTAATGGAGATAGAGTTCCTTTTGCTTTGAGAAGGTGAAAAGTTCTGAGAATGGATGATGGTGGTGGTCACACAACAATGTGTATGTACTTAGTGCCACAGAACTGTACACTGAAAAATGGTTAAAATGGTCAATTTTATATCATGCATATTTTACCACAATATAAAAAAGGTAATTGACTTCCTAAAAGATAATTGACCTAAAATAGCACCATGCTATGTTTTGGAGTTTGTAACATACTAGAAGTAAACGACTGACAACAAAGGTCCAAAGATGGAAGGGAGGGATGACGTCAACGGGCGTGAGGGTCTTGCTCCTCACGTGGAGGCATCTGACACTCTGGGACGGGCTGAGAGCTCAGGTGGATTGTAAACCCAAGAGCAGCCACTAGACGTGGAAGAGAAAGGGATGGCCAATGAGCCAACAGCGGGAACCAGATGGGATTGCAGAAACACTCCAGAAGGCAGGGAAAGGGAAAGGCATGGAGACCAGCGGGGCCAAACAGGAAACAAACTGAGTGCAGCCTGGAGGGTATAGCCACTTGCTGGCCATTCAGGAGGGTGCTCCATTCAGTGAGGCCAGATGGCCCTTGGTGGGTCACGGCTTGTCTTAGAGAACCTACTGATGGCCCTGGGGTCTGCTGCCCGCCCCACGGGGTCAGGAGGACGAGTTGAGACAGCCAGTGAGAGAGCACAGCTGGAGCGTGCCCATCCCGGGTCCGCTAACGGTTAACGGCCACGGGTGCCAGCATCATGAGGCGGTCACTTCGTCGGTGTTGGGCTGCAGGGAACACACTGTCCACCCTGGGGAAACTCCACTGCGGTTACCTGCCTTCCACTTTGCTAGGCTCCGGGAGGTTGGAGCCCCTCTGGGGAGGGTGGAGATGGAGGGGTGTCCCAGCCCATCCTCACAGTCAGTAGCCCTGTGCTGGGCAGCCCTTCTTTGGGCTCTGATTGGTCAGCAGGTGGGAGCAGGGGGTCTCTCTTGCCATTTGAGTCTAGAGGGTGGGATGGAAGGGAGCAGATGGCATTTATTCCATAGGGGTCTTCTCTGGGCCAAAGGTCGAGCAGGGCAGAGGGGCAAGTCTCAGGACAGCTGCCCTCTAGGTGAAGGAAGGTTTCTCACGGACACTGGAGCCTCTGACTGGCCCCATGTGCACAGGTGCGCCTTCTTGGGCTCCAGGTCTCTTTTTCCAGATCTTTATCTTTACACACCCATGTTTATTATAATTTATAGAAGCCGAGTATTCTGGGAATATTTTTGGAAAGTGAATCTGGCCAAGTTGCCTCCCTGCTTGATGGCTTCTCCAGCCGCTGGCAGTTTCAGGAAAATTGAGTTCCTGACCTCCACCTGTTCCAGGCCTCCACTCTGCCTCCTCCTTCGTCTCTGGGATCCCACTGAGGCGCAGCTGACAGCACAAGGGGGCCCTGTGGTGGCCTGCATGAGTGTCCTGGGGCCTGTTGTTAACACAGTACCACAAACTGGGGGCTTAAAACAACAGGAACTTATTGTCTCACAGTCTGGAGGTCAGAAGTCGAGATTGGGGTGTCAGCAGGGCTGGTTCCTTCTGGAGCCTCTGAGGGAGAATCTGTTCCGGGCCTTTCTCCTAAGCTTCTGGTGGCTGTAGTGTTCCTGGGCTTGTGGCCCCATCACTCCAGTCTCTGCCTCCGTCGTCACACGGCCTCCTCTTCTGCTTCTTTAGGGACATTTGTCGTAGGATTTAGGGCCTACCCAGATAACCCAGGATCTTATCATGAGACCCTTAACTTAATCACATCTTCAAGGATGCTTTAGCCAAATAAGATCACATCTACAGGTTCCAGGTGGACCTATTTTGGGGGGCCACCATTCAGCCCACTACAACAACCATGGTAGGGTGCAGATAGGAGCCTAGAGGGGCTTAGCGTCCAAGTGCACGCCCAGCGGATAGCACACAGCGGTCAATGGAGTGTGCATGCATGTGGGCAGGGCATTTAGCCAGCAGCAGGTGACTTAATTCTCGACTTGGTGCGTGGAACCTCTGCAGTGCCACCTCACGTCAGGGGCTTTGGGGCTGCTTTGTCACTCTGGTTCAAGCTGCCGGAGTCCCCCTGCAGAACAGACGTGTCCTGAGGTGGGCTCCCAGCTTCAGTCACACCCTGAGAAAGACAGGAATCCAGATGGGGAGGGTGCGTCCATCACAGGGCTGCCTGTGCCCAGCGTCCCCTGGGCAGCTGTCTCCAACCTATCAGGAGGCACCCAGGTCTCATATCTGTCCTGAGCATCACAGGAAGCAGCCTGCAGCTTCTTCAGGGTCGTAGTAGACCATGGGGCTCTAGTGGGCTGAGGCTCCCCATGTGGGTGGACAGGGAAAGGTCAGGTAGTGTGTCTGCAGCACCTGGGGGCGGGGGAACCTCAAGTAGGCTGGCCTGTCACTACCCGGAGTGGCCCTGACCTGGCAGGCTGGTGTGAGATCCTGGTGGACCCTGGGTGCTACAGACCATGGAGGCCAGAACACCTTCTGCCTGGCGTGTGGGCAGTCCCTGGCCAGATGGCCCAACTGGCCGTGGACATGAGTTGGGGCCAGCTCTGGCCACTGGGATTGTGCGGGCACAGGGAGGATCAGGGGGCAGGGGCCGTGCTCTGAGGGAGGGGACAGTGCAGGTGGGAGGAGAGGAACTGGGGTCCCCAAAGGAGGGACTTGTCGGCCTCCCAGGTTCTTCATCCCCAACAGGGAAACTGTAGAAATGAAAACCAGCCACAGCTACCGGCAGGGGGGACGCGAGCTCGCCTCAGCCTCTCCTCTGTGGCAGGACTCGTCCTTTGCTCTCAGTGCATGTTTTAACAGGGTAAGTCACTTTCCTAAGTTTTGAGTTGAAAACCTTAAGCTCCCTGCTCTCTGCTTCCCACCAGGGTGACTCCTCCGACCCAGCAGCGTTGGGGGCTGGGCGGTCTGGTTCCTGGCTCCCGAGGGCTCCTCTCGGTGGGACCCCTGGAAATGTTGCTCTGAGACTTCACCCAAGTGCAGCCCGTGTCTGGAGCACACCGCAGCGGCTGCAGCAGTGTTGTTCCCTAAGCTTGTTCCCTTCTCTAAATAAACTGAGATTGTCAGGTGAGCAGGAAGGAGGCCTGCTGGGGGCGGTTCTTAGGCTCTGGGGTGCCTTTCTGGGATGCTCTAGAAGTCCCTCCTGCCTCTTCCTTTCTTGGGCGGCAGTGGAGGGGAGACTTGGAAAGGAGATTTCCAAGCAGACTGTCCCGTTGACAGTCAAGGCCATGACTTTTCCTTTGCCTCTGGGATTTTTTTTCCGTAGGGTAACTGTGCTGGGGGTCGACATTATTAGGAGTGACCTTGAGGAGCTAATTGGGAAATTGATGTTTTGAGAACTTTTTTTTTTTTTTTTTTTTTTTGTGAGGAGATCAGCCCTGAGCTAACATCCGCCAATCCTCCTCCTTTTTTGCTGAGGAAGACGGCCCTGGGCTAACATCCGTGCCCATCCTCCTCCACTTTATATGGGACGCCGCCACAGCATGGCTTACCAAGCAGTGCGTCGGTGCGCGCCCGGGATCCGAACCAGCGAACCCCGGGCCGCCGCAGCAGAGCGCGCGCACTTAACCGCTTGCGCCACCGGGCCGGCCCCGTTTTGAGAACTTTTAATTTGCTTCTTCTGATGGGATCCATGTTTAATGTGGTTGTAATTGCTAGTTTTTATGTGTCTCGATGTCTTAAATTTATGCTCAGGCTTTGAGGAGAATTTCTGGGGAGTGGCCCTGTCAGATAAGTCAAGGAAGGCATGCATGGAGGCCGAGGGCTGCAAGAGCCCTGCACTGGCAGGGAGTGGGAGGCAGTCGTGTCCTTCGTGGATCCTGTCCTGGCTGTGCCCGGGGGCACTGACCTCGGTCAGTGGCGGTCAGCTGAGACACAGGTGGCAGAGCTGTGTCCAGGCAGCAAGTGTCCGAGGGGCTCTTTCCTGTGGGCTTATCGGTTCTGCTGTCCCACAGCCTTCCTGTGAAGCCAGAACCCCCAATTCCATTCCTGGGCTGTTCTGAGGCTGAGGTGAGTGGGGGGGTCAGGTGACCCCCGATGCGACAGCCAGTCATAATGGACATTCACAGATCCATTCTTATTACAGCAGGTGTGGCAACTCCATCAGCCTGGGCCTGGGGTGCCACCACCCCCAAGAGGGAGTCTCTGGCCCCAGTGCTCATGCAGGCAGCCAGGAACCAGGCTTTGCTGTGTGCAGCCCTGAGTCCAGGGGTTCTTCTGAGCATGACAAGCCTACCCTGACCAGTACCCTGACGGATGCTCCCAAGGTCCTAGCAGACCCCTCCCCAGTGAGCCTTGGGCAGACCCAGGGGCCGGCAGAAGGGGGACATATGGGGGACAGATCCCAGGGGGGACTGAACCCAAAGGAACAACTCAGGGGACAGAAGGGGGCGCTATAGGGGAAGAGAAGACCTGGGAGGCAGCAGAGGGGGCTGAGGGGCAGACTGGGGAGGAGGCAAACACAGCAGGAGAACCGGGGGGAAAGACCTGGGAGCAGCCCTAGGGGCAGTGGGGGGTGTATGGGTGAAGTGGGGCACACAGGGGTTGACAGTGCCTGACAGGGCTGTGGGGAGAGCTCAGGAGGTGAGGCCAGCCCCTTCCTGCAAGGGCAGACCGATGTTTGGCTAATTCTTCATCCCAGCTCAGTCCTTCTTCCTGTTCCCTCAGAAGAGCCCTCACTGCCTCCTTCATAAGCTTCCCCGGCCCCCAGTCTCCTGTGTCCTGTGTAGACTCCCAGCCCTTCCTGGCTCTGTCCAGGAGATCCACAGAGGACCTGCTGACGGCCTCAGCTCTGCTGTGTCTGTCCCAGGACTCATGAGCTCCCCAGAGGCTTGGCCACCGCAGTTTCTGTTCAGACAAGACTGGACTTTGGGGGAGCTGCTTGGGAAGGTGAGATGGGACGGTCAGTGTGGGTCACTGCCATGCGCCTTGAAGGAACATGAATTCTAGGTAGGTTAACATTTTACCTTATGGAAAGAAACCATAAAGACGCTAGAAGGGAGCATAGACAGATGCAGCTCTATCCCAGGGTAAAGAAGGCCTTTGGCAGTGTGGGGTAAGAGGCAGCAGCAGAAGTGAGATTTAACAACGTAAGAAGGAAAACAAACATTTTCCCCGTGGCAGAAAACTACCACAACGTGAAAGGACAGGTGACAAAGAGGGGGAAGTATTGGCAACAATATAGCAGGCAAGTCATTCGCTTTAGTTCTGAATAAAAGCTACCTCACACCCAGAAGGATGGCTACTCTCAGAAAAACAGAAACAACAAGTGCTGCCGAGGATGTGGAGAAACTGGAACCCTGGACACTGTTGGTGGGAATGTAAAATGGTGCAGTCGCTGTGAAAAACAGTACGGAGGTTCCTCAAACAATTAAAAATAGAATTACCATATGATCCAGCAATCCCACTTCTGGATATCTACCGAAAAGAGTTGAAAGCAGAGTCTCAAGGAGATGTTTGTACACCCATGTTCATAGCAGCAGTGTTCACTATAGCTAAACTGTGGAAGTAACCCAAGTATTCATGGACAGATGAACGGATAAGCAAAATGTGGTATATACATATAGTAGAATGTTATTCAGCCTTAAAAAGGAAGGAAATTCTGACTCATGGTATAACATGGATGAAACTTGAGGACATTATGCTGAGTGAAATGAGCCAGTCATAAAAAGACAAATACTGTATGATTCCCCTTACATGAGGTACTTAGAGTCATCAAATCCATAGAGACAGAAAGTATAATGGTGAGTGCCAACGGCGGGGGGGAGCGGAGCATGGGGAGTTGTTGTTTAATGGGGACAGTTTCAGTTTTAATAAGATGAAGAGTTATAGGGATGGATGGTGGTGATGGCAGCATAAAAGTGTGAATGTATTTAATACCATTGAACTGTACACATAAAAATAGTTAAGATGGTAAATTTTATGTGTATGTTAACACAATAAAATGCATACTGAACGATGAAAAAAACCCACAAAAAATCACTTAGAGAATTGCTCCAGGGAAATATGGACAAAGGACACAGCATCCATTAGAGTTAGGGTCAGTGGCACGTGATGGAAAACTAAACGTAGCCCAGGGGGGCAGTTGGGCAGATGTGGTCCCCATGGTGGACCCCGGGTTCTGCCATCCTCAGTCTGTGGCTTACATTTCCTGATCCATGGTGACTACTGAGGACCAGCCATCATGTCTGCATTGCAGCCAACAGGAAGGAGGAGAGCAGAAGGCAGGCTTACTCCCCCTGCTTATAACCCATCGGATAGAACCTAAATCTCAAGGCCACGTCTAGCTGCAAGGGAGACTGGGAAATGTCATTTTTACTCCAGGGAACCATGTGAGTCACTGAAATTGGAGTGCTTTGCTCCAGTGGGAAGAAGAATGGAAGAATGGTTATGGGGTCAAGTATAGCCTCTATCATAGATTATGGGGTCAAGTATGGCCTCTATTATAGACACAAACAGGCAGTTAGTAAAGGAAAAAAAAGACCAATAAACAAATGAAGAGCACATTCAATGTCACCAACAGTCAGATGGTTATGGAAGCAAGACCCCATTTTTCACCTCTCGGTGACTGTGGGTCCTGAGCCCATGTCCTCAGATACATTCCTGGCCCTTCCCCGACTCGGCTCTGCATCTGGGTGGGGGGTGCTGACCCTCACCGACTGTTTCCCAGGCCCCCAAATTGGTGGGCTTCCAGCTGGGATCAGCCAATGGGAGGCACTGGTGGGAGACTGGGGCTGGTAGAAAGGGAGGGGCCAGGGTGTTTCTCCTCTCTGTCGGGGCATCGCGTCCAGCAGGGTCCTGCCTGCCGTGGTTCCAGCTCCCTCCTTGGGTTCTTCTAGTAATTACACCTCCTGCCTCTGTCCCTCCAGCCTGGGGTGGCAGCGGCTTCCTGCTGATGCTAATGCCACCGACTTCTCAGCTCCTTTGGTGCTCGTGTCACCAATTCCCTGCATCAGACCCCCTCTGATTTAGGTTCTCATCGAGATTTCTGTTTTCTGGTGGGACCTGCCTGACTCAGGGCTAACATGAGGGGCTGCCTAGGTGTGGAGAGATGGGCTCTGTTCAGCCCTGTCACTGTGGAGCCTGTGGGAACCCAAAATTTGGCAGTCTGTAATAAAAGACAAGAGTGCCTCCACTTATCTTGTAATTCCACTCCTAGGAATTTATTCCAGGAAGTAATTGTGCAGGTATGGAAGGACAGGTATGAGGGAGTTCAGTGCAGTTCTGCTCATAGTGGCAAGGCACGGCGTGACCTTGCCTTTGAAAGCTACATTGGTGGTGAGGTTGAACAGTAAATTATGCTGCTGTGTAGAGAGAACTCTGCAGCCCTAGTGTGTGTGCCATGCAGAGAGCTGGTGAAAAATGGAATGTGAAGTACAGTTCAATTTTTATTAAAAATACATACATACTAAAATGCTGGAAAATGGTTCAGCAGGGTGTGCCTCACAGTGCTACCATTGTGTTCTCTGGTGGCAATGATTATGGATAATTCTTTGAAGACAATTTTATGCCAATCATATATTACTTCTATATATGAAAATTAGAAAAATAATGGAAGGATTTTAGGCATTTCTCATTCCGTATCTGCCTTCCTCAGAACCACTCGGGGGTGTTTTATCCACTGTGGCAAAGTCAGGTTCCCCCAGAGGAAGGCCGGCTCTGCTGTCCCGTGGTGTCCACCTGTGGGTGGCGATGCTCAGGGGTCTGGGCTCAATCCCAACCCACGGTGGGAGGTGACAGGCCGTTCTCTGCAGGGACCTGTAAAGGTGGCTGCCTTCTTAGGGTGGGGATTGCCCTTCTCTGCTTCTTGTCCCAGCCCATGTCCTCGCTGCCAGCTGCCCCATCGAGGCCAAGGTCATCAGTTTGCTCCTGGATGGGCTCTGTGTCTTCCCAGAGCCACTGGCTGGGCGGGGCAGCAGCCCCAGCAGGTGTCCCCAGGAGCCTCTGCAGACGGGAAGAGGGGCATCCGTGGGTCCCTGTTGGGCCGGATCCTGGGGAGGGCCGGCCAGCCAGGTTTGCCTGGAAGATTTATGCACGGCTCTGAAGGCTGGGCCTGTGTCAGTTTTCTCAGTGTGTTCCACCCATTGGGTGCAGGCAGGATTGGTGTGTTTATAATAATCCTGTAACATCAGGACAGTTCCCCCAGGCAGTCAGGGGTTCCAGGGCCAGATCCTGTCCCGATCACATTTGGAAAGCCAGGCTGCTGTTGGCTCCTGGTGCAGAGTGGGTTAAGACGGTAGGGTCTCACCCTTACATAACTCCAGGCGAATGAGAGGCTCAGGGTCTCTGTCTCCTTGGCCTCTGCTGAATTTAAAAAATTTTTTCTAAATTTAATTCAGTCATTTGTTCACAAATCTTGATTTCTCCACGTTCCCCCTGCGGCCCTCTCAGGTTTGGGCTGTTTCCTCCCACACCGGCAGTCCCGTCGGGCCTGAGGCTGGCTGTGTCCTGCTCCTGGCCCCCCAAGGAGCTGCCCGGTCTCTGCTCCCTGCTCCATTCCCCTCCTCCCCTTCTTGCTGGAATCCACCCCTAACCTCACACTGCATTTGTCATGGTCATGGTGACATGCGTGCCCCACCAGTGGTCAGCCTCAGACCTCTGGGAAACCAAGGAGTCGGGTGACCCTGAA
The DNA here is from genome assembly GCF_020826845.1 of Diceros bicornis minor. Lineage (NCBI taxonomy): Eukaryota > Metazoa > Chordata > Mammalia > Perissodactyla > Rhinocerotidae > Diceros > Diceros bicornis. The sequence goes on along the minus strand of NC_080747.1, from coordinate 1,726,936 downwards.
TGGTGGTGTTCACTCTTTTGGTGGTGCGGTCATTTGCATCTGACCCTTCTCAGATAGCTCTTAATCTGTAGGGTCCTTAAGCTCTCAAACACACTTTTCTACAAAACCAGCTTCCTCTTCCCTAATAAAGAGAATTCTTTCCAGAAAGTTCCTTCCTTTTGCAGTGTAGCCTGGGCTCCTCAGAGTGTCTCTGAGGACCTGTGGGAAGGGGGCTCTGTGCAGCTGACTTGTTTACCAGTCCTGGCGGCCTCTCTGCCTGCTGTGTCCTCCACTCCCATTGCCCCTCTCAGAAACTGCTCTGCCTGAGTGGGGCATGCAGGCAAGAGCCCCCCACCCCAACGCGTTTCTGTTGCAGACACAGGAGGAGTAGGAACAGAGAATCCTGGTCTCTGGTGAAATGTTCTGGATTCAGATGCTGAGAGGGACAGTGAGGGATGACTTTTCGTGTGACGACCTCATCTTGTCCTTTCCCAGTATGGAAGAAGTATTGGTTCCTGTGGGACAGTCCTGAGAGAGCCAACCGTCCATAACACGCCGTGAAGCTGCTACGAAGCCCGTGCAGGCTCCAAGCTCAGAGAGAGGCTCCAGGCCTTGTCTGTCTATCAGTGTCTCTTAGAGACAGAATGTTCCAGATCTGCAGAGAGCTTGCTGGTGCCCTCCAGTTGTGGCCAGGAGGTGGGGGGAGTATCTCACTCAGTGGAGTCTGTGTCGTGAAAGGCACATGATGCTTGATACAATAAGATAAAGGCATTTTAACAAAAGATAACGTGTTAGCGAAGGCGAGTTGCAGTCGGCAGTATTTGGGTTTCCCAACCAGTTCTGGGTATCAAGATACACACGGTGCCTCTAAGGGAAGGTGACCACGGACCGTCCTGCTCCTTCCGGGGATCCTCAGGTTCTACTTCCCTGGGTGACCGAGGAAGTGGAGGAGTCTAACAATGAGCAGCAAATCTTTCTTCAAACCACGGTTTCCACGTCTCTGATTTTGTTGAAACTGAAGGAGGACTTGATCGAACTGCAGCTGACATGCCATCAAAATGATTCTGACCTTGAGGTGATTCTTGACCTGTGACGGGAAAGCTGTTCACAGAACCGAGAGACGGTCCTCCAGCACCCCCGTCCCACTGACTCCGGTGTGAGAACAGGTTTCCTGGGCTCACGTAAGGTCAGAAGTAGGCACAGCCTTGCAGCTGAAGCCAGTCTGCCGTGGCAACCAGTGACTTACCCGTAGAGACGTCAATTAGTCGGAAACCCCCAGGTGACCCTGTCCCATAAGAATGCGTTTCTGATAGAACTTTCCTGTGAAATGGTTGCTTACTGAGATTTGTCACATGTTTGTGTTGTCTTGCTCAATTGTGTGCAATACTTATTACGGTGATGACTCAATCTAGAAGAAAATTTTAACTCTCAGGGCTTCACAGTCACAGGAAATTTTTCTAAAACTTTAACATTCTGTTTATATATTGACTGTTGCAGACGTGTTTGATAGGTGATCGATAAAAGACTTTGAAGCATAAAAATATATTCCATAAGGATAATGCTGCACGTGGGAAGTGGATGGCAATGTGAATTCGAGAAGGCCTTGGAGCTTGGACCGCTCCATCTGCTCGCAAAGTGCTCTCATGTTTGTTGGCGAGGGGCAGTCAAGTCAGGGGGCTATTTGGAGTCCAGGAGTGACAGGATGATTGTTTTGCTAAAAGTCAACAATTATAATGTGCTGGCAATCCCAGCCTCTGTCATTTTGTAAACTTTAGCTGAGCATTTTAGCTGTCAGCTTGGTTTTTCCTGATTGTTGTCATCAGGGGACAGCTCTACACCTGAGGGCTGAGAATCCGTGCAGGGTCCAGCCCTCCTCCCCAATCTGGACAGAACCAGGGGTTCTGAGGTTTCCTATTTTTGTAGGTGAGGAAACTGTAAGTCCCACTCTGTAAGTCCCACCATGGCTGTTCTTTGATCTTGGAGGGCCCTGCCTCTCCCAGGAAAAGTCTCCCCTTCACACAACCACCCGTTCTCTGGCATAGGTTCTGCAGCAGGACTGTGCATTTTTGGGTCTCAGCCACCGTAAGATGCTCTCTGTCCATGTGACCAGCCCTCGTCCAGCCCCGTCCTTGTGGGACGGCAGGCAGGCCTTGCCATGCAAGCCAGGCAGGCCGGGCCCCTCGGGTTCCAGGGTGACCATCTGCCACCGTGGGCACCTTCCCAGTGGCTCACCAGGACATCCTGGAGCAGATAACCAGGTGCAGACCTGCCCTGTGGAGGGATAGCCCTCTGCTCAGAGCCCTAGCACCAGCTCCTGGCTTGCAACTGTGTGGGAGTTAGGGTGGTGTAGGGAGTGGCAGGTGAACCCTGCCGTCTGACTTGGCTTCAGCCGGCCTCTCCTCTTTCTTTTGGAATAGCCAAGATCTATGGCACACCTTGGGGAAGAAAGCGCTGAGTATAGCATCTTCAACTCTGAAAGAGGCAGTGGTTTGGCTGCCCGGGCAGCAGGCGGGTTGAACGAGGGGACGGAGTGGGTGCAGAGGCAGCTGTGGGAGCCGTGGTGGGTGTTGGTGGATTTGCTCATTCGGTAAATGTTTATCCCCAGCTTGGGGATAGAATGAGGAGCATGTGGACATGGTCCCTACCTTCTCGGACCTTGCGGTCGACTGGGCATAAAACAACGGTCAGTTGCACAAATCAACGTACATGTCAACCCAGGAAAGCAGTACAAGGGAACGTGCACAGCGCTTCCTGAGGACATACCCTGGGGTCCCCCAGTGCGGGAGTTTCGGGGGGCGAGCCTCCCTAAGATAGACGCAGTGTCTCAGGGGAGTCCAGGGGAAGAGAACAGAGGAGAACGAATGGTGGGGAAGCAATATTTGAAGAAATAATAGCTGAGCATCTCCCAGAATTGAAGAAAGATGAGAGTTCTCAGAGGGAAGTAGATTCTGAGTTCTGAGTGGGATAAATAAAAATAAATCTGCACGAGACACCATGTGGTAAAACTGCAGAACATTGAGGTGAAGAGAAAATCCTAAAAGTTAACAGAGAAAAGACAGTGTAACCAGAAAGAAGTGGAAAGTCTGGTGGATTTCTCTCAATGACCCGCAGTGCCACAGACAAAGGAGGAACGGGCCATGGTGCAGAGAGAAAGCGCCTGCAGCCCCGACTCTATACCCAATGGATGCCTAGTGCAGGGCGGGCAAAAGAAAACATTTCTCAGCAAACAGAGAATAAGACTTTTCACCATCTGTGAATCCTCATTATAAGATTCATTGCTATCGGATGTCTGTCACAAGAAGAAAAGGGAACACAAAGGGAAGACGGTGGGATAGAAGAAACAGCAGTGAGGATGGAAATTGGTAACATGTCGACAAGTGTACTTAGGTACTGATGGTTTAAGAAGTTGTGCGTCTAGAGAAGAGGGCCAAGTGCGACTCGAGGGCAGTGCCGTCTGATAGAAAGACGACGCGAGCCCCAGTGCAAGCATGTGTGCCATTTAAATTCTCTGGGGGCCACATTAAAAAAAAAGTAAAGGGGCTGACCCGGTGGCTGAAGCGGTTGGGTACGTGCGCTCCGCTGCAGGGGCCCGGAGTTCGCCGGTTTGGATCCCGGGCACGCACCGATGCACTGCTTAGCAAGCTATGCTGTGGCGGCGTCCCATATAAAGTGGAAGAAGATGGGCACAGATGTTAGCCCAGGGCCAGTCTTCCTCAGCAAAAAAAAGAGGATTGGCAGATGTTAGCACAGGGCTGATCTCACAAAAAAAAAAGTAAAAAGAAACAGGTGAGATTAATTTAATAATATATTTTATTTAACCAAATAGATTTAAAATATTATGATTTCGACATGTAATCAATATACACACTCAGATCTTGTACATTCATAACGAAGTCTTTGAAATCGGCGTTTTCCACATTGATGGCACCTCTCACTTCCACTGGCCTGTTTTGGGTGCTCGCTAGCCACTTGTGGCAGTGGCTGCCGCTGTGGACGTAGGGGACCTGGACGGCAGGATCAGAGGGAGGAGTCCAGGCTGTCCTCGGGGTACTCTTGTGCTTGGGGTTGTGCTGTCCTCAGCCTGTGACAGCAGGTGATGGCGGCACAGCCCTGTGCCCGAGGGCTCACACTGTGTAACTTATACCTCATCTTGTTCCCTGGAAGATTGGAAAGCTCAGTATTGGGGTGGCTGCCCTTGCCCAGCGTGAGGTGGAGTCTCACCCCACGAGGTGGGTTTGTTCCATAGGGCCATCAAGTCATGACTTCATCTGGGTTCAGAGGGTGGGGCATTTGCTCTCCAGTTTGGGGAGAGCTGGGTGGGTCTCTGTGGCAGGTGGCCCTGGGGCGCTTCCTTGAGGTCAGCCAGGGTGACCGACCCGGGTGATTTGGGCCCTGTTGGATCTTAACCCCCCATTTGATGCAAAGTTGCTTGAAATGAGTAGGAATGACTTAATTGTAACATTTTCCTGTAAAATGAGTGCTTGGGATAAGAAGAGAAAGCCCCCTTCCTCGAGGCTTTGGAAGAGCCACGGCCCCCCCACACACACACACACAGTTTGCCACAACGGCGACAGTGAGGGCAAGGGGCCGCGTGCCAGGGCTCTGGGCGAGGTTGGCAGGGCCTGTAGAGGCGACCTGCCGGCGGGCGGATGGCTCGTGGCAGACACTTTCAGAGCTTCACGTTGGTTACGTCTAAACTAATTTCCAAGTCACTTGAATTAGCATCGTCATAAACAATAGAGGAAGACAAAGACTTGCAAGGAGAATTCTGTTCTGGAAGTTCAGGATCTTCTGTGGGAGGAGTTGGGACCTCTCCTCATCCACCCTCTGTCTGAGAGCCTCTCCTGCTCAGCAGACGCTTCCGAGCCCTAGCCAGGCTGTGGGCCAGCGCCCCGAGTGTTTGATGACATGGCTGTCTGCTCTGCGGGGCCCGCGGCCTGTGAGGTGAGAGCAGAGCTCCTGAGAACTGTAGAGAAGGGGGGCCCGTACCTGCCCAGATGTGAGTGCAGCTGCTGGGTCTGTCGTCTGGGTCCATGTGGACAAAGTTTAAATTTTACTTTTGTTTCATAGATACTTCGGGAATCTTTCCCTATGAACACACAAAGACCTACTTAAAAACATAGATTTCTAACTGACGTCTCTCTTTGTTTTAACAGCTCTCAGCTTCTGAAAAATTAGTTGAAGTTTTTTTTTTTGAGAGGTCTTTGCATTAGTTCTGGTTCTTTCTGTGTAACTGCATTCCGGTTTTCCCTGCGGGTTTTTTCAGATTGGAGGGGCTGACCCTATGAACAAGACAGGCTGCATGTGACTGTGCAGATATCATAATTTTAGGGTAAAAACATTACCTTTTGCTGTTCTGAGTAAGGTGCTCTTGAGGACCTGTGGGCAGGAGGGGGCCCACTGCGGTGGTGTTAGAGTCGTCTTCAGCTGTTAGGATGAATTGAAAACATTAGTGTTATGAGGGATCCTATGAGGAATGTGAAATTCTGACGTATGAGAGTGTGTCTCCTGCTGCGGGTTTGAGAACCTCTGCTCGGGGGCCTGGGGTGATAAGAATTGTGTTCCCAGATTCACACCGGCAGAGACCGAGAGGTTAGCAGTGCTTCAGCTCAGGGAGATGTTTATTTTCCTCTTTATGGTTTTCAGAATTTCTATTATTTAAAAATAATTAAAGTGATTTAATATACTCTATCAAGGCATGGCCATTCTTTAAGAAGTTTCCCTGCACTGTGATCTGGTCCTCAAGCCTCCCTCTCTTGACGTAAGACTGAGAGGGCAGCACTGGTCTGGCATCTCTGTCCCCAGGCAACCACTGACCTGCTTTCTGCCGTTAGGTATAGTTTGCGTTCTCCAGACACTTGCCGTCTGCCTCCAGGATGGCCTGGCACTTGGGGTCTGCCCTGCCTGGGGCCCGCTTCAGCCCAAGCCTTCAGGAGTCAGCCCGTGACAGGCAGGCAGGAGCCTGTTTGCAGGAGCTGCCCAGGCTCCCCACCCCTCCCTGCCTGTGTTCACAGGGCAGTGGCAGGGCTGGCACCCGTCACCTCCAGCAAGGTGGGGTGGGCGCACAGGGGTCCAGTGTGGGGGCCCACGGGGTGTTCAGCCTTTGGTACCGTTGTGGGACTTCATGAGAAGAGTTTGATTATTTGCCCATTGTTGTTGAAGGGGGTCTTTTTATTATTTGTTTATTTCTTGCCCTGACTTGAGAATCTGCATCTGAAGTATTTTTCCCTAGATCCTTTCCTGGTTTTTGCTGAGCGGGCACCCATTTGGTTCTCTTCTGCCATATGTCGAGCTTCCAGAACATCCATCTATATTTTTCCTCTAAAAATGCATGAAAACCTAGTATAGGCTCTTGCTGGACTACTTTGCAAATAATCTTCATCCTCTGCCAAAACAGCACGTTGGTGAGAGCAGGTGTTCTCACAGGACAGCTATTTTTAAGGAACGATGGAATCGTCCTAATTGTCTTTCTGATCTGTGCCTTTAATGATGGGCAACATGTAAGTCAAGTGCTTCTCAGTTTTTTTGCATCATTTGATCAAGTGAACAATAACCACATACAAAAGAACAAGCCAAGGGAGCAGGTAGGGGCGACTGAGCAAATGAATCCGTGTGGCCCCGCCTCTCCCCTGGGACAGCCTGAAGGCCAGGAGCTTGCTGGACCTGCGTGTCCAGGGGCCACTCCGTGTTCCCGAGGCTCCTCTGCCCTCTCCCTGCTGTCACCCCATTCCCTGCCCCCTTTCTTCCCCACTGGACACCCCAGACCAAATCCCCCCCCCATCTCCCCGGCTCCAAGTCTCCCCACTTCTCCTGTAAGGAGTGGGGTCTGAAACTTAACAGGTTTGAGCAACGAGAAGAGCCAGACTCAGAAGCTGGGCTGCAAACACCTTCGTCCGTGTTCCACGGCAAGACCCTGGTCCTCTTTCTTGTAGAGCACTTTGGTGGATAGTGGGCACTGTGTCCTCTTGGTAGAACCACCTGGAACTCTGCATCACACGGAAAGACTGGACATAGAAACACCTGCCATGCATGGACACGGGCCAGGGGCAGCTGCGCATCCTGCTCCCATGGGGCCGTCAGAGGGAGGCCATCAGAATGAGGGCGTGGGCAGGGAGGAAGGGACTGCTGTGGAGGGATATGCCTGTGACCCAGCGCGGGGGCAGGTGCTGCACAGGGTCCTACAGCAGTGCCGCCACGTTGAACAGAACGTGGCTTAGCGGTTAAGTGCATGCGCTCCGCTGCTGGCGGCCGGCTTTTCCGGCCATGCTGAGGCTGCGTCCCGCATACAGCAACTAGAAGGATGTGCAACTATGACATACAACTATCTACTGGGGCTTTGGGGGAAAATAAATAAATAAATAAAATTATAAAAAAAAAAAAAAAGAATGCAGGATGGAGATAGTATCCTCCCTTCTGGGTGAGTCGTTCACTTTGGTTCCATCCCTGCTTCTCACAGGCAGGTTCTGGGCTCTAGGCCATCAGGATTCAGGTCGGGGCTGCCTGTGACCTGCCTGTGCTTCCCTGGCAGTGATGGAAGATTTGTCAAAAGAGATGCCTGTTCTTGGAGTCACCAGGAGGCCTGTAGGGAATTTCGTGGCACCTAAGTGTGACCCAAGGCATGTGAGCCCGGGCCACCCCTCTTTCTGGGCTGGGGCAGCCAGGCAAGCTCTGCAAGACCCAGAACTGTGGTCATTTTCACCTTAGTGTGTCCAGTAGGGCCTTGGGCCGAGCTGCTGCTCAGGGCAAGTTCACAGGATAAATGGACTGAAGTTGGAAAATGAAGAAGGATTTCTCAGTCCCCCCAAAACAACCAGGACAAGGCCATCCCCCCTCCTCCCCACTTGTGCCATGGTGCATCCAGATAATTGGGGTGGGGTGCGGGGAGGGCGTATTGCCTCCTCGTGGCTGCTGTAACCAAGTGCCGCAGAGTAGGTGGTTTACAACAGCAGACATTTATTCTTTCACGGTTCAGGAGACCAGAAGTCTGAAATCAAGGTGTCGGCAGGGTTGGTTTCTTCTGGAGGCTCTGAGAGAGAGTCTCGTCCTTGTCTCTTCCAGATTCTGGGGGCTCTAGGCATTCCTTGGCTTGTAGATGCACCATTCCCGTCGCTGCCTCTTCTTCCTGTGGCCTTCTCCCTGTGTTCCACGTCCTTCTCTTACAAGGACACATCATTGGATGTAGGGCCCACGGATAATCCAGGATGGTCTCATCTCAAGGTCCTTACTTTCCTTCCATATGCAAAGACCCTTTTTCCAAAAAAAGTCACATTCACAGGTTCCTACTAGACTTTGGGGTGCCACCTATCCAACACACTACAGGTGGGCAGGGAACATTTCTGGGGTCCCAGGGCAGGTGATGGGGGCATGTTTGCCTTGTCCTAGAACTCTCTCTCTCTTTTTTTTTTTTTTTTTTTTGTGTGTGTGTGTGTGTGTGTGAGGAGATCAGCCCTGAGCTAACATCCGCCAATCCTCCTCTTTTTTTTTTTTTTTTTTTTGCTGAGGAAGACGGCCCTGGGCTAACATCTGTGCCTATCTTCCTCCACTTTATATGGGACGCCGCCACAGCATGGTTTACCAAGCAGTGCGTCGGTGCGCGCCCGGGATCCGAACCAGCGAACCCCGGGCCACCGCAGCGGAGCGCGCGCACTTAACCGCTTGCGCCACCGGGCCGGCCCCCCTCTCTTTTTTTTTTTTTGGTGAGGAAGATTGACCTTGAGCTAACATGTGTTGCCAGCCCTCCTCTTTTTGCTTGTGGAAGGTTATCCCTGAGCTAACATCTGTGCCAATCTTCCTTTATTTTGTATGTGGGACAGTGCCACAGAATGGCCTGATGAGCAGTGTGTAGGTCCGCGCCTGGGATCCGAACCTGCGAACCCCGGGCCGCGGAAGCAGAGCGTGTGAACTTAACCTGGGCTGGCTCTCAGGACTGTCTTTATGGCAAGTCAGGTCCTAATCACAACAAAGGTGCTGCATTGCCCAGTCCACACCCACCCATGGCTTTGGTGAGGTAGTTTGGCTGTGGCCGAGGGGACCCTTGTCCCACCAGACAGAAGGCCCAGTCTAGACTGCACATTTCTGTGGCTGTGGGAAGGCAGATCTGATCAGACCAGAGAGCATGGCGACTTCAGCACCCTTGACTCACGTGCAGAAAGAATGGTTACTGAGGAAAGTTAACAGGAACAAAGACTCACAATTGGCTGACAAGCACATGAAAGGATGCTCAGCATCAGTTGTCAAGGAAATGCAAATCAGAGTGAGAGAGCACTTCACACCCACCCGGATGGCTGGAATCAAAAAGTCAGATAGGGGCCGCCTGGTGGCGCAGTGGTTAAGTGCTCGAGCTCCGCTGCGGCAGCCCGGGGTTCACAGGTTTGGATCCCGGGCACGCACCGACGCACCACTTGTTAAGCCATGCTGGGGCGGCGTCCCATATAAAGTAGAGGAAGATGGGCACAGATGTTAGCCCAGGGCCAGTCTTCCTCAAGAAAAAAGGGGAGTATTGGCATTGGATGTTAGCTCAGGGCTAGTCCTCCTCACACACACACACAAAAAACGTCAGATAATAGCAAGTGCTGGCAAGGACGTGGGGAGATCAGAACTCTCACACACTGCTGTAAAATGACTGCTAAATGGTGCAGCCGCTTTGGAAAACAACCTGGCAGTTCCCCCGAAAGTTAAACACAGAGTTACCGTATGACCCAGGAATTCCACTTCTAGGTATATGCCCAAGAGAACTGAAACCATGTCCACACAAAAACTTGTTCACAGCAGCTTTATTCATAATAGTCTGGAGGTGGAAACAACCCAAATGTCTATCAACTGAGGAATGGATAGACAAAATGTCATATATCCACAGAGTGGAATATTATTTGTTGTCAAAAAGGAATGAAGTACTGACACATGCTACAACATGGATTAACCTTGGCAACATGCTAAGTGAAAGAAGCCAGATACAAAAGGTCACATCTGGTATGGCTCTATTTACATGAAATGTAAATGCCAGAAGAGGCAGATCCATAGAGACAGTAGATTAGGGGCTAGTGGAGGCATGACTGGTGATGGGTGTGAGGTTTCCTTTTGGGGTGATGAAAATGTTCTAAAATTAGATCATGGTAATGGTTGCACAACTCTGTGAATATATTAAAACCCCTGAATTGCATACTTTAACCAGGAGAATGTTATGGGATGTGAGTTATATCTCAATAAAACTGTTTTTAAAAGCCAAGATTGTACTCTTTTGGGAAGGGTGGCTGGGCTCCTCATCCAGCCTGTTGGAGCTGCCTGTCCACAGACCTTCCTGGAGCAACACCCACCCGTGTGGCCCTGGGTGAGGTGTGGTCAGAGTCTGGGTTGGAGGTGGCAGCAACCACCTGGGTTTCTAAGTTCTTGGGTCCCTCAAGGGGAAGTGGTCCAGAACTGCGTGTTAATACCACCTGCTCAGCCAAGGAGGCCTCCCTCAATACTGGCTTCCAGTGATGCCCATCTCTTGGGTCCTCCCAGGGGGATACCCCTTGGAATTCCATGTTCTTCCCCAAGCAGCATGTTCCTAGAACCCAGGTGAGGCTGGCCCAGGATCAGGGCCCCTTGCAGGGGTGGGGCTGGCCTCTCCCAATCCACTGCATCGCAGCCCCGTGGGGCTGATGTGCCCAGGTGTGGGGGACACCCATGGGCTCCAGGCCTGAGCCAGCAAAACAGAGATCAGGGTAGCCCAGCCTGCTGTTGCACCCCACGTGCCCTAATCCGCTTGGCCCAGAACCTGGGACCTCCATTTGGGCCTTTTAATTGCTCCTCTGATTAAACAAACAGGCTCAGTCCACGTGAGTTCTGATTAGTAAGTCACTTGAAATCCTTTTTGAAGGAGAGGAGTAATAATTCATAGATAAGCCATTTAAATTTCCATATCCCACGAGCAGATTTCGGCTGTCCTAGAAGCTGAGAAGATGGCAACCCCCCCGGCTGTTTCCTGGGCTGCTGTCAGCCAGGCAGGGCTGAGCCCAGGACTTTGTCCCTGCAATGGGGGCGAGGGAGGGTGGTACCCCGAAGGCCTGGGGCCCCTGAGACAGTGTCCCAGTGCGGGAACAGAATTGATTGGCATCCTGGCAAGTTTACTATTTAATAGTCAGTTTTAAAAATAAAATGCATTTTAAAGAACCTTTAAAACCTTTTGAAGTTCAAAAATGAGATCTCCTGCCGTTTAAAAGCCCAACGTCAGGTATGGTTTGTTCCATTTGGTGACGCAGTGCACACTTCCCTCTCGAGATCTGTCACCACCCCGTGTTCCTTTCCTCTGCAGTAATGGAAGAGCTTCTTTATGACCCACTGCAGCTGCTGCGGTTCAATTTCCTGCAATCAGTGTTCTTGGCATGCCATCTTTATATACAGTACTTGATTGGGAGTTTTATTTGAGAATTCATTTCCCTTTTGAAACCCTTTGCTAGATGCTCAATTATCTACAGGCATTGTGTCTGGTTTGGCTCGCAGAACAAATACCGCAGCCAAGGCCACCCTTGTCGCCTGGGGTGTTGTAGAGCCCTGTGCCCAGCTGCTCCCCCTGGAAGAAGGGTGTCCCAGCCCAACAGGGACACCTCATCCTCACTGGGCCAGCCCAGCCTCGTCCCAAGGCCAGAGGCCTGTTTCTTAGGAGCGTCTGCCCCGTGGTGGGGTCTGTCTCCAGACGAGACTGGACCGAGGTTACAAAGGGGCCCCTCTCCATACCCCAAGTTGCAGGGCTTCTGGTTGCACAGAATGGGACCCTCTGCGGTTGGAGGGTTTTCTCCTGGGCCACTGCTCAGCTGCCCCCCAGAGGGCCAGCAGTGAGGAAGCTGCCGCCGCTGAGCTGGCTGTGGTTCTACCTTGAATGAGACAAACCCTGCTGGGAGCCGGAGCACTGCGTGGCGAGACAGCAGATGCAGGGACTGGTCTAGGGGGTGTCTAGACTGATCCTAAGATCTACAGCGTCTCAGGGCATGAATTTAGCAGATCACCTGGGAAGCTGCAGAGGCCTGGGCTTGCCTTAGGTAGGGTGGTGTCAGCTTTGCATAAGCAGGTTCTTATAAAACATCATTTTGGATAACACTGGTTAGGGCAATAAAAGTATTGTAAACAAAGATTTAGTGAGGTTCAAAATCCATCTCAGAATTTAAATGTGAATCTCAGGTGTGGGTGAGACTTCAGGACTACTTTTTGTTGGAATAACTGGACCCTAGATTTAATTACACATTGCATTCTGCCCTCTCCGACCCCGGCCCCCATCCAAAATCTTTTTAGGAGGATGTGGCTGCCTCCTTTGTGGGTGTCGGCATTCAGCCCTGGGACCCTTCCTTCCGTTGATGTGTTGGGGAGCTATGCCAGGGCCATCTTTGTTCACTGGGAGGCTGGGTTGGGTTAATTTGCTTACCGTGGTTTCCTCCTAGTGCCAGTCGCATGGTGTTTGTCTTTTGCCTTGCCCGGCTAAGGAGGAGGTGCCCTGTCACTACCAGAAGAGGTCGCTTGCTCTGTCATAGGCACCCCTCCTGTGGAGTAGAGGGGAGCACCCCGACCCTGTGTCTGGACCACAGGGGCCTGCGAACAAACACGTGTGCCCACTATTCCTTCCAGAATTCATTCTGCAGCTGGCTCAGTGGAGGTCTTCTGAAATCAGAAGTGACTCTCCAATCTTGTTGACCCAGAGTCCAGCCGAGGCTCCCAGTTGGAGGGCTTGAGGAGGGCTGGCCCCTTGGACCACCAGGAACCAAGCCCAGCCAGCCTGCACTCTGCCCTCTTTGAGCCAGAGTAGGGAGAGCCGCTTCACATCGGCCATGGCCAACTCTGAGGGGTCAGTCATTAGGGGAGGGAGCAGGGATGGGCCTGCTATGGGTCCCAGGCAGCGACCAGAGGGTGTTTCTGCAGGTGGGAGGTTGACCCGCCCAGACCCCTGAGTGAGGCTAGAAGGCGGTGGGTCACACTGCATGGCAGAGAGGCTCTGCTCCTGCAGGCAGATACCGGGGTGTGAGTGCACACGTGGACACACGCGTGTGCGAACGTGCCCCGGAGGGGGGTGAGTTGTTCAGTGCCCCCCTGCAAGTCCGAGTGAGCAAGCCCTGGGCGTCCTTGCCCTCCTGCGTTTCTCTAGCTGCCCGTCGCTGGCCTCTCGTCAGTCCCATGTTGCTCCTTCGTGGACCCCACGGACCTCCCGGTCTTGACGGCGGTCGCCCTGAGGCCTTCACTCGTTGTGCTCTCCCAGCTGACCCTTCCGGCCCTGCCCTGGGACATATGGGGCCCCCTGCCTTAGGTCACCGGCCTCTTCCTCCACCCCGCGACGCCGCCGGCAGCCCGCGCCGGTCCCAAAGGCTGCTCCTCCAGGCTCACCTGGACACCTCTCCCTGCGCCTCGCCCTTCGCCCTCAGTACCCAGCTCCCAGTCCCTCAGTGCCCCACCCTGCACCCCGCCCCCTGTTTCCCAGTGCCCCGCCCTGCGCACTGCCCCTCAGTGCCCTGCTCTGTGCTCTACACTCAGTGGGGTTCTCTGTGCTCCGCCCCCTGTGCCCCCAGTGCCCTGCGCTCCACCCTGCCCGCCCCCCCCCCCGCCCTCTTGGGCGCTGCCTTCTGCCTGACATCCGGAGAGGGCTTGGGCAGGACACAGGGGCCTTGGGCGGGCGGCCCGCGTGGTGAGTGCGCCCGAGCTGGGTCTGGCCGGCCCAGTGGCTGCGCCTGTCCCTGACCTGGGGCTCCTGAGTCCGAGACCTGGGGGGCAGGTGCGGTGAAGATGTCGCTCCGCTCTCACTGTCGGTCCACATTGCCTCCTGGGGGTTGAGGTTCCCCACGTGGCTCTGTCTGCAGGACGTCAGGGCGGGGTCAGTCGCATTCTGGGGACAGTGCAATGGCCTGGAGACTGCGGGCCACTTCGGTGGTGATGGGGTGATGCCATCAAGAATGACGTTATGACTTAGCTTCTTATTTCTTACTTATTGACAACTGCTTCCACCACCGTCGTTTTTATTTACAGTGATGATTGCGCTAGGTACAGACTCTCCAGTGTCCCTGTATCCCTGGCAGCATGCCGGCTACTCTGTACACCTTAAGCCAGCATGGGATAAGTGACTTGCCCAGGGTCACCACCCAGGAAGTGATGGAGCTGGATTTGAACTGGAGCCCCATTGTGGACCCACGTCTGGCACAGATCCTGTAAATTCTGTGCCCACCTGGATCCTGTTGCCATCTCGGCCACAGAGTCTTCCCCATGCTGTGGAGGGCCCTGGATTCTTCTAAACATGTTATCAAAGTGGCTTGTTTCTGTTGTTACACCATAGGGATAAAATATTTATGGATGATGTGACTGGGACATAAAGACATCAGCCTTTCCAGGGCAAGCATTTGGCGGTGTTATGTTACAAAGGACTGTGCCCTTGAGGCAACAGGGTTCCCAGTGGCCTGGCTGGTCCCCGCACAACTGAGGATAGGCTCTCTGTGGTTCCAGGTCAGGCTGGAGGCCTGGGTGGGCAGGCTGACCGTCTACGGGCACTTCCCTGGGGTGGGTGGGTCCTGGGGTTCAGCGCAGATCCCCTGCGCTGATTGCGCATGCTGTCTGCAGCCCTCTGGGTGGAGAAGGCAGGCAGTTGAGTGGGGATGGGTGCAGGAGTAACCAGCCACCACATCGACGGGCTGGACGGCAGGGCTGCCATCATGTGACGACAAGAGCATGTGCCTATGTGGGGTGCCAGATCTGCTGAGGGGTGGCTGGTGGTGCTGCCAGGTCAGCAGGGCCTTGGCCTTGCAGCCCCTCGGGCGTACTAATGTGGACAGGGCCAACTTTGGGGACATGGGTCATGGCTACCCAAGGACACCAGGCCTTGGTGGGGACAGAATGGTGCTGGAGACCTGCAGGAGGGCTTGGGTCACTGTTTGGAGGCAGTGAGGGTTCTGGCCCTGGTGACCAGTGGTCAGTGGGTTTCCTTGACAGTCCAGTGTGGCCTGGGCAGCTCTCCATGCCCAGGGCCTGAGTATCAGCTGGCTGTGCGGCCACAGCTGAGGGGAGAGGAGCCGATTTCAATGTGCATTGACCTGAGGCTTTTCTCTGGCTTCTTTGCAATGCTCTCGGATTCCTAGCGTTGCAGCAGGGAGGCCAAGGCTTTACTAGAAAGCTGGTGCAAGAGAGGCCCAGGGCCTGGGCTGGCTGCTCAGGCACCCAGCCCTCACTCCTGAGCTCTCCGGGCTCTGTCCCACTGAAGCCCACCTGGGCGGTGGGAGGCACGTGGGGTCGTCTGTCATGGAACCAGTGTTTGGAGCCCAGCTCATGTCCTGGGCCAGCAGCTGAGGGGAGGGTGGTGGGCCGGGGGCTGGGACTCCGCATGGGCCCTCTGGGCTACACTCTATCACTGGGCTTACACTGGGTGGGGAGGGGGGGACGGTCCTTTCTGGTCTGGCTGTGTCACCTGTCCTGCCATCTGTCCTGCCCGCCTGTCCTGCCATCTGCCTCCTCCTCTTTTCCCCTCCTGGAGCTTGGCCAAGACTGTGACGCTGCTGCCCTGGAGTGACAAGGCGTCTTTTTAAGCTCCTCCCACTGCAGTGTTCACTTCTTATTGGGGAGGCAAGAGGCATGACAAAGATCCCACCCTGGTCACTCTTACCCCATCCTCCTGTTTCCCACATGGGTGCCCGAGAGTCTTGAGAGTGAGACCGGCTGACTTCTGACTCTATCGTGTCAGCCACGCAACTTGGCCATTAGCTTCCTTCATGAGCTTCAGTCTCCTCATCTGGGTCAGAGGTGTTCTATGGTGCCACCTTAGAGAGGGTGCTGGGTGGTACCCAGTGAGGCACGAGCTGTGCTCTGCGTGGGGCTGGGGACACTGGCCCCACCAGGGGCAGCTCATGGTTCATGCCACAGCCGGTGCTGCCCTGGCCCAGCCGGCCAGCCTCATAACTACTGGGGAACACTCGGTGTCACATACCTGGCTCAGACGGACACCTGAGGGCAGGGCCTGAGCTCATATCTGCCTCCTGCCTCCTGCATCCCATGTCTTATCTTATCCACATGTGCATCCACATCCATATTGTCTTGTGCATCCTCACCCACACCCCACGTCTGCATTCGTATCCCCAATTCTCATCCCACATCATGGAACAGGTGTTTGAATGAATAATTTAATCAACTTTACAAAATTAGTCAATTTTTGCACTTTTGAACTTTTCAGTGCTGCTTGTCATTGCGTATTTTCTCCCGCCTTCTTTGAGGTTGCTTGTTCACTGGTCATGTTATCTCCTAAGTTAAATGCTTTCTTCATGATGTATTTTTGTCTTCTTGTAACAGTCAAAACTTTCACTGCTGTGAATTTATCTTTGAGAAAATATTGACATAGTATGATTTTAAAAGACATTCCTACTGGGCTCTAACTTATTCTCTTACAATATTTATTTAAAAATAGGGTGACTACTTCTTCCAATTTATATCAATTGATTCTCTGTTGTGGATATTTTATTGAGGGATATTAAAAAGTTTAATTTAAAATTTAATTTTGAGATGTTGTTGAATAAAGCTGGCTGATTCAAATCAAAGAAAGACAACTTGTCACACTCCTAAACATTACCTTCTTCCATTCAGCAGTCCCGCCAGTCAGGTGACTTGAGGCTGACCCTGCCCTGCTGGACCAATTTAGATCTAAGTGATGAGCAGGTGAAGACTGCTGTTGTTCACTTCATACTCTGCATACTTAGAAATGGAAATTTAGCACCAAAATTTTCCTTTGGATTCTGTTAATCAGCACAAATTGAGTTTCGTAAGTTGTGTTAATTCATTTCCTGGGACCCCTGCCTGGAGGTTTTATCTCACACAGTGCCTGGGGGTCTCGGGGCAGGCGTGATTGACACAACTGGTCAAGGTTCTCCTCCTGCCACACTGCCACGCCCCTGGAAGGCACAGGGAACGTGTGAGTCTTCCCTTGGAAATGCCAGTCCTGAGAGGGCTGGAAAGCTATCTCAGGGTATAACTAAAATTCTAAAATAAAGAAAATCACTAGTTTTTTAAAAAGAATTTTCTGAATTCTCTAATTTATTCTGCTTTATGTGTGTGTGGTTACAGTTCTCTTTTTGCAACACATCTTTAGGTCTGGTTTTAAGGTCTTTACTGAAATCAAAGCAAGGTGAGACCTGAGGTTTGTCTCTGTGCATCGGTTCCAAGGTGACAGATTCTGCCGCGTGCACCTCATGCCCTTCACAGGGAAAGCAGGAGGAGGAGTTTGGAGAATGTTTGTTATTCGTGCTCACGGAGACATTTAGAGCCTACACAAGTCTTGCGGGGGGCGGGTGTTGGGTTCACTCAGTACCGGGTACTGTTTTCTTTCCACAGGGCAGGCGCACCCTTTCCAGTTTTCTGCGGGCCCCACCACTCTTTTTTGTCTTCTCCCCCATCTAGTTGCCTGCTGGGCGCTGAAGACACGAGAGTGACCTCCCTGGTTAGGGGGTTAGAGAGCAAAAGTGTCTGGTCCTTCTTTCCAGGCGAACTTCTCCCGCTCCGACCAGCTTCTACCCCAAAACAAAGAAGAGGCTGCAGGATGGGAAACGGGCCCCAAATGGGCCATAAGGGAGGAGTGTAGGGGAGAGAGGAGGAGGGGCGCTTGACTCCAGGGGTGCTGGGAACTGTGGGTGAAGGCACTATTGGGAGTGTCAGCTGGCTCCTCACCTCCCAGCCTCTCTCCCCAGACTGCACACACGTGCACTCACATTCTTTCATACACATGCACACTCACTTACATGCACACACTCGTGTATGCTTGTAGGCACACACATTTATGTGTGCACACACATCAGTGTACACATACTCAGCACGCACACTCACAAATGCAGTTGTGCAACACGTGCACACACTTGTGCACACTCATGTACACATGTACAATGTACATATATGCAGCCCCACACATGCACACTCACATGTGTACACATGTACACAAAAGCACACTCACGCATGCTTGTAGGTGCAAACGTGTACACACATTTGTACACATACGCGCCCACACCCACACACTCACCTGCATACACATGCGTCCACACTCACATGCAAACACTCATACACACGTGCACTTATGTGTGTACACACAGGCACACTTGTGCCACATAGCCATACATGTACACACATGCACAACACACACCACTCGCCCACACACACAGTCCCACATGTACACACACACGGTAGTTGTCAGCTTCTCCAAAACACAGCAGAAGGCTTGTGTGTGAACTGAGAGGCCTAGTGCAAAGCCTTCTCGAGGCGCAGTCCCCTTCTGGGTCCACGGAAGGGGACGCCCAATCCGATGGGAGCATTTGAGAGGCAGGGCTCTGTCTTCCTGACAGCTGGCACCACAGCCACCATCAGCCTTTCCTGAACCTTCCGTCGTCCCTGCCTCCACTGGCTGTGGTTTGCACAGCCAACAGCAGAGGGGGCCAAGCTCACCGGGGCAGTTGGTGTGAATATTTGGATTCAGGTCTGTTTACATGTGGTGAGGTTGTAGGTGCTAGGGCAAAGACTGATTCCGAGTTATTCTCTGGGCAGGTCAGGGCATGGCCCCTGCGTTGTGCTCTCTTTCTCAGAGCAGAGATACTCAGCTTCCTGGAAGCGTCCTCATCCAGTGCCCTAAATTCAGTCCCTGGCCTGTTTGCTGGGCCAAATGGTGTCCTGTCAGGAGCAGCGGTCAGGGCTGCAGGAACAAATGCTGGCAGGGCATCAGGCCAGCTCCGGGCAAGGCGCTGGGTCACAGCGAGGCGTCTGCTGTGGGACTGTCCCCACCGTGCCCGCATTCCCCACCTTCCTACCCCACCGCTGTGAGGGGAGGTGGTGGGTTTGGGGCCAGGAGGACCCCGGTGGGCTGTGGTGACCAGGGTCAGCTCCTGAGCTGGATGTCAGGGCGCCTGGCTCACCACCAACGGTGTCTGGCACATGTCATTGGTCAGGTGGCGGCCTCATCCCCTCACTGCAGCCCCCCCCCCCCAGGAAGGAAGGCCCCGTGTAACTGGGAACAAGGTGCTGTGCGAGGTGCTCTCCTCTTTCCTCGGGGCGAGGCACATGGGGCCCGGGGCTGAGGGGGCGAAGCTGGCAGGCGACCAAGGGAGCCAGGTGTGAATTCTGGGGCTGCGTCCGAGAGGGAGAGAGCCAGGCCTCTGGCCTTCCTCTGAAAGTCTTTGGGGGGCCATCACCCTCCCTGGAGTGCTAGGCCCATGGGGCAGGCCTGGGGGCTTCACCATCCTCACCACCCTTCCTTTGTCTCCTTCCCTCTTTCCTTCCAGTCAGCAAAGGCTGACAGGAAAGACAACAGAAAGGAGGCAAAAAAGTATTGCGCAGCCCCTGACCCCAACCTTGTTCCCGTTTCATCACAGAGGGGTCAATGGTGACCCTCCTGGATGTGACAGGAACCCAGGCAAGTCAGCTGAGACTGTGGAGGAGACGCATAGGCTCCCACGACCAGGGAGGCAGAGATGCTGGGATGCCGTCAGGGCGGCACCTGTGTCTGTTTTATTCCCCACATCCCGAGTCCCTGAGTCCCACGTCCCAGCGTTCCACGTCCCCATATCCCACATTCCCCCATTCCACATCAGTGTGTCCCCCGCAGAGCGGGCCTCAGGCAGCACTGGTGGGGTGCATGGGTGAATGAATGAAGGAATGGGTTCTTCTCTCCGCAGCCCTCCTGGGAAAGGTCTGGGAAAGGCCTCCTGTTGGCCCTGTCCAGGTCACACGTCCACCTCTTGGCCAACCACTGAAGCTGGGCTGCCCTGCCCACCCCCCGTGGGTCTGCTCAGCCTCATTTGGAGATTCACTCCCACCCCAGAGGGCTGGGCCAGCCTCAGGAGCTGACCAAGAGTCAGGCACTGATGGACCAAGACCCCAAGCCGAGGAAAAGTGACCCTGGGACAGGCCATGTGAAGGGGAGGGGGCAGATGCCAGAGTGAAGGGAGGCGATGGGGTCGATTGAGAAGTAAGTTGAGAGAAAAAGGGAGGCTGAAAATTATGAAATTAAGTTATCTTATGTTTAACAAAATATGGGTTGTAAACACAACCGTGTGCTAATTCTTAGGTAGAACGAAGAGTGAATCAAGTGTCAATTTTGTGCTGTGTGTGTGTGTGTGTGTGTGTGTGTGTGTGATTTTGCCAGCAAACTTGAACGTGTGTGACTTGGTGTCTTTCCTTCCCCTTTGCCTTTCTCTGCATGATCTTGAAGAACGCCTTTTATAATCATCTGTTTGAGGGCTTCGTCTCTTTCCGTGGGCTTCTCCTAATCCTGGAAGCTGAGGTCCAGGAATGAGCCATTTGCACCTCGGGCGGAGGGAGCCCAGTGCAGAGCCCCTGAGGGGAGTGAGCCTCCTGGTGTTGGTGTGTGGGAGGAGAAGGCTGGTGGCGCTGGAGCAGAGCGCCAGCAGGTCAGGTGGTCAGAGGGGGAGCAGGGTTTTGCTCTCAGTGGGGTGGTTGCTCTTCCAGACCCAAAATAGGAGCACTCTGCATTCCGTGGAAGGTGAGCCCCTTCCACAAGGGCTCATGATGAGAAGAGGGCTTCCTGCCACAAAGCACTGGCATTTCCTGGCCTTACAGACACTGGGCCAAGGGCTGAGAAGCTTCCAGAGAGCAGGGGAGGCAGCCGCTTATGATGCACGGTCAGTCAGTGTTCATTTGAGTAAAATTGTGTTGTATTAGTCCTGGCCACTTCCTTCGGTGGCTGTCTTTATCATTTTGGTTTAGTTTTATGAATAAAAACTACTTTCTAAGAGCTGATTCCATCATCCCATGGCTCCCTAAGACCCCACTCTCCCCGAGCCCCTTATCTGTAGGTCATCCCACCACAGGGGGCTGTGGGAACTCCATGTCTGGCTTCCCCACAGAGACGCTATGCTCTGGGGCCTTCCAAGAAGCAGACACAGCTCCATGGGCTGAGAGGCAGAGGGACTCAGGACAGGCAGGCCAGGGGACGAGCAGCATAGATTCCTGTGAAGGAAGTGGGCAGGAGAACCTGCTGCTGCTCTGCCCTGGGCTGAGGACTCAGGCCCTGCAGCCACTGGCACTCTGCCTGGGAACAAGGCCGCCACCCGATGCTTCCCTGCCTCCTGCCTGAGGCCCATCACCCACTCACGCTCCCTGTGCCTCTCTCCCCTGCAGAGGTCGGACCCGCAGCTGCTGGCCCAGTTCTACTATGCCGACGAGGAGCTGAACCAGGTGGCCGCCGAGCTGGATAGCCTGGACGGGCGGAAGGACCCGCAGCGGTGCACGCTACTTGTCAGCCAGTTCCGCTCCTGCCAGGTGAGTGGGCGTGGGGCAGAGGGGCCTGTCATTGCCGAACCTGAGGCTTTGTCACCTGCTGGACGTCTCAGGGTCAGACTGGGCGAGGTACTGGGCACGATGAGCTGGAGCCCTCTCGGTCCATCTGAAAACCAGACCCGGGATGTAGGATCTTGAGCAGGACAGCATGGGAAAAAGAGCCAGGTTAGAAGTGGCAAATTGCACAGGACACCTTTGGAGAGCAGACATCGGAGGTGGGGGCGATGAAGAGCCAGCAGGGTTTCAGCCAGCACAGGAAAGGGGATGTGCCTGCTGGGGCCCACAGGCAGGGCTAGCAGGTTGGCATGGACTCTCTCTCTGCTGCCTCACGGTGCCGAGAGCTCCTGCTGCAGAATTCAGAGATGACCCTGGAAGCCCTGCTGGAAATATCCTTCCAGTTTACCAGATGTTCATGAGGCTTTACCAGGACGAGAGCATGTGGCATGATGCACAGTTTTGTCAAATGACAATCAGGGTCATTCACAAAGTTCTGGAATGTCCTCCATGTGTTCTGCCCACAGGCTTTGCTGGATCCTTCCTGCCCTGGGAGGTAGGGCCTGGGGGTAGAGTGGGCAGGGTGCCAGGAAGCATGCATCCACGGTGTGTTTGCAGCATCAAGGGGGTAAGATAAGGACTTAGGTTCTTACAGAATGCTTGACGGGGCAGGAGGAGCAGGTCCTGGCTGGTTTCTGGAATGATCCCCCAGGAGCAGCCCCCATTTCCATCTCTCAGGAGGATCCAGGGACTAGAGGGGCCAAGAGGGCCTCCTGACTTGCTGGGCCATTGACGCCCTGCTTTCCCACTGGAGGATGTCCTTCCTTGTGCCTGCAGCACGCTGACTGCTCGCAGCTAGGAGTCCTCTCCCTGGCACCCCCGCCTGCGCCTGCTCCCACTACCGGCTGCGGCTCCCAGCAGTGGGTTGCATTTGCTCCCAAACCTGCTCAGGCCAGCTCACTGGCTATTGTAATTGCATGTTACACAAACTGACCAAATGGGGTGAAAACCAAGTTGGGTGCTTTGGATAGCCTTGACAGGGCAAATCTCAGAAAGGAAAACCTCTGGAATTAGATGTGGGCAAGGCAACTTCAAAAGGGTCGAGAAACAAGTCTTACAGATTAGCCGAAAGGATCTTGCACTCATAGAGCAACACGAGCATCTTTAATTTCTCACTCCTCTCTAAAGACTCCTGTGTCAGGTCCCCAAGACCACCACAAATTTTCACTAGAAGGACACACAGGACCCAGCATATAGTGCTCACAGCTCAGATTTATCACAGTGAAAAGATACAAAATGAAATCAGCAAATGGAGAGGGAATGTGGGGTGAAGTCCAGTGGAAACAGGCTCCAGCTTCCAGAATCTTCTCCCGTGGCATCACACAAGATGCGCTCAATTCCCCCTGCAGCGTGCTGTGACAACACGTGTGGAGTGCTGTCTCCCAGGGAAGCCCATCAGAGGCTCAGAGCCAGGGCTTTCATTGGGGGCTGGGCCCGTGGGCCCCTGTGCCTGGCACGTCCCCAAGTCCAGACCCCCAGGAGGAAAGGGGTGTCAGCACAGACTGCACTGTTTGCACAAACAGGTGAGGCACAGGAGCCACTCTTATCAGTTAGGGTGCTGGGAACCCTCCCGACATCCAGGCTCCCAGCCTCCAGCCAGGGCCAGCCCCGCACAGGCCTCTCAGGGCCTGGCCGTCAGGCTGCGGTGAGAGCTTTTCCACACAAGAGCACAGTTAGAAATTGTGGCTGACAAGTTGTGGGTCCTGGCTCTCTACACAGTCACCCACCCAGGAAAAAGGAGTTAGAAGAGCCGCTAGAGGATGCCTTCGTGTAGGTACTGTAACTTAATCAAGCCTCTTCACCGTGACGTCTTTGTTCAGCCGGCCAGTTACTGGGCCTCCTTGGGTTGGGTCAGGGGCTCCTACTGTCGTGAGTTTCTACAAAGCTCAGATGTTTAAGTTGGGAAGTGTTTTTCACTTCTAACATTTCTCTTGAAATGGGGCATTTTGTCCTTACTTTCACTGCTGCTTCATATTCTATTTGACTATCGTGGTGCTGCTTGTGCATTTGATTGTCCATTCCTTCCTTCCTGCCTTCCTTCCTTCAACAGCAATCACTGGAACAGGGTCTGCCCCTGTGTGAAGGGTGGACAATGTCTCGGGGGTGAGGCAGGCTCAGAGAGGTGGGCATTTGGCTGGTCATTGTAATCAGGGAGGGGCTGCTTGAACAAAGGCCTGTGCGCACCCGCTGACGTGCGTGCCTTCAAAACTCGAGAGGTCTGGTGAACCCGAGTTAAAATGTACAGCTCTGACAGAAGTGGCTGATTGCAGCCCACTCTACCGGGCCACTTGATGGCCTTGATTTTAGAGCACTCTCGTCCTGGGGAGATCACTGGAGGCCAGATTTAGCTGGTCCCCCATCCCCAGATGTTCCCAGCGTCTGTGAGAGTCAGTTGCCAGCTGGATGTGGATGCCCCTGCCAAGTACCCAGAGGTCATGACTTTCTCGGCCTTGGGGCTGGTGGCTCAGGACTACCAGTGGGAGCTCTCCTCCTCATCCTAGTGTTTGACCCCAGCCTTGGTGACACTTCCCCGAGTCGCCCTGTCTGGGGCGTCTCAGGCCTCCCAGGTCCCATCAGACCTCCAGAAGCTCCTGCAGGGGTCCACGTGTGGGTCTCTGGCTGGGTCCCGTTCACATGGCTCTCCATTCTGTTCGGGTCAGCACTTCTGGCTTGGGGGCAGGGGTATGTTCAGGGAGCCCCGTCCTCCTGGTCTGGGAGGCTCGTCTTCCTCAGGGCATTGCGGGTTAGCTGGATAGGCTGGTGCCGTGCTGGGGTGTAGTATTTTAAACCCTTCTGCCCCCAAAATGGATTCTTTTAGATAAAGTCTGCAGCCTGATGCCAGGCACATAGTGGATGTAAACAGTAGCCCCCTTTTCTCTTCTCACGAGAGTCCGTGCTGTGAGAGGTATATGGGCTAGGTTGTAAGGAGCAGCGTGAACTGGGCTTTCCGTGCAGCGTGGTGGAGGGTGAGGCAGCGGAAGCAGAAAGCTAGTGAGTGTGAGAAGGCTGAGACCCACATTGTGGCTCTGACTTGTGGATGCTAATTCCAGTTAGAAGGAATCTAAGTACTGCATTTTTGCATAAATTAAACTTTGTGCTTCAGGAAAACTGTGGTCTGGGGAACACATGAGTATGCAAATGGTTTCTGATGACATTTGCAAGTGTTTTTGTTTTCTTCTTTGCTTCAGAAAACCATAAAGGATTAAGAAATCATGCTGATGGCTCAGTGGGATGAAATGAATCCTGGGTTGTTGTTATGGGCTGAACTATGTCCCCCACAAGTTCACATGTTGAAGCCCTGGCTCCTGGTGCCTCAGAATGTGACCGCACTTGGAGGTAGAGCCTTTAAAGGCATAAGTAAGGTAAAATGAGATCATTAGGGTGGGCCTGATCCAATCTGACTGGTGTCCTTATAAGAAGAGATTAGGACACAGACACTCACAGAGGGACGACCAGGTGAGGACACAGGGAAAAGACGGAGTCTACACGCCAAGGAGAGAGGCCTCAGAAGGAACCAGCCCTGTCCACACCTTGATCCCAGACTTCCAGCCTCCTGGACTGTAACAAGATAAAATGTCTGTTGTTTGAGCCTCGGGGTGTGGTGCTTTGTTATGGCGGCCCCAGCACACTAATACAGTTGGATTTAGATTTCATTTTTCAAATGGGCGTTGAGTTGCTCTGGGCTGAATTCTCTTATCAACTTCTTTTTCTTTTTCTTTACTTTTTTTTTTTTTTTTTTGTGAGGAAGATCCGCCCTGAGCTAACATCTGCCAATCCTCCTCCCTTTTTACTGAGGAAGACTGGCCCTGGGCTAACATCCATGCCCATCTTCCTCTACTTTATATGGGATGCTGCCACAGCATGGCTTGACAAGTGGTGTGTCAGTGTGTGCCCGGGGTCCAAACCGGTGAACCCGGGGCCACCGAAGTGGAGTGCGCGCACTTAACAGCCAGGCCGGCCCCTTGACTTGTTTTTCTTAAGTCATACCCTAACTTTTCACCATCAAGCGAGCATAATTTTAGATGCTTCAATGAAGAAAATTAAATGGCGAAATGTGCTCATGGACCTTGTACCTGGGTGGAGCTACCTAATGGGGTCACGCTGGGAACGGGTGCACCTTGCTGTAGATCTGTGGTGACGATTTGAGGTGTGCCATGTGAACATGGCCACATCTGGCGAGGGACACCACCTGAACCTCCCCATGCTGGAAGGCACTGCCCATGGCAGAGGTGGGCTCTCTGGGAGCAGAAGGGTCCCTGATGCACCCTGACTGCAGATCCCAGCCTCCTGTCTGCCATGGTCTGCACCTGAGCATGGCTGTGGTCAGGCGTCTGGATGTGGTGTCCCAAGAGCTGTGGCCCAGGAAGGAAGGAGGCCAGGGGAATCTGGGAGAGCTGACTGGCTCTTTGGCAAGGCAGGGAGAGCTCATCACAGCACAGTGTCTCCGTGTGCATGAACTCACAGGAATAATTGAGTTGTTTTCTTACTGACTGTTGACATCAATCCTTTATCAGATGATGATTTGCAAATATTTTCTCCCAGCCTGTGGCTTGTCTTTTCATTCTATTAACAGTTTTTTGAAGAGCATAAGTTTTAAATTTTGATGAAGCATAATTTACCTATTTTTTCTTATATAGATCATGCTCTTGGTATCATATCTAAGAAATTTTGGCCTAATCCAAGGCCATCAGATTTTCTCCTATGTTTTCTTTTAGACGTTCTATAGTTTTAGGTTTTTTTTTTTTTTTAAAGATTTTGTTTTATTTTTATTTTTTCCCCCCAAAGCCCCAGTGGATAGTTGTGTGTCGTAGCTGCACATCCTTCTAGTTGCTGTATGTGGGACTCGGCCTCAGGATGAACGGAGAAGTGGTGCCTCGATGCGCACCCGGGATCCGAACCCGGGCCACCAGCATCGCAGCGCGCGCACTTCACCACCAAGCCACAGGGCCGGCCCTAGTTTTAGGTTTTATATTTAGGTCTATGATCCATATTGACTTAACTTTAGTATATGGTGTGAGGATTGGACCAACATTCATTTTTTCTGCAAATGAATTTTCAATTGTTCCAGCATCATTTGTTGAAAAGACCATCCTTTCTCCACTGAAGACTGTCCTTTCTGTACTAAATTGTTATTGCACCTTTATTGAAAATCAGTTGTGCATATATGTGTGGGTCTATTTCTGGGCTCTCTTAGTCTGCTGCGTTAGTCTATCTGTCTTGAGGCCAATGTCACACTGTCTTATAACTTTGTAATAAGTCCTAAAATCAGGTAGTGTCAGATCTCCAACTCTGTTCTATTTCATGGTGGTTGTGGCTATTCTGCGTTCTTTGCCTTTCCAGAGGAAATTTAGAAACAGCTTATAGATGTCTACGAAAAAGCCTGCTGAGATTTTGATTGGGATTGCCTGGAATCTATAGGTCAGTTTTGGGGAAAGCATTCAGTTTTCACCATCAAGTCTGATATTAGCTGTCATGGGTTTTCACAGATACCCTTTATCAGGCCGAGGAAGTTGCCTTCTATTCATAGCTTGCTGAGTTTTATTAGGAATGGATGTTGGATTTTTTTTCAAATGATCTTTCTGTGTCTATTGAGTTGATCTTGTGGTTTTTTCCTTTTAGCTTGTTGATATGGTAAACTGCATCGTTTGGATTTTTTATTAACTATTTTTATTATCACCCACCCCATCACCCAACAACAGCGATGGTAACAACAGCTGATCCAGGAGGGAGAAATGAAAGTAAACTACTGTAAGGTTCTTATACTACATGTGAGGTGTATTATACCTCCTGAAAGTAGTCTCATGTTATTATTGTCATATGTTTTCCCTCTACCAATGTTTAGACTCACACTGTATTGCCAGTATTTTTGTTTAAACAGTCAAAATTTTTATAGAAAATTAAATAGTAATAAAAGAATCTTGTATATTTACCAAGCAGTCACCCTTTCTGGTGCTTTCCATTCCTTTGTGAAGATCTTCACAGTCCTACGCCACAAAATCACATTTAGGTCAATGACAGACCATATATTCGATGGTGGTCCCGTAAGATTAGTACCATAGAGCCTAGGTGTGTAGGAGGCTGTACCATCTAGGTTTGTGTAAGTGCACTCTATGATGTTTGTACAACAACAAAATCGCCTAACGACGCATTTCTCAGAATGTGTCCCCGTTATTAAGCGATGCATGACTGTATTTAGATATGGTGTCATTTTCCTTTTGCCCAAAAGACTTTCTTTAGCATTTCTTGTAGTTCAGGTCTGCTGGTCATGAATTCTTTCAGCCTTTGTTTGAAGGAAAAGTATTTTACCTTCAATTTTGAAAGATACTTTTGCTGCTGGGGCCAGCCCGGTGGCGCAAGCGGTTAAGTGCGCACGCTCCGCTGCGGCGGCCCAGGGTTTGCTGGTTCGGATCCCGGGCGCGCAGCGACGCACTGCTTGGCAAGCCATGCTGTGGCAGCGTCCCATATAAAGTGGAGGAAGATGGGCACAGATGTTAGCCCAGGGCCGTCTTCCTCAGCAAAAAAAGAGGAGGATTGGCGGATGTTAGCACAGGGCTGATCTCCTCACAAAAAAAAAAAAAAAAAAAGATACTTTTGCTGGGTCTAAAATTATAAGTTGTTAATTATTTTTCCCCCTCAATACTTTGGAGATTTTGTTCCACCCTCTTCTCACTTGCATTGTTTCCAATGACAAATCTAATGTCATTCTTCTTCTTCTTTTTTTTTTTTTGTGAGGAAGATCAGCCTTGAGCTAACATCCATGCCAATCCTCCTCTTTTTGCTGAGGAAGACCAGCCCTGAGCTAGCATCTATTGCCAATCCTCTTCCTATTTTTCCCTTTTTCTCCCCAAGGCCCCAGTAGATAGTTGTATGTCATAGTTGCACATCCTTCTAGTTGCTGCATGTAGGACGTGGCCTCAGCATGGCTGGACAAGCAGTGCATCAGTGCGCGCCCGGGATCCGAACCTGGGCCACCAGTAGAGGAGCGTGCGCACTTAACCACTAAGCCACGGGGCTGGCCCCCTCTAATGTCATTCTTATCTTTGTTCCTGTATGTAACATGTCTTTTTTCTCTTGTGACTTGTAAGATTTTCTCTTTTTATTAGTTTTGATTGATTTGATTATGCTATGACTTGGTGTAGTTTTTTTTATGTTTCTTGTGCTTCGAGTTCATTGAACTTCTTAGATCTGTGAGTTTATAGTTGTTGTTAAATTTGGAAAAAAATTTGGCCATATTTTCTTCAAATATTTTTTTCTGTCCCATTCCTCCTCCTTTTGGGTCTTGAGTTATATGTATATTTGACATCTTGAAGTTGTCCTACAGCTCACTCATGCTGTTTTATTATTGTTTTCTCTCTGATTCATTTGGAGAGTTTCAATTGTTGTGTCTTCTAGTTTCTTGTTCTTTTTCTGAAACGTCTAATCTGAAGTTAATCCCATCCAGTGTTTCGTTTTGTTTTGTGTTTTCCATCTCAGATACTGTGATTTTCATCTCTGGATCAGTTTGGGTCCTTTTTATTTCTTCATCGTCTCTCCTAACCTTACGAGCACGTGGAAGTCAGTTATAACGACCGTCTTTATGTCCTTTATGACTTTATGTTCCCCGACTGCTCATTCTCTCATCCGGGTCAGATCTGGGTTGATTTTGGTTGGTTGCCTTTTCTTTTCATTGTGTGTCATATTTTCTTAATTCTTTGTAAGGCTGGTAATTTTTTACTGGATGCCTATGAATTTTACCTTGTTGGGAGCTGAATATTTTTGTATTCCTATAAATCTTTTTGAGGTTTTTTTTATGATGCAGTTTGGTTACTAAGAAGCAGTTTGATCCTTTTGGATTCTGTTTTTTAAGATGTCAGGTGGGGTCGGAGCTGTGTTTAGTGTGGGGCTAACTCTTCTCCACTCCTGAGACAAGACACTTTTGGGTACTCTACCCAATGCCCTGTGAGCTATGAGCTTTTCTACCATCTGGCCTCTGAGAGCTCTGGGCACTGCTCCCTCTAATCTTTCAGGTACATACTTCTGGGCACTCACAGGCACGTGTTAATCAGCTCCCTGCTGAATACTCGGGGGGCCCTCCCCAGAAGTTCTCTCTCTGGGCAGCTCTCTCTTTTCTGGTCCTCTCTCCTCTGGATTCTAGCTGCCTTGGTTTCCCTGGACTGTCAGCTCTGTCTCTTCAGCTACTGAGTTTGCTGGGTTCCACGTGGTACCCTCTCTCTGGGCCATGACCTGAACATTCCCTCAAGGCAGTGAGCTGGGTGGTCTTAGTTCTTACCTCATTTGTTTCTCTTCTCTCAGGGATCACTTGTTGCCTGAAGTCCAGTGTCTTGAGAACATTGTCTTATTTTTTTCCGTTATTGTTGCTGTTGTTTGAGGTTTCTGTTACATTTGGTTTGTGTTACTCCATCTTGGCTGGAATAAGCTCCCAGCAAACGTTTACTGAGGCACACTTTGTGTTCGGCACTGTTCTGGGGGCTGGGGACCCATCAGTGAATAAAAGATGGCCCTGCCCTCACCCTCAGGCAGCTGACGTAGGTGGGCCAGGCAGGATGGGAGTGAGTCCAAGCCATGCCACCTCGCTGAGCGCAGATCCCTGGCTCTTAATAGCTGACATTTTCGGAGCACTAACTATTGTTACTGCCATTGTTTGTTCATTAGTTTGTTGAATTGTGAGAAAGGGACCTTCCCACCCAGAAAACCTTTTGAAAAGAACTCATAATAGTACTACTTGGTGTTGGTTGAATTTTATTTTTATTTGTTGTGTTGTAGAGGCTTAACATTTTCCTTACGATGCAGAATTTCCTTCAGAGTTTAGTGCAATGACTTTTTGCATTAGAAAGGTCATGCTTCCCGCGCATGGGGATTTTTCACATCTGCTTCCTAAGAAAAATGAAACTCAAGCCTCAGAGGGAGGAAAGGGGGGATGTTGAGATATAAAATTGCTGAGGGTGAGAGTGTCAATTAGTGAGATTGCTGGAAAGCAATTTGGCAGATTGTAATCAGAGCCTGGAAATGCAGTTTACACTCTTGACTTTGTAGTTCCACTTCTAGAAATGAGTGGATCCTAAGGAAATAACCCAAAATTCAGAGTGTCACACACCACACTGGTCACTGCAGCATTACTTGCGGTGGTGGAGAATTAGAAACATCATAAATGTCCAGCAGGAGAGGAAGCAGCGAGTTAATAGGATGGTCCATATGCTGGAATCTTCTGTAGCTATCCATCACAAGTTGGAAGAGTTATAGTAATATGTTCCAGCAGTAAGTGACAGCAGCTGAATACGGAATTATGTACACAGGACGATCTCAACTCTGATTGGAAACAGGCCCATGGACACGAATTAGAAGGAAATATGCCCCACCTGAAGTCGTTTTTCCCCAGGGACATTTTCCCTGCTTCTATACTTTCCTGGTGTTTCCAGTTTTCCTGTGGTAAATGGGCATTAACTTTTTAACAAATTAAAGAAAAAAACTAAACTTTCAATGTTCTTGTAATCCCACAGAATGAGTGGCACATGTTTAAAGAACAGGATAATTTTAAGAAAAGAATGGCATGTGATTTACGATGCAATAAAATGAGCTTGTTACCCCTGTATACCCAAAATGTTCAAAAGTTGTCCTTTGTATTTTGAACATGAAGAAATTAAGTAAAATAATTTTAAAGAGTCTTTAAAACAAAAGTTACCATGTATTGAGGTTTGCTGTGGGCCAGAACGGAGCCAAGGGTTTTACAGACTTTAGCTCTCACAGTCCTCCCGGCGGCCCAGGAATGATGGTCTCCCTTTTACAGACAGCCCAGAGGATCAGAGAAGTTAAGCGGCCTGTCCCAGGTTGCACAGCTGTGAGGGGCAGAGTCAGGGTCTCCACATCCCTGAAGGAAGCCAGAGCCTCTTGGTTGCCGCCTGATTTACTGTTGCTGTGATTGATCTGCTGGTTCCAGAGGGGTTGGGAGGGGATGCTGCCTGGATGACGGAGCAGGGGACGGGCTGCGCTTGGCCTGCTCACTCTACAGAGGAGTAAGCCAAGGCTCAGAGAGCACGACGGCTTTGCCTGGGTGCCCAGCTTGCTGAGAGTCTGTCTGTCCCCCTGGCTCCTGTGATCACTGGTGCCAGGCGAAGCCCTTTTATTCACACATGGGACAGAGTTTAATGTCCACTCTGTGGGAGGGTTTGAGAAGGCTGGTTTTACATATTGTCTCTTAGTGATGTCACTCCCTGACAGCAGATCTTGTCTGTGCTGTGAACATGCCCAGGATGACACAGGCTTGTAATGTTAATAAAAGCAACACAGCACCTTGGTGGTGAAAATAAACTTTTCGTGTGTCTGTCCACCTAGCAATTCCATTTCTTGAGCTCTATCCTAAGAAATTCAGGTACAGATGTTCAGAGAGAGAGATGCTCTGGGACAGTCATGGCAGCCGAGGCTGCAGGGAGCCTGGGCGTGGGTCAGCAGGGAAGAGAAATGTGTGGTACAGCCGTTACACAGGACGATGCAAAATCTACATGGTAACATGGGACGCTCCCCTAGGCATCATCGAGCGAGCAGAGCAATTCACAGAGCAATGTGCACAGCGCGGCCTACGCTCTAGATAAATATATGTAACCTACGTGAGTGTGGCGAGCATGAGGGTCGGGAAGGGGGAGGCGGGAGTTTCACTCTTTACATACTTCGGGAATGTTTGAACTTTTTGTAGCAATTGCATAGCAAGCACGACGTGTTACCGTAATCTTTAAGGAACGGTAAAATGGACCGTATGTGTTTTTTGTGTTCTCCCAGCAGTCCCTGACAGCTGACCTTGGGAGCTGCATCTTAGTGCACTTTCTCGTTTCTGTTTCAGGACAACGTGTTAAACATTATTAACCAGATTATGGACGTGTGCATCCCTCAGGACCGCGCCCCGCGGGATTTCTGCGTCAAGTTCCCTGAGGAGATCCGGCACGACAACCTGGCCGGCCAGCTCTGGTTTGGCGCTGAGGTAGTGGGTGGCCGCCTGGGTCCAGGGTCATGGTGTTGGGCATTGTCCAGCCGTTTCTCTATGAACCTCACCCATGTGCACCTGCAGGTGCAGGGACCCGCTGTCTCCTCCTCCAAGAGCCCCACCTGCCACACATTCTGGATGGCGCAGTTCTGAGCCTGTTAGGCCACATGCCCCTTTGAGGGTTGGGGGGAAGTCATGAACCTGCTCCCCCAAAACTACATGAGCAAATATAGACAGGAGGTTTCTCATGTGATTTTTATGAGTTCTCAGGCCCCAGACATGTAGGGCCTAAAAGTAGTTCTTGTAGCAACAATACTAACACTAAGCACAGCATTTCCCCTCCCCCACCGACAGGCGTGTTCACCCTCGCCCCCGGGGACGAGGGAGCTGCACTGGGGCTTTACTCGGCCACAAGTCACCATAACCCCTCAGATCTTGATCTTCATCTCCCAATGACGAAACTGAGGCGCTGAGGGGAAGGTGCCCACCCCCTATGGGTGACAGGACCAGCCTCACCCCAGCCAGCGGTTTCCTGTACCCCCACCTTGTGGACACCAGACTCCTCCCCTGGGCCGTGCTCTGGGACGTTGGGGCGTGAGGTCCGCAGCCTGACGTCTGTGCCCTCTCTGCACTGTTCCATCCTCCCTGCCTCTGCTCGCAATGAATCCTTAGGATGCCTGCATCTTCCTCCGACACTGCCTGCCCTTGTGCCCATTTGCTCCCCCATTTCACCCCATGCCCACATCCACCCGTCCCACCCTGCTCCCCTGAACCACTTGGTTGGGGCGTCCTCACTGTGGCTCCATTTGGGCAGGCTATCCCTCCTCCTAGACTCCGTTTTCACTCTGTAAAGTGGGTCCCAGGGGCACGGGCAGCTGTGGAGCCATGGGACGATGCAAGTCCAGTCTCTGGTGGGGCACATGGGCATTAAGGCGCCGACTCCTCTGTGCGGGGTCCAGGTGCCAGCCAGTTCCACGCTTCCCTCCCAGAGGGTCTGGGAAATCAGCGACCCGCTCCTTCTGTCTCCCAGGAAATTGCGTCTTGTCCCACCTCTTCTCTTGATCATCGTCACAGGGTTAGCTGATTGAGTGGTTCTTGCCCAAATCTGGTGAAGCAGCTGGCCCGTGGCAGGCAGGGGAGCCCCACATCTCCATGGCCCCCAGCGGGGTTGGATGCGTCACCCCTCAGCCAGGAGCTGGGTCTGACGCACACCCCGTGAGCGTGTAGAACAAGCTGGGGTGATCCACACGCACCCTGTGCATGCCCAGGGAAGTACCTCCCTGAGCTCAGGGCAGGTGTGGGTGGATCTGCGGGCGCAGGGGGGCCTTCCTTACCGCCCAGGAGCTAGAGGACTCCCACACTGCGAGTCTCGGTTCTGGGGAAGGTTGGGTTTCTGTGAGCAGCGAGCATTTGTGGACACGAGGTGTCTTTACTTCCTAGAAAGGTCGGCGATCTCGGGGAGCCCTGGTCAGCCCTGAGAGCTGTGTGTCTGGCACACAGCCCTGAACGTGGCATCTGGGAGCTCCTGGGCTCTCCACTGTCGGCCTGTGGGCTGGGCGAGGAGAGGACAGGAGTCACATTGACTGGGAGGTCACTGCAGGGAGCCCCCAAACCCAGGGGCCTCACATAGCCTTCCCCTCCCTGCCTGCCCCTGGGGTCTGTGTGAGGACCACATCCGTCACAGTGAGAGTATTCATTGCCACCATGATTGCTCTGGATTTAAGAGAAACCAGGAGGGGGCAGGTGCCAGAAGACCGGAATATGAGGCGAGGCGGGTTTCCTGGAGAGAGGGCCTGGAGGAGGGGTCTCGGGATGAAGGTCACACCCCAGCCTGGCCACTGTTCTGCCTTTTGCCTCCTGTCCCGTGTCTGACCAGCTTTGGGGACTACAATCCTCTCATGGGGACGGGGCCTTTCTCAGTGTTGGCTAAATGTGTTAGCACTCTGCTCCCTGCAGAGCTGAAGGAAGACGTGCGTTTATGGTAAAGAACGCTGGTGGAGGGCTCTGCAGCCTCGGGACGGGACAAGGCTGGTCACCCTCCTTGGTTGGGCTCCGGGGACTGGGCACGATGCTGTGACTCCTGAGAACTTGCGGCACGTGCTCCTGGGCCTCTCCTGACCCGTGTTCTCCCGCCTGCAGTGCCTGGCTGCCGGCTCCATCATCATGAACCGCGAGCTCGAGAGCATGGCCATGCGCCCGCTGGCCAAGGAGCTGACCCGCAGCCTGGAGGACGTGCGGGGCACCCTCCGCGACCAGGCGCTGCGGGACCTCAACACCTACACGGAAAAGATGAGGGAGGCGCTGAGGCACTTCGACGTCCTGTTTGCTGAATTCGAGCTGAGGTGACCCTGAGGGCCACATGCATGTGCCACGGCATGGGGGTCACAGCCTTTGCTTTATGAGTTGGGGGGAGGGGGGTTAGCACCAGCTATGCAGGGCTCTAGCTGGATGTTTCCAGCTAGAAAATTCTGCAGAGGGAGGAGCCGAGGCTGGTTCGGGGCCCTCAGTCGGCATAGTTAATCCCTGGGTGATACAATGGGGGGGGACGTGGGGAATGAGACTGGGAGACCTTTTCAGGGAGGGGAGACACGTCTTGGAGACAAGCAGAGGTGACCCAGGGATCAAAGAGACCCCAGGTGTTCACCCCTACGTCTGCCCCTCCCTGATGCACCCCAGCGCTGAAGCCCAGCACGTTCCTGTGAACAGAGTTGGTGCTGCCACTATCAGCCTCTGCGCTGCCACCTGCTCTGCTCTCCTCTCTGACCTCCCACCTCTGCCTGCAGCCCGTGCCTACACTCACCATATCAGGCTTGCTGGTTGCCAGCTGCCCCCTTCGTCCCAGCTGTTATCCATTCACTCCACGAACACCAGCTCTGTGTGCTCAGATCTGGGACACAGCATGAGCAAGGATGAAGTGGCTGCTGCTCTCCAGAGGCCCCCCCAGCTCCATGGGGTCAGGGCAGGGGCACATTCCCAGGTTAGGAGAGTCTGCATGGATCACACAGCACCCCTGCCTCACCCGACATGCTCATGTGCCAGCAGCAGCACTGAGCTCTGGGGGGCATCCACCTGCTCCGTGCTCACCCCCTCCTTCCTGCTGCTTGTCCCCCACCATGGCCTGGGGAGCTGCTGCTGCTACTCCTTCAAAAGGGGGAGCCTGCCCCAATCCTCTACAGTTAGTGCCCTCCCGACCCCTCCCCACAGGCTGCACTCACCTGCTCCTTCTTCAACACACACGTCTTGCAGGAGACAGGGACAGGCGGGCCCAGGGGGCCTCAAGGGAGAGGGCTCTGGAGAGGCCCTGGACTGGGGGGCAGGCATGCTGCGAGCCTCCACATACACGAAGATGCTCACAGTAGGCAAGGAAAAGCAGGACCCCAAATCCACGGTGGTCCCCGTTAATAAAAATTGTCCGTCTTGTAACCTGTCGACCTCTAGAAGGAAATCAACCCAAACGTTAAGGGCACTTCTCTAGGAAGTGGGAGTGCGGACAGTCGAGTTTCATTTTCTTTCTCCTTTCTGTATTCTCCAGATTTTCCAAATGAGCTTTCATAACAAGAAAAATCAGTGATTCAGAAGGAAAGAAAAATGTTCTCACCTGGGGAATGCTTGGACAGACTGTTACTTTCTTATACCCACTCAGCAAACGTCCTGTGAGCCCCCAGCCTGGCCCCGTGCTGCTTCCCCACCAGCTGCTGAGATTTACCCACTGCCGGGGCTCAGGGGTTGTTCACCCATTCGTGCACCCATTCGTTCATTCATTCATTCACTTGCTCTCTCATTGAGGCTGGTGTCCAGGCAGGGGATGGTTACGAAAGTGGGCAATGACAGTTCCAGGACAGTCAGGGCCGAGATGGGGCAGGGCTGTGGGGCCCCAGAAGGTGCGCTGGACGAGGCCTGACCCTGGGAGAAGTTTTGATTTAAAACGTAAGTGGCAATGCTGTGACTTGTGCATTCATGAGGCTGCTGAGATGGGCTGCGTTGCAGTCAGAGGGAACTAACTGGGTTTTCATTGAAGACACCTTGTTTCAGGGAGGCTGGGTGGCCCCGGGGGCCGCCCTCACTTGCCTCGCTGTATTTGCAGCTACGTTTCGGCCATGGTGCCCGTCAAGTCCCCGCGAGAGTACTACGTGCAGCAGGAGGTCATCGTGCTGTTCTGTGAGACGGTGGAGAGGTGAGGCCACCCACTGACCAGGACAGGGCCCTGCTCCAGGCCTGGGGCGGAGAGCGGCACTGGGAGAAGGAGCCACCTTGTCTCGGGGATGCCTGAGGCGGGAAGGCACCAGCCCCCTTCCAGGACCACGTCGGCCTTCCCCCAGTGGTGGGCAGACCCGAGAGGGCTCTGCTCCTCACATCTGTGTGACCTCATTCCTCAGCCCCACTGTCACTTTTCTCTGGGCCCCAAGGGCAGATCCTGCAAGCGGAGTTCACATGATAGAGGATGAGAGCTGCAAGGAGCTGAGCTTCCTCCTGCCTCACCTCCAAATCTCCTCACCTGACCTCTTCACCTCCTCACTCCTCACCTCCTCACTCCTTACCTCTTCATCTCACTCCCCACCTCCTCACTCCTCACCTCCTCACTCCTCACCTCTTCATCTCACTCCCCACCTCCTCTCCCCACCTCCTCACTCCTCACCTCCTCACTCCTCACCTCTTCATCTCACTTCTCACCTCCTCACTCCTCACCTCCTCACTCCTCACCTCCTCACTCATCTTCTCACTTCCTCACTCCTCACCTCTTCCCTCCTCACCTCCTCACTCCTCACCTCTTCATCTCACTCCCCACCTCCTCACTGCTCACCTCCTCACTTCCTCACTCCTCGCCTCCTCACTCACCTCCTCACTTCCTCACTCCTCACCTCTTCATCTTACTCCCCACCTCTTCACTCCTCATCTCCTCACCTCATCTCACTCCTCACCTCCTCACTCCTCACCTTATCTCACTCTTCACCTCCTCACTCCTTACCTCCTCACTCCTTACTCCTCACCTCTTCCCTCCTCACCACCTCACTCCTCACCTCCTCACTTCCTCACTTCTCACCTCCTCACTCCTTACCTCCTCACTTCTTCACTTCTGACCTCTTCCCTCCTCACCTCCTCACTCCTCACCTCCTCGCTTCCTCACCTCGTCACTCCTCACTTCCTCAGTCCTCACCTCCTCCCTCTTCACTCCTCATCTCCTCACTCCTCACCTCATCTCACTCCTCACCTTATCTCACTCTTCACCTCCTCACTCCTTACCTCCTCACTGCTCACCTCTTCCCTCCTCACCTCCTCACTCCTCACCTCCTCACTCCTTATCTCCTCACTTCCTCACTCCTCACCTCTTCCCTCCTCACATCCTCGCTCCTCACCTCCTCATTTCCTCACTCCTTGCCTCTTCCCTCCTCATCTCTTCATCTCACTCCTCACTTCCTCACTTCTCAATTCCTCACCTCCTCACTCTTCATCTGCTCACTCCTCACCTCCTCATCTCCCTCCTCACTTCCTCACTCCTCACCTTATCTCACTCCTCACCTCCTCATTCCTCACCTCCTCATCTCACTCCTCACTCACCTCCTCATCTCCTTACCTCCTCACTCCTCACCCCTCGCCTCCACACCTCTTCACCTCCATCTTCCTAATCTCCTCACTGCTCACCTCCTCACCTCCATCCTCCTCATCTTCTTACCTCCTCTCCTCCTCACCTCCCCAGGCCAAAATGGGACGATTGCTGGGTTTCAGGTCTGCTGAACAAGGTTTTAGGGGGTGAATCATCAATATTCTCATCAGATTTTCTGAGTGGACTTTGGGACTAAGACTTAACCTAGAATGTTCCTCCTATTTGACTAGTGCTATGATATTAGCTAAGTTTGAAATTGCCTAATATCACATCATAAGTTTGTTACTTTTTTTTCTTTTAAATTTTATTTATTTATTTATTTTTCCCCCCAAAGCCCCAGTAGATAGTTGTATGTCATAGCTGCACATCCTTCTAGTTGCTTTATGTGGGACGCGGCCTCAGCATGGCCGGAGAAGCGGTGCTTTGGTGCACGCCCGGGATCCGAACCCGGGCCGCCAGCAGCAGGGTGCGCACACTTAACCACTAAGCCATCGGGCTGGCCCAATAAGTTTGTTACTTTTAAAGACAGATTATTCACTGTTTATGCGTTGAGAGATATTTCAAATTGCCAGGAAATAAGATGACAGAAAATATCTTTTATTCTGAATCATCATGATGCCAGCAGCACCTGCTCATGGAGTGCAGAGAAAGCCATTTGCTTATGCCTGGGGAGTGAGAATAAATCCAGGAGAGCAATTTCAGTTTCTCAGGGAAGTCTTAAATTGTCTGGGGCAATGTTTTTGTTTCACGTTTATTCTTGCCACTAGAGTTGTTTCGATTTCCTGGTTAAGCAAGCCCACGACTGGATTAGCTTTCTTATTTTGTTTGCTGGACGTCATAGCTGTCTTCGTCAGCCCCTCCTCAGCAAGCACAACTGTTATCCACTCCCCACGTCTTCTGTCCCAGAGGTGGGATCAGGCAGGTGGAAAGACGGGGAAGGTCAAGTGTGAGCTGCCTCTGCCTGGGCTTCCAGGGTGGGGTGTGGCGCTCTTCTCAGCAGCAGCTCTCTGCAAGTGTGACGGCTAAAGGGAACTCCTGTCACCCACCTGACTGTCCACTGAACGTGGACCCGGGCGAGGGTTGAGCAGGCCGCCTTCCCACCTCCAGTCTGACCCCGGGTGCTGGCGGTAGGCCAGGTTCTCACCCCTTCTCACTCTGTCCCCCTTGGCCAGGGCCCTGGACTTCGGGTACCTGACCCAGGACATGATTGACGACTACGAGCCAGCCCTCATGTTCAGCATCCCCAGGCTGGCCATCGTGTGGTGAGTGTCCCTCCTGCCTGCGACAGTTGTTTTGCAGAAAGCTGGCAGGACTGTCAAGTCTGATGGTGCCAGGTCCCTTCTGGGTGTTGATAAATGGTTCTCACACCTCCTGACAGGTGGCTGTTCAGCCACCCAGAGCAGTCACCAGGCAGTCTTGCTGTCACCCTCAGCAGATGAAGAAGCAGGTGTTCTGAGCGCCTCCTATTCACCCCATTGGGGAGGGAGGGACCCCCACCCTAAACAGTACAAGATAGCCAGAAACCTGACACCCAATGCTGGACAGGTGAGATCGACTGTCACGTATACTCACAGCCCAGGGGAGGAGGACGCCACACACCATGCAGGGCCACCTGGGGTGCACTCAGGAGCACAGTGACCCAGCCAGGGCTGTGGAAGAGGCTTCATAGTAACAAGGGGGTGAGGTGCCCCCGGTACCGGCAGGAGGATGTGATTGGCTTGTTTGGATACTTCCATGGCTGGCAGGGAGATTAAACCCATTATGTGAAGACCAGGTGGTACAGCTGGTCTGGCTGACAGGGGAATGCCTGAGGGAGCCTTTCCTGTGGGATGGGGAGCACATCTGGTGAGAGCAGGGGAGCTCACGGTTCGGCCTTTGGGGTCTTGTGGGCTCAAAGATGCCAGGGCAGCACGTGGATTTAGGCCTTAAATACACCAAGATAGGAAGCGCTCGGTCATTTGCTGAGCATCTCGGGGCTTCTTAGAGCCAAGGTTAGAGCCCAAGTGTTCTGAGCTTGGTCCACTGCTTCTCAGCCACACCCTGACTCCCAGACAGGGACTGCTCTTTCCTCCTGCCAGGTGAGGGAGCGTGGGGTGTATGGTCACGGGGGGAGGAGGAGGAGGCGTGAACAGGCCATGGGGAGCTGGATGGAGGGGCCCAGTGGGCAGCTGGTGTGCAGGTGTGGAGCTGGGCAGAGAGCAGGGGACAGGGAGTCCTTGGGACAGATGCCAGTGGGAGATGCAGAGGTCAGTGAAGTGTCCTGGGAAAATGTGGGGTGGACACAGAGGCCAGGACTGGTCCAGATACAGGCCATGGAGAGGCCCCTCAGAGGCCTCAGGGGAACCTGCTGAGGGTGAGCACAGGACCCCTCCCATGGGGAATAGGGGTGCAGTGGTGGGAGGGGTTAGGGGGCAGCAGCAGTGCAGCAGGACAGGGTCAGCCTCTGGGATAGGAGCTGGACGAGTCATGTGCAGCATGCAGGAGGAGTGGGGGAGTGAGCAGGGCAGACCCTACCCTGGGCCAGGGAGTGAGACTCTGGAGATTTAAATGCCAAAGAGACTCATGTGTCCTGGGCAGGACTCGGGACTGAAATGCACAGAAGACCTGGGTGATGAGGGCTGGGAAGACTGGCCGGTGGGGCGGGGGCTGCAGACTCCCAGGATTTCAGGGAAGCCTGACTGGCCATGTATTGGTCCAGCCCTTTCCACCACACCTGCATCTGCCCTGGGCTTGAGGACGGGTCCGTCCCCTGCCTCGCTCTGCCCAGCCTGCTGGTCCCCAGAGCTGCCCTCTCCGGGTGGTCTCTAGGGTGGTCTTTGGAGGGTGCCCAGCCCTGGGGGCTTTTCCAGACCCCCCCAACAGCCCAGAACCCTGGCCCTTTTATCGTCCTCTTTCCTCAGAGAGAGTTGTCTTTTTTCTGAGTTTACAAATCAGGAACAGCAGGAGCTGGTCATGTCACACGAGGGAGGACACTTTACAATCTGCCTTCATTGCTGGAATTTGAGAATCTCCCTTTGTCTGAAGACGTAGGAGGTGAAGGACGAATGTCCCCAGTGGGCCAGCGTGGGGTGGCCTGGAGTGAAGCGGCCAGGGTGGAGGTGCCCCTTGCACACCTCTTTGTTACATGGTTTTCTTTCCAGGAAAATGGCTCTTTACAGCCAAACTCATTTTTTTTGTTTTGTTTTGTTTTTGTGAGGAAGATCAGCCCTGAGCTAAAATCCTAGCCAATCCTACTCTTTTTTGCTGAGGAAGATTGACCCTGAGCTAACATCTGTGCCCATCTTCCTCTACTTTATATGGAATGCCACCACAGCATGGCCTGATAAGCAGAGCATCAGTCCATGTCCGGGATCTGAACCTGCGAACCCTGGGCCGCTGAAGCGGAGCGAGCGAACTTAACTACTATGCCACCAGGCCGGCCACACAGCCAAACTCATTTTAAAGAAAACAATGAGCATTTTTGGTGCTTTGTTTAAAAAACAAAACAGTAAAGCTGCTTCAATTCAGGGGCTTACCTTTACCGTGGGCGCCAGGGTCTGAGAGCCTGTCCCCTGAGAGGAGTCCCCCTCCCCTGTCTTTCAGGCGCTGCTTCCAGGAAGCACAAGCCTGTGTCCTGGAGGTATTTCTCTTCTCAGTTCCCTGGGTTAGGCCTTGAAGCACAGCATCCAGTGGCTCAGCCACTCAGCCTGAGTAGGGGGTGTCGCCAGGCTGATGGGGCTCCCAGGCCAGATTTCCTTTGGAACCGCCTTAAAGCACACATGGGTCCCAGTGTGGGCATGCCCACCCTGCCTGCTCTGACCAGCCATGTGGCAACAGGTGGCCTCTGCTGCCCATCTGCCCGCCCGCCCTGCGGGCAAATGCTTGTCCAGCACTGCGGTGGGCCGGGCAGCGACTCAGATCTCGGGGACATGAGGGACTTACACCGTTTTAGAGGGAACCTATTTTAAGCTTGTGGGAACGCCCAGAGACTCTCTCAGGCACTTTTAAAATAAAACTGATCTTAAAATAAAGGCGAGGCATCAAACTACCCGAGCACCATGTTTCTAGACTCTCATACTCCCATGTTCCCTCAGCTCTTCACTAGCCTCCCATCGCCGCTGGCTCGAGCCCAGGTCCCACAGGACAGTGGTCTTGGGTCTTTCGACTCTCACTGAGCTGGCCTCTCAAGGCCACTTCTCTCTGACCAGCATCACTGTGCCCTGTTTGTGGACCTCATGGCCGCCCTGCCGACATCTGAACCTTTGCTCCTCCTCTGTCCCTCTGTCCGGGCCAGCAGCCTGCCTGGAGCCCTCGTCCTGGGAGGGAGAGTGAGGGCCCCATGGGCAGGGCCTTTGTCCCTGCGGTCCCTTCCTGGAGGCAGCACGTGGGGACCCCTTGGGCTCAGGCTGGAAGAAGGGCCTGGAAACGCAGCTGAGGGACCTGGAGCGGGGCTCTGAGTTGCAGCACAGGGAGGCGGGTTCTGAAGTGGAAGCCTAGGGAGAGCAGGTGCGGTGGGGCGGCTGGGAAGCAGGAGCAGGTGCAGGAGCCCGCAGCCCAGTCTGGGGAGCCGAGCGGCTCATCCAGGGAGGCAGCTGCACTGCGTGGGCCAACTGAGAAGCCCTCCAGGCCCACCTCAGAAGCTCGCCAGCCCTCCCTCAGCAGCAGGTCTCTAACCTCGGGGCCAGGCTATGGGTCTGAGGATTTGAGGTGTGTCAGGCTGTAATCAAAATTCTCAGTCCTTCCAGGAGCAGTGAGAACTGGGCTGTAGCAGCTGTTCCTAGAGCCGCCCCCTTCAGGGACGCTCACTGGGTCCCCGTAGGACCCCACAACCCAGCCCCGCCGACGGCTCCCTCTCTCGTTCCTCATTCTCCATAGCAGCCACTCTGGGCCAGAGAGGCAGAGGCCACTGCCGCCCAGGGTGGGGCCCAGGACTCTCTCCTTCCTGTATTCACCCAGTGAGCATGTATTGAGTGCCTACTGTATACTGGCCCTGTGCTTGTCCCCAGGGATACTATGATGCCCATGAGGGAGGTGCACAGGTAGGTAAGACAGGCAGTTGCTGTGGAGTGTTCTGGAGGCTGGGATAGGGTAGGGGGCTTGGGTGCAGGGACCTTCTGGGGTGGACGAGAGCTGGAGGCATGAGGGAGAGGCTCCCTAGGGCCCTGGAGGAAACACTCCTGAAGCAGGGGAGCCTCGCAGGCAATGGTGGGGGCACTTCTCGCAGGTGGGCAGCATGAGCAAAGGGGCCCAGGTGGCCTCGGGCTGGAGTGAGGACATCTCTGTGATGTGGGTGTCCTGGGACCCCCAGCTGAAACTCAGGGAGCACTCAGAACAGAGGGGGTGGTGGGGAGCTGGGAGGGAGGGCAGGAAGGGGGATGGAACTGGGAGGGGGAGGCAGGAGCTGGGAGTGGAGCTTCTCTGCTGCCCCCTCCCCCTCCCGGCTCCGCCTCCAGGAGCTGCAGCCCCTTCCCATCTGGTAAATAAAATGTTATAAAACAAGCATGTGACATTTACTGAGCACGTGCTGCGTGCCAGGCACCGTGAGCTCTTACAGGGGTAATGACACCCTCTGAGGTAATGTTACTGGCCCATGACAGGTGAGGAGACTGAGGCTGCGAGAGGCTGGAGGCGGCAGGAGGAGCCCAGCCGAGGGGTTGATGTCAGAGCCCGCTCTGCTCTTTGCCTTATGACAGAATAAAACAGATGGTGCTGGGTTCTTGGCGTCAGGGCGGCCGCCCGAGGCAGAGGTGGTAGAGTGAGGGCTGAGAGGGCGACGGGTGGAGGGAGGCTTCAGGAGGAGGACAGTCACGGCCCCTGTGCAGAATGTCCACAGGCTGGTGAGGAGTTTGGCCTGGCTGGACTGCAGCATGGAGGGACTTGCTCAGAGCTGCTGGGGCCAGCCCTGGACTCTGGGCCCCACTCCCACACTCCCCCAGCGCCCCTCGGCCTGGCCCTCCTCCTGACCCAGCCATCATGCCTCTGGTGCTAGGGGGGATGCTGGGACATGCGTCCTGGGGGGAGTGAGTCTCCACGAGGTTCAGACTTGACAAACTAGTTTTACTTTCAAGGATTTATCTTAAAAATTTTAAGTTTAAATTAAAAATTTGCATAAGGGAGTAAAGAAACTAAGTAAAATCTCTAGATCCAGTGGTCACTTCCCAGTCGCCACCTGACTGGCCCCATCGCGGTGGACCTGGTCACTCGGGCTGCCTCCAGGACCCCACGTGGCCCTGGTTGCTTCTGCCTCAATGGCACCTCCTCATCTCCCCACATCTAGGCCCTGGTCCAGCCCTCGCCTCTGCTCCTCCCTGTGTCTGCCCTTTTCCACCCTCTTCTGAAC
Source organism: Diceros bicornis minor (assembly GCF_020826845.1). Classification (NCBI taxonomy): domain Eukaryota; kingdom Metazoa; phylum Chordata; class Mammalia; order Perissodactyla; family Rhinocerotidae; genus Diceros; species Diceros bicornis. The sequence goes on along the minus strand of NC_080747.1, from coordinate 1,682,746 downwards.
CCTGCTCTGGAGCCCCGCTGGGAGCTGCCAGCGCATCCCAGGCTGACCTATCCAGAACCCAGGCCCTAGCCCTGCTCCCTCTGCCCGCACCTCCCCGCTCCGCACCCTCCCCTGGCTGTGACCTGCCCACACCCTGCCCCCATCCAACCCTGGCTGAGCACATCCCTCCCCAACTTGGCTGGCTCTTTCGTCTCCGCCCCTCCCTCTGGTGCCAGCCCTGATGTCAGCTCCCCCACGTTAAACCCAGCATATGTGGGGTTAAAACCAAAAGTACTCATCCCCTTTCCCTGCTTCTCTAAGTTACATTCTTGTGTAAATATAGGTTTTTTAAACCTTTATATCCCTGAACTTCACAAGGCAAATAGAAGTTACAAATTGTTGAAAGCCCAGGTGGCTTCATGCTGGGCTCAGAGGCACCGACCTGCAAGGCCACAGCTCCCTCTCCCCTACCTAAAACCTCAAATAAAAAGCCCTACCTTTTTTCCTTCCAGGAGGTGGATCTGAGTTCTAACTAACTCCCATCTCGTTGGGCTGCCTTTCGATAGAACTCTTTCCTTGCCATAAGCCTGGCGTTCTTGTCTTTATTTTGGTTTCTCTCTTGTGTGTTGGGCAAAGGAACCTGTGTTTGTGGCTGGTAACACCTCCACTCCCCATCCCCCTCCCTGTCCCCATCAGGTCATCGTGACCAGCCCCATCCATCCCCTCTCTCCGTTCTCCCACCTGCATTCACCCTGTGGCTCCAACGCCAGAATTTTCCAGAAGCTGCAGCTCCCCCCCCCCCCCCCGACCCCCACTCCGGGGGGCCCCTGGCCTCCCGCCCCTGTGGTCCCCTCGCCCACCTGTGTCCGGTGGCTCCTGCCCTGGTGGAGAAGGGCCGAGTCAGGACAGTGCAGCCTGTGCGGCCCCTGCCCAGCCCCTCCCCAATCTCCCTTTGACTCCGCCTTACCTGTAGCCCTTCCTCTTCCCGCTGCTCACCACCTCCAGCTGGCAGCAGAATTGCTTATTTTTAAAATACGTTATTGAGATATAATTCACATACCCTATGACTCACCCACTTAAAGTGTACAATTCAACGGTTTTTGGTAAATTCGCAGAGTTGTGTGACCACCACCACTGATTTCAGAACATTTTCATCACCCCAAAAAGATACCCTTACCCCTTAGCTGTCACGTGTGCCCCCTGTAACCCTCCCTCCCCAGCCCCCAGCAACCAGGAATCTGTTTCTGTAGATTTGCCTATTGGGAATAGTTGATATAAATGGAATTTGTATTATTTTCGTGTCTCCCCCACTCGCCTATGAGCACCTCAGGGCAGGAGTGCTCACCTCCTTCGGTTCAGTCACAGTCCCTGGCACCTGACATGTGGTGGCACAGTGAACTTGTGCAGAATTTTGTTGCCTTGATCTGATAGCGCACAATATGTATTTGTAAAGATTTTCACTGAATTTTTACTTCTAATCATAAAAATTTGATGGGGGTGGATATCCAGAATTAAGGGATTGTTTTAAAACGATAGTGCAGCCATTTAAATAACGTGGGAGAAGAATCTCAAATGCCAGGGAAAAACATTCCTAGTGTATTGAGTACAAAAACTTGTTTCCAAATAGTATGTCCCCATTTTACAAAATTTCTTAACATGATAGGTATAACTTTTGTAAACAGAAATCAAAGCAATAAATATTAATTTTTTATTTTGGTAAAATATACATAACATAAAATTTACCATTTTAACCCTTTTTGAATGTACATCAGCAGCATTAAGTACATTCACATTGTTGTGCAACCATCACCACCATTTATCTCCGAAACTTTTCCATCATCTTAAACTGAAAGTGTGCCCATTAAACAGTAACTCCCCATTCCCCGTTCTCCCTAGGCCCTGTAACCTCTATTCTACTTTCTGTCTCTATGAATTTTATTCTAGGGACCTCATATAAGTAGAATCATAGAGTATTTGTCCTTTTCTGTCTGGCTTATTTCACTTAGCATGTTTTCAAGATTCATCCATGTTGGCATGTGTCAGAAATTCCTTCCTTTTTAAGGCTGAATAATATTCCATTGTGTGTAATTAAATGTTATTTTAAAGAAGAGATTTACAATAACATCCAAAAGAATAAAATACCTAGGAATAAATTTAACCAAGGAGGTGAAAGACATGTACACTGGAAACTACAGAACATTCCTGAAAAAATCACAGACTTAATTCAATGGAAAGACACCCCGAGTTCATGGATGGGAAGACTTACTGTAGTTAAGATGGCAATACTCCCCCAAATACTCCCCCAAATGATCTACAGACTCAATGCCATCCCTGTCAAAGCTCCACGGGCCTTTTTTTGCAGGAATGAAAAAGATGATCCTCAAATTCACATGGAACCACAGTGGGCCTTCAATAGCCAAAACAATATTGAAAAAGAAAAATAAGGTTGGAAGGCTCACACGTCCTGATTTCAAAACTTATTACAAAGCTACGGTAATCAAAAGTGTGGTACTGTTATAAGGAGACCAATGGAATAGAGTTGAGAGGCCAGAAATAGACCCAAACATCTATGGCTAGTTGATTTTCGACAAGGGCACCAAGCCCATTCAATGAGGAAAGAGCAGTCTTTTCAACAGCTGGTGCTGGGACAACTGGATATCCACTTGCAAAGGAACGAGGTTGGACCCTGGGGTGATTAATTTCATGTGTCGGCTTGCCTAGGCCACAGTACTCAGATATTTGGTCAAACACCAGTTTGGATGTTGCTGTAAAGTATTTTTAAGATGAGATTAACATTTAAATCAGTAGACTTTGAGTAAGGTATTGTACCCTCCATAAGGTGGTTGGGCATCATCCAATCAGTTGAAGGCCTTAAGAGAAAACAGACTGTGGTCCCCAAGTTAAGAGGGAATTCTACCTGCAGACTGTCTTTGGACTCAAGCTGCAACATCAACTTTCCCTTGGGTCTCTAGCCTGTCAGCCAAACCTGCAGGTTTTGGACTTGCCAACCTCCACAATCATGGGAATCAATTCCTTAAAATAAATATATCTCTCTTCTCTCTCTCTCTCTCTCTCTCTATATATATATATATATATATACACACACACACATATGTATTATGTATATGTGTGTACACTCACACATCCTATTGGTTCTATTTCTCTGGAGAACTCTGATTAAGACAGGAGGTAAATCTTCATGTTCTCAAATTTGGCAATGAATTCTTAGATTTGACACCAAAAGCATGAGCAACAGGTGAAAAAATAGATAAGTTGGACTGTATCAAAATTAAAAACTTTTGTGCATCAAAGGACATTATGAAGAAAGTGAAAAGATGACCTAAGGAATGGGAGTGGGGGGGCCTGGCTTTCTCCGCCATACTGGGCATGCTCCCACCTGCTCACCTGAGCTGGACCTGGGCCAGGCCCCTTGCTGTGTGCTCACTCTATGCCGAGGCTCCCCGAGGATCCAGCCACCTGCCTGCCAGGCTCAGCTGTGAGGGCTGCCTGTTGGGGCTGCACTGAGGGGCTGTGTGGCAGCATGGTCACAGGCCTGTGTGGCCTCTGATGGCACGAAGCCTGGATCACCAGCCCTGTTGGGCTGCATGGGACCCAACTGCTCCCTTTGATGGCTTGTTCCAGGCCTCATTCCTCCCATCTCCCCCACCTCTCCACCCCTGCTGCATCAGCACCTGGGCCAGCTGGACACTGGACAGATGTTTGCTGAACTCCTACTGGGATATGAAGGCCTGCCTCACCCTTGTCGTCAGGGACGCCTGGTCATGGGGACTTGGCTGTCCCACTGGCCTTCTCTCTGCCCTGTCCTTAGTGGTCAGCGGCACTTCCCAGAGCTGCTGGGCAGGAGCGCTTGGCTGGAGTAGAGCACGTGGTGCCCTGAATGCCCCAGCAGCAGGGAGCACCACGCTGGATGCCTGGACAAAGCCAAGGGGATGTCCTCAGGTCCCCCACCTCCCACAAGAGGGGTTGGGCACAGCGGCCTTGGAGGTCTATGCACGGAGCCCTCCTTAATGAATGGATTTTTTTCTGAGGCTCCAGACCAGCCATGACCAACCCTGGGCACCGCTCACAGCTCCGTGGAGGTGAGCGGGACGGCCCCTTCTCCAGGCACCATCGCTGCTTTCTGAAAGACGAGATGACAGGGAGCTGGGGCAGGGATTCACCAAACCCACCCCTTTCCTGCCCATTTTCACTCTGCCTTTGTGCTGAGACCACCGGATTTACCCACGAAGTTAAGACTCTGTCTTGGGAAATTGTCCCCCCAACACTGTTAATTTAATCAGCACCATCAGCTCGTGTAAGATCCATAAAACAGACTGGGAGGAACAGAAGCCTGGCTGGCCGTCCTCTGCTCTTCTCCCTGCCCTTCTCTCAGGACACAGCCCCTCATCACAGCCCCAACCTTTCTGCTTCCTAGGCTGAACTGGCCACTCCACAGGGCCTGGCAGCCACGGGTCACAGCCTGGTGTGCCCCAGGAGACAGCACAGCCCATGTTTTTCCTGTGACATTTGAATCCTGAAACCCAGCCTTTTTTTTCTTTTTAATTTTTTTTTTTTTTTGTGAGGAAGATCAGCCCTGAGCTAACATCCAATGCCAATCCTCCTCTTTTTGCTGAGGAAGATTGGCCCTGGGCTAACATCTGCCAATCCTCCTCTTTTTTTTTTTTGCTGAGGAAGACCGGCCCTGGGCTAACATCCGTGCCCATCTTCCTCTACTTTATATGGGACGCCGCCACAGCATGGCTTGAGGAGCGGTGTGTTGGTGAGCGCTGGGATCTGAACCTGTGAACCCTGGGCTGCTGAAGCAGAGCGTGCGCACTTAACCACTGCACCACTGGGTCGACCCTCTGAAACCCAGCCTTTTTAAGGCAAAAACAGTGCCTTCATTCAATTTTGTGTATCAGTTTTTCTCACTGAACTGGATGAGTCCCTGAACTCTTGGGGACTCTGTGTTGGACGGTGATGACTAGACCCCAATGCCGGTGATGAGATCCCGCTCATTTGCAGAGAGATACATGCAGGTGTTTCTCGGTTTATGCAAACAAGCCATGAGGCTGTCACCTGTGCTCTGATGAGGCATCAAGGGGACAGGTCCGGTATTTTCTGGTGGATGTTCCCTTGGCACCTGCAACGTCCAAGGCTTGAGCTGTCTGGTCCCGGGAGACCCGGGAGGAGGCACCCAGAGAAGGGTCCTCCAGGGATGGGGCTACTCTCAGAGAAACAGGCCGGACATGAATGATGGTGACGCTTGGAGCTGGGCAGGGCTGTGCACAGTGCGTGGCGAGATCGCCACGGGGATGAATGTGGTGCTGCCTGCAGAATTGGGGGCCTGCTGGAGGTGGCATCTGAGCAGCATCAGATGGAGCATGGAGCCCCAGTCGGGGAGAGGGTGTGCCTCTCAAGGCACAGGGACACCCTGGAGAGAGAGTCAGCCCTGCCTGGGGGCGACAGGAGGCTGCCTTCCATCTGAAGGGTGACAGAGCTTGGGCCAGACCTCTGGGAGGGAAAGGTGGGTGTGGGGGCAGCCTGAGCAAAGGCAGGGTGGGCCACGAAGCACGCAGCTCGTTGTGGGGCCTCATGGGGTTTGGGAGTGAGCGGGCAGGGAGGGGCTGCAAGTGGATTGTCACAGCCTGTTGTGGGCCGAGAGCCAGGAGGGGCTGTGGTCAGTGGGAGTTAGAAAGTCTCAAGGCAGCACCTGGGCTTCAGGGGTGGGGACTAGGGAGTGAGGTCCGAGTTCTGGGTGGCCCGTGAGGCTGGGAGGACAGCCTGAGAGCACCTTTGTGAGGAGTCTCGCCTGTCTGTGCAGTGTCCCTGAGATGCGCGTCCCTGACCCGCTGGCACCCCACAGGGCCTGGCCTGGAGGCTCAGGGGTGCGCACGCTTTGGTCCAGGGCCAGTGATGGGCAGAGGCTGCCCTCTGTCCCTGTGTAGGACCTCGGTTCTCACTGCTTTTGGAGTAGATGGTCTCAGGTCTAATTCTCACAAACCTCTACATTTGTGTTAAATTTAAACACTAATCCAGTTTTTCCATTTTCAAGAGGGTAGATTTTAGTAAAAAATCTTGACGCTGATTTATCTGATCACAGCAGTGATGTGTGCAGGTATATTTTTATAATTATTTTATGATCGCTTGAATGAACCTAAGCTAATCAACTTCAAAAGATGATAATGTCTGGGTAATAATTTTCATTGCTATTTTCTAAACTTGAAGATTTGATCACAGGAGCCGAAGCACGTGCTGGTGCTAAGCGTGATGTGGTCGCGCATGTGGGTGTGGTCTCGGCTCGCCCAGGCGGCTGCAGGGGCTGATGCCATGCTGGCTTTTGTGTCTTGAATGCAGTGGCCTCGTGGTCTACGGGGATGGACCCCTGAACTTGGACCGCAAGGCGGAAGACATGTCTGAGCTGTTCCGGCCTTTCCACACGTTGCTGCGGAAAATAAGGTGAGGGGGAGCTGAGGGAGGATAGGGGAGGAGTGGGAGGAGTGGGAGGAGTGGGAGGAGGGGGTGCCCAGGGCTGCATTTGCCCCTGAGCCCTCCTTTCTATGCAGATGGACGGGGCTGTTACTTGTCCTCTTCTGCTCCAGTCAGTGGGTCGACCTTGGTCTTTTGTGTTTAGTTATTGGTTGATAATGTTTGGAGCCCCCTTTTGGAACCCCACGCCCTTCTCTCCCCACGGAACCAAGTTCTTTGTTGTTGGCCAGTGTCATTAAGACCTTCGGTGTAAAGGTTCTGTGATAAGACAGCAGCCACCCTGGCTGAGGGCCCCGTGCTGGGCCCTCTTTATGTGTCTCACAGAAACTTCTCTGTGGCCCCCCGAGATAGACGGGGCCGATTTTACAGGAGAGGCTATGAAACCGGGGTGACAGGTGCACCGAGGACCACACAGTTTGTGCGGGTAGGGCCAGCCCCCTGGGCCAGCACATCCTCTCCTCGTGGGCTGGGGCTGGGGCCCAGGCTGGGACTGGTGCTTGTCCACGTGTACCTTAACCTCCCCAGGGGCTTTTACTAGTTCTTTATTCGTTCTTTGACTAGTTTAGGGGGCAAAGCGTCCAGTTATCTTGAGCGCCAGCACCCCCCAGCTGCACCCTGGCAGTCCCTGGGCAGCTGGCCCAGGTGACATCAGCATCCTCAGACCCATCTGTGCTGTCCTGTGGCTTGGTGGCAGCTGGTATGGGAGACCATGCTCTGCCCTGAGGGTTTCCCCTGGGCCTTCAGCAACAGATCTTCCAGCCAGCACCCCCACCTTGAGTCTTCCCCCAAATGCTCACTTCAGACCGATGTGGAGCTCTCACTATGATGAGGTGATAGGGCCAGCTGTGGCTTCCTGAAGGGACAGAGCAGCGGGAGGCTGTGGCTGCATGTCCTCTGAGCGCCTCCATGGCCCTGTGACCTTGGATGCCGAGGTCTTTCCTACCACGGCTCCCAGTCTCCGGAAGCCCCCTTCCCTGGGTTTTGAGCTGATTACCCTGTGGACTCTTGCAATGTCCTTCCTGGGTCTCATGGGACATCCCAGTGCAGGGCAGCCACAGGCACAGACAGCCCAGGGCCAGGTTTCCTTCGCTGGTGCTGGTCCCTTCAGGGAGCCCCGGGGAGTACCCTGCTCCAAGCTGCCTTTTGCCCCATGAGGAGCCAAAGGTGCTGTGAATCCAGACAGGGAAGAGTGACCCAGCAGGGAGAGTCAGTGGGCTTGAGGTGAGCCACAGCCTGGGGCCCTGTGATGGGTTGCTCGGTCCAGACTGTGGTTCATCAGATAGAGGGCTCCTAGCTGCTTCCCTGGTACCTGGTCCCAGCTGTGAGCATCTGAGCAGGATGTGACCCTGGACCCAGAGGCTGTGGCCCCTGTTCTCCTGGGCATCCAACTGAGAGAGGAGACGATAAATGAGGAGAGATGATGGACGATGCTGAGACCAGGAAGGGAAGCACAGGGTTCAGAGCAGACTGAGGGGTCCTGTGGGTTGGGAAGTGGGAGAGGAAGGGTGCTGGGTGCTGGGGACATGGGCAAGGAAACAGTCCAGACCGTAAGAGACACGTGCAACATACTCAGAAGTCTAACAACGTACATAATTGGAATCAGAAGGAAGGAAAAGAGAAAATGGGTAGAAGCACTATTCAAAGAAATAATGGCCATGAATTTTCCAAAACTGAAGAAAAGTCTCTGTCCCTAGATTCAGGAGGCTCAAGAAAACTACGAGCAAGATGAACACAAAACATACCTACGTATATCATAGTAGAATTGTCAAAACAAAGAAAAAATCTTAAATGCAGCCGGGGAAAAAGGACATGTTACTTTGAAAAGAACGTAAGATTGACAGCTGTCTTCTCAAAAACAATGGGAGCGAAAGGCAATGAAGTGATATATATTTAAATTCCTGAGAGAAAATAGCTGCCAATCAGAATTTTATAACCAGCAACAATATCCTTCAAAAAATGAAGGTAAAATAATGAATTATTCAGAAACACAAAGCTGAAGAAATTTGTTAGCAGCAGCCTGCACATAAAGAAAAACTAATTGGATTTCTTCAGGCAAAGGAAAAATTCTTATATGGAAATGTGAAAGTGCCAGGAGAGCCTGAAGAGCCTGATGTGGACTAAGATAAAGGAACACGGACTGCACAAAACAATAATTATACTGTCTTGTGGAGTTCAAATTATACATAGCATAGTTCAATATTTGAAAATAAAATCATTGTTCTGCCATATTAATTTTTAAAAGAGGAAGAAAAACAAATCATTTTGAAAGTTACAGAAAAAGGATTTGAAAATTCAACACCTATTTTATGATAAAAACATTTCTTAGCAAATTAGGAATAGAAGGGAATTTCCTTAATGTGCTAAAAGATACATATATATACATACATACACTCACATACACATATGTGCACACATATGAGGTTGGACCCTTACCTAACATCGTATATAAAAATTAACTCAGAATGGATCAAGGACCTAAATGTAAGACCTAAAACAATAAAACTCTTAGGAAAAAAACACAGGACAAAAGCTTCATGACATTGCATTTGGCAATGATTTCTTGGATGTGACACCAAAGGCACAGGCAACAAAAGAAAAAATAGGCAAATTGGACTGTGAAAATTTCAAACTTTTGTGCATTAAAAGATGCTATCAACACAGTAAAAAGGCAACCCACAGGATAGGAGAAAATATTTGCATATCATATGTCTGATAAGGGATTAATATCTAGAACATATAGAGCACTCTTAAAACTCAACAGCAACAAAACCAACAACCCGATTCAAATGGGCAAAGGACTTGAATAGACATTTCTCCAGAGAAGATATATGAATGGCCAACGAGCACATGAAAGATGCTCAGCATCATTAGTCATTAGGGAAATGCACATCAAAACTACAATGAGATGCCACCTCACACTCATGAGGATGGCTATTCTCAAAAAAACAGAAAACAAGCGTTGGTGAGGATGTGGAGAAATTGGAACCCTTGTGCACTGTTGGTGGGAATGTAAAATGATACACCTGCTATGGAAAACAGTATGGAGGTTCCTCAAAAAATTAAAAATAGAATTACCACATGAATTACCACAGCAATTCCACTTCTGGGTGTATACCCAAAAGAATTGAAAGTAGGTTCTTGAAGAGATATTGGTACACCCATGTTCATAGCAGCATTGTTCACAATAGTTAAAATGTGGAAGTAACCCAAATGTCCATTGACCTGATGAATGGATAAGCAAAATGTGGTCCATCCATACAGTGGAATATTATTCAGCCTTAAAAATGATGGAAGTTCTGCAATATACTACAACATGGATGAACCTTAAGGAGATTATGCTAAGTGAAATGAGCTACTCACAAAAGACAAATATTGTATGATATGAATACTTACATGAGATCCCTAGAGTAGTCAAATCCATAGAGACAGAAAGTAGAATGGTGGATGCCAGGGGTTGGGGGGAGGGGAAAGGGGAGTTATTGTTTAATGGGGACAGAGTTTCGGTTTTATAAGATGAAGAATTATGGGGATGGGTGGTGGTGATGGTTGCATAACAATGTGAATATTTAATACCACTAAACTGTCACTTAAAAATGGTTAAGATGGTAAATTTTATATTATATGTATTTTATCACAAAAAACTTTTTAAAAATATCATCTATAATAGTGTCAGTAAATGTCAACTACTTAAGCACAAATCTGAAGATGTCCAAGACCTCCACTGAAAGTTACAAAATATTATTGACTTAAAATTTTAAAGACGTTAATAAATAGAGAGCCATTCCATATTCAGGGAGTGGGAAACTTAATATTGAGAAGATATCAGTTATTCTCAAATTAACCTGTGAATTCAATGTAATCTCGGTCAAAATCCCAGGAGGTCTTTTCTTTTCTTTTTTTTGGCAGAAATTGACAAACTAGTTCTAAAATTCATGTAGAAATGCAAGGGGCCTAGAATAGCCTAGAAGAAGATTGCTGGAGAAAAAGAACAAAGAAGAAGAACATTATTTATCTATTCTACTCTTGATGGGCTTCTGGTGTTTTCCACAAATATTGCTGGTGTGACCATTCTTGGGAACATATGTGTGCATTTCTGCTGAGTGTGCTTCATAAAAGAGAACAATGCTGGAGACACTTCCCATTGTAAAGCTGTAGTAACGCAGACAGAGGTGTAGTGCAAGGATAGACTTCCCACCTGTTCAACAGAATAGAGTCTAGAAACAGACCAACATATATGCGCTTCCCTGACTTGTGACAAAAGTTACAGCAGAACAGTGGAGAATGGTTGGTTTTTTCCAATAAAAGGCTGAATCAATAAATATCCATATGACAAAAAATGTGTCTGGATCCTTACCACAATCATACACAGAAATCAATTCCAGATAAATTGCAGATACAAATGTGAAAAGAAAACAATGAAACTTTCAGAGGAAAGAATCAAGGAGAACATCTTTGTGACCTTGGAGTAGGCAAAGATTTCTTAAAAGGACACAAAGGCACTAACCATAAAGAAAAAAATGTGATTTATTGAACTTTCTTGAAATTAAAAACTTCAGTTCATCAAAAGATACCATTAAGAGAGTGAAAAGGCAAGCCACAGAGTTAGAGAATATATCCAACAAAGAACTCAAATCCAAAATATATGAAGAACTCCCATCAATCAATAAGAAAAAGACAGATAACCCAATTAAAAAGGGGCAAAATTCTTGACGAGGCACTTCACAGAGAGGATCTCTGAGGGCCAAGAAGCACATAAACTGGTGCGCAACTGCATTAGTCTGCAGTCCACAGCAATTTAAAACAAAAACACCAAGGGTTCATGAGGGTGTGGGGCAAGCAGAACTGTCAGCGGACACTCTGGTGGGCTGTCAGTGGGTCCACGCTTCTCGCCGACACTCGGCGGCACTCTCTACGTGTGCGCTTGCAGAAATGCACATGCCATGCTCCCCAGGAGAGGCGCTCGAGGATGGTGGGTCACGGCAGCCAGAGCCCATCAGGCATGGAACAGGTTCATAGATGAACGGTGGTGTGTTTCCACCGTGAAAGACTGTGTAGCCGTGAGACTGAATGACCTACAACAATGATGAATCTCACCAAATAGGGTTGTCAGATCTAGCAAAATGAAAACAGCAGAATGCTCAATTAAATATGAATTTCAGATAAACAATGAATACTTTGTTAGTGTAAGTATGTCCCTAAAAAATATTTATACACTTAAAAAGTATGGTTGTTTATCTGAAACTGGGCACTCTGTATTTCCTCTGGTGACTCTGAACAGATATAATATTGGCAAACAAAGCCTGCCACAAAAAAGTGCAGACTGCAAATTCCTGTTTATGCAGAGAATAGAAACAGGGGAGACCACTTATGTCTTTAGAAGTCAGGACGGTGGCAATGGCAGGGAGTGACTAGAAAGGCACATGAAGGTGCCTGGGAGTCTGGTTAGTGTTTTATTTCTTGATTTGGGCACAGTGTATTCACTTCTAAAGATTCACAAGCTGTGTGGTTCTGAAAAGTACACTTTCTGTGTGTTTTCGGTGACTGCACTGGGATGTTTCACCTGGGCCTCAGATCACAGCTGGCCTGAGCTTTTCCCAGCAGAGAGCAAGGCACATTGGCCTGTGTGACCTGCTCTAGGCTCATCTTAGTCATTGTCCCTAAATTAACTCCATCTTTGAGTCTCCAGTTCAATGCCCCTTCCTCCAGGAAGTCTCCCCAGACTAAGCCAGGTGCCCTGCTGTACCTTCCCTCTGGTGGGCACTTGCCTTTGTTCCAGTTGTCACTACTGTAGTTCAGTCATCATTCATATAAATATTTATTTATTCTCTGCCTCTTCCAAGGTCACCCCCAGGGGCAGGGCCCATGCCTGTCTTCTTCCTGTGTATCGCCCAGTGCCTGGCACACAGACAGTGCTCAGAAATACCTATTGAACGAAAGGATAAGAGTCTATATGCAAACCAACATTTTTTTTCACTTCTAAAAGTTTTTGTTAACGCAATTATCATATCCCCAAGAATCAGGGCTTTCTTGTTTTCAGCAAGAAGTTTCAGAATCTCATTTTTAGGAAAGAAACCATTCTAGAGTCACAGTCCTCCATCCTGAATGGCCGTTGTCCCGGCCCACAGCACGGAAGAACCCTGGAGACCGGTGCCTCACTTTGCAGTGGAGGAAACTGTGCGTGGGAATTGAATTGCAAGTGTTCTTCGCCTGTTGCTTTCCTGCTGGTGCAGATATCAAGGGCGCTGTGTCCACTCTCGGCCAGGAGGCTGGTGTGGCCTGGGGGCTGGTGTGGCGTTTGGGACCCTCACCCTTGGTTTTTGTCTTGACCCTTGTAGGGATTTGCTGCAGACCCTGACAGAGGAGGAGCTTCACACGCTGGAACGGAACCTCTGCATTTCCCAAGACGTGGAGTTCCCCATCCGGGCAGACACCCAGGTGCCCCCGGCCCTGGCGCCTGCCTTTCCTGAATCCCTTCCCCCAGAGGAGCTGCTCTCAGCCAAGGCCAAAAACCCGGAGGCGGAGCTGGCCTGCTCCATGCAGTATGATGACCAGGAGCTGGAGCAGCTCAACCGCATGGTTCACAGGGTTGGGGACGAGATGTCCTCCCTCCTCTCCCCGCCCAGCGCCTGCCAGTCCCCTGCGCACAGGCCGGGGGCCGAGGGCAGCCCCCGAGGGGAGGCCTCCCCAGGCAGCGCAAGGCTGCGGCCAGGCAGCGATGAGGAGGAGGGAAGGGTGTTCTTCATGGATGATGTGGAGGGGACAGCAGAGGCCCCGGGTGGCCCATCTGGGTGGGCGGGCAGTACCAGTGCCAACCCCCAGGAGGGAGAGCAGGGCGGAGGGTGCGGAGAGGCGGGGGTCAGTGCGCCCACCACGGCAGAGGAGGGGGACTTGAGCAATAACAACAACATCCAGGACAGCAAATTGTGGGCGGTGGGCTCCAACTCTTGCAGCTGCCTGGACTCCCAGCCGCACCTGGATGGCTGGGAGGTAAGTGTGGACGATGCAGAGACAGCCGAGATGATCGCCCACCGGACAGGGGGCATGAAGCTCTCAGCCACGGTCATCTTCAATCCCAAATCACCCACCTCCTTGGACTCTGGTGTCACCACCCTGGAAGCCCCAGGAAATGGCATCTCTCCATCAGATCCCACGGCCGAGGGGCTGGAGGGTGGCTCCCACAAACTCAGCGCTGCGGCCACCAACTGCCTCCTTAACTCCTGCGTGTGCTGTGGAGGCTGTGGGGGCAGCAGGGAGGATGCTGTGGAGAGTCTGCGGGACAAGTGTAGCCCTGGAAGCGTCATCAGCGCCTCCTACGTTGGCTCTGCCAAGGCCAGCGCCAAGGGCCCGGCCGAGAGACTGGAGGAGGCCCAGCCTGCCCTGGAGGTGTTGCCCATGGGCGCCCCGGCCCCCCTGCCCTCAGAAGACGCCCCCGATAGGCAGGACCTCAAAGCCCCGACTTCCAACAAGTGCCTGGCCCACACCTCAGGTCCCCGGGTGGATGCAGCAGACAGGTCTCACGGAGAGGGCAACGGCGCAAGTCAGCCAAAGGAGCCTGAGGCCCGACAGGAGGACGAGGGGCAGTCCTCGGAGGCCAGGGAGGAGAATCAGCATGGAGAGGTGGCCAAGGGGGAGACCGACTCCAGGTAAGAGCGGGCTCGGCAGGGGCTGGATTCGTCCTCTCTTAACTTTGCACTTGGGGTGCTTCGTTGCGCGTTGGCTGATTCTCAAAGTGTTGGCATGTTTCCAACGGGGCTTCTCAGGAGAGTGGTCTGTGTGTGAGGGGAGGTGATGGGGGCCGGGCCTGGGGTACCACCTCTGCAGGGAGTTGAACAGCTTATATCAGGCCCTCCTGGGCCTGGTCACCGGGTCCAGCTGAGAAATGTCCCCAGTGGGCCCCTGATGGCACCGTTACAGGTACAGGTACCTTTCAGGTGACGTGGGCATAGTGCCAAGCCCTCAGCCCACCCCCTTCCGCCACTGTGGCCCATCCTGGCCCCGTGTGATCCAGTGTAGGTGGACTGGGCAGTGGCCAGTGGGCGTGGCCACCTCTGAGCACACTTTCCACTTCTCTTTTCTGACCGCTGTGGCCTCTCAGCTTACATGGGGCTGCAATTAGCTGCACAGACCCTCAGCAGTGGACGTGGGGCCCCCGGGGGCCATGGCAGGATCCTGAGACCACTGTGGGGCAGATTCTCAGGCTGTGCTCCCAGGACTCTGCTCTCCTCTCCCCTGCCCTCCCCTGCTCCGCTCCTCTCCCCCAGAGGCAGCCGACTAGGAAAGGTGGGCCTGGTGGGCACCTGCACATCTCCTTAGACTCAAGGCAGCACTCACTTTCCTTGTTCCCACACCCTGGACTTGGCCTGAATGAAGCAGATTCAACGAGCATTGACCCAGCCCCCGCCATGTGCCCACTCCAGCCTTGATATCGGGAAAAGAAGGTGCCAGACTAGCCTCAGTGGTTCACGGAAGGCCACTGTTACATTGTCACCACCAATGGTCGTCTCACCAGGACCCTCCCTTTCGGGGTTTTCCCCCCGGCTTCCACCATGTCTGACAGGAGGTGGCAGGACAGGGAGGGGAGGAGGCTCAGTCTAGAGGCTGGAGACGGCTCCCCACCAGGAGCCATGGGAGCTGGGCACAGAGGGGTGTCCAGCAGGGTGGGGGAGGGGAGGGGACAGGTGCACGGGTGTAAGAGCCTTGCCTGGGGGACGGGTCTTCACACCAGGGGAAGGGAGCTTCTGGGACAAGGGGCAATGACCTTGTAGGGCCGTGTAGCCACCGCCTCCTTCTTCCTGGCCTCGTCCTCCCTGCAGTAGCGTGTGGCCACAGTCCTCCGGCAGTGTGCAGGGAGCTGGCCAGGACCCTGTGCATGTCAGGGCTGCTCTTCCCCCTCTCCTCCCATCAGAGCTCCAATGCTCTGTGGCCTGGGCCGCAGAAAAGGCGCCCAGCAGGAGCCTTTTCTGTGTGGGGTCTGCAGTCACTCCCCACGCCACTCCCCCAGCCCCTGGCAACCACTAACTTACTTTCTGTCTCCATGGATTTGCCTATTCTGGACATTTCATATAAGCAGAATCGCACCACATGCAACCTTGCATCTGCCTTCTTTCACTAAGCATAATGTTTTCAAGGCTCATCTACATTGTAGCAATCATCAGTACTTCTTTCCTTTTTATGGCTGAATAATATTCTAGATGGACCACATTTTGTTTATCCATCTATCAGTCGATGGGCATGTGTGTTGTTTCCACTTTTTGGCTATTATGAATAACGCTGCTATGAAAATTTGTGTACAAGTTGTGTGGTCATTAGTTTTTAATTCTTTTGGGTGTGTATCTGGGAAGAATTTGTGGAAAATTTGGTAATTCTATGTTTGGCTTTTTGAGGAGCCATCAGCTGTTCTCCAAAGTGGCTGCAGTTTACGTTCCCACTGGTCGTGTACGAGGGTTCCGACTTCTCCACGTCCTCACCATCACTGGTTATTGTCTAAGGTGTTATTAACAGTCTTGTGTCCTTAGGGCATATCCCGCCAGAATACAGTCAAGTGGCTGCTTTAATTCACTTGAAAGTGTTCCTCTCCTGGAGGTTGTGCCCCACTTTTACTCACAGTAGATTAATTTGTTTCATTTAGCATTAGATGTATAGAGATTGCCATTTACATCTAATTTAATTTTACAATTATGTGACATACTTGCATGGTTCCCAGTCAAGTCTACAGAGTAAGATACATACAAAAAAGCCTGTCCCTTCACATAGTTCTTCCTAAAGGTAACAGGTTTAAATTTTTTATAGTTTATCCTTCAATTTTAAAAATATAAGCAAAGAGGGGGCTGGCCTGGTGGCGTAGGGGTTAAGTTCGCTTGCTCCGCCTTGGCAGCCTGGGGTTCGCAGGTTCGGATCCTGGGCACGGACCTACACAATGCTTATCAAGCCATGCTGTGGCGGGCATCCCACATAAAAAGTAGAGGAAGATGGGTACGATGTTAGCCCAGGGCCAATCTTTCTCAGCAGAAAGAGGAGAATTGGTAACGGATGTTAGCTCAGGGCTGATCTTCCTCACCAGAAAAGAAAAAAAAAAAAATATATATATATAAGCAAAGATGTACACACACACACATGCACACGTGCACGTGCACACACACGTTCTTCCCCCTCCCGTTCTTTGGCAAAAGGCCTCATCCTGCAAACACTCTTCTTGCTTTTCTGACCTTCTAGGCTGGAGGCCTGTCCATGGTAGTTTCTAGAGATGTCCCTGTTGTCACTTTTGGCTGCATGGGACCCCACTGTGTGGCCGGACCAGTGTGTACTCAGCCAGGGCTGCTGCTGGCCTTGGGTTGTGTCCAGACTTTGTTAATACAGACGGTGCTGCAATGAGCAGCCTCGTGCACACGTCCTCTCATCCTTTTGATAAGGCTGCTTTTGAGATATGAGCCCTGCTTCATCAGCTATGTCCAGTGGAATGAATTATTGTCCACAACCTACTGGCTGGCTTTCTCCCTCAGGGCCTCCGACTCAGTGATCCGGAGTTGATTGGTAAGTGAATCATTTTTCTACAAGGTGATATGAAGCCATTACAAATTCTTTGGCAGGATATGTGGATTTTTCAGGTTTTGACCTGCCTTCTTGTTTTGGTCCAGGTGACAGCCAGTGGACACCGACTCTGTCTGGAACTCCCCTCCTGCTTTCCTGACGTGTCCCACCGTGGACACTGCTCGTTCACGTCACACCCTCAGCTTTCCAGGACTCATCCAGCTTAGCACAAACACTGAAGCTGAACTGAGATAAGGAAAGAGAACCCCCATGGTGGCCTCGAGAGATGGTCCCATCTTCCAGGGAAGCTTTTCCAGAAGGTGCAGAGGGTCTGAGGAAGGAAGAATGTGGCAGGTGGCCCGGTGATCAGGACAGCCATGCATTTGGGCCAGGATCTTGGACAGTGGTGCCCCGGGTCCCAGCAGGGCACCAGGGGCAGCTGGGAATCGGGTCAGCAGATGGTGCCTGTCCCATCCACAGGCAGTGCATACATCGGGAGCATCATTCATTCACATTACAAGCTGGTTCCTGGGTGGCTGAGCAAGGTGCCAGAGACCCACCCAGGAACAAGACAGGTGACCCAACCTCATGGAGCATGATCTAACTCTAATACGGAGGTGACAAAGCATGGGTACTGTTAAAACAGACAGACAGACACAAGACCAGCCTCACACAAGCGGAAGTTCACCAGAATTCCAATGGTGAGACTCCTGAAGTCTGGTTGGTGTTAAGTAACATTCGTGCAAGGCTGCACGGTGAAAATAGCTGGTCTCATACAGAGGTGCAGGCGATTATCCCTCCCATGGGCAGATGGAGAGACTGAGACCCCGAGAGGTTGATATCTGCCTGAGCTCAAAGTGCCTGGACCTCCTGCCTGCAGTGTGAGCCCGTTCTGCTGATAGGCTCTGCCCCATAGGGTTGCACTCGATTATCACTCACCGCGTGATGAGCTGATTTGACCTTGAGGCCTGTCTGCTTAGCGGGTGCCTCTGTGGCCCCTGGATATGCGGCACAGAGGACATTGAGTGAACAGCAGGCGTGGCCCTGCACTCGTGAGCTTCTGGTCCTGTGTGTGAGTCAGACAGGTGCAGCCTCAGGCCTCGGTGTTCCACAAATTCAGTCGAGTGCCATGAAGGAGACACGCCAGGCTGTGACAAAGGGCCTACTTGTCCCAAGCACACCTGGAGCGTATTTTCTCGGTCAAGCAGAATAAAGCCTCCATGTGGAAGGGCAGGGCTGCAGGGGTCCTTGCTAGACTGGCTGGAGGAACTGATGCAGGCCAGGAGGTGGGTCCTCGAGCAGGGGTCCCAGCCAGGAGAAGCCCCCATCTGTGGCATTTCTCCAGGCCCTACCTTGAGCCGACTGCACCATGGAGCAATTCTACCCGTGCTGTTGCCCAGTGTGGTGGGACATCACCCTTGGCAGAGTCCTGGGCAGAATGTTCCAGAACCATGTGTCTTTCGGCTCTTTTCTTTTTACTGCCTTCTTTCTTACCTTTTCAGTGCTCATAGATTAACCTTTTTTGGGAAAAGTTAGCATTTTTAAAAAGCTTATGGTTCCCTGTCTAGACTTACCTCATTATCCAGAAACTTCCACACTCTTGAAGCTGGCTAAATAAGTCACTTGTCTAGAAAACAGAAGCTTGCCCCATCTCAAGTCTATCTTCGTCCTTTCTGTGGACATTTTACTAAAGTGCGTTTCCAACAGTCTGCCTTCTTGAAAAAATAACACTGACCCTCTCTTTTTTCTGATTATAAACGTGGTCCCCGTTCATTGTAGAAACTTTTGAAAACATAAAAAAGAATAAAAGGGGGCCGGCCTGGTGGCCTAGTGGTTAAGTTTGCATGCTCCGCTCTGGCAGCCTGGGGTTCTTAGGTCTGGATCCCGGGCACAGACCTATGCACCGCTCATCAGGCCATGCTGTGGCAGTGTCCCACATACAAAGTGGAGGAAGATGGGCACAGATGTTAGCTCAGGGCTAATGTTCCTCAGCAAAAAAAGAGGAAGATGGCAATAGATGTTAGCTCAGGGCCAATCTTCCTCACCAAAAAAAAAAAAAAACCAGAATAAAAGAAGGAAATAAAAATCATCTCAAATCCAATGAGCAGTTTTATTTTTTTCCACTGCATATTATTTTATGATCATTTCTCTGCAAAGTTCACTGAAAACACAATTTTCATAGACTTTTACTCTATCCTAAGGACGTGTGCTAATTTATTCTACATTTTCCCATTTCCATATTTTCACCATGTTAACTGAGCCTGTGGTCACTCTCCCCTACAGTTCTGTGTCTGCCTCTCGGATTATTCCTCTAGAATCGATCCTCGGGAGTCAAATCACCACAGCGAGGGTATGAAGGCTTTAAAGCTCTGCACTTGCTGTCAGATTGTTTTCCAGAAAAACACCGCTGTGTCGCCTCAGTGGTGTGTCCCCCTGGCCAACGCTGACTGCTTTTCCCACCTAGAGAGGCAGAACAGAAAGCCCCTGTTGTTCTGGGCTGCATTTCTCTGACAACTGGTGTCCCTGCTGCTTTTATTCTCCTGTGAAGTCAGTGTTGGTGCCCTCTGCCTATTTTCCAGTTGGGTTTTCGTGTCTTTCTTACTGACTTGAAAACATCCCTCTGTCTGGTGTGTTGGATAGCTCTTCCCAACGTGCTTTTTTGCCCTTTGGTTTTGTTTATTGATGTTTTTTGATTTGCAGATGTCTTTAATTTTATTTTTCTTTAATTTTATTTTGTGTAAGTAAATTTATAAAAATTCTAGAGACAGTTTTTGGTCCTCTGCCTCTCTTTTCCTCCGGTTGGTCGTGCGGGCCATTCTTCCTTCCCCCAGGCCAGGGAGTGTTCTCCTCATCTCCAGCTGGGGTCCTCCCGGTCAGCTCTGCACCCTGATGCTCAGTGAGAGATGATGCCTTCCCACGGGGCCAGGCCGTCTTGCCTTCTGAGACGTCTCTGACCATCAGAGAGAGCGAGACTGTTGGGGCTGATGGCCATCCTGATGCACAGGCAGGGTTACCCTGGCGCTGACTTAGGGGCCCCAGAAACTGTCACTGCGTGTCCCACCCCGTAAGGCGCGGCCTGCTCTGTGTTACTCAGTTCTGCGGCTGCATTTGAGAGTCCGGCGGGTGGTGCCCTGCCTCTCCGTCATGTGCTTGGTGGGCCTCCCTGGCAGTCATTTTGGGTAGAATGATAGGAATCTGGAAGCCTTAGCACAGGCTTCTGAGCTTCTGCCCTAAGTGGGTGACACGTGCTCTGACCATGAGCTCCTTCCTTCCAGAGCGTGGTAGTGGCAGAGAGTTGACATTGGGGGACATCTCCTCGAGGGGAGTTGCTGGTGCATGGTGCTTCCTCACCTGTTTGGGTAGCAGCACTGGAGACTGTGTTCTCCTGCACCTGCAAATGCAGCTATGGGGGGTGGGGGGGGTCCAGGGGAGGAATGGTGCCCGTGGACTGCTGCTCAACCTAAGGCTGGCCATCAACCTCCCTGAGCCTCAGTTTTGTCATCTGCAAAATGGGCTGACAACAGTCCCCAACCACATGGCATCTTGAGGAGAAGCCAAGAGGCTGTGGCATGTCCTTATTGTTACTTCACATCTTACTCTCCATTGTTACTGACCTTATTACTCACCGTTCTTACTTGCTGTCATTACCTCTGTTACTCAGCCACCATTACTTGCCATCACTACTCACCACCGTTACTCAGGATTGTTATTCACTGTGTCCCTTGCCATCTTGCTGTGATCAGTCTTGACTTTACCTCCCCGACACATCACCAGATTTTACTGCTTCCTAGCCTAATTTCCACTGTTCTTCACTCCCCACTGGTGGTGTGACGGCTGGACAGGGTGATTTCAAATATTCCAGTGGGGGGGCCAGCCTGGTGGCATAGTGGTTAAGTTCGCACACTCCGCTTTGGTGGCCCAGGGTTCGTGGGTTTGGATCCCAGGCGCAGACCTACGCACTGCTTATCAAGCCATGCTGTGGTGGCGTCCCACATACAAAACCGAGGAAGATGGGCACAGATGTTAGCCCAGGGCCAATCTTCCTCACCAAAAAAAAAAAATTCCAGTGGAATTTTGTCCTAAGCATAGACTCTGGAGGGGTCTGTGCCTCTAGCTTCAGCTTTTCATTGAACTTGCTTCTTGCCTGCCTGGCTCCTTCTCCAGTGGTCATCTTGTCTTCCTCCACGCCATGGCCCTGTGGCGGTTCCACCTGGGCTCCTCTGCCCTTTGCCGGGCTGGGGACCCTGGGTGAGTGGTGTCAGGGCCCTGGGGATGCCCTGGGTCCAGCCCCGAGCAGCAGTGGTTGCAGAGAGGAGGCCGGCATCCTGTGTTTCCTGGAGCACGGCTCCAGCTACCCTCTGGCCCCATCGACCCTCTTCCCCGCATGGAGAGAACTGTTATCCTCCTGGGGTCCCTCCAGGCCACACCATGGAGTGCTCTGCAGACCTCTGCCTGGCCTTGGTGCCCAGCCCAGGGAAGGGCAGGATGCAGCAGGCACAGGCTGAGCTTCCTCCAGCAGCATATGGTGAGTGGTCTGTTACCAAGAAACCTTCCCCAGAGGCATGGGGCTGGCCCTTCTGATGTGCTCTGTTCACGCATCACCGAATTGACTTTCCCTCCAGCAGATGGAGTCAGGGGCCAGCTGCTTGATGCCCTGGATCAGCCCCTGCCCTGGGCAGGACCTCATCAGTGTCCAAGGGCCACTGCTGTCCTCTGGCCTCCATGGTCTGGAAAGACGTGCTTCCTTTTCCAGTGTATGATGAACAGCCACAGCTCCTGGTGCGGGCAGTCAGGGCTGTGGGGAGTGTCCTGGGGGCCAGTCCTGAGCTGGCACTTTCAAAGGTAAGGGGATGTGAGTCAAGGCATGGGAGCAGCAGGGACAGCACGCTGTGCAGACTGATTGGCCACTCAATGAGCTGAGATGCAGAGGAGCCACCGCCTGGCCTTGCCCTGCCCCATTGGTGGGCTCTCCTGGGCCTCTGCAGAGGACCACCTCCTGGATGGGGTGACAGGGTGGGGCTTGGTCTAACCCTAACCTCTCTCTGGCGGCTGTGTGACCCTGGACAGCAGATCCTGCCCCACGGGGCCTCGTTCGCTCCCCCTCGGGACATGTACTTCACTGCCGCTTCTGCCAGAGCCGTTCTGGGGCTGGGCACTGGGTGCGGGCCTCACTGCTGCAGCCATCGTCCCCATGGTGGGTGTCCCTGCTGCCATTCAAGGGGCACCGAGGCCTCCCACCCATGTCATGCCCCTGGAAGGAAAAACAAGAATGATTGAGTGGTTTAAAAATAGAGGAGGACTTGGAATTAATTATACTCTTGAAAAACAGATTAGGCGTAATGACCGTCATCAGATCATTCGTTCATAAGTGAGAGGGCTGTGCAGGCTGACACAGGGCGAGACAGAAGCCAGGTTGAGTCACCGAGCACTGGCTTGAGGTCAGAGGGCAGGGCTGGGTTCTCACCTGAGCCTTCCACCCCCCACGTCCCCCAACCCCGGCAACCTGCGCGATCACAGTGACTATTGCCCCTGTCGCTGGAACCCCACAAGGGACTGCGATAACCCTATAAGGCCAAGTGGGGGGCCTGCACAAAGTAGGCACTCAGGTGGGGGGTCCTGGGATGGGGGGTTCCTGGGAGGGGTGCTGCCCTTCTCAAAAACGGGCCTCGCCAGTGTTTGGAGTCTTTCTTACTAATTCACAGCTGGGTGTTCAGCTGCAGACAATCCACCCAGCCTGGCTATGCTCCAGGCAGGAAGGAAGGCCTGGTTGGGGAGGGGGTGGCAGTGACTGCAGGGTGACTGCTAAGCTCTGGCACCCAGGACACCTCCATCCTGGCCCTGCTCCCCTCAGCCTTGCCCCTTCATGATCCTACCCAGCACCGGCCTTAATTAAATTTCCCTCATTCCTGACTTGGCTTCTCCCTCCAGCCTGGCGGCTTCATCGCACCCCAGACCTCTCACATCCCCCAACCCCATCGCCCCTCCAGCTTCACCATCGTCAACTGCACCACCTCGCCATCCTCTCTTCCCCTCCTCTTCCCCATCCGGTCCTTCTGCCAAAGCCAGGAAGAAGATAAATTGATTCATTAGATGGAGGTGCCAGGTGGAGTGTGGGGCAGCTCCTTCAGCGAGAGCAATTGGGGAGGCCTCCCTCAGGCGGCGACATCGACATCGCTGAGACCTGAGTGGAGGGAAGGGAAGGGAGGAAATGTGCCCAGGTGGCAGGCCCAGCAAGGGCCAAGGTGCCAGAGGGAGCAGAGGGGATAGGGAGGAGAGCAGAAGAGGAGGCCAGGGCGGAATCCTGGAGAGCTTTGTGGGGTGGGGGCTGGTGGTAATACTTTTCTGAGAGACAGGCACAGCATCAGAGGCAGTAGCATGTAAGCACAGTGGTAACACAGTCTGGTATTTTTAAATTGTTTTAAACAGCTTTATTGAAATATAATTGGCATACAGTAAACTGCAGTGTATGAGAGCTCCAGTTCCTCCCCATCCTCGCCAGCACTTGGTATGATCTGTCCTTTTAACTTGAGCCTTCAGTGGTGTCAAGTGGCATCTCATTGTGGTTTTAATTTGCATTTCCTTAAGGACTAATGATGTTTAGCATCTTTTCACATGCTCATTTGCCATTGGCCTATGCTCTTTGGTGAAGCATCTTTTTGCTGTTTCTTTCAATCAGGTTGTTTCCTTATTGAGTTTTAAGAGTTCTTTATTTATTCTGGATACAAGTAGTTTATTAGATATATAATTTGCAAATCTTTTCTCCCAGTCCATGGCTTGTCTTTTCATTCTAAGAGTATCTTTTGAAGAGCAGAAGTTCTTAATTTTGATGAAGTCCAATTTATCAAGTTTTTTCTTTCATGGATTGTGATTTTGGTGTCATATCTAAGAATTATTTTTATAACCCAAAGTCGCAAACTTTTTCCTCTGTTTTCTTCTAGAAGTTTTATAGTTTAGGTTTTACATTTAGGTCAATGATCCATTTTGAGTTTATTTGTATATGGTGTGAGGTGTGGATCAAAGTTTTATTTTGTTTTGCATCTAGCCAATTATTCCAGCATCATTTGTTGAAAGTAGACTATCCTTTCTCCACTGAATTCAGTTTGCATCTTTGTCAAAAGTCAGTTGACCATATATGTGTGGGTTTATTTCTGGACTCTCTAGTCTATTCCATTGATCTATTTGTCTATATTGACACCAATATCATACTGTCTTGATTACGGTAGCTTTATAATGAACCTTAAAGTTGAGTAGTGTACATCTACAATTTTGTTCTTTTTCAAAGTTGTTTTTGCTATTATGGGTCCTTTGTATTTCATATGAGTTTTAGAACCAGGTTGTCAGTTTCTACCAAAAACACAGCTGTTAAGACTTTCGAATTGTGTTGAATCTATAGATCAACTTGGGAAGAATTAACACCTTAATAATACTGAGTCTTCCAATTCATGAACACAGTATATCTCTCCATCTATTTAGATCTTTATTTTCTCTCAGCAAAGTTTTACAGTTTTTATTGTAGAGGTCTTACACATCTTTTGTCAAATTTATCCCTATGTATTTTATATTTTTGATGCATGGTAAATGGTATTGTTTTGTAATTTCAATTTCCAATTGTTCATTGCTGATGTAGAGAGATATAACTGATTTTCGTATATTGATCTTGTCTCCTGCAATCTTGCTAAACTCACTTTATTAGTTATGGTATTTTTTATGAAGATTTCATCAGGTTTTCTACATAGGTGATGATGTCATCTGTGAATAAAGCCAGGCTTAATGTCTCCTTTCCAACCAGATGTCCTTTACTTCTTTTTCTTGCATTTTTGCACCGGCAAGGACCTCCAGTATGATGTTGAATAGAAGAGTTGACACAGGGTATTTTTGCCTTGTTCCTGATCTCAGAGGGAGATCATTCAGTATCTACCATTAAGTGTGATATTGGCTATAGGATTTTCATAGATTCCCTTTATCAGGTATGGGAAGTTCTCTTCTATTCCTGGTTTGCTGAGAGGTTTTATCAACAATAGATATTGGATTTTCTCAAGCATTTTTTGTGTATCTTTTGGGTTGATCATATAGTTTTTATTTTTTGGTCTGTCAATGTGATAAATTACGTTGCTTGATATTCAGTTGTTAAGTGAACCTTGCATTCCTGGGATGAACCTTACTTGGTCATTAGGTATTATCCTTTTTATATATTGTTGGCTTCAATTTGATAAAATTTTGTTAAGAATTTTGCATCTGATCTTGAGGAATGTTGGGCAGTAGTTTCTTTTCTTGTAATGTCCTTTTCAGGTTTGGTTATCAGAGTAATGCTGAGACCCTAGAATGAGTTCAAGAGCATTCCCATTTCTCCAGGTTTCCAGAAGAGTTTGTATAGAATTGATATTATTTCTGCCTTAAATATTAGGTAGAATTCACGAGTGAAGCCATCTGGGCCTGGAGTTTTCTTTGTGGGAAGGTTTTTAACTACAATTTCAGTTTCTTTACTAGATGTAGATTTGTTCAATTGCCCATTTATTATTCGTATTCAGTGAGTGAGTGGAAGAGTTTATTTGCATGGTCCTTAGTCCCTGCTCCATCTTCCTGACTTCCCCTCAGACAGCCTGATACGGCCAGGCGATGGTCCTCCGCTCAGAACTCTCCAGGGCTCCCTGGTCTCCCTGTCTCCTGGGCCCCAGGCAGCTGGACCCAGCCCCTCCCCCACAGTTGGCTTCCCTCATCTCTGCCAGCATCTGCTTTCTAGATGCTCTCTGTGCTCTCCTGCCTCCAGTCCTTATTTGCTCCTTGGGTCACCACCTCTTCCCTCTGGACTGTGACATTGGTGTCCCTGCTACACCAGGTCACCATAGTAAAGTCCCACTTGCTGTCTTTCATAAAGCCCGTGGGGAACTTTGCCTATGTGGCCTCATTGAGTCCCATGGCTGCGTTTCCATTGTCATCCCTGCTTTGCAGATGCGGAAATCGACTCAGAGCCCCTTGGCTGGGGGTGACCCCTCCCATCTATCTGACCCATTTTTGGGCCACCTGCAGGACCCGTGGGCCCATCCCCAGAGTCCACCCTCGCGTCTCATGTTCTGAGGCGCAGCTCCCTCCCAGCCCCCACGTGGCGTCCCTTAGGCTTGAGGATGTGACTTAGGGTCCTTTGTTGGGGGAAATGCACTCCTGTAGCTCAAATGAAAATGAGGGGGCCATCAGGGCTCATGCCCTATCTCTCACATTCTTGATTCTCTTCCCTGAACTCCCACCCCTGCAGCTGACCTCCTCTGGGCCACTGCCCCTCGGCCCAGTGCAGCCACAAAGATGTGCTGGCAGCTGTCTAGCCCAGCTTCCCAGGCACAGGTGTGGCTGGCCCCCCTCAAGCAGGGTCCATGTTCTCAGCCCCAGCCAGCATGGGGGGCATGTGGACATACGTTGCTGCGGGGGCCACCCTGCTGAGGGCAGCTCCAGAGGAAGGGCGCTAGCAGAATCCAGGCCTGCAGCACTGTGCCTGGTGGTACAGCATCCTGTCCCCCCGCCTGCAGGGCCCGGAGCAGGGCCACAGCCCCCTGGCTCTGTCCATCCCCTTCCTGCCCAACTCCCTGCTCCTTCAGGTGTTAGGGGACTCCACAGTCCAGGAGTGGAAGCCAGGGTCTCTGAGCGGGAATAGAGAGTTCTTGGTAAGCATTGACCCCTCCTGGGATGCCAGGAGGAGAGGGGCGGGGACAGGCTGCCCTGCGGTGCGGCCTCGCTGCTGCCCAGCGGCTCCTGCAGCTCCCTCAAGAGGTCATTTTCCTCCACCCCATGGGCCCAGGAGAATTCCTCTCTGAACAGCCACTTCCAGCAAAGCGTTTCCTCCCATCCTCACTGAGGCAAAAACAAGAGAAAACAGATTTAAATTGCTGAGTGTGGCGCGGCAGGGAGACCAGGACGCCGTCCTCAGTCAAGCTCACCCACTGCTTGATTCGCCAGCCGTGGAGCCTTCTGATCAGAGAGCTTTTAAAAGCAACAAAAGCTCAGAAAAAGTCTGCAAGGTATGAGACCAGAATGGTCACACAAGTTCCCTCTGCTTCTGTGACAACTACATATATTTATAAGATACCTATATGCAAATACTTTTTGCTTATCTGCATTTCCTAATTTTTCTAGGATGCACACATATTGCATCTCTATTAAGAAGTCATAATGTAAAGATTAGGTTCCCGTCACATGACCAAGGACCTTCTCCAGAGCTGGGCTGTGTGCTGGGCCTGGGCCTGCTATATCCCCAGAGGAACTAGCCCACTGCCCCCACCCCTCCCCTGGCTCCTTGGCTGAGAGGAGAGAGGAGGGGTTTGTGCTTGGCCTTAGGGGTGAGTGTGGGGCCAGGTAGCACCCAAGGTGAGGGCAGTGAGCCCAGAGGGAGGGGTGAGGCCCGCAGGTAGGAGCTGTGGGTGTCAGCAGCTGCTTTGGGACCCAGCCCGGCTTTGCTATACCCCCCATCTCCGTGAGCCCCAGCTTTGGGAGATGTCTCCTGGGTGCCATCAGCAACGGTGTTGTAGCCTCACAAGTGGACAAAGCTGGACAAGGCAGATTACCAGGGCCTGGTGGACACATAGGACCTGCCAGGGCGGCTGTGGGATCCTTGGAGGGGTTGCTGTGGCAATGCAGGAGGCCACCTGCTGGGCCTGCTACCCACCAGTCACCCGGCACCATCGCGTCAGGTCCTCCCCAGCCCTGGAGGAGGAACTGCACCCCATTTTACAGACCACTTCCTGGGGGGCCAGCAGGCTTGGGGTCACTCCAGGTGAGATGCACCTGGGAGCTGCCGGGCTCTCCCTTGCTCTGGACTCCAGGGGGACGGGCCCGGGTGGCCTTCCCCCTCAGAGCACAGCCTGTGGCCTGTGACGGGGGAAGCAGCTGTGACGAAGCCCAGGTCCACGCTGCTGGCCGAGGCCACGCCGTCTGTCAGTCGTCAGGCCAGGATGGCTCAGCGGGGATGGTGGGCAGTGAGTGGGGTGTCCACCGTCTGTTGTCCACTCTGGGGAAGCTACAGGTCCCCTGAGCTGCCTTAGTCCCTCAGGGCTCTTCAGAGTACCTGCTGGTGACGAGGGACTGACTGAGGCTTCCTGGCTGTCCCCCACAAGTGTCACAGAGGGACTCGTGCTCCTATGTTCCTTCTGGATCACCACAGTGATGACCAGAGGAGATTTCCAGGAAATCCAATCCCCGAGTCCATGGGCGTCCAGAAGCCTACCACACAGACCCAGACCCAGGTCGGCTATTTGACGGTGGGATCTCGTTGGGGGGTGGCGCGCCCACAGACCAGCATGGGGCAGACCCTTGGCCACTCCTGGGCTGGGTCCTGCTTGATGCCCATCTCCTGCCCGACCCTCCAGAGGGCCGACCTCTTTGATGACGACAGTGGTGGGAACCTGTGGCCCTGAGGTCTGGCCTGGTGGCCTCAGCCTCTTGGCCACTGCCCCCCAGCCCACAACCAGCCCCCACAGCCGTTTGGGGAGGCTGTGCATTAGCCCCATGTTATAGGCCTAGGGTCCCACAGCATGGGCAGACTGAAGCGTCCATGGTACCACATATCCTGTGAGGGATGGGGGAGTGAACGAGATCTTCAGTGCACGCACATGCCTGTGGCACACAGAGACCTACTTTCCCCGTGGTCGTAAGACCCTGAGTGTGTGCACTCCTGTGTCACCCTTGTCCTCATGCCATGTACACCCCCCTCAGCTGTGATGCTCCCCCCCAGGGACTGCCCCTCTGTCCCTCGGAGTGCATGTTTCTGACAGTCCTGGCCACAGGCTCCTTCCCTGGGCCTCCCTAAGGACTGCTGGGGGACCCTGGTGGTATGGAGCTGGGGCTCAGGCCCCTGGCGGCCCACCCTTCCCCAGAGTTGATGGGCGCTCAGGAGGCCACTTGGGACCATGGGGAGGAGACGGCTGACAGCACAAAAGCCAGCGCAGGTAAGCGGATCAGGTCTAGCCTGGTAAATCACGACGCTTTCCCAAAGTGATGGTCTCTCTGTAACAGGTAACACACCTGGGATTTCATTTACAGATCTTCTCATTTAAAATTAAAACTTGACAGGATTCATCTTTAAAGGAATGCACAGATAATAGGCAAATAAATTATATCTTTTAAAAAACGTGAGCGCTAGCATGCCGTACTCTAGAAATGGGTTTGGAAACCACTGCGGATCAGGTCTGGCTGCTGTTGGGGTCATGGTTAGGCTGGGTCATGTGACTCGAGGTTGGAGCCAGGTCCTCAAATGAGGTGAAAACCAAGGCCTATTTGGAACGGAAAGTCTACGTAAGGTAGCTGTCAGCGACAGTGAACCCTCAGGGTCTTGTCCCTCTTGTGTCCCTGTGTCTCTGCCCAGTGACTTTGGAGAGGAAAGGATTCATCTCTGGCACCTATGCAGTCTGTGTAGCTGCTCCCCCGGAGAGCCACCATTCTGAACTTTCAATCACACGTACACGCATGTGTGCTTCTCACATACGTATATACACTCACAAACACACATTCTCACATTCATACACATACACACATACATTGATGTTCTTACTCTCGCATACATATACACTCTGACACACTCTAATGCACACTGCACGCACACACATTCACACTTAAAACACACACGTGCATATGTACACTCGCACATTCACACATACATATACCTGCCCACACTCAAACACACGTGAGAGTTTTAATGGGTGGGGAAGGGTGTCTCCTGCTCCAGCTGCCCTAGCACTGTTGGGGACTTCCAGTTCCCTGCCTGTGGAGCTGTGGCGGCCCTGGGATGCTGAGGGAGACTGACACTCTGCCCTGGGCACAGGCACACGTGGGGAGAAGCTTTATCCACCCGACGCCCAAGGAGGCCCAGATAACCCCTCACCACTCTGCCAGCTCGGGGGACCTAGGTTGGCTGGGCCTTCCAGACCCACCTCCAGCCCCCAACCCCCTAGCACAAGGGATGCCCCTGGCAGCATGCTGATGTCATGACTAGGGGGGAGGGGAAGGGCTGGCTCCCTGACAGAGACTCCTGAAGGCGCGGGCACTCTCCCTAACGGTGGAGTTGCACCGTTCGTGGGCCTCTGCACAGAAAGCAGCAGTCGTGACCATGTGCATGTTGTTTGCTGCGCAACCTGAGGAATGAATGTAGCAAATACCTCTTGGCAAAGGAATTTCCCTAGATGTTTAAACGTTGATTACGAACTTAGACTCCCTTAAATGATTTAAGCCATAATGATGTGTTTGGCGTGACTGCGTCTTTTGAATCTTCACACGCTTTAGGTGCTTGATTTTAGGAGCTGTCGCGCGGGGCGGCCCCTCCTCTCCTTACCACACTGCGCTTGCACCTGGGCCCGTGAGTCGTCCGCGCTGTGCCAGCCCTTCAGACGTGACCGTCCTTGCCCTCACTCAACCCATCAGAGGCTATTTTACCGTTCCATTCTGTGCCTGAGGAGCAGGCTCTGGGTCAAGTAACCCGCCGGTGTCGCCCAGCGGGTGAGAGCTGGACTCGGATTGGATGGCAGATTCACCTAGAGTTAGTGGCCTGGGGCCGCCCTAACAAAGCACCACAGACTGAGGGCTTAAACCACAGGAATCGACTGTCTCACAGTCCTGGAGGCGGGAAGTCCAAGTGAGGGTGCTGGCAGGGCTGCGCTCCCCTTGAAGGCTCTAGGGGTGGATCTTTCCTGCCTCTCCAGCTCCTGGTGGCTCCAGGCGCTCCGGGCTGTGGCCGCATCCCTCCAGTCTCTTCCCCACCTTCACGTGGCCTCTCCCCTGTGTCTGTGTCTCTCCTCTGTGTGTCTCTTATAAGGACCCTTGTCATTGGATTTAGGGCCCACCAAGATAATCCAGGATGATCTCATCTTGAGACCCTTAATTTACTTACATCTGTGAAGATCCCTTTTCCAAATAAGGTCACAGTGACAGGTTCTGGGGATTTGATGTGGACGTATCTCTTGGGGGCTCTCCCACCCCTCCCCGGAGGAGTCGTTCCATGAGATACGTCTTCATGACACAGTGGGACAAGAGGAGGACACGGGCACAGCATCAGGAGCTGTGAGGTTTCCAGAGGCCTTGCTGATTGATCTTTTTCCTGAACCCGTTTAGCACTAGAACACTGGAGAAAGCATTTATTCCCACAGAGAGCCCGCTTGTAGTTTTCCCCTGTGTCTGGTGAATTCATACATTTGTTCAACAGACACAGATGGGGAGCTAGCGTGTGCCGGGCTCTCTTTGGTGCTGGGCATACAGTGCTGAACAGACAGACAGAAGTCACTGCCTTCCATTCTCCCAGAGTGAGACCGCCAGTCAGCACACGCCTGCTATGTCAGGGCGATAAGTGTCCAGAGGAGCAGTAATGCAGGTAAGGGGCAGGAAGAGAGCCGTGGGGAGGTGGGGGGGGGGTCTGTCTGCAGTCAAGGAAAGCCTGTCTGATAGAGGACATTGGAATGGACACCAAAGGAACTGGGGGCCTCTAGGGGTGTCCAAAGAGCATTCTGTGCCCAGTGAGGTCTGTGCAAAGGCCCTGTGGCCATAGTGTGCTTGGCTTGTCTGTGACAGCAAGGAGCAAGGCTGAGAGGAGTGAGCGAGTCGGGGGTATGGGAGGGGAGGTTGACAGAGAGGGGTCCAGACCATGCCCGGCCCTGTAAGCCTCAGTAAGGCTTTTGGCTTTTCCTCTGAGTAACCTGGGAGGCAAGGAGTGGGAGGTTTGAGCAGAAGAGAGACATGTTCTGACTTTTGTCAGAAAATATTCTTTCCCCTGGGCTTGCAGGAGTCTTAGTAGGAGCTGCAGCTCCTTGGGGTGGCCCCTGAGTGGGTCAGGGGAGTTTGTGCCTGGCAGGTCCTGGGTGCTGGGCTCCTCTGAGGCCTGGGGCAATTCTGCCTCCATGAGTCTGCCAGGGGCCACCCTGCGGGCTCTCTGAGTCAGGCAGGGGTCTGCAGGAGCCCTGGGGCCTGGCCTCTGAACAGCCTCCCCCGGTGTTCAGTCCAAGTCTGTGGTCAGAAATGAAGCCCCAGGCCGTCTGGGCCTGATCTACCCTCAGGCCCTGATCAGGGGCACCGAACATGCCCCCCACTCCTGAAGTCCCCAAGCTGACTGGAGGCCCCCACCAGCCCTCATCAGCCTCCTGCCTGGACAGCAAAGGGGCAGGGGCAGGGGCAGGAGCAGGCCTTGGCTGATGGTGGCACACTCAGAAACAGGGTGTCTCCCTGGAGGTGTGAGCGCCCCTCTGCATTAAGCCCACCTGGTGGCCACTGAGGGTCCTGTGCCTACCATTGGCCAGCAGTCGGGGTGGCTCTGAGATGAGCCCCTGTCATCCAGCCGCACCCACAGTGCCCTGAGAGGGTGTCTGTCACTGTGGGGAGTACCTGAGGGTGACCCTGCCATGGGTGACCTTCCACATTCCTGTCCACTTGGACGGGCTCTTTTTGGGGCCGCATGCTGACTGAGAGCATCAGTAACAGGTGCTGGGGTAGCGGCCACACTTCCTCCTGCTGGGCAGGACCTGGACTCTGGTGTGGTGGCCTGCACAGACACATATGAGCC
The DNA here is from genome assembly GCF_020826845.1 of Diceros bicornis minor. Classification (NCBI taxonomy): domain Eukaryota; kingdom Metazoa; phylum Chordata; class Mammalia; order Perissodactyla; family Rhinocerotidae; genus Diceros; species Diceros bicornis. Next base: position 1,650,228 of record NC_080747.1, on the reverse strand, counting down.
CTTGGGGAAAGGGCCTGTGCACCAGGACACTGTGGGCCTCCTGAGACAGAAGCTGTTAGGGAGACATACCTGCCCGGTCAGTCTTCTCTGCACCAAAGTGGTTTCATTTTGCTTTCTGTTCTGACTCAGGATGCCAGCCTCCACTTGGTCACTCAATTACAGTATCTGCTCGATTGTATTAGTCAGCTGTGCTGCATAACAAATTACCACACAGAATTAGAATTACAATGCAATTCTAAACAGTTACATCAATATCAAAGGTTTTAGCCAGCCTGTGTCTTTAGTGATGGTCAAGTCAGGGTGCAGCACTCTGGCAAACCTTCCAAAGTGCACGTCTTGAATGGCACACATGGAGGAAAATATCTGGTTCCATTGTTGGAGTAGGAAAAAATGGCCTTTTGACAGAAGAAAAGGACTTTTTCATCTTGGACTTCTAGGAGTCTGTGAAATAAGAGAGAACACAACTTGGAAAAACTAATAGCATCTCAAGGTGTTTCTTGCTATGACATCAGATGGATTAATCTGTGAGCCTTTGAAACACTTTGTAAAGCCCTAATTAAGAGAAAAATAAGGAGCGACAAGAGGAACTGATGGGCTCCAGAGGCAGAGTTTAAGTGTGCTTGGATGTGGGGAAATTGAAAGTTTGGACATTTGCACAAACACATACCAATTCTAATGAGCCACCCTGGACCCTCGTGCAGATGGTAGGCTAATTGCTCCTTGCAAAAGCCATCCATCCATCTCGTCCGTCCATTCATCCACCCACCCACCCATCAATCCACCCATCCATCCCTACATCCAGTGGTCTGTCTAATCATCATCCATCCCTCCATCCCTCCATACATACATACATACATCCACCCGCCCACCTATCCACCCATCCATCCGCTCATTCATCCAATGGTCTGTCTAATCATCCATGCATCTATCCGTCCGTCCGTCCGTCCATCCATCCAATCGTCTGTCCATCCATCCATCCATCCATCCATCCATCCATCCATCCATCCATCCAATCGTCTGTCCAATCATCCATCCATCCATCTATTCATTCTAGCACAGTGAGGATTTAGCAGGGGAGGCATGTGCATGCTGATTTGGATTGAACTGTTGATATGTTGTAGTGCTAACCCCCAGTACCTCAGAATGTGGCCTTATTTGGAAATAGGGTTGTTGCAGATGTAATCAGTTAAGATGAGGTCATTAGGGTGGGCCCTAATCCAATATGACAGGTGTCCTTATAAAAAGGGGAAATTTGGACACAAACACACACACCAGGTGAATATATGTGAAGATAAAGACAGAGATCAGGGTGAAGCATCTAAAAGCCAAAGAACACAAAGATGACCAGCAAACCACCAGCAGGGGAGAGGCCTGGAGCAGATTCTCCCTCACAGCCTCAGAAGGAACCAGCCTGGCTGACACCACGATGTTGGACTACTGGCCTCTAGAACTGGGAGACAATTTTTGTGGCTTAATCCCCCTACCCCCAGTTTGTGGTACTTTGTTATAGCGGCTCTGGCAAACTAATACATATTTGATCGTACAAGGCTGATAGGTCCAGGCTGCCCAGGGGGTGTCAGCACAAATATCTTTGGGCAGCAAATATGCTAATGTCTTCTGAACAGACCAGAATCTTCCTGCTTCCTTTCCTCTCCAGCCCTTTGCAAGGTCTTTTTTCCTGTGATTTTAATGCATGACTCTGTGTTCCAAAGGAAGACAAGTCCGACTCCAGCACGGTGTCCCTGTGGGATGAGCACAGGCTGGGAACGGGAGAGAGGATAAACCCCGCTATCTGCTGAGGGCATTCTCAGACAGTCACTGTCACCACGGGAAACAGCTTAAGTCCACAGAGGGAACAAACGATAACAAGGAGAAACGGCTGGGACCGAGAGGGCAGGTGCTGACCCAGGAATAATTGAGCCAGGAGGGCGGGAAATCACAGCAGGGACTCAGTCTGAACCATGGCTCTGGTCCGCTGGCGGATGGTCTGCCCAGGGCCCCCGTGTCCTGTCACCTTCCTAGGCAGCCTCTACCTGGAGCCAGTAGGCCCCTTCCGAATGGGTCCCAGGGGTGTTGGTACATTCTCTCAGAGCACTCTCCAGCGGCCATACTCCTCTAGCCCTCAGGGTGGTGGGCATAGGTCCAAGGTCCTTCTGGAAGACTCTAAGGACCAGCCACTGCTCCCCCACCCCATCCCCAAATCTGCTCCAACAGACACCCTATGGGGTGCACGGACATCAGCCTGAGATTTGCTATGGGACTTATGTCCTAATGGGGAGCACGGGGTGGGAGGCTTTCAGGACTGGGCTGGGAGAGCCCCTGGTGTGGGCACCAGCTTGCCTGCTCCTTTCCCAGGGGTGTGCTGCACAAATCCCCACCCTACAGGAGTCTCCCCCTGCTGGACCACAGGCCAGCCCCCTCTTTAGGCTAATAATGCGTCCCAATGGCGCTTGGCTTGAGGATGTCAAAAAGGCAGTGGGTCAGAGGAAATCCTGGAGTCCTGCCCTTCATGGGTGTGGGCATCAGGCAGGCGCTGGGCAGCCCTCAGACTCCCACGGAATGGGACATGCGGCCCTGAGGCTGTGGAGTGCCGACGCTACGCTGCTGTCAGGGCTCCGTTTCAGTCTCTGCTTGCTCAAGGAAACGGCTGACAGAAACAACTCCAGGTAAGAAGACAGCCCAGCCGACACCTGGAGTTCAGCCTGGTGAGACCCTGAGCAGAGATCCCAGTGATGCCACACCAGACATCTGACCCAAGCAAACTGTGAGCTAATAAATGGGTGTTGTTTGAAGCCAGTAATTCAAACCAAAATGGAATTGTTACAGGGAATTTTTGCTGCCTTCTGTAAGAGAGTGGCAGGAAGCAGAATTCAGATGGATAGTGGTCACTGAAGGTGGCTGGATTTTTCAACTGGATAAATGTTCAAAATTAGTGTTGATTGACTGCATAGATATGACTGGTGAGGTATCTGGTTACAGACTCCTTGGTGAGGCATAGGAAGCCCTTGGTGGGGTGGGTGCCTCTCACTCCTCCAGCCTCAGCCTCTTATGGCTCAGTGTCCCTCTGCGTCTCGAGTTCTGGCCATCTCTCTCTCTTACTGTTCCCTCCCTCACCATAGAGATGGACTCACTGGGCACCAGCTGGCCTCTCAGCTCTGTCTTGTTAATGTGTGGCTCCCACACTAGACTCTGGGCTCTTGGGGGGCACACACAGGTCTGATTCATCCCTGGGACCTTCTTCCACATCCCCACCCTGTCTGTACAGCAACTTCTCCTGGAGAGTCAGCACCCTTCTGAAAGGGTGGCCCCGGGCAGTGTTCCTGGGCCTCCTGGTGCCCAAAAAATGCCCATCCATGTGGCCCTGAGGGACCGGGCTGACCTAGACAGGTCCAAGGTGAAATCCTGGATCTACCTCCGCTGTCTGCTCTTTTGTAACCCTCAGCGCTTCCAAGCCCACCGGGCTCCCTGTAGGCAGTCCCTCCCTGACTTTCTGTCTAGGAGCAGTCTCTTTATGGAGCTTTGGCTTTCTCTTTCCCTCCAGCTCCCCCCACTGCTCTGCCAGAGATTCAAATGGATCAGGGCAGAGCAGTGGGAGAGGGCTTTTCCCCCAAAACTGAAGTATGTTCGGGATTGAGACAGCAGTTGGCAATCTGATCCACCCACCCACTGATCTGCCGGCCTCGGCCTCAGTCTTAATCTGCTGGAAGAATTAATTGCTTTTTTATGCCACAGTATAGACTTCATAACTTACAAGCTTCATAACTTACAACTTTCCCTCGAAAGTCAGGGCCCTTCCCCTGGTTTCTCGCCCAGCAGCTGTGTGCAGCAGCAGCACATTGTCCAGGAAGACTGCCCAGCCTCCGGGGCATTTATCTGCGGGGGTGGGGCCACAGGGCTGGACCCCAGAGGTGCCTTCCGGAGCTGCCTTCTACCTCTGCTTAGAAACGACCTCCCTGCCACAGGCGGGGTGGAGGTGCCACCTGCTGCCGGCAGGCACGTCCTCTCTCCTCGAAATAATGTTTATTCTTCTGATCACAAAAGTAACACTTGATCACAGAGGACACTTTGGAAAATAATAATTTATCTATAGTCCTACTATTCAAATAAATGTAAGACTAATGCTTTGCCTTGAATATATTTCCCACTCTCATTTGATACCTCTAATTTTTAAAATGTTACCTTTCTCATTTAATATTTTAGCATTTCCAGCATCATTAGCTATCCTTCTACAAAGCAGAAATTGTATGGATGTGACTCGAATTTATTGAGTCAACCTACTGTTGATGGACATTTAGCTTATGAGCTATTTCTTGAATATGAGTTTGCTAGATGATTACAAGAAAAACATTGTTTTATTGTTTTTTCAAGTGTACAATTCAGTGGCTTTTAGTATATTCACAGAGTTGGCAACTGTCACCACTATCTAATTCCAGAGCATTTTCATCATCCCATAAAGAAACCCTGTACCTGTTGCAGTCACTCCCCGTTCTCAGTTCCCTTCAGCCGCTGGCAACCACTAATCTTTTTTCTATCTCTGTTGATTTGACTATTCTAGACATTTCCAGTAAGTGGGATCACACACTATGTGGCCTTTTGTGACTGGCTTCTTTCACTTAGCCTAATGTTTTCACAGTGTATCCACGTTGTAGCATCTATCAGTACTTCCTTCCTTTGTGTGGCTGAAAATTAATTCCATTGTGTGGATAGACCACCTTTTGTTTATGAATTTATCAGTTGATGGACATTTGGGTTGTTTCCACTTTTTGGCTACTATGAATAATGCTGCTATGAACAGTCATGTACAAATTTTTATGCGAGTATGTTTTCAGTTCTCTTGGGTATATACGTGGGAGTGGAATTGCTGGGTCGTACTGTGTGAGGAACTGCTCAACTCTTTTCTGAAGTGGGCGGCACCACATTAGTTTCTCACCAGGAATGGACAAGGGTTCCAATTTCTCCATATCCTCACCAACACTTGTTATTTTCTGTTTTTTTTTTTTATTATCATTATAGTCATCCTAATGAGTATAAAATGGTATCACATTGTCATTTTGATTTGCATTTCCCAAATGACCAATGATGTTGAACATTTTCATGTGTTTATTGGCCATTTGTATATCTTCTTTGGAGAAATGTCTATTCAGATCCATGGCCTATTCTTTAGTTGGGTTATTTATCTTTTTATTGTTGAGTTGTAAGTGTTCTTTCTATATTCTGGATAGGTCACCCTTAGATACATGATTTGCAAAATTTTTCTCTCATTCTGTGTGTTGTTTATTCACTTTCTTGATGGCATGCATTGAAGCATAGAAGTTTTTTTTTTTTAAATCACTCTCATTTTATTTTTTCATTTGTTTTTTTTGTGTGTGTGTGAGGAAGATCAGCCCTGTGCTAACATCTGCCAATCCTCCTCCTTTTTTTTTTTTGCTGAGGAAGACAGGCCCTGGGCTAACATCCGTGCCCATCTTCCTCCACTTTATATGGGATGCTGCCACAGCATGGCTTGCCAAGCGGTGCTTTGGTGCGCGCCTGGGATCCAAACTGGAGAACCCCGGGCCGCCGCAGCAGAGTGCGCGCACTTAACCACTTGCGCCACCGGGCCTGCCCCTGAAGCATAGAAGTTTTTAATTTTGGTGAAGTCCAGTTATCAGTTCTGTCTTTGGTTGCTGTAACTTTTGGTGTCATATCTGAGAAACTGTTGCCTAATCCAAGGCCACAAAGATTTACTCCTATGTTTTCTTTGGAGAATTTTAGAGTTTTAGCTCTTACATTTAGGTCTGTGATCTACTCTGAGTTAATTTTTGTATATGGTGTAAGGTAAGGGTCCATCTTCATTCTTTTGCATGTGGAAATCCAGTTTTCCCAGCACTATTTGTTGAAAAGACTATTCAGTCCTTATTGAATGGTCTTGGTACCCTTGTTGAAAATCAGTTGCCCATGACTGTATGGGTTTATTTCTGGACTCGCAATTCTATTCTATCATCATGTCTGTCCTATGCCAGTGCCACACAGTCTTGATTCCTGTAGTTTCATATTAAATTTCAGATCACGAGTGTGAGTCATCCCACTTTTTTTCTTTTTAAAGATTGCTTTAACTATTCTGGGTCCCTTGAATTTCCATTTGAATTTTAGGATCAGCTTGTCAATTTCTGCATGGAAAAAAAAGGCAGCTGATATTTTGATATGGATTGCATTGAACTTGTAGACCAACTTGAGGAGTATTGCCATCTTAACAGTATGAAGTCTTCTAATCCATGAACCCAGGATGTCTTCCATTTTTTTAGCTCTTTAATTTCTTTCATTGATGTTTTGTAGGTTTCAGTGTATAACTCTTACATTTCTTTTGTTAAATTTATCCCAAGTATTTTAATCTTTTTGGTGCTATTGTAAACGGGATTGTCTCAATTTCATTTTTAGTTACTTCATTGCTACATCTAAATATAATTCATTTTCTAAAATAACAGCTTTATTGATATATAGTATATATACCATAAAGTTCACCCTTTCAAAGTGTACAATTCAGTAGTTTTTAGCATGTATTCACTCAAACTTTGGTATCAAATGCCAAGCCAATCCAGCCCTCTTTGCCATACAGACCTCCTCAGTTCCTTTTCTTCTGCTCTCCCCTTGCCCTAAATCATTTTTCACTTTTTTATTTTGGTAAAGTCTATATAAGTGAAATTTACTATTTTAACCATTTTAAAGTGTACAATTCAGTGGCTTTATGTATATTCACAATGTCATTTTCAGAACTTTTTCCAGAACATTTCCAGAATATCTATTTCCAGAACTTTTTCATCTTCCCAAGCTAAAACTCTCCCCATTTAACACTAACTCCCCATTTCCCCTTCCCCCAGCCCCTGACAACCACCATCCTACTTTCTGTCTCTATGGATTTGACAACTCTTAAGTACCTCATATAAGTGGAATCATATGGTGTTTGTCCTTTTGTGTCTGGCTTATTTCACTCAACAGAATGTCCTCAGGGTTCATCCATATTGTGGCATGTGTCAGAATTTTGTTCCTTTTTAAGGCTGAATAATATTCCGTTGTATGTATATACCACATTTTATTTATCCATTCATCTGTTAATGGACATTTGGGTTGCTTCCATCTTTTGACTATCACGAATAATGCTTCTTTGAACATTTGTGCACAAGTATTTGTCTGAGTCCCTGCTTTCAAATCTTTGGGGTGAGGCTGACCACTGAGACTGTGGGTATTGAATGGAAGTTGACACTCTGGACAGTGAAGTCCCCACCCCCTTTCCTTAGCGCCCGGGGTGGGAGGCAGCCAGGCCCATACCCTCAGGCTGAGAGTGGGGCCTTCGTCTCTGGAAACCCAGCAGCCCAGGAAGGAGACCTGTAGATCATCAATCAGTAGGGTCCCAGGAGAGCAGCAAGTCCCATCGGCTGGCACGCCCAGCCCCAGCCCCAGCCTCCCATCGCTCCTCCATGTTCCAATGAAATATTAAATACTCATAAACGAATATTCATTACATCAGAGTTTGCCAATTAAACGCACATTCTTGGAGCTGGGCCGGTGGCGCAGCAGTTAAGTGCGCGCACTCTGCTGTGGCGGCCAGGGGTTCGCAGGTTCGGATCCTGGGTGCGCACCCACACACCCCTTGCTAAGCCATGCTGTGGCAGCGTCCCATATAAAGTAGAGGGGGATGGGCACGGATGTTAGCCCAGGGCCAATCTTCCTCAAGAAAAAGGGAGGATTGCCATCGGATGTTAGCTCAGGGCTAGTCCTCCTCACACACACACACACACAATAACGCACATTCTTGCACCCCGCTACACACACACACACACACACATTCAACTGAAGAAAGGGACCCCGTGACTCTGGGCCTCTTCTAGCCCAGCCTCCTTCTGCACTGGGCTGAGGTGATGCCACTGGGATGTGAGGAGGGAAGTGCATGGTGGTGGGGAAGGAGTGTGTCTTAGTAACAAAGTTCCACACAGTGGGGGCTTATAACAACAGAAATTTATTCTCTCACAGTCTGGAAACCAGAAGTCTGAAATCCAGCAGGGCCACACTCCCTCTGGAGGCTCTACGGGAGGGTTCTCCCTGCCTCTTCCAGGTTCTGGTGGCTCTCGGCATCCCTTGGCTTGTGGCTGCTTCACTCTCATCTCTGCATCCATGGTCACTTAGCCTTTCCTCTCCCCTGTGTGTTTGTCTCCTCTCCATCTCTTATGAGGACATTTGTCATTGGATTAAGGCCACCGGACAATCCAAGATGATCTTCTCCTCTTAAGATCCTTAACTTGATTATAGCTGCAAAGGCTCTTTGTAAGGTCACATTTGCAGGTTCCAGGGGTTAGGATGTGGACACATCTTTTGGGGGCCACCATTCCGCCCACCGCAGAGGGTGTACGTAGATGAGTTGGATCTTCCACAGGAGGAAGTCAGTAGATGGTGTTAAACCAGGGAGGCAAGAAGGGGCAGCCTGAGCTTGGGACTCTACACCAGGAGAGAGGGAGGACTTGGGAGTGGTTGCTTCAGGGCGGCCGAGGTCAAAGGTGGCAGACAGGGTGGGAGCTGGGTCAGAAGCCCTGCTGTGCCAGCTGGCTCCTTAGGTGGCGGCATGACTTGATAACATTCTAAAGTTAGGTTACAGGAAAGTTGTGCATCTGGGCAGCTCAGCTCCATAGAGGGCACAGAGACTCTTGTCTTCACTCGCTGTCTTTCAGCCTCCAGAGGCCCTTGCCGTGACCCCCCCCAAACAGCTTGCATTTCCTTCTCTGTGCAGCTGCTCCACCGCCGATCCCAGCTCTTCAGACAAGACCAGGCCGGAGGCAGTCCCTGTGGCCACAAGAGAGAAGATCCGGTCCAAGTTCCATGGCAGCCACGACCTGATCCACCGCCTGTTTGTCTGCATTTCAGGTGCACGTCTGGGCCTGGGGGGCGGGGGGGGCGTGGGCTTCAGACACAAGGGCTGTGCTTCAGGCGACCAGCCGCTGCCGAGTCAGGGCAGCGCCCTACTGATGTCTGGGTGTGGGTGGTGCTAGCTGATGTCTGGTGGTGGTGGGCTGCTGGTGGTGCCAGGTCTTGTGTGGGGGCTTCCCCACTGTGTCATTTCGTCGTCCCAAGCCCTGCGCTGAGGCCATGCACACAGTAGAGAGGAGGGCTCACTTCTTCACCAGGGCGCAGCTGCGAGTGGAGGATCCCATTCCCGCTCCCATCGGCCCCTCAGCTGCCCACATAGGGAGGTTCTTTCTGTTCAATTTGTGGTTCAGATTTTATCGCACTTTTGTTTCTTTTCTCCTCTGGGGATGGTTGTACAGCAGGAAGGTGAAGACAGAACTCCCGGCCAAGTTCTGTCTCCAGGAAATTCAGAGAGGGGAGTGTGCAAAAAAGTGTCTTTTTAATGTTTTCCTTTAAATAACAAATGTATTCATGTGGTTCAAAAGTATAAAAAGTGTGCAGCGAGGTCTGCCCTCTCTGGCATCCTGCTGCCCTTCCCTCCCCCACCTATGGTGAGGGGTCCAGACAGTGCTGTCCTGCAGGAATTGTCTCCCAGGGGCTGGGCAGCCTCTTGCCCTGACCGACCTGCAGGCGCGTTGGTCTCGGGCCGTGAGCTCCGGGCAGGTTTCACCAGCCAGAGCACTGAGCCCCCAGCGCTGGTCAGCCTGACCCCCTCGTCCTCCTCCCCAGGTGTGGCTGACCAGCTGCAGACGAACTACGCCAGCGACCTGAGAAGCATTCTCAAGACCCTCTTTGAGGTCATGGCCACCAAGCCAGAAACGGATGACAAGGAAAAGTTAAAGAAGGGTGAGTGCCAGCTTGGGACAGGGACTGTCGTGTCACCGCCCCCAGGAAGTGGGCCCCGCAGAGACCCGCACTCCTAGCCCTGGGCAGATAAGGCCCCTCCACAGCCACCCAGCTCCTACATGACCTGCCCCGTTCCAAATGGAAACCACCCAGCAGTGCCAGGCTGTCTGCTGGGGGACCGAGGGGCACACGTCACAGGTCCTGGAAGTGCCCTGAGAGGCCACGTGCCCTGAGAAGTGGCACCACCCCCTGCAGCTTTGCAGGTGGGTCACAATCCCCCACACACAGGCCCATGTATGTAGCACCTGCTCCTCTCCCCCTGCACACGCTCCAGCAAGGTAACCTGACTTAGCGCTGACAGGCTGGGAGGCACGGTGCTCTTCCTCTGCAAGAGAGACCCAGACGTGGCACAGCGTCACTTCTACCGAATTCTGTTGCCAAGGCCGTCAGAGGCCAGCCAGAGTCAAGGAGGGGACGTAAGCTTTACCTCTCAATGGGGGGGGTGGCCATCTATGACCTGTGGCCGAATATGACCGGCCTCATGTATTTACACACGCTCAACACATCACAGGCACATGTACGTGCTCTCACACACATGCACTCACACACTCGCACGCACACTCACTTGCGTACTCATACATGTGCATGCTCACACACACAAACCCATACCCTCACACATGCACACACGTGTACTCACACGTGTGCACGCTCTCATGCACACACACTCACGCACTCATACCTGTGCGTGCTCACACACTTGCACATGCTCGCATGCACACACTCACGCATGTGCATGCTCTCACACATGCACACACACTCGCACATGCACGCATGCACACTCACTCATGTGCACTCATACCTGTGTGTGCTCTCACACACACGCACTCATACCCTTGCACGTCCACGCATGCACACACACATGACTACTCACACGTGTGCATGCTCTCATGCACATGGTGCCCACCCCTGGGGAGGGGGCCCAACCCCTGCTCACCCACCCCTCATGCTGGGCTGAGGCACCTGTTCTGAGTGAGATGCCCCACATCACGAGGGCTACTGCTCAAGAGTGTCTGGACGCACAGGGCAGCCGGCCCCGGCCCTGGAGCCCACCCCAGCCCACAGGGCATGTCCTTACTGGTGGGGAGGAGGAGCCTGTCCCAGCTCTGCCTCCCACTGTCCACACCACCAGGCTGCACTGCCCCCATCTTCCAGGGGATTCTGGGCAGGCTACCTTCCGGAACATCATGGTTCAGAAAAGGCAGGTAATATGGAGCCGCTCTGCAAGCAAGGATGGTGGGCCCCTTGGCTACGTCCAGGCCTAGTCCCCTGCCTGCCTCGGGAGTCACAGTCCAGGGAGACTTGACCACACACAGACAGCGCAGGGGCCCAGGACAGGGCACTCAGGTGGAAAGGCCCCCGGCCCTGGTGGCACCCAGCCTGTGGATGTCAAGGGACGGTCGAGTGGGTTTGGGGGAGCAGACCCCCTGCTGGCAGCACCAGGTGCACCCACCAGGGACAGGTGATGGCACATTGACCCCAGCAGCTGCCCTTTCTCCTCTAGTCACCCAGACTCTGCGGAGCGCGGCCTTGGAGGACTGTGCCCTGTGCCAGGAGACTCTGTCATCTTCTGAACTCGCGGCCAAGACCCGCGACGGTGACTTGGAAGGTGCGTGGGGAGCTCTGGGCCAGGATGTGCTGCATGCTGAGCATAGAGCAGCAGGACCCTGTCTGGACATTTCCCCCTCTCTGCCCTGGATGGCAGGAAGGCAGCGCTCCTCCAGCTGGGGGCCCCACCCCAGAGGCTGTCTGGGTGCATAGCTTCCCATGGGAGGCAGCCTCCCACTCCAGTATCCCCTCCTCAGTTCCCAGCGTGGTCACACAGGCCCCCTTAGCTGCGACAGCATGACCTCAGGCCAGTTATTTAACGTCTCTTAGCCTGGGGGCACAAGGTAAGGGCATGAGGAGCAAGGAGCTGCCGATCTCCAGGCCTTTGGCTGTGGCTGGGGTGGCTTGTCCCGGGGCACTGGCACATACCTACCCCCCAGCATTCACCTGCGCCGCAGGAAAGGCCTCACATGGTGGCGTCCAGGGAGCTGCCTGCCGGAGTCACAGGGAGCCTTCCTCACAGGGGCGCTGCAGACCCTGCTGCCCCATTAGCCTGGAGGTCGGCTGGCTGGAGGCCCAGAAGTTTGGTGGTCAGAGAGGGAGTATCCAGGCGGGTTGGGGGCACTGGCAGCACATCTGTGGGGAGGGGGAAGCCCAAGGCCTTCAGAAAGGGCTGGAGGCCTGAGAGACGTGCTGAGATGGGTGATAGCAGATAGGCCTGACGAGGTGTGGAATGTGACCAGAGCAGAGAAGGCGACTGAAGTTGACCCCATGATAGGCCAGAGGTCACACCACTCCCAGTGTGCATGGCTGGCTGGGCTGGCCCCTACTGGTCCCCAGTTCAAGGCCTCCCTTGGTGCTGCCCGGTGACTGGGGCACACACTGAGGCCACCTTCACCACTATCCCCTGGGGGTGACAGAGGCTGGGGAGGGGTCAGGAGCAGCACAGGCTCCCAGTTTCCTAAGCACCCTGAGCCTCAGTCTTCTCTACCTTTCTGTGAAAGCACCTGTCACAGGAACTCGGAACCCCTCTGCTCTCAAAGGAATGAATGTCATGCACTGCGAGGTCCCGACTTGCCCAGCGCACAGCCAGGGGCCGCGACCTCCTCATGGACTGCCAACCCAACCCCCTCCTGGAAGTTGTCCCCCATGGCAGGGCCTGGGCCCTGGTCAGAGGAGGGGGTGCCAGGCTCAGGAAGTCCTCAGGACCCTCACAGTCCTCCCCAGGCGAGGGTCCGACCTTGTCTGTCGGGGTCGGAGCCTGACCGGCCCAGCCTCTGGCGGCTGCCACTGCTGTCCAGGGCTGCCCTGGGGCCAGTGCGGGATTTTACATGTGGGTGTCAAGCATGCGAGACGATCTTCCTGCGGTGTGGAGTGAGTTAATGGGGTCCAGAGCGGAAGCCAGGAGAGCTGGGTGGGAGGCAGTTGTGGGGTCCACGCAGGCAGGAGAAGGAGCAGATCCTTGGGAGTATGGTAGTGAGGAGGAGGGAGAGAAGGAGGCGTGGAGACCCTGGGTCTCCCGTGGACTGGTGGCCTTGCCGAGTTCCACTTGTAGGCACCGAGAGTGAGCCCTGGGGGCGCAGGGCTGGGGGTCAGGTCTGGGGGTCATATGAGGGTGGACCGGAGACCTCTGATCACCTCTGTGACCCGAGGGAGAGATCCTAGGTGTCTGTTTCCCCCTCTGAGTGTCAGTCCTGGCCTCAGGGCCGGGCACATGGTGGGCACCTCGGTGCCCAGGGCGGGAGGAAGGTGCCCATCTCACCCTGCAAGCCAGCTTCTCCCTGTGCTGATGTACCTCCTGAACTCCAGAGCAAACTCGCCAGAGGCTTCCACCAGCAACTGCCTTGAGAAGTGAGATAGGACCGGCCCCACGGCCCCTGTGGAAGGAGGAGGTGGCCCCTGGCCCCGGCCTGGGCTGCACAGGTGTTGGGAGGAGCAGAGCCATCTACTTGGGCCCCCAGGGCCCCCCGAGAACCTGAGAACTGCTCAGGGGGTGGTTTCTTCACTTCTCAGGCCCCAACTACACCAAAGGGCCCTGCAGGCTGAGTGCTGGCAGGGGAGGCTTGGGAGGGGGTGGACGCTCCCCGCCCATGTCCTGAGTGCAGGTGGCCTGGCCTGGGGCAAGGCACAGGTTGCACCTGGGGTCTGATCGACGGTCATTGACGATAGCTGCGAAGACTGACCTGTCCCTGTGATGCCGTCACCTTCCTGGAACCACAGCCTGGAAACAGAGTCTGGGGGAGGACTGGAGAGGAGAGTGGGGGCTGCCAGGGCCACCTGACCAAAGGCTCCTGCACACCTGCGGCCTCCGACCCCCACCCCAGCCCACCTGCCCCCACTGTCGATGCTGCATGGCTCCCTCTGGCTGACGCATCCCTCACTCTCATTGTCACAGACCCGCCCGAGTGGGTCCCAGACGAGGCCTGCGGCTTCTGTACCGCGTGCAAAGCGCCCTTCACCGTCATCCGCCGGAAGCACCACTGCCGCAGCTGCGGGAAGGTAGGTGGGACATGGCGGCTGCAGGCGTCCCAGGGGCCATCCACAGACACAGCGCAAGGGTCTGGAAGTCAGGAGCGATGCCCCAAGAGACTGGTGAGGCCTTTGGGGTCCTTGTGCAGAGAGGCCTCTGAGCCCTAGGCCCTGCTCTGACTTGGCACAGAGCATGGACTCTGGGCCCTGGGCCCACTGGGTCCCGATGGTGCCGTGCTCAGCCCCAGCTGCTTCAGAGCTGGGGGTAAGGAGGGGACAGAGCTGGGGGAGAGCAGCCTTGGTGCCAGGACCTCCTCCACAAGCCTGGCCTCCTGGGACCAAGATCTGCCCCAGGTTTTCCTGAAGGTCCCAGCCCCACAAAGGGGCCGCAGTCCCCTGACCACTAACGCCCAGCCTGGTCTGGGTGGGAGGTATGTGCGGGAAGGCCAGGGGGTGCTCAGGGCTCTGACACTGTCCTCACTGGCCATCCCTATGGGGGCCAAGGTCAGAGAGTGAGACGGGCAGGGCTATCAGAGATCCCCTCCTCGGCTCACTGTCCCCACCGCCTCCTCCGCGTTCCAGATCTTCTGCTCCCGTTGCTCCTCGCACTCGGCGCCGCTGCCCCGCTACGGGCAGGTGAAGCCGGTCCGCGTGTGCACGCACTGCTACATGTTCCACGTCACACCCTTCTACAGTGACAAGGCGGGCATCTGACACAGTGCCTGGGCACTCCCCAAACACGCCAGGGCCCGTGGACTCCCAGGAAGGAGGCGCCGGGGGCCGTTCTCCCTGCCTCCTCCATCCAGGCCGCTGGCTACTGGAGAGTTCTCACTGCATTTCATCAAGCTGCTGCCGCCGCCAACGCAGAGGCTGCAGGCCGCCCAGACTTCCAGAACGTCCAGCGCCTCCGTCCCACCCACCCGGCCTCCCCACACGTGGGGACCCCAGGCCAGCCTTAGGGGCAGCAGGAGGTCAGCTTTGCCCAGGGGAGTACCCAGGGGTGCCAGGTGGCTGCCTGGACAAGGGTGGGCTCTCTTCCTGCCTGCCCCCCTGGCTCGCTGAGCTACTGCCTTGAGGCTCAGCCGTGGCAGAAGGCCTGCTCAGCGCCCGCTCTTGACAGGGGAAGTGGGGTGGTTGTCTGAGCTCCAGGCAGCCTCAGCACCTGGGACTAAACCTGGGGCAGATGGTGGACGCCTAGGGAAGAGGGGCCAGGCCTCAGCGTAGGGTACCGCAGGGCTTCCTGCATGCTTGCCGAGCCAGAAAGACCGGGCAGCATTCTCTCTGCAGGGCCCTGAGCCCACAGCTGCCCACATTCCCCAGTGCCGCCCCCTCCCCACTCCCCTCAGGACCTCGGCTAAACAGAAGGCATCTCATTTCTTCTCAGAGGGAAAATGCAGGAGCAGACCCAGTGGTCCGCTGGGCAAGCTGGCGTGCCCCTGCTGTTATCTGCCCACCACTGGCCACCTGCTGATGGGAGGGGCAGGCAGCTGCCCACACAGCACTGAGACCCACAGGCAGAGGTTTCCTGGGTCCTTAGGCCAGGGCTCCCCAGGCAGCGGAGGACCACCGGACATCACCCACTTGGCTGCCAATACCCCCTTCCCTTTGCACCCCCTGGGACCCCAGCCCACCTTTGCAGACCCCGGAGCAGCCCAGGACCCAGGCTGAGGGCCCCAGCACGGACACCTCCTCAGGCTTAAATCTCAGGCTTCACATTGCAATGACGATGCAGTTTTATTTTTAGAGAGATGACACCTACTGCTTCTTTTATAGGATAAAACCCAATTACTATTTAACAGTGAAATACATATGCACAAAAACGGCTTCTGTGGGGGGAAAAGTATATAATGGAGAGAATATTATGTATTGAGATTATTTTTATTTTCTAAATGCTATAATTCGAAACCATTTCCATAAATCTATTTAAGAATTGCAGACGTTCTTGTTTCTTATGTGGACACGGACTCCTTTTCCTCTGTCTGGGAAGCAATGATGTTCTTGCAAACCTGCATTCTCCCCTAGGAAGGTGGGGGCTTCTGAACTCTTGGGACAATTGAAGAGCAGGACTTGGTCTTCCACCAGCCCCCAGGAGATGTGTGGCCACCTCCCACCCCATCCCACTCCCTGCAAGGGTTTCAGTCTCCCTGATGCCTGACCATCTGCCCAGCCCCTCGTTTCATGTGTCCTCAGCTCAGACTCCTGGCCTGTGTGTGTGTTCAGTGGGGTGTGCTCTTGGACACCCCACCTTGGGGCCCTCCCCACCTTGGTGGTCCTGGTCCTGTGCCACCCACCCACCTGGGGGCTGCCTTCGGGAGTGCCCTGGAGAGAATGCAGGAGGGCAGGTCTTGTGCTGGGGTTGCCATGGTGCTGGGCCTTCCTCTGCTCTTGGAGGCTGAGCCCTTGGGACTTGGGTGCCCAGTCCCTCGGAGGTGGGTGCTGGGAGTCCAGAGAATGGGGGCATGGCTGCAAGAGGCCCCAGTGGCGGCCATACTCACTTTCTTTCTGGTAGGTGAGAAAGTGTTTCAGAAGGTGCGGGCTCCCTCTGAGCAGCCCTGAGTCCTTCAGGAGCAGAGGATAAGGGGCATCCAGGGGGACCTGGTGTCTGTGGCTGCCCAAGGCTGGGCTCCATCCCCCAGCCCACGTGGACAGAGCTCCTCCCACCACTGTGGATGGCTGCAGCCTATGTCACTGGCTTGACAGCAGCACCTTCTGGAATGTCAGCTCTCTGGGGGAGGCCAACCCCTACTACCACCAACTAGGAAGTCAGTCCCCTGCAGGAGAAGCCCCCATGAAGCTATACTGTGGGATCCCCCTTCCTCTCCTCACAGGCACCCACAGTTGTCACCTTCCAGACTTGAGAGGTGGTGGCCCTCCTCGTCCACCAAGTCGGGGTGGGAGAGGGAGTGGAGACCTAGGAAACAGAATCTGCCCATTCTCAGCACAGACAGAGCCACCCTCCAGAGGAGGTATCTTGGGCCTCAGGGAGACAGGGGGAGCTCTGGTGTGGCCTGGTCCCGAGAAGCCCTCCAAGCCAGCCTTAGCCTGCCTTTGTGCAGTGGGTGGGGGTGGCAGCCCTGCCTCGAGCTGCAATGCAGGAAGGCCTGGGGCCACGGGAGCCCCCAACGAGGATGACCAGCTGTCCCATTTGACAAGGAATGAGAGATTTCCTGAGTCATGGGACTGTCCATGCTAAACCGGGGACGTGTGGTCACTCTGCCCTTCTACAGGGCTATCCCCACCCCAAGGGCAGAGCCAGGACCTAGGGGTGAGGAGGGGTTAGTTGAAGGCAGAGATTCCCGCTGAGGAAGGAGCTAGAAGGAATGGGCTGCTGCA
Source organism: Diceros bicornis minor (assembly GCF_020826845.1). NCBI lineage: Eukaryota > Metazoa > Chordata > Mammalia > Perissodactyla > Rhinocerotidae > Diceros > Diceros bicornis. Next base: position 1,633,041 of record NC_080747.1, on the reverse strand, counting down.
CACCCACAGCAGGGGCTCTGGAGTGGGAGACCCTGGAGTTGGGGCAGGGAGAGGGCCAAGAGCTCCGGATTTGGAATCAGCCCTTGCAAGCCAGCCTTGGACCCAGAGCAGGTCAGCCTTCCTGAGTCTCAGTTTCCCCATTGTCACCATCATCGCCATCCTTCCTGCTACTATTTTCTGAGCGTTGTCCCTCTACTCTCCACGACAATCCTTCAAGGGAGCAGGATCCCCATGTCATAGATGGGGAAACTGAGGCTCATGGAGGTTAGTAGGTGACACAGCCAGGTTGTGGGCTTTTAGGAGGGTCACACAAGAGGCAGAAGCAGAGTGCCCTGTGACGTGAGGAGCACTGGGAAGCACTGGCCCCGGCTGCCTGTGCCTGGAGGACCACTGCTGGGGAAGGCAGCTCTGGAGACAGAAGCTCCTTCAGCCTCAGAGTGTCAGTACTTCCCCATCTGGCAGCTGGAGGAAGACTAGGGGGCTGCCAGGAGCCGGGCACACGTGGGTCTCAACTGCCCGCCTCACCACTCTCTCTGGGCTATGCAGAGGCCTGGGGGGAGGCTGTCATGATCTCCAACACCCCCAAGCTTCTGGTAACAGGTGGGGCCCCTAGGCCTGGCTGGGCCCCCCACAGGCACTCAGGACCCAGAAGCAGCCTGCAGCCCCCAACAGGCCGGGCCACCAAGTCAAAGGATGGAGGGCCTGGGGCGGAGCTCTCTGTATCCAAGGGACCTAGGAGGCTCTGGGCAGAGACAGCCACCCTGCCTGACCTCTAGGAGGTGGCACTGGGTGGGGAGAGGGGAAGGCCCACCTAGGGGGCTCCCTCCCACTGCAGGCTCAGCTCAGTCCAGAGGCCCCCCCCACCCACGTCCACACACCCTGGCCTTTGGAGGTGCCCCTGCTGCCTACCCCCACTTGTGGCTCATCTGTCCCCACAAACATTCTAGGGTACAGCTGGCCTTCCCTCAGACTGGTCCACCTCCCCCAGAGACCCCAGGCCAGCAGCCCCCCACACCAGCTAGCTGCATGACCCTGGGTGGGCAGCGCATGAGAGGAGAAAGACTGTTAGTGTCATGTTGCTGATGAAGGGGATGGGACAATATCACCCGAAGAGGCCAAGCGGGAGGGGCGGGGTTGGCGGACACTCCCCCTTCCCTCCTGTGGCCCAGGCCTGGGCTCCCTCCAGGGTCCCTGATGCAGCCCCTAATCGCCACCAGGGGGCGTCCCGTCCTGCTACCTCCTCTTTCTCCTGGCCGGGGTCCTGTCTGAGTTGAGGGCAGCTGCAGCGCTGCCAGCAGGGGTCGCCCTCCAGGTCAGGTGGGGGCCCCCAGTGCAGCCACATGCAGTGGCCAGGGCCTAGTCCTCGGGGTCCTGCAGTGGTTGGAGGGACAGATCCCAATAGAGGATTCTGGCCTGGTAAGGACCACAGGCAGGGCAGACCGCTCTCCAAACGGCTCGGGGAGCGGGGAAGAGGGGTCCCGGTCGGAGACGGACACTGCAGACCACAGGGCTGGGGGTGGGGGCTGACAGCACCATGGAGGGAACGGCTTCCCAGCCATTCTTGGCTCTTCCTGTTCTCCGGACTCTGCAGTGGGAGCTGGGGGGAGGCAGGCAAGACCCAAAGTGCCCACCCCATACCCCGCCATGACCCAGAGTCTTGGAGGTGCTTGTGTCCTCCCAGGCCCACCCAGAGCCACCTCCTCCAGGCAGCCTTCCCAGACAGTGGCGCCCCCCAGGCCCCAGCCTCACATGTTTTCAGAGCAGAGCCTGGGGTCCTTTTGCAGGAGTCAGGGAACCTCACAGAGCCTCTCCTCCTCTGAGACTGAGGGCGTGGATTCCAGGCCGGCAGGGAGCAGTTGCTGGAAGGTAATCTCGCCCCAAAGACTTAAACACACAAGCGGCTCTGGGTCCTGCTGCTGTGCGCATTTGCCCCCAAGTGGTCGGGGCACCTCAGGGCTGGAGCCTGCACTTGAGCGGGGCAAAGATGGGCACCCAGACACCCCAGGCCTCTCCTGCCCTTGGGGGTCTGCAGGTCTGGGGGCCGTACGAGCTGGCTGAGCAGGCTGGGCCTTGAGGGGTGAGCAAGATCTCTGTGGAGATGGGGGCCAGAGCTACAGAGGCACAGAACAGCCTGGAGAGTTTGAGAAATGGTGACACTCCTGGTGAGGCTGGAGCACAGATGGGGAACAGGCTGGGTCACCCCTGGTGCCAAATGTTGGGCTTTCTCCTGAGGGCACTGGGGAGCCATGGAAGTGTTCTGAGCAGGGGAGGACATGGTCAGATTTGGGGTTTGGAGACCTTGCAGGGAGGATGGGTTGGTGGGGCAGAGGCCAAGGACCCCACTGCCGGGACCTGAGCTCCATCAGAGGCAGTAACATAGCTTAGCCACAGTCACCGCTCTGACCTTGCTGTCCCCCCAACCTCCATCACTCAGGACCCTGCTGAGCGTGTGGGCTATGATCTGAGAGGCCGCTGCACCCTCAGAGAGAGGCAGCTTGGGCCACACTTGCCAGAGCCCAACCTGCTGCCCTCTGGGTCTAGAAGCAGCTGGATGACCTGGGGCCCAGGGGTGGGCGCTTGGGGGGTGGGTTTCCTGGGCTCCAGCCCTCAGGGCATCCAGCCTGAGACTAGGAGGCCTCTACTCAGGACCACGTGTAGCAGCCAGGCATGGGCCCTCAAGGCTTCCAAGAGAAGGGTGGGGAAGCAGGCCGGGAAGGCCCAGGCCAGAGGACCCTAGACGGCAGGACTGGGAGAGAGGTGTTCGGATGAACCTCAAGGCCCCTATTGTTCACAGGGAGGAGACCTGCCCATCTACTCTGGATTCATCCTCCTCTGCCTTAGAGAAGAAAGGGCCCACAGCCATTAGGGGCCCTGGAGCAGCAGCAGGGCCAAGCTGGGTCCCCTGGCCTGCCCACCTGAGCCTGGGCCTGGCCCCTGGGAATGGAGGAGGGCCCTGGCCCTGAGCTGTCAGAGGTCCTGCCCTCTGGCTTTGGAGGCCACATGTGACAGCACAGCAAATGCATGAATCTGCACCACACCCCTCATTCATAACTTTTTGTCCTGTAAAAAATTTTTAAAAGAAAATTTAATTGTTTTGCTTTTGGACATTTCTGGCTATAAGAAATTCATTTAATTTACAATTATCTGCATTTTCCAGGGGTCATTGAGTATAGTGGGAAAATTTTGTAAAGTGAGAAAAAAAATCTGTCCTACAAATTGTTCACAAATATAATGAACTGTTTTCTTATTATTTTTTTTTAAGATCAGCCCTGAGCTAACATCCATGTCAACCCTCCTCTTTTTTTTTTTTTTTCTGAGGAAGACTGGCCCTGAGCTAACATCTATTGCCAATCCTCCTCTTTTTTTTCCCTTACTGGCGAACCCTGGGCTGCCAGTAGCAGAGCGCGCGCACTTAACTGCTAAGCCACGGGTCTGGCCCCGTTTTCTTATTTTAAATTTAAAAATAACATTGACATTATGTTAGGTTATGCAGACATTTAATTACATCTTCATGCATCTTGGTTTTGCTGTCTTGTTACTGTGTTCTGGAGGTAATTTTTTCCTGACTGGTAAACTTTGAAGGCCCCCAAATGCTCCGAGGCCTGGCCTGGTGCCCGTGGCTGGCTACCTTGGGCAGCTACCACGGCACCCTAGGTTTGATCGTGACTGGGCAGGCCCTGCCCCATTTCCCTGTGTGTAGGGCCAAGGATTAATATTCCTGCCACTTCCTGGGCATCCCTTTGTGCCCAGCCCACTGCTGCCCAGGGCTTTCCATGCATCCTTCATTGTACCCCACAACCACCCCAGAGGCAGGTACTGTAAATTTCCTTTTGTAGCTGGGGAAACCAGCTAAGAGATTAAGTGACTTGGCCAAGGTCTTGTGGCTAGACTAGAATCTAGGGCAGCTTTGAGGGAGGGACCCAGTGACAGAAGCCCCCCAGGATCTCCCCGGGTCCTGGACACACCAGCCATCTTGGTGCAGGGGAGCCAACACTTCTAGGAGGCTGGTTGCAATGCTGGGCTCTCCAGCGCCCGATGACCCCCGGCCAGGCTCTGTCCCTAGGCTCCCCAGACCCAGACCCTGCCTGCAGGGAGCTGTCTAAACCTGCCACCCCCCCAGGGTCTGAGGAGATGCAGGCTGTGGGAGGATTCCAGCCGACCCAAGTGGGCAGGGCAGCCCCTTGGTCTCAGCCTCCTGCCCAGAGTGCTGGGCTGGGGACCTGGGTGGCAGCGGGGAGTCCACCCCAGTGACTGAGGAGACAAGAGAGGAGGTGGGGCCAGGGCCGGTCATCCTGGAAGCGTGAGAAGGAGGCTCTGGAGGAGGAAGGGCCTCTCAGACCTTCCCACCTGGGTGGGGGTGCTTCCTAATGCTGTGCTGAGAGCCAGAGACATGTTCCCAAATCAGTATATGTGGCGGTGATGGGGATCCTGGGTCCAGAGAAAGGGAACCAGGGCCTGGTGAGTGTGGGGGAGACCAGGAATCAGTCTTCTAGAGGTTTCTTTCCCTCAGGTCTCCTTAGGGCCTTGAATACTCTCACATGATCCCGGGGGTGGGGAATAAACCAGTCTTTCCCAAGCTTTGGGACCAGAAATCCTCATGCCATACTCCAAATGCCCCCAGAGATGAGGTGGGTCCTACCATTCTCATTTGTAGCTAGGGGAGTGAAGCTGGGGTGGGGATGGGGGGGAATCCCACGAAGCCCAGGCAGACCTGTACTTCCACCCAAATTGGGAAGTTCCTTCTAGATTCACGCCTGCCCCTCTTCCCAGAGCCCCTAGCTGGGAGCTCTGGGGTGGGCTGGGCTCCCTCAAAGGGCAGTGAGGGAGAACAATCCAGGAGGATGGGCAGCGAGGGGAATGTGGGCTGGTCCAGGAGGAATGCATGGTGGAGGGCCCAAGGCGGCATAGGTGTGTGGGAAAGGGTTCAGGAGTAGGGGCAGGGGAGGTCCACAGCCCCCTCTTGGGCTCTACATGGAGATAAGGGTAGGCTGCCTGGGCTCCCAGAGGGAGGAGGCCTGAGATGTCTGCCTCTTCCCTCCTGGGCATGGACCTTGCTGGTTGCCGCTCCGACGGGTCCCTGCACTGGAGAAGGGGCAGGAAGGGCTGGGCAGGTGTGGGAGAGGGGGCTAGATGAGGAGGCAGCTGGCCTACCCTGGGCTCAGGGAAGGCTCCCTGGAGGAGGTGATACAGCCCCACCAGAGACCTGCCCTACAGAAGTGGGTCTAGGGGTGGCACCGTGCCAGCATCCTCAGGCTCTGGGCCAGCCAGTCCAGACCCAGGGGGCATCAGGCCCCAGGACCACTGTAGTGCCTATGCACCCACCTGGGGTGGCATGGTGAGGCCTGTGGGTGTGCAGACTTGGCTGGCCCCAAGAGACACCAACACCCACCCCCCTTACGGCCTTCCCCGCTAGCTCCCCTAACTCATGGCTTAGCGTCCTCCGGGATCTCCCCTGGGGGCTCTGCCCCTGCCTGCCCGCCAACAGGCCCAGAAAAAGGTCGGCTTGAGTACCCGCCCCACCCCGCCTGCCGCTCCCTCTCTCCTCTCCTCTCCCCGCCACCCCCCACGCCATCCGGCCCACGCGGCGCCTATCTGTGTCCGCGCCAGACCCCGCCCTCCTGCCAGCCCCTCGCTCACGCCGTCGACCCGGCCCACCACACTCACAGGCAGTGTGGAGACCCGCGGGCACCAGAGCATCTGGGTGTGGCTGGGGGAGGGGTCCCCAAAATGCCGTAGATGTAGATGGAGGTAGGGTGGGGGACCAGCCCATCTCATCTCAGGCTGGTAGGCAGCACGCTCGGGGCTCCCGCAGTCACACCTGGGCACCTGCACCACCTGCTGTGGCACAGAGTGCACCTCATGCCCCATGGCAGGAAGGAAGGTGGGCATCTGGCAGGTGCCCACTAGGCAAGGTGTAGGCTGGCTTTAGGATTGGGGTCAGCAGTCCACCCCTCACGTAAGCAGGGATGGAGTAACCCTGCAAAATGCTGATGCCCTGATGGTGAGCCTGGGATCCTGCCTCCCATAGCCCAGAATGCACCCGGCCCTCCTCAGAGCTGGGCGCCTGCTTTTACCCTGCACAGCTCTGTGCAGCCTTCCAGACTAACCTGGAGGGCCACAGCACCCAGCTCTTGTTACAGGCTCTGCCCTGGCCCTGGGGTGACTGTGGGGCAGGAGCAGGAATATTCCTAAACCCGTTGCTCAGATCACAGAAGTCATGTTGGGCCAGGAGATGGCTTGGTCTCCACGGTCCTGTGTCACCAGCCCTGGGTCGCGTGTATGGGTGCACTAATCATTCCGCTAGGATTTCCGGGAGACCCTGGTGAATCCCTAAACCTCAGGATTCCCAGTTTCCTTTTCTGTAAATTGGGGATGCGGAAACACACGAGGAAATACATATAAAGCTTCCAATAGGTCCTAGGACTGAAAGTGCTGAGGTTTTTATAGTTCTTGTTCTGTTTTGTTGGCAGCAGCAGCGACCCCCGCCCCCTTCAGAATTTCTGTCGGGGGTCCAGCCACCCTATCTCCCACACTCTCCAGCCTGCTGGTCCCCTCCTCAGGAGCTCCACTAGGGCCACCCGCCAGCTTGATGAGGAGCTCTCTCCCCCTCACGGAGGCAACTCCCTTCCCTAGAAAGCACTTCCTTGGCCAGCGCCTGTCCCACCCTTCAGACCAGACACGAGCACGCAGCCCCCAACTCATGGGAGCCCCTCCCGACCGTGGCGACAGACCTTTGACCCCCTTCTCTAGGCCGAGGGCTCCTCCTTCGGCCCTGGGGTCCACCGCAGCTCTGAGGGACCCCTCCCTCTCTGGGCCTGTTTTCTCATTGAGATCCTCAAGGAGACCTGGTTCTTAGGCTCAGACCGTCCAGCCCCCTCCTCCAAGCCCCGGCCTTTCCTGGGGTCACTGTAGGTCCGGCAGGGAGGGTGTCGTTTTGCAGCCCCACGCGAGACCCCGAGGAAACCGCGAGGCCCGGTGTTCCCGCGGAGCCAGTGTTGCATAGGGACCGGGGGCCACAGGTTCCTGCGCACACTGTGTAGCCCCGGCAAACCGCGGGGCGCACGAGACGCTCCCCGCGCCCTAACCGGCCCCGGCGAGGGCGACGGGCAGTGCCCCCGCGCTCGCTTCCTCTCGGCAACGCGTCCAGCCGCTGCGCCCTCATTGGCCGCGCGCCCCGCTGCCGGCCATTGGTCCGCAGGCCCTATTTTACATAGACCGTTCTGGGCCAATCGGCGCCCGGCGCCTACTTAACATGCACGCCGGCCGCCAGTCAGCGCGCGCGGGGGCCGGGCCACCACGTGCTGTTGCTAAGCTTGGGCTTCTAAATTGTTACTACAGCGGCGGCCTATCGGAACCGAGCTTAGCATCTGTCAACATTCTCGGCCAGGCCCGAGGCGTTCGGCCGGCTCCCATTGGCCCGGGTCCGCCCCAGCGCCCGCCCCCGGAGCCGCAACGCCGGCCCCCATTGGCTGCGCCGGCCGCCGCTCGCCCTTATGTGTCAATTTGAGGGCCCGAGGCGGAGGGTGGCGGCCCAGCGCTCAGCGAGTCCGCGGGAGTCGGGGAAGTGGCCGCCGGGTGCGCGGGGCGGGCGGCGAGCGGAGCCGGCCGGAGGGGGCCGGGCAGCGGCCGCCGCCGTCCCGGAGCGCGTGGGCGGGCGCGGGCGGGCGGGAGGATGGAGCTGAATTCCCTGCTGATCCTGCTGGAGGCGGCCGAGTACCTGGAGCGCAGGGACCGAGGTAGCGCCCGCGCCCCTTTGTGCGCCGGGCCGCGGGCTGGCGGGCGGCGGCGGGGCCGGGGCCAGGGCGGGGGCCTGCTGACCGCGCCGTCTGTCCGCAGAGGCCGAGCACGGCTACGCCTCGGTGCTGCCCTTCGACGGCGACTTCGCCAGGAAGAAAACAAAGGCGGCCGGCCTGCTGCGCAAGGCCCCGAACAACAGGTACCGCCCCCCGCGCAGCCGTCCCCCACCCCACCGCCGGTCCGGGGCCCGGGCTCACCCCTCGGGAGCGCCCTCCCCCGGCCCCGACCCCCGTCCCGCAGCCCGGCCACCGCCGCGCGCCCCGGCGGCCAGCCTGGAGGAGGAGGCGCGCCGGGCCGCGGCCGCAACCCCGCCCGGCCGGCCCCGCCCGCGCCGTCGCCATCTTCCCGCGGCCGCGCCTCCTCGGCCTCTCGCGTAAACAGTGCCACGCGTACAGCGCCCGCCGCCCGGGGTCTCCTCCCGCAGCCGCTCCCCGCCCGCAAGTTGTTCTCGACTTCTCCGGGCAGGAAAAAAGTTGTCAGTGGGCGCTGGCCGGTGCCCCGTAGATCCGGGGAAACTGAGGCTCCGTGCAGAGCAGCGTGGGGCTGTCAGCCCTGACCTCTGCTCGCCGCGGGTGGGTGGGCCGCATCTCTCCGACTGTCTCCAAGGGCCGAGCCTGCTGTTGGGCTGAGTCCCCACACCGCCAGGCGCCTGGACAAAGAAGGCTCATGGAGGCCCTGCCCTGGGCCCCCAGCCCTCCCGTGGTGCGCACCACTCCTGCCCAGCCTTTTGACACAAGTGAAACTCCAGCCACAAGTGTAGGGGTCACCTTCTTTGGGACAAGAGGCCCTTTTTAAGCGGGCCGGAAGAGGGGGCAGGCTGCCATGCAGCAGCCCCTCCTGGTGCCAGTAATCTCCCCCTCCTTGTACCCAGGCTGCAGAAGCCCTGCAGCTGGGATGCACTTCCCTGGGTGGGGAGTGGGGACCCTCAGCTAGGGCTTCCGTGGGTTCCACTCTCCTGGCTGCCATGAGGACTGCAGCACACCTGGCACTGACCAGGGGCCCACTTTGGCCCCCGACCATGTCACCAGGCTGGAAGCTGTGCTTGCAGGGGGCTTCCGGGCCCCTTGGCAGAGGGTGCGGCTCATTCCTGTGGCCTGCCCGTTCTTGGGAAACAGAAAGGCTGGCACAAGGACCAATCTCCTGTGACGTCCTGGCGCCCTGGGCCTGGCAAAGGATTGGTTGAGTCTCCATCTGCCCTGGCTGGACATGTCTCTGAGTCCCAGCCCCTGGTCCCCTGCTGGGGACAGTTTGGGAAAGGACATGCGTGGGGGGGGGGGGGTACCACGGCCTCAGGCCTCCTCAGTGAGCTAGCCAGGCCCCTCCTGTTGGGTCTTGCTGTCCCCAGTGCCCAGCTACCCATGGAAAACTCTGGGACGTGACCTTGGACTTGCATGGTAGGGGGTCCCCAATGCTTATCACCAGAATTGTAGTTAGGGCTCTCCAGGTGCTTCTTATGTACTGTGTTTCATGCACATGCTGATTAATATTTACCCAAGCCCATGAAGGAGATGTTATTTTTATCTCCATTTTGGGGCTGAGGAAACTGAGGCATAGAGAGATTGAACTACTTGTCCGGGGCCACCCTCTCGCCTCTGGGACTCCTGTTCTGAGGTGGGGTGCTGGCCTTCTGCATTCTACTGGGATGGAGACCTTGAGGGCGCCGGGAGGGACCGAGAGGGTCTCACGGGCTCCGGTGCACCTCCCTGCTGGTTCCTCTGGGCAGAACCTGACCCCCCCAGTGCCTGAGGCACTCCAGGGCTCACAGGGATGGCTCCTCGAGGCTGTCCTGGCCCGGAGGATCGGGGCTCTGACTTGGCAGGGCAGCCCCACACCTGCAAGGCTTCTGTGTTCCAGCACAGCTGGGGCCAGGGTGCAGGGTGGGTAGTGGGGCAGGAGGGCAACGTTTGTGGGGGGACAGCGGCCCCATTGGTTGCCAGGCCTTTAGGAAGGACTATTCAGGGGCAGTGGTTCAGCAGGAGGGGCCTGGAGCCAGCCTGCTGGGGATCAGGTCCTACAGGGAAGTGGGCAGATGTCGAGGGGTTGAAGTGAGGACCAAGCGAGGTGATGCCAGGAACGCGCTTAGTATAGCCCCAGGCGGGCTGTCCCACCTCTCCGCCTCTCCTCCGGCCACCATGTGAAGCATGGCCCGGGACAGGGTGCTCCTGGGACCTGTGAGGAATCTCCCCGCAAGGTTCCTGCGGGTATCTGGACCTGGGAGGAGTCCCAGGAGGGACTCTGGGCCCCTCTCCGTCCCCTGGCTGTCCCTCTTCCTCCAGGACGAGGTCCAGCGCAGCCTGCGAGGGGGCGGGCGGGCTTCTCTGTATTAAAGGGCACTCACTGACCCTTACTTTCTTCACAAGTGAGCAGACCTACAGACCCACACCGCAAGGCTGAGGTTCAGACCAGCAAGAAGCCCGATGGCTGTGTCCCCTCCTGGCCTTAGCCAGCCCTGGCAGAGGTTCTGAGGCTCCTTGCCCAGCCCATGTGACCAGCAAACCCTCGAGGTCCCTGGAACCTGTGGGGCTGGAGGCTCTCCTGAGGCTGCACGGGGAGGCCCAGGGAGCTGGCTGCCCCAGTGGGAGGAGGGGAGGCCTTGGGTCCCAGTTGGCTATGGTGGAGCCACGAGCCATGGCAGGTGGCAGAGGCAAGCAGGATAGGCACGCACTCTGGCCTGAGGGGTGGGGACGGGAGACATCTAGTCCTGAGTTCCTGGAGCAGGAGAGAGTGAGGGCAGGCAGGCAGAGATCAGCAGAAGTGCCAGGAAGGAGTGAGAGGTAGAGGGCACAGGGCTCCATCTGGGTGTGCTCTGAGGTGGCTTGGGCTCTCTGCTCATGTGTGAGGCAGCCTGGGAGGCCTGGGAGCCCTGGCTGGCCCGAGGGGTCTCCGCCTGGCCTGGGAGCTTTGCCTCACTGCCTCACTGTCCCTCAGGGTAAACACTGGTGCTGCTCGCTGCAGTGCTCGTGGCTTTGTTCCCCTGTCTGAAGGGGTCAGATGGGCAGGACTTGAGCAGCAGATGCGGCCACTGCCCCCAGAGAGGCTAAGCTCAGGCCCAGAGCGGCCAGTCCTGCCGGACCATGGCCTAAGGGAAGTGGAAAGGCCAGCCTTGGTCTCCCCCCGGCCCACTGGCCCAGGGTGCATCTGCGTCTCAGAGGCCCCCTTGTGGCCTGATCCCTCCTGAGCTGGGTCCACTCTGTCCCTGGGTGTCCCCATTGGTATGATGGGCTGTGATCATGCACGTGTGTAAGCCTGACGGGGTGGGGATGGTGCTCTGGCTGGTGATGTCTGGACAGGACCGCCCGTGTCCTGAAGTCCTGGCCTCTGTGCTCACCTGCACTTGGCCCTTTGTGCCAGCCTACATGGCTCCAGGGACACCGCTGGCCTTGGAGAGTAGGGAGCAGAGTGGGGCTCAGTGCCCAGGCTGCCTTGGGAGCACAGTGTGGGTCAGCCCCAGGACTGGCTGTTGCTGCTCCTTGGGCCTTGCCCACCCCTTCTGGAAGGGGATTTGGACCCTTTTGCTGGCCAGAGCCCTCACGTGCCTCAGTGTGCCTCACTGGGTGAGCTGGGCGGCCCTGGGCCCCCCTGGACACAGCTGCACCTCTGTGTCTCCTGTCCTTGTCACGTGGTGCAAGGTCCCTTCAGCATTTGGTCAGCAGCTGCTGACCTGCCTCAGCCCTCCCCATCCTGGGCCATCCTGGTCTGCAGTGTCCCTGAGTAGAGCTTGGTTCCTGTGCTCTGGTGGCTGGGCAGCAGAGTGAGCTCTGTCTTTCTCTCTCTAAACAGGTCTTCACACAATGAACTAGAAAAGCACAGGTAAGCAACCCCCTGTCTACCACCCCCTGTCCCCTGAGTGAGTTTCCTGACACGTCCCACCCACCCTTCTGCTGAGAGGATGCGGCCATCCCCCCGTGTGTCCTGGGTATGGCTGACCATGCTGCCAGGCCGTGCCTTCGTCTTGGGAAGGGTCAGTCTTGAAGGAAGAGTCCGGGCCCTACTCTCAGGCTTCCATGCTGGGAGGCAGTGGTGGGGGCCCAGGTCCTGTCCTTGGGAGCTCAGCCTGGGGTTAGAGCCAAGTAGGGGTCAGGGACTTGGGACAGGGTCCCTTGTGCTGTGTAGCAATCAGGGCCAGCTCCCTGGATGAGGAAATCCATCTACTTTGGGGTATCTGAGCCTCTTTGGGAGCAGCTCTTTAGCCCTCAGGATGCTGACCTCCACCCAGAAAGGTTCAGCCCTCTTGGTCTGGGGCCTCCTGTGCCCTGGGGCCTGCTTTCCAGGGAGCTAGAGTCTTGTCCGTGGGGCAGTGGGATGGGCAGCCAGTCCCAGGTCATGCGGGCCTGGTGGGAAGCTCTGGCCTAGGGCAGGATCCAGGGGAGCCCACTTCAGGCCCACCCACTGCCTGCAGGGCTGAGTCTGCTCTGGGTCCCCCTGTGAGGAGCAGGGGGCCGGTGGTGAGAAGTGAGAAGGGCAGCATGGTGGCCTGAGGAGGCTCTCCCCTCCAGCCCCAGTCAGCTCCGGGTCCCGCCTCTGGCTGGCCCTGGCCTAGCTGCAGGTCTTGCTCTGCCCTCAGGGGTTCTGTGACCTGGGACCTGCTCTGCAGTGGGGATGAGGCAGGCTCTGCCCCTGCGGATGGGTGCCCTTGTAGCTGATCTCAGCAAGGCCGGTGGAAGCTGTGAGTGGGTACAGAGGCCCTGAAGGCAGGAGCCCAATGCCAGGACCAGGGTGACACCCCCAAGGAATGCTGGGTGGTAGCTTTCTCCTGACCTTTGCTCCCATCTGAGAAATGGGCCAGTTCTTTCCTCCATTTTTGGGCTGGAGTGTGGGAGTGGGGGTCTGGCCTGCCCTGGGAAGTTTGGTGCTTGGCCAGTTCTCTCTGTACCCCACCACCACATCTATGCCCACGGCAGCGCCAACTTCCGCTCCCCTGAGATTCGGGCCTCTGCTGGGCGGGCGCTGGGCAGGGACAGAACGCCGTGTTCTCTGGAGAAGCCACACTTCCTGGACTGGTCCTGTGTGTTTGAGGGGTTCCCAAGAGGCCATGGGGGAGGGGCAAGTGCTTGCCCCAGAGAGCCAGACAGGCCCTGGGGTTGCTCCCAGGCCAGAGGAGATGGCCTGCCTTGACCTGGACCCAGGAACCTGGGCAGGCATGTGGGGGTGTTCTGGGGATGGCTTCCTGGGGACAGTGCCTGGGAGAACAGCCCCTCAATGCAGACAGACAGAAGAGGGATGACATTGGCGGAGGGTGGGTAGCACTGGCATAGCAGTTTGAGGAGGAGGACAAGGGCTGACCTTTGACCCCTGCAACTACCCTTTGACCCTGGTCTTGGTTTCAGCAACCTTCTCCCAGAGCCCACCCTTAGACTGGGCCTCATGGGCCCTTTTGAGACACACAGGCAGAGTGGGTGGGCAGCCTGGGATCTCTGTGCACACCCCCCAAGCCCAGGGCAAGGGACTCTGTTCCTGGCTGGCAGATTGGCAAGTGTAAGCAGCCCTGAGGAGCCCACGGGCCCGGAACAGGGACCTGTATGGTGGGGACCTCGGTCATGGCTGTACCTGTGACTGCCTGATGCTGATGCCGGATGCCCCTGGCCACAGGAAGGGCTGTGTGCTGTCCCAAGGAAGGAAGGAAGCACCTGGCTGGGTCACCCGGCCAGCCCCCAGGGAGGCACGCCTTGGACATTGCCTTTGCTGGAAGTGTGCCCACGTTCGGCCTGCGGGGCTTCCCCTTGCCTATGCTCTGAGCCAGCCCTCTTCTTCCTCCCCTTCCTCCCTCCGCAGACAGCAGCTCCAGCGGGTCTGCTAAGGCCAGTGCTCAGCTACTGACGCCAGGGGCCTGGGGATCATGTAGGCCACGTGTTCCTTGGCAGAATGATCCCCTTGCCCAGCTCCAGGCTTTAGCTTTTGCATGTGTTGGGGGAGTGGCAGGGACCATCCCAAAGGCCAGCCCAGTGCTCTCAGTGGGGCCCCTGCCCACCTCTCCCCAGCATGGGGATGGTTGTCCTGCCCTGGGTGGATCCCTCCCTGCAGGGGAGGGGTAGCTGCAGTGCAGCTACCCCAACAGGTCAGTCCTCCCGGTGCGGGGCTGGCCCCATCTGCCTGACGCAGCCCCACGCGGCCTTTATAAACCCCGCAATGACTAGAAGATGCAAGTGAGCAGAAGGAGAGCATGGGGCTATGCTTCTCGTCCCACCGCTGAGGGAACCACTGTTCCCTCAAGCGCTGGGGGACCCAGCAGGAGCTCTGGGTCCTTCTCTGAGGAGCAGGGCCCGTGTCAAGGGCCACGCTACAGCCAGCTGCTCAAGACGGGACTGCTGTTAACACTAATGCAGTGATTCCCAGAGGCCAGTTCTGCCTCCTGAATCCACACCGAGTTCCTTCGGGAAGTGGTGGGTTTTCAAAGTTCCCAGGAGTGCTGGGGACAGCCGCGAGGCACTGGCGGAGGGCCTGGGGCACTGCCGCAGCTTCAGAAAAGGGCTTAGTGAGAGCCCAGTGCCGCCCCGGGCTGCAGGGCCTTGGCACCCCCCCCCCCAGCTCCAGGGAGGTTGTGGGGATGCCCACTCCCCACAGGGGAGAGACGCAGGCTCAGAAGGGCAAGGACTTGCCCAGGCCCTAGCAGCCTGCAGTCCTGTCTGAGCACCCTCCTGGGTTGGGTGGCATGCTGTCCAGAGTTAAACATTGCCTGGGTATAGTCCGGTGGCCTGGCAGTCTGTTCGTGTACGTCACAGATGCTCGTGGACCACTCCTGTGCCCCACCCCAGAGACAGCCATCCTAGGCAGCTGGGAGGCCTCACCTGCATCCTCCTCCGTCTCCACATGGAGACTAACTTGGATACAAAGGGGACCTTGGTGTCCGCTGTTTCCTACCTTGACCTTTCACCTGACACCACGTGAGCACTGTCCTCCTGTGTCCCTGCGCTCTCTGCCTCCTCATCCAGGTGCCCACGTAGGACACGCAGCTGTTCTGCAGGGTTCTTAGCGCGGCCCTCTGGTTAACACAGATGGTGCTGCAGTGAATGTTGGTAAACGTGGTCTCTGCATCCCTGGGGGGTGTTTTTGTGTGACGAAAATCCTAGAAGTAGAAATGCTGGTCAAGGGTTTGAGTCGCTGCCATGGCTTCAGAACTGCCGTCCTGTTTGCTCTCCTACCGATGAAGCACGAGCTGCTGCGCACTGGCCAGCCTGAGGGCCGGCCGGCACTCCTTTCATTTCAGCCCAAATTAGTCTCTCCCGGCGAGTTTCCGCTGCCGGGTGACGTGAGTTGGAGTCGGTTCTGTGTTGGAAGAGCTGTCTGTGTTCTGCAGCTTGCCTGTTTGTGTCCTTGACTCGTTTTCACATTAAGATATTCCTCTTTTTTTTTTTTGATGTGTATGAGCTCAAAATGTCATGAATAATAACCGTTTGTCTTTTATATGTATTGCAGATATTTTTACTGTTATTTGTCTTTTAGCTATGTTTTTTCTTTCTTGTACAAATGTGTCTTTTTCTGATTGTAAAAGTAATATGTGGTTTTTTTAGCATAGAAAACCTGGAAAATACCAAAAAAAAGCACAAAGCCAAAGAAATAAACATTGCCAACCGCCTCTCCTGGAGACGCATGCTTCCTGCTCTTCACTGTGTCTTGTTGAGTCTCTTGTGTGCGTCTGCTGTTTTTTATTTTTTTAAACAATATTGGGTCACTTGTCACATAGGTGGTTCTGTATGCTGATTTTTTTCACTTAACACTCATGATGTGAAAACGTGTAATACACTTAAAGTGATGATACGGTTGTCTCTGGGTGGTGGAATTTGGGGGTACTTTTCATTTATTTTTTTCTTCCTGTTGATTTGCATTTTCTAATTTTCCACAAAGATCACGTACTGCATATGTAATTAAACGGTAGACTGTAAGAATTGCCATTTGCTATAGAGTGAGTGGACAAGGGAACCCCACTTTCCCACTTACTGCTGGTGGCAGCACAGTGGGCCCCATTGTGGAAGGGGGTGGGTCTCTGATTAGTGGGCCCCTCCTTGAGCACAGAGTGCCATTCATTGGTGCGCTCTGCACCTCCTGCCCCATGGTTCCTGGCCCTATTCTCAGTGGGGCAGCCAGAGTGCTCGCCCCTGGGAGGTGAGGAGGCTGAGGTTCCCTGGGCTCTGAGTGGTCATGCAGCAGGGGCCTGGGATCCAGAAGTGTGAGTTTCAGAACCCACTGGTGTGCCCCCTTCCCCAGCCCTGGGTCCATGTGGGGGTGGGGGCTCATCTCTGAAGATCCTCCACATTGAGGCAGAGGCTGGAGCCTGCTCATACACAGGTCCCCAATGCCCAGGCTGTTCAGGCCCCAGCTCTGCGTGGCCTTGTGGCCAAGCACAGCCTTTGTCCCATGTCCTGGAAGTTCTTCCTAAGGTCTAACTTGGCTTTACCTGGAGAACTTCTAGGCCCCAGAGTGCCATGGGCTGGGGTGCCCATTGAGGAGGTGCTTTGTCATCGGGGTGCTGTGTGGATATGAGGGAGAGACTAGGGCCACAGGTTGCAGCGCAGTCAGCCCTCCTTCTGCAGGGTGGGGCTGTTATCGCCGCTCTGCAGACAGGCTCCTGCCTCACACCCAGCTGTCCCTTCCCTACCTGGGCTTTGGGTGCCCCCTCGGTCCAAAGAGAATGGCTGTCCCTGCTCACTTTCCTCCCAGGGTCTCTAAGGGCTAAGTGAGACTGTGGACTTGCTGAGGCTTCGGGACATAGGGAACGGAGATGAAAAGGTGGGACAGCAGTGTGGCACCAGCTGGGGAGAGGAGCATGTGCTGGCGTTGGCAATGGCAGGGCAGTCAGGCAGCAGGTTGTCAGAAGCCTCAAAGAAAACCTCTTACCACTTGTCCTTGCAGTTCCTCTCTTAAGAGCTTAGCCTAAGCAGAGCATCGGGGTTCAGAAACAACCATGGCAACCTGCAGGGGCTCTGGCGGCCTCGGATGCTGAGGCACGTGGATCACGTGGACGTGGCGGAGACCCCAGGCCATCACGGTGGCCAGAGCATGCTTTGGGGGTGAACTTTAGCCCCGCCCCGTGATCTCCGCCAGTCTGCCCTCCCCAGATGAGATGAGTCAGGAAGGGCAACATTTTTGCAAGGGCAGATCCAGGTCAAAGCCCCTCGCGTGAGGCCCCCTAGGTGAACAAATGCTGCTGAGTCTTATAGCTCTAGTTTTGTGAAAAAACAGCGTTCATCTGCATGGACACAGGGACAAGATCTGGAATGAAGCAGGGGTGAGAGGGGCTAGTCCTCGGCCTCCTTGGCCTGGATGGACTCATGTTTCTATGGTGACGAGAGTGACCAGAGAGCACCCTGCACTTGGTGAGGTGGGGGATGTAAATGTTGTCTGAGGCCCCTGGATCTCTGGGAGCAGCCTGACCAGTGCCCTGTGTCTCC
Organism: Diceros bicornis minor; assembly: GCF_020826845.1. Taxonomy (NCBI): domain Eukaryota; kingdom Metazoa; phylum Chordata; class Mammalia; order Perissodactyla; family Rhinocerotidae; genus Diceros; species Diceros bicornis. The sequence continues at coordinate 1,615,858 of NC_080747.1, read as the reverse complement.
CCAACTCCCCTACCTCCTCCAGGTTGTCCCCCCTCCCCCTGGCCTCCTGGAGTCCACTGTGGTGGGTGGTGACAGCAGGGTGAGCTGGGGCTGTTACGCAGTCCCTGGCCATGGCACTCTGAGGCTCTGAGGGGCCATGGTGAGCTGGCTGACCACACAGGCCTCGGCCACAGGTCCTCCTCTTCTGCTGGGGCATCTGGAGGGCTGTGGGTGCCAGGCTGCTCGAGGGGCCGGGGGAGCTGCCAGCCAGGCTGGGAAGGGAGCGCCAGAGAGGGACCCTCAGCAGGTCTGTGCAGGAGTCCAGCTGGCTGCCTCCCGCCCTCCCCCAGACCTCTCTTCCTGCTCTGTTGCCACTGCTGTTGCTCCTGTGGGCTGTACTGCCTTCCTGACGGTTCTGTTTCTGGCTCTTTCAGACGAGCCAAACTCAGGCTCTACCTGGAGCAGCTCAAGCAGCTGGTGCCCTTGGGCCCCGACAGCACCCGCCACACCACGCTGAGTCTCCTGAAGCGCGCCAAGATGCACATCAAGGTGAGCAGGGCCATGTGCCCCACCACCGCCCTGGCCAGCTCCCTTGGCTGACCCCAGCCTGTCCCTGTGTGCCCTGGGGGAGTGACCAGAGGGCCCAAGGGTGGGGTGGGGAGCTGCCCAGCAGGTGTACATCGGGGGCCTAGGCTCTCCGGTGGTTGAGGGTGTGTAGCACTGAGCTGCTGAGGGTTGAGGAGGACACGGGTACGTGTTGTGTTTTGTTGGTTGGTGGTGAGAGTGGGAGGTGGTGGTGCCAGGCTGGGGGAGGTGGAGGGGGGTGACAGATCACCCTCTGGGGCCCTGGGCTCTGAGAGGCAGCAGCTTGGAGGAGATGTGGGGCCAGGAGGGGAGGGGGTTCCTTCAATGCCATTGTTATGAGGCTGATGGCAAGTAAGAGGCCTAGTGGTTGGGGGAGCTTCTGGGGCGGAGGGTGGGGGTCGGTCTCTGGGGGCTCACAGTGGGTTGTGGGCTGAGTGAGATGTTGCCCAGGGCAGGCCCCCAAGGCCTTGAGACTGAGACCTGCTAGTTTTTGGGTCTTGGGATACTTGGGCCAACCAGGGCAGGTCTCAGTCCCTTCATGGGCTCCTTGCAGGGCCCCCTGAGCCTGCACAGGCGTTGGCACCCCAGGCAGGGTGGCAGGAGCTTTAAGAGATGCACACGCTGTGCCCTGGGGCCCTCACAGAGCAGGCAGCATCTCAGCACACGGGAAGGTGTGCACAAGGTGAGGGGCAGGGTGAGGTGCTGCAGGCACAGACTGGGTGGGGCCGGAGTGTGCAGGGAAGAGCCCCTGTGGGTAGCGCTGTCCTCCAGGAGGAGGCACCAGCCCAGGGTGGGGTGGCACTGTCCTGGGGCTTCAGGCCCACACGTGACTTGGCTTGGTCAAGCTGGCTGGTGACTGAGCCTTTTGGAGCTGGTCAGCAGACGCAGAGCACAGGGCTGGGAGGTGGCACCAGTATGACCACCTGTTGGGAGTGAGAAGGGGGTACATCCGACTTTTGGGCTCATGCCGCATGGGGGATGGGAAAGCTGCCCTGCCCAGACCTCTGTGCCCCAGTACCTGGACCCTGTGTGGGGGAGGGTGTGCCCCCCAGGCTCACAGCTCCCCCCACCCCCAGAAACTGGAGGAGCAGGACCGCCGGGCACTGAGCATCAAGGAGCAGCTGCAGCGGGAGCACCGCTTCCTGAAGCGGCGGCTGGAGCAGCTGTCGCTGCAGAGCCTGGAGCGCGTGCGCACGGACAGCACAGGCTCTGCGGTTTCCACAGACGACTCGGAGCAAGGTGGGGATGTGGGGGCAGCCCTCATGAGTCCTTTGGGCACATACTTAATGCAGCCCGGAGGTGGGAAGCTGGGAGGGTGGGGCTGGCCAGGGAGGCAGCCTGGGGGAGGGGTGGGGATGACAGCAGTGGGCAGCAGATGCCCCTGTGATGGTGTGTCCCTGGCACTGTCCGAGCACCCTGTGTATAGTGGCAGAAGTGATGGGACAAAGAGGGTGAGGCACAGAGGCTAGGTGATCTGCCCTCGTGAGGGCCGGAGCCTGGCTTGGGCCTGGCAGTGTGCTTCAGGGGCTGTGTTCTTAACAGATCTGCAGACTGGGAGCCCTGTCTTTCCCCGGACCCCACCCCTGGAGCCTCTGCTCCCTCCACAGTAGGCAGCGACAGGCCCCGACTTTGAAGGGAGCCCCGGCTGGCACCCTCACAATGTTTGACTCCATCTCCTGTGTTCTCCCCAGAAGTGGACGTAGAGGGCATGGAGTTTGGCCCTGGCGAGCTGGACAGTGTTGGCAGCAGCAGTGACGTGGACGACCAGTACAGTCTGCAGAGTGGCGGCTGCAGCGATGGCAGCTATGGGCCCCTCTGCCGGCGGCCTGGGCGCCCCAGCCTCTCGTAGGTCCGGTGCTCTCTGCTTCTTGGCCCGCCTGCCTACCCGCCCAGCCAAGTGTGTCAGCCCTCCAGTCCTTGCAAGCCTCTGCACAGGCCCACTGCTGTGCCATTCTGGAAGCTCCAGCTGCCACCTGGGCTGCCCGCCTCCACCTGCCTGCCGGTCAGGGCCCTCCATGCCGCCCGCCCCTCACAGCTGGACAGGGACCCCTGCAGGGAGGCGGGGCCCAGCTCTCACGTCCCGGAGCCCAGCGTAGCCGCCCACGGTCTGTTCTCAGATTCCTAATCATTCCAGAAGTATTAAATATCATTGCTGCAAACCTCGGCGGGCGCCGTGTGAGGGGCTTAATGACCACTGCAGGGAGCTCAGACCCCAACCCTGGATTCCGGGACCGAGGAAGGAAGGAAGGCGTGGCTCTCCGTCCATCCGTCTGTCCATCTATCTGTCGGTCCACGTAGGCTCCTGAGGCATGGACAGAGGGATCTATGAAGGGCGGGACTCGGGTGAGCACCCTGGGACAGGTGGGTGGAGAGGGGCCTTTGTACCCCACTGGTTTCAGGAGCCAAGGCTGGGCCCCGGGGGGCAGGCCTGGCCACCCCACTCTGAGCTGGGCGGCTTCTGCTCTGTTAGGTCCCTCAGATGTACACACGCATGCGCCTAGGCACACACGCCCATCTGCACACACGCCTGTCTGCACACACGCTCGCCTGCACACACATGCACACAGACACACATGGTCACCAGACCCAGAGATCCCAGGATCCCCCAGAGGGCACATGTCCTGGGGAGATTGGCCATCATGGGTCACCTGGGCCAATGCTGGCCCCTGGCCTGTGCCTGGCTCCTCCCTCAGCTTACCTGCCCAGTCTGCACAGGGCAGGGGGCTTCTCCTCCCAGCAGGGCTGAGGTGTGCTGGGGGCCAGCCAGTTGAAGCCACTGGGTCCTCAGGGGGCTTTCTTATCTCTCTTTTTTAAAAAAGCAAAAAAAATTGCTGCACTGCCTAGCAGCCCAAAACAGGGCTCCCGGGAGAGAGGCTTTTCCCAAAAAACAAAAGAGAAGCATCTTTAAAAAGAGAAAAAAGTCTCTCAAGACTCCCGGCTAAGTGACATCAGCATGTGCCACCTCTATTTCCTGTAGGAGATTTTTGTACTCTATTTTCCTAGCCATTGTTGCGTCCTTGTTTGCTGAGGGGTGGGAGCAACCCAGCGTCTCAGGGACTCATCTGTCTGTCACCGTCGTCCAAGTGTGCCTTGTGTCCCTTGTCTGGCCCCACCCCGACCACCACCACCAGCATCTCCCTTGTGGCTCACGGGACGCCCCTGGCCTGCCCAGCAGGTGCCCTCCTCGCCCCTTCTCCATGGGGCAGCCCCTCAGCAGCCACAGCTCCCAGGGAGTGAGAGACTGCCAGGCCAGGTCAGGGGCTGTGCGGGCAGCGCGGCTGCTTTCTGGTCACCTGGCAAGAGGGGCCGCGATCTGGCCCCCCAGTGTTGTTCTCCCTAGTGACTGGCAGGGACCCTGTTCAGCCTGGCCTTCTAGTCGGTGGCCTGCTAACCAGGGAAATAGGTTCTCCCCTGTACCCAGCTTGAACCCTCCCCACCCCCAAGCCTGGGGTGAGGGCTCTGGATTTCAGACAGTGGCAGCTCATGAAGACAGCTGTTCACCCTGGGTGGTCAGGCCTGAGCACTAGGAGGCTTCTTTTGGCCTTTCGTCCCCAAAGTCCTTGTCCCTGGGGACCACACAGCAATATCTGGGCAGCGGGCTGTGGGGCCGACCCACAGCATTGACTGCTTCCCTCTCCGGTGCATTGTAACCAATTTCTAGATCGTGGGCAAAAATTTGTGTTTATCTTTGGTCACGCCAACAGACACCCCAGGGTGGGTGGCCTACTGAGGCAGAAAGGGGTCCCTGGAAAAGCTCTGGCACAGAACCTGCCCTACGGGGCTCAGGATGGTAGATGAAGAGCAGGGTTGTGGGGAGACAGTGCATGGAGTTGGGGAGACTGTCCAAACGGCTTGCTGGTGGTTGCAAGGAAAACTGTTCTGTTGGCATCTCATTCCAGCTCCACTGGGGTCTGGAGTGCCCAGCAGGGGCTTCTTCTGTCAGCCTGAGCATGTCCACTCAGCGTTCCTTGCCAGCACCCCCATACCAGCTGAGCAGGGCAGGAAGGCCTGCGTTTAAGAGCCTGCTTCAGAAGACAGTGCTAGGCCCCTGGGATGGCCTGTGTGCTGAATTCTTAAAGCATCAACTCCCCGCCTCACCCCCCAACACCTGGAGGAGTTTCTACTCCCACCTCTGGCCAGTAGAATCCTACCCAGGTGATCAGCTGTGGCCCTTGGCCAACCTTCCTGGCAGCTCAGCCTGTAGCTTTTCAGGCCGTGGTTCCCGGGTGGGCCAGGGAGTTGGCCTCCCTGGCCACCCAGACTTGCTACGGTCCCAGCTGCCCCTCCTTGCCACCAGCAAGACATGCGAGGGGTGGTCCTTGGGGGCCGGGTTTTGGTGCTAGGACTTCACATCCATCCCCCCTCCCTCTGGCTCCCTGCCATTTACACAGGTTGGCCATTGCTGGTAGCCACAGGGACCCGGATGGGGCCCTGCTGAGGCCACGTTGGATTGTTAAGAGCATACCTGAGCGTTATTGGGTCTGTAGAAAGCAAATGGGACCAGGACAGGGCCACTGCGGTGCCTGTACCCTCTCTGTGTGCCCTCCCACACCCATGTGGGCCACTGTGGCACTCGGTGGCAGAGATCCTGGAACCCCAGGCTCAGGTTTGGGTCACCACCCTGACTAGGAGGCAGCTCCCCACACGCCAGGCCACCACCACCCCGGTGCAGGCACAGCTGGCTAGGGAGGTTGCAGGACGGCTTCCCCTCCTTGGAGCCTTGGGCCCACCTCTGCAGATGGGGTCTTGGAGGCATGGTGCCCAAGCCTGCCTTCCTAGATGGATGCCCAGCCACGGCCCTCCTGTCTGCCCCAGACAATCCCCATCTGTCTGGTGGGGCAGGCTTCCCCCACTCCCTCATCCCTGCCCTTCTCTAGGCCAGCTAACCTGGGGCCCCCTCCCCACTGCCCTGCACACAGGACTCTGACCCCTGGCCACATCTAGGGCAGTAGGGCAGGTTCCGTGCCAGAGCCTGGGGCTGCCCAGAGGGCCTGGTGCTGGCCAGGTAGGCGCATTACAAGATCCTCGCTGGAGAGAGATGGGCCACCCACCCGCCTGTTCACTGGGAGGGACTGTGCTGTACCATTCTGTCTTTGTAATATAAATACAGATTTTTATACCTCACCCCTCTGGCTTCCAGTTCTTTCCATCTCCGTGTTTGGCTCTCCTCCCCTCAGCCTCTGTAGGGAGCCTGAGCCCACTGGTGGCGTCAGTGGCCGTCACCACCCTGCCCATAGCCTCTGCTTTCTGGGAGGCATGACAGACGACAGTCCTCCCCCCACCTGCTGGCTAGCCACTGCTGAACCCCACAGTCACAGCTGCCTCCCTGGATAGTCAGACCTGGAGTTGGATGAAGGTGGAGGTCGAGGTGCAAGTCCCCTCTTTCCTACCCTGCTCTCCCAGCCTGTTTGCCAACCAGGAGCTCTTGCTGCCAGCATTCAGACTTTGCCCCTGGCCCTGGGGCTGGGGCACTGCCTCATGAGGACAGCTTGGCCCCTAGGGTGCTCCATGTTGGCCGAGTGTCCTCAGCCAGGTGCCCTGGTCCGGGTGACCTCAGCCCACCTCCTTGTGCCTGTGCCCTTTCTGCACAGCAGCTACTGGCTCTCAGGGATGGACTCTCAGAAACCCTCCTTGGCCCTCTCCTCAGCATCCCCAGAATGTCCCAGGCATGGCCTCTGCCTCCTGTCCTCAGGACATGTTGTGTGGGGTGGGGGTGTGAAAGTGTGCCCCAGCAGAGGGCAACCAGGGTAGGAAATGCCCACCTCAAGTGATGGAGAGTTGGCCAGCCAGAGCAGGGCTTTCTGGGAGCTTGGGGCTGCCATTATGGCCATGTGACCATAGCACACTGGGGATGGCTCAGTGAGACCTGGAGGTGTCTTTTGGGGTGTCTGTGGGAGAGGACCTGCAGGGACCCCAGGAGGGGAATCTGAGTGCCACCTCCCTCCTGAAGCAGGCAGCAGTCCTCTGGGCTCTTTGAACCTGTGTGAGTGCTCCTGGGGGCACCCCTAGAAAACAAGGGAATTCCTCCTGGGAATGCAGCCAGGTCCTCCTAGCCACACTGGGGATTTGGGTGTGAATGTAAATGGGGCATTTGAATTCCAAATACTCCTATGATTTAAAGTCCCCACCACCTTTTATTGAGGGCATGGGGGCTCCAGGAGCTGTGCTAAGTAAGCACTTTACATAATTAGCCCCTGATGTCCTCACACTGGGCCCATCTCACAGACAGGAAACTGAGGCTCAGGGTAGGTACCCACTGTCCCCAAGTGGGCCTGGGACCTGACCCTGGTCCTCTGGGAAGACCCTCTTGCTGCAAATTCCATCTCCATATTTCGGGCCTGGATTGCAGCTAGTGCCCCCCAAGTGGGACACTTGCCTCTGTCTCAACCCTCCTGCCCCTGCTCTTCTTGGCAGCCAGAATGACCTTGGTGGTCTTGTTGCCCCCTATCACCTCCAGGATTAACCAAGGTGCCTGCTCTCTCCCCATCGGCTCCTATGTCTTCAACTCAGCCCACTCCCACCCTTGCTTCCCTCCATCCCTCTGCATTCACCACCCCCTCCTCAGCTGGGCCACCACCTCTGGGAAGTGGGCCCTGAGTCTCCTATGCCCCTTCCTGGTACATTTTTGCAGGGATTATGGCCTCCCAAATCGGGTGCTGGTCTAACCTGGGCTAATCAGCCGCAGGGCCCTCTTTACGCCATTACCTCTCCTCCAGTCCCTAGCCAGGCCAGGCGCCTTGCACACCAGCCCCACAAGGATCTTTCCAGAATGTAAATGGATTATTGCCACTTGCCTGTTTAGCTAGCAGTGGCTCTCAACCCCTCCTTCCTCATGGCCTTCTGCCTCCTCATCCTGTCCTAAGGCCCTTTTTGAGACCCTCCCCGCTCCCAGGCCCCTCTGCTGCCCCCTTCCTCCCACAGCCCTCTAAGCACAGCCTCAAAACTCCCCCGACCCCTTGTTGGGCCATCTTGGTGAGCTCCTGACCCCAACCCGGTCCTGAGTTTGAGGACTGAGCTTTCACCTTTGTCACATGAATGTCAACTCGATGGAAGACAAACTCACTCTTCTCCCACCCTCCTCAAGCCCTGCAGCATAGGTGGTGCCTTCTGTTTTCTTCTGAAGAGGAAAGATTAATAGGAAAAACTGCCACTGTCTTGCTCAGCTGGAAGCCGAGTCAGCCAGACTTGCTCTCTGTCCATCAGCCCCAGGGTTCTGTTCTGAAGGCAGCCCCTGCATGCCTACATGTCGCCCTGAGCTGGCTCGCTCCTCCTCTCTCCAATACATGGGAGCCTCCTTGCATCTATCTCTTGCCACCTGTGTGTCACTTTTGTTACTGCAGAATCAAGCTTCTAACATGTGTCTGAGAATGTCAGTCCTCTGCTTAGAAACTCCTCACTCCCCGTGACTTGAAGCATGGGGTCCCGCCGCCATCACTGAAAACTACATCTGGAAACAAAATGATCTTTAACATCAGACTACAGTTTAAATATATCTGATATGTTTCTTAATACCAATAGGAGAAAAAAAATTCCTACAGGAAGAAAAAAAGGAGAAAAAGACAACCACAAGGACACTTGCTGCCCACAGTTCTGTTTAGTCCATTCTATCCTCATAGACTTTCTCAGTGAAGATTCATGCCTGGGTACCCTTTATCTTTTGACTCCATTAAGCACTCCACTAAAACCTCCAACAATTTCGATTGAAGGAAAGGAAGCTTGTCCTGGAAGTAAGTGTAATGTACTTGCTTTCTTAAATTCCACGTGCAAAAATGCCCTAAGAAGTCAAGTTTCCAAAGAAAACTTCCTAAGTCTGTATAGTTAAACCTATTATGTTTGTCATTTTACTCGGGGGGCTAATCCCATTGCGATTTTTACTTTACATTTTTATGGCTTTTTTTGGCCCTGCAAACATCTTTCAAACAAATAACTACAGTCATAATTCAAACTCACATGGAGAATTTGTGGGCCCAGGAAATGACGTGGGAGTCACTACACAAGTGGGTTTCTAGAATGGCCTCATGTGCTCAGGGTCTCACTCTCCTGTCCCCTGTGGATCTTTCTATAAAGCAGCCCCTTTTCTTTCTGGCATCTTTACTTCTGTCTCCTCTGAGTTCCTCCTCACAGTCTATAAATATCCCCAAGTTCCTCCCATCTTACAACAAAACAAAACCCAACCCCTCCCCCCAGCTCTGCATTCCCACCCCCTCATCTCCCGTCATTCTGCCCCTTCTCTCTCTTTCCCTCAATCTTTGCCTCCTCAGCAAAACTTCTTGAAGGCGCTGCCTGCACAGCCTCCACTTCCTCCCCATAAGCCAGTTCGGCTGGCGTCCCATGCTGCACACCGGCCCCATCTCCACCCCCTCGTTGGGCCAAGGGAGCCCTCCGGTCCAGGGGCTCTAACCTGGCCTCCCAGCTAACCAACAGGACTTTCTCCTCCTGGGTCCATCCCCCCTGGTTTCAGGCCGCAGCACTTTGTGAGTTTTTTCCCCTGTAATGTTTGTTTTTCAGATAATTTTAGGCTTTATTGACTTTTAGAAGGGGAGGATAAAATAGTAAAAGAAATGAAGAATTACTAGTATGTATCTTCAACTCAAGATTAATTCATTGTATCTGCCTTAGAACATTCTTTTTTCTCTTAAAAAGAATAAGAAAAACTGTCCAGAAAGACTTCTGCCCTTCCAATGTCACACTAGACTAGGACATTGTCTAACAAGCCACGTTAGGGTCATTTGATGTTGGGGGTCGTGGGAGTACTATGTAGTAGTGACCAGGACCCCAGACTTTGCACATTTAGATGTTAATTTGTAAAGGATTGGTAAGTAAAAAATGATTTTTGTCTGGTAGATATGCAAATGAATTCTGTCCAATACAAATGACAACTTCAAAGTTATCATTTGGTGTCATTGGACTGTGGGCATCAACCAGATTTGCATCGAACTTTGCAACCTAATTTCAGCACTCTTTTTTTCATTGACTACACACGTCGTGGTTCTGGCATCCTCCTTGGAAACCACGTTTCACCTTGAGTTAAATCTGTCTTTGACGCGTATCCAGTCTTTGTTAATATAAGTTATATTTTCAACTTTTTAAAAGTTATATTTTGAAAATGGTATTGTGGAGGGAGTCAGCTTTTGCTTAGTGGTCAGATGAGGGCTTGGGAATTAAGTGCTTTTGCAAAATAACGTTCATTGTAAGAGATAGTAAGGCGAGTAATAACAGCTAAGCCCTAAGACCACCAGGCATTGCTCCCATTGCTCTAGATCCATGAGCTCGTTCAGCCCCAGCACTTCTCAAAGGGGACGGTCATCGAAACCGTCTAGGACGCGACACAAGAGGGCACCGGGCCGAGAGCTGCCCCGTCACGCAGCAGGCGAGCGACAGGGCCGGGAGCTGGCTCGGGTTCGTGCTCCTGACCTCGGGTAGGCTTTCCCCTAAAAACAGCCCTGTTAGAGGGCATTTGGGGTACCGGGCGGACAGAATGTAAACACATCTGAAAGCTGAACTGGGTGGAGAAGCCCGCCGTGGAGGCCCAGCACAGGTCTAGAGGAACAAGGAAGGACCCAGGGCCACACCGGCAGCCTAAGGCCGACCCTCGCCGCCAGGCGACCCGCCCACGACCCCGCTCAACTCCGCCCCAAAGGCCGCCCTCGCCGCCCCGCCTCTTCCTACAACGCGCCTGCGCAGACGGTCGTCGTGCGGGCCCCGCCTTGGCCCTGCGCGCGCTCCCGTGAGGCAATGCGAGGCGCGGAGCGCGGTGGCGGGCTGTTGAGGGGGTGCGGACTGAGGTCCTTGAGGTGAATGGCGGTGGCCTCACAGTGCTTGGCGGCGTGGGGCGTGGGGCTGTAGGAGCGGCGCCGATCGCCTAGCGGCCTCTTTTTTCCGGGCGCCCCTGGAGACTCCTTTCAGGCGCGCGAGGAGCCGTCCGCGCGGCGCAGTTGCGGCCCGCGGGGCGAGGAGCCGGGGTCAGGGGCTGGGGGCGAGGGGCGGGGCTGCGGCGAGGGAGCAGGGGGCCAGGGTCGGGGCGCCAGTGAGGGAGGGGGGGCTCTGGTGGGGACGGGGCCAGTGAGGGAGTGGGTGCCGGCGAGAGAGCGGGGATGGGGGGAGCCTCTGGAGGGTCGGGGTGCCAGTGTCGGGGGCGGGGGGCCTGTGGTGGGGCGGGGCGCCAGTGTCGGGGGCGGGGGTCCTGTGGTGGGGCGGGGCGCCAGTGTCGGGGGCGGGGGGGGCCTCTGGGGGGGCGGGGCGCCAGTGGCGGAGGGGACGCCGGCGAGAGAGCGGGGGCACGGGGGGGATGTAGTGGGAGCGGAGCGCCAGTGGGGCGGGGCGCCGGCGAGAGACGGGGGTGTGCTCCGGTGGGGGCGGGACGCCACTGAGGGAGGGGGCTCGGGAGGGAGAGAGAGACGGGGGGCGGGGCTCCAGTGAGGGGCGCCGGCGAGAGAGGCGGGGGGCGGGGCTCTGGTGGGGGTGGGACGTCAGTGGCGGGGGTTGGTGCCCGTGAGGGAGGAGCCCCGGGAGCGCTCTGGCCCTGAGGCGCTGTGGGACGTGAGCGGATACTCCTGAGCTCGGCCGAGCCTGTCACCAGTCTGGGGCTCGTGCAGCCTGTCTTTCATGCCGATTTCTTTGTGGATGTATCTTATTAACATGCATACGTGTCATAACTGAATTACACAAAAGACATTCTGCCTCGAATGTGTCACGTATGGTCAGTTGGTCAGTACGACTTGTCACCGTCACTGAAGTTCTCGTAGTTAAGGCATCGTGGATTCTTCAGTGGTGCGTTTGTTGAAGAATAACAAATGACTGGAATATTTTTACTTAGTGACTGCTGGTTCTTTGGCCCTTCTCACGTTGAGGGTCGTTCTTAAACCTTAACCCTGATTTTCTCTGCGTTAGGTTGGTCGTATCTGGACGTTGATTCTTGCGTGAATGGCGGATGCTCATTGAGGCCTTGAGGTAAGTCTTCAGTTGAGTCTTCCTCGAAAAACTTACCATATTCATTTCTATTTTCTTGCTTAGGAAGAGCAGGGAAAAGAGGCTGCTTAGCCACATGATGGCTTGGACTTGTTTAGATCCATTTATTTTGAGTTAAAAACTGAACTGTTGCTGTATGAAATATATAATGTATTTTAAACCACTTTGTTTTTGGAAAAAATAAGATTTTCTTGTTTTAGGTTTTCATTATTGTTGCAGTATTGTAAATAATCCCCTAATTGTTTATTTTGCTTCTCTTTATCTTCACCAGACATTTCAGCTATAACTATCTCTGGAGTAGATAGTTCCCAAATATCATGTGATATTTATCTATATTGTCCTTTTAAAAATATAGTCGCCTTTCTTTGTGGTCTAATACTTGTTTTTTTCCTCCCCCAGGAGATATCGTTATAGATCCTAAAAATATTTTTTCCTCTTCTCTATGGACTTAACATAAAATTAGTTTTGTTTGTATTTGGATTTATTTTTTAAATATTAACACTGTAAAACCATATCAGTTACAAAATATCTGGGTAAACCATGAGTTGTGGAAAAGAGTTTGTGGAAACATTAAAAAAAATTGATTATCCCAAAGCTGATATTCTTAACGGGGAAGATTTTGACTGGTTATTTGAGACTGTTGAAGATGAATCATTTTTGAAGTGGTTTTGTGGGAATGTAAATGAACAGAACATATTGTCTGAAGAAGAATTGGAAGCATTTAGCATTCTTCAAAAATCAGGCAAGCCCATCCTAGAAGGAGCAGCATTGGATGAAGTTCTTAAAACCTGTAAAACTTCTGATTTGAAGACACCTATCCTGGATGACAAAGAGCTAGAGAAGTTAGAGGATGAGATTCAAACTCTGCAGAAATTAAAGAACCTAAAAATTCAGCGACGTAATAAATGCCAGTTGATGGCTTCAGTAACTAGCCACAAGTCTCTGAGGTTAAATGTTAAAGAAGCAGCAGCCACTAAAAAGCTGAAGCAGAGTCAAGGAATTGTAAATGCTATGAATACTAAGATCGGTAATGAACTTCAGGCTCTTACTGATGGAGTTACAAAATTGATGATGTTCTTCAGACATTCTGATTTGGGTCAAGGGAAATATCCACTGGTGTTTTTATCTCAGTTTTCCTTGGAAAAATATCTAAGCCAAGAAGAGCAAAGCACAGCAGCATTAACCTTGTATACCAAAAAACAGTTCTTTCAGGGTATACATGAAGTAGTTGAAAGTTCAAATGAAGAAAATTTTCAGCTTGTAGATATACAGTCACCATCTATTTGTGATAATCAAGAAATCCTTGAGGAGAGACGGCTAGAGATGGCTAGGCTGCAGCTAGCATACATTTGTGCTCAACATCAGTTAATTCACTTGAAAGCAAGTAATTTGAGCATGAAGTCAAGTATAAAATGGGCAGAGGAGAATCTTCATAGCCTCACTAGCAAGGTAAACGTAAGAAATGAGACTGGATTCATATTATAATTGTTAGTAATAGAGGATATAATATTGATATTAAAGTACTTTAGAAAGGGGGATGTAATAACTACTTAGATTTCTTGTTTTCTGTTTGTTCACCGCTTAGCTGTGGTGTGTCAGTGTTTCATACAAATAGATCCTCGTTTGAGTGGAGGGCAGAAATAGTAATTATAACCCCAACCACATTATCTAGCTAATTTTAAGCAGAAGTACTTTCGCATTCTGAATTTGAAATTTATGTTGGTTCGGATACAGATGACACTGAAATTTCCTTTTTTATGATGTATGGGTAAAGAGCCTTATTGCTGTATTATGCATATTCTGCCTTGTTTGCTCTGACTGGAGCATGGTGCTAATGAAGTCAGAGATCCAGTTCAGTGGACTGGAACCCTGATTCTTTGTTGAGAATTTATAGATGTATTGCAGAATATCCATCTGCACTCTTGGAAAGCTTGCGTTCTTGGTAACCTAACCACTAGATAGTTGAGTAAAAATACAACCTTTCTGAAACTGAATACAGCACCAAGTTAGTTTCTGTAACTGACATGAACTTTGGAATAGTGTATGAAGTCCTGTCATTGTGTAGAAGTGCTAAAATCAGCTACTGAGATTTTTTAATTTTAAGAAAAACTTAAGCATACATTTGCATTCATTGAGTAGTGTGCTAATAATTTTTATTGAGTAAGACAAGCATGACAAAATCTGTGTTTTGGTAGCCATTACTGTATATGTGTTGTAGTAATAGCATTAAGATTTAGCACTTCATACTGGTTTTACTCTTAGCTTAGTATATACTTTCCTTTTTAAACTCTGATTTTGGCTTTTGATAATATGAAATTAGTTTTTATTAGTGAACATATTATCTGATAACCTAAAATGGAAAGTGAAAATAATTTTAAAACTATTTCAACTTTATACTTACAATTTGAAATATAATTGCTTTCTTTGTGTAGGCTCTTGGCAAAGATAATTTGGATGCTAAAATTTCTGGTTTGAACAGTGAGATTCTGAAACTTGAAGAACAAATCACTCATATAAAAGACAAAAGTTTGCCTGCTGTGGTAAAAGAGAATGCCCAGTTATTGAATATGCCAGTTGTAAAGGGAGATTTTGAGCTGCAGATTGCTAAGCAAGACTATTATACAGCGAGACAACAGTTAGTTTTAAATCAGTTGATAAAACAAAAGGCATCATTTGAACTTCTACAGTTATCATATGAAATTGAATTAAGAAAGCATTGGGACGTATATCGTCAACTTGAAAATTTGGTTCAAGAACTTAGTCAAAGTAATATGATGCTCCACCAGCGATTAGAAATGCTAACAGACCCATCAGTATCTCAGCAGATAAATCCAAGGAACACCATTGATACCAAGGATTATTCTACTCATAGGTATGCTTCATTGTTTCTTTAGTGAATAATTATTTTTCCTTTTGTTTGTTGTAAAATATTAGAGACGAGTTTGAACTAAAATTGTGGAAATTTAAAAAAATTCTTTGCACTCCAATTTTGACCTGTCTATTCTCTTCTTCCACTTTTCTTTCATATGCCTCTTTTTCCTTTTTAATTTTTTGCTCTCTTTTCCATTCACGTTAAATCTGGAAGTAGCTACTTTAGACCCGAGGATGGGTTGGAGGAATAAATATACACAGGTCTTATTCACCTTTAGGCACCACTATTTAGATGCTTTCTTTTAGATTTGGGGCAGGAGTTTGAATATAGCTTGGTGTACAGTAGGTAGATATTGCTGGGCAGAGAATTGACTGTATTTGGAGAAGGTGGCCATAGAGAGTGGAGAAGACTTCATTTCCATGTCTGGTCAGGTGAATCAGTGAGAATGAATGCTAGCTCCCATCCTTTTCTGGATGTCTAAGCAATTGATGGTATGGGGATACTGAAATTAGAGGGCTAAAGTAGTCAAGGCCTCAAAAATCTGGATCCTACGCGTGGTTTTTCTTGAGGACTAGAAGAAAATCATCTAATCCTTTTATTATTAATGAAATGAGGGGGATGGATAGGGCTGCCTCCTTGCACGATTTCAGAGGGTGGCATTGACGTCATGATCCATGTGAATGGTGCCCCCTGGAATTGTGTAGTCACATCCCATAAGAGCAAAATTGGCAGCCTTGGGCTTGAACCAGTTTTATGAAATCTGTTGCAACTTGTTAATATAATTAAAATAATATCTATCTTTTAATTCTGAGAAAAAGAGCAGACCCTTTTTGTCAGGTATTTGTAGAAGGTGCTGCCTCACATTTTTCCATTTGCCCTGTAGGATTTTTCTGCCATTAATGTTTGAAGTTTTAAAGTGGCCTCATGGCTCATCAGGAATTTAATTTGTCAACCAAATATGGACAAGACTGGAGTAGAAAGATTACTATTACTATTTATGTAGCTCTTTATTGTTTACTCTTTTTACATTTTACAGTTTATATTTTCAATTTTTCTCTTTTAAATCTACCACAATCCTTTAAAATAGATAGGTTATTAAGATGTGAAAATTAAATTTCAGAGGTTAGTGACCTAGGTTTCACATAACAGCCAGAACTCAGACCTAGGTCTTCTGTTTCAAGTTCATTTCTATTTCTATGACATCATAGTTGTGTTCTGTGAAAGAAGTGTTTTCTTGGGAGATACCTCTGAAATGTACTTTGTTTGAAGTAGGCTACTGGCAGTTAAAGTAAAAAAAGAATTTTATATCTAAAACTTGGGAGATGGGAAAACTGGGAATTCAGATATAATTAGAATATGTATTTCTGTAATGAGATAGTATTTTAGTTGGAATGTTTTCAGTTGCTTGATTTAGCAGCTGACATTAATATTTTTAAGTTTTTAGCTATCCTCAAAGATGTCCCTATTGGATTTTGAAAACTATACTAACGAGAGTTTTTTCCTATAATTTTTATTTTCACATTTTAGGCTTTATCAACTTTTAGAAGGAGAGAATAAGAAAAAAGAATTGTTTATAACCCATGAAAACCTGGAGGAAGTGGCTGAGAAATTAAAACAGGATGTTTCTTTAGTACAAGATCAGTTGGCAGTATCTGCTCAAGAACATTCTTTCTTTCTATCCAAACTGAATAATGATGTGGACATGCTTTGTGATGCTTTGTATCAAGGAGGAAATCAGCTTTTGCTTAGTGATCAGGTGGGTGCTTGCCACAGTAATTAAAATTGCTTTAAAAATGTTCATTGTAAAGGATACTGACGAAAATGTTAACATGAGGAAAATATTGCTCTAAATCCCATTGCACTAATATAGAATGTATTTTTTTATATCTTGTAGTTTTTGTTCACATATATATTTTTCAGTTAGTTTTGATCAGTGTACATGAAATTTAAAAAATTTATAAAATATTTCAGACTAAAAGAGTATGTAATGTTTATGCTAAGAACTTTTAAAAAAATAATACAACCATCCCTTCATTTTTTTCACCTAGCCTGGCAAATAGGGGATTTACCTTATATCATCAAATCCTCTGTATGCACTTAGTGAGCATGCTCCTCCTAAGAGCATTCCTCTCCCTTCTTCAAGGAGTAACTACTATGCTTAATTTTATCATTTGCTTGGTTTTATTTATGATTCTATATCATCAAATCCTCTGTATGCACTTAGTGAGCATGCTCCTCCTAAGAGCATTCCTCTCCCTTCTTCAAGGAGTAACTACTATGCTTAATTTTATCATTTGCTTGGTTTTATTTATGATTCTATTACATGTATATATTTCTAGATTGTATGTTGTTTAGTTTTATATGTTTTTGAACATTATATACATGGTATTATATTGGATATATTCTTAAGTAACTTGTTTCTTAATATTATGATTTTGAGATTCATGTGTTGATTTATGTAAAGCTGTAGCTCATTCATAGTTTTCTCTTTTAGAGAAATAGTTAGTATTCCACTATATCAAATTCCAAAATTTAGTTATCTGTTCTGTTGACAGACATTTAGCTTATTTCCAGTTTTTGCTGTTGTAGATCATACTGCTGTAGATAGTCTTGTTGCATGTCTCATAGTTGTGCATGCATGTGTGCTCATGCGCGCACTCTCACTCAGGAGTGGAGTTGCTTGATCACAGGTTCAATTTTACATGGTATATTAAATTGTTTTTCATAGTGATTCTGTCATATTGTACCAGTAGTGTCTAAGAGATGCTATTTATCCACATCCTTTTCGTCACATAGCATTGTCTGATTTATAAATTTCTCTCAATCTGTGGATGTAAAATAGCATCTCATTCGGGTTGTAACTTGCATTTCCCTGATTATTAGGGAAGTTGAGCCCCCTTTCAGTTATTTACTGGCCGTTCATCTTTTTCTGAGAATTGCTTGTTCATCTCCTTTGCCTGTTTTTTAGGTTCTTTTTTAAAAAAATCATTTGTAGGAGTTATTTATATATTTCAAATGCCAACCCTTTGTCAGTTATATGTGTTACGTATACTTACTCCCTATTTGTGGCTTGTCTTTTCTTTGTTACTGTTTTTTTGTTTTTGGCTTTTTTTTTAGGATTTTAATTTTGATGTCATTTATCACTTTTTATGGTTTGCCCTTCTTATATCTTGTTAAGGTTTGTCGTTAACATCATAACGATAGTCCCTTTTACTTTATCTTAAGGTTTTGCTGATCAATTTTAATTCTTTAATCCACCAGGAGTTTAATTTTATGTATGATGTGAGATAGAGTTCTAATTTTATTTTTATTTATTTTTTTTCCTGTGAATACCCAGATTTTCCCATCACCATTTATTGAGGCAAACAAATTTAAAATCACTATCTTTCTGGTGAAGGAGCCTCTTATTATGAAATAAGTGATCCTTAAATGCTTTTTGCCTTCATGTCTGTTTTGTTAGACACTGTGGACACTACCAGTTCTGAACCTTAAACTAGGTTCAAAGTCTGAGTTTTGGAGGACCCAGGTGATTCTAACCAAGGGCTCTTCCACTTCTGGGCCATCCTGATCTTAAGATTGTTTGTGTCCTTTGGGTTCTTAGCTTATTATGAAGAGGGTCTCCTTTTTGACTTCCCACTTTCTGTGGACCTTGGACTTTTTCTCCCACTCATTTTGTGATTTTTTAAATAGTTCATTTAGCCTTCTATATTTTTTCCTGTGGGAGGATTGATCTGAATAACAAGCCTACCTTTCCTTGGAACAGGAAGGCTTGTGATGGGTTTTTTTAAATACTTTTTTTATTGTGGTAAAATATACAAAATACAGTTTACAATTTTAACCATTTTTAAGTGTACAGTTCAGTGGTGTTAAGTACATTCACAGTGTCGTGAAACCATGACCACTATACGTTTCCAGAATTTTTCATCATCCCAGACAGAAACTCTGTACTTGTTAAACAATAACTCCCCACTAACCCCTGGTAACCTCTATTCCACTTTCTGTTTCTATGGATTTGCCTATTCTAGGTACTTCATATAAGTGAAATCATACAGTATTTGTCCTTTTGTCTTTGGCTTGTCTTACTTAGCAGTGTGATGTCCTTAAGTTTCGTCCATGTTCTAGCATGTCAGGATTTTATTTCCTTTTATGGCTGAATAATATTCCATTGTATGTATATACCACATTTTGTTTATCTGTTCATCTGTTGGTGGGCACTTGGATTGTTTCCACCTTTTGGCTGTTGTGAATAATGCTGCTGTGAACATTGGTGTACAAGTATCTGAGTCCCTGTTTTCATTTCTTTTTTGTTTGTTTGTTTGTTTGGTGAGGAAGATCGGCCCTGAGCTAACATCTGTTGCTGATCTTCCTCTTTTTGCTTGAGGAGGATTGTCCCTGAGCTAACATCTCTGCCAGTCTTCCTCAATTTTGTATATGGGACGCTGCCACAGCATGGCTTGATTAGCGGTGTGTAGGTCTGTGCTTGGGATCCAAACCTGGAAGCCTGGGCCACCGAAGCGGAGTGTGCGAACTTAACCAGTACGCCACCAGGTCACATCCCCCTGTTTTCATTTCTTTTGGGTATATACCTAGGAGGGGAATTGCTGGATCATATAGTAATTCTGTGTTTAATTTTTTGAGGAACTGCCTGACTTGTCCACAGCAACTGCACCATTTTACGTTCCCACCAACAATGCACAAGGTTCCAATTTTTCCATATCCTTGCCTACACTTTTTATTTTTCCTTTTTAAAAAATATGTAATAGCCATCCTAATGAGTGTGAAGTGATATCTCTGATTACTTTAAAGAATCTATTACTGATTTTGTCTTCTTGATTTATTAGATAATTGTATAAAAAGCTCCTATGATGGTGGATTTGAAAATTTCTCCTTGTAGTTCTGTCAATTTTTTTCTTTATATTTGAGTGTTTTATAAGTTATAACTAAGTTTAAAATTGTGGTGAATTATTATCCTAGTGCATTTAAATTGCAGTGACTTGAACCATTTAACATTACATAGTGACCCTCTTTATTCCTATTATGCTTTTTGTCTTAATATTCTTTCATCTGATATTAATATTTCTATGCCGTCTTTCTTTTGGCTAGTATTTGGAAGGTTTCTTTACTTATGTATCTTTTTTAGTCTTTCTTTTTACTTAGCATTATGAAATAAACATTTTCACTCTAAATAATTTTCTTAATTTTTAATGTTACAGTATATTGATTGAATTACTGTGTCATAATTTCTGTAACCAGTCCACCATTGTTGGATATTTTGATAGTCTTCATTTTTCTCTTTTGTTTGTTCTTGAACAACATCATGTATATCTTGTGTATATAGCTTTTTGTTGTTGGATA
Organism: Diceros bicornis minor; assembly: GCF_020826845.1. Taxonomy (NCBI): domain Eukaryota; kingdom Metazoa; phylum Chordata; class Mammalia; order Perissodactyla; family Rhinocerotidae; genus Diceros; species Diceros bicornis. Next base: position 1,596,099 of record NC_080747.1, on the reverse strand, counting down.
CTTTCATTTGGATGAATTCTTGAAAGTAGGATTATTGGGTTTCTTGGGTATACTCATTTTTAGGGGGCCTTTGATACTGTCATATTGCTTTCCAAAGGGGTCGTATGTGTTTACAATGCCACCAGCACTATTTAAATGTCTACTAGACACCGTTGATCATATGTTACATCATCATTTTATGAATTGCTAAGAAAGAAAAAACTTTTTCAGTTAGACTGACACAATACTCTTTTATTTAGAATTTTTATTTCATACTAGTTAGAAGATATCTTTTAGGGGTAGGTAGACATAGATTTTGAGTATATATTAAAAAGGAAAAAATAAACTAAAATGGTTAGGGTATTTCTAAAGCTTCAAACTCAGCGTCCAATTCTTCATTATTTGACTCAAAGTTGTTATCTGTGCTTTTCCACACTATACATCAAGAATGTTGGTGATAGCAAAAAAATGAATAACCCAATTAAAAAATAGGCTGAGGACTTGAATAGACGTTTCTCCAAAGAAGACACACGAATGGCCAACGGGTGTATGAATAGATGCTCAGTGTCACTAATTATTAGGGAAATGCAAATCAAAACCACAATGAGATATACCACCTTACACTTGTTAGGATGGCTGTTTTCAAAGAAACAAAGACAACAGGTCTTGGTGACAATGTGGAAAAATTAGAATCCTTGTGCACTGTTGGTGGGAATGCAAAATGGTGCATCTACTGTGGAAAGCAGTATGGAGGTTCCTCAAAAAATTAAAAAATAGAACTACAATATGATCCAGTAATCCCACTTATGGATACTTAAACAAAAGAATTGAAATCAGGATCTCGAAGAAATATCAGCACTCTCACATTCCTTGCAGCACTTCCTGAATAGCCAAGATGTGAAAACAACTTAAATGTCCATCATTGGAGGAATAGATAAAGAAAATGTAGTATGGAGCCAGCCCTAATGACCTAGTGGTTTAAAGTTTGGCGTGCTGTGCTTTGGCAGCCCGGGTTTGGTTCCTGGGCACAGAACCACACCACTCATCGGTCAGTAGCCATGCTGTGGTGGCAGCTTGCATAGGAGAGCAAGAAGGACTTGCAACTAAAATGTGCAACTGTGTACTGGGGCTTTGGGGAGAAAAAAAGAGGAAAGTTGGCAACAGATGTTGGCTCAGGGCTAATCTTTCCTAGCAAAAAAAAAAAGAAAAGAAAAGAAAGAGAATGTAGTATATACATACAATGGAATATTATGCAGCTTAAAAAAAAACAAGTCCTTAGCTCAGAGCCGGTCTTCCTCAGCAAAAAGAGGAGGATTAGCATGGATGTTAGCTCAGGGCTGATCTTCCTCTCAAAAAAAAAAAAAAAAAGTCCTGCAATAAGCAACAACATGATGAACCTTGAGGAAATTATGCTAAGTGAACTTAGCCAGTCACAAGGATAAATAACGCATGATTCCACTTATATGAAATACCTCAAATAGTCAAACTCAGAAGCGGGGAGTAGAATGATGGTTCCCAGGACCTGGGGAGGGGGAAATGGGGAGTTGTTAATAAGTATAAAGTGTCAGTTATGCATGATGAATAAGTTCTAGAGATCTGCTGTGCAACATTGTGACTGTAGTTAACGGTACTGTATTGTACTCTTAAAAATCTGTTAATTGGGGAGATCTCATGTGTGTTCTTACTGCAATAAAAGAAAAAATTTTTAAATGTTGGCGATAAAACATTTCTTATGAGTGTCTGGTCAATAACAATCACATGATGCTCTCGGTTATAAAATGCATATTGATTTCAGATATGTTAAAATCAGATATGTTAAAATGGGAAAGATTGCATCCTCGAATCACTAAAATATGGTGATTTCACTATAATCTGTATTGGATATCATCATTTAATGTTTTTCCCTAGCCATGAGGTATAAAATGCCATCCATATCAATTTTAACTTTCATTTTTATTAGTAATGAAATTGAATATTTTTAAGTATAGAAGTATTATTTTAGCCACTAAGATCTTCAAGATTAAAATTAAAGGTGAGATTGTTGTTTCTCATTGTATTCAAGTTTACTGAGTTTTTCTTCAAAGAGAGACCATTTAATGTAGATGTTACTTGATTTTTTTTTTTTTTTTTTTTTTTGGTGAGGAAGTTTTGCCCTGAGCTGACATCTGTTGCCAATCCTCCTCTTTTTGCTGAGGGAGACTGGCCCTGGGCTAACATCCATGCCCATCATCCTCTACTTTATGTGGGACGCTGCCACAGCATGGCTTGATAAGCGGCGCGTAGGTCCGCTCCCGGGATCTGAACCCACGAACCCCTGGCCACCGAAGCAGTGTGTGTGAACCTAACCACTACGCCACCAGGCTGGCCCCGTTACTTGATTTTTATTTTTTTAAATGTGGTTTAAGAAGTACTGCTCCCTGGAACTGGCATTTATGACATGTTAAACTGTCATCCTTGAATTTGTACATTAGAATCACCAGAGCCTGTTCAAATGTAGCTTCCTGGCCCTATTGCAGAGTTTGAGTAATTTAGTGTGGAGTGAAGTACAAGAATTTGTATTCATTCATAACAAGCATCCTAGGTGATTACCATGCTCGTGGACCACACTGAGAAGCTGTGGAAGGTTGAGGTGGTTAGAGCTACAGATTTTCTGAGAACCTCTTTGGTAATGCTGGCTGAAAATTTATAGGAGTAGAATACTTGATAAGAAAGCCACGGAAACTTGTTAATAAACTACTTTAAATGTTAGGAAGTAAGGAATTTCAGTTTATTAAATGTGAAGCCTTCAGCATATCTAGGTTCTTCAGCCGGAGAATTACATGGTAAGTCAGGATTGTTGAATGTGTCATATGTAATTCTATCTTCTATAACAATGTGAAAAAAGAAAAATGAGGATTTTTGTTGAGGTATTTTTTTTTTTTTACTGGTAATTGCTTCGTTTTAAGGCTTTCTCAGCACCTTCTATCTCTAGAGTAAACAGATTCGGCTAAAAGAGGGTTTGATTTCATTAAGCAGGATGTAAGCTCCATGAAGGAGATGGTGTTCGTTATTATATTCATAGTCTCTAAAACTGTGCTTGGCACACGGTAGACATTCAGTAATATTTGTTGAATGTATGAATATGCAGAACAGTTTACGTATAAAGTACTCTTCAGGGAATAAGAGTTTGCTTTGAGTTACTTACAATTGTCTAACAGAAGTTGTTGCAGTTGATCTTATGTAGACTTTATATTAAACCTACTATGAATTTTTAATTGAGATTCATTTATTGTTAGAATTGTGGGAACAATTATTAAATCATTTAGATTCTTTCCATGTAAATTACATTTTAAATTTATAGTTGGTGTTATGAATAGAGCTCTTGCATTAAAAGCATTTTTATTTTCCTTTTAGGAGTTAATGGGGCAGTTTCATCAAGTTGAATCTCAACTGAATAAGCTAAATCATCTTCTTACTGATATTCTTACTGATGTGAAGACAAAAAGAAAACTTTTGGCATCTAATAAACTGCATCAAATGGAAAGAGAATTATATGTTTATTTTTTAAAAGATGAAGATTACCTGAAAGATATCGTGGAAAATTTAGAAAACCAATCAAATATTAAGCCTGTTGGTCTCCAAGATTGAAAATTACTAAAAACTGAATCTTTACTACATATGCTATATTTTAATGTTTTATGTATGAAGAGGAGAATATAGCTAATAAACATTACTAAAATTTTAAGTTTGAGGTCAATGGAGCATTTCATTTAATGAATTCAAGTATTATATCAATTTGGTTTTTTCCTTATGTAACACGTTTGTTGAAAGTACTAGTGCTTTTTATGACTTGAACATTTGCTTGGTGGTACTTAATCCTGGTAACTTCTTATAGGGAAAAGAGCATTATTATATAATGCAGATATTTTTAATAAAGTTAGTTATATCTCTCTTACTATTTTTTTAGAAGCAAATTTTCTACTGTTAAATATTTTAAAAATTTGTAGAACTTTGAATCAATATGTTAATATATGGAATAGCCAAGTCCTGTCACTTGACTAAAGTAAAATTCTGCCACTCAAACGATTCCTCCATAATTCCCTGCTATAGACTTCGAGACTCTTTTAATGTTCCTACTTACGTGACAAAGAATGTCGAGTCTCCACTGGCTATTGTTCATTTTAGAAGCTGGGTCCTTGGGACTCAAAATTTCTGCAAAACAGATCTCAGCATGCTTTGACTTCAGTGTGACTCATACATCATGAATGGCTTTCAAATGAAATTTCAAAATTCCGTAGAAATCGTTGCTCAAAGGATTTATAATGCTATTTTAATCAGTTTCTTTGGAGTGAAAATACTTAAATGTTGGATTGTATTAGTTGGGATACAAGTGTAGTATTTGGATAATTAGATTATTTTAAGACTTGGTATAAAATAGTTTGAAGTTGCTTATTTCTCAGTTATTTACATCACATGTTTTTGAGTGCCTGACTTATATGTGACCTGTGTTACATACCATGTAAGCTTTATAGAGAAAAAAGAAGATATAGATATTACCTTCAAGAATATTCCTGCTTCAAGAATATGGAGTTCCAGTCTGAAAACCTATTCATTTTAGGTGGTCTTTATGGAATTTTTTAGCTGTAACCATCAGAAAATGGGTATGCTTAGGTGGCAGATGAGCCCTGATAATTTTTGTAATCCATTGAACAAAAATGTTTTGTCAATTATTGTATTTGTACATTGTTTAAAAATGTTTATTAAGTAGATCTTAATATGCTTGAAAAATTTGTAGCTAGCAATAAATTTTGTCTAGGGTTTTGATTTTAGTGCCTCATGGGTGACTTTTTGTTCCTTTTTTTTTCCTATTCTATCTTGGAATAGAGAATTTACTTAAAATTTTTCTTTTCTCCAGTAATGTGGAAAAATATGTCACCTTGTTTCCTGGCTAATGGAACTGCTAATTCTGTTTACATTAGTGCCAAGTATGTTAGATGTATGACCAGCTACTTGATTTGTACTGTCTCTTCCAGACCTTTACCCACTCAGCCCAGGGGTCAGTATAGCTGAGTAGTATGAGTGACAGGATGTCAGGTTGTGTGTCTGTCATAATTACCCAAGTCAGTTAAACATTTTTATATTATTAGATTTGTATATTTGAAGATTATATTTGTTTCAAACCTCAGGAAGTATTTGAGTAGGTTGCTTGCAGAATTGGTTAACTAGAAATAGAAAATATGTTCTTTACTTTGTTACCTGTTTACTATAATACGCCAACTGAGCCTCTAACTGTTTTTGCTTTCTTTTTACTATCTTATCTGTATTATGGGGACAGTTGATACCTATTTCCTGTGGTGGTTAGTATAGTAATTTTTACACAAGTCTCAGTACATAAAATTTTTCAAATAACTTAATTGTTTCTTATTTTGAAGTATCAAAATTAATATATGGGTGTTATGTTTGTCTTATGTTCAGGATTTTATGAAAATGGAAAATTATGAGGCATTTGTAGGCTTTGATCTCTGTAAGACACCACTCTCCAGTGTTGCTCAGAAGATTATGTCTGCTATGCATTCAGGTGATTTAGTGGAGTCTAAGAATTGGAGAGAGAGTGAAAAGAGTGAGTAATTTTTGTGAACCTTTCTATCTTTTGTTACCTTGAATGTTAATTATTCTTGAGACTAAGATTTGAAAAGGAAATGTAGCAAAATTATTCTATAGAACTTTATATTGTGTAGGGAAGTTTCTGCCTATGAACAAATGGAGCCCAGCTTCCCCTCACTTTACCTCATTCAGTAATGACTGAGTGTCTGCTCACCACATTTTGTATTCTCTTAACCCTTACTGCTTTAAAAATGTAGCACTCTCTTCTTGTTCCAGGCATTTCTGTCATACATTCCCTTAGAATCTGGATCAGCTATTTAACCTCAAAAGAGATGGGCTTTTTCACAGTGCCTCTTGCTTCAACGTTAGCTCTTGGGTCATTGAACCTGGACATAGCATTTGCTTATTGTGTGTGGTAGACAAGAGAGGTATTTTTGACAATATGTATGTTATACTGCTATAGAAATGTATGAATGCTTAGGTGGCAAAGATCAGTGGATCTGTGTATATATGTTTGTGATGTGGTCTAATAGTAGAAGCAGTGACATATGCTCACAAATGTGACTGAAGTCTGTGAAACACCAATTTTTTTTTTTGTCTAGCAAGGCAGTTTTTATTTTAAATTTGTAGGTCTGAGCCAATAGTTTGTTGTTTGTTTCTTTTCTATAGAGTAAGTTATAAGTGAGTGAGATATAATTGAGTAATTATATTGAGTTGAAATAATTGAGAATATTGACAAATTGTGCAAAAGCTGTTATAAATGCAGTTTCCTGATTAAGAGATAGTAGCATTTATTATAAAAGTCACTAATGAACTGGTAAGAATTTTTGGATGTGAACCACATACTTAGCAATTGATAGTATTTTAGGGGGAGTGGTGGTGGAGGGGGAATAGTAAAGAAAGATAAATATTTAAACATCAGAGAGCTTTTTCTTTTATTCTGTATACTTGCTTTCTAAAATAAAAGAGTAGTGTGCACTTGACAGAGGTGGAAACGTACTTCCCTTCAAAAACTGATAAGAATAATGAAATGCTTCTGGTAGGTACTTATGGCAGTCAGCCCATCTCGTGAACTCTCTTGTCATGCTCCTAAATACCCTGTTAAAAGCCTAGTTTTCTTAAATTTATTGAGAAGATAATGGAAAAAGATGAGGTATTACTTTTCTGTCACGTGTTCTTGGATTTGGAAAAGTAGGGGAATTTTTGTAAGAATTCTGTATTATCTGTTGCTGCATAACACTATTACTACAAACTTAGTGACTTTACACACATTTGTTACCTTACAGTTTCTGTGGCTCGGGAGCCCAGGCACAGCTTAGCTGGGTCCTATGCAGGGCTGCAGTGTAGGCGTTAGGGCTGAAATCTCATCTGAGGCTGGAATGGGGAAGTATTCACTTCCAAGCTCACATCGTTGTTGGCAGAATGCAGTTCCTTGTAGGCTCTTGGACTGAAGGCCTCAGTTTCTCGCTGGCTGTTGGCTAGAAGCCACCCTCAGTTCCTTTCCTTATAGTTCTCTCCATAGGCAGCTTGCTTTTTCAAAGCCAGCAAGAGAGTGTGCTTAGCAAGACTGACATTACAGTAATTTCACCTTTGCTGTATTCCCTCGGTTAGAAGTGAGTCACTAAGTCCCACCCACAGTCAAGGGGAAGGAGTTACACAGGGTGTGAATGCTAGGAGGTGGGGTCATGGGACCACCTTAGAGTTTGTCTACCACAGAGTCCTACCTGTTTTATTCTTATTTCATATGAATCTGAATTAAAGTTGGATTGTTGGTGGATTATTGATGAATGATGCTGGACCTAAGACCTAATTGATCCCTGGACTCTTATCATATGCTGAGCTGTTATTGTGTCAAATTCTTATTTCTTATAAGTAAAATATTATAAATCAGTGTTTCATTTCTGAAAGCCCTTTTCATACCATCTATCAAAATTGAGCTCAGATATCAATGGAAATAAACTACCAATATTTGCTTTTACAAACACTTATTAAGTAAAATCAAACACTGTTAATGTTGTATGTCACTTTGGGGTCTAATTTTCTGATCTGCTAGACTGACTGAGGTATCTCAAGATAGACATCCAGTAAGGATTGAACTATGTATATATTCGTGCAGCAAGATAAATATTTATTTAAAAACTCTTTGCTTGAAAAAACAAAAGATGCAAAAACTTAAAATACAGCTTAATGAGTTAATATAAAGAGGACTTCTATGTAACTACTGCTTACATTGCCAACACCTCAAAATTTCCTTCTCAATTAAAGCCCTCTCACTGCTCAGAGGTAACCATTATCCTGACTTTTATGTCAGCCACTTCACACTTTCTAATCATAGGTGTTTTATATTGCTCCAAAGGCCTTTTTGTCAGAGATTACTTGTCCGCCACACCAGAGTCTGTCCTTCCCTTCTGAGGCGCACGATCAGACTACATGGCTCAGTCTCTTTGCGGTTAGGTGTAACCAAGTGGCAGGTTCCTGTCAGTGAGATGTGTGGTCAGGTGGTGTGCACCGTTTCCAGGGTAGGCCCAAAGACATCTGACTTGCTTCATAGTTGGCCTCTTTCCTTCCCTCCAATTGGGACCTGAAACGACTCCTTTCCAACCCTGCAAATGATAACAGTGTCCTAGAGGATTGTGGAACACCATACTGGAAGGAATCTGGGTCCGGGAATGACTTTATGAAACAACTGCATCACCAGCTGGGACCACTCACCTTAGAACATGAGAGAGAAATAAACTTACTTTTTATTCTTTAAGCCACTGTATTGTTTGGTCTTTTATGTCTGTAGCTTAGGCTTTTACCTTAGCTCATGCACCTTTAAACTAGATTCAGAGTTGGGTTCATCTGACTTAACTGGTGCCATGTATAGGATTATGCATATGATTAAGCACATATTTATTAGAATATATCTCTATGTTTTGTCTAAGTACCTATAGAAGTCAAATAACATTTCCTAGTACACATTTATCCAAATTCTTTTTTGTTTTAACTTGTCTAATAGAGCTTAATAGCGGTGAATATAGTGTTTTCCAGTAAAATAAAAATATTTTTACAGACATTACAAATTAATACAAGTTTGAGACCCTTACAGGTAAAATATTTGTCAAAATCCAGTTCATTAATGTGGAAATCTTTGCGATTTCAAGGACAGGTAATAAAAACTAAATGGCAAAATGGATCTATTCTGATTATATTCATTCTAGTCAAGAATATATGGATGGGGGCTGGCCCCGTGGCATAGTGTTAAGTGTGCGTGCTCCACTCCGCTGCTGGCCACCCGGGTTCGGATCCGGGGCACGCACCGATGAACCGCTTGTCAGGCCATGCTGTGGCGGCGTCCCATATAAAGTGGAGGAATATGGGTATGGATGTTAGCCCAGGGCCAGTCTTCCTCAGCAAAAAGAGGAGGATTGGCATGGATGTTAGCTCAGGGCTGATCTTCCTCACAAAAATAAAAAAAGAATATATGGATAAACATTTTGTATTATTTTTATTTCTATCAAATAAACAAAATCCTCATGTCCAGTCACTTAGCAAACTCTGCCAGGTGTTAGATTTCCATTCCCACTGCCCTGATTCAGCCCTTCATCGCTTCTCACTTGGATTTTTGCAGTAGTCTGTTGTTTGCCTTCAGTTTATTGCCACTTTGGTCTTGCCTTTGCACCATTGCTAGAAGTAGCTCAGCTCTTGTCCTTGCTCTCTGCAGAACTGATCTACAGAAACATTCCCATGTATTCCTACAGAGTGACTTGGCCCTTGCCTGCCCTTTTTAGTCTTATGTCCTACCACATTCTCTTTCTTACTTCATGCCCCATTCAGATTTGACTGTAATTTCCAAATATGGAACATTTTCCAACTTCATCCTCTACTTACTCTCTTCTTTCTCTCCTTCACTCAACTCTGACTGGTGAAATCAGCATTTTACAAGGCTCTGCTCAAATGCAGTGATACTTCTTCCATTACCAGAATGCCTTGTTGCAAGTAAACTGCATTTGGTTCATTTACAACTCTGCTTAGAGAACTTACTGTGAGGTAGTTTTTGGTTATTTGTATAATGCTTGAACTCTTGGTATGGTTTGAGCTCCTTGAAGGCAGGATAAGGTGTTCTCATCTGTGAATGCTCCCACAGGTGGGCTATCTGTGAATTCAACTCTTACTGATTTGCAAGAGCTTTCTACAAACATATACATATATGAAGGGTTTTACTGTTTTTTTTTTTTTATATATGTTGTAAATATTTTCCTCAACATTTTTGGGGGGTCTTTTTTTGTTTGTAATACTTTAGAAAAAGTCTTCTTTTTTTAAACCAAAAACATAAAGTCCATAATCACACATTAAAAAAATTTTTACACACACACACGGTGAAAGGGTTCAGATATACATTGTTTTCTTAGTTCAGTCTTTTTTTTCTTCGTTGAACCCTCTCCCCTTATTGCTAACCCACGTTACAACTTAGTATGTGCTTTTTATATTTTTGTCCATTTGTTTCCGTGATTATATTTCCACAATTATAATTATAGCTTGCTTGTGTGTGCGTGCGCACTGTGGCTGTGCTGTGCCATCCAGATGGTACTGCCTGAGGCCTTTATTGCAACTGTATCATTTGAGCTGTTCCCTGACTCAGTCCTGCTTCCCAAGAGCATCCCCAGTAAATTTCCTGCAGGCAAAGCCCAGTCTGGTTACTAGGGCACCTGAGCTGCTACAATTGGTGCCAGAGTAGTCTGAGAAGGCAGACATGGCATTTTGGAGTTTTATCACCCTCAGGCAGGCTGGCGCTGATGATGTCATCACAAGTTGTAGGTGGAATGTGGGTGGCAACAGTGCAGTTAAAACTTTCTCTAGGGGTGGCATACCAGTGGAAGCAACTGCCCAGGCTGCTGGGACAGTCCTCCTTATTTGAAAAGTACAAAACAGTGGAAAACAATGGAATTGGTGGCTGTGGCTGGGAATAATAGACCCTTTGGAAAAAGACAAAGGCTGAGTGAGGGTGATTAATTAGCAATTAAAGGCTAAATGTGATAGATACCAGAAGGCTGCCTTGGTAGCCTATAGAGACCACCTGCAGCCACAGGCCCAGTGCTTAGTCCCATCCTAAGACTTGTAGAGCTCCAGAGAAGGTTGAATTTTCAGCCCTGGCAGATGTGCTACCGCAAGGTCAGGGTCTTGATCAGGAAGAGGGTCCAGACCCTGAGATATGGGTTGGGGACATCTGGATTGGTGCATTCACATCTTGAATCCCAAATACCTCTGGGACCTGCAGAAGTGGCTAATCCTCTCTATTATAGACTAGCGCCCCCCAGCCCCCACCCTTGCTTGAAGAAAATGCAAGAGGTTTCTGTCTTGAAAAGTAATACATGCTCTCAGGAACTGCTGCCCCCTTGCCTCCTGGCCGTTAAGTCACAACATGACCTGGCCAAGAGGTACTAGTCCTGTTAAGGGGGTGTATGAGACATCGGCTAGTCAGGGAACAGAAAGCATATAATTTGAGCAGGGAAAGTTTAAAGCATTATTAACTAGTAATGGGATTAGCTACCAAGGAATTGAAGAGAACTCTAGAGAATACAGTCAAAGCAGACACAGGGAGCAGCTACCTGAGGTAGAGGGCCAAAGGAAGAAACAAAATTGGTATGACTTGGCCAATTGACATTCACTAGCCTCTGTCATCTGCTGTCTTAGCACAGGCACCTTAGGCTCTTTCATGGGGCCCCACAGCGTGGTGCTCCCACTCACCAGGGCTGATCTGGCTATTGCCTCTGCTGAAAGTCCAACCTTCCAACAACAGACCAAATGCTAAGTCTTCAATAGTACCATCCTTTGAGGAGAACAATCAATCACTTGGTGGCCAGTTGACAACACTGAACCCTTTATGCCCCCAAAGGTGCAGTGATTGATCTTGACTGGAATAAACACATATTCCAGGCATGGGTTTGCCTTTCCCATTTGCAGGATCTCAGTGCGCTCCATTATCCAAGGCTCACAGAACAATTTCGCTGACACAGAATCCCACATAGCATCACACTGGACATAGAGACCCACTTTCCAACAAAGGAGCTGCAGTGGGCACATGACTGTGGGATCCACCAGGTTCCCTTAGCCACACACCAGAAACACCAGCCTGATAGAATGGTGGAATGGCCTGTAGCAGGCACAGCTCCGGTGCCAGCTTGGAGATGACACCCTGCAATGATGGAGCGGTAACCTCCAGTGTGTAGGATACACTGTACATCAGTGACCATTACAGGGTGCAGTGTCTCCCATATGTGTAATTAAGGGGTCTGGGAACCAAAAGGTGGAAGTGGGAATGGCCCTGCTTACCATCACTCCCAGTGCCCCACTCAGTAAATTTGTGGTTCTCTCCCCCTATACCTCTGGGTTCTGTAGGTTTAGTCTTGACTCCCAGAGGGGAAACCTGCTAGGGACACAGGAAGAGTACCATTTGGTTTCAAGCTATAGCTGCTATCCAGTCATTTCCAGTTCATTATGCCGAGAGACTGGCAGGCAAGGCATGTAATCTCCATCCTGCTAGGGATGACCTCCTGGTCATCAGAAGTTAGGGCTGCTGTTGCATAATGAGGACAGGGAAGCATGTACTTGGCACCCAGGTGATATGATTGGGCACCTCTCAGTCCCCTGCCTAAATTTGTTGGCAAATGGAGCAGCCGTGGCCTGAGAAGGATATGGTGACTAGGGGCTTACACCTCTCTGAGATGAAGGTTTGGGTCACTCTATCAGGTAGGCTACCTAGACCAGCAGAGGTGCTAAGCCAGGGTGAGGCGACCTTAGAATGGGTAGTAGAGGAGGGAAATGAATCATTTGCAACTTTGAGACCAGCTGCAGCAACAAGGAGATGCAGTTTATCCCATTAACCTTCCTTTTGAAAGTTTCCCCCAGGAAGGGGCCCGCCAGAATCCTGAAGGAGCTGCCCCAGAACATATGGGAAGCAAGTGGCTGTGAGCAGCACAGTATAGTGAATGGTAGTGTAGGACTATAGTGAACACTGTGGATGCCCAGACCTCCTGTGTTCGGACTAAACCATTCATTGCCCCAGCTGCTGGGAGTGTTGTTGGCTGGCTGCTCACAACACAGCCCCTCCTGGTGATTGCCTCAGCTGCAAAGAGTTTTTTTTTGTCCTAGGGCACACCCCTTTCCCAGGAGCAACCAATCATTGGACTGCTTGGTGCTGGGGTATAAAGGCCCAGCTCCTTTGACTCAGCGGAGGACAACTCTGCAGAGCCATGCCAGGTCCAGAGCAGGCCTTTGTAGGCACTGCATATTGGCCCAGTCCTCCTCCTTTTCCCTACAGACACTAATCCTGAAAGCACTCCCCAATAACCTTTCTGAATGCAAGACTTCAGCTCAGAGTTGGCCTCCCGGGGACCAGACCTGTGCCAGTGTGTGTGTATAACATACTCATAAATGTACATAAATGGGGAGATTTGATCATTGTTTTCAAAAATGAGATCATATTTTCACAGATTTCCGCATCTTCAAGTCAACTGGTGTGGCTGTAAGTCATTCTTTTCAATGGCTGCGTGCTTCATGGTGTGGATGCTACATAATTTATTCATCGGCTTCCCCCTTGATTGGTGTCTACTTTGCTTTCAGTCCTTTGCTATGAAGCGATACTGCCATAAACGTTTTGGTTTAAACTTATTTACTGTTGCGTATATTTCTATGAAACAGATAGCTGGGAGTGATGTTGGTTGGTTAGATGATTTATATATTTTATATCTCTGTTTGTTTTTATTGAGGTTTCATACACACACACACACACACAAAACACATATATCCTAAGCTTATAGCTCAAAATTTCACAATCTGAACACCCTTGTAACCTTCACCCAGATCAAGAAACAGAATAGTAGTAGCACCCTAGAGGCCCATCTCTGCTCCCTTTGGGTCCATCCTTCTCTTCTCGACTCCCGAGGGCGATACATGTATTTTTAATTTTAATAAGTCATGACAGTTTGCTTTCCAAAAAGATTCTAGCTATTCACATTTGTAGCAGCTATGCATGAGACTACCTCTTCTCCTCCATCTCCAATTATATTTAATTTGTATTTCCCTGACTACTAGTGAGTTTGAGTATTATATCATGTTTATTTGCTTTTTGGATTTGCTATTTTGTGTATTGCCTCTGCCTATCTTTTGCTCATTTTTCTGTTGAATTGTTTGTCTTTTTTGGTTAACGTATAAGAACTTGTTGTATAATAGCGGTGTTAACCCTTTATCATTTTAGTTCCAAACAGTTTTCCCACGTATTATTTTCTTTCAGAAGTGGTGATAGTTGTACTATCCCTATTTATTAATCTGTCCTTTTTTACTGAATTGAAATACCATCTTTGTTGTATATTAAAGTCTCATAAGTCCTGGTGTCAGTTTCTGGATTGTCTGTTCTGTTCTAGAGATCTTTTTGTCTATTCCTATTCAAATACCATGTGGATTTGATTATAGTGGCTTTATAGTATGTTCTGATAATCTTGCAAGGCAAGTCGTTTATTTATTTAACTTAACTGTCTTGTCTATTTTCAGATATTTAGTATTTCATATATACTCCAAAATTATTTTTTCAATTAAAAGAGCCCTATAGGGTCTCTGGAATTGCTTAAATTTATGTTTGGAAGAATTAAATATTTTGTGCATGTCCTGGTGCTGTGTCTTTCCATTTGCATTGATCTTGTCTTATGCTATTTCATAAGATTTTAAGTTTTCATCGAGTGCCTTGTGCCTTTCTTGTTAAATTTATCCTAAGTATAACTTTTTCTATTGTAAATGAAAGATTTCCCCCCGTGTGCATTTCTGGGTTGTTCTTGTTGCTGTAGAGGGAACGTACATCACAGTGGTTTTGAGCAGACTCCTGAGTCATGTTGTCTGAAGTTAAATCTGGGTTCCATCACTTACTTTTCAGCCCAGACTTATTAAAATTAAAATAAAATTTAAATCAGAAGTTTGTATTAATGATGTTTTACTGAATCTCTGGTTGTTCCATTGCTACAGTATTCAGTCCAAGGATTATTTTGAACCTTTAATACTTAAAATGTTCTGTAAAATGTTGATCTTGGGTTTTCAGAATCAAGTATTCAAATGCAAATACCAGGTAATAATTTTTAATAAACATTTCATGATTATATAGATCTGCCTTGAGTAAGTTTGGAGATACTGTACATAACTGTTTATTATAATGGTAATATGCATTTCGGTTGTGAATTTTATTACGTTGTTTTAAGTAAGTAAATAAGTAGTAAATAGCATGATTGTAGAGGATATTTTCAATATAACTAATTTTATGACTTAGATTTCAATATTTCTTTAATGCCTCATTTCTTTTTTTGTGTGTTTTTAAAAGCTGCAGAAGTGGTAAACAAGTCCAGTGTTAGGAATTTAGTAGTACTTGAAGATGGGAAGAATCAATCACTGGAAAAAAAGGTAAATCATTACAAATATGAATAATTCTAAACAGATAACCCTCACTCATTCAACACATACTTACTAAGGTCTCCTGTATGCTATGCACTATGGATACAATGGTTAAAAAAAAATAAAAAGGAGTTCTTGTTCTCCAGGAGCTTAGAGTTTAATTTGTAAGAGGGGAAGGGGAAGACAGAAGTGCAATAGATCTCTGCAATACAGTGTATTAGGTGCCATGACAGAAGTCAGTTCCAAGTGCTTTGGGAACAGTAGAAGAAACACCTAACCTAGTTTTTGTGCTATTTCATTTTGCTTTTTCTGGGTGGTGGGGAAAGGAGTCTGGGACATCTTTCTGAAATATGAAAATTATATCTGAGTTGAGATCTAAAGGATGATTAGGAGATGGTCAGCCTAAATATCCCCACCTTTAGAGAATGAGGGAACAACTTTGAGAATATTTTTCAGAATAAAGGAAGAGAGCCTGGAACTTTGGGGTAGTGGAAATAAAGAGAAGTTTAGAAAGTAAGGGGTATAAAATCCACAATGGGTGAGTTAACGTGATTTGGGCTTGAGGGGAGAGATAAGAAGAGGTCATATCACCAAAGACCTTGTATATGAAACAGTGGTGGAGGCAGCATAGTGGTTAAGAGAATAGACTGGAGCAAACTACGTTTGTTCAAATCACAGTCTAACTCACTCCAATTTAAACTTACTGTAGTAAAATGGGGATGATAATAGGACCTGCTGCTTGGTTCATGGGATGATCATTTGCCCCTGAAGTGGAGGGAGAAGCATCTTTGACAGAGAAGGGACTATGCAGCCCTTTGTAAGTGAATGGAAATTATCTCTTTCAATGGTGTTCAAACTGTGCTCCTTGGATCCCTAAGGCAGAGGTCTTCAAACCTTTTTGCTCCATTTCTCTCAAAAAAGTTTTGAAAAGCCATGTACCTTCTTACATTTTAAGTTGACAGTTATAATATTCACTGCAAATTTTAAAAGTTTCATAGGACATGATTTCTGCTGTATTCATAATGTTGACATTTTAAAGACTTATATCGTCATTTAGAATATATCCACTAAAATCTAAATACTTTGCTCTGGCACCTTGATATCCATAATCATCCCTTTAAAAAATACTTCAGCAACATATTCTTCAACAATCCAAATTTTTATATATGCCTTTTTCTCCTTGAACTCCTTTTCTTGTGTACTTCCTCACAGAATTTTTAATGTAATATAATTTTGTGCTTGGAACTCTTTTCTTGAAAACCATTATAATATTTGTCTGCAATAAAAATGAGTATAAATTTAAAATTTCTGTGACCATATGACCAAGTGTTAAAACGTTTTCTTTTGAAATTATTTTTAAAGTACTATTAGTATACAGTTGTTTGAAACAGCATAAATATCATAAAATGTGAAAAATAAACATTAAAAATAAAATTTTATTGTAAATGAATCCTGTAATTCATCATGTCAGATGGATAGACATGCCTTTTCCCCCTTGGTTAGTTTGTGAACCTGTGAATAAGTATTGCACATTGCTAGATCAAGACAGGAAGAGGATTGCTGCTGAGCCATATATATATTTTTTAAATTTTTGGTAGATAGGCTAACATATCAAATAGTTGTGGTGATTTCATTTTCTCTATAAATGGGCTTTACTTGGAAGTTGTAAATTATTAATCTTCGCTCTTATGTACATCTGCAATGTATTCCCATCCACGGCATCTCTCATTACATGCACAATTTCAGTACAGGGGTGTAGTTGGAGACTTTTGAACTCCTGCCTATTCCAGCCCATGATTCAGATATACACTCATACCTGGGTTGAGTAAAATCACTGCTCTAGAAGACGCTATATAATTTTGTTAGAAAGTTTTATCTAGATAATATGAAGCTGTGATCCTACTTTACCTTAGATGACTTCTATCAGAAATTAGTTTGGTTTATATATCTGTCTTATAAATCCATATTCTAATGAAATATTTTCCATCTTTTGATAGAATCTTAATTCTTTTACAAGCCAGACATCAGGATCTTCCATCAAACTCTCTCCTCAGTCCTCCAGGATCAGACTCACAGATCAGCTGTCTACTGACCAAAAACAGAAGGACATCAGCTCATTGGCTCCTTCCAGTTGTTTAATTCCACAGTGTAACCAGGAGGCTTCAGTTCTACAGAAGATGGAACATAAAAGAAAATATTTCCTAAAGGAAAATATAAATAATGAAAATAAAGAAAGCATGAATCTTAAAAGAAAACATAGTACATATAGTAATTCATCAGAGAAAACAAGTAAACATATGGCATTGGAAGAAGATGCTGATGAAATTGAAGCCTACCCAAAATCTGGGAACTCAAGAGCATTCAAAAACCATTTTTGTGATATTAGGTATTTGGATGATTTGGAGAAAAACCAGCTGATTGAAATGCTCAAACAGGCAGTAGCCTTGGTGGTAACTCTGATATATAAGGATGGTTCAACCCAGCTAAGAGCTGACCAGGTTAGTAAACAGTGTTCGTTTTTGTTTGTTTGTTTTTTAGCACCATACAAGAAGTCCATTTTCTTAGTGTCTAATTTTGATAGGAGAGCTAAAAATAAGATTTTAAGGCTCTCCTTCTCTCAGTGGCAAGCGAGAGATAGTTCTCATGTGTTTTTTAAGAAACTGCAAAAATACATAGTTCTCATGTGTTTTTTAAGAAACTGCAAAAATGTTTTCTAGAGTGGTTGTACCATTTTATATTCCACCAGCAATATACAAGAGTTCCAAATTCTCCACCTCCTTGTTAATACTTCTGGTTGTCTGTCTTTTTTGTTTTAGCCATTCTAGTGGGTATGAAGTGGTATTTCATTGTGGTGTTAAATTGCATTTCCTTAATAACTAATGACATTGAGCATCTTCTCATGTGCTTATTGGCCTTTTGTATATCTTCCTTAGTGAAATGCCTATTCAAATCTCATGCTCATTTTTTAATTGGGTTATTTGTTTTGGGTTGTTTTATTTTCAATCTGTAAGGGTTCTTTATATATTCTGATAAAAGTCTGTTGTCAGATATATGATTTGCAATTCTCCAAATCTGTGGCTTGTTTTTTCAATTTCATGATGGTGTCTTTTGAAGCACAAAAATTTTTTAATTTGATGAACTCCAGTTTATCAATTTTTTCTTTTATTGCCTGCACTTTTGTTTTTATATTTAAGAGTGCTTTGCCCAAACCAGGTCATGAAGATTTACTCCTGTTTTCTTCTAAGAGTTTATAGTTTTAGCTCTTACATTTAAATCTGTGATCCATTTTGCGTTCATTTTTGTGTATAGCGTGAGATAAGAGCATAAATCTGCCCTTTTGCATGTGGATATCTAGTTTTCCCAACATTATTTGTTGAAGACTCTTCTTTCTCCATTGAATTTTCTTGGAGAAAATTTTCTCATAATCAATTGAAAATCAATTGATTATCTATAAGGGTTTATTTCTAAACATTCAGTTCTTTCCATTGATCTATATGTCTATCCTTATGACAGTACCATGCTGTCTTGATTACTTTAGCTTTGTAGTAAGTTTTGGAATCAGGGAGTGTGAGTCTTCCAACTTTGTCTTTTTCAAAGACAAAGACTTTGTTTTGGGTAGTCTGGTTCCTTTGCATTTCCATATAAATTTTAAGACCAGTTTGTCAGTTTCTGCAAACATCCAGCTGGGATTTTGATACACATTGTATTGAACCTATAGATTAATTTTGGGAGTTTTGCCATCTTAACAGTATTGAGTTTTCTGATCCAGGAACAGGGGGTGTCCTTTCATTTATTTAAAACTTCAATTTCATTTAGCAATGTTTTGAGTTTTCAGTGTAGTATACAAATCTTGCTTTACCTTTCATTTTTGAAGGACATTTTTGCTGACTAAAGAATTATAAGTTGACAGTTTTTTTCTTTCAGTAGTTTAAAGATGTTACTCCACTGGCTTCTAACTTGCTTTGTTTCCTACAAGAGATCTGCTGTCATCTTTATCTTTGTTTATATCTAGGTAATATGTTTGCCCCCCTCTGGCTTCTTTTAAGATTTTCTCTTTATCACTGGTTTTAAGCAATTTCATTATGATGTGACTTGGTATAGTTTTCTTCATGTTTCTTGTACTCAGAATTTATTGATCTTCTTGGTTCTACAGATTAATGTGGGAGAATTGACATTCTTATTATTTTGAGTTTTGTAGTCTTTGAGCATGGTATGTCTCTCTGTTATTTAGGTCTTCTCTGATTTCTTTCATCAGTATTTTGTAGTTCTAAGCATACAGATTCTGTAGAAGTTTTGTTGATTTCTAGCTAAGTATTTCATTTTTTGGATAGTTGTTATAAAAAGTAATTTCTTTTTTAAAAAATTCATTTTTACATGTTTATTGCCAGTGTATAGAAATACAGTTGATTTTTGTGTTTTGATCTTGTATTCTGCAACCTTGTTAAACTCACATATTAGTTCCAGGAGTTCTTTTTTGTAGATTCCTTTGAGTTTTCTATGTAGACATTTGTGATATCTGTAAGTAGGGATAGTGTAATTCTTCCTTTCTGATTTATATGCCTTTTATTTGTTTTTCCTGTTGTATTGCACTGGCTAAGACTTCCATTATGATGTTAAATAGGGAGGAGACCAGATTTGGAGAGTAAGGTCATGGGTTTGGCTTTTGGCCTTGATTGTCACTAAAAGAGCTGTTCATTTACAAATTTACGAATTTTCTCTCTGCTTAATTATAAAACATGACATATTTTTCTTAAATAAACACATTGTCTATGTTTAATATTGAAATTTTATTTTATTGTGTATTCACAGGCTCTAGTTTCCTCTGTTAAAGGAATTGTGATGTTACTACAGAGCCACGCAGAAGAAGGCAGTGGTCCTTTGGATGCCTCAGCCTCTTCTGGTGTTCTGGAGGAAGGCTTCACACCCAGTGATCAGTATATCTACATAAAAACAGAGCACGCTTGTATTTGGGGCCAAGAACAAGAGGCACATAATCAATTTGCCAGGTTGGACATCTTCACTCATTACCTTAAATCCTATTTACATGCCTGCTTTATCTTAATTTAAAGTTTCCAAAGCTCCAATTTTATTATCTAAACTTACAGAAGTTTTGTATGGGCAGATAAAAATAAAATGGATCTAAGTGACAGAAACCTCTACAAACACTGGCTCTGTCTCCCCCAAAGAGCTTCTGGAATGGAGGTTCCATCCTTCTGTGAGAGCCTGCTCCAGAATTTGAATCAACATCTCAATGAGAAGTTGGTGAGAAAAGTATCATCCCCGGGCCTGAAAACCCAGAGTCACTGCCAGAGTCCCAGATGATGTTCCTCATCACATTCGTTCACTCACTCACTGCATTAGAAAATGAAGTTATCACTGCCTTCAAACAGTAAACTGTCCTCAGTACTGTCAAGATATTACAAATTTCAAAGCTTCATATCTGTGAACATAGACAAGACACGTCTCACTTGGACTTGCCCTCTTAGACTCTTAGAACAGGCAGGGATGCTTCTGTTGCCCCTTCTCAATCCTGAAAAGTCCTGTTGTAGGTTGGAGCCTGTGCCCCTCGTCACCGTTTCTTTGAGCGTGTTGTTAGCCTGGCTGGCGTTTCTGCCTTCGGTGGGGGGTATCCACTTCCTGTCCGCCCAGCCCTCTGAGTTCAGGGTCAGTTAGCTGCCCCGAGGGAGCTCCTTGAAGCCACTGCCCTGAAGAGGAGTTCAAGGAGACCCAGGGAGAAAAGGTGGGGGCCTGGCCCTTCCTGTCTAATATAGTCTCACTGGGCCTTGGTGAGTTTTAGGTAATTGTTGTGTGGGTCCTAACCTATTGATAGTGATGCTCTCAGCTAGGAATGCCTGAGGCACTCTCCAGGGGATGTACTACTGGTAGTGAGCCCCCACAGACATTTCCCTGACAGGGGCCACAGTTGTGGCTGGACCAGCCCTTGTGGTTCTTATTATGATCGCAGGACACACTTGAGCAAACAACATCAGGGAACTTTGAGGAGCAAGATTTATTTTTCACAAGTCCTCGAGGGTACCTGGCATGCCTGAGGGCCACACAGCGAGGTTCCAGTAGAGAGAGAGAGAGCGTGGACCTAGAACTCTGCCTTTATTAGAGTCTGAGGGTGCGGTGCCTAGGGTTTCAAGGGTTCACTCTTTATTGGCTAATTGAAAGTATAAGAGGGGCCGGCCCCGTCGCGTAGCAGTTAAGTGCACGTGCTCCGCTGCTGGCGGCCTGGGTTTGGATCCCAGGCGTGCACCAAGGCATTGCTTGGCAAGCTGTGCTGTGGCGGCATCCCATATAAAGTGGAGGAAGATGGGCACAGATGTTAGCCCAGGGCCAGTCTTCCTCAGCAAAAAGAGGAGATTGGCATGGATGTTAGCTCAGGGCTGATCTTCCTCACAAATAATAGATAAATAAAGCATAAGAGAGGGAATTAGGGCATGGTAAGGGAGAAGCAGGGTCACTCAAGTAGTCAGTTATCTTGGTCACCTAGGGCTTTCTGAAGAGAGACCTTGGATGGGGAAGGCCTAGATCCTTATCTGGTTGGTTTGCTGATAGCTGTGCCATATAGCTGGCAGCATGTCTATTCAAGATGGATATCTTTTGAGATGGATGCCTCAGCAATTAAAAGCTTAATGTCAGGTACTTACACTACAGTAATTTTGGTGAGAATGGACAGTGTTTGACTAATATGGCATTCTGCTCCCAAGAAACCCATAACCTTTCTCTCTCTCTGTCTTTTTTTTTTTTGGTGAGGAAGATTGGCCCTGAGCTAACATCTGTGCCTATCTTACTCTATTTTATATGTGGGATGCCTGCCACAGCATGGCTTGATAAGCGGTATGTAGGTCCATATCCGGGATCTGGGCCTGCGAACCCCGGGCTGCTGAAGAGGAGCTCACAAACTTAACCACTATGCCACTGGGCCGGCCCCCCATGACCTTTCTTTTACATAATTTTCTTTTGAAAGAACAATTAGGCAGGTATATTCTATGGAAGATCTCTGTGAGAATAGAGCCGTAATATTTGGACGGCTTTTTCTGAATTCTGGATTTATATATCCTACTCGACATCCACTGGGATATCTAATAGTCAGTCACTTCAGCCTTAACATGTGCAAAACTGAGCTCCTATCTTCCCTGAAACTTGCCTCCTACAGCCTTTGTTGTG
Organism: Diceros bicornis minor; assembly: GCF_020826845.1. Lineage (NCBI taxonomy): Eukaryota > Metazoa > Chordata > Mammalia > Perissodactyla > Rhinocerotidae > Diceros > Diceros bicornis. Next base: position 1,573,947 of record NC_080747.1, on the reverse strand, counting down.
TTAGTGTCAGCATTAGCCCTCCATGAGCTCAGGCCAAGTCTTGACGTTATTTTTAACTTCTCTCTTTTTTTTCATATACTGCATCTCAGCTCTTAGTGAATCCCATTGGCTCTGCCTTCAAAATACAGCTAGATTCTGACCTACTCTCATCCCCTCTCTTGCCGTTCCAGGCAGGGCTTTACCTCCTGACTGAATTGTGACAAAAGCTTCCAGACTGGCCTCCCGCCTCCACCTGCCCCTTCTGTCTGTTTTTAGCACAGCACCCAGAGAGGTCCTGTTCAAACGTAAATCAAATCACCTCACTCCCCTGCTCAAAACCTCCAAAAGCTCCTGCTTCACTCTGAAGAAAAGCCAAAGTTCCTACAACGGCTCTGCAGGTCTGCACCCCCAGGCCCTCTGCTGCATATTGGTCCTCATCTCCTCTCTCCCCACTCTCACTGCTGTTCTGGAATGTGGGGAGCACACCTTTGCCCAAGGGCTTTGTACCAGCTGTTCCCTCTCCTGCAGTGTTCCCCCAAATATCTGCATGATTCACCACCTCATTCCTTTATGTTTTTCTTTAAACAAACACAGAAAAGCAAATTATGAAAACACGAAAGTAGAGTAGTATAACGAGCCGCATGTACACATCCAGCCGGACCAGTTATCAAAGGTTTTTCCATACTTCCTTTATGTGTCCCTTTTTGAAGGGAAGTGTAGGGAGCTGGGGTTAAGGAAAACCCCAGACATGTCATCTTACCTCACATGTCTCAGGATGCAGCTCTAAAAGACATGGGCTTTTTGTTGTTTTTACATAGCCACAGTGCCATTCTCAAAACTAACAAATTTAATACCCAGTCCAAATTTAAAGTTACCTGATTGCTTCAAAAATGTCCTTCTACACTTGTTCTATTGGGATCAGGACCAACAAGGTCCACACGTGACATTTGGAGGTCATGTCTCTTCCGCCTCTTCTAATAAGAGCATCCTCTGACCCCTCACCCCATCTTACAGACCATTCCACCTCCTGGACTTGCCTGTTTCTTCATTGTGGGATTCTTTAACTGGTTTTCCTTTCCTCCATATTTTCTGTGAACTGGAGTTTAGTTCTACAAGCTTGATTATTCACATCTAACTTTTTTCACAAGAAAATTTCCCTCGGTGGTGCCATGTGCTTCTTCAAATCATCTGGGTTACAGTTGGGTGGCCAGATTTAGTAAATAAAAATACATGATGCTAAATTTGAATTTCAGATAAACAACTACTTTTTTAGTATAAGTATATCCCAAATTTTGCATGGAACATCCTTACACTAAAAACATCCATCTCTAAAAAATACTCACTGTTTTTCTGAATTTCAAGTTTAACTGGGTGTCCTGTTTTCTATCTGGCTACCCTTTGCAATGCAATTTTGTTGTCCCAATACCATGATGCTGAGATAGAGCCGTGGATCAGGTGGTGTCAGTGTGATCCCTCCTTTGTAAACTTCCCCAACAAACTTTCCCTTGTGGTTTTGTTTGTCATTGAGGGTCATTGGAATCACCTTTTAATTGTGGCTTGAAGATGGTGATTTTTCTAACTCTATTGTTTTTTCCACATTTATTGGCTAAAATTTTCTGTAGAGAACTTTCCTTTATCAACTAGGCTTCAAGTCCTTACATAAGTGTTATCAGATCAGACAAGGCCTTGCCTGACCACCCTATATAAAATAGTACCCCCACTCCAATAGCACACACATTCCCTACCTCCCTTCCCTTCTCCATAGTTCTCTAAAATACCACCATTGTCATTCTCTGTCTCTTACCTGTTTGTTTTGTTTATTGTGCATCTACCCCTAAGCTCTCCGGAGGCAGGAATTTTTATGTTTTGTTCATTTTTATGTCTCTACAGCCAAGAACAATGCCACAGAGTGTGTGCTTAATAAATATTTATCAATATTATTATTCAATGAATGAGTATTGAGGTTTAATTTTTATAAGTTCCAGGACAATTAGTTGAAGACATTGACTCAAGTACCATGAAATTGGAAGTAATAATCCCAATTCTATGATGGTGTCTTTGAGATTCAAAGTGAACTTAAATAAATCACATTTAAATTAATACACACATAAATAATTTTTTTGCACAAAACATATTTAGCAACATTTATGAAACACCCATGCAAGGTTTTGTCACATACATGCTCTCTCTTCTTAGCATTAACTGTATGTTAGATCTTTTTAATTCCATTTTATAGTTGAGGAAACTGAGACTCAGAGAGGTAGTCATAGGTCATCTTTGAGATTTCAACACAAGCCTCCTTTTTTTTTTTTTTTTTTTTGTGAGAAAGATCAGCCCTGAGCTAACAGCCGATGCCAATCCTCCTCTTTTTTTTGCTGAGGAAGATTGGCCCTGGGCTAACATCCGTGCCCATCTTCCTCTACTTTATATGGGACACCTCCACAGCATGGCTTGACAAGCAGTGCGTCGGTGCACGCCTGGGATCCGAACTGCAAACCCTGGCCACCGAAGCAGAGTGTGCGCTCTTAACCACTGCGCCACCCAGCAAACCCCACAAGCCTCCTCTTTTTATACTCAAGTCTAGCTTTTTTATATTATAGCTGCCTTTTTGTTTTGTAATTGTGACATAATCAACTTATATAACTGACTTAGAAAGCACATTGTGTTTTAACCACTATCTTACAAGATGTTCTTTTTGTTGTTTGTCTTATCAAGATAGAAACAACTAGCCTGCATCTCTTGTTAGTGGGAGATATTGTAGTTATTAGATGACCTCATTAAGGACTCCCATGTTTCCAGCATACAAAAGCATCGAAGTGGAAGGAAGCTCCAGTTGTCTCCAGTTCTCTGTCATAAACTTGCACCCCCTCTTCCCTTTCCCTCCTCCTGTACACCCCCTCCTAAGTCCGGTAGAGCCAAGACCTGAAGCTGTACTGTTGACATTTTGCCCTCCCTAGCATCCTTGCCTCTCTCTTCAAGGGACACCAAGCTGAAATCAAACAAGAAAATGCAAAAAGCCTAAAAGTGTCTGTCTGTGGAGCAAGCCAAGCAAAATCTAACTATATGTTGACTCAGTGTGCAGAGCTAATTGGGCTTCTGGTTTCTTTCTTCCTTGGCCATATCCAAAGACCCTCATTAATGTATTAATAAACCATTACCATAATAGGAGATTTATAGCTTGGGCCTTGGCAGCAGCGAGATAGGGTCTCAGACCTCAGCTTTGCTACTTACCAGTTGTGTAACACTGGGAAAATTGTTTAACTTCTCCGAGGCTCAATTTCCTTATCTGTAAAGTGGATCTAGTGCCTGCCTAAGAGGATTGTGATGAGGTTTCAATGCAATAATCCTTGTGAAGTGTTTAGCGTGGTATCTGCTAATGGTGAGTGTTCAATAAATGTTAACTCATGAATCCCATATTCAAGGATCATGATGTAATGGGGAGAGCAAACGTTCAAAGTAAATTACTCTACAGCAAATGTGGTCTCGGCTGTAGCAGGTGTGTGGACGGGAAAGCGTATAGAAGGAGCATAGCAGAGGGGCAACTCCCTGCCCCATCCAGGCCGACCCTCCTGAAAACAGCACTTGAGCAGTTTGCTTGAATTGTGGGAGGAGAATATTAGGCAAGAATACAGCAGTTGTAGTGGCTCTGGAGTGTGAGGGGATGTTGCACAGTCTGGTGATAGAAGAAAGAGTATTCAATGTGAGCCAAGGGTAGAATGTTTGGAGGGAGTGCTGAGAGAGCAGGCTGGAGAGTTGTGTTGGGGCTGTCTGTAAAGAGTCCAGAATGTGTATGCTCTGTTCAGGAATTTGAGTCTTAGTCTGTAGGTAATGGGGCTTTGCCCGGGGATTGGCTCTGAACAGCTGTGTGACCTTGGGTTCATTACTTAGCCTCTCTGTGTCTCAGCTTCATCATCTGTAAAATGTGGATAATAAGTAATGCCTACTTCATAGGATTTTTGCGTTAATCTATGTAAAGCTCTTAGAAGAAGAATGTCTGCAACATAGTACTGTATAAGTGATAGCTGTTAGTGGAGTAGCAATTTTTTCCAAGGTGAAAAGTCCTAAATTAATGTCTAAATCAGTGAATTTCTTTTCATCTTCTAGGAACGTGCTGTTTCAAACACTGAAATGTAAATGTCCTGTTATTTGTTTTAATGCGAAGGATTTTGTGAGAACCGTGCTGCAGTTTTTTGGTGATGATGGCAGTTGGAAGCATGGTAAGTTATAGCTGGTCGGCTGGAAGTACAGGAGGCCCAGGACTTGGGTCTGGTTCCTGAAGCGGGGACAGTCTTGTGGGGCTGAGCCCTTAACCTACAGTGTCTGCTGTAACTTCAGGTAGTTAGCGTCAGAATTGAATTGTGTTGTTGGACATCCTTCTGGTGTCTGCAGAGAACTGGAGACAGTGGTGTGGAAAACCCACACATGTGGTGTCAGAGGTGGTGTTGGAAAACACAACACAGTACCCATCACTCAGTTTCAACAATTATCAATTTATGTCTAGTCTTTTTTTCTCTGTAACTCCCCACATTTCCAAACCCCCACCCCTGGATTATTTTGTAGCAAATCCCAAGCATCATATCATTAATCTGTAAATATTTCAATTATATGACTAAAATATGAGAATTTCATTTTTAAGATGATACTATCATCATCTCCCCCCAAAATTAGCAATAATCTTTTAATATTATTAGATATACAGTGTTTGCCCTTCCCCAATTGTATTTAAATTTTGTTTTTTACAGTTTGTTTGAATTGGCATTCAGACAAGGGTTAGGGTTATCCCATACCTGGGGTAGGTTTGATACATTTCTTTCTTTATTTTTTTCCCCCAAAGCCCCAGTAGATAGTTGTACATCATAGTTGCACATCCTTCTAGTTGCTGTACGTGGGACGCGGCCTCAGCATGGCCAGAGAAACGGTGCTTCGGTGCGCGCCCGGGATCCGAACCTGGGCCGCCAGCAGCGGAGCGCGCGCACTTAACTGCTAAGCCACGGGGCCGGCCCTGATACATTTCTTAAGTCTCTTTTAATCTTTATGTTCTATCTCCCTCTGTTTTATGTCCTTGCAATTATATTGTCATTGTTGATAAAACCAGGTTGTTTGTCCTATAGGATTTCCCACAGTTTGGAATTTGTGGATCGTATCCCCTTCTTGCCACTTAACGTATACTTCTCTCTCTTCTATTTTTTGTAAATTGGCAGTTAGATTCAGAGGCTTGATCAAATTCAGACTAGATTTTGGGAAGGCAAGTGTAGTTCATAATCCTAACCCTGGTACTAAGTGGCATGGTGTCCTTCTGTCACCCAAAATTCCAAATCTATCAACATAAGAGACTTCCTAGTCATCAAACAAAAGGTCATGATATGACTGCATTAGTAAACATACCTCTTAGACTAGTATAATCTAAAGATACCAAAAAATATAATTTTTAGTGTGATGTGATCTAAGACTACAGTTTTGTTTAAAGGCAAACTCCTTATTTTTTTATAGCACAATTCAAAATGTTAGAGTAACTTGAGAAAACAATCACTTAGGATTCAAATTTCTCTCTTAATTTATCAACCCCCCGTTATCCTTTATAACTCCCCCTCCATGTTTAAAATACTCTGATACTAAAATTTATCTATTTAGCGAATATCATTTTTATTTTTTAAAAAGCACCTTCACATATGTCTCACAGATACTTACAGTGATCTTTTCTCTCAGTTTTCAGATGAGAAAATTAACACTTAAGGGGCAAAATGACCTCCCTGGCTCACAGGGTGGTCTGGCGCCCTGGTTCTTTTCACACATCATGATGCAACACATCTAGTTGTCTTGCTCACAAGGTTTTCCTGACATCAGGGTAAATGCCCCAAACGTCAAGCATCTTTGCCCTCACACATATTGCCCAGCCTCCCGAGAGCTCAGTGACGAGGATGCCATCTGCTCAGGCAGCTTCTCATCACTCTTCCTTCTGCTCGTGAGACTTAGGTTCCTGAACGTCCTGATGCGATGTAGGGTCAAGTGTGGCCTGGGAAGGCAGCCCAGCGAGAGGCTGGAGGAGAGATGGCCTTGGAAAGAGTGGATTTGTTGACATATGTGATTGAAAAGCTGAATGAGGGAGAGGTGCCTGGGGCAGTGAGAGCCTCCGGAGCAGGGAGGGGGGAGAGAAAGATGGGAAAGAGGAGGCAAGAAGTGTGGCTGAGGATTCTGACTTCAATCTCTTTTAACATTTTTTTTTTTTTTTTTTGTGAGGAGGACCAGCCCTGAGCTAACATCCAATGCCAATCCTCCTCTTTTTGCTGAGGAAGACTGGCCCTGGGCTAACATCCATGCCCATCTTCCTCTACTTTATATGGGATGCCGCCACAGCATGGCTTAACAAGCGGTGCGTCGGTGCGCACCCGGGATCCGAACCAGCGAACCCCGGGCCGCCGCAGCGGAACGTGCGCACTTAACCGCTTGCGCCACCGGGCTGGCCCCTCTTTTAACATTTTTGAGAGATCCAAATTCCAAGTTAGTTTGGAGTCTCCATCCCTTTTCGGCTGTTTGGGATTGATTCCCCGTGGAGATTAGCCGTGTGAGACCAGGGTTTGTGGAAGCTGCTCTTATCAAAGATTCGAAATTCTTTAGGAATGACGGAGCATCCCTTTGATACTTAGCTGTGTAATTTGAGGGGATGGTGATGCTATTATTATTAATTTGAACCTTGAGAACCTTGGAAAAGCAGGGAAAAGTACAATTATTCATTTTTCTTAGAATGATTAAAGGACCTTTTTCTCTTTAGTTGCTGATTTTGTAGGGCTAGATCCCAGAATTGCTGCATGGCTTATAGATCCTAGTGATACTGCGCCCTCTTTTGAAGATTTAGTGGCAAAATACTTTGAAAACTCCGTCACAGTTAAAGTGAGCAGCACATATGGAAATTCCTCAAGAAATATTGTGGTGAGTTATTTTAAGATAAGGTTTTATCAACCTTAATACAACCGTAATTTTTCTCTAGAAACTTTTTCTACTTCGTAGATAGTCCAATAGTAAAAGAACATTGCCGACATTCATTTTTACTTATTCAGCACAAATGCTTTTTACCCTGACATTTCTGGTGGAGGATATCGAATAAGGATGGGTGATTTCTGTTCCTTCGTGCAACTGTTCCTGGGAAATCCCATTCACGGTGTGATCCTTCTAAGTGGATTCGCTGGTGTCAGAAAGTTGCCTGCTCCGTGAGCAGAGAGCTGCTTGTTTATAAATTCTTAGTGCTGGTGATGTGGCTGCCGTGGCAGAGAGCCTGGGCCACTCCTCAGTCCACATGGGGAGAATTATAGAAGCTGCTCCAGGTATGTGTCTCCGAGCCCCCTTCTGGAGTTGCCCCTGATTGTTAAGAACCACTGTCTGGAGCAGCAGGGGTGCTCGCAGCTTTGGAACCCTGCCTGGAGCCTGGTGAGAGGGAGACTTGACATGGTTCCATGGCAGGCCCCAGAGGAGGCGTCCCAGTGGGAGCAGTGTGGGCCACATCGGGCCACTCTGTTCAGGCTTCCTAGTTGTAAATTAACAGCTACATGTTAAAAGCACAAGTAGAAGAACACACAGAGTGCTGAGGGGGCACTAAGGGCGCAGAGGAACAGGTGGCTGTGGGAGCCTGCCCAATGTGTCGCGCTGAGCTGGGGGATGTTCTCGTCCTGCTCTTTATCCTACAGACCTTCTGTGAGGGAGGGTACTGTGTCAAGGGCTTGGGGTTGAAAGTACAGAAACTTGCTCTCACTTAGTTTAAAAAGAGCTTTGTCAGAGAAATATGGGGCAGCTCACAGACTCAGAGGAGAAGCAGAACCAGGCCTTGGGAAGTCAGCAGCCTGGCGGCTCTGGAGACCCAGGGAGCAGGAGCCCACAGGCCTGGGGCCAGCAGTGAGCCATGACCTTTTGATCTGTGTGTCACTTTTTTCAAGATTCAAAGTTCTAGCACTTCAAGTATCTTGTTTCCCTCACTGTGTCACATGTCTGCCCTTGGCAAGGAGGGTAGGACATGGAGATTAGAAGTCCTGCCCAGATTCCATGCTTTTGGGAGGGAACTTCCCCAAACGGAAGCTGAGATATTACTGAAAGAAGGAGTTGTCCACCTCAGTATCATCAGCCCCAGTCTACAGATGAGAAAACCAAGGTCCAGGCCATGGTTCAAACTTTGTATTTCTGACTCTAAAGTCCACTTTCTTTCTAATATACAAGTGTATGGGTTAGGGATGGGAGTGGCTGCAAGGAACAAAACACCAGCTACACAGGATGTGTTTGTCCCTGATGAGAACCTGGTGGCCCTCATCCTGGCTGGAGCAACTGCTCACAGTGCTGTTGGACTCTTCCACTCAGCCACTCCGTGAGTGCCATTGCCTTACGGTTCCTCTGAAGCTTCATCCCAGGGCCCTCGTCCACGCTCCAGGCATCAAAGAGGCAGCCTCGGGTGAACTTCTGCTTGTGTCTTATTAGTCAGAAATGTCTCTCTTGTGGAGGCATGCAGTGCAGGAGCGGGTGGGAGATGGAAGTTGGGCCCACTAATCTACAGGATCTGCCAGCTGTGCTTCTTTGAAAAGCTGGTATGAATTGTCCAGGAAAATGAAAGGGTATTCTGGGTAGAGGGAGCAGCATGGAAACAGTAAGGAATTGTAGGAGAATGTGACTCCTATGGGGGAAGCAGCAAGACCTCATATGGTGAAAAGGAAGATGACTGTGGGGAAGGAAGAAGAGACGCAGCAGGGGCTGTGCCACGAAGGGTCTGTGAGCCCGCTGACAAGCCTGATCTTGTCCTAGGGAAGCTTTGGAGTTGGACAACTGTTTAAAGTGGGAGTCGCACGGTCAGCTTTGTCATTTAGAAAGCTCATTCAGGCAGCAGTGTTGCTGCTGTCAGATGGCAGCCGAGAAATTTACATGGATGTGCTCACAGTGCCTTCCGACTAGTCATTCACAGAAGAGCCAAGACCAGGAATGACTAAAAAACAAATGCCAGGGTATGTGCAGCCTGCCATTGGCTCATTGTGGGGAATGTTCCTCTTAACTTGAGGCCTTCAGCAAAAAAGCTGAGTCTGACCGGCCTAGAGTCTGGAGGGTCATTCAGCAGAGCAAGGTGTTCAGTGGGAGAAGCTGGGGCCCTGGGTCAGTGGAGGGAGAAGTAGACTGAGTGTTGGGGGCTGTGGCTCATCCTGTTGCCCTATTTATCAGTTGAACACACACCCTGTTTGTCCACTTCCAGGGCCTGTGTGTGTGTCATCTAGGGCGAGGATGGACAGAGAGTGTGGAATGTGGTGGTGTGTCTCCTCAACTTGCTTGTAGTTGGTGGAGGCTGTGGGAGTAGAGAGGTCAGGTCCACGTCTTCCTGTCTCTACCACCGTGTAGTCTTTGCACTTTGGGCATTTCGCGTCTTTGTGGTTCATTTCCTGTAAAATGAGGAAAAATTGGGTGGGAGAGAAAGTGTCAGGTGACGGGTAGCTTGCATTTGCACGATAAGAAGTATATTCTGTACCATGGAAATTCATCTACTTGAGGTGATTGTGATGCCACCAGATGCATCATATCCGCCATGGAAAGACTTGTGCGATGTAGCTAGTAAATATTTTTGTGAGTTGTGTCCCTTCCTAGATTGTAACAAACATTGCCACCAAGTTTGCCTAATTTTTAATTCTTTTGATCTTTTAAAGAATCAGAATGTATGTGCGAACCTGAGGATACTCTACAGACTTACGATGGGCCTTTGTTCTCAGTTGAAGGCAAGGCATTTTATTATAACTTCCGGTTAGCAGACACTCTTGCTCACTGTTTGTCACAGAGCTGTCTTTCATTCACATCCATACTCACAGGAAGCAATACTCACAGTGTCTTTGAATGTGTAGGAAACAAAACATTGAGTTCTAAGACCAAGTTAACTTAACGCATCACTCGTAAAAGGGTAGGTCCAGATGATAAAACCTGAGGTTGTAAAAATGTTTTCTGTAGGCTGAAAACAATTGCAACATTTTTGAAAAGCCTCCAATTCAATTGGAACGTTTCTAATGCTGCAGTTAACATAAAAGCCAAGAGTTTGTTTTACTTAATAGTGAAATGGACACAGCTCCGCTCAGTCAGAGTCTCATTGGGAAGCAGAGGGCATTCAAAGGAACAATCGAGCAGAGTTGAATGAAGGCACTGTGTACTGAGGCAAGAACAGGGGTAAGGGAGCCAGCAGGGGATGGAGAAGCCTCCAAGGGTAGGTACTGGCTGGAAGCTGTTCAACCTCTGGGCTTGAAGGGCAAGCTATTACCAGGACCCTGGGAGAGCAGTGGCCTGGCAGGGGGCTGCTGGTCAGGAGCCAGGTGCCAGAAGCTGTGGCTGCAGGTGGAGGACCACAGCCAGCAGTACACTGTGGGCTGGTGGGCAGGGGCTGGGTGGGAGAGAGGAAACCCACTTCTCTCTCCTTCTACCAGCCCCAAATGGGCAAAACCATCCTGAGAGCAGAGAAGGAGCCCAGGTGATGTGGACTGGAGGGCATCCACCCTTCCTCGGGGGTGAAGAGCAGGGCAGAGAATGGCTCTGGAGGGGCAGGCTGAGAGCATGAGGGAACAATGGAAGAACAGATGAGGCTGAGGATTCTCGCAGATGTCAGCAGGAAACTCTGATAAAGAGCGTGGAAGATGCTCTGAATAAATGGAGAGATGTTTAATGCTCCTGGAGGAGGTGACCTAATATTATAAATATTTTAGTTCTTCCTACATTACTCTATGAAGTCAATGCAGAATCAATGAAAATTCTAATTAAATTTTTGGGAATTCAGTAAACCTATTCTGAAATTAAAATGGAAGACTAAAAGTCTACAAATACCTAAATCACACTTAAAAGTGAGAAAGATTAAAGAATATTGGGAGTGGGGCTTGTCCTACCTGATATTTCTAAATATTACCAACAGATCTTGGTAATAAAATTGGATACTTGAAGGAAATAGGAGTTTTATTAGGAAGGAGGACGGAGCAGAGGAGTAGCTATTGGGTAGGAAACCAACCATGTCCACTATAGGAGTTGCCATAATTCTAGCTCAAGGAAATTAAGTAGGCTTTTCAGCAAAATGCGAATAGAAGTAATAATTTAAAAGTAACATTGATATCATTTCTTCCTATGAAACAGATTTATGGTTTATGGCAACTTTTTTGTATTTTGGAGCTTCCTCTGATACCAATTTTGGCAGGTAAGGTACCATAAAGATGATGTACAGTCATCTTTCTAGAGAATTCTTTACATTGTTGGGAATGACTGTTTCTCTCCTAACTTATTTATGGGTAGGTAGTGTATCATGTGGGCACTGAAGAGGTAGCAAGCCCTTTATTTTCCCTTTCTATAGCCAAAGGGGTTGGACCGTATCACCTCTTGGTCTAGAAGGACTGGAAGGTTCTGACATTTCGGTCATATGGGATCCCTCTGTACTATCTGGTTCTGCCGAGTGCCCTGGCCGAGGGGTGACCGCTGGCCTGACTCCTAGGCTCCTGAGAGCAGCAGTGTGGGGGAGGAGGCCTGTCTGGATGTTGTTCCAGTCCTGGCATGCTGTCCTTTAACCTTCCCCACTTTGTGACAACCCTCTAGAAGAACTATTGCAGGGCTTTCTTCTGCCTTCACCTCTGTATCCCCCTCTCCCCAACTCTTCCCAGGTCCTGCTGGGTCCCTAGGAGAGCAGAGCCTTGCCCAGCGCTCTGCAGCCGAGCTGGTGGGGGGCAACTCTCCATCCAGAGTGTGGCTGGCCAGTGCTCGTCCCCACGCCTACTGCCACCATTGCTGGGCTCAAATACTGGCCCCAATGGTCACTTTACTGAGGTCAGCACGCAGTAGGTGCTGTCACTATTGTCCTTATCAGGGAGTGAGGCTCACTCCTTGCACTTGAGTCTTTCACAGAAATGATTCATTGATGCAGTGCAAATATTATCTGCTTTGTTTTTTTGAGTCACAGTAATGGAAAGCCACAACATTCAGGTGAACAAAGAAGAAATGGAGAGGACTTCAGCACTTCTTGGGGTATGTTATTATTTCAGACCATTTGTACTTGTTAGCTCTCTCCTAGCATGGGGTGGGGTGTAAAGGTCGGAAAAGGCCTCCCTGAGTTCTTCCAGTGGTAGTTCTAGAGTGACTTCCCTTTCTTCCCTTCCTTGTTTGCCCTAGACTGATGCTGCCACTGTTCCTCCTGTCTCTGACTCCTGAGTACCACGCGTTGAAAGGATTAAACAAGCATTACATCTGGTTGTTCCCCCTATGTAGGTGTGTGCATGGTTTAATGGGTCCTCAGTGTCCTTCTCAAAAGTTAGGTTCTTCTTGCAAAGACATTGCCCCCTGTGGTTTGGTGAGGGGAATTCATGGGTTTCTTGGATTCTTTAAAATAGTAAAAACAAAACTTTCCAACTGCGAAAAATGAAAAATGCAGAGGGATGTGTAAAGATGCATGAAAACATGCGTTAAAATGTTCTAAATAAGTTATTTTAAAGGAAACTTTGGTATAACCATCACCTAGCTCAAAGCATAGAGTTCCAGAAGCCCCGTGTGCCCTTTTCCTATCAGAACCCCCTTCCTGCTGCCAAAAGTAACCCCCATTCTGACTTTTGTCCTCGTTACATTGCTTTTCTTTACAGTTTTCCCACTTCAACACCTAAACAATATAGTTTAACTCTCCTTTTGAACTGTAAGTTAATAGTAGTGCCTGACCTCTTTTACTCAGCCTCTGTATCTCAGCTTCATCAATGTCACCGTGTCACTTGGTGCTGTAGTCTTCCATTGTATGACTCTAGCCCACTGTTGATAGACATCTGGGTTGTCTCCATTTTGCAGTCATTACAAACCATGCTTCACCCTTGAGCATGTCTCCAGGGCCCCTGTGCACATGCTTCTCTGGGGTGTAAGGCAGGATGGGGTTTCTGGGGCACAGGGATGGTATTGCTCAGCTTTATTAAATCACATTGAATTGCTTTCCAAAGGCACACTTACCAGAAGTGCACACAGGGGCCTGTCATTGCACATCCTCACCTGCATGGGTACATCAGACTTTTAATAATAGCCATTTTGGTGAGGACATAATAGTGTCTTGTTATGGTTTTGGTTTCTATTTTTCTGGTTACTAATGAGGTTGAGTAGCTTTTCCTATCATCATTAGCTTTTAGGAGTTTCTCTTTGGTAAAGGATCTGCTCAAGTTTTTTTACCCACTTTTATATTGAGGATTTTGTCTTTCTGTTATTGATTTATAGGACGTCTTGATATAGTCTGGTTACAAACCTGTTACATATACCCTCTCCCTCTCTGTCTTACCTTTTTACTTTCCTAATGGTGTTTTTTGATGAACAAAAGTTATTCATTTTTAATGTAGTGCAATTTATTAATCTTTTTCTTTATGGTTAGTGCTTTGTGTATCCTGTTTAAGAAATCTTTCCTTACTTCAAGCTCATATGAAGTATTCTTATGTGTTATGTTTGAAAGCTATTTTCATTAGCCTTTGCATTTAGGTTTATAATCCACCTGGAACTGATTTTTTCTTTTTAGGCAGAAAGAAATTACATACAGTGAATGCTACAAATCTTTTTTATTTATTGTAATAAAATACACTTAACAAAATTTACCATCTTAACCATTTCTAACCACACAGTACAGTAGTATTAAATACATTCCCATTGTTGTGCAACCATCATCACCATCCATCCCCATAACTGTTTTCATCTTGTAAAGTTGAAACTCTATACCCATTAAACAATAACTCCTCTATGATTTTGACTACTCTAGGTATCTTATATAAGTGAATCATACAGTGATTGTCTTTTTGTGACTGGCTTATTTCGCTTGGCATAATGTCCTCAAGGTTTATCCATGTTCTAGCATGTTCTCAGAATTTCTTTTTTTTTTGAGGCTGAATAATACTCTATTATATGTATATATCACATTTTGCTTATCCATTCATCTGTCAATGGATGCAAGCAATTTAGGTTGTTTCCATGTTTTAGCTATTATGAATAATACTGCTATAAAAATGGGTATACAAATATCTCTTTGAGATCCCTGCTTTCAGTCCTTTTGGTTATGTACCCAGAAATAATTGCTAGAGCTTATCGTAATTCTGTTTTCAATTTTTTGAGAAACGTCCATACTGTTTTCCACAGTGGCTGCACCATTTTATATTCCCACCAACAGTGCACGAGGGTTCCAGTTTCTTTATATCCTTGTCAACACTTGGTGTTTTCTGTTTTTTTGATAGTAGCCATCCTAATGGGTGTGAGGTGGTATCTGAATATAGTTCTTTTTTACTAATTTTATTTATTTATTTATTTATTTATTTTTTGTGTGAGGAAGATCGGCCCTGAGCTAACATCTGCCAATCCTCCTCTTTTTGCTGAGGAAGACTGGCCCTGGGCTAACATCCATGCCCATCTTCCTCCACTTTATATGGGATGCCGTCACAGCATGGCTTGACAAGCGGTGTGTTGGTGCATGCACGGGATCCAAACCGGCAAACCCCGGGCCGCCGCAGCGGAGCATGCGCACTTAACCACTTGCGCCACCGGGCTGGCCCCTCAATATAGTTTTGATTTGCATTTCATTAATGATTAGTGACGTTGAGAATATTTTCATGTGCTTATTGTCCATTTGTATATCTTCTTTGGAAAAATGTCTATTCAAGTCCTTTGCCCATTTTTGAATTGAGTTTGATTTTTCTTGTTGTTGAGTTTTAGGAATTCTCTATATATTCTAGATATTAATCCCTTATCAGATATATGAATTTTAAATATTTTCTCCCATTCTATGGGTTGCCTTTCTACTCTGTTGATGGTGTCTTTTGATGCATAAATTTTAAAAATTTTCATGAAGCCCAATTTTTCTACTTTTGTTGCCTGTGCCTTTGATGTCATATCCAAAAAATCATTGCCAAATCCAATGTCATGAAGCTTTTGTCCTGTGTTTTCTTCTAAGAGTTTTATTGTTTTAGGTCTCACATTTAGGTCCTTGATCCATTTTGAGTTAATTTTTGTGTATGGTGTTAGGTAAGGGTACAGCTGCATTTTTCTGCATGTGAACATGCAGTTTTCCCAGCACCGTTTATTGAAAAGACTGTCTTTTCCCTGTTGAATGGTCTTGGCACCCTTGTCAAAAATCATTTGACCATATCTGCAACGTTTATGTTTGGGCTCGCTTTTGTATTCCCTTGGTCTATATGTCTGTCTTTATGCTCATATCACATTATTTTGATTACTGTGGCTTTGTAGTAAATTTTGAAATCAGGAAATGTGGATCCTCTAGTTTTGTTCTTTTTTCAAGACTGTTTTAGCTACTCGGTGTCCCTTGAGATTCCGTAAGAATTTTAGGATGGATTTTTCTATTTCTGAAAAAAATGTCTTTAGGACTTTGATAGGGATTGCATTGAATCTGTAGATCACTTTGAGTAGTACTGACATCTTATATTAAATCTTCCAATCCATGAACATGAAATGTGTTTTCATTTACTTATGTCTTTTTAAATTTCTTTCAGCAATGTTTGGTAGTTTTCATTGTACAAATCTTTCACCTGCTTGGTTAAGTTAATTCCTAAGTATTTTATTCTTTTTGATACTCTTGTGAATGGAATTGTTTTTATAATTTCCTTTTCAGATTGTTCATGTGTAGAAATGCAACTGATTTTTGTGTGTTGATGTTGTATCCTGCTACTTTGCTGAGTTCAAAAAATTCTAACAGTTTTTTTTGTGTGAAATATTTAGAGTTTTCAACAGGTAAGATGAGATCATCTGCAAACAGAGATCATTTTACTTCTTCCTTTCCAATTTGGATACCTTTTATTTCTTTTTCTTGCCTAATTGCTCTGGCTGGAACTTCCAGTACCATGTTTAATAAAAGTGGTGAAAGTGGGCATCGTTCTCTTGTTCCTGATCTTAGAAGAAATACGTTTAGACTTTCACCATTGGGGGTATGATGTTTGCTGTGAGTTTTTCATTTGTGACTTTTATTTTGTTGAGGTGGTTTCCCTTTATTCCTAGTTTGTTGAGTGTTTTTATCATGAAAGGGTGTTGAATATTGGCAAATGCTTTTTCTGCATCAATTGAGATGCTCATGTGGTTCCCCTCCTTCATTCTGTTGATGTGGCATATTACACTGATCAATTTTCATATGTTAAACCATCCTTGCATTGCAGGAATAAATCCCACTTGATCATAGTGTATAATCCTTTTAATATACAGCTGAATTCTGTTTGCTAGTATTTTGGAGGATTTTTGCATCAGTGTGCTTAAGGACTATTGGTCAGCAGTTTTCTTTTCTTGTAGTGTCTTTGTCTGGCTTTGGTATCAGGTAATGTTGGCCTCGTAGAATGAGTTGGAAAATGTTGCCTCCTCTTCAATTTTTTGGGAAAAGTTGAGAAGGATTGGTATTAGTTCTTGAAATGTTTGGTGGAATTCACCAGTGAAGCCCCTGGGTCTAGGGCTTTTTTTTGTTGGGAGATTTTTGGTTACTGATTCGATCTCCTTACTACTTATGGGTCTATTCAGATTTTCTGTTTCTTCATGACTTAGTCTTGTAGGTTTTGTGCTTCTGGGAATTTGTTCATTTTATCTAGTTTATCCAGTTTGTTGCCATACAGTCATTTATAGTACTCTCTTATAATCCTTTTTATTTCTGTGGAATTGATAGTAATGTCCCCACTTTCATTTCTGATTTTAGTAATTTTTTTTCTTAGTCTGTCTAGCTAATAAAGGTTTGTCAATTTTGTTGATCTTTTTGAAGAACCAACTTCTTGTTTCATTGATTTTCTCTGTTGTTTTTCTGTTCTGTATTTCACTTATCTCTGCTGTAATCTTTATTCTTACCTTCCTTCTGCTAGCTTTGGGTTTAGTTTGTTCTTTTTCTAGTTCTTTAAGTTGTAAATTTAGATTATTGATTTCAGATCTTTCTTGTTTTTTAATATAAGCATTTATAGCTATAAATTTCCCCCTTAGCACTGCTTTCGCTGTGCCTCATAAGTTTTAATATGTTGTTTTCATTTTCATTCGTCTCTTAAGTAATTTCTAAATTCTCTTTTGATTTCTTCCCTGATCCTTTGGTTGTTTAAAACTGTGTTGTTTAATTTCCACAATTTTGTGAATTTTCCAACTTTCCTTTTGTTATTGATTTCTAACTTCATTTTGTTGTAGTCAGGGAAGATACTTTGTATGATATCTATCTTTTAAAATCTCTTTATACTTAATTTGTGGCCTAACTTATGGTCTATCATGGAAAATGTCCCATGTGCACACTTGAGAAGAATGCGTATTCTGTTGTTGGGTAGTGTTCTGTGTGTGTTTATTAGATATGATTGGTTTATTGTTGTTTGAGTCCTCTGTTTTCTTACTTATCTTCTGTTTGGTTGTTCTATCCATTATTGTGAGTGGGATACAGTCATGTGTCGCTTAACAATAGGGATACCTTCTGAGAAGAGCATCATTAGGTGATTTCATTGTTGTGTGAACGTCATAGAGTGGACTTACACAAACCTAGATGGTATCACCTACTACATACTTATGGTACTAATCTTATGGGACCACTGTCATATATACGTTCCATCATTGACTGAAATGTTGTTATGTGGCACATGACTGTATTCAAGTCTCCAACTATTATTGTAGCACTGTCTATTTCTCCCTTCAATTCTGTTAGTTTTTCTTCATATATTTTAATGGTCTGTCATGAGGTGTGTAAATGTTTATAATTGTTATATCTTCTTGTTGTGTCAAATATAATGTCATCCTTTGTCTCTTATAACCCTTTGATTTAAAGTCTATTTTGTCTGATATTAGTCTAGCCACCCCTGCTCTGTTTTGGTTACTAATTTCATGGAATATCTTTTTCCATCTTTTCACTTTCAACCTGTTTGTATCTTTGGATTTAAAATGAGTCTCTCATAGACAGCGTATAGTTGGATGATGTGTTTTTATCCATTCTGGCAATCCCTGTCTTTTGATTGGAAAGTTTAATCCGTTTACATTTAAGTAATTATTGATAAGGAGAGATTTACTTCTGTCATTGTGCTGTTGGTTTTCTATATGCCTTATAGCCTTTTTGTCCCTCATTTCCTGCATTATTGTCTTCTTTTATGTTTAGTTGATTTTTTTGAAATGAAATGTTTAAGTTTCTTTCTCATTTCCTTTCGTGTATATTCTATAGCTATTTTCTTTGTGATTACCATGGGAATAACATTTAAGATTTTAATGTTATAACACTCTAATTTGAATTTATACCAGCTTAACTTCAATAACATACAAGAACTCCGCTTCATTACCACTCTGTGCCTACCCCTTTCAGTTGTTGATGTCACAAAATTACATATTTATGCATTGTGTGCCCCAAAATGTAAACTAATAATTTTTTAAATGCCTTAGTATCTTAAATTATGTAGAAAACAAGATTTGGAGTTACAAACTAAATTTACAATAATACTCGCTTTTATACTCCTAATTGGTTTTTTTCTTAAATCATGTAGAAAACAATAAGTGCAGTTACAAATTGTTTCAATATTACTAATTTTTATAATTCCCCATGTATTTACTTTTATTGAGTGCTTTATTTCTCCATATGGCTTCAAGTTACTCTGTAGTGTCCTTTTTTTCACCTTGTAGGATTCCCTGAGCATTTCTTCCAGGGCAGATGTAGTGGTCACATCTTTCTCAGCCTTTGTTTATCTGGGAATGTCTTAATTTCTCCCTCACTCTTGAAGGACAGTTTTGATGGATGTAGGGTTCATGATTGATAGTTTTTTTCTTTTAGCACTTTGAATATATTGGCTCACTATCTTCTGGTCTCCAAAGTTGCTGATGAGAAATCCATTAATAATCTTATTGAGCATCCCTTGTATGTGATGATGCTTCTCTCTTGCTGCTTTCAATATTCTCTCTTGTCTTTGTCTTTTGAAAGTTTGATTATATTGTGTCTTGGTGTTGATCTCTTTGAATTCATCTCACTTGAAGTTCGTTGAGCTTCTTGAATGTTTGTATTCATGTCTTTCATCAAATTTGAGACATTTTCAGTCATTATATCTTCAGATATTCTTGCTGCCCCTTTCTCTCTCTCTTCCCCTTCTAGGATTCCTACAGTGCATATGTTGGTCCACTTAATGGTGTCCCACAGATCCCTTAAGTTCTGTTCACTTTTCTTCAATCATTTTTCTTTGTGTTCCTCAGCCTCAATAATTTCCATCATCCTGTCTTCAAGTTCACTGATTCTTTCTTCTGTCTACTCAAATCTGCCTTTGAATCCCTCTAGTGAATTTTAGATTTCATTAAAATTTTTCAATACTTTTCAGCTCCAGAATTTCTTTTTGGTTTCTTTTTACATTTTCTGTCTCTTTATTGGTATTTCTGTTTTGTTCACAGATCATTTTCTTGACTTTTCCCACATCTTCCTTTAGTTCTTTGAGCATCTTTAAGACAGTTGTTTTAAAGTCTTTGTCTAGTAGATCTGCCATCAGGTCTTTTTTTTCAGGGACAGTTTCTGTTGATTTTTTTTCCCTTTGAATGGTCTATGTTTCCTGTTTCTTTGTATGCCTTGTGATTTTTTTTGTTGTTGTTAAACACGGACATTTGAATCTAATAATGTAGTAACTCTGGAATCAGATTCTTCCCTTTCCCCAGGGTTTGCTCATTTTATGTTATTGTTTGTTTGTTTGGTTGGTTGGTTGGGTTTTTGCTTGTTGTAGGTTGTCTCTGTTTTGAGGTTCAGCCTGAGGTGTAACCTTAAGGTGTTCTTGGTTTTTTTCTGAGCCTTTCTCTGGGCATGCACAGTCACTTTCTATTTCCCACCATAGATGCAGTTGCTTTTGAATGTCCTTGTCTTTAATATCTGCTCCCAAGAGGAGAAAAAGCAAAAATTAAGGAGAAGGAAAAATGGCACTGACCCTTTAAATCCCCTGGAAGTCACTTCATTGGAGCAGAAGGGTCTTGCAACAATGGGGGCAGTACAACAAGAATGGCTCTTTGTCTGCACCTCTGTGATCAGAAGCAGCCATCAGAGCACAGACCCCTGATATTTGGAGGACAGGGTCCTCTTTGCCCACCTTGGTTCCCGCAAGCTGTGCGCAAGCTGCTCCAGGAACACGTGCACAGCTTCCCACTGCATGGTTGGGGGAGGGGATGGGTAGCTGCTACTGTGCTAAGAGCTGAAATTGAAAAATTAACCACTTTTATTGTCCAAGACTTCCCCTGGAAGTTGCAAGCCTTCAGTAGACTCCAGAGTTCTAAAATAGTTACATCAGACAGATTCTGCCAGTGCAGTTGTTGTCTGGCTGGGAAGACAGATTCTCACCTCACAGGTGCTTTCTACTCCCCCATCTTCCCAGAATCTCCTTGGTACAATTCTTGCTGTTGATATATTTTTGCATATGTATACACCCATTTAACCTCCACCCAGATCAAAATATAGAATATTTCCAGCACCCGGAAATCTCTTTCTTGTCCCCTCCCAGTCTATACCCCCAGAGATAGCTGTTAATCTGATTCTGTCCCCAGCGATTTTGAGCTTCATGTAAATGGAGCCACACAGTGTGGGCTCTTTGGTTCTGGCTCTTTTTGCTCACATTCTGTCTGTGGGATTCACCGATTTGGTTGAGTGTAACAGAAGTGCATTCTAATAAAAATTGCTATGTAGCACCCCTTGTAAGAATGTGCCATAATTTTTTTACACCCTCTTCCATTGATGGGCGCTGTGAATATTTATGTGCATAACCTGTGGTGGATGTGAATGCTCCTTTCTCTTGGTTTTATATCCAGAAGTGGAATTGCTGGGTCACGAGGTGTGCATACATTACACATTACTACACATTGTAGTAGGTACTTCCAAATAACTCTTCAAATTGGTTGTAACATTTTCTGGTCCCATTTGCTACATCCTTACCCACATGGTACTGTCAGTCTTTTCACTTTAGCCACTCTGGTAAGTCTGTAGTTTTATCTTGTGGATTTAATTTGTATTTCTCTGATGAGTATAATATTGAGCACCTTTCATATGCGTGATGGTATTTTGGATATACTCTTTTGTGATTCAGTTTTTCAAAGACTTCTCCCATTTTAAAATTTAGGTTAACTAACTTCTTTATTGATTTGTAGGAGTTCTTTATATCTTCTGTATGTCAATCCTTTATAATATATATTGAAAATATACTTTCTCCCAGTCCAGGGTTTGGCAAACAACGGTCTGTGGGCCAAATCTATTCTGTGGCCTATTTTTGTATGGCCTGCAAGTTGAGAATGGTTGTTAGAATTTTTTAAAAACAAATAAACAAAAATAGAGAAGAATATGTAACAGAGACCATATGTGGCCCATAGAGCCTAGAATATTTACTATCTGGCCCAGTTTGTATTTTTGCTTGTCTTTTCACTCTCTTAATAGTGGTGTCTTTTGTTGAACAGAATCTCTTCATTTTAATGAAGTCCAGTGAACGAACCATTTTTTAAATGTTTAAGAATTTTTTTGTGCTAAGAACTCTTTTTCTGCCCTCTAGTAAAGATATTTCCCTGTGTTTTCTTCTATAAACTGTATTGTTTTAAGCCTGTCATCCATTTCAAGTTAATTTTTCTATGTGGTATGAAGTACAGTTAATATTTTTTCCTCAAATGGATTTCCATTTATTTCAGCATCATTTATTAAAAGTGCCATTGTTTCCCCACTGAATTACAGTAGTGTCTTTGTCATAAATCAGGTCACTGTATATGTGTAGATATTTTTCTGGACTCTACTCTGTTTCATTCGTTTATTTGACTAGCCTTATGCTAATACTTCGCTGGCTTAGTTATGGTAGCTTTATAGAATGTCTTGATATCCTATAGTATAAATTCTCCATCTTTGTTCTTCTTCCATATAGTATTGGCTATTCTAGGTTCTTTTCATTTCCATGTAAAATTGTGTGATATACTTAAAAAAGAAACCTTACTGGGATTTTGATTGTATTTTCAATGACAAAGGACTCATATGTAGACTCTATAGAGAATTCCTATCTATAAGAAAAAGCCAGTTAACACAATTTTTAAATGAGCTAAATATTTGAAATAAATCTAATGAAAGATGTGCAAACCTCTACCCATGATGCCACAAGGCCAGCACAATCAACCTAGCTGAGCCCTACCTAAATTGCCAATCATGCCGAAATGTGAAGAAACAAAACAGTGGTTGTTTGGGTGTGGTTTGTTATGAGGCAGTAGGTAACTGATGCAACCTGGCCCCGGCTTCCTCTCATGAATGGAGCACTTTCAGTCCCTGTTTCACAGCATGACTGGAGCTCCAGGGTGGCTGCTGGCCCCAACGCCCAGCTGGACTTTGGCCTCAGCTCTGCCGCTGCTTTGTAGTTCTCATCTGTTTCTGCTCCAAAGAGATGTTTATGTTTTGTGGGTTTTTTCTCAAACTGTCTTTTTGTTTTTGTCTGTTTATACTTGTCCATTACTGCTGTGTGCTTAAACACAAGGAATGCATTAATGCATGAATTAATTGTACCATTTTAACTGGAAGCTCACGTTCTCTCTTAATTCTTTGAGATCAAACAATTTGTTACTAAATTTTTTGTTTCCTGAGGTATGACTTATCCTGAAGGGATCCATTATCTGTCTTTTAATGCTTTGTTCTTTTGTTTTTCTCTTTATCATTTGTTTCTTTGACTACAGAGTTTTGGCATACTTTAAGTGAGGAAATTGTTTCTAGGGGTTTTTTTTTTTGCCTAGATACTATTTTTTTGTATTATACTTGTCCCACTCCTAATTTCTCTGGACCCTATTTGTAAACTTCTTTCAGAATTTCAGCCTAAAAGTGGTTCTCGTCTGATAAAGAGTAGAATGCAGATGATATTTCACCAGAGTTGGTTGGTTTAAACTCTGATCTCTCTTTTCTTTTATAATTTTTTTTAAGTACTGGCCTTCTTTTACTTTTCTTCTCTGACCAAAATTGGGGGTGGGGTGGGGAGGGTGGGAAGAGGTTTATTAGTTCAGCATGTCCTAGTGCTCTGCTCAGCACTGTTTTTATCAGCTGTTTCATAAGGTATGTTTTATTTTTTTCACCTGGACCATCTATGCCCTTGTGAAAGGAAAAAGAGAAACTTTAACTACATAGGGGTCAGGAAGGCCTGGAGGGGGCGCCCTTACACCCTATCATACATGGTCAGTTACTCCAAATAGGAAGAGAAGTATGCTTGCATCTCAGACAGGAAGGTGTTTACTATTTTACTGCTGATCAGGAGGAAGGAAGATTTCTCTCCCCACCTGGCAACAGCCCAGCCAATGAGAAGCCGTTGCCACTCTGAACTGTTACGTTCCCCCAGTGGACTTTCATTTAGAACAGCCCCTTCCTACTCCACCTTTTCTCCATAAAAGCATCTCCTCTCCTTTGTTCTCCAGGTTTGCTTGTGGTTTGCCATAGCTTGCACATCTGGAACTGCAACTCTTTTGGCTATTCCCGTATAGACGTGTTTGCTGCTTTTCTTTTTAAGTTGACACTCACCACCTCTCATCCTGGGCTGTGTCCCAGTTTGGGTTGGTGTAGTTGTTCAGAATGTTGTCACTTGTTTCTCCTGTAGCTGCTCTCTCTGTCTGGAGGGAAGGCTCTCACATGGTCGTCACTATGGTCACCATGCAGTTTGGTCCTGACTCTTCTGCCTTGGAATACTTTAGATGTTTGGAAGTTTATGGTGTGATGCTGGGTCCTTTTTCTAGTCGTAATATTGCTGGAGAATTCATTCTTTCCTTCCTTCATTTCGGTGTATTATTTACTATTTTTGCTTCTTTCAGCTTGCTTCCTTAGGTTTGGAGGATAGTGATTCTATGAGCCTGAGTATTTCACCAGGAGTCAAAATATGTATTTTTTTAATGTCTATTTTGGTAAATTGTAGATTATTTTTTATTCTTATAAGAGCTTTTGTTGGGAATTGTTTGATGAACATATTAAATAATCTTAAATTGTGAAAACTATTAATGAGATAAATTGTGTTTATCACATTCACAGTCTCGTCTCAAGGAATTGGAGCAAGAAGCCCATTTTGTTGCAGGAGAACAGTTTCTTATAACAAGTAATAATCAGCTTCGAGAGGTAAAGCTAAATTTTGTTCTTTTATAAAATATTCTTCTTATTCAGGAGTTAAAGGGAGATTTATTCTAAATTTATAAATATTATTTTTTGTTGATTATCTGAAAACTCTTTAAGTTGTTGATGTTCTCTCACATTACGATTCATTACTGCAAAGCCTTTAAATCCAAGAAAAGTACTAAATCAGAATTTAAGCATTTTGTAATGTGTAATTGTGTATGTCTTCTGTGGCTGGTTGCTTTAACTCTGTTATAGTGATGTTCAATTTCTCTCAAATCTAAGACTCTCTCATCACACATAATTGCTTTTGTTGAAGATCCTCTTTGGCAAGCTAAAGCTGCATCTGCTGAGTCCAAGGGAGACTCTTCCCAAAACGGGGCTGCAGGGACACCTATCCACGTCAGAAGCCATGGTAAGGTTTGAAAATCATCCTCTTTTTTTGAAATGATAGTGTAACTGCACCACATCTGAGTCAGCTCCCAGACTGGCCTGGTTTCCAGCAGTGGGACATGCCTGCAGCGACCGCCATGGAGCAGTTCAATTTGATCATTTCCTCCTTATGGCAGAAGAGGTGCTCCCACCCCAAGGTTGCCCTCCTCCTTATGAACCAAGGAGAAAGAGACAGACAGTATAGTTTTCCAGAAGCAATCAATTGGCTTGATTTCCTGCAAAGGACAATTTGGTGGAATTTTGTTCTGAAATCCAGATTCTTGACAATCCAGTCATAACCTCTTTGTTTCATGCCCCTGCAAGAGACTGAAAATGGGAAAGGTTGTCAGCCTTCTCCTTTCCCCAAATTTGTTTTAGAAAATTGTAGCTGCTCTTCTCTTGAGAAGAATACATTTTTTTGTGTGTGTGAGAAAGATTAGCTCTGAGCTAACATCTGTTGCCAATCCTCCTCGTTTTTTCTTTGCTGAGGAAGATTAGCCCTGAGCTAACATCTGTGCCCATGTTGCTCTATTTTTTTTTTTTTTAAACATGTGGGATGCCACCACGCATGGCTTGATGAGTGGTGCATAGGTCCACGCCTAGGATTCAAACCTGCAAACCCCAGGCCACCAAAGCAGAGTGCACGAACTTAACCACTATGCCACCAGGCCAGCCCCCGAGGAATACATTTTTTAAAAGACAGGGAGCAGGGGCTGGCCCGGTGGCACAAGCGGTTAAGTGTGCGTGCTCTGCTTCCACGGCCCAAGGGTTCGCAGGTTAGGATCCTGGGTGCGCACCGATGCACCGCTTGTCAAGCCATGGTGTGGCAGTATCCCATATAAAGTAGAGCAAGATGGGCACAGATATTAGCCCAGGGCCAATCTTCCTCAGCAAAAAGAGGAGGATTGGCATCAGATGTTAGCTCAGGGCTGATCTTCCTCACACATAAATAAATAAATAAAAAAGCCAGGGAGTAGCGAGATTCTACTTTATTAGAGTTGCAGAGTATAAATAGATATTTAGAAGCCAATAAGTAATATTACTGAAAGCATGCAGAGTGCAGGTGAGTAATAAGTGGATTCATGTTATTATGGTGAGAACCAGGCTAAAATTTGTACGTTCTGTTCCTGTTCAGCATTTGATTTTGCAACAGAGGAAAATTTCCTTCTAGACTCCTTCTCTATGCATATTGCCCCTCTAGCACTACACTTTCTGCTTGTCTCAGCCCTCGAGGAGCCCCTCGCTTATTGACTGTCCCCACACCTGGCCCTCAGGAGGCTCAGATGGCAGTTATCTAGTGAATCACGGGCTCCTGTGGAGTGAAGTTCCACTGAAGGGACTTGAATCCACCTTCTTCCCAAGTCTTCTCTATCTTAGTAAGTGGCCTGTCCTCCTGTGTCCTTGGGAGCCAGCAGTGGGTGGAGCAAGGGCGGTGGGGTCAGCCACCATGCCTACCTGCACAGCTTGGGCCATGTTACTTGACTGCTCTGTACCTTAGTTTCCTGATCTGTAAAAGAATGATAATAAAAGTACTTTCCCTACTGGAATCTTGTGAGGATTCAACGTGTGTGTGTGTGTGTGTGTGTGGTGAGAGAGAGTGTGTGTGTGTTTGTGTGTGGAGAGAGAGAGAGAGAGAGTGTGTGTGTGTGTGTGTGTAAAACAGTATTTAGGACCATGCCTGACATATGAGCTCTCAAAAACCAATAAGAATTGGCTATTATTATTAGCTACTTCATCCAGAAACCTACAAGATTTTCTTTCAGACTCACCCCACAGCAAGTCTTAGGATCTCTACCTCCAAAAATATGTCTTGAGTTTGTCTGCTTCCCTCCATCACTGTCACCCATTAGTCTTCTCCCACTTAGATTCCTTAAAGCCTCCTAAGCAGTCTCTCTGCTTCTACTCTTACCCTTGCTGGTTATTCATCACATCCAGGCAGAAGGATCTTTTAAAACATGAGAAAAGTCATGTTACTACCCTGACCTAAACTTCCAATGGCTTCCTATGACACTCAGAATAAAACCCAAGCTCTGGAGTGTGTCCTCCCTGGCCCGTGGGTCTGCCCTGCCCCTTCTCTGGCCTCATGTCACTCCTCTCCTCCTTACTCCCTGCACCCCACTGAGCACACTATCTACCCCATGAGTTTCTGCATAGGCTCTTTCCTCTGTCTGGAGACTCTTCCCACAGATTTTGCATGGCTGGCTTCTGATTGTCAGCTTAAGTATTGCTTTCAGAAAAACTTCCTCTGGTCACACAGATGACAGCAAGGCCCCCGGTCACTACCTATTTCTTTACCTTGATTTGTTTTCTCCATACAACTCACCATTACCTAAAGTTATCTCACTTGTTTGCTTATTCCACTAGGATGTAGGTTGCACAGATCTAAGACCTCATCTGACTTGTTCACTGCATCCACAGAACCAAATGGCCTAGAGCTAGCACGTGGCGGGGCTGAACTAAATGTCTCTTGTTTGTTCACGGAGTACTGGGACAGCAGGAAGCAGGACCCATCTTGCTGGAGAGACTCCAGCATGGATTTCAGCACCCGTATGACAGATGTGGGCAGTATGTCCTAAAGTTCCAGCAATGGCAGTACCTGGGAAAACTGCACCTGAGCTGGGGGTCTTGGGCTGATTTATTCTCTGTCCTGGCACCAGCTGGCAGTGTTGCCCTTCGCTTTGTTGGCTCCTTCGTGCTTGCAGACAACCAACAACGTAAGAAAGGGAATGTAATCTCTTTTGGTGTTGATGTGCTTTCTTGTAGACAGAATTAAGACAGTGACCTTAATTTTTTTCACAAAGACATGGTCGACATAAATCATATTAGCCTTATTCTCTTATTTAGCTAAACAAGTCATACTATTTTGTGCACTTAAAAAAGATTAACTTTTATTAGGCAACACGTGTGCATGGTTCTAAATTCAAAATTAAGACTCCTTCTCTCTACTTCCCTTCACCTTCCCTGTTCTCCTCCCCGTGGGGAGGGATTTAGACTTTAGGTAAAACAAGTGGCCTGGAATGGTTCAAAAGGGCATGGCTGTGATCTTAGATATGGTTTTATTAGACTTTATTTTTCAGAGTAGTTTTAGGTTCATAGCAAAATTGAACAGAAGGTACAGAGAAGTCTCTTATATCCCCTATCCCCCCCCACACACACACAGCCTCCCTCACTATCAACATCCCCCACAAAAGTTGTACATTTGTTACAGTCAGTGAACCTGCATGACACATCATCACCCAAAGTCCATAGTTTACATTAGGGTTCACCCTTGGTGTTGTACATTCTCTGGGTTCTAACAAATGTGTAATGACATGTATCCACCATTATAGTATCGTACAGAGTAGTTTCACTCCCTAAAAATTCTCTGTGTTTTGCCTATTCATCCCTCCCTACCCCCAAGACCTGGTACCCATTGATCTTTTTACTGTCTCCGTAGTTTTGCCTTTTCCAGAATGCCATATAGTTGGAATCATACAGCATGTAGCCTTTTCAGATTTGAGTCTTTCACCTAGCAGTAATGCATTTAAGGTTCCTCCATGTCTTTTTGTGGCTTGATAGCTCATTTATTTTTAGTACTGAACAATATTCCATTATCTGGATAGTCCACAGTTTATTAATCCATATATCGACTGAGGGACACCTCATTGCTTCCAAGTTTTGGCAATTATGAATGAACCTGCTATAAAAATCTGTGTGCAGGTTTTTTTGTAGACATAAGTTTTCAGTTCCCTTGGGTAAATACCAAAGAGCATGATTGCTGGATCGTATGCCAAGAGAATGTTTAGTTTTGTAAGAAACCACCAAACTGTCTTCCAATGTGACTGTACCATTTTGCATTTCCAACAGCAATGAATAAAAGTTCCTGGTGCTCTACATCCTCATCAGCATGTGGTGTCAGTGTTTGGATTCTGGCCATTCTAACAAGTGTTAGCTTTGTTTTAAAAAGCCCACTCCTGTAGCTGGTTGGAGAATGGAGAAGTCTCATTAATAGGCTGTCACTGTAATGTGGGGGCTGATGTGTCAGTAGTCCAAGTGATAACAGTGAAGATGGAGCAAAGCAGACGTATTTTCAGAACATTTTTATAACAGAAAGGAACTTCTGTGACTGTGAGTTCATGTGAGTATGAACAGAAGTCAGGAAAGCAGGGTAATTCTTGGTTTTCTTAATTGTGCACCTGAGAGATGGCTACTTCTCAGGGAAAACGGAGAGGAATGGTGTATTGGGGGGGGAGGTCAAGCTTTCAATCTTGGACATGTTAGGACAGAAGTGTTCACAAGACATTGAGACAGATGTCACACAGCAGTTGGGTCTGTGAGAAGTCTTGTGCTAGAGATACACACTTGGAAGTGGTCAGCTAATTTTTATTAAAGTCACCCCGGGATGGTGGTCCTCTACCCTGGCAGGAGCTTTGGAAAAATACCTATGCCCAAGCTCATGACTGATCCACAGAACCAGAGCCTGATTCTAATAAGCAGCCAACATTCATAACTACAGAACTGAACTCTGAGAAACTGACACTTAGAAGTCAGAGAGGAGGCGCCAACGAGAGACTACGGAGTGGCCACAGAAAGAAAGGAGATGAGAAGAATGTAGTGTCAGGAGCCAACACAGGGACTGTTTGATAAAGCTTGTGGAATGGCAGGCAGGTATGGCACTGTGCCTCTAATCATTAACCAACACTGGTAGAGCTTTATCCAGAGTTTTATGAAATCAAACACTCAATTCTTTTCAAGTATTCTCAGACAGCTTGAGTCAAGATATACAGGGAGACTGTGGTTAGAAAGTTATTTTGTGAGTACGGTATCAGGATGCGGAGAGCTAGTTGATCTTAAGCAGTTTCTTGGCTAGGTATTTTCATGCACTTTCATCCCCCTAGGGATAGCTTTACTTAGAAAACTGCAATTCTGGGTTATACTGAGGCAGTATTCCTCCCCCTGGGCAGTGCCTGCTCCAAGAACACCAATGCTGGCTTTCCTGTTTATGTTTTCATGGCTGGCCAAGACTTTTGTATTCTCATTCTTTATTCAAATAGAGAGTGATACAATTCTGTGGTTTATACTATTACATTAAAATTATATCAGTTCTCCCTTAATTTGAGTTATAGATTCAAAACAATTCTAATTAAAACCCTAGCAGGAGTTTTTTGTAGAAATTTGCAAGCTGATTCCCAAATTTATATGGAAATGCAAAAAAGTAAGAACAGCCAGTACAATCTTGGGAAGCGCTATTGGAGGACTTAGTCTATTGGATATCAAGAGTAATCATAAAGCATAGGGATTACTAGGAATTAGTTAAGCAGTACAATATAGTGTCGATTCAAGGATAAACAAATAGGCCAGTGGACCCAGGATAGAGAATCCACAAACAGACCTCCATATGTGTGTATAAAGTGCATGATCTCTGAGAGGAGTGGCACTGCAAAGCAGTGAGTAAGGAGGCCTTGTAACATAAATGATAAGGGGCCAGTGCATCTTGACCTCTATTTTACACCATACACAAAAATAAATTCCAGAGGAGTGATGTCAGCATCATGGCGGAGCAAGTTGTTCCCTTTGTCTCTCCCCTCTAAGTTACAACTAAATGGACGTTCATTAACCAACAGAGGATCCCCTGCACGGTAAAACAGGACATCTGAGAGATCCACATGGCCATACATCTGAAGGTGGGTGGACTGGATCCCTGGGAGGCAGTGGAACTTCGTGAGTGCCCCCCTCCCCCTTTCCGGTGGCAGTGAGCCAGGTCTTGGATCCTCACACAGCAGCTGGTCTGACTGTAAGAGGAGGTTGGGGCAGCCCAGCCCAGGCGAACACTTTCAGAGTTGTAGCCCTGCCTGCAGAGTGCCCACTGTGCCACGGTGGTCCCACCGGTGGGAACGCTCCTCACCAAGTGGCGGTGGCTCAGCCCCTGCGAAGGCACCTGCACACTGAGAGCAGTGCGGGTGAGAAGTCGCCCCACCTGCTCAGAAGGTGCCCCACCCATGGAGCACAGCAGCCCATGGCACCCACTGAGTGGCGGCTCATCCCTCATGAAGGCAAGCCCTCCCACCTATTGCAGCAGCTCAGCTGGTCCCATGCTGAGCACAGTGGCCTTGCCTGCTTGATCCATCTGCCCAGTGCAGAGGCCCTGCCCATATGAGTGCAACCTGTAGAGCAGCTGTGACCAGCCCATGCAAACACAGAGCAGCCCTACCCACACAAGTTCTAGCAGATGAGGTAGGATCAGAAAACAGCTCCTGCTCCTCCCCAGTGGTGGCAGGTGGAATCTGCCTGATACTACCACAAATATGCTGGCAAAGGATCAATTCATCAAAAACCATAAAGAACTACAGTAACACTTCAGAGCAGAAGAAAATGACAAGTCTCCAGAAACCAATCCTGAAGTCACAGAAATTTACAATCTAAATGACAGACAATTCAAAATAGTTGTCATAAATAAACTCAGTGAGTTACAAGAAAACTCAGAAAGACAGTTCAGTGAACTCAGGAATAAAATTAATGAGCAGAAAGAATACTTCACCAAAGAGATTGAAACTCTAAAAAATAAACCAAACAAATTCTGGATAGGAAGAACACAATGAGATAAAAAATAATCTAGAATCCTTAAAAAATAGAGCTGACGTTATGGAGGAAAGAATTAGTGACTTAGAAGATAGAAATATAGACATGCTTCAGGTAGAGGAGGAGAGAGAACTAAGATTTTTGGAAAATGAAGAAGTTCTTTGAGAAATATCCAACTCAATTAGGAAATGCAATACAAGGATTATAGGTATTCCAGATGGAGAAGAGAGGGAGAAAGGAGCAGAGAGTTTGTTCAAAGAAATAATAACTGAGAACTACCCAAACTTGGGGAAGGAACTGAACTCACAAGTACATGAAGTCAATAGAACTTACATCAATGCAAAAAGACCTTCTCCAAGGCATATAATATTAAAACTGGGAAAAGTCAATGACGAAGAAAAAATATTAAGGGCAGCAAGGCAGAAGAAAATAACCTACAGAGGAACCCCTATCAGGCTTTCAGCGGATTTTTTGTCAGAAACTTTACAGGCTAGGAGAGAATGTAATGATATATTCAAAATACTGAAAGACAAAAACTTTCAGCCAAGATTACTCTATCCAGTGAAACTATCCTTCAGATATGATGGAGAAATTAAAGCTTTCCCAGGTAAACAAAAGCTGAGGGAGTTCATTGCCACTAGACCTCCCCTTCAAGAAATGATGAAGGAAGCCCTCTTACCTGTAACAAAAAGGCAAAGGTTTACAAAGCTTTAAGCAAGGGGATAAATAAACAAAATCAGAAAATTGCAGTTCTCTATCAGAACAGGTTAGCAAAAACTTAATTATAAGGTAAAAGATAAAGGGAAGGAAATCATCCAAAATAATTCTAGGCCCTTCAATTTAGTCACAAACTCACAAGACAAAAAAATAATAATAACTTGTGACAATAATAACTCAGAAGGGGAAGAGGAAAGGGAGGGAACCTGCTTAGGCTAATGGAGGTAAAAGGCTATCAGAAAATGGACTGTCTCATCTATGAGATCTCTTATACAAACCTCATGGTAACTACTAAACAGAAAATCAGAGCAGAGCCACAAATCATAAATAAAGAGAAACCATGAAGAAAACCACCAAACTGAAATGGCAGTCAGAAATACAAGAGAAAAGAAACAATAAAAATATAGAACACCTGGAAAACAAGAGATAAAATGGCAGTATTAAGCCCTCATATATCAATAATCACTCTAGATGTAAATGGATTAAATTCTCTAATCAAAAGACACAGAGTGGCTGGATGGATTAAAAAACAAGATGCAACAATATGCTGCCTCCAGGAAACACATCTCAGCTCTAAAGACAAACATAGGCTCAGAGTGAAGGGTTGAAAGATGATACTCTGAGCAAATGGCAGCGAAAGAAAGCAGGTGTTGCCATACTTATATCAGACAAAGCAGACTTCAAGATAAAAAAGACAATGAGAGACAAAGAGGGGCAGTATATAATGATAAAAGAGACATTCCACCAAGACGAAATAACACTTATGACTATATATGCACCTAACACGGGAGCACCAAAGTGTATAAAGCAACTACTAACAGACCTAAAGGGAGAAAGTAACAGCAACACAATAATGGTAGGGGACCTCAGCACCCCACCTACATCAATGGATAGGTCATCCAGACAGAAAGTCAACAAGGAAACAGTGGCCTTAAATGAAACACTAGGCCTGATGGACTTAATAGATATATAGAAACCATCCAAAACCAGCAGAATACACATTCTTCTCAAGTGCACATGGAACATTCTCAAAGATAGACCATATATTGGGAAACAGGGCAAGCTTCAATAAATTGAAGAAGATTGAAATCATATCAAGCATCTTTTCCAACCACAATGCTATGAAACTAGAAATCAACTACAAGCAAAAAGCTGGGAAAGGCACAAATATGTGGAAATGAAACACCATGCTACTTAACAACCACTGGATCAATGAAGAAATCAAAGGGGAAATTAACAAATACCTGGAGACAAAAGAAAATGAAAACACAACATACCTTCTCTTATGGGATGCAGCAAAAGTGGTGCTAAGAGGGAAATTTATAGCAATGAAGGTCTGCCTCAATAAATAAGAAAAATCTCAAATAAATAATCTTAAACTATACCTAGAACTAGAAAAAGAACAAACAAAGCCCAAGGTCAGCAGAGGAAGGGAAATAATAAAAATTAGAGGAGAAATAAATGAAATAGAGACTAAAAAAACAATAGAAGGATCAATGAAACTAAGAGCTGCTTCTTTGAGAAGATAAAATTGACAAACCCTTAACCAGACTCACTAAGAAAAGAAGAGAACAGGCACAAATAAATAAAATTAGAAATGAAAGAGGAGAAATCACAACAGATACCACAGAAATACAAAGGATTATAAGAGAATACTGTGAAAAACTATATGCCAACTAATTGGATAACCTAGAAGAAATGGATAAATTCTGAGACTCATACAACCTCCCAAAACTGAATCAAGAAGAAACAGAGAATCTGAGTAGACCAATCACAAGTAAAGAGATGGAAACAGCAATCAAAACCCTCCCAAAAGGGCCGGCCCCCTGGCTTAGCGGTTAAACGTGCGCGCTCCGCTACTGGTGGCCCAGGTTCGGATCCCGGGCGCGCACCGAGGCACCGCTTGTTTGGCCATGCTGAGGCCGCATCCCACATACAGCAACTAGAAGGATGTGCAACTATGACATACAACTATCTACTGGGGCTTTGGGGATAAGAAAAAAAAAAAAGGAAGAGGATTGGCAGTAGATGTTAGCTCAGAGCTGGTCTTCTTCAGCAAAAAGAGGAGGATTAGCATGGATGTTAGCTCAGGGCTGATCTTCCTCACAAATAAATAAATAAATAAATGAAAAGATTAAAAAAAAAAAAAAAAGCCTCCCAAAAAACAAAAGTCCAGGATCAGAAGGCTTCTCTGGAGAATTCTACCAAACATTCAAAGAAGAGTTAATGCCTATCCTTCTCAAACTATCCCGAAAAACTGAAGAAGACGAAACATATCCTATCTCATTCTATGAGGCCAGCATTACCCTGATACCAAAGCCAGACAAAGACAATACAAAGAAGGAAAATTACAGGCCGATATCGCTGATGAACATAGATGCAAAAATCCCCAACAACATATTGGCAAACCAAATACAGCAGTACATTAAAAAGATCATACACCATGATCAAGTGGGATTTATACTAGGAATCCAGGGATAGTTCAACACCCACAAATCAATCAATGTGATAACCACATTAACAAAATTAGGAATAAAAAATCACATGATCATCTCAATAGAGGCAAAGAAAGCATTTGAAAGATCCAACATCCATTTATGATAAAAACCTTAAATAACATGGGCATAGAAGGAAAGTATCTCAACATAATAAAGGCCATATATGACAAACTGACAGCCAACATCATACTTAATGGTGAAAAACTAAAAGCCATCCCTCTGAGAACAGGAACAAGACAAGGGTGCCCACTCTCGCTACTCTATTCAACATAGTACTGGAGATTTTGGCCAGAGCAATTAGGCAAGATAAAGAAATAAAAGGTATCCACATCGGAAAGGAAGAAATAAAACTCTCATTGTTTGCGGATGACATGATTCTTTATGTAGAAAACCCCAAAGAATCCACCAGAAAACTATTAGACACAATCAACATCTACAGCAAAGTTGCAGGGTACAAAATCAACCTACAAAAATCAGTTGCATTTCTATAACGAACTAGCAAAAAGAGAAGTCAAGAATACAATCCCATTTACATTCGCAACAAAAAGAATAAAATTCTAGGAATGAATTTAACCAAGGAGGTGAAAAACCTGTATACTGAAAACTATAAGACATTATTGAAAGAAGTCAAAGAAGACATAAAGAAATGGAAAGATATTTGACACTCATGGATTGGAAGAATAAACATAGTTAAAATGTCCGTGTTACCTAAAGCAGTTTACAGATTAAATGCAATCCCAATCAGAATTCCAATGACATTCTTCATGGAAATAGAACAAAGAATCCTAAAATTTATATTGAACAACAAAAGACTCCGTATAGGGCCGGCCCCGTGGCTTGGCGGTTAAGTGCGCGCGCTCCGCTGCCGGCGGCCCCGGGTTCGGATCCCGGGCGCCCACTGCCGCACCGCTTCTCCGGCCATGCTGAGGCCGCGTCCCACGTACAGCAACTGGAAGGATGTGCATCTATGACATGCAACTATCTACTGGGGCTTTGGGGGGGGGAATTTTAAAAAAAACAGAAAGAAAAAAAGACTCCGTATAGCCAAAGCAATCCTGAGAAAAAACAACAAAGCTGGAGACATCACAATCCCCAACTTCAAAATGTACTACAAAGCTATAGTAATCAAAGCAGCATGGTACTGGCACAAAAACAGACACACAGATCAATGGAATAGAATCAAAAGCCCAGAAATAAAACCACACATCTATGGATAGCTAGTCTTCGACAAAGTTGCCAAGAACATACAATGGAGAAAGGAAAGTCTCTTCAATAAATGATGTTGGGAAAACTGGACAGCCACATTCAAATGAATGAAAGTAGACCATTATCTTATACCACACACAAAAATTAGCTCAAAATGGATTAAAGACTTGAAGGTAAGACCTGAAACCATAAAACTCCTAGAAGAAAATATAGGCAGTACACTCTGACATCAGTCTTAACAGCATCTTTTCAAATACCATATCTACTCAGGCAAGGGAAACAAAAGAAAAAATAACCAAATGGGACTACGTCAGACTAAAAAGCTTCTGCAAGGCAAAGGAAACCATCAACAAAACAAGAAGACAACCCACCAACTGGGAGAGAATATTTGCAAATCATATATCTGACAAGGGATTAACTTCCAAAATATATAAACAACTGATACAACTCAACAACAAAGAAACAAACAACCTGATCAAAAAATGGGCAGAGGATATGAACAGACATTTTTCGAAAGAAGATATACAGATGGCCAACAGGCACAGGAAAAGATGTTCAACATCACTAATTATTAGGGAAATGCAAATCAACACTACAATGAGATATCACCTTACACCTGTTAGAATGGCTATAATTACCAAGACAAAAAATAACAAATGTTAGAGAGGATGTGGAGAAAAGGTAACCCTCATTCACTGCTGGTGGGAATGCAAACTGGTGCAGCCACTATGGAAAATAGTATGGAGATTTCTCAAAAAATTAAAAATAGAAATACCATACGATCCAGCTATCCCTCTACTGGGTGTTTATCCAAAGAACATGAAATCAACAATACCAAGAGATTTATGCACTCCTATGTTTATTGCAGCATTATTCACAATAGCCAAGATGTGGAAGCAACCCAAGTGCCCATCAACTGATGAATGGGTAAAGAAGATGTGGTATACATACCACATATATATACAATGGAATACTACTCAGCCATAAAAAAGACAAAGTTGTCCCATTTGCAACAACATGGCTGGACCTTGAGGGTATTAAGTGAAATAAAACAGACAGAGA
This sequence comes from Diceros bicornis minor, assembly GCF_020826845.1. Taxonomy (NCBI): domain Eukaryota; kingdom Metazoa; phylum Chordata; class Mammalia; order Perissodactyla; family Rhinocerotidae; genus Diceros; species Diceros bicornis. The sequence goes on along the minus strand of NC_080747.1, from coordinate 1,537,464 downwards.
AAGACAAATACCATATGATTTCATTCATGTGTGGAAGATAAACAAACAGGGATAGAGAGAACAGATTAGTGGTTACCAGAGAGGAAGGGGGTGAAGGGGTGGTGAAAGGGGTAAAGGGGCACCTATGTATGGTGACAGATAAAAACTAGACTATGGGTGGTGAGCATGATGTAGTCTACACAGAAACTGATGTATAATAATGTACACCTGAAATTACATGTTATAAACCCAAATAAATAAATAAATTCCAAGTGAATTGTATATCTAAATATAAAAAGTAAAACAATAAAGATTGTAGAAAATAGCATCAGAGAATATCTTCAAGACCTTGAGGTTGGTAAACATTCTTAAACAGGACACAAAATGCCTCAACCATAAAGGAAAAGATTGATAAATTGGATAACAGTAAAATTAAGAATCTCTGTTTATGAAAAGACACCATTAAACAAGTAAAAAAGTAAGCCACAGAGGGATGGAAGGTATTTCCAGTAAACATAACTAACTAAAGAAAACCCTGTCCAGAGTAATGAATTCCTACAAATCAAGAAGAAAAAGACATGCAGACCAATTTTTTAAATGGGCAGTAGACACGAACAGGGGTTTAATGAAAGAAGATATACAATTAGTCAATAAATATATAAATATTGTCTGACTTTATTAGTCATTGGGGGAATACACTTATCACTTTACATTTACCAGAATGGCTAAAATTAAACCTAGGATAACATGCATTGGCAGAGATGTGGAGCAACTGCAACTTGCGTGTGTTGCTGATGGGGGTATAAACTGGTGTGTTTACTTTGAAGAACTGGCTGTTATTATCTCTGCTACAGTTGACCCAGAAATTTCACTCCTCTTTATGTATGTATTCAACAGAACTGTGCACAAATGTTAACCAAAATCTACATACCAGGTTGTTCACAGCTGCACTATTCATAATAGCCCTAAAGTGGAAACAACACACATACCCATCAAGGGTGGAATGGATAAATAATTGTCCTATATTCAAACAATAGAATACAGCAGTACAAGTAAATGAAATATTGCTTCATACAACAACGTGGATGAGCCTTAAAACCATAATGTTGAACAAAAAACCCACAAAGAATACCTATCCTATCTCATTGATACAAAGTTCAAAAACTAGGAAAAGTGGCCTTGATGATAGAGGTCAGAGTGGTGGTTACCTCTGGAGGAGGGGCAGGGACCTTCTGGGGAACCTGGAATGTTCCATCTGGGCGGCAGTACCCAAGTGTGTTCCCTTTGTGATAATTTAAAAAACCGTGTTCTTATGATCTTCTACTGTTGTGTATGTATGTTATATTTTGACTTTTTAAAATCAATTTAAAAACCCATAATCATATTCCAGTGTTCCCTCCCTAACATTATGCCCAGATAACTGTGATTCAGATATCGGGTGTTCCTAAACTATTGAGTTACACCTGTAGGCATTTTCTTAGTTTATTCTCCTACGTGGTATTTTACATGCCCTGGATTTAGATTTCACTAATTTAAATCTCAAGAGGAATCTTATTTCCAAGCTCGTGTGAAGTGCCTTTAGCTTCCATGTGGACAACAATGATTTTGTAAGGGATTAAGATTAAGACACTTGATAAATTGAGTTTATTGTGAATCTTCATTTTGGAAAATACGCTAGGTATAGACCATTTATTATTAGGACTTTCTCCAGCTGAAAATAGTGTTTGAAATGTTAAAATTAAATGAAGGAATTATATTGGTGATATTTATTCTCATTTTTTAGTTAAATGCTCTACAAGACCTTCATCCATTACCCAAGATAATTTTGGAATACAGGCAGGTAAGTTAATTTTTTTTTTTTGTAAGAAAGTTGGTGAGGAAGGAGAATCATATGTTACCATCTCTCTTCATAGAAGTCCATAATCACTGAAGTAGCCCTGACAGCGTTCTAAAGGGAATTTAGTTTGTTCAAGTTGGCCTTGTAGTAGCACTGCTTGCTTGTACCCTGACATCATTTTACTCAAGTCTGCAGTCAGCCCTGCTCGGCATTGTGAGTCGAAGGGCTCATAAATGGAAGCTGACTAATGAAAATATGGAAGAAAATATTTGGTGTGTCGTTATTGTGAGACTTCAATGTGAGTTAGACCTGCATCAGTACCAAGTTTAGAAGCCTCTCACAAGAGCCTCCTCCCTTTCCCCGTTTCTAGGCCTGGCGAAATTACTCTGCAGCAGTGTTTTATCATCTCGCATTAACATTTACTGATTTATTGACATGCCTGCCTTCCTCTTCTAGCTCCTCATGTTTTCTCTGTTCATATACCTGACATTTGTTCTCTGTTGGTCGTGAACCACATTTATACGTTTTGCCACTGCTCACACCATTGGTCTGTTATTTACTGACCCTATGGCCTGCTGTCTTTGTCGAGGCTTGACAGCTGTTAGAGAGCATAATGGTAGCAAATGGCCCTTTCTCCTTGAAGTAATGAAAGGATTGAAAGAGAACTGAAAGGGGCACCAGAGAGAACACTGGATGACGGGTATTTGGGAACTCTCCATTTATCTTTGCTACTTTTTGTGTAAAAAGTATTATTACAGAATAAAAAATTTATTTACGTGGGAGTAGGGTGACATCTTTCTCTGTGGATTATTGTTATTTAATTCTGGGTACCACATAAGGCCATTTCAGGCCCTCCTGGAGTCATCTGAGGTGACATCAGTGGCACATGCCCAGCACTCTCTGAAACAGATGCTTTTTCCTATTTAAACACTTAAAGAAAATGATGATTTTTGTCTTTGTAATCTAGGTTCACAAGATCAAGTCAACCTTTGTAGATGGATTACTCGCTTGCATGAAAAAGGTAACTGAACCAAAAAAAGATATTGTGACTAGGAATATGGTTTATACATGAATTTAGATACATGTAGAATTTCTTTAAATTTTAGGCAGTGATGAAAAATTCTGATATTCTTGAGATTATGAACCATGATTTTGTTATTATTCAGGTCTCTTTATAGCATAAGTTGACATTATCCCTTAAAACCTCATATCTGTGTGGAAGCTCTGTGGCTGACCATGTGCTTTCACATCTATTATTGCATCTCTTTTCTCTAGTCATTTGAGGGTGATGTTGTTTTAGTTCACACATGAAGAGCCTGCAGTCAGAGATATTCTGTGACTTGTCTGAGTCCACACAGCAAATGACAGCCCCTGTCTGGGATGCACAGCCCCACCTTGAGTGCATGCGGAGCCCCCCCATGACGCATCAGCCTCCTTCTCCCCATGCACAAGATTTTTAAGTGACATAAAGACCCACATGTCCTATTGCAGTTTCTGCGTGGGTTAGGGGAAAATCTCCTTCACCCACCCTGATCACACATCAGGAGTTTCCTAACACCCAGGGACATTTTGGGGTTTGGGAGTTTAGGGCCAGTGGCTTGTGGACATCTGGAGGAGAGCAGTGAGTTTTGTGTGGTGTTGGCGAAGAGACTGAAGGGCCCAGCATGTTCTTGACCTCACATGACATTGTCAGAGCTTAAACTGATTCTTTTTAACTGATTAAGGGCTCCATCTCCTCTACCTGGAATCAGACTGGAACTGTGACTGGAAGACTCTCAGCCAAGCACCCTGTAAGTTAGCTCTCCTGTTAAATGCCGGTTTCCGGGCCTTGGAGTTGAAGTTTTGCCTACGTGTGTGTTTGCCTGTGCACTTTCTGTGTCTAAGAGGGGACCCCATACTGATGGATTGTGTTTTTTTCTCTTTATTCATTCAGCTAATACTTATTTAGCACATACTATGTTTTGGGAACACAGTAAAGGAACAAGACGTGGTCCTTTCCCTCATGAGGTAATGAGGGCTTCTTCCCCATCCAGAGAGTCACACACACGGGTGCTGAGGGCAAAAGGGACACCCGCTTCCCACTCCCCTGTCTTTGTTTTCAGATTTGTACTGGACAGTTGGCTTCTGATTTCCAGAAATATGTTTAAGTATCTGATGCTCTGATGACCACCTCCATTTTTGGGTTGTTGTTCAAGAAAAAAGCTGTAAATGCCCTTGAGTTTATGATGCAGCTTTAAATACATGTAAAGCAATTGACTTTTAAAATGGCTTTATGTTTTTGAATTAAAGATGACTCATTGCTAATTTCTCATTATAGAACAGTTCCTTAAGTACGGAAAAGAAATGTAAAAATACTAATAAAAGTCACTGATTATTCCACCACGCAGAATTAACTGGGGTTAACATCTTGGTTAACATTAATTTGGTTAACATCAGACTTTTTGCTAAGCACATGTATTTATAAAATACTATTTTTCTACAAAAATAACACATTTCTACACATTGTTTTATGTTATGCTTTTTAATTTAATTTAAGATGTCTTGATATACATCAATAAATATTGATCTGAATCTATTTTTAGGTTTAAATATGCACTATATAATACATATACATATGAATCTTATGTTCATGGTAAAGAAATTCAAGTCGTGTAAAAGCTTATAGAACAAAAAAATATAAGTCCTCTTTCCCTTCCCTTCATAATACATCTGTCTATTCCATGGGTCCCCTCTGTTAATAGTGTGGACTGCATCCTGCCAGGCGTTCATCTGGCCCTGTACTGGTATGGTATACCTAGTGCACCCAGGCAGAAGAGGGGGTGACTGTGTGAGGAGGAGAAAGAGGGGCTGAGACTGGGTGGCCTTGCACAGGGATGTACAGGAGCTGTTGCCTTTTGGTGCAGTCCCACTTGAGGACTTGAGGCTCTCGAATCTCAGGCTCTCTCTGGCTTCACACCCACTCTAGGGAAGTCTTATTTTGGACATCCCACTTTAGAGAGCTCTTCTGTGGTCTTTATCCAGCTGACTAATACTAATACTAGTATTATTAGTACTAGTATTAATAATATCTCATCTGAAAGCAGGTGCTGCTGTTACACTGTCCTTCAGTTCTTTTCTCCACCTACTCTGCCCACTGCACCCTTTCTCTTAGTTGATACTGCCTCTCATGGAGGAGTTATTTAGGAATTATAATGTGAAAACTCACTTTTTATGGAGGTCCTTACTTTTGTCTGTATGGAGTTATAAGTTCCCATTTTCTATTACATTTCCAGATTAATCTCTTGCTGTGCTTTATTCTCTTCCAGAAATTTCTAACGTCTCTGGTTGGTGGGTAGCATTCCTCCCAGGTTTTCAGTGATGCTCTAGTTTTACTTATTTATTTTTCTATTATTTCAATTGAACTTTTGGAAAGAGGAGATGTGAACATAAAGTGTACGCTCAGCCACCATCTTTAAGTGGAAGCCTACATCATGATTTTATTAGCTGCATTATACTCCACTTAATAGCTGTTCCTATTGATGGTCATTTAGAGTGTTTTCAGTTTTAATTATTTTATACAGAGATACCATAAACATACTTGTACATATATTTTTGGTTTGTTTTTCTGATGATTTCCACAGCATAAATTGCCAGAGATGGAATTTCCGAGTCAAAGTATATGTGTATTTTTAAGGCTTTACATTGCTAAATTGTCCTCCAGAAAAAAAATTATTTTACATTCCCACCAAACAATATGTGAAATGCTTGGTCCTCTACATCCTTACCAATACAAGGAGTTTTCATTTTGGTTACTATTTCCTGACTTGTTTTTTAAATTTCCATTCCTCTAAAAATTAAGTTAGTGAGATTGACTGTATAAAATAATTATTCTTCTATGAACTGTCTGTTCATGTCATTTGCCTATTTCTCTGAAGGATGTATATTTTTTTCCTATAGATATAGAAAAGCCCTTTATATGATAAAGATTAACCCTTTGTAAAATGTTGAATTATTTTTCTCATCTTTTAATTTTTTAAATATATATTCTGTTTGCCATACTTAAAATGGCTTTTTTATTATACAAATAATATATGATAGTTGTAAAGAATTCAAACAATAGATAAAAATATAAATAACAAAGTAAAAGTCACCTGAAACTCCACAGCCCTGCTATAATCATCATTAACATTTTGATGACCATCGTCTAACTTATCTCTTTTTTTAATTGCAGTAACATTGGTTTATATAATTTATCTCTTTATGCACACGCAAACGCACACACACACACTTACATGAATGGGATTGCATCATATATGTTGTTTTTATTGTAGACACTCTGTCACCACACCCATATCTCAGCCCCCCGCCCTTAATCCCAGTGCCCATGTAAGCAGCCTAGTGTGTACATTCATATATTCCTCTGTATTATACAGACCCATACCTATCTACACATATACACAAGGAGACATGTAATAGCTTTGTCATTATCTATTTTTCAGAATTAGATTTTTATTTTTCTGCCTCTTGCTTTTCTCTCTCAGCAACAGCTCGTGGAATCCCTGCAGGTCATTTGACAGAGTCCCATTTCAATCTTGTCATTGCATGTTCTGCTTGCTCTAGACGTTCCTCTGCTGGTGCATGTGCTTCATGTCCAGTTCTTTCCCTCTAAAAGCAAAGCTGCAATAAGCATCATGCGCATATGTCCTGGTGTATTGGTACTTGTATTTTTGTCTGATAGTTTATCAGGTATGGAATTACTGGATCAAAGGATATTGCATTTTTACTTTTAATAGCTGTTATTAGATTGCCTTCCAAAATGGTTTCAGCTTTTGACATTGCCATGAGCAGTGTCTGTACTGAAGTGGCATTTTAGAAAGGCTTTCCTCAGCTCCGGGATTATTTAAATATTCACCTCTGTTTTCATGTAAAACTTTTCTGCTTTCGTTTTTGTCACGTGTAAAACTTGAATTCAGCTGTACAATTTAACCAGATACTATGTGGGTTACATGATGGTGCCATAAAATGGCTAGAGCTTGAATTACATTTTTTTCGTTTCAAGCATACAAAATACACTTGATTAATATTTTTAAAAATCAGATTATAACTGTTTTTCAACATTTCTAGAAAGTTAGTTTCTTACACACACACCCTCCCAAGAGAAAGTTATTGCTATAATGTGTTTACTGAAGCTCATTACCATCTACCTTTGTGTTCTGTTTCATGGTTATTTCTGATATCAGGAAAATGTAAAAAGTTTTTGTTTTTTGATTCACCTGCTTCTTTCCCATATTTTGACATTTTAATGAAGCATTAACAGGTTATGATTTACTTAAGAACTGTGAGAGAATAATTGATTCAATTGATTCAACTCATGTCTCAGTAATATATATACAAAATAAATATGTTAGGGCATTTTTATAATAGCTGTTTTAAAGTCTTTATTAGATAATGCCAACATCTATATCATCTTGTCATTGGTGTCTTTTGATTGTTTTTTCCCATGTGATTTGAGATTTTCCTGCTTTTTCGTGTGTCCAGTAATTTTGGATTGTATCCTGGACATTTTGAATATTGTGTTTTGAGAGTCTGCATCTTGTATAGAAATCCCGTTAAAATGTTGATATTTTTGTTTTAGTAGGCAATCAACCTGGTTAGGTTCAGGCTGCAAGTTGTGTCCTGCCTTCCATGAGCTGTGGTTCCAATGTATGTTCAGTTTTCAAAGCCTTTGCTGTGCTATTCAGGTATTCTCAAATGATGGCCACCCAGTGGTCAGTCTGGAATTGAGTCATAGTCTGTTAGTTCAGTTCTCAGTCTTTGGTATGCCCCTTAGGATGATATCTACACATGTGCAACTGGGAGCTGAGCCCAGTGGTTTATAAACAACTCTACAGTATCGTTTTCCCAGTCTCCTCCCTCTTTGTGGTCTCCCTAGTTAATTTCTGGTTCTTTGGTGTTCTCTTTTTTTGGTCTTCTAGCCAGAAACCTCAAGCCTTAGTAATCCTATTCTGCCGCATATTTCATGCCACTGCCCCATGTCCAGAGGACCAAGAGGAAGAAATGATAAATTTACTACCTGTTGGGTAGTACTTCAAATTTTGGTCTGCTTCTCCAGTCTGCCTGCTGCTATTAATTTATCAAAATCTTCAAATTGCTGCCCTATGCATTCTGTCTGGTTTTTACAGCTGCGTTCAGTGGAGTATCCTTACAGTATCTTACCAAGAATAGGAACCTCAACTCCATTCTTTAACAGCTTCATTGAGGTATAAGTGACATACAATAAACTTCATGTATCTCAAACAATTTGATAGGTTTTGAATTGTGTATTTGACTGTGAAACCATCACCACAATCAAGATAGTGAACATATCCATCACCCCCAAAAACATCCTTGTGCCCCTTTGTAATCTCTCCCTTCCCCACCCCCACCTTCACCCATGTCTTCAGGCAACCACTGACTTGCTTTTTGTCACTATAGATTAGTTTGCATTTTCTGGAAACTTATATAAATGGAATCCCACAGTAAGTACTCTTTTTTGTCTGATTCTTTCAGTCAGCATTGTTATTTTGAAATTCATCCACGTTCTTCTGTTTCAACAGTTCATTCATTTTTATTGCTGGTTAGTATTCCATTGAGTCTGTGTATACAATTTGTTTATAAATTCACTTGTTGATCAATATTTGGGTTGTTTCCAGTTCTGGGATATTCTCCAGTGTGGGTTATTACTGTGCACATTCATGCACAGTCCTGATGGGGACATATACCTTGTTTTCTCTTGGGTAAATACCAAGGAGTGGAACAGCTGGGTCATATGGTAGGTATATGTTTCACTTTTTAAGAAACTGCCAAAGTGTTTTCCACAGTGGTCGTGCCGTTTGCCATTCCCACCAGCAATGTATGAGAGTTCCACTGCCTTCACATCCCCACCAGTACTTGTTATGGTCAGCCTTTTTAATTTTACCCGTTCTAATAGGTGTGTAGTGGTATCTCATTGTGGTTTTAATTGCATTGCCCTGATGACTAATGATGTTGAGCATCTTTCTATGTGCTTATTTGCCACCCACTTTTCTTCTTCAGTGAAGCATCTGGTCAAATCTTTGGCACATTTTTTAGGGATTGTTCATTTTCTTATCACTGAGTTTTAAGGGTTCTTTATATCTTCTGGATACAAGTCCTTTCTCAGATATATACTTTGCAAAAATTTTCTTCCAGTCTGTGGTTTGTCTTTTTATTCTTTTAATACAGTCTTTTGAAGAGCAGAAGTTTTAAATTTTAATGAATTCTGATTTATCAGTGTCTGCTTATATAGATCATGCTTTTGGTGTTGTGTCTCAGAAATCTTTGCCTAAACCAAGATCATAAAGATTTTATCCTGTTTTCTTCTAGAAGTTTTATAGTTTCTGGTTTTACATTTAGATCTATGATCCATTTTGAATTGATTTTTGTAAATGGTGTGAAGCAAGTGTCTAAATTCATCTTTTTGTAAATGGATATTCAGTTGTCCCAGCACCATTTGTTGAAAAGACCATCCTTTCCCCCACATTTAATTGCCTCGGCACCTTTGTCAAAAACGAATTCACGGGCCGGCCCCATGGCTTAGCGGTTAAGTGCACGCGCTCCGCTACTGGTGGCCCAAGTTCGGATCCCGGGCGCGCACCTACGCACCGCTTCTCCGGCCATGCTGAGGCTGCGTCCCACATACAGCAACTAGAAGGATGTGCAACTATGACGTACAACTATCTACTGGGGCTTTGGGGAAGAAAAAAAAAAAAAAGGAGGAGGATTGGCAATAGATGTTAGCTCAGAGCCGGTCTTCCTCAGCAAAAAGAGGAGGATTAGCACGGATGTTAGCTCAGGGCTGATCTCCCTCACCAAAAAAAAAAAAAAAAAAAAACGAATTCACCATAAATGTAGGGGTTTTCTTCTGTACTGTCAATTCTTTCCAACTTATCTATATATCTACCATACCAGTAAGACAATATTTTGATTATTGTAGCCTTCTAGTAAGTTTTTAAGTTGGCGTGTGTAACTCCTCCAACATTGTTCCTTTTCAAATTTTAAGTGAAAGGATGTGTTTGCCATTCTGTAATGTATTTAGAGAAGTGTTTTAAAAGTGTTTAACTAAAGATTATTTAGTTAACAATAGTTATGTGAGTGTTCTGTACAAGCTACTTGGAGAAGAGTGTTATTTCAGGGAATGGATGTGGTAGCTTGTCTATACTGCATTTAGAAAAGTGTTTAAAAACATATGTATTGGTGTTTATAAAAGCGAATTGTATGTGCATGATACCTTGAAAAGAGCATAATATCAAGCGATGGAGATGGTAGCTCTTCTGTAATGCATTTAGGAAGTGTTTATAAACACTTGTAATAAAGATATTTATAAGAGGGGTACCCACTTGCTGCAAAGAGAAGAGTGCTTTTTAAGCGAAGGGGTATGTTGGCTATTCTGTAAAGCACGTAGAGAAGTGTTTAAAAACACAGGTATTAACAATGATTGTATTAGTGTTCTGTGTAAGCTACTTTGAGAAGAGTGTTATTTCAGGGAATGTATGTGGTAGCTCTTCTGTAATACATTTAGAAAAGTGTTAAAAAACATGTAATAATGACGTTTAATAGAGTTGTATGTGCATAATACTTTGAAAAGAGTGTAATATCAGGGAATGGATGTGATATCTTTTCTGTAATGCATTTAGAGAAGTAATGCAATGTTTATGAGTGTGGTATCCACTTGCTACGAAGAGAACAGTGTATTATTTTTATTGAAATATAATGGACATAAAACCTTGTATTAGTTTCATGTGTACAACATAATGATTTGATACGTGTATATATTGTGAAATGATCACCACAATAAGTCTAGTTAACATCCATCACCACACAAAGCTACGATTTTTTTCTTGTGATGAGATCTTTTAAGATCTACTCTCTTAGCAACTTTCAATTATACAATACAGTATTATTAACTGTGGTCATAATGCTGTACATTACATCCCTAGAACTTATTTGTTTTATTGTGACCAGGAGTCTGTAGCTCGTCCAACATTGTTCTTTTTAAAAAATAATTTGGTTATTCTGGGTCCTTTGTGTTCCCATATAAATTTTATAATTAACATCAATTTCCACAAAAAAGTCTGCTGAGTTTTGCATTGAGATTACATTGAATCTAGAACTCAATTTAGGGAGACTGACACCTTAATAATATTTAGTCTTCCATCCCTTGAAAAGGGCATATCTCTTCATTTATTTGAGTCTTCTTTAATTTCTCTCAGTAAGGTTTTGTAGTTTTCAGAGTACGGGTATTTTTTAATATTTTGTCAGATTTATCTCTACGTATTTCATATTTTTGATACTATTGTAAATTGTATTGTTTCAATTCCCAATTGTTCATTGCTAGCACATAGACATACAACTGATTTTTATATTTTGATGTTGTATCTTGCAACCTTAGTTCTAGTAACTCTTTTTGGAGATTCCATCTGATTTTCTATATAGATGATCGTGTTATGTGTGAATAAAGAAAGATTTATTTCTTCCTTTCCAATAAGGATTCTTTTTATTTCTTTTTCTTGCCTGATTGCACTGACCAGAACACCCTGTACCATGTTGAATAGAAGTAGTGAGAGCAGACATCTTGTTCCAGATCTTAGGAGCAAGCATTCAGTTTCATCAGTAAGAATGTTGTTAGCTATAAGTTTTTCACGTGTACCTTTAACCAGCTTGAGAATGTTCCCTTCAAATAATAGTTTGCTGAGAGTTTTTATCTAGATATTGGGTTTTGTCAAATTATTTTTTGTACCTATTGAGATGATCATATGGTTTTTCTTTCTAAATTTGTTAATATGGTCAGTTACATTGATAGATTTTCATATTTTAAACCAACCTTGCATTCCTGGAATAAACTGCATTTGGTCTTGATATATTTCCTTTTTATATATTGTTGGATTAAATTTGCTAAAATTTTGTTTAGAATCTTTGCATCTATTTTAATGATGGGTATTGGTTAGTAGTTTTATTTTATTGTAATGTTTTTGTCTGATCTTGGTATCGAGATAATGCTAGCCTCAAATAATGAATTGGGAATTATTCCCTTCTCTTCAAATTTCTGGAAGAATTTGTGTAGAATCATTTTTATTTCCTCCTTGATTGTTTGATAGAATTCACTAGGGAAGCCATTGGGGCCTGGAGGTTTCTTTGTGGGAAGGAATTTAACTATAAATTCCATTTCTTTCATAGATATAGGGCTATTCAGGTGATCTATTTCTTCTTGAGTGAGCCTTGATAGTTTGTTCTTTCAAGGAATTTGTCTATTTCATATAAATTGTTGAATTTATTGGCATAAGGTTGTTCATAACATTCCCTTATTCTTTTAATATCTCTGAACCTGTAGTGATGTCACCTCTCTCATTCCTGACGTTGGTAATTTGTGTCTTCTCACTTTTTTCCTCATGTTCAGGTTTTGGTTTCATTGATTTTCTCTATTGTCTTTGTTTTCTTTTTTTTTTTAATTTTTTGTTTATTTCAATAACATTGGTTTATAACATTGTATTCTATTTCATTGATTTATGCTTTGATGTTTATCATTTCCTTTCTTCTGCTTACTTTGGGTTTAATTTGCTCTCCTTTTTCTAGTTTCTTAAGGTAGAGGCTGAGTTTATTGATTTGAAACCTTTCTTCTTTCCTGGTATAGGCATTTAGTGCTATAAATTTCCTCCCAAGTAGTGCTTTCTGGCATCCAATAAATTCTGATATGTTGTGTTTTCATTTTCACTCAGTTCAAAAAACTTTCTAGTAACCTTTTCTATGTCTTCTTTAACCTATGGATTATTTAGAAGTTTGTTATTTAGTTTCCAAATATTTGATGATTTTCCAAATACCCTTGTGTTATTGATTTCTAATTTAACTCCATTGTGGTCAGAGGATATACTTGGCATACCTTGCATCCTTTTAAATTTATTCAGACTTGTTTTATGGCCCAGACAATGGTCTATCTTGGTAACTGTTCCATGTGCACTGGAAAAAATGTGCATTCTGTTATTGTAGGGTGGAATGTTCTATAATTACCAGGTAGATCAAGTTGGTTGGTAGGGTTGTCCAAGTCTATTATATCCTTGCTGATTTTCTGTCTAATTGTTCAATCATTTATTGAGAGAAGGGTATGGAAGTCTCCAACCGCAATTGTGGAATTTTCTTTTTCTCTTTGCAGTTCTCTCTCTTCTATTTCCATATAGTTTTTGCTTCATATGTTTGAAGCTCTTTTATTAGGGGCAGAAATGTTAAGGATTGTTATGTCCTGATGAATTTACCCTTTTATTTCTATGAAGTGACCTTTTTTATTCCTGGTAATACTATTTGCTCTGAAATCTATTTTGTCTAATATTAAAATATTAATTTGAAATAATTAATAAAATACATTTAAAAATAATTTTAGAAATAATAAAATTAATAAAAATATAATTTAATATTACTCTTAAAATAGCCACTGTAGTTTTCTTTTGACTAGTGTTAGCAGGGTATTGTCCATTCTTTTACTTGTTTAAACTGTCTCTTTATATATAAAGTACATTTACTGTAGGAAGTAGATATTTAGTCTTATTTTTGTATCCATTCTGAAAATATTTGCCTTTTGATTGGGGTGCTCAGTCCATTTACATTTAATGTGATTATTCATAGGATTAGATTTAAGCCTATTATCTTGCTATGTGTTCTCTCTTTATCTCAATTGTTCTTCATTCCCCTTTTCCTCTTTTTCTGTCTTGTTTTGGATTGAGTTTTTAAATGATTCTCTTTTATCTTTTTTGATGTATTAGGTATAACTCTTTGTTTTGTTATTTTAGTGGTTATTTTAGGGTTTACAGTATACACCTTTAATTTATTACTGTCTATATTCAAATAATATTATATCATTCTGTGTTTAGTATAAGAACCTAACAATAGTATACTTCCATTTCTCTTCTCCTGGCCCTTATGCTATTATTGTCATATATCTTACTTTACACATAAGGTATAAATTCCATAATATATTTTATTATTTTTGCTTAAATGGTCCATGATCTTTTAAGTAGATTTAAATAGTAAGAAAAATCTTGGTTATTTACCCATGTAGTTACCATTTCCTGTGCTCTTCATTTCCTTTTGTAAATCCAGATTTCTATTTGGTATCACTTTCCTTCTGCCTAAAGGACACCCTTTAACATTTCTTATAGTGTGGGTCATCATCACTTGATGAGTGGTGTGTAGGTCCACGCCCAGGATCGAAACCTGCGAATCCCAGGCTGCCGAAGTGGAGCATGCAAACTTAACCACTACACCCCCAGGCCGGCCCCTTACCTTTGTTTTTGAAAGTTACTTTTGCAAGGTAAAAAATTCTTTGTTGAAAGTTTTCTCTTTCAATGCTTTGAAGATGTTACTTTACTCTCTTCTAACATTATTTCTGATAAAAAAAAATCTACTGTCATCATTACCTTTGTTTCTCTATACATGTGTCTTTTTTTTTTTCTGGCTATTTTTAGCTTTTTCTTTCTTTTTTTTTTTAATAATTTTATTTATTTATTTTTTCCCCCAAAGCCCCAGTAGATAGTTGTATGTCATAGTTGCACATCCTTCTAGTTGCTGTATGTGGGACGCGGCCTCAGCATGGCCGGAGAAGTGGTACGTTGGTGTGCGCCCGGGATCCGAACCTGGGCCGCCAGTAGCAGAGCGCGCGCACTTAACTGCTAAGCCACCGGGCCGGCCCCTAGCTTTTTCTCTTAATCATTTGTTTTGAGAAATTTGATTATAAGGTACCTTGGTGTAATTTTTTCATGTTTCTGTGTTTGGGGTTCATTGGGTTTCTTGGATCTGTGGTTTTATACTTTTCATCAAATTTGGAAAATTATTGGCAATTTATTCACATAATTTTTATATTCCTCCTTTGCTCTGCTCTCTTTTGGGGACTCCATTTATGATTACATATATTAGGTCACTTGACTTTGTCCCACAGCTCCCTGAAACTCATTTTTCTTCTTTCCCTCCAATTTTTTTTCCTGTTTCAATTTGGATAGTTTTTATGACTATGTCCTGGTAGTTCGTTAATCTTTGTTTATCAGGTAAAATCTGTTGCTAATCCCACTGAGTATATTTTTCATATTAAACTTTATAGTTTTCATTTCTAAAAATTCAGTTTGGGTCTTTTTTATGCCATCCATGTCTCTACTTAATTTTTTTCAACATATTGGATACAGTTATAATAATCATTTTAATGTCCTTGTCTGTAATTTCAACATCTGTGTCCATTATAGGTTAGTTTCAGTAGATGATTATTCTCATCATAAGTCCATTTTCCTGCTTCTTTGTATGTCTGGTCATCTTTGTTTGGATTTTACATTGTTGGATGATGGACCTTTTTGCATTTCTATAAGTGTTCCTGAGCTTTGTTCTGGGACAACTTAAGTTACTTGGAAATAGTTTGTTCTTTTCTGGTCTTGCTTTTGTGATTTGTTAGGCAGGTCCAGAGAGGTGCTTCGTCTAAAACTAATTATTCTCCACTCCTGAGGAAAGACCTTGCCAAGTACTATACCTAATGTCCCACGAATTAGGTGTTTTCCAAGAATGGCTGGTGGGCGCAAGAACTCTTCCTGGCCCTGTGTGAGTGTCATGCACTGTTTTCTAATCCCTTTGGATGGCTGTTCCCCAGCCTTGGGTAGTTTTCTCGCATACATGCACTGATCAGTTCTTTGCTAGATACTTAACTCTCTGCTGGGCTCAAGAAAAGTGATGATTTTATAGATTATCTCTCTTTTCCTTGTTGTTAGGGTTGGAGCACTTTCTTTTCAACTGTATACATCCCAAGTGGAAGTAGAAGCTCTTATCTAATAAGTTTTAAACCATCTAAAACCCTGCATCCTTTATGTTCTCTTAGCATTGAATAGTTCGTTAATCAATATTTGCTTTATCAGAACCTCAGTCTATTGTCCCACCTAGATTTCCCCTGTATGTCTCTTATCATGATGCTTATTATATTGTGTTTTAAGTGCCTGTTTACTTCTGTTTGCCTCACTGGATTGTGAATTCCATGAGAACAGGGACCTTCTCTTCCTGCTTTATTGACATATCCCCAGGCCTGGTTCTGTACTTGGAACATGGTAGCTACCAAGTGTTTATTGAATGAAAAACTGAGTGTGTGATCCACTCTTGAGTTATCTTACAATGTCTCAAAGTCATATGGTTTGGGATCATCATCAAGATTACAGTGTGTTGACAGTGTGGGCCAATCTTCTTTCCTGTGCTGGACTGTCACACTCTTCACCTTGGGCATGAGTTGGTCATGAGGTCTTTTGTTTGTCTAAATTCTCTTCCCTTGACTCAGATACTTTAGGGTTCATGCCTGTCAATCCTTGTTTTGTATGTTCCCTCTTAGAACTGTCATATTTTTTACAAATGTCTTCTCCTGGGAAGATGTTGAGGACCTTTGTTCATATTGCACTTGCCAGGAGACACATTCTTAGCATTTCTTCATCATCTAATACCTCCTTATCTAGTGTGGCTTTAGATGTCCCTTCTAATGTTTCTACATTAACGAGGCCAGTTTTTGTCAATGCCCTCATTTTACTGCAATGCCACTCATGATACTGGCTCAGAATTTATCAACATTTTGTAATTCAAAATGTCTTACCTTTCACATTGTATTTTTATTAATTCTTTAGTATCCTGGGTCCTCATTCTTCTTCTAAGTTAGTATTTTAAATTTTTAAAAAATGTTACAGTTTAAAATGTATTGGTTGGAAATGTTAAAATCCAGGTATTCTTTAGCTGGATTTTTGCTTTGGTTCCTTTGTGAGTCTTTTTTCCCCTTAGTTTTCTTTATTTTTCTAATTATATGTCCAATATTTTGTTAGCATGTTTGTACTAGCTTTTTAGTATCTGAGTTGAAGCCAAATTAAGATTTTGTTGTATTACAGTTAACGCTGTGATATAATTTATGATTCCTTGACCCCTCATGCTTTCCCTTGCCTTCAAGCCATTGCTCTTGTCACTTCTGTTTAAATACTTTTTCTGCCCCTACATCCCCAAACACGTTGTCCTCCAGCCCAGCTTTCTTTGTCTATTACTGCCTATTAGTTCTTCTGGTTTCAACTCAGAGGACATGTCCATCAGGAAGCCTTAGTTGACACCCCCACCTCATCCTCCCACTCCCAAAGCTCAGATAAATGCCCCTTTTCTATGAAAAAGGTATGGAGCCTAATATAGTGAACATCTGTGTCCATCATCCACTTAAGAGCTTAAATATTACCTGGGTACATTTAAAGCCCTTGTTTATCCTTTCCCAGGTGTGTTCTTCCCAAGTTAGTTCACCTTTATATCTCAAACTTAGTGTTTATCATCCTATTTTAATGCCTTTACTATACATTTCCTTAAATAATAGATTTTTACAATTATTTTTAAACTTTATATAAATGATATATTGTACTTATCTTTATACTGCTTGCTGTTTTCATTCAACATTATGTTTTTAAGATTTATCCATGTTGACAGAAGTAGCTCTGGTTCATTTATCTTGATATAGTATTTCATTGTATAAATATACTAGATATTTTCCAATTTTGCACTATTAGATACAATGCTACAAGAAAAAAATAATGCTGTGATGAATATTCTTGAACATGTGTAAGGGTTTCTCTAGTATATCACCAGTATTGCCTGGCCACAGGGCATGCTGGTGTTCAGCTTTCTTGATGTCACCAAGTACTCTCCAAAGAGGTAGACCAGCTTACACTCCTGCCTGCAGCATGTGAGAAATCTCGGTGCTCTACCTATTCTGCTGCTCTTGGTATTTCCAGACTTTTTACTTTTTGCCAGTCTGATGAGTATGAATTAGTATCTTATTGTGGTTTTATTTGCATTTCTTTAATTACTAATGAGGATAAGTATATTTTCATCTTTATTGGTCATTTGGGTTTCTTCAGTGACTTACCTGTTTATCTCATTTGCCTGTTTTCAGTTTTTCTTATTAATTTGTAAAAGTTCTTTATATATTATGGATACTAGTCTTTTGTTCACTTATATAAATATCTCCTCCCAGTCTATTTTTTATTTTGGGGCTTTTTTTCATGTTGTATTCTATGTATTTGAATTACAGATGTTTTCTATTTTAATATCATCAAATTTGTAGTCTTTTCTTTATAGTTTGTGCTTTTTTTTGTGTCTTGTTGAAGGAATCTTTCCTTACATGGAGATCATAAAGATACTCTAATTCTCTTTTAATGGTTTTAGAGTTTTGATTTTTACATTGATTCTGTAATCCCCCTGGAATTTGCTTTTATATAGATGTGAGGTAGAGATTCAACTGTTTTTCCATTTGGATAACTGCTTGTTATAATCACTGTTATTGTAATAACTTACAATAATTTGTAATGCCTCTGTCATATATGAGTTTTGATAAATGCGTGGGTCTGTCTCTAGGCTCTCAGTTCTGTGCCCTTGGTCTATTTGTCTATTGTCACATGATCTTAACTTGTGATAGTTTCATTATACATGTATATTCCCAGAGCACCCTCTACTTAACCGATCATATCACTCGAGCGATTGCCTTCCTTCTACTGCAGTCTTCTTGAGTCTTTTCAACATTTTATCCTAAAAATGAGCACAGTGTCTACCATATGATAGGTAGTCAATAAGTGTTCTTGGAGGAATGAATAAAATCAGGGGCTTAAATCTTAGTTGTCAAGTGCTAAATATAGCTAATGTATTATTGGGGGAAAATGTTTTAGGGAAAAATAAATAGCATTAGTTCTTCAACTTGTGTTCATTAGGTAAAGGAATTTTATCTAGTACTTTATATTTATATAAATATTAATTATTTGGAGGTCTTGTATGTGAGGAGCTAGCATTTCTCATAATAGCTGACACATGGTTGGATTTTGTTGAATACAATGAATGAATTCTTCTAGTTAAGAGAGTCTTCTTAAGAATGTTTTTTACAGTGAATATATATTTAAAGGATATCTTTCTATAATTTTCAGAAAAATTATTATTTTTTCAAAATAATATATTTAAAATATCTGATATTTTGCAAAAAGATATTAAATTCCCCATGGGCAATTTATCACCAACTGAAGCTCTTAGATATGAATGGCAATTTAATGTGAGTGGTTAAGTGAGCACGCACACTTAACCACTATGCCACCGAGCTGGCCCCTCATGTGTGCATTTTTAATGCTATAAAATTTCCCTCTCAGGGGCCAGCTCCATGGCGTAGCGGTTAAGTGTGTGTGCTCCTCTGCTGGCAGCTCAGGTTCAGATCCCAGGCGCGCACCGACGCACCACTTGTCAGGCCATGCTGTGGCGGCGTCCCACATAAAGTGGAGGAAGATGGGCATGGATGTTAGCTCAGGGCTGATCTTCCTCACACACAAAAAAAATTTCCCTCTCAGCACTGCTCTAGCTGTATCCCACCAATTTTGATTTGTTGTATTTTGTCAAAGAAAAATTGCACCAGACAGAATTAAACAGGCAAGGAAGAGTTTATTCAAGGCTATTGCAATAGTGGAGAGAGATTGAACTCAACTCTGAACACACCAAGGGCAACAGGGATTTATAGCCATTGGGGGAGGGTAGTCAGTGGATGGAAACGTACTGAGAAGAACTTGGCGAGGTATGAAGGATGGGGGGATTCTTGCTAAACTGCTTGCTAAACTTGTTAAATTCAGCCACAGTTTTTTCTGTGGTATTTTACTGGAGTTGTATGGTTATTGCCTAAAAGTTTTCTGTCTTGCTAGGCTGTTCCTTTCCTGTCCTTTGGCTAGAGAGAGCAAGCTTTTGTTGGGGCTTTTTTTGTCAGTGGCCTCTGGCATTTCTAGGTTACAATCTTCTCCAGTACCTGGTCTGGGACATATGAGACAAAAAGAAACCTGGGGACCTCACTTTCAGGTCATTCTTTGAGTCCTGTGGTCCCTAGCCAGTGTCCCTTATTTTCTCCACCTTCAGAGTGACCTTATGTTTGTTTTATATATAATGTCTAGAGTTTTTAGTTGTACCTAGTGGGAGGAACAAGGGGAGTATGTCTATGTCATATTCCCGAAAGCAAGAGTCTCCTTATCGGCAACTTGAGTTGAACAAAATATTTGGTATCACAAGGGTAGTTTCCAAACACCATCTGATGTGTATTTAATTCCCAGCATCTCTTGCTGCTTTGAAAATGCTCGCCCATTGGGGCTGAAGACTCTGTTTCTTCAGAGGAAGAGGGGGATACAGCTGAGAATAAAGAAGTCTGTGCCCAGCTCTGGCTTCTGACATAGAACTTATGAAAGAGCACAGCAGAAACAAGAAAAGTATCAGTAATGAAGATCAAAAAGTGTTTGAGGTTTTTTTTAAAATTTGAATTTCAAAAGCTTCCCTCTATATATCAAGACTCAGAGACTTGTATTTTCGGAGTTTAACATTATAAAGGAAGCCATTGAGTGGAGAGGATGCAAAATATGCTGTTTGGGCAGTTCCACTTCACAGAAAAGCTGAGAGGGAGGCGTGAGGGCAGGACACAAGAGGCGAGCACCTTTCAAGAGTGTCTCTGAAAGGGTTCTGGCCTGGCCCTCTGGGGTAGAAACCCAGAGGAGGGAATACACTCTCACAGACTATAACCCATGGGGATGAGGCTTTGCTTCTAGCCTAGAAGCCTGGGAGGAGGCAGTCTTTCCAGGAGCTCAAAGCGAACCCAGGCATATGTGTTTGGACAGAGAGAGCCTGAGGTAGCTCTCTCCTGTCAAGTCTCCATGGGCCCCCAGCGTCATGAGAGAGAGCTGAAAAGTTCCTGTGGTCCCTTGGTCCTGTGGTCCTCTGATGTGGAAATTCAAGACCACCATGTCTGTCTGGTTCTGACCGGGCTACAGCAGGATGCAGTGAGATGGACAATCCAAGGCCAGAGTCCACACGGAGGAGGCATCTGAGTTTCAGCAGATGTGCAGTGTCAACCAGAGCCAAGGCCAGGGCGAAGGTGGCACAGGAGGGGCCATCGGTGAGATAACAGGCTGCGGTCACATCATGGTCACTTCACCAGCAGAAGCAGTGAGGACAGGCGGCTACAAGCTGGTGAAGTAGGACTCTCCCCCTGCTGATGCCATGGGGTATGTAGGCTACTCCCACCAGACACCACCTTGAGAAGGAGGAGCATGAGTGGATGCTTATGAAAAAGCACAGTAGAAACAAGAAAAGTATCAGAAATGAAGATGAAAAAGTATTTGAGCTTTGTTTTTTTTTTTTTTAATTTTTGAATTTCTTCCGCTCCCCCTGAGTGGAGGGAGAATGACTGAGAGGAGAGAAAGGTTGGGCTTTGAGGTCTGTGAATCCTACGAGTCTAAACTGGGTGATTAAAATACCACTAATCCAAGTATTCATTCAAATACTTTCAGCAGCAAATAACAGAAAATCAAACTCAAACTGATCTAAACAATTAGGCTATTTCTCAGCATACCTGACTTAGAAGTCCAAGGAAGGGCTAGCTTCAGGCAGGTTTGATCTGGCGGTTCAAGTTATATGGGCAGGCCCAGCTTCTGTTCCATTTCTCAGCCTCTCTTCCTCAGCCTCCCAGTAGGTCTTGGGATACCTGCTTAGTTTCTCTCCAGTAGGGGTGACCAGTATCTCTCCATGTAGCTTCCATGGAAGTATGAGGAAGCATCTTTCACATATGCCCTCAGCGAGCATCTCCTTCATCTCTGTCTGGAACAGCCGCAGGCAATCCTTGAACCAGTCTCTGTAGCTAGAAAAGATGGGCTCTGCTGACTGGCTTAAAGGGGGGGCCCTTAATGAAAATCTGAGGGCCATTTTCTAAAGAAAAAGGAAAAGAACGCTGTATGGTCCAAAATAACTAGTATTATTGTTGGCAAGATTGTGGTTTTTTTCCTGCTAACAGTAGAAATAAGGGTTACAAATTTTAAACATACTACATGAGATAAATTTAATTTAACCAATATCCTTTTGAATGCACTAAAAAAAGATAAGGGCTATTTATTAGTTATCTTTCTAGTTCTGACAGCCAGTGTGCCAGCCATTCTTCAGTTGTTGTTCAGTAAAGAATCTTAGGAAATTTGTCTTTGGGCTCAGACTGCACCGCCAAATGAAGAGGCGTTTCTTTCCTGATATAATATTTAAGCCCTATTTTCATCAGTACCTACATAAGTGTTACAGTAGTTAATTTGAAATAATTCTAATCAAGGTCTTGACATTATTAGTATGTGATTTTTCTGCTGTGCTTATAAATATCCCTCCCATGTAATATCATTTAAATAGTTATCAAAATATTTATTGGCAAGAATTTCATAAATTGCTAAATCTGCACCACTATTTGAAACCCAAATGAGCTTTTTAAAATCTCTATACTATGTTATTTTAGGGATTTAATATCTTCCTATTTCTATTTAGAGTAAAATAGAATGAGTGAGAATGGAGCATTGTAATACTTTCTGTGCATCTCCTTTTTATTGGGACATCAGCAATTAGAGTATACTAAAAACAGGTACCACTGTGTGCAATGCACACTGCTATTTTTTATTTTATTCAATTTCATCTTTTAAAGCGCTGGTTGTGACCTACTAAAGAATCCTGACCAGCAGCTAAACAGACCAGCAGGGCCAAACAGTGGGCAAGGAAAGGAGCCTTTTCTCTGGAGTCACACTGCCCCGGGATGCGCCCTCGGCACCACTAGGGCCCAGGCTCCGTGCTCTCCTGCTTGGCAGAGGCTCGTGTGCTTTCTGGTGGCTGGCCTGTTTGTTCTGCTCCACCGTCTCCACTCTGCTCACGTGGTCGCCCTGCTGGTGGGGCCAGGGCTGCTGCCACCTGACTGTCTGCCCTTCCTTGCGGCTCCACATGGTCCTCCCCATGTCCCCATCTCCTCTGTTGGGTCTGCCACCCTGGGGCCCTTGTTCCCCTTCCCGGGCTCCCTTCTTGCTGCTCTCTCTTTGCAGCTGGGGGTTTTCTGACTCCCTCCTCTGAGCCCACTGCACATGCTCCTCCTTCACCAGCAGCTTCGCCTCCCACTTATATGCTCACAACCGTCAAATCTCTTTTCATTCAGCTTTCCTTCAGGCCCCGCCCCAAAAGAAGTCACAGTGATTTCACCGTTTTATGCCAAATCTGTGTCAGTTTCACTGGTCACTCAGGTGGGAACCCTTCTGTATCTAGCTGGTCATTAAGTCCTGTGGGGTCTGCCTCCTGCTTTCCTCTGCTCTTCACTCTCTTCTCATCCCACTCGCCATGGCCTTCTTTGCCCCTGCTCCCCACCCCCCACCCCGCTCCAGGTTTCCACTCTCCAGTCAGTCCACCAGTCTCCTGTCCAGCAGCCAGAAAACCTCAGTTGCCAGCCTGATGCTGTAGCCCCTTCTTCAAGTCTCCAGTGGCTCCCAGAGCTCTCAGGGTAATCTGGAGACTTACTTAGCACCTAGGGCTCCTGGTGGTCTGACCCTTGCCTCCTTCTCCAACCCCACTTCCTGCCAGTCCTCATTCACTTGTTCACTTGTTCACTCAACAGATGTTTATTGAGCACTTCCTGAGTGCCAGACTGTTCAAGGTGCTTGTGCTGAATGAGTCAGAACCTCGGGCCTCATGGAGTCTCGGGGGCTGGAGGGCATGAGACAGACAACAAACATACTAAATAAGTCGTGATATGGAAGATGATAAAATGGTGTGGAAACTATAGAGTCGGGGGCAAGAAGGCGATGTTCATGAGGGGAGTCAGAGGGGCTGATCGAAGAGGTGATGGAATGAAAGCTTTCAGGTGAAGGAACAGGCACGTGGATGTATGGCAGAGGAGCATTCCAGAAGAGGTTGCGGGTGCGTGCCATCTGAGCTGCTCACGGGGCCCCCCGCACCACGCAGGTCAGGGCATGTCCCTGGGGCTGCAGATCAGGTCAAGTACAAGAACACTAGCCCAGCCCTAGCTACTCGCGTCTGGAGTGTGTCTGTGGGGCCCTTCCTCTGTTCTCTGTCCCCATTGTCCTTTCTGTGATTGTGTTGCTGTGGTTTTTACTTGTTTTGTTTTCCCCTGTATTCTTAAGAAAAGTGATTTCAGGAAATATCTGGTGCTGTCTGACAGAACTCTGGAGGCAACAGAGCCCTGGTTTTAGGTAGAACTGAGTTCAAATCCCAGCTCAATTACTAGCTGTGTGACTCCAGCAAGTTATTTAACTTCTGGAGACCTCAATTTTCTCATCTGTGAAATGATAAATAGTATGCCTTCTTTGCTGGGTTATGGTGAAAATTATTTCTTTTTCATTGCATTCATTCAACTAATATCTGTTGATTGCTCCTGTGTGCTAGGAAGGGTCATAGGTGCTGAGGACACAGGGGTGACACCACAGGCATGACCTTGGGAGGCTGCATCCTGGTGGAGCGGAGTTTGTTCATTGATTCCTCACAGCCTATCAAACGCACCTCCCGCGGTGCTCGGAAGATGCTGGTGCTACTGTCACATAGAGATCAGGACAAAAGGAAGCCAGCGTGCCTTGAGGCCAGCTGTGACCCTTGTTGTGATTATCACTGCCATTCAGTTTCATTCCAGAGGTTCCAAGGACATACCAAGAAAGATGGGGCTGCCATCTCTGTTACTGTATCTCTGCCACCTTCTTGGTGTTAGACCTTTGGTTTGGAAACTTTGGTCAAACTGAAGATTACTGATCATTGGTCTGAGAGCGATACCCAGGCCCACACAGTGCCTGTGTAGAAAGGCATTGGGATGACATCCCTCATGGGTGCAACTTTCTTCCTCCACAGTTAAAACTATTCCCTACTTGGCATTTTCACTTACAACTACTGACATTTTGAGAAAGGCCAAATTATAGACTTAAAACGTTACCTCTGCACCTTGCCTTTTGCTGAATGTGAAATAAAGGCTGTTAACATTGAATTTTTTTAGACCAGTTCTCTTATTTTTTTTAAACACAGCAAAGTTCACCATGAAAATAAATGCTAGGAGTGTGCCTAGCTTTCATTACTAGCACTTTTTCTCTCCAGCCACTGACGGAGGCTGGACTGCCCAGAGCATTTAAGGGAAGCTGAGAGAAGGGACATGGGCGCAGAGCGTAGGGCATTTCCAGCAGTGGGTCTCCATGTCCTGCAGAAACTGGTGGGTTTATTTACATAAGAAACTTGGAAATGGTTTTCATACACTGTGATGTTCACATTAACAGCAGAAAAATTTATATCCTAGAGGAGAATAAAGTTGCCCCAATTTGCTTTCAGTTTCCATAGTTTGGGGAACTTTTACAACAGTCCTTCTCATGTATGGTCGCAACACTGTGCTCACTCTGCATTCTGTTCTCCAGTGTTAAAGAGCCTCATGGACATGGTTCAGCCCCCTGCACATCGGGTGGACCCGGGAGATTAAAATTTTCACTGAGTGATCAGCGTGAGGGGACTAGCTGCTGTCATGTAAATAATGATTGTCTCCAACAAATTAAGTATGCTGACTCTTCTGCTTTCGCACACAGAAGCATTCAGATATTACCTTTTGATGTCAGCATGGGTGGCCAGCTCCTCGCCTGAGGAGATTAATGGAGAGTCCCACCCCTCCTGGCAACATGATATCTGCAAATAGTTATCATTTCTTTCTTCTTCTTCCTCAGAAAGGCACAGTTCCTTCTGTGTATTAATATCTGGTTTTGGTCTTTGACAGCATCCATTTGCTAGAGCGATGTCTCACTTGGATGCTGTCATGGGCATGTACCAACTATGCTTCTGTCTATGCCCCCAGTGTGCTGGGTGCTGCCCCCAGGCTTCGCCCATGTTGAGACTGTCACCCAGTGGGACCCAGCTCCTTCCCAGTTGTTTTAGGCTCTTGTTAGTTGTCACATCCCCACCATAGTCACTGATCACCCTTGGTCTTTGATAACTCACGTGCATGTACATTCATTGCTCACCTAGACTGACAAACGTGTGAGCATTGATTTGTACACAAGGCTTTAGGGACAGCACTTTGTCTGATTGGAGTTTTTGTCATAGAGGCCAGTGCAGAAGCTCTGCTGCATTTCCTGTATACTTTTGTGAACATGAACCCAGATACATGAGCAGCCGTTTGCAGACCTGGCTGGTACACAGTGCAGCAGAGCCGCAGGAAGGATTTAGCCACAGAGAGCTTGTCATGGGCTGACCCCATTCTCCATAAAGGCCTTGCTGGGGTGGACCCCAAAGGACAGTTAGGAAAGAAGATGCATGTGTTTCTGTGACTGCTTCCTATCTCTTTCTTTCCTGGAAATTTACCATGTCTGCTTTCCCTCAGCTCACTCCTCAGGCGCTGCAGTACTCTGTCCATCCCTCAGAGCTCCCATGGAGAGTTTCCTGTGGCTTTCTTTCAGTGTTGTTCATTTGACCCCTGCGTTGTGTTATTTATGTGTGTGGGTCTCCCAAACTAGATGATAACTCTAGGAAGGCGAAGTTTCTGTCTGAGTTCATTTTCGTGTTGCTCTCCCTCCCAGGACTACATATCACATGCTTTATGTGTAGTGGTACTTAATAAATATTGGGGGGATGGA
Source organism: Diceros bicornis minor (assembly GCF_020826845.1). Lineage (NCBI taxonomy): Eukaryota > Metazoa > Chordata > Mammalia > Perissodactyla > Rhinocerotidae > Diceros > Diceros bicornis. The sequence goes on along the minus strand of NC_080747.1, from coordinate 1,511,178 downwards.
TGCAGCAGAAATACAAAATTAAGTTAAAAATGTCAATTTATATATTATGTGTATTCAATTTTTGATTACTGATATGCTGTTAATGCACCTATGCCTCACTCATTCAGCAAACACACATTTGTTAAGCACTTTGTATATGCTGGCACTACTGGAAGTAGAGACCCAGAACCCGAATTATACAATGTTATGATCAGCGTTTGGACCAAGAGACATGGAGGATGCTGCCTGGAGCATCATGAGAGGCACCTCGTGATTTCAAAAAAATGAAAAGGCAACCTACTGAATGGGAGAAAATATTTGCAAATCATATATCTGATAAGGTGTTAATATCAAAAATATATAAGAACTCATACAACTCAATAACAAAAAAAATGAACAATCCATTTAAAAAATGGGCAGAAGGGAGGTAACGTCAGCAACATGACACGGTGAGCTGTTCCCTGTGTCTCTCCCGCTTCGAACTACAACTAAAAGGACATTTTACCCACACAGCACACCAGGATGCTTGAGAGACCCGAGCAGCTGTATATCTGAAGGTGGATGGACTACCCCCCACCCCCCGAGGTGGTGGTGGAGATAGGTGAGCACCTTCTGGAACCCAGGCAGCCCAGCGCACGTGTGTGACTACTTTCCTGGCTGGAGCAATCATAGCACCGCTGTGGCCCCGAGGGTGGGAGCATACCTCAGCATCCCTGAGCCCCCTGTGCGATCATTTCCCCATCTAGTGGGGGAGCCCTCAGGGCCACGCAGCCCACAGAGAGTGGCACAGGCTTAGACCCAGTGGGGAAGCCGCACCCACCAAGCACAAAGGCCAGTGCTACCTAGGTGCAGAGGGCAGCTGAGCTGCCGCTCAGGTGAACAATCTCCCGGCTGCCTTGAACACCCATAGTACTGATGTAGCCCTGCAGGGGGAAGCGTGTCTTGGCAGGACTGTGGGAGCTGGCGGCAGTAGTCCTGAGCCCTCATGTGATCACTCTCTCATCCGGTAGGAGAATCCACAATCCTACCCGGTCCCAGGGAGTGGCTTTGGCTTGGTCCCAGAGGGGAAGTCCCACCCACCAAGCACAGTGGCTGGTGTGACCTAGGAGCAGAGGGCGGCTGAGATCCCTGTCTGGGCGAACAAGCTCCCAGCTGTCATGAACACCCATAGTACCACTGTAGCCCAGAAGCAGGCAGCACAACCCCTGGGCTCTGTGGGAGCAGGTGGCAGTGGCCCTGAGCCCCCCAGGTGACTATTTCCCATTCAGTGGGAGACCCCACAGGGCCACTGCGATCCCAAGGAGTGACCAAGGCTTGGACAGGCACAGCTGACAGGGATCGCAGCAGTAGGCTCAGATTACATAGCTCCTGCCCACCCCCCAAGTGGCAGCAGGCAGAACCTGCGTCCAGATACTATCACCATGCGCTGCCACAAATCCACTTCATCACATGGTACGAAGAAATTTATTAATACTCCAGACCAGAAGGAAAAAGACAAACACTCAGAAAACAATCCCGAAGACATGGAAATCTACAATCTAAATGACAAAGAATTCAAGACAGCCACCATAAGAAAACTCAATGAGCTACAAGAGACTTCTGAAAGATGGTTCAATGAAATCAGGAACCAAATTACTGAACAGAGAGAATTCTTCGCAAAAGAGATCGAAACTAGAAAAACCAAACAGAATTTTTAGACATGAAAAACACAATCGATGAGATAAAGAAAAATATGGAGTCCTTAAACAACAGGGGTGATAATATGGAGGATAGGATTAGCAATCTGGAGGATAGGAACGCAGAAATACTTCAGATGGAGGAGGAGAGAGAACTTAGACTAAAAAGAAATGAAGAAATTCTCTGAGAAATATCTAACTCAATTAGGAAATGCAACATAAGGATTATAGGTATTCCAGAGGGAGAAGAGAGGGGAAAAGGAGCAGAGAGCTTATTCAAAGAAATAATAACTGAGAACTTCCCAAACCTGGAGACGGAGCTGGAATTACATGTAAAAGAAGCCAACAAGACTCTTAGTTACATCAATGTAAAAAGACCTTCTCCAAGGCATATATTAGTAAAGCTGGCAAAAGTCAACAATAAAGAAAAAATATTGAGGGCAGCAAGGCAGAAGAGAATAACCTATAAAGGAAGCCCTATCAGGCTTTCAGCGTATTTTTCAGCAGAAACCTTACAGGCTAGGAGAGAGTGGAATGATGTACTCAAAATTTTGAAAGACAAAAACTTTCAGCCAATACTATATCAAGAAAAAATATCCTTCAGATATGATGGAGAAATAAAAACTTTCCCAGATAAACAAAAGCTGAGGGAGTTCATTGCCACAAGACCCCCCCACAAGATTTGATCAAGAAGGCCCTCATACCTGAAAAAAAAAAAGAAATAAAGGGTTTACAAAGCCTTGAGCAAGCAGGTAAATAGGCAGACAAAATCAGAAATTGCAACTCTCTATCAGAACAGGTTAGCAAACAATTGTAACTCTAAAGATAAAGGAAAAGAAAACATCAAAAATAAATATTATCACTTCATTTTAACCACAAATTCACAATACGTAACGGAATAAGTTGTGACGATAACAACTTAGAAGGGGAAGAGGAAAGGGATAAAACCCGCTTAGACTAAGGGAACAAGAGGCTATCAGAGAATAGACTATCTCATCTACAATATCTTTTATACAAACCGCATGGTAACCACTAAACAAAAAATCAGAACAAAGACACAAATGATAAATAAAGAGAAAACTGAGAAAACCATCATAGAGAGCCACCAAATGGAATTAGCAGTCCAAAATAAATGGGACGAGAAACAAGAGAAATACATAACAACTGAAAAACAAGAGATAAAATAGTAGCATTAAGCCGTCATATATCAATAATCACTCTAAATGTAAATGGATTGAATTCCCCAGTCAAAAGACACAGAGTGGCTGGATGGATTAAAAAACAAGACCCGACATTTGCTGCCTCCAGGAAACACATCTCAGCTCTAAAGACAAACACAGGCTCAGAATGAAGGGACAGAAGATGATACTCCAAGCTAATGGCAAACAAAAGAAAGCAGGTGTTGCCATATTAGATAAAGTAGACTTCAAGATAAAAAAGGTAATGAGAGACAAAGAGTGGCAATATATAATGATAAAAGGGACACTCCACCAAGAAGACATAACACTTATAAATATATGTGCACCCACCACAGGAGCACCAAAGTACATAAAGCAACTATTAACAAACCTAAAAGGAGATATCAACAACACAATAATAGTAGGGGACCTTAACACCCCACTTACATCAATGGATAGATCATCCAGACAGAAAGTCAATAAGGAAATAGTGGACTTAAATGAAAAACTAGACCAGATGGACTTAATAGATATATATAGAGCACTCCATCCAAAAAGAACAGATTACACATTCTTCTCAAGTGCTCATGGAACATTCTCAAGGATAGACCATATGTTGAGAAACAAGGCAAACCTCGATAAATTTAAGGAGATTGAAATCATAACAAGCATCTTTTCCAACCATAATGCTAAGAAACTAGAAATCAACTACAAGAAAAAAGCTGGGAAAGTGACAAAGATATCGAGATTAAACAACATGCTACTGAACAACCAATGGATCATTGAAGAAGTTAAAGGAGAAATCAAAGAATATCTGGTGATAAGTGAAAATGAAAATAGATCATACCAACTCATATGGGATGCAGCAAAAGCAGTCCTGAGAGGAAAATTCATAGCAATACAGGCCCACCATAACAAACAAGAAAAATCCCAAATAAGCAATCTTAAACTACACCTAACAGAATTAGAAAAAGAAGAACAAACAAAGCCCAAAGTCAGAAGAAGGAGGGAAATAATAAAAATTAGAGTAGAAATAAATCAAATTGAAACCAAAAAAAAAAAACAGTAGAAAGGATCAATGAAACAAAAAGCTGGTTCTTGGAGAAGATAAAATTGACAAACCCTTAGCCAGACTTACCAAGAAAAAAAGAGAGAAGGCTCAAATAAATGAAATTAGAAATGAAAGAGGAGAAATCACAACAGATACCACAGAAATACAAAGGATTATAAGAGAATACTATGAAAAACTATATTTCAACAAATTGGACAATGGAAGAAATGGATAAATTCTTAGACTCATACTACCTCCCAAAACTGAATCAAGAAGAAATAGAGAACCTGAATAGACCAATCACAAGTAAAGAGATGGAAACAGTAATCAAAAACCTCCCAAAAAACAAAAGTCCAGGATCAGAAGGCTTCTCTGGAGAATTTTACCAAACATTCAAAGAAGATTTAATACCTATCCTTCTCAAACTATTCCAAAAAATAGAGGAAGATGGAACACTTCCTAACTCATTCTACAAGGCCAACATCACCCTGATACCAAACCCAGACAAGAACAATACAAAGAAGGAAAATTACAGGCCAATATCGCTGATGAATATAGATGCAAAAATCCTCAACAAAATATTGGCAAACCGAATACAGCAATACATTAGAAAGATCATACACCACAATCAAGTGGGATTTATACCAGGGACACAGAGATGGTTCAACATCCACAAATCAATCAATGTGCTACACCACATTAACAAAATGAGGAATAAAAACCACATGATCGTCTCAATAGATGCAGAGAAATCATTTGACAAGATCCAACATCCATTTATGATAAAAACTCTCAATAAAATGGGTATAGAAGGAAAGTACCTCAACATGATAAAGGCCATATATGACAAACCCACAGCCAACATCATACTCAACAGGGAAAAACTGAAAGCCATCCCTCTGAGAACAGGAACAAGACAAAGGTGCGCACTCTCACCACTGTTATTCAACATAATGTTGGAAGTTCTGGCCAGAGCAATTAGGCAAGAAAAAGGAATAAAAGGATTCCAAATAGGCAATGAAGAAGTGAAACTTTCACTGTTTGCAGACGACATGATTTTATATATAGAAAACCCTCAAGAATCCATCAGAAAACTATTAGAAATAATCAACAACTGCAGCAAAGTTGCAAGGTACAAAATCAACTTAAAAAATCAGTTGCACTTCTATACTCTGATGATGAACTAACTGAAAGAGAACTCAGGAATACAATCCCATTTACAATCGCAATAAAAAGAATAAAATATCTAGGAATAAATTTAACCAAGGAGGTGAAAGACCTATACAATGAAAACTATAAAATATTATTGAAAGAAATTGATGATGACATAAAGAAATGGAAAGATATCCCATGTACATGGATTGGAAGAATAAACATAGTTAAAATGTCCATACTACCTAAAGCAATTTACAGGTTTAATGCAATCCCAATCAGAATCCCAATGACATTCTCCACAGAAATAGAACAAAGAATAGTAAAATTCATATGGGACAACAAAAGACCCCAAATAGCTAAAACAATCCTGAGAAGAAAAAACAAAGCAGGAAGCATCACAATCCCTGACTTCAAAACATACTACAAAGCTGTAATAATTAAAACAGCATGTTACTGGTACAAAAACAGACACACAGATCAATGGAACAGAATCGAAACTCCAGAAATAAAACCTCACATCTACGGGCAGCTAATCTTCAACAAAAGAGCAAAGAACATACAATGGAGAAAGGAAAGTCTCTTCAATAAATGGCGCTGGGAAAACTGGACAGCCACTTGCAAAAGAATGAAAGTAGACCATCTGCTTTCACCATACACAAAAATTAACTCAAAATGGATCAAAGACCTGAAGGTGAGACCTGAAACTATAAAACTCCTGGAAGAAAATGTAGGCAGTACACTATTCGTCATTGGTCATAAAGGGATCTTCTTGAATTCCATGTCTCCTCAGACAAGAGAAACAAAAGAAAAAGTAAACAAGTGGGACTTCATCAGACTAAAGAGTTTCTGCAAGCCAAATGAAACCAGGATCAAAATGAAAAGACAGCCCATCAGCTGGGAGAAAATATTTGCAAACCATATGTCTGACAAGGGGTTCATCTCCATAATATATAAAGAACTCACACATCTGAACAACAAAAAAACAAATAACCTGATCAAAAAATGGGCAGAGGTGGGGCCAGCCCGGTGGCTCAAGCAGTTAAGTATGCATGCTCCACTTCGGTGGCCCAGGGTTCACAGGTTCAGATCCCGGGCATGCACCGACGCACTGCTTGTCAAGCCATGCTGTGGTGGCGTCCCATATAAAGTAGAGGAAGATGGGCACAGATGTTAGCTTAGGGCCAATCTTTCTCAGCAAAAAAAGTGGAGGATTGGCAATGGATGTTAGCTCAGGGCTAATCTTCCTCACCAAAAAAAAAAAATTAAGAATAGAACTACCATATGCTCCAGCAATTCCGCTTCTGGGTATTTATCCAAAAAAAATGAAAATACTAATTCAAAAAGATATATGCATGAACTCCCATGTTCATTGCAGCATTATTTGCAGTAGCCAAGACATGGAAACAACCTAAATGTCCATCTGTGGATAAACGAATAAAGAAAATATAGTGTATATATATAATGGAATATTATTAACCCATAAAAAAGAATGAAATCTTGCCATTTGCAACAACATAGATGGAGCTTGAAGGCATTAAGCTAAGTGAAATAAGTCAGACAGAAGAGGATAAATACCATATGATCTCACTTGTATGTGGAATCTAAAAGAAAAACAAAAAACAAAATTATATATAGAGATATAGAGAACAGATTGGTGGTTGTGTGAGGCAGGGAGTGGGCAAAGTGGGTGAAGGGGGTCGAAAGGTACAAATTTCTAGTTATAAAATGAGTATGTCATTGAGATGTAATGTACAGTATGGTGACTATAGTTAATAATGCTGTATTGCATATTTGAAAATAGCTAGGAGAGTGGATCCTGAAAGTTCTCATCACAAGAAGAAAAAATTTGTGATTATGTATGGTGACGGATATGTATGGTATGTATGACGGATTATGTATGACGGATTATGTATGGTAACTGGATTTATTGTGGTCATCATTTTGCAGTATATACAAATATCAAATCATTACATTGTACACCTGAAACTAATATAATGTTTTGTCAATTATACCTTAATTTACAAAAAAGGAGGGAAAGGGGAGCCAGGATCACCAAGGAGGGGCAGATAGCATACTGTGCCAGAGAAACTGCAAGTAGCTTAGTTTGGCTGGTGTTTGTCTGTCTGTGGGGCAGTGGTGAGAGATGGAGTTGCAAGTGGTGAACAAGATCAGATCATAAGGGCATGAACTCTACCTCCACGATAATGGAAAACCACTGAAATATTTGAGGCCAAGGAGTGAAAAGATCAGTTTTGTGTTTTTGCAAGCTTACTCTGGTAGTAACCCTGTTCCCAGCCTGGATGACATCTGCTCAGAGAGGCGCTCTTTGATTCATCCTCCCCAATCAAAATTATAGCACCCTGTTATTGTCTTGCATGATTGCAACTTGTAGCGATGCATACTTCTCTTTCTTTGTTCTCTCTAAAGTGTAAGCCCCTCAGAACAGGACCCATGTCTGTCTTGTTTCATTTATTCTTTGCCTCTTTCCACTAGGATGGAAGCCCCGTGGGGGCAGGAACTCTGCCCCATTCACCACTTGTTTTCCCAGCTCCTAGCAGAATGTCAGGAATAAATTAGGTGACCAATAAATGGTAGTTGACAGAGTGAATGATAGATTTGCTTCAATCATGGTTGGGAGAGTGTTGTTAGAACCCAGGTAAGATGTGACAGGACATGGGAAGTGGAAAGGAGGCAGAGGGAATGAATGGGAAGACCCAGGAGGTAAAGCAGATATGGGCTGTGTGGAGGAGAGAGGACAAGAAGAGTCTAGTGACGTGCCTCTTTGGACTTGGGAAACTAGCTAGAATGGAGGCACCATGTGTTAGCTGGTTCGATCATTCGTTCACTCACTCATCTAGAGGGGGCAGACTGCCCATAACTGTAAATACATAACAAATTTCCATTGTAATAAGTACCAAGGAGAAAATAAACAGGGAAAATAGGAATAGAGAGTTAAGGGGGTGGGGATGCTACTTTGGCTTAGGTGTTCTAGGAGGGCTTCACTGAGCAGGTGACATTTGAGCTGTGGCTTCAAAGTTGAGAAGGAGCTGAGCTTGCTAAGGTCTGGGGGAAAATAATGTTCCAGGCAAAGACCAACAAGTCAGAGGCTCCAAGTCAGGAACAGCTCTGGAGGACTATGTTCTGTGAGATGCTAAAAGGTATTCTGTAAAAAAGGGTTCCATAGCTAATTAAATTTGAGATATGCTGCAGGCCAAACTCTACAGGGTTTTCCTTCACAGTATAGCGAACCATTACCTGGTAGGGAATTTGCAAGTCCTGAGTTGCAGCCCAACTTTGCCTCTTGCTGGCCTGAATCCACCTTTTGCTGCTGCAAACCTCACCTGACCTTCAAGACCTGGTTTAGGCTGCAGTCTTCTGTCTGTGCCAGCAGTCTCCACCGCCACAGCTGACATCAACTCCCCCTCCTCTGGGATTTTTGCCTTGACCTTTGGTTTGCTGTTTGGTCAATTAATATTCTCCCCACGCAGTAAGCTTTCTCACAACACCACCCCTCTTTCACTTTGTCTCTCTGACTGCACACAGAAAAATGCTTGCTGTGATAACTTCCCACCCCTTAAGTGTGGGCTGCACTTAGAAACTTGCTTTCAAAGAGTACAGCATGGAAAAGGAGAAATAAAAAAGTAACTTTTCAATGGAGAACCTAGCAAACACCACCTCAGGTCAAGGTCAACATCAGCAGTGATAGGTCATGTTGATAGCAGGTGCCCTTGATATGATGTGATGAGAAGGATACTTTACCTCTGTGGTCTTCCTCCCAAAACCCATAATCCCAGTCTAACCATGAGAAAAACATCAGGCAAATCCCAACTCAGGGACATTCTACGTGACCAGTACTCCTCAAAACTGTTAAGGTCATTAAAAACATCTGAGAAACTGCCACAGCCAAGAGGAGCCTAAGGAGACATGACAACTAAATGTAATGTGGTGTCCTGGATGGGATCTTGGAGCAGAAAAAGGACATTAGGTAAAAATTGGTGAAATCCAGGTAAAGTATGGAGTTTAGTTAATAATAATGTATTGATGTTGGTTTCTTAGTTGTGACAAAGGTACTATGGCAATGTAAGATGCTAGCAATATGGGAAACTGGGTGAGGGGCATATGAGGACTCTTGATACTATCTTCCCAACTTTTGTGTAAAACTGTTCTAAAATAAAAAGGTTATTTTTATTTTAAAAAACATTTAGCATAATAGAAGATTTCATAGATGTTTTTGGTGCTCTCCATCAAAATATTCTGGCCCTATTTTTAATAGCTGTTATATTTAATTTTAATAATTCTTATCTCTAGACATATTTGGGACACTTCATAAAAGCAGTTCTGATTGAAAATATTTTATTTTTTCTTATTCAGTGATTTTATGTTCCACGTGTCCGTCAGAGTGCACAACATTTTTATCCAGCTTGTTTGAGGTTGACTTACAGGAACTACTTCCTATTCCTCTTCTTTCCCTGTAACTCAACAGTTCCTGGTTCAGGTTCTCTGCCATAGTCAGATGCCAAAGCTCTCATTCATGCCTCGGCAGCTCACCATGGACAGAATGGCCATTTGTTATGAGAGGTTCGGGGATTCGATCAGAGACGTAAAAGAAACTTTCCACTCCAAGAAAATGCACTGAAGGTATATTTTATTATATAGAGGATAGTAAAGGCGATAGTCCGCAAACAGATCCGAATATGTCAAATAATAATTGAGGGAAAAAACACCAGCTCGACTGGAAAGGGAAAACATCCACATCGGCTGAGATAGCAGCAGATTCGAATAGGTCATATAATAAGAGGGAAAAACATCAGATCGATCGGAAAGGGAAACACCAGATCTACTGAATGGAAATGACACAAATCAACCGGAAAGAGAAACACCAGGTTGACCGAAAAGAGAACACATCAGATCAATTACTTCACAATAAATCAATTACTCACAACATCCACGCCCCACTGCCGGGAGAGTCCTGTCAATCGACACGGCTGGGTGGGAATCACACGTCCTGGGCAAGGCGTCCCTTCCACAGGTGGAACTCTCACTCGGGCTCAGTTTCCAGCAGTTTTTATACCATCAGTAATTTCCAGAGTAAGCAGTTACAGAGCTTTTTTTCAGAGCAAGCATCTAGTGTTCCCATGCACAAATGGTTATCAGTGGCGTACATGCACTGAACCCCCTGGCTATCGCCCCAGCCCAGTAGTTGTGTACGTGCATTGTTTACCTTGCTTATCGTCCCAGCCCGGCACAGATGGCCAGTCTGCCCCAGGCTGTGGTGCCCGAAAGGCCTTGAAATTTTTACACATTGCAACTTTCTCCATGGGAGAAGGGCCAGTTCCCACCACGCAGAAAGCAGATTTTATATTTCTTTTTGTGCTGGTGGCTGTAGGTCAATGGAGCGGCCAAACATGGCTGTACTCATGTTAAGACACCATTGGGATAATAGAAAAGAAGGATACCATTGCAGGATAATAGAAAAGAAGAAGCCATTTGAGATTAGTGGGAGTGCCTGGGAGTCAGGCTGATATCTGTCAGCAATGATGGGGGAAAAAATAAAGAGCTAAACCTTCAAGTCCCTTCTTAGGATTGCATTCTTCCATATGGTCAAAAAACAAGATATGTATTTTAGCATTCCTTAAAATGTTCAAATTATAGAATGTATTTAGCAAAGTGTGCTATATAAGTGCGATTTGTAGTCAAGTTTCTCTTATCCTATTGTTATATTGTAAAACATAAAAATTGGCATTTAGTTATTTAAAGCTTCCTTCATATTCATCTAAATATAATCAATTTAAACTTAACATTACTGCTTTCTCAGGTGCTTTATCCCTCTTTCTTTCAGTAAAGCAACTTTCATTAAAACTGATGTTTTATGTGCTGTGGGAGGGAAATGATTTTAGGAATTGTGCACTTGTTTGCTGGGTGATCCTGACATCCCGCTGTGCTTACCAAGAGCTTTTAGCTGGATACATTAATTACGGTCTGATCTGATCCTGATTTGACATACTACTTGATAGAGAACACGTCCTATTTTATACAGCTCTAGACACTGAAAGTACTCAAAGTGAATAAACTTTGTAGATGCTCTTTATTAGGTTGAGAAAAGACTCTTCTTTTCCTAGGTAGTTGAGATATTTTAATATGAGTGAGTGATGGATTTTTTTGAATGCTTTTAATGTTCTATGATGATGATGTGTTTTTTTTCCTTTATTCTACTAATCTGATATATTATATTAACTATTTTTGGATTTTACATCAACCTTGCATTCCTGAGATAAATCCCACTTGGTCGTGGTATATAACCATTTTTATATGCTGCTAGATCCAGCTTGCTAATATTTTATCAAGGATTGTTGTGTTTTTATTTATGGAGGATGTTGTATTTGATGTCTGGCTTTGGTATCAGAGTAATACTGACCTCATAGAATGAGTTGGCAAGGTCCTTACTCTGCCATTCTGGAAGTACCTCTCATTGCTGAGTTTTTTGAGAATTCTGTATATATTTTGAATCCAATGTGATTTGCAAAAAAAATTCTCTTAGTACGAGGCTTGCTTTTTCTTCCCTTAACAGTGTCCTTCACAAACCAAAGGTTTTTACTGGTTTGATGGAGCCCAATTTTTCAATTGTTTTCTTTATGGACCATGCTGTTGGTGTGTTTCTAACAGTTCTTTGTCTAACCCAAGATCACAAAGATTTTCTCTTAGGTCTTTCTTCTTCTAAAAGTTTTAGAGTTTTACATTTTACATTTAGGTCTATGACTCATAAATTATAGAATCAGCTTGTGGATAGCTATGAAAAATCTTGCTGAGATTTGGTTGGGATTGTGTTGAATTTATAGATCAATTTGGGAGTCATTGGTGTATTGAGTATTCTAATCCATGAACATGGTATGTCTTTCCATTTATTTAGGGCTTATTTTATTTCTTTCATCAGGATTTTATAGTTTTCAGCATACAGACTTATATGGAAATATTTTGGGGGTGCTGTTATAGATGGCATTTTTCATTAATTTGAATTTCCAATTGTTCATTGGTAGTATGTAGACATACAGTTGATTTTTGTATATTGACTTTATATTCTGGTACCTTGGTCAACTCATTTATTAGTCCTAGGTACCTTTTTTGTAGTTTCCATGACATGTCTATGAAGACATAGATGATCATGCCTTCAGTGAATAACGAACATTTTATTTTTTCCTTTCCACTGTATCCTTTTTATTTCTTTTTCTTGCCTTATTGTGCTGGCTAAGACCTCCTATACTATGTTGGATACAAATGTTGAGAGTAGACATCTTGCCTTGTTCCTGATCTTAAGGCAAGGATGAATCTTTCACTATTGAATCTTTCGCTATTAAGGATGATGTTAGATTTAGATTTTGTCACAGGTTCTGTTTATTATGTTAGATGATTCCCTTCTATTCCTAGTTTTCTGAGAGTAGTTTTTGTTTGTTTGTTTTGTTTTGTTTTTTGTGAGGAAGATCAGCCCTGAGCTAACATCCATGCCAATCCTCCTCGTTTTGCTGAGGAAGACTGGCCCTAAGCTAACATCTAGTGCCAATCCTCCTCCTTTTTTTCCCTTTTTCTCCCCAAAGCCCCAGTAGATAGTTGTACGTCATAGTTGCACATCCTTCTGTTTGGTGTACGCGGGACGCCGCCTCAGCATGGCCAGACAAGTGGTGCGTCGGTGCACGCCCGGGATCCGAACCCCGGGCCGCCAGTAGCAGAGCGCACACACTTCACCGCTAAGCCACGGGGCTGGCCCCCTGAGAGTAGTGTTTATCAAGAGTGGATGTTTAATTTTGTCAAATGATTTTTCTGCATCTATTGAGATAATCATATGATTTTTCTTCTTTAATCTATTAATGTGGTGAATGACATTAACAGATTTTTCAAATGTTGAACCAGCCAAGGCTGAGATTTTGGGGATTAACCCCACTTGGTCATGATGACTGTCCTGTTTCTGGATTGGATTTGCTAATATATATATATATATATATATATATTTTTTTTTTTTTTTTTTTGCTGAGGAAGATTCGCCCTAAGCTAACATCTGTTGCCAATCTTCCTGTTTTTTGGGGGGTTTTTTTGCTTGAGGAAGATTAGCCCTGAGGTAACATCTGTGCCAGTCTTCCTCTATTTTGTATGTAGGATGCCACCATAGCATGGCTGGCGAGTGGTGTACGTCCACACCCAGGATCTGAACCTGCGAACCTAAGCTGCTGAAGTGGAGCACCCGGAACTTTAACCACTTGGCCACGAGCTCAGCTCCTGATTTGCTAATATTTTGTTCAGGATTTTTTGTGTCTATATTCATGAGGGATATTGGTCTGTAGTTTTCTTTTCTTGAAATATCTGTCTCTGGTTTTCTTATTAGGATATTACTGGCCTCATAAAATGAGTAAGGAAGTATTCCCTCCTCTTTTACTTTCTGTTAGAGATCGTGTAGAATTGGTACAATTAGCAAGTGCTAAGACCAAGGCTGATACCAAGTGCCAAGAGTAGTAGAGGAGAGGAGATGAGCAGAGTGGAGAGACCTAAATTTTTATCTTAAAATACATTTTGAAAGGAAAGTACAATGCACAAATTTCACAGAAATCTATGTTTAGTATATTATGTAGAAATTTTAAAGTTAACTAAGTTCATAATTTAAGCTGCTGATAAAAGAATTACTGTATATAATTATGATAAGGCTCACATTTGCTGATTATACTTGCTGGTATAGCCACCAAAATTATGTTTCAGTATTAAAAAGTTGTATTAATATGAATATGCTTATTCATAATACATTGGAATTAATTATTTTGTTAATGTTTAATAAAATGTGATACATTTTTAATACCCTGAAATGTACAGATTAATTTAAGAGTAGATACTATTTCAACTAAAGCTATTTTCCTCTTACTATTAACAGAATATCCAAGGTATCTCCAAGCACCCAATTCAAATTACTAAACCTCAAAATTTTAAAGGTAACACATTTCTTTCTATTTTGCTAAAGTCTTGGGTAACATTTTTTAAAAATCTACAAGTGTTTGTAATTGCTTTTCTGTATAACTAACTCTTTTGCTTTCCTGAAGTTCTCCTTTGCATAACCAGGATTTAAATATACACTGAAAAATAAAACACAGCTAAAGTGACATGGTACCTCCCTTTTAGCAGTTTACAAGTTAAAATAGATGATAATTATACAAGGAAAGTAGTTCCCCTCCTACCATCTCTCCCCTACAAACTTCTCAGTAAAGAAAAAACAAACATATAATAGAACTGCCTTTTATTAAAGCCTGAAAATTACTGGAAATGTTTATAAAAGCATACTAACACTCTTCTTTCTTTTAAGCTCTTCCACTGATGGTTACATTTCTAAAAAAAAAAAAACGGTCAAATCTAAAGCAAGGTTCTGTGGCCCATTCCCAGCAAATTCCTGCCCCCTTGGCTTTGGGAACTGCTGCCCCAGAAGATCATGGCAAAACAAGGAAGCGTGATGTGCAGTCCTTCTTAAAATACACATAATCAGGCTTAAACCGGACTCCTGGAAGGTGATCATAGGCAGCTTTGTCTCCTACCGCCCTTTAAAATGTATTCAGTGCGAAAATCTTAGAGTTCATGCTTCCCCAAAGTCAATTTTCTAATCACTTAGGCTCAAAGAGTCTCTAGATTGCTCTTACTGGAATAGGTTCAAGTGTCAATATTTGACCTTTACTTCATTACAAGTTCCAGACTGAACAGAAAATTTTAACAACAGAAAATCTAGTTTACTTTCAGTAGTAATATGATATTTTAAGATTACATTAATAAAAATTAGAAATTTAGACTCTTTTGACTTTAGAATGATGTTAAAATAACTTTGTATGAGGAATAGCTATGAATCAGCTCATGACCAAATTCATCAAGTGCTTTTGAAATAACAATTCAGGTAAGGAGGACGAAATCCTCACCATCTCCCCAAGGACCATGTTTGTTTCATCTGAAGGCCACACCTTCCTAGCAGCAGGTATGTGCAAGCTATGGTAGAGAGACGCTGTGTCATTGTAGCTCACTTTATGCATCTCATACAGTTCAAATATTTAGAAATTGAATAATTCAAAGGTATTTATAGAACTCATTCTTTAAATCCTAAGGCAAATATTTCTATGAAGCAAAGATTTCTTATGCGTAGTAAATAAGAACATATCTGCTTCCTGGGTCCTCTTACTTTACCATAGCTAGATCCCAAATACCCCTACATGGTCCCACTCAGTCTGCCCCTTCTTTTTCCTCTCTGTCCTCGTCACCCACAGCTCTCCATCTTCCTTGCTTGCTGCAGTCACTCTGGCCACTCTGCTGTCCTCCAACATGCTGACCAGCTCCACTTCAGGCCCTGCATGGAACCCACTTCCCTAGATATCATTCTGCTCCCCTCTTTGCCTCCTCCATGCCTTTGCTCAAATGAGCTGTCTTGATGAGGTGTACAGCGACTGCCCTATTTACAACAGCAACTTCCCTACACACACACACGCGCACAGACACACACTCCTGAACCTCCTTATCTTGATCTATCTTTTTCATTTCTCACCTTCTAACATACCAGATAATTCACTCAAATTGTCTCCGCCTCCTAGAATGTAAACTCTATGAAGGAAGGGATTGTTGTCTGTTTTGTTCACTGCCATATTCCAAGCACACAGCCTGGCACATAGTAGGCCCTTTCTAAAATTCTGATGTATAGAATGAACGAATGAATGAATACAGCCCACTCTGGAGGCATTGCCAGCTCACAGAGGCAGAAGAGGTCTCTTAGACTTGCAAACACAGGATGGCCAGTGGCCCTGAGGCCAAAGGACCCTGGCATGTGGGAGGTGGGGATGTTGACCTTGATACCTCAGTGGGAGGAGAGATTGAGGGTCAGCTGGGGGATGGGTAGCAACAATGAGGGATATTGTTGCTAGATTATAAATTAATGCAGAACTCTATCTAACAGACTTTTCACAGATTGAATTGCGCATTCTTGCACACTTATCTGGGGATCCAGAACTTTTGAAGTTATTCCAGGAATCTGAAAGAGATGATGTATTTTCTACCCTGACTTCACAGTGGTAAGATATATGAGCTCACAATATTATCAGATCTGCAGAAATGCTGACATGATTTTGAAAGCCTGAAGTTGTTCCAAGGCTGTTTTCATAAGAAAGAAATTATATTTTTCTTCAGTAGTTAATCTTGTTGAAAAGAAGAGTAGATAACTATGATGCCAGGAGTTTCCTAATTATGAAAGAACTGATTGCTCTTCACCACTAAAAAAGAAGTCTATTGCTAAAGAATGTAATAGAAGTATCAAAAAAATTAAAAGTGCAAGTCATGCATTCCCTCCAGATGAGTGTCAATGCAAAGAAGACAGAGCCCAGGGTGCTGAGCATGCGCACCTCCTGCTTTGCAAAGGAGCGTGAATGTCCCCGCTGCCACTGCCACCCCGTCAAGTGGGCCAGGAGCACACTGGGTTGCAAGTGACAGTCCCTCTCTGACAGTGACTTACACTCAAAGAGAGTTCCAGAGGCAGGTGTCAGGTTTTGTTGGGCAGCTCAACAATGTCAGTCCGTCTTTCTTTCCGAGTCAATATTCTTAGGATGTTGGCTTTGCTTCCTCTAGTTATGAAATACCTGCTACCTGTCTCCAAAGCAGGATGGAGAGAGAAGGTACAGGCTCTCCTCTCACATCTTCCCTTTGGTCAGAAAGGTGAAAGTCCTCCCCCAGAGCCCCGCTGCAGACAACTCTTACACCGCATTTTCCAGAGTTGGGTCATGTTGCTGCCCTAGCTGCAAGGGAGGCTGATAAAGGTTACTCTCTAGAACAATGAGGCACAGTCACAATTTCTCACCAGGGCCAGGTACATCACTGCCTGGAACAAAGTCAGCATTCTGCTCTGAGGAAGAAGAGGGGCCTGGATGGGCCGGCTGTTCGGAAGGTCACTGCACCTGCTGTTACTGTCCCCTCCTTCAGCAACTGCAGGTGCCACCCTCCCTCTCACCTCGGGCTTCTTCCCTCATGCTGCTGTCTCCTGTGGACCTCCTCACCCTACCATCCCACATTATCTCATTGTCACCCTGCTCACCCTCAGAGTCACTCTAGGGACATCACTCCACGAAGTCTGTCCGTCTGTGTTCTCAAGCCCCTGCACTCCCCTCCTCATTCACTCACCTCTCTGTCATTGCCACTGTCTTTTCTGAAGGTGTACGAGCCCTACAAGAGCAGGGCCAGGTCCTCTAGTCCAGCGCAGGTGCTAGCCACTCTCTACCTCGCTGCCTCCCACCTTGTCCAGCCACTGGGCTGGTCCAGGCACACGCCTTACTCAGGCCTTTCCCCCAAGGGCTCAACCCTCACCTCGTCCACTTGGCCCTGGTGGCATTCCCTCGAGGACCTTCCCTGACCACCCTGTGCTCACTTTCCTTCACAGCACTACCACTCCCTGGTGTCACAAATATTCTCGTTTGTTTCCTTACTGTCTGTCCCAGCTGGAATGTCAGCTCTGTGAGGGCCAGGCCACTCTGCTCTTGTCCCTGCTGTGCTGCACAAGGTGTGGAGACTCAGTGAGGATCTGTCAAATAAATGAGTAAATAGCGTAGAATTCAAAGTTTCTGGTTGACCAGAAAACATCTCCTCTCCAAAAACACCACCATCACAAGACTTATTTGAGTAAAAAAATTGGGGAAGAAATATTATATATGTCAAGGTAAGAGAGGAATGAGAATGTTACTATATACTAAGCTGGATTTTAAAGAGTGGTTGTGGAAATTATGTTCATGATGGCAGCAACAGGGAAAGCAACAAAAACCAAAGACTAATGGAATATTGGTCTGGCAGAAGAGACGTGCTGAGTGGGTATGAGGATAACAAGAGTGTAGGTAAAGCAGTCGGGGCCCAAGCCCAGCCTCTGAGCGTTAGCCTTGAGTCCCGGCCATCTGCCCTGGGCCAGGAACCTCCTCTCAGCCATTCCCTCCCCTGCTCTCTGCACCGTCCTTGGTGCCTGGCCTCCACCTTGACCCACCTCAGTGAGCTGATGAGCTGATGAGTGGTGTAGGTCCGCACCCAGGATCTGAACCCACAAACCTGGGCCACTGAAGCTGAACACGCTGAACTTAACCACTACGCCATGGAGCTGGCCCCAAAATTTACCCTTTTAACATGTATAATTCAGTGGGTTTTAGTACAGTCACAAAGTTTTGCAACCATCACCACTGTCTAATTCCAGAACATTTCCATCACCTTGAGAGAAACTGCATACTCATTAGCCATCACTCTGCATTCTTCCCTTCCCCATGGAAACCACTAATCTACTTTCTGTCTATACATTTGTCTGTTCTGGACATTTCACATTAATGGAATCATACAATATGTGGCTTTTTGTGACTGGCTTCTTTCACTGAACATAATGTTTTCAAGGTTCATCCATGTTGTAGCATGTATCAGGGCTTCATTCCTTTTTATGGCTGAATGATATTCCATTGTATGGAATAATGTATTCTATATTTTTCAGTATAAACCAGCAAATAATGTTCCATTTGTTTATCCATTCATCAGTTGGGTTGCACACTTGGGTTGTTTCTACCTTTTGGGTATTGTGAATAATACTGCTATGAACATTCATGTACAAGTTTTTGTGTGGACATGTGTTTTATTTCTCTTGGGTATATACTTAGGAGTAGAATTGCTGGGTCATATAGTAATTCTATGTTTAACTTTTTTTTTACTGTGGTAAAATAACATAATATAAAATTTACCATCTTAACCATTTAAAAATGTACAGTTCAGGGGCTGGCCCCATGGTGTAGTGGTTAAGTTTGGCATGCTCTGCTTCAGTGGCCCGGATTCACAGATTTGGATCCCAGGCGTGGACCTACACTACTCGTCAGCCATGCTGTGGTGGTGACCCACATACAAAATAGAGGAAGATTGGCACAGATGTTAGCTCAGGGTGAATCTTCCTCAGCAAAAAAAAAAAAAAATAAGGACAATTCAGTGGCAACTATATTTGACTTTTTGAGGAACTGCTGAACTAGTTTCCAAAATAGCTACACCATTTACATCCCACAAGCAGTGTATCGGGTTCCAATTTATCCACATTCTCACCAATACTTTTTGTTATCTGTCTTTTTGATTCTAGCCATCCTAGTGGGTGTGAAGTGGTATCTCATTGTGGTTTTGATTTTCATTTCCCTGAGGACTACTGATGTTGAGCATCTTTTCTAGTGCTCACTACTTATTCTTTATCTTTGTCTCTTTTCCCTCCTCTATGCCTTGAACACAAGTGCACCCTGAGGTGTTTTGCTCACTCCAGCTTTCTCTGTGTACTTCCTCCCAGAAGATGCCCTTTCTTCTGTTTTGCTCACCCTCCAGTTAGGATCTAAGATAATACAGAATTTCTAAGGCATGTAATAGATTTAATAACACTCCTGCCCTCTCTCCAGAGGTGTGGAAAGTCCTAGAAGATGGTTCCTGCATAGGCAGGAAAAGTATTTTGCTTATTTGGTTCACTCTTGAGCTTTGTTGCCATCTTAGTGCTTTGATGGAATAGTGCTCTGGATATTCTCCTTTATAGTGTATGAAAGAATCTATCTGTGATTCACGATGAGTCTCTGTGCATAAATCACCAATCATCTGTTTTGTTCAGTGGGCCCAAAGCTACTCTGGCTGTCACTAACCAAGTGTTACAGCAAAACATTTTTGTCAAAGATTCAGGCAAAGGATGCAGCTAAAGCAGTGCCAAGAGGGAAATGTATAGCACTAAATACTTATATTAGAAAGGAGGAAAGATCTCAAATAAATAACTTAAGTTTCAATCTCAGGAAACTTGGAAAAGATGAGTAAAATAAACCCAAAGCAAGCAGAAGGAAGGAAATAATAAAGATAAGAGCAGAAGTCAATGTAATTGAAAATAGGAAAACAATAGAGAAAATCAATGAGAGAAAAGCTGATGTTTTGAAAAATCAATAAAATTGATAAACTCTAGCAAGACTGACAAAAATAAAAATAGAGAAGACATAAATCATCAATATCAGGAATAGAATGGAAGATATTAGTACAGATCCTGCAGATATCAAAAGGATAATAAGGGAATGCTATGAACAACTTTATGCTCAAAAATTCAACAATTTAAAAGAAATGGACAAATTTCTTGAAAACCACGAACTACCAAAACCCAACTAAGATGAAATAGCCCAAATAGTCCTATTATTTGGACTAAATACATTGAATTTATAGTGTAAAAGCTCCTGAAAAAAAAATCTCCAGGCCGAGATGGCTTCCCTAGAATATTTTACCAAACGCTTAAAGAAGAATTAACACCAATTGTATACAACCTCCTTGAGAAAATAGAAGAGGAAGGAACATTTCCCAATCATTCTGTGAAACCAGTGTTACCCTGACACCGAAACCAGACAAAGAGAGTAAAAACAAAATAAAGCAAAACAAAACTCCACTACGGATCAACATCACTCCCAAACTTAGATGCAGAAATCCTTGGCAAAATATTAGCAAATTAAATCTAACAATGTCTGAAAATAACTATACACTATGTCCAAGTGGGATTTATTCTAGTTGTGTAGGGCTGGTTAAACATTTGAAAATCAGTCAATGTAATTCAGCATGTGATCAAGCTAAAGAATAAAAATAATATGATTATATCAATTGACCCAGACAAAGCATTTGACAAAATCCAGCACCCATTCATAATAAAAGTTCTCAGGAAGTTAGAAAGAGAGGGGAACAACTTCAATTTCATAAAGAACACCTACAAAAAACCTACAGCTAACAGCATATTTAATGGTGAAAGGCTGAATGCTTTTCCCCTAAGATCAGGAACAACTTATTAATATCGAATATTGAAGTTCTAGCCACTGAATAAGGCAAGAAAAAGATACAAGTACAGATTGGAAAGGAAGAAATAAAACTGTCTCTATTTTCAGATGACATGATTGTCTGTATAGAAATTCCCAAAGAATATACAAGAAAAAAATTTTTTAACTCCTAGAACTAGTAAGTGAATTCAGCAAGGGCGTAAGACACAATATCAACACAGAAAAACGAATTGCATTTCTATAAACTGACAATGAACATGCAGAAATCAAAATTAAAAATGCGATACCATTTACAGTCACTTAAAAGGAAATACTTAAGTATGCAGTTAACAAAATATGTACAGAATCTGTATGTCTAAAATTACAAAATGCTGATGAAAGAAATCAAAGGAGATCTAGTAAATGGAGAGACATACTGTGTTCATAGAATGAAGACTCAACATAATAAATATGTCGGTTCTCCCTAAATTGATCCATAGGTTTAATGCAATCCCTACTAAAACTGAAGCAAGTTTTTTGTAGACATAGACAAGATTATTCTAAAATTTATATGAAAAGGCACAGACCCTAGAATAGCTAAAACAATCTTTTTTTTTTTTAATTTTGTTTATTTATTTTTCCCCCCAAAGCCCCAGTAGATAGTTGTATATCACAGCTGCACATCC
Source organism: Diceros bicornis minor (assembly GCF_020826845.1). NCBI lineage: Eukaryota > Metazoa > Chordata > Mammalia > Perissodactyla > Rhinocerotidae > Diceros > Diceros bicornis. Next base: position 1,489,650 of record NC_080747.1, on the reverse strand, counting down.
TTCTAGTTGCTGTACGTGGGACGCAGCCTCAGCGTGGCCGGAGAAGCGGTGTGTCGGTGCACGCCTGGGATCCGAACCCAGGCCGCCAGCAGCGGAGCGCGCGCACTTAACCGCTAAGCCACGGGGCCGGCCCTAAAACAATCTTGAAAAAGAATAAAGTAGGAGGACTCACTATCTGATATTAAGACTTAATATATAGTAATCAAGAGAGTGTGGTGTTGGCAGAGGGACTGACACATAGACCAATGGAACAGAAAAGAGAAGCCAGAAATAGATCCACATAAATATGCTCAACTGATTTTTGAAAAAGATATAGAATACAGGCAGAAAATAATTCTCTTCAGATTCATATTAAGCTGATCACTTATAAAGCCAACTTGAGAAGTTCATGTCTACATTGGATATTGTGTATGTCTTTCCTGCATTTTCTTAGCTTGATTAGTTCTTGGGAGAATTTCAAAAATAAAAAGCTTTAATATTTGCAAGATGGTTGCTTCTAATTCTCCACCGGCAGTCGTAAGCCAGAACTTGTGACTTATACTATAATTAGTTGCTGTGGAAATGAGTTTTATGTTCCCAACAGAGGCCTAGCATAGCACATGGTAAAAAAGCAGCAAGATCTGGGGGCCGGCCTGGTGGCGTAGCGGTTGAGTGTGCATGCTCTGCTTCAGCGGCCCGGGGTTTGCGGGTTCGGATTCCAGGTGCAGACCCAGGCACTGCTTATCAAAAGCCATGCTGTGGCGGCATCCCATATAAAGTGGAGGAAGATGGGCATGGATGTTGGCCCAGGGCCAGTCTTCCTCAGCAAAAAAGAGGAGGATTGGCAACAGATGTTAGCTCAGGGCTAATCTTCCTCAAAAAAAAAAAAAGCAAGATCAAATACACTCTTAAAAATGTTTGTTTCAACCCGAAATCAACAATCCAAAGAGGGTTATGCACCCCTATGTTCATTGCAGCATTATTCACCATAGCCAAGAAGTGGAAGCAACCTAAGTGTCCCTTGACTGATGATTGGATTAAGAAAATGTGGTATATATATACAGTGGAATACTACTCAGCCATAAAAAAGACAAAATCGTCCCATTTGCAACAACATGGACATGGATGGGCCTGGAGCGTATTATGTTAAGTGAAATAAGCCAGAAAGAGAAAGACAAACACTGTATGATCTCACTCATATGTGGAATATAATCCAACACATGGACAGAGAAAACTGTATTGTGGTTACCAGGGGCAAGGGGGATGGGGGGTGGGCACAAGGGGTGAAGGGAGTCATATATATGGTGATGGACAAACAAAAATGTACAACCCAAAAGTTCACAATGTTAAAAACTATTAAAACATCAATTAAAAAAAAAAGTTTGTTTCATGTAAATGCCTTATTGTTTGAAGCGCAAAAAGGCAATTCGATGTTATAGTCTGAAATATTTAGTAACGTTTTCAAAGAATAACAATTTCCTTGAAAAACCTTTAAAAATATGTAGATTATATATACAAATGGAGACATGGAAGAAGTCTTAGAAATCACCTGCAAAGCTGTGATTGATTGACGAAAGCCTGAGACCCAGAGAGCTGGGACCTGCCTACGGAGTGCACGTCAGAGCCAGGACCAGACCTCAGGGCTGCTGCCTCCTGCTTCAGCATTTTCAAACGCACACAGAAGACACAGCCATTCTGCACAGTGGGGTCCAAGACAGGCCACCTACGCATCTTTCTTTACAGTAATCATTACATATTTGCCTGATTAGGTGGTTTCCTAAAAGTTTTACAAAATGCAGATTTAAAAATTCTCTATTGGCTGTGCATTAAACTCAACATTTTCAGACTGAAACTTAAAAGGATTTTTTACTTCAAAATATATTAGATTTTCTTCTGCTTAAGACTTTTTTGAGATATTCTCTTGTAAGGACGTGTGGTAAATAATATTGTGGGCCGCTCCCCCTCTCTGGAGGAAGATAGTGCTTCCCTACCTAGTAGATGTCAGACTTGGGCATGTGACTTGCTCTGGCTAATAAAATGTAAGCAAAAGTGACATGTGTCACTCCTAAGCTGAGGCTTTAAGAAACTGCACATGATTCTTCTTAATCTCTCCTCTCTCTATTACCACACCTGGCAAAATTGATAGAGGTTGCTCCATCATCCTGCATTATAAATGGTGGGCCAATCTGTATTGGAAATGTAGTGAAAATGAGAAATAAACTATTCTTGCTGTAGGCAATAAAATTTTGGAGTGCTTTATTATGGCAGTATAACTTGGCCTATCCTAGTATCTGTAGGACTTGGTGCCAGAAGTAAGAGGCTGCTATAATGAATCCTAAAACGTGGCACTGGCTTTGAGGCTAGGTGGCGAGCCGTGAGGAGATGTTTATTGGAGGCTGGAGGATGGCATATTGTAAATGGTACAACGTTTGGTAAAATTGTCACCTGTGATAACTTGTGAGGCCATTAATGTCCTAATGAGCTGAGGCTTTAGGCAGAGGGGCCCAACAGAATGCTAGAACATGCTTGGTTGCTGTTGTCTGCATGTGAGAAGGTACTATAAGAAACAAACTCAGAAGAGAATTGGCCAGTGTACAAGTAGGAATGAAAGGGAATAAAGAGATTCCAGAAAATTGAAGTCTTACACACTTGAATATAGAAATGATTCTCATCTTCAAACAGTAAAAGATGAATCTGAAAAGGGCTTTGAGCAAGAAAGCCCAATTAAAACACTGCCTTTTAACAAATTAACGGTGTGGCCTTAAGGCCTACTGTTAACATCTCTGAAAGAATTAAGGTGGAACCCATAAATCTTCACAGTTAGACAACATAACTCTGGAAAAAAAGAGGCTAACAATGGCTTTCCCACAAACTCCTGATAAACTCAAGGTACCTGCAGTGAAATCTAGAGAGAGAGTACATCTCTAAATGAGTTGTGGGTATGTCTGTTGACACATGGAGCTGACTGAAGTCAAATAGAACTGACTACATTTCTGAGAGTTGTACTTTCCAAAGAACCCCCAGTCTGAGCTAAGAGAGACTGTAGTTATTTGAGGCTTAAAGCAAACCTTGGGCCCCATGTCTTCTATAGGCAGGAAGCACTCTGGGAAATATGCTCATCCACCAAGGAAAGAAAATTCTTCAGTGTCCTCCTACACGTAGCCAACAAATATAATGGAAAAGGAAGTCCCAGGAAATGGAGCAAAGGGCCATAGAGAACCATGGACTTGGAAGATATTCCCAGGGAGCAGATTCAGGGCCTAATCAAGGACCCTTTTCTACCGCTAGAGAAGGGCCCCCTCAACACCTATCCAATGAAAATTCAGAGTTGCTGTGACCAATGACTGCCGTGTGTCTCCTGCTCTTCCCCTTTCCAAATGAGAGTGTTTGTTGTGGTCATCCTGTTCCTGCCCCACCGGTGCATATCACATGTGTGGAGTAAAAGATAGACTTGACTTTTTATTCCATTGGCCTCCAGATCAAGAGGAGCCACATCAAGACCTGATATAAAGATGAGTACTAAATCCTGATGTCCTGTTCAGATGGGACTTTGGATTGTCACCCTTGGCAAGGAGGAGGAAAGCAAATATATGTGATCAAAAGGGTGGACTGTGGTTGAATGTATTATTATTCAAAAATATTTGTTATTCCTTACCCACTGCCTCAGGCTTTGCCGTGTGACTTGCTTCAGCCGATGACATGTGAATGGAAATGATGTTTGTCACTGCTGGGTAAAAATTCTAAGAGCCAAAACATTACTGCCATAATAAAGCACTCCAAAATCTTATTGCCTACAGCAAGAATAGTTCCATATACTCTTTTTCCTCTGCCACAATAGCCATCAGTGTTCCAGGTGTAGGCTGGGCTCTGCTCCTGAATCACAGAATGCAGATTACATGGAGCAGAGTCTCAGCTGCTGACCCGTGATGGACATGTTGCATGAACAAGAAATAAGTCCTTGTTTGTTTGTGTAAGCCTCTGAGAATAATATAACCCGTCCTTACTACACAGCAAAGGTGCAACCGTTTGTTTTGTCAATATTTGGGTATGTCTCCATTAAAGATAAAATTAAATCTCACGTCCTATCTGCTTCATTAATGAGTTGTACTAGGCTTCAGTAATCTCCGAGTAAGCAGATTGGTGTTGCAAAGAATTATATGAGTGCTCTGGGTACTGTAGGCTGACTTTCAGTGACCACCTGAGATGTTCTCTGCAAGAACAACTTTGAAGGGGGGCTCTGTTGGATTGTCACTAACAGTGCTGAAGAATCTCCTTGGAACCTTATGGTTTAGGGTCCTGGGTCACACTGCTACATGATGGAGGAGCCACGTTCATAGGCTTGAAAGTTAGAGTGACTTCCTCTGCATCTTTCTCCTGATGCACACCTCATCCTCTACTGGATCACGGTGGTTTTTTAAAATTTGTAATTCATGAGAAAATTAAAGGCTAAATTTCTAGTTAAGATGTAAAAAATCACAAGAGACTGTTGCTCTAGCTCTAACATTAAACCAAGATAAATAAACTACAAAATCAGTTTTTCTAAACTTACCAGAGAGCTGAGGATATAGCTAAGTAAACAGAGCTCCAGAAAATGATAAGCCCTTCACAGAAAAGAAGAAACCAATGGCTTCTCTCATCCCTGGTGGAGTGGCAGGAGGAGGAGGAATCTTCCCTATAGGCGGAAGAGGAGACCAGCTAAAACCTTAATTATATGTAGTCTGGTGTGACAGAATTCTAAAGAGCCCCAGCTACAGATGCCATCATTCATCAACTCTTTCCCATGAGTCTGTACAAAGTGTCTAGGGGCAGACATCAAAGCTGGGGGCAGGGCAGGACCACTAAGAGAAATCAATCCAAGGCATTCCAGACCTTCAGCTGCCAAGGGCAGGGGTAGGGCAGAAGAACTGAGAGAAACTCCTCCAGGCATTCTGGTGGAGGAGAGATCTCCCAAGGTGCAGAAAGCTTGGATGAGACTGGAAGGCAAAGTGAACTTCCTAGCAGCCCAAAAAGCTGGCAGCTGGTTTGTAATGCAAAGAAAGATCTCCTATACTCTGAAATGCTAACAGCTTAACTGTAAAGCTCCAAGAAATCCTGCAATTGTGCCGGTTCTCAGACTCCAGACCTCATAGAAGGGAATTTTCTGATCACACTCTCAAAACATTTCAAACTAACAGTGAACTGAATCAAACTAAAGTTGCAATAAAATCCAGACCCAACCTAACCATAGATCAAATAGACTTTGCTCCCAGCTCTAGTGACCTGACATAGGAAATCATGTCTCCTTTTTAGGAAGTAGATATTTACTTCAGTCTCTACTGTCCTTTTATATAAAATGTCTAGCAAATAATAATTTAAAAAAATTTTAAGACCTAATAAGAAGTAAGAAAATGTGACCTATGACCAAGAGAGTAAGCAATCAATAGAAGTTGACCAAAGAGATTGCCCAGGTGTTGGACTATCAGAAGAGATTTTTTTTTTTTTTGGTGAGATCAGCGCTGTGCTAACATCTGCCAATGCTCCTCTTTTTTTTTTTGCTGAGGAAGACTGGCCCTGGGCTAACATCCATGCCCATCTTCCTCCACTTTATATGGGACGCCGACACAGCATGGCTTGCCAAGCAGTGCGTCGGCGCGCACCCGGGATCCAAACCGGCGAACCCCGGGCCACCACAGCGGAGCGCACACACTTAACCGCTTGTGCCACCAGGCCAGCCCTGATATTTTAAAAATTATGATAAAAATGCTAAAATATCTAAATGAACAGGTAGATGATATGTGTTGAGATGGTTAATTTTAATAGAGATGTGAAAACTATAGAAAGAACTCAAATAGAATTGTAAGAGATGAAAAATACAGTATCAAAACTGAAGAATCCATTAGATCAGCTTCACAACAGACTGGATTCAGCATAGGAAAGAATTCATGAACATGAAGACAGGCCAATAGAAAGTGTCCAAAATGAAATACAAAGAGGAAAAAAAGTGAAAAACAAACAAACCAGAGAGTTCAAGATCTGTGGAACAATATCAAATGGTCTGACGTATGTATGTTTGGTATCTCACAAGGAAAACAGAGAGAGAATGAAGCAAAAGAAATATTTTAAAGTATAATGACTGAGAACTTTCCAAAATTGATTAAGGATATCAATCTACATATCCAAAAAGCTCAGGAAACCCCAAATAAGTTAAATACAAAGAAAACTACACATTAGGCAAATTAAAATCAAACTCACAAAAACCAAAGATAAAGAGAAAATCTTGAAAGCCACCAGAGGGAAAAAAAGACACATTATATACAAAGAACAATACAAATTACAGCTGACGTTTTACCAGAAACAGTGGAGACCAGAAGACAATGGAATAACATCCATACCATGCTGAAAGAAACAGTCAATCTAGAATTCTATATCCAGAAAATTATCTTTCAAAAATTAAGGCAAAATGAAAAAATTTTTAGATTTACAAAATCTGAAAGAATTTGTCTTATTAGACCTGCACTACCAGAAATGCTAAAAGTTCTTCAGGCTAAAGAGAAATGATACCACATGAAACTCTGGCTCTTCAGGAAAAAATAAAGAGAAGCAGAATGAGTAAATATCAGGGTAAATATTTTAAAATTTTTATTTTTATTTTACATAGTTTATTTTATATTTTTATATAGTTTATATATAGTTCTGAATTCTTGATAATACTATTAATAGTTTTTTTTTAAAAAAAGGGTTTACAGCATAGAATTAAAATATAAGGCATAAAACTACAAATGGTGGGAAGAGGAGCCCATGGAATTATACTATTGCAAGGTTCCTACACTGTCTGTGAAGTATCATAGTATTATTTAAAGGTAGACTATGGTGACTTAAAAGATGAACAGTGTAATTTCTAGGGCAGCCTCTAAAATAATACCAAAAGAAGTATAGCTAACAAAAACCAATGGAGGAGATAAAGTAGGATATTTAAAAATGTGTGATTCACCCATAAGAATTAAAGAAAGGAGAGACAGAGAAAAAACTGCAAATGGGGTAAATAAAAATCAAATACCAGATGGGATGCTTAAACTGTAAAACAAAGAGTGTTACTAGAAATAAAGAGGGACATTTCATAATGATAAAAGACCAATTCAAGAAGATATAACTATCCTAAATTTGAATGTACCTTATAAGAGAACTTTAAAATACTTGAAGCAAAAATTGACAGAACGAAAGAGAGAAATAAAATTTACATTTCATTCATTCATTCACTGAAAAAGTCTTATTGCTTTTCCCAGAAGGGAAATTTATTTTTAAGTGAAGTTTAATAAATATGTAATTAGGGTGTCATATGGTATCATTTGGATTATTGCTTTTTTAGGATACAATTTATGGCACTGATTTCAAGATATGGGCATTGTTAAACATGTGATTACCACACATTATTATTTTTTCCTAGATCCTGGGTAGTACTTCCATAAGAAAGTTCTGCCATAATGATTAATTATAGCAAAGGACTCCTCTCATGATTAGTTCTGCTTCAGAGGTTTTTTTTTTTTTTTTCTTATCCAGGCATTTTCTCCTAAATGGTATTGCTTAATCTTTCAGATTCTTCTATTAAAAAGTTGATCAGATCTCCAGCACATTTGATTCCTTCCAATATTCCTATAAGTGTTTGCAATTTTAAAACAATTTAGTGTTTTATCAGCCCTCAGAGCTTCCTAATGTTACGTATTCTCTAAAATAGCAGTAGCAATGTGCACAGATTAATAGGCAAAGCAAGATAACCAACTCCTGTTAATGAACAGACTCACCAGTTTCAGTGGGAAAGGGTTATTCACTATTTCTTCTTGTCAGAGGTGAAAGTGGCTTTGCATGCCTGATGACCATGGTCGTTGGGCTGCCTCCCCCTCGAAGTGCTGAAGACTAGTGCAGCAGATGGAGGGGCACCAGCCGGCGGGAGGGGTAACTGTCAACCCGAATCTCTGACCCCACCAGGGCATCTGTGGTCAACCACAGCCAAGTTCCAGAGTGTAAATCACACACAGAGTCACACTGCGTTACTTACAGTGAGAAAACTGGGAGGGAAGAATTGGGACAGAATCACCTTAAGAGTAATCTTAGAGGAGAGAAGTCAAGATGGTGGCATAAGGAGACTCTGAACTCACCTCCTCCTGCAGACACAGCCAATTTACAACTACTCGTGGAAAAATTACCCCTGAAGGAGAACTGAAAACTGGATAAGAGGAACTCCTGCGACAAAGGACAATCCCAATTGAGGTGGAAGAGGCAGAAATTCCCTTCTGGAGAGAAAAAACGCCACCTTCACAAGCCGCCAGCTTCACGGCTGCCCAGGAGCCGCCCACAGGTACACAGCCCTCCCTGGAGGAGTGGGGCCCTGAGCTGGGGAACGCTCCCACTGTGGGCATTTTGTGGACCCAGCACAATCGAGACAAGTGGCATAATATCTGACCTTGCCTGCTACTAAAACATTGGGGAGTACCCCCAGAAAAGCTGGTTCACAAAGAAATTAAAACTGGCTCTTAAAGGGCCCACACACAAACTCACCCATTTCAGAAAGCAACGGTAAAATCACCAGAAAGAAAGGTGCACAGTGCTTGGGTGAAAAGAGACTCACCGGATAGGCCCTGAGTGCATCTCGGTGAGAGGTGAGACCTCTCCAGGGACTGGGACATTGGCGGCAGCCATTGTTGTGGCCTGGTGTGGGCGTGCTGACGCAGACGCCATTGGAGTTCTCACTGGGGCCTGCTAGCCCAGGTCTGCCCCACCCACTAGAGCACCGATTTAATCCAGCTCCGCCAGGGCAGGCAGCCCACCCTAGAGACTGGGCCCACCCAACAACAAGCCCTCAGGCAACTTGTGGGCCTGCATAGATTTGTGACTGAATTTTCTGCAGCCGGGTAACTGAGCCTACTTCTGTAGGGCAGGGCGTGCACAAGGAGTGGGTGGAGAGTGTGGGGCGGTGGTGGAGAGTGTGGGGCTCCCGCTGTGGAGAGACTAGGTCCACTTGAGGAGGTCAGGGCCAGCACATGGGGCAGGACTGTGTTGACTGTGTGTGTGGACCTGTGGGCGGCAGGGCCTGTCAGCTGCAGATTTGTGCTTCTCAAAGACATAGGGGGTTTACCCCACCTTCCAAAGCCTGAAACAATTGGGTGCTCCTGTGCCTGAGACCAGCCCCACCCAGCTGCAATCCTCAGAGAGCTGACAAGAGACCTAAAGGCTGGAGGCTTATAGCAATTGTAAGCCCCTGAGCCTAACAACCTGCCACGCTGGGGGCCTACTCACTTAAAAGAAATACTACAACACAAATGTGGTATTAGATCTTGCAGCCCACTGTGCTGGGGCTCCCCACACCTGCTGAAGAGACTGAAGGGCCCACAACAACTACAAGCAGCTGAGCATTACAACAGCTGGCCAGGAGCATAACTCGGCCTCACTGGCGCCTACAGGGAGAGCAAACAGGCCACAACAGAAGGACACATGTAGCCCACATAAAGGTCACCCCTGGAACATTGAGAACTGAGGGAAGCACACTGCAGGCCTCCTAAGGCATCACTTATATAAGGTCACCTATCCAAGAGCAGGAGACGTAGCTGACCTACCTAATACGTAGACACAAGCCCAGGGAAAGAGGCAAAATGAGGAGGCAAAGGAATAGATTCCAAGCAAGGGAACAGGACAAAACCCCAGAAAAGGAACTAACTGAAACAGAAATGAGCAACCTACCCAACAGAGAGTTCAAACTAAGAGTGTTAAGGATGCTCACTGATCTGGGGATAAGAATAGATGAACTCAGTGATAATGTCAACAAAGAAATGGAAGATATAAAAAAACCAATCAGAAATGAAGAATACAATACTGGAAATGAAAAATTCATAGAGGGACTCAAAAGCAGAGTAGAGGATGCAGAAGAACGGATCTGCGAGCTGGACGAAAGACTAGAGGAAATTACCCAAGCTGAACAGGTAAAAGAAAAAAGAATTAAAAAGAGTGAGGACAGTCTAAGGGATCTCTGGGACATCAAGTGCACTAACATCCATGTTATAGGTGTCCCAGAAGGAGAAGAGCGAGACAAAGGGGCAGAGAATCTATTTCAAGAAATAATAGATGAAAACTTCCCTAACCTAAGGAAGGAAACAGACATCCAGGTACAGGAATCACAGAGAGCCCCAAACAAGATAAACCCAAAGAGGCCCACAACAAGACACATCATAATCAAAATGTCCAGAATTAAAGATAAAGAGAGAATCCTAAAAGCCACAAGAGAAATTCAAATTACATACAAAGGAAACCCCATAAGGCTATCAGCTGACTTCTCAGCAGAAACCTTACAGGCTAGAAGAGAGTGGCACGATATATTTAAAGTGCTAAAAGGAAAAAACTTACAGCCAAGAATACTCTACCCAGCAAGGTTATCATTCAAAATGGAAGGAGAGATCAAAAATTTCCCAGACAAGCAAAAATTAAAGGAGTTTGTCACCAAGAAACCAGTGCTACAAGAAATGTTAAAGGGACTGATTTAAGGGGAAAAGAGAAGACCACAAATAGGAAAAATTATCTATTTCCATGATAAGAGGGTAATGGATACAAATGCACAAAGAAGAGGTTAGATATGATATCAAAAACATAAAATGAGGGAGGAAGGGAGTTAAAGAGTAGAGCTTTCAGACAGAGGTCAAACTAAAGAGACCATCAATTCTGTATAGAAGGAGAAAGGAACAGAGGAGGACTACTGAAACACTGGCGGAAAAAAAAGGTAAAAATGGCAGTAAGTACATACTTATCAATAGCTACTTTAAACGTCAATGGACTAAATGCTCCAATTAAAAGGCATAGGGTGGCTGATTGGATAAAACAACAAGACTCATATATATACTGCATACAAGAGACACACTTCAGACCTAAAGACACTCACAAACTGAAAGTGAAGGGATGAAAAAAGATACTCCATGCAAATGGCAATGGAAAGAAAGCTGGGGTAGCAGTACTCATATCAGACAAAATAGACTTTAAAACAAAAACTGTAAAAAGAGACAAAGAAGGGCGTTACATAATGATCAAGGAAACAATCCAACAAGAGGATATAACACTTGTAAATATCTACGCACCCAATGTAGGTGCACCTAAATATATAAAGCAATTATTAACAGACATAAAAAGAGAAATAGCAGCACAATAATAGTAGGGGACTTTAACACTCCACTTACACCAACGGATAGATCATCCAAACAGAAGATCAATAAGGAAACATTGGCCTTAAATGAGAGACTTGAACAGATGGATCTAGTAGATATATACAGAGCATTCCATCCAAAAACCGAAGAATACACGTTCTTTTCAAATGCACATGGAACATTCTCCAGGATTGATCACATATTAGGCCACAAAACAAGTCTCCATAAATTTAAGAAGATTGAAATAATACCAAGCATCTTTTCTGACCACAGTGGTATGAAACTGGAGATCAACTATAGGAAGAAAATCAGAAAAGCCACAAATACGTGGAGATTAAACAAAATGCTACTGAACGACGACTGGGTCAATGAAGAAATCAAAAAATACCTGGGGACAAATGAAAATGAAAATATGACATGCCGGAATTTATGGGATACAGCAAAAGCACTTCTAAGAGGGAAGTTTATAGCAATACAGGCCTATCTCAACAAACAAGAAAAATCTCAAATAAACAATCTAACAATGCACCTAAAGGAACTGGAAAAAGAAGAACAAACAAAGCCCAAAATCAGTAGAAGAGGGGAAATAATAAAAATCAGAGCAGAAATAAATGAAATAGAGACCAAAAAAAAAACAATAGAAAAAAGTAATAAAACCAAGAGCTGGTTCTTTGAAAAGATAAACAAAATTGACAAACCTTTAGCTAGACTCACCACGAAAAAAAGAGAGAAGGCACAAATAAGTAAAATCAGAAATGAAAGAGGAGAAATTACAACAGACACCTCAGAAATATAAAAGATTATAAGAGAATACTATGAAAAGCTATATGCCAACCAATTCGACAATCTGGAAGAAATGGATAAATTCTTAGAATCATACAACCTTCCAAAACTGGATCAAGAAGAAGTAGAGAATTTGAATAGACCAATCACCAGTAAGGAGATCAAAACAGTAATCAAAAACCACCCCAAAAATAAAAGTCCAGGACCAGATGGCTTCCCTGGTGAATTCTACCAAACATTCAAAGAAGACTTAATACCTATCCTTCTCAAACTCTTCCAAAAAGTTGAGGAGGGAGGAAGCTCCCTAACTCATTCTACGAAGCCAACATTACCCTGATACCAAAACCAGACAAGGACAACACAAAAAAGGAAAATTACAGACCAATATCACTGATGAACATCGATGCAAAAATCCTCAACAAAATACTAGCAAATCGCATACAACAATATGTTAAAAAGATTATACACCATGATTAAGTGGGATTTATTCCTGGTATGCAGGGATGGTTCAACATTCACAAATCAATCAACGTAATACACCACATTAATAAAACGAAGAATAAAAATCACATGATCATCTCAATAGATGCGGAGAAAGCATTTGACAAGATACAGCATCCATTTATGATAAAAAAAACTCTGAATAAAATGGGTACGGAAGGAAAGTACCTCAACATAATAAAGGCCATATATGACAAACCCACAGCTAATATCATCCTCAATGTGAAAAACTGAAAGCTATCCCTCTAAGAACAGGAACCAGACAAGGATGCCCACTCTTACCACTCCTATTTAACATAGTACTAGAAGTCCTAGCCAGAGCAATCAGGCAAGAAAAAGAAGCAAAAGGGATCCAAATTGGAAAGGAAGAAGTGAAACTCTCACTATTTACAGATGACATGATTTTATATATAGAAAACCCTAAAGAATCCACCAGAAAACTTTTAGAAGTAGTAAACGAATACGGTAAAGTTGCAGGATACAAAATCAACATACAAAAATCAGTTGCATTTCTATACACTAACAACGAAGTAGCAGAAAGAGAAATTAAGAATACAATCCCATTTACAATGGCAACAAAAAGAATAAAATACCTAGGAATAAACTTAACCAAAGAGGTGAAAGATCTGTACACCGAAAACTATAAAACATTGCTGAAAGAAATTGAAGAAGACACAAAGAAATGGAAAGGTATTCCATGCTCTTGGATTGGAAGAATTACCATAGTTGAGATGTCCATACTTCCTAAAGCAATCTATAGATTCAATGCAATCCCTATCAAAGTTCCAACAACATTTTTCACAGAAATAGAACAAAGAATCCTAAAATTTATATGGAACAACAAAAGACCCCGAATAGCTAAAGGAATCCTGAGAAAAAAGAACAAAGCTGGAGGTATCACACTCCCTGATTTCAAAATATACTACAAAGCTATAGTAACCAAAACAGCATGGTACTGGCACAAAAACAGACACACAGATCAATGGAATAGAATTGAAAGCCCAGAAATAAACCCACACATCTATGGACAGCTAATCTTCGACAAAGGAGCCAAGAACATACAATGGAGAAAAAAAAGTCTCTTCAACAAATGGTGTTGGGAAAACTGGATAGCCACATGCAAAAAAATGAAAGTAGACCCTTACCTTACACCATACACAAAAATTAACTCCAAATGGATTAAAAACTTGAATTAAAGACCTGAAACTATGAAACTTCTAGAAGAAAACATAGGCAGTACGCTCTTTGACCTCGTTCTTAGCAACATATTTTCAAGCACCACGTCTGATCGGGCAAGAGAAACAATAGAAAAAATAAACAAATGGGATTACATCAAACTAAAAAGCTTCTACACAGCAAAGGAAACCATCAACAAAACGAAAAGACAACTTAACAATTGGGAGAAGATATTTGCAAACCATGCATCTGATAAGGAGTTAATCTCCAAAATATATAAAGAACTCATGCATCTCAATAACAACAAAACTAACAACCCAGTTAAAAAATGGGCAAAAGACCTGAACAGACGTTTCTCCAAAGAAGATGTACAGATGGCCAACAGACACATGAAAAGATGTTCAAAATCATTAACTATCAGGGAAATACAAATCAAAACTACAATGAGATATCACCTCACGCCTGTCAGAATGGCTACAATTAACAAGACAGGAAACAACATGTATTGGAGAGGATGTGGAGGGAAGGGAACTCTCATACACTGCTGGTGGGAGTGCAAAGGGAGCGCTTGGAGGAACTTGTTCCTGGAGCCTGGGCAGTGCCAGGAGGGCTCAGCAGGAGCTGGAGATGGAGATTGCAAGGTCACAGATTCTGTCAGGGCCACAGCTCCCACAGGAGGGGCTGGAACACTTGGACCCTCTTTCTTCCCACCCTCTGAGATCTGCCCTGTTGGCCTAACCCAAGTGAAGCCGGAGGGCCGAGGCGGTCTATGGAGTCCAGTCCCTCAGGACACCAGACAGTACAGGGATTTAGGGAGATAAAAATGGAGATGCCACACAGGAACCTACCGAGAACGATGTCAGGGGAATGGAATCCACACACCACCAGCTTCATACTGATGGAGCTAGATTGGAAAGCATAGCTTGCGCTGTGGTCAGATGGACTGCTGCTACCTGCCCCTAAATTGGACCTAACCCTGCGCTGCAGAAGTTGCCCTGCAAGGGCAGGGCTTACCACCTGGGATGACAGACCACAATGCGTCCAAGCTGGAGCTGATCATGCTGGTTCCTCCCAAACTCACCAGTTAGCCAGGTTACACCTCCTGCTGGGATAAGAGAGCAGGTGCTCTGGGGGCCCTGTGCCTTCTGCCTCCGAGTGGAGGGATTCCCAAGGCTTTGTCCAAGGCCCGCTTCCCATCATCCATGTGCTCCCAGGACACCCTCCTTCTTCCCCTAGTTCCATCTGGGCTCCAGGTCTAGCTGAGTCATTGGCTACTATTATGACCTCAGATTTTTCCATTTATAAAATGGGAATAAGGATGCCTACCTCCCAACATGATCATCCATTCATCCACTCCATTGGGCATCAATCATGTGTTGATACAGCCTGGAAAAGACAGGTCACCCTGCCTACAGAGCTTACACTCAGTGGGGAAGATGGATAGTAAGCAATGCAACTGAATATTTCATTGCAATTTTTTTAAAACATTTACTTTTTCTTTTTTTTTTTGCTGGAAAAGATTTGCCCTGAGCTAACATCTGTTGCCAATCTTCCTCTCTTTTTTCCCTCCCCAAAGCCCCAGTACCTAGTTGTATATTCTAGTTGTAGGTCCTTCTAGTTCTTCTACGTGAGCTGCTGCGACAGCGTGGCTGCTGACCGAGGAGTAATGTGGTTCTGTGCCCGGGAACTGAACCTGGGCTGCTAAAGCAGAGCGTGCCAAACTTGAACCACTAGGCCATGAGGGCTGGCTCTCATTGCAGTTTTTTAAAGGTCATAAAGGAGAAGTACAGGTGCAGAGAGGGCGTCGAACAGTCCTAGCCTGGGGTCAGGAAGCTTCCTTGAAGAGATGACATTGCACTGAGCTCTCAGGAGTGAGGAGAAATACAACAAGGGGAAGAAGGGTGGCTTATGAGGCAGAGGGAGCAAAGGAACAAGGCCCTCAGGTGCAGAGCATTGAGAAGGTGCCGGAGGTGAGACCCTGGTAAGCCTGGAGCATGGTAGACCTCAGGAAATGGTGGAGCAGCAGTGCCATGGCCCTCTGTGCTGAGCCCCAGGCCAGCAGCTCCAGGTCTCAGCAGTGGTTTCCCCAGCTGACCCACGGATGCTTCAAACTCAGCAGATCTGGAGGGAGCTCATCACCAGGCCCAGTTCCTTCAGGGGCTGTCCTCCTCTCCCCTCCCTCCCACACCCCCAATTCCAGCCAGGCCTGTGTTCCCCCTGGTCTGGAGCCTCTTCCCTCTGCCACCTCCTACACCTGCTGTTATAATAACTTCCTGACTGGCTCCCCACTCCACACTCCCCCTTCCCATCCATCACCCTGCTGCCTCCACCGTATCTCACTAAGATGCAGGCAGATCATGTGACCCCTCTAGGTCTTCAGTGGCTGATAATGATACCACTGCAAACCAGCAAACATGGCAAGCTCGGGCATCGGCACCACAGCTCCCCTGTGAGATTCAGGAACAAGATAAGCCACCGTCCCTGCTACTATTTATGATGATTCTGGTTGATGTAATGAAGAGAGAAGCCTAACAACTGGAAAGGAAGAGCAAAGGATCGTTTTGTGAAGATGATCTGATTGCCTGCCTAGGAAACCAAGAGAAGCAACTAAAAGAAAACTATTAGTACTAGGATCTGGAAGAAGTACAAATGAGTACACAGAAATTGCCTCCCTAAATATAAACAACAACCAGCTAGAAAATGTAATGGAAGAAATACACAATGGAAAAGATACAATACCTATGACAGGCTTAATAAAAAATGTGCAAGATCTAGATGAAAAAAGTTAAAAATAGAGAAGCACAGAAAAGGAGATAGGAAATCTCAATTTTATAAAGATGTTACTTCCTTACATTAATGTATGAACATAGAAATGTCCTAATAAATATGCTGCAAAATATCAACAGGATTTTTTTTTAGTAACTAGACAAACTAACTTGCAGTTTATGATGCAAAAATAATCCATAAGTAATCATGAAAAAAAACGTTTAAAGAGGAGCAATAAGGAAGACCAAGTCCTACCAGGTGTTAAAATACATTATACAGCCACAGTTGCTAAAACGTTGTAGTATGGATACAAAATGGAATATATCAATAGAAAAAAAAAAAGTCAAAAAATAGACCCACATTTATATATAAATTGATACATGATAAAGGATTATGTTAATTTAAATGAAAAACAGCCTGTCAAATGATTTGTTAAATAATCAAGTGACAGAGCGGTGGGTTTTTATTTAACCGATGCTGTGTGTATTGGAAGAGGAGACTGCCAGTAACACTCTTCCCGTTTAGCAGTCAAGTCTTATAAGTATTTATATGGATTAGGAATACAGACATGCCGGTTTTAGCACTATTCCTAGGGCAATAAATTATCAAGTAAGACAACCTATCAAAATTACAGGAGTATTTTGAGATGATTCTCACAGGACACAGTAACAGATTCTGAAGTCTGGGAGTCTTGCAAGGCTTCCAAAGGGAAATTCATGAAAAGAGAAGAGAGAAGCTTGCAACAGTTAAGGATATTCATGCCAGTTGTCATATTTCGCAGGAAACCAGAAAGGATATTCATGTGAAATTCCCCATTTAACATCTTTTCAAATTGGGTCTGTGAACGATGTTTCTTCCTCCACAGCTGCAGGGCAGAAGGACCATCTCCTTCATTTCTTTTTTAGACTCCGTTTTTTTTTTTTTAATTCTGAATACTGGCATTTTTAAGTCCAGACTCTGAAATTCTTTAGTTAGCATTATAAGCAAAAAGCGGACCCATAGAGGTGACTTTTACTAGAAGAAGTGAAACCTGTGGAGAAGTTTATCCAGTAAGGGTGAAATGAGCAGCACATAAGGAGTTTTCTTCAAGGGCATTCCAAGTGAGCTGAGGCCTGAGGAGGGACTGCCAGATTCAGCAATTTGAGGGTCATTGGAGAGCTTGTCAAGATCAGCTTCAGAAGGGTGACAGAACTCAGGTTTCCCCAGGATCTGGTGATCCATGGTTATCCGTTTGTAGCTCAGAGTGAGGTGATAAAGAGTTGGTCAGAGCTCTTAGTTCAATGCGCAGAGGTTGTTGGCCTGTAGACCTCACTTCAGAGTGGGCACAACACACTGGGGCCCCCTAAGTGCCCAAATATAGAGGTCACTTTTCTAGGGCCATCAACTTCTATAGAGAATCCTCCTCCTCCTCATCATCTGTCTTGGAGAGTAGGTGCCTGGCTAGACTCGTGTTGGATGTGTTGGGGTGGGGGTGATGGGTGGTGAGTCAGACAGAGGGTGCTTGACCGTTCTGCATATACGCGTTGAATTCACTTCTTTCAGCCCCTCCCCGCTTTCAGCCCCACTTCTCTCCCCTGCCTTGGGCTGTATCTGACGGCTCCAATTCCAGAGACTTCCTTGCCTCCACTGGGCCCATAGCTCCCCTCTCGGCTGCCACCCCCGTGCGTGTTCTCAGAGCAGCCGTGTTAGCCCTCACCCCAGCCTTCCCCTCATCTTTCGTAAATGTGCTGAAATCTCTTGCCTCCTGATAGTCCCTCTCCTGTTATCTTCTTTCTTGTAGATATATATCTTTCAATTCCTTTGCTTTATTTTAGTGGAATCACAGGAGGGAGCAGAGATAGACTTGTATGACTAATCTGCCATCTTCAACTAGAAGCCTATTGATTGGTTTTCAGCAAGGAAGCGTTTGCATTTCACTGTGGCTGCTGAGCAGAGAACAGGGCTGTAGGGCGAGAAAGGCGGGGGTCATTGTGTCATCTGGCAAGGGGTGACGAGCTCATTCGTATCAGGGAGGAGTCAGTAGAGGTGGCAGAGCTAGAAGAAGCAGAACTGACAAGATGTGGGATGTGGGGAGTGGGGGAAGGGTGAGTCAAGGATGAGCAGCAGGATGGGTGATGGGCTTTTACTGAGGTGGCAAAGGAGAAGGGAGAAATCGGTGTGCAGCAGGTAAAAGCAAGAGTCCATCCAGCCTTGAACATGTGGGACTTGAGCAGTCTCTGCAGCATCCACGTGGAAGTGCCAGACAGTTAAGTTTACAAGACTGGAACTCTGAAGGGAGGTCTAGGGGGACTGGTAGATACTCAATAAATGATGACTGTCATTGTTATTGCCCTTGGATTGGATGTAACTATGTGCGTGCGTGTGTGTATGTGTGTGTGTGTGCACGTGCACACTGCTGTACATGTTGCTGAGGGGGAACCAGTCTGATTCACTGTCACCCTAGCAGCCCCAGCACGGCACTCACCTCCTTTAAATAGGGGTGAGCACATGGTGGGGGTGCAGGTGGCGTGGGGGAGGGGGACAGAGGTGGGGTGGCAGTAATGTCTCACCTCTGGCTGGAACTCAGAGTCGGGGCCCAGAAGCTGAGGAGTGAACAGTCTTGATCCATGACCCGAAGCTGTAATCTACCATCAGGGCCCCGCTTCCTCCCAAGGCCACAGATGCAACTGTCATGGCTCATGTGGTCTGACTAGAGCAGCAATAACCCCAAGTCTGGGCTCAGAGGCAGCATGGGTCTCTGTTGCTCAATCAAATCTCCCTCCAAAGAGTTTTAATTATTCATTAAGGGCTTCAGGCGTAAAGAGCTCAAGGACTGATCTTGACTTCTGCTTTCCTACAAGATAAAAGTAATCAATTCTCACATGTTTCCAGTGGGTAAAATGGTGCAGCCACTGTGGAAAAGTCTGGCAGTTCCTTAAAAACGTTAAACATAAAGTTACCGTATGATCCAGCAGTTCTACTCCTAGGTATCTACCCAAAAGAAATTAAAACATATATCCACACAAAAACTTGTACACAAATGTTCATAGCAGCATTATTCACAATAGCCAAAAGGTGGAAACAACCCAAATGTCCATCAACAGAAAAGGTAAACAAAATGTGGTCTATCCATACAGCAGAATATTATTCAGCCATAGAAAGGAATGAAGCACTAATACATGTTACTAGATGAACCTCAAAAACGTTCTGCTAAGTGAAAGAAGCCAGTCACAAAAGGCCATGTGATTCTATTTGTACGAAATGTCCAGAATAGACAAATGTATGGAAATAGAAAGTAGGTTAGTGGTGGCCAGGGGCTGAGGGAGAAGAGGAGTGGAGAGAGACTGATATGGGGTTTCTTTTTGGAGAGATGAAAATGTTCTGGAATTAGATGGCAGTGATGGTTGACAGGGCATGTATGAATATACTAAAAACCACTGAATCGTGCACCTTAAAAGGGTGAATAGTATGATATGTGAATTATATCTCAATAGTAAAAAAAGAAAAGCTGAAAGTAATCTGTTACTTCCCCTAACAATTTTTAAAATTAAAGTTAAAAATGAATGGAAATGTGGGTACAGTTTCACTTTGGGATGATGAAAAAGTTCTGGAAATAAATAGTAGTAGTGATGGTTACATAATATTCTGAATGTACTTAATGCCACTGAATTGTACACTTAAGCATGATTAAAATGACAAATTTTAAGCTATGTATATTTTACCCAAAAAAAAATAAGGGAAATATACCTGAGTCATGGACAAGCCGTTTTTAAATCAGTGCCTTTGTCACTCGCTGTGAGGAGAACACTGGGAAATACAGATCTTTTTGTCTGCAGATTCAATGGCTCTTAAATGTTCTGTAAATCTGAGCTTGAGTGGGGCCTGGAGTGGACAGTCCCGGCCTCATGGTCCTGCCGCTGACTGGCTGCCTTGGTGTCAGCCTCCCTTCACTTTCTGCACCTGTTTTCTCTGAACTCAAACTAGTTCTCTCCCTGCTTCGTGGGCCTGGGAGAGGTGCAGGTGGGGGCCTGGTCAGTGGAAAGCAGAATCCCCAGATGCTGTCAATGGGCTGGGCCCTGCACTCAGTCCTGGCTCTCAGGCCAGCGTGGAGATCCCCAGGAAGTCCAGTTTTGGCCAGAGACTTGTGTCTCTCTGCTTCCAGGAGCTCAATGGCAGGTTAGGGTCTGCACTTCTCCCCCTGGTCAGTTTTGCGGAGTCCCCTTTCAGGTGTCCGTCACACTCTGCATGCCAGAACCTGTTTCCCTCCATCCTTGTCATTCTTCAGTGTGGTCAGACTTCATTTTTACCAATCTGCTCTGTAAAAAGTGATGTCTTGTGATCTTTATTTGCATTTTACAGGACTAATAAGGTTCTATTAATTAGCCTTTCCAATTTCCACTTCTAGAAATTATCCATTTATATCCTCTACCCAGTTTTCTATTAGATTGTTTTTTCTTAATGACTGGTAGAAGTTCTTTATATATTCTGGATATTACCCTATTTCTCCATTATTTGCCCAGTGTCTAGTGTTTAACTGTCTCAATTTTTTATAATGCTTTTTATCATATAAGATTTTTGAATTGTGGTGTAGACTACTTTATCATTTATTTCTTATTATGGTTTGTATGGTTTGTGTCTTTTTATCAATATTCTCCTCTTTATGGGAACTTATATTCTTTGTTTTCTTTAACTTTGTTTAAGATTTGCTTTTTTTTTCATGTTTAGACTTTTAATCCATGCAGACTCTGATCTTGTGGTACATGAAAACAAAGACCTAATTTGATTTTTGCAACGTGGCAAGCCTGTTGTCCCAGTGCGGTGTGTGGGAAAGGCTACACGCGTGGCTTCACCTCTGTCCTAGACCAAGGCCGTGAGCCACAGCTCTGCCTCTAGGCTTTGCATTCTGTCCATGCAGGTGTGTTCCTCGTCTTTCCATGACATCTTCTCTATGTTAATTTCTCTCTAATTTATTTTTGTGTATGTTATGAAGTAGGTATTTAAATTTATAATTTTCCAAATAATTAATGAATTCCAACCCAATATAGATTTGAAATGCCACATCATAGACTACATTTTTATATACGCTGTGGCCTGTTTGGGGCTTTCCATTTTCTTCTGCTGACTTCTCTATTTTTACATTACTGTCGGGACTGAGCTCTCCCTGTCTAATACAACCGATATTCCCACATTGTTCACCCTTTTTAACATCATCATGACGGTTCTCATTTGGGTTGTTTTTCAAGTGACTTTAGAATCACTTTATAAAGTTTTCCCCCCAAAATCCCACTGATACTTTGATGAAATTGCATTAACATAAAACTTAATACTGTAGAGTTGACATCTTTTCAGTGTTGCATTCTCCTATCTAGGAGAATGACACGTCTTCCATGTGTCCCTTAAAGTCCCTTTATGGGGCCGGCCTCGTGGCGCAAGCGGTTAAGTGCGCACACTCCGCTGTGGCGGCCCGGGGTTCACTGGTTCGGATCCCGGGTGCGCACCGATGCACCACTTGTTAAGCACATGCTGTGGTGGCGTCCCATATAAAGTGGAGGAAGATGGGCACGGATGTTAGCCCAGGGCCAGTCTTCCTCAGCAAAAAAAAGAAGAAGATTGGCAGATGTTAGCTCAGGGCCGATCTTTCTCACACACAAAAAAAAAGTCCTTTCCTTCATAAAGATCTGGCACATTTCTTCTGAAACTTATTATCAAGTATTTGGGGTTTTTAAATTGCTATTGTGAGTACAGTTCTTTTCTTTTATTACATTTTCTATCTCATTGCTGGTAGGAAAGTTATGATTCTTCTGTATTTACTGTGGGATTTTTTTTTTATGGCCTAATTTTTCTTTAGAATTTTCATTGGTTAGTAAAAAGTTTAAATACCAAATATCAAAAATAACAAGAACCAAATAGCCATGAGCCCAGTAAAGTTCCTCCTGGTTTTTTTCCCCCACGTATTTATCTACAATTTTATGATTCAAAATTCATTCATACTGTATAAGCTATTTTGTAACCTGGCGTAATTTTTTTATCTATTTTTGAAGTGAACTTTTTATTTTAGAACAGTTTTAGATTTACATAAAAGTTTACCAAAAAAGGTAGTGCAAAGAGTCCTCATATATCCCACACCCAGGTCCTCCTGTTATTAACATCTTACATTAATATGGCGCATTGGTCACAATTAATGAACCAAATGCTACTAATATATTATTATCAACTAAAGTCCATACATTCAGATTTCCTCAATATTTCCCTAGTGTCCACTTTCGGTTCTAGGATCCCATCATTTCTCCTTAGGCTCCTCTGGGCTGTGACAGTTTCTTAGACTTTCCTTGTTTTCAATGACCTTGACAGTCTGAGAAGTGCTCGTCAGGTATTTTATAGAATGCCCTTCCTTTATATTTGTCTGATGTTTTTCTCATGATTAGCCTGGAGATATGGGTTTTGGGGAGGAGGACCACAGAAGTAGAATGCCATTCTCATCACAACATATCAAGGGTGCATATTATCAACATGACCTATCATTGTTAATGTTGACCTGGATCACCTGGCTGAAGTGTTGTTTGTCAGGTTTCTCTACTGTAAAGTTCCTCTTTTCTCTCCCTTTTCCATACTGTACCCTTTGAAAGCAAGTCACTAGCCACAGCCCACGCTTACGGAGTAGGGGGTTATGCTCCATCTTCTTAAGGACAGAGCATCTATAGAAATTGTTTGGAATTCTTCTGCATGGGCTGTCCATTCTACTCCATTTATTTATTTATTCAGTCACTTATTATATCAGTGTGGACTCATGAATATTTATTTTTACTTTGGGTTATAATCCAATACTAGTTTATCTCCTTGCTCAAATTGTTCCAGCTTTGGCCATCAGGAGCTCTTTTAGTTGACTCATGTGTCCCTTTGACTTAACCTCTTCAGTGTGTGTATGTGTTTATCATTTCCTTACTCTCTGACACTACACAATCCTCCAGCCTCGTCTTGTGTATTTCCTGCCCAGTCCTGGAATCAGCCATTTCCCAAGGAGCTCTGGCTGCTTTTATTGGAGAATGGTCTTAGAAGCCAAAATCTGAGTGCTGAGTGTGCTCTTTGCTCTGGGGATATCATTGCTTTCTGGTCCCTCTCAGCTGACAGATCCAGGAGATATATGTGTGTACACTAACCTTATATATACATATATCTATAAATGTTTCTAAATGTAACCATCTGTATCTGAGGAAGCTAAATGTGAGTTCATACTGATGTCTCCAACTCTAATCCATTACCACATGGATCAGTCTATCCTTGCTTATCTATCTGTCTAAATTTAAACTTACTAAGACCTCTATGGCATATTTTCATTTTGTTAAATATTCTTCTACAAAAATATTTTAAATAACTATATAGGATTCCAGTGAATGGATATATGCTAATTTAAACAATTTCCTGAATGCCTCGTAATGAATGTCCTCAAACCAAGTCTAATTATTTCCTTTGGATAAATTCCTAGAGGAGGAATTTTGGGGTCAAATAGTATATGCACATTGTAAGGCTTTTGATACATACTCCTCAAATGCCTTTGAAAAGGTTACAATAATTTATTCTCTCATCAGAACTATATCAGAATGCCCTTCACCCTGCACCAGTGCTAAAAGCACATATTTCAATTTTGTTTAATGTTTTCCAATTTGATAAATGAAAAAGTCTCTTATTAATGCACTTAGTTGCATTTGCTTAATTATTAATGGAAGTTGAACTTTTATTTATTCATTGATCATTTCTTTTTCTTCTGAGAATTGCCTGTTCATACCATTTGCCCATTTATATCAGGATATTCTTTTTTTTTAATTACTCTTCAGCAGCTCCTTCTGTAATAAATTTATTAGCCCTTTGACAATTATGAAACAAATATTTCTCCTAGTTTTTATTGACCTTTGATTGTTAACTCTTTTTAATGTTCAAACATTTTTAATTTTGTACCATCAAATCTATTAGTCCTTTTATTGCTTGTCTTTGATATCATCTTTAAAACACTCTTTCCCACCCCAAAATCATGTAAATAGTCACCTATATTTTTCTGTCTTTTGTGATTTAATTTATATTGAAATGTTTGATCCATATGGAATTTACTTAGCTTATGGTGATGTGTAGGGATCTGCCTTCATTTCATGGATTTCAGGTCCAGGGGGTTGAGGTAATCATACTCAACAGTTAATGACAACATTATCATCACTGGTCCTGGAATATCACAATCCTCGTGATAGGATTGTGGACAAATAATATATTGTAAAAATATCCCTCATGTTAAAAAAGAAAAGAAAATCTTAGAAAATTAAGAAAATTTGGAAATTAATGATAATAAAAAACACAAGATGTGAAAATTTGTGGGACACAGCAAAAGCAGTACTTAGAGGGAAATTTAGAACTTTACATTTATCAGGAAATGGAAAATGTTAAAAACAAATGAGATAAGTATTCAATTCAATAAGTTTGAAAAAGAACAACAAAGCCAAATACACAAAAAAGAAGATAATTTATAAAGGGAAGAAATTTTTAAAATCAAGGAAAAAATAGAAAAGATTAAGAAAATAAAAATGCTAATTCTTATCCTTTTATTATTAATTTATAAGTGTATTGTAGTACAGTTAATAATATAATTTGTGTAATACGGATCCTTTGATGTTTAGTGGGGCTTCGTTTTTGGCCAAGCATGTGTCTTCACTTTATTGGTTGTGGAGTGCTACATACATCTAACAGCTTGAGCTTATTAATTGCACTGTTCAGATCTTCAATTTCTCTGCTTTTTGTTTGTTTGCTTGCTTGATCTACAAGTTTCTGAGAGGAGTATGGTAGAATCTCCACTTATAGTTGCTAATCTATCTATTTCTCCCTGCAGTTTTGTAAGTTTTTTTGTGAGAGGTTTTGAGGTTGAATTGTTAGGTGTTTATATGTTTATGATGGTTGTATCTTTTTGTTTTACTTTCAACAGAACGTAATCTCCTTTTTCTTTATGACTTTTTCTTGGTTTAAATTAAATTTTTATCATATTAAGATTTCTTTTAGAGCATATTTGCCTTGTGTATCTTTTCCTGTTCTTTTATTTTCACCTTTCTGTGTCTTTTAGTACATAATAGGGAAATTTTAAAATTCAGTCTGAGTTCCTTTCTCTTAATTGGCAAATTAACTCACATACATTTGTTATAATTACTGATATATTAAGCCTTTTCTGTCTTCTTATGTCATATTTTCAATATACTGTGTTTTCTTTTCTTTCCTATTTTCCATTGGCTAGATGTTTTCTTCCACTAGTTTAAGATTTTGCATCTAAATTTATGCATAACTTTCCTTTCTTTTAATTTCCTTGTCAAGTTTTTGAGTTAGGAAGTATTTCTTCTTTTTTCATTCTCTGGAATAGTTTATATAAGAGTGGTCTTCTTTCTTCCTTAAATGTTTGAAAGAAATCATCAGTGAATCAGCTGGGCCTGGGATTTTTTTTGTGGGGGATTCAACTTATTTAATAGATATAGGACTGCTCAGTTTTTCTACTACTTCTCCTGTTAGTTTTGGTATATTGTGTTTCACATTGAATTTGTCCATTTCATCTATTTTTTCAAAATTATTGGCATAAAGTTGCTCATATTATTCTCTTTTTATCATCTTAATGACTGTAGGGTCTATAATGATATTCCCTTTTCATTCTTGGTATTGATAATTTGTGCCTTCTCTTTTTCATTCTTATTCAGTTTTTCTAGGGACTTATCGATGTTATTAATCTTTTCAAAGAACCAATTATTCCTTTGTTAAATCTCTTTATTATAGATTTGTTTTCTATGGTATTAATTTCTTCTCTTATCTTTATTATTTCCTTCTTTCTACTTTCTTTGGATTTGTTATGTTGTTCTTTCTTTTTCCGACTATTTGTGATGGATATTTGGATCATTGGTTTTCAGCCTTTCTTCATTTCTAATATGGATTTAAGGCTATAATTTTCTTTTTAAGCATGACTTTAGCTACATCTCAAAAATTTTGTTATGTCTATTTTTACTGTCATCCAACTAAAAATATTTTCTAATTTCCATTGTGATTTCTTCTTTGACCCAAAGGTTATTTATAAGTACAATGCTTAATTGCCAATTATATGGGAATTTTCAGTTATTGTTGTTATTGCTGCTGATGATGATTTTTAGCTTAATTCCACTACGGTCAAAGAACATTCTCTATAGGATTTTGATGCTTTGAAATATGTTTTAAATGGCTTTACAGAACCAGCATGAGGTCAGTTTTGTCCTTGTGCATTTAATAAGAATGTACACTCTGTCCTTGTTGGGTACAGTGTTCTGTATATGTCAGGTCAGGTTTGTCAGACGTGTCGCTCACATCTTCGAGGTCCTACTAATGTTTGTGTGCTTGTTCTATTAGCTTTTAGAGTTGAGTTAAAGTCTCCCATTATGATCATGGATTTTTCTATTTCTCCTTTTGATTCTGTCCATTTTTGCTTCATATTTTTGAAGCTATATTATTAGGCATATGTAAACTTATGACTATTTTTTATCGTGTAAATGCAGCTAAGCTAGCTTTCTTTTTGCTGGAGTTTGCATATCATCTTTTCCCCGTTCTCTTACTATACTTTCAAGATTTCTGTGCCCTTATGTTTAAGGTGTGTCTTTTGTAAGCAGCATATAGTTGAGTTTTGGCTTTTGGTCCAATCTGACTATTATATTCTCTTTTAATTAGAGATTTAGTCTTTTACATTTAATGCAATTACTTGGAGTTTTTTATATGGGTTATTGTACTGTTTTTATTTATCCCTCCTCTTTTATCTTCTATTTTCTCTTCTTTCTTGCCTTCCTTTGGATTAATAATTTTTTTCTCTATTAACTTTTGGTTTTATAGTCTTTTAATATTCTTATGATGGTCAGATTATGACCTGAACCATTGACTCACTACAGTCCAGCATAAATTAGTACTCTGACCACTTCCCAGACAATGCTGTGACCTCAGAACTTTTCAACTCTCTTCACCCTGCCTATCTTTTGTGTTATTCCTAATCATGCACTTTAATTCTATGTATATTTAAACCTCATAAGATAATAATACTATTATCTTTTACAGTCAATAATCTATCATTATGAAATGTTCTTCAACTCTAGTAATGTGTCTTATCTTAAAGTCTTCTTTGATATTCTCTACAAAGGCTTTCTTCAGTTAGTATCTTCATGATATATATTTTTCCATCTTTTTACTGTCACCATTTCTGTGTTTTTATACTTATGGTGTATCTTGTATAGGCAGTATTTTTTAAATGTAGTCCAATCTGATAATCTTTGTCTTTTAATTGGAGTATTTTGTTCATTTACATATAATATATTTACTGATGTATTTAGGGGTAAATCTCTCCTTTTGACATTGTTTTCTATTTGTCCCACTTATTCTACGTTTTTTTCTCTCCTTTCTTGCCTTTTTTTGGATTAAGTATTTTTTCTTATTTCATTTTCCCCTCTGTGACTTTGTTAGGTATATATTCTTTCACTATTCTTTTAAAAACTATTCTAGAGATTCTTACAAGCATCCTTCACTTATAAAAATGTAATAATGTAGTAATTTTACCACTTCCCAGACTATGTAACACTTTAACTCCATTTATCTTCCCCTCCTGCCTTTTATACTATTATTGTAATATATTTTAATTCTACACAATTTTGAACTGCACAAAACATTATGATATGGTTTTATTCAATCAATATTCATTTTAACTTTACTGATATCCTTTCCACTGCTCATTATTTCTTCCTACATCTCTGTGCTTCCATGTGGAATTATCTTTATTACATCTTTAGCATTTCTTTTAGTGCAGGTATTCAGGTGGCAAATTATCTCAGTTTTTGTTTGTCTGAAATGTTCTAATTTTAGGAATATTTTTGCTGCATATAGAATTCAAGTTTGGCAGTTATTGTAATTTTTTTTTGCATCTTGATTTCATTCCATTTTTTCTATTTTCCATTATTTCTGTTAAAAAATCACTGTTAGTTGTATTGTTGCTTCTTTGAAGTTAATCAATTATTTTTTCTGGCTGTTTTTAAGATTTTTTTTGTCTTTGGTTTTCAGCAATTTTATATTATGCTTAGATGTAGTTTTCTTTGTATCTACCTTGCTTGTGGTTTGTAGTGTTTCTTTTATCTTTGGCTCAATGTCTTTCATCAGCTTTGGAAACTTCTCAGTCATTCTCTCTTTAAATATTACTTCTGCTCCCTTCTTTCTCCTTTCCTTCTGGACTATGGTTAAACCTATGTTAGAACTTTTCACCATGTTCCATATGTCTCTTATGCTCTTTTCTGTATTTTCCATCTTTTTTCTCTACATGCCTCAGACTGGATATTTTGTCTGATCTTCAGTTCTTTTGTCTATCTTCTATTCAGTAATCTTTTCTACAGGCAAGGCTATTAGGCTGTTAAAGTTAAACCCTATTTGAGTTCTTCATTTTATTTATTGCATTTTTCAGTTCTACAATCTTCCATTTAATTGTTTTTTATAGTTTTCAATTCTTTACTCAAATTCTCAATTTGTCATCTAATATCTTAAACATATTGATCACAATCATTCTAATGTCTGTAACTGATAACCACAATATCTGTGTCTCCTATAGATCTGTTTCTATTGTTTCTCTCTTGGTTTTCAGTCATTTGATCTTGTTTCCTGGAATGCCACGTAATTTTTGGTTGAATAATGTGAGTGAAAAGGAGAGAGGTTACTTATAGGTATGAATAGTGTTATCTTCCTCAAAAGATGATTTACTTTTGCTTCTGGCAGACAGTTACGCTGAGGGTAGATTGCCTTAGTCCGATCAGGGATTGATTCATTGGGAAGACGGGCTTCAGTCTTTGTGAAAGCTAGTAAATTTCTATATCATCTTTTCCCCTAGAGCACCAAGGACCTTCTTTCTTCTTCTTCTTCTTCTTCTTTTTTTTTTTTTTTTTTTGGTAAGGAAGATTAGCCCACAGCTAACATCTGTGCCAGTCTTCCTCTATTTTGTATGTGGGTCGCTACCACAGCATGGCTTGACGAGTGGTGTGGGTCCATGACCGAGATCCAAACCTGCAAACCCCAGGCTGCCAAAGCAGAACACACCAAACTTTACCACTATGCCATGGGGCCGGCCCCAGGACCCTCTTTCTTGATAAGCCCTGAACTCCAACTTTTTCTCCAGTCTCATAGACTTCTGGAATCTGTACTCAGCTTTTCAACTGTCACTTGAAAGTTAGCAGATTCCTTAAGGCAGAATGTGGCACCAAACATCAGGCTTACAGTCTGCACTTCCCTCTGTCTGCCATCATGGTCTCTCAAGTTCTTACTGCCTTGGGCTTTCTTACTGCTCTCTCTTGCCTTCGAATAGATACTTTTTAATATTCTCTCTGGTCTATATAGTTGTTCTGCATGGAAAGGTTTATCTACAACATGCTAGTCTGCCACTACCAAAAGTGGAAAACTCTCCAGGTTGTTTAAAAGTTATATATTTAGAGACTGGCCTGGTCGTGTAGTGGTTAAGTTCGTGTGCTCTGCTTCAGCAGCCTGGGGTTTGCAGTTTCAGATCCCAGGCATGGACCTACGCACTGCTTATCAAACCATGCTGTGGCAGGCGTCCCACATATAAAGTAGACGAAGATGGGCATGAATGTTATCCCCGGGCCACTCTTCCTCAGCAAAAAGAGGAGGATTGGCAACAAATGTTAGCTCAGAGCTCATCTTCCTCACCAAAAAAAAAAAAAAAAAAGTTATATATTTAAAATTTGTTCTTATGCTTTTTGCGCTTAAGAATCATACCTATTCATTTTTTCATTCATCACTCACTAATACTTATTGAATATTTGCTATGTTTCAGTCACTGTTTCAGGTGCTAGGGTAAGTACTCGTGTTCTTTTGTTCTTCTTTTGATTGCTTAAAATGATCAATATTTATGTCTTCTTTCTAATAAAACATGTAATTTAGCATGTCCTTTTGTCCCTTAATCTCCCCTTTCCACTCCACTCCTGTTAATAAATTGTCTAGAGTTTTTGTCCTGTGCAGTCACAGATATTTTCTCTTTTATTTGATCTAAGCTTTTTTGAAAATAGAAAAACCAACAATGAATTTTGCCAAAATATTGTATTCCCCTTCCTTCCCATATTTCTTATAGCAACTCTTGAAGTTGTTTCTTTTATTACTGGAATACTTCTTCCAAGAGTTTTTGCTGAGGATCTTTCTATGGCACACTTTCACACCCTTCGGATATTCTGTCAAGTTCAGTTTCCTGAGGAATTCCTTTCTGTAGCTTTCCACCCCGCTCCGGTCTGGACTGATCACCTTCTGTGCCTGGTGTGCATCTGTCAGCCTGGGCCTTCTCCTCACCAGCATCTGGGGTCCCCCTTCCCCCTATCCTATGTTAGATCTCCTATTTCCTACTTCCCTTTCTTGGGTTACTTCATTGTCTTGGTGGAACATATCCTCATTCGGCTCCCTCAGAAATGGTACATGGAAGGTTAATTTTTAGAGACCTAACATGTCTGAAAATGTTTCACACTTGGTTGATAATTTGGCTGGAGATAGAATTCTATGTTGGAGATGATTTTCCTTCAGATTTTTGAAGGCAATATTCCCTTGTAATATTTTGTTGGGTAATTTTTTCTTATTTGCTAGAAGTTTTTCTTCTTAATCAGTCTTTTCCAAGGACCATCTCTTGCAATAAGAGGTTACCATGCACAATTCTCTGCTAATTAACTTATAAGTTTTAATAATATGAATGATTTTCTAGGAAAATATAAATTACCCAAAGAGTAAAAGACAGAAAATCTGAAAGACCGATAACCTCCTCAGAGGAAACAGAAAAAGAAAAAAGAACTGCACTTCCACAAGCACCAAAAAAGCATCTAGGCCAAGTAGTGCTTTCAAACCGCCAAAGAACAGATGATTCCTGTGGTTTACACTGGTCCTGAGTCCCAGAACACGGAACAGGTCTACGCTTCACTCTACAGCTGGCATAGCACACACGATCAAGTGGGAGTTATTCCAGGAAGGCAAGATGCTTTACTATTAGGAAGCAGGTTGATATACAGCCAGTAGGAGTAGTCAAAGACAAACCCATGTTGTATCTTCCATTTCCCCTCTGTCTGCTCCATCATACCCTTTTCATAATCATAATCATAACGCAAGTCTGTTTTTGACAATTTGGTTGTCTCTAATTTTCTGGCACCTTTCCTATTCTTCCTGTTTCCTTCCAGTTACGATCACTGAAACTGAATGCTGTTTTGTCCTCTAACGTGTGTGTTCTCATAAACCTGGGACAGAATTCATACGGAGTGGCTGCCTCCCCTCGTTAGTGCTTCACCTACCTTAGATTTCACTTCTCTCTTGACAGTGTTTGCTGGGCTCTTTCCAGTTTTGAGATAATTCCCTTTCACCAAGAAAACAAAAAGCAGTAAGGAGCCTGTGTCTCTGGGCCCTCTTGTGTCTGTGCCCTCCAGGCAGATCGTTAACTGTGCTGGGACAGCATTTTAAGTGCCTTGACCCAAAGAGTCTGGCTCAGTAGGTCTGGAGTTAGGGTAGAGGAACCTAATTAAGATGCTCCCTCAGTGATTCTGAAGCAGTCAGATTCATTGTTGTAGGCTGCCCCACATCCTTTGGAGGGCTTCAGCTTGAGGCTGCCTACAACTGCCATCTGTCCCCAGACACCCCTTGCTGGACACAGGCCTTGTCTTGGCTACAACTCAAAAGTGCTCTAGATGGGACCTTAGAAGGGGACCTTGGTCTATCTTAAAACACTCATGCTAGAACTATTGCCTTCCAGGGCTGGTCTGCTCTCCCTCTGCTCCTGGGCTTCTAGCCACACCCTGGCTGCTAGGCACTGCCCACCTTTGATGGCCACGCAGTGGGGTCCAGGCTCAAGGCCTGTCCTAGCAGCCCTGTTGGATGCAGTGAGGCTCTTCTGCCTCCTTTTCCCTTTGGGATTCTGCTGTCTTTCCTGGTCCTTGGGTGGCCCTTTGCCAGGCCTTTCTTATTGTGAGCTTCCTGTGCTCCTGAGTGCAAAGTCTTCCATCTCTACCCTCTGCTCAGTCTCTGCTAGGGTATTTCTAGGCCTGATTACAGTCTCATCTCTACTTCTCAGCTGCCCAGGGATGGCCTCTGGCATAGATGGCAAAGTCAAGCATAGGTTTGACAAAGGATTTAGAAAGAATTTCATTTACATTATTTTTATACAAATTCCATTCCATTTTTCCGTTTCTCACCAACTAAACAGGAATCTAGGTTTGGCTTCATTGAATTGGGGAGCTTCTGACCTCTTGCATACCCTGGCCCCTAGGACACCCACTGTGACTATATCCATCTATTGTTAGTTGGCCAAGGCCGTGTCTGTGGGGTATTTTGTTCCTCATCCAACATCCACGTCACTGTTTCCACTTAGCTATGTCTTCCTTCGGCTAGCCAGAATTCCGTTCCTATTCATTCTTCATTCTTTCCCCCCCCCCCCCCCTCTCTCTCTCTCTCTCTCTATCTCTCTCTAATATCTCTTGTTTTAAGCCACCAAATTTGTGGTACTTTGTTGTAGCAGCCACAGGAAACTAATGCATAAGCCAACCTCTCAAAAATTCTTTCAAGCTCCAAGTATATTAGTTTATGGAACATCTTCTTTGTGTCTATTAGTGGCCATTTCAGCAAGTAGAGTTAGTGAAAATTTTATACTTTTTTCGTGGTATGTAATCTGAAGGGAACACAGGTGACCTTCTTCCCTGTCATTGTGTCTGAGCACAGACATATGGAGCCAGAGAAACTTCCTCTTCACAAAGGCCCAAACTCTCCCTAACCCTAGAATTGGTCATGAGAGACACAGTGTGCAGTCCAGTGGATGAGAACCTGAGTTAAAAACCAGGAGATGAAAATAACCAGATAACAATTTGAATGGCTATGTTAATATCAGACAAATTAGATTTCAGAACAAGGAATATTACCAGGGATAGAGAGGGACATTTAATAAAAGGGCCAATTCATCAAGAAGATATGACAGTCCTATGTAGGGGGTGTATCTAATAAGAGAGCTTCAAAATACATGAAGCAAAACCTGATAGAACTGAATGGAAAAATGGACAAGTCCACAAGCAGAGTTGGAGATTTCAATACTACTTCCTCAATAATTTATGAGAACAACTACAGGGAAAATCAGAAAGTATATGGAAGACCTGAATAATATTATCCACCACCAACTGCAGAATTAGATTAGGAATTAAATTAGGAGTCAAGAACAAAAAATATGTATGGAAAATCCCCAAATATTTGGAAAATAAAGAATACGGGTTCTAAATAACCCATAGGTCAAAGAAAAACGTCACAAGGGATATTAGAAAATATTTTGAGCTAGATGATAAAACACATGTCAGAAATTATGGGATGCAGCTATAGAAGTACTTATGACATTAGAAATTTATGACTTATAGAAATTTACGACATTAAATGCTTCTATTAGAAAATAAGAAAAGTCTAAAATAAATTATCAAAGCTTCTAAGCTTCAACCTTAAGAAGCTAGAAAAATAAGAGCAATTTAAGTCCTAAGTCAGTAGAAGGAAGATAGGAGGAGCAGAAATCAGTGTAATAAAAAACAGAAAAATAGAAGAGAAAATGAAAGAAACCAAAGGTTACATTAGCATAAGCTCTACAGATATTAAAAGAATAATAGAGGAATGTAATTAGCAACTTTATGTCCATAAATTTGATAACTCAAACTTCCTGAAAGATACAAATTACCAAAACTGACAAAATAAGAAATAGGTGGTTTGAATAGCCTCTTATCTATTTAAAAAGTTGAATTTGTAATAAAAACCTTTCCAGTACTACATGACTTCACTAGAAAATCTATCAAACATTTAAGAAGTAATGCCATCTTTTGCAAATACTTTCAGAAAATATAAGAATAGTGAATACTTCTCAACTCATTTTATGAGGCCAGAATTACCTTGATACTAAAACAGACAAAGACATTCCACAAAGAGAAAACTACAGACTGATAAACCTCATGATCATACATGCAAAATTCCTTCACAATGTTAGCAAATCAAATCTAGCAATATAGGAAAAGGACAATAGTGCATAACTAATTGGGGTTTATCCAGGGAATGCGTGGTTAGCTTAGCATTCAAAACTTAATCAGTGTAATTAATCATATTAAGAGAATAAAGGAGAAAAACCACATAATCATCTCAATAGATGTAGAAAGAGATTTGATATAATTCAAGACCTATTTATTATAAAAACTTTCTGTAAACCAGAAATAGAAAGGAAGCTTCCTCAACATGATAAAAGGCATATATGAAAAACCTATAGCTAACATCTTACTTAATGGTGAAAAACTCAGTGCTTCCCCCTAAGAATAGGAACAAGACAAGAATGTCTGCTTTTACAACTTCTGTTCAACATTGTACTGGAGTTTCTAGCCAGTGCAATAAAGCAGAAATAAATAATAAAATAATAATAAATATAAATAAAATATAAATAAATAAAAATAAATACAAAAAACATAATAAAAATAAAGAAAATGCAGTTTGGAAAGAAAGAAGTAAATCTATCTTTATTTGCACACAGCATCATCGTGTATACAGAAAATTCCTAAAGGATCTACAAAAACTGTTGTTAGAACCAATAAGAATATTTAGCATGGGCACAAGAAACAAAGTTAATGTATAAAAGTCAATATTATTTATATAGTAGCAATGAGCAACTGAAAAAATTTTTTTAAATTAAAACAATATGATTATAATAGCATCCAAAAGTATAAGATACTTGGGGATAAATTTAATAAAATATGTGTATGACCTGTACAGTGAAAACTACAAACATTGCTGAGAGGAATTAAAGACCTAAACAAATAGAGAGATATATACTATGTCCATGGATTGGGAGGCTCAATACTGTTAAGATGTCAATTTGCCCCAGATCAACCTATAAATTCAACATGATTCCAATGGAAATCCTAGCAGATTTTCTTGTAGAAATTAAAACTCTTACATTGGCACTTATGTTGAAAACAGTTTTGAAAAAGAACAAAGTTTGAAGAATTTTACCTGATTTCAGAACTTGCTATAAAGCTACAGTAATCAAGGCAGTGGATTATTAGTATAAGGATAGATACATAGATCATTAGAACAGAAGAGAATCCAGAAATAGACCCTCATATGTATGATTAATTCATTTTCAGCATAAGTGCCAATGTATTCGGTGGGGTAAAGAATAATCTCTTTAAATGATGCTGGAACAACTAGATATCCACTTAGAAAATATGAACTTTGGGGGCCGGCCCAGTGGGGGTGTAGTGGTTAAGTTTGCATGCTCTGCTTCAGCGGCCCAGGGTTTGCAGGTTCAGATCCCGGGTGAGGACCTACACACTGCTCATCAAGCCATGCTGTGGTGGTGTGCTGTATACAAAATAGAGAAAGATTGGCACAGATGTTAGCTCAGGAACAATATTCCTCAAGCAAAAAGAGGAAGATTGGCAACAGATGTTAGCTCAGGGCCAATCTTCCTCACTAAAAAAAAAAAAAAAGAAAGAAAATATGAACTTTGGCTCTTCACACCATATACAAAAATTAACTCAAAATGGATCATAGATGTAAACATAAAAGTTAAAACTATAAAAATTCTGGAAGAAAATCTTTTCATCTTTGGGGTAGACAAAGATTTCATAGATAGGACTCCAAAATCACCAACCATTTAATTGAAAAATTGATAAATTAGAATTCCTCAAAATTTAAAACATCTGCTCTAGAACAACACCATTAAGAAGATGAAAATGTGAGGCTGGCCCAGTGGTGTAGCAGTTAAGTTCGTGCACTCCGCTTTGGCAGCCCAGGGTTCACAGGTTCGGATCCCAGGTGCAGACTGACGTACCGCTCATCAAGCCATGCTGTGGCAGCATCCCATAGAAAGTAGAGGAAGATGGGCACGGATGTTAGCCCAGGGCCAATCTTCCTCAGCAAAAAGAGCAGGATTTGCCTCGGATGTTAGCTCGGGGCTAATCTTCCTCACAAAAAAGAAGATGAAAAGGCAAGCCACAGACTAGGAGGAAATGTTCACAATACACATTTCTGACAACAGACTGCTGTCTGAATATATACAAATCTCTTATAACTCAATAATAGAAAGACAAGTAACTCCCCCAAAATAGGCAAAAGATTTAAGGAGACACTTTATAAAATAAATGCCAATAAGCACATGAAACTATGTTCAGTATTACTAGTTATCAGGGAAATGCAAATTAAAACCACAATTAGGTACCTCTCCATACCCACTAGAATGGCTAAAACTGAAAAGATTAATAATACCAAGTGTTGGCAAGGATGTGAAGCAACCACAACTCTCATATACTGCAGTGGGGAGTGTAAAATTGTATAGCCATTTGGAAAAAAAAAAAATCCTTTTCTTATAAAGTAAACACACACTTAGCATACAACCCAGCAATTCTACTCTTAGGTATTTATCCAAGAGAAATGAAAATATACGTGTAAAAAAAGACCAATGCATAAAGTTCCTAGTAGCTTTATTTATAATATACAACTCAAAAAAATCCAAGTGTCTATCAACAGGTGAATTGATATACAAATTGTGTCATATGCTTACAATGGAAAACTATCAACAATGAAAAGGAATGAACTAAGGATATACACAGCAATGTAGATAGGTCTCAAAAATATTACTGTAAGTGAAAGAAACCAGACACAAAAGAGTACGTACTGTACGCTTCCATTTATACAAGATACAAGGCAAGTCTAATCTACAGTGTCAGTAATCAGATCTGCAGTTCCCTAGGGCTACGGAGTGGGGGTGATTTGACTACAAAAGGGCATGAGGGAACATTTTGGAGTAATAGAAATGTACTGTATCTTGATTGTGCTGGTGGTTATACAGGTGTATGCATTTTTGAAAATTCACTGGACTGTACCTTAAAATGGGTGCATTTTATCATATGTTAATTATACTTCAATAAAGTTAATTTTTAAAAAGCAATCAAAGAAAATGCCAAGAGACCTGGCATGCTTTCCCAGCCACAATGACCTCAACTTCACAGTTTAGCCTTCAGCTTAACATCCCAAAACACTAATCATACTTCGTGTTAAGCCACTCCAGACTTTTCTGCGCCCAGGAGAGTCAACAAACCTGGGCTACTTTGCGGCAGATCAGCTAAGGTTTTGCAACAAACAGATGCTGAACCAGAATCATTCTTGGTTACCAGGGGACAGAGGCCCTGCTTTAAAGGTGGCCAACAGGAATCAACAGACCAAACTTGCCTTATGCCTCTCAGCCATTTTTATTCTTCCATAGGATTTTTTTTTTATCTTTGCTTCCTCAATTTTCAAAAGTTCTTTGTAGTTAGGGATATTAGCCCTTCATCTCTGATATATGTTGCACATATTTTCTCCTAGTTTGTTGTTTGTCTTTTGACTTTGCTTATGGTATTTTATGCCATGCAAAAGATTTGGTGTTTTGTTTTGGCTTTTTTGTAATCTATCAATCTTTTCTTTTAGTGCATCTGGATTTTGAGTCATAGTAAGCAAGCCTTTCTCTACATCCAGGTTATAGAGGAATTTACCCATGTTTTCTTTTATCTTTCTCCAAATGACTATCCAGTTGTCCCAGCACCAGTTATCAAGTCCATCTTTGCTCCAGTGATTAGAGATGCCAGCTTTATGATATTAGATTTCTGTATGTAGGTAAGTCTGTGTTGGAACTTCCTGTTCTGTTCCGGTGGTCTGTCTGTTCATATGCCTGTGCCACACTGCAATGAGTATAGAGAACTGGTAGTGTGTTTGTACATCAGGGAGGCCTGCTCCCCCTCAGAGCTCATCTGTTCCACTTTCCTGCCTATTCTTGTGCATTTATTTTTCCATATGAACTTCATCATCACCCTGTCTAGTTCCATAAAAAAACTTGTTGGTATTTTTATTGAGATCACATTAAATTCACAGATTAACATAGGGAGAACTGACATCTTGATGATGTTGAGACATTTCAATCAAGAACAAAGGATGCCTTTACATTTGATCAAGTCTACTTTTAGACTTGATCTTTTAGGAGATTTTAAAGGTTTCTTCATATAAGTTTTACACATTTCTTGTTAAGTTTATTCCTAAGTATTTTATCTTTATTGTTAATATTGTATTTGTGTATGTGAAGGTTATTGACTTGTTATATTAATTTTATTTCCTGCTACCTTGCTGAATCGTTTTATCGTAGATTCTCTAGGGATTTCCAGGAATACTATCATGTCATCTGCAACTAGATATCCTTTATTTTTAAAAATTTTCC
This sequence comes from Diceros bicornis minor, assembly GCF_020826845.1. Lineage (NCBI taxonomy): Eukaryota > Metazoa > Chordata > Mammalia > Perissodactyla > Rhinocerotidae > Diceros > Diceros bicornis. The sequence continues at coordinate 1,451,016 of NC_080747.1, read as the reverse complement.
AATTCTCATGCCTCTAATTATTTAACTAATACTTTCAGAACAATGTTAAATAGTAGTGGAGGTAGTGGCCATCCTTGCCTTGTTTCTGACCTTAGTAAGAACACCTCTGGTGTTTCCCCATTAATAAGATGCTAGCTATAGGATTGAGGTGTACTGTTTTATAATTTTAAGGAAGTATACAGCTATTCCTATTTTCTCAAGAGTTTTTATTAGGAGTAGGTGTTGAATTTTGTCATAGGTCTTTTTCAACAAGTATGTAATCATGTAATTTTCTCCTTAGTCCCGTTAATGTGGTGAGTTATGTTAATAGATTTCCTAACATTGAACCAACCGTGCTTTTCTGGTATAAACTCTGCTTGGCCATGGGGTACTATTTTCTTAATGTAGTGCTGGACTCTGCTTGCCAATATTCTATGTAGGATTGTTACATCAATCAATATACATAGGAAATATTGGTCTGTAATTTCCCTTTATTATACCCTGTTTATCATGTTTTGTATAACTATTATACTTGCTTAATAAAATAAATTTGCATGTTTTTCTTCATTTTTTACACTCTGAAACAGTTTATACAGCATGGATACTGTTTGGTCTCTAAAGATTTGATAGAATTCTCCTTTGAATCCATCTGGGCCTGGTGCTTTTGTGTGGGGTGGTTCCTTAAGAATTTTCTCTATTTCTTCTATGGATGTTGATCTGTTGAACTTTCATCTCTACTGGGATGAATTTTTATAAGTGTATTTTCTTAAAAAATTGTCCATTTCACCTAGATTTTCAAATTTACTTGCATAGAATTGTGCAAAGTAATTTTTGAAAGGTTTTTCTTAACTTCCTGCCTATCTGCAGTTACTTTTCCTTGTTATTTCTTATCTTGTGTGTTTGTACTTGCTCCTTTTTTATTAAACCAGCTAATGGTTTAATTTTTATCGTCTGTTTTATCTTTTACAAGAACCAGGATTTTTTTTTATTGATGTTTTAATAGTTTATAACATTGTGAAATTTTTGGTTGTACATTTTTGTTTGTCCATCACCATGTCAGTCTCCCTTCACCCCTTGTGCCCACCCCCTACCCCCCTTGCCCCTGGTAACCACAATACAGTTTTTCTCTGTCCATGTGTTGGTTTATATTCCTCATATGAGTGAGATCATACGGTGTTTGTCTTTCTCTTTCTGGCTTATTTCACTTAACATAATACCCTCCAGGTCCATCCATGTTGTTGCAAATGGGACGATTTTGTCTTTTTTTATGGCTGAGTAGTATTCCATTGTATATGTATACCACATCTTCTTGATCCAATCATCACTTGAGGGACACTTGGGTTGCTTCCTCTTCTTGGCTGTAGTGAATAATGCTGCAATGAACATAGGGGTGCATAAGCCTCTTTGGATTGTTGATTTCAGGTTCGTTGGATAGATTCCCAGTAGTGGGATAGCTGGATCATAGGGTATTTCTATTTTTAATTTTTTGAGGAATCTCCATACCGTTTTCCATAGCAGCTGCACCAGTTTGCATTCCTAACAGCAGTGAATGAGGGTTCCTGTTTCTCCACATCCTCTCCAACATTTGTTGTTTTTTGTCTTGGTGATTATAGCCATTCTAAAGGGTGTGAGGTGATATCTTAGTGTTGTTTTGATTTGCATTTCCCTGATGATTAGTGATGTTGAACATCTTTTCATGTGCCTATTGGCCATCTGTATATCTTCTTTGGAGAAGTGTCTGTTCATTTCCTCTGCCCATTTTTTGACCTGTTGTTTGTTTTTTGTTGTTCAGTTGTGTGAGTTCTTTATATATTATGGAGATCAACCCCTTGTCAGATATATGTTTTGCAAATATTTTCTCCCAGCTGGTGGATTGTCTGTTCATTTTGATTCTGGTTTCATTTGTCTTGTAGAAGCTCTTTAATCTGATCAAGTCCCACTTGCTTATTTTTTCTTTAGTTTCCCTAGTCTGGGTAGGCATGGAAGAACCAGGATTTTTATTTATTCATTTGATCTCCTGTTTTGCTGTTCTCAGCTTTACTGATTTCTGCTCCTCAGTTTATTCTAGCTTTATTATTTCCCTCCTTATGTATTCTTTTGATTTGCTTTGTTGTTGTTCTTTTCCTTGCTTTTTGAGTTGAAAACTTAATTCGTATACTTTTATTCTTTTGTTTTATTAATATAGGCTTTTAAGGCTATGAAATTTCCTCACTGCTTTAAATGTAATCCATTGCCTCTGACACATAGTGTTTTCATTAGAAATTATGTAATTTCTGGGCCGGCCCCGTGGTTTAGCGGTTGAGTGCGCACGCTCTGCTGCTTGCGGCCCGGGTTCGGATCCCGGGTGTGCACCGACGCACCGCTTCTCTGGCCATGCTGAGGCCGCGTCCCACATACAGCAGCTAGAAGGATGTGCAGCTATGTCAGACAACTATCTACTGGGGCTTTGGGGGAAAAATAAATAAATAAAATCTTTAAAAAAAAAAAAGAAATTATGTAATTTCTGTTTGTATTTCTCTTCACCCAAAAGTTGTCTGATAGAAGTGTTTTTTCTTTTATTTCTAGGTAGATGGGTTTTTTTAGTTTTGGTTTTTAATTTCTAGTTTTCTTGCTCTGTGATCAGAGTGTTACTTTAATATTTCTACCTTGTGCAACATTTTGATGTTTTCTGTGTGCCCTAATAGGTGATGGGTTATTGTGAATAGGCCATATGAGCTCGAGAAGAAAGTATACTCTCTATTATCAGAGCATGGTTTTGACGTATGTCCATAATATATATTTATTGATTATATTGTTTGGATCTTGTCATGCTTTGATCTCTGGGAAGAAGCAGGTTCTGGGAGAGTTTAATGCTGCTTTCTCAGACAACTCTCCAACTCCGTTGGCATACTGAGGGGAGATCACCTGTGTGGTCTGGTTGAGGGGCACCCTGCTCCAAAATGCCTCCCTCCTCCCCCTCCCTGCAGTTGTCATCAGATCCGTCTCTTTGAGCCAAGACATCATCCACTTGCATTGCGTTCGGCCCTCGGGGGTGGCAGGGAAAGTTAGTCTTAGTAAGTTTGTCAGCAGTGTCTTTCCTGGGCAGGTTTGGAGCACCTGTGAGATTTCCAAAATAAAAGGAACTGGGTGGGGAGCAAGGGCTGGTGACATAGGAGTTGACACATATTTGTTCTGAGCGTGGGTACACTTGAGCTTTTTGCTTCTTATCTAAATACAGCTGTTAACAATGCCAAGTTCAAGGGTGAGATAAACAAGTGGGCAAAATAGCTTAACGCAGTGGGAAAAGAACAAAAAGTAGTGCACTGGTACTTAGAAATCAGGTGGTAAAAGTAATGAACTCTAAGATATCAGTGAAAATGGTGAAGTATACAGCTCTGAGGGCCTGTTCCCCGACAGAAACATCAAAAATCAAGCAAAAATGGTCAGAACCAACTTTGTCAGGTCTCTGGAAAGCGGTCAGCAGTTTACAGCAACCAAGCAAATGCTGAATCAAAAAAAGGCAACTTGAAAACAGTCGGAGAGCTTTGTGGTGTTTTCACTTGCCTTTGCCCCATCCCTGCCGACATAGCAGCCCGTGTACCCAGAGTGGGACCCTGTTCCTTGGGTCCAGAGGGAGCATCGTGTTTGTCTCTTCTAATTTGTCTGGGAGCTGCCTGAAGACTGACACAGGCCTTGTTTCGCCTAACTCAGAACTCACTCGGAGCAGAAAAGTGGTGGGCGTGCTCAAAAACATTGTAAGATGAACAACCTGCAGCAGCTTGGAGCAAAAGATTACAGTCCAGGCAAATAATAGAGCGTTGAAAGCTTGGGAGGAAAAGCTGGGGAGAGATTCTTTAACAAGTTAGGGCATTCAAAGCACCTATGTACGCTGGGAAATTTAGAGTGCATGTCCACTTGGAAGAGACCTGAGAAGACCCTCAGCTTTCACTTCAGGCTGATCATTAGGCTCACTGCCAGCTGGAAGTGAAGACTAAGGTGCACTGTCAACAGCCTGGCTGAGCACTGAAGGAGGGCCCAGCACAGAGCCAACCACAAAGAGGGGAACAGGTTCCTTTTCCTTTTTCGTTTCTTTCTTCTTCTTCTTTTCCTTTTTCTTTTTCTTTTTCCTTCCCTCTGTCTCTCTATCTCTCTCTCTCTCTCTCCTCCTGAATCTGAAGTGCTCCCTCTGTCAGGGAGACTTGGTACATATGAGGCCCGCGGCTAGGCTAGGGTGGCCTAGCAAGGAGGAGGGGCTCCAGGTCCCCGCTAGCCCCACACTCCTCAGACATCTCGGTTCTAATCTTTACAGATCTCTGTGGTTCATATGCCGGTCAGATGCTGAGTTGATCCTTATTCTGTCTGAGTGCTGTAACCCCAAGATGGTGCTCACCCGCCAGCCCCTCCATCTGTGGGAGGCAAGGCAGAGGCTGCTCATCCAGTCCTGCAAAGGGACCAGACACCAGGCCTTAGCACCCCAGTACTGGAAGCAGGCTTTCCTCAAGTTGGGTTGGCACTCCTTTGGTGAAAGCATTTTTTGGTTTTGGTTTGTGGTCACCCTAGGAATGGCCAGCTTGCAGCTGCGATAGGCTCTGGCGATAGGCTCACTGTCAGCATCTGTTTGGAGGGCCCATGCTGAGCCAGATACTGCAGATGTTGAATATCTCTGTCATACATGTGACAGGCCTGATCTGAAACCATTAAGAACCTCCAGAGAAAGAACTGTGATGGGATGGTGCGCGTGGTTTGGACTCTTGCGGCCCCCTCTACAGACAGGGTACCCATGTGCCTGATGTCATGCCATCTTTCCCTGCAGGAAGGAAATTCCCGCAGAATGCGTGACGCATATGGACAGAGAGCAGACCAAGAAGGTGGTGTACTCTGTGGTCTACGGAGCAGGTAGGCTGCAGGCCCGCCTGGGCCCGGCTGAAGTCTTGGTGTCACTCGTAGGCCAGATGGAGGTGGCTCTGGTACTGTGCCCCTGTTAAATGTGGCTGTGCCTTAGAGAAATCATTCTCGGCCTGTGGAGCTCATTTTGTGAGTCGCTGTGTATGGTTTACACAAACGTTGATGACATTTGCGAAGCACCAAACATCAGTCAGACCACTTACGGCCATTAACTTGCTCAGTGCTCACACCAACCTTTTCAGGTGAGAGAACAGAGGCGTGGAAGTGAGTGTCATCCAAAGTCGCCCCACTGGGAGGAGTGTTGCAGAGTGAGCCTGAGGAATCTGGCCCCACCCCTGCATCATGTGGCTCTGTGCTGGGAGCCATTTCTGTGCTTTGAGATGCCAGAGACCCTCACCCTAACCCTAACTCTAACGCTCCTTCCTCTCCTCCCCCACCTCCTCCTCCTTCCCTTCTCCCTCCTTCTCCTCCCATCATCCTCGCCCTTGTTCCCCTCGCCCTCCTTTTCCAGCCCCAGGACCCAAGGCAGAGCAGGTCTTGTGCTCCCTTCCACTCTCCCTCCTTCTTTGACTTCTTGACCTTGGGCTGTCTGGGGTTGTTAAATTCTTTTCCCCCTCTAGGTCATGCTGAATCAGTGGAACCTGATGTCCCCTTGGTAGAGCAAGGGAGAGGGTCAGGAGGGCTATGGGCAGCCAGCCCTTCCTTAAGGAAGGGTCCATCTGGCTGTTGGCCAGACCTGTGAGGACCTCCTTCTCCCTTGTATCTGTTCTGCTTTGAGCATCAGGGCTTGTGCAAAAACTCTAAGAAGAGGATTCATCTCCCAGCCGTGGAAACCCTTTGTTCATTCAAGGAAAGGCAGCAAAACTGAACAAACTTCCAGTACAAGAATATCTGGGCAAACGCACAGTCAATTATACGTAAGAGCCACCTCGCACTTCTCCAGCGTGACTGTGGTGCCATTTGACATGCTTCCAAAGTACCTCTTCCTGGAGCAGTAAGTGACCTCCTTGTGATGAGTCTGGAACCCACCTCAAACCAGCTAGGCCGGCTCCCACTGCAGGGCTCTGCACTTGCTGTTCCCTCTGCTGGAAGCCCAGCCCCCACGTCCACAGAGCTCCCCCTTCACTTCTTCCAGATCTTCGTTCAACTGTCCCCTTCTCAGCCTTCCTTGACCACTGTGTTAGTTTTCCATTTCTGTGTAACACATTCATTATCTCACAGTGTCTGTGGGTCAGCAGTCCGGGCACAGCTTAGCTGGGTCCTCTGCAGGGCTGCAGTCAGGGTGTCAGCAGGGCTGTGGTCTCTCTGAGACTCGACTGAGGAGATGCACTTTAGCAGGCTTCAGTCTCTTGCTGGCTGTCAGCTCCTCAGTTCTTGCCATGTGGGCCTCCCAATGTAAGCAGAGCCTAGACATGGCGGCTTCGTTCTTCAGAGCCAGCAAGGGAAGGAGAGATGCCAGTAACATAATCGCACAGTCACATGCTTCCCAGCGCCTTCGCCGTGCTCTGGTGGTTAGAAGCAAGTGACAGGTCTGCCCACATTCCAGGGGAGGCAGGAGTCAGTCTGCCACATGCCCCTTTTTAAGCCTCTGGTCCCTGCCCGCCCTCCATGCAGCACTCTCTATTCTCTTCGCTGCCTCTTTTTCTCCAGAGCACCTGCCAGCTCTGATGTGCTCATCTGGTCACCGTCCCACTCTCCCAACCCGAACCAGCTCCATGAAGCAGGAGCTTCTGCCAGCGCTGCCCACTGCCGATGTGAAGCAGGTGTACAGTAAATACTCAGTGAACAAATTAATGAATTTGCTAGTCTTTCAGCCCTACTTTCGAAAACATTTTATGTACATAGTTTTTGGGAAACAGACTGAGAGACTTTGTTTTAAAAAACTGAATTTAGTGAGAGATAGCAGGATGACATTGGGTTCCTGCTCCTCAGACTTGCTTGGTCTATCTCCTCCTCTTGGCCGCCTCTCTGCCGTGCTCAGGAGCCTTCCTGGGTCTCAGTCTGGCAGGGAAGGCAGCGTTCTGCCAAATTATGTTAGATTTGGGTACCTTGCATCCTTGCTCCAGAATCACATATGACAGACCTACCATTAGCTTTGGCTCTGCAGCCAGAACGTTGCCTCTGCAGGCAGAACGTTGCCTCTGCTTCCCCAGCCAGGCAGCCCAGGCTAGAGTCCTGACTCTGTCCCCTCCTGGCTGTGTGACCTTATACAAGGCCCTCCACCTCTCTGCCCCAATCACCTCCTCAGTTAATGCAGAGGTAGGGTAGTTAGAGCAGTACCTGGCACCAGCTAACTCTCATCTTTAGCATCTGCCACCACATCTGGGTCCTCCTTCAGTTCAGTGGTATGCCAGTACACACCGCCAAGACCGGGCAGCTCTGTGGGGTGGTGGGACCACCACCTCAGATCCAGTTGGGAGAGAGGGACAGAGAGTGACCGTGCTGAGCGCCCATGTGGGGCTTCATGAGGATGGCAGGATGCACCCCTCTCCCACTGCTCCCCGATGCACCTAAAGTCAGTCTTTGCTTCTGTTGGTTTGGCACCTTCTAGAGCATTCACTTTATTTTTTTCTGGGGAGAAAAAGAACTCCACTTTGTAAATAAGCGGTGAGTCATTAGCTGTGATGTTGGCGAAAAGGGTAATTTGGCTGCTTTTAGCCCTGACGGTGACAGGGTTCCCACCCCAAGCCTCGGTTTCTGCTGTTCCCATTGTCACCGTCCAGCTTGACAGCTAGATTACTGTGCATCTGCCAACATCGGCACGGGGCTGCACCTGTCCTCCTCGTGTGTGAGACCGGAGTCTTGTCAAGTGAACATGTTGGGTCTTCTAGGCTGCCAGGGACCCTTTGGAAATTCAGAGAAGGGCTTTCAATCAGCTAGTTTTCATGGGTGGCAATGATATGTTTTCACATAAACGTGCCACTGAGGGGTCTGGAAGCTGCTGCTCTGAATGCTGGGGGCATGTGGCAGAGGCATAGCTTCAGGTGGCGTGATTGTTGTGAAGACTACGATGAGAGACAGTAGAAGGAGAAGCAGGACTGTGAAATAAGTAGAGAAGATGCTCAAAAGGGGCACCATGTCTGTGCAGTCCTCCTGGGGCCTGTGGGGCAGCCTGGTCGCCACACCTCCCTCAGACTCATTCTCCCAATGTTTAGGACCTGCCAGGCCACTGCCAGGGGAGAGCTATTCCTACCAGAAACGGTAGCAAGCACGCAGAGCTGTGGAGCAGCTGTTTACCTGGGGGGGCTTGACCCAAAGCGCTGACCCGGGGGCTCACTGCTCCTCCTTCAGTCAAGTGAATTCAGCACCTGCCAGCTAATGGTGCACCCCGCCCCCCCAACCCCAGTCCTACTGATGGCCCCCTCTGAACCCTTCAAGAGTCACCTCCTCCAGGAAGCAACTCCTGACTTCTCTGGTCTTACTCTGAGCTCCTATGGCTGTTAGAGTCACTTTAACACTTGATTCTTCTCAAATTGTTTGATATTTCTTAAGTTTGCTTCCGTATCCAGTCACATTTGATCTACAGGCTTCACACTGGGCACCAGGAGGACCATGGGGGAAGGCATTTGTCAGAAGAGACCCATGAACAGGCCTGAGGGGACAACCCTGAGTGATCAGTGCATGTTCAGGAATGTTGCTGGGGCCAAGGGAGCCCATAGGAGGGCCCCTGGCCAGATAGGGCTGGGAGAGGTGGGCAGACTGCCCAGAGCAGCAACACCTGGGCTGAGTTGTGAAGGACGTGTGGGCCTTTGTCTGTTCCAGTTAGACCAGCCAGCACTCCTGGAGGCCAACTCTGCCAGTCACTCGCTAGGCCTAGAACTACAAACAAGAGTGAGAAACTGTTAGCAATTATGCATGGGGTGAAAGAGCACTTGGAGAAAAGAGAGTGAAGATTGTCTTCCTAAAGTTAAAATGGTAACACACACACACACACACACACACACACGATGTAATTAGCCATCTGTGGGAAAAGTCAAATTGTGTGTTCATATAGGATTTAGAGATGAGTAGCACCTCATGCTCCCCCCGAGGGGATCCTTGCTCTCAGGGATGCTTTCGGGGAGACAGGTCTGTGTATGATTACAACTTAAACAGGAGAAACCTGATCAATTGAATCGACGTGTGAAAGTAAGTTGTGGGAGAAGAAGATTTGCCTGTGGCAAATCTACAGGAGGCATAGAACAGAAGCCCTCACAGAGCCAAAAGTTGTCCTGCTTGGGGGCAGGGTGACAGTGGCCTTTGAATGTGACGAGACCCACTGGCAAGGGAGCAAGAATCCAGGGTCTGGAGAACTGACTGGACCCTCTATCTCCATCTCAGTCTTTGTCTCTGCTTCTTTTGGAGTTGCCACTTCATTTGCTTCTCTTGTAAATAGGCTTTCTTCATGTATAGAGACTTTGCCCTTCAGATATCCCAACAGCTCTATAGAAGAAAGCAAAAGAATTCTTTCTAAGCCATAGATACTGAGAAGAAGAAATGTGACTTCTGGCAATGGCCAAGTAGCTCCCATCAGACCACTGTCCCACAGATATCAACTATAAAGTATTGAAAAAATATAATAAACAACTACCTAAAGGTACTGAAAAGTGACCAAAAGCAGACAGCAATTGGAGGTGGGTTGACACTTGGAAGGGAGGAATGCGAGCTTCCCGTTTTATAGCTCTTCACCTGAAGGCAAACCTTAGTCAGTGCTATGAGTGGCTAAAACTCTGATAGAAACCCATAGTCTTACTAGCTTAAAGAACCAGAGCACCAAGTGTGAAGCAACCAGAGAATCTGGAAAGTGAAGGGAGAAATCTCAGAAAGAAGAGAGCAAAGGAGAACACCAAATCCTGGGTGTGAACTCTGCCCAGATCTGTGGCTGACCCCTAACCATGCATAAGTAGGGCAGACTTCAAACAGCCCAGCAAAGGCTAAAAGGACTGGTCTGCGATTTCACTTGCTGCCCACTGCCGGGGGATGAAGTTTGAAGTTAGACTTCAGCCAAATTAACTGCCCCCTTTAAAAAAACAATCAGTACTCCTGAGAAAAACATAACAGAATCCAGAGTGTCTATAACATTTCATTTACAATATCCAGGATACAATTCAAAATTACTAAACATATGAGGAAACAGGATAACTTGATCCATACTCAAGAGAAAAGGCAATCATGGAACCAGATCCGGAGATGACCTAGATGTTGAAATTAGCAGACAAGGATTCTAAAGTCACTATTATAACCATACTCAAGGATGTAAAGGACAATATGCTCATAATGAATGAAAAAAGGGGAATCTCAGAAATTAAAGAGAACCAAATGGAAATTCTAAAACTGAAAACTTCAATATCAGAAATAAAAATTCACTGACTGGGCTTAACAGCAGATTAGAATATGACAAAGGACTTGGCTGAGAAGAAGACTCAAGGTCCCACCTGGCCAGACCAGCCTGAAGTGTCTAGCCACCATCTGATTTCTATTTGAAAGCCAATGGAGTTTTCCATTAGACTGCCATAGCTGAGGAGCAGTGATTGGAATGTCACAGAAAGAAAGAGTTGTCGATGTATTGTTTCAGTATAATGTATCCATGAAGCTATCATATGGTCTTAATTAAGCCCTAAAAGGGAAATTGGAGTTTTTTCATTTGGGGAGAAACTTTGGGAATCACAGCGCACCCCAGCCTTTCCCACTTTTCCTGGCCAAGCAATGGAAGCAAAGATCTGCCCCATCACTCTCCCAAGATGTGAGCACTCTGGCTAGAACCACTGGAAGCATCAGCTGGCCAGGGCCAGGAGTAGCCTGGCTGAAGAGAGGACAGAATCTGAGAGGTCAATCAGTTCCATTCCTTCAGAGGTCTCTTCTATGGTCTTCACAGACCCCACGTCTCCACCCCCTTGGCTGTGGTTGCTGGGCCATGTTGTCTGAAAGCCCCTTGGAGTACTCTCGGGTGTGATTCCAGGGTTGACCCCGTGCAGAAGACAACAAGCCCATTCCTGGTCCTGGTCATGCTCTCCCAGAAATTCAGGTCTTTAGCCACTTGTCTCTCTGGGGTTCCCTGCATCGATGCAGCCCCTAGAAGCCCAGGGCTTTGCCCATGATCCTGCTGTGCAGCAAGGCTCTCATGCCTGTCCTCATATGTTCCTCATTCTCTATTTAAATTATTTTTCTTTTCTGGAGGAAAATAGGAGAGAATGACTCCATATTGAGTACCAGGTAGAAGCCAGGCTCTGCTTGGAGCTTTACCTGCCTCAGCTCATGGGGTTCTCTTAACAACCGTTGGGGATAAGGACTAGTGTTCCTAATTCATAGATGAAGAAACAGGGTTTATTGAAGGTCAGGTAACTTCCCCCAAGGCCCTGCAGAACCTCCCGTGGGTGATAGGCCTGGACACAGACCCAGGTCGGTGTGGTCCCAGCACATGTACCCAGCTAGCTGCGCTGGAACTTAGGGTGCCATCCCAGAACTTGAGGTGCTGTCCCGACCAGAGACTTTGCTATAAGAAGCTTCACAAGAACACCTGCATCCTCTAGGAACCAAATATTGGTCTGGACCAAAAATGTTTGTCTCAGAATAAAAATCCCAAAGATGGGAGTTCCCAGGTACCATTTTCTCATATTTTGGTAATAGAATTTCCCTTCCTCTTTTCCTCTGTGCCCCTCTCCAGCTTCCCCTAGTTCTGGAATCAGGTCTCCCTCTGGAGAGGCTGAGAGCAGGACTGTATCTACTTCATTCACATTTCACCTACAGCACCTGCCAGGCACTCAGTCAATATTGTTGAATAAATAAATGTTTAACAGGCCCCAGTCCAGGTTGACCAGCATCTAGCACTCAGGTATAAAGCCAAACCCAACACCATCCTGACCAATCAGAAGAGACAGTGGTGCCAACTGGACCTTGACTCACCGAGTCTTCTGAGAGCCCTTCTGTTGGCTTACTTCTATGGCGGTCATTGCCTGGTGGCTTGTGCTCTCAGTTCCCACTGAGTGTGAGTTAGGGCTTGCCTCTCATCTTAAGTGTTTCTGCTCATACAGGGAAAGAGCGGCTTGCTGCTTGCCTTGGAGTTACTGTTCAGGAAGCTGCCCGGTTTTTGGAGAGTTTTTTGCAGAAGTACAAGAAAATCAAGGACTTTGCCCAAGCAGCTATTACCCAGTGTCACCAGACAGGTGAGCCAGCTGCAGCCAAAACCATTGGCTGGCCCCTCTCCCTCTCCCATGCCTGGCCTGCAGCAGCTGGGTGGTCTCCTGGCCCCTGCTCCTGCAGTGGGTGGGTAGACAGATGGGAGGGTAGTGTGTTGATGGGTGGAGCTAGGTTGATGGAGGCTGGGTAGGTGAGAACTAGGTGAGTGTCCAGCCCCTGCTGGATAAATGGGACCAAAAGCCTCCACGTGAGAAGGGTCCAGAGCCAGGCTCTGCTTGAGGCAACAAAACTAACAAGCTTGAGTTAGAAAATGATAGATGGATAGACAGACTGAGAGAGATAAAATACTGCACCTAAAAATGGAGAGCGTATTTTCTTATGAAAAGCACGTGGTATATTTACAAAATTTCACCACAATTTGGTCACAAATTTCAGAAAGTATCAAATAGGACGTGTTCTGTGACCACAGTGGAATAAAAAGGTAGTTTTATATCTATCTATATGTGTGGCCATCCATCCACATATTTGGAAATGTATTGCACTCCTAAAAGACTTAGGATTAAAAAAAGAAGTCTCAAGAAAATTACAACATTTAGGAATAAATGACAGTAAAAGTATCTCATATGAGAAACTGTGAGACATGGCCAAGCTGACAGCTCACTTAGAGATGGAGGAATACTGTGAGAGTATTTTAATAAGAAAGAAAGAAATGTGTGAACATAAATGGGTTGTGTTCGACACAAGACGCTTGGAAAAGAGCAGCAGAGTAAATTACAGACAGAAGAAGGAAGAAAATACATGTAAGAGCAGAAATTCATGAACTAGATGACAGGAAAGAGGATCCAGGATAGGTACAGGGAAAGCAGAGAACCCAGCACTCACTCGAGAATGAAAAATGTAGTCAGCTGGAGAAGCAGCCTCGGTGGCTGACCTTCCCCAATGGCTCCAGCACATTCCCTCAGGGTCCAGGCTTTCCTGGACTCTCCTAGCAGCTCAACGATGACTTTTCTCTCTGGAGCCCGTGCACAAGCCCCTAAGTTCCAGGGGCCCCTTCACAGGCTCCTCCTGGGCCTGACCATGTGTCCCAGCACTAGCCCACATGGGATCCTCCTGCACTGGGCACACTCAGCACTCAGCTCCCTGCAGCCTTGGTGCGGGCCGCAAGAAAGCCAGCAAACTGTTTCCATCCCTGGGCGAGCATCTAACATGTCTCGAGCTCCCCTGGAGTGAGCCCCACCACCTGCATCCTCGCTGAAGCCCCACAGGCCCTGACCATTCCTGGACCCAGGAGCCCCACAATTGGGAAAAATAAAATACTATCAATTTTGAAATGTTAAAGTAGTGATAGAACCCAGTGTTGATGAGAGTATATGGAGCCAGCATCATTGTAAATGGAAATACAATAAAAATGCAGGAACTTGTGTAGCACCAACCATAGGCACAATTTCAATAGCCTTCCATAAATTGACTTATTATGTAATCCTCACTGCAACTCTAAAAAGTGGGCAGTATCATTATTCCCATTTTATAGATGAAGAAAACGAGTCATCCAGAGGTTAAGTAGCTTCCCAAGTTCACACAGCCTAACGGGTGGTGCCTGGCTTGGACCCACCCCCAGGCAGCTGGGGCCCAGAGCCAGCGCCCTCCCCTGCTACTCGGCTCTGCATCCCTTCCTTGTACTTAACTTCCTTGAAGGGCCATGGGGCTTATAGATCCAGATGTGAAGTATGCATGCCCTTTGACCCAGCAATTACACTTCTGGGTGGACATTGTAAAGAAATACTCAAACGATCATTGAATTCTTCCACAAACATCTGTTGAGTGCCTGCCTCATGTCAGGCACTGTGTTGATGCTAGGGATACGAGCTCTTTGCTCTTCTGGAGCTACAATCCAGGGGGAGACAGGTGACCCACAAGTAAACAAGTATCTTCAGACAGTGTTAGGAAGATGGGATCCTGGGCGTGAAAGAAACAAACAAGGCACCGAGGCAGAGAGGAACAGAGGGAGGCCCCTGGAGAATGCTGTTAGCCATGGCCTCACAAGGAGGTGAGACCTGAGCCAAGACGTGAAAAGCCAGGAAGAACCAGGAGTGGTGCCCAGGGTGGGCAGGTGGAGAGGTGGGCAGATGTGGAGCCCAGACTCTGAGTGGCACTCCACAAGCCATGGAAAGAACCTGGGTTTTGTTTTTCACAAATTATTCCAGCAATAGTGTGGAAAAGAGATTGGGAGGAGAGACTGAAGTCAGAGCCAGCACCTGGGAATCAGTCTAGAGGGGACAGGAGTGTTAGCTCAGTAAAAGGTGGGATGGAGGGAGAACCACAGGTCAGAGATGCCAACGAGGCAGTTAACAACTGCAGAAAGGAGGAGTGAAGAAGGTCATGTGGAGGGTTGGGTCAAGCCCTCAGGTGTGAGCATGTGCTCTCCATGCATGCAGACCTGACCTGCCTGGAGTTGGAACAGGTGGACGAGTCAGATTTACCATGATGTTGATGAAGCTGAAGATTCAGGGCCCCTCCTAAGGCCCTGTGCACATGGTCACATCTTTTGTAAAATTGGCAAAAGCAAGATATTTGAACTGTAATCAACTAAGACTAATACCTTGGCAAAAGCAAGTTATTTTAACTGCGATCGACTAACTTCCTCTCCAGCTTCCCCCATCATACTCCTTTCAATGCCAGGTGGCATCGGAGTGGCCACAGCCATTTTTGGAATCCAGCTAAGGGGAAGTCAAGTTGATGACTCATTTAATTCAGATTTCAATGTAGATATTCCTGTGGTTTATTGCTCCTTCCATGTATGGTTGAAGGATGGTAACTATCCTGGCATAGGAATGGCTTCCAGGAGCATTCCTTCCACCCCTGACCACTCCCTGAGCAACATGAGGGTACAGAGCTAGAGATAAGCTCACAGTATGAACAGTAATTATGATCACCAACACTACAAGAATCAAGTAGAGGAGAAACAAGATTTGAAATGTATGGAGCTGGGCTGGCCCCGAGGCTTAGCGGTTAAATGCGCACGCTCCGCTACTGGCGGCCCGGGTTCAGATCCCGGGTGTGCACCGACGCACCACTTCTCTGGCCATGCTGAGGCCACGTCCCACATACAGCAACTAGAAGGATGTGCAACTATGACATACAACTATCTACTGGGGCTTTGGGGGGGAAAAAAAGGAGGAGGATTGGCAATAGATGTTAGCTCAGAGCTGATCTTCCTCAGCTAAAAGAGGATGATTAGCATGGATGTTAGCTCAGGGCTGATCCTCAAAAAAAAAAAAAAACTTAAAATGAAATGTATGGAGCAGGGGCTTCCACTTTGGGCCACAAAGAAGTAACTGGGTTCAGACTTTCCTCCCACAATAAACAACTAGAAAGCTGGGCAATATGTATGAAGCAATTGTTTTCAGGTACTGGGTCTTGAGCAGTGTATCACTCTGGTCTCTGAGAGAAGAGAAACAACGGAGGTGAGCCCTCTGAGCTCCCTGTGTCTAGAGGCACAGACCATAGTGCAGGAGGGGAACCCAAGCAGGTTATGGTGGTCTCACTGAGTTGAAGAGACAAGGATTAGGATTGGGGAGGCAGAGGCAGCTAGATTTTACAAGTCAGAGTATCAGAGGGGAGGGAGCTGTGCAGAAAAAGCACTCCATAAATCTTCAGAGGATTCCTCTGTTTTTGAATACTAAGATACACATGAAGAGAGTGGAACTCCATAGGACTAAGCAGAATAATTTCCAGGGAGCAGTAGGCTGAACATTTCCAGAATTCACACAGGGCAAGGAAATGTTTGAATTCTGACCATCGAAGTGGAGAGTCCTTCCTGGACATCTGGAACATTCAGTAGAGACCCCAGAAGGGTCATACCTTAGTAGTAGGTCTAAACTAGCCCTAGATTAAAGACTACTCTAAACCCATCCTAACAAAGCTTAAAAACAGGCCTCAAAAGAATCAGGCGATCAGCAAGTAACCTAGATCTACCTGACACTCTTGAAAGGAAGACACCAACTGCAGCACTCAACACAGAAAACTCACAATACCCATCATTCAGTCAAAAATCACTAGACATGTTAAAAGGCAGAGACTAGAATGTACCCAGTCAGAAGCACAGGCTCTCCCTGTCCTCCCTGCCAGTCACTCTTAAGAGACTTTAATTATATATTGCCCAGCATACAGTGGGCACTCAATCCATTGTCATTTTTGTAATTATGATATATGTGGGAAATTCTTCCAATCCTCAGACATGTAAAGTCATAAGTAGGGGATTTAGTTCTCACCAACACCTAGTAAAACGGAAGTCATCACTGGTCAGGAATATACTCAACCAAGGCAGCATGTTCGTGTTCATTTTCTTAAAAAAGACCCCCAAATTATGGAGGCTTTAGGCCCCACGAAACTTGGATCTGCCCTCATGTGTGAGGATATGGCCTTCAACTTAGACCATCAACCCCTCCTTGAATGGAATATGAATTAATGCTTTTCTTCCCCATTCCAGCTGCCACAGTACGGAATTACTTCTGAACCCAAGTCCCATAAGTGGCTTTTACAAACTCTATAGTGTAAAAACTGCCCTCTCTTGTCCTATGTCACATCTAAGCACAGCTAGAAGTCAGAAAGGAGTGCAAAAATGTGCCACCAGGTAAGTGAAGGCCACCCAGTTGCTGTCCTTGCTTTCCCACCACAGAACCCACTTGCCGAACAGACAGACCAGGAGGCCTCTGGGTGAAGCTCCTGGCAGCGCTCTGACTCAGTGCTGCAGCGGGGAGGGGTCCTGCTGGGGCCCCTGGACATAATCGGAGGGAAGTTGTGCCCACAAAGGGTGGTGTCCACCACAGCACCACACTGCCTGTTTGTTTCTGCCTCTCCTCCTGCTTTTCCTTCACATAACCTAGGCTATGTGGCGTCCATTATGGGCAGAAGGAGACCGCTGCCAAGGATCCGTGCACGAGACCAGAAGCTCCGCGCACAAGCAGAGCGGCAGGCGGTGAACTTCGTGGTGCAAGGTACCCAGAGCCCCTCAGCTTGCCTGCTGCATCCATTTGCTTCTCGGGTGACACCCACTAGATTATTGTCACACTATTTCCTGCTCCTGTTCTCCATGTTACTGTCAGGAGGTGCTAGTGAAATAATGCCTGGTGCATGGCAGGTGCTCAGCACATGGTCATCTTTATAGTTATGATATTTCCCCCAAGAGACTGTCTGAAGCAATGCTGTCCCTGTATCTGCAAATGGGACACCAAGGCTTTAGGAGTCTATCCAGCCAGCACTAGGCCAGGCCTGGAGCTCAGTCCCTTGACTCTTGGCCTGGGGCTCTCCATTGTCCCCCTCATGCCTGGCAGGTATAAGACCTCAACGTCCAAAACCCAGCGTGCCCTCATATCCCGCAGCCTTCAGCAGGAGGCGGGCTGAAAGAGTACGACACATTGCCTCTAGTTATGAAAACTCCGTAATCGTCTTTAGGCACAGCAGTCAAATAGCTCAAGTCTCTGCGTGGAGGTGAAATGAGAGAGCTATAATCAGGGGCTTCCCACGCTGCGTGCCGTGCATGAGCTACCCCTGTGAGGGTAACCTGGGGGTTGGGCACCACCCCCATCTGTGACCCTATAGGTCACAAATGGAGAACCGAGGCCCCCCAGGGCCCAGAGAGGAAGCCTGGAGGTAGGATTCCAGTCCCAGGGCACCTGCCATGCCACCCTGCCTCCAGAGTGGTGTTCTGCAACAAGAGAGAGGACAGGGACCCCAGCAGATGCAGAGCAGGAGGCTTGGACTGGTGCAGGACGAAGGTCAGGTCCCCAGAAGATCCTATAGAGAGGCAGATGTGCGGCGCTGCCCAGTCAGACTCAGCCTCTGTGCTTTGCTTGGAGAACGGGAAAGATGGCAGCAGCTGGCAGGATGATTGCTAGGATCTGGGCTGGGCTCAGTATAGAATCTTCCTGAGTCCTGTCTCCTGGTGTGACCACCCAGACAAGAGCTGAGGACAGTGACAGCCCTCCAAATCCTGACATGGCTCCAATTCTAAGGTGGGTTCTCATGTGTGAGGAAGTTGTAGGGTCATGACCACGTATCTCTCTTCACTAGGTGTGTGCAGGGCGTGTTCACTAGGTGCGTGTGGCGTGTGTGCAAGGTGGTATTGAAGCTATTTTAGAGAGTTCTTCCAGCAAGAATTGCCCACAAGATATGCTCATGTGAGAAGCTGACTAGGAGGCTTGGCCACAGAATCGAGCTACCATGGACGGCTGGTTCATCTACCAGCTGAGCCGCCACCCTGCGTTATCTGTGTCTCTGAACAAGTGACTTGCCAGGCATCCACTTAACAAACATCTGTGCTGAGATGAACTAGGCGCCAGGGACAAGCAGTGCCAGCCAGAAAGTTCTGCCTCCACGTAGGCAGACACGTCAGCCAACAAGACCAGCCATGGCGCGCCCACCTCCCTGGGTCTCCCCTTCACCCACGCTCTGTTCTCTCTCCACCCTGTCTTCCTACTCCTTGTTTCTCCATTCTGTACACTTTTCCTAAAGTAGCAAGCATCCTGACAACCCGTCCCCAGCAGAGGGTTCCCATGGCCCTGAGACCCCTCACGGCCAGCAGTTCCGCCTTGGAGACGAGACTTCCATGTCCAGCATTCCTGCCATGCTTGTGGGGAAAAAGCAAATCAGTATTCTGGGGCCGTTGCCTTGCAGTGGAGGAAGGCGGTCCATTGAGGACTTGTACTTCTTCGTTTACCTCAGGAATCATGAACAGCTAAAGCAATTTAAAACTGCCACTGGAAACCTGAACTTCAGTCTGTTTCCCGTGGTCAGAACCAGTTAAGACACCTACTGTGTGCCTGGCACTGGAATAGGCATGTGCCCTCCACTGGCCAGCACCTTGCAGGGTGCCTGACCCAGTGTTAGATAAATAAATGCCTGACTGATGTAATTTATCCCTACCAAAACCTAGGAGGCTGTATCAAAGCCCTATTCTGTATGTTGGAAAGTTGAGGATCAATGAAATTACAAGGCCACAGAGCTGGGGGGTAGTGGGAACTGGGACTGAGCCCAGATCCATGCTTGGGTCATTCTACTAGTTGGTGTGGTAGGCCGAATTCTAGATTCTGCACCTCATGTGTGCACCCCAAGTGTGGTGGAATATGCTGTGATACCACTCCCATGATTAGGTCATGTTACATGGCAAAAGAGCGTTTGCAGATATAAGTAAGATCCATAATCAGTTGACTTTGAGTTAATCAAAAGAGGGGTTATCCCAGGTGGGCCTGACCTAATCAGGTGGGCCCTTGAAAGGAGGTTTAGCAGTCAAAGTCAGAGATTCACAGCAGTAGATGCCCTCCTGCAGGCTGTGAAGGAGCAAACTGCTTGTTGGGGAGAGGGCCTGTGGCAAGGACCCAAGGGCCGCCTCAATGAGCTGAGCTGCCCACAGCTGACAGCCAGCAGGAAAGCAGAAACCTCAGTCACTCCACTGCAAGGAAATGAATTTTGCCAACAACCTGAGGTCACCTGAAAGTGAGTCTTCCCTAGTCGACCTTCCAGATGAGGGCATGGCCAGAACACATACTGATCTCAGCTTATGACACTGTGAGCAGAGGACTTGGCGACACATTTTGGGCTCCTGGTCTGCAAGAACTGTGAGATGGTAGATCTGGGTGGTTGTAACCTGCTGGATGTGGGATCGTGCATTACACAGCGTAGAAAACTAAGACAGCCAGCCTAGGTTGGACGTGCTGGGCAGTCCCTGTTAGCTGAGTCCCTGCTGTGGGGCTCTGGGCTTCACACTATTCATGAAACAGAACCTCTTGTGCCCCACAGGCTCAGCCGCGGACCTCTGTAAGATGGCTATGATCCACATCTTCGTTGCAGTAGCTACTTCCCCCACCCTGACAGCCAGGTCAGTGAGTGAGTGGCCAGCCTGCCCAGGGCCCAGCGTAGCGCGTGGACCTGCCTTTCCCCGGGCTTGGGTGGGAGACCTGCTGTCCTGTGAGTCGACACTCTGTGGCTGGCCTGCGTGCACGCACCTCCCAGGATTGAAGCCATGCCTGCCATTTCCCATCCATGGATCTTGATTCTGACAAGCTCACCAACCCCCAAGCAAAGGGACCCCGTTGAGCTTGAGTTCCTCTCAGCACTTCCGGGAGAGCCCTTTCCTCCTGGGCTGGGCCTGGGCAAGGCGCCCAAGGGCCTGCTTGAGGCAACCTACAGTAACAACAGGCCATTCACCTCGGCAAACCATGAGGTCTCTTGAGGAGGTTCACCTGGTGCAGAAGTGCGTCTCCCCAGGCCCCTTCTCTCACATGCGTCTGAACCCCTTCAGGCACGGCCCAAGGGGCACCACATGCAGCTGCCCACCCTGGAGGTGGATGGAACCCACAGCCCCTCAGACAGGGCACAGGGGCTCCAAACTGCCCCCACTCCTGCCCCGTTATTGCCACGACCCAGTCGGTGTGCCGGACACTCAGCTCCTGCTGCCTTGCTGCCGTCTCTGCCCCCAAAGCAAATGTTCAGACGCACCTCGAAGGTGAGGGCTCCACCACGGCTGCCTCTGGGCCACAGCCCTGTCCAGTCTCTGTCTCTGCCTCAGTCGCTCCCCATGGGACACATGCTCTGAGCGTCAGGGTGGCTGAGTGACAAGGAGCCCTTGCCCAGCCTCTGCCAGCCTAGAACCACCCCCCTACAATCCCACCCCTGGCCACCGGAGTCCTGGCCCTGGGTGCAGGTGGGAGGGGTGGGTTCTCCTCTGGAATCTTAGGATCCCTTCTTGGTGGCTAACCTAGAAGTCCCCCAGAGAAGTGAGCATGTCCGCCCCCAGAAGATCTGGCTCCCTCCCTCCTTGGTCCCATGTACATTGGCCCATGTCGGAGGTGGCCTCCAGCAGGCCAGCATGGGCCTGTCCCTGCAGACACACCCTTCCCAGGTGGGTCAGCATGTCCACCGCTAGGAATTCAAGCTCATGGCAAGGTTAGGCAGCAGCTTCTCTAGACTACACAATGTGAAGCTCACTGGCCCCCACCCCGAGGGGAGTCCTGCTTACTCCCCCAAATCGCCACGGGTCCTGTCGCCAGCACAGAGGCCAGCTGGACTCCTCCTCCTCCCGCAACCTTCTGGACACAGGGCCCTGCTTGCCTGTGGCCCCCCTTTTCCATGTGAGCTTACAATTTACTCTTGGCTTCTGGTATCATTTCACATTCTCAAGGCATGGTTTCTCCTTGTCTGAGGTCTCCCCTCTTTCTTTAAGAAGCCATCGCCTATATTTCTTCAGATTTTTCCTACTGTTCGTTTCTACTTTGGACCCTATGTTCTTTTGGTGATTTCAGCAACTTTGTACTGAAGTGTGCACCAGGCAAGGCCCTGCCCTGGGGACTATGGGGTGGCGTCCTAGTAAAGGAGAAGGGAAGGGATGATCTCCGGGCCCCACAGAAGCACTGTGGGCCTCCCCCTTTGCAGCCCTGCACCAGGCACTTCCTCTGGTCCAGGGTTCACCTTACACATGGGGAGAAGCGGCATGAGGAGGAGCCAGGGGCCTGGCGGGGAGGGGTGGAGGGCTTGATGCCTGAGACCCGGCAGGCACTGCCCCAGTTACCCTGCTGGTGCCTGTACTGGGCGCTGGGCTGCCAGCTCTGATTTCTGCAGTAACTCTGGGAGGCGAGAGGCAAGAGCAGAATGGAAAATGCTTTCCTCTCGCTGAGTTTCTCCTGCCGCCTCTCGCTGCCATCTGCTCCCTCCCCAACACGCACACGCCAATGCTAGAGGCCTCCAGCTAGTGATCCCCGGGTTTCCTCATGGTTTTCTGATTAGTTTCTGAATCCATGCATCCTGCTCATTTCTGTAGTTTCTGTAGGGTAAATTTGGGAGAGGGTATGAGCAGGCTGCGCTAGCTCACCATCTTGGCAGGAACCAAAGGCCAAACGGTTGTTCTGCATCTATGGTCTTGTACATCTAGAAAAGTCTGATCCATTTTCGGTTTTTGTGGAGTTGGTAGTTGGAAAAGGAAGTTGGTGTATGAGGCTCTGGGGTCTTTTTTGGTGACAGAGTCCTGAGCTGAGCATAAACTATTCTTACCCAGGAATTTAACAACACGGCTGGCCATCTTTCTATCATCAACCCTTTATTATCTTTAGGAAATGCTTTTCATAACAAAATGCACTGTGTTGTTTTAGAAAATAAAACAGATTGGTGTGGAATTTTATACTCTGGTGGGGCATTTCATACTCTGTGTTTTGTGAACTTGAGTTGTTCTCCTGAGTAATAGAAAAGGTTCTGGATTGTGTCTAGAAGCGGCAGACACCAGCTAAGTGTGAGCTTTTATCTGCCTGAAACAGTGTGAGTGAAGTGCATCACTGGAGGACTCATGGTCATACAACGGGAACAGGTACCCCAAGAGCCTCATCCAATCACCCCTAAGTGCCCCTGTGGGCTGGAGCCACAGGACAGTCTCTACTCGCTGCCCACAGGCCCAGAGCAGGAAGGCCGGGTGAGCTTCTGACCTGAAGCCCTGCCATTGCCCAGACAACCCACTGGTCATTGGTTTAGTTGTCAGTGTTTGCGGGCCTGCCAGGGCCAGGCAATGCAGGCTCCCCTCTCTGTCTCTTCTGACATGGGACGTCTATGAAAAGGCCTTTCTGGATGTTAGAACGTGTCAGAGCTGGAAAGAAGCTTCAGAGACTGTTGGCTCCAACACCGGAGTGTAGAGAAGGGGAAACTGAGGCTCAGAGCATGCTGCAATGTGTCCAAGTTCATGCAGAGCTAGACTAGCACCGGGCCTCCTGCCTCAACCTGCAGCTTCTCCCCTCACTGCGCCTCCATGGAGAAGACCAGGAGCCCCCCGACTCCCCACTCAGGACGGCAGTGGCAGCCTCAGGAAGACACTTGCTCCTTTGCCCTTGGGCAGGTGCAGGAGCGTCTGCGGAAGATGGGGTCATCTACTCACCATGGGGGCAAACCTCTGACCTCTGGGCACCTTACAATGCAGCAGCAACCCTGGGCTACCCCGTGGCCAGGCCTAGCTCGGCACCCGGGGCCCTTGCTCTCAGCCTCAGAAAGTGGCAGAGAAGGTGCCTGGGGCCCAGGGAAGGTGAGAGGGCCAGTCCAGCAGGGAGAAGCTGCCTCGATGGACTGTGAGGGGCAGCAGCTCCTGGACTTCCCAAGACAAAAGGGTGGCAGGCAGAGTCCCCAGCACCTCCTGGGCCCTGCTCCTGAGGGCAGGAAAGACAAGGAGTGGTTACAGGGCCTGACTGTGATGGGCACAGAGGGACTGTGGAGCACCCGGAGGGGAGCTGCCCCGGGCAGGCCACAGACAGGGAGACGAGGTGAGCCTTTTCCAGAGTGTTCCCCTACGGGATCGCGGTTCTATGCAGCTTCAGTTACTTCTTCCTGGTGCAGGACAGTGGGGTGGGAAGTTACCTTAGCAGTCAGCTCGCTTGTGGGAAACGACAGGGTCTGACACCTGTGTTCATCTGCCCCATGCAAGGGCATCTCTGGTTCTCCTTCTTTCCAGTGCCCCAATTTCCAGGTAGGAATATGGTAATGTCACGGTCAGCTGTGAGAGTAATGTGTAAGTGACTAACAGTTCAAACCTATTCTTAGGTTGCTGCCACACCAGCAGCTTAGAATTTCACAATGTGATTTCAAGAAGTGTGAAAACTGTTTCTGCTAAATCTGGAAAAAGTTACAAGTGCCTATTATGAGGTTTCTGCCCATTTGAAAACTAAGTCCTTTGGAAGCTGAAGACTCCACCAGAGGCCTTGAAGTTAGTTTAAGAAGGCAAATGCCGATGCTGCCCGCCTCGTCTGACTTCTGGAAGAGCAGTACCGAGAGCCTTTGGCCAGAGGCTGCACATAACATACAGGGACACTTCCCTGAGGGGCAGCCACGGGGGCCTGTGGGCTGACAGCCTGCGCCATGGTCTGGGCCCAGCATGATGTTCTGTGGATTCACTCCCGTGAAGATGTGCACTTGCCACTCGTAACATGGGCCCAGCTGTAGCAGCTCAGACTCCAAAAGGTGGATTCTTTTCCCATCATGAGAAGTCCAGAGCACCACAGTTGCTGACTGGTTCAAAGGTTCAGGGCAGCAGGACTAAGGTCCCTCTAGCTTCTTGGCCCTTTCCCTCTTGGTGCCATAATGGAGGTGGCTGCTCCAGCCATCGTGCCTTATAGGCAAAAGGATAAGGTAGTGATGGTCAAAAGGGTACCTGACCCCCGGCTAAGTCAGCCTTTTAAAGAGCCTTCCTGGAAGTTGGAGAGTATACACCTCAGGGGCCATCCCATCTGAGATAGAGCCCTGGGAAATGTTTGTAGCTGGGGACACAGCCCCATCTCCACCCCACCCAATGACAAAGAAAGAGGAAGAATGGATCAGGGTGGACACCTATAAATCTCTGCTCCAAAGTCCTGCACATCTTCTACTGAAAGTGCCAGCACAGCCCATCTCTACACTGGGTTTGAAGAGCTACTCCCTCCCCCAGTCAGGGCTCACCATCATGATGACCACTGCCCGATGGGCCTCCTTGTGCAGTCCCGGCTTCCTGGTGCCTCTGGTCCCATAGCTCCACTACCCAGGGTGGTCTGCCTCCTGCCCCTTCCTGCATGCACTGTGCCTGCCATGGACAGGCAGCAAAAACCAGATGTGCCCCCTGCCCCGCAAGGCAAAGTCCTGGAGACAGAGACTGCAAAGACCTGGAGACAGGTCTGCTCTCTGCATGACCAGGTCATGCAGAGAGCAGAGCATGAGGGACCCCCACTGACGCCCACTATCCTTCCTGGAGGGCTACAGGTCCTCAAGACCGTCCTGTGGGTCACCCACACCACACCTCCCCCCACCCTGAGAGGACAGGTGAGCCACCCTTGTCTGCCAACCCAGATCCCACATACTAAAGAGCCCTGGTACTTTAGTCTGGTACGTGCTGGCCAAATCCAGCTACAGCTGTGTTCTGTGCGGCCAACATGGAGCTTCAAGAGCTGATCACTCTTGGGGGTGATCACTCAAGGGGGATGTCCCCCTTGCTCCATCCCTGCCCCATGCACACATCTGTACCTGCGAGCCCCTGTCACTTGAGTCTAAGCCCTCCCGAGACCCCTGCCCCCACACCTCCTTCCCTTCCCTACAGCGTCCATGCCCCCATCTCCCACTTCCTCTCCTTACTGAAGCAGGTAGGGACAGACACCCCTGAGGGGGTGCCTGAGGGGGCTTAGAGAGGGGTCTGCTCATGAAGGGTGGGGACACACTAGGGGTGGTCGGGGCATGGAGCCCAGGCAGCCTCCAGTACAGGCACTCGCCCAGTGGAGGGAGGTGGAATGAGCATCCGACCTCTCTCAGCCTGTGATGGAGTCCATGGGGCTCAGCCGCTAGGCCCAGAGCCCAGCAGGGAGAGGGCCTGTCTCTGGCAGGAAGTGACCAGGTGGGGGCAGCAGCGAGGTGCCCAGGCTGTGGGCCAGGACCCATGAGCAGGGACATGCTGAGGTCTTGTGCACACAGTGTGGCCTTGACTCTGCGGGAAGAAGTGAATGTCCAGTCCTGGCCAGGCTTCCCAAGTGCTGTCTGTTGGAGCCTGGGGTGGGGTTGGGGGGGACGCAAGGGGGTCTGGGGAGATATGGGATTTTTTGTTTTGCACTTTAGAATTTTGATATACTTTCCAAGTTTTATTAAGTATTTCTTTAACTTCAAAAGTAAACTTTTGGAGCATTGTCCCTCCCATCACCTTCCCTAAGCTAGTTTTCAAAATGGGGAGATGCCCCCAGCTTCCCCAGAGGCCCCCACATCCCAGATTCATCTTCACTCCCCGTCACAGCAGGCCCCATACCCAGTGGTCAGCCGAGATCCTCCTCCTAAATCCATGTCAGGGCCCTGCCCCCATAACGGTCCAGGGGGGCTCTTCTTCCACTTCTGCTCAGACTTTCAGACACGAAATGCTCAGCCCCACTGTGCCCTCATCAGGTTCCCTGGGCCAGGATGGGACAGGGGATCACATGGCCCCTCATTTTGGGCCTTCTGCCTCTACTCACCAGTCACTTCTAATTTGTGCCCCCTCCTCCCTGGGGGCTGTCCTGGTGACACTGGGGTTACCCCAGGCAGCAGGCCCCCAGCTAGGTCCTCCCACTCCCTACTGAGCCACATCCTCTCAGGCACCCTGTGCCAGAACCTTGGAGGATGGGCCAGCACCATCCACAGCACCCCAGGTGCCCCCCAGCTGACACCCCCCCTTGCTGGGCAGACAGAGCTTGGTGTCTGGAAGGCATGAATTGCAGGGTGACTCCCTCCCCTGCTGTGTCTTCCAGGTTGGTTGCCCAAATTCATGATGAGTTGCTGTTTGAAGTGGAAGATTCACAGATTCCTGAGTTTGCAGGTGAGCCCAGGGTAGCACAGGGCCACTTTTTGTTTCATGAATAGTTAAAGCATTCCCCTGTGTCTGGCCTGGTGTCTGCTCACAGGGGGCTCACAGGCCCCTTCCCTGCCCATGTCACCTGGACCCTGGCAGGCAGAGGGGCCAGCCTGGGTTGGGAACCCTTGAAAGGCGCAGAGAGGCCATGCCTTGGCCAGCAGCCCTCAGAGAATGCAAAGTGCTCTACTGTGGGGCCAGGCCTCAGCCACAGGGGCCCTGTAAAGGTGGAGGGGTGGCATCAGGGCCTCCCAGGCTAGTGAGGGGCCGGGCTGTGGAGCTGCAACGGGGTTAGTGTTGGGGTATTCAGGTGGCTGATGCCCCAAGCTCAGTGTGGACTCCAAGCCTGGGTCTCGCCCTGCCCCCTCTAGGAGCTGTCACAGTTAGCCCTCAGGAGTTCTTTGAAGCCAGCAACCACCTGATCTCCCACTCAGTCTTCAGGGAGGGCCAGGACCTTCTCCCCCTAATACAACCGCTAATGGTGGGGGAAGGCACTCCTATTCTGGCCTCCCTGGTGAGAGCAGGAGTCATAGTGCCCCTCCCTGTCTTTGCAGACCTGTAGGGGAGCCCGTTAGGGGTTGGGAAGGGAATGCAGGGGTGGGCATTAGGGCTGGATGCCAGCCTTGGGATCAGCTCCCATGTGACAACTAGCCAAGCCCTCCCCTAGCCCTGCCACCCCATCCTAAGTGGGGACCCCATCCTAAGTGAGGACTCTATCCTACAGTGGAGACCCCATCCTGAGTGGGGACCCTATCCTACAGTGGAGACCCCATCCTAAGTGGGGACCCTATCCTACAGTGGAGACGCTATCCTAAGTAGGGATTCCATCCTACGGGGGGACCCCATCCTACAGCAAGCACCCCATCCTACAGCAGGGACCCCATTCTACAGTGGGGACCCCATCCTAAGTGGGGACCTATCCTACAGCAGAAACCTTATCCTATAGTGGGGACCCCATTTTAAGTGGAGACCCCATCCTAAGGTGAGACCTCATCCTAAGTGGGAACTCCATCCTACAGGGGGACTTCATCCTATTGGGGACCCCATCCTACAGCAGGGACACAATCCTAAATGGGGACTCCATCCTAAGTGGGGACTCCATCCTATACCAGGGACCCCATCCTACAGTGGGGACCCTATCCTACAGGGGGACTTCATCCTAAGTGGGGACCCCATCCTAAATGGGGACTCCATCCTAAGTGGGGACTCCATCCTGCAGCAGGGACCCCATCCTACAGTGGGGACCCCATCTTACAGGGGGACCTCATCCTAAGTGGGGACCCCATCCTAAGTGGGGACCCCATCCTACAATGGGGACACTATCCTAAGTGAGGACTCTATCCTACAGCAGGGACCCCAACCTATAGTAGGGACTCCATCCTACAGCAGGGACCCCATCCTACAGTGGGGACACCATCCTAAGTGAGGACTCTATCCTACAGCAGGGACTCCATCTTGTAGTGGGGACCCCATCCCACAGTGGAGACCCCATCCTAAGTGAAGACTCCATCCTACAGCAGGGATCCCATCCTCAGTGGGGACCCCATCTTACAGTGGAGACCCCATCCTACGGGGGGGCTGTGTCACTTGAAACTGTTTGGAGATAATGGGCCTGAAAACAAACCCACCCCTGTAACCATTTGATGGGTCTGACACGTGCTCAGCTGTTGGTTTAAAAAATAAAGGAAAAGTTCCAAATCTACAGGGAGCCTTCTTAGGGACAGCCTATTTCCCCGTGTTCTCGGGGCCAGCCCCTGGATGCCGCAGGCAGTGAGGAGCAGCTCCCTGTGGCTTCCTGCGGCACTCGGGGCCCTCAGGCCGGCCGGCAGCTCTGGAGGCACCACCTGGCCACGACACTGCCAGGGACTGTGGGACAGGTGAACCAGGTATTGGGCTGGGCCTGTGGCTGCCTCTGAGGGACTGGGTGGTCGAGACACGGCTGCCATCAGCCTATGGGGCAGCTCCCAGGACCAGGGACCCTGCCCTCACGGGCTGTATGGTGGAGGGTAGAGAGGGCGGGGTGACCTGCAGGGAGACTCCTGGGCTGAGAGCCAGCTGAGCTCAACAGTCACTGCCGCTCTGCGCAGCCACTGCCCCTCTGTGCAGCGGTTGCTTGGGGTCACTCATTCGGTCAGTTACACAACGGAGGGGACACATAGGAGGACCTGGCATTGTCTGCACACCCAGTGTAGCCCCAGCAGGGTGAGAGGGGCGAGGTCCCAACTCCTCCCTGTAAGAAGCCCCTGCACACCCCTGCAGGGCCCCTCTGCAGGGCTCCCTGAGGTGCACACTGGGCCATAGGGGTTGCGGGCCATGCTGCCCACCTGCTGCCCTGACAGCCCTATGGCAGTAGCCACAGTGACCAGCTCCTCCTGCCGCTGCCAGAGCCCTCTGCACAGCACAGAGGAGAAAACGAGGGCACAGAGTCAGGATCTGTGGGTCTTGGGGAGCTGTTGGCCCTGCTCCTGCACCCCAGAGACCAGTGCCCCAGGGAGTCGGCCAGTTAATTCTGGGGCTGTGGAGGACGGAGAACGAGGCAGCATCCCCCTGTTCTTTGGTTGTTTCTGTTGCAATCTGTGTACTGAAATGTCAGATGACTTAGTAGGATGGGATGAAATATTCATTTGTCAAAGGGGCAAAAGAGTTCAAACTCTGAGAAACACTGAACCAGCTGACCATCCCCCAACCCAGGCTGCTCTCTTTCCCAGAGCCCAAGCGCTACTGCCCCATGGTGACCGAGGCCCCATGGCAGGGCCAACTGCCAACACCATGGAGCTGCCCTTAGGGGCTTTACCATTACCTGGAACTTCACAGGGAATTTGACAGGGAGCATGGGTCGCCCTGTGCTCCTCCCTCCTCCCAGCCCCAGAGCCTCTGGACGGAGAGCTGGAGGCCCTGGCATGGCGCCTGCTCCCACCCTGCCTGGCCAGGCCGCTGGCCGAGCTGAGTCTGAGGCTGAGTGGTGCTGGCCAACAGCAGAGAAATGAGGGGCTGGGGCTACAGCACTGCTCTGGGGCCTGGAGGGCTCTCCTCACTCCTGGAGACCCATGGTTGGAGCAATTAAGGTGCCTTTAAGCCTGTTCTGTGGACATGGCCAGTGGGAGCCGGAACCAGCCACAGAGCACCGCAGGGGCTGCCAGACCAACTGGTGCAGATGACCATGTGGACTCGGGAAGCAACCGGGGAGACTGTGGGGCAGGGGCAGGGCTGGGGCCTGATGTTCTCATGCCCCCTCTCTTTTCCCTTTGTCCCAGCTCTAGTCAGGGGAACCATGGAGTCCTTGCAGCACGTGCCGGCATTGGAGCTGCAGCTGCAGGTGAGGGGCAAGGAGTGGGGAGCCAAGCAGTCACGCTCAGCCCCGCCAGGCCTCCCCCAGCTGCACACTCACAGCCAGAGCTGCCCAGGTGGGAGAGGAGAGTCCACTCCCCAAGGGGCAAGAGAGCCAGGATGGAGGGTGCAGCCCCAGCCTTGCCAGCAGCACCTGGCCCCGAGACAGCTGCCCTTCCCGACCTGCCCAGTCAAGGAGCCAAGTTACCCTGGGTGATAAGGCGTGGCCCATCTGCCTGGTGAGAAGCCACACTGGGTGTCCTCAGGGGCTGAGGGTGCTGGGCCAGGTGTCCCCTCGAGGCTTGGCAAGGTGTGTCATCAAACCTCCACCCAGGGCCGCCCCCACCTGCCCCAGGTGCACCCCAGGGCTTGCTGAGCCCAGTCCCAGCCCCACTCCTGGCTGGTCACCTCTCGGAAGGGGCCCCAGGTCCTTGTGAGGAAAAGACTTCCGGATCCAGGCCCCTCCAGGGTGGTGAGGAAGATGGAGGAATAACGAGAAGTGGGAGTCCTGGAAGCATGTGCAGACCACCCGAGCGGGGCCAGAGATGTTCCTGTCACCCATCCCTGTCACTCGGGTGGAGGGCTCTGGCCCAGCAGGCACCTCAGAGCCACCCAGGAAGGGCTGCAGGAAAAGCTGGCTCTCCACTGCTCCCTTGGTGGTCTCCACTCTTCTGGTAAAGGCTCTCTCCTCCCACCTCGCTCTTCCCTCCAGCGGGTTGTGGCAACACTCTGTGCCCCTGGGGCCACTGCACGGGCATCAACTTCCCCCCACAGACCCCTCACCTCATCCTATAGGCTGCAGCCTGGCAGGGTCAAGGAGCGCCCGCACGGGTCCAACCAGAGCTGGAAATTCCTGTGTTCCAGGGTAGTCCGTGCTTGCTCCTGTGACAGGCAGAGACATGGGGGCCCTGTGGTCCCTGGAAACCCAGGAAGCCCCACCCTACCCCACTAGTAGTCCTGAAGGCAGCAGGGTGGCAGGGGGCTGCAGCTATGGGCAGCCTCCACCCTCCCTGGTGAGAGGAAGCTGTTAAGCTGTGGTCCAGGGCGTTGGGCAAAGGCCCACTCAAGATCAGGGTCCCCGGGAGGACTCTCTAGCTCCCCTGGCACCTCTTGGAGCCAGCCAATCCTCCAGGTGAGCGGGACCTCAAGGTGGTGAGCACAGGTAGGGACCTTGCCTGGCCTAGCTAGCACAGAGGCCCTGGCAGGTCAGGTGGGGGGCTTAGCCAAGGTCGAGGTGTTACGACTGGGGGGTAGATGCAGTGTGAGCCTGTCTGCCTATTACTGCGAGTGTGCGTGAGGGTACGTCTGTCCATGGCAGTGTTGCTATGGCTGTGTCTAATCGTGTCTTTGGGGCAAGTGGCTGCCTGTGTACTGTGAGTCCCTGTCCACCTGCGTGTGGGCCTGGAAGGTGGCCAGGGAGGGCTAGCCCAGGCCTGGTACTCACCTCTGACTGCCACCCACAGGTGCCCCTGAAGGTGAGCCTGAGTGCCGGCCGCTCGTGGGGACACCTGGTGCCGCTGCAAGAGGCCCCAGGCCCTCGGCCCAGCCCACGTCCTGCTGAGTCTCCAAGCAACCGCCTAGCCACTGCAGGGCCCCTTGTCAGCACCTACCCCTAGTGTGTGCATTTTTCGCCTTCATTTTGTCTGTAGCCCCAGGCAACAGCAGGAGGAGAGAACTGGTTTCCACCAGCCTATTGTGTGGCCTTCCCCAAGGTCAGCATCGGGTGCTTTGTACCAGCTCCGTCGGGAGAGCAGACCCTGGTGAGGGCCACAATCACCCCCGGATCATCCCCTGAAGTAAATGCCTTATACAAAGCCGTCCTTGTCCCTGTCGAAGTGAATTCTTCCCATGGGTGGAAAATGCCATGTCTACAATCCCCAGCCACTTGGTCAGAGTCAGGGCTGAGCACCCTAAACAGGAGTGGCCCAGCCCGGTCCAGGGTGGGCACCCCCAGCCCTTCTCCCATGGAGCCTAGGGGTGGGCTCCTCCAGGTCGACAGCTGTGCACCACCTAGCAAGTGCCCAAGGAGCTGCCAGCAGCCTAGAGGCCCCAGGAAGTCCTCCCTGCTGGCTCTGTGACCATCCCACAGCTGCCAGGCATGCACCTTCCTCCCAGGCCGGGCCCAGGGGCATATACGGGGTTGGAGAGAACACTGCGCTGCAGCTATTGGGCTAGTGTTCCTGACCGACTCCTCCAGAGGGCCAGAGGAGCCTGTGCGGGGGTGCTCGAGTCTCTAAGAGGCTCGGCCATGCTACGGGGGCCTCTGAAATCACAGGATCACAGGCCCCGTGGTCTCTCCACAAGCTTCCTGCAGGCTGGTGACCAGTCCCTGGGAACATGCTGTCTCCTCCGCCCCCACCCCGAGTCTACTCTCAAAGCAGTTCTCACAGACCTGCCAGTGCTGAGGGGAAGGGCTCAGTCCATGTACCCCAAGAGCCTTGCAGTGGCCTGTGATAGAGGCACCAACATGATCCTCCCTTGCACAGTAGGGGAACTGAGGCATGGAGAGGTGACACCACTTGTACAAGCACACATGGCTAGTAAGTGTGCAGGCTGGGATTACAGCCCAGGCCCACGCCCTGCACCACTGCTCTGCTGCCTCTGTCTCGGTCCCTGCGAATATTCCTCTGGGGGTCCCATTTCCAGACCACTCTGGCACTCCCAAGGGTCTCAGCCCCTCCCACTGGCTTCCTTATCTGGGTCTGGACTCCACGTGCCGCCCTGTAAGCGGGGTGCTGGGTCCCCGCGGCACCTGTCCAGGGTGTGGTGACCATGTTGATGGGCACCCAGACCAGCTCCAGGTCTGAGCAAGGACACTCCTCCTGCATGTGCCAAGGCTGCTGCTGTTGGAGTGGTGACTGGATTTTACACGCTGCTTCCTTGCAGAGCCCACTGGACACAGCATCATCTTTTCAGAGTGACACGGGTCATCACAGTGTACTGGGCCCAGGCCTGTTTTACACATGGATTCAAGATATTGTCACTGGTTTCACAGGGTGGGCAGGATTTGGATGGCCAGACCTGACCACTGTGTGACAGAACATTGCAGAATCTGGAGAGCTGGCCCAGAACTGCTGCTGGGCCCCACCACTCCAGCTGCCTGTCTGTGTTGTGTCCATGTGCGTGTGGGCGCGAGTGGCCACGCCTCCAGCAGCCTGTCTTTATACTGTGTCACCTCAGAGGCATGACCACTACTGGGCTTCACACGGTACTTCTAGCTCAAAACAAAAGACTGGCCTTAGGAGCTGACGTCCAAACATGCCTTGTGTTCCCAGGGCCGGTGGGGGCCGGTGTATGCCACGCAGGGAAGAAGTCATGGGGCGGGCACATCCCGGTGCTGGTGCCTTCAGGCTTTGAGACCCACTGACACTGGTCTCAACTTAGACATTGCCAGAGAAAGGAACACACCTGACGCCCTCCTGATGGCTGAGAGAGGGCAGAGCCTTCAGGGAAGAAATTTGCCAGGCCCAGTTCCTCCCATGAGGAGAGCTGGGCCAGGGTGGAAGGAGTGTGGCCAGAGGAAGGCTCACTGTGGACAGCTGTCCAGGGCTGGGCGGGCTCAACAAGGGGTCCTGTCAACAAGGCCGGTGTGTGTCCACCCTGAACCTGTCTCTGAGCACCCCCCCTTGCCCCGCTCCTCGGCCTGGGCCCCCCACCCCCCTCCATGCTGTCCTCTCTCCCTTACAGACACCAGGGTGCCATGCCCCTTCCAGGTGGGCCTCACACCACCCCTCAGAGCCAAACTGCTCCTTGGAGGTGTCCAGTGGGCAGGCGGACACCCCAGCCTGCAGTGGAGCACCTGGCTGGGGTTGCCAGAATAGGGACAGGGGCCTCTCAGCCCCTCAGGTCACCCAGAGCGCCTGCTCCACCTTCCTGGAGGAGGAGCCCAGTGTCTCCAGAAAAGCAGCCCTTCCTCGCCCAGCACTGGGCGGGGGACACCTCAAAAAAGCACGGGAGCCTGGTTCCATCAACTCTGGTTTTATTGAAAAACAGCAGCACTGGGGGCCGTGCAGGCAGAGGGACCACACTGCTCCCCACCCCTCCTGCTGCTCACACACCCATAGGGAGCCTGAGACCCCACCCACCCCTGGCCCCACAGCCCGTCTCCTCTGGAACTTGGCCCACTGCCCCTCTGGGCCCTCTTGGAGCTGTTTTGGCACATCCTGGGGGTCTCAGGACAGTCGCCATAGTCATGGGCTCACAAACAGTAAACCACAGTAAGTGAAGCCAGCCACCGTGACATGTTCTGGGCTCTCCTCTCCCAAAGACACAGCATCCATGCAGCTGTGGTCAGACAGCCTGGCCCAGGTGACTCCGTGTCACCAAATTTAATCTCGGCCAGTGTGGCTGAGTGTCACCACCCTTGCCACCCTCCCCACATGCTGAGATCCAGGCAAAGGCTCATCCTGGGTCACCCCCCTCTTTCATGCAGGCCCTTCCAGCACCCCTCGCGAGGGGGAAGGAGCACTACATTCAAGGTCCGCTGGGCCCCAGGCAAGCCCCGAAAAAGGGAGAGTGGCACAGCAGCAGAGCTCAGGGCATGGCCACCTGCAAGGACCCTGCTTCTCAGCGCAGGCCTCGCGGCCAACCCGTCCCTGCCAAGCACCTCCTGGCCTCCCCTTCCATGGCTGGAGCAGGAGGCCTTTGGCCATCAGGTTCCCTCCCTGTCACCATACAAGTGTACGCACACACACAAGCACAGGCACACATGTGCACACACCCATGCACATACACACAGGCACAAACATGCATACACGTGCACGCACACACACAGGCACACCCCTTCTTCAAAATGGCTAATTATTGCTGTAAAAAAAAAAATACATCCAACAATGGTAGGTCAGGGCTCATCCTCTTCCACCCCAGGCCCTGGGCCGCCCACTTGCCAGTGGACCTCACACCACCACTGGAAGCACATCCTTGGCACCAAGGAGCAACTTATTCCAGGATCTGCCCAGAACTCAAACCCCAAAAGCCTCAGCCAAAGAACCACCAGGACAGGAACACGAGCCTATGGCCAAAACTGATTCACAGAAGCGGCTTCAAACAGACACAGGAGCAGCAGGTAACACAGGACACAGCAGCACCACCACCCACCTGGCCGGAGAGAGGCAGCGACTCCCAGGGCTCAGGGGCCACTGTCCAGCCATCGCCAGGACACTGGCAGGAAGGTGGCCCCAGGGGTGCCACCCAACCCCCCAGCCAGCCCCAGCACAGCCAACATGCTGCATTCCCAGAGGCCAGAGCCAGGCCCTCTGGCTCAGAGAGCCTCCCAAGCACTTGCCAGACACCTGGGGAAGCCACCTGAGGAGCATGCCCCACCCTGTCCCCTCTAAGGGTCTTCTCTAAGGAAGGACGCCCTGAGCAAGGTGGGGCCCGCCCAAGGACCTCACAGCCTTAGGCCAGATGTCTGTAGGGCCTCCCAACCCAAGCCTTCTTGCAGGGCCAGCCCCACCTCCATAGGGTAGGCTGGCCCCATCCCTCCGCCCCCTTCGACCAAGGGCAGCAGTGGGAGGCTAAGCTGGACATGGCCCTTCCTGGGGCCAGATCACATGGCTAGCCTCAGCACATGCAGACCACCCACGCTGGCCAGCTGTCTGCAGAGCCCATACTTGGGTGGTGGGAGCTGCCCCAGGGACGCCCACCAGCCATATTCCAGGACCCAGTGGCACAGGGCTGTCCAGAGGTGCTGGAGCCCTCCGC
The DNA here is from genome assembly GCF_020826845.1 of Diceros bicornis minor. NCBI lineage: Eukaryota > Metazoa > Chordata > Mammalia > Perissodactyla > Rhinocerotidae > Diceros > Diceros bicornis. The sequence goes on along the minus strand of NC_080747.1, from coordinate 1,415,648 downwards.
TGCCCCAGATCCCACTGCCTGGAGCTGTCCACCGGGTCTGTGTTCCAGGCGCATCTAACAAAGACATTCTGGAACACTCCACCTCCGATTTCTGCTCCAAAAACAGAGACTTCCAAACAGACAAGTCCCGGGAGCCCTGACCCCTGAGCACAGCGGCCGGGTCCGGGGCTGGCTTTCCCTGGGCCTCACCAGGCGGCCACTGGGGGAGGCCCAGGAGGCCAGCAGGGAGGGGGAAGGGGCCCAGGGCAGCCAGCTCAGAGAAGCTGCCCAGATACCTCACTGAGCAGGACCCCAGGAGGACACTTCACAGAGGTAGAAGAAGTAACATCAGAATTTCTACAAACGTATAAAATTCACATCTCAGTGCACGTTTGCGGAGTAGTTAGCTCCTAGGCTGAGGGAGGCGGCGGCCCCCTAACCAGCGCGCCCAGCCTCCAGCCCAGGGGCAAGATGGGAGATCTGCCCCCCAGTGGTCCTCGGGGGCCTACGGAGCCACACACCAGCCAGATGAGGGCCCACTCCTGGGCACTGTGCACACCCAGCCCAGTGGGCACATAGATGCCTCTGCCTACCTCAGCGGCCAGGCAGCAGCTGGGTAGCAGGGTTCTGGACACGTGGCCACCCTGCTACGCCCCTCCTGGCATCTCTCCCGAGTCCTGGCAGCAAAATAAGGGCAATAAAGGAAGGTCGAGAGTCCAGCTAGCCTCTGGGCTATCCGACCAGGGAAGACACAGCAGCCCACCTAGCCCGCAGATCTCGAATGGACAGACAGATGCCAGCAGGACAGGAGAGGGCCACACCACTGCCCAGGAGCAACGCCAGCGAGGCATTTTGGTCAACATCAACCAGACACTGGCAGCCCCAGGGCCCCAGGCTCTGCCCTGGCCTCAGTGGGCTCCAACAGCCCCCACTCACATGCCCCCACACGAGGGACCAGAGGCTCCAAAGGCACAGGATCAAAGGAAGCTGGCGGCGTCCTCGAGCTACCATCTTATAAGACACGACCCACCAAGCTGACCCCGCATGGCCTCCGCGTGCCCTTCCCGTCTGGCCAGGCCTCAGACCAGCCACAGCCCCCAACACGCCCAATGCCAACTAAGTCCGCCCCCAAGCCGAAACCAAACCAAACAGAAAGAGGAAAAAGGCACAACTGTTTGTTTTCCATTTTGCTAAAACACTTTACGTCTGTCTGTATAATCCAGATTAACAAAATCTGAGAGCTGCAAGAAAATAGGGTGCCAATTTCTGTACAGTCTACAAAACTCCCATCCCCGAGCAGGGACCGGGCACCACCAGGGAGAAATGTACAGGGGAGAGCGGGGTCTGTACAGTGTTCTGCAAACATCCTGAATGCTGACAGCACGAAAGGCCCCTCAGGCACTGGGCATGTTTCATTCATTTGCTAATTTCCAAAGCGCCTTTTTAAGAATGTCCCCTCCGTGGTCCCAGTTGTGGGACCCAGATCTGTGGCCCGCCACACCTGCCACTCTCCCCTCCCCCAAAACCCCAAACAAAGGAGTCTTGGTGGGCGTTTATGCCCCTCCTGCTACTGTAGCCAGGTCCAGGCTTACAGCTGGACGCGTGGGCACTGTCAACCACCACCTTCCTCTCCTGCTCCAGGCCATCCCACACCCAAGAGCCCCTTCCTCTGACCTCAGGAAAGAGGCTGGGAGCACAGCCGGCCCCCTGAGCCACGGTGGATCATGAGACCCACTCGCTCCACCTGAAGGCAGCGGCCCCAACTCTGCCACCCAGAGGCTGTGGGGAATTCACTCCCATCCTGCCCTCAGTCCTGCAGGTCAGGGCTGGATGGCGTGGCCCAGAGCCTCCTCATAAACCAGGAGTGCTCTTTTGGGAGAAGTTATGCTAAATCAGGGTATCCCTCCAGATTTCAAACTCTGAAACCCTCCACCCACCCGGCCACCCACCCCCACCAAACTGGGCCAGAAATAGTGCATATTCTAGACCACACAGGTGTGTGTGTTAAGGTATAAACTACCATTTTGTCCCAAGAATTAAAGTCATGCAGAATGCTAGTCTGTCTAAATAACTTACTAAAAAATAGGTCAGTTTCAGGCTGGGAGAAGCTGTGGGCTCAGTGGTGTCGGCAGCGGCCTGGGTTAGTAAGATTCACAGGGCAGAGCCCATCAGCCGTGAGGTCTGGGAGAGGCCACCATGATCTAGCTGGCACTGGGGGAGAGGCGACCCCACAAGTGCCTCCCCACCCTACTCTCCTGAAGGGCCTGACACGGCTGTGCAACAGGTTGCTATGGGAACCACACCTGGGTGATGACGCCAATCAGCAAAGCCCGGGCAGGCAGGAGTGGGCCCAAGAGGAAAAAAAGGAAACATGATGTCAAAGGAAAGCTGAACTGGGTGAAGCCAGGGGTGGCATGGACAGCCTAGCCCTCCAGAGAGCAGGTGGGTCGCCCGAGGCTGGCTCAGGGCTGGGGCCAGGGGCGTTCACCAGTCTGGGCCCAGTCTGGACAGGGCAGCAGGGCGGGAGGCTGTGGGCATGCGGCATGCTGCAGCCAGGCCACATCCTCAGCATGCACAGAGCAAAGCGGGGCCCGCGGCCAGCTCGGCACCCCACAGGGCAGTGGCCGGCCAGCCCAATAGGCCACGCCTCCTGGGGACCAATGGCTGAGCCACAGCCTGGCTGGTGGCCAGGGGCCTGCTAGGCAAGGGCCTCGTTGCAGAGGTTCTGTGCTTGGTGGGCAAGACTGGGCCTGCCCCAGTGGTGGTGGGCCGGAAGAGACCCCTCGAGCCGGGCCGGGCAGCTGTGTGGGCACATGGTAGTCCATGCTGTCACTCTTCAGGGCATGGCCCCAGCGGGCTATGGAGGGCGAGGGACCGTGGCTGCAAACAACTGACCCCCCCCGAAGAGTCACAGATGAGCAGTAGCTCCACACTCCCCAAGAACCAGCCAAAGAACCACGTGATGTTGAAAAAAAGAAAAACCCAACACAAACACCAAGGTGAGTGTCTGAAAGCGGGCCCGGGTGGCGGGCAGGCGGGCGCAGGCGGATGGGGCAGCCGGGGCAGCAGGCGGGCAGGCGGGCAGCGGTCACTCCTCACGCAGCTGCAGGCGGTAGCGGTGGTAGCGGACCTGGAAGAAGAGGCGCTCGGCCAGTGAGAGGGTCATGCCGGGCAGCACGTAGTGGTCACTCGAACCCATATGTCTGAAGCCCAGAGACTCGTAGAGCTTGTGGGCGGCCACCTTGACTGCCGTTGTGCCCAACACCACCGCAGAGTAATTGTGCACCAGAGCGAACTCCAGCACCTTGCGGCCCAGCGCCTTGGCGATGCCCTTGCCGCGGAAGCGCGAGTCCACGGACATGCGCAGCAGCTCCACCGTGTTGTCCGCCTCATGGGCCCGCGCCGCCACGATGCCCACCACATTGCCGTCCAGCACAGCCACCCAGAAGCAGGAGCCTGTGGGGAACAGGGCGGTCACTGCTGCTGGCACTGCTGCATGACACAGCTTCCCCTCCAGAGCCCTCTGAGCAGAGAGAGCCAGGCCCAACCTGCCTGCTACCCACAGCAGCCCTGGAATGGTCCTAGGCCTGACACTGGGCAGGGGAGGGCTCTGGGGTCAGAGCCCCTTCCCCAGAAACCAAGAGCTGGGCAGGCCTCAGCCAAATGGGCCCCTCTCATTCCTACCTACCCCCAGACCACAGATGACCATGGTCAGGCCATGAGTGCAGCTGACCTGCCCTGGCTCCCAGCCACCTAGGGCCCACCACACTTGTCCCCACATGTCCACACCAGGGAGCTGGAGAGAAGTACGTACCATGAGGGAGTGTCCGGAAGGACCCCTACAAATGGGGCTGAGAGGGGACTGGGAGGATAGACCAGGGCAGCAGGGCCACCTCTGGGAGCCACAAGCCCAGGGGCCTTGGAAGGGTCTCAGGGTTTCTGGCTCTGCCAACCCTGTGGCCTCCACTCTCCTGAATCAGGGGCTGCTTAACCTGGAAGCCCTGTGGCCTGCTTGTGTCAGGACATGAAGAGGCGGGCCCCTGGCAGGGTCAGGGGAAGGTCCACGTGGAGAACACTTCAGAAATCCAAGTGGGGAACCTAGGATGGCCATGGGCACCACGCCACCCCCCACCCCACTGACCCTGGCTTCTACAGCCCAGTGGCCAGGCCAGCCATCCCCATTCACAGCCAAGACCAATCACAGCCCCATGCAGGGGAGGAGGAGGAGGAGGGAGAAGGCCTCAGGGGGGTGAGGAGAGGAGCAAGGAGGGGAGGGGAGAGAGGCCTGTAGGGCACAGGCCACAAAGAGTGTCTGATCACCTCTGGTGACTGAAAGCCCAGGGGCTACAGGAGGCAGGAGCCGTGCAGTGGGGAAGTGCCTACTCCAAGAAGACTGGCCTGCACACGCCCTGCCCATGGCCACTCCAGCCCCCATCACTGGGTCCTCCACCAACCACCTCCTACCGCCCCTCCCACCCTAGCCTCACTCCTTGAGTGATCAAACTCTCCCCATTAAAAGTTCTGCACCTGACCCCTGTCTGGAAGACTCTCTTCACCCCTCTGCCCAACTCCTGGGGGGTCCCCCACTGTCTTTTCTGCCGACATGCCCATCAGCCCATCAGCTCTGCACGGGGGTCGCCTGTTTCCTTCACTGCAACACTCTGAGACCGGGCATGTGGCCAGAGCTCAGGAATGGCTGAGGGTGGTGCAGAGTACCCGCTGCCCCTGACTGTCCCCCTCCATCAACTGGCCTGCTCACTGTCCAGGGAATCTGGCTCTCACTCCACCCAGGCCCACCAAGGCCAGACCAGAGGTCAGGACAGTCCTGAGAGCCTCACTCCTTCCCAGGCCTCAGTTTCTCCATTGTACGAGCAGCTCCCATGAATCCAGCATGGCCCAATCAGCTGCTGTCCAGCCTCTCTGCCCTTGTGGGAGCTTCCTGCAGACCCACCAGATGTCTCAGGGGCAAGACCCACTTCTGCTCCTGCAGCCTGGGCTTTGTTACCAGCCAGGTGGCTGGTAACCCAGGTGGGTCTCAGCCCTCCACTCCCTCCCATCCCAGGCAAAGCCAGGCTGAAGCTAGGGCTCCAGAGAGGCTGATAAGATGCTTTGTTTGGGCTTGGGAAAGAATCAAGGAAAACCAAAGGTGCCCAAGGCCAGCCAGGCAGCGGCGGGGGCAGGACCAGCCACCACAGGACGGGCCGGCTCAGCCAGAGCCAGTGGGCACAGGAGATGGCAGTGCCAGGGCAGGTCACCCTTGCTCTGGGATGCCTTGTCTCTCTTATCCCCTGCTGCCTTCCCTGGAACTCACCAGGCTCCTTCTAGACCCTAACCAACTGTTTGGGCCCACCCTGTCCCCTCTCCTCAGCGTGGGGACCCTCCAGCACCTAGGAGAACCTCACGCCCCAGAGGGCCGAGATGAAGCCTTTCTCCTCCAGCTCCAGGCATGGAGAAAACCACGTGGCCCTGCCTCCCAGGACCCAGCTGCCTCGGGACCAGTCTAGAGGACAGAGAATGGCCCCCAGGGGGCTGCAAGCCCCTCCAGATCAGGCCCCAACCCCTCCCTCTACAGAGGCCAGGCAGCTGGGGTGAGACCCTCTGGCTCACTAAGTGGCTCAGAGACCGGAAGTGGAGACCGAGACTTAACACCCCTGCTCCCCCGGGTCCTCATCCCCCCAGAGGGACCATTGCCCTTCCCTGGGTCCTCTCCCAGCCATGGGGTCCTCTGTCCCTGCCACACAGGCTCCCCTCCACCAGGGCCCTGGTACTCCAGGCCACCTCAGGATCCAGCAAGGCACACCGAACAGGACGAACAAGAGGTAAGAAAGACCTCCATCCCCCCCCAGTAGGCACCAAGGAAAGGGCATCTGGCAGCATGCAGAGCGGAGCCAGGACACTATGGCCCTGGGCCAGCTCAGGCCACTCAGCACCCTGCCCTCAGAGGACGCAGGACAGCGGCCCAGGGCCAGGCAGGCCTGTATGGACACTCAGGGACCTTGGTTCAGCACCAAGGACCTAGCTCTGCCTCCTGCAGCCCCTGCCAGCCTGCTGTACCCCCAACCCGTAGCCAGAGCCCTCAGGCACCCATAAGGCTCAGGTCATGGGGGTGCTACAGCCAGGCCCACTCATGCCTGACCCTTCCCCAGGCCTGCCCTGACATTGCTGGGGGGAGGGTGGCTCTGCCAAAAGGAGGGGACTGGGAGAGAGGGCAGCAGGGGCAAAGGGAGGAGAGAGGAGGGGCTGGAGACCCTGGGGACTCACCAGGGGGCTTCATGTAGTACTGTTCGATGTCAGCCATGTCCGTGTGCAGCGCACAGTCCAGGTAGGCAAGGACCACCTTCCGGCTGTAGTAATAGCGCAGGCCCAGCAGCCCGGCCGGCACCAGGCACGTCAGCAGCAGCGAGCGGGTCAGGGCAAAGCAGAGCACTGCAAGGAGAGGTGCCGCACAGTGAGCGGCGGTGGGGCGGGGCGCTGGGAGACCCATGGGGTGGACTCCGGGTGGGGGAGATGGGCCCAGCCCCCCACACACGCTGGCAGAGCGGCTGGCAGAGTGGCCATGCCGAGTCACACACAGCCGCTGCCCCCTGGTAAATAAGCCAGTTAGGGACGTGCGCAGAGAGAGCGCACCAAACATGCCATGACTGTTTCCTCTGGAGGAGCAGTGGGGCATCCTAGCTGCTCCTTCCTGCTTTCCCTATCATCAAACTTTCTACCCCAAGGACATGCCACCTTTATAACCTGACATCATAGGATTTCTAAATGTCCTGAGCACAGCCGTGGTCTCTGGGCAGGCTGCCCTCAATGGCTGGTGGGAGCAGCCCCAGGCAGGGCTCCTGGGGGGTGGCGGATGCCCACCACCCATGTGGTCCTCCCCTAACTAGGCAAGTGGCTTTGCGCACACCCTTGCCCACTCTAGCCTGGTGGGAAACCAAGGAGCTGCCGGGCCAGGCCCCTGCAGGCTGTCCCCCCCTTGGGAAGTGGGGGGCTCCACCTTCCAGCAGAGGGTCCCAGCCGAGAGCCCTTCCTGGGCCAGGCTCTGGGTGTTGTGAGGACAGGGACCAGGGAGAGAGGCCAGAGATTGCTTCCAGCCCCAACTAGGCTGCCAGGAGGCAGATGCGCCTGCAGTGAAAGTCGCCTGTGCTGTGTGACCTTGGGCGAGTCGCACACCCCCCCCCCCAGCCTCAAGCTCCTATTCTGCGAAACGGAGAGAGCCACCCTCCCGCGGTGGAGCTGCGAGGGAAAGGCCCCAAAGCCCCTGCGGAGGCTGCCCACTGCCCTCCTCGGGCCCCCTCGCTCTGCCTCCTCGGTGCACAGCCTCCCCTGGCACTCTGGGGAGCTGGCTGTCTTTCCCTCATAAATTAGCACTTGGAGCCGGCGAGGCAGCCTCCCCCGCCCCGCAGATTATATATAGTTACACGCGCCAGGCACGGAGCCGCAGGAGCGGGCGCTACCTGCCGTCACCCCGCCCCCCACCCGGGATGACCGGGGAGGGGACCAGAGAGGCGGGGACCGGCCAGAATGGGGACGCAGGTGGAGACCCCGGTTCTCCTCCGCCCGCAGCCCCTGCCCTCGGCCTGCGCTCGTTCCCACGCCCCAGTCCGGCGCACCTTGGCCCGGAGCCCAGGCCGGCCCCACCGCTGGTGGCCACCTCGCCTCGGGCCACCGCGGAAAGCAGGTGCGCGCGGGTGCGTGTCCGTGTCCGTGCCCGTGCGAGGGAGCACGTAGAGGTCTCCTTCCCTCACAGGCTAAGTCCCGGGCAAGGACAGGAGCGCAGCCTCGGCTCGGGCCCCAAGGTAGAGGCGAGCGGGGCGGAGGGAGTCCTGTGAGTGTGTCCCCAGAGGGGCCCAGCGGGCGCGGACTGCGGCAGGCGGAGCGCGGCAGGGCCCGCGGGCTGCGCCCCGCGCCGCCACGGCCCAGACCCCGCCTTCCCCCACGAGTCCCCGCGCACTGACCAGCCAGCAGGGCGTAGAGCAGTTGTGCGCGCGGATGCTGCCGCAGGCCGCGGAAGGCCGTGTTGGGGATGCGCTCCATGATGCCGTCGTAGAAGATGCGGCGCGCCGCCTCCTGCTCGGCCGGGCGGAACTCACGGATGTGCACGCCGCGCCCCTCTGGCGGCCCCGCGTCCCCCGCGCCGCCGCGGGGCTGGGGGCCGGGCGCGGGCGGGGGCGCGGCGGGCGCGGCGGCCGGCCCGGGCGCGGCGGGCAGCGGGGGCCACATGGCGGCGGCGAGCAGCGCGTCCTTCTTGGCCCCCGGCAGCGCCTCATGGTCCTCGGTGGCCACGATCTTCGTCTCGCAGACCATGTCGGGAGGCCCACAATGCATGCACCCGGCCGGGCGGCGCAGCGCGGGGACGCGGGCCGGGCTGCGGGCGGGCACAGCCCGGGCCCAGGGCAAGGGCGCGGCGCCCTCGGACCCGCGGCGGCGACGGCGGCGGCGGCAACGGCGGCGGCGGCGGCAGCGGTTCAGGGGTGCGGGGTGGAGGCGGCGGGCGGCCGGGGCGCGCGCAGGGAGCTGCGCCGCATTTTGGAGAAGTATTTATAATGCAGCGGCGCCGGTGCAGTCGCGGCGCCCGGGGTCCCGCAGGGTCCTAGCGTCCACTGCATTGGCTGCCGAGGGTCACCATGTGATCTCGGGGGTGGGAGCAGACGCCGCCTCCGCGCCCGCCCGATGGCACACTTGGGCACTGCGCCGCGGCCAGGCGCGGGCGGCCAGCGGGAGTGCCCCCGGTCGGAGGCGGCGCGGGTGGCCCGGGGCGCGACGGAGCGGCCGAGCCCCGCGAAGTGGCCAAGGACCAGCGAGCGCGCGGGCGGGGTTCCTGGCCTGGAGGGGGCGCTCCGTGGGGCTCTAGGCAGGGTGCCTCCTGCCCAGCCCCTGCGCCCCCGCGCCGTCGCTGCTCAGCGCGGGCCTGGGAGCGCCCGGACCTGAGGCCGGGCCACCGGAGCCCGCAGCGCCGCGTCCTCCTCCTCTTCGGCCGCCGGGCGCAGTCAGGGAAGCATCTCCATCTCTATCTCCCGCCCTTTGTCTGAACGCGGCGCCAGGCTGGGGCCCCGGGGAGGGGGCGCCCCGGCTTCCCCGCCCGGCGCCCCCGGGAACCTCCTCCCGGGGCCGCACGGGCTGGAGGCGCGGGGAAGCGGTCGGAGTGGGGTCTGATGCCCACGTCGTCCGCAGCCCCGCGCGTCTCAGCGCAGCGTAGCGCCCCTACCCCGCGCTAGGACACCGGATCCCCGCGGCGGACACGGGGGTGCGGGGCTCGCAGGACCCCTCAGGGCTCGGCCCCTGCCTTCCGCGGCTTGCGCATGCGCCCCACGATCTCGGTGCAGGTGCAGTGGGGGCTCTCGCCGGGTCCTCCTGGTCCCCGCGAGGCCGACCTCACGACGCTGCGGGCCTGGGGCGGCAGGTGGAGGTGAGGAGGACAGGTAGTCCCAGACCCCGCCTCCAGCACTTGACGAACCCAAACCCTTGCAGTTCTGCCCTCCGTTCCCCGCGTCGGCCCGCATTCCCCGCTAGTGACCCGGCAGGGCAGCCTGGAGCTGAGTTCACCACACCCGCGCTGGTGGGGACAAGGCCTAGGGGACCAGGCCTGAGGATCCTTAGCCCGCGTTGGGGCCCAGAGAAGCGGCTACGGTCACCTAGAGGCCAGGAAGGGGACTACCCCCTGGCCGGCGTCGCGATAAGTAACCCAGGTGAAGCGGGCAGAGGGAGGACCCCGGACCCAGGAGCTGAACTGGTCCACAGCTCAGCACAAGGGCTGTGGGGGGAGGGGCAGCCAAGCTGGGAAGTCACCCCCACACCGTGTTTCCGAGATGCCAGGATTTGTCTGGGATGCGGCTGTGACCTTCCAGGAGAGCAAAGTAGAATCACAGAAAATCTCAGAGGAATTGACAGATCCGTTCAGAAACCCCTCCATGCGCTGCCTGAGCACTGCCAGAGGCCCCTGTGGACCTCTGAGGGACCAGAGGGACAGTGGGACCAGGCTCTGAGGCCCTGAGGTTGGCCGGGGGATAGCAGGAGTTTCCCAGCTAAGTCAGCAGGCTGCAAGGGGTCCAAGCAGAATAAAACAGGAGTGGGAAGGGGCTGGTATGCCTGGAAGGGTCAAAGGGCTTCAGAGGAAGGGCAGTCTGGGCTTTGAGTGTGTGCCTTGAGCACCAGATCAGGGATCTGGGACTCTGTCATGGTCTGTGACGGGGGCCAGGAAAGGAGAGGACCAGGTCCAATGTCCAGGAGCTCCTGGGCAGTGTCCTGATCCCTGACCCCTGATCCCAGACTTGGGTGTGAAGGAGCCCCTAAGAGCAGAGTGGCCCAACCCCTACAAGGCCACAGCCTCTGCTGGTTTCTACCCACCTCACCTCACCCCCAGACCCTGAGCCCTTCTCCGGCCCCCAACAGCCAGGCCCCAGGATGGAGGGGCCTGGGCTCCCCCTCAGCTTTACTCGTGGGACCCCTTGGTTCTGCCTCTGCAGAGCTCCCGCCCTCCGCGTGGCCTGACCTCATCCTTCAGCCCACACAAGTCCCTGAAAGCCCCTGGGGCCATGACGGCCTAGCTAGCCCAGTGCTCCAGCGCCCTGGTCCAGAGGGGCCTGGAGAGTGCCAGGCCGAGGTGGGGAGGAGCAGCCAGACTCGTCTTGGAAGGGACAGGGCTGGACCCCCGGGATGGCCACTTGGAAGATCTTGCAGATGTCAGGGCCTGGCCTTTGACGCTCTCGGTGTGTGGGTGATCTGAAAGGGGAAGACCCCACAGGCAACAGGGCAGCCCCAGGCCCTGCTGCCCAGCCTCAGTTTCCTCCTCGGCTACGTGGGGGCGCCCCGCCCGCATCAAGGAGGCTGCGCCGGGAAGGGGGCCATCAGCCAGCGTCAGGAGCCCATTTTACAGAAAAGAAAACCGAGGTTCGGCGAGGTCAGAGCCGGTCAGTTCTGCCTTTGCCCGGGGCTCCACCCTCCCGCCGACACTCTCCTACGCGCGAAATCCCGCCCACTCCTCTGGGTTCCGCTACCCGTAGTCCCCTCCCCGGGGCTACTCTGACCATCCCGAGATCCCCCGAGCACCGCCAGAGTCCGCCAGTCCCAGATGAGGTGAGGTGCGCGCGCAGCGGCGACACCCCCGCCCAGATTCCAGAGGCCGGACAAGGGAGGGCGCCCTGGGCCTCCGTTGCTCAGTGCGGGGAGGGGGCGTCAAACACAGGACGGTTCATTAGCAGAACAGCCTCACACCCCAGGTGAAGAAGAGACCAGCGGGCGCACGCTGGGGCAGACCCACGGCGTCCCCTCTGAGGAAGTGGAGGGCGGTAGCCCTTCCCTCTCCCCCACCCCAGGAAAACTGGGGAGCGAGCATGAAGCCTCGCCAGTGGTCACAAGTAGAGGGAGCCCAGGCAAGGGGACTGGGCAGGACGACAGAGGTGGGTGGGAGCACTGCAGGAAGGCGAGGGGTCTTCCAGGAAGTGAACCAAAAGGCCAGGAGATAGGGAGAAAAAAGAAAAATACAGAGGACCTGAGCAGAAGCCCCAGTGTGCAGCTAACAGGAGCTCCACAGAGAGAAAGGGAAGGGGAGGAAACAAAATAATGATTATTATTTCCCCAAGCTAAAGGACAGAGACTCCTGATTAAACCTGTCCAGCACCTTGAGTAGACTTGCAGTCCCAAGAGCTTCCCGAGGGTGGGAAGGGAATGCAGCTCCTGACAGCCACCTGCTGCCAGCAGCGGAGGCTGGTGGACCCAAGCTTCTCACCTCCTCACTGAGAGTCCATGACCCACCACCCATCCTTCCCTTCCACACAGGTCTGGTGAGGGCCCACCCTCTACTGGACCCTGAAAAGAACAAAGCCCTGCCCTCCTGGGGCTTTACAATCTAGAAGGGGGGCGGGGGAGGAAATAAACTAAGAACAGAGCTCTACACTCTACTATCCCTTAGGGACAAAGAAAAGTTAGGTGGGATAAGGCGCTGAAGAGTGAGGTGGGTCACAGAGGAGGCCAAGTGGGTAACTCCATGGAGAGGGGACAGCATGTGCAAAGGCCCTGAGGTGGGAGGGGTTATGAATTGAATGTGCCAACAAAAGATCTTTTCAGACAGGCCAGCTCAGAAAGTTTACTTACCACACTGTTTTCTAGGAAGCCACTTGAAGGCATGCACCAGGGAGAAGATGATGTGGGATCTGGGAAACAGTGGCTCCAAACTAGAAGAGTGAAGGGTGAGCAATGGGCAGTGGGAATGCCCAGCTGGCCGGGATTAGGAGGGCAAGGCCCTGACAAGAAACATGGGGGGAATGGCTGCTGGAGAATTTAAGGGTGTGATAAAGGCAGACAATGTGGGGACAATAAGGCAAACATAAACTCCAGGAAAAACAAAAGCTGTCCTAAAGACAATGCATTCCCAGTTAACTGCTTAGCCAAGCTGAGAATTATATTCACATAGAGTCGTGATAGATGCTCTTGATCGAGCAGGAAGGCCATGTCACGGCTCTAGGACAGGACCTGAGTGCCACTGGCCTTGAGCAGATGCAAGGCTAAGCTCCTTGCAAGACTTGTCCGTGCTGACTCTTCCACCTCTGCTCCTCCCATGAAGCCCCCATTCAGGTTCTCCCCACCCTCAAATAACCCTGTTTTTGTCAAGGTCCACACTGACTACAGCTGCCAAATCCAGTGCTGCAGTCTTGGGCCTTGCTTGACCTCAGCAGCATGTGACACGCTGACCCCTTCCTTCTTCCCAAAGCCCTGACCCGTCTCAGTTCTCTTCCTGCCTCGTGGCTGCCCCATCTCCTCTGAGCGTCCCTCATCTCCCTGCCCTCTCAGGGCTCATCTCTCCTCTGTCCACACTGAGGCCACAGGGAGCTCAGCCAGCGCTTGCGTCCCAACCTTCTCTCGCCAGCCCCTCCTCTGGACCTCTCTGCTCAGGCGTCTAGGGCACACCTCAAGCCTAGCATGCCCAGCGCTGACTTGTCCTACCCCTTCTCCCCAACTCCATCCCTCCTCCCGCCTCCCTCTCTCTCAAAACCCATCTGCAAATGGCAAATCCCAAATCCTGGTGGCTCTACTTTCTTTCTTTTTTTTTTGGGAGGGACATCAGCCCTGAGCTAACATCCATGCTAATCCTCCTCTTTTTGCTGAGGAAGATCAGCCCTGAGCTAACATCTATTGCCAATCCTCCTCCTTTTTTCCCCCCAAAGCCCCAGTAGATAGCTGTATGTCATAGTTGCACACCCTTCTAGTTGCTGTATGTGGGACGCGGCCTCAGCATGGCTGGAGAAGCGGTGCATCGGTGCACGCCCAGGATCTGAACCCAGGCCACCAGTAGCGGAGCGCGTGCACCTAACCACTAAGCCATGGGGCCGGCCCTGCTGGCTCTACTTTCAAACACAACTGGAATCCATCTGCTTCTCACGTTGCCCCTACTGCCATCATCCAGCCCCAGCCCTTCTGCTTCAGCTCTGACGACTGCATCACCTCCTCACAGGCCCTGATTCTGTCAAGAATCATTTCAAGAATGATTTGAGAATCAAATCATTGAATCCAAGAATCCATTTTCAATCAGCAGCCAGAAGCACCGTTTAAATAGATGACAAATCGTGTCCCTGCTTGCTCAAACCGCCCCCACCAGGCTCGTGAAGTGGCCCTCTCCATCACGCTGTCACCACTCCCTCCTAATCCCCTCCTGACCCCTACAGCTGTGGGGCCACCTGCCTGACCGGCCAGGCACAGCAGCCTCCTGGCCCCTCTCCCTGCCGTTCCACACCCCCATCTGCCTAGCTGTGCCCCTCCTTCCTCCCAAAGGGCACCTCTCGAGAGGCTTTCTATGACAAGCACTGATTGCTGTCCTCATATTTTATAGGAATAGAAACCCCAATTTGTGCCAGGGTTCGTGGCTGCCCACAAAATACAGGATGCCCTGTTAAATTTAAATTTTGGATAAACAACGAATAACTTTTAGTATAAATATGTTCCAGATACTGCATGGGACACACTTATACTACAGGACTTGTACTTTTTACACTAACAAGTACTTCTCGGTCCTTATCTGTGTCTGGCAACCCACAGTTAAACACAGGCTACATCCCTGCCTCCCCTGCAGCCAATGCACCATCTGGGCTGCTCTACAGGGAAGACACCTGCCTCTGCCACCCCTCTGCTCCTTTCTGGGGGCCCGAGGACAGGAGGGTGCTGGTCCCTGCCACCGTACCCCACTCATGCCCAGGCTCGAGGGCCAGCCTAGGCCTGCCATGGCTGCAGCACCCCTCAGTCTCTCTCTGGCCTACTTTAGAGTTCACGGGCATATCATTGCGGCCAGACATCTCGCTCGACCTCCCCTCCACAGGCCAAGGCAGGACTCGGGTTTGTTCACTTGGTCCCGACACCTGGATTGGCACCTGCGTGCCGGGGGCTCCCAGGCAGAAAAGCACTGATGACAGGACAAGTCGAGGTTTGGAGGCCAGTGGGGGCAGAGACAGGGCAAAGCAGGTCCTGCTGAGCTCACGGCAGGAGTGAGGGTCTGAGTGGATACATGTGCATACGCAGCACAAAGATAGGCAATGACTAGGTGACAGGCCAGGGGTGGGGACTGAGGAGCCACAGCTCACTGTTCTCTCATGCAGCGGACCAGGAATGCCCAGCTCTACCACCCCAGGCAGCAGCACAGGGGTGCCATGTTGTGCTGAGGTGGCCACAACCAGGGAACTAAAGCTCCAGAGACACCAAGTGTCCCACAGCAGTCCCTGTGCTCTGCTGTGCTCCTGGCTGCTCCTACTGTGCTCCCGGGTTTCAAAGCATTGCTGTGACAGTAAAAACATTTACAAAATGACGGGAGGGAGGGAGGGAGGGAGAGCTTTCTTGCTTCACCTGGAGGCCTCCCGCCTGGCACCGTGCACACGTGCGTGTGCATGTGAGCATGAGCCTGTTGGCCATGAGAGTGACACCTGTGTTCAGGCCTAGATCCCCATCCAGGAGTCCCCAGTGCCCAGGGGCCAGGCTGGGGCCTGCAGGAGGGACCCAGGAGGCAGGGTAGAAGCTGTGGGGAAGGTCCCAGCCTTCCCTTCCTGGAGGAGCCCTCCCCTCCGCTGCCCAGTCACCCTCCCTCTCCTGGCAGCCTCAGGCTCCTTGGCCACCGTCCGGGCCTCCCGGGAGTCCCCGCCTACACCTGTCCCCACTGCAGAGCACAGGAGTCTGGCAAGGCTCAGTGCCGGGGCAGCTGCTCCAGGGGACCAGGCCAGACTCTACACTCCCCTGGCCTCAAAACAAGGGCAGGTAGGCAAGGAAGCGGGTCCCCGAAGGGCGGACTCGCTGTGACCACACGCTGCCTGTGGGTACAGGTCCATGCACGTGGCCAGACATGCGTCTCTGCTCAGCACTGGTGCTGGCGTGGGACAGGTGCCAAGAGGGCTTCAGCCCATGTGGAACAGCTGGGGAAACCGAGGCCCAGAGACAGGCCCAACCAGGAACTCCTGGGGGTGACGCAGGTGAGCTCTAGGGGCCAGAGCAGGGAGACAGGACACAGGTGTGCTGGGCCAGGTGTTTATTGATGAGGGAACAGCGCCGGCTGAGGGTCCTCAGCGCCCCGAGGGCCAGCAGGCACACAGGGCCCGGCGATCGGCCTGCAGCAGGAGGCTCTCCGTCTGCAAAGCAACAAGGGGCCATGAGGGCGCTGCACAGCTGCCCCGCCCACCAGCTCCTGAGGGCCCTCCATCTCCTGGCTTCCCACTAAAACCCACTGGCAGTCCTGTCTCCACCTGCTGCCGAGACTCTCAGTGCACACCTGACTCTGTCATGTCCCCCACACTCCCCCCGCCCCCAGGGACTCTGCTGCCCTCAGGGCCTTGTCTCCGCAACTTCTCCCCTGTTCCTTCTGCTCAAGACTCTGCAGTTTCTGCCAGTGCACCAGTCCTGCCTGGGGGCCCTGAGCATGCTGCTCTCTACCCGGGACCACTGTTCCCTGCTGTCTTTCAACTCATACGCCCCCACACACACAGGGGCCCCTTCATCCTCCAGCACCTCCCCACTCCCCAAGGGTGGGTTGGGGGCTGCTCCTCTTAGGAGCCTAGCTCCAGACTCAATGAGACTCAGGCGTCTCAGACCACGGGGGTGCTACAGGCCTCAGTCTGAGCCCTTCGGCATTGGCCAGAAAAGGGGACCAAGTGGGGTCTCCCTGTCTTTCTACTTCTGGGAATTCTCCCCCTTTCCCAAAAGGAGTACACATCTATGTCATAAATGAAAACTCCCTTGGCTGGGGCACAGCAAAGGCATGGGGAGAGGGCTCCCTGTTGATTCCAGACTTGAGGGGTGCCCCCTAAGGCACTCTGTGCATGCACCCATCCCTCCCCAGGTGAGGCTGGTGGGTGGGGAACCTCCCAGACCGCCCTGCCCAAGCTGGCCTTCCACCCCCAACACTTCCCCCCTCACCCCTTTCTGACCCAGAGAAGATGAACACTCTTCCCCCTGCCTCAGTTTCCTCTCTGCCCACCCGGCCTCATGGCCCCACGTGGGGAATGCTGGATTGGGACTGGTGGTCCTTCCTCAGGACCTGAGTGAGGTCACAGGGAAAAGTGCCCAGTGAGGCCTTGGGTGCTGGACAGCCGGCACTCTCCCTCACTGGGGCTACAACGGAGTGTGCTAGGCATTTCAGAGTGACGCTGGTGGGTGAGACCTGCGTCCAGAAGGCCCCTCGGAAAGCTGGAGCCAGAGGACGGCAGGAGGATCGCAGATTGGGGGTGGGAACTGACGGATCCCTCCTCCCCACCCTCCACTCCCTCAGCGGCTCCCCAAGCCACGGAGCCCGGCCACCCGCTCTGGGCCAAGAGGCTCACGCGCGCGTCCAGGCTGTAGGCCGTCTTCCGCAGGTCCTGCAGGGCGCGCTGCATGAACTCGAACGCGTGGCAGTCCACGCACGGGCGGCCTGCGGGGGGCGCGGGTCAGGGCGGAGGGGGGACCCCAGCCCAGTCCAGCGCGAGCAGCGGCGTCTGCCCGCGCCGACCTCCACCTAAGGGGCGGCCCCGGAGCCAGGCGGCGGGAGGGGCGCGGGGACCGGCCCTGGGAACAAAGACCGGGTGCGGCCCTCCCGCGCGCGCCCTCCCGCGCGCCCCTGGCTGGGGCCCGGAGCCCGCGGGGACACCCCCCCGTGCGGCACGTACTCTGCGCGGGGACTGCGCTCCCGGCGGCGGGCTCGGCGCGGGCCTGGGCGCCCAGCAGCGCGAAGCTCAGCAGCAACGGCAGCAGCCGCGGCGGCGACCTCGGGGGCCTGCACGGCGGCGGGGGGGCCATGGCCGAGCCGAGGGAGCCCGGGGCCGCCCTGCAGCGGGCGGGAGGGGTCAGAGGCGCCGGCCCCTGCACCCTCCTCCGTAACCCCCACCGCGCCCCCGCCCCCGGCCCCACCCCCTAGACCTCCCGGCCCCACCAGCCCGCGTCCCCTCGGGCCCGAGAACCCCCACCCGCCCCCCGCGCCCGGCGAGCCCCCACACCATCCCCGGCCCCATCCCCCCGACCTCTCGGCCCAAGAACCCTCACCCGCCCCCCGCGCCCAGCGAACGCCCACCCCGGCCCCCAGGCCCGCGAACCCCCACTCGCTCTCACCGCGGTTCAGGGACCCCGCGACAGCAGGGCGGGCAACTCGGGGAGACGCGCTGCGCCCGGCGCGCACCGCGCATGCGCTCCTACCCAACCCCGCCCGAGTGCCCCATCCGACGTCGTCGTCATGGAAACCCAGAGACTGCGCGAACCGTTAGTTTAAAGGGACCGAGGTGGCTCCAGGATTCCGTCTGCCCAGCCCTGGCCGGACGCGGCGCCTGGAGCACGGTGCAGGTCCATAGGTGATGGAGTCAGGAGGGCTGCCTGGAGGAGGCAGTGTCTGGGCAGAACCTCCAGAGCCACTGTCGGCGAGAGGAAAGCTGAGGAAGCGGGAAATATGCGGCTGGAGCTTGGCGGTCCGGGGACTGGGGTGTCCCTGGTGCCGATCCTGAGGGAGGTACTCGATGCACTCAAGAGGCCTGGGGGGTGGGGGGACAGTGAACGCAAATGCTCGGCCTCTGCTTCCCCCGGGCTGGTGGGGTCCACTCGCGCCCGATTGCCCCAGAGAGATTCGGGCTAGGAGCGACCCAGGCCAGTAGGCCAGTGAGGCATCCACCCTCTCTGGTCCTCACTCCGGCCCGGCCTCGCCCCTGAGCCTCGGGCGAGAGGGGCAGGGGAGAAGCCCACCGACCTGCCCGGTCCCTCCTCCCCACCTCTCCGTGCGCGTACCCCTATTTGCCCTTCCCCTCCCCTCCGATCACCTCCCCTGCTGTGTGACCTCGGGGTGGGGTGGGGTCGCGTGCCTCTCTGTGCCCTTTTCTCCCTCGTGAATGCACAAGGGTGTTGGAAGTAAGGAGCCTCGGGGGCCCCCGTGGGCGCCCGATGCTGGCGGTTTCAGGTCTCCCCGGGCCCTCTAGGAGGGATGGTGTCCACTTGGCGTCCGCTTGGTCTCCACAGGCACAGCCCCGAGACCCACATCCCGGCCGCGTGAGCGCCGGAGCCCCCCCCCCCCCCCCGGCAGCCCACGCTGTGCCGGGCAGCGCCGGCCCCTTCCTGGTGGGCAGCGCCGAGCCTAGAGGTCCTCTGCCTCCGCCCTCGGGCCTTGGGTCAGTTGTCGCCCTGGCACGGGATGGGGACGTCCGCGGCCCTGGCCGGACGCGGGTTTCCTGACCCAGGGGAGGGGGCAGTGCTCGTGACAACCAACCCCTCCTCCTTGCCGGGCCGAGCGCCCAGTCTCGGGCTCTCCCGGACAGGGTCGCACTGCAGCCCCGGCCAGAGCTGGGGCTGGGAGACTGCAGGCTACCTTCCTTCTCCGCCAGAGTCCTACGCCCGGGTCGCGCGGTCACGGCCACCGGGTGGTGGGACGCGTGCCTCGAGGACGCCATGCGGCACAGGCTTTCTTCTACCTATCGGTCCGCGCTGCGTCCAGCTGGTGCTCCGGTCACCCTCTCCCCGCAGAGGCGCAGAGCCGCGTCCGCGTGCGCAAGGGGAGCTCGCCTACCCCAGAAGCAAGGCTCGGGCCACACCTCGGGCGGCGCTGCTGTGGAACCGCGCTTTTTCCTGGCACCGCGGCAGACTAGTCAAGCGCGTCCTATTTAATAGGGAGGAGTCTCTGGTCCGCTGCGGCCCCGATGTCCGGATAGCACCTGGCTCGCTCCCCTTCGGCACCTTGGATCTGTCATCGCGCACCTTCTCCTGCTTCCCCCGCACCCTGGGATCCTCTTTTTTGGGCTCATTTCATCCCACGGTCCAGCCTGACCGTCCCTGCCCGGCACACACCGACGATCCCCTGACTGCATCCTCGCCGCAACCGTGCGCCCCTACCCAGGGGACCGCGCCGCCGCCGCGGGGCCGCGGGGTGTCGAGGACGGAACCTCGGGCGGCCCTCGGCTCTGCAGGGTCTTGAGTGCGAGGGCCGCGCGTGCTCCTGCTCCACGCCTGGTTCCCCCCAGCACTGGTGTCCCCTCGCCCCTGCCTGCCTCCTCCTTCCTCTCCCCAAGAGGACCCAATTCTCCTCCACTGGGCCATTCCCGTCCTGTGATTTCTTCCGTATCCAAACAAAACAAACCTCGTGAGCCCCTCGCCTCCCCCCCCAACACCTCTCCTCGCTGTCCAGTTTCTCCTCCTTTCTTGAGCTGACCCCTGTCCGGCCTGCGTCCTCGCGCTGCCGTGACCCATCTGCAGAATCCAGGGACCAGTCCTCCCCCACGTGGCCATCAGCGGCCTTGCGGTCCCCTCCCCTCCGCTTCCATCTTTGCCTGTCCCCTCTGGGCGCTGCTGGGCAGTCCTTTGCCCCCACCTCTTCATATACCCTCCCCACGGCGGCGTCCTTGGGCCTCTTCTCCACCTACACTCGGTCCTTTGTGACCGAATCCAATCGCGGCTGTGAAGACCAGCCGTGCAGTTCCAGGTTCCCATGTGCAGCTGCCCCCTGGACGTCTCCACTTGCAGAATAGACTTCTCAACTTCAGCGTGTCCAAAACCCATCTCCTGATTTCATGCCTTCCCCATCCCAGGTGAGGGCACTCCATCCTTGCAGATGCTTAGACCAAACCTACAGCAATCCTTCTAGAAATGCTGTCTAATCCACCCTCAGAGCCACCAGAATCCGTCTCTCTTCGCCGTTTCCTGCTGCCCCTGGTCCACACTGCCCCTCACTTGGACTCTTGAATCACCTCACTGTCTCCCTGTTGCCAGCCCCCTTGTGGTCCAGTCTCCATAAGACAACTAGAAGGACCTTTTCTGGTAACTTCTTTTTTAAATTGTAAAATATACATAACATAAAATATACCATTTTCATCACTTTTAGTGCAGTTCAGTGGTGTTAAGGACATTCATGTGGTTGTGCAACCATCACCACCACCCATGTCCACAACTTTTTCATTTCCCCAAAGAATCTCTGTCCTCATTAAACACTAAGTCCCCGTCCCCTCCCCCAGCCCCAGGCACCCACCATTCTACTCTCTGTCTTGATGAATTTGACTCACTCCTGCTTTCGTCTTTCCAGAAGGGCGAGCCAAGATGGGGAGGTTGAGTCCATGGGAGTCACTGATGGACACAGGATGCAAGAGACAGGGACGAGGCAAAGATGGCATCAAGTGGGTCTGTGAGTGGATCATACAGTACTTATCCTTTTGTGTCTGGCTTATTTCACTGAGCATAATGTCCTCAAGTTTCATCCTTGTTGTAATGTGTGTCAGAATTTCCTTCCTTTTTAAGGCTGAATAACATTCCATTGTATGGATGGACCACATTTTGCTTATCCATCCATCCGTAGGTGGACACTTGGCTTGCTCCCACATTTCAGCTATTGTGAATAGTGGTGCTATGACAGGGAGACCTTTTAAATCGTCATCAGATGCTGTCCCCTCTCTGCTCACAGCCCTTCACAATTCCCATCTCACCCCAGTGACAGTCCAAGCCCTGATGTGGCTGGGAGGCTGTCTACCTGTTGACCTCCCCTCCCACCACTTCCCTGCCCATGCCACGCTGGCCACACATCCTTCTTGCCAGGCCAGGGACACTCTGGCTGCTCCTGCCCCAGAGCAGGCTTTCTCTCGAGCTAGGCCTGCCTGTTTCTGCAGACAGCCACAGGTGTCTTCCTCCCCCTCTCAACACTGGTCAAGTCCTTCCTCCTAAGCGTGAGCTGGCCCACACACCCAATGCAATATAGCTGCCAGCCCACCCCAGCCATCTCAGTCCACTGGGGCTGCTGCAATAAAATACCACAGACCAGAGGCTTAAACAACAGACATTTATTTTCTCACAGTGCTGGAGGCTAGAAGTCCAAGATCCAGGGTCCAGCCAATTTGGTTTCTGGTGAGGGCTCTCTTCCTGGCCTGCAGCAGCAGCCTGCTCACTGCTCCTCACACGGCCTTTCCTCAGTGCGTGCACACGGAGGGGGAGCAGAGTTCTCTGGTGTCTCTCTCTCTCTCTCTTTTTTAAACTCAATTTATTTAAACTAAAAACAAAAACAATTCTCCCATTTCTCTCACCTCCCACCCCCCGCCTTTGGCAACCACCAATCTGTTCTCTGTATCTATGAGCTTGGTTTTTTTTTTTTCAAGATTCCATATATAAGAGAGATAATATGGTATTTGTCTTTCTTAGTCTGACTTATTTCACTTAGCATAATGTCTTCGAGTTCCATCCATGTTGTCACAAATGGCAAGATTTCATTCTTTTTTATGGCAGAATAATATTCCATTGTATATATATATGTACTACATTTTCTTTATCCATTCATCCATTGATGGACACTTAGGTTGCCTCCATATCTTTGCTATTGTAAATAATGTTACAGTGAACATAGGGGTGCAGATATCTTTTTGAATTAGGGTTTTCATTTCCTTCAGATAAATATCCAGAAATAGGATTGCAGGATCATATGGCAGTTCTATTTTTTATTTTTTGAGGAACCTCCATACTGTTTTCCACAGTGGCTGCACCAATTTACCTTCCCACCAACAGTGCACAGGGTTCCCTTTTCTCCTCATCCTCACCAACACTTGTTATTTTTTGTCTTTTTGATGGTGTTCGTTCTAACAGGTGTGAGGTGATAGCTCATTGTAACGGTGTCTCTTCTTATAACGACACTAATCCTCTGGGATCAGGGTCCACCCCATGACTTCGTTTGACCTTAATTTCTTCCTTAGAGGCCCTGTCTCCAAATACAGCCACACTGGGGGTTAGAGCTTCAACATATGAATGTGGGGGACATTTTTCAGTCCAGAGCACCGCCCCGTCCTCCCCAGCCCCCCTTACCCTGTCCTACATTTTTCATTTTCCTTACACTTCTCATCTGTGACTCACTATGGACTTTATTAACTATGTTGATTGTTCATTATATCCAGAGTTCTCTGGGCAGGGGCAGTTTTGCCCTCAGGGACATTTGGCAATATCTGGAGACGTTTTGGGTTGTCATGGCTGGGAGGACAGGCGCTCCTGATCTACTGGGTAGAGGTCAAGGGTGCTACGGAACATCCTACAGTGAGCAGGACACCCCGGCAGAGTGACCCGGCCCATGCTGTCAGTGCCGTTGCAGTTGGGAAGCCCTGGTCTGTGTCTTCTCGCTGGAATACCAGACCCTCGAGGGCCCGAGCTTGTGTCTCTTTTGCTCCCTGCTGTGTCTGCAGCACCCAGAACCTCACAGGTGTTCAGAAGATGCACAGGAGTGTGAGTGCGTGAGTGCCAGGGGCCCAGGTGAGCAGGAAGCGGGCCTGTGCAGGCACACAGAGGTGCTGGCCAATTGATCTGCGCCTGGGGAGGAGCTGCTGTCATCAAGCCTTGGACAAGATGGGACAGAGGGGCACA
Organism: Diceros bicornis minor; assembly: GCF_020826845.1. Taxonomy (NCBI): domain Eukaryota; kingdom Metazoa; phylum Chordata; class Mammalia; order Perissodactyla; family Rhinocerotidae; genus Diceros; species Diceros bicornis. The sequence continues at coordinate 1,392,875 of NC_080747.1, read as the reverse complement.
TGATGAGGAAGCCACTGCAGCCAGCAGGAGGTTGGAGGCCAATGGTGGGAGAAACAGTGCTCACTGGGTGACTGGATATGTGGCAGGCTCCATGGAAGGGAGGAGCTGGCCGGTGGTGGAGCCACCTTCAGAGACGAGGGAGTGAAGGGGAGCAGGGAGAACACTTGGGGCGGATTTGTGTCAGAAAGTGTACATCAGAGATATTGGCTATCCAGGCCTGGGTTCAGAGCCAATATCAGGCTGGAGATTGAAGTGTGGGAGTTGTCAGCATAAATATGGCCTCTGCAGTGATACCAGCAAGCTCTGGAAATGAATCCGTCTGATGCCCCCCACGCCAACACCCAGAACCCTCAACTCCTCCACACTCTCTCCGGCTGCCACCACTCTGGGACCGAGGTGTGTGTCTGGGGGCATCTGAACGCTGCTCTCAGAGACCTAAAAGAGGCCGGATCAGCTGCCCCGCACTTGGCTTGGGCTCTGCCTAACAGTGTCTCAGGGACCTTCTCCTCCTTCCAGAGCAGACACACCCCCAGGCCCACCACCCCAAACTCTCAGCAGTCAGGATGCCCTCACCCCCAATCAGCCCTCCCCTCACCCCTGCATTCTCCTTCTCAGAAGTCAGGACGAAGGTGGGGAGGTGAAGTCCATGGGAGTACCTGGTGGATACAAGATGTGAGAGAAAGAGAGGAGGCAAAGAGGGCACCAAGTGGGTCTGGGGGAGACTGGGAGGCATGGGCTCAAGGGGCAGAGGATCAGAATTTGCTCGTGGTCATGTCAAGTTAACTCAGCTGAGGCTTTAACAGTGGAACAGGGCTGGGAGAAGGGAAGTGAGAGACAGGGCTTTCTGGCCCAAAAGTTAGCTGGTTAAGCTTTGGAGTCTCCTGCACACACACTGCACATTAAGCAGGGAAGGGAGACCAAACGTAAACACAGCCCTCCTCTTTCTCAACTGCAGGCCTGGGAGTTAGCTGTCTTGATACTGACAGGCAAAGGAAAAGAAAACCCACCTCTGAGAGACTAGAACACATTGCTTTCTCCAGCGTGGAATTGCAACCAAAATTTATACCACTGAATGCGCCTAGAAAATACAAACAATGAAATTATTTTAAAATGGTTCCGGACTAGTAATGCTCATGGAAACCGACAGAAGTAAGTTCAAATGATCCCTGGGAGGAGGCATCTTCATCTTAGGCCTTGGAAAACCCGACAAACGATTTTTCGAGGGCTATGAGCAGCGCATAGTTAAAGCACAAGAGAACAAAGCACATGAATGGGAAAAAGAAATTGACCACAAATGATCAGAAACCCAAAAATTATCAGACACAGGTTTTAAAGTAACCATACATAATATGTTTTTTAAAAAGAGAACCTTGAAAATATCAGGAAATAGGGAACAGAAAACCAGAAAAAGTGACAGGGAAAGTTTGAAAAAGAACCAAATAGGAATTCTAGAGCTTAAAAATACAATCCCGGGGGCCGGCCCAGTGGCGCAAGTGGTTAAGTGCGCACGCTCCACTGCGGCAGCCCGGGGTTCGCAGGTTCGGATCCCGGGTGCGCACCGACGCACCGCTTGTCAGGCCATGCTGTGGCGGCGTCCCATATAAAGTGGAGGAAGATGGGCACGGATGTTAGCCCAGGGCCAGTCTTCCTCAGCAAAAAGAGGAGGATTGGCAGGTGTTAGATCAGGGCTGATCTTCCTCACACAAAATAAATAAATAAAATACAATCCCAAAATCCCAGTTAACAGGCTTGACTGCATAGTAAACACAGCTGAAAAGAGTATTAGTGAACTGAAAGATAGGTCAATAAAATGTCCAGAATTAAGAACAAATATGCTGGAAGATTCCGGGAAGAGGGTGGAACAGGAAGCACCAGGAACCTCTCCCCACCTGAACAACAGTTGCAGGGACAGAATCTGTCTAACAAGGGTAAATTGTTGCTCTTAGCAACAATTTCAGCTCTTAGCACGGTAGCAGCTACCCATCCCCTCCCCCAACCACGTGCTCCTGGAGCAACTTGCGCACAGCTTGCAGGAACCAAGGTGGGCAAAGAGGACCCTGTCCTCCAAATATCAGGGGTCTGTGCTCTGATGGCTGCTTCTGATCAAGAGGTGCAGACGAAGAGCCACTGTTGTTGCACCGCCCCCACTGTTGCAAGCCCCTTCCGCTCCAATGAAGTGACTTCCAGGGGGTTTAAAGGGCCAGTGCCCTTTTTCTCCCCCCACTTCATTTTCCTCTTTTTTCCCCTTTTGGGAGCCAGATATTAAAGAATAGGACCTTCAAAAACAACTGCATACGCAAGAAAAATTAGTCAATGACTGTACTTGCCCAGGGAAAGGCTCAGAAAAGACGTGAGAAGATTTTAAGTTTACACCTCGGCGCAGAGACAGCCTACAACAATGAAGAAAAAAAAACAATAATCAAAAACAATAACACAAAACAACAAGCCCTGCAGAAGGGGGGAACATCTGATTTCCAGAGATGCCACATTATTAGTGTCAAATGTTCATATTTAACAAAAAAGTCACAAGGCAGACAAAGAAACAGGAAATATGGACCATTCAAAGGGAGAAAAATCAAAAGAACCTGTCCCTGAAAAAGACCTGATGGCAGATCTACTAGACAAAGACTTTAAAACAACTGTCTCAAAGATGCTCAAGAACTAAAGGAAGATTTGGAGAAAGTCAAGAAAACTATAAACAAAATAGAAATATGAGACAGAAAATGTAAAAAGAGACCAAAAAGAAATTCCAGAGATGGAAAGTACAATAACCATAATTTAAAATTCACTAGAGGGATTCAAAGGCAGATTTGTGCAACAGAAGAAAGAATCAGTGAACTTGAAGAGAACAATACAATTATTGAGTCTGAGAAACAGGAAGAAGAAAGATTGAAGAAAGGTGAACAGAGCCTAAGGGACCTGGGGGACGCCATCAAGTGGACCAACATATGCACTGTAGGAATCCCAGAAGGAAGAGAGAGAATAAGGGGCAGGGAGAGTGTTTGAAGATATAATGACAGGAAACTTCACAAATTTGATGAAAGACATGAATATTAATATCCAAGAAGCTCAATGAATTCCAAGAAAGATGAACCCAAAGAGATCAACACCAAGACATATTATAAGCAAACTTTTGAAAGCCAAAGATAAAGAGAGAATCTTGAAAGCAGCAAGAGAGAAGTGACTCGTCACATATGAGGGACCCTCAATAAGATTATCAGCAGATTTCTCATCAGAAACTTTGGAGGCCAGAAGACAGTGGGCCAATATTTCCACAGTGCTAAAAGAAAAAAACAATTGTCAACCAAGAATCCTATATCCAGTAAAACTGTCCTTCAAAAGTAGGGGAGAGGGGCCAGCCCAGTGGCGCAAGTGGTTAAGTGCACGTGCTCCGCTGTGGCGGCCCAGGGTTCACAGGTTCGGATCCTGGGCACGCACCAATGCACCGCTTGGCAAGCCATGCTGTGGTGGCATCCCATATAAAGTGGAGGAAGATGGGCATGGATGTTAGCCCAGTGCCAGTCTTCCTCAGCAAAAAAAAAAAAAAAAAAAGAGGAGGATTGGCAGATGTTAGCACAGGGCTGATCTTCCTCAAAAAAAAAGAAAAGTAGGGGAGGGGGGGCCGGCTTGGTAGCATAGTGGTTGGGTTCACACGCTCTGCTTTGGTGGCCCAGGGTTTGCAGGTTCAGATCCTAGACACGGACCAGTGCACCACTCATCGAGCCATGCTGTGAAGGCATCCCATAGACAAAATAGAGGAAGATGGGCACAGATGTTAGTTCAGGGCCAATCTTCCTCAGCAAAAAGAGGAAGATTGGCAACAGATGTTAGCTCATGGCCAAAGCTTCCTCACACGTATCAAAAAAAGTAGAGGAGAAATTAAGACATTCCCAGATAAACAAAAGCTGAGGGACTTTGTTACGCCAGACCTGCCCTCAAGAAATGCTCAAGAGAATCCTGCAGGGTGAAGTGAAAGGACACTAGACAGTACCTCGAAGTGCTATGGAGAAATAAAGATCTCAATAAAAGTAAATACATGATCAATTATAAAAGCTAGTATTATTGTAACAGCAAAGTCACCCATGGCAGACAGGTTCCAGCAGAGCTTCTAGACTAAGATAGACTAGGAAGGAACCGGCCACCCACTTCTGAAAAAATTGGCCATGAAAACCCAATGAATAGCAGCGGAGCACTGTCTGACGTGGTGCCGGAAGGTGAGAGGCCGGTGCAAAAACACCAGGCAGGTCTGCTGTGCTGTCTACGGGGTCACTAGGAGTCAGAATCCACTCAACAGCACTAACAAAAACAAACTGTTGTAACAATGGGTTTGTAACTCCACATTTTGTTTTCTGCATAATTTAAGAGACTTAATGGATTTAAAAGAATTATTAGCTCATGTTTTGGGGCACACGATGTATAAAGATGTAATTTTGTGACATTAACAACCAAAAGCGGGGGAGGGGTGGAACGTAAAGGAGCAGAGTTTGTATGTTATTGAAGTTAAGCTGCTATAAATTCAAATTACAGTGTTATAACTTTAGGATGTTAAATATAGTCCCCATGGTAACCACAAAGAAAAAAGCTACAGAATATACACAAAAGGAAATGAGAAACGAATTGAAACATTTCACTACAAAAAATCAACTAAACTCAAAAGAATGATGTAATGGGGGACAAAAAAACTATAAGGCATATAGAAAACAAATATCACAATGATGGAAGTGAGTCCCTCCTTATCAGTAATTACTTAAATGTAAACAGATTAAACTCTCTAATCAAAAACAGAGATTGGCGGAATGGATAAAAACACATGATCCAACCATGTACTGTCCATAAGAGACTCACTTTAAATCCAAAGACACATTAGATTGAAAGTGAAAGGATGAAAAAGATATTCCATGCAAATAGTAACCAAAAGAGAACAGGGGTGGCTATATTAATATCAGACAAAATAGACTTTAATTCAAAAAAGGACATTATATATTAATAAAAGGCTCAATACAGCAAGAACACATAACAACTATAAGTGTTTACACACCTAATGACAGACCATCAAACTATATGAAGCAAAAATTGACAGAATTGAAGGGAGAATTGGCTCTATAATAACAGATGGAGGCTTCAATACCCCACTCGCAATAACGGATACAACAACCAGACTGAAGAGAAGTAAGGAAACAGAGGACTTGACACAATAAACCAACCAGATGTAACAGACATATACAGAACACTCCACCCAACAACAGCATACACGTTCTTCTCAAGGGCACGTGGGACATTTTCCCAGATAGACCGTATGTTAGGCCACATATTAAGTCTCAATAGATTTAAAAAGATAGATATCCTACAAAATATCTTCTCCAACCATAACAAGATGAAGTTAGAAATCAACAATAGAAGGCAAACTGGAACTTTTCACAAATTTGTGAAAATTAAAGAACCAATGATCAAAGAAATCAAAAGGGAAATTAGAAATTACTTAGAGATAAATGAAAACAAAAACACAACATACCAAAACTTATGGGATGCAGCCAAAGCAGTGCTAAGGGGGAAATGTATAGCTATAAACACTTACATTAAAAAACAATACAGATCTCCTATCACCAACCTACCTTTACAACTTAAGGAGCTAGAAAAAGAAGAAAAAATTAAACCTAAAACTAGCAGAAGAAGGGAAATAATAAATATTAGATCAGAGATAAATGGAATAGAGAATAGAAAAACAATAGAGAAAATCAGTGAAACCAAAAGTTGATTCTTTGAAAAGATCAACAAAATTGACAAGCCTTTAGCTAGATGGACTAGGAAAAAAAGAGAGAAGACTCAAATTACTAAAATCAGAAATGAAAGTGGAGGCATTACTACCAATTCTACAGAAATAAAAAGGATTCTAAGAAAATACTATGAACATTGGACACCAATAAATTGGATAACCTAGATGAAATGGACAAATTCCTAGAAACACAAAACCTACAAGACTAACTCATGGAGACATAGAAAATCTGAATAGTCCTATCACTAGTAAGGAGATTGAATCAGTAATCAAATATCTCCCAACAAAGAAAAGACCTGGACCTGATGGCTTCACTAGTAAATTCTACCAATTTTTTCTTTCTTTCTCATTTTTTTTTTGGTGAAGAAGATTGGTCCTGAGCTAACATCTGTTGCCAATCTTACTTTTTTTGCTGAGGAAGGTTGGCTCTGGCTAACATTTGTGCCCATCTTCTTCTATTTTGTATGTGGGATGCCTCCACAGCATGGCTTGATGAAGAGTGTGTCAGTCCATGACCGGGATTCGAACCTGCGAACCCCAGGCCGCCAAAGAAAAGCACGTGAACTTAACCACTACACTACCAGGCCGGCCCGTCTACCAAATTTTTAAGGAAGAATTAACACCAATCCTTCTCAAACTTTCCCAAAAAATTGAAGAGAAGGGAACATCTCCTAACTCATTCTATGAAGCCAACACGACCTGATACCAAAGCCAGATAAAGACACTACAGGAAAACTGCTGACCAATAGTCCTTATGAACATCGATGCAAAAATCCCCAGCAAAATAGAAGCGAATAGAATTCAGCAGCATATTAAAAGGATTATACCGGGAGGGGGCATGGGGTGATTTCAGGATGTGGGTAATACTCTAGTTCTTGATTCAGGCATTGGAGACACAGCATGTCCACTTTGTAGAAGTTCAACTGTGCATTTATGATTTTGCGCATTTCCGTTACGTATTCACTAAAAAAAAAAGTTTACTTATATTTTTAAACAAAGAATGAGGCAAAATAAAGACATGTTCAGACAGAGACAGAAGATCCTTAGGAAGGAAATTCTAAAGGATGTAGTTCAGGCTGAGATAAAAAGATCCCGGCTGGAAGATCTGAGAATGAAGGAGGAGCGGAGCTGGGGAAAATCTGGTGGTAGATGTAAAGACGTCATGGCTACATTAGACAACAGCAAAAAGATAGAAGTAAGATATTTGACAACATGTAAAACAGGAAAGGATAAATGGAGTTCAAGTGTTCTAGATAAAACACCCAAAGGACCTGTATTTGTGGTAGGAGGGTGAAGGTATTACTAAATTTATTTTGTCACGTTTTTACAGGTTCATTCAGATGTGATTGACATACATAAACAATGTGATCAATTTTGACATATGTATATACCTATGTTGCCATCACCGCCATCAAGGTAATGAACATACCCATCACCCCCAATAGTTGCCTCGTCCCCGTTGCAGTCCCTCCGTCCTACCTCTCACTGGCACCTCCCCCCCAAAATAACCACTGATCTGTTTTCTGTTACTATAAATTAATTTGCGTCTTCTACAATTTTATGTAAGTGGAACCATACAATATATTCTATTTTTTGTCTGTCTTCTTTGAATTAGTACAATTATTTTGAGATTTATCTATGTTGTTGGGTGCATCAATAGTGCACTCCTTTTTAGTGGTGAGTAATGTTCCATTGTGTGGAAAAAGTACAATTTGTTTGAGCATTCACTTGTTGATGGACATTTGGGTAATTTCCAGTATTTGGCTATTACAAATAAAGCTGCTCTGATATTCACATACAAGTCTTTTATGGACATGTGCTTTCATTTGGGTTTTTTTTTTATGTCTCTACTTAACATTTTTAGTCTTTCTTCCAGCTTCCTGAATGTTTGGAATACAGTTATAATAACTTTTAATGCCCTTGTCTACTGATTCTATCATCTATGTCATTTCTGGTTCAGTTCTTTCTTTTGTTTTTGTTTTGTTTTTTTAGGAAGATTGGCCCAGAGCTAACACCTGTTGCCAATCTTCCTCGTTTTTTTTCTTTTTTCTCCCCAAAGCCCCCAGTACATAGTTGTATATCCTAGTTGTAGTTCCTTCTAGTTCTTCTATGTGGGACGCTGCCTCAGCATGGCTTGATGAGTGGTGAGTGGGTCCGCGCCCAGGATCCAAACTGGTGAACCCCAGGCCACCAAAGTGGAACGCATGAACTTAACCACTGCACCACCAGGCTGGCCCCTCTGGTTCAGTTCTGATTGATTTTTTTCCCCTCTCATTATGAATTGTATTTTCCTACTTCTTTGTGTTTATGGTAATTTTTATTGGATGCCAGATATTATAAATTTTACAATGTTGGGTCGTGGAGATTTTTTATTCCTTTATATACTTTTGAGCTTTGTTCTGGAATGTAAAGTTACTTGGAAATAATTTGATCCTTTTGGGTCTTCCTTTCAAGTTTTGTTAGGTGGGCTCAGAACAATCTTTAATCTGGGCCAATTTGACCCTACCACTGAGGCAAAGCTTTCTGAAGAGTCTACTCAATGCGTTATGGTTGATGGGAACACAACCTATTTCCGGCCCAGTGTGAACTCTGAGGACTGTTCAACTTTATTTGCCCCAGTGGTTCTTTCCCCAGCCTTGAGTAGTTTCTGCATGGTCATGTGGTGATCAGTACTCAGCTGGAAACTTGAGGGGAACACACTGCAGAACCCCAGAGCTTTTGTTTTCTCTCTCTATGCAGCTCTCTCCTCTCTGGTACTCTGCCCTAAAAATTTGTCATTTTGGGTTCCCCAAATTCTGAACTCTGTCTCTTGAAGTCAGGGACACTGCCCAGCTTTGTTTAGGTTCCTCCTCCCTGTCTTGCAGTCTGGAAAATTTCTCCAGGAGTAGGCCGAGCTGATCGTAGAACTCACCTGGTTGTTTCCCTTTTTTCAAGGATCATTGTTCTACACTGCCTGTTGTCTATTGCCTCAAAAACATTGTTTCATATTTTGTCCATTTTTTAGTGTTTAAAGTGGTAGGTCATATGGATAAGTGGAAGTTGTTATTATTCATTTTAGACTATGATAAGCTAAGCAGATCCATTGTGATTTCTAGTGAAACTACTAAAAAATAGAAACAGAATGAATAATTTTTAAACTAATGTGCATGGTAAAATGAAGGATAAAGAATAATCAATCCAAAAGAAGACACAGAAGGAAAGAACAAACATATCAATGATTTTTATTCAATGATAATGGATAAACATTCCAGTCAACGAAGATTGTCACTCTCAATAAAAAAGCAAAACCAATACAACTACACACTTGTGAAATTAGTAAAAGAAACCTCAACTAAATTGGAGTTGGGAAGGCCTGTAGGGGGAGCTCTCATGCCCTATCATACATGGTCAATTACTCCAAACAGGAAGAGACTAGCTTGCACCTCAGACAGGAAGGTGTTTTGTACTTTACTACCCAACAGGAGGAAGGAAGATTTCTCTCCCCACCTGGCAACAGTCCAGCCAATGAGAGACTGTAGCAACTCAACCAATGGGAAGCCTCTACACTTTGGATTCCCAGTTTCCTCCAATGGACTCTTTGTTTATTGCTTCCCCTTTTCCTCTATAAAAGCAGGGCCCTTCCTTTGTTTCTCTGGACTTGCCTGCGTTCTACCATAGCCTGCATATCCCAAGTTGCAAGCCTTTTGGTTGTTGTCAAATAAGCTCATTTTGCAGGTAAAACAGCTGGCCAATTTACTTTTTAGGTTGACATGCTGTTTATATGAGACACAACTACTTCATAAGGATACAGAAAGGTCGATAGTAAAAGAATGGATAAAAAGTATACTATGTAAATACTCATAAAAACAAGAGTGGTATCACTATGTTAATATTAGATAAAATAGATTTTAAGGCAAGAGCAATAGAGAAATAGATGAATCCACTATTATGGTTGGAGACTTCAACACCCCTCTATTGGAAGTGGATGGATCCAGCAGGCAGAAAATCAGTAAAGACATAGTTGAATTCAACAGCACCATCAATCAACTGGATAAAATGGGCATCTCTAGACTGCTTCATCCAACAATAGCAGAATATATATTCTTCTCAAACTCACATGGAACAGTCACCAAGATAGACCACATTCTGGGCTATAACACATTCCTTGACACATTTAAAAGTATAGAAATCATACAATGTCTGTTCTTGAAACAGCACATAAAACATTGACCAGCTTAACCTAGTTTTGCTTCCTTACAACACGTCATTGATTAATTAAACCTTGCTCTATAACAGAGACAGCACTGTGCATGTGCCAGGCAGGAACATATAGCCCCAGGATGACCCCAGAACCAAGAATCTTCAGAAAAGTTGCCACCTGAGACCTTTATGAAATGAGAAGTCCTTCAGTAAGGAAAATCCGGCTTCTAGCAGCTTGATTACCATATATGGACTGATTCGAGATTAGCCAATCAGCTTCTGCCCCTAACTCCTAAATTTTGCCCAGAACCCTGGCTTGGGGAGACAGATTTGAGAGCCTTGCCTCCTGTGTCATTGCCAGTCAACCTCACAATAAAGCTCTTTCTTTTCTCAAAAGCTGGTGCCATAGAATTGGCTTCTATGTGTGTCGGGTAGTGAGCCCTTGCTTGGTAATACTCTCAGACCACGATGGAATTAAACTAGAAATCAGTAACAGAAAGATAGCTGCAGGGGCCAGACTGGTGGTGTAGTGGTTAAGTTCGTGCATTCCACTTTGGTGGCCCAGGGTTCAGAGGTTCGGATCCCAGGTGCAGACCTACACACTGCTCATCAAGCCATGCTGTGGCAGTGTCCCACATACCAAATAAAGGAAGATGGGCACAGATGTTAGCTCAGCGACAATCTTTTGTGTGTGTGTGTGTGTGAGGAAGATTAGCCACGAGCTAACATCTGTTGACAATCTTCCTCTTGTTGCTAAGGAAGATTGGCCCTGGGCTAACATCAGTGCCCATCTTCCTCTACTTTATATGGGATGCCACCACAGCATGGCTTGACAAGCAGTGCGTCGGTGCACGCCCGGGATCTGAACCTGTGAACCCCAGGTTCCTGAAGCAGAGTGCATGGTCTTAACTGCTATACCACCAGGCTGGCCCCTCAGCAACAATCTTCCTTAAGCAAAAAGAGGAAGATTGACAACAAATGTTAGCTCAGGGCCAATCTCCCTCACCACAAAAGGAAGGAAAGAAGGAAGGAAGGACAGAAGGAAGAAAGGGAGGAAGGGAGGGAGGGAGGGAGGAAGATAGCTGGAAAATCCTCAAATACTTGAAGATTAAACAACACACTTCTACATAATGAATCAAAGAAGAAATCTCAAGAGAAATTTTTAAATATTTTGAACTAAACAAAAATGAAACACAACTTATCAAAATTTGTGGGATACAGTGAAAGCCATGCTTAGAGGGAAATTGATAGCATTTAATCATATATTAGAAAAGAAGAAACATCTGTACTCAATAATCTAAGTTTCTACCTTAGGAAACTAGAGAAAGAAGAGCAAATTAAATCCAAAGTAAGGAGAAGAAAAGAAATAATAAAAATTAGAGCAGAAATTAATGAAATTGAAAGGAGGAAATCAACAGAGAAAAATCAATGAAACCATAAGCTGGTTCTTTGAAAATATCAATCAAATTGATGTCTCTAGTCAGGTTAACTAAGAAAAAAAGAGAGAGGACAATACATACAAATATAGAATCATTATGTTGTACACCTGAAACTAATATAATGTATGTCAATTATACCTCAGTAATAATAATAAAAAGATTAAAAGAATAGAGAGAACACAAATTACCAATATCAGAAATAAAAGGTGAGACATCATTACAGATTCCACGGACATTAAAAAGGGTAATGAAGGAATATTGTGAACAACTCCATGCCCACAAATTTTTTCTAGAAATTGACAAAGGATTCCAAAATGTGTATGGAAATGCAAAGGACCTAAAATAGCCAAAATAACTTTGCAAAAGAACAAACTTGGAGGGCTAACACTATCTGATTTCAAGACTTATTATAAAGCTACAATAATCAAGACAGCGTGGTATTAGTATAAAGGTAGATGAATAAAACAGGATAGAGGGCTGGCCCTGTGGCGTAGCAGTTAAGTGCGCGTGCTCCACTGCTGGCGGCCCAGGTTCGGATCCCAGGCGTGCACCAACGCACTGCTTGTCAGGCCGTGCTGTGGAGGCGTCCCACATAAAGTGGAGAAAGATGGGCACGGATGTTAGCTCAGGGCCAGTCTTCCTCAGCAAAAAGAGGATTGGCATGGGTGTTAGCTCAGGGCTGATCTTCCTCACACACACACACACAGAGAAAAGAGTCCAGAGATAAACTCCAAACATACATGGACAACAGATTTTTAACGAAGGTTCAAAAGCAGCTCATTTGAGAAAGGATAGTCTTTTCCACAAATGGTATTGGGACAATTGGATATCCATATTTAAAAACAAACACTTTGACTTTCTAATTTTGCAACCTAATGGATGTAATGAGGCATCTTGTTATTTTAGTTTGGATTTTTCAGGTTATTGATAAGTTGAAGCATCTCTTTGCATGCTTCTCAGATATTTGGGTTTCCCTTCTATAAACTGCCCATTCTTATCTTTTGCCCATTTGTCTATTGGATCTCTGTCTTTTTCTCACTGATTTACAGGCATTCCTTTTTTCACTCTAAATATTAACCCACTGTTTACTTTTCAATATTGCAAATACCTCCTCCTACTGGTCTGCCTTCTCTCTTTGTTAAGCCAGTGGTTTAGCAGAATTTTTCCTGATGACCTAGAATTAGTTTCAAGGACGTAAAGCTGAAGACTCAAATACACCAAGTGCCACACATTCTACAGAAAGCTGCAAACAGTCAGGGTCAGAGCTATTTGGGTTGTTTCAAGTTTTTTGCCATTATGAATAAAGCTGCTATGAACATTTGCATACGTTTGCATACAGTGAACAAAGATTTTTATTCCAGCCGACCAAGGTTACAATTCAATCATTATTTGACAAATGGAGCTGCATCCAAATCTGCTCTTTTCCCGATAAATGTATTGTCATTAAATTTGATATGTAATCAACTGTAAAACTATTTCTCACCCTCAAACAAACTAGAATTATTAAACTGGAACTTCTCTTAGCTTCAGCACCACTTATTTCAGAACTTCACACATTAGTCAGTGACATGAAGGACTTCTTTGCTGAATCAGATTAGTTTTTGAATACTGGAGGAAATATTGCCTCCTTTTGTGTGTGCTATTCACAATGTAATGACTACAGACAACATACTTTTAAGTTTAATCTTCATTGTTAGCATTTTCTCTATTACTTTCGTAAGTCTAGACAATCAACAAAACAATCAAGCCCTGATTTGCAGCATTTGCTGGTATTCACGGTGTAAATACTCCCATCGTTGCTGCATTCAAGCTGCCAAGGGGACATCCACGAAGGTGGCGTCAGGGGAGAGTGCAGGGGTGCAACATTATGCAGCATTTCTGCCATGCGAGTACAATAGACCTGAATAACGTCCAGACCACGAGTAATGGTGAAAGGAAGTAAAATACCTTGTAAAGGTATAGCAAAATGAATACAATAAAATGAAGTTTAATTTTTAGTAGAGGCTGTGTTGAATGACAAGCTTGTGAAATTCCTGAAAATTGAACAATTGTCTCTTGCAAGCCTGTGTAAGCTGGCTCCAGCACACAACTTGTGGGAGGGTAACTGGTGCAGTCCCTCCCAGATAACCTTCTGGCAGCCCTCTATAACATTACCTGGGTGCCCTTCAGCCAATACCCATACTCTGGGGCAAGTACCTCCCAGACCCTCACACACAGTCCTGGAGGGACTTGTATGTGGGCCCTCATTGTAGAATGTCTGTAGGGCCAACAACTGGAAGCAATGTGAGGGTTTAATCCTAGGGGAACAGAAAGCTCAATCTCATCTCTGTCCATTGAAGACACAAACATGCACTTTGTCTGTCAAGGACACACACATCAGACATATTCCGATCACCAGAGTAGGGAGTGAGGGGCCTAAGGAGAGAAGTGAGCTTTGGGATTGGTGATGGAAGGAAGAAAAATAGACTCGAATAAAATACAAGCAGAGTTGAGCCTCATCTCAACCAATGAGGACGGCATGCCCTGATCTGAAGGGTCTGGACTGCTAACCTCTCTACCTCCCAGGTGCAGAAAGAACAGTGAGGCAGTGGGTGCCCCCCTCCCCTCTGCCAGTGGTCTCCATGAAGTGGGAGGATGGAGCCTGTGGGAGTGGTGGGCAGAGCCGGGAGATGTGAAGGGGAGATCTGGGCACAGGCACCCCTTCCAGAGGTGAAGAGGTCCAGGTCCTGAGCGCCTGAGGTGCAACCTGTGCTAGTGGTCCTTCCTCCTGCTCGCTGCCTGCAGTCTCTCTCAATCTCAGCTACAGTATCCTCTCCTCAGAGAGGTGGCCATGCGATGGTAAACAAGTCCTCACTCCTCTCAGTTTGTGACCATACTCCGGAGCGCCTCCGAGTTTGCTGTCGTCGTCCACCAAAGGCCCATTCCCGACTCTGAGCTCTGCAGAGACCGCTGGAGGCAGGTGAGGAAGCTGGCCTGGTGGGAAGGAGGGGGTTGGCCAGGGCAGGAGAGAGCCCCCTCGAGATAGAGGGGCACTCAGTTTTTGGCTGAAGCCCCAATTCTGTGGCTTCCTTGATAATGCCCAAGGCTGGCTGGAGCCTAGGGGTGGTAAGAACCGCCCCAAGGCAGGGCTGACTTCCTTTGGAAGGAGGCCTGACCCCTGATCCCCTCTTTGGGCACCTGGAAAGGGCAGGCCCAAACCTGGCAGGTGCGAATGTCAGGAACAGGCTCTAGGAAGGCCGCCTGCAGCTGACCCTGAGGACGTGGAGCTGCTGCAAGCATAGCCACTCAGTCCTGTCTCGGGACAGCTGCCCAGCAAACGGCAAACGAAGCAGGACCGGCCAGGCTTGAGAAGTTTGCCCAAGTCCCTTTCGGTGTAATGTGCATCACAGAACTGCCCTCCCATCACTCCCTGTCCCCTGCCCAGCTCTTTCTCCACACCCCCCTCACCATTGTAGGCTGCCCACTCCCTCTGGATCGCGGAACCCACAAAGGCAAAGGTTTGGGTCTGACTTGCTCGCTATTGTACCCCGGCACCTGGAACGGTGCAGGCACGTAGTAGGTGCTCAGCGCACCTGGACTGTTGAAGGAATGAACGCAAGCTGGACCCTGCCTGGCTCTCTTTGACAAAGATGTTCCTACAAGTCTTCTTGACCCGCAAGGCCGGCCGAGGACGCTCCCCCGTGAAGCGCGGGCGGGGAGGCCGGGGCCGTCTGCCTGCGCTGGTCTCGCTCTGGGACCCACGAGGGGAAGCAGGCGCGAGCCCGCCTCCTGGCCACCGAGAGGAGGGGTGCGCGGGACACCGGCGCGGGCGGGCCACGCATCAGCCTCGAGGCCCGAAGGGGACAGCGCACCGGGACGTCGGCCAACCAGGCAAGCACCCTCTAGCTCGCCCGGCGACTTCGAGCGCGAACGCCCGGGGGCCGCCGCCCAGCCTTCCGGGAGACCGAACCCCGAGCGGCCGCCAGCCGCGCCGCACGCCACAAGGCCGCGACGCCCCTCTCCGGACGTCATCTTCCGCGGCCTCAGTGAGCCGGCGGCAGGCGCCGCCATGTTGCGTTACGGCAGCCGGCGGGCCTTTCTCGGCATCGCCACGAAGCGTCTCGCCGAGGCCCCGCCCCTCCGATGCCGTCAGCGCGGCCCCCCCGAGCGGGCGCCGCCATGTCGGGGGTCCTCGCCGCGGGCGCGTAGGTGTCTTCATAAGATGCCGGCTCGGCGGCGTCTGGTTCTCCCCCCGCAAGATGGCGTCCATGCGGGAGAGCGATACGGGCCTGTGGCTGCACAATAAGCTGGGGGCCACGGACGAGTTGTGGGCGCCGCCCAGCATCGCGTCCCTGCTCACTGCCGCGGTCATCGACAACATCCGCCTCTGCTTCCACGGCCTCTCGTCGGCCGTGAAGCTCAAGCTGCTGCTCGGGACGCTGCACCTCCCGCGCCGCACGGTGGACGAGGTGAGGCGGGCGGCGGGGGCGCGGGGCCGGCCTCCCAGGGACCCGAGACCCAGGCCCTCGCACCCCCTCTCCTCCCCTCCTCCGCCCCCCGGACCGTCACTGCCCCGACCCTCCCCCCGCCCCCTCCTGACCCTCCGCCTTCCCCGGCCCTCACAGCCCGGGCCTCTTCCCCTCCGCCGGGCCTCACCCCTCCGGACGCCCAGCACCCCCTGTCCCCGACCCCCCCTCCCCGGGGCTCCCCCGGGCCCCGAATCTTCGCGGCGGGGGAGCGGGCGGGCGCCGTGCGGGGGTGGGTCCGGAGACCCGATTCCTGTGAGGAGAAGGCGGGGCCGCCGGCCCGCAGCGGGAGGTTGTGGGGGGCGCGCGGGGGGACGCGAGCCCCCAGCTGCTGTCGGGCGCCTGTTAGCCGCCGGCGGTGGCCGGTTCCCGCGCTGCGACCAGCCGGGGGTCGGGCGAGATGCCCGGACAGACGCGCATTGTCGGAGGAAAGCGGTGGCTAGCGCCTCGAATTCCGGAGCCGGGAGTTTTGGACCGAATGTAGGAAATACAGTCGTGGTTTAAGGGGGTCCGTGACAACGGCCTGAGGGCAGTGCTGGCCGGAGTCGCCTGCTGCTTAAGGCCAGACTTGGTTTTGTAGGCGTAGTATAAGTTTTCGGTTACTATCGACCTTAATTTTATTTTTCTTTTACAACATATCCACCTATCTAGATCAGTCCGTATGTGGGGGTTCTTTCAACACACTAATGTTTTTGCATCATTCTAATTGGTGGATATGTGAGATTTGTTTTCTGTTTTTGTCCTTAAGGGTATCTTGTATCACTTTTCGTGAAAAATAAACTAAGTAGTGTTTCAGAATATTGAGGCAGCATAGATGTTTAAACATTCCCAATTACGTACTGTTGCAATTATTGTTACATTATAGTTTATGATTGTTTTTTATTGTGAGATATAACGCAGACGAAAGTGCGCGTTTGTTCAGTTTAACGAATAATATAGGAAAGGGACTGTGTAATTAGGCGCCTGTGACTCTCGCGCGGGTGAAGTAGAACAGAAGCCGACCCCACCTCTGCCTGATCACAACCCTCGCCATCTCTCCTCCCCCACCGAGGGAGGTGATCATTTATTTGCCCTTCTTTGTAATTTCACCAATTATATATGCATTTGTCAACAATAGGGTTTGGTTTTGCCTGATTTGAGGTTAATATTATGGTATTTTGTGTGCGTGGTGTGGGTGTGTCTTTTTTTGGTTGACACCTTGACGGATTCATCCAAGTTGCCGCTGCCTGTGGTTTAATTTTCGTTGCTGAGTAGCGTTCCAATCTCTGAGCAGGCAGCATTTTATCCGCTCTATCGTAGGGAGACAGTTGGGTTGTGGTCAGCCTTTTGCTGTTGTGGATAATGCTGTTACCAACATTATTGTGTTTGTTTTGGGTGCCTTTAAGCACACATTTCTCCAGGGTATAATATCTAGGAGTTGAATTGGGGAGGGGGTCATGGTATTTTGCCAAATTGTGTTTCGAAGTGGTGGTGTCAACTCCCCACCGACGCTGGCCAGCCTGGAGGGCGTGTGAACTTGGTGTTCAGTGGCTTTAATTTGTGTTTGCCTTAATACTGATATGGTTGAGCATCGTGTGTGTTGATTCACTGTTTGATTTTCTTCTTTGTGAATTGTCCCTTCAAATCTTTTGGCTTTTTTCCTGATTTTTTTTCATTGCTTTATAGGAATTTTTTCTTTTTTAAATAAATGTTGGATAGCTGTCGTTTTTCAGTTATATATGTAACAAATATCTTCCAGTTGTGGCTTGACTTCTCTTTCTTCATGGAATCTTTGAATGCACAGAAGCTCTTAGCTGCAACTAGATAGGTGTATTTGTCTTCCCTTTGTGGTTGGGGCCGATTTTGTGTTGTTTAGGATATGCCCCCCTGCCTGAGGGGGTGGGGGACTCCCCTTTGTCTTGTCAGAGCTGTGCAGTTTTGCCTTTCATATTTGAGTCTTCAGTCTACCTCGAATTGATCATTGTGTGAAGCTGGAGTCCAGTTTTAGTATTTTCCACCTGAATGTCCACTTAGTCCGGCACTGTTGATCTGCACTGTCACTCCTGCTGTGGGTCTGTTGCTGGGCTCCACTCTATTCTTTTAGGCTATTTATATATCACTGTGCTAATAACCCGCTAGGTCCCATTACTGCCACTTTATACACAGTGAGTGTTGACAGCTGACAGAGCAGACCTCCTGCTTCACTCTTCAGGAGGGTCTTCGGCTGTTCTCGGCCCTTCACCCTTTGTATATGTTTCATCTTCACTTCTCAAGTTATACACACGTACAGCTAGTTGGGATTTTGATTAAGACTCAGTTGAATTTATAGTTCATTCTGGGCTGAAATCATGTTAATATTGAATCTTATAAATTGTGAATATAGGCATATCTCTCTATTTAGATCTTCTTTAAGATTTGTTATACAGTTTTATGGTTTTGTCCATAGAGGCCTCCATCTTCTGTTAGATACATTCCTAGATATTTTATATTTTTTCATGTTTTAAATGATACCTGTTAAAATTTTATTTTATTTTTAGATGCTTGTGAATAGCATCTGTGCCAAAGTATTAATTGCAATAATTTTCCTGTAGACTCTTTTTTTCTGTGTACTTACTATTATTTTCTTTCTTCTTCCAATTACCTTTTATTTCTTTTTCTTGCCTTGTTGTACTCACTAAGACACTCTAGTACATTGTCTTGTTTCTGATGACACAGGGAGAACTTTGAATGTTTTGCCAATAAATCTTATGTTTCCTGGGTTTTTTTGGTAGATATCTTTAATCTGGTTAACGCAATTCTCTTCTATTCTTAGAAGACTTAAAAAATTAATTGTGAATTTTTTAACAGCTCTATTGTGATGTAATTCACATACCATAAAATTCACCCATTTAAAATGTACAATTCAGTGGTTTTTAGTATATTCACAGAGTTGTGCAACCATCATCCTAGTCAATTTTAGAACATTTTCATCAGGCCCAAAATAAACCCTGTACCCATTAGCAGTCTCCCACCCCACCAGCCCTAGGCAATCACTAATCTACTTTCGGTGTCTATGGATTTGCCTATTCTGGACATTTCATATAAATGGAATCATACAATATGTGGTCTTTTGTGACTGGCTTCTTTTACTTAGTCTAATATTTTCAAGGTTCATCCATGTTGTGGCTTATATCAGTACTTTATTCTTTTTTATGGCTGAATGATATTCCATTGTATTGATAGACCACATTTTATTAATAAATTATTCATCAATTGATGAACATTTGGGTTGCTTCCACTTTTGGCTATTATGAATAACGCTGCTGTGAAAATTCATGACAGGTTTTTATGGACATATGTTTTCAATCCTCAGGTATATACCTGAGAGGAATTGCTTGGGTCATACAGTAACTCTGTGTTTAACATTTTGAGGAACTGCCAAACTGTTTTCCACAATGACTGCAGCATTTTTATGTTGTACACCAATGATATTTGAGTGTTTTGATTTCTCATATCCTTGCCAATCTTTGTTGTTATCTGTCCTTTTTATATAGCCATTCTAGTAGGTGTGAACATGAATGAATTTTGATTTTTATCAAATGCTTACATATGTAATGATATGTAATTCACCACATTAACAGACTAGCATTAATTGTAAACCAACCTGGCATTCCTGAGGTAAACCTAACTTGGTCACTTAGTGTTGTTGGATTATGTTGTCCTGATATTTTGTGTAGGAATTTTCTATCTATGTTCATGGGTGAGGCTAACCTCTAATTTTACTTTCCCAAACTGTCTTGTCAGATTTTGGTATTGAAGTTACACTACTCTTATAAAAGGAGTTGTAGCTTATCCGCTATTTTCCTCTTCTTTGGAAAGGTTGTTTAATAATGGAACTGTTGGGCCGGACCCGTGGCTTAGCGGTTAAGTGTGCATGCTCCGCTGCTGGTGGCCCAGGTTCAGATCCCGGTCGCGCACCGACGCACTGCTTCTCTGGCCATGCTGAGGCCGCATCCCACATACAGCAACTAGAAGGCTGTGCAGCTGTGACATACTACTGGGGCTTGGGGGGGGGGGAAATAAATAAAAAATAAAATTAAAAAAAAAAAAAAGAATGGAATTGTTTCTTCCGAAATGTTTGGTAGAACTTAGTAATAAAGCCAGCTGGGGGGCCTGAATTTTCTTTGTGGGAAGGTTTGTTTTTTTTTTTGGGAGGGGAAGAAGATTAGCCCTGAGCTAATATCTGTTGCCAATCCTCCTCTTTTTGCTGAGGAAGATTGGCCCTGGGCTAACATCCATGCCCATCTTCCTGTACTTTACGTGGGACTCGGCCACAGCATGACTCGACGAGCAATGTGTAGGTCCCTGCCCAGGATCCAAACCTGCGAACCCCGGGCCGCCGAAGCGGAGCACACGCATTTAACCGCTCTGCCACCGGGCCGGCCCCTTCGTGGGAAGATTTTTGAGTACCAATTTTTGGTTTTATATTCTTCTTAAATGAAGTTTTGATGTTATATTTTTCTAGGGATTTGGCCATTTCTACTAAAACTTCAAATTTATTGTCATAAAGTAGTTAATAATATTCTTTTTAATATCAGAAGTATATGCAGTAATAGTCCCTTTTTCATTTTTTTTTTTCTTGATTCATCTTACCAGATGTTTGTCAATTTTATAAGACTTGTCAAAGTACCGACCTTTGGCTTTGTTGATATTCTCTTATGTGTTTGTTTTTTGTTTCACTAATTTTTGCACTTTCGTTATTTTCTTCCTTCTACTTTCTTTGTGTTTATTTTTTTGTTCTTTTTCTAATCTCTTAGGATGGATGCTGACCTCATTTTCCAGCCTTTTTTCTTTCTAAAATATATACATAAAGCCATAAATGTTCTTCTAATCACAGCTTTAGCTACATCCTACAAGTTTTGATAGTGTTTTCATTACCCAGTCACAAAATCTTGTAGTTTTTATGATGCTTTCTTCACTAACCCCTGTATAATTTGGAAATGTTTCTTAATTTGCATATATTGGAGGGGGAGAGGTTTTAGTTGTTTTTTTGTTCATTTATTTTGTTTTGTGAGGAAGATCAGCCCTGAGCTAACATCCAATGCCAATCTTCCTCTTTTTTTTTTTTTTTTTTTTTTTGCTGAGGAAGATTGGCCCTGAGCTAACATCCGTGCCCATCTTCCTCTACTTTATATGGGACACTGCCACAGCATGGCTTGATGAGCGGTGCATCGGTGCGTGACTGGGATCCAAACCTGTGAGGCCCGGGCTGCCGAAATGGAGCGTATGCACTTAACCACTGCGCCACTGGGCCAGCCCCTTTAGTTATGTTTTTATTAGTGATTTCTAGCTGTATTGAATGCTTGTCAGAGACTATAGTCTATATTATTTCAGTTTAAGATTTAAGATTTACTTAATGACAAAATTTATGGCCAGTTTTAATAAACATTGCAAATGAGCTTGAGAAGCGTGTTTATTCTCTAGTTTTGAGATCTGTTGCCCAGTATATATTCATTAGGTCAAATTTGTTTAATCATGGTCTACTATATTCTTTTTGATTTTTTAAAAAATTATTTTATCAATTAGTGAGGGGGGTATGTTGATCTATATTATGATTATGGATTCGTCTATTCCTCTTTATAATTTTATCAACTTTTGCTTTATAGATTTTGAGGCTATGTTATTAGGTGCATGTAAGTTTAGAAGTGTTACAGTTGCCTTCTGAACTGACCTATGGATCTTTATATAGAGGTCTCTCTATTTGGTTTTGTCTTTAAAGTCTATTTTTGTTCAGCATTAATATAGGCATACCAGCTTTCTTCCATTGTGTGTGTGTGTGTGTGTGTGTGTGTGTGTATAGTTTGTTCTTGGGTTTTGTCCGTATTACAAGAAATTATAGTAAAGAACTCCCTTAACTAGATTGCAAAAGGACTAGGCCATTCTGGGTAATTAACTTTTTTGAAAAACACTTTTATTTATATTCTTGGTATTAAAAAAACTTTCTAAAACATCCTAAGTCACTTAGCTTAGTTATCTTTCTTTAGTTATTTAAGAGTCCTAATGGGGGACGGCGCAGTGGCATAGTGATTATGTTCGTGTGCTCAGCTTCGGCAGCCTGGGGTTCGCAGGTTCGGATCCTGAGCCCAGACTGATGCACCACTTGTCAAGCCATGCTGTGGTGGCGTCCCATATAAAGTAGAGGAAGATGGGCACGGATGTAGCCCAGGGACAGTCTTCCTCGGCGAAAAGAGGAAGATTGGCAACGGATGTTAGCTCAGGGCTGATCTTCCTCACACACACAAAAAAGAAAAATAAATAAAAAATACATTTAAAAAAAATAGAGGCCAGCCTGGTGGCACAGCGGTTAAGTGTGCGTGCCCCGCTTTGGCGGCCCTGGATTCGCAGGTTCAGATCCTGGGCGTGCACCGATGCACTGCTTGTCAAGCTGTGCTGTGGCGGTGTCCCATGTAAATTAGAGGAAGATGGGCATGGATGTCAGCCCAGGGTCAGTCTTCTTCAGCAAAAAAGAATAGGATTGGTGTTGGATGTTAGCTCAGGGCTGGTCTTCCTCACACACACACACAAAAAGTCTGATTCCTTATAGATATCATTCTGAAGGTTAAGCTTTTCTACATAGAACCATAGATACAGGGGGACTAGGTGACTGAGCTGTATGTGTTCCACACTGTATTAGACAGGGTTCTCCAGAGAAACAGAACCAATGGGATATGTGTGTGTGTGTATACCCTGTATATACCTATGTATGCCATATATAGAGAGAGTGAGAAAGAGATATTGCTTTATATTAAAAGGAATTGGCTCATGTGATTATGGAATCTGAGAGGTCCTAGGATTTGCAGCCAACAAACTTGAGATCCAGGAGAGCTGATGTGTAGTTCCAGTCCAAAAGCCAGCAGACTAGAGACTCAAGAAGAGCAGATATTTCAGTCCAAATCTGAACACTGGAAAAAAATGAATGTCTCAGCGCAAGTATTCAAGCTGGAGTGTTACTCAGCGTTTTTGTTGTGTTTAGGTCTTCAGTTGATAGGATGAGGCCCACCCATATTAGGGAGGACAATCTGCTTTACTCACTCTACCAATTCAAATCTCATCCAGAAACATCGTCACAGACACACCCACACTAATATTTGACCAGATGTCTGGCACCCCCTGGCCCAGTCAGGTTGACACAAAATTAACCATCATGCACAACATCTGCTACAACTTGTATTTCTTAGTGAAATCCTGAAACAGTACACTTGTTTTGTGGTTTATTTATTCCTCGTAAAAGCTAAGTAAACAACAGCTCTTAGCTAATACTGGGGAGGAGGAAAAGAGATTTCAGTGATCCAGTATTTTAGTTTATTCAGTGAGGAATACAGAAGTGAGTTAAGGCCCCTGCTCTCTAAGAATTTATTATCTAGTTAGGGAAGTATGAATGATGTCTTGAAAATCCAGGCAGATGATTTCAGGATACAGTGTATATGAGGTGTTTTGCTAGCAACAAAGTGTCATAAAATGTAAATACTGACTTCATGATGTTTTAGCTATATTTGAAAGGGCTTTGAGGAAATGATAAATGCTGCTACTGGATAAAACCAGTGATCCCTCTGGTCCGAGACCTTGACACTGGCACCAAAGGAAGTTTTAGGGAGAGCAGAGGTGACTGAGATAACTGTTTAATATATAAAATTATCCAATTCATGAGACTACCATGGGAAATCTTGGGAATTCCAGTAATCAATGACTGGGATAGCTATGTATTTATCAGCTGGAATAACAAACAGATAAGGCCAGCTGTAAAGTGAACAAAAATCACAGACTCTTGGAAACTTTGCTGTTTGGAATCATATCAGTAAGAATGAAACATCCCACTTTTGCTTGGAGGATCTAAGACACTTTGACACAGAGAAGCAGCTTCAATGTCCAGCCCAGGTGCAGAGGTCAGATAAGAGGTGTCTGAACATGACTTCCACATCTCTTACCTTTGTTGTTTCCAGGGAAGCTGGACCCAGGTCCCTGTCACAGATTTGATGCCGACCTTTTACACACAGACTCAGCACTTCACTGAAGCTTTACCTGAACCCCACCGTTCCCCCCGAATTCCATACCTCTGTTGTTGTCTTTCTGTGCTGAGGCACTTGTGGTGCCTCCGGTGTATGACTGTTATCACAGTGAGTCAAGAACCTGATGTTGTCGGCCATAGGTTTGCCCCTGGTGGTCTTAGGCCGATTGGCCTAGGACAGTGGCTTCCTGTTGTAGTTCTGCGGTTCCCTATGACATGTTTTGGTGAAAAAAAATTTAATTTATCCTACAAAATTTGTTGGGCTTCCTTAAATTATGATTATCTTTCATCTGTTCTAGAGAACTCTCAGCAATTATCTCTTCAAATATTGACTTTGCCCCAGTTTTTCTTCCCTTTCTCTCTGAATGTCCAGTTAGGTGTGTGTGCGACTCCTCTGTTTTCTGTGTAGCCTCTTCATAATTTCTAATAATTTCTTCCCTATTATGTAACGATCTGGATAGCGTCTGACTTATCATTCCATCTCTTTCTTCTTCTCTTGTTAAACTTATTTACTGATTTCCTTTTCCTTTCTACAAGGTCTCTTCTGTTTTACTTACCTCCTTTATCTCCACATCCTACTCCCACTTTCCTAGGTAGCAACCATTTGTTCTGTCTTATACATGTCTTTTTGTATGTGTTCTTTAAAAATGTGTATTGCTTTTAGGAACTTTTTTTTCACTTTAGAAATAATTGACATAAACTGCCCGTATTTAAAGTGTGCACAGTGTGACGTACACAGCTGTAAAACCACTACGATGAAGACAACGAACAGACCACACCCTAATTCTTCTCCAGCCTCTTCGTCCTGTCTCCTCCCATCCCCCTCCCCATGCTGAGGTAACCACTGATCTATTTTTTGTTACTATAGATTAGTTTGCATTTTCTAGAATATTGTATAAATGGAATCATATAGAGTGCTTTTTTGATCAGGCTTTTTTCACTCAGCATCATTATTTTGAGATTCACCCATGTGTTATGTGTATTAATAATTCATAACTTTTACTGCTGAGTAGTGTGTTCCTCTGTATGGACATGCTACATATAGGGATATATCCTTGTGTGGACTGTTGTTTCTCTAGAGGAAGCACCTAGGAGAGGGATGGCCAGGTCCTAATGGTAGGTGTGTGTTTAACTTTTAAAGAAACTGCCAGACTGCTCTCCAATGGTTGAATCATTTCACTTTCCCACCAGGTGTGCGTGAGAGTTCTGCTTGTCCTTGTCAACATTTGGTACAGTCTTTTTAATTTCAAACATTCTGATATGGTTCAGTTTGCATTTCCATATGACTAATGATGTTGAGCATCTTTTCTTGTCTGTCTTGCCAGCGTAAATCTTCTTTGGTGAAGTGTTGATTCAGATCATTTGGGGCATATATATATATGTTTTGTTTTTTTTTTTTTGGTGAGGAAGATTAGCCCTGAGCTAATGTCTGTTGCCAATCCTCCTCTTTTTGCTGAGGAAGATTGGCCCTGAGCTAAGATCCGTGCCCATCCTCTTCTCCTTTATATGTGGGATGCCTGCCACAGCATGGCTTGTTAAGCAGTACATAGGTCTGTGCCCGGGATCTGAACCTGCAAAACCTGGGCCACTGAAGCAGAGCGTGCAAACTTAACCACTATGCCGCTGGGCCAGCCACTGGGGCATATATTTTTTAATTGATATAAATTATATTGTCTTACATACCTCAATCAATTTTTTTTAACAAAACATTATTTTTAATATTCACCCATGTTGCAGTTCATCTAATCCAAAGGTTGGCAAACTGAGGCCTGTGACCTGTTTTTGTAAGATCTGTGAGCTAAGAATGTTTTAAACATTATTAAAGGGTTATTTAAAAAAAAAAAAAAAGAAATGAGACAGTGACGTTATGTGGCCCACAAGGCCTAAAATAGTCACTCTCTGGCCCTTTACAGAAAAATGAGCCGACTCCTGAGCTGCTCAGCTGTGCCCCCCTGTTGCCGTCCTCGTGCACCTCCCTCTTGAGCACTGGGTGGCAGGCTGCCTCCAGCTCTGCCAAGACAAGTAACCCTGTGACACAGAGCTTCTTACCCATGTTACTCGGAAGACTTATCTGGAGTCTGTGCCCAGGGGTGGAATTGTGCCATCACAGAATGTATTTGCTTAAGTGGTGACGGGAGATGTCTGCACTCCCACCTGCAGTGCCTGAGGGCACCTGCACCACCTCTCCCCCGCCCACCAAGAGCTGTGTCCACTTGGCTGTTTTGGCAGATCATATGGTTGGAAAGTGCTGCCTCCTGTTCATCTGGGTTTTTCTGCTTCATTTGGGGCATCTGTTCCTGTGTTTGTTGCCTTCTCAGGTTTCCTCTTTGTACATTGCCTGTTAATAGCATCTGCCTATGTTTCTATTGGGGTTGCTGTTGTCTTGTTGATTTGCAGGGGCTTGTTGTACATCTTGGATATTAAGCACTCCTGGTTTTGAACATTACAGGTTGTATCTGCCATTCTGTTACCTGCCTGTTAACTTTTCCATTTGCCCTTCACTGAGCAGAAATCTCTTATTTTAATACACAGTAGTAAATTTTTTGGCTTATAGCTTGTGCTTTTGAAGTTTTCTTTGCTAAGTCATTAGATGTGCATCTTTTGTTTCTCTTCACTTTCTAGTAGTTCTGTTCACGGATAGGTCTCTAATCCATCAGGAGTATGCCCTGTATGTGCTGTTAGATTGGGAGTCAATTTTATTTTTCTCTGTGTTCTGAGCCCAGGGTCCCCAACCACGCATTTAGTAGATGCAAACCATCTCTCCTTTTCTCATGGATTTGTGGTGCCATGTGTGTGCGCATGTGTGATATTCCAGCAGTCCACTCCAGGTTGCCCTGTTGGCAAGAACTGGAAGCCCCATACTTATTCACACATCTGTCTCCCCCCAGAGACACAGTAAAAGTATACCACAAGAACATGGCTGAAGGTAGGATACTTGATGATTTCGTTTCATCTAAAAGTGGTTGTCTTAGTCTGCTTGGGCTGCCATAAGAAATTACCATAAACTGGGTGGTTAAAACAACAGACATTTATTTTCTTACAATTCTGGATGATGGGAAGCCCAAGATCAAGGTCCCAGTCTGAGTCCCAATCTAACAGCTGGCTGATTCACTTCCTTGTGAAGGCCCTCTTCCTGACTTGCAGACGGCAGGCAGCCTTCTTGTTGTGTGCTCACAGGACAAGAGAGACACTAATTTTATAAGGACACTAATCCCATTCGTGAAGGTCCCACCATGAAGGTGACCTAATCGCCTCCAAATACCATCGCTTTGGGAATTAGGATTTCAGCATATAAATTTGAGGGGGGACACACCACCATACGGTCTATAATAATGTTTTTTTTGTGTGTGTGAGGAAGATTGGCCCTGGGCTAACATCCGTGCCCATCTTCCTCTACTTTATATGGGACGCCACCACAGCATGGCTTGACAAGCGGTGCGTTGGTGCACGCCCGGGATCCGAACCTGCGAACCCCGGGCTGCCGAAGCAGAGCGCACGTGCTTAACCGCTACGCCACCTGGCCGGCCCCAACAATGGTCTTTTTTGTTTTTAACCTCCCTGCCGTTTTTTTTCCTTTAACGTTTTTGTAAATATTGTCCAATTTGCCTCATGGTAGTTGTATTAGTTTGCTAGGGCTGTTGTAACAAACTACCACAAACTGGACGTCTTAGAACAACAGAATGTATCGTCTCACATCTCTGAGGGGCCAGAAGTCAAATTCGTGCCTCTCTCCTAAGTTCTGGTGGCTGCAGGTGTCCTTTGGCTTATAGGGGCATCAGTCCAGTTGCTCAGCCATTTTCCCCCTCTACATGTCTGTCTCTGTGTCCAAATTTCCCCTTTTTGTAAGAACACTAGTCATGTTGGATTAAGACCTACTCGAATGACCTCGTCTTAACTGATTCCTCTGTAAAGGCCCTATCTCCAAATAAGGTCATATTCTGAGATCCTGGGGGTTAGGACTCCAGCATATCTTTTTGGAGGGGCACAATTCAACCTGTAACAGCAGGTTTTTGTGAACATAAGTGAATTCTCAGTTTATTTTGTGCTTACCTGTGAGCTTTTTTGAGACCGAGTCCTGTATCTTGCTCAGAGATTCCCTATCCCACCTTGCCTGACCCTTAGTGGAGACTCAGTGAGTGTCTGTGGAATGGGTGAGTTATTAGAGGTTCACGTTAATCACAAATCTGTCCCAGTCAGTGCATATGGGGTAGCCTCGTCTGTTTCCTGTCTCACAGGACCTCCTTTATCTAGTTGGTCTCCCATTGGTGGGCGTGGAGCTATTTCCTGTCTTTTGTTGCAGTGAATTCTCTCAGGACGCATGTCATTTTGCACAGGTGTGTGAGATAGCTAGAGGATTTATTCTTGGAAGTGCTAATTGCTCTGGCAGAAAGCACATACCTTATCAATTGTGATGAATGTTGCTAAAATAAACTTTGTAGAGGTTATGGCCATTTAAGTTCTTGTCAATGTGTGGTCACCTGCTCCTTGGGAAGGGTTCACCCCTTCCAGACACTATTCCAGGTGCTGAATCCTCAGGATGACTGTGTAAGCTGATGCTGTTAACTTATTATAGAGGGGGAAATTGTGGCACAAGCATGGGTAGGAATGTACCCCCGCTTTCCCGGGGAGCAGTGGCAGATTCAGGGTTTGGCCCTGGGTAGTTTGGACTCAGGAGCGTGTGCCGCAGAGTGCTTTGCCATCCCACCTGTCCTCCCAGACAAGCCAACAGTGGTCACACCGCTCCAACCTGCTAGTCTCACAAGTGGGAGGTGTGTCTCATCCTAGTTTTAAATTTTGCATTTCTCTTACATCAAATGAGGCTGGGTATCCTTTGCATTTTTAAGAGTCGTTAATCATTTTTCTAATGATAAACTTTCTCTTATTGACCTGTAGGATCAACCTCTGTATATGTGTGTGTATATATATATTTTATATACATATATATTGGGTTTTTTTAATTGCCTGTGATAGGAGTCGCAAGTATTTTTTCCCCAGTTTGTCATTTCTCTTTTGATTTCATTTATGGGGTTTGGAGTTTTTTGTGTGTTTTTCCATGTAAAAAAATACTTGTGTAGTCAAATTCAAATTCTTGTCTTTTATGGCTCCTTGGTTTAGAATCATACTTACAGAGGTTTGCTTCACTTAGCAATCATAAAAAAGAAGGACTTGTATGGTTTCTTCTGGTGCTTTTACAGTCTTATTTTTCAAATTGAAATCTGATCCATTTGAAGTTTATTTGGGAATGAAGGGAGAGGTAGGGAACATAGTCATATGGCATTTATAATACATCTTAATATCTGGTAAGATTAATCTCCCTCTTTTTAAATTTTCTTGTTTTTGTTGATGTTTTCATAGGAAGTTTAGAGTCAGACTGCCGTGTTCTGTGGAGAAAATCTTTCTGGAATTTGAGTGGGGTCACCCCAAACTAAAAGACTAACTGAGGGATAAGGTCCATCTTTAAGTGTTGAGAGCACCATACTTGTCATCTGTTCGAGCCCGTTTAGGGCTCCTCGTCATTGTAACATGTTCTTAGAGATTTCACGACATCTTAGGTGTGTTTCTAGGTATGGTCTTTTCTATTGCTTTTGTCACCTCCTGTTGTCTTACTGTGTCTTGAACTAATTTCTCTCCTTTATGTCCTTATTTTAGAGAGTTTTAAAAATTCATGGTACTATCATTGGTCACAGTGTCATTTGCTCTGTAGAAGCATTTGTCTGGTGAATATTGGTTTTTGTGGTCCTTTCTTCTTTTTGTTTGACTCTTTGGGTGCTCTTCTGCTAGTTTCTTTAGGATTCTAACTCCTCTTGACTGAAGCAGATGCTTCCTGGCCCAGCTGTTTATAGGAACTTCGTGTCAGGGAGGGCCAGAGCCTTGTTGCATGTGACAGGGACTGTCCCTTGGATGCAGGCCGTTCCTTGTCCTCCGCCTGCCCAGGTTGGCTCAGCAAGACTATCCCATGCAGTCTCTGCCCCTGCCAGCCCACTGCCAAGGTTCCTCCTCTAGAGAGCTCAGCTGTGGTTCTTGGCACGTGCACTTCTGACATCTGGGGGACATGCTGCCCAACGAGGGCTAGGGACACTCCTGCCTCTAGGCACGGACAGAGTCCATTTGTTCTAGGCAATCCCAGGTGTGATGCCAGCTTTGGAGACTTCTGCAGGCTTTGGCTGAACTTGCCTCGGGTGCCCTCTCAGGTACTCCCCCACCTGTTTGTTTGTTTTGTTTTGTTTTTTTTTGGTGAGGAAGATTCATTCTGAGCTAATAACATCTATTGCCTATCTTCCTCTTTTTTTGCTGAGGAAGATTAGCTCCAAGATAACATCTGTGCCAGTCTTCTTCTCTTTTGTATGTTGGTTGCCACCACAGCATGGCTTGACAAGTGGTGTAGGTCTGCGCCCAGGATCCGAATCCATGAACCCTGGGCTGCCAAAGTGGAGCACGCAAACTTAACCACTATGCCACAGGACTGGCTCCCTCCCCTGCCTGTTTTTTTCCCTCATACAATTTTTCAAATTGAGATATTCACATAGAATTCATTCTTTTAAAGTGTACAGTTCAGTGATTTTGGTACATTTTCAGTGTTATGCAACCATCACCACTATCTAATATCAGAACATTTTCATCATCCCAAAAGGAACCCTGTACCCATTAGCAGACACTCTCCATTCCCCCCTCCCTCAGCCCCAGGAAACTACCATTCCGTTTTCTGTATCTGTGGATTTATCTGTTCTGGATATTTCGTATAAACGGAATCATACACTATGTGGTCTTTTGTGACTGGCTTCTTTCACTTACCGTAATGTTTTCAGGGTTCGTCTATGTTGTAGCATGCGCCAATACTTCTTTTTATTGCCAAATTATGTTCCGTTGTATAGATAAACCACATTTTCTTCATCCATTCGTCAGGTGATGGACTTGGGGTTGTTTTCACTTTTTGGCTATTATGAATAAAGCCATTCATGTACAAGGTTTTCGGTGGATGTATGTTCTCAGTTCTTTTGGGTCTGTACCTAGGAGAGGAGTTGCTGGGTCATATGGTAACTCTGTGTTTATGTTTTTGGGGAACCGACAGACTGCCCCAGTGGCTGCCCCACTTTACACCCTGCCCAGCATTGTTGGAGGGCTCCAGTGTCTCTTCCCCTTTGCCATATGTCATCGCCCATCCTGTTGATTCTGGTCTTCACAGGCATGTGAGGTGGTGCCTGTCCGTTGGCCCACGTTACGTCTGAGGCCTCTCCTCTCCTCTCCTGTGTTGTCATCTGGGAGGTGGACATTCCGAGACACAGTCTGTTTCCTGTTCTTGATGCTTTCCGGGTGATTGCTGATGGTGGGACCTGCCATCTTTATGGACCTATCTAAAACAGGTTTAGATATGAGGAATTTTTTTTACATAATTTTTAGATATGAGGAATATTTTTTTTTACATACATACACGAGGGACATGTGTTTACCCTTAACTCATTGTAAGTGACGGGTACAATTGTTAAATTTTTCATTTCACGCCTTTTTGTTTTTAATATAGAACAGAGCTTAGGGCCGGCCCCGTGGCTTAGCGGTTAAGTGCGTGCGCTCCGCTGCTGGCGGCCCGGGTTCGGATCCCGGGCACTCACCGAGGCACCGCTTCTCTGGCCATGCTGAGGCCGCGTCCCACATACAGCAACTAGAAGGATGTGCAGCTATGACATAGAACTATCTACTGGGGCTTTGGGGGAAAAAGTAAATAAATAAAATTATAAAAAAAAAAAAAAGAACAGAGGTTATAGCTCAGCTGAATTAAAAGGGAGAGAGTGGTAATAATAAGGGGGCCATTATTCTGTAACAACAACAAAAAGTCCCTCGCCACAAATGTTAAATAAATGTTTACCATTTTTGCCATACATCAAAAGAACATAATTCTGTGTATTTCAAGAGACGGTCTTTTAGAATCAGGTCAGCTGGCACTGGATCCCGTGCATGGCCAACGCGAGGTGCAGAGTGTCAGTAAAGGACACCAGAGCCTTGAAGCTGTAACCTTGGTGGCACATGCACCTCTTCTTGGGTGGGCTCCAGCATGGTGAGTTGGGGGCGGCTATGGTGCCGGTGGGGATGGCAGGTACTGCCCCCGTGAGGCCAAGAGGGAGGGACCGCATGTCTGAGGTCGCAAAGGGGTTCCATTTGGGCAGGGACACTGGACTCCTACCGCCTGGCCATTCCTGAAAGACTGTGTGATGGGGGGTGGGTCAGCGGGCAGCACCCAGGTTAGGTGTGACCTCTTGAGGCAGATTGCCCTGTTTCCTGAGGCCAGTGGGGAGCTGGTAATGAGATTTAAGCCAAAACATGAATGGGATCCAGTTTGTATTTTTATGTGTGTGTGTGTGTGTGTGTGTGAGAAGAAGATCAGACCTGAGCTAATATCCCTCGCCAGTCCTCCTTTTTTTTTTTTTTCCTGAGGAAGACTGGCCCTGGGCTAATATCTGTGCTCATCTTCCTCTACTTTATATGAGACACCGCCACAGCATGGCTTGACAAGCGGTGCGTTGGTGTGTGCCGGGGATCCAAACCCGGGCCACCACAGTGGAGCACGTGTACTTAACCGCTGTGCCACCCAGCCCGGCCCCCAGTTTGTATTTTTGAAAGCTCTGTTCCACTGCAGTGAGGAGAATGGATGCGACGAAGGTGAGAGTGGAGGCCGGGTGAGAGATGGCGGTACTCTAGGTTTGGAGGTGACAGGTGGGTGGTTGAGGGTCTTCGTGGGACAGAACACGGGCAGGGGAAGGGGAGTTGTAAGGAGGACTGTGTTCGGGTTTCAGCTCGGGCGTCTGTCAGTCTGGACACAACAGTAGCAAACAGGCTTAAACAAGGAGTGACCACCACCTCATACCCCGCACCCCTCGTGGGTGGGTGCCCGCCCTCTCTGCTTCACGCTGTTCGCACCGGTCAGAGGAAACATGGCAAAGAGGAGTGGGGCAGACCCGTGCTGGCTTTCAGCGCTTTGGCAAGGAGGGGACATTGCTGGCCACAGTGATCCCTAGGAGGCAGGGCACTGGGCTGGGCAGAACAGCACTGAGCAGAGAATTCAGCTTCCCAGGCATTGAGGGGGCGCAGGCGGGGGCCTCACATCACCGTGGTCCTCTGGGGGGCTGGCCTCCTGCAGGTTCTTCTCTTTATTGTGTCATCCGGAGAGAATAACATGAGCCCCTCGCCTAGCCATGGGGAGTGCAGGGCCTTACCCCAGCGCCTCCTCCAGGAGGCGTCTCCTTCCGTCTCAAATCCCGGCAACTGCTGACTCCAGCCCCGCTGGCCATCCTCTGTGCTGTGGGGGGGCCTAGGCGAATGCACGGCTGGCGGGTCACAGAACAGGATGGGTGCTCCACCCCACTTTCTCTGCCTGCACAGGCACACGCCCTTTCCCAAGCAGCCGAAGGTGACTGACACGCCAACCCTTTGCTCTGCTGAGCATGTCAAGGTCACTCACCTGCCTTGGTGTTCCCCTGTCACTACCCAAGATGCTTCCATCAGCAGGTTTCCTAAACCGGGGGCGTTGGTGGCCCAGCTTACGCCCTTAGCAACATGCACTCAAAGAAGGCAGGGACTGGAATGTGCCAGCTTGTCTTGGATGGCCTTCCCATTTCCTGTTGTCTCAGCACACCAGGAGACTGGGTGCTGCCAGGAACCGTCTAGGAGGCTGTGGGGAGCTGTGCCCACCCCTGCAGAGGGCAAGCGACAGGCCAAGGTGGGGGCACTAGATGCGAGTGGGCATTGCAACCACTGCAGCCTGGCGGAGGCTGTGGCAGCCTAGGGAAGCGGGATGGTCCTGGGGTGGGGGGCGCAGAGGAAGGGAGCCTACAGGTTCCCATGAGGGTGCGGCCAGGCATGGGGGCAGTTGCTGTAGAGGTTGGACACTGCTTTGGGCTCCTCTCTGTGTTTAATAACAGAGGTGCACGGACACTCGCTTCTGCTCGGCTCCAGCCCTACATTCACACGCGAGGTGGCAGTGCTGCTCGAGGAGCAGGTGATGGGTTCCCAACAGGGGCAGCATGGGCTTGAGGGCAGTGAGATGGCTGCCCAGCAGGCTGTTGGCATCCCGCTCAGGACCATCATCTCTCCTTTCTTGGCAGATGAAGGGCGCCCTGACAGAGATCATCCAGCTGGCCACTCTGGACTCGGACCCCTGGGTTCTCATGGTAGCTGACATTCTGAAGTCCTTTCCCGATACCGGTTCTCTTAATCTGGATCTTGAAGAGCAAAATCCCAACGTTCAAGATATTTTAGGAGAACTTAGAGAAAAAGGTACGTTGTGTACGTGTTTGGTTTATGCTGGGAGAAGGGAAACAGGTCTTCCTTAAATCATCTTTTCTAAAATGAATTTGAACTTGTTATATTGTGTACTGTGTAGTGTCCTGTGGTTCCTAAAATGTTAACTGTATACACCCTTCATGTGCTACCTTCATATTTTGCCAGGCTTTGAAAAACAAGCTTGTAACAGCCCGTAGGCCCCTCCTCACTGCACTTGCTTTATCTGCATTACGTATTGTTTTCACGCCCACACACTGTCCCTGCTCAGCTCCGTGAGGGTATAGGCTCTGCCTATTCAGGTTGTATCTCCAGAGCCTAGAACATTCCCTGGCAGAGTAGGTGCTCAGAAATGTGTGTTGAGGGGCCGGTCTGGTGGCGCAGCGGTTAAGTGCGCATGCTCCGCTTTGGTGGCCCAGGGTTCGCAGGTTCGGATCCCGGGTGCGCACCGACGCCACTTGTCGAGCCGTGCTGTGGCGGCATCCATATAAAGTAGAGGAAGATGGGCAGGGATGTTGGCCCAGGGCCAGTCTTCCTCAGCAAAAAAGAGGAGGATTGGCAACCGATGTTAGCTCAGGGCTGATCTTCTTCACACACACAAAAAAGAAATGTGTGTTGAAACTTTCAGCAGTTCAGTTGTTTAAACATGAATTGACAGTCATTTGCAAATGATCTGAAAGAACATGGTGAGAGGAGAAGGTCTGTTCCTCTCCTAGTTTGGAGGGTTGGAACTGGCAGCCCCTTAAAGATGGAACCTGTGCCCCTGTGCTCCTGCAGGCCTGGTGGCCTGGCTATCCCCCATGTTGCTCCCGACACCTCTTCTCACCTACGAGGTGACCACTCGCTCTCACTCTAGGTTTTCACTTGATTTGTAACTGCACACGCACAACATAGATACTTTCAGAGTGTCAGGAAGCAAACCTGAGATGTCTGTGTCCTGGTGGTTAGCTTGACAAGGATCCAGACAAGGCCCACGCCCACCTGGGTGACGTCTCTCAGGCAATAGGAAGGGCCTGCTCTGTCTTCCGCTCCAAATGGGCTTCTTGGCCCCTGGGGGGCCTGATCCTCTGGGGGGGGGGCAGGGGTGTGGCTCATCTGTGCTTTCCCTCCAGGTTAGCTAATCAACTGATTCGAGGCAGCAGGAGCTGCTTCTCCCAGGGTTTTCTACTGAGCTCTAACTGCTGGGTGAACAGACAGACCTAGGAAGCATGCCTGGGTGCTTCGTCTGAGGGCCAGGATTCAGCAGGGTGCAGGAGGGACCACTGACCGGGGCCATGGGGACTGGAGGAGAGAAGCCATGATGGCCACAGAGTTTCCTTTCCTTCTGTCTAAGGCGTGTTTCGGCAAAACTTTCTGATGCTCTAGGAATGCAGAAAACATCTTCCGAAAATAGCTGTATTGATGTACGTCTCTGGTGCCTAATGCTTACAACTAACAAGCCAAGACACTCCTGACCCTCGACTCGCACACCCTCAAGCCCAGCAGTTCCTGGTGGGGCCCAGGCCGCTCTGCCTCTGAAAAGCTCCCTAGGGAGTCTACTGACTCCCTCCTGGTGGATGGGCTGCTAGTCCTTGACCTTCAGCCCACGTGGATGGCTTTGATTGCTGGGTGATGGCAGAGCTGAAACACTGGGGAGTTAGTCTCATGGATACTTGTTTTCTGTTTTGAAAACAAAGCAGAAGCTCCACGACTATAAACAGGAAACTGCATTTTCGGTTGTCTTTTCCTATTAGCTGTGAAACTCGTGGCCTGTGTAAGGGAAACGCACCTCCTAATGTGTTGTGTTGGTTCTTGAACGGGCAGTGAACGAGTGCGAAGCATCAGCCATGTTGCCGCTGGAGTGCCAGTACTTGAATAAAAACGCTCTGACAACCCTCGCCGGACCGCTCACTCCCCCAGTGAAACATTTTCAGTTAAAACGGAAACCGAAGAGTGCCACGCTGAGGGCAGAGCTCCTGCAGAAATGTAAGTGCCCACCATCTTCATGTGGGTCTGGAGGGTGGGTGTGCCTGGCTGAGGGGGCTGGCCTCGGGCCTCATTGGGACCCTCTGCAGTGGGGGCCACGCCCAGCCTTGGAGGTCCAGCAGATTTGGGAAAACTGACTGCAGAGCAAATCATGCTTTTGTCTTATTTCTATAGTTTTTATTTTTAGATTTCTTTTAGCTTTTATGGTACCTAAAAACTGTCTTTTCAGGACAGAGTTCTACATAGTGGTTTTTTTTTTTTTTTAAGAAATTTATTTATTCCTATGTTAAATGGTGCAGTCTAAAAATCTGCTTTAGAAACTTCAGAATTTTCAGGTTAAAGTGTCTGTAACAATCTTTGTTACAAAATGAAGTCTGTACTGAGAGTCTCACAGGTGCTGAGACAGGCAGCCTCAAAAAGGCTTCTGAAAGGCTGGATCCTTCCTCCTGTAACTTTACCTTATTCTTTCGTTGCAAATGATCTCAATTTGACGTTAAAATGTGTGGTAGATATTTGCTGGGAAAAAGGCAAGGAAATTGATTTCTTCAACCAAATAGCAAAACACAGATTTCAATAAGCTGTTTTGTTTTGAATGGTTTTGGAATTGATATTAGTAACATGCAGTAGTCCCCCCTTATCTGCTGGGGATATGTTCTAAGACCCCCAGTAGACGCCTGAAACCACGGATAGTACCAAATGCTGTATGTACTATGTTAAAGGAAGCACTTTACGGCTTCTCTTCGGCATATCTGAACTGCCAGCATCACTACTGTTGAGCTTTGGGCCATTATTAAGTAAAATACAAGTCACTGGAACATAAGGACTGTGATACCGTGACAGTCGACCTGATAAGGGAGATGGCTACTAAGTGACTAATGGGCAGATAGCATATATAGTGTGGATACACTGGACAAAGTGATGATTCACACCACGCCACTCAGATGTGGAATTTCCCATTTAATGTTTTTAGACCACAGTTGATCTCGGGTAAAACTGCAGAAAGCAAAACTATGGATAAGGGGGGATTACTACATAAATGCCTTGTTTTCAAAAAATATGAATAAAACACAGTAGCCATTTATGACTCATGGTTCAGAATGGGCAGCGTCCTGGGGCCAGCGCTGCTCTGTGGCTTCACGGAGCTGGCCAGACACGGCCCAGGCCTCAAGCCCATTGGGCAGCCTTTCACGGTCTTTGCTCAACTCTTCAGTCCCTCTGTGTGGTCAGCAGTTGCACCTGCCCTCCTGAGGCAGAACCTGGCGCTGTGCGCAGGAGCCCTGTCCCTCCCTGAATCGGGTCAGGAAAATCTCTTCCTTTCTTCCTCATATTTATGCATCTGTGATGGGAAGTGCTGGCTATACCTGATGACCACAAGTGAGGACACACCACCTCGGCTGCCCGGGAGGCCCCATGGCCCGACTCCAGACCTGGCGCAGGGTCCCCACAAGGCTTCCCTCCTAAGTCCTTCTCAGACCCCTCTGGAGCCCTTCTGCCGCCTTTTGTGCCGGGCTTGCCCATCATCTCCTGGGGAGCCCCACAGCTCTACTTACCTGAAAGTAGTTTTCCACACAGCAAGTGTAGCTGCAGCGTTTCAGCTCATGTAGGCCTTCTCAGTGAACCAGTGAATGCTTATTTAGAAACGCAGACCTCTGTGTCTGTGCGTGAATACTTAAGAGTCATACTTCTTTGTAAATCAGATTGATTGAGGCATAATCCACATGCAGTGACAGGTGCATTGTCATTCTAACGAGTACTGACACATGCAGCCTTCTCCTTACAGCCACCGAGACCGCCCAGCAGCTGAAGAGGAGCGCGGGGGTGCCCTTCCACGCCAAGGGCCGGGGGCTGCTCCGGAAGATGGACACCACAAGTAAGGCTGCACTCGCCCTGCCCAGGTGGCCCGTGCATGCTGCTGTGCGTTCAAGCTTGAGGGCCTCCGGACTCCTGATGTGTCTGGGCTTGCTTATGGGTCAGAGCTGTCTGTCACTTGTCAAATATGAGGGTAGTACCCTAATATAAGGGTACTATTTTTCCTCGTTAGCAAAGTCATTTAAATGTTGAGATCTGATCAGACAGAAGGTCCTAAAGGTGCCTTCCAGGTCTGTTGGGGAGCATTTGTGATGTGAGGAGAGAGCTTAAGGTTAATTTCAGAAGCTTTTCCACTTACAGAAAGACCTGGAAAGATATGCATGAACATGCTAAGATGAGGAAGACCAGAATTTGAGGCAAACATGAGTTTTTGCTTCTCTCTTGCCTGTAGCACCTGTAGGTGGGTGTGGGCAACTGTGTTCCCGTCCTCCTGCCTGAGGTCCTGCTCGGCCCCTGCTGGCCCCAGGGGCTGTTGCTGTCCTCTGAGCTTCTCCACCGTGGGCAGCAAAAGTGATGCCTCCTGGAATGTGGCTCCTCAGGAGCTTCAAACCTGACTTAGTGGGGAGTGAAATGCCTAAGACAGCCAGTCGGCCCAAAGCCATGTTCCGTTTTCTTTTTTTTTTAAATAATTTTATTTATTTATTTTCCCCCAAAGCCCCAGTAGATAGTTGTCTGTCATAGTTGCACGTCCTTCTAGTTGCTGTATGTGGGATGCGGCCTCAGCATGGCCGGAGAAGCAGTGCGTCGGTGCACGCCCAGGATCCAAACCCAGGCCACCAGCAGCGGAGCGCGCGCACTTAACCGCTAAGCCACGGGGCCAGCCCTAAAGCCATGTTCTTAGGCCTGCACCTTCAGCCTTCCCTCAGGGTGGGGAACAGAAAGCCCCGCACGCACATAAGCAGAACAGATATTTATGACGAGAAAATGGGTTGTCCTGGAGCTTGCCTCCTGAAGGCACTAGACAAACAACCCAAAGGGCCAGAGGGTAGGACAGCCATTCTCCCGAGTTCCTGGTCCTTCCTTGCCCCTGCACTGCTCCCTCCCCAGGGAAGGGCCCCGGGCTGGCCAAACAGCAGGAAGGCTGGTCACATGAAAACAAAGCAGATGTGCACGCCCATTGGAGGCGAAAGGGAAGCCTATGGGGCCCAGCCCTCTTGGTTCACTTGTGCACACCCACAGTCCTGAAGCTTTCGTGTAGGACCTGCCCTCTTGGTATTGGCTGACTTGTCACTGTTGGGGGGATGGTCCTCTGGCCCCATCACCTCAGGGCAGGCTTTTGTCCCCGGTGCCTTGGAAGCACATCCTGTTGATGTGGGCCCCTCTCTGTCATGTCCTTGCCTGCCCCCACATGCTCATCCTCCTGAGAAAGCTTCCTTCACCTTCCTTCCCACGCCCCAGTCAGGTGTCCTGAGGATAGGGGTGGCAGTCAGTATGTCCTTAACCCAGTGTCCAGAGGATATAGTTTAGTGGGTGCTTTTCTGCCCTGGTCCTGTCGGCTGTGCTGAGAAGGGGCCATGTGTGCACTGGGCCTGGGTCATTGTATGAGATCTGATAGTGAGTGACCCTTGTGTCTGCAAGCTGAACACTGAGACA
The DNA here is from genome assembly GCF_020826845.1 of Diceros bicornis minor. Taxonomy (NCBI): domain Eukaryota; kingdom Metazoa; phylum Chordata; class Mammalia; order Perissodactyla; family Rhinocerotidae; genus Diceros; species Diceros bicornis. The sequence continues at coordinate 1,353,260 of NC_080747.1, read as the reverse complement.
GGTCCCGGTGACAGTAATGGGGAGGCACCAGCTGGCTAGGGAATGAGTCAGGCCCCCTAATGTCAGGTGACTTCCCGTTGACAGACGCAGGACCAGGCTTGGGGAGAGAGGGAGGGTGATTGTGGCTGCAGAGTGTGTGGGCGTCTAGCCTGTAACAAATTCATTTACCAAGAGGCGCAAGAAAAAAGCGGAGGTTGAGAGAGCTGTCTGTGCTGATAAAAGACTCAGTGTGTTAGGGCGGGCAGTTGCAGGTGTGGCGTCTTTGTTTCAGTTCAGTGTTTTTGGCAAAAATGTCATAGGTTAGCTGTGATATCACTGCTTCCCAGGGCCTCACTCTTCTGGGCAGGCCAACTCGATGCTGAGTGCTTGGACGCAGGGAAAGGGCAGGCCCTCGCTCCCTAAGGACGGGAGTTGCAGGCATCCTGGGGACGTCACCTCCACCTGCCCTCATAGAGATGCGGTGAATCTGTGGGAATCAGGCTCAGCCTGCTGAGGGGTGCCAGTGGGTGAGGCGAGCAGGCTAGCATCTCCTTCCTCCAGAACACCTGGGCGGAACAGCCTCTGCTTGTAATAGAAAAGCGTAGAACATACCAGTGGCAGGAGACAAGCCACTCCCTGCCATCCTGCCCTGGGGCAGCCCCATCCCCGGCCATCCCTGCTGGTCATCGCCACTGGACCACTGACAGGCACCATCTTCTCTGCAGCCCCCCTCAAAGGCATCCCAAAGCAGGCGCCCTTCAGAAGTCCCACCACCCCCAGTGTCTTCAGCCCTGCCGGGAATCGGACCCCTATCCCGCCTTCGAGGACGCCTCTGCGGAAGGAGAGGGGAGTGAAGGTGGGCACGTCCCCTCTGGTGTCGGGGCCCCCACAAGATTGGCCTTGGCGCTGCTTACATTGTACTTAAAGGTGGGCTTCTGTCTGTTTTGGCAGCTGCTTGACATTTCTGAGCTGGATATGGTCGGCGCAGGCCGAGAAGCAAAGAGAAGAAGGAAGACATTGGGTGCGCATCAGGGGCTTCCTGTCAGGGTCTGGGGAGGGAGAGTGGCTGCGCTGCTGGGGGGCTTGGTGAGGGCTGCCAGGCCACGGGGAAAGGGCCAGGCTTCCTGACCCTTCCTCTTCCTTTTCTCGTGGAGGCCTGCGTTTCTTGTCTTACTGTTGCCTTTTATGTCTCAACAAGATCATCTCTAACTGAAAAGAGGTGACCACAAATGGCAGCACATTTCCTAAGGACTCATTTTCTTCTTTGCCTGGAGACCCGTGTTTGAAGTGCACACTTGTGTAGTATTTCAGAACTGTCTTGCTGAGCCGGCGTGGGTGACACGTGCACCTTCTGAACCAGGTCTGCTAGGCCCGCCCTTCAGGTGGGCCACTGCCAGGGGCACTGATGAGGACTCTGCTTTGTCAACAGATACGGAGGTGGTGGAAAAGCCAGCCAAGGAAGAGACAGTCGTTGAGAACGCCACCCCAGACTACGCAGCCGGCCTGGTGTCCACACAGGTAGGGCTTTAGTGAGTCTGCGGCGCTTCCCACGACTGCCAGTCTCTCCCTGCAGCCTCACGTGGCCAAAGTGTGTGCTCCTTCTTGTTCCGATTGTTAGCCACTCTAAAACGTGTTCTATCAGAGAATATATATGTGTATATACATATGTATGTACATATGTGTGCAGGTATGTATGTACGTATGTGTGTATGTATGTATATGGACATGTATATGAGAGGCAGCACCAGCCAGAGGCCCTGACATGGGCATGGCACCTGGGTTTGCAACATGCACGTGCCACATGTGCCGGCTGGAGGGGCTCCTTGGCAAGCCTCTCCACTGCGCCTTGGTTTCCCCTCTGTCCAGCGAAGGTGGTGATGCTAGCCTTGCAGGTGCAAGGGTGAGGGAGGGCGAGCGCTGGTGGGCTGAAGTTGCCAGATGTGGCGCCTCAACGCAGTTCGCTTTACTGCTCAGAAGACCTCTGCCCGTGGGGAAAGGTCCCGCCTGCCGTGGGGGAGGTTAGACAGCCAAGCGCAGCTCGCTTCTCAGTCTCATCTACGCAGACTGTGCAGGTGCAGCTTGTGGTGATACATCTGCAGGCAGGGCCTGGAGCAGGCCTTGTCACCATCAGTCATTTCTGAGTAGTGGGTTACTTCTTAGTGCATAGCTGTGTTTTCTCATTTTCTGATAGTGAGCATGTCTTCCCTTTATCATATGCTCTTGTGGTAAGAAAAAACATTGTTGAACTTTCTTCTTTCCTCAAAGATGGCTGGTTTGGGAGGCTCCTTGACCAAACAGGAGCAGCCCAGCCCCCTTCTCCTCTGCTGAGGCAGCTCCAGGTGGGGGGGGGGGGGGCGGGAGCAGGGAAGGGCCTGATGTTTGGGGTTCAGTACTGCCGAGCATGGGGGCTTGTGGTTCGGAGAAGTCCCCTTCCCCAGCCCTGGGGAAAGCAGTGTCCTACTTCAGGATTGAGGGGGACCTCCTGTGGAGGTGGAGGTTTATGTCTGCATGTGGGTGAGCTGCCGAGGCCCGCGGAGGAGCCAGCACAGCCCAGCGTCTGGGGGAAACAGTCTGGTCTCACACAGAGACCCCGGCCTCTTCTGGAAGGGACCATACACTGTCTTGCAGAAACTCGGGTCTTTGAACAATGAGCCTGCGCTGCCCTCCACGAGCTACCTGCCTGCCACGCCCAGCGTGGTCCCAGCCTCATCCTACATCCCCAGCTCCGAGACCCCACCAGGTGAGCAGGCAGCAGGGCCTCTGAGCCCTCAGCTCACCCAGGGGGCACTCTGTGTCAGGTTCAGCCTCCCTGAGGCCCCTCACCAGCACCCACCAGGGAGGGAGCAGCATCTTCCCAGGACTTGCTCACGTGGTGCTTCCTCGGGTGTCAGGACATCTGTCTTGTGTCCTTCTACAGACCTGCTGGTGCTGCCTGGGGGTGGGAGACCCTCCTGGCTAGCACAAGTTTCAAGAAATAAACCCCAGGTTTTCACCTGTTTTGCCTTTCCTGGGGGGAAGCAAACAGCTGCCCCTTGTAGAGCCCAACAGGAGCGAGTCCCAGTGTGGGAGCAGGAGGAGGTTGCCAAGGTTACAGCACCTGAGGGTCCAGGGTCCCCTCATACCTAGAATATAAGAAAGAAGGTATCTGAAGAAAAGGCAGTTAGTGGTTTCTGTTCTGAGGCTTTTGCTCCATTGGGCTCGGCTTTGCCTGCCAGGTGCTTGGCCCTGGGGAGGAAGGCAGCCAGAGAGGGCCCTGAGGTCAGGCAGCCATGCTGGGCTTTGGAGGCTGCCTTCCTGTTTTCTCACCAGTGGCCAGGGTGGGGGAACCTGGCCTCCCAGGCCAGGAGCTGACCAGAGTTTGGACATCTTATCTGCCCGTCTAGCAAGGCTTGAGACCTCTGGCTGGAGGGTGGGGCTCCTGGGGGCTTGTGCCCATCACCCAGCTGGATGGCTCCTGCTCCAGCTGCGGGCCAGAGGGCCTCTCTTCAGAAAGCACAGAGCCAGTCTCAGGGCAAGCAGGGTCACGGAAGTCAGGCAGTGTGTGGGTTCCAGGGCAGGACGGGGTCAGTAGTCAGGGCCTGAGAAGTGGAGCAGAGCCTGTCCTTTTCTCTAGGAGGGATGGGGTGTGGGGGTGGGGGTCCCTGGCCCTGCTGGCACCCTCACCAGGCTTCACTCTACTTGCAGCCCCATCTTCCAGAGAAGCCAGCCTGCAGGCCAGCCGCCCGCCCGAGGAGTCCAGTGCCCCAAGCCCCGCGCTGCCGACACAGTTCAAACAGAGGGCACCCATGTACAACAGCGGCCTGAGCCCGGCCACACCTGCGCCCACTCCGACAGCACCCTCCTCACCGCTGACACCTACCACACCCCCGGCCGTCACCCCCACTGCCCAGACGCCGCCGGTGGCCATGGTGGCCCCGCAAACCCAGCCCTCCACCCAGCAGCAGCCCAAGAAGAACCTGTCCCTCACGGTAGGTGTGCTTTGGTGGGACCGTGGGCCACCAGCCAGGTGTTATGGCCTCACCTGCAGTGCGGGTGCCAGTTGTGCCTGGCATGGGCCTCCAGGTGGCAGGAGGTGAGCTGGTGGGGCCCAGGCACTCACACCTCCTCTCCGCACTTGCAGAGAGAGCAGATGTTTGCTGCGCAGGAGATGTTCAAGACGGCCAACAAAGTCACGCGGCCCGAGAAGGCCCTCATTCTGGGCTTCATGGCCGGCTCCCGAGGTGGGTCTACATGGCCCGCCCAGGTGGGGTGGGGGGAGTGGGCCCCACAGGGGTGGGGGTTGGGCTCCTTGGCCCCAGGCACCCTGCCCAGCAGCCCCTGCCGTCTGCAGAGAACCCGTGCCAGGAGCAGGGCGATGTGATCCAGATCAAGCTCAGTGAGCACACTGAGGACCTGCCCAAGGCAGATGGCCAGGGCAGTACTACCATGCTGGTGGACACGGTCTTCGAGATGAACTACGCCACGGGCCAGTGGACGCGCTTCAAGAAGTACAAGCCCATGGCCAATGTGTCCTAGAGGCCGCCCCTCTGCTGGCCTTGACTCAGGCTTCGGGGGACGACAGCGCTGCTGGCTTCGCTGGGTGACCTGCCTTGATGTGCTGCCAAGCCCCAGCCTACTGAAGCTTTAGATTCGTTTCTCTGGGGTGTTTTGGACTTACTTTTTAAATTTTAATATGGGTTACCTTTTGTGTGATTTAAGACACTTTTTTGGATTCAGTATTACATTTTTGAATGTTAAAATTAACCAAAAAAGTTACAACTTCCTAATTTTAGTGACAGCTCTGCCTCTTAGACTTTTATCTTTTTTTTTAAATTCCACTGACCATGAGGGAGGGTTTTTCCTTGTTAGAGCAGCACGCTTTCTACCCCACGAGGTTGAGGGGACCAAAGGTGGTGCCCAGCGAGGCTGAGAGCAGGATGGGGCTGGTCGCCAAGGCCTGAGAGCAGGAGCTGTCTGGCCGCACTCATCGCCCGCAGGGTTTGTATGTCTTTTCTACAGTCATGAGCATTTAAGACCAGTCTTCGGGTACCGGTTTTCATTGTAAAAACTACCTGAGTAATTAAAGTTTAGCTTTTCTAAAGAAAGCCCCAGAGCTGTGTTTTGGGCCAGCTCATCCTCTGTGCTCCAGGGCCCCAGCCTCTCTCAGGGCAGGTGGTGGTGGGGTCAGCACAAAGGTCATTCCCAAAGATGGGTCCGGGGGAGAGGGGCACATCAAAGGCTTTCTCAAGAAGACTGAGGGCCAGCTCAGCCAGCTGCAGGGCTGGGACAAGTCAGCAGCTCCTTCTCTCCTGACACAGCATTTCACCTTCACGGGTATTTGGGAACCAAGTTATTATTTTTGTGTGTTTGTGAGGAAGATCAGTCGTGAGCTAACATCTGTTGCCAAGTCTCCTCTCTTTTTTGCTGAGGAAGACTGGCCTTGGGCTAACATCCGTGCCCATCTTCCTCTACTTCATATGGGACGCCACCACAGCACGGCTTGACAAGCGGTGCATCGGTGCGCGCCCGGGATCCGAACCTGCGAACCGTGGGCTGCTGCAGCGGAGCACACGCACTTAACCCATTGCGCCACTGGGCCGGCCCCCTCAAGTTATTTTTAAAAGAAAGAAAAAAAAGCATTTTTCCAAAATCAGAACTACACTTACTGTTTCCAGTATTTGTTATACTTCTCACGGCCACGTTAGCCTCTCCCCAGCAAGTCAAAAGCAGGACGACGTCTGAGGACAGGAGCCCTTCCCTGAGTGAGGGGCTGTCAGAGCACTGTGCCAGAATCCGTGGAATGACAAACAAACAACTCAAAGTAACTGGAAAAGTGGAAAAAAGCCCAAAACTCAAAATGCAATCCCATATAAAATAAGTTTAAGATAAAAGCCTTTAAAATTTTTTTAATACAAAAATATTCATACACAATTTTCCAAACACAACTTCTCACTTTAAATGCTATTTTCTCCCAACTGGCAATTCTCAAATCTACATTTCAGTATATTCCCCCTAGAAGTGAATTTCAAGTTTTTAAGTCTGTCAAAACTGGTGATAGCACCCAGTATTCCTAAAAGGAGCCTCACCTCATACTGTATGAAGCTTAGACACCAATAAGTACATTTAAATTTAATTTCTGACAGGGCATTTCACATCTCAACAGGGTACGGTGGACACCGTGACACCCACGGACACAGCATTTTATTCTATTGACTAACATTCATCAAAGACTACACTTCTCATAGGATCGAGAATTTGGCAACTGACAGTCGTTTGCATTAACTTTCATTATAACAGGCTTATCTTTAATTCCTGAAAATAAGGTAGTTCTGGAAGATGGGCACTAGACACAATAACGTTTATATGTCAAGATAAATACTTGGAAGGCATGAGAAGCGCAGACCTGAGTGTGTGTGGGGCCCGGGAAACAAGGGCAAGGCTGGTGTCCACACAGTTCCTCAGAGGATGGGACAGATGACTGATGCCCACCACTGCTGTGGGTGCCAGACTGCTTTCCCCACAGTGGTCACATCTTATAACAACTGCCGAACTGGACACATCCCTATGACCCACACAATGTGAGAGGCACCCATGTTCCCAGAGGTCAGTGCTGGCACAGGCAGATGTGACTTCATGTGCGTGGGCGCAGGTTTAGGTGCGGATCCTGGTCGGTTCCTGATGCTGAGGAATCCTGAGGTGTTCAGACAATTTTCATTTTGTTTCTGCTTCACATTAATGACAAAGGACTGAAGCTGATGTTCAGAAAGACCAAATCCCCAAAAAAGAGCTCTCAGACCCTCAGGGTAAAGGCCACAGTCATGGCCATGTGCCCTGCTGGCCCCAATGGGAAGGAAGGCCCTTCAAGCTCAGCCGCTACTCCAAAGCCTTGTTGTGCTCAGATGCATAAACTAGTTTTCTAGAGGTTTTGAAAGTTAGTGTTAATTGCTCATTAGTTTAACAGTTTTTGGGAAGAAGGCAACCATATTTAAAATAATTTTTCCAGTATTTCCTTCAGAAAGATCATAAAAGAATTTGGAAATAATATCAAAGTAACTCAAAAATCACTAGATTTCACTACTGTCAAATACAAAAATAAGTTAATCTGCTCCTCAAAGTGCACTGCAAAACCAATTCTGATGTTCTGACTTACGCACAAGTCCCTCGTCTGGTAGGACAAGTGACAACACTGGCCCGCACTCAGGCCCTTAGCTCTAAAGAGCAGGGCCACATGGCAGCTGTGCCTGTGTCAGGCCTCGGGTGCCCCTTGGGCCTACACACAAAACACACAGGTATGGGAATGCTGCCGGGTCCCTCTTCCAAGTTAGGGCGTAAGGAGCATAAAATCTATAAATCAATCCACTAATTTCTTGACTATTTGAGGGAAATCAGAGTTCTAAATTGTAATCCTCCACAGTTCCCATGTCTTACCAAGCAGGTGCATTCCCAAGGGTGGCTGAGCCTACGGAAGTACAGCAACCTGAAGACAGAGCTCTCGTTTCTCCTTATGGTCCTGCGTGTGGTTACGTTTTCCAGAATCATGATTGATAGAAGAGCCAAAGGTATGGCCACAGTCAGTAAAACTCTCCTACTAGTCAGTGCTCAGGAGAAGCGTGGACCCTGCAGGCCCCAAGGAGCCTCACACCTGAAGCAGATTCTGCCCCAGGGTCACAGCCTGGCAGAGACCACCGCCCCCAAGAGCTCATGTCACAAAAGCACAAAGAAGTAGTGAACAGGGGTCTTGGGCCCAAGTACATCCTGCAATTCTACAAGGTAAAAACAATAGACAGTAACAGGAGACCTCAGTAGCAGTTTTCAAGAAGAGTTGTGTAAACTTTTCTGCAGAATAGATGTTTTCCTCAGGTTATTGTAAGAAAAAGCCAGAAAAAAGCACCTGCTGCTGAGTGTTCCCTCTCATCACACATGTGGAGACAGGCAGGCCCCTCTGAGGGCACAGGGGTGCCTGGAAGGACGCTCCCCCCTTTTCTCAGCCCCTTTTCTTGGGATGCTCAGAGAAGCTCTAGAAAAGAAGGATCAAGTCTTCCACAGAGAACTTAGTACTTCCCAGAAGTTTCTCACTTTATGGGGCTGGGCCTTTTAATAACTAAAGGTTAACGGAAATCTCACAGGGAAACAGTGTCAGGCCTGGCCGTCGCAAGACCAGATCCCCACATGCCCGTCAGGTCGGTGGTGCCCAGCAGCCCTCAAGCCCCAGGACAAGTGCTTCTCGGTGGTACTGAGCATGTGTGACCAGCAGAATTCACATTTTCCATGAACAGACCCACAAAGTGTGATGAAATGGAAATAACTTCAGATGGCAATAGTTCCAAACTCCAGGTCTCTGCTCAGACCCCGAAAAGAACATTTTCCAGAAATGCACATTTCCCACGTCCACTGGGTCCCAAGAGGGGAGCACCTAGCAGTGCCCTGCTACTGGACCGTCACCTGCGGTACTACAGGGAGGGCAGAACACAACACGTTCAAAACCATGTCCCTAAGTTTTCACTTGAAAGAAACTCACCACAGGGGCCACAGCCCTACCGAGTTCATTCCTTTTGTTGTGAGAACTCAGGGTCGCATCAGTAAATACACATTTCAGTCGGTGGTAATTTGTGAAACAAGTTTAGCAAAAATATATTGAGAATAAAGCCAGAAACTGATAAAGAAAAGCCAAACAAAAAAAAATATACAAAGTCTTCCCCCAATGTTGGTAAGAACCTAGTGTGTTCAGGAGACAGGCACAGGTGAGAAGCGCCCAACCGAGCCTCGTCAGGAAAGGCTGCTCCACGCGACCCTACCCTTTAAAGGCTGACATGATAGCGGCATTTAGTTCAAATCCATGAAGAGAAAAAACCTACAGGGGAAATCTTACAACAACACTATCACTATCACCATTCCTGGGGCCGGCTTCTCACTAGGATGGAAAAGAAGCATTTTGAGGAAAAATTTCACATTAGTATAAAAAAATCATACAGTTGTTTCCTAAGAGCAAAATAATGATCAAAATTATGATTTCCAAGGAATTCAGGGTCTGAGTCCTTGCCCAGGCCCCACCCTGGGCTCTCCTGAGTGATGACGACAGGTAAGCAGACTGAGTAACATTGTTAAGATTAAAGAGATAATAGTGATCCTTTAGAAAAAAATACTACTCTATACATTTCGGGTGAGATAAAAACATTTCATATGCCAATTAAATTTCAATCATAACTTTATCCTAAAAAAATAGAGTGGGAGGGAACCTTGACATTCTTAGAAATTCAAGTGTAGCTGTAATGCTGTGTAGTAAGGCTTGTTTGTCCTGGAACCTTCCGAACCACGCGGCTCAGATGGGTCATCAGTGCAGACGCAGCGGGCGCTGCTGAGGATGGCTCAGTGGTGGGGAAGACGCTCCCTCCCTAGGAGGCCTATACTCTATCTGTGGTGGCTTCAAGCTGGGTCCTTCGGGCCAGTCCCACACTCGGCCCTCTACCCACAAGGTGGGCTGGCTGCCCAACGCTGCCCTGGATCTGGCCAAGCCACCACCTGGCGCTATTTGCCTTCGGTGACCCTCCGCCAACACCTCCTCTTCTTCCTCTTCCCCTTTGACTTCATGGGTTCTGGAAAGGGTTTCTCAGTCTTGGCACTTCTAACCGACTCTGCCCCCAAGTCATGCTCACAGCAGTATGACCGCCCATCCTGGGTAGAGCTGAAGGCTGTCCCATCTTGGTGTTCCTTGCAAAACGAATTGGGGCAAAAGTGGCAAAATGAAGTAGAAGGTTTGCCACACACGTCACAGTGATGCCAAGGACATTCCCACTTCCCTGGAACGAAACACAAAACATTACCAGACAGTAGTGACGGAATCACAACTTTTAACATTTTCATGGTTGAAAACAAATTTTAAAACTCTGTCTACTCAGATGAATACAAATTAAACAAGAGATTGCTTTCCATCCAACTCTCAAAACATAAAGAGACGCTAATATTGGTGCTCAGAGGCGCGGTGGGTGGGCGGGTGGGCCTGGTGGAGAGCGCCCACCCTGTGAACAGGCCGCACCTGGCTGCCTCGGAGGTCCAGGTCACCGCGCCTACCAGCGCTAAGCGGGCGTGGGTGGCATGCTGGGCCTTCTGCCCACAAACGAGGCTAAGTTCTGTGCATGTCCACTGATCACCCTGGCTTCTCTTCTGTGACCTGCCTATTTGTAGCCTGGACCAGTTTTCCCATGGAGTATTGATCTTTCTGGCATTAATTTGTAGAGGCTCTTTGTTAAGTTAGGGATAACTATTATATTCACCGCAAATACTTTTCTCTAATATTTATCTGTTAACCTTGCTTTGTCATCTTTTGCCAAAGTTTTTTGTTTTTCCCCAGTCAAACATGTTTGACTTTTCTTGTTATAGCTTTTCAGATTTTCTGTCTTTGGGTAAGCACCTCTCAATTTTTCTTCTGAGATCATAGTTAATATTTTCACACTGATGCCCACTGTAATCTTTGAAATGTGGTAGTGGCAGAAGGTGGAGCTCACTCCCTCGTCTTCCAGATAAAGAGGCAGGTCTGCAGCTCCATCATCACCAAGCAGCTCCTCCTGACACACAAGTGCCATCTCTGAGGGGAGCAGCCCACGTCTAGGGTGGCTCCCTGCACTCCTTCCTAGGTCTGGGGCAGCCTGGGAGGCCACAGACCCTTCTCTTCTGGGAAGAGCTGTGCTCCCGGGGCCTCCTCCTTCCCCCCATGCACCAGCCCTGGCTCATTTCAGGCTTCAGCACTGACCAGGCACCAACTCACAGAGCTGCCTCTCCACCTGGGCCTGTGAGGGCGGCTGCCTGAGCCCCTCCTCTGGGTGATCTAGCAGGCTCCACGGTCATTCACACAGCAGATCTCAACTCAGTGTGCAGATCTAGCTGAACGAGGAAAGCCTCTGCCACCCTGAGCTGGGGGCTCACTACCTGAATTACAAGGGTGCCTTGTAATGACACCTGTGCCTGGGTGAGGCCTAGGCAGGCGAGGAGAGGCCAGGTGGGGAGAACAATGGACGGGGAAAGCCCGTGGTGCAGCCCCGGAACCCCAGAAGGCTGCAGTGGAGCCTGTTCACCCACCGAAGGGCCGCTTGCCCAGGCCCAGGCAGGACAGGTGGTAGGCCTTGGTGCAGAACTTGCGGTCACACAGCACCAGCTGGCCCCCGTCGCCACAGCGGAAGCACTCGTCTTCAGACTTCTTCTTTCCTTCACCTTTTGTTCTACGCCTCCTGGTTTTTTTCTTGGACTTTTTGCCCTTTTCCTCTGAAGAAAGGGACGTTGAGGTCTAGAATTCAGAAGTAAATACAGTTCACTTAAAAGAATTGCATGGACTGAAGCAATAATAAAAAGCAAACTATAAAAAGAGAGGTCAAAAGAGCCAAAGTTAAGATACAGGAATTTTAGAAATCTTTGGAGATGTTCTAACATCAAAAGAATAGGGGAGTTCTCTATGCTGAATAGGGAAGAAGGTGCACGCCCAACAGGATTGCTCCTCAAATAGATTCTTATACTTATTTTACTGAACATAAGAAAAGTTGAACATGAAACAAGCACAAGCCTCCTACAATAATGCCTTGGCACCAGCAGGGCCATGCCTCCCAGATCTGCTGATCCAACACACAGGGCCAAGGAGTGGCTCCTGCCCCACTACGTGGTGCATCTTGGTTCTTTCTATTAAGAATTTCATTATGAATGTGAGAACAAATGAGGGAAGCAAAATTATTCCCTAGGCTGAAGTAGCAGACACCAGCGTGGACATTCCTGCTCCAGGCTTAGATGCCTGCAATTGTCCAGTCTCTTCAGGCCCAGGTTTTACATGGTACAGCAAGTGGGGGAAAGTGTACTGGGTGGAATAGTGTCCCCCAAAATTCATGTCCTTCCCAGAACCTCAGAATGTGACCTTATTTGGAAATAGGGTTGTTGCAGGTGTAATTAAGTTAGGATAAGGTCACACTGGAGTAGGGTGTGGCCTTAATCCAATACGACTCGTGTCCTTATAAGAGGAAAAGAGACACAGAGACAGACAGGGAGAAGGCCATGTGAAGAGGAAGGCAGAGATTGAAGTGATGCATCTGCAAGCCAAGGATGCCAAGTATTGCTGGAAACCACCAGAAGCTAGGAGACAGTCATGGAACAGATTCTCCCCAAGAGCCTTCAGAGGGAGTGCAGCCCTGATAACATTTTGATTTAGGATTTTTGGCCTCGTGAACTGTAGGAGACTAAAGTTCTGTGTCCCCAGTCTGTGGCACTTCGCTGTGGCAATCTTGGCACACTAATACAGAGAAAACTCGAACAACAGACCTTTCACATGAAGAGAAAGGCCGGCAGCTGCCTGGGGCCTCACGTGCAGCCTCCTCTGCCATCCTCACCCACACCCTGCTGAGACCCCACTCCTGCCTGTCACGGCAACGAGTCTACTTGGAAGCAGCCACTTTTCACTAAAGGGATGTGTTCGCAGACGTCTGAAATGCTGACATCAGCGAGGAAACACATGGCGTGATGACTTTACCTTTGGTCTGTCCCCGAGGAACCCGCTGCAGTTAGAGGCTCCACACCGACAGACTGTTTTTTCATTACCCAAGCAATCGAGGTTGTAGTTAAAAGTCAGCTCCGTCCCTGGGTGAGAGGAGACACCACACTGGAAACACTGGTCTTTTAATAATGCCGAGAAGCTCTGATTAGGTCTACAGAACGTGCTCCTATTTTTTCCACATCCACACCAGCATACCAAGGCTTTTCAATTTTGCTTCGTAAAATAGATATTCAAAATATAACAAAACTTCCAAATCACTACTCCCCTTCCCCAGAGCCTTTCCAGTCTGGCCACATGCAGCATCAGGCAACGGCCACTCTGCCTGCCGCGCACAGCTGGGAGCCCCTGGGCAGAGCCCGAGGCATCGTACCTGCAGGAATGTCACACACAGCAAAAAGGCCCACGCGAGTGTCACCGTTCACTGTCCACTTGAGGGTCTCACAGTTTGGCTGGCAGCTGTGATTCATAAATCGGGAATAGTTTCCTTTGGGGCCAGCATCAATTATCCGGTCCTGTAAGGTAAAAAACAAGTTTCAAGTACATTTATAGATGCAGTCAATTCTTAGCCATGACACTCTTATTTAAAGGGAATTCTGCCCATCATAAGATATGCCGGATAACTAATGTTGTACTGAAAACCATGGTCTCCCATGTCCACTTGGACAGGAAACCCCCAAAACCAGTACCGTTTCTCTCGCTCATGGAAGGCAGGTCAGGTCCACATGGAGAGGACCGAGCCCTGGTGAGCACAGGGCATTGAGCTGGCACTCCCCAACACCGTCCATCAGATGACAGACAAGAGAGCCAGAAGAAATAGGAGTACCACAGATGCTGAAGGTCAACATCAACAGCCTACAGAAAACTCACACTAACAGACAAGAACAAGACTAACTGAACTACAAAATGGGCAAAGATATAAACAAACATTCCCGAACAGCAAATCCAGACGGACGAGCAGAAGTGAAGATGTCCAAATTCCTAAGGAGTTGAGGAAATGCAAATTAAATGACAATGGAATCTGACTTCACATCCTGATGCTGACTGTTGGTTGAGATGGGAGGGGCCGCCCATGGCTGGCAGGGAGAGTTTTGAGAAAGCATTCTGGCAAAAGCAATGTAAATCACAAACAGAAGCACACTGTGCTCCTGCCCTTGAGCTCCTGGGACTCGACCCACTGAAATGCAAGTGCTCGTGTGTACGAGGACATTTACATGGAAAAATCCGGAGATGACACCATCACCCATTGACAGTGAAGTGGTAGACATCAGAGCAGAGCCTCAGACTTCTTTACCCTAAAAGTCTCTAGATCAGCCACACCACAGTGAGGGATCTCCACTCTGTGATGGGAGCAACCGAGGTGAGAAACTTGGGGGCAGGAGGGTACTTAAAATTAGGCTGCATCAAGTGTCACAGTCACAGGTTAATGCAAAGTCAGGTGTGCGAGTTAGGGTAAATCAACGTGGAAACACAGACACCCAGAAGACAGGTCTCCGTGGCCCCAGGAGTGCTGCCCCAAGGCAGCCACAGGCCTGAGTCACCAGCCAGGTTCCCCTGCCCACGTGTGCCAGCGCCCTGCCCTGCAACACAATTCACCAGGGTACGCCTGCCCAGGACAGGCTGGTTCTGACACATCTCTTCCCCACACTCACACCCCAACTTAATCTACACCCATGCCAGTTGTTTCTTTAAAAACAGAAATGGTCTCAGAATGTGCTTGCTCTGCAATATGCTTTTTTCTCCTATACTAAGTGTTGTAACAATCTAACTTTGTAGCTCTTAATAGCTGCATGATATTTCTTAACACAGACATAGCGATGCTCATCTGTGACTCTATGGATGAATTTTTGAGGTGTTTCCCTTTGTTACTGTGACAGTGCTGCAATCAATACCTTCATGTACACTTGCTGGCACAAATACTTCTCTAGAACACACCCTGGAGTGAGTACAGCACCGGCCCTCAACACCTTCAATATCCCAACAGGCCCCAAGTATTTTAACTTGCACTTCCCAGATAACCAGTGAGGCTCAGCATCCTTTCCTTTGTGCTAGGCATGTGTATTTTTTCATCTAGGGATGGCCCATTATGTCTTTGCTCTGTTTTATTTATCTTTTTCTTATTGATTTGCAGATATTCTATACATATATTCTGAAAACTAGACCATTGTTAACTAGGTGTCAAAAACCTTCTCATAAGATAACAACTGAGGGCCGCCCCCGTGGCTTAGCGGTTCAGTGCGTGCGCTCCGCTACTCACGGCCCGGGTTCAGATCCCAGGCGCGCACCGACACACTGCTTGTCCAGCCATGCTGAGGCAGTGTCCCACATACAGCAACTAGAAGGATTTGCAGCTATGACATACAACTATCTACTGGGGCTGTGGCGAGAGAAAGGGAAAAAAAGGGAGGAGGACTGGCAATAGATGTTAGCTCAGGGCTGATCTTCCTCACACACACAAAAAAAGATAACTGAATTTTAACTTTATAATACCTTTCCTCACTCAAAGCTTTCTCAGTTTTATGCAACTATTTTATCAATCTTTAGTTATATGCATTCGGGGTTTTAGCTTAACACAGCCTTCCCTACCCCTAAATTATAAAAGCTATCTCTCATATTTCCCTAGTTCTTTAATCCATCTGGAATCTGTTTTTGTAAGTGCAGAGAGGGGGAAACATCAGTGCTTACCATGAAGGAGGGCCTTTACCACCGCCCTAGGCACGCAGGCGCCATCAGCAGACATTTGGTCCTGGCATCCACCCCTGCCCAATGCTGTCATCTGTCATGTGCCACTGGGCTTGGGCCACACTGTTTTCACAGCAATGCCACAGAGAGTGCCCTAACACCTCCCAGAACATGCCCACCCTTCACAGTCATTTAAGGTACAGAACTGGCTCATCATTCGGATTTATCATTCTATATGGGCTTTGGAATTGCCTGTCAAGGTTTATTTAAAATTGTTAATATTTTTGAGATTACAGTGAACTTACATTTGGGAAGATTTACGTCTTTACATCATTTCATCTCTCCCCCAGAAACATGGTATGTGTCATCCTTCATTCACATCATCTTCTATGTGCTGAAGTAAAACTGTCAAAATTTTTTTCCACAAAAACTTGCTCCATTTATGCATATGCATTTTCACTGTTTTTGTGGTTTTGTGTATGTGGGAGGTGGGCAGAGAGGAAACCTGTGCACTTGACTTCCCTGTGTTGTTGGAACTCAACACTTAGCTGTCTCTCGGGTGCCTCTTCTCTGCTCCTCTTCTCCTCATTGTCCATCCAGCACCTCCAGGATCTGGAGGAACAGCAGCAAGAGTGTCCTGTCTCGTTTCTGAATCTAGCACGAATGCTTGTTTCATCTTAAGCACGACGTTGGTGGCGAGTTTTGACAGCCTTTATCAAACTAAGGAAATTTCCCTCTATTCCTAATTTACTGAGGAATTTTCATCAGAAATAGTTTTGAATTTTCTCAAATGATCTTTCAGTTTTCCTCCTTTAACTAATTACTGGGGTGTTAAACCATCCTTGCATTCCTGGGATGAACTCCACTTGGTCACAAGAACTTCTGTTTGTGCTCCTCAGGTACACTCACAGCGGAGGGTACAGAATCTTGGGCCTCAACCCCCACTCCCTTAATCCCTGTCACATTCACACCCAAGTCTACTCCACTGGGCCTGGGATTTACCCTTGAATATGTGTGTGTCTTTGAAAAATATATGGCTCCCTTTTTTGCATGTTTGTAAAAAGTGATTTACTTATTACTTCCTATTGTTTCTGTTCTCTAACTTCTAAATTTCTGCTTTGTCTTTAATTCTTTCCTTGTTAATTTTTTTGCTCCTTGTTAGTCTCATACTAATTGTCTGTCCAGGATCTCCACCTCTAACTAAGAGAAGTAATTCACAGTAGACTTTCCTAATCTGTCTCTCTCCTGCACCTCCCCTAAGTGCTGCTTTGGGAAAGCTGCTGCGGTGTTATCTGGGGCACACTCTGCACAACGGATTTCATCCCTGTAGTGGCTTTAGCATTATAAACCCCTTCCTTTGTATCACTGAATGTGATGGGGCCTGAATTCTACCTTGGCTGAAAACAACTAAATTTTTAAAAAAATTTAACTTCACCTGGCATACCCCTGCACACAATCTTATTTTTAACCTTTCAGAATCTCTTTGTTCCTTACATACAACAGAGGATTAGGCTTTGCTTTATGAACCAATCTGGAAATCTCTTTTTTTTTTGGTGAGGAAGAGTGGCCCTGAGCTAACATCTGTGCCAGTCTTCCTCTATCTTGTATGTGGGTCGCTGCCACAGCACGGCTCAATGAGTGGTGTAGGTCCACATCTGGGATCTGAACCTGTGAACCCTGGGCCGCTGAAGTGGAGTGCACGAGCCCAACCACTATGCCAATGGGCTGGCCCCAGGAAATCTCTTCTTTTAATAGATGAGTTAATCCAATTCCTTTCTACAAATATGACTGATATGTTGGGCACAATTCTAACATATCAGTCTATTTTATTCGTTTATATGGATTTTAAGCCTTTCACTATGCAGTAGTCGAGTTTTTTAAATTTTGATTTTCCTGTTATGTTGGGAACTTTGTGATTTTTTTCCTACTGGTTGTCATTTATAGAATACCCTAGCATTTACACCTGTATGTAACATCCTTAATCTCCTCTTTAAGTAGTGTCCACTGACCCACTATTCTGATCAAGAATCAAATTAGCCGATTCCTCCTCCCCTCACCACTCCCACCCTTACAACCCCAGTTTAGTCAGTAGCTTAATTATCTTAACGCTTACCTCTACTCTTTTTTTTTTTTTTAATTGATATTTTAATGGTTTCTAACATTGTGAAATTTTGGGTTGTACATTTTTGTTTGTCCATCACCCCATATATGACTCCCTTCACCCCTTGTGCCCACCCCCCACCCCCACTTCCCGGGTAACCACAGTCCAGTTTTCTCTGTCCATGTGTTGGTTTATATTCCACATATGAGTGAGATCATACAGTGTTTGTCTTTCTCTTTCTGGCTTATTTCACTTAACATAATACGATCTTTTTGATGATAACATAACATAATACCCATCCATGTTGTTGCAAATGGGACGATTTTGTCTTTTTTTATGGCTGAGTAGTATTCCATTGTATATATATACCACATTTTCTTAATCCAATCGTCAGTCGAGGGACACTTAGGTTGCTTCCACTTCTTGGCTATGGTGAATAATGCTGCAATGAACATAGGGGTGCATAAGCCTCTTTGGATTGTTGATTTCAGGTGCGTTGGATAGATTCCCAGTAGTGGGATGGCTGGGTCATAGGGCATCTCTATTTTTAATTCTTTGAGGAATCTCCATACCGTTTTCCATAGAGGCTGCACCAATTTGCATTCCCACCAGCTGTGTATGAGGGTTCCTGTTTCTCCACATCCTCTCCAACATTTGTTGTTTTTTGTCTTGGTGATTATAGCCATTCTAACGGGCGTGAGGTGGTATCTTAGTGTTGTTTTGATTTGCATTTCCCTGATGATTAGTGATGTTGAGCATCTTTTCATGTGCCTATTGGCCATCTGTATATCTTCCTTGGAGAAGTGTCTGTTCATTTCCTCTGCCCATTTTTTGATCGGGTTGTTTGTTTTTTTGTTGTTCAATTGTGTGAGTTCTTTATATATTATGGAGATCAACCCCTTGTCAGATGTATGTTTTGCAAATATTCTCTCCCAGCTGGTTGGTTGTTTGTTCATCTTGATTCTGATTTCATTTGTCTTATAAAAGCTCTTTAGTCTGATAAAGTCCCACTTGTTTATTTTTTCTTTAGTTTCCCTAGTCTGGGTAGGCATGTCATCCGAAAAGATTCCTTTAAACCCAATGTCAAATAGTGTGTTGCCTATATTTTCTTCTATGAGTTTTATAGTTTCAGGTCTCACCTTCAGGTCTTTGATCCATTTTGAGTTAATTTTTGTGAATGGCGATAGCACATGGTCCACTTTCATTCTTTTGCATGTGGATGTCCAGTTTTCCCAACACCATTTATTGAAGAGACTTTCCTTTCTCCATTGCATGTCCTTAGCACCTTTGTCGAAAATTAGCTGTCCGTATATGTGTGGTTTTATTTCTGGGCTTTCAATTCTGTTCCATTGATCTGTGTGTCTGTTTTTGTACCAGTACCATGCTGTTTTGATTACTATTGCTTTGTAGTATGTTTTGAAGTCAGGAATTGTGATGCCTCCTGCTTTGTTCTTTTTCTTTAGGATTTCTTTAGCTATTCGGGGTCTTTTGTTGCCCCATATAAATTTTAGTATTCTTTTTTCTATTTCTGTGAAGAATGTCATTGGGATTCTGACTGGGATTGCATTGAATCTGTAGATTGCTTTAGGTAATATAGACATTTTAACTATGTTTATTCTTCCAATCCACGTGCATGGGATATCTTTCCATTTCTTTATGTCATCGTAGATTTCCCTCAATAATGTCTTGTAGTTCTCATTGTATAGGTCCTTCACCTCCTTGGTAAGATTTATTCCTAGGTATTTTATTCTTTTTGATGCAATTGTAAATGGTATTATCTTTTTGAGCTCTCTTTCTGTTAGTTCATTATTAGCATATAGAAATGCAACTGATTTTTGTAGATTGATTTTGTACCCTGCAACTTTGCTGTAGTTGTTGATTGTTTCTAACAGTTTTCCAACAGATTCTTTAGGGTTTTCTATATATACAATCATGTCATCTGCAAATAGTGAGAGTTTCACTTCTTCGTTACCTATTTGGATTCCTTTTATTCCTTTTTCTTGCCTAATTGCTCTGGCCAAAACCTCCAGTACTATGTTGAACAGGAGTGGTGAGAGTGGGCAGCCCTGCCTCGTTCCTGTTCTCAGAGGAATGGCTTTCAGTCTTTCCCCGTTGAGTATGATGTTAGCTGTGGGTTTGTCATATATGGCCTTTATTATGTTGAGGTACTTTCCTTCTATTCCCATTTTATTGAGAGTTTTTATCATAAATGGATGTTGTATCTTGTCAAATGCCTTCTCTGCGTCTATTGAGATGATCATGTGGTTTTTATTCTTTGTTTTGTTGATGTGATGTATCACGTTGATTGATTTGCGGATGTTGAACCATCCCTGCGTCTCTGGTATAAATCCCACTTGATCATGGTGTATGATCTTTTTAATATATTGTTGTATTCGGTTTGCCAATATTTTGTTGAGGATTTTTGCATCAATGTTCATCAGCGATATTGGCCTGTAATTTTCTTTCTTTGTATTGTCTTTGTCTGGTTTCGGTATCAGGGTGATGTTGGCCTCATAGAATGATTCAGGAAGTGTTCCATCTTCCTCTATTTTTTGGAATAGTTTGAGGAGGATGGGTATTAAATCTTCTTTGAATGTTTGGTAAAATTCACTGGAGAAGCCATCTGGTCCTGGACTTTTATTTTTTGGGAGGTTTTTGATTACTATTTCAATCTCTTTACTTGTGATTGGTCTATTCAGATTCTCCATTTCTTCTTGGTTCAATTTTGGGAGGTTGTATAAGTCTAAGAATTTATCCATTTCTTCTAGATTGTCCAATTTGTTGGCATATAATTTCTCACAGTATTCTCTTATAATCCTCTGTATTTCCATGGTATCCGTTGTAATTTCTCCTCTTTCATTTCTAATTTTATTTACTTGAACCTTTTCTCTTTTTTTCTTAGTTAGCCTGGCTAAGGGTTTGTCTATTTTGTTTATCTTCTCGAAGAACCAACTCTTTGTTTCATTAATCCTTTCTACTGTTTTTTTGGTCTCAATATCATTTATTTCTGCTCTGATTTTTATTATTTCTCTCCTTCTGCTGGCTTTGGGCTTTGTTTGTTCTTCTTTTTCTAGTTCTGTTAGGTGTAATTTAAGGTTGCCTATTAGGGCTTTTTCTTGTTTGTTAAGGTGGGCTTGTATCGCTATGAGTTTCCCTCTCAGGACCGCTTTTGCTGCGTCCCATATGGTTTGATATGGCATGTTATCATTTTCGTTTGTTTCCAGATAGTTTTTGATTTCTCCTTTAATTTCATCAATGATCCATTGGTTGTTCAGTAGCATGTTGTTTAATCTCCACATTTTTGTCACTTTCCCAGTTTTTTTTTCCTGGTTCATTTCCAGTTTCATAGCCTTATGGTCTGAAAAGATGCTTGTTATGATTTCAATCTTCTTAAATTTATTGAGGCTTGCTTTGTTTCCCAACATATGGTCTATCCTAGAGAATGTTCCATGCGCGCTTGAGAAGAATGTGTAGTCAGCTGTTTTTGGGTGGAGTGCTCTGTATATGTCTACTAGGTCCATCTCGTCCAGTTTTTCATTTAAGTCTAATATTTCTTTATTAACTTTTTGTCTGGATGATCTATCCATTGCTGTAAGTGGGGTGTTAAGATCCCCTACTATTATTGTGTTGTTGTTGATTTCTCCTTTTAGGTTTGTTAATAGTTGTTTTATGTACATTGGTGCTCCTATGTTGGGTGCATATATATTTATAAGTGATATGTCTTCTTGATGGAGTGTCCCTTTTATCATTATATATTTCCCTTCTTTGTCTTTCTTAACCTGTTTTATCTTGAAGTCTACTTTGTCTGATATGAGTATGGCAACACCTGCTTTCTTTTGTTTGCCATTAGCTTGGAGTATTGTCTTCCATCCTTTCACTCTGAGCCTGTGCTTGTCTTTAGTGCTAAGATGTGTTTCCTGAAGGCAGCATATTGTTGGGTCTTGCTTTTTAATCCATCCTGCCACTCTGTATCTTTTGATTGGAGAGTTCAATCCATTTACATTTAGGGTAATTATTGAAATATGAGGGTTGAATGTTGCTGTTTTGTCACTTATTTTCTGGTTCTTTTGCATTTCCTTTGTTTCTTGTCCCATTTGTTTTGGACTGCCAATTCAGTTTGGTTGTTCTGTCTTATGATTCTCCTAGTTTTCTCTTTGTTTATCATATGTGGTTTTAATTTGATTATTTGTTTAGTGGTTACCTTGAGGTTTGGGCGAAAAATCTTCTGTATGAGATAGTCCATTATCTGATAGCCTCCTATTTCCTTATACTAAGTCAATTCAGTCACTTTCCTCTTCCCCTTCTAAGCTGCTCTTGTTATACCTTATTCTATCTTGTGTTGTGGCTGTGTGTTTACAGTGATGAGGTTAAATTTATTTTTGGTGAGTTTCTTCCTTTGATCTTTGAGTTTAGTATTTAAGTGGTTGCTAACCTATTCCGGTAAAGATCTACTATTTCTCTGATTTTGTCTACCTACTTTTCTCCTTACTCCAAGCTTTGTGTTCCCTTTCTCTTCTTGTTTTCAGGCCTGAGGGCCTTCTTGAGTATTTCTTGTAGTGGCGGTCTCGTGGCCATGAACTCCCTTAGCTTTTGTTTATCTGGGAGAGTTACTATTTCTCCATCATATTTGAAGGATATTTTTGCTGGATAGAGTATTCTTGGCTGAAAGTTTTTGTCTTTTAGTATTTTGAATATATCATTCCAGTCTCTTCTAGCCTGAAAAGTTTCTGTTGAGAAATCCGCTGAGAGCCTGATGGGAGTTCCTTTGTACGTTATTTTTTGTTTTTGTCTAGCTGCCCTTAATATTGTTTCTTTGTCGTTGACCCTGGCTAGTCTTACCACTAGGTGTCGTGGTGAAGGCCTTTGTCTGTTAATATATATAGGCGTCCTGTTGGCTTCGCTTACTGGTATTTCCTGCTCCTTCCCCAGATTTGGGAAATTTTCAGCTATTATTTCCTTGAATAGGCTCTCTGTTCCTCTTTCCCTCTCCTCTCCCTCAGGAATACCTATAATTCTTATGTTACATTTTCTGATAGAGTCCGATATTTCTCGGAGTCTTTCTTCATTTCTTTTTAGTCTTAGTTCTCTCTCTTCTTCCATCTGGAGTATATCTGTATTCCTATCCTCTAAAGTACTAATTCCTCCATATTGTCAGCTCTGTTCTTTAAAGATTCCAGATTCTCCTTTATCTCCTCCATTGTGTTCTTCATCTCCATCAGCCCTGATAGGTTTTTCTTTATGATTTCAATCTCTTTTGTGAAGAAACTCCTAATCTCATTTAATTGTTTGTCTGTGTTGTCTCGTATTTCGTTGAGTGTTTTTATGATAGCTATTTTGAAGTCTCTGTCATTTAGTTTATGGATTTCTGTGTCTTCGGGGTTGATTTCTGGGTGCTTGTCATTTTGTTTCTGGTCTGGTGATTTCATATATTTTTGCATTGTGGTTCCTGTGTTGGTTTTGATTTTCCTCATCCTGGAAGTCTCTGGTTGCAATTTCCACCTGCCGCCACTGTGTGGTGGTAAAGGGCTGTGTAGTCTAAGCCCCCTGCGCTCTGCCCCAGTTTTTCTGCTGCGATCCGCAGTTTTGTTTTGTTTTGTTTTGTTTCTTTTCCCCACTGCGATCCACGGGTCCAGTCCAGTTTATTCAGGTCTGCCTCGGACCGCTAGATCTGGTCGAGCTGCAGATTCCGGGTTGCGGGGAGGGGGGAGCTCTCTCTTTTGCCCTCTGGGTCCCTGACGTGGGAGGCTTCTCGTTTGCCCCTCTTTATCCGCTCTCTGGGTTGCTCAGATGTTGATGGTAGCCCTGTGGCTCCTCTGAGCCCTCTGTGCGGGAGTTTCCCACTGGCTGAGAGAGCCCGAAGAGCTACAGTTTCCCACCGAGGGCCGCCCCTCCCCCCTCTCTGGGAGCCGCGCGGACCGGATCGCTGATCTGATGGGGAGGGAGCGGAGTTCTCCTTACCTCTCCCCACTTCCTCCGGGGGCCCAGCACGTTCCGCTCTCAGATGTGCGGCAGTGTGGATCCCTCCGCTCCAGCTTTTGACTGTCTGGGATTCCGTTGTTGGTCTGTGGCTGTTATTTTTGTTGTATTTTGTGGGGGAAGAATTCACGGGAAAGCTCACTCCGCCATGATGCTGACGTCACTCTTACCTCTACTCTTAAATATGCTTCAACTATTACTTGGGTTTATCAGCTCCGACTCTTAGATAGCTACTACTCTCTGTTCTCTCCACATTCTTGTTTCTGTTAGCAATAACAATGTGAGTACATATTTCCTTCTGTCGTCCTCCTCCTTGTCTGTTACTTTGTACTGGAGCTTCAGAGGACTTACACTGGCTATCTGAAATTCATCCTTTAGCAATTTTCTCTTTTACTTCTCTTATGTTCAAACCTGTTACTCTGTAGCCAGTATACCTAAAGAACCACTCAGCTGAATATAAAATCTTTGGTTCACTCTTTTCTTGAAAATTGTGTTGGTGCTATTCCTCTGTCCTCAGGCTTTGGATTCTGCTGTGAGAGCCTCACTTTCTTCCCCTTCTAAGCAATTTGATTTTTTGGTCTGGCTAGCCAAAGGATTCTTTATGTCCAGTAATTTTAGTAAGATACTTATTACCATTCTGGATGGATTTCCCCTAAAATATAGTGTATTCTTTCAATACCTAGACTCGAGTCTTCTTTAATCTCCCTTGCATTTTCTAGAACTGCAGGTGGAGCATCTCTCCTACCTGCTGTCTGGTATGTCTCTGGCTTATACTCATGCAGAGAGACTTTCCTTGGCCTGCTCCCTGTGTTACACTTTTCCCTCTAGTCTTTCTTTGTTCTTTCTTTCTTTCTGCTGCATTTTGTTCAGTCTTCATTTCTATCCTGTGTCCACTTTCTACTCTCTTATTTGCTCCTTGTGGTTTAAGCTTCGCTTTGGAAATGGTTTTCTCTTTTCCTTTTATTTCATTCCTGAGTTCTGTGAGTTCACAATTCAGCTCTCCTTGCTGTCTGGCTATCTCTAATTCCTCACATTTTAAAAATTCATGTTGAATGTTGGGGTATAATGTTCACGTGCTTTTTGGCAGTATTTTTCCAGTGGCTTTTCTCCATCTACAGTGTAGTTCTGCTGTTCTTTTTTCAGGGTTTTCTTATATAACCTTTTCATCATCCTTCTCAGAATGCATTGGAGTTCTTGGAGCAGTTATTAGCTGGATTCTAGGAGGGTGGGCTAGGTGGTTTTCCAGGTTTCCTCAGGGAACCCTTCTCTGCTGTCAGCCTGATGGAGGTCTTCTCACAATAAGGCCCACAGCTCTGTGGGCTCTCAGAGCCTCAGGTCCCTTCTCTCTGCCTCCCAGAATGCTGCCTTACTTTTGGAAGATGATCCTTTCCAAGATCTGTGACTGCAGCTTCCCAGGACCCCCCCACACACACACCTTCTTTCTCCACTGCCCCCTTTTGAAACTCTTAGTTCTCCTGGAAGCAGGCACCACTCAGGGTGTGGTGCTGGCCTGAGAGCTGCCAAGCTCTGCCCCACAGTGCCCCTCTGCATTCCCTGCTCTCAGACAGGTTCTTTGATCTGCTTGTAGAGGTCTTTTCAGGTTGACAGGTCTGTCCGTCTCGCAGTTTCAATGAAGATGTACTTTGTGTACTTTTTTGTTGTTGTTGCTTTGGAAGTGAGCAGCCACCATCTTCTACCAGAATCTTATATTTAGATTTTTAATTTTAATTTTTATAGATTAAGCATTACTGTACCATGGATCTTGTTTTCTCTCTCATATATTTTTTTTTATAATTTTTATTTATTTATTTTTTCCCCCAAAGCCCCAGTAGATAGTTGTATGTCATAGTTGCACATCCTTCTAGTTGCTGTATGTGGGACATGGCCTCAGCATGGCCGGAGAAGCGGTGCATCAGTGCGCGCCCGGGATCCGAACCCGGGCCGCCAGTAGCGGAGCGCACACACTTAACCGCTAAGCCACGGGGCCGGCCCTCTCATATATTTTTTCAGTGAACTACTTTTAAGATCTTTGCAAGCTATCAGATATACATTTAGTTCATTTTCTCAGTGCTGTCTCCTCCATCCCCACAACTGTAACTAGTAAGGAGGTGAGTCAGAACCCTACCAAGGTCTTCCCCTGCCATGGAGTGGCCTGGGGAGCTTTTCATTTTTACATTACATAGTGACCCTCTTCAGCCTTTCAGAGATGTTTTCTTTAAAGACCATCTCATCTGATATTAATGTAGCCAACAGCATCCTTCTTTGGATTAGGATTTACTAACTGTTTTATTTCTTAATACTCTTTCTTACAACCTTTCTTGTTCATTTTTATTACATAAGTCACAGAGCTTCAAGTTGAATTCCTATATTTTAGCCAATCTGAATCTTAGTCTTATAAATTAAGCCACTTACATTTATTCTGATTATTGACAGATTTGTATTTTTTATATCTCATCTTGTGCTTTTTAATTACAATCTCTTGTTCTTTTTTCCTCCCTCCTACCTCACTTTCTACTGGATTGACTTACTCTTCTTTGCCTTTTTTTACTTTTTTTTTTTTGTGAGGAAGATCAGCCCTGAGCTAACATCCATACTAATCCTTTTTTTGTTGTTGTTGCTGAGGAAGACCGGCTCTGAGCTAACATCTATTGCCAATCCTCCTCCTTTTTTGTCCCCAAAGCCCCAGTAGATAGTGGTATGTCATAGTTGCACATCCTTCTAGTTGCTGTGCCTTTTTTCACTCTTTAATGATGGGGAAGTTACAACTTCCATTTCTACTCATTTAGGAATTTCCTGTGTAGTTTTAACATGTATACTTGACAAAATATAAAGTTAATACACTCTCTCCCCTCCATCCACACAAAACAAGCAGCTCACGCTGGCTTCACCCCACCACTTCTGATACCCTCTGTGATGGTCAGCATTTAATGCCCCCTTACTGCCATACTCTCTCCTCCCGCCACTCATCATTCATTATGTTACACAACCAAACATTTACACAGACCCACATGTCTGTGAACCTGTTTGTTCACCACTCCTTTTTACACCTCACACTTAACTTCTGAAGTTCACTTTTCATCTTCCTGAAGTACCTTTTATTATTTCCTTCAGCCAAATTATGGTGATGGTCAGCTCTCTCACTCTTTATCTGAAGTGCTAGCACTGAATGCAAGGTCAAGGGTTATCTTCCCTAAGGAAACAGAAGCGTCTTCTGGCTTCTACCACACTTTGAGAAGTCTGACCATCTAATTGCTGTTCCCTGGAATGTACTCTTATCTCTCTCTCTCCATTGCTTTTAATCTTCGTAGTCTTTGGTATCCTAAAGTTTTTGTTTTTTTTTTAAGAACACATCTAGGTATAGATTTATTTTTATTTATCCTGCGCAAAACTTAGTTTTATCAGTTAGATGACACATATCACAAAGATTAGAGAAAATTCTTTTCTTACATTACCTCTTCCCCAGTTCTCCTGTTTTTCCTTCTGGAACATCTATTAAACATTTCTATCTTCCATGTCTCTTAACCTCTTTTACAGAGTTTTCATCTTTTTATCTTTCTGTGCTGCAATTTAGATAATTTCTTTGATGCAGTCTTCTACTTCAGCAATTTTCTCTTAGCTGTCTGATATTTCTTAACCCATCTACTGGGTTAATTTCAATGACTATATCTTAACTCTCAGTTTTAATTGTTTGTTCAAATCTGCCTGATTTACCCCTCAATGTCTTGTTCTTTTCTTGTGATCTCTAAATCTCCTTTTACGGTTTTAACCATTTCTAACACACTTACTTAATATTTTCTTTTAGACTCAGTCTTCTTATCTCAAGTTCTCACCAAAAGCTAAGCCTTCTATGTGAAGGGTCTGCTTATGGAGATCTTGTTCTATTGTGCTCTGTAAACATTTAGGTAGAGCTTATTCTTTTATTTTTGTTTTGTTTTTATAGGAAATACATGTTTTAAGTGTCTCTCATGTGTCATGGGCTTTCTTTGTTTCAGCCAGGTGCGCCCTAGGTGAATTACCATTTCAGGAACCAATTTGTGTGTTAAATGATCAACTTGGCATTTTTTACAACACACAAGTAGTTTAAACTCCAAAACATAGTAAGGCACAGAGCTAGGGTTTCAATTTATAATAAAACAACCTCCCTCACCACCCCCCCAAAAAACGGAAGGGGACGGCAAAGGGAAATGTAAACTTGCTACCTCCTGGGGTGCTTGTGGTCACTAGGGAACCCCCCCAGAAAGGGCCTGTTATTGTCAGGCGTCAGTCACAGACCTGACAGTGTCCCAGATACACCTTCTTTTACCCATCCCAAGTCGTAAACAAACTGTCTTACCTATCCTTCTTCTGAGAACAATGATCCCCTCTAGCAGACTTATGTTCCAAACTGTCTACAAATCTGGGCTTCAGACAAGCAATGAACAACCAAAAAGACTCCACTATGTAACTGAAAAGATGTGTAACTCTCCTAATTTGTGCTTTTCTCTTCTTTTCCTTGACTCTTAGTAAGACTGTTTAGTACATCCTTCATGCATCAATGGGACCCACGAAGCTCCCAGGATGCTCTCACAGTGAGAGGCTATCAGCTCTGGCCTTCAGACAACTGCCAGAAGACACTGTGCACTTCAGAAGAAAACATGCAGATGTTTGACACAAAGCAACCCATAGATGAAATGACAATATCACCGCAATCCAAGGCCCCATGCTACAGGTGAACCATCAGGGTACCATGTTCAGGACACTGCAAAAATTAGCAATGAAGATATTTAGCATTACCTTGTCTATAGTGAGCATGTAAAAGTGAGTGATGTCGTTCTCATGTGCGTACTTGATTCTTGCCATACACTCCTCTTCGTCAATCAGCTCACCAACATACTCATTGACAAATTCTCCCTGGAAATCAGAAGAATGTTATGACAATAAAGAACAGACTGGCCAATTCTCAGTACCAGAGCTCGAGAGCCCACACCAGGAGCAACCAGAGCAGGGCACCATGCACATCGTAATACCATGAGGGGCAAGGTCTTGCAAAGTCTCTATATGGTAAAGTAAATTCAAATGACTTTCTACATATTTTATGAAGGTTGTCAGTGAAGAACTTATCCAAATAGTCTTCTAAGTAACAACATTCTAACCCTTGCTTCCTACAATATCTTGTCTATGGGGCCACTAGAATGACACCCTCCAAGCTCCCACATCACTCCCCTTACAGGTCTATTTCCCTAGTAGAGAAAAGGATTAGAAAGAATTTGACAGGCTACACCGCAAGAATCTGCATGAATCAGCAATCAAGGCAGGCGGAGGAATGAAGCTGCAGAGGTTTTGCATGTTTCAAAGCAGGCTTTTTCGCTGCTGCTGGGGATCAGCCCTAGAACAGACCTAGGGTCTGAGGCCGCCCGCCCCTAGGCCATGCCCAAGCACGGCAGGGCTGCAACAAGATAAGCAATTCCATTTGTCTCTTTACATACTGGATGCGCATGGTAATTCAGTCTGAGAATGGAGACAGGCTGTGCATGGTCTCTGGCATTTACCAATGACTTCGTCCTGCACTGTCCCAGGTCTGCCCCTAACAAAAGAGCTGTCTCTTCACATCTGCTCGCTGACCCCTCCTGAGCATCCTGGCTGATCCTCTAAGGAAAGTGGTTACTTCACAGATCTTTCACTTCATAAAAGCAACCACCAAAATTCTGACTAAGGCATGTTTTAAGGGAATTGATGAATTTTACTTTGATAGATATCTTTCATGTAACATTTTACAATATTCAATTGTAATAACTCAAAAAAAATTTTTAAATATCATTCTTACATGAGTACAAAAGCACAAAACATCTAAGTCTAAGTAACCAGCTGAACCATCATTTCTTAAAAGTAGAGGAGAAGGGGGCATGGCACACACCTTTCTAATGTCCCTCTTGGCGACCAGGCCCCATCCTTTGCCGTCTGTCTTGATGATCTTGGTTTCAGGGTACTGGCGCTTGGTGAAACACTGGTTCTGGCAGTACTCTCCTGCAGGACACACCTGCGGGTGGCACTCAAACATCAGCATCCTGTTCAAACACTCCGAATCAAAGCCACAGGGATTCTCATCTGTGGGCTTACAGTTGCACTTCGGGATTTCGGAAATATCAGCTGTATAGATCTGGACTTTCCCATAAGGCTTATTCACCTACAGGGGAAAAGTAAGCTGCCTTAGCCCACACATCAAACAGAGAGCTTCCTGATTCCCCTGCACATCACTCCTGCCACGCCCTACCTAGCCTCCTGGTGGTCTTGAAGCTTCAGAACCCAGCAGGGACATGCAGGGAGGTCCTGCAGCCTATACACTCATCACAACGGCCTCTTGCCCAGATCTCAGCTGAAGCTCCTCATAGCACAGGTGGCAGACAGGCCAATCTCTGACCTGGGAGCTTTAGAAGGTGGGCTGGAGTGCAGCCCCCCATCCCAACACCCCGTTCTTTTAATTTAGCATTCGTGTTCCTCGTTTATGAAAGAGAGCTGACATTTATCCAGCCAGGCTGTTGTCATAGTAAGAGAGAGACACATGCGACTGCTCAGCATGACGCAGGGCGCCTGGTAAAGGCCTGACGAGACCTGCTCTCTTCTCAGCACCCCAGGCACTGGTTGGACCCCTGCTTACCGAGCACCCCCAGAAGCACCCAGGGAGGTGGTGGTGAGCACTAGGGCACAGTCTCTGCCCTTGTGAACACACGGTTTATTAACAGTGGAACAAGAGCAGCCAAACAATGAAGCAGTAGAGGGAATTGAAAAGAGACTGAAGCAGAAAAGAATAATTCTAGGGAAAATGTGGTGAAAGATGCCCTTTTCATTGCTGGGGTGCGACAAACTATGCAACACTTTGGAGAACAATCTGGAAATACGCCTCAACAATCTAAAAGTTTCACACTCTTTGACCCAGTATTCCAATTCTGGGAACTTATCCCAAAGAGAATTCTAAATACAGATTAGTACAGAGAATGCTTCCTTTACACACAAAGATATTGTTTACAGCCCAGATTTTAGGAGCAAGACGGAGCCCTTGACAGCTAGCAGACAGCCAGCACACGTGTGTTGGGAGGCTGCCAGGCCCTGGGCAATGGGATACAGGTGGCACCGGTTCACCGAGTGCAGACAGCTGTGAGGAGGCACTGCTCTCGCTCAGAGCTGTGCCCTGTCTACACTTCCTCCCACACTGTGGAGACGTGTGGACACGGGCTTCCTGCTGGGGCTCCTGGGCTCAATGGAGTAAACACAGGGGCTATATTCAGGAACACCTCCAGGCCTTCCTTGCTCTCCACACCCTCTGAGGTGTTGTCTCAGGGGCTCCAGCCAAACAAGCCACGCTTCAGCTGAGCACTGGCCCAGGCTGACCACCTCTCATCGGACCTTGTCTCCAGCGCTTGGTGACAGCATGGTCCAGGAGATCAGCTCATCCCTCAGCCCCTCCTGCTCAAGGCAGCCTACACCCCCTGTCATTCCAGCCCCATGCTGGCTATCAGGCTGAGCCTCATACTCTAAGACAAAACTGAGACCTCCCATGCAGAAACCACCTGCCCTGCACCCAGTCACCCTTGTGTAAAAGGACACACGCTTGGTGGCAACAGCATCTGCTGTCTGCCGAGGACTTCTGGTGCAGCTGTCCACACTGGGGCTACAGAGCCTTGCTCACGACGACCCTCTCACCGGCTGCAGCCTGGGGATGAAGAATCTGCATGCCTGAGAACCACTCACAGTCCCCTCAGTGATTACACAATCTGCACACGCACAGACATGGCCATCTGAGCGGCCTCCCAGACCCTGCTGCTCTGACATCACCTTGATGTGCTTGTACGGCGGGGGCTTGCGCTCATTCTCCTGTGTCTCTCTGGCTTCCCTCTGAAGTTTGATTTCACGAAAACGAGCTTCAGCTTCTTGTAGCGCTAAAAAGTCAATGACATATGAGTAAAAGATTTCAGTACATAAATACACCTACCCTTTAAGCTCTGTATTTTAACAGTTTATTCTAAACTTTCATTTCACTGCTAAGTGTAGTTTCTAGTTTCCATAAAACTAGAGGTTATGGAAAAATGTAATAGGGCAGGTGTTTTTAAATGCTACAAAATGTTTTAAGCAGAAGAATGCTCGGAGGATGCCACTGGCTAAAGAACCCCGACACAAGGCAGGCCCTGAGTGCTTTGTGCCACCTCACTACAAGGAAGGACTCCCAGGGGCAGGTTTCTGTTGGGCGGAAGATTGCTATAGCTCCCCACCCTCTTCTGTGATCTAATGACAAAATACCAGGTATCAATACTCAGGACTCACTGTTGGAAGATAGAAAACAAAAATGCAATATTGTTCCTCTCAAAGAGAAAACAGCTCTGAGGAGTGAGCAACAGGCTGAAGCAAGAACAGAGGAAACCTAAGCTACTGAGATTTGCCCAGGGAAGACAGCCCCACGTCAACCCTGGGTGTGTGAGGGGCCTGCCTTGTGTCGGGTAGTCACCAGTCAGGTCACTTACTGGGTCTAGTTCCATAGGACTCCTGCATGAAGAGTCAGGAGACGGTGATATCTTGACTTTACCACTTACCAGCTGACTCTAACACAGAACACATTCAGCTACCTCTCAATTTCAACATCTTTTAATACAATTTTTGAAAATCTTTTGATATCTATCCATTCTCATTCAGACCTCTGAATGCCTACCGTGTGCTGAGGATCCAGAGGAGAGGAGAAGGCTCTACTGCTCAGTGCAGCCTGTGAGCTCTTTACAGCTCATCGAGCCTCCTGGGCGCCATCAGTCATGACACGTTCTTGCTCTCGCTGAACTAGGCATGTATGTGCACACACTGCGAGTTTTCCCTGTGGTCCTCACTCACTCTCAGCCCAGTGTAAATACCACTTCCTCCAGTCAAGTGGCTGAATTCCCATCCCATCTCATCACCTGAACGACACCGCACGGTTGTTCCTCTCTGTCTCCCACCCCAGCTGTGGATTCGGGGGCAGGGCATCCTGTCTACCTGCCCACACCTGGCACCTTGTGAGGTACCTGATGCCCGGTGTCTGCTAATGGGTAGTGAGCCACTGTGAGCCAGTGCACAAGGTCTAGACAGCAGGAAAGTTCCTCCACATTTCCATCTTACATAAAGGCAAGTTATAAGAAATTCCTGTAAATTAGTACTAAAATAATTTCTCAAAAATAGCTTTAATGCATTTTAGTGAAATTAATCACAAACCAATGTTATAAAAACCAATGTTATAAAAGTTCTTAAACAGTATATCTTATCCTGTGCCTCAACAAATCAGTTTGCAAACCCACTTTTTTCTAATTTAAAGTACAGCTAGAATGCTTAGTCCAGTGTTTTCTACAGAAATCAAACTTTCAAAAAGCAGAAATCAGGATTAGGAAAAGGCACCCGAGATCACTGATTCATTCCCTGGAAATCTCCATACCGTTTTTGAAGACTCTTCCGATCCCTCTGACCCCCTGGTAGCGGCTGCCCCGGTCCCCCTCCATGTACGGGAACACTCGCGCCTGATGCGTCCAGTAATAATCTTTAGACCCAAAGAAAAACACAGGGAATTCTCCAATCTCGTGCTTCATTTTCTGAATATTTGGGGGAACATTTTTGGGATGGCAAACTTCTGCCGGCCACCATCTATTATAAATATTAAAAACAGGATTCACAGACTCTTCAGAGAGAGTGACAATAATTTCAACACTTTAAGCACTGTAAAATAAAAAGAACACATTTGAACAAGGAAAGACATAAAAGCAGAGGATTCTATTTCTCACACCTGTAGTTCCCAAGTTTAACCCAAATAATATCTTGGAAGTGGAGCTTCTTGCCGGCCCTGCAGTCATTGCAGAACCAGCTGCCATCGGGCATCTCGATGTTCAGGCAGTCGGGGTGGAAGGCTGCTGGGCAGGACTCGCAGCACAGAAGGCTTCCCCCTGCAAAGGAGGGTGGGCCAGCTTAGCCTTGTCTCATAGGTTCGGCCCAGATTTTTCTCTTCACATTCTACAGATATTACACATCTAAGTCTTAGCCATTAGTTTAAATACAGTAATCTGTATGTAAACACAAAAGCAAATTTTATATTTTCATCATGAATAATTTCCCATAAGTCTGAAATTATGACAGTTAATTTGGAAATATCATGGTATACTACTACTACATGGGAAAACACGGGAAAGATTATGAATGTCAATACACACGGCTGGATAAGCAAGGAAGCTCGCCCCCATATGTGGCTCCTGGGACTGTCCAGAAGAGCTGTGTGTGTGAAGAAGCCATGAGAAGCAGCACTCTCTAACCATTCAAACAATCCAATGGAATGACAATTTCGAACACCAGGCAGCGACAGTCTGCTCACAGACTTGCTGGTCCCAGCCCTCACCTTTGGAGCACACAAAGCACCAGCTCACATTGACGTGGGCGTGATGCCTTTTCCCCTTCCGAGCAGTGAAGTGGCCCGTGCAGATTATGCTGTTGGAAGCAATCACCGAGCAGCCGGCTGCCAGACAAGCGTCCCCTCCATGATAGGCAACAGGGCAGCGGACACAGCGCATCATTTTACCTGAAGGCAGAGAGACACATGCTGGAGACACCAACACGGTGAACAGTGCAACTAGAAACAACCACGTCTCCATGAATTTTAGAAAGCTAATACTGATATAAACTTGATGTATTTGACAAAGAAAAGAACTAGCGTGGGGAAGCTAAGAATATTTAATAGACATCATGAAAACATGTTTCCTCAAGGCAAAGCTGCTTCAAAACAACATCTGAGAAAACGGTCAAGCATTTAAAATGCCACGTTCTTAAATAAGGTCAACTAGGGCTGCTCAGCATGGACACTGCGGCATGAGGATGGGGGACCACCCTATGCACTGGAGGATGTTTAGCAGCATCCCTGGCCTCTACCCACTAGATGCCAGTAGATACCCCCAAAATATCCCGAGACATGGCCAAATGTCCCCTGGAGGGCAAACTCGCCCCTAGTTGAGAACCACTTGTGTCAAGCAGTAGAGATAACCTGCCATCCTCAATCCCACACACCTAACATGAAATAATGTAGATATGATTTGATTTTAAAATATTTTTCTCATATATGAAGGACCATTAAAACCAGAACAAATAGAGTCTATCAAAATGGTTCAAAGGTCCTCCCTCCTAAAATTAATAATCTTTAAAATAACATTTAGGGCAGGAAGAAGGGAGAACGGGGGGCAGGTCCTTCGTCAAGAAAAACCCTAACCCAACCTGTGTCGAGTCAGTAACAGAAAAACAACTGTTACTCCAAATAAAAACTGGTGACAAGCCCAACAGGCCCCATGCCCGCCTTCCATGCACCTACATGACCTGAAGCTCTAAAGGCATGTCAGTACCTTTTGACGGTCTTGGGTTTGAAGGGTTCGAAGCATGGCAGCTCACACAGCTGTGGAGAGGGCAGCGAAAGCCTCGACTTTCAAACACAGTCAGAGGGTATTTTTTCACACAAGCTTCATGGTAAAATTTTCCACACTGAGATACCACACAGCGCTTAACATCTGTCTTGTTCTCCTTACACACGAAACACGAGTGAATCCCTAACAGTGAAAGATGCAGAGAAATGCAAAGAACAAGAAGTAAATTGTAGTTCCTAGGCCACTGGGATCAAGCACCTCTTTGTGGGAGGCAGCCCACGTTGCTAAAGCATCTGGCTCTATTTCCAAACTTGCTGACTAGTCCAAGCAAACTTCAGAAAAAAATCTAGCCATCAAGGGTTACCTGGTTGCGATGTGAGCTCCTGCTTTACCTGGAAGATGGGAAAGTCTGACTAGGCAGCCTAAGTGGGGATGCCCACTCAAATTAACTTACAAAGCTTGAAGGAATGGACTCCTATGAAGAAAGGCTTTTACTCTCTCTCTTGAGACCAGTTAACCATCTAACCAATGAAGAATCACTTACAATGATAGGTACACAGGTGCCCCCAGAAGTGAGGTGGTGGTGTGTGGAATGGGCTTGCCTCAGGGGAATTCCCCAGAAAACTCCAGGTGTCTTCCTGACCCAAGACATGTCCCGAGGAGAGTCAGGAGACCCTCAGGTCCGGCCAGTGGACAGGAGTTGGACAGTGACCACAGCTGTGCAGCCTGTCTTCCCATCACCCCCCAGACTGGTCTGGTGAAACCCGATGTGGCAGAACAAAAGCAATAATCACTCAGGGACAAGCACGGAGCCGTTCTTTCTGCTGACACTGAAGCTCAGATTCACACTGCATCTCTGTAAAGACTCCACATTTCTGTGAACTTTGGGGTTCTGTGACTGACTAGGTTACCTGTACTAGTAATGCCAGACCCTCTGGTGCCAGGGCACCCCACGATGGCCACCCCACAGACAGAGCAAGGCTCACATCGCCTACGGGAAGGGGCATGGCAGAACCTGCGGCCTACGATCCCACACTCTGCCATCCTCTTATGCGAAACTAAATTCTGAATGACACTCCTTCATTAAAGTGGTAACACTGAACACCTGACGGAAGGTACCAAGGGGAGCACATAAAATTGAAATCAGAGAGCAAACTGTGGAAGCCAACAAGGAGTGGACACATCTGCCAGGGCAGGGCTGCAAGCACCTGTGGGAGGTTAAGCACAGAGACAGGCAGTGAAGGGATGGGGCAGGGACTCGTTCTCTGCTGGTGTCAGGTCTCCAAAGGAAATAAAAACATCAGGACGCATCTGGTGGACCAGAGCACTTTGTGAAGGGAGCCTAGGAGGGAGACTCCAAGGCTGGAAGGGACGTCACAGAACTATGTGCCCTTGGGAACAAGCCCTCGCGTGATTTAAAAGCTACAACAGAACTTGCCTGAAGCACACTCGCTGCAGGTGAACCTCCCTTCTGGTCTCCGGGAAAGCCCAAGGCAAGCGAGGTGGAAAGCTCCGCAGCAGGGGCCTTCGCAGAGCACAAGGCTGCCAGTCTTCTCACACAGCTGTGGGCGGAGAGGGGACAGCAGTGAAGCAACACCCAGCGCAGCCCCTCTGTACCCATGTGCTACTCAAAGGAAGAGTTACACATGCATGTGAGACGCTGGCCTGAGCAGAACCCACAACACATCCGGTATCAGAATAAAACCAGGCGACAAAATACAGAAAGAGATCCCTCAGCAACAGCAAAGGAAACAAACAGGATCAAAAACCTAAAGGACATACTCAAGAAGTTTAAAATCAGATTTGAAAATCAAGAAAACTCATGCACATTTTCATCAGAAATCAAACTCAAACCAATGCAGCTGAGAAGTACCAAGCTGACCAGCATTTCTCACGTATTGATGGAGGGGCTTTCCTCAGCCTCTGGCAGCTGAGTTCATCTCCATCTCACAGAGGGGCCGGGGCACAGAGAGGCTAAGTGACCTGCCCTAGGTCACTGCAGCAGAGGACACTGACCCAGTGGGCCCAGCCTGCCCGCCTGGTATGCGTGCCAGCAGTGAAACATCTTCGTAGCGCCTGGCCTCTTCCAACCACACACCGTTTTTATACACTTCAAAAGTATATACACACATCTGTGTGTATGTAATATACAATTTATATATAAGACATATCCTACACATGAATGGATGATGCTAACTGGGGCACTTAACCCCAGGATACAGCTGGCAGCCTAACACCCTCAAAACAAATATCAGTGACTGATGATGGGGTTAGGGCAGAGGGGGTCTGGAGGTAAGAGAAGATGCAACAAGACTCACTCCCATCTACTGGGACCCAGGTGGGTGCTATAAGGGATGAATCAAACCGCTCCTCCCCTCACCTGACACATGTACCCCTCCCTTGACACACATACTCCTCCCTTGACCCATGTATCCCTCACCTGACACACATACTCCTTCTTGGCAGTTATTCCTCTTTCAGACTTTTTAGAGGAGACGGACACTTCAGTCTGCGTTTCGTCTGCACTTTCATACGGAGACTCCAAGGGCTCGTCTCCCAGGCCGTCTGATACCTAGAGATGAAGGAGGTGGACGACAGTTCACTAGTCGCAGAGAGCAGCAGGTGGTCACATGACTTCAGAGACAGCCCCGCCAGGACTCATCACTCACACACATACACACATGCCTTCTGAACACTCGCCCTGTACTGCCAGTTATTTATCGGAAACGTACATCAACTGGTTTTTGTGATAATACAACTTGTCAATAAGCTGTGTAGAAATTCAGAAATGGACTTTATTCTACTTTTTTAGTCTATATATGGAGGCATAAGATTTAACATTCTCTTAATATTCCTTAAAAATGAAGTAACTTATGAAAACCTAATTTGCTTTAGTAGGTGACCTAAGACAGGCTTTGGGACCAAGAATCTTGACCTTTCTTACTCGATCTGTTAAGGTCCAACTACTTTAAGGTAAGAGAAACATGTTAATACCAAATGAATTTTTTAAAGAACCAAAGTGCAGTGTCATAATGTAAGCCTTCACACCTCATCTTGCTCGTCTTACTACTGCTGTGGTAGAGACTGGATGATGTCAGCAGCATGTGCATATACGAGTGCTCACCCAAACGTCAGGCAACCGTTTTCCAGACTTGTCATCACAGATGTAACTAACTGTCCTGTTCTCCTCATCCTCCCATTGACTATCTTCCCCACCAGAGTAAGGTGGGAGACGGCAAGGTTAAATGTGATGACTGTTAACACGTGAGGCTAAGCAAAAGGCCTGGGAGAAAGATGTGGAATCGGTGAGCAAATGAAATGACTCACAGGTTGTATTTCATCAGCCTCACCTTCATTCATCAGAGATCATTAAGACTGGGCTAAAACCTCTCCCTCATCATTGTACACAGCATTTTCCCCTCACTTGACCAGCAATAATAAGTCTTTAAATAGAAATCAATAAATCTTTAGAAAACTTCCTTATACATCAAATTCAGATGTTTTTTAAAAAAATACTAAAAACATTTAGTATTTATCTGATGTTAGGTAAATAAATGTTGAATTTTTCAACAGAGCTAAAGTATAAACTACATTTCCTGTATACCTCAATAATCACAAGTAATTATGTTATAGGCTTGCTGTTTGCCAATGAACACAAAGCTAGAAACTGAAATTGGGCCACATTTAAAAACAAAAACAAAAACAAACCCCACCAGGCAATCCACCCGATTTTTAGCCTTATCAATGAACCTTCTCCAGATTTAGCTCACTGAAATTACAGGAAGCAGAAGAAAAAACCCAATAAACACGGGGTTTTTTGCTCACTTAAAATTGGTGTTAGAGCGTTGACTTTTCTTGAGGGATCTGTTGGCTCTGACTGGAGTCTGTGGTGGGGTGACAGGTGTGTGGGCCCATTGTTCCGCCCTCACTACTCTCCTATGTTTGACACATCCCACAACAGCAGCCTCAAGAGAAAGCGGCCTCTTAAACCTGATTTCCTCACCTTTTCCAGGAAGATGGAAATAGCATGAATGAACACCAAATTACAGGGGTCTCACTTTATAAGGTTTTGTCACCGTGAGGCTGCCTGGATGGAGCCACTGGGGTCCACAGCCCCTCCCTATCAGCTCACCTCCTACTACTTGAACACTTACATCCAGAAAGAAGGCAACCTGAAAACATGCTCCGAGTTTAAACCTCAAATTTAACATGTCCATCAGATACGGGGTCACAGATGGGGGCTGAGCACTCTCAGGGGAGACTACAGTGGGCGCTGGGGGAGCCCCAGGCATCAGGAAGGGCAGCTACACTGCCCGGCCCTGGCCCCACTCAAAGAGTAGCCCACATGGCTGCCCAAGGCTGACCGTCTGATGGAGGAACTGAGGCCCAAAGAAAAAGCCTTCATCGCAGGCTCAAGGGGAGAGAGCCCGGTGTCCTGCCCAGCAACCCATGTTCTTCCTTCAATGTGGCTGGAACAAATTTTAAAGCTAAAAAAAAAAAAAGGAAAAAAATGCATGGAGAGAAAGACAGAAAACACAGACCAGTCCTGGGTCAAAGGAAGGAACAGCACCTTTTATTTAAGATTTACAGAAAAAGTTATTCCACTTGGAGATATTTCCTAAATTAACAAAGTCTGTTTTGAGGAAATAAACACTGAATACATATTTTGAATGGAAATATAAATGTTAAAGACACACATGAGGCTCGTTTCCTGATTAGGGTCTAAGATACACATACAGAATACAGACCTTACAATATTACAGTCTATGACACAGATTGCAGGAGATTCCGACTTTCATCCCACCAAACCCCTTCCCAGCCACTGAACAGACAACTAGCACACAGTCGGGGGGATCCAACGGCTCTCCGCTCGGCAAACCACCCGCAAGAAGGGCAAAGTAGGCAGGGCGCCACACCAGCACGCCTTACTCCAGCTGCAGGCTCCACCTCCATGTGCACCAGGTGATGGTACTTACTCGGAGATGCCGTTTGTGAAAGTGACACATTCACCTGTACGGTCCCAACACAGTCCCAAATCTCAGTCTACGACATCTACGGTCTATTCCATATCCAATAGGATGCATTTGGAAAAGAAAAAATGTAGTAACTGAATGGACACAGACTCTGTCAAGAATTTGCCCGTTGCTTCCCGAATCCACCAAAGCCACACTTGCAGCACTGATTTCCAAGCAGCTTAGTTCCTGACTTGTCAAAGTTTTCTTGAGTCTGAAAATACTTTCTCTACTCTCTACTCAATATTCATAGTATCAAATTGCCTGTTTGCCTTAGAAATACATTATTTTATGGGCAGGGAATGCAATCTCCTTCACATATATTACAGGGATTTTTCAAGATGATATTAATGAACATAATGTAACCTAGTGAACACATTTGAACCAACTTCTAGAAACCAAGTAGCCATTTAGGGTGACTTATGCAAATCCCAGGCAGGTCCTCATTGCTGTGACTGGAAAGCAGTTCCCTACGCCTCAGATGGTGTTATACATAGTGAATTTTTAATTTTCTGACAAAACAAATCCCTTCACAAGTTGAATACTACATCATTTTTGAAATACAATTACAGACCTTGAACAATAAATATTTCTATATACGAACATATTTTCATGTTTAAGTTATTACGCTTTTGTAAAGGAAGAAATAGATTAACTAGAAGTACTTTCACACGGTATTTCGGATTTACAAATGATAAGAATCCTGTGCTCATTGGATTTAATGAGCTTAAAATCAAAAGACTTATCTCAAACAGGTCTTCCAAGTTAATATCACAGTGAAATATTAGAGTAGAATTAAAATAATTTTTAGTCATTCATCACCTAAAATACTACAATTCATCATAACTTTTATTAAAGTGACCCTTCTAGATGACAAAGACTAGAACCTTCCTAGCCGCCCCTAAATCCTAGGGCTAGGTCTGAATTGTTGAGAACACACAAATCTCCAGTTCACACAGCATCACTGTGCTCACACCCACCTTCTGACCTTGGCAGCTTCTGTGTAGTCCAACAGCCCCAGAAGGTGCCAGCGAGAGCCATGCGGCTGCTGCTCCAGATTCAAAGCCAGTTCTCATCACAGCTAAAATGAGTTTCTACAATGTCCTATCAACCCAACTTTGTCCAAACTGTGTCCTCGGCAGTGACCATCCTGTAGAGAATGGGCTGGGGCGGGCCTGGGCCGGCCAGCAGCAGGTAACAGGCTCTGCCCTGCCTGTGGCAGACTTGAAAACAGTAACAAAACTCCCACAGTCGCTGCTCCAGTCGCTTCAGTTAGCACCTGCGGCTGAGCAAACGCCCTCCTGCTGTGCCAGGCCACTCCCACCCCCACCCCAGTCATTTCTTGAAGATACAACATGCCTGAATGGTTAGCATGCTTCAACATATATGCCAAAGAATTATATGCAAAAATCCAACAACTGCATGAGGCCAGGAAAAATTATAAATGTGACTCTAACATGTAACTATGTAGTTACAAAAGCATCTAAGAAGATGAGGTCTGTTGGGTTCTTAAACTGACAGTGAGCACTGTTGGCTGTTGGAGGGACGCCCCCGCAGGTGAATATGCCCCAAAGGGAGCATCCCCCTCATCCAGACGGTACAAGGAATAAGATGGATACAATACACATAATTTTCTACCTGCTACGGACAATTGATTGTCACTGACAGTCATTATTGATTTTAAAAGCATAAAATGCTACAGTTTCACACTAAGTCAAAAGGGCTCTCACCCAGTCCATGTACAAACGTCTACCTAACCAGAACAACCTTAAAAATGAATTAATAATTTAGAGGGGCTAGATATGTTTGAGAAGCATGTTAAGTTAGAAATCAAAAGAACAAGAAATCAAGTAAACTTGCCAAAGGTACAGCGATCATATTTTTCATCTACCCTTTCAGACAGGAGTCCCTCCTGGTAGAGGGAAACCTCAGCTTTAGACCAGTCTTCTTGCACACCTCAGGCCCATGCACGGTGTTTACGCAAGTCAACAAAGAATCACTCGCCAAGCACTCTTCTTTCTAGTGGACTGGATCAGATGAATGGAGAACTTTCCTTTATTAAAAACACTTATACTATTATTGAAATGATGAACAAAATCACAACTCATCATCTGCCACAGCGAGCCCAATGTCTACTCGCATCAGGCCGAGAACACTCTCAAGGGCATTTTTTTATCACTTTAATTTTATACCCTTACATGGGCACGTTTTTTTGTTTGGAGAACTAGATAATTTACAGTCTTACTTTTCTTCTTTTTCAGAAAATTTCAAAAACAGACTCTCAGTAGGTATTAAGAGTCACCCACCATTGGGCAACGTTGGCTCTGCTTTGCCGTCAAGTCTGGCCACTCTCACACACCTTTGGTCACAAATCTTGGGCGAGCAGGTCAGGGCCAAAGAGACTATGGGAGTAATGAACTTGTTGCTGACAGTTCAGGTCTCGACAGTTTTCTCGATCCTTTCCTCTAGTGTATTCAGCTGTTAACATCCCCAACTACATAAACCTCTTGAAATGGCCATCTCCCTTGTCCCACTCCCCAATCCCTGACCACTCCATTTTAAACCTCCCTGTGCTTCTCCATGAACTTTCAATGAAAACCACAGAACCAGGCACATCTAAAGCTGGGGGTGACCCCACAGAAATCGTCTATGAAGCAGGCTATCTTTCCTTGCAGGAGGTGGGACGGACTCCTTCACACGTTGCATGGAGCCACCCTTTGCCTTACGTTCATGAAACTTTGCTTCCTTGTCCTGAAACTTCACTTAGGTTTCTTGTTGGTTTTTAGGAACATCCTCTTAAAAATACTGGGGTTATTTTCAGTTGGGAAATACAGATATAACGTATACTAAAGAGAGTACTGAGATGTAACTACACCTCAATTCATCACAACTGAAGAACAGACATTTAACTTTAGTATTAACTGAAGAAAGGCCACAAGGGAGACAGAAGTCTATCTATAGCAGGTGGGGCAGTTTAAACAATGCAGGACCTCTATTGCCAACACATGCACTTACTTCAGGTGCTAATCTTTTACAATGGAGTACTTTCATTTTTAGAATAGCTACACCGTCAACTTTTGTATATTCAGAGAAGTTTTTACCTCTTGCGAATGCCTCACGTTTTATACTAGAGAGTTCCTTTCTCGTAGT
This sequence comes from Diceros bicornis minor, assembly GCF_020826845.1. Taxonomy (NCBI): domain Eukaryota; kingdom Metazoa; phylum Chordata; class Mammalia; order Perissodactyla; family Rhinocerotidae; genus Diceros; species Diceros bicornis. Next base: position 1,310,477 of record NC_080747.1, on the reverse strand, counting down.
TACCTCCCCTCACCAGGCACAAACGTGGCATATGGAAAATGTTTTGAAGCAAGTCAGTGGGATAACTACAATGATTCTATGTACAGCATAAGCAAAATTCATTTCAACAACGGGCAGCTCAAATGACTTAAGACTAGAACGTATCGGCGTTATCTTGACTTCTTTAGGAAATGAAGGAATTCCATGTTAAATTAGTAGCATAATGAATTTTTGTACTCTTGCAGACAAACTATTACTCATCCCTAAGCTCTTTCAAAACAGAAGCCCTCTCCACTCACCTCCTTCAGGAAGCCATGGGTGGACCCTTTCAGGAACTCCACTCCTCCCCAGCATCCCTCAAAAAGACCACTACTGGCATTTGGAGTGGGACAATTCTGCCATATGTGGGGCTATCCCTCTCACTGCAGGATGCTAAGTACACCCGCCTCTGCCCGCCTGGTCAACCTTCCCAACATCCCTGGAAGGACGATGCCTCCCTCAGTTGAAAAACACCACATAATCCCATCCTTGTCCCCCTAGAAACCCCTATGTACTCAGCTGATGCTAATTTTATGCTGCTCTTGTGGACATACCATTCAGGCCTTTTGACAGTTCTCACCTTCATCATAGAGAGGAAAGCACCTATTCTTCGGCTGACCTCTAATGCACCTATCACATATTGGTAGCTGGCTGGCCACCCATTCAAAATTCATCATGCTATAATTTCAAATGAAGTCTCTCAATTCCTGTCAAAGGCCTTTCAAGCCAGAGTCTTTAATTTGGGTGACCATTTCTTGAACTAGGGCCGTTTTTATACCCTTTTTTTCAGTCTTTAATTTAGTGACTTGTTTTTTCGAGAATCCTAAATTACTCATGAGCTTTTTCATGTCCTTTAGGAACAGCATGACTCAGACTGTCTTTGAGGCCACAGATCCCATTACATTTGAGCAGGGCCACCCCATAGCCCTTAGCCACAGTCCAGTACCCTGAAGTGTCACTCAAACCCAGTGTTTGCCACTCCTGGGTTTATTTTATCCCCAAGTGCATAATGCAGGCAAGAGGATTACTTTTCATGCCAAAGCAAAATTTATATTTTTGGATAAAAATGGAATGATGGTGATTTTATTATTTTTATTGTTATAACCATTATTGTCACAATAGCGAACCACTGAGTCCTTGCAAGGCGCCAGGCACCCTAAGTGTTTTACATGCGTTACATTACTTAATGGTTTAGAACACAAGTATTTGTCAGAAACTTTCATTAAACGTAAAACACATCTGAAGAGTCTGCTGGGAATGAACCAAGTGCTATTAACATGGTAACGTGAATAGCACTCCTTCTGCCTCTTATGAGCTGAAGAGCACATGAGGCCTCTTCCTCACCATGCAAACATGCGGACACCCTGGGGCATGACCCCAGGTGGTCACCCAGATTGAGACATTTAATATGATGGCTGATGTTCTACAAAAGAACTGATGAAGTCATTGGTGTAAATAACCTGATTATGGTATCCCCTAGATATCAGTCATTGAATCAAAAGAGTAGAGTTAAATGGTTCACGATGATACTGTAAATTATATTTTTTCCTACAAATTTACTATATCTAGTGTCATAGTAAAACTGTTTAGTAAAAAAACAGAATCAAAACTCTTCCTGCGTTTTATGTTGCAGATTAGTTTCATATCTACAGTACTGAATACATTCCACTGGCAATGAGAATAGTCAACGAGGACTCCTTTTAATATGTGCTGTTGTTCTGTTTTTGAAGGTACAGATGCTGACATTTTTCAATAAAAATTCAGTAAGTTATGAACTAGAGGAGAAATATGACCTTTAACAAGACTAACCCCTTCAGTATGGTGTCCTTGTCGAAGGTCCAGGACAGCCCCTGACTGAAGGGCATCCTTTCAATTTGAAATCTACATTGGTCACTAGAATATGAATGTGTTTCTATTATGAGATGAATGTGATTGGTTAAATGGCCTTGATTAGGTATCTTACCTTGGTCTTAAAATTTGTTATCTGTTTTCTTCATTGTATGTGTTTATTAATACCAGTAAAAACAGATTATCACACATCTTCCATAAAATGATTGTGATAGGAATGTCACTTAGTGTGTACGATGATACACCACCTGCAGCAGACATCTTGGAATATTACATCATTTTAAGAGCAGTACAGGGCAGCTGAGTTCAAATCCAACTTGACTGATGTGGGCTCCCATAAAAGCTGTTACCAGTGAAGGCGAAAAAAATAAGAATTTGCTCTACTAAGGGAATAAGAAATGAAGTTACAAAACACTTAAATCACATTAATTCCTTCACAGGCCTCTGTCATGCAAGTGTGTAATTTTAATCTATTCTATTCATTAGGGTGATGCAGTACTATGTAATAATTATACTAATATAAATTTTATTTATAACATATACTTTTTTTGAGAAGAATTTAAACAACATGATCTAAAATGTTTTGAAATACCAACCCAGTGAAAATTCCTTATTTCAATCAAGGGTAATGAAAGAAGGCAATACAAACATGCAAAGGGCATGTCGAATTAGAGGCCAGTCTGAACCCCCAAAGAGCAACTCCCATGGTTGCCTAACTCCCATCAGAACCAAACTCAGCAGTTTACAGGATGATTTTTATAACACTACACTTTACCTCACATGCTGAAGGGCACTCAGCATGGTATACATTGTAAACGCGTACTGTAGTTCCATAGTTACTACATAATAGATAAGCCATTTTGTTTACCTAAAGTGGTTTTAATAAACAGTATAATTCTGTAAAAAATGAACTCTAATGGAAGATTTATATAAGCCACACAAAAGTGGCCTAATGGACAAGGCCTAGTAATGTTTTTTAAAAGGAACAGGATGCACACTATGGGATCTATGTATCACCTTCAAAATGCAGGAAGGTGTATGATTTTAATGTATTTAATATATAATATAAATGTATTTAATAATCTATCCACCTCTGAAGTTCTAAAGAATTAAAAATCAATTAAGTCTAATGATTATAAAATGCTTCATCTAAGTCTTCCTAAGTTCAGATCAAATGTCTAGGCCAGGAAGACTCAACTCACCCTGGTCAAAGTGAGTGTCAGGCTCTTAGGCACGTCTACCCAGTGTGTCTTCATCTCCACCTTGCCCTGTGGGTGCTACTCTTAATCCAAGCCTTTAACATACACTGACTTAGGATCAGGAACAACAGACAAGATTTCGGCAGCCTCAGGGTTTTTCTTTCAATTGTATCTTACAACGGTATAAGTAAAAACTCAACCAAATAAGTGGACTAAAATACAATGCAAGAAAAACGCATTAAAATTTTTTTTAAACAAAAAAGCCAACTTAAGTGAAAGGGTCTAGGGAATTGAAACGTTTTTAGTATTCTTTTTCTTTAGAATTGCAGACTACCTTTCATTTAATTTTTTAGGATACTAATCTGAACTTGGACAAGAGAAAAAGGAAAAATATTTTGTAATAGAATTTGCTTTTTCATGTTTCAATAAGCTCCTAGAAGTTCAGTGAAGAATTCTTACTGCATTTTCTTGGATGTGCCCAAATGTAAGAAATGTTTAGTTACCTCTGCATACCAAACTATAAGAAAGCCCCAGTCCCGCACATGGGAGCAGCTCCTCACCACTACTGAGCTGGCTCAAGTCCCTGAAGAAAACCCTACAGAGAGGAGGGCTCTGTATTTGCACGATCACTCTGGATTCTGAGCAGCGAGCTGCAGAGCTCTCCGCACATCATCAGACTGCCCAGGGCCCTGGGCTTCAGCGAGGGAAGACACCTCACACTGGAAGGCCCATCTCTTATCTAATAGGAGGAAGCAACTGAGGCTGAGAAAGAGCAGGAGAATGCCCAGTCCCCACCAGGGACCATGGCAGAGACCAGGTCAGAAGTGCCACCTGCCAACCCAACAGGGTGAGGGGTCTATCCACTCCCTGCCTTACTACCCTGTTGCAAAAAAAACCCAAGGTTAGCATCTCCTCATAAATATTCTAAAAACAGGACTTATGTCGACAATGAGAACAAGAGAATCACAGGGAAGAAAATAAACTAGATATCAAAACTTGAAAATAAGCTCCTTGGGCAGTCACTAAAGTTGGGAATCCAAAATTCCCTCTGGACAAAAAAGTGTCCTACCTGCATTCTGAGGCTGTTGTTTGTTTTGTTTTTAGTAATGGCCAAGACTTTAGATTTGATGATGAAGTCTAGATGTCTTGACACAATGATGGTAATAGCCTCAAATAGCTATTATTTTGCTAGCATATATTTTACAAGTCCAGAAAATAGGAGTCATATTACCATGGTAGTTCTGACTCACCTCAACACTCAAGTATCTAAGAATATGCCAGAATTTAAAGGATCAAAGCCATGGACCCAAAGCTATGGAACACATAAGGAGATTCCTCCGTGAGCCTAGGTCCAAAAGCCACAGGATTCCGGTATAGCCACCCTTCATTCCACCTAGGGTGAGTGCACAATGACCGGAGTCAGATCAAATGACACAGTGTGTCATATGAGGACCAAAGAGGACTTAGTTTCATGTGAAATATTACAATGTGAGGACTAAATAGAACACAGCATTTTTAAGACAGATTTCAAGAACAATTAAATGCATCAATACTAAAGTATATCCACGTACACTTATACATACACTGTGTGCATGTGTGTGTATTTATATTTGAAGTCCTCACATAGACTAAAATAGTGATCTTTTCCACTTCATGACTTTTACATAGTTTAGAGAACCTAAAACCCACCTACATTTGTGGAGAACACCAATGTTATGCTTGTTAAGTCTGACTTTTACTCACACTTCAACGTGGGTAACTAAGTGGCCTTCATATGAATGCCATGGTTATCATTATCATTATTATTATTTTACCTCATTCTCAGTTAAGGATGCAGAAGGAGATGAACTTTTGCTAAACGCAAGAGTTGAAGACGCTGTTGCAGAAGCCCGATTTCGCTTCTTCAGTGGTTTGCATGCATCAGACAGATGTTTCGTTGCTGTAAAATAATTTTGGTTTATAAAGTAAAGTTTGAAATCTTAAACCCTCAATCTCTTCACTGCTTTAAAATTACTCCTCTAGCAAATGAAGTTCTAAAGATGAATCTCCTGGGAAGCTTTGTCATACTAAGGGCTTAGCTCTTTGTGGTGGAAAAATCTGAATGTAAACAAAGTCAGACAAACTGTATAATGAACTCCAATGTCCCCCTGCCTGGCCCCCAAAACCATGAACCTAGGGCCAACACAGCTCCATCCACACCTGGTTCCCTGTCCCCCTGCCGGGCTCTTCTGTAGCAAATCCCAAACCTATCATTTCACCCATAAAAATTTCAGTACATATCTCTAAAACATAAGGTTTTAAATATAACCATAATACTATTATCGTACTTAAAAGTAACAATCCCTTTATATCATCAAATATCCACTCAGTGTTCAAATTGCTTACAAATGTCTTGTTTTTTTAAGTCTGTTTAATTGATTTTTAAAAACCAGTACAGCACCTCAAGGAAAACAGAGCCATTTGCAATCTTCACTTACTCTTTCTCCCCTGAACTTTTCCTTTCTCATTAAGAGTTGGAGATGGTAAGCTTTCTTTAATAAACTACTAGACAGATACATCAAATAGGTAATTAATGAAAAGGTAAAAGGTAGCCTGACTCCCCTCTTCACTGTTTTGACAGTTATTTTTCACAAACATTTTAAGCTAGTTCCTTCAACATGTGAAACAGAAATAACCAGTCGTTACTTTTACTTTTAGCTAATATACACAAAGAATCAGATACTGAAAAGTGGTGGAATTTATAGCAACAACTGGCACCATCAAGTAAGAAACCTGGACACTTCTGATTTAAATCACTTCTCTAGTATAATTTTTTTTTTTTAATAACTTTATTTATTTTTTTTCCCCCAAAGCCCCAGCAGATAGTTGTATGTCATAGTTGCACGTCCTTCTAGTTGCTGTATGTGGGACGCGGCCTCAGCATGGCCGGAGAAGCAGTGCGTCGGTGTGCGCCCGGGATCCGAACCTGGGCCGCCAACAGCAGAGCGCACTCACTTAACCACTAAGCCATGGGGCCAGCCCTCTAGTATAATTTTAAACTGAAAACAATAAAGCCAAGTAGAAATCAGTAGAAAAGTATCTTTAATAAAATTTAGCTGAATCATCAAAACAACTCATAATTAAGCAGTTTATTTTTTAATTGCATGAGCACCTCCTTTCCACCTGATCCTTTAGGTTCTAGCGTAACTGTCGATTCCTCTGAGGGCTCTCTGGATCCCAGCCCAGCCTCCTCGTTACACTCTCAGCCCCACCGGAGAGAGACTCTGTGAGGATAGGCCCAGGCTTTCCTGTTCACCCCCAAGCCCAGCCCAGGGCACCTGGAAGGAGCTGACAAGGAAGGAGCACAGACCACATTACCTGCCTGGCTCTTCAACGAAGAGGCTGCCTCTATGGCCTTGCAAGAGCTTGTTCGGGCCGTTTTGTCAGTGATCGTCTCTCTCTGTTATTAAAAAAAAAAGAAAAAGGAGAACGAAGGAAAAAGGAAAAAAAATCTCTTGATGTGAACTAACACAGGTTACTGAAAAGTTATGCGACAGAAACTTCTTCCTTTGGAAATGTGTCCCACACAGGTCATCAGCGGCTGCCTGACCTTACCTGTCTTCCACAATTGCAACCCATTCTCCCCTGCCCACTCTGGACCCTGCTCTAACATCTGTTGGGAGGGAGGGCTAGCAGGGCCATGCCAAACCTGACTTAACAAGTCACAGTGCTGAAATACCTCAAATGAGTAACATTCAATATGCTACCCAAACTTTCCTCTGAATTCCAAGTGGAGTGTGAATTAGAGGAAACTAATCCTTCTACTCTAGAGCTTGCCCAGTTAACTTAAGGTGGAGCCTCATTAAGTCAATGCCAACATCACCATTCTAACTCACTATACTAAGGATTTCCAATTCTGAGACAAGCTCCAGGCAAACCTCTCAAAGACCATCAATAAAGCACATTTCACAACTGAGAAAAATAGCAAAAAAAAAGAGAAGGGATCATGAACATTTTGTCTAGTGCTCAGAATTTGAATAATGTAGTTGAAAATAATCTCTCTCAATACCACTGCGGCAGTACTACCTCATTCAGTCTGCCACCCCAGGAGGCCAAGTTCCGGCACTCAAACCCCATGCCCCCACCTGCCCAGGACACGGCAGGTGGAACAGGATTCCAGCGGGGGCAATCACAGGACTGTGGACAAGGTAACAGATGCATAGCACCTGGAATAATACCTGGCACATCAAAGTGCTCAAGGCATATTAGGAATTATACACGATATGGCTTACTCAGGTTTATAAAACCCAAACCAGAGCAGATACCACTACTCTTTTTATCACGTGCTATTTCCTGAGCTGTTAATAAAACATTTTTACCCAGCCACTTAATGTGAACTTTGATGTTTCAAGTGTCTATGGCCACACATTTTTTTTTAGGTAAATCGTCTATACAAATATTTCAAAGCAACCAATGTCAGTATGATTACCAGTAAAGGATTGCTTTAATAGTAGGAGGCCAGAGGAGATATTGAGGATGTGCTTCCAGATAACTGCAAACATTAGTGACTCAAAGTGAATTTTACCTAGCTCACTGCTAGACACTTGATCACTAACAACTTCACCTGACAGGTGCCCTAGAAGAATGCTTTGTTGGTCAGGAAAATGGGGCAGGGCCAGGCCTGCTCCCCTCAACTGCAAATATGGCTTTGAAGAAATAAGACAGATAATGTGGTGGCCACATATTTACACTTTAGCGATATGTGAGATTTATTTTCCATTCTTCAAAATAATAAAAAGAGCAACTACTTAATTCAGATCAGTAAAAGACAGTATGAAGCTTTACTCAAAATCATAAATCAGAGTACAACTACTCTGTCAGAACTATTAAATAAATATAAACTCAAACATAAGATACAAAGTCTGTGTAAACTCTCAGTTCATGAAGAAGTTAACTGGATGTCTGAGACGGTTTAAAGAAGTGGAATTGCATCATCATTAAACACACTAGAAAGGGCTCACATCCTCTATATGCGTGAGTGCCGCATGCTAGACAGAACAATCCACTGTTCCTTTGGATATACGGACCTTGGTCAGTTTCACTCTCCTCCAGGTACCAGGCAAACTCGGCCCCTTGATGCATGCTGGAATATGCTAGAACTCTAAGGCTCTGGGACTGCCTTTATATAAACAGGCCTACACAGCCTTCTTAGTATTCTCATTATGTAAACAATAACGTGAATTACTAATAAATTGAATGAGTGCATAAAATCTATTTTCAATGCCTTTAATGGATTTTTTTTAACTTTTCACTGAAGTATAGCCTATATCTCTAATAGATTTTGATGCTTTCATGACAACTCATTATTTACACATTGAATAATGAGCCCTAGAGACAAGAGTCCTTTTTAGCATACAATTTTGTTGAATCTAAACATCAAGTATTAATCAAAGTGTTTGGATGTTTTTCTTTGACAGCCACGTATCAGAAGTTTGTGTTCAAGTCTCTGGCAGCTAAGAACTGGCTCTCTTCAGTGGCCTTCGCAAAGGGGTTCCAGAGAAAAGCCAGCACTACTACATCTAGAACAACACCCACTGAGCACCACCCGGGGAGAACCGAGAGGAGTGCCTCCTGCATCCTGTCTGCATCCATTAGGGAAACACGGCCATTAGAGTCACGTAGCACACGTCCCTCCAGCCAGGCAAACCCGGGCGCAATTACCTTCCGAAGACCCTGCTTGTCGGTCCTGAGTCTTTTCCTGGGTGCATCCTCAACTTCAACGTCCTCTGTAGGGTCCTGTGTCCTCTTTGTGTGGTTTCTTTTTTTCCCATTTAAGTTACCTTGGAATGGGGATGGGGGAAACTTACATGAAAAACACTCTACAAGCCGCCCTCCAAAGCACTGAGCACCTACCCAGGGCATTCAATGTGCAAATCCAGCCCATGATGGTTTTCCTGTAATCCTGTTGATTTCCAGGGCATAGGTATTACAGATCAAATCTCTCTGCATTTTGCAAACTGCAGGGGACCACTTCCTATAACATCAAATACTGGAAAATCCTTATTTAATCTAGAGGTTATTATACTGGTATTTTTCATAATTATATTTTAATGTATAATAGCACTAAATTTAAATATGACCAGTATTTTTCAAAAATCCTTTACTTACTAATATTCAAAGACTAGTGGAATTTAAGTTGAACTTTAAAAAAACGTACAACTTGCTACTTTTTAGACATTTCCTTAAAGAAGCATCTTAAGTAGAAATACTACATTTGTATCTCCAAATTAAGGGCTTTCTACATGTTTGCTTCACTGTGCCATGTATTAGGTGTTCCCAGGAATATCAACTAATCCAAGACTTAAGGTGTCCATACAGCACTGACCTAGAAAAATAAGACGTAAGATAAGAGTGCAAATTCTAGAGAGATGATTAATTTGAACATGCCAATGTTTATTTTGAATACAAATCCAGTATTTCCATTTGCATAACTGCTTTACAGAGAGGTTCAGGGTTTATTCCTGGACTGTTCATCAAATATCCTGTGGGAGGACAGTGTCATCCTCAAACCTTACTACCTGGTAGGACAGAGCACACTGGCCAGGAGTGCTCAGGTCCATGGCACCCAGCAGTGCCTCGGGAGGAGGTGCAGGTCACCCAGCCCAGGGCTGACACGTGAGGCCTTGCCTCAGGTGGAGGCCTGATATTGCTAGAGAAGAGCCAAGCAGCCAGAGCACTGGCCCTCACCAGCTGCCAGTCTCAAACTGACATGAGCCAGCCCAGCAAGCCGCCTCCACTAAGCTCCATTCCTGGCCACAGCACCTCGGGCTAGCCGCAAGAGAATACCAGGAAGAAGCCTGCAGAGCAGCGGGCTGTGAGACCTGCTCAGCCACTGCCCGAGTATAACCACTACAGGGCACAGCCAGTCTGACTTGCCAGAACCTCCTCAATCAGGTTTGCTCCTCATCAGCATGTGTTCACTAAGCTACAGCCACCTGCCGGCAGCAACTGTCACCCAGTGCCTCGTCTTCCCACAGGTGAGGTGAAGTCATGGTCCTTTACATAAGGACCTCCCCCGTACCAGAAGGAGACAATAGTCGTTTCTTACAGAAATAAGCAATATGGGCATCTGTTTGAATTCCCAACAGAAATAAGCAATATGGACATCTGTTTGAATTCCTAATACTGAGACGACGGGACAGCTGACACCACAGACATGGCCCATCATCTTGGTTGTAAGCACTGGGGACCCTGAAAGGGAGAGTTAAAGGGCATCCAGGAACAAGAACACACCTGACACCACTGAGTGTAGAAATCGACCCCTATCCTCCTCCTGTCTACTAAGTACTCAGTGATAGTCCAAAATGACAAAATGTGACAATCAAATTCACACTTACTCTTCAAAGGTAAGTTGAATCTGGCTTCAGGAAAACCTTTCTCATTCTGAAATACGTCAGTTATTGAAAAGGGACACTTTTCTAGATTTAGTGTACTAATGAAGAGTCAGGTGAACTCTTGCCTTTTAAAGAATATACACAAATCCCAAACATCCTCACTCTTCTAAATCACAGTATTTGCAACAAACACTGATGAAATTGAATAAAACTCAGTATTAATATAATTAGATAGTTGATGGAGATCTAAGAAAGCCCTAAAATCAAGATGGAAACATCTGTGAACAAAAGAGAAAGGTTATATAGTACGTGCGCAATTACAGTCAAATATACACAGCGCTGATCTAGAAGCACGAGCTAGTACACACAAGGCAAATTGCAATTACTTCTGGGTCTCGGTCTCCTTTTAGGTGAGTCTTGAAACACTTTACGTTTGGCCTCTCCAAACCTCTTCAATGATGAACCTTGAGAGATACAGAATTTTTTTGTATTTTAAATTGATACCCAAATATGTCACACTTATTTTTACATTAAAAATGTCAGTTTTCCACAACATGTGTGTCCAAGCACGCACAGACGACAAATCTGACTGTTGTTACATGTTTTCTCCAAAGCTTACAATGTTAAGTCTCCCTTCTCTTGCCATTACCCAAAGCAAAGTAGCACTTTTTGTTTTTTTAACTGAAGGCCTAAGAAGAACCAGAAGACACTCACATTTAAGGTCAGTCCACAGTCACCCTCCTCACCCTGCCAGCTCTCAAGAAAACAGGCCAGGAATGGCGCCCCCAGGTCCAGAGCCTCTGGCCCACAAAGGTGAAGCCCTCGTGAGGTGCAGGCGTAGCCCCAGCCAGGAGAGCAACCTCACTGGGGAACACAGGCCTGAAGTCTGACCCTACCATGTCACGTAAGCCTGGAGTCCTAGAGACCACCTGGGCTCCCTTCCTTCTGGCATCCTCCCTCACACCACCCCATTGACTGCAGAGGCTAGAGCGCCCACTCCACTTGGGCAGAAGAGCGAGGGACCCGCAGGCCAGACAGAGGATCACATGGAACAGCTCTCATGACAACGAGTGAGGAAATGCAGACAGCAGAGGTTGCTTTATTGTGACCACACGCACTCTGGTTGCTGGCACAAGCACCACAGGTCAGAGCTGGGGAGAGCGGACACGCTTCCCTACAGTCCCAAGACCGGAGCTCAGTCTGCTACACTACACACATCACACCTAAGCAGAGTACACTAGCACAGCTTTACGTTTACCAGAGTCTTCTTCAGACTGGGAAGAGGCCACTAGGGCAAACTTTGTGTTATAGCGCGCTTTCTGTTTCTCATTGAGCATGTTCCACTGGGAGCCAAGCAACTCTTCGATCTCCTCACTCGAGGCGTCTGGGTGCTCAGCAACAACCTGTGAACACAGAAAATGGTGAGGTAAGAAGGCCAAATACCTAGAACTCAAAATCCAATGCACGGCGCTCTAGAACTCAGCAAGTGGCATTTTTATTCCCACATCATGGAACTATGTCCTGTAAAAGCTTCAAAGAAAAATAATGCTTAAGTGATGCTATAACTCACTGAAAACTCATAAATGAACATAGTGCTGGTAAAAACAACTCAACTGTATTTATGCAAATGCAGGAAATGATAAATGGTAAGAGAAAAAAATACACTTTTCCAAAATCACTAAATTATCAGTAAGCTACAATTTTCTAAGCATCCTTGAAAAATCAGTAGTAGGAAAAGTCCTACAGAAACACCTCTAAACGTGGAGGTGACGTCTTGTCTTGGTTTTCTCATTGGCCATAGCACCCTCCCTCCATCTTTCAGGTACCCGCTAGGAAGGACTAAAGGCAGCATGCCAAGGAACGCCCCCCCACCTCTGTCACAGCCCAGGCCAGCACAGAGACAATCACTCTGCACAGCCAAGACAGAGAGCTTCCCTGGCCCTCTGGCCACTATCGGGGTTGCCAGCATCAGCACTCTGGGAGCATGCTAGAAATGCAGACTCTCAGGCCCTACTTCAGATCTGCCAACCAGGAGCCTGTACTTTAACAAGGTCTCCAGGTGATTCACAGGCACAGTGAAGCCTCATTAGCAGGTCCTCAGCCTTGGCTGCACACTGTAATAACCGAGGGAGTTTAAAAACCTATGGTGCTCAGGTCCTGCCCAAGACCAATTCAAACCAGTGGGCCTGGCATCAGTACTTTAAAGGTTTCCCATGGGTTTCTTTTTTTTTTTTTTTTGTGAGGAAGATCAGCTCTGAGCTAACATCCGTGCTAATCCTCCTCTTTTTGCTGAGAAAGACCGGCTCTGAGCTAACATCTATTGCCAATCTTCCTCCTTTTTTTTCCCCCCTCAAAGCCCCAGTAGATAGTTGTATGTCGTAGTTGCACATTCTTCCAGTTGCTGTATGTGGGACGCGGCCTCAGCATAGCCGGAGAAGCGGTGTCTCAGTGCACGCCCGGGATCTGAACCCGGGCTGCCGCCAGCGGAGCGCGTGCACTTAACCACTAAGCCACGGGGACAGCCCTCCCATGGGTTTCTAATGTGCACCCGAGTTTGAGAGCAATCAACAGCAGAGGCACAGAGGTCAACAAACTATGGCTTCCAGGCCAAATCTGACCCACCACCTGTTTTTGTACGGCCTGTGAAATAAGAATTGATTTTACATTTTTAAATGGCTGAAAAAAAATCAGAAGAATATTTCATAGCACATAAAAATTATAGAAAATTCAAATATCAGTCCATAAATAAAGTTTTATACCTGTCTCAGGCATTCATTTACATATTTTCTATGGCTGTTTTCACGCTACAACCCAAAGTTGAGGAATTGCAACAGAGATTTCATTGTCCTTGATGCCCTTCCAAAAAGTTTGTCAACCGATTCAGAGCACTAGCCAGCATGCTTTGGAGCAGACCCTAGGTTCGAAAGTGGCTTCTCCACTTGGTAGCTTTATGAACCTGGGTAAGTGAAGGTGTTGATCCGCTCCCCTCTGTGACACGGGGGTGGTAACACTTCACCTGGCAGTGGTAAGGAAGGAACGGGTTAATGCTGGCTGGTTATTACTACCACTTAGATCTACCACATGCCCAGCCAACATAGGTAACCTCTGCCCCAAAACTCAAACCCCTACTCACAACGCGATTACCACAGACAGCTTCTTACAGCCTCCTGTGTCCCCTACACCTCACCATGTCCTCCTTGGCCCTGCTAGACACTGGCACACCACCAACTCCTGACCACCCTCAGAGCTCAGGGCACATGCCTTTGCAGACGAGGGTTAGCGACACCTCGCAGAAACACCCAGCCCTGCTCTGTCCTCGCATCAGAAAGACACCTTCTGCAATTTGAAGCCCAACTCGGACCTCCAGCATTCCACCGGGTGTTCTCCTCTGCATCCTTCGTGAGCCATCATGTTTCTTACTGTCACCAATCCCACCTCACTCCTGCCTGTGCATTTCCAGAGCCACACATGCCTCCTTCCTCCTGTCAACTTGGGACACCCTCCCCTCTTGTTCCAGTAGGGCTTTATCCTGCCTGCCTGTCACCCCACCCTTCATTAGAAGTGAGCTCTCCAGCCCCCAACACTTCAAGCATCAAGGGTCTCAAAGGTTTCTGTGCAGAGCTTCAGATTCATAGGGCACTTGCCTTCTAGAACTCTCCACCTGGAGATTCCTCAAGATTAGTATATTCATTTGTGGACCTGCTGCCCTCCTCATTCACCCACCCCAGACTACAATGTCCTCAATCAGAATGCATAGTAACAGCGTTCACGGCTGATTCATCAAACAAGACTCCTGAATTTCCCTTGAGGCCATCCTTCCTCTTGCACCTAAATCTGTGCCAGGCTGGCCAGCTCCACTCCTGAACATCCTTGTATCCACCCACCTCCACAGGGACTGAAACGGTTTCAGCAACCAGTTTCGTGGCTCTAGGTGCTGTCCATCCACCTGCTGACATTCCCAGCCCAAAAGGTCTCCTTCCTGCAACCAGAGGGACCACAGCCCAGCCCACATCTTAGTAGATCCCTGCCACTCGGCAATGCCTTCCATGGCCCCCTTCACCCGGTGCCGATTCTCTTCCCACTTCGTCACTCTCCCAGCAACTCTGCACTGAAGCTACACAATGGACAGTCCCCAGCAGGCTGTGGACACAGTAGGCTCTATCTCTTACCACTTCCACAGGTCACACACTCTCCCTGAAACATTCTCCTCCACCATGCTGGCTTCCAGGCATCCTTTTATGTTTCAGCTGCAATGTTGCTTTCATTCATTCAAGCACTACTCTGCGCTAAGGACAGGAGATAAAACAGTAACAGCAGCCACTATACTGCCCCATAGTGCTCACTTTCTGGGGGGTCATGTGTTCATTTTTCATCCCCTCACCATATATTGTGTATACCAGGGAGGCAGAGAAAGTATCTTCATTATCATCTTAGGTTAATAAAGCAATGGCTGCTCATTAAAGTCTATGGGTTTCATAACGAAGCAGCACTGTACAACTGTTACAAGCTCTAAACACACACCCATGTGCACAAACATGCATGTACAATTAGGGTCAGGTCCCAATTCTACTTCCTACCTGTGTCTGTAGAAGATGTAAAGAATGGCTTTACATCTTCTAGCTCAGTTTAGCCAGTTAAAGACAGGGATAATTTATGCCAACCTCAAAAGGCCATTATGACAACTGAATACAATTTTTCACGATAACATACTGGCAATGTGTCTGACATATGGTGAGCACTCAACAGTGGCTACTTTTACATTTTTAATAAACTATTTATTTCAGATATGAAAAACATGGAAAACCAAATACCCACAAGCCCACACAGCTGACTAAAATATTACCCGTACAATCAAAGACTCCATGTAGTCCTCAGAGACTGCACTCCCTTTCCTCATCCCACCTGCCCCCTCACGCATCTTTTATGAGCTTCAAGTCGCTTTTTAAACTTCTGAGAAGAATGCTGAGGTAGCCGTCCTCTAGGATGGCCCCACGAGCCTCAACCCCTAGTACTCATGCCTCCCTACTGAACAGCGCTTCCGGTGTAGCCAACATACAGTGCAGAAACGGTGGCATATGACTTCCGTAAAAGACACCTGCCCTGCTCTCTCTTAGCTCACCTGCTCTGGGGGAAGGTAGCCTCTATGTTGTGAGGACACTCCAGGAGCCCCATGGAGTGGGCCACATGATGAGGAACCGAGGCCTCCTGCAGGCAATATATGAGTGCAGCACCTTGGAAGAAGATCCTCCCACCCCAGGCAAGCCTTCAGATGACGCAGCCCCAGCCAACATCTTAACTGTGACCTCATGAGAGACCCTTATGCAGAACCAACCAGCTAAGCTGCTCCTGAATTTCTGACCCATAGAAACTGTGAGATAATCAATGCATGTGGTTTTAAGCCACTTAGTTTTGAGGTATCTTATTACGCAACAATAGATAACTGGTACAAATGAATATACAAAAAACTGAGACATAAAGCATTGGTTCAACCCTAATGGATCTGTAAAAATTAGCATCAGGGAAGGTCGAAAACATTCTTTAAAAATTGGAAACTGAGGAGTGACGTCAGCATCATCGCGGAGTGAGCTTTCCCGTGAATTCTTCCCCCACAAAATACAACAAAAATAACAGCCACAGACCAGCAACGGAATCCCAGACAGTCAAAAGCTGGAGCGGAGGGATCCACACTGCCGCACATCTGAGAGCGGAACGTGCTGGGCCCCCGGAGGAAGTGGGGAGAGGTAAGGAGAACTCCGCTCCCTCCCCATCAGATCAGCGATCCGGTCCGCGCGGCTCCCAGAGAGGGGGGAGGGGCGGCCCTCGGCGGGAAACTGTAGCTCTTCGGGCGATCTCAGCCAGTGGGAAACTCCCGCACAGAGGGCTCAGAGGAGCCACAGGGCTACCATCAACATCTGAGCAACCCAGAGAGCGGATAAAGAGGGGCAAACGAGAAGCCTCCCACGTCAGGGACCCAGAGGGCAAAAGAGAGAGCTCCCCCCTCCCCGCAACCCGGAATCTGCAGCTCGACCAGATCTAGCGGTCCGAGGCAGACCTGAATAAACTGGACTGGACCCGTGGATCGCAGTGGGGAAAAGAAACAAAACAAAACAAAACAAAACTGCGGATCGCAGCAGAAAAACTGGGGCAGAGCGCAGGGGGCTTAGACTACACAGCCCTTTACCACCACACAGTGGCGGCAGGTGGAAATTGCAACCAGAGACTTCCAGGATGAGGAAAATCAAAACCAACACAGGAACCACAATGCAAAAATATATGAAATCACCAGACCAGAAACAAAATGACAAGCACCCAGAAATCAACCCCGAAGACACAGAAATCCATAAACTAAATGACAGAGATTTCAAAATAGCTATCATAAAAACACTCAATGAAATACGAGACAACACAGACAAACAATTAAATGAGATTAGGAGTTTCTTCACAAAAGAGATTGAAATCATAAAGAAAAACCTATCAGGGCTGATGGAGATGAAGAACACAATGGAGGAGATAAAGGAGAATCTGGAATCTTTAAAGAACAGAGCTGACAATATGGAGGAAAGAATTAGTACTTTAGAGGATAGGAATACAGATATACTCCAGATGGAAGAAGAGAGAGAACTAAGACTAAAAAGAAATGAAGAAAGACTCCGAGAAATATCGGACTCTATCAGAAAATGTAACATAAGAATTATAGGTATTCCTGAGGGAGAGGAGAGGGAAAGAGGAACAGAGAGCCTATTCAAGGAAATAATAGCTGAAAATTTCCCAAATCTGGGGAAGGAGCAGGAAATACCAGTAAGCGAAGCCAACAGGACTCCTATATATATTAACAGACAAAGGCCTTCACCACGACACCTAGTGGTAAGGCTAGCCAGGGTCAACGACAAAGAAACAATATTAAGGGCAGCTAGACAAAAACAAAAAATAACGTACAAAGGAACTCCCATCAGGCTCTCAGCGGATTTCTCAACAGAAACTTTTCAGGCTAGAAGAGACTGGAATGATATATTCAAAATACTAAAAGACAAAAACTTTCAGCCAAGAATACTCTATCCAGCAAAAATATCCTTCAAATATGATGGAGAAATAGTAACTCTCCCAGATAAACAAAAGCTAAGGGAGTTCATGGCCACGAGACCGCCACTACAAGAAATACTCAAGAAGGCCCTCAGGCCTGAAAACAAGAAGAGAAAGGGAACACAAAGCTTGGAGTAAGGAGAAAAGTAGGTAGACAAAATCAGAGAAATAGTAGATCTTTACCGGAATAGGTTAGCAACCACTTAAATACTAAACTCAAAGATCAAAGGAAGAAATTCACCAAAAATAAATTTAACCTCATCACTGTAAACACACAGCCACAACACAAGATAGAATAAGGTATAACAAGAGCAACTTAGAAGGGGAAGAGGAAAGTGACTGAATTGACTTAGTATAAGGAAATAGGAGGCTATCAGATAATGGACTATCTCATACAGAAGATTTTTCGCCCAAACCTCAAGGTAACCACCAAACAAATAATCAAATTAAAACCACATATGATAAACAAAGAGAAAACTAGAAGAATCATAAGACAGAACAACCAAACTGAATTGGCAGTCCAAAACAAATGGGACAAGAAACAAAGGAAATGCAAAAGAACCAGAAAATAAGTGACAAAACAGCAACATTCAACCCTCATATTTCAATAATTACCCTAAATGTAAATGGATTGAACTCTCCAATCAAAAGATACAGAGTGGCAGGATGGATTAAAAAGCAAGACCCAACAATATGCTGCCTTCAGGAAACACATCTTAGCACTAAAGACAAGCACAGGCTCAGAGTGAAAGGATGGAAGACAATACTCCAAGCTAATGGCAAACAAAAGAAAGCAGGTGTTGCCATACTCATATCAGACAAAGTAGACTTCAAGATAAAACAGGTTAAGAAAGACAAAGAAGGGAAATATATAATGATAAAAGGGACACTCCATCAAGAAGACATATCACTTATAAATATATATGCACCCAACATAGGAGCACCAATGTACATAAAACAACTATTAACAAACCTAAAAGGAGAAATCAACAACAACACAATAATAGTAGGGGATCTTAACACCCCACTTACAGCAATGGATAGATCATCCAGACAAAAAGTTAATAAAGAAATATTAGACTTAAATGAAAAACTGGACGAGATGGACCTAGTAGACATATACAGAGCACTCCACCCAAAAACAGCTGACTACACATTCTTCTCAAGCGCGCATGGAACATTCTCTAGGATAGACCATATGTTGGGAAACAAAGCAAGCCTCAATAAATTTAAGAAGATTGAAATCATAACAAGCATCTTTTCAGACCATAAGGCTATGAAACTGGAAATGAACCAGGAAAAAAAAACTGGGAAAGTGACAAAAATGTGGAGATTAAACAACATGCTACTGAACAACCAATGGATCATTGATGAAATTAAAGGAGAAATCAAAAACTATCTGGAAACAAACGAAAATGATAACATGCCATATCAAACCATATGGGACGCAGCAAAAGCGGTCCTGAGAGGGAAACTCATAGCGATACAAGCCCACCTTAACAAACAAGAAAAAGCCCTAATAGGCAACCTTAAATTACACCTAACAGAACTAGAAAAAGAAGAACAAACAAAGCCCAAAGCCAGCAGAAGGAGAGAAATAATAAAAATCAGAGCAGAAATAAATGATATTGAGACCAAAAAAACAGTAGAAAGGATTAATGAAACAAAGAGTTGGTTCTTCGAGAAGATAAACAAAATAGACAAACCCTTAGCCAGGCTAACTAAGAAAAAAAGAGAAAAGGCTCAAGTAAATAAAATTAGAAATGAAAGAGGAGAAATTACAACGAATACCATGGAAATACAGAGGATTATAAGAGAATACTATGAGAAATTATATGCCAACAAATTGGACAATCTAGAAGAAATGGATAAATTCTTAGACTTATACAACCTCCCAAAATTGAACCAAGAAGAAATGGAGAATCTGAATAGACCAATCACAAGTAAAGAGATTGAAATAGTAATCAAAAACCTCCCAAAAAATAAAAGTCCAGGACCAGATGGCTTCTCCAGTGAATTTTACCAAACATTCAAAGAAGATTTAATACCCATCCTCCTCAAACTATTCCAAAAAATAGAGGAAGATGGAACACTTCCTGAATCATTCTATGAGGCCAACATCACCCTGATACCGAAACCAGACAAAGACAATACAAAGAAAGAAAATTACAGGCCAATATCGCTGATGAACATTGATGCAAAAATCCTCAACAAAATATTGGCAAACCGAATACAACAATATATTAAAAAGATCATACACCATGATCAAGTGGGATTTATACCAGAGACGCAGGGATGGTTCAACATCCGCAAATCAATCAACGTGATACATCACATCAACAAAACAAAGAATAAAAACCACATGATCGTCTCAATAGACGCAGAGAAGGCATTTGACAAGATACAACATCCATTTATGATAAAAACTCTCAATAAAATGGGAATAGAAGGAAAGTACCTCAACATAATAAAGGCCATATATGACAAACCCACAGCTAACATCATACTCAACGGGGAAAGACTGAAAGCCATTCCTCTGAGAACAGGAACGAGGCAGGGCTGCCCACTCTCACCACTCCTGTTCAACATAGTACTGGAGGTTTTGGCCAGAGCAATTAGGCAAGAAAAAGGAATAAAAGGAATCCAAATAGGTAACGAAGAAGTGAAACTCTCACTATTTGCAGATGACATGATTGTATATATAGAAAACCCTAAAGAATCTGTTGGAAAACTGTTAGAAACAATCAACAACTACAGCAAAGTTGCAGGGTACAAAATCAATCTACAAAAATCAGTTGCATTTCTATATGCTAATAATGAACTAACAGAAAGAGAGCTCAAAAAGATAATACCATTTACAATTGCATCAAAAAGAATAAAATACCTAGGAATAAATCTTACCAAGGAGGTGAAGGACCTATACAATGAGAACTACAAGACATTATTGAGGGAAATCTACGATGACATAAAGAAATGGAAAGATATCCCATGCACGTGGATTGGAAGAATAAACATAGTTAAAATGTCTATATTACCTAAAGCAATCTACAGATTCAATGCAATCCCAATCAGAATCCCAATGACATTCTTCACAGAAATAGAAAAAAGAATACTAAAATTTATATGGGGCAACAAAAGACCCCGAATAGCTAAAGAAATCCTAAAGAAAAAGAACAAAGCAGGAGGCATCACAATTCCTGACTTCAAAACATACTACAAAGCAATAGTAATCAAAACAGCATGGTACTGGTACAAAAACAGACACACAGATCAATGGAACAGAATTGAAAGCCCAGAAATAAAACCACACATATACGGACAGCTAATTTTCGACAAAGGTGCTAAGGACATGCAATGGAGAAAGGAAAGTCTCTTCAATAAATGGTGTTGGGAAAACTGGACATCCACATGCAAAAGAATGAAAGTGGACCATGTGCTATCGCCATTCACAAAAATTAACTCAAAATGGATCAAAGACCTGAAGGTGAGACCTGAAACTATAAAACTCATAGAAGAAAATATAGGCAACACACTATTTGACATTGGGTTTAAAGGAATCTTTTCGGATGACATGCCTACCCAGACTAGGGAAACTAAAGAAAAAATAAACAAGTGGGACTTTATCAGACTAAAGAGCTTTTATAAGACAAATGAAATCAGAATCAAGATGAACAAACAACCAACCAGCTGGGAGAGAATATTTGCAAAACATACATCTGACAAGGGGTTGATCTCCATAATATATAAAGAACTCACACAATTGAACAACAAAAAAACAAACAACCCGATCAAAAAATGGGCAGAGGAAATGAACAGACACTTCTCCAAGGAAGATATACAGATGGCCAATAGGCACATGAAAAGATGCTCAACATCACTAATCATCAGGGAAATGCAAATCAAAACAACACTAAGATACCACCTCACGCCCGTTAGAATGGCTATAATCACCAAGACAAAAAACAACAAATGTTGGAGAGGATGTGGAGAAACAGGAACCCTCATACACAGCTGGTGGGAATGCAAATTGGTGCAGCCTCTATGGAAAACGGTATGGAGATTCCTCAAAGAATTAAAAATAGAGATGCCCTATGACCCAGCCATCCCACTACTGGGAATCTATCCAACGCACCTGAAATCAACAATCCAAAGAGGCTTATGCACCCCTATGTTCATTGCAGCATTATTCACCATAGCCAAGAAGTGGAAGCAACCTAAGTGTCCCTCGACTGACGATTGGATTAAGAAAATGTGGTATATATATACAATGGAATACTACTCAGCCATAAAAAAAGACAAAATCGTCCCATTTGCAACAACATGGATGGGCCTGGAGCGTATTATGTTAAGTGAAATAAGCCAGAAAGAGAAAGACAAACACTGTATGATCTCACTCATATGTGGAATATAAACCAACACATGGACAGAGAAAACTGGACTGTGGTTACCCGGGAAGTGGGGGTGGGGGGTGGGCACAAGGGGTGAAGGGAGTCATATATGGGGTGATGGACAAACAAAAATGTACAACCCAAAATTTCACAATGTTAGAAACCATTAAAATATCAATAAAAATCAAAAAAAAAAAAAAAAAAAAATTGGAAACTGAGGCCAAAAACATCTGCAAATGAAATTGCTACTAAGCCTGGGGCCTTTGGTAAACACTCTCTGCGTTCCACTTTACTCTCCGGTAAACTCTCCTAGTGGGGGACCTCCCTCAGCTGCTCTTGCTTCCCTGCATGCAAACAAAATAAGGGCACTAAACTGACCACTGCCAGGGTTGTCCACTATCTCCCCCGCCCAGGTTCGCAGCAGTGGGCCTCCAGCCCCACTGTGGACTTTGTCTTCCAACATACTCCTCACCTGCCCCTACTCCAGCCCCTTTAGCTGTATTGCAGGAACATCACAAAATACACTCGTGAGCTGCATGTCTAAGCTAAGCCTGCTAGACAAAGACTAACAAGCAAAACATGTTAATGAAGAACTCAACCCATTTCAAGAAGCATAATACTTTTCTTCATTTGCAAGAAGGAAGCTGGAAATTGACCCCAAAAAGGTCAGCAAGTGGCAACCAAAGGTCTTTGATAGTCACAGTCTTATACCAAGTGACCCTAGAACAGGAGGGTCCAGAAAGCAGAAGGGAGGCTCCAACCAACTCTGTCCCTCAAGGGCTGGTCACTGATTAATCAATTAACAACCAAAAGCCATCCTTGGGTGCACCACCACTCTCCAAAAAAGAAAAAACAACCTATAAAGACCCAGATTATTCTACAGGGTAGAATCAGGAAGCAGCTTCCTCAATTCAAGTACAGAATTACTTGTTACAGAACCAGCACAAACACACTTGTAATAACAAAAGAAACAAAACAGTTAAGGGAAAAAAAAAAAAAAAAGTTAAGGACTACCCTAACAGTCCCTACTTTTCTGACAACACATAATTACTTAAGACCAATCAGCACCCAAAGCCAGCTGAG
Organism: Diceros bicornis minor; assembly: GCF_020826845.1. Lineage (NCBI taxonomy): Eukaryota > Metazoa > Chordata > Mammalia > Perissodactyla > Rhinocerotidae > Diceros > Diceros bicornis. The sequence goes on along the minus strand of NC_080747.1, from coordinate 1,287,488 downwards.
AGGGAAAGGGCTCATGGGCCTCATTCCCCACAGACACCAGGTATGGGCAGGGCAGGGCATGGCATTTATCTCTAATGTGGAACTGAATTTTAATTGTGCACCTTCAGTTTGGTTTTTGCATTTAGTATGATGCCAATGGCAAAACTGTGCAGAATGGGCTCTGGAGGGACACTCAGAGCCAGAAGAGCTGGGGTGTGAGCTTCAAAGGCTCCAGGGCAACAGCACTGCTTCCTGAGTGCAGAGCACCCCACACATGCTGGCCCTCAGGGCATAGCTTGTCAGCAGTCTCTGGAGTGATAGGCTTCTGTTTGTTCTTAGCATGTTTCTTAGTACTACAAGGGTCATCTGAGAGCAACTTGGGTCCCCAAAAGCAAAGAGAGTGGTCTTTGGAAAGTGGTTTGAATTCTCAGGTATCTACTTTTCTTTTATAATTTCAAACAAGTGGAAAGACCATGGAGAAACATACTACAAACAGGCCAGAGTGTGGCTGGCTGGGCAGTCCTCATCTGTCATAGCCTTGCCCTGCTTCCAAAGTCTGAGAGTGTGCAGCTCCTTACCAGGTGTGATGGGAGTCCAGCTGTCAACACAGGTGGTGTACACTCAGAGCTTACCACTCGCACTCTCACCCACAGCAGGCCCAATGCAGTAACTGTCCACACTGCTCAGTGCTCTGTACCATTTTAAATCCAACAGTGGCCTCAGCTCCTCCACCAGGTGTCAACACCTCCCTGGGCAGACCTCAAAGCTCCTGGACAGAGGTATGTACCTTCACAGCTACACATTCACTCTTTTGGATGGATGTAGGTAGACAGGAAGGTAAAAGTAAATAGTGGGTATGTTGCACTTTTCAAACTTTATATAAGTAATAGGATCTGCATATCCTTCAGCAACTTGCTTTCCTCTTGGACATCCAGTGAGTTCACTTTAATTGCTATCTAGGGTTATGGTGCAGGAACATATAGCAGATTGTCATTCATTTAATAACTTTTTACAGTTTTGAACACTGTGCTGTCTCCTTGGGTGCAAGGGCAAAATTTCTCTAGGGTAAATATCTAGGAGTGAAATTATAAGACAAAAAGAATGCATGCATCTTAGCATTATTCACTACAGCCAAGACATGGAAGCCACCCAAGTGTCCCTTGACTGATGACTGGATAAAGAAGATGTGGTATATATATATATATATACCATGGAATACTACACATCCATAAAAAAAGATAAAATCGTCCCATTTGCAACAACATGGATGGACCTGGAGGGTATTATGTTAAGTGAAATAAGCCAGACAGAGAAAGACAAACAGTGCATGATTTCACTCACATGTGCAAGATAAACCAACACACAGACAGATAGAAGTGTTTGGTGGTTACCAGGGGCTAGGGGGGTGGGGGGTGGGCACAAGAGGTGGAGGGATGCACTTATACGGTGACTGATAAACAATAATGTACAACAAAAATTTCACAATTAAAAAAAAAAAAGAACTCGCATCTTCAATTTCACTAGATATTGCCAAATTTCTCTTGAAACCAGGTGTAAGACATGATCTTCCAGCAGCCCTGGATGGGGATTCCCACCGCAGCTCATCTTCTTAACCCCTGAGGCACTGGGGTTGTATCTGCTCGCCTGGTGGCTGTGAAGTACCACCTCACTGTGATGTGGCGCACAGCTCCCTGGCTGCTGGTGAGGTTGAGCAGCACCTCTTCATGGACTCGTTGGCCACCCAGGCTCTCCTGTAAATGGTCATTTTCATAGCCTTCCCCTTTTTTCCTCTGGAATTGTTTGAGCTCTGTACACATAGCTCGTCCTTTCATTTTGTTCATGGTGTCCTTGGTACATAAATTTTCATTTAACATAGTTCCTTTACGGTCTGTGATCAGTTTGGCTTAAGAAATGCTCCCCTCTCCCAGAGCCACAAAGTTCTTCTCAGCAGTAGCTGAGTTCTGAAATCGCTAGTGTGGTCCCAGTGCCTGTCCTGAGCAGCCAGCCTGCCCAGCTGGCCTGCAGGCCTTTCCCGTCTGTTTCCACACACTTGAGAGTCTGCTTCTGGTCTCTGTTCTGGGCAGTATCACTGCCCTGAATGTCCCTGGCACAAATGTCACTGTTTTCAACAACAGAATGTCCTATGTGGTAGGGCAAGTCTTCAGGCCCAGCTTCTCTTCAAATGTGGCTATGTTAGCAACCACTCAAAAAGTGCAAAGAAATTCCCGTTGAGAATTTTATTAGAATTATACTAAATTGATAGTTAACATAGGGGAAATTGACAACTTCAACTTCCGAATACTGAACCCTCCTATATGTGAATATAATATTTCTATTTATTTAGGTGTGCTAAAATATCCAAGTTATTTTTCTCCGAAGTTATACATATTTTGTTATATTTATTCCTTGATACCTTGTATTTCTGTTGCTATCATAAATGATATCTTTAATACTATCTTTCCCTTTTGTTGCTGCTCTTGTATACTGATCTTATATCTGCCAATCCTGGTGACTCTTATTGAGTCTGAAGATTTTCTGTAGATTATCTTGAGTTTTCTACATAGACCTCTGCAAACAACGACAGCTTTATTTCTTCCTTTACAATTGTGCTTTTTTTATTTCTTTTTCTTATCTTATTGTACTGGCTAGTATTTTCACTACAACATTTAATATAAGTGGTGACAGAAAGGCATCCTGTCTTGTTCATGATTTTAAAGAGAATTCTTCTAAAGTTTCATTAAGTATGATGCTTGCTGAAAGTTTTTGATAGATATCATTCAACAGATTAAGGACGTTCCCTTTTAACACTGGCTTGTTAACTTTGTATCAAAGAGCAATGAATTTTATCAAATGCCTTTTCTCCATCTATTGAGATGATCTTTTTTTTTTTTTTGGTGAGGAAGATCAGCCCTGAACTAACATCCATGCCAATCCTCCTCTTTCTGTTGAGGAAGACTGGCCCTGACCTAACATCCGTGCCCATCTTCCTCCACTTTATGTGGGACACTGCCACAGCATGGCCTGACAAGCAGTGCGTCGGTGCGTGCCCGGGATCCGAACCTGGGCCGCCAGCAGCAGAGCACGTACACTTAACTGCTACGCCACGGGGCCGGCCCTGAGATGATCATTTAATCTGCGACATAGTGAATCACAATAATAGATTTTCTAACATCATACCACCGTAGCACTCTTGAGAAAAGCCCTACCAACCCACTCACTTCACATAATAGTGAATGTAACCAAAAATAGGGGCCTAATCCCTTCAGTTCTTCACAATGGAATCAAGCCTTTATGATGTACTAACAGATTGTGTATTCTACAACAACGATTAAGAAAATTATTCAAATGTTTTAATCATTAATATATTACTGTCTTTTTAAATATCACAGAAATGAGCGCTCAATATATTCAGTGCTAGTGGATACATTAGGTTTTGTAAATAGGTACACCCCATACTGGTAGCTTCAGAACAGCCTCCTGGAGAAGATGCTAACCCAAGGCCAGATGTTAAGGATAAGGCGAGCTTCCAGCAAAGGGAGCCCATTGAAATCCACTTCCCACTGTCCGTGGTGTCTTCTCATCTGCACTGAGAGGAACATTTTAGTAACCCAGAGTGCAAAGGCAAGTATCGTTGCCCCCAAGGGCTAAAATGACTGTTCCCTAACAATACTTACTTAGATCTAAAATCTACAGAAGGCTCACTAAAACCTGTGCGGATAATGCTGAGAAACAGATGATTCTGCACTGAAGGGATGTTCCTCAAATTCAGAAACTCCCCTGAATGAAAACAAAACAACTTAGAAGCCATCACAGTACCGACCTCGTCCCTGTGCTTTTGACAGAAGACCAAAAACTGGGATGCTGCATCTCCCTTCCTGCTCCGCGGAGTGGAGGCTGCGGCCTTCTTCCTCCCAGAAGGAGATCCTACTCCTCTCTTGGGGTCAGCCTCTGCTGTCTTTTGGGGAGTAGTCTTTACTGTCCCGGGGTCACTTTCTTGGTTTTCAGCAGAGCTAAGCAGCTTGGCTCTCCGCCTCCTCTTGATGGGAATGCCCTCTTCTCTCATGGACTTGAGGGTATAAGCAGCTTCTTCAATGACTCCTGAGGATTCCACCATTTCTCCTGGAGACTCCACAGCAATGCCTGCCTCCTTAGCTACATGAGGGTTGAGACGAAGCTGGTCCCCCACATAGAGGAAGGTGAACTTCGCTTTCCGCTCCTCCACTGACATGCTTGCAGCTTCTTCTGCTTGAATGATGCCCATTTCCCACTGGGCCCTCAATTTCCCTGAAATCGGTTTCAACAGCTAAAAAGAAAAACATAAGACACTGTAAATTTCATTATACAAACATAAAAGTTAACCCACTTTAAAGAAGGATACTTTCAGAATTTCAGATAAATTTAGAAATCAAAAACTATAATAACCAATTAACTTGAAGGTTTCAGACAGAATTCAGCCCAATATAATAACTCTACTGTTTCTTTAAACTAAAAATCAATTCCAATCACATTTAACTAATGTAATATATATACACTAATATATGATATATATTATATATAATATTACATATATTTATATATACAAAGGAAAATAAAAATTATAAAACAAATTATCTCTGGGAGTTATCAAACGAGTAAAAAGAATCAATTGTGTCTCTAAAGAAACTTGTCATATTTTATAACACAGCATACTTGGGCACAAATAAACAATGACAGACATAGAAGCCATTACAGTATTTCAAGAACCAAAAGTTCAAAACAAGATAAATAATAAGAATGAAAATAAAAGTTTTGGTCTAAAATTGTACTTAAGGAACATCTATCACCTTAATTTTCTCAGCTTTCGTGGGTGCCTGCTTGGCACTTTCCTGGCATAATTTTTCAAACTGTCCTTCTCCTTCAAAAGCTACAAGGCTCTTCTCAAATATCCAAGCTCTTTCTGGGGCATCACCAAAGAACTGTACGTGATACTGGCGTGCACTCTTTTTCTGACCTAGTTTTTAAAATAAAATGTTAGAACTTGAAAGTTAGAATTTGGGATGAAATCAGGCAAATCTATCAATAATTACTGATATGAAGTTGGGAGCTGCTTTGAAATTGTTTTACTTGGTGCTGTTTGCATCCGTCAACCTCAGAACAAATCCTACTCTTTTTATCCCCACCATGCTCCTTGCCAATGAGGGAAACGCATTTACGATAGACTCAGATAAGGTTCAAAACTGACTGGGAAAGAAAGCTGACTAAACACACTCCTTTATCTTCTCCCTTCCAAGATCCATGTAAAAAGATAAACAGATAAGACAAGAGAGGACATCAGCAAAAGGGCCATTCAACAAAGAGGGGACCAGGCAGCAGCGAAGGGACACAGAGGGGTGTCAGATAGCCTGGGTTCAAATCCCAGCCCCACTACCTACCAGCTGGTCAGCCTTAGGCTGGCCACTCACTGACAGTGCTCAGAGGGGGAATAAGGAGACCGATGACCTCCACGCCTCCAAGGGCAGGCATGAGGCCACAGAGTATCCCCTCAGATGTCTACTGCTGTTACTCTTAGCAGAAAAGAAGAAGCCACATCCTATAGTGCAGCCAGAAGGGACCTGGGTGAGGAAAGAGATACTTGGTCCCAAAACCCAAGAGAGGGGGTACCAGATTCGGCTGAGGTGGAGTGAGGCTGAAAACAAGTAAGCTGGTTACAAGATCAGATCTCTGTGCCAAGTAGGGGGAGAAAGGGAGATGTCCACCAGGGAATTACCAGTCCCTGTTCCCTCTTACAGAACGCTGGCCACGAGAAATCAAAGAACACTTCCTAGAGAACTGACACACCCCAGAGGAAAAACCTCTTCACTGAGGCTTTTGAAGATTCCCCCAACTAAGTGGCCAATGGCCAGCCAGACTCTTAAATAAGCTCTCAGTCTCCCCACAACTGGGCTACAGGCAGCTCTGTGTGCTGCCCTCTCAAACGTAAGCCCAGGACCAAGGACCCCCGGACCCAGGGAAGTCTCTAGCATGAACAATTCCAAAATACACAGAAATAAACAGTCTCTGGAGGGCCATGGACACAATGCCAGGAAGAGATGACACTCGACAAAGAAAAAGAAAGCGCTATTAGAAATTTTAAAATACAATTACGAAAATAAAGTTCAATGAGAAAGCTTGGAGGGTAATTTAAGAAATCTCCCAGAAAGAAGAAAAAGATTAAGATGCAAAGCATCTACTCCCATTAAGAAATCTATAGGATTAATCCAGGAGGTACAATACCCAAATAACTGGTCTTCTAGAGAGAAACAGAGAAACTCATCCAAGAATTAGCAACACAAGAACATGTCTCAGAACTAAAACACCCCTAAGTGCCTCATCCAACACCCACAACAGGGCACATCTTTGAGACATGCAAGCTGCTGGGGGAAGGGAAGAGGACAACTTCCATGTTAATGGAACGAGAAAGAGAATGACAGAGTACTTCAAGGGCAACTCTGAAAGGAAATGAAGTAGGACATTCAAAGAAGGAAATGCTGGAAGGAAATGAAGTAATATCTTCAAAATTCTGAGAATTACTATTTTCAGAAAACATAACATTCTATACCCAGCCAAACCACCAATCAAGTGTGAGGATAGAGAAGGAGCATCCTCCAAACTACAGGGACTCAAATTTACCTCCCATACACACTTTCTTAGGATGCCAAAAATGTACTCCAGCAAAAAAGGAAAACTGATCAAGAAAGAGCACAGTATGGAACCACAAAACACAATTATGTAACTCAGGAAAGAGCCTTAAAGGAAATCTAAGATTATTGTTATGCAAAAGGTTAAGAGTATCAGCAATACAGACTGAAGCAGGAAAAAGGAAGATTCTAGAAGAGAGCTCCAGGGGAAGAAAAGATGAGAGAAAAGGATTCTTCCACACTGAAAAAAAATCTGGGCAGCAAAGAGAGAGGGTTAAGAGATGAGATCAAAGGAGAATAGGAAAATGGGAATCAAACACAGCTTTTCATTTTTTTCCCCAATAGGAGAAACTAACTATATAATAGGATGAGTTTTAAGGACAGAGAAATGAATACTTGAAAAAAATTAAGGTTTTATGAACAGCAAAGTATATGATTTAAAAAGAAAGGCAATAATTAACTCCCGGGGAAAAAAAAGTTGTACAAGAAAGAAAATGCAATTACAGAATACAACTTGGTTTTTCACCGTATGATATGTACATAGTCAAAATTATGTAAACACTTACGTTTGATGTAATAAAAACAGTGAGTTAATTATATGGGGAGGGTGAGAGGGGAAGAAAAGGAAATGATTGAAGAGATCAATAATTTTTCATAATAAAAAGTCAGCAGAAAACATCTAAATGATAAATCAAAAAATAGTAGTTAAAACTAGAAGAAAATGGGGGCTGGCCCGGCAGCACAAGTGGTTAAGTGTGCGCACTCTGCTTTGGCGGCCTGGGTTTGCAGGTTGGGATCCTGGGCATGCACCGACGCACCACTTGTCAAGCCATGCTGTGGCGGCGTCCCATATAAAATAGAGGAAAATGGGTACGGAGATTAGCCCAGGGCCAATCTTCCTCAGCTAAAAAGAGGAAGATTGGCAATAGATGTTAGCTCAGGGCTGATCTTCCTCACACACACAAAAAAAACTAGAAGAAAATGTTGAAAGAGTTAAAAATACAGTAGTGCCCCCATATCTGTGGGTGGATATGTTCCAAGAACCCCCAGTGGATGCCTGAAAAAGTGGATAGTACCAAACCCTATGTCCACTATGTTTTTTCTATACATATATACCTATGATAAAGTTTAATTTATAAATTAGGCACAGTAAGAGATTAACAACAATAACTAATAATAAAATAGAACAATTATAACAATATACTGTAACAAAAGTTACCAAAGATCTTAGCAACCTCAGCATACAGTTTTTTTTCTTTCCTTATTAAGTCAAGAACTTTCACCTTTTCACTTAAAGGAAACACTTTACCGCTTCTCTTCGGCATATCCAAATTGCCAGTATCACTACTCTTGCCCTTTGGGCCATTATTAAGTAGGATAAGGGTTACTTGAACACAAGCACTGCGATACAGCGACAGTCAACACGGTAACTGAGAAGGCTACTAAATGACTAACAGGCAGGTAGCATATACAGCATGGATCCACTGGACGCCCAGGGCAGCACTGAGTGAGATTTCACCCCCAACCCTGAAAGGTGCGCAATTTAAAACTTGTCAATTGTTTGTTTCCGGAATTTTCCATTTAATATTTTTGGATCAGAGTTGGCCACTGATAACTGAAATCACACTGTGCAAAGTGAAACTTTGGATAAGGAGGGCCTACTATAATTACCTCTGGGGAGGGGAGGAGACTGTTTTTCACTATTAACCTCTCAGTACAATTTGACTTGTTTATAAGTATGTATACTTCTTTGATTTTAAAACAGCTAAGATTCAAAAATAAGTCAAAGGATTTGTGACTTTTTCCATTACTTTAATACTTTGAAAGAACTTTCCTTGGTCATGAAAATCAATATAGATATATGTCACAGTATTTGTATAATAAAGAAAATATGTTACAGTACATATGATGAAATAATATGAACTTATATCATTTTTTATAAATAGTTAATGACACAGAAAAATCCTCCTTACATGTCAGGTGGAAAAAAAGCAGGGAAGAATACTATAGTCTAATCTCAAATCTGTAAAATAAATGTAACATTTTTTAAGTTCTTTCCTGCCTAGAAATTTGCTAACAGTGTAACCCAATTTTCTCCTATTTTCATGGGTTTCTTTAATCCACATAAATTTTATTTTGGTCCAAGTTGAGGGTGAATACCTCATTGTTTTATTTTACCACATAATTAACCAGTTGTCCCAGCACCACTTATTAGTAATCCTTCCTTTCTTCCTGGCTGATTTCTGATGTTCATTAATCACAGTTGGTATGAAAATATTTGTCATTGACTCCTCGACCCACACCCCCTTCCAAGAGAACCTGGCCTCCGCCAAGAGCCCAGGTACCTAATTTTGCACTATGTTCCTTTCCTCCCCGTTATGGCCCATTAGACTCAAGGTGGCTCCTGACCCTCTGGGCTAGATTGAGCCAGAGTTTCTCTCCAGATTTTGTGAAGCCTTTGAGTTGACAAGCAGCCATTCATGCATGCAGAATGGACCGACCCCACAAAGAGACAAGGCTGCCCAGAGCTGAAGCTCTAGGGTGGAAAAGAAGCAATAAAAAAGTAGATAAAGCCAAGTGTCTACAGAAGCAAGAACAGAGCACAGGAACAAAGTCACAAGGACATGAGACCACAGAGTTCCATGGGAAACAAAGGACAAGCATCATTATGCCTGAGTTTCCAGGTTCAGTCCCTGGCAGGCACCAGAACCCCAAAATAGGTAACACAGAAACTGATAAAACTGTAAGTAGAAAAAGGCACATCCACTATCACAGAGATTTTAACACACCTCTCTTAGCTGATAGAACAAGCAAAAAAGAAAAAAAACAGTAATGAGATGATACTACAAAATAACCCGAGACATGAGAAAGCCAGATTATCTGAATATTTTTAGAAAATGCTGAAATTTAGAAATAAAGCAATGAGGGTTCCCTTCCATAACACAGAAAAAGTGACAACAAAAATCTCCACAACAGAAAATTACTTGATTCCAGACCCTAGTTATCTAAAGAGAAGACTAGTAGGATCCAGGTGTGCTAGGGAGATGGTGAAGCTCCCAGATGCAACAGAATCCAGTTTTCTTCATAGTATAATATCTGAAACACACATTTATCTTCTGTTTCCAACTTAAACGGTCAGGCCTCAAAGCTGCTAGTCCATCTAGAAGCCCTGGTAGGCAGCATCCCAGACAAGTTCTGCTGCTATATATTACAAAAATGCTATTAAGACTTTCATTGGGGCTGGTCCAGTGGCATAGTGGTTAAGTTCATGCACTTTGCTTAGGTGGCCCAAGGTCTGTGGGTTCGGATCCAGGGCACGGACCTACACACAGCTCGTCAAGCCATACTGTGGCAGTGTCCCACATACAAAAAATAGAGGAAGACTGGCACAGGTGTTAGCTCACGGACAATCTTCCTCAAACAACAAGAGGAAGATTGGTAATAGATGTTAGCTCAGGGCCAATCTTCCTCACCAAAAAAAAAAAGAAAAAGACTTTCATTAACTTAGATTTTCAAAGGAAATTTGAACTTTCAAAGGAATCTAGATTGAGCCGCAGCTTATGAGTTGTGTTCTCTTCTGCCTGTATATTATACTTCTATTTTGAAAATTTAAGTGCATTACCAAGATCCAGATTCAAGCATGTCTGTAAATCCCAAGCATGATAAATAAAAAGAAGTACACACACACAAAAAGAAAGAAAGAAAGAAAATTTGGGGTGGGAATAGGGGGTAGGGTGAGGGAGTTCCATCTTACAGGGAAAAAAAGTGCCTGCTTCACAAGACCCCATGCTCAGCCAGCTCCACGCCAGAAGCCATCCTTTCTGAATGTCCCTGCCCTTCCCCAACAAGGATACCTAAACCCCCAAAGCATGCCCATCACTCGCCATCTTACACCCACCATGGGGGCGCTGCATGCCAAGTGTTGGGGAATCATAAATGGACCCAACAGCTCCACTCGGAGCCAGGTCTCAGCACTGCCTGGAGACCTACTTCACACAGCTCTGGTAGATTCTCTCCCGTTGCAATGATACAACCAGTGCCCAGGATCTGGGCTTCTACATACCATTCTCTACTAAAACGACCCTCCAAGCAATGGCCAATTCCAAGACTGGGGCAAACAAAATGAGCCTGGAACATCTTGTTGGGCCACATGTAAGGAAGTGCTGATTGAGACATGTCAAAAGGACACAGCTGGGGCCAGCCCCATGGCATAGCGGTTAAGTGCGCACGCTCCGCTGCTGGCAGCCTGGGTTCGGATCCCGGGTGCGCACCGATGTACCACTTGTCAGGCCATGCTGTGGCGGAGTCCCATATAAAGTGGAGGAAGATGGGCACGGATGTTAGCCCAAGGCCAATCTTTCTCAGCAAAAAAAGAGGAGGATTGGCATGGAGGTTAGCTCAGGGCTGATCTTCCTCAGCAAAAAAAAAAAAAAAAAAAGGACACAGCTGAAAGCTGAAAGGGACTTAATCGGACTCCCACTGGCCACATTTGGGACAATCTGAACATTAAGAAGAGCAAGGACTGTAATACATACCTAATATTTTTAGGAAGGAGCTTACTTTCACAGAAAACTGTCAGCTAATTAAACACAGAAAACCTGATAAAAATGGACAGTTACCATTTTATAAGCCAATAGATCATCAAGGAGTACTAAAACCACAGGGAAAGGCTATCAGGGAACCTGGTCTCCAAGCATGGCCACAGATCATTCATTAATGACAAAAAGGGACCGTGCCTTTCCACTGGAGAGTTCTGTTTGCCACCACCTACTGGGATGTGGGACATCTGACACCAGGAGCTCCTGACGCGATTCAACTAGTGCATGTGTCCTTCTGTCACCCCCACGTTCTTCTCCCAGGTTCCTCTGACCTCTTTTCTTTTCAAAGGTCATCTGAATCTCCTTCCAGCTGGAGGGTGTTTCACCCCAGCTGTCTTCCTTCTGAATTGCTTTTCAAACACACATTATCAGTTTTCTAAAGGTGATTTGCTTGTGATTACAAGGGCTCCCTCCCCTGCATCCCAAAACAATTCCTAGAGAAGCACTGTTGGGGTTGCACCCCTTCTTCGTGCAAGAAAGTCTTCAGTAAAGGGCCAAGTGTGAGACCCTTCCCACAATAACACCTCCATGGTGCTCCTGCCTGGCCATGCAGACCTGAGTCTGATCATGAGAGACCAGAGCAGTCAAGAAGGGAGCTAGGAGTGGGGAGTGCTGTTCTAAACTGCAGGAGCCTGGACAGGCATGACAACCAAATGCAACACAGGCAGACTGTTCAATCCCAGAGTGAAGCAAAAAGCAGGTACGGGAAAACACTGAAGATTACTGGGGAAATCTGAGCAAGGACGGTAACTATGCACGATGTTACTAATGTAATGTTTCCTTCAATGTGGTTGGGGTGCTGGGTCAGTTAGGAAGCTGTCCGTATTCTTATAAGATCCCTGCTGACATGGGGTGAAGTGCCATGACATCTACAGCCTACATTCAGATGAGTTGGCAAAGGGGAGTGTGTTTATATAGAGAAGGAAAGAGATGGAGCAGATAAAACAAAATGTTTAAGATTGACAGATCTAGGTGAGAGTGGATGGGTGTCCACTGTACTGTCCCACTTGGAACGGTGGGCTTGAAAGGTTTTTAAATAAAAAAACAAATGAGGGCCGGGCCCGTGGCTCAGCAGTTGGGTGCACGCACTCCGCTACTGGCGGCCCGGGTTCGGATCCCGGGCACGCACCGACGCACCGCTTCTCCACCCATGCTGAGGCTGCGTCCCACATACAGCGGCTGGAATGATGTGCAACTATGACATACAACTATCTACTGGGGCTTTGGGGAAAGAGAAAAAAGGGAGGAGGATTGGCGATGGATGTTGGCTCAGAGCCGGTCTTCCTCAGCAGGAAGAGGATTGGCGTGGATGTTGGCTCAGGGCTGATCTTCCTCACAAAAAAAAAAAAAAAAGAGCAAACAATAAATAAAATATTTCAAAACAAAACCAAGATAGAATGCAAGTGTAATCACTTGGCATTGTTGTGAAAACTGAGGGAATATGTGGTGACATAAAGGCATTAAAAATGGGTACAAAATTATTAAAATTAAATGAGCAAACACTAAGATCCTGCAGGGAAATAACTCGTCAAACAGGAATGTTTTCAGGAAAGAGCCCTACAGGTGACCAGGGGAGAGGAGGTAGTTACAATAAAAATTCAAGTTTTAAAAGTCAAAAAAGAGGATAGGATGATGACAACAATTGCTAACATCTGAGTGCTCACTAGTCACTGTGCTAAGACCTTCCAAACAAGTGGTGTTATCATCAGCCTCATTTTTTCATACATGGGGAAACTAAAGCTTAAAGAAATTAAGTAGTTCATTACCAGATCAACCAACTGAGTTGGACTCTGGCAGGCTGACTCCAGAGCCCATGCCTCAACTTGGAGAATAATACTGCAACGTCTTAAGCAAAAGAATAAAAGTGCTTAACTAGAGTGAAGGGCCCAGGAATAAAAGACACAGGAAGTGAGAGATGGATAAAAATGGTAGTGCATCTGAATGTCATTCAGAGAGGCTGTTGTAGACTACAGGAATTATTTAACTCTAAATCAGGGGTAAGATGTGATAAAATTAAAGTTGAGGTAATAAACCCTGGTAGCCAGAACAAAAAGACATTCAAAAGACTCCTTCAGATACAAAGGTCTGAGATGCTAGGAGCTCCACACAAAGTAGAAATCCCAAGACACTAAAAAAGCATCAGTAGGAAGTTGCTTGTGATGTGCTATGCAGACAAATGACACAGAAGGCACGAAGCTCACGCTGACTTCTACTTTGATTAGCTATGTGAGGACCATGCCCAGTTTTAGAGAGCTGGGAAGGAACCAGCAACACCTCATACACATCCATGTGTTTGCACCTGGACTGCCAAGGCATGAAGGCCTATTCCCAACCAAAGGGGAGACAGCCCAGCTTCTGTCTCAACTGGTATTTTTTTCATACTCTGACCAAGTCTAGATGCCTCTAGGGTGTATCCTGGGGTCCCCGAAGGATGGAACTCCCCTGATTTTGGCAAGCTAAGGATGCCAAAGGTCCTCCCCCATGCAGTCAGAGCTGAAGCCAGTTCCTAGGCTCTTCTCCAGCCACCACAAGTCCTGTGGAGCACACATCCATGCCTGTGCCTTGAGGCAGAGTCCAACCACCCCCGGGGGTAGGAGGCCTGGGCAGGACTCAGGCAGGGGCACTCAGGACTCAAGCAAGGTCTTCTTCATCCTGAACCCACCCCCTCTCAAGTCTCTGTTTGCCAGGGAGGCTCCACCATACCCCACTCCCAGCAGCTACCTGCTCCCACGGCCAGCCGACAGGACCCAAACCTGTCGCGAGAAAAGCAATGCTGCTCCTGTGAGAGCTCAGGCCTCCAGCCTAAGACCAGGAGGGGACATGTACTCACATACTGCTGAGAGGCCATACAAGGCTGGCTGGTCAGCAGTACTGGGCCAGAGCAGCTGCCTGGCCCAGCTCACGGCTCTAGTCGCCCCCACTTCTGAAGGGTACTCAGGTCTCCTGGAGCACTAACTGGCTCAGCTCCAACTCTCCACTCACCACATCTCACCTTCCTCAAACTAAATTCAAACTTTACTCCTGAAGAACTTTCCAGAAGAATTTAAAACCATCTGATCTCTTGCTTTTTTCCTCCAAAAACATGAGTTTTTATATTACATTCTTAATATGTTCTTCAACTGTTCCATGTACCAGTTTTATATTCCCAAGTTTCATAACACCAAAGATGATCATTTCTAGTCTTTTTCCTTCTTCCCACGGGCCTAATAAAATAAACTGGGACATTTTTATAACTCAAACTTAGTATAAAGTACTATTTCTGAAAACCATGCTGAAATATGCAATCATGGTATATCTAAATAACAATAAAATGTTTATCATAAAACCTGAAAAGCAATACAAGGCAAAGACCACTTCTCCTTTAATACTAATTCAATCAGATAAAGTACATATATGAGTTGGAGATAAAAAGAAATGGCAATGTGTCACATCTGAATCAATCATTAAGTTTAGGTAAAGTTGCAAAAATGAACCACAGTAAATTCCACAACAAAAAAACCCGATTCAAATATGAGCAAAAGACTCAAATAGACATTTCTCCAAAGAAGATACACAAATGGCCAATAAGCAACGTGAAAAGATGCTCAACATCACTAATCATTAGGGAAATGCAAATCAAAACTACAGAAAGCAAAGCAGAATGCAGGTTTCCACGGGCTGGGGGGAGGGGAGACTGAGGCTAGTGTTTAATAGGTATTGAGTTTCAGATTTACAAGATAAATGAGTTATGGGGATGGACGGTAGTGATGGCTGCACAGCAATGTGAATGTATTCAACACCACTCAACTGTGCACTTAAAAATGGCTAAGATGGTAAATTTTATGTTATGTGTATTTTAACACAATAAAAAAAGGAGGGGAAAAAAAAAAAAAACAGGAGAGCTGTTTAAGGAAGAGGAAGAAAGAAGTTTGGAGATGAGAAAGATTAAGTGCAGAAGAGAAAGAAAAACAGCCCCAAAACACAATACCTTTAAGTTTGGTATAGCTGTGAAGGAGTGGATCGGCAGAAACCATGCATGGCCACCAAGGGTAACCAGACACTTTGGACCACACCAAATCGCCGACATTATATTTCAACAGGTGGTCTTTGTCTCTGCTGGTATTTGGACAGGACTCTTTCTTAGCTGGAATCTGAAAATGAACAACAACAAAAGACATATACTAATACATCCAACAACTACCCCTAAATCCAGCCTTCTATCCAAGGATTAACCAGGCTAGAGGTTCAAAACACACACATACATACACACACACACACTCCTAAAAAAGGAGCATGCTTCCCCTCACTGTTTTTTAGATGATAGCCCTGATATCACTTTATGGAAATTATCTCTTGCCCTTAGCTAAAGGGTCAGCATATCTAAAGCTAAAGCCTGGCACACAGTAGGTGCTCAACATTATGAAGTTCTCTACATAAATCTATTTCTTTAGCCCAGTGGATGGTCTTTAACGATGCTTTATGTACCTGGTCAGAGAAGAATTCTCACAGAACCCCGAATCCATACTCTGACCCTCCTGCCCCTCAGCCATGGGTCTATCAGTTCTCTGCAGCATCTGCATCATCCAATGTGAAAGGAGCCAATGTGGCAAGGCAAGGACATTAGGAGGGTCTGGGAGTGAGTCTCAGCTCTACCACTTGTGATCTGAGTCCTGGGGTTCTCTGAGGCTCAGTTTCTTCCATCTTAGAACACAGATCAGTCAGAGGCTAAACACCTGACAAGAGCAATCTCCCGCCCATACCACTCTTTGTTCTGCTCTCCAGTGGGACAAGCACAGTCAGCATGGCCCCTGACTACTTCCTAAGTCAATTCCGGAGCCTCCCCCTAAGAGCTCCACATACTTGGGCAAATTGCTGAACTTCTTTGGGTCTCAGTTTTCTTTTTCTTTTTTTTTTTTTTTTGTGAGGAAGATTGGCTCTGAGCTAACATCTGCCAATCCTCTTTTTTGCTGAGGAAGACTGGCCCTGGGCTAACATCCATGCCCATCTTCCTCCACTTTATATGGGATGCCGCCACAGCATGGCCCAACAAGTGGTGTGTCAGTGCGCGCCCGGGATCTGAACCGGCGAACCCCGGGCCGCCGCAGCAGAGCGCGCGCACTTAACCGCTTGCGCCACCAGGCTGGCCCCCTCAGTTTTCTTATTTGTAAACCAAGGATAAAAGCCTTGAAATCTCACTGGTTGGTACAAAGACCAGTGTGCATGATGGTGCGGACTGGCACAGAGCTGTCACATTACACACTTTCAAAAACTGATAGGTCTCAGATTATTCCATAGCATCCCAGTCTTATACATTTATTGTGTCATCTAAAGCCACATGACAACCCCATGAGGATGAGTATTATCATGCTCACTCTAAAAACAGAGAGTCAAAATTTAAGTGACTTCTCCAAGTTTTTAAAAAACTAAATGGCAGAGCTAGGAATAACAGGCACCAGCCCCTTCCGACATGAAAGAGTGAAGTTCACCACAACCATGGGCACTTCAAAAACCATTGAATCAGCCCAGATCACCAAGCTGGTCTTTTAAAAAATTCACCATTATAATTACATTAGAAAGAGCTAAACAGCTCCTAAGCACTCAAAAAACATTTTTTCAAAACCTCAAAATTCTTCATTATTTTAACAGTTTCAAGGAAATTTTGACCGTTTTCCCTCATATCTGTGGAAATTGTAAATAAAACTCCTCAACTACAATTTTAAACTAAATATTCCAACCTTGGTGATGATACCAACCCAAATTGTTTCAGGTTCCCTCTCCCCACTCCTGCAAGTGGACCTGGAGCTTCAACTAAAGCCCAATGAGTATCAGACAGCTTCTAGACCCTGTTTGTCTACCCCTAAATGAACAGGAGAGGCTGTAGCACCCTCCTTAGTTCCTTCTACCAAGGCCAAGTTTCCTCGCCTGTTTTACATGGCTTATACTCATTTAAGTGGTGGGCCATCCTGAGTGTCACTTTAAGACATGGTGACATAAAGCACCATGTTCTTTCGTCATAAGTTAGGGTTCTCCACCCCAGCCTTTGATGTGTGAACGCTCATTCATGTGTGTTCAAGTGTCAGGCTTTGTGCTGGGAACCAAGAACATGAAGATGTAAGACACAGCCCCAATCCTTAATGAGACCAACAATCTGTGGGACCACCCGGTAGAAGAGATGGGTAAGTGGACAGTGAACCATGTGGGAAAGATGACCAGAGCACTTCTGTACAGCACAGCTCTGCTTCCCACTCCTTAGATGGTACAGATTAAAGAAGTCCCACGCTAGATCCCAATGAACCTCCATTGACCATACTCAGGCTAAAGAACGTCTTTTGAGAGGGGATACATGAGAACAGGATATTCTGAAGGTTAAGGGCTCTGGAAATGGTCAGAACTGGGTTCAGAAACTGGTTTTACCTCTTTTTAGCCATTTTAATATTGAACATTTAGTTAACCTCTCTAGGCTTCACAAATGGCTCAGCAGGCCACTGTGAGGCCTAAAGGAAGGAACATCAGGGTATCGTGGAGCTGGGGGCCCAAGCCACAGCCAAGGTTCCATCATCAGCCATGTGCAGACAGGGCGAGCTGGAGAGCAGACACACAGTAGCCTGTCCCAACCTCCTCCCCTCGCCACCCAGCACATGGAGGTGTCCTCACATGGTTCTTCTGTTCACTGGAACTGGCTGCTGCACTCTACCCTGCCCCAGACAGAACTCCTCATAAATACCTTTTTATCTGAGGGACTCGAGATCTTGGACACCAGAGCTGCTTCCACAAGGCCCTGCTCCAGTAAGGAGTCATATTTTATGCTTCTCTTCCTATTCCTTCTTGCCTTATTTTCTGGTTTCTGTCCATTTTCTTCTGACTGGGACACAGTAGCAGCACCATCACCACAAATGGAAGATTCAAAGAGAGGTTTCCCATTCATGTATGTTTTGGTGATTCTCAGCTTAATTTCAGGAGAGCCATTTTTGATAGGGGTAGTGTTAGGTGGTGTCCCAATTCCTTTCATTTCCTGGGACTCAAAACGCAATTTGGCATCGTGAGCACCGGGTTCTCCATTAAACACACGGGAAGTTAGATCTTTCAGCTTCTCAGCTGGAATAAAGGGAAGTGCATCGTGGCCATTAAATTTCTGCATGACCCCCTCCTGTAGACTGGTAGAGAGTTGGGCTTTGCTGAGGAATACAGAACATTCACGATTCACTTCACAGTTCTGAGTCTTTCCATTTGTATTGCCAAGGATTTCTGGTGTCTGCTTCATCTTTATGCACTTTACAACTTTCTGAACAGAAAGAGGACTTTTTTTGATGCTAAATTCCATTCAGCCCAGATGCTTCCGTTCTTAGAACACTACAGTATTAGAAAAACAAAAAGAAAAAGAAACATATATTTAAAACCTAACATAAGTATGCTAACACCTCTACAGCTTTGTGGGGGTTTTTTTTGAGGCAATTTATGGTGTTTTATATAAAATGATTTAGGTCACAGGAGGCAGTTCTAATACCACAAAAATGACAGAATCACAAAATGATAAAGCTGAAAGGAAAGGAAAAGGATTAATTTTTAAAGGGGAGAACACAAAAGTGAGGCAAGGAAACTTAAGTGGTTCCACCACCACTAACAAGCAATGTGGTCATGGATACATTACTCAATCTCCTTAATCACTCTTAAATTTTTTTTCCCCCCAAAGCCCCAGTAGACAGCTGTATGTCACAGCTGCACATCCCTCCAGCCGCTGCATGCGGGACACGGCCCCAGCAAGGCCGGAGAACCGGCGCGTCAGCACGCGCCCAGGATCCGAACCCGGGCCGCCAGCAGCGGAGCACACGCGCTTAACCGCTAAGCCACTGGCCGGCCCTCCTTAATCACTCTTGAAGCTGAGATTACCACCTGCTGCCAGTATGCGCCTGAGGCAGCTAACACAAAGCCAGGCCTGTGCAAGAGGATAAAACAGCTTAAAAAGAAAACAAACAGTCCCTCCTGTCACAGCTGAGGATGACTCCCAGGCAGAGGTTCAGCGATGCACCCAAGGTTACCTGGTCATCAAAGTTTAAAACCAGATCTTTCAATGCCTGGCACAGTATTAGTTCCTGACTGTTGGCAGTGGTGGGGGGCAAAAAGCCAAGAGTTAAGAAAGTGAGAAAGCAGTTCTGGTTTATGCTCAGGCTAGTACTCCAATCTCTACCCTCCGCACCCCACTCCTTGCCCTGGTCCAAATTACATGCTTATGACAAGGAGCACTGCAATAACGGTAAATTTATTTAGCTATCACCTGAAGATGAACTAGTGGAGGGCAACACTGCTGAGCCATAACATGCACTACTTGCAACAGGCCACACCGGTCACATGAGGCCCAAGTACAGAGGGGGGTGGTTTTAGGAAGACCCCTCTGGCTGCAATGTGGTGATGTGGGATCTTCACTGCACAGCTACAGTCCCCAGTCAGGGACAGCCAGTAAAAGCGCCAAAACCCCAAAGAGCAGCTAGCAACAAGGAACACGCAGGCACCTGTTCCAGCTGGGAAGACATCCGCCAAGGGTGCACTACGACGGCCACCTCCCAAGAAAGTGCAACCAAGAGCATCAGACTCCAGGGAGAAGTTGAGAGTAAGGACCAGAGCTGCCCACTGATATACAACAGCAGTTCTCAACTGGGGACAATTTTGCTCCCCAGGGACATTTAACACTATCTGGAAACATTTTTGATTACCACCACCAGTGGGCTACTACTCACATCTACTGGGGACGGTCAAGGATGCTGCTAAACATCCTTCAACACACAGCACAGCTCTCACAACAAAGAATTATCTGGCCAAAAATGCCAATAGCGTCGAGGTCAAGAAATTGATGTGCAGCAATAAGGGGCTGCCAGTGTCTGCAATCTGCAGTTTCCACAGAAATGACTGGGGGGGAAGCCAGACAGCTGAGGTGGGGACAGAGGAAAAAACAGCAAATTTAACAACCCCAAGTTCCAGTTTAGCTTCACATGCCCTAGACCACCTTTTGACACTGGAACATAATAAAAGTGTTCCGTTTGACTCACACAATATTTTTCTTAAAAGTAAATCAGAGTAGGTTCCTATTCTAGCTCATGTCAGACTAACTGGACAAAAAAAAACAACTACCTGATGGCACTCAGGTAGCAATCAGCCTTAGAGGGCACAGGCTGCCTGGGGCAGGACTCCAGGCTTCAAGAGCTGGGCTTGGCAGCCAGAACACAGAGCTGAGGCACAAAACAAGGGCCTGGGCCTGCCTGGGCTCCCTGCGCAGAGCCCACAGCAGGTCAGAAGGGTGTGGAGAGCAGCCAGCCACAGTGGTTCAGAGCAGAGAGTGTGGAGGCCACTGCCTGGGCTGGAATTCTGGCTCTACCACTTACTACAGCAAGTGACTGCAACCTCTCATCCACACTCTGGTTCCTAGGGACAGAGGACCAGCCTCATAGGGTAGTTCTAACCATTGAGGAGAAAGAGCAGGCATAACCCAGAGCAGACCAGAGTGTCTGCTGTCACAGCACCATCATCATCCGAGCTTCGCCACTGGCTAGCCCAGGACTGAGCCCTCAGCAAACGCCCAACCGAAGCCATTGGGAAGACAGAATCACCCTCAAGAAATCTGCTCTAGAAGGCTGTGGTGCCCCAAATCCAGAGCCAAGAAACTTAACATAAAAATGGGTCTAGTGGGCCGGCCCCGTGACTTAACGGTTAAGTGCGTGCGCTCGGCTGCCGGCGGCCCGGGTTCGGATCCCGGGTGTGAACCCACGCACCGCTCCTCCGGCCATGCTGAGGCCGCGTCCCACATACAGCAACTAGAAGGATGTGCAGCTATGACAGACAACTATCTACTGGGGCTTTGGGGGAAAAATAAATAAATAAAATCTTTAAAAAAAAAAAAAATGGGTCTAGTATGGGGGCCAGCCCCATGGCCTAGTGGTTAAGTTCAGCACACTCCACTTAGGCAGCCTGGGTTCGGTTCCCTGGCGCAGACTTACACCACTCATCGGCAGCCATGCTGTGGCAGCGACCCACATACAAAATAGAGGAAGACTGGCACAGATGTTAGCTCAGGGAGAATCTTCCTCAGCAAAAAAACCAAACATGGGTCTAGTATGCGTGATGCTGGTAGGGCCCTGCAAAGGCAACTGGGAAACTGCTCAGGGGAGCTTCTACAACCCAGAGCATGCCTGGAAAATCTCTCCGCAGAGGTGAGTAGGAGATAAAGATTACACAGCACACAAAACCACCACCAGCAGTGAGGAATACTCAAGGAGCTAGGCATAGGGTAGCATGAAAGGTCTTCCACAGACTAAAAATAGGATTTTTTTTCCCCTAAATTGCAGATTTGGAAAGAAAAACAGGCACTAAAATAAAAAACTCAATAGTGCATTGAATATAGCAGACTAAAGCAGCTAAATATATAATAGATTAGAAGATAAATCCAAACAAATCACCAAGGCATATGGCTGATAAAGAGATAAAAAATATGTAAAAGGGATTAAGAGACATAACATTCATGCTTCACTCTTTCAAAACTTTATAGAGTGCTTATGATGTACCAGACACTGAATTTTAGGTCCTGGGGTTACAGCATTGAACAAAATGGGATAAAAAATATTCTGCCACCCTAGCTAATGCAATAAGACAAGAAAAGGAAACTAAAGGTATACAGATCAGGAAGGAAGAAATAAAACTGTCTTTTTTGTGTGTGTGAGGAAGATCAGCCCTGAGCTAACATCCATGCCAATTCTCCTCTTTTTGCTGCGGAAGACCGGCCCTGAGCTAACATCTATTGCCAATCCTCCTCCTTTTTTTCCCCTTTTGCTCCCCAAAGCCCCAGTAGATAGTTGTATGTCATAGTTGCACACCCTTCTTAGTTGCTGTATGTGGGACGCCGCCTCAGCATGGCTGGACAAGCAGTGCATTGGTGCGCGCCCAGTATCCAAACCCGGGCCGCCAGTAGCGGATTGTGCACACTTAACCGCCAAGCCATGGGGCCAGCCCATAAAACTGTCTTTTGTTCAATGACATGACTATGTACGTAGAAAATCTGAAAAAAATCAAAAAATATCCTGGAAAAAAAATAACAAAGAATTCCCGGAACTAATACAAACAATTATAACAAGGTTACAGGATACCAGGCTAATATACAAAAGGCAATCACATCCCTATATACCAGCAATGAACAAGTAGAATTTGAAATTAAAAACACCATTTACATTAGCACCCCCAAAAAAGGAAATAAATACTTAGGAATAAATCTAACAAAATGTACAAGACCTATATGAGGAAAACTATAAAACTCTGATGAATAAAATCAAAGAAGAACTAAATAAATGGAAAGATATTCCATGTTCATGAATAGAAACATTCAATATTATCAAGATGTCAGTTCTTCCTAACTTGATCTATAGGTTAAATGCAATCTCAATCAAAATCCCAGCAAGTTATTTTGTGAATATCAACAAACTGATTCTAAAGTTTATGTGGGGAAGCAAAAGACCCAGAACAGCCAATGCAGTATTGAAGGAAAAGAACTAAGTTGGAAGACTGACACTACCTGACTTCAAGACTTACTATAAAGGTACAGTAATTAAGATAGTTGTTGTACTGGCAAAATAATGGACAAATAGATCAATGGAACAGAATAAAGAAACCAAAAATAGACTCAAATATATTCAACTGATCTTTGACAGTGGAGCAAAGACAATTCAATGGAGTAAAGACAATCTTTTCTACAAATGGTGCGGGACCAATGAGACATCCATCCACGTGCAAACAAATGAATCTAGACACAGACTTTACACTCTTCACAAAAATTAACTCAAAATGGATCATAGATCTAAATGTAAAATGCAAAACTATAAAACTTCTAGAAGATAACATAGGAGAAAACCTAGATGACCTTGGTTTGGCAGTGACCTTTTAGATACAACATCAAAGGCACAATCCATGAAAGAGATCATTGATAAGACTTCATTAAAAAAAAATCTTCTGGGAGTCTCTCTCTACTTGCTAGATGGGATGCTGCCCGCTTCATGAATCACTGAATAAAGCCAAGGAGATCTTCAAAAAACCTTCCACTCTGTGAACAACAATGTCAAGCCAATGAAAAGACAAGCAACAGACTGGGAGAAAAGGTTTGCAAAAGACACATCTGATAAAGGACTGTTATCTAAAACATACAACATAAGTGCTTATTACCACTGAACCGTACACTTAAAAATGGTTAAAATGGTAAATTTTACATTATGTATATGTTACCACCAAAAAACAAAAAAACAAAAAACAATACTCTGCCCTCAGGGAGCTTACATTCCAATGGAGTTCCAGGAGAGACTAGGAAGGATGGGAAAAAGGCAATTTTCAAAGAGACAACAATGTAAATATTTCCAGAGATGAAAGGAGACTCAAGTATTCAAATTAAAAGAGCACCCAAAGCTCTGAGCAAGATAAATAAAAACAAATCAATCCCTAGACACATCATATTGAAACTAGAGACCATGAAGGGATAAAAAGAAAATCTTAAAACCTAAGTACCCATAAAGAATAAGTTAATTGCCAGACTTAAGAGAAACGGTAACACAGACCTTTATTTAGCTTCAACAGATAGGAGTAGATGATGGAGTCTCTTAAAAGTGTTAAGGGAAAATAATTTCCCATTTAAATTACCATTTTCAGACACACAATGACTAAGGGAGTTTGATATACATATTCCTTTCACAAAAGAAATGCAAAAAGAGGTACCAGAGCAAGAATACACACTCAGAAGAAAAGAACAGGACGCAAAAGGTAAGAGGAGAGTGGTAATTCTAAAACAATTTTTATATTTAAAAAGAATGTGAGGATTCCTTTCTCTCATTTATCTGCACTCTTTCCAGAAACCGAATTAAAATGACAGGAAAGGAATTTCAAAAAAAGTGTAAACCCACAAGGACAAAGACAACAGAGGAATGAGAGAGATGTCAAACGAGGGAAAGCTGATGCGGAGGTATCAAATCAACATTAGAGATATGCTGCTTTAAGAGGAAGACTAATAACTTAAGTTCTCTTATTCATAAATATGTCCTAAAATAACAAATATAATATATAATCATTGTAAAAAGGAAAGAAAACACTGAAACAGAGTGAAAAATGAAAATATGGAAGTTAAAACGGAAATTCACAGCTCAGAGTTATCAGTGGTTTTCCAAGGGGAGCAGGAACAGGGTGGGGAGAGTTAAGCATCAGATTGCTCCTTTTTATAATAAGCTCTTAAGAATTATATAATTAATTCCTTACATTTCACAGAATATATATAATATAACCTGACAGAGTAAGTGGCTGGAGAGGCTGGGCAGCCCCCTACAGGGCCACATGGAATAGAGGAGGGGTCTCCAATGTGAAGGGAGGGGCAGAGCTCTCAGAAGGGAACAATCAACAGTCAAAATTATTCACTGAGCACCAGGCCCTGTTCCAGCAATTTGGAAACAGAGCAGTAAACAAAGCACATTCCTTATTCTTGTGGAGCTAATATTCCAGAAGGGAGAGACAGAGATTTTAAAATGCAGATATAATATGTTAGGGAAAGAGTAAAGAGAAAGATGCGGTGGAGGGTGGGCTAAGCAAGCCCCAAAGCTTGTTTCCCCAAGGCTCTGAAGCGGAGGCATACCAGGCCTCACTGTCCTACCCTTCCGGTTGCTCAGATGTCCAGCTGTAGCCCACACTGTTCGTTCTGTGAATCTAAGGGAGCAGAGAATCACCTTGAAGAGGTCTCAATGCTAGGACAGCAGTAAAGCCTTCAAGACACGCCCCAGAGCCAAGTCAGGAAAGGGACCAAGCTCCCAGTCATTCCTCCAGGGGCAAAAGAGAGACTTAAACGGAAAATCAAAGTTTGCAAATATAATTTATATACACGTACACACACATTCCCTTGTTTTCTAACATTTAACACTAATCTACCTGGAATACATTTTGGTTCTGCCTTCACTGAATGATGACAGAACCTCCATTCTTAAATCAAAGAACTCTATGGGAAGAACAATGAAATCAGTACCATTCGCTATAGAATGGGGGCTGAGGGCAGTGACCACTCTGCTACTCCAGAAGAAGAATTCTGTAATGAGCAGCTTTATTTTATAGAATTTACTCCCAGTAAAAGTTTTGCTTCTCCTGCAGAAATGCACCTACGACAGTAAAGGCTTTGTAACTGACCTGTTTCGTGTTTTGTTTGGCTGCAAAGAAGCTTAGAGCCACAGGCAAGGCTCAATGTTAGCCTTGGGCCTACCTATCTGTGCTGCTTCTCTCCCCCACAAGCCCAACTCTAACCTTATGACAATATATAACTTGATATCTTCCCTGGTCCCATTACCAGTTTTTGCTCTATATATTCTTAGTGTAACATGTCAAATCTTTGGACCTCTCATACACTGCTGAGGAGGATATAAAATGGTACAGCTGCTGTACCAGTAGCAGTTCCTCAAAAAGTTAAACATAGAGGGGCTGGCCCAGTGGCGCAGTGGTTGGGTTCGTGCGCTCCACTTTGGTGGCCCAGGGTTCACAGGTTCGGATCCCGGGCGCGGACCTGCACACCGCTCTCATTGGGCTGTGCTGTGGAGGCCTCCCACATACAAAATAGAGGAGGACTGACACAGATGTTAGCTCAGGGACAATCCTTCTCAAGCAAAAAGAGGAAGATTGGCAACAGGTGTTAGCTCAAGGCCAATCTTCCTCAACAACAACAAAAAAAGTTAAACATAGAGTTGCCATGTGACCCAGCAATTCCCCTCCTAGGTATCTATCCAAGAGAACTGAAAACTTACGTTCATACAGAAACTTGTACAAGAATCCTCACAGCAGCATTTATAAAAGCAAAAAACAACCCAAACGTCCAACAAGTGATAAATGGACAAAAGAAACGTGCTCCATCCAATGGAATAGTCAGCCATAAAAAGGAATGAAGCACTGAGACATGCTACAACATGGATGAACCTTGAAAACATTATGCTAAGTGAAATAAGCCAGTCACAAAAGGCCACATATTGTATGATTCTGTTTAAATGAAATGTGCAGAATAGGTAAATCCATAGAGATAGAAAGTATAAATGGTGGTTGCCAGGAGCTGGGAGATGAGTGGGAATGTGGAGTGACTGCTCAATAGGTACGGGGCTTCTTACTGAGATGATGAAAATATTCAGGAATTAGATAGTGGTGATAGTTGCACAGTACTGAAAATATTCTAAAAACCACTGAATTATACACTTTAAAATGCTTAAATGGTGAATTTTATGGGGGTTATGTGAATTTTATCTCAATTTTTAAAACATCAAATCTTTTGTTGAATGGGAAAGGTATTAAACATATTAAGTTGTATTGCTCATATATATCTGTAAAATATTTTCCCTCTAAAATATACTTAAAGCATAATGATAATTCTCTGCATATAGTAGGGGCATCTGCTGCAAAACCTGGGAACTCCATGTCTAAAGAATTGGCCTCAAGTCCATGAAACGTGCAGTCACAGCCCTGACCGCGTTCCTCATGGCCTGGCAGCCAACCCTGCCCCAACTGGAGAAAGACTGGAGTTTAAGTCTAGAGACAGAGAACATTGGAGGGTTCACAACTGACGTGGGAGAGGGCACTCAAAGCAGAAAGGTGATGTGAAAGTCCAAGGGTGAACTATAAGACGCAGCCAGCCAAAGGACACCTACCAGGACCCAGAGAAAACACTGATACTGACAGTGGGGTCCTGACCAGTCTGCCCTCATGAAGCCCTCCACCCAGAGAACTTTCATCAGCTCCTGAACCTCCATCTTAACAATGAGACTTCAGTCACGGGTGATCACGAAAACTTACTACGAGAGACAAGAATTTAAAAGCAAAAGAAAACTAGGAACACACAACACAGGGAATGAGCGAAATCTCAAAACACACTCCCATTTGTAGTTAAAATACACACTTCTACCTAGGTATGTTCTACCTCTGGCTACGCTGTTGCCTCTAGGGAGGTCAATCAGGCCCCTGAGGAATGGGGTAGTAGGGAGATTTTCACACCAAACCCTGATAGCATTAGGTTTCTTAAAAAGAGAAAACACACATGGAAAGCCCAAAAATAACGAAGCAATACCTTTAAATTTTTGAGAGAAATTATCTTCAATCTAAATTATATGCCCAACGAAGCTATCAATCAAATATAAGCATAGAATAGATCATTTGGGCATGCAAAGTCTCAAAAAATGTTGCCTCCCACACATTCTAACTACCAGAAGGTATATCACCAACATATGAAGGTACACCACAAAAGACATATGAGACCCAAAAAACAAGTGGTCCGTCTCAGAAAATAAGGATGTGCAGCTGTGCCTCAGGCCTATGGAGGAGTCCAGTCTGGAGCAGGAAGACAACCAGCTCCAGGAGGAAGGTCACCAAGAGAAAAACACGGAACTGACAGATCAAGCATAACTCACCATCGCAAAAGGCTTTTTATACAGTTCATTTGGAAAACCAGGGCTGAGTTAGTAATAGATGCATGGAAAACTAAGCAAATAGAAAAACAACATAATTATTTCCACTAGGAAAACAAAAAGCCATACAAGAAAGTAAATATCGATCACAGTGTATCGTTTAGCTGAACAATCTAACAATTGATAAATATTCACTTAAACCAAAAATTATTATAAAACTGTGGTGGATTAAAGATGGCCAAAAATTCTTTGTCACTTCCTCCATCAAGAGATAACGTCTCTTTCTCCACACCCTTGAGTCTGGCCTGGGCCTGTGATTGCTTTCACCAATAGAATATGGCAAAAGCAATGCCAAGCCAGTGCCAGTCTAGCCTTTAAAAGGACAGGTAAGTTTCACTTCCTCCTTCATGGAACCTGCCACCACACTATAAGGAAGCCCAAGCAGCTCATGGGAAGGCACATATTGGGGAGAACTGAGGCCCATGTCCAAAACAGCCAATATCAACATGCTACCCACACGAATGAAACAAGCTGACACCACCTAGAGCAGAAACAAGCTAACCCTGGCACACCAAGTCCAAACTGCAAAACTGTAAATAAATAATGTTGTTGTGTTTTCAGCCACTAAGTCCTGGAACAGCTTATAATGTAGGAATAGATAACCAAAACACGACAATATTGGGAAGAAATGGGGAAGGGGAAGTGGGAGGCCAGGGGGGCAAGAAAGCTAAATCCTTATCTCCCACAGATAGAACTTGACACAAAATATAAACCTGAAAGTTCTCAACTCAGCAAAGTAAGCAAGTTATTTTTTTTTAAGTACAGATAGATACCCCAAGAAACAGCTAAAGTTGAGTAAAGCAGTTGCCCTGATGGAACAGGGAAGCAGAGTGAAGCAGAGGACTGTTACCTTTTGTTATGACCCTCACAGAGCAAATCATCTTTAGAGTACCTGGTTCAGTTTGATAAAAGAGAAGATAAATTGGAAATATACCCAAACATTTTGGTTGGTGAGATTATAGTTATAAGTTCCTTTCACTTTTCTGTATCATACAAATTTTTCATAAAATATGTTCTGATTATAAAATTATTAATAATAATTAAGCTTTCTATTTTGCTTTAATGATGTGTTAAGAAATTGCACACTCTGGGGCCGGCCTGGTGGAGTAGCGGTTAAGTACACGCGCTCCACTGCAGGGGCCCGGGGTTCGGATCCCAGGTGCGTACCAACGTACCTCTTGTCAAGCCATGCTGTGGCAGTGTCCCATATAAAGTGGAGGAAGATGGGCACGGATGTTAGCCCAGGGCCAGTCTTCCTCAGCAAAAAGAGAAGGATTGGCGACAGATGTTAGCTCAGGGCTGATCTTCCTCACACAAAAAAAATAAATTGCACACCCTTCAAAATGAGACTTCTATAAACTCTAGGCTGGAACTCACAACTCAGTTTCTGCTACATCATACCCTGCCCATCGTTCCTGTGTTGGGAACTCACAAAGGGAGGGGAGGGGTGAGGTGGGTGTCAGGATCCGGGCAGCTAAAAAGAATCAGCTCTGAGATCTCTGGCTGATAGCAGAGAACAAGAGAAGCAGTCGGTGGAGACCAAGGGAAGCAACAATGGCTTCTATGAGACAAGGACAGCCCACAGAGGGCACAGCCAAGAATAGGGGCCAGGCTCAAGAGGCCAGCAGCTCCACTCAAACATCCAGTGTGTGCCCTTTCATGCACCAGTTTTATGCTCAGCCACAAGGAGTCACCTTGGTGTCCTCAAGAGGCAAAACGTAAAGTAAGGGCAAGGTCCTATTAAAACACATTTTCATTTCTAATGGGCCATCAAGACACAGATTTCCTCTATCTCAGAAATTTATCAACCTACAAAAATGACCAGGGCTCCTCTCCAAAGGAAGCAGACAGGGTAATGACCTAAGATTTATCTGTTACTATTTCTTCTGAACCAGTAGATAGCTCTCAATAACACTCCACTGACCCACGGCAGGGGCCTGACACTAGGGTGCTGGTGCCACCCTGTTTCCGCCCTTTACTGACATAATCTGCTAATTCACAGAGATCCCTAAAACAGCCAAGAGCATACTGATATCTGAGAAATGTACCCAAGTTTAGCCTCCAAAAGGTAGACACTGGACAAACAAGCACCACTATTATTTTTTTCAAAGAAGTTACAAGGAGTTAAATTTTAAAGAGATAAATACTTGTTTATACAGACTTCAGAACTCAACAGAAAAGAACTCAATAAAATGTTAACATAATACATAATTCCAACTCATCTTCCACAAATAAAGTACACAATTTTCAGATACAGAACAAAAGGGAGAAAAACCTAACACGCAACTTTCTCAGTCTCATTTTGAAAGCTTTTATTTTTGGTAGTGCTGCTTCCACTGAAATATGCTTTTTCTCTCCCACTTGAGGAAGAGTAAGTTGCCTGAAGTCAAACAGCTTCTCCAAGCTCTCACGCGAGTTCACGCCGCCATCTCAGACTCACACGTGAAAGAATTTGAACAGATGAGAAGCAAGGGGCCTCCTCACCCAGACACCAGACAGGCTCAAGCAACATCCAGGTCACACGCAGACCAAAACCTGAGGGCTTCTAGGTCGGCCACCTTCCTTCCTTGCCACCCTCAAGTCTGAAGTGTGCTGCCTACACTCTGATCTGGCAGTAATGGCATTCAGTGCTGATACAACAGGCAATCATCCATTCAGCTCACATACACCGAGCACTTGCTGGTGCAACACAGTTCTAGGGATACAGAAGTGAACGAGAGACGAGTGCCCTGCCTTCATGGAGCTTTCATTCAAGCAGGAAGGGCAGGTGGGGGACAATAAACAAGGTGATGACTGCTGTGGAAAATAATCAGCCAGAGGGGATCAGGAGAGCAGAGAAGGTACAATTTCAAATGCGGGGGATCAACATGGGCTTCACTGAGAAACTGATATTTGAGCAGAGTGAATAAAATTTTTAAAAATTCCTTAATAAGCTTCTTCTTGTTTCTGAACCTTGAAACCAAAGTAAATGTAAATTCTTACAAAAAGAATATTTTGTCTGGACAGTGAATAGCACTTCCATCCATCTGGTTTTGTCCAACAAAAACTTAGGGGCCATCACTGCACCTCTCCCTGCAACATCTCTCATATTCCAAACAACAGACCTTTTCAGTTTTATTCCAGAACCCTTCCCGGCTAAGCCTATCTACTTCCCTCCACACCCACAATCTCAATGCTGGCCCACTACCATCATCTTTCAGCAGAACTACCACCACGGTCTCCTAACTGGCTTATCAATGAGCAAACTCACAGGGAGTAGTTCTCAGCATCGAGGGCATCAGAATCACATGAAAGGCTTGTTAGAACACAGATTGCTGGGCCCCACTCCAGAGCTTATGATTCAGTAGGTTGAGGGTGAGCCTGATAATCTGCATTTCTAACAAGTCCCCAGGTGATTGATGCTGCCAGTCTGGGGACCAGACTTGAGAACCACTGAACTAAGTTATGGTATAGTAACAAGCCCAAAAGGTTACTTGGCTCAACCCAAAGGTTTCTTTCTTGCTCATAGTACATATCTGTGTGTTTCCACAATTAGAGACAGAGAAAAGGAATGTGATAAAGTACACATCTCTTAGAGCTTCAAGTCAGAAGCGACATGTCAGTTTTCACTGTCCAAAGCAAATCGCGTGGCCAAACCAAATTTCAAGGGAGCAGGGCTATTCAATCCTACAGAGCACCCAAAGCAGGGACAACTGGAAAGACTCTAACCAGAACAGGCAGTAATCACAGATTGGTCTCCTATACCCACTCTTCACTCTTCCCTAATCCTCCCATCACCAACTCCACAGAGCACTCTCAGAAATGCACTTTCCAAAGAAAATAGATTCATGTTACACCCACTCCCCTTGCTTAAAACCCTTCAAGGGCCTCACATTGCTCTTAGGATGAAAATCCTTAATACAGCCTAAAAGAACCTGCCCCCGCCGCCATCTCTGCAGCCTTGTTTTGCACACAGTTCCCCTCACCCTCTGCTCCAGCCACACCGGCCTTCTTTCCACTCCTATCATGGGCTCTTTGCACAGGCTGTTCCCTCATCTGGAATACTCACACTCACCCTCTACCAAGTACTCTTCTGCTCTCTGCTCCAGCGTCAATCCCATCAGGAACTCTTTCCTGACACTCAATCCCCAGTTAGGTATAACCTCCCTATAGATGCTACTAAATGCGCTGATCTTTCCTTCAAGACATTCTTTCTTCTTGTTATGGACAACTCTGAATATAGACAAAGGTAGACAGAATAGGTAGAGCTCCACGTACCCATGCCACCATCAGCCTAGGGCAGTCCTGATCCAGCCGCACACTCACTGCTCCTTCTTCATAGAACTGTGAAGCAAATCCCAGATAGTGGATCACTTCATTGGTAAATATCTGTATGCATCTCTAAAAAGTACAAATTCTTTTCTCTTTTTTTTTTTTGGTGAGGAAGATTAGCTCTGAGCTAACATCTGTTGCCAATCCTCTTTTTGCTGAGGAAGATCGGTCCTGGGCTGACATCCGTGCCCATCTTCCTCTACTTTATAGGGGACGCTGCCACAGCATGGCTTGATAAGCAGTGCGTCTGTCCGTGCCCGGGATCTGAACCTGCAAACCCCGGGCCACCAAAGCAGAGCATGTGCACTTAACCACTACACCACTGGGCCGGCCCCCAAATTCTTTTCTTAAACACAAAAAAACCACTATGGCAGCTAAAAAAATAATAAAAATTCCTTGATAACAAATCTAATCAGTGTTTCAATTTCTAATTGTCTCAAATATTGTAAGTGGTGTTTAGTCGTGTCCTTTAACTAAGTGGCCTGTCTTGGATGCAAATAAGCCCTACGCAGTGCAATTAGTCGATGTGCCTCCAATCTCTTATTAGCTACAGTCCCTTCCTTTTTTTTTTTCTCCATGAGGAAGGTCAGCCCTGAGCTAACATCCATGCCAATCCTCCTCTTTTTGCTGAGGAAGACCGACCCTGAGCTAACATCTATTGCCAATCCTCCTCCTTTTTTTTTTTTCCCCTTTTTCTCCCCAAAGCCCCAGTAGATAGTTGTATGTCATAGTTGCATATCCTTCTAGTTGCTGTATGTGGGATGCCGCCTCAGCATGGCTGGACAAGCAGTGCGTCAGTGCACGCCCGGGATCCGAACCTGGGCCACCAGTAGCAGAGCGCGCACACTTAACCACTAAGCCACAGGGCCGGCCCCAGCTACAGCCCCTTCTCTTTTTTTCCCCCTTATTGAAGAGACTAGATTACTGGTCTTGTAGATTCCCACATTCTGAGTTCCACCAATGGCGATCCTACAGTCTGCAGTGTAGTTTAATGTGTTCCCTTCCCCCATATATTTCCTGTAAATTGGTTGTTGGACATAGAAGCTTGATCAGATTCAGGTTCAATTATTTGGCAGCAGTATTTCACAGGTTTTTCAAAGACGTGATCTTTTGTCCAGCGTCTCTGCCCTGTTTCATCACGCTCATAGGTCTGGAAACTCCATGGGAACAAGGACATAGGTTTTGGCTCATCACTGGCACACAGCTGATACTCAATGAATGAAGAAATGTTGGACAGAAGTACACTGCCATTCTGACTTATAAAAATATAATGGCCCACCCTCCTATTCACATATAGATCGTCTTATGTTAAAATGTCGCTTGAGAGGCAGAACAGTAAGATCCTACAGTACAGAAGCAGAGGTCAGGCCCTGCAGGAGTTCTAATCACTTACAGCCTTGTGACTTTGGGTCATTACTTAACATCTTTGGGATTCAGTTTCCTGCTGTGAGGAGTCAATAAGATGAGGCAAAGATTTACTGCTCAAAGCCTCATAGGGAGAAGCTTCTACACAGACAGCACCAACTTCAAATCTTTTGGGGGAAGCAACACAGAAGCCTCTTATTTTAATATATATTTTAATTCAAAAAATATAGGAATTCACATTTTTATGAAATAAAAATCTTTAAGAAAACAAAAGAAGGTGCCAGCCCCGTGGCTTAGCGGTTAAGTGCGCGCGCGCCGCTGCTGGCAGCCCGGGTTCGGATCCCGGGCACGCACCAACGCGCCGCTTCTACGGCCATGCTGAGGCCGCGTCCCACGTACAGCGACTGGAAGGATGTGCAGCTGTGGCATACAACTATCTACTGGGGCTTTGGGGGAAAAAATAAATAAATAAAATTATAAAAGAAAACAAAAGAAGACCCAACAGCTTTTTCAACTTGTTTACTGAATATCTTTGGGCACCGCCCGAAGCCTAGAAGACAAGTCAGAGGGAACTCACCTTGAAAGACTCACAACCTGGAAAAGAGGGAGGGGAACGAGCTCACACAATAAGTGCCATCATGACAGGGCCTGGCACCCTCAAAGAAATAACAAACTTGGGAGCAGAGAAAAAACAAATGCCAAAAATCTAGTGCCATGAGTGCAGGGCTGGCAACACTGGTGGAGACAGAGACAAAGGCTGTGCCACTAGAGGAGCACAGGAACGCCAAATGGGTCAACTTAGGGAGAAGCAACAGCACATGCAAGACCCGTGGGATAGAGCATGGCTCATCACCAGAGCTGCAGCAGCATGATAATGAGATCTCAGAGCAGCCACAAAGGACTGGCCAGCAAAGATGCTAGAAACACACGCAGGGATCACACGCCACGCTCAAGATCTAGGGCTTCCTCTTCTGGGTGAACAGTAAAGCACCAGGGACACACATTTTCGGCTGGTAGGCGAGATCAGAGCTTCTTTTTTGGAAGGAACAGAAGCTAGGCCCGCCTTCCCTTTCACCAGTTCACAGTAAGATAAAAATGGTGCCCCATCCGTCCAATCTTTCAAATTGTGAATACAAGAATCACCTGGGCCCACTCTCTCCTCTTATTCCAAGCCCCATGCTGTGTCCCAGTTCATCAATGCTGCTTTGGCCCCCTCTCTTGCATCTGTCCACTCTTCCTACCCCCACCTCCTCTGCCTTGGGAAGGCCATGATTCTCTAGCACTGGTCTACGAGCCTCCTTTCTGACCTCTGTCACCTGCCCACGGCCCTCCATCTTTCCAATCTCACACCAGGGCAAGCATGCTCATGCCACTCCCCTTCATCTAAAACCACTTCTGAGGGGCCGACCCCGTGGCGTAGCAGTTAAGTGCGCGCACTCCACTGCTGGCGGCCCGGGTTTGGATCCCGGACTTGCACCAACACACCACTTGTCAGGCCATGCTGCGGTGGCCTCTCATATAAAGTAGAGGAAGATGGGCACAGATGTTAGCCCAGGGCCAGTCTTCCTCAGCAAAAAGAGGATGACTGGCATGGATGTTAGCTCAGGGCTGATCTTCCTCACCAAAAAAAAAAAAAAAAAAAAACACTTCTGAGACATATTATACGCTTGACATCATACAAGGGGCTGAGGGTCCATTCATTCAAAGTCATCGAACGACTGACAGTCACTCAGGCACCGTCTAGGCACTGGGAGTACGAAAGTAAACAAAGCCAAAAGGAGAAAAATCCTTGCCCTTACAGACATCTCAATGTAGTCAGGAACACAGAAAAATAAGTAAAACACACAGAACGTCTGAGGATAAGCACTAGGAGAAAAAGCTAAGGCAGATGGGGAGAGCCAGATGGGCAACTGAGTATTTTAAAGCAGTGGTCAGGGAAGGTGCCTGAGAAGAGGAAGCTTGAGCAAAGACTTAAAGGCAGACAAGGAGCAAGTCATGGAGATGTCCAGGGAAGAGCATTCCAGTCAAGTGCAACAGCCTGAGGCCAAGCACGGCTGCAGTGCTTGAGGCAGGCCAGAGGCCAGGATAGCTGGGGCAGAGTGAGAATGGAGAGTAGGCAAAGGGGGCTGAAGCACAAAGTGCTCAAGACACACCTACAGGAGCCTCCCAAAATAGACAGGGAATCAAGGGTGGCTTTCTAGGAGTGAGGTCCAAGCTGAGAGCTGAATGAGAGGGAACTAATAGGAAAAGCCGGCTGTGCCCACAGATGCACTGGGGTGTGTGCAGTGTGTATATGGAAGTGGAGTGGAGAGGAGGGGCAAAAGCTGACCATGCAAAGGCCCAAGGGAAAAGCATGGAAGCAAGAGATGGGCTGAAGAGAACAGGTGAGAGCAAAATAAGAAGTGCAGTGAGAGGCAGAAAGCCCAGTGAAAGACTGGTCTTAAACCCCAAAGCGCAATAGAGATCCTTGAAGAGTGGGGCCTCACATAATCACATGTGCATTTTAGAAAGACCAGGCATGGTACAGAGAGCTAACTGAGGGTACTAAAACTGGAGTCAGAAACACACTTTCTGATCTGTCAGCCTCTGTAATACAGCAGCAAAAACACATAAACTTAATTCACATCATCAACTCTTTCAATGACAACCCAAACAACTTAAAAATGGAGGTCGCAACTCCTTCCAGTAAGATAAAACATTGTTTCTCTACACACCCCTAAGGAAGTCTGATTACTGGGGTTTTTGAGCTGTAGGCCAGCAGTTCAACTAACACTTTGCAATTTCCATCCTCGTATATTTTGTTGAAATATACCATTAAGTATTACAGAAATTAAGATGCTTTGAAAACTCATCTTTGGCCATTTGCTTTTTGGAATGCAGGCTCAAGAACAAAACTAATTTGAGGTCTGTCTGGATTTTTTTAACTAGCAAACCAAATTTCATCAAATCAATCGACTCCTTCAAAAGCTATATTGCAACCAATAGACAAATGTAAAATGCTGATGAGTCCTTGGGGTAACCAATGTAAGTCTTTTTCTCATCAAAGCGCTTACTGTAAATAACCATCCCTCCCTGAAAAAGAAATTAACGAATCATATAAAGACAGTTTGTAATGTAGGAGCCTAATCGTCTAGAACTTCCATGTCACCTCTTGCTTTTGTATTTTGTATACTTTATATTCTTTTTATCTTGCCCAGTGATACAGAGAAGTACAGTAGAAACATCACTGCTTGCTTCATCTTTGTGGTAGGTACAGATCTGTTCTATTATCTATTGTACTTATATGCTTGCCATGTTTCATGATTAATTTTTATTTAACATTTGATGGGCCGGCCCCATGGCTTAGCAGTTAAGTGCGCGTGCTCCGCTGCTGGCGGCCCGGGGTTCGGATCCCGGGTGCACACCGACGCACCGCTTCTCCGGCCATGCTGAGGCCGCGTCCCACGTACAGCAACTAGAAGGATGTGCAGCTATGACATACAACTATCTACTGGGGCTTTGGCGGAAAAATAAATAAATAAATTATAAAAAAAAATTTTTATTTAATATTTGAGTTAGCTACGATGAGAAAAGGAAAAGAAAAGAAACAGCTCTGCCTGGCAAACACAGTCTTCGCTCCCCAGTTAATGCAGAGTGACCTTAGGCCAGCCCGTTACTTTCCATACTCGGTTTCTTCCAGAGGGTCCCTTTCTGCTCCTACACGACTTAAAAAAGAGAGAGGCAAACAGGCCAGATGCTGGCATTAAAATGGGTTGTTTGTTTTCCTAAGTCATATGCCCATTTATTTAGCATCTACTGAGTACCTGCCATGAGGAGGCACCAGCAAAGGCCAGGCTGCCCAAGGCTATGAGAGTCCTACCTCCGAGAGCTCATCCAACAGGGGAGAAAGGTCACACATGGCCATTAAAATGCTGGGCACTCTGCTCAAAAGGGGAAGACAAACAGGGGGCCACACCTAACGTGGACCAAAAGTCCACGCAAAGGCCTACAGGCAGGACAGGGCACCACATATTTGGGAAACAAAGATACATTTACCGCAGCCCGGCAAAAGAGAAGAGTGAGGCTCAGGAGACTAAGATGCTTATTCAAAACTGCATACATTCTATAGCCAAGCAGTCCACCAAAAAAAGAAAAACCCTGCATACCAGAATATGTGAGGATAAAGCCTTATATCTTCAGTTCCTGTTGACTAATTAAAGCCTTTACTTAGGTTATTTGTCCAGATTAAATGTGCATGGCAAAATAAATTTGGATTATGAACTTCAGCATCATCTTACCACATCCTTTTATACGTGCCTGGTGACAAGAATCCTGTATCTTCTATAGCACACATTTTATTACAGTGTTTTCTATCCTCTCATCAGCACTTCTTAGTAAGTCCAATCCCACCTACTTTTACATGTCTTACACTGAAGCATCAAACCATAAAAAAGGAAGTAACTAATTAGTTTACATTCTGCCATATGAGTAAATCTTTTAAAGTTGGACTACTTGTAGGAGGAGAGGACATCCAAACAGGTGGAAGGCTCGACTCACTCTTCCTTGACTAAGCCACAGGGTCTCTAATTCCTGACTTCTAATTTCTGCAGTTCTGATTTACTCTTCATTTGGTACCTCACATTTAAACAGGTATTGTTTTAACAGCCCTGTACAAATTCGTTGCACAAAAACCATAAGCCTAGTTGCCACACCTGGTAGCATGTTTCCCTAATTCTTTTGCTCTGTATGTCTCCACAAATTTCAATTTTATGTTTACACACTATATATGAATATATCACATATGTGCACATACCAGAACAAATTGCCCATCATTCTTTAAAATTCATAAAGTCACTTATCTGATACTGTTAAATTGGAATGTTTACCTCTGGAATCAGAGCCCAACCTAACTGGTAGTAATGCACTCAGGAGGGGAGGATTTTTGGACTGAATAGATCAGAGTTCTTCACAAAAGCTTACACAAACTCAACCCTGCAGTAAGCCCTCACTTTATCAACCATCAGCCCCAAACTGAAGGCTGCTGGGTGTTTGAGAAAATGGAAGAAAAGAAAAGGAAATGACTCAAAGTAATCGTGCTTAAGGCATGAGTCCTCTCCACTTCCAGTAGGCAGTTTAGATTTGAACCATGGCCGGTTGTAGGGTATAGGAGCACACATCAAGTACACAGGGAAACGGCTGTGCTCACAGGACGAGTTTCCTTCGTGTTATTGCTGGGAGTTGTGCTTTTTTAATATAGTGGCTCTCATCACATTTAAATATGTAACTAGCACATTTAAAACATTTGGGAAAATAAAAGAGTTCAAGTCTTTTAACTTGATAAATGGGATGGCTTCTAACTTATTTTCCATCTTGACCATCTTATTTAAGACATACATAAAATAGAGTCAAGATAATCGCTGCGAGGTAGCAACGTCAGGTATTTAACTCGTTTCGTGATTAAGGAACACACATCTGGGTGTCTAACTCATCTAACAGTCAAAGCCTGGAAAGTCTGAGCGTGGGTCGTCAGCACCGAAGAACTTCCCTAGCCCAGCGCTGCGTTCACGCCTCACCCGACCGGTCTTCTCTTCACAGGTTCCGTTCACACGCACACGCCGGAGCCCTCATCTGCCTAAAAGCGAACGTCGGAAGGTCGGCTGGGATACTAAGTTTCAACTGGAACGTCAAACCTGTGACTAGTCCCATCCTGGGCACAGAAGGAGCAGAGGCTAACGCTGCAACGAGTCCACGTTCTTTCTGCCCAAACTCAAGAGCAGCTCTTGTTAAACGCCGAGATTCCGAACCGCCCTTCTGCGAGCGGGGCAGAGCCGGCCGTGCGGCCGGGACGCATTTCTGCGCGGCGGAGGGGACGGCTCCCCGCTGCCCCGAGGCCGGGGGCCGCGCGCGCCGGCGGCCGGGCGGGGTCCCCGCGACCCCTCCACCTGCCAAGGCCCGGCCGGCTCCGGGCGCCCGCGCTGACCAACGGCCGGCGTCCGGTCCGCGAGTGTCACCCGGGGACCCTCTGCAGACAAAAAGCGCCTCCCCCGGCCGGCCCGCCCCTCCCACCGCCGGCCCCGGCCCGCGCCTCACAAAGGCCGGCCCGGCCCGCCCGGCGCCGCCGCCGCGAACAAAGGCCGCCCGGCCCGCAGGCCGGCACAGGTGCAGCCGCCGGCGGCCGGGCCCAACATGGCCGCGCCCGCCGCCCGCCCGGCCCCGTTAGCCGCGGCCGCCCCCCGCCCGCCGGCCCCGCCGGCCTCCCCAGTCTTCCAGCGCCTCAGCGCCTCGGCCCCTCGGTCCCTCAGCCCCTCGGTCTCTCAGCGCCTCGGTCTCTCAGCCCCTCGGTCCCTCAGCGCCTCGGCCCCTCAGCCCCTCAGGCCCGCGGCGGCCGCGGCGGTTGGGCCGGCGGCTCAAGTGACCTGTTGTGCGTCGCATCCTCCGGCGGCAGCTCTCCGGGCGCGGCGGCTCCGGCGGCGGCGGCGGCCCGGGGAGCGGGCCAGGGCCGCGGGGGAGGGAGGGCCGAGGGAGGGGAGGGGGCGGCGGCGGCGGCGGGCGCAGCGCGGCCAGGCCGAGGCTCTCCGCGCGCGGCACCGACCCCGCCCCCGCGCCTCCCGCCCGCCGCCGCCGCCGCCGGGCCGCCGCCGCCTCGCAGAAGCCGCGGGAAAGTGCGCGCCGCTGATTGGCTGCCGCGCTCGCGGGCTGCGGCCGGGCTTTTCAAATCCGCGCCGGGCGGGGGCGGCGGCCGGGCCGGGGCCGGGCGGGGGGGCGCGGGGCGGCGGTCGGGCGGGGGCCGCGAGGCGCGGGGCGGGGGGCGCGGGGCGGGGGCCGGGGCCGCGGGACCCCGCGAGCCGCCTCAGACCAGCGCCGAGCGCGCGGCCCGCTCCCGCTACTCGGCCGGGCGCGCGCCAGGCGGCGGCTAAACCGAAAGCCGGGAGCCCGGAGTCCGGAGCGAGCGGGCGCGTGGTGACGTCACGACCGCGCGCCCAATCGCTGCCCGCGAGCCCGGGGCGCGCGGCCCTGGAGCGGGGACGTCGGGCTCGCGCCGCCGCTCTTTCCCCGCCGACCCGCTTTTCCAGGCGCCGCGCGCGTGAGCCGTCCGTGGCCGGTGCGGGCGGTGCTGCAGGATCAGCCCACGCTGGTCGCAGGCCCGGCGCCCAGGGGGTCATCCATGCCCCTGCCTCGGGGGCAGGAAGAAGGCGCCCGGGGCAGGAAGCGCGGTGGCGCGGGGCATGGTCGTGCCGCCCCTGTCGGGGAAGGCGGAGGTCAAATTCCACCTGCCCCCGCGTGCGGAAACCCAGCTGGAATTACAGGGGAGCGCTGTGGAGGGGGCCTCGGGGACCGCAGAGAAGGGTGTAGAGGCCCCCCCATGCCTGCGCTCCTGGAACCTGTGTTAGACTTGGCATAGGTGGTCACAACTACAGGAAGCGGGGAAAACAGGCTCGAGATAGGACTGGCTGGCACGGTGGTGTTGGGTCTTCCTGCAGAATATCTGCTGGGCATGAATTCAGCCGTTCCCTCACCTCCCAGGCTCAGGTCTGGACTGGAGCTGAGTGCAGTGGGAGATCCGTGGTCAGAGGCAGAACTCATAGTTCCTGAAACCGCTTGTGTGGGGGGGGTGCCATTCCAGTGGGGCAGAGGGGCTGGGCAGGAGTACCAGCTTGTGGTCAGAGTCCAGCTTTGGGAAGGTCACTGTGGCGGTAGTGAGGACAGTGGGCTAGTGGCGGGGAAGTGTGCCACTCGGATGCCCTTTCAAGAAAGATCTTCCTGCCCAGCCTCCGGCTGCCAGCTCCTACAGAGTCTGCCTCAGCTGCAGGGAGCCACTTCACCACCAATCTCACCCTTCCCTGGGGCAGCCAGATCCACGACTGAGGGGAGGGAGTACCAAGGCCTGGTCAATTCTGCCAGTGCTGGACTATGGTAGGCAGCACTCTAGAGAAGTTGGCACTTCAGACTCCCCACCTCAACCAGCTGCAAGGTTCAGTTGCTTCCCATCAGATCGGGGACTGGCCTAGGGCATGCCAGGGCCTGGATAGGGCCCCCCCCAGTGTCCCAGCTGAAAGGGATTACGGAATTGTTGACCCTTCCATCCAAGAACTATATGGTGAGGTCCTGCTGCATGCTGCACCTTTGGATCCTGAGGGACCAGAAGAGACACCCTTTCCCCAGCAGTCACTGCCAGGACACACCTTAGGCCACTGGGGGCCCCTGGAAGGTGTGGGTGGTGGCCCATTCATATTTGCATTTTGCCATATCTCTCTGGCTGTGGGAAGGAAATAGGTGCCCTCTCCAGGCCCTGGATCCTTCTGGGGCACAAGCCTGAAAACTGCCTGCCTCCCCAGCACCTTTTAAATCTCTGCAGTACAAGACAAATGCCACCATATTGCATTTGATTTCACAAATTTGGAATTAAGCCTCTCTTCTGAAAAAAATCTGCATTGAGAATACTGCAATCAACTTGTAAATTTATTCAAAACATGCAAGTGTGTGTTTGGATTTTCTTGAAAAAAGTTATTTGGGGCTGGCTGGTCTTTTCTCGCCCAGTGCAGGCCTCCCTGGGCCCAGCCTGGCTGTCTCATGGAGGTCTTGAGCCCTTTTCAGCAAGTCTGGCCAGCTGGACAGCCCCCAGCCCTGCACACACCAGGGGCCTCGCCTCGTGGAGAGCATATTTCTGATGATCCAGTCTCCCTCCGTCAGTGGAAGAAGAAAGAGGCTCCACAGGACTGCAGGTAGCCCATGACAGGTAGGCCCTCATGGGCGTGCACACACCCCTTACAGGCGCGCACACACCCCTTACAGGCGCTCACACATGAGGCCCCTGCAGGTGGGCAGTTGTTCCTGGGGCAGCTATTTCGGCACACACACAGCTGGGAAGTTCTGAGAGCCTAGGTGGTTTCCCCAGCACTATAGGCTGAGAGAACAGGTGTTCTTGGAGAGCAGGCCTCAGGCAGGCAGGTGAGAGCCATGAGAGGCGAAGCCCCAAGCCTGGTGGGCCCAGAGCGGTGGGGGGCAGTCAAGTGATGGCAGCAGCTGGGGCCAAACCTTGTTTTGGTCTGACTCTTGTCACTTCTCTGAATGAAAACTCTGTACTCAGAGTGGGGTGACTGCAGATGACAGAGGGGCTGGGAATCCAGACTTGACATAAAGTAGTGACCACAGACAAGAGGCTTTTCAGAGGGTGAGGGCTGCCTTGCTCTGGCCTGTTGGGGTTCAGCTGTCTTCTATTTCAGCTCCCACCTGCTACCCACCCCCCAAGAGCCTCTCAGGCCAAGGCTGAGCTGGGCAAGGCATATAGGATCAGGGTACCCCAGGCCTGCCTGCTGGCTCTGGGACCAGCCCTGCAGCCATGGGACACGGGGTCAGGGGGTGCTGGGAGTCCCCTGGCAGCAAGGTCTGCAACCGTGCCACATCTGGCTACCCGCCATCCATTAACCGCTCACTCTGGGTATACAGCTCTAGGAGGTACAGTCTCCTCTCCCCTCGACCTTCTCTGTGTGGCTCTGGCTGAAGCCTGCTCTGCCTCCCTGCTCCTCATCACCACGGGTCCTGCAGCTCATGGCCTGGACCTCTCTGTAAGAGCTGCTGCCAAAGGCAAGGCCCAAGCCCCTTAGCCAAAGGAGCCCCTGAGCCCTGGCTTGGCCTCCCAATCCCCCGCCAGGGTCAGGGTCCCCCAGGGGCCAGGCTCAATGCCGTTTCCATGGGGATGCCTGCACTCTGACCCCAGCCTTTCTCCATCCCTGGCCAAATAAAGAAGGCTTCCAAGTGGAAACGAGTGGTCTCAAGCCACCCCTCCTCCCGTGCCCCAGGTGGCCCCTGACTCCAAGAAGGGGTGGGAAGGGAGGTCCCCTCCTAAGCCCAGGGCAGGCCCAGAGCCCAGGCAGAGCAGTGGTGAGGGCCTCCCGTGCCCAGACCTTCCCAGTAGCCCCTTCCCAGCCCTGACCTCTCTGCTCTCCAGGCTTGAAACTTGCCTTTCCCAAGACCCAGCTCTGCCTCAGCTCCTGCCCAGCCCAAGGACCACTTCAGTCCACTGGGACAGCCCCCAGGAGCCAGCGGGCAGTACTGCAAGGCCCCTTGGGGTCACGTGAGCCAACCCTCCGTTGAGCAGGGTTCCCTGTCAGGCAGGGAGATGGACCTGGAGACTGAAACCCTGCTGAGAAGAGTACCCTGCCCCACTCCTGGCTGAGAGACCTGAGCAGGAGGCCTCCCACCTTCTCTGCCCACCCCTATCTCCATCCACCTCGGGGCTGACCTACAGGGAGCCCCCGAGACACCTGAGGTGCCTGTTGTCAGAGTCTCAGTGGTCACCTCCAGGAGCAAACCACAGCCCGGGACCAGGGTCCAGTCCTGGGGGCAACTGCAGACCCATCTTATGGACCAAAGGCTGCTGCCTGGAGATTCCACCTGAGCCGGCCTAGGACTCACCGCCCCACCCCTCCCCAGATTCCACTTCCTAAATCCTCATCTAATCCAGTCTTTCCTCTCCTGCTTGCCACTCTGCCTCACCGCTGCCAGGGCCTTAGTTCAGGTTCCTACTTGGAAATAAGAGGCAGCTTTCTCCTTGCTGGTTCCCCACCCCACTTTCTCCCCCTCCAGTCCATCTCTGCCCCAGCCAGCAGAATTTTTCTAAACCACAAAATTGACATGTCACCCACCTGCTTAAAATCCTGCTATGGCTCCCCAGTGCCCCTCACACAAAGCCCACTCCTCAGCCAGCCTCGTGTCAGACTCGCAGGAATGGGGAGGATGTCAAGCTCTGCCTCTCCAGCTCAGCCCTCTCCCCAGAGCTCCCAGTCTGTGAAGC
Organism: Diceros bicornis minor; assembly: GCF_020826845.1. Classification (NCBI taxonomy): domain Eukaryota; kingdom Metazoa; phylum Chordata; class Mammalia; order Perissodactyla; family Rhinocerotidae; genus Diceros; species Diceros bicornis. Next base: position 1,243,333 of record NC_080747.1, on the reverse strand, counting down.
TGACTCCCCAGTGGACATCACCCCTTGGACAGCCACAGGCACCCACCCTGGGCAGATATGAACTGAACTTCTCCCCTCCCCTCCCCTCCCATGCCAGGTCTTAGTTGGAATACTACTTTCTCCAGAAGCTTCCTCCGAAGGCTTTTGGGGAGAATCTTTCCTGGCCTCTTCTAGCTTCCGGTGGCCGGCAGTCTTGGTGTTCTCTGCTTGTGTCAGCGTCACTGCACTCCCAGGCTCCATCTTCACGTGGCCTTTTCCCATGTGTCCACCTGTCTGTTTTCTCTTAGAAGGACACCAGTCGTTGGATTAGGGCCACCTAAGGACCTTGTCTTAACTCCATTACGTCTGCAAAGACCCTGTTTCCAAATAAGGTCGCACTCAGACACGGGAGTTAGGACTTCAACATGTCTTTTGGGGGACTCCATTCAACCCACAACTCCTCTGTACAACCGGCAGGAAGGAATGGCTGCGTCGGGTCAGAGCCCGCCTCCCCTGAGGGCGCGTGCTCGCACCTGCCCGGCTGCCCTCCCTCCAGAACGTACTGGGGCAGGCCCGCTCGCACGTCCTGGTGGAGGCAAGAAGAGGGCCGGCCTGGCCGCTGGGGCGTCAGTTAGGGACCTGCCCCGCCGGCAGCCAGTCTCCCGCCGCCCGGCCCCGCCCCGCCCAGGCCCGCCCGCCTCATTGGCCAGGCGCTCCAAGGCCCCGCCCACTGTCCGCGGCTCTCCTTCCTGCCCCGGACAGCACGCCACCAACCCCCCACCCCACCCGGGGCCGGCGCGTTGTTTGATTTTTGCAGGTCCGGCTCCCTCAGAGGGAAGGAAGCGATGCCTGAGAAACGAGGGCAATGGTGAGAAGACGGCGACCTCCGCCATGCCGGCCCCACCCCTCCTGCGGCCCCTCTCCTCCATCTTCCGCGGGGACTGCCCCAGATCGAGGACCACCAGCGGCCACCGCTGCCCTCAGTCTTTGGCTAAAGAAACACTGTTTTGTGTTAAAGTAGCTCTTCTATTTCTAATTATGAAAATTGCAGGAAATTAAAACCCAGAACAGAAAAGCGAAGAAAATAAAAGTTCTTCCTAAGCCCGGGGCCTGCAGCGAGAGGTAAGCGCTGGTAACAGCGTGGGGAGCGCTTTGGACCACTTCTGTTCTGGGCTGGTCACTGGCTTCACCACCTGAGTTGGAGACTGACCAGAGACAGCAGGAACAGCCACACGGACACCAGCCTGCCCTCTCTGCCACCGCCCCTGCAGCCAGACGGATCCTTTCTATTATTTTTTTTATTGGAATAATTTTACATTTACAGAAAAAATGCAAAGATAATACACAGTTCCCCCCACCTGTTTCCCTAGTGTCAACACCTTACATTTCCATGGTAGCTTTGTCAATTAAGAAGCCAACATTGGTCCATTACCATTAACCAGACTTGATTTAGAGCTCACCAGTTTTCCCACAGATGTAGAAGGATTCTTTTAAAAAGCAAACCTGATTGAAGCCTATGCTGTGGACTCTAACAGAGAAGCTGTACCAGACTGGCCCTCCCACTGTAAATAGCCAGAATGTGGACAAAACATATGAGGCAACCAGTCTCAGGTGGAAAACAGGGAATGCTGACTGCCATCCCCAGGAAAGGGAAATTCATGAGGTACAACTTGACCACCCCAGCTCTGTTTGTGGGCAGTCTCTACCATGGTACAGGGAGATGGAGTCCTACCAGGGCACGCTGTCCCACTGAGCTGAGAGGGCAGTGACACAGCTGGGATTTGTGAGGAGGGCACTGGAGGAGAGACAGGTGTGTCAAGGGGAATCTAAGATGTCCCACTGTCCTTGGCTGAGGCTTGGGCTGCACAAGCTTAGGGTGAAGCCCCCAGATTTACCAGATAACAACCACCATGGGAGCTCTGGCCTGGCCCGACTGGAGATCTCGTTCAAGCCCATGCACATCCCTGGCATGCAGCTGAAACACCAGGATCCAGACCCCGGGAACTAGGGCTGATTCTAGAGCGAATGTTCTCCAGACACATCCTGTCTCAGTTATCTATTGCTGTGTATCATATTACCCCAAAACAACAGTAAACATTGATTACCGCATGCAATTTCTTTGGTCAGGAATTCAGGAGTAGGTGAGCCGGATAGTTCTGGCTCAAGGTGTTGCATGAGGTTGCAGACAAGATGTTGCCCAGGGCTGGCCTGACTGGAGCTGTGGATGGGCTGCCAAGACGGTTACTCAGGTGATGCTAGTCTTGGGCAGGAGGCTTCAGTTCTTCCCCATGGGGGCCTCTCCACAGGCTGCTTGAGGGTCCTCCTAACACGGGAGCGGGAAGTCCCTGAGGGGAAATCCAAAGAGAAGGAAGGCAGAAGCTGCAGTCTTTAGTGATCTGGCATTAGAAAGCACACACTGTCAATTTCAGAGGGAGACAACAGAATCTAGACACTCCATAACATATCATCCACAACAACCAATATACAATAAAAAGTCACTAGGCATGCAAAGAAAAGAGAAAATGTGGCCATAGTCAAGGAAAAATCAATAGAAACCAACCCTGAGTCCAGTGTTAGATTTGACAGATAAAGATTTTAAAGCAGTTGTTTCAAGATATTCAACAATTAAAGGAAAAGACGGTCTATTCAGTGAAGAGAAATGGAATCTCAACAGAAAAATGGAAGCTGTTAAAAAGAACCAAACGAAAATTCTAGAAATGAAAAGTGCATAATTGAAATGACAAAATCACTGGATAGGCTTGACAGGAGACTGAAGGTAACATAAAGATTCAGTGGACTTAAAGACAACCACTAGTAATTATCCAATCTGAAGATAGAGAGGAAGATGTTGAAGAAAATAAACAGTCTCAGGCACTTGATAGACAATAGTAAAGGGTTTAACGATATGTATTGGAGCCTGAGGAGAAAAAAGTAGGAATGAGACAGAGAAAAATACTTGCCAAAATAATGGCCAAAAATTTTCCAAAGTTGACAAAAGCATTGACTTACACATCCAAGAAGCTCAGTGGACCCCAAGCAAGATTCAGCCTACTGGGATGCAAACCACACACAGGCACTTCTTAGTCAAACCAGAGGGGCAGGTGGTGAGGACAGAGACAGTGGTCTTAACCAATCACAGGCAAAATATCACACTTCTGCAAACTGTACCAAAAAAGAACAGAGCCATGTGAATACACTGACTTGCCAGGGTCTCATGCAGGGGCCTTGTTAGCTTCAGGACCACTGTGCCTCCCATCGGGACAACCGTGAGTGGAGTGGTGGTGCACAGACCAGCTGGCTGAGGGAGAAGGGGAAAAAAGAGAGAGTCCAGAAATACTGAGATAGGACAGAGGGGCAGGGCAGACTGGGGGAAGGAAAGACTGTTCAATAAGGAGGCCTGGGGAAGGGCTATGCTATCTAAAGGGCACAAAATGAAGTTGGGCTTGTTTCTCACGCTGCATGCAAAAATTCCTGGGAACTCTAGATGGATCAAGGTCTGAAATAGTAAAAGAAAAATCTTTAAATCTTTTGGTAGAGGATCTAAGTGAATACCCTTCTGACCTTAGTTCAGGGAAGATTTCTCTAAAAGGACAAGGAAAAAACCCATTCGCTATCAAAGGAAAGATTTGACTGGGGGCCGGCCCCGTGGTGTAGCGGTTAAGTGCACGCGCTCCACTGCTGGCGGCCCGGGTTCCGATCCCGGGCGCACATCAAGGCACTCCTTGTCAGGCCATGCTGTGGCGGTGTCCCACATGAAGTGGAGGAAGATCAGCACGGATGTTAGCTCAGGGCCGGTCTTCCTCAGCATAAAGAGGAGGATTGGCATGGATGTTAGCTCGGGGCTGATCTTCCTCACAAAAAAAAAAAAAAAAAAAGATTTGACTGTACTAAAATTCAGAACTTCATTCATCAAAGGATATCAAGAACAACCAAAACAAGCTTGAAGAGCAAGCTGGAGATTTGACAGCACCATATATCAAAGCAAGTTATAAAGCTGCAGTTATTAAGACCACTTGGTATTGACTAAAGTACAAACAGAAAGACCAAGCAGCAGAATCAAGTCGCATGGCATACATAGCCACCAGATTTATAACAAAAGTGCCACTGTCATTCACTGGGGTATATTAGCTATTTGCTTCTGTAATAAATTCTCAGAAACTTAGTGGCTTAAAACAACACAAATTGATCATCTTAAGGTTATGTAGGTCAGAAATCTGATGCAGGTCTCACTGGGCTAACACTGAGGTGTCATCAGGGCTGCATTCCTTTCTGGAGGCCCTAGGAGAGAATTCATTTCCTTGCCTTTTCCAGCTTCTAAAGGCTGCTTGCATTTCTTGGCTCAAGGCCCGTTCCTCCATCTTCAAAGCCAGCAATGGCTGCTCAAGTCCCCCTCATGCTGCATTACTCTGACCTCCTCCTCTGTAGTCAAATCTCCCTCTGCCCCTTGCTTCTGCCTCCCTCTTCCATTTCTAAGGATGCTTATGATTACATTGGGCCCAGCTGGATAATCCAGAATAATCTCCCATCTCAAGATCCTTAATATAATCACCTCTGCAAAATCCCTTTTTCTGTGTCAAGTAACATATTCACAAGTTCTGGAATTAGGATAGGAGTGGACATCTTTGGGAGCCATTATTCTGCCTACAGAAGGGGACAGAAGATAGTCTTTTCAACAGATGGTGCTGGATCTATTTTGTACCCATAGGGGAAAAGTCATCCTTGATCCCTGCCTCGTAACATAGAAGACAAACACGTACCAGTTCCAAATGATCATAAGCCTAAATGTGAAAGAAAGAACAATTTAAGTTTCCAGAATAAAACATATGAGAATATCTTCATGACTTTAGGGTAGCAAAGATTTCTTCAGTCACAAAAAGCACTCACCAAAAAAGAGATTAAATCATTAAAATTAGGAACTTCTATTCATCAAAAGACACCATGAAGAGTTGAAAAAGTAATCCACTGAATGGGAGAAAATGCTTGAATTATAAATATCTGACTAAGGTCCCTCTATCCAGGATATACAAAGAACTCTTACAAATCAATAAGAAAAAGAGAGATGACCCAATGGAGAAATAGACAAAAAACTATCCTTACACAGGCACTTCACAAAAGAGGAGGTCCAAATAGTCAAAAGCACATGAAAAAGTGCCTCAGAATTCTTAGCCATGAAAGGAATGCAAAATGAAACCACAATATGCCCCACAGCTTCCAGAATTACAATCACAATAAGTACAAAACCAAGGATTGATGGGGATATTGAGTGACTCCTGCTCTGCTGGTGGTGGGGTAAGCTGGTAAAACCATTTTGGAAAACCATTTCCAAATGTTGAACTTAAGTACACCCTCTAACCAGCAATTCTGCTCCTGTCAAAGGCATCCGTGTGTGCAACAACAAAGGCAGCCACGTATGAGAATACCAGTAGCAACGTTATTCATAATGGCCAAAAATTGAGGGTCCATCAACCTTATCGTTGATAAACAAGTTTTGGTATACTCATATAATGAAATATTGCATAGCAATGAAAAATAACAAATTACTGTTACCCACAACAACGCTGATGAATTTGATAGACATAATGTTAAGTGAAAGTAGCCAGATAAAAAAAGTATACCCTCTTTGATTCCATTTATATAAAGCGAAACAACAGACAAAACTGATTTTTGGCAGAAGTCAGAGTAGAGGGTATCTCTGAGAAGGGGTGATCTCAGAGTGGGCATGAGGAGGCTTCTGGAGCTGGCAGCCTTCTGCCTTGATTGGAGTGGGGGTTGCATGGGTGTGTGCATAATGGAAAAACACTTTAGACTGAACACTTAGGACTTGGGCACTTCCCTTTACTTTACATACACTGAAGTAAAATTAAAAGTTAATTTTAAAACTAAAACTTTTAATTTAAAAAGTTTACAAAAATATACTTTTGCAGTCATGCTGACCGAGCAATCCAGCTTCTAGAGATCTGTCCTTGAATTTGTTATGATTAAGTTCAGCTTTATATACAGAAACTCCTTCAAATAACAGTGGCTGAGAAAAAGATAGATGTTTTCTCGCTCTTATATAAAACAAGTCCAAGGTGGGCAGTCCAGGCTCCTTTCTTTCCATTCCATCACCCACAGTGCTTGGCAGGCAGAAGGAAGCAGAAGGGTACAGGGGCCACCTTCGCTGTAAAGACCTTTCACCTTAAGTCCCAGTTCTAGCTTCAAGGGAGGCTGGTGAATACAGTGTTTTCCAGTAAACTCAGTAAAACCAGGGTTCTGTTATGAAAAGGCAAGGACAGAATGGTTATTGCTGTAGGGAGCCAGTAGGCTCCAGCTTAGTCCCACAGACACCATTCTTGGGTTCTCAAGATGCAAAGGCACATCCCTTCCATGTCCCAGCCCAGGGCCACCACCTTGGTCACATAGGTTGTCCCAACGGGGGGAGAAGGGGCTAGAGGCCAACCCCTGCTCCTGCTGCTGCACGTGCCTGGCTAAGGCTGCTTCCAGCTGGAGGAAGGCGCACCTTTTCCCACAGGTACTCAAAGGTGTCCTGGCCCGTCTCCTGCAAGCACCTTGCCCTCCATCCTTGCCTCAGGGTCTTCTCCTGGGCTCACACCCTAGCCCTTGCCGTGGCCAATAAGGACAAGCCACCCACCACCCCTGTTGTGAGCATCCCTTTCTTGCCAGCTGGCTTGCTCTGGTACCTGATTTCAAATTCCCCTCAGACTCAGCAGGCCCTACAGGTCAGTGACTGTGCCGCCTTTCACCGTCCCAAGATGCCCCCACCTCCTCCTCCCTTCCTCTCTTGCACACACCTTGACTCCACTGTTCCTCTCTTCTTTCATCACACTTCTGGGCAAAATCCCAACCCAATCTAATTTAACTCCACCTGCTCTGTACCTGAGCATGGCTGGAGTACAGCACACAGCCCTGCCACGGCTTCCTCCGGTACCCTGACCCCTAACCCGCTCCCCTAACCCAATCTCTAACCTGACCCCCTAACCCAGTCCCTAATCTGACCCCTAACCTGATTCTCTAAACTCCCTAACTGGGGCACTCGTGCTGCCTGGACATCCCATCCTGTTTCTCTTGACTTTCTCACTTCTATAAATGCAGAGCAACCGTGGAAGGTTATGTATGATTTGTGGGGAGCATAGGGAAGAGGAAAAGGGAGCCCCCAAAATAAGAGACAAGAGAGAAAGAAAAAGGCAAAAAGACTCCATGACATTAAAACAAACCTGCTATGCCATGATTCTGCGCACCTGGACTGTTGCACGAAGAGATGCAGGACAGGCAGGCGGCCTTTCATTTGGCATTAAGGGTATGCATGGCAAGCTTTGAGATGCCAGATTTCTACTTGTTTCTTTATACTTTTTATAAACTTGAAATGGCTACACCATGCACACGTTCTTTAAATAACCAGAAGAACCAATGAAGTTATTTTGATTGTTGAAAAATGAATTTTTCTAACACCCCACCCTTTGGGCTGCAGAGAGCATCACAGATGGTGCCCAAAAGTCCCCAACACAGCGCCGACCCCTCTATGGAAAACCTATTGTTGGCTACTTCTCCCATCCCACCTGACGGGGCCAGGAGTAAGTCATCCCAAGGGCAGGTGAGCAGTGTTGTACATTTCCTCACACCTGGTTCCTTGGGCAATAGAGAGGCGGCTGGGGCCTCCCCTGTCCAGTACCCTTCAAAGTCCTGCAAACAGACACTTTTTTTTTTTTAATTTATTTATTTTTCCCCCAAAGCCCCAGTAGATAGCTGTATGTCACAGCTGCACATCCTTCTAGTTGCTGTATGTGGGACGCGGCCTCATCATGGCCAGAGAAGCGGTGAGTCGGTGCGCGCCCCGGATCCGAACCCGGGCCGCCAGCAGCGGAGCACATGCACTTAACCGCTAAGCCACGGGGCCGGCCCCAAACAGACACTCTTGCTCTTCTGTTGGTCACTACCTCCTGCTCGGCCCCGTCTCTGGTGATTTGGGATCCCAAAGCATTGTCTGGGACCAGCTTTCTCCCCTGCTCTGTGGGGCCTCCCTCCCTGCCTCTGGATGGCTTTAGGACAGTCTTTGAGAGCTCAGGGCCAATGTCAGCTACAAGTACTACGACAAGCATAGTCCTACACTTTGGGCATTAAAAGGCCAGTCCTTTCTGACCCTGAGCGCCTGTCTGCCCTGGCACAGGCCTGACCCTGGATGGGGGGACAAGGACTGTTTTTCCTTATCCCCCTTTGAATCCTGGGGGATGGGTAGGGAAGGGCCCTGGCTTTATGGTTTGTTGGCAGTGGAGGCCTTGATTTCAGGAATATGTGTGCTTAGATTAACTCTGCATTTGACCTCTATAGCGCTCACTGCCCAGTGCCAATACAGGCCAATACAGGCACTTTATGTCATCTTCAAAGTGCCCTGCACTAACTAGAGCCACCTTCTCCCACCTCAGATGAGGACTCCAGGCCCATCCCGGTTCAGCACCTGGCAGTTCTGGTTCAGGGTTCAGGAAAACCACCCCAGTCAAGCTACTTCTTCCAGATGGTGAGGACTGAGTGTTGGGGGAGCTGCTGAAGACTGGGGAGCCTGCTGGGATCAGGAGTTTCAAGCTCATGCACTGAGAACAGATATACACGGAGTGTACTGTAGGACCCTCACCAAGCGGTGCCCTGGCATTACATTAGTGAACAAGACAGGCGGATGGGGTGAGAAGGATGGAAAAGACCTTCCAGGCAGAGGACCTGAAAGGAGCAAAGGCTGGGAAGTGAGAAGTAATGCGGTGAGGCCAGGGAACGGCCTGGTGCCACTGGGTTGGGGTGCAGGCTGGTGGGAGTGGCCTGCTGGGGAAGACCGCGTTCCGGTGAGCCCCAGGAGCCGCCGATCCTCACCTTTCCCCGCGTCTGCTCTCCCCGCGTCACCTCATCGACCCTCCCACGCCCGTCGCGAACGTGACCCCATGTTAGGGAAGGGAAGGAAGGAGCTCGAACATCACGGCTGCCCGGAGAGGAGACTTCTGGGAGCAGGTGCTTGAGCGGTCAGCCGGGCGGACCCGCAGGCTCGGCCCAGCCCAGGCGGGAATCCCGGAGGCGAGCCAGGACCCCGCGTCCCTGTCGCGGACTGGGGGTGGCGCAGGCCAGAGCAGAATGACGGGCGGTCGGGCGGCCGCGGCGCGAAAGTCTGTGTTGGGAGGGCCGCCCTGGACCACGGGGGGCCCTCTCCCACACGTCCCCGGAATCGTTTTGCTGCGTGTCGGTGCAGGGCTAGGTCCCACTCGGTTGCCGGCGCCCTGAGGCGATAGGGCCCGCCACGTATGCGCTGCCGGCTCCCCTAACCTGTGCGGCCGTCGCGCCGTCCCGCGACGGCAACCACAGCGCAGCGCGCCGGCAGGGCCAGGCCGCCCGGTGCACGCCGGAACCTGTAGTTCGCGGCGGCGCAGTGCACACCGGGACCGGTAGTCGGCCGAGGCACCGCCCCTCACCTGGCCGGCGGCGGGCGCACGAGGGGCCCAATGGGAGCGGCGGCCTGGCCGCCCCGCCCCGCAACGCCGGACGTCTGTGCCGGGGCATGGCCGCCGCCGGTGCCGGGCTCTTAAGCTGAGCGCCCGCCTCGGGGAGCCAACCGCCGCCCTCAATCGTCCGCGCGAGGGCTGTGGCGCCGCCGGGCCGGCTAGGAGCCGCGGCCGCCGCGGAGGAGGAGGAGGCAGCAGGCGGCCGGAGAGGCCGCCGCGGCCGGGCGCATGGCGTCCATCTTACTCAGGAGCTGCCGCGGCCGGGGGCCCGCCTGCCTCCCGCCGCCTCGCGCCGTCGCCCCGAGGGGTAAGCGGCCGGCTGTCTGCCGAGGGCGCGGGGCCGGGGGCGTGGGCTGGTGGCCGGGGGTAGGGGACTGGAGGACGGGGCCAGGGTTGGTGGGGGGACAGGGGCCGGGGAGGGCCGAGAGGAGGGCTGGAGGTGGAGGAGAGCCGGGCGGAAGCAGAGAGGGGCCGGGGGCTGGGGGCCAGGGCCAAGACGGGCGGAGCGGAGAGAGCCTCGGTCCGGCAGCCCCACGGCGCCCCCAAGGCTGGGCTGCTCCCGCTGGGTAGGGGCGCTCGGACGAGCCCGGGACTGGGGTCACGCCGGGCTGGTGTCACTCCCGGCAGGGACCTTGGGCAGTCCTGCCCTTCCGCCCCGCCCTGACCGACCCGCTGCCGGGGCGTGGTGAGCGTTCGGGCCGTGGGGGCCGTGCGCGCGGGGCGGCCGGGCGCGGGCCGCGGCTTGTGACTCACTCGCTCTGTGACCTTAGTCGCCCGGCCGCTGGCCGCTGCTTCGTGAGCAGGGAAAGTTTTGAAGGGAGCGCCCTAGGACGGTCTCAGCGCTCCTTTTGTGGTTAAGGTCGGTGGAACGTGGCGCCCACTCACGAGGACAGTCGTGCCCTTTGGCCACGTTCAGGGCTTCTGAGATGAGATGGCCGGGGGCTGGCAGACGCTGGCGAGCAGGCCCTGCGGGCTTGCAAGACGTCCGTGGGGCTGATATTCTTATGATGTTATTGGGCCTCTGTAGAGTCTCCAGGTCTTGCGGTGCATGGCCTGGGGCAGGTCCCTTTGTACGTGGAGCCTCAGTGACGGCACCTGTGACATAGAGATCGGGGCTATTAGGAGTCCACATGTAGGGCGCCAGAACTCTCCTTCACTCCCTCTCTCCTCTCTTTCTCTTTTTACATTAACCTTTCTGAGCTCGTTTCTTATTTGTAAGATTGGAGTAAAGATAAAACTTTCCATATAAAATTGAGAGACTCAAGTAAAATACTATATTTCAAGATGCTTTTCAGTTTACAAAGGCACTCTAAGAAACGTGACTCTTGTAATTTTTAACAGTAGTGGCTGGTTGGCTGCTTAGACCTTTGGAGCTGTGGAAAGGGCATTGAGCAGTGAGCACTGACTGTGTGTGAACTCTTGGGTGTCCAGTCCAGCTTTTAGTCTCTCCCTCTGCTGTCAGAGCTCTCTCTGTATCTCTTGCCTGTTAAGGATGGTGATAATAATACTTTGGCCACTTCACATTTCTGTAGCGTGTTTATGGATGAGAAGTTAGCTGAATTTGTTTTGTGGCTGTATTATTCTGGGACCACAAATGTTTCCTGAAGTTATCACGGTTCTTTATTACACAGACACGAAGGGGCTGAGAGAGAGTGAGTTTGCTGCAGGAGCAACAGGGAATCCAGAGCCTGTGGGACCCAGGGCTGGACAGTGGGGAGCAGGTCCCTGAACCGTCAGAAATGACGCTCCTGGCTGGCTGGGCACGGCAGCTCTTGTCTAGTGCACATTTCTCCTGTTGTTAGCGTCTTGCGTGAGTATGGCTCATTGTCACAGTCATGAGCCAGTGCAGTATTCAGATTGCCTTTCTTCTGTCCCATACCCTGCTCTGGTCTCTTTTTCTGTTACGTGCTTTTCCTTTATCTGCACACACTTTATTCTGATGTCCTTTTTTGTCCCAGGACACCTCCAGCATACCACGTTACCATTAGTCGCCATTTCTCTTTAGTCTCCTCTTGGTGGTGACAGTTTCTCAGACTTCCCTTGAGAGTTTTGAGGAGGACTGGTCAGATATGTTGTAAGATGCCCCTCTATTGGGATTTGTCTGATGTTTTTCTCATGGTTAAACTGGGGTTATGGGTTTTGTGGGTAAGGCCACAGAGGTGAAGTGTCCTTCTTATCACGTCCTATCACATCCCTAGCAATGTGATTTATCACAGTTGATGTTGACCTTGCTCACCTGGCTGAGGTGTGTCTGGCAGGTCTCTGCTGTGGGGTTACTCTTTTCCTGCTCTCCACACTGTGCTCTTTGGGAGGAAGTCGTTCTGTGGGGCACATACTTAGGAGTAGGCTAGGGCTCTGTAGAGGTGGGCTGACCGGATTTGCCAATGACAGGGTGTGAGAGCAGCCAGGGCCTGGCATTTGGCCATTATTGAAACAGGAGGACTTGGGGAGGAGCAGGCGGGGGGAAGCTGGGAGTTCTTGGAGCTGTTGAATGTGAGGTGTGAGGTGCCATCCGGCCTCCAGGTCTCATGTACCCACAGGTATTCAGATACAGAGTGCCGAGGGAGGATCTGGAGGTGGGTAGAGAGGATCCTGGCAGGAACAGCTGGGGAGAATCTGGAGAGTGTGGTTTCCTGGAAGATAGGTAAAGAAAGGTGTGGGATACAAAGAAACATATTTGGTCTCTGTCTCTGGTCCCCAGTTCCTGGCTGAGCTCCTAAAACCCTTCGTTTTGCTGGAGTGATAAGAATGGCTTTTGTTCTTCATAATGAGCCCCTTTCTGTCATATCTGAGTTCATGCTAACGAAGAACCTATGATTAGAGGGTTGGACCTTCCAGCCCCACCCCCAGCCTCCAGGGAGGGGAGGGCATCTGGAGACTGAGTTAGATTGCCATTAGCCAAGGTTATATTCAATCATGCCTAGGTAATGAAGATAAAAACTCTTGAACAGGGAGGCTTGGGGAATTTCTGGGTTGGTGGCGCATGCTGACCCGACGGAGACAAAAGCTCTTGCACTCAGGACTCTTCCGGACCTCGAGCTATGTACCTCTTCGTCTGGCTGTTCATCTGTATCCTTTGTAATAAACCATAATAGTAAGTAGAGCACTTTGCTGAGTTCTGTGTTATTCCAGCAAATTATCAAAACTGAGAGGGTTGTGGGAACCCCTGAATTTGTAGTTGGCAAAAATGTGGGTAGCCTGAGGACCCTTCTTGCAACTGGTGTCTCAAGTGGGGGCAGCCTTGTGGGACTGAGCCCTTACTTAACCTGTGGGTCTGCACTCATGCTGCGGAGAATCAGAATTGAATTGTAGGAAAAAAAAACAAAAAAAACGAATTGAATTGTAGGATGCCCAGCTAGTGTCGCAGTGGGAGCGTTGCATTGGTTGTTGGAAAAAAGACACAACAAAACGGCTTCCAGAAGGAGGGAGTGGCCCCTGGACCACATCCATGCAGAGGAAGAGGAGGACACGGCCTTCAGAGTGGGGAGAGCATGGGAAGGGAGCAGGTGGGACAGAGAGGGTACGAGTTCATGGAGCTTAGAGATGAGGGGCCGGCCAGGGAGCTCTGGGAGCTGTGACAGCTTGTCTGCTTGCTGGGGGCAGTGCACAGGGCAGGGCACCATTTCTGAGCTAAGTTGTTGAGGTGAGCGCCTGGCCCAGGGCAGGGGTGGAGGGGACAGGCACAGGTTGGGGGAGGCTTCTGTTTGGGAGACAATGAGGGCAGGTCCTCAGCTAGAATGAGAAGGGCTAGTGTGCTCTTTGCCACTTGCTTTTTAATTTTAACTGAAAAGGTAACATTGAAATATAAAAGATTATTTTATAAATTATGGTGAGTGAACACTCATGAGCCCAGCCCCCAACTTAAAACGAGGCTGTCACCTGTATTACACGGTCCCAAGTTTAATGTTTAATACCCTTCTGCACAGGATGTGAGAGTTGCCCATGATGAGACTGGCCCTCTTATTGAATTACATAGTGACAAGTGGAAGTCCTTGTCCCCAGAGGGTCCACTGGGAGCAGCTTGGGTCTACCCTGCCTGGCCTGCTCTGAGGGTGTCCAGGAGTTGGCATGTGTCCCCTGCCTTGTCCATCTTCTCTCTCCCCTTTTCACACTGGCTCCCAGAGTGAGCCCTCAGCAACCCAAACCTGCTCTGGGCACTCCTGCTGCCTGAAGGGTCTTATGATGCCAGCCGGCCTTTCCAGGCTCACTGCCTGGCATCTCATGGGGATGGCGCCTCTGGCCCTGCCACCCCCAATATCTGTCTTGTCCCCTCCAGAAGCTGTTTCCCCAGCACAGGGTTTGATCACAGGTAGGCCCAAATGTTGGTCATGTAAATGAACTGTGAATTTATGCTTATGGAAACTAGAGTGAGTTAGGGAAAGTGTCAGAATACATCAAAATGCTAAAAATGTGCTGTACACTTGTTGATATTGTTTATCCAAGAAATGGCTTACTTTTGGCTTTATTTTTCCAGTAATTCTCGTAGCCCTCGCCCCCTCGTGTGGGCAGAGAGGGCGTTGGGTCATTTGGACAGGGCCCTCACTTGCTCTGTGGGGCTGACTGTGCGACGGGGGTCATGTGCATCCTGGGCTCTGCCCACTAGAGCCAGCTAGAGTAAATGCGGAATGGTCCCACCTGGGGAGACCCACAGGCCCACACGCCCTGGGCCCTTGGCTGATGGAGCCTGGTGCCCACACTTGGGGTGCATGGAGCCAGGGGCTGCCTCAGGCTACCCCTCTTCCCTAGGGGTACCCCAAGAAACTATGTTCCTAACTGGGGCAGACCCTTCACTTAGCAACACTCTGAAACCTTCCAACACTCAGAACAGGCTTCCAGATACTCTACAAAAGAAATGGGCACTTTTTCAGACTCTGAAAGACAGTATCAGTGTAAAGCACCTGTTTTGAGACTTATTTTCTTGTTTTTTTCTTGTTTTTGTCATAGGTAGTCTGGGGGATCGTGCTTGTCTCAGTTGTGCCAACACCGTGGGGTTGATAAGCTGCGTGTAAGTAAATAAATGTCACTTTCTCCCTATTTGAAAGTGGGAGCCTGAAAATGCTCAAGTGGTGTGTGACTCTGAATTTTGGGGAAGACAGTATATCCTACTTTCCTGTTCTTTGTTTTTGTTTATTTCAAACCTTTATCTTTTCCTTTTGAAATACATAACCGCATACGTTAGTGAATCTTTGGAAAATAAATGAACTCATGATCCCAATACCTGTTACAAATGTTAGTAGTGTTTTGATGTATTTTATTCTGGTCTTTTTTCTTATGTATCTGTTTTTAAAACATAGAGTGGTAACCACAGTCTATATATATATTGTGTATTTAATGTGACAAATCTTTTCCATACTTACATGGCTGCGATTTTCAGCGGATTTCCATGTATTTGTGCAAAAAAAACGTTGGAAGTGCCGGGCAGCATTGTTGGTTTTGGGCTCGATCAGTGAGCACACAGACCCTTCCTTGTACCATATTCCGTCCTTCACAGAGCATCGTGTTGAACCACTGCTGGCCGTAGGGCTCGCCCCCACCTGGTTCTGGGGACGTGGTAGATTTAGCTCTTCCCTGTGGTAGGTCTGTGGTACTGTTGCAAGGCTGGAGGTCTTCCTGGAGGGAGTGGCAACCACACTTCCCTGTCCACTGTCACACACGGACTTGAACTTACGTTGGAGCTGCTGTGTTCTCCCACTCACCATCCCCGCTACCCGGCATCCTCGTGGTCTCCTTCTGATCCCCCTCACCTATCTCGTGGGATGCCCACACCTCTCTCCTGGCACCAGGTCTGTGTCCACCTGCCCCAGACACCCAGAGTGGAGCTCATCTCTCCCTTCCAGTATCCCAGATTCTTTCTGTTCGAGAGTATGGGACCTTCTTCCCAAGTGCTGTCCGTCTGGCCTCTCACAGCCCCTTACCCATGGAGCTGTGAGGTCTTTTGGGTTTTCTTACTCATTTGAGATTAATTTGTCACCTCATCTTGGCTATAAAACTTTTCTGGAGGATGCTTCCTGGGAAATATTTAATTCCCTAAAATGAAAACTACACAAGTCATATGTGAAAAATTGGTTGTTATTAAAGCAAAATCGTGCTTAAACATATTTTCAGTTTTATGGCTTTTATAAAGTGCTAAATGAGCAGCCAGCCACACGTGGCTGTTCGTGCATGTGCAGGTGTCTCTGTGTAATTGATGCATGTGCAGTGTTTGGTGGGGACACAACAAAGTCTGTGTAAAACTCCTCCCAGGGGGCCGGCCCTGTGGCTTAGCAGTTAAGTGCATGCGCTCCGCTACTGGCGGCCCAGGATTGGACCTCCGGTGTGCACCGACGCACCGCTTGTCCGGCAATGCTGAGGCGGCCTCCCACGTACAGCAACTAGCAGGATGTGCAGCTACGACATACACCAATCTACTGGGGCTTTGGGGAGAAAAAGGGAAAAAAAGGAGGAGGATTGGCAGTAGATGTTAGCTCAGGGCCGGTCTTCCTCAGCAAAAAGAGGAGGATTGGCATGGATGTTAGCTCAGGGCTGATCTTTCTCACAAAAGAAAAGAAAAAAAAAAACTCCCAGCAGCAGCCCCTGCGGGCCCAGTTGCTGCCAGAGTGCTGTCTCCCAGCTCTTGGCTTTGGTTTTAATTAGGTTTCTCTTCTGATAGTCACAAGACTTTACTGTCATGAAATATTTCTTTTTATGACATGGAGCCATTGACATATGAGTGTAGAACATCTTTACTCTTGCTGAAGTGTGCTTTTCTAGATTTCATTCCAAAGTGAACTCTGTAATCTGCAGGTAGCATTTCAGGGACCTGGAGACCAGCGGGTGGTGTAAACAGAGTGGCGAGTGACCCGGGGCTGCAATCATGGTTGCCGTGTAGGATGTGGCCCCTCAGGGCCAGCTCTTGGGGTTTTTCAAGATAAGTTGGAAGTCTAGGTTTTCGTGTCAAGTCTTTGAGGTTAGAGAACTGCTGCATGGACCTACTGCAGCCCCGTGTAGACTGGGCTCACTTATGTGAACCACCCCAGGGGTGTGGACTGGGCTCACTTGCGTGAACCACCCCAGGGGTGTGGACTGGGCTCCCCTGCGTGAACCACCCCAGGGGTGTGGACTGGGCTCCCCTGCGTGAACCGCCCCAGGGGTGTGGACTGGGCTCCCCTGCGTGAACCACCCCAGGGGTGTGGACTGGGCTCACCTGCGTGAACCCCCCCCCCCCCGGAGTGTGGACTGGGCTCACCTGCGTGAACTACCCCCAGGAGTGTGGGGGCCGTTCACCTGCATGAACCACCCCAGGTGTGTGGGATCTGGCACTATGGATCAGTGATGCCAGCAGCTTGCAAGGCCAGCTGTGCCTGTCTCCCTCGAGTGGGGAGTCTGTCATTCCTGGGCGCTCTGTACCTGTCATTTACCTCAGTGAGTTCTCTAGCTGGGTTTTTTTTTTTTTGTGAGGAAGATCAGCCCTGAGCTAACATCCATGTCAATCCTCCTCTTTTTGCTGAGGAAGACCGGCTCTGAGCTAACGTCTATTGCCAATCCTCCTTTTTTTTCCCTTTTCCCCCCAAAGCCCCAGTAGATAGTTGTATGTCATAGTTGCACATCCTTCTAGTTGCTGTATGTGGCATGCGGCCTCAGCATGGCCCGAGAAGCGGTGCGTCGGTGCGCACCCGGGATCCAAACCCGGGCCACCAGTAGCGGAGTGCGCGCACTTAACCGCTAAGCCATGGGGCCGGCCCAAGCTGGCTTTTGTCTCCGAGGGACCAGGCCTCGCATGCCTCCTTATTGGACAGTCCTTCTAGATGAAGTTTTGAATTATTTCAGTTCTGAAATTTTTTTGAAGAAGAAGATTGGCCCTGTGCTAACGTCTATTGCCAATCTTCCTCTTTTTCTTTTTTGTCCCCAAAGCCCCAGTACATAGTTCTGTGTCATAGTTGTAGAATTGTAGCTCTTCTGTGTGGGATACCGCCTCAGCATGGCTTGAGCAGTGAGTGGGTCTGTGCCCAGGATCCGAACTGTCGAACCCCGGGCCACCGAAGCAGAATGCACAAACTTAACTGCTGTGCCACTGGGCCGGGCCCTGAAATGGTCTTTTGGGGATTGTAACTGGGATGCCATTAAACCCATAAAATTGTTTGGGAATATTTTAAAATTAAATGTAGTCTTTACAAGTGTAAGTTGTTTTCTTTATTAAGGCCTTTTCTCTCAGAAAAAGGTGTCATTTTCTTTACATAGGCCACATGCATTGCCTTTAAGACACTTTACAGATGTGTTCTATTTGGTGTTGTTAACGAGCCTACCTTTTCATTATCTTTTCTAAGTGATTGTTACTGGCGTGTAAGGTACTAATTTCTGTATGTTTTCTTGTGTCTGGCCACTTCACACAGTTCCATTGATTATTTTTTAGCTTATATTGTAACACATTTTAATTAATGGTCGTGGATCTTCCTAGTGCACAATAATAATTTTTTGTCTCTTCCTTCCCAGTGCATTTAGCTTCTGTTGGGGTTTTAGCTCTTATCTCGGTAGCCAGATCTGTTATCAGAAGAGCTGTAGTCAATCATGCATTATCACAACAGCAAAAAATAGAGTACCTAGTGTTTACTTATAATGTTAGCTTCTGTTTTTGAGTACTCTTTGCTGTGTCTGTTTATTATTTTAAAGTGTTTTTATTAGGAATGGATGTTGAATTTGTTGAGCACCTTTTAAGATTCAAATGCCCTTGCATTTAAGATTCATATTAAAACATAAAAGCTGTGCTTTATTTATAAGTTCCCACAATTTTTGTAAAGTTTACTCTTTGTTTAGAAAGTTAAACAGTGAGAACTGTAAAGCTGTTTGGCTGAACTCATACCCTTCAAATTAGGGATTATAGGTGAGAGTTGAGACTCATGTCGGTTTCAGCATCTAAAACATTTGATTGTTTTTTTGATCATACAGTATAAGAAATGTTGAGATAAGTAGTTGCAAGTGGTAACTATTTGTATTAGTTTTTTTAACTGTTACTTTGCAACCTCAATCTTCAGTTGAAATCGTCCAGACCCCTGAAGGGTGAGAGTTTATGATTCAAGAGAACATCATGGATATCATTTGGCAGCACCTGACCTCCTTTATCATAGAAAGAGAGACAGAGAGGAAGCACCCGAAACTGCATAAGCAGTCAAACTGTAACACAGCAGCTTTGAAACCCAGCATTTGCTGAATCTTGTTCAGTGGGAAAACCTGAGCTGATATGAGGCTGTTCCTCTTCTTAAGCCTCCCATAGTGTGAGTGCTCATAAAATTTGCTGCAGAAATATTAATGTGTTGCTGACAGGTACTGCCCTGGCCCCTGGGGGTGCTCCGGGCACGTGGCACGCTGGGTATCATGTGGCCTGAAGGGCTCCAATAGGTGTTGAGGTGTTGTGGGCAGTGGTCTCCAGTTCCCCAGCTGAGGGGCACATGTCCTGCAGGCAGGCATGGTTTCACCTCTTGTCTCTGGGCAGAGAGGTGTCTTGCGCTTCTGGAATCATGCCCCTTGGTGGTGGTGCCTCTTGCTCCATTGTCCGTCCATCTGTCCTTCCCTTTCTTGTTGCTGGGGTCACTTTGCCCCTGCTAGCATTGTGTCCCTAGAGAACTGAGGGTGGCACGTTGAGGGTTGCATCCTCCCTGACCCAGCCTCAAGCCATTGTCTTGGCAAGTTGTCCGCTTGGGAAGGGGACATGTTACCATGAGTTCAGTGGCCCACAGGCATTGTGCCTGTGGCATTTTCCCAGCCGTTTGCAAGAGTGAAGCAGTGCTGTGGTGGACAGCGGGTCTGGGTCTCTGCACCCAGCTCCCAGTGCCTGCTGTCCAGTGGTTGTGCAGCTGATGCCAGCACAGGAAATGCTCTGAACCCGTGAACGCTGTTCCTCTGCCAGGCACTACTTAGCTTTTCTCTTCTTGAAGGTGACGGCAAATGTCCAGGTTGAAATGGACATAGGAGTCAGCATCTTAAAGTAAAACAAGCGACTTGAACAGAAATCTTGAGCTTTTCTTTTTTTTTTAAATTTTATTTATTTATTTCTTTTTCCCCAAAGCCCCAGTAGATAGTTGTATGTCATAGTTTCACATCCTTCTAGTTGCTGTATGTGGGACGCGCCTTCAGCATGGCCGGAGAAGCGGTGCGTTGGTGCGCGCCCGGGATCCGAACCCGGGCCGCCAGCAGCGGAGCACACGCACTTAACCGCTAAGCCACGGGGCCGGCCTTCTCGAGCTTTTCAACAGGAACGAACGAAGCTTTCCTCTGGGGACCATGTGTTTCTGTTATTATGTTGCTTTTACCCAGAGAGTTTTTCCCCCCACTTTGAAGATGATTTATCAAAAAAAAAAAAGGAAGGCCAAGAAACAGCAGGAGAAGCTCGGTGACTGGATGGTGGGAAGCTGGGCCCAGTGGCCCCATGCAGGTGAGCCAACTGGGCACTTGTCAGGAGCAGTGCCAACGCTGTGGGCTCTGGCAGGTTGGAGCAGAGCACGATTGGCCTTCTCAATGACGGGGTCTGTCCCAGATGCCCTCAGGAAGACAGCAGTGCCCAGATTAGTTTTGTTGGAAATTTTTTGAATAATAAATTATGCAATTTTATGCCTTTTGAAAATAGCTAAACCTTTCTGGCTAGATGGTTAGTAATAATACTCTCTCTAGTGTGCTTGAAGACAGCCAGATCTCGGGGCCTCACAGGCCTTTACCGGGTGTGCCATGTGCTTTCCACTTGGTCTGTTTTCACGTGTCTCTGCCTTTGCCTGTTGGCTGCCCCTTGTGACTGCTGACATTATGCCTTCTCGTGGAAGCCACTTGCTTCTTGCGAATTGAGGGTTGGGAAATTGGATAATTAAGCTTGATGAAGATGGGAGGTAAGGTTTATTTCTGGGTGGGCACTGTCATCACCTTCATTGAGAGGTGAGGCTAAGGCACAGAAGGCATGGGCTGTGGTCAGAGTCTTGCAGCTGCAAGTGGCCGAGGGGCAATCTGAGCCAGTGTCTCTACCGTGCTCTGTGCAGCCTGTCCCTTGTCCACTGTGACTCAGGACAGGGCAGGTTCAAGGGACCACCCCCTGTCCTGGCTCAGGTGTTGACTGTGGGGCTGAGGAGCTCGTGGGACAAGATTGATCCTGCTCTTTGAAGGCAGGATCAGAGGCTTGGCACAGAAGAGAAGTCAGCCGGGGGTCGGTTGGCGTGGGGCTGGTGGTGTCCTGTGCTAGCTGCACCCGTCCATTATAGGCTGCGAGCCGAGACGGGCGTGTTCCTGCTTGTCCTTCAGTTTTCCCCACTTGTAAAAGAAGCAGCAAAATCAGACATTTCCCAGCTTTCTTCCAGCCTTGACTGGTGGCTTCTCAGCTGCTTTGATAGGACAGTTGTAATAGCTGCCACTGCTGTGGTGGGTGTTGCTGTGCGCCGGACACCGTTCTGGGTACGTCGTGTATATTAGCACACACGTTTACCACAGCCATCCCCGAAGAACGAGAGGTTAAGGTACTTGCCCAAGGTCACACAGCAATAAGTAGTGGAGCTGGAATTTGAACTTGGACAATCTGCTCCAGAGCTCAAGTCCTCACTGCTGGTGTCAAGCCAGGTACAGAGAGATGATTGGACAGGTGTGAAGAAGCTGGGGTGTGTTGGTTATAAATGGCGTGCCTCTAAAATAAGTTGGACCCTGTGGCCACCCAGAGGTAGATTTGTGCATGAGCAGGGGAGAGGTTTCTAATGAGACAGGTGAGATAAGTAGAAAATTGTGAAACTAAAAGGGACTTGTATGGGTAAATTGTTCCATTATTGAACTGTAAGTGGCATTACATTGCCATGCTGCAGTTGGAAGAGTGTTTCTTCTTCACGCACAAACCCTGGGCTATGCCAGGCTCCTGCTGGCACTAAGAGCTTAGGAGCCCCAGCCCATGCTCCAGAAACTCAGACTGCAGTGGCCCTCCTCGTGTGGCCATTTTGCGAGTGGACACTGAATGGGCAGCTGGGTGGGGCCCAGAAGAGTAGACTGGCCTGCTCTGGTTGCCGGGGGTCCAGGCAGCCCTGTAGACTTCATACAGTGTGGACAGAGAAGGCTCTGAGGTTCTCATTGACAGAGCCCCTGCAGCTTCTTGCTGTGGTTTGGAGGCAGCTCACGCCGGCTTCCTGCTAGGCCTCGTGGAGCCTGGGGTCTAGTGGGAGATGGAGCGTGTGCAGTGGATTTGAGAGTGGCATGCACTAGGAGGACAACGCTGCAGGTCAGGGGGCCTGAGGGAGCCTGGGGCGGAGCCGCTGCCTGCAGGGCGTCCAGGCAGAGCATGGCTGCCAAGGGCCTGCCAGTGTGCCAGGGCGAGGAGGCCAGTGCTGGATCAGAGTGAGCAGCAAGGTAGAAGAGAGAAAGGAAATGGGCTTTGGGCTTTATTTGTCAAGTTTTTGCATTTGCACAAATGCCTTTTGTCAGCTGGTACGTGGGTCTAGGTCACCCTTGCTGATTTTCAGGCCTTACTCAAGAACCACAGGTCTTTGTAGAAAGTCAGCTGTTAGAGGGAGAGACCCTCCAAACTCCACACTGCACCCCCCAAATTCCCAAAGCAGCACCACACACCTCCTCCTCTTTGGGAGCTGGCCTGTGAGACCCGCCCAGAGGTTGAATCTGTCTAGTCCAGGGGTCAGGCTTTTGCTGTTTGTGTTTGTGTCCAACCTGCCCCTTGAGCCCCTGCTCCCCCTCCCCGGGCTGCTGGGTGTCCTGGCACCCTCCATCAAGGCTCTGGGGACTGGCCATCCTGTGCTGCTCTTGAACGTGGGGCAGCTCTCACTGGTCTCTCACACAAGCCCTTTCCGAGCAACTCCTTCCCCTCCAGCTCTGGAGGGGAAGGGCTCCCCCAGATGTGTTTTTCTGGCATCAGGAAGCAGTAGGAGTCTGTTTTATATGCTGGGGAAATTGGGTATTTGGTTATGATACGGCTGTGGTCTGGGTCACTCTTGGTATTTGGTGCTGGGAGGTCATAGAAAGTGGCTGGCCCCTCATCACTGTTTCTCTTTTTCTTTTTTTCAAGGAATGTTCCCTTTGGCTGCTGCGCTTCCGTCCACCCTGTGTACCTTTCCTTCAGAGGCGATCCCTTCAGCTGTTGGACTCGGAGGCCTGAGCGCATGTGCACAGTGACCCGAGCACAGTGGGCCCCTGCCTCGGCGGGTCTGGTTCTCACGGGACCACAGTTCCTTCCTTTGCGCTGCTGGCACTCGTCGCCCCCACTGAGTGAGGACTCCGTGGTGGAAAAGTCCCTCAAGTCCTTAAAGGGCAAGAACAAGAAGCTAGAGGAGGGAGGCCCTGTGTACAGCCCCCCGACGGAGGTGGCTGTGAAGAAGTCCCTGGGGCAGAGGGTCCTGGACGAGCTGAAGCACTACTACCACGGCTTCCGCCTGCTCTGGATCGACACCAAGATCGCCGCGCGCATGCTCTGGCGGATCCTCAACGGCCACAGCCTGAGCCGCCGCGAGCGCAGGCAGGTAATGGGCATGTGTGTGATCCTGGTCGGTCACCTTTTAGTTGCTTTAAAATACTTTTAGGGCTTTTTTCCTGCTGCTTTTGGTTTAAAAAAAATTGGAAAAACCCATGAAAAAGTGAACTTCCCCTATAATGCCACCACTGAAATGCAACACTGCTAACATTTTGATGTCTCTTCTGCCAGACGTTTTTAACACACACGTATTTGTTTTCTCTCCATGTTTTGAGGTTGTTCCGCTGTCTTGTGGCTTCTCCTTTTGCTGTTAAGAGGTCTGTGTCTGCTCAATTGTATTTCTTTTGCAGGTGAACTGTCTTTTCCATCTCATCGCTTTCTGATCTCTGTCTTTAGGGCTGTGCACTTCCCTTCTGTGTGAGTTTGTTTTTATTTATTGTTTGGGATCTGAGCTCCTGATCCTGAGGTTTCATGCCTGTCATCAATTCCAGAACTTGCCCGCTTACCCCCTTTTGGGCCGTCAGAGCTTCTGGTAAGCGTTTGGTACACCAGCTCATTCTGTCATCCACAGCTCTTTTTTCTTTTTTAATTTTTATTTATTTATTTTTTTGGTGAGGAAGATTTTCCCTGAGCTAACATCTGTACCAGTCTTCCTCTATTTTGTATGTGGGTCGCCGCCACAGCATGGCTGCCGAGTGGTGTAGGTCTGCGCCCGGGATCCGAACCCGCAAACCCAAGCTGCTGAAGCGGAGCGCGCCGAACTTAACCACTACGCCATGGGCTGGCCCCTCACCCACAGCTCTTACAGAAAGATTCTTCTTTTTTTCCCAGGTGCTCAGACCGTCTGAGTCACTCTTATTCTGTCCATGAAATAACTGACGGTTAACAGTATAAACTTTTCTTTCTTCACTTTTTGTTTTTTTCTTTCTTGGTGAGTCCCCAGGGGACACGGGGCAGCTTCGAGCTCTCAGTGCCCTAAGACCCTCCCCACCACACAAGGAAAGATATAGAAATGTCCCTTCCCTCGAAGTTGACTACCAGAGGATTCCTTGGTGAGAAAACCAGCACTTAATTTTAACGCACCTTGGGAGTTAGCTGCTACGTGTGCGAGTGACTCCAGCTTCTGATTCTCCACTTGTTCTCAGGGATTTCATTCAGAACATAGGTTGTTTTTGTTTAACTGGTTGAAATTTTTCGAAGGGATGCTATTTTCGAAGGGAGCAGATTCATAATTTGAAAGAGGAGCAGTTGTATTAGAATTTCAGAATCATCCTTTTAGCATTTGTTGGACGTTGAATACAACACACCGTATAGGTTAGGTGATTACAAGTTACTGCTCAATGACCCAGATTCCCTTCTGCTCCTCCCCCATCCCATTCTGCTGTGAAAGTTATGTTTTTGCTACTTCGTTGAACACAATGAGACTTTAAGAAAAAGAAAAGAGTTGGGGTGGATGAAAGCCCCAGAGCGAGGTCCCAGTGTGGACACGGGATTGGCAGTGGTGGCACATCCCTGTTGCCAGCATTAAGAAGGCAGTTTCTGGAGCTGTGCTGTTTTTTTTCCTTGGTTTAAGGCCTTATAGGTAATTTGAATATAAACAAAATATTAACAGTCCTGATAATTATAGGAAAATGACTCTTAAAATTATGATATTTATAAAGGCAAAGAAAAACCCCATAAGAAATTATACAATAAGTAAATAAAATTTGGGGGCCGGCCCCGTGGCTTAGCAGTTAAGTGTGCGCGCTCCGCTACTGGCGGCCCAGGTTCGGATCCCGGGCGCACACCGTTGCACCGCTTCTCCGGCCATGCTAAGGCGGCGTCCCACATACAACAACTAGAAGGATGTGCAACTGTGATATACAACTATCTACTGGGGCTTTGCGGAGAAAAAGGGAAAAGAAGGAGGAGGATTGGCAATAGATGTTAACTCAGGGCCGGTCTTCCTCAGTAAAAAGAGGAGGATTAGCATGGATGTTAGCTCAGGGCTGATCTTCCTCACAAAAAAAAAAAAAAAAGAATAAAATTTGTATAAGTATTGTTTAAGTGGAAGATCATTTGAAATGTGAATTTAAGTTTATGTAACTGTTGAATGCTTGCTAATCACGTTAAATAGAGAATGACAAAAATGTCTGAGGATTGCTGTGGAATAGAGGCATTTGGGAAGTAGTTTTGTATTCTGACTCTGGACCCCGTGGACCTGCAGTATTCGGTGGAAGGGATGTTTCTGTCGCTACATGCTCACTCATGATAAGGAGACAAGGCTTACCTGCAGAAATGCTTTAAAGTGACAGTGTAAAGGTAATAGCAAACAGGATCACATGGTAAAAATCATCCAGAATCATCAATTATTACACTTAGACTGGGTGAATGTTATGGTATGTAAATTAAACCTCAACAGAACTGCTAAAAAAAAAAAAAATTAATGGAGAAGTGTCAAAAAACACAGGCAACAACTTGAAGGGTCTTTCCATGGCCAAATCTGAGACCATTTGAGCATAAAAATAAAAACTAATGAATTGTAAACAAATGAAAAGTATAGGAATCTGTGCGTTGATTTTGATAACGCATAGAAAAATGAATGTGCCAGAAAGCCACATTGGTAAATGCGGAGATAGGCTCAAGTTAGGAAATCACTACTTTGTGACCATCAGAGTAGTGATCAGAGACGGTTTGGGAAGAACTGTCGATGGGTGCTGTCTAGGGAAGAAGGTGGGTCTTTTTTTTTTTTTTTTGTGAGGAGATCAGCCCTGTGCTAACATCCGCCAATCCTCCTCTTTTTTTGCTGAGGAAGACGGCCCTGGGCTAACATCTGTGCCCATCTTCCTCCATTTTATATGGGACGCCGCCACAGCATGGCTTGCCAAGCAGTGCGTCAGTGCGTGCCCGGGATCTGAACCAGCGAACCCCGGGCCGCCGCAGCGGAGCGCGCGCACTTAACCGCTTGCGCCACCGGGCCGGCCCCAGAAGGTGGGTCTTTGCACAGTCTCTGAGTGTCTCCTCACAGATTGCTTGTGCTTTGCAAGTGGAGAAACAAGCTCTGCAGTGGAGAGGCCGCCCTGACCAGGGCGATAGAACACTATCAAGGGGCCGATGATTCCTGGGCAGCTGTTACTTGAGAAGCGGCACTCCAGCAGGAACCCAGTCGTGGATAGACGTCAGATAAGCCCAGAACGAGGCCATTTCTAGAAATGATGTCCCTCTTCAAAGACCATCTAATGAATTATAGTGGAAATACAGGTGATGACCTGGAGAAAAGCGTAGTCTTGGTTCCTAGGAGCTAGGCAGTTCTGAGTGGAAGTAGTAGTGTGCTAGGGAGTAATTGATTGAAGAGAAAGCTGAGCTGCCTGGGGTCTCAGCAGCGATTGTTCACTGTTCAGGGATTTGTGATTATTTCAAGTTGTGCATTTCTTTAATGGCATCAGCAGTAGTTTATTCATATCAATGAAGCACTTAGATTTTTTTCTAATCATTGCTGTGTGGGCCGGCCCCGTGGCTTAGTGGTTAAGTGCACGTGCTCCGCTGCTGGCAGCCCAGGTTCGGATCCCGGGCGCGCACCGACGCACTGCTTCTCCGGCCATGCTGAGGCCGGGTCCTACATACAGCAACTAGAAGGATGTGCAGCTATGACATACAACTATCTACTGGGGCTTTGTGGGGAAAAAATAAATAAATAATAAAATTAATCATTGCTGTTTGGTAGAGTCTTAAATCTAACCATCTCAGGAAACAGGGGAAATGCACAGCCAACACTCCCCTTTCTGCAGAGCGTTTGGGGTTGGGTGGTGTGGCCACAGCCTTCTCTGGTGGCCCTCACTGCCGCCAACAATGACCAGTCCTCAACCTATCACTCTTGTCCAGCTGGCCTCCAAGCCCAGTGGGCAGCACCGTGTCTGTCTCAAGCTATTTCCGCAGAGCAGGCCCCGCTGTGGGCACCTGGTACATGCTTCTGGGGGGCAATTGCTGGCAGCATCCAGTGATGGGTGCAGTTCCACGCAGTGTTAGCATCTATCCAGCTTTTCTCAAGACCGTTGACACGTGGTTTGGACACTCCAGAAAGAAATGGCCTTTGGGAGTTGCCTGCTAAGCTGTTTGGAACTTAGAACTCTTGTTGATCCCTGTGAGGCATTGCCTGTTGTTGCGCCTCTGAATGATTATATAGGAAATCATCACGCCTCACCCTTTGACCCGTGCCGCCTCTTTCCAGTTTCTTCGGATTTGCGCCGACCTCTTCCGCCTGGTCCCCTTCTTGGTGTTTGTGGTGGTGCCATTCATGGAGTTCCTGCTTCCTGTGGCTGTGAAGCTCTTCCCCAACATGTTGCCGTCCACGTTCGAGACCCAGTCCATCAAGGTGATGGGGCATCAGGGGCAGTGAGCTCATTTCAGAGCAAATGTGAAAGTAGTTATGATGGCTGCATTGTTTGTGATTGACGTTTCAGATGTTTTTGAGTTTCATGTTTTCTTCATAATTCAGTCATGCTGTGCTATGATTATTTAAGAGATACTGGGTTTTAAGGTTTGTTTCTCTTTAAATGTGTTTTAAAATATGGTTTCTCTAGACCATTGTTCTTCAAGCCACAGGTTGAGACCCATTCGTGGGGTAAGATCCATCTAGAGCAGAGTCAGCCGACCACAGCCCACAGGCCATGCTGGCCCCCACCCATTTTGGGCAGTGAGGTCTTTTGGGGCCACATGTGCCCAGTCATATATGTATTGTCTGGCGGCTTTTGCACTGCCCTAGTGGAGCTTTGCTGGCTGGCCCTTTCTGGAAAAAGTTTGCTGGTCTCTGCTCTAGGGGGCCACACAGATATTCTTTAAAACCATGAAACAGAAGAGAAAGTTTCAGAGTGCATCGCACCTGGGTGGGAGTGAGCGCTCTTCAGGAAACATCTGTGAGGGGTCCTAGGTTCCAGTGCTGAGGTTCTGGTGAAGGGAGTGGAAGCAGCTACTCTGACCAGTGGCATCCAGGGAAGTGGTGGGGGCCCGGGAGGAGGAGTACAGGACCCTCTCTTTGACCTCACAGGAGGAGAGGCTGAAGAAGGAGCTGCGGGTCAAGCTGGAGCTGGCCAAGTTTCTTCAGGACACCATCGAGGAGATGGCCTTGAAGAACAAGGCGGCCAAAGGGAACGTCACCAGAGACTTCGCTGTGTTTTTCCAGAAGGTGCTGTAACTCTCCATAGCTGCTTGTCCCGCAGTGCTGGGTAGAGCCTCAGGGCTGCCTTACCTCTTCTGGGGAGCACTCCTCATTGCCTTTCTTCCCTGTTTTACTGTACACGACAAGAGCAGAGCTCCCAGGCGGCTGTTGGCTGCTGCTGTAGGGTTTGACCAGGAGGCTCCCCTGTGCACAGTGAGGTGGAGCCTGCTGTCCTGAGAACTTGAACCTTGCTGACATTCACAGATGCTTGCCTATGTCTCCAGACTTCGCAGCAGCCCTGGGGGAGGTAGAGTTTGGCAGATCAGGAACCTAAGACTCCAAAGTTGTGACAAGTTCGTGGGCTGGGCTGGGGGGAGGAGGAGACAGACTCTGAGGCTGCTCCATAGCTACAGCATCAAGAGGCCCATGGCCTCTTTCCAGTCAGCAGCCTTGGCTCTGCTGGTGCAGGCAGGAAAGGTCCAGGGGCCGATGCTGCATGCTGCATGGAAGCATTGCTCACAGGGAGCCCAGTGCAGGCAGAGCTCAGTGGTTTGAGTCTTTGAGAGGCAACTCCTCAGTAGGAGCATGGTGAGAAGGTAGATTTGAGGGAGGAGTGGATGGTCCAGGGCACTTCCATCCAGTTCTCCTTTGTTTCCTCACTTGAGGCATGTGGCCCAAGGCCAGGGGAGGTGCTGGGGACTACACACCCCACCTGGTGGGTAACCCTTACGATTGCTCCCACAGATCCGAGAGACGGGTGAGAGACCCAGCAACGAGGAAATCATGCGTTTTTCCAAGTTATTTGAGGATGAGCTGACCCTGGATAACCTCACGCGGCCGCAGCTGGTGGCGCTGTGTAAGCTGCTGGAGCTCCAGTCCATCGGCACCAACAACTTCCTGCGTTTCCAGCTCACCATGAGGCTGCGGTCCATCAAGGCTGACGACAGGGTGAGTGCCTCACAGACGTGGCTCTGCTTCCCTGGGTTTTCACCTTTGGTTTCTGGTTACAAAAGCAAGCGTCCTTATTGTGGAAACTCTGGGCCATGCTAAACAATAGAAGAAGGAACAATCACCGCTGGCCCTGTCGTTCCCAGATCGTGGTTGTCGACCGTTTGTGCCTCTCTGCCCACCCTGTGCTCTGTGTGCGCACACTGAATGTGTGTGTTAGGGGGAGAGCGGTCTGCTGGAATAAAGGTTGGAATCACATAGCCAATACTATTTTTCACCTGGCCTGACATTTGGAGATCTTCCCATGGCACTAAGGATTCATTGAAAAGATGAATTTTAATGACTGCCTAATGTTTGTTATATGAATGCATCATCATTTATTAACTGTTACTTTAGCCGGTCTTTTGCCACCCTAAACAAAACTGTAATAAATATCTTTTAACATGGATTTTTGCCCCAGATCTTTGATAATTTTCAAAAAAATAGTGACTTGGGGCTCCTGAGTAAAAGGGCAGGAAGTCACAAGCAAGCCCTGGCCCACGATCAGAGTGCTCCCGGCTCCGCTGACCCCATGTTCTCCCACTCGGCCTACCCACAGCCGAGCGGCTGCACCATGTGGACCCCGAGTGGGCTTCTCTCAAGAAGAATTCCTGAAACGCCCTCTTTTTCGCTAGTATTACTTCTTGCCTTAAAATCTACTCTGTCTGGTGTTCCGATAGCTATACCAGCTTTCTTTTGGGTTGATCTTCTTCTTTTTACTTTCAAGCTTCCTGAGACCTTATATTTGCAATGTGTTTGTTGTTTTCATCTGGTCTGAGAACCTCTGTCTTTTAATTGAGGTATTTAGTTTTACTCTTTTTCTATTTGTCCCACCTGTTTTATGTTCTACTTAATTTCTTGCCGTCTTTTGGATTAAGTACTTTTAATTATTCCATCCCCCCTCCATTAGCTTGTTACTTATTATTTTAGCCTTTTCCTTAAAGTTTACAACAGGCTGCCTTGATACTTCAGTCTAGTGGAATAAGTGCTTTTCCTGCCCACAGCAGTGCTGGCGCCTGGAGACGCCCTTCTGCGCTCTCAAGCGGGAGCTGACTCCTGTGCGCCACAGGTCTACCCTCCCTTTGACTTCCCTCCTCCCTGCACATCCATCCAAACCATTTCCTCTACTTACAGACTTCCCTGGAACTCTTCTGTGCTGTGGGTCTGCCGTGAGGAATTCTCCCAGTGTCTGCCTGTGTGAATGTGTCTTTATTTCCCTTTATTTTGCAGGGTATTTTTGGCTGAGTGTAGAACTTAAGCCTTGCAGTTCTTTTCTTTCTGCACTTTAAAGATGCCACTGAGTTGGATGGCAGCTGGCAGGCCTGTTATTCTTCCTTTGAGGGTGTCTGTGTTTTCTCTGGCAGAGTCCAAGATTTTCGTTGTATTTGGACTTCAGCAGTTTTATAGTAATGGGCCTAGGTGTGTCTGTGTTTGTGGTAACCCTGTTTACTGATCGTAGTGCTTCCAACATCATTGAACCCTGCTCCCCGCCCCGTTCTCCCCCTCCTTGGAGACAGCATTCACGTCCCCCTTAGCCTTGTCTCCAGGTCTCGCACAGCACACGTGCTCTTTTCTGTGCTTCCTGGCTTCCTGTACGTTCAGTTGAGTAATCCTCTCTTTGGGGCTGGCCCCGTGGCTTAGCGGTTAAATGCGCGCGCTCCGCTACTGGCGGTCCGGGTTCGGATCCCGGGCGCGCACCGACGCACCACTTCCCTGACCATGCTGAGGCTATGTCCCACATACAACAACTAGAAGGATGTGCAACTATGACATACAACTATCTACTGGGGCTTTGGGGAAAAAAAAGGAGGAGGATTGGCAATAGATGTTAGCTCAGAGCCGGTCTTCCTCAGCAAAAAGAAGAGGATTAGCACGGATGTTAGCTCAGGGCTGATCTTCCTCACACACACAAAAAAGCAAAGTAATCCTCTCTTCTTCTTGAACCCATCTTCTGAGTTCTTCATTTCAATCCTAGAAACTCTGTTTTGGGGTTTTTTCCCTAAAGATTTTAGTTCTCAGGTAAAGCTGTCCATCTTGTCCTCTCTCTTCTTGAACGTGCTAATCATGGTTCATGTCTGATTATTTCAGTAACAGCGTGACCTGTAGGGCTTTTTTTTGTTTTCTTTCTTGGTTTTGTTTGTAGTATTTAGTTTTTCTCAAATGCAGACAGGGCCTATGGAAAATTGTGGAGGTTCTGGGTGGTGCCACCCTCTAGGAGGGGCCCGCCCAAGTCTGCTCTGCTATAGAGGGGCTGATTGCCCCCAGGATCACTAACCACAAATTGGGGTGGAGCCTGCTGTTTCTGCTTTGCTCCCCCCCAGGGTGTGGTCTGCAGTTTTGCTAGGCCCCTTCCTCATAGTGATACCTCCACACCATAGCCCGGGAGGGCCATGCCCTGCTTCTCGGAGGCTTTCTGCCCAGCTCCTCACCTCTGCCCTGCTCAGCTGGAGATCCAGACGCCAGTGTTGCTTCCTGCACTTCCTTCTCCCTGGAGCTCTAGCCCTCGAGGCTTTTCCAAGCAGCCCCTTGCCTCTAGCTGTTATCTTCTTAGGCTGTCGAGATGTCTTTGCCTCTTAGCAGTAGCCTTTGTCCTGGGCTCTCAGCCTGCCCCAAGAGTTGGCAAATGCCACCGGGTCCCCAGTGTCTCACAGATGGACGGCTCACAGCTCGTGGTTGTCTGGCCGTTCCCGGTCTACAGAATCTGGCCGTCCCCAAGGCTTGCTTGTCTTAGCTTTCTGATGCAGCCAAACGTGTGTTTGTGTGTGTTTTGTCTTGTTGTATCTGGCTTTTCCATTTCTTCTCAGCAGGGCAGTGGTCTGATGAAAAAGACTCCCCTTCGTAGCTAGCAGTAGCAGATCATCACTGTGTTTTTGTAAAGATGGAAAGAAACCTCTCTCCAGCGTGTGCTCGTGGGAGGGTGTTCAGGACATCCACTCTGCCAGAAAGTGAGGGGCTGACATGGGCAGTCCTCAACAGGCTGCCTCGTTGGGGGAGAGCCTGCGGTGTGGCTGCCCTCGCTCTCAGCTGCCCCCCCTCGGGAGAGGCAGCTCGAGGGCAGGTGGCCTGGGGTTGAGTCCTGGCCACTCACTTGCTTTGTGACCTTGGACAAGTCATCTTACTGCTCAGTGCCTCAGATTCCTATGAAATGGGATAGCCCCCAGACCTCCGCTGTCAAGAAGGTGGAATGGGTGTACTTTCTCCTGGACATTAAGTAAAAACCAACATAAGAAGACTCTGAAAAGTGGGGAGAAGACCCTGGGACCCCAGGAACGACACAGTGGGTCTTCTTTGTGCCTCATAGATCCCAGCTTTGGGGCTGAAGAAGCTGGCAATCTAGGAAGGCCGCCAAGCACAACCTGTGAAGGCCCTGGTGAAAGCCTGCTCCCTCTGCCCGAAGGACAGGAAGGGTCCTCCTAGCAGGACGCAGACTTCACACAACCACCACTTACTCCAGCCAGACACCGCAGGAAACACTGGGCCCCGCTTACTGCGGTGACGGGTGGGGGCTGAGAACTCCACCCCCGCCAGGGTGCTGTCAGGGAAGGCCAAGTAATGAGCTGCCTTCCCCTGTTTTGTCAGTAGAGACCAGCAAGGCCTGGACCTCTACCCCCACCTGACAGTGCCAAGACTGGGGTCAACAGGGGCCAGGTAGGGCCAGTAATGAGGTTTCCCTACCCCTCCCAGCGAGGGAGACCTAGCAGGGAGCTGGAACTCCCACCTACCCCTCCCAGACCTCTTTCCCAGGGCTCAATGGAGGCTGAATAGGGAACCTGGCAGTAATGAAGCAGCACTCCACCTTTTCCAAAATGTACCCGGGATGTAGTTTATGGGTATGACTGGGTGATGGCATGGAGCACTCAGTGCTATTGAAGGAGCTTATCACTCACAATTCCTCTAGAAATGGGGGCACAGCACCCACTCAGGGCCACATGAGACCTCGACACTCCGGGGGACAGGAAGCAAGAGTGAGGGAGGGAGGAATCGGACTTGCCCTTTATTACTAGTGTGGCGGGTGTAGCCCGCTGGAGACGTTTTTGATTGGGCAGGAAGTGAAACATAAGAGGTTAGGGTTTGTGGTTGGAGGATTTGAAATATGATTTTCGCGCACCCATGAAAGTCAGGCCGCAGGGGAGATGTAAACAACTTTGGCCGTTAGTTGGGATCAATAGATGCCAGATCATCAATTACACAATCTATAACAGTTGGGCAGAACAGCACCCCCTACTCCCATGCCAGAGCGGTGTCAGAGGGAGCCAGCTAAGACAGAAGACTGAAATAAGATCCAGAGTCTCTTAACATAATACCCAAAACATCCAGGTTTCAATTGAAATCGCTCCTCATGCTAATAAGCAAAAGGTTCTTGAATGAAAAAAGGCAGCCAGTTGAGGTCAGCACTGAGACAGAGAGGTTAGGGAAAGCAGACAAAGATCTTAGAGCAGTGATTGCAAAAGTGCTTCAACAGGCAGTTACCAAGTGAGTCACATGAAAACAGAGTCTTAGCAAAGAGAAAAACATCAAGGAGAACCAAATAGAAATTTAGGGTGAAAAATACAATCCAGAATACAAAACTCAATGAGTGGGCTCTACAGCAGAATGGAGAGGACAAAAGACAGGATCAGTGAACTTTTAAGATAAAACAATAGAAATCGCCCATTTGAACAATGGAGAAAAAATAGTGACAAAAATAAGCAGAGCCCTGGGGACCAGTGGGATTACAGTGGAACAGCTCACGTACGTGTTGTGGGAGCTCTGGAAGGAGAGGAGTGAGGGCAGAGCTGGAGAAGGACTCGAAGACGTAATGGCCAAACAGGTCCCAGATTCGGTAAAAGACATAACTCTACAAATTTAAGAAACTGAGTGAACCTCAGACAGGATAAACACAAAGAAATCCATACCAAGACACAGCATAGTCAAACTAATGAACACTAAGGACAAAAATAATTTTGAAAGCAGTGAGAGAGAATGGCGTCTTAGCTACGGGGAAAACAACTCGAACGACAGAGGATTCTCATCAGAAGCCATGGAGGCCAGAAGGAAGTGGAACAATGTGTTTCATGTGCTGAATAAAAAGGACTGTCAACTCAGAATCCTGTGTCTAGTGAAAATATCCCACAGGAATGATGCAGAAATCAAGACATTCTCAGATGAAGGAAAACTAGGAGAATTTGTCACCAGCAGACCTGTCCTAAAAGAACTGAAAGGAGGTTCTCTAAACAGAAAGGAAATAAGAGAAGGAACTTTGGAACATCAGGAAGAAAGAAGATGGCAAAAAAACAGGAAAATCCAGTAGACTTTCTTTCTCCTCGTATGTCTTCTAAACTGACATTTTGACAGTTGAAACAGAAATGGGGGCGCTGTATGGTGTGGCTCTCCGTGTAAGCAGGAGTCGTTCAGATGAGCACACTGCAGGAGGGAGAGGATAAAGGGACATGTAGTGGTGAGGTTCCCACAGTTCACCTGGACAGGGACAGTGACGACGTGTGGGCTGTGTTGAGTTATTATGCACAGTTTTTTCATAATAACCAAAAACTGGAAACAACCCAGATGTCCTTCAGTGGGCGAATGGTTAAATCAAGACCTTCATACCCTGTGGTGCTACTTAGTAATAAAAAGGAATGAATTATTAATACACACAACAACCTGCATGGAACCCCAAAAAGTAAAGAGATAAAAGTAAAAGGAATCCCATACGTAGATACTGTATGATCCCATTCATATAACATGCTTCTAATGACAAAATTATAGAAACAAAAAACGAGTTGTGGTTGCCAGGGGTTCGGGAGGTGGTGGGTGTGTCTGTAGAAGGGCAACATGAGGTCTTTGTGGGAATGGAGACGTCTTCCACCTTGACTGGCTCAGTGTTGGCATCCTGGTCGGGATTTTGCCCTATAGTTTGGAAAATGTTACCATTGGGAGAAACCCAGAAACTCTGTCTTGGTTACAGCTGCCTGTCGATCTACAATGATGTCACGATAAAAAGCTTAATTAGGACATGGGATAATAGTACTGTCTACCTCTTGGGCCATCATGACGTTACATGGGGTCAGATGAGGTGGCAGGTGAGGACCCCGCCCAGCACGGGCAAGGTGCCACTGTGGTACTTGTTTCTTCTCCACACCCCTCGGCCCTTGTAGGGTCTCCTCAGTGTGCTCCGTGGCCTCTGTCTGTGGGATCCCTGTTTGCTTTTCCCACTTTGGTCACCGTGACGTCAGGCGGAGGAGGAGGGGAGGGTAGGGGGCCCTTGGCTGAGGCCAAGAGACATCCTTAGAGCATTAGCATTGCCCCCTGTGCTCCATCCTGCCTCTTCCATCCTCTGAGCATCGAGAATGCTTGGGTCAGTGGCAGGCCGAGGGGATGGGGAGAAGTGCAGGGACACAGGCAGCCAGGGTCTGCACCCTGAGCCCCTTCCCTTTGGTCACTGTGACCTCGGGTGGAGGGGGAGGGGGAGGAGAAGGGGAGGAGAGGGGAGGGGGAGCTTCGAGTACAGAGAGCGTCATCTGATCTTTCCAAATGTTAATTAATTAGTTGACTTGCTTTTACAGCTGATCGCTGAGGAAGGGGTAGACAGCCTGAACGTCAAGGAATTGCAGTCAGCGTGTCGAGCACGAGGCATGCGGGCCCTCGGTGTCACGGAAGACCGTCTGAGGGACCAGCTGAAGCAGGTGCGTGGTCTGAGGGTTTTCCCCTTCCATCAGACCAGCATAGGCTCTTTGTGAGTCAAGGGAGGCTCTCCCCAGACTCTGGGCGGCAGCCAGGCCTCGTGAGGCGCCACTGTGGCCTTCAGCTCCCCCCTGGCCGGGGGGCCTGGACATGGGGGTGTGATGACCTGGTTCTGTCGCATGCTTGTGCACCCAATGTTTGTGACTTCTGGGTATTGCTCTGATTTTTCTCACCTGCTCTTGGTTGATCTTAATGTCTTTACTGTTCCCTTCTCCGGGTCATCTGTGGACACATGAGCACTACGTTAACTTCCTTGAAATTTCAGTATGTCTCTTTGCCTGGAGGCCAGGGATGTTTGGGTAAATAGTATCCAGGCCAACCCGACCTCCAGAGCCCCTGCTATCAGCCTCTTGGGTTTTAGCCCACGCTCCCTTCTCCAGCAGCTCAGAGGGGACTCGGCAGAATCCAGCGGCCAGCTCTGCAACGCCACAGGCTGGCCCTGACAGCATCAGTTTGAGTAGATTAGACGTTGCATAGGCAACATTCACAGCGATTCAGCTTTCACATCAGAAGGTGTGAAGTGTGCAGATGCCAACTGGTCCCCCTCCCCACTCTGCCTGTGCTGCTGGTGCTCTCCAAGTGTAGACAACGATGTATCAGCACCCACTTCCCCTCTTTTGACACGAACGATGTTTATTACGCAGTTTGTTCTTGCCCTCTTCTTTTCTCTGACTGTGTCTTCACATGGTCCCTAGGAGATCCTTCTCTGTAGTGTGAATCGGCCCTGTGTCTGCCCAGCATGCTGGGCGTGCCTGGGCTGTTTCTAGCCTTCTTCCGGCACGTGCAGTGTGTGAGTGGGCTGTTGCAGCCAACACTGTGGGACTCGGGGGTTCTGGTGCAAGTGCTCACGTGTCTTCCTTCTCTTGTTGTCTAAGCTTCGCTCAGCCTCTGCTCCCTATTCGTAGAATTCCTTCTCGTCTTATCTTTTGTCCTGCGTCCAGTTTGTGTCCAAACATTGTCATGGTCTTTTGTCAGTTTGAACATTGTCTCTGTGTCACTAAAATAGCCTACAACAGTGACTTGCCCACAGTAGACATCAAGACCTTGAATGTTGAGTGAACTCACAAAAGCCACCTTTGGAGTTTTTGTGCCATTTTCAAGTGAAGAGCCCTGGTAACAGAATCTCGTCATCTCACTCAGTGTTTTCTGAGCTCCAGCAGCCTTGCTGCCAGGGTGCTAATTAGTGATCCTTTGGGCAGCTCAGCTGACTAAGGTGGGCATCAAGGCATAAAATGCAGCAATAATAGACCTTTAGAACTGGAGATGTCTTTTTCTTGGGAGAACCTGTTCCAGTGACTTAGTGGCTGCATCTACTCAAGTCCTGTTGTGGTTGTTGCCTCCAGTCTCCTCCTCCTCCCCCGTCCAACCAAACCAGAACAGAGAGGAAAGTTCCAGGGCCAGACGCCCTCAGCCAGGTCACAGGAGATGTGGGTGGGTTGAGGCTGGCCCACGAGTCTGGTCTTGAACTCCCAATTCCAGTGGCTGGAGCTGCACCTGCATCAGGAGATCCCCACATCGCTGCTCATCCTGTCCCGGGCCATGTACCTTCCAGACACCCTCTCGCCCGCCGACCAGCTCAAGTCCACATTGCAGACCCTCCCAGAGATTGTGGTGCGTGTTGCCCTTCTGTAGCTCACTCTGTAAGGGGCCCATTCGCTTCTGGGGGGAGGGGCCATGGAAACACCCACCTCCTTGGTCGAGGGAGCTCTCAGATCTGCTCACTAACCCTCCATTTCTGTCTTGTCAATCCTTTCTCTGAATATCAAGAACTCCTGTGACGTGTGTAAGGTGACCCTCGGGTGCCTTGCAGTGTTTCCCAGCAGTTGGGCGTGCCAGCAGGGCATTCTATTCCCTTTGGAAGCCCAGATGGTGACAACACTCAGAGAGATGGACAGGGTGCAGGGCACTGTGTGGGCCTCTCTGGTGGTAGCTGTGCCTGCTGTGCTTCCACACGCACTGGGGCATCCCCCTTCCCCGGGCTCACTCACAGGTGTCCCCTCTCTGAAGGCGAAGGAAGCCCAGGTGAAAGTGGCTGAGGTTGAGGGCGAGCAGGTGGACAACAAGGCAAAGCTGGAGGCCACGCTGCAAGAGGAGGCGGCCATCCGTCAGGAGCACCAGGAGAAGGAGCTGCAGAGGCTCTCTGAGGTGGTGGTAAGTGGCCAGGGGGGCCCTGGACCTGCTTTGTGGGAGCAGGCACCATGGGGAGAGTTGGGACAGAGCAGAGGTCGTCCCACTCCAGCTTCTCTAGAAACCGCCTCATGGAAGTGGAGGCAGGAATGCTCGGAGTCGGGGCTGGAGCTCTGAAGTGGGGGTCTGCCAGAGGGGCCCCCAGGGAAATGAGTTGGCTGGCTCTCCCTTGGTCCAGGCGCCAGTCAGTGAAGCCCACAGGGAGAGTGTCACTGCAGCGCTGTGTTCTCCTCAGGCCTTCCCTCGGCCCAGGCTGTGAGTGTGCTCCAGCTCCCTGGGCGGCATGCCCACAAGGTTTTTACTCTGCAAGTCTCGGGGCAGCTTGGTGGAGTCATCAGGAAAGGACTGAGATGAAATTAGATGCCGTGACCACTCGATAGAGGGGCCTTTGTAGAGGCGCCGCTGCCTGAGTCGTGTCAGTGCACCTGGTCACACTAAGTACACCCACGTGGAGAGTCCTGCAGGGCAACCTTACGGAAGGCAGGGCACCCGCTGCTGGTCAGTGGTGTTGGCACATCTCAGCCAGCACATAGCAGGCCTGTTCAAAGTGTGCCCTCTGGCCTGTGGCATGTCTGTGCCAGTGTCGACGCCCCAGGAAGGCTGCTGTTGTGACAGGTGATGCTGAGCAGGCAGTGGCTTTGCATTTCAGAAGGAAGTGGAGCCAGAAGTAGTGGCAGAAGCTGCCCCTGGGAGGCCAGTCGCCAAGCTACAGCCAGAAGTGCCTGATGTGATCCTGCCATCGGAGGCCCTGAAGGACACCGCCCCCGTCCTGGAAGGCTTGAAGGTAACCGTGGCCGGCCACACGTGCGTGCCCTGGAGGGAAGCAGAGTCTGAGCTGAGCAGGAAGCTGGGGAGGGGCCAGCTTGTAGGCTGGGGACTCCTGAAGAAATGGGGCCGAGGAGGCCACGGCCTGGCTTAGGTGACTGGACAATTGTGGGGCAAGGATGGTGACGCTGCAGGGGGGCGGCGTTCCCGGGAGGCCCTGTGGTGTGAGAAGAGCAAGCCAGGCATGGCTCCGAGCTTTGGGCCTGACTGCCTGGAAGGTGAGGCAGCCATTCCTTGGCTCCTCTGGGCCCTGCGAGTGCTCCGAGTGGCAGGGCACCCATACCCAAAGGTGGCTCTCCAGGCTCCTTGTCAGCCAGGAGGGAGGGGAAGCTGGTGTGCTTCCCCACAGAGGCCCACCTGGCTGCCACCTTCCTTGGTGCCCTGGGCTTGGGCGCCCTTAGCATCCCCAACCTGATG
Organism: Diceros bicornis minor; assembly: GCF_020826845.1. Classification (NCBI taxonomy): domain Eukaryota; kingdom Metazoa; phylum Chordata; class Mammalia; order Perissodactyla; family Rhinocerotidae; genus Diceros; species Diceros bicornis. The sequence continues at coordinate 1,204,197 of NC_080747.1, read as the reverse complement.
TGCTGTGCATCCTGGGGTGCTCATCTCTGGGTGGTCTTGCCGTCCTGGTTGTAGCCTGCTCCCTGCATGGGACTCTCTCTGTCTTGGACTCCCGGGTGGGCCCTGGTACAGAGAGCACTGTAGTAGAGCAGCTTTTGGGGGCATGTTGGGTGGAGGAAGAATCTCCTGACAGATGGGGATGTCGATTTGGCAGCTGGAGTAGAAGAAGGACCAAGGGAGCAGATTTATATCTAAGGATTCTGAGCAAGGTCGCAGAGGGTCTGAAAGAGGGCAGCCTCTGCATTCAGAGGTCAGAGGGAAGACAAGGCCCCTCTGTGAGGTCGAGCATGTCAACGCCTAAGCAGACAGGGGTGCATCTGGAGGAGGGTGGGTTTCATGAGGTGTACTTAGAGCCAGGTGGATGAGGCGTGAGGTTTGACCCTGTTGGGCAGCATGGGATCCTGGGCAGCATGGGATCCATTGGTGGACTTGGCAGGAGCGGTTATAGAACAAGGCAGAAGGAAAAGCCCCACTGCAGGGGTTCTGGGAGGAGCCAGGGGGACGGTAGCCTCCTCCAGGCCTGTGGAGAAGGGAGGGCCCCACTAGAGAGGACAGCAGAGAGAGCCAGGTCTCAGGGAAGATCCAGGCTGTTCGTGCAAGAAGAGAAGAGATAAAGCATCAAAGCTGGGGCAGTGGGTGGCCCAGGGGCTGTCCGAGCCTTGTGGGGCTCCTTTTGGAGACGGGCATGGCTTGGGATAATCCCGGTGGGCCTCTGCTTCACCCTGCTGACGGTTCTGAGGCCTGTAGGGAGGCCAAGGCCATCCTGAGACATGGCGCAGGAGACAGATGGAAACATTGTGCTGTTGCTGGTGCGCCGAGACTGGGAGGAAAAGAGTGCTGAGAACCTAGCTGAGCTGGGCTCGCAGGGTGACCCAGGGAAGGGTGAGGGACCAAGGTCCAAATGGACCAAGGGACCAAATGACCAGGGTCATTTTTAAGGCAGTGCAGGGCTGGGGCAGGGACAGCTGAGCAGAGGCAGAGCTCGGCCGGGCCCATGGAGCACAGTTCTGGAAGAAGGGAGCACCTGTCAGTAAATAGGGCTGGGATGGTTGTCTGTCGTCATGGAAACAGATGCATTCAATTTCTGATGGATTAAAGGCTTAGATGTGAAAGGACATTTAGAACTCTTAGGAGAACTTACGAACAAAGGATTGCCAGGGATTTGGGTGAAGAACTTAGTTTCATTGAAAAGATACCATAAAGATTGGGAAAAACAAGTGCCCTTGTCCCTGTTTGCAGTGCAGAGCTGGGTTTTATCAGTGCTGGCCACCTGCATGGGAGGATGGAGACCTGAACAGCTGTACCTCTCGTAAGGAAATTGAGTTTGCAGCTAAAAACCTTTCCACAGAGAAAGCCCAGGCCCACATGGCTTCAGGCCAAGTTAGTGGTGAGTCCAAACAAGTCAGGAAGAAATCCTTCCAGTGCTGCACAAACGTGCGGAAGAAAGTTGAAGAGGAGTGAACATTTCCCAGCTCATTCTGAGATGAGCATTACCTGACAGATATGAGAAAACTGTACACCAGCATCTTTCATGAACACAGACGTAAAAATTCTTAAAGTTTTAGCAAATCGGTTGCAGCTATTCTATGAAAAGGCCTTATGAGATTTGTCTAGGGAATACAAAAAATCAGTCAGTGTAATGACTGTATTAACAGACTCGAGAGAAAACCATGTATGAGCATCTCAATAGATGCAGAAAAAGCACTTGATAGAATCCAGCTTCTGTTCCTGATAAAAAAAAAAAAATCCCAGCAAACCAGTAGAGGGGACCATTCTCAACCCGATAAAAAGCATCTACAGAAACCCCCGCAGCTGGCGTCATCCCTGGGGGAGAAACACCAGCAGGGGTGTCTGCTCTCAGCACTGCTGTCCAGCTTGTACTGAGGTTCTGGCCAGAACAATTAGATAAGAAAAAAATAAAACCATATCGATCGGAAAAGAAGTGAAGCTGTCTTTGTTCACAAATGATGTGAGCATCTAAGAATCAGTTGTACTTCTCTATACTAGTAACGAACAATCAGAAATGCACGTTTAAAAAAGTGTATCATTACAATAGCATCCAAAAAATGAACTACTTAAGGATAAATCTGGACATAGATATACGAGACCTGTACCCTGAATGGTATAAAATGGTGCTGAGGTGAATTAAAGAACTAATAAATGGGGAGATTTACTGCTCTCATGGATGTGAGGAGTCAGTGTTGGTAAGATGTTCATTCTCTCCAACTGATCTATAGATTCAAGACTGTCAAAATCCCAGCAAGCTTTTTTGTTAAATTGACAAACTTATTCTAAAATTTATTTGGAAATTCAAAGGACCTAGAATAGCCAAGACGATGGGTGAGTGAGTTTGGTGTAGCCACACGATGGAATACTACTCAGCAGTTAAAAGGAGCACACTACCACATGGTTGACTCTGAAGAGGGAAGCGCGAGGAGTTGGACACAAAAGAGCTCCTGCTGTGTGACAGCGCTTGTGTAAGATTCTCGCAGAGCAGCCTAGGCTGTCTGACGGAAGGCGGGGCAGTGGGTGCCTGGGGCCGGGGATGGGGGGGCCACAGGGCACCAGGAGATGTTTGGGGTGACCGCTGCTTCTCAGGTGATGATGGTTTCCTGGGTGTCCACGTATGTCAGATACACACACGACACAGTGCACGCTGGTGTCGAGGGCACCATGGAGAGTGAAGAGTGACGAGTGACTGTGCACGGGCTCTCTTGGCCTCGCACGGAGCCCGAGACTCCACCAAGTACAATGTGAATGTACGACAGGAACAGAAAAGTGGTAAACTATTGGAGAAAAAAGCCAGTGATTCCCTTCATCTCGGGATTTTTAGAGTTTGCTTGTTGTCTTTCCAGGAGGAAGAAATAACTAAAGAGGAAATTGACATACTCAGCGACGCCTGTTCGAAACTGAAGGAGCAGAAGAAGTCCCTGACGAAGGAGAAGGAGGAACTGGAGCTGCTGAAGGAGGACGTCCAGGACTACAGCCAGGTGCGGGCATGAGGGGCGGGCGCCGCTGATGCTCGTCTCAGCTGCGCTCAGGCGACCATGGTTGTGGGGTTTGCTCCTAAGACTAGGACTGAAAAAGAGTAAAACTAGCCCTGGGCCCCAAAAGTATTCAATAATAGCTCCATCAAATATTTGATAAGCTGGCAGGCAAAGGGTATTTGGAGGGAAAACTGGATTCTAAGTAAATTTTATTCAACAACTTTTCCGCAGCCATTCCAGCTGGGTCACTTTTCTCCTGGAATGCTGGCCATTCGCCCTTGCAGATGACAAGCATACATCTGTTTTCATTTCTGAGCACATGAAGGCATCAGATGAATAGTCTGGTTGCTTGATAATGAAATCTTGTTTCCATTCATGATCTCTGTGAGACTTCTTCTTACACAGTAGTCGTTTTTTTTTTTTTAAGGAAAACATGTCTCTTCAATTTATAAATATCACTTCCTAATGTGATTCAAAACAAATATGTTTTCACAGCTCTATTAGGAAAAGATGACTAATTTTGAGATTGGTAAAAATAATTTGCCATTTTCTGAACTTTCTCATGGCCGCCCTGTTGCTGCTGGATCTTCTGTTAGAAATCAAGTATTTATCAGAAACCCTCAGCCTTTATCCTCCTCCCCACCCCACCTCTCATGCTTCCCATGTTTGCTCATGGGGAGAAACTGACTTGGAACTGAAGAAGGCACCTACCATTCCTGATTCTGTCATCATTTTGTTTATTCTTTTAACAAATATGAAGAAAGTTGATGTTCAGAATAGATTCCATTTCCTTGGCTACAAAAACAGTGTTTGAGTTTGCAAAAATGAGAACAAATCTGTCTAATAGATAGAAATAAGACTTTGCAAGTCTGATTGGAATCAGTGCATTTCAGCCTAGTGCACAACCTGGATCTCCTCACCTTTGTGATGCTAGTTTGGGTTAATTTAATTACCTGTGCGAGGTAGACTTAATTATAAGGTTCCTTTTTTTTTTATAATTTTATTTATTTATTTTTCCCCCAAAGCCCCAGTAGATAGTTGTATGTCATAGTTGCACATCCTTCTAGTTGCTGTATGTGGGACGTGGCCTCAGCATGGCTGGAGAAGCGGTGCGTTGGTACGCGCCCGGGATCCGAACCTGGGCCGCCAGTATCTGAGTGTGCACACTTAACCGCTAAGCCACGGGGCCGGCCCTAAGGTTCCTTTTTAAGACAATCTTTTTACAACTAAATAATTTCATTAGGATTTGCAAGAGATCAAGAAGGAACTTTCAAAGACTGGAGAAGAAATATATGTGGAAGAGTCTAAAGCCAGCAAAAGGCTGACGAAGCGAGTGCAGCAGATGATTGGGCAGATCGACAGCCTGCTCTCGCAGCTGGAGACGGGTCAGAAGCCCGGCACGCTGGGGCCGGCTGCCGAGGGCTCGCCTGCGGGGTGAGTGCAGGACGGCGACACTCAGGGCCTTTCTGACTCCAAAGCATAGTTCTCAGCCTTGGTCCCCAACTGCCCCTCACATTTGACCCAACAGTTCCAGCTAGAAACCCAGCCACACCTTATTGGTCTCCACTTCTCAGTGATGGTTTTACTAAAGCAGCTTTCAGGGTCTTCTCTTTCCTGCACACATGTACACACTCACACATACGTGCATGCACTCGTACACGCTCATACACACTTCAGCCACTATCAGCTCTCATCTGGAAGACCACAGTTGTGGCTTGGCTGGCCTCCGCGTGTCCACCCTGGCCCACACCTCTCCAGGCTGTTATCAAGCTGGTCCTTCCAGAATAGATGTAGGATCATGGCTCCCCTGTGAACACATGGCCTCTCCCTGCCCCCTCTTCCCACAACACTCTCCCCTCCCTGTGGCCTCAGCCACGCTTGGCTCTTGTTTCCTCAAATCGTCAAGCTCTCTCCTGCCTCCTCCCTTCTATTGAACCCCCCTACACACAGGCATTCAGTAATGACCCCCATTCGGGGGCCAGAGGCTGCCTCTGCACCATTGCGTCCCAGATGCCTGAGTATTGCGTGCGTAGCTGTCAGGCAAATGAAACAACCCCACCATGCCGTTGTAGTTGACACTCCGTGCTCCAGTGGGCCAGGCACTACGCTGCAAGTGCCCACATCTCCAGGGGGCAGGCAGACTGGCTGCAGAGCCACTTCACCCTGCCATGAGGTCAGTGTTCCCTCCTGGGTTGACCTGCTGTGCTGGCCCACCTGCCCCCACTGGTCAGAAGGCAGCACAGCCAGACTCGGCCTCCCTGCCCTGACCATAGCACACACAGGCCTGAGGAACCACCGCCCAGTAACCTTGGGGCTTTCTGTCCTGATTGCCATTGGAGAGGCAGGGCTCATGGGGGACTGCACACAGGAGACCCTGGGCCGGCCATGGGGTCCTTCTGTCTTTGTGTTTGAGTTGGCTGGGCATTCCCAAGGGAAGGGGCAAGCGAGCTCAGAGGGAGGGGTCTCCCTGGGTCAGGGCTGACTGTGGGAGCCCCAGTGAGGCTGCGGCTGCGTGCTGTGCCACATGCAGTCTGTGCCCCCGCCTACCCCCAGGGAGACTGTCATCAGCGTCACTGAACTCATCAGTGCCATGAAGCAGATCAAGCACATTCCAGAAAACAAGCTCATCAGCTTGGCCTCAGCCTTGGATGAAAATAAGGACGGCAAGGTTGACATCGACGACCTCGTCAAGGTGGGTCAGGGCTGAGTCAGGGCTACCTGGCCTGCCGCCTTCTTGCTCCGGGGTTGGTGGGGATCTCACCCAAAGCATTTTCTTTCTTTCTTCTTTTTTTTTTTTTGTGAGGGGGATCAGCCCTGAGCTAACATCCGTGCTAGTCCTCCTCTTTTTGCTGAGGAAGACCGGCTCTGAGCTAACATCTGTGGGCATCTTCCTCCACATTATATGGGACGCCACCACAGCATGGCCTGACAAGCGGTGTGTCGGTGCGCACCTGGGATCCAAACCCGGACCGCCAGCAGTGGAGTACACGTGCTTAACCGCTACACCATGGGGCCAGCCCCTCACCCAAAGCATTTTCCACATGTGCCTCCACCCTTGAGGCTCCCTATGGCCTGGTCTTGGCCCTTGCTGTAAACACTTGGCTCATTTTTCACACAAAGTTAAAAAAAGTGCAGTAAAGGCGTCTCGGTGGAGGAGGCCGCCTGCTTTCTGACTGGACACTTGACCTCTCCTGGGCTTGAGTGGGGCCCTGGTGGGTCTGGGAAGCATGGTGGTAGCAGGGCAGCTGGGGTGCAGAGACCCCTAGGGGAGGAGATGTGCAGGACAATCCTTTGAGCCAGGCTTTGTGACCCCTGGTGGCAAGCTGTTGAGCATGGGGTCCCCTGAAGCCTGAGAGGTGACCCCAAGGCGCCACTTGGGGCCCTGGTGCCAAGAGCTTAGGCAGCCCAGGAGACTGGGAGCAGGATTCCACCTTCATGAGAAGGTCTGTGAACTTGGGCGTTTCTGAGCAAAGCGTGCCTTCACAGGTGGTTCTAATGGCTCCCTGTATATCCAGCCAGTTGGTGATTTTTCACACATTTACCAAGAATATCGGCTACCTTATTTTAGTTTGGTTGAAAAGCAGGGTATTACCATATGCACATGCTGAGCATTGTCACCTTGGCAGCAGCACAGGCTGGGAGGGCCATGCCCACCTCACCTGCCCCTTCCCTGGGGACCCTTATTGGTGTGGATGGCAGCTCGGATGTTTGTGCCCCACATGCCCCTGCATGCTGCCCTGGGGGAGCCTTTGTCCAGGGCAGGCCCCCCGGCCCTGAGCAAGGATCTGGCCCACCTCCTTTGTACTCCTCCTCTAGCCCTGGGCCCCGTGGGAAGCACACCTTGTATCCTCGCCCAGGTTTGGCTGACCACACGCCTCCTACTCTCCAAGCCCCTCTCTCTGGTGGCTTATAACCTGGCTTGGGGCCGTGGAGCTTGTTGGCCTTCTGGGTGGGGATCTGGAACCCTGAGAACAGAGCAGCTGGAGGACCCCAATGACCGTCCCAGCGGCTGAGCAGATGGCTCAGAGGAGGAGCCGTGTCCTGTCTCCCCTGAGTCCCTTGTCCCTTTCCTGTGTGCATAGGTGATCGAGCTGGTGGACAAAGAAGACATTCACATCTCCACCAGCCAGGTGGCTGAGATTGTGGCGATGCTAGAGAAGGAGGAGAAGGTGGAGGAAAAGGTGAAGGCCAAGGAGAAGGCTGAGAAGGAGGCCGAGAGGGAGGCTGCGGAGGGGAAGAATTAGGGCCGGCCCTGCTCTCAGGCACCTTGGTGGACCTTCGTGTGTCCATCTCCATCCCACTTCCCTGGCCGCCACAGTCCTTCCATGAGAGTGATTGCTTTGAGGTGATTCTTAGTGACAAATCTAATATTTTGTCTGGAATAAATCGAAACTTCCATAATCAAGTAATTTTTAATTTGCATCATTCCGTGAAGATTCAGTTCGTCTGCAATCCCTGAGTCCCCGCAGGGAATCGTGTCTGGACTCACACAGTGGCACCTGCTGCCGTGGCCCCAGCTATGGTGGCCAAGCGGGCAGCCTGCTGACAGCCCAGGGGTCATGGCCGCGCACAAGGTCCCCGGCTGCAGAGGTGGGCTTTGGCCAGACTGGGGCAGGAAGGTGCCTCCCTGCGTGTGCCTGCGCCCTGTTGCTATCTGTCCCGGGAGAGGACCAGCCATGTGCACTTCCCACACCTGTGGAGCCCGAGGCCTGCAGATGGGAATTAGATAAAAACCAACACAGCCCTCCTCAGCTCTGGAGAAGACACTTGCATTAGTCTGTGGACTTGGATTCCTGAATGTCAGTGTAAATAGGACTGATTCCTGCACATCTCCAGTCATCTCTGTTGTGGTTGAGAACACGTGTCCATCTCTCCGTGGCCTCTGGAAAATCGCAGTTCTCTGACGGGAGTGTCTCATGCGAGTTTCCTTTTGTGTGTATCTCAGAGCTCTTTCTTGATTTACCTTTGATTTTCTCCTAGCCCTTTAACCAATTAACTCGTAGAGAATTTTCACACATGACAGTCTGCCTAACTCACGAGTAGTAGCTAATGTAAGTTATGCTGTGAGAGAGACTAATGAAGCCCTTGAAAGTTAAGCATTTCATGTTTGAGTAATGTAACGTGCTCTTGTGGCTTTTAGAACGTTTCCTAATTTGGGTTGTTAGCACTCGTTGCCCTTTGGGTGATTGGGATGGATTTCATTGCATCCAGCGTTGGGCCTGGGCCCGGCCCCAGGGCAGCCTGGTGGGCTCGGGGTGCTCTGAGTGTGCATGCCCCTGTCGTGGCTCTGCAGCATCAGGGCCTCCTCGTGCTCATGACACCGATTCCCTCGGCCCCTGGCTCTTTTGGAACAAGCAGTCTGGTGGCCAAGCTCCTGGTCCTGCGATGAGGCATCCTGAGGGGCTTTCAGAAAGGCAACACCTGGAGTGGCCTGCGCAGCACACAGGCTGGGTTGGAGGCATAGGGCTTGCCTAGCGCACCTCTGGGTGGAGCGGGGTGCCTCCGTGGGCTCGGTGTCCAGCCCTGGCATCTGGCTGTCAATGCCTGGCAGCTCAGGTAGGGCGGCACTCCCTGGGGGGTGTCCTCAGCCCTGTCTGACCCACCCTTCGAAGCCTGGGTCTGGTTGCCGGCAGGAAGGTTCTTTCAGGGAATCCAGACCTAGGATTTGGGAGACAGGGATAGAGTGGCCAGGTTAGCCAGGAGCAGGGGCGGGGCGGGACTCAGAAGCACTAGCTTCTAAATTACTTGAAACCCTTTACTCAGCCGTTAAAGACACTTGACAAAATAGGAGTAAGATTATATATTCTGAAATGTAAACCTTTGTAAAGTAACAGTTGGGTTCTAAAAGTTTCTTGTTTCAGTTATTTGAGAAATATGTTCTAGATGCTCAGTTAATAGTTATGAATTGTCTCACACTTGCGTTGGCGCCTGGTTTGGCTGGGAAAGCATGCTTGCTTGTGAGCTTTGTGGCTGCTAGTGTGCCCCGCAGGTGGCGTCTTCTTTCTTGTGAGTCGGACTTCGGGGCCCAGGCAGCTGTGCCTGGCTCCTGCTCTCACCCTCGCTGCCTTTGCTGGGCGCTCTGGGTGTCCCCACTGCTGCTGTCACTGCAGAGCAGCGGCTGCCGCGGGCAGGCACTGCTACTGTCCCCCCTGCTCTGGTCCTGCCCTCCCGACTTGTCACATGAGGGCATGAGGTGCTAGTGGGAACCTTCTTCAGTTTGTGTAATGTGGGTGATGGTCTGCTACAGGCTTTCCTGTTCATTTTGTGTTTGCTTTTACTATCCTGGACTTTATTTATTGCTGCTGAAATTAGGGTCCAGGTGCGGGTGTAACAAACGGTGGGTCTAGATATACAAGAGTTTTGTGTGATGAGGTTTTTAAGACGCGGCTGTGCTGTGTAAGGGCCTCCCTCCCCATGCATTCTCGGGGACGCTCCTGTGTTTCCAGGAGCCTGTGATGTATACGCCTGCTTCACAGTGAAACGGGGATTCTTAGCACGTGTTTCCTCCCTCACTCCACCTAAACACCCATGTTTTTGGCAAGGATTCAGGAAACTGGCACGTGGCTTCCAGAGTCATTTTGGAATGTCAAAATCCAGAGTTTTTAAAAATGAAGGGCACCTTGTAATTTTTGAGGCGTAGCCTCCAGGCGGTGGTTCTCATAGTGGGGCCCTGGGGCTGGCAGGGCGGCACCACCAGGGCCCTGTGCCGCCACTGGTTGTCTCCATGCGTCCAGAGGTCCTGGGCCTGGCTCTACCTGAGAGCCTCCATCCCAGGCCATGTGTAAACACGTTTTTCAGAAATAGTGTTTTTATTAAAATATCAAATTAATGTTCCTGTAACAGCTCAAAGTAAGATTTCTGAACCATGTGAAACATCAGAAGTCAAGGTGGGAAATGTCAGTTGTCTGCGTGTCTGCTCTGTGACAGCTGTGTGGCTTGGTGTCTGCTTCTGGCCTTGCAGCAAAAGCGGGTGGCAAATGGGGCTGTGGGTTGGCGTGCTACGGGGAGGCCCGATTCCAGAAGGAGCCTCACGTTCCGGGGCTCAAGTGTGGCTTCAGATGCTCTTGTTCTGTGGCAGTGGGCCCTGCTCGGCCCGTCAGACTGTGCACCCAGACTGGTCCCTGTGCTGATGACTAGACACTCAGTTTGATGTAAGGAGCATGCTTAATAAAGCACTGTCTTGACCTGTCCGCCACGCTGTGGTTTGTTTGTCCAGGTTGGTGAGGCAGCCACTGCCTGACCAGGCTCTTCTCCCACCGCGACCCTCAGGGGACACCTCCAGCCTTGAGGGGTCCCAGGGAGGAGCTCGTACCCTCGGTGGGCAGGGCTGGGACCCTCATGGAGGGATCACCTGGAAAGAAGGGTGCCGTTCTGTTCTGAAAGACTCTGAGGGCCCGTGGGACTGGGGACAGTGCTGCCTAAGGGCCATGCCCTCCCCTGTCTGAGGGCGTCCTGGAGGAAGCAGGGGGTCTCCTCACCCCACAGCCTGCTCCCCAACACCTGAGCAGTGCTCAAAGAGCCTAAGGGCATGTGGGCAAGGGGGCCAGCCCACCGCCCCTGCTTGGCCCAGTGCCACAGCAGGGCTGCCCTGCCCTGCCCTGCCCTGCCCTCCCCAGCCCACATTGCTGGGTTCCAGCAGGGGATGCCCTACCCAGGGTGGAGAGCTGAGGCCCAGGTAGGTCGGTGGGCAGGGAAACCCTGGAGGGCTGCCAGGCAGAGGGTCCCAGCAGCAGGACAGGCACAATGTCTTGTCCCCCCTATCTCCCAGCCTCTCAGTGGACAGACGGCCCCACTCTCACTCTAGGATGTCCAGCCTGTCTCAGGTGGCCTCACCCCTGTGCCAGCACTGGTGGCTGTGGGGGCTTCATCCACCCCTGCTGAGTCCTGACACCCTGCCCGAGGCCGCACTTACCATCGCATCTCTCCTTGAGACCGGCCTTGGCCACTGTCCCCATCTGCCCCACAGATCCTGAATGCTCAGACATGGCTCCTCGTCTCACCATGTGGAAGAGATGCTGTTTCTGTAGGTGCAGGTGTGTGCAGGGGGCTGCTGGGCCTCAGCCCTTGCCTGGCTGCCGGACCAGCAGCTCTTGTTCGGGTTCATCTCGGTGCCCCTGGCAGGCACCCAGATCCCCAGGCTGTGGACTGCAGGGTTCACTCTATGGGTACCTTCTCGGGCTAGGCCCTGGAGTAGGTGGCCAGGGACAGAGGCCATGTGAGCCTGCAGGCAGCAACGGGCCTGAGCTAGACCACAGAGGGTGCCCCAGGATATGAGGCCCCAGCTGGAGCCTGTTTCTTGCTTCCACAGTTCTGAAGGCCACGTAAAGGCACCAGGGCTCTGAAAGGCTGGGTGAGGGCAGGGATTGCTTACAGAGGTGGAGCTATGGTTCAGGGGACACAGCAGCCAGCCTGAAGGGACACCCCTGGCCAAAACGAGGACAGAATGGATATCAAAAACTGAAGAGAGGGCCGGCCCCGTGGCTTAGTGGTTAAGTGCGCGCGCTCCGCTGCTGGCGGCCCGAGTTCGGATCCCGGGCACGCACTGGGCACGCACTGACGCACCGCTTCTCCCGCCATGCTGAGGCAGCGTCCCACATACGGCAACTAGAAGGATGTGCAACTGTGCCATACAACTATCTACTGGGGCTTTGGGGGAAAAATAAATAAAATTATAAAAAAAATAAATTTCTCCTTTAAAAAAAACTGAAGAGAGAATTGATTGTAAACAAAAATCTACACATCCATGGTGATACTTAAAAAAAGAAAGTCTTGTCTGCCCCTGTTGGAGATTATTACACCAATTTCTTACTGTGAAAATAGATAATTAAAAGGAAAGAATTTGGTACTACCCTGTCTTCTCAGGAGGAAAGCAAGTCCATCCTGGGAAGCAATTTAGGGAGAATACCAGTTAATGGTCTGGGAGAAACGCTGGAATCTACACATCCTGTACCACAGCTCCTGGGGAATGAATGGCTGCCTGGGGGTCGTGGATGAGACAGGTGGGGAGCTGGGTATGAGGGCAGCCGGCCGTGCGCCCCTGGCACTGCCCACCCCCACCTCGTGGTGGGGGCGATTGGGGACGTTCCACTCGGGGCTGGATGCGCACATTTTTACGTGTGGTGACGCACCCCCTGAAGACCTTGGATAGGGCCGAGACGCCCCCCAACCTTGGGAAGAAGACGCGGGCGCAGGGTTGGGGTCAGCCCAGAGGGGTAGGGGGCGGCCGTTGGCAGGTTGGGAACAAGATTCCAAAGGCAGCAGGCCAGGGGGCCCGGAAGGATGTGCAGTCACACAAACCAGGTGAGCCATCCAGGCCCCGAGCGGAAAGCAGAAGGCCAGACCGAGCCTGGACGTCCGAGAAGCGGGGGCTCGGGACCCTTCGAGGACCGGCAGGGTGTCCCCGCCCTACTCACTAAGCCCCCTCTGCGTGCTGCCCCGGGCCTGCGCCGGACCCCACCGGCCCTGGGGCTCAGAGAAGACTCCGGAGAACGCTGGCAGGGCCGCGGGAGGGCGCGGGGGCCGGGCAGGTGGGGGCGGGGCCGGGCGGATGAGGGCGGGGCCGCGGGAGGAGGCGGGGCCGAGCGGGTGAGGGCGGGGCCGCGGGAGGAGGCGGGGCCGGGCGGGTGAGGGCGGGGCCGCGGGAGGAGGCAGGGTCGAGCGGGTGAGGGCGGGACCGGGCGGGTGAGGGCGGGGCCGCGCGGGTGGGGCGGGACCGGGCAGATGAGGGCGGGGCCGCGGGAGGAGGCGGGGCCGGGCGGGTGAGGGCGGGGCCGCGGGAAGAGGCGGGGCCGGGCGAGTGAGGGCAGGGCCGCGGGAGGAGGCGGGGCCGGGCGGGTGAGAGCGGGGCCGCGGGAAGAGGCGGGGCCGGGCGGGTGGGGGCGGGGCCGCGGAAGGAGGCGGGGCCGGGCGGGTGGGGGCGGGGCCGCGGAAGGAGGCGGGGCCGGGCGGGTGAGGGCGGGACCGGGCAGATGAGGGCGGGGCCGCGGGAGGAGGCGGGGCCGGGCGGGTGAGGGCGGGGCCGCGGGAAGAGGCGGGGCCGGGCGGGTGAGGGCGGGGCCGCGGGAGGAGGTGGGGCCGCGGGAGGAGGCGGGGCCGGGCAGGTGAGGGCGGGGAGGCTGCGGGCCGCCGAGGAGGACCGAGCTGCCGATGCCCGCCTGTCTGGCGCCCCAACCTGCCGACCCGGGCCTGCCCCTCCCCCGGCGGCCAGGCCCCCTCGGAGTCCCGAGTGCGCACGCACCCGGAGTCCAGCCGGGCCGCGCCGGAGAGGGGCTGGGGGGCGCGGCGGTGACGCAACCTGCCGCCGCTAGAGGGCGCCCCCGCCCACGCTCGCCTCGCCGGGACCCGGGACCTGCCTCCTCGTCCCCGCGCCGGGCTCCGCGCTGGGCCGTGGCCTTGCCTGCCGCCCTCCAGGCCCAGGCCCTCGCTGGCCTCCCTCGCCGTCCTCGTCACTGTCGCCGCGTGTCCCCTGCGCCCTGGACGCAAACACAGGGTCTCTGGCAGACTGGAGGGTGTTTGAGGGTCGGGGGTTGGGGCGCGGTGCCGGGAGAGCTTCGCGGAGTGGGGTTAAGGTATTGGGCTGCACCGGTTATTCGGAACGAAGACCATAGCAGCCTCGCCTGCACTCCCGAAAGAGGCCCCAGAAACGCACCTCCTCTGGAAGGTGAGTTAAACACAGCAAAACGGGAGCAAGTTTCTTCGAAGCCAAAGGTTCACACAGCCCAGGGGCTAGCTGACCTTCTTGGTGAGACGTGAAGCGGTACAGAAGAGGGACGGGCACCAGGTCGCAGACCAGGGGCAAGTCGGGGAGGGTCAGCCAACTCCGGGCAGCGCCAGGTTCCAGGGAGAACCTGTAAGTCCGCATAGCCTCCTGTCCCTGAATCCACCTAGTCTCCCCACTTGGTCTGGGCACTGCTGCTCCTCCAGGAAGCCTTCCCGGACTTACTCCTCATCACTGCCACGTGGGTGCCCTGCTCTGTTTTCCCACTCTCTCAGCCTGTGAACTCTGGAGCAGAGGGGGCCAGATTCTGTCAGCACCCCAACTAGCCAAGGATCAGCATGCAGCATCTGCCAAGCTGCAGGAGTGACAAGAGTGTAGGAAGCACTGGTGGAGCCCAGGGGAGGGTGCCAGGCCTGGGAGGGGGAGGGCAGCTACCCAGGAGCAGCAGTGTGGCCAGCAGTGCAGACCCTGGGTCTGGTTGAATCAAGGCCTTGTTTACATGCAGCTCCATGGGGGGACCCACCTGGAAACCTCCCCCTCCCCAGCTGACTGGGTAGGCAAATGCCAGGGGGTCGGCTGAGGAGGGGGAGGCCTCAGAACCAACTGCAGGTGCCTGAACAGGACCCCAGAGCCCACCAGGAGTCCATGAGCTAGGGGCAGCCAGACTCCTCCTTGTACCGCCCACCCCCATGGCACATGGGCCCCTCCCATGGACACCACAACGCCTGCATTCCCTGCCCTTGGAGACCACAGACAGGCAATGAAGACCACTGGTGACTCTGAGGTTCTACCCTGCCAGCATTGGGCCCCTGTGCAGCTGGACACCTCAGATCACCCTCATCCTCACCCTGGCTTTGCCCAGGACTCGTCCTGAGCCAGAGACCTGGGCTGGAAACCCTTGGAGAGCATGTGACCCGGGCAGCCAGTCCCAGCCTGGAGGCCACCCGGCAGCTGCTGTTCCAGTAACAGCTGGTAACCCCTTCCCCCTGGGGAGGGGCAGACGACAGAACCTGTCCCAGGCGGGCAGTGAAGACACTGAGCTGCCCGGGATCCCAGAAGGGGAGGAGACAAGACAGCATGAAGCAGAGATCTGAACCAGTCGTCCCTGTTTATTTTTTGGAAAGCGCATCTCCTGGTTTGGGTCAACACCTTTGGCCCCCACAAGTCAGGGGGCCCTGAGAACAGAGACCGCCCAGAGGCACTGCCCGGCCGGCCAGCTCACGAGCAGAGGACAACCACCCAAACTCAGTTGGGGGGCTGTTAACAGTACAAAAAGGAACAAAAATGAATTCGCGGCTTTCTCTCCCACGCTTTGAAAGGTAGCAGTCCAGGCTATAAACGTGTAGAAGCATTGCGTAAGAAGTGTTAAATCTACAGCAAATACATCTTGTAAAAACTCAATAAATTATATATATAGATATATATAAACTTGTAACATCTAATAACATCTGAACCTGCATGCAGGGCTGGCCCCCACTGGAAACTGCCTCCCTGCCCCGAACACATGGCATTAGAAGAACTCGTATGAAAATACCAGCTTGCTTTGAAGTCCCAAAAAATAAATCTCCTAAAGAAAAATCCCATAGAAATCTAATTCTCCCGCAAAAGAAGGCCAAAGGAAATAAAATATCCTCACTGGAATCACCTCAAACTATTAACGACCCTTTAGGGTGCAAGGGGGCTGTTCTGGCCTCAGGGTGTGGGCTTGGCACGCCCAGCGCCACTGCGCACTTCCTCAGCGATCCCACTAGACGAAGCATAAACCTTCTCAGCTGTTAATAAGTTAAAACTTAAACCTCTCTGCCACGCGGCTGGCTAAATACTACGAGCGTGGGGGTGTGTGGGGGTGGGGACAGGAGTTCTGGGGGCCGATAAATAGCTTTACAAATGTACAGGTCCAGGTACAATTTTTAAAACAAAACTGTGGTGCCGGAAAAGCCCCTCTATCCTCTGCTGGCTTTTGCATTTGTCTCAACAGTGAGTCCCTCAGGGGGCCTCCCCCACCAGGGCACCTGCCCCCTGCCTCCTGCACCCTCAGGGTCCTGTCCCTCAGTTGTACCAGCCTTTCTTCTTCCATATAGATATTTATATATATGTGTATATCATATACACAGCATCTATTTATATAAATGTACACTCATTTCTGGAATAAACCTTTCGGATAGAAGTTAAAGGCTCCTGCCTTCAGGTACCCGTAATTTCAGTCTCCGAGGAGCACGGCAGGACATGGGGAGGGCTGGAGGAGGGTGGCTGTGCGCTAACACACCCCAGACACAAAGTGCCGCTTGCTGGGAGGAGCGCCGCACGGAGGCTCAGCTTGGACACTGGGAGGGGCCTCAACCCACCCTGGACACAGGAGCCCAACCTGCCCCCGTGCACCCTGTGGGGTAGCATTGTGGGGGGGTGCAAGAGAGCCTGGGGAGGAGGCCCAGCTCTGCCCTGAGGGGCCTCATGGGAGGAGCCCCCTTACATTCTACATTTGGCCCCCTGGTGCTGCTGGCACAGGTGGCCAAGAGGTCATTGTACAGCAGGGTGGGCACCCCTGCACCGGGGGCCTCGAGACTCTCACACACACACGAGCACAAGCACACACAGATCCGAGGTTGTCTCTCCACCCGTCCATCCGCACCAGGTCTCGGGCCTGGGCCGGCGGGCCCCAGTGGTCAACGGCGCCGACAGCAGCACGTTGGGCAGGGGCCCGCTCTCACATTGGGGGGCTCAGCCCACAGGCCAGTGGCCCTTCATGTCCTCGGGCCCCCGCTGCTGGGTGGGACCGGGGGCAGCAGGTCGTGGGCAAACACAGAGTCGTCCCCCGAGGAGCTGGAGCTGGGGGTGTCCTGGCTGCCTGGCGAGTACTGCTCGAAAGGCACCGACAAGTCCAGGTACTCCTGCAGGTGGGCGGGCAGCCATCAGCACCACGCGCCCCGCTGCATCCCACCTCCACCCCGAGCTCAGGCGGCACCCCCAGGGCCCATCCCACAGCAGGGGGGGTGGGGCCAGCACTCACGTCAGTGGACGTCACAGTGAGGATGCGGTCCAGGTCCTCCACCAGCTGCTTGAAGGTGGGCCTCTGGGAGGGCACCGCATGCCAGCACTCCCGCATGATCATGTACCTTGGGGCGGGGGACACTCAGGTCCAGCGGCCGGCCTGGTGCCCACCCACGCCCATCCTGCGCCAGTGTCCGCACCTCTCTCTCAGGAGTGGCCTTGGGGGCCTTCGGCCCCTCACCCTACCTGGGGGCTGAGGCATAGTGGGGGCAGTGAGCTCGGGGCCCCAGCGGGAACCGCCCGTGGACAGGCCCTGAGAGAAGTCACTCACAGGTCGTGTGTGCAGTTGGCTGGCTTGTCCATGCGGTGGCCCTCCTTCAGTAGCTTGAAGAGCTCCTCCACAGGGATGCCAGGGTATGGCGAGCCCCCCAGCGTGAAGATCTCCCAGAGCAGAACCCCAAAGGACCAGCTGTTGGCGGGGGGACAGCACCATCAGCCTGCCCTGCTGCCTGCGGGCCCGCCTGCCCCAGAACAGACCCACTGGAGCGCACAGGGGATGGGCCAGCTGGGGGCACATGGCCCAAGAGGCCATGGGGGCTCCTGTCAGGGTCTCAGCTCCCCCAGGAGCTCCCTTGACCTCTCCCCTGGAATGGCCTGTGCCCCACACAGCTACCCTCCCCCACCTGGGGTCTGGGGGCCACATACACGTCGCTCTGGTGGGTGTAAACTCGGTCAAATAAGGCCTCGGGCGCCATCCACTTCACGGGCAGCCGGCCCTGGGAGGAGGAAGGGGCACATTGGCTGCCAGGGGCCCCCCCAGCTTGCCCCCGCCCCCCCACACAGGCCGGGCTCACGTTGGTGGTCTTTTTGTAGTAGTCAAGGTTGTGCACGTCACGGGCCAGGCCGAAGTCCGCGATCTTCATCACGTTGTCCTCGGTCACTAGCACGTTGCGGGCCGCCAGGTCCCTGTGGATGCACTGGGGGGCGGGGCCGGGGTGAGGCTGACCCCTGCCAGCTGCTCCCCTGCTCCCTGCATGGCCCTGCCCAGATCCCCTGCTCCAGAGACCGCCCTGGCCCACGCCCCCCTAGAGCGCTGGCAGGCCGAGGGACCCCCGCTGCAGCCTGTGACGGGTGGCAGGGCGCACCCTCCTCCCCGCCCCACTCACCTTCTGTGAGGCCAGGTACTCCATGCCCCGTGCCACCTGGTAGGCGCAGGACACCAGGTCCTTGAAGGTGAGCTGCTCCTCTGGCAGCTTGCAGGTGTCGAAGGAGTAGTCCATGCCCGGGGGCCTCCTCGCCCGCAGGTATTCCCTCAGGTTGCCCTTGGCCGCGTACTCCACCAGCACATACAGGGGCCCTGCGAGCACAGGCATCTCAGAGGGGACACCTCAGCCCAGAGCGGGCCACCCACCCTCCTGTCCTGCAAGGCCCACGGGCCCGTGGTGCCTACCGCCCTGAGTGCAGGCCCCCAGTAGGTTGATGATGTTCTTGTGCTTGCCGATCATCTTCATCATCTCCATCTCGGACACCAGGTCCGACAGGTCCTTGTCTGTGGCGTCGTCTGCACAGGGAGGGAGGGTCTATCAGGTGGCGCTGCCCCTACCCCGGCCCAGGCTCCCCTTGCCACATCCCTCCCTCACCTTTGAGCATCTTCACAGCCACAGTGACGGGCTTGGCGGTCCGATCCTTGTCAATGCCAATGGCCTCCGCCATGACTACCTGGCCGAAGCAGCCCTCCCCGAGAGGCTTGCCCAGGGTCAGCCTGGCAGAAGTAGAAAGGCAATGAGCACTCCCGCCAGCTGGCAGCCCCATCCCAGGCAGCCTTTGAGGCCCAGCGCCACCGCCTCCAGGCAGCCCTCCACAATTGCCCCTATGAGCCTGCTTATGAGGATGAAGGACACTACCCCTGTGGCCTCTTGCCCTGTGTCATGTCCTCTAGACAGAACACTTTGTGAGGGGCGGTGGTCCTCACCCAGTACCCCCACCTCGGGAGTATCTGTCCCCAGGCCAGCATCCTCCACCAGGCCCCAGCACGGCATCCACATCCAGTCACCCCACTGTCAACGGCCTTGATTCCCACCCGACTCCAGTCAAGATCCAATCAGGCCACTGAGCAGTGGCCCCTCTCCCCAGCCATGGACCCTGCCCTGTATGGGCCCCCAACCCCAGCACACACCATCCCGTCGCCACCACTGACCGGGCCCGGGACAGCTCCCACTTGGGGTCGGCAGGCAGCTCAAGCTCGGAGACGTTGGCCAGCGCGGGGCCCTCCCCCGAGGACAGCCGGGCAATTCGCACCAGCGGCGTGTTGGAGTTCATGGACGAGTTGGACTCCAAGGACACCTGCTTGGGTCGGCAGGGCAGGTTGGTGCCACAGGGCCGCACAAGCTGGGGGGGATCCCGGGGCGGCAAGGCCATAGCTGTGCTGGGCCCGGGAGGGGGTCTGACCTTCACACAGGTCCAACTAAAGAGCTTTTAAACGCTTTGTGCTCCAAAGTAACCCTAAGCTCCACGTGGTGACCACGAAGACAAGGGAGAGGCTGGCCCGCCCACTGCAGAAACACATGTCCCCCGGCAGGCCCTAGGCCTTGGACACCACAGGGTGTCCCTGAGCTCAGGAACCCAGACTAGTGGGCCATGGCGGGGCCAGGAGGCCCGGGGCAGGCAGACAGGTGGCTCGGAACCTGGTATCTACTTTCTGTTACCTGTCGCTTGAGCGGGAAGCGGGAGACCTTGTGCACGGTGGGTGAGCCCAGGCCCTTCTTGGGGGGGCTGCGCAGGCGGCAGAGTGTCACGGCGGCCACCACCAGGATGAAGAGGAGGAAGCCCACCCCATAGCTGAGGACACCTGCATACACGCTGCCGGCCTCACCAGCCTCCACCAGCTCCTCCTCAGCTGCAAAGACACGGGCGTTGGGGGCCTGGCCCAGCGTCACAGGAGACCCCATGGGCTGCCCTGGGCTGGAGCCGCAGGCACAGTGGGGGTAGGGAAGGGGGCTCAGACCCCTAGTCGGGGTGCTGAGGCCTCAATGCCCCACTCGTTAAGGATCCTACAGTCAGAAACGCCCGAGTCAGGAGGGGCAGACTCACGAGAAAAGGAACCCAGCGGAGCCAGCAGCACCCACACCCGCCACCCAGGGAGATGCCAAAGCCGCTGCATAGGCTACTGGAGACCCAGCTGAGAGCAGGGGGCTTGAGAGAGGCCGCTCTGGGCCAAGACAAGGCTGCATCCACTTTGTTCCCAAACCAGGCACAAGGCCTGGTGCGAGGGCCCTGTGGAGCAGGGTGGCCATGAGCCGCAAGGTCTCCCGCATCTCCACAGAGGCTTTGGTGTGTCCCAAGCCAGCGACCCCGAGAGGACAGGTGCAGAGCAAGCGGCAGCAGGAGCCAGTACCTGGCAGCACCACCAGCCACGCAGAGTGATGGGAAAACCCGATAGAATTGCCTGCCAGACACGTGTACTCCCCCGCATCCTCAAAGGTGACATTGCGTAAGGACAGAACCTCTAGCTCCTTGTCGGTGGTATTAGCGCCCGCCGTCTACAAAGAGAGAACAGAGCGCGATAGGCGAGCGCCAGCACCTCCCACGGGCACCACAGCCAGAGTCCACACGGCGACGATCCAGCCAGGCTGCAAGGAAAACGCCGCCACCACCGCCACGGCCACGGTGCCGAGGGTCCTCTGCCTCGTGCGTCCACACCGAGCCCGAAGCCAGTCCCTCCACCGGCGAGTCCTCTGTCCCAGGTGAGTGCCAGGCGAGCGGCCAGCAGCGTGCCGCGCAAACGCACCATGCGGGGTTAGTGTGAACACTGGGGAGGGGGTGCAGGCAGGTGGGCAGACGGACAGACAGACTGATGAGAAGTGAGCAGGCAGCGGAGCTGGGGCCAGAAAAAGCGAAGGCAGATGTTCACAAACAGAGGGGGCATGGCCCCTGCTGGGGCTGAGGGTCTTCTGGGGGTGCACACGGGGAGTGCAGGCAGGGTCAGCGTGGCTGCGGGGGCTTGAAGCGAGCAGTCTCAGTGGAGGCCAGAGGCGCCAGCGTTGCAGAGGTGGCCACGTCCACAGCGTGAGCCATGGGGTAGGGAGCGAGCAGGACAGGGGTGTGCAGGCGGGCACATGGCCAGGGCGTCGGAGCTGGAGCTCGGCGTGCCAGGCGGGCGTGGGACAGAGTTGTTACCTGCTTGGGGCCCGTGAACACGCAGCCAAAAGGCCTTCTCAGCCACGCCTATGAAATTGGAGGCTCGACAGAGGTACTCGCCCCCGTCGCGCTCGGACACATTGGCCAGGCGGAGGCGCGCGTCGGCCTCCACACTCGCACTGATCCAGGACTGCGGGGACAAGAGACCCAGCTCAGGCGCGCCCGCGGCAGCTCGGCCAGACACGGAGCGGCGTGCAGGAGCGGGCCCAGTCCGGACCTCGCCACGAGGGCAGCCCCCAATCCCGAGGCTCCGAGGCAAGAAGTGGGAGACCCCCGAGGAACAGATGGGGAGCCAGGTCGTGCCAGCCAGGAAGGCTGCTTGGAGAAGGTGGAGAGGCATGCCACGGCAGTGGGCTGTGGTTTCACAGGCTACGCCTTCTCCGCGTCCACCCCCCACAGCCCAGAGTGTGGCCCTGGCAGGCACCCCTCAGAGAGGCCCTCCCTGGCTGGTGCTTGGCCTGCCCACTCTGGGACCCCGGCGGGCCTGCTGCCACGCTGCTGGGCTGAGAACACACATGCTCACAAGGGTGCAGAGATACCACCCCACGGGCCACAGCGGCCTCTCCCAGTCGGGTCTGGACTCCCACTCCCCGGCTGAGTGCCTGCTCCCCGCCCCCGTCAGCCCATCTTGTCTCTAAACAGATGTTTCTCTTTGGGCTGCGAGTGTTGCAACCATCCCAACTCGGGTGGCCCCCACCCCTGGGGCCGTGGGAACAAAGCTGAGGCTGTCCTGCCCCGAGGGCCGAGGGAGGGAAGCAGGCGGGGTGGCGAGCCACGCTCTGCACACGCTGACAATGCCCACAGGGGGCCAGCCCAAGGAGCAGCTGCCCAGCCTCCTAGGCGCAGTGGGTGCTGGGAGGGCTCAGCTGCCACCTGCCTGCCCTGGGCCCTTGAGCTGGAGCCTACCACTGGGGCCATCTGCAGGCCCGCCTCCAGGGCTGAGGCTGACCCTGAGAGCAGACAGGGAGACTGAGGGATCACTGCAGGACCATGTCCCATCTGTGGCCCAAAGCAGGGCCCGCGGTGCTGGGACGTCGCCCCGCCTGCCAAGCCAACCCTGCCCCCTGTGCAGGGCGAGCCCGAGGCCCCCACACCCCCCAACCAGCTTCTTCCCCGAAGGTCCACCGCCTGCACCCCGACCACCACCCCTTTAACCTGACGGGCCTCCCCACCTGGGGCACCCTCCCAGTTCCCGGCCAAGGGGGCCCAGCAGGGCCAGGCCCGACGGCTCACGAGTGCCCAGCCAGCAGCGGTGCCCACCTTGAGCACGGTGACGTAGGGCGTGCCATCGGGCCCCACTTTGCTGCCGTTCACTTCCACGTGCTTCAGCCACTGGATGTGGGGCTGCGCGTCGCTGTACACCTTGCAGTGGAACTCCACGTCACTGCCCAGCACCGCCGTCTGGTTGGCTGGCAGCCCCGCCTGCAGGATGGGCCGGTGTGGAGACCTCTCTGTGGGGCAGACGGGGGCTTAGGGGCTGCCCTGGCTCACACCCGCCCACGCCCGCCAGCTCCCAGCCTCACCCAGCACGTCCAGAGTGTATGTCTGCTGGATGCTGCCAAACTTGTTCTCCACGACACACGTGTAGTTGCCCCGGTCCGAGGGCACCACACTCTCCATGACCAGGCTCCACTGCTGGTGCCGCAGCTGCAGGTAAACACTCGGTAAGCGGGCAACCGGCTGCAGCCTCCGCCAGCCAGCACCTAGAGGCCCCGGCACCACCCACCGCCAGGCCCACCTTGATGCCCCCGATGCGATGCTCGCCTCGGAACTCCTTGCCATTCTTCAGCCAGGAGATGGACGGAGTGGGGTTTCCAGCAGCCGGGCAGCGGAAGCGAACAGTGTTGGCAGCTGGCACAGCCAGCAGCTTCTTGTCCATCCGCTCGGGCCGCGTCCAGTAAGGGGCCCCTGTTGGAGGAGAGGCACGTGAAGGCCATAACCAGGGTGGGCAGCAGAGGCCTGCCTGACTCCACCTCAAAAGCTGCCCCACTGCCCACCCTGCCAGCCTCTGTTTCCCCTCCTGGGTAGGGAGTGTTAGCCTTTCAAGGACCTCTGCCTGGGCTGGAGGAGGCTCCCAGTAGCCTCGACACCACCTCCTCGTACTCGCAAAGCCAGGCCACATGTCCATTCCCCTCCCTGTCTGCTTCCCCCCAACCCACTCCAGCCAAGAGGGTCCAGGGCACCACATCCTGGCCCAGGAGCCTTCAGGACACAAGGATGTCTCTTAGGGGAGCACCCACCCACCCAGGGAGGCACACTTGGGGCAGTCCCACCAAGGGGGAGACCCAGCTGGCAGAGGGACCGGGTCAGCTCAGGTCACGAAGCCCAGCTGGATGGATGAGAAGTTAACCAAGAGGCAAGGCCCAGCCACCTACAGAACCAGGGGCATTGGAGGTGGCCAGGCACCCACTAGATCTATGGGACCCTGAGCCATCCTCTGCGGTGCTCTAAGGCCTAACAGGCAGTGGGGAGGCAGGAGAGGCCCAGGACAGGGAGGGAGGTAGCTCACTACCATCCAGCAGCCATGTCACATGAGGGCGCGGAGGCCCAGGTGGGGAGCAGTGCGGACAGACGCTGGGAAGAGGCACCTCCTAGAGCTCTGGCTGCTGGGGGGCAGAGACCCCAAGGTGACCCTGAGAGACCGGCAGGTTGTGGCAGGGGCTGTACCCTGGGACTAGGCGACTGCGATGACTCAGCACGCAGACGGAGCCTTCTGGAAGGCTGTCCTGCCAGGACCCTCAGTGTCCCTGAGCCCACACAGGAAGAAACACCAAACACCGGCAAGGTGGCCAGCACCAGGGGCAGCTGGTCATGAAAAGGGCGGCAGGCAGGGGCAACGGGGCGGGAGTTTGGCTCTAAACTTCCTGGCAGCCAAAGGGCAAAGGGAAAAGGGGAGAAACCTAGCAGCTCCTCAGGTGGGAGCCTTTCCTGTCTCGGTGGGTCCTAGAGCCCATCCCAGAGGTGGAACACTCACACGAGCCCCTAGCATCTCTCCCCGGACCCCTTCTCTCCCAGGAACCCCCCCCCAACCCCCCCCCTCTATCCCGGGACCCCTCCTCTCCCGGCGACCTCCTCTCCCCGACCCCTCCTCTCTCAGCTTCCCTCCTGGCTGATCGCTCACCTCCTTGCCCACTAGACCCCACAGGGCCCCCGGGCTCCGTCCCACATATCTTGGCATCTCAAACTCAGCTCCTCCAAAACTAGAGGCCCATCTTCCCTAACCGGCCCCTCCACCTCCACAGCTGGGCAAAGTCCACCTGCCAGCCTTCCAGGCCAAAAGACCTGGGTGCTGTCCTCTTGGCTGCTGTCTCACACCCACAGCCTGTCACCAGGAAACGCTGCCAGCACCCCCTTTATGGTAAATATGCCCAAACCTGGTGTCCCTGAGGGCCCACGGCCACCCTCCTCTCCTACCTGGACTGCCTCACTTGCCTCTCACTGCCCCTAATCCCTCAGTCCACTGGCCCCACAGCAGCCACCTGAGCCCCCTGCTCTGGTGTACCCACACCTGGGAAGACCACCTCACCCACAGGCCTCCCTTCTCCAGCCCTGGCCACACTGGCCTCCTCGCCATGCTGGAGCCCCACCCTTCAGTCTCCTCCTCATCTGCAGCATGGGGGCCCCTCCCCCGCCAGCTTGCCACTCAGACCTCAGGGCCAAGTATCCACCCCCACCTCACACTAACGGGACCCCACACTCGGTGTGACCTGGGGAGGTGATCCCCAGGCCTCAGTCTCTCACTTGCCCTATGAGCAGGCAGAAGGCCCCATACCTGGGGAGGGTGGGGCTTGGTGCAAAGGTAGGAAGCAGAGCAGGCCCAGTGGCTGGGAAGACAGGTCCCAACCCCAGCCAGCCCTGTGTGCCTAGAACCCGATCTCACCTGTGTCTTCAGCCTCGTCCTCTCCATCTTCGTCATCTCCCGAGGATGGAGCATCTGCAGTGCAGGCAAGAGGGAGCGTGTAGGAGTTGGCCCCGTGACAGGCAGAGCTGATGCCCACTTCCAGGTGCCTGCACTTCTCAACTGCAAGGCAGCGTCCTTTCCTCCTGGGTCTGTCTCAAGCCTGCCCAGAGGGCCCCACGTGCCCCTCATAGGTGGGGCTGGAGCCCCCTCACTCAGCGAGTGCCTCCGGGGGAGTGCCCTCCTCTCAACCAATGACCATCAAGACCCTCGGGGCCATGTGCTGCAACCTTACTGCCCCAAGACCCCATCGGCCACTTGGGGAGCTTCGTGGGCCCCGGCAGGCACTCACCTGTCACACGCACGCTGAAGTGGCACAGGACACGCTGGGTGAGGCGCTGCTGGCAGCTGTAGGCCCCAGCGTCCTCGTGGGAGGCATTCAGCACCTGCAGCCGCTGAGGCCCCACCAGGATGCGGTCTGAGGGCACCAGCCCTGCACCGTCCTTGACCCAGACAGTGGGTCCCGTGGGACCACCCGCAGGCAAGTGGCAGCTCAGCTCCACAGTGTCCCCACTGCCAAAGACCAGCTGCTTCTGCTGGCCAGATTCAGGTCCCGGGACCTCTGTGGGCAAGATGAGTGACCGTGAGGCAACTACCCCCAAACCAGGAATACCGGGCACTTAAGACCCCCTGGGAGGCACCACGGCACCCCTACTCTACAGACACGCCAGCAGAGGCTGCAGCAGGGGGCATCGGGGGCCCAGAGGGCTGGGCAGAGGCCGAGGTGGCCCTGAGCAAGGGAAAGAGCTGCCTGCAGAGCCTGCGGACCTGCAAACTGTCCCGCAGTCTTGCCAACCGGTCTCTGTCCCCAGAACAGCTCTGCCGCTGTGGTGCCTCCATAGATAAGATGGAAATAAAGGGGTGTGGGTGCACGCCAACAAAACTTTATTTACAGACACTGAAAATTCAAATTTCAGAGTGTCAAAGTATTATTCTTCCTCTGATTTTTTTCCCACCATTTAGAAATGCAAAATCCACTCTGAGCTCATGGGGGGGGGGCAGTATTCTGCACGCCTCCTGCCACAGCAGACCCTCAGCAGCGGGCTGATTTCCCCCAGGAGAGGGTCCCACTTGGCGCACCCTTCATCCCTCATCTTGGCTTCAAAAGCAGTTCAGGACCAGAGAACACACATTCTCCAGCACAAGAAGGAAGCCGCCGCGGTCAGGCAGCACTGGCCGAAGCTCCCAGAATAGCACTCGCTGCAGGCTGATTCCCCAAAGCCGACGCAGGCCAGGCCAGCCCGAGGTGAGGGCTCTTGGGGGCATGGAACACCCTGTTTCTTGACTCAGAAGAGAGCATCCTGTATGTGAACTACATCTCAGCAGTAAATTAGAGAAAACACACACTAAGAACAAGATCAGAAATACAAATAGAATACCAAGTCTAGCCAGTGGGGTCTCACAGGCCTGTGGGGTAAGGGGGCCTGGGACCCCCATTTTACAGATGAGGACACAGGCTGGGGGAGGAAGACGTCCAGACTCGGCCGGTGAGCGGGCCAAAGTGGGAGCCCTTAGAGCCAGGCTGAGGAGCCCCAACCCACCCTCCCCTGC
This sequence comes from Diceros bicornis minor, assembly GCF_020826845.1. Lineage (NCBI taxonomy): Eukaryota > Metazoa > Chordata > Mammalia > Perissodactyla > Rhinocerotidae > Diceros > Diceros bicornis. The sequence goes on along the minus strand of NC_080747.1, from coordinate 1,177,760 downwards.
AGGTGCTGAGGGGCTGAGGTGGAGGGTGCTTGCCAAGGGTGATGTCCACCAGTGGCCCCCCGGGGCCCTCCCCCTGCCCAGTGGCTGCCCAGATCCCAAGGGGCCAACATGGCCTGAGACCCAAGGACACACCACTGGCGGGGCTGACCACCACCCCCAGGCCTTCCTGCCAGGGTCAGACAATGCCTGGAGCAGGCGGGCAGCCTGGGCCTGGGGCCCGGGACAGGGCTGGGCGGTCCTGCAGCGCATGCTGCCTTCCCTAGACCCAGCTGGGTCGGTGGCACCATTACTTGTCATTCTGCCGACGCATGGCCTAGATTCGAGGGCCCAGCTGCCCACTCTGGCACACCAGCCCCTGGCCCCCTGGACAGGCCTAATTCTGCCCACCTACCTCAGGTGGCCCCACAAGCCCCATGCCCACTAGAAGGGTCCCCAAAGTGTCCATGGAGCCTGCGTCCCCACGGGCTCCTAGCCTGACCTCCAACCCACCAGTTTTGGCCACTGTGTCCTGTGGGGACCACCCACTGCTGCAAGCCGACTGAGGCCCCCCAGAAGGCCAAGAACAGGCTGTTCGTGGCAGCCTCAGCCCCAGGCCCCAGCCCAAGGGCAACAGTGGTTGGCTCCGGTTTGGTCTGGGCAGTGGCGGCAGGTCAAGCCATCCGCACAAGTGTTCACTTCAACCTAGGCTATCACGGGACCAGCGGACACAGAGTGGCCTCCAGGCCAGCCCTCTACCAGGGGTGGTTGAGGGTAGGGCCCGATCCCTGACCTGCCCACCACCCTCCCCACTAGCTGCCCACGAAGGCCAGGGACCCCCACACCAGGGAAGAGATCAGCAGCAGAGTCTCCTACAGATCCGATCCACCAGGCCCACCCTGAGCTAGGGGGGACGTGGGGGAACACAGGAGTGGCTGAGTGGGTGGTGTCAGGCAAGGGCACGTCCCACGATGGTCAGGGCCCACGGTGACAGGCGCAGGAGCCACTAAGAGGCCAGGGTCTGGCTCTACCTGGGGAGCAGCGGCGGCATATGCTGTGGCCCCTTTGGCCCCTGCCCCCAAAGTGGCCCCGGAAGGGGTCTTTCTTGATCAACAAAAGGGAGGCGCACCCACACCCACACAGGCACGGGGCCCACACACATCGAGTGTGCCATGGTGTGTGCCCACGTGCATGGGGGGTGGGCACACGCAGAATGCCTGCCTCTGCCTGTGCCCCCACCCCACAGGGAGCTGAGTTCGACCAGGGGGCCACATGCCAAGAGCAGCCAGTTGGCAAAGCCCAAAGGGTGCTACGTCCTGGAGGGGCAGAGCTGGGCCTGTGGGCACGTCTCCCAGTCACAGAATCCTCCCGACCCTCCACCCACTGGCCTGTGCCCCAGTTTCCTCCACTGTGGCACATGGTAAAAATCCCACCAGGCAGGCCAGGGAGACCACAAGCGGTTAAAGTACTGGAGTGTGTTGGGCCGGCCCCGAGGCTTAGCAGTTAAGTGCACGCACTCCGCTACTGGCGGCCCAGGTTCGGATCCCGGGCGTGCACCGACGCATCGCTTCTCCGGCCATGCTGAGGCAGCGTCCCACATACAGTAACTAGAAGGATGTGCAACTATGACATACAAGTATCTACTGGGGCTTTGGGGAGAAAAGGGGAAAAAAAGGAGGAGGATTGGCAATAGATGTTAGCTCAGGGCCGGTCTTCCTCAGCAAAAAGAGGAGGATTAGCACGGATGTTAGCTCAGGGCTGATCTTCCTCACAAAAAAAAAACAAAAACAAAACACTAGAAGTAGGGGGTGCAAGACACTCCTTGCCCTAGGTCTACTGCCCCGGGGCCTAATGTCCATCAGGCCACAGGCAGGGCCAGCCTGCTCAGGAGGGCTGCGTCCCCACTAGGGGAAACGTGCTCCCTGTTTGAGGTCCCTATAGTTGAGGCTCCCCCAGCACAAGGGGAGTACACAGGGGTCGGGCAATACTCCACCAGAAGGGCCTTGGGGGCGACCCCAGAGAACAAGCATCAGTTCAGACCTGGCTCAAAGGAACCCACTGGAGCTAGCCACCCTGAGGGATCCAGGTGTTCAAGTGGCACGAGGAACAAAGCCCCTGGTTCTCTGCTACTCTCCCGACCAGGGGCCCTGCCGCCAGGTCCATGTTCTAAAAATAGTCCTAGACAGGAGGGTCACCCCAAAGTCATAGGATGAAGGTCGGGCCTACTCACCCCCCTACCTGGAAACATTCTGTAAAGTTTGATAACAAAGTTAGATAAAAAAGAGGAATCGGGAGGCTGGGCCCGCTAAGGAGGGCTTCCAGGATTACCCAGCCTAATCCACCCAACAACCAGTCCATTATCCGTCCTCTCAGACAGGTGAGGAAACTGAAGCTTGAGGAGGGCACCCAGGGCCCTTCCCCTCCACTCACAGCTCATTCACCTGTAAATCACTCAGGCTTGCCTGGCTGACCCCACAAACCCGCGCCTGGGCCGACTCTGGTCCCACCTCCTCAAGGAGACTCTTGTTCTTCTCTAGGTTCAACTGTAAAGTAGGGTGCACCAGGCCCAGACTGGGCCCCAAGTGGGACCTGAGGTCCTGAGGGTGGGGGCATGGACTGGCTCAGTGCAGGGGCTCAGAGGCCAGAAGTCCAGCCTCGGGCTCAGCCCAGGTTAATGAACCACCCAGAGGCCTGTGGGGCTCAAAGTCCAGCCCAGATGAGGAGGGGGTGGGGGAGGTTGCAGCCAGCGCCTTCCCAGGAAATGCCCTGCACCCCTCAGAGACCCCTCCTGGCTGGGTGGGGTCAGACCACAGAGGGAGCCGCCGCTCATCAACCTTCCTGGTGGTGGGGGGCCCTGCCCAAGAACATGGCCCCCTGTGGAGATGGAGGCTGCCCTGGTAGGGCCTGGGATGGCCAACGCAGTGCAGTGGCGGACACCTTCCCTGCGGTCCTTGACCCCAGCCAGCTCCAGCTCCATCATTTATGTTTCCCGGGAAAGTGCCAGCCGGGACCTCTGTAAATTTCATGACGTCTTTGTATTTTTACTGCCTGGCCTGTCTCCTTAAGGAACCGGATTAAGTTTATTGACCTATCAACTCACTACCTGTTTTGCCAGCTCTACTGCAAAGGCGGCTGGGGGGGCGAGTTCTGGCGGAGGGAGAAGGCCCTGTGCCCCCTACCTGCGCCCCCTGGGGGGTCCTCTAGCAGCTCTGCCCCAGGCCCGCATCTGGTGGGGCACCACAGGCTTTGCGCCCCAGGACCCGGATTCGCAGGCTCTGTCAGTGCCCAAAGGGGGGATGGAGGGGACCACTGACCCCTCCGTGAGCCACAGGGGGTCCAGGAGAGGGTCTGGAGCCCCGCCCACTGCCCCCTCCCCCGGGGCTAGTTGACATTCCTGGACGGTAGGGAGTAATATCTTCATCTGAATGCGAATGCTAATGCGGGGCTCCCCCCGCGGCAGCCTATTCTGCGCCCCTGGAAGCGGGGGCCGCCCGAGCAGGCGGTAAAAGCGCGCGCTGACCTCCCGACGGCCCCTGTCACGCCGCTGAATGACACGCACATTCAAGCGCCCGGCCCACGTTCATTCATAAAAAAATGACATTGTTTCGGAGGCTGCAGCCGCCGCTGGAGAAAGGGGCGCGGGGGCGCGGGGAGGGGCGGGCCGCCATCTGCCTGCGTCCTGCCCGAGGCCACCGCCTCCCTGGCACTGCGCGCCCGCAGCCTCTCAACTCACACCTCCCCGTGAGGCTGCCGCGGCGGCCGCCATCAATGCTCGGTCTGTGGCCGCGCCGAGGTACAAAGAAGCGGCTGTTCGGGTCTCGCCCGGGTGGGGCGTGCGCTCACCAGGCGAAGGCCTCCCTCCACGCGGCCGCCGGCCCGGCAAAGGGGTGCGCGCAGCACCCTCGCCAGCGCCGGTCCTCCCAGCGCCCCGCGGCTGGCTGTGCCCAGGGGCCAGGACGCCCCTCTGCCCGGCCGCCGGGAGCCTAGCCGCGCGTGTGAGAGGCGGCACCGGAGCGCTCGGCCGGGCCGGCGGGGGGCCGCGTGCGGCCGCACCTCGAGGACCGCGGCGCGTGTGCGGGGCGGGGCCCGGAGCAAAGACACGCTCCCGCCCCTCCCCTGCCCTCGCCCCGCCGGCCCTCCTCACAGACCCTCAACGTCCCGCCGGACCTTGACCGCGAGCTGGGGTCTGCGGCTCCACGTCTCTCGGACATCCGCCCTCTCACCTCCGGGCGCCCCGCCTGGCGTTCGATGCGCACCCCCAGGCAGCAGACACGTTCATCCACAGGGCAGGAGAGCAAGGTGGGGAAACGGAGGCACTGGAAGGTGTCACCTCGTCATGCAGGCCACTGGGGGGCAGGGACCAGGCCGTGCGCTGACGCCCTCTCATACCCTCCCTCCAAAGTCCGGCCTCAGGCTTTGGCCGAAGCTGGCCATGAACTGGGGCTCGAAGGGGGTTCGAGGGAAAGGCACCAACAATAGGAACTTTCCGTCAGTGCAGAACCCGCCGAGCAACAATGGGAATCCTGGAGACGCAGCCCCGCGCCCTCCCGACGGCGCCTAGGGACAGGCTGCGCCCCACTGGGGAACCGCGGGGGCGGGGGCTGCGGACGCCACCGCGGTGCCCAGCTCCCCGCCGCAGCTTCGAACTTGGGTGGTAGCCCTGCGGCTCCAGGCGCCCCACAAACTGCCGCGCCAGCTCTGGCCGCGATCCCCGGGGAGGGAGGGTGGTAGAAACCCAGACACTGGTCCCGTGGTGCCAGCCCAGGGCGTGCCCTCGGGCCCACTCAGATCCGGCGCCCCCCATCCACCCAGGCGCCCGTTCTCGGGCCCAGACGCCTCTGCCTGTGAGGCCCCAGGCCCCTCCCTGCACCCGTCGAGTCCTTCCTTACCTGCCGCTCTCCGCACGACGCGCTGCTCCGTGCCCGGGGGTCCCGAAGTGGCGCCGGTCACGACGGCCACAGCCACGCAGAGCGCGAGGGCGCAAGCAGGGGCGCCCATCGCGGGGGCGGGAGTTACGGCGTCTTCAGGCGGCGCGCGCGGGCATGCTGCCCCCCATGGCCCGGCTCTGGCACCGGCGGGAGGAGGGCGCCGCTCGGGAGTCTGCGGGAGGAGGCGGGCAGCTCGTTACCCAGGCGGGCCGGAGCGCTCAGGGGCGGAAGCGGCAGTGGCCCGGCTCCGGAGCTCCGGCCCCTCCGACCCCCGGCCGCCCCGCCCGCCGCCGCCGCCCAGGGCTCCCGGGCCGCCTGGCGCCGGCCGCCTCCTCCCCGCCGCGGTCCCTCCCTCCCTCCCCCTTTCCTCCCTGGCTGCTGCAGAGCCCTCCCAGGGCGGCGGCGGCGGCGGCGGCAAACTTTCCAGAGCGGGAAGCCCGCGCCCCGGCCGGGCCCCGCCGCAGAGACCGCTCGGGATCCGAGTCCGCCGCGCGCTCTGGCCCCGCCGCGCGCCCGCCGGACCTCTCCGCGCTCGCCCGGCCCCCGCGCACCAACCTGGCGGCGGCCGGCGCCCGACTCGCTGAGCGCGGCTCTCGCTCAGGCTCGCTGCCTGCCGGCCCAGCGCCTGCTCCCCGTCCCCCGGCCGTCGGCTCGCCGGTGTGTCCGTGCGCCCGGCTCAGCAGGACCGCGCGGCGCCAGCTGCCCGCGCCGCCGCCGCCTCCGCCGCCGCGCACTGAGCCCCGGCGGCCCGGCGCGCGGCAGCCAGTGGGGGCCGGCCCGCGCCCGACCCGCCCCGGCCACGCCCCTCCCCGGCCACGCCCGCCCCGACTCGCTGGGGCACGGGGACATGCCCCTCCCCTGGGGCGGTCTGGGGGCGGGGCCGCGACTCTCCTTGCCCCCGCCCGCGGAGGGGATTAGAGGGGGCGGGGCCGGGCGGGGGCGCCGGGCGGTCTCGGAGGGCGTGGGAGCCCGAGCTGGGCGGACGAGGGCCCCAGTCGCACCGCTGGGCCGCGCGCAGAGGGCGGCCCCGCGCTGGGCAGGCGCACAGAGAGGCCGAAAGCAGGCCTCTATTTGCACAGCGCGCAGTCCAGGTTACCACCCGCCGTGGGTCAGGGGCTCAGGCTGGGGAACCCCGGGGCATAGAGAGGGGTGGTCTTGGTGAGAGAAGCATGTCAGAGAGGCTTCACGGAGAAGTACCTGCTCCAGCTGAACCCTGAGGTGTGGGCAGCCCATCTCAGGTGGAGGAGCGCAGGACGGCACCCGGGTCGGGTCGGGGGAACTGTATATGCAAAGGCCTGGGGGTGAAGGACAGGTCGGCCTGTTTGCCTGGGGCTGGAATGCAAGGGGACTGCACCCCAGAAGCTGTGGGCTCACTGCTGCATTTATTAAGCACCTGTGGCACACATGTAGCTAAGCTGCTTGAGTTCTCTGCCAGGGGGGTTATTACTCCTGCTCCCCTAAGAGGAAATAAGTTTGGGGATTGGGTGCTTGCCAGGCATCAGAATGGAGAGCAGGGGCTGGGGCCCCAGCTAGGGGAGGCCAACCTTAGGGCTCTGAGGAAGGACAAGGTGGGAGCCTGAGCTGGCCGGAGGTGTGCCAGGTCCTGGTGCACTGCAGCGTGGGACAGATTCAAGCTAGGGAGGACTCAGTGTGACTGGCCTCTGTGCACACCTTCACAAGGAAGAGGGCTCTTCTCCCACTTCCACACAAGCCCAGGGGGGCTGGGAGCCTACAGGAGCCAGAGACGGGAGAGAGTGACACCTGGGCAAGGCTCGGGGCTGCCCCACCCGAGGGCCTCTGGCCCACCTGGCTTGTGGCTTTTGGGACTTGGTTTGCTCCTCAGGAAATGGGCAATGAAAGCCTCTCTGTGACTGGCTGCTCAAGCCACCCCGCAGCTCCAGGCGCAGCAGCCGTGCGAGAGGCCAGCCTGGAGACACTCCAGCCTCTGAGGCCAGACTGGAGGGCCCTAGAAGGACCCCACCCCCAGGTAGTCCTCACTCCTAGCCTCTGTGCCCACCTGGCAGATCAGCACCTCTGCCATATGCCGCTCTTGGTGCCTGCTCTGGTCAAGCCTGTGTCCCCCAGACTGGCCAGGGGCCTGCTGAACCCCAGTGGGCTGTCCAGACCCCTCCAAGGCCACCCCCACCTAGGTCCTCTCCTGGGGTATCATCCCAGGGGCCACAGTGGCACATTCTGCTCTAATCTATTAACCAGTCACTTAACTAATCAGTTACTTAATATGCCGATGGGTGTGGACTGCTGTCCCTCTTGGCCCCCTTCCTCTGGGGGCCTGGGTCAGGTTTGCCCTCCAGATTCCTTTGTGGCAAGATATAGCCTGTGGTGGGGCAGGGAGGAGGGGCCACCTGAGGGATGGTCTCCCATGGGACCCTTCTGAGGCCCAAGAAGGGCTCTGCATCGTCCGCTGTGGGTCCTCTCCCAGGACGGTGCCCACAGCCCCTGCCTGGACCCCCTAAGAAGGGTGTCCTGCGTGCCCTGGTCTCTCAGAGATGAGCATCCATCCATCTTTGTGCAAGCAGCTTTCTGCTTCATGGCCCTCAGTTCTGTCTCCTTGGCAGAAGTGCCCATGGGGGATCGTGGGCCTGTTCTAGCTGTTCCTTACGTGCCCCCCACCCCTTCTCCCCTCCATCCCCACAAGCCTGACCCCACACACGACATCGCAGGCTCCCTTGCTTTCCAGCTTCTGTGTGGGTTTGTCCACTTGTGTCCTGTTCCCTCTCAGGCCTGCAGGGTAGGGGATAAGCCTCTCTCTTCCTCCAGTAACAGGCCTGGGGTGACCCCCCGGGTACTTCACACCCTGTATTCTTTTCCTAGGGCTGCTATGACGATTACCACAAACTCGCTCACAGTCTGGAGGCCAGAATTCTGAGATCAAGGTGTCAGCAGGGCCGTGCTCCCTCTGGAGGCTCTAGGGGAAAGTTCTTCCTGCCTCTTCCTGCCTCTGGTGGCTCCAGGGGTTCCTTGGCTTGTGGCCACATCTCTCCAATCTCTGCCTCCATAGTCACTCAGCCATCTCCACTTCCTGTCTCTTATAAAGACACTTGTCATTGGATGTCAGGCCAACCCTGATAATGCCAGATGATCTCCTGTCTCAGGAGCTTAACTTAATGACAGCCACAAAAACCTTTTTTCCAAATAAGTTCACTTTCCCAGGTTCTGAGGGTCAGGATGTGGACCTATCTTTTGGGGACCCCCACTCTGTCCTCCATATACCCCATGGTGGCTGGTTCCTTTGGTGCCGCCCACAGTCTGAAGTGGTCCAGGGGCACTGTCTGGTGGCATTTAGGTCAAAGGTCAAGAGCATTTTCATGGCTCTTGGCTGATTCTGCCAAATTCCTTCCAAAGGGTCTGAGCACTGCCCGTTACTAACACCCAAGGAGTTGTTGCCCACTTTGTGCCCACCCCCACCACCAGGGGAGGGCATTGCTTGAAGGCATTGTTATTGTTATTGACAAATGATTTTATTGTTCACAATTATTGTTTCCAAGGCAACATGGTCAACTGGAATGGAGCATGGTGTTGTTTCACAGGCCTTCCCTTGACATCGGGGCGAGGCCTGTTGTTCATGATACCTTCTGCACCGTTTCCAATTTTGGCAATGCTTTCTATCAATTAGCCATTAGTAGCCACTATTTGCTCAGAGCCCCCTTGATGGAGCATCTCCCCCAAGACCCTTTGCAGTGTTACCTGGCTCTGTCTTCCTGGCGCTCTGCTGAGATGGGACCTCCTTGGGCCCCCTGGACAGGTGAGCAAGGTGTAAAGGGGGTGGAGAGCCTGCTGAGGGCCAGTGGTGGTGGAAGGGTCCCTGGGTTGGCCAGCCCTGCCTGCAAGGGACTTCCACACTGCCTGACGCCCCTTCAGTGTTCACGTCTCCCTGTCCACTCCCCCCACACCCACCCCGTCTCCCAAGGCCCACACCCCCTGGGTCCTGAGTGAAGGTGAGTGTGGGAGGCTGAGGGCGCGGCAAGAGTCGGGGGGCTGACCGGCCCAGCCCGTTGGTGACTCAGAGCTGGGCGGCCCAGCTTGCTGGGGCCTGTGCGGTGAGCGAGAAGGGGATGCCGTGGGAGGGGAGCGGCTGCAGTGTGCCGAGCACAGGGGTCATGGCAGGCTGTCAGCAGCCGGCCAGCATCCACACCTCCTCACCTCCTGCTGCCGGGCCTGGGCTGATGCTGAGGACGTGGCAGTGAGGTGTGCAGTGGGGACGTTCCTGTGTGGCTGTGAATCCACATCCCACCTGCTATCCACAGCACTCCTGGTAGGCAGCGGATGTCTTGGTACCCGATGGGTGCCCATCAAGGCCAGCACTGGGCCTGGCACGCAGGGCAGGGGGAGCCCCCAAACAAAGCCTCCAACTCAGCGCCCCATCCGGGATGGAGTGCCTGGCCCAGAGGTGGGGCTGCTGTGGGGAGCTTCCCTCTGCCCTGTCACAGGCTGAGTGCAGAGATGGGGGAAGCTGAGGCCCCAAGAGAGCTTCAAGTCTCCTCAGCCCAGTCCACCCTTCCAGGAGGCTCTTGGGACCCCCCAGGAGGGCTGCTCGATCTCCTTCTGGGAGCGCCCCATCTCTCAACATGCATCCCGGCCTTCTCTGGAAACCACTGCTACCCCTCCTGCTGGAAGGGCACAGGGCTGGGCCTCAGGGAGGGCAGGCTACCACGGGATGGAGGGGGGGGGCCCTCAACACCCCCACTGAGCTGGGCTGGCTGATCCCCTCCCGCCAAAGAAGAAAGAGCAGATTGGAGAAAGGCTGTGGCTGTTGTAATTCGTGCCGTTTTAATTTACTCTCAGAAAATTTGAGGAGGATTAAAATAAAAAGCACAATTGATTTGCTCATTATAACAGAAATGAAATTTTAAAGAACATGAAGAAGAGAAAATATTCCAAAATCTGTTGGCCAACACTAGCTACTGTACAAGATCCTTAATTTTAGCTCTGAGCTTCCTGGCAGGCTGAGCAAAAAGGGCAACACCATGAATCATGTGCTGTTGGGATGCTGTCTTCTTGGATGTGTTGTGACAGCCTCAGTCCAAACATTCTCGCCTTTTTGCGCCTTGGTTCACTCAGACTGCGAGACCTCAGATCCTGCCTTTAGGTTTGGAAAATGTGGTTGCTCCCAGATAAGCAAAAAAAGGAGCCCAGAGCTGTCTATAGATGCAGGAGAGTGGTGTCGGGGGTAGGGGAGGGGAAGATGAAAGCTCAGGCTTTCCCTGGGCTCCAACCCAGGCAGGGGTGAGGGGCCCCAGTGCCCCACCCAGAGCCTGGCACGGAGGGCTGCTCTGCAGTGCAGAGGGGCAGGAGGTAGCTGGCCGGGCAGGGGCGGGGGGTTCTGGCTGCAGAGGGCCGGCCAGGGTGTGGGGAAGGCCCTCAAGGGGGCGGGCCCGGGAATGAGGACAGTTGAAAGGTGGCCACAGCCGGCCAGAGAGGGGTTAAGGCCTCCACAGCTCCCGGGGCTGGCGGGGGCCAGGCCAGTAGCCGCTGAGCCGCTCAGAAATCTATTTTCCTAAGCACTTGGCATTTGCCTAAAACCTCAAGTGTATTTTCCCTAAGTTTTATTTTTTCTTTGACCCCAAACTCTGGTAAATTTAAGGGAAATTTAATTATGGTGTTTTGGGTCCATTTACACTTAAACCTTCTCAGCATTTTTTCCAAGACCCAAAAGGAGTTCAGCACGTCTTGGGAGCCTTCTAAATGAGCGTTTTTATTATTATTATTTTTTGAAAAGACTTCACCGCCCCCCCCACCCCCCGGCACCAGCCTTCCTGCCAAGAATAAACAAGCCCCGACTCCGGCTCCCCAGGCTCTGGCTGAATTAGGAATCCAGGCCTCGGGCCGCCCAGCCAACCCCATGTCACACCCTCTGCCCTCCAGCCCAGCAGCCTCCACCCTCCTTGGAATGCCCCCTCCTCTCAGTCCTGCTGGCCCTTCCGGGCCGGTGTCACCTGCTCCAAGAAGCCCCTGCAAGCTCTGCCCTGAGCCTCAGGCAGAGTGGCTTCTCGGGGCCTCAATCCCCAGCCCTTTGCCCCTGCTGGTCCCCGCACAGGTCACCCATAGACAAACCTCAGCCATGCTTCCAGTCAGATCCCGCGAGTTCAGCATGGCCAGCTGGGTCCAGTGGGCAGTGAGGGCCTCAGCCTCTGCCGCTGGAGGCTGTAGACACTGTCCAGCCCAGGCCGGGGCTAGGGGATCCCCCTCAAGACTCGGGTTGGGGAGATCCACATCCTGTGGGACTTGGAATGGAGGGCTGAAGTTGGCGGTGATGGCGGCTCCTGACAAAGACCCCCCCGGGGGCCAGATCCTCACACCAGCCCCATCATCAGCCCTGTTTGACAGGTGGGGAAACTGAGGCATGGAGCCTCAGGTGGCATGGCCTGCCCGGGTACACAGTGACCAGGTGCGGCTGCCCTGCCCCGGGGAGGTTTCTGCCGAGATTGGGAAGGGTGGAGTATTCTCTGCAGGATTTAGGGAGCCCAGAGAGCAGGCCAGACCCCCAGCCTCAGGCCGGCGCCCAGTAGCTGGAGGGAGGGCCAGCCCTCGCCCCCGCCCTGGGCCCAGCCAGCGGATGCTGGCGCGCAAGGCTGCACGGAGCTCATTGCAGGAGACAGCTGTTGGCAGAGTGAACTTGCCGAGGCTGGGCAGAGGCCGCCGCCTCAGCCGGCAGCCGCCGTCACGAGCCGTGTTCTCTGGGTACACCCCCAGCCAGGCCTCTCATGAGCCACGATCCCCCCACCCGCTGGCGGGGCCCTCTGCCGGAGAGAATGCAGCATGGGGGCCACAGCCTCCACTCCAGCCTGCCCTGACAGCCAGCTCAGTCCCAGTGCGCTGGCTGATGCCCATGACGTTGTGGGAAGTATGGCTGGAGGCTGCCCCAGCACTTGGCCTGCAAGTGGGCTGGGGGTGAAAGGTCAAAGCCTGGTGTTCCGAGGCAGAGTCCTGGATGGGGCCCAGCACCACTGCGGCCCAGTTCTGTGGTTTTGGGCAAGTGGCAGCTTGCCCCGGGCCTCGGTCTCCCGTCTCTAGGGGCTCTAACAGCACCCGCTCAGAGGGTGGTTAGGAGGAACGAGGCAGCCTGGGAAAGGGCTCAGGGAGGGCATGGGGAGAAGGTGGGCCTGTGAGGGTCCTGGGCTTCCCAGGGAAGGGGGCCTGGCTCTGGGGATTCCGGGAGAGAAGGCCTTAGCTGGGCTCTGCTAACCCAGGACCCCCAAGGCACTCCACCCCCCACCCCTCTCCAGCCCCAGGAAGAAGAGATGGGGAGTGGCTGGCCCACGGGAGACCTCTCCCCAAGCCTAGCTGTTGGGCCTTTAAGGAGGGGGGCTGTAGTTCATGTGGGGTCTTGCCAGCTCCTGACTCGGGTGGGGCAGTCAGGGTGATGGCTGAAGCCAGCACTCTTGCAGGAATTCACCTCTGGTCCCATCCTCCAGAAGACTAGCACTCCTGTGGGTCCCCCCAGGCCCTGAACGTCCCAAAACCCTGACCTGTGGAAGATGAGGGGCAGGGCTGTGCACGCAGTCCTGCAGCCCCAGCTCAGCCTGGGCACACGATGGGCACCGAGGGAGGTACATCTATTTCAGCCAAAGAGCTGCCCAATGCAGTCAGCATTGCACCACTTTACAGATGGGGAAACTGAGGCACAGCATCATGAAGCACCTCACGGGGGTCTACCCCAACAACTGTTTGCTGAGGGTCTGCCTGGGAACTGGGGCAGAGTTGTCCCTGGGGCATTCCCACTCAGAGGAAGACATGGAGTGTGGGTGCCTCAGGAGGTCTTTCAGGGCAGGAGATGCTGGGGCCTCCAGACCTAGTCACCACGCAGCTCCCAGCCTCAGTTTGCCCCTCTGCCTAATGGGCCTGCCCTCCCGTGGGCCAAGTCCAGGGGCCGACGGAGGGCCCTGATGGACAGTGAGCCCCCTGCCCCAAGCCTGATGGTCACCTCTGCCCATCTGGCCCTCTCCTCTCAGCGCTCAGAGGCCCGGGGGCTGGGCAGGGTCTGTGGCCCCCTAATAGAGATGTCTTTGCAGGACTTCCCAAGCCTCCCTCCCCTGCCACGCCTGCCTGCCTTCCCATGGCCACTGACAGCTTTATTGTCCAGCTGGCTTGCCCTGCAGGGACTGAAGGCGTGGTCGGGATAGTCCCCCGGGGCGTGGGGGCCACCGATCACCACCCAGGCAGAGGGTAGCTGTCACGGAAGGGTGCCAAGGCAGTATGTACCCACCCTACACAGAGCGACGTCCACACCTGTGCCCACTCTGGTCTATAACCCAGGACAGGCAGGGCCGCCCGACAGGCCACAGCCGGGGAGTGGCCTCGCAGGGGCCCCCAGGCAAAGGGTGAAAGCGGGTGGGAGCCAGGCAGGGAAGCAGGAGGAGGTGTCCACTCCCCGGCCAGCAGGGCCAGAGAGGGCTGGAAACAGTGAGACTGGGGTTGAGGGCGGCTGTGTGGACCAAGGTGAGGACCAGGCAGTTCCCCTGGAAATGGGTTCCCAGGGTACCGGGGTCCCCTCCCTGTTGCCAGGCCCTCTCTGTGGGGTCCCCACGGGGTCTTGGCTCAGCCACTCCTGCTCTAGCTTCCAGCCAAGCCTGCCCTAAGGACCAGTCACCTTCCACGCCAGGTCTGCCCAGGGCTAGGGGGTGGGGTGCCCTTGGGGAGGGCAGCTTGGGCTGGAGCTGAGGTTCCCAGGCCAGGTTATCTCAGGATGGGGGTCTGTGTTGCCTCAGTGCAGATCAAAGGGGCTTATCAGGCCAGGGCTCCCTCCCCACAGCCACCCGTCTGCCCTCCCCCACTCCTCCTCCTCTTGCAGTGCTCCTGCAGCCTCCTGCCCACCCGGACCCTCCCTCCTGCCCCTCCTCTGAGATATCTTCCGAGGCCTTCCCAGCCCCTGTGGCTCCATGGCTTAGCCCCAAATCCACGACCTCACAGGATCCTGGTCTCCAGCTGGGCCATGACTGGCCTCCAGGAAGGGTGACAAGGAAGCACCCTGCCTGGTGGGTAGTGGAGGGCCACAGGGCTTGGTCTTTAGGAGATGTGTTGGTTCACCTCAGGTAGAAGGCGGGCTGGGCGGCAGGGGCGACAGGACAGCCGGGCACCCACGGCGAAAGGTGGACGCAGGTGGGCCAAGCAGCAGCCTGAGTCCTCGGAGGGGCACCCGCCCCCAGCAGGTACTCCGTGAGGGCCTGGAGCCCTCAGAGGGGGCCTGCAGTACACCCCTTTGAGCCCGTGCACGTGGATGCTCACACACGCCCGTCTGCACACGTGTGTGTATGCCGGCCTCAGGTGTCCCCAGGGAGCAGGCTGTGCCCAAGCCCTCAGCACATCGAGCCAGCAGGCTGCTCCCAACAAGCTGTCGTAGGCCCACAGTACCCAAGTTGCCGGTGAGAAGCTCTGCAAGCTTCCCCTGCCAGTGCCGCCTGGGCACAGAGGTCCAGGCTGGGCCTGGAAAACTGGGTCAGAGCAAGGCCGGGCAGGCTCCCCACACCCGCCCAAGCACGCCCCCAGCGAGGGCAGGGGTTTCAGATCCCAGCACACTCTGGGCCTAGGCCAAGCCTGAGTGCACACGTGTCCACGTGTGTGTGTGCATGTCACGTGTGCGTGTTTTGGGGGCACGAGCATGGTCAGAGTCTTCAGCTGACAGCCTCTGCTCAGGACTCTGAGCGCCCTGCAGCTCCACAGGCCCCTGACCTGGCTGAGGACAACCTTTAGCCAGTGCAGGATCCAGCCTAGCGCAGTTCCCAGGCTAGCCCACAAAAGCTGGGTAGCCCGGCGTCCCTGGCCAACCCTGGCCAGCTCAGGAAAGGGCTCTCTTCCCTGGCTCCTTGGATCTTTGGGGCTGAGGAGATGAAAGATCTCAGGTAGCCAGATGAGGAATCTACTTAGATTCAGAGAGTGCAGCAACCTGGCCTGGGGCACACAGCAAATCAAGAAGGGCGGTGCACCCCCTCTGCATGCCTGTGGACACACCTTCTCGGTGCATGGAGTGTCTCCATTAGCTGCCCTCCCAGGCACCCTACCCCTGACTTGCAACGGCTGTGTCCCCTCTCTAACACTTGCCCTCCCCCCATGGTGGCCCCAGGGAAGTCTCCAGGGGTTCAGTGAGGCCTGTCTCCCATGGCCTTGGGGCTGGCCCCACCCCGTCTATCCTCCTGGTGGTGGGGGCCTGCAGGTGCAGTCACAGGCACCCCAGGGCTGAGGTCCAGGTCCCCACACCCTGAGGCCCAGCTCCAGGCGGCAAAGAGAGCAGACCAGCCCTGTCCTGGGCCCCACCTCACAGAGGGTGGGGAGTGTAGAGGGGAAGGGCTGCAGCTGCCCCCCCCCGCCCCAGGTACCTCCTCTGCTCCCCTACTTGTCCCTGGGCCACTTTCTGCCCCACAGCCAAGTGTTGCTGGGGGACAGACTTCACCACGACTGGCCAGGAGAGTGGGGCCGTCCTCACACCCTACTGGGCTAGAGGGCAACCCCACAGTTCTTGGTCTGGCCCTGCTTTCGTGCCCCCTTGCTGCATCCATCCCGCTGAGGGGTGGGAAACAACAAATCTCCAAAACCAAGAGTTGGTGGAGCCTTAAAGTTCCCCTCATTCCCACGCCCCCATCCTGTCCTGCCCCTGTCCATCCACCCTCACTGCCAGGAGACCCTCACTCTGCCCTCAGCCCTGCCAGGGGTCATGGGGGAGTGGCAGGCCCTCCACCCAGCCCAGCTCCCACGCTGGCTCCCTATATGGGGAGGCCCCTGTGCTGCCCAGCATTGCAGGACCTGGAGGCTTGGAGTGGCATCCCGACTCCTTCCCCTAAGATGTGCTCGAGCATGCACGCCTGTGCGCACACACGCATGCATGCTCGCGCGCACACACACGGCCCAGACACCATGTTTCCTTGTAAAGAGCTTAAAGGATTCTGGGCTGTTTGCTACTGTTGAGCTCACAGAACTGGTAGCGCCAGAAATCCGGCTAGTTGGGCAGGTGGAGACTCGATGGGGGCCAGCTCACGCCCCAGAGCCTTTCTGTTCAGGTTCCCCCCAGCCTGCCCTGCCCCCCAGCCCCCGCACATGACCTTCCGAAGGGGAGCAGCGCATGAGCCACCTGTCGCTCTCCTGCAGACCCTTCCACCCTCCCAACCTCTGAATGCCTCGGTGCCCCAGGGCCCATCCTGGGGCCTCAGTGTCCTCACCCGTGGCTGCTCACAGCCCACACCCAGACCCCGCCCTTCCTGTCTCAGAGGTGGTCCTGGCCCAGACAGCGCTGGGTGTGGGGTCCCAGCTCTGTTGGCACTTGCTGAGTGGTCTCAGGCATGCTTGTAAAATGGGGACAAGTAAAGGTGCTCCTCGAGGGGCAAGGTGACTGGAGACTGGGGTCTCTATTGGAGTGCCTGGGACTTACAGGAGAGGGGCTGGCCTCAGAGCCTTCCCAAGCTCCTGTAGCTCAGCTCTGTTCTCTCCCCGCTAGAGGGATCACCCCCCTGAGGTCAGACCTGGCCCACTGTCCTCCATCAGCGACCCCTGGAGGGGGTGCTACCTGAGGTCTCTGAGCCCAGGGCCGGCTCACCCAGAACAAGGTGGGCCTCCACCAGCAGCTTAGCTGACTCAGAGATCCTGGGCCAAGGAGAATCTGGGCAGGGCCCCCTTCGGGAGGGGTCTTTGAGGTGTCAGTGGTGTATATTTGTGACCCTAGAGGGTTAGAGCTGGAGGTCAGAAACCATTCCAGGGCTGACAACTACATGACATGCATGCCACCTGTGCCAGCCTGCTCCCTGGCAGACATCACTAGTCAACTGCAGAACTGTCTCTCCTGCTGTGGCTGGGGTCTTGGCCTCTGAATTCTTCTCCACACAATTGCCCTACCCAAGGACTGGAAACCTGTGGCCAAATCTGGGTCCATGTTTTCAGTTCACCAAGGCTGGCCCTGGAAGGGGGTTTGTTCTGCTATGGGGCTCTCAGCCAATCCTCCCTCCACCGCACCCCACCCTACCCCCACCTCCAGGTTCTAGTGCTGCTCCCAGGGGCTCTGTCCTCAGTCCGGGACCACTGGGGCCCCCTTAGCCAAGGAGGGGGCCTAGGATGCTGGGGATCCCAAGGGCTGATTGAACCTCCAAAACCCCTGCCCCATGAAGTATTCGTGGAGATGCTCTGGGGCTGATGGGGGGAGTTTCAAGCCAGGATAGGAGGACTCTGGCCCCTAGGAGACAGGACCTGTGCCCCCAGGAAAGGGCAGTGGTTGCTTAGGCTGGGAACAGCTGTAATCAGCCTCCTGCCTGTCCTGAGCACCAGGGCAGTGAGTGCGGCTTGAGGACAGCTGGCCGGGGAAGCAGAGCGCAGGGCTCCCTCTCTGCCTGGGTGGGGCTCCCAGAGCCCCCAGGATGCACACCAGTCCTTGGCCAAGGCGCCCCACATCCGGGCCGTGTGCGGCTGCCAGCTGCTGCCAGCTGGAGCTGGGGCCTGCCAGCAAGGACACATCTGTCCTGCCAGGTGGGCGGGAAGAGTGGCCCTCGAGGAGCACAACAGCCCATTGACAGTGGCCTGAGCGTGGCCATCTTTACCCGCGATGCCTGCCAGGCCCCGAGCCCACCAAGCCCCCAGCCAGCTCCCCAAAACCCAGGGCCCTGCCCTCTGGGAGCATTTAGGCAGGGCAGACCATGGCCAGACACATGGGACACCAGGTGTCAGGGCCTCACCATCTTGCCACTCCCCACTCAGGGCGTGACACTTTGCCGAGCCCAGCACCTGCCACTGCAGCTCTGCCAATGTCTTGGACACTGGTGGCCTCGGCTTGAACCCTTCAGGAAGAGGGAGCTCACTCCTGCTCAGGACACCCCTTCCACCCAGGAGGCAGCCCAGGGCTCAGGTAAGTCCCCAGGTGATGCAGGCAGGTGACCTATATGTTTGTGTGCGTCGATGCGCTTGGGGACTGGCTGGGATCTGGGCCTTCCCAGGGCCTGAGTACCAGCTCTGTACGAACAACAGGACCCAGGCTCAGGGCTGCCTCGCCCCCAGCCCCACTCCCAATGGCTAGTCCTGACCAGGGCCAGGGCTGCCGGTCCAGGCAATGGCTCAGCTGGGGCAGGGGCTACACTGAGGCCAGGGAAGTGTTGAGCCCCGCACCCTGTCTGGGCCTTGGGGCTGAGACAGAAGGAAAGTGTACCCTGGGGAAGCAGGCACCAGGCATGTCTGCTGTGCAGATTCAAGGTTTATGCTGCTGAGAAAATACAGCTTCTCTGCACTGGATTTAGTTAGTCCAAGAAAAGAGAAACACTCCAGAACCTGGGGAGGGAGCATTATTGCCCTTGAGCCCTTGGTTTGATCCTGAGCTCCCTGGCAGCCAGGGGGAAGAGAGAAAGAAGATGCTGCTATGGCTCTCCATGCCTGGGAAAGAGCAGTGCAGGAGGGTTCAGCTAGCAAGATGGAGGGCCCTTTGGCATTCCGTGGCCATGTTTCCCCTCCCAGGGCTGAGATCATAGCTCCCACCTTGCTGGTGTGCCCTGGAGGGTACTGTAGAGCCATGTCAGTGACCTGACAACAGAGGGGCAGAGCCACTGTGCAGTCATGACCAGCTCTGGGCCTGGACCCCACCCCAGGCAAGAGGAAACTGAGGGACTCTGAGCAGGGTCATCTGGGGCTCAAGGAGCTGGCCCAGGCCTGGGCATAAGGTGGGGCCGTGGGTGGGGTGGGACATCTTGGATGGGTCCAGCCCTGCTGGCTGCTGTATCTTCTCAGAGCCACTTGACGCAGATGTCTGCGTGCCTCCCCATGGCCCCTGCCCCTCGGTCCCTCCTCCCCAGGCAGCCAAGCGTCCTGCGGAAACCTGTGTCGGACCACATGACTCTCTGCTCAGGACCCCGGTGGTTCCTGGGCTCCCGCCGAGTCTCAGCACAACGGGGGCGCAGAGGACAACCTCTCTGACCACCCTCCTGCTGGCTGCTTCTCAGACACGCTGAGTCCACCTCCACCTCAGGGCCTTTGCACGCTCCCGCTCCCTGGAGCTCCACGCCTCTCCGTCTCCCTAGCACCCACCTCAGCCACTCAGGGCTCTTCGGGCGCCACCTGCTCAGCAAAGCCGTCCCTGTTCACTCTCGTCCATGGGCAGGCCCCTCAGGATGGCCTCCCCGGGGTACCTCCTAACCCAGGCACAGCCTGGACACAGGCCTGCAGGTGGGAAGTGACTCTGCGGGTCTGGGAGGAGGGGCGACAGACAGGCACTGAGGAGCCTGGCTCAACCCTGAGGCAGTAGAGCAGTAGACAGGCCTTGGGGTGTGTGTGCTCCCCGCGAGGCTGGGCCTCCTCTAGGTGGGCGGTTCCCGGAGCTCCTGCCGCGTGCTCCGAAGCCGAGGCCTGCCTCCCGGCCCTGCTCGTGCCCGGCCGCTGAGGTGCGGAAGACGGAGGCCACCGTGCACCCTGGGCAGGGCGCTCCTTTAGGGCCAGCCCCCTGCAGCTTCAACACCCCAACTCTGCTGGCCGTGCTGGCCCAGGGCTTCCCCTCAGAAACAAAGCTGGGGAGGGGTCACCACGCCTGCGAGGCCAGCCCGGCTCGAGAGGCTTCGGCCACCACTGGGCTGCCTGTGTGGGGTCGGGGCAGAGGTGGCCCACGCAGGCCTGGGTATTCTCTGGATAATGTGGCAGCAATGGGCTGGCCTGGGGACCACAGGCCCTGCGGGGGCCACCTGCTCCACTCCACTCCCTGGCGCTCCTGCTCTCAGCCTCAGCCCCATTTTTGGGAATCAGGAGTCACTTGCTCACCCATTCATTCACTCATTCCACACTACCCCAAGCACCTCCGTGTGCCTGGCACTGCTCACAACACTGGGGGCTCACACACCAAGGCCTGCACTCCAGGGCTGGACAGTCGCATGGGGAGACAGACGGGGACAAATTGCAGGCTGAACCCTCGGCGGTGAGGGCAGTGTGGGGCTCTGGCTGCAGCCTGCAGGGGAGGCGGCCACACGGTGCTGACCACTGACTCCCAGACGTGAGGGAGGAGAGCTCCAGGCAGAGGGATGGACCTCAGGGCCAGGAACCCTGGGGCCAAGGGAACCAGCAGGATGGGGCAGGGGCATAGTGGTGGGGCCCCTGGCAGCCTGTGAGTTGGCCTCTCCTCAGTGAGACAGCAGCCAGTGGGGGGCCTGGAGCCAAGGAGGGGCTGATTTGACTGGGGGTCTCAGGGCGAGGGCAGCAGCTGGAGGCAAGAGGGGGTTTCTGGGGTGTGGACAGTGCGAGTGGAGAGCAGGCTGGGTTCTGGATGCGTTTTGTAGGGTCCGGGTGGTGACCTGGTGTGGCGGTCCTCAGTGGAAGGGGCAGGGGCTCCCTGTCTTTAGCTGGGTGGTCCTGAGGGTGAGGATGATGTGGTTGGGCCGCTCCTGTGAAGCCTAGACCCCCCCCCCCCAGCACCATTACACCTTACGTGTCTGGGGGAGGTGGGCTGCCGTGCCCGCTCGGGAAGCGTACCAGACCTGGCAGGCTGCCCACACCAGCTAAGGATGCCCTCCTCCACCCCCTAGCCAGATCCCCCAATCCCAGGGCACCCAGGAGACAGGCGGGTAAGCTCATCTTCCCAAGCAGGGCAGAAGGAGGTGTGGGCATAGGGATACCCTGCTTCCTACCCAGCCTCCCTCCAGCCCCTAAGTTCTTTCCCAGGTGGGGTCCCCGGCTGCCAGGGCTTTGTGCCCCCCGGGACTACCCCTTCCTGGCCTCAGATTCCCCAGCATCCTCCCTGACATCCTCCCTCCCGCCCTGGCCTGAGACAAGGCCACTGACAAGGCTTGGGAGGAGGAGGGGGCGTGCCCAGCCACAGAGGGCAGCAAAGCCCAGGCTCCTGTCCCCTGACCCGTCTGGGTGAGGGCGATGCTGACGGGCACTGCTCAGGCCGGCGCCTGGCCCGCGCAGGCTCCACGGGCAGAGGGCAGATCCAAGGAGGAGGTGAAAGCAGGCTCTCGGGGGACTTGGGCTGCTTGATGAGATGGGCCTCAGCCCTTGGGGCCCAAGTGGGGCCAGGACAAGGGGCTGCCACCATGCCACCACCATCCTCACTTCCCACAGGGCTGCCGTGAGGGCACTGTGCCCTGTCTGCGGTCCCAGGGAACACAGCCAATGGGTCCTGGCCGTGCCATCCTCATTTGCATTAAAACCTTGATTCCTCAAATACATGTAGGTGCCCCTGAGTGCCAGGCTCCGGGCAGGCGCTGGACACAGGGCAGGGAACGAGGTCCTGCCCTCCGTGGGGCTGGCAGTGTGGGGACGTGATGGAAGAACACAGGCAGAGCCGGTGAGACAGGATGAGAGCAGGTACCCGGGCCAGGTGGTCAGGGAAGGCCTCTGGGTGCCACAGGGCAGGGTGAGGGAGGCGGAGCGCGGGGTGGGCAAGAGGAGGCAGCGGTCAGCTGGCCCTGTGGCCAGAGGAGGAGTGTGGCCTTCGATTCCTGTGAGTGTTGGGCAGCTCCGGAGGGCTCTAGGCAGGAGCGTGACATGATCCGATTAAGATATGGTCTCTCTGACTTCGGGGGAGGGAGTGAGAGGGCGAAGGCCATGCGGGCAGTGGGGCAGTCAAGGGAACCCAGGCACAGGAGGGCGTGAGCAGGGTCCACTGAGCAGCTGACGTTGGTGACACTGGGAGAGGTGGGATGGAGGAGGGGGATTCCGAGTGGAGGGGTGCTGATGGCTCAATCCCGCCCGTCACCGCTCAATGGACCCTTGTTCCTGGCCATTGAGCACCGCATTCCCGGCCCCCTGGCGACAGCCCCGGCCACGGCCATCTCCGGGGAGGCAGGAATGCAGCGGGCGGGGCTCAGGCTGGGGGTGGGGGCTCCCGTTCTCACGCCCGCGGCCACTCAGGCTGACTCAATTGGAATTTAAATGCCGGCCATTGTTGTCCCCAGAATGGCCAGGAGTCAGCACTGCCCTCGGGGCTGGACCAGGCTGGATGGGAGCAGCGGCCAAGGAGCAGGCCAGCCTCACCTCACCTGTAGGCCTTTTCCCTAGCCCTCGCCTCCACACAGCCCTCCTGGCCTCTCCAGCCCTCTCTACTGGCCACCCAGCTCCAGTTCTGTCTGTCTTGGAGGCAGGGCAGAAGGACTCCCTACAGGGTCCCTGCCAGGGCTGGAACCCACCTGCGGCACCTACTTTCCTTGGGGAGCCTCACCCACAGCCTGCAGTCTCCCAGACTGTCTGGGCACGGCCCCTCTGTCAAACACGGGCCTCACCCTTCCTGGCTTCCCACTGCAGGGGCGTCAGGAGCCCGGGCAGGAGGGCGGAGGGGCTCAGGGCCATGCTCTCAAGGCTCCACGCAGGTTTCCGTGCACCTTTGAGTCTGGTGGTGGTGGCAGAGGAGGCTGGCGTCGGGGCTGGGCTGACCTCTGAGGGGCCCTCAGGCCCAGGCAGGGGGCAGTGCAGGGCTCTCAGGGAGGCCTGACTGGGGCAGAACAGGAATGAATGCAGCCCACAGGTCCCCTACAGGCCAGCGTCCTGGTACACAGTCACATGACCCCAAATTCTGGATTCACAGAGCGGGGATCCCAAGATCAGATGCAGCTCTGGCCTCCCACCCTGGAAGGTGGCACGTGGGGGCCCCCAAATCCTACCTGCCTACCATGGAGCTCAGCTCTGCCAGGAAGGTCACTCCTCTGGGCTCAGGTTTGTCTCCGGGTCTAAGCTGGAACCCCAGGAAAGTCAAGGGTGGCAGCTGGCTTGCTGGGACACACAGGGGACCACATGCAGGCCTGCCCCCCATCACCTGGGCCTGTGGCCTCCAATCCTGTCCTCCCCAGAGCACTCAAGGTGCATCACAGGACACACCAAGCTCCAGACCAAGCCAGCGCCAAGCCTTTGGAGGAGCCCTCTATGTAGGACACCCCCGATTCCCAGGCCTGATACCTCCAAGCCTTCCCAAATGCAGCTCAAGGCCCCCCTGCTGGGTGGGCATGTCCCCTGGTACCCTTGGCCATCCTCTTTGTCCCCAGCCTGGGCACCCTCCAAGGGCCTGGCCAGCTGACAAGAGGACGCCAGCCTGCCCCCACAGCCCCTTCCCACCACCTCTTCCTCTGCCGAGACTTCATTCATTTATTTATTTGCTGAACCTCTGACGTCCCTGAAAGGGGCCTTTGTCCGCGCAGACAATCAATGGCACAAATGGAAATGGAGTTGTGTTTGAGGAAAGTGTAGTGTGTGTGTTTGTGGGGGTGGGGGCAGTGGTCCAGGCCAGAGGTGGGGCGCACGGCCAGTGCGGAGCCTGCTGCGGGAGACACCAAGCATTCTCACCCAGGCCATGAGCCCTGTGGGAGCAAGAGATGCCCATGAGCAGGGGACACAGACCCCAATGCCCGGCCCCACAAACCCCATGGGGGAAGAATGAAGAGCAACATCCTAGTGCCTACGGCCACTGTGCTCCCCGTGGCCAGCCAGGCTCAGCGACTTCATCTTTGCAGCGGCTGAGCTCAGGGTAGGGAAAAGAGACACTGAGTAAATGGCCCAAGGCCTGGTCCCTGACCACTAGACAGCTTGACCCTGATGTGCAGGGAACAGCGCTTCAGGCCCAGGGAACATTCCCTGCAAGGACCCTGAGGCTGGGACCTGCTGGCAAGTCTGAGAACCGCGAGGGACAGAGGCTGGCGCAGATGGAGGGAGAGGGAGGAGGCCGGCCCGTGGGTTACTATGAAGACTTTTACTGGAGTGAGACGGGAGCCCTGGGGGCCTGGACAAGGTGGGACATGACCTGATTAAGGTTTTCCAAAGGTTGTGTGGGGAGAAGGGGGCTCGTGGGGAGGAGGGGGCCCATGAGGAGGTGAGCAAAGGTCCTGGTGGGAAGGGGCAGAGGCTAGCATCAGGAGGTGGCTGGGGAGGGTGGGAAGTGTTAGATTCTGATATATCTTGAAGGTAGAGCAGAGTGGATTTGCTGACGGCTTAACCGTGTGTGTGAGAGAGGTGGGCACACTTAGGATAAGGTGAGGGACCTGGGTTCAGGCTGGCTGACCCCCTCACTGCTGGCCTCCCCAACCACCCCATGGGATGAAGTCCCTCGAGGTCAGGACTCACCCCCCACACAATGCCTGCTCATGCTCACGGCTGATGTTGGATGAGGGCCTTGGAGGCCACTGGACAGAGCTGGGACACAGAGGCTGTCTTCTTCTCGGAGGGCTTCCTGGTGGAGGTGTCTATGGCTGGAGGGGGAAGCAGGCAGAGAAGCATGGTTGACAGGCTGAGGCAGGTGGCATGTGTCCTCCCGAGAGTGGCCTGGGCCCTTGGCCTGGTGGGGGTGACAAAGGGGAGGGAGAGGCTCCCTGCCTGCCCCGGGGCAGCAAGCAACGCTGACCCAGCACTGGCCACTTCATCCAGGGCACCGCTCCCGCCGGCGCCTGCCCCAGACACAAACACGGCCCATTCACGGGCAGAAGAGGCCGGGTGTCGGGAGGCATCAGCGTCAGCCGGCTGGCCTGGCAGAGTGTGAGGGCAGCCGGCGCTGGCCCGGGCTGGCTGTCCAGCATCCACTTGTCAATCTCGTCCACGTCAGGTTGGCTGTTCCCGGCTGGTTCAGCGTGGCTGGACTCCCAGCTGCGACCTCAGCCACTGTGACTGTGGTCTCTGCAGCCAGGATGGGCAGGCCAGGCAGGAAGCCGTGGGGGGAGGAGGGCTGAGGACAGGGAAGAGCCCGGCAGCCCAGGGCCGAGGGTGCAGGGCTCAGGGGCCCCAGGTCCCTAGCTGGACTTGCCCCTGTAGCGGGGCCATCTTGCAGGGCATGACGACTGCACCCGGCATGGGCACATCTCAGGAATCAGGTCCCCTGGGGCTCGCCTGCTGGTGCCAGGAGCCCCCAGGTAAGTCCCAAAGGTCAGCTCCCTCCAGGGAGATCCCCTGATGCCGAGGCTGATAGACCCACCCAAGGATCTCAGGGGGGTGAGCCTTGGGGCTGTAGGGGCCTCCCTTGGCTCCTGGTGCCCAGTGTGCCCTGGACCTGAGTGTCTGGCAGTGCTCCCTCTTGGAGGACACCTGCTATAATCCGACATGTGATGCGCAGCAGCTGTGCACTCCAGCGTCGTCAGCCCTG
This sequence comes from Diceros bicornis minor, assembly GCF_020826845.1. Taxonomy (NCBI): domain Eukaryota; kingdom Metazoa; phylum Chordata; class Mammalia; order Perissodactyla; family Rhinocerotidae; genus Diceros; species Diceros bicornis. The sequence continues at coordinate 1,152,836 of NC_080747.1, read as the reverse complement.
CGTCTGCCCCAGCTCCTGGCTGCCCGCCTGGGCACAGCCAAGAAGACCCTGTCTCGGACCCCAGGCTCTAGGGGCCATGGGGGGAAGGTAGGCACTATCCCTTGGGTGACTTGCATAGGGTCTCAGGCAGCCCCATCCTGCCATGACCTTTACCTTCCACGGCCCCCAAACCCCACCTTAACACCACCGGCCGCAGCCTCAGCCTGTCCTCTGACTGGCCCGGGAGGTACCTTCATCAAACCAAAGCTGTGTGGCCTTGATGTACTCAGGCCGGCATCTGGGAACAGAGCCCAGGGGGATGGGGTTCTCGGGGATGCTGCAGCTGGACTGTGCGCCTCAGGTGGGTCGTGCACTACCCCTCTTCTTGCCTGTTTCTTGGGTCCCAGTGACCCCTGGGCCTGGAAATGCTGACAATAACCAGTGGGACCCACGGCCTGGACTTGATGGCTGTGAGGCTGCCCTGGGCCCAAGGGGGCAGGCCCAGGAGAGCCGGGTGAGCCCAACAGAGCCTTTGGTTAGCCTGGGGGGTGGTGTCCTAAAGCCCCCACTGTGTGTGTGGTCTGGGTAGGGGGAGACAAGAGCAGCAGGTGAGTGGATGGCCCGGGGCTCCCTGAGAATTGGGGGTGAAGAGGAGAAAAGGGAGAGGCGCCCCAAGAAGAAGGCGCAGCTGGGGCAAAGACCCACCGGGAGGGCCCAGCCTAGACCAGGGCTGCAGGGCGGCAGCCGGGACTCAGCCCCAGAGGGGGCTTTCGCAGAGGAAGTGGGTCATCATCAGCTGTGGGTGCAGGAAAACAGCCAGGCGGGCGGGCAAGGAGCATGGAGGCGGGAGAACAGGGAAGACACCGAAGCAGGTCACACCAGGTGACCAGCAAGGTGGCTGGACCTGGTGGCCACAGCTGGTCTTTGAACGCAGGGTGAGCTGACAGCCATTCTAGAGGACGAGCAGAGAGCCTCGGGGTGCGTGGCCCAAGGAGAGCTGTGCTAGGGACGGGGATCAGAACAGACGGGCTCTCCCGGTGGGATGCAGGCCCCCACTCATGGAGCCCTGAGGCAGAATCCCTGGGAGCTCCCATCACAGGCAATGAGGGTCAGGAGGTAAGGCCAGGAGGGGCAGGGCCTAGAGTGGAGGGAAGAGCCAAAGGGGCTTCCCAGAGCCGGCCACAGCTGGGCGGGGTCTGAGAAATGAGGAAGCATGTGGCCAGTGAAGTGAATGGGCAGCGGGGGTGGTATGAGACACTGGAGGGCCCCAGGTGGAGGCCACAGCTGGGCACAGCATCGGCAGGCAGTGTATAAGACCTGGCCTGTGGCAGTCACCCCCTGGGGACAGTCTGGGCCTGGGGTGCCCAAGGGAGGCAGGTGTGAGAGCGGTAAGCCCACACCGGTGTCACCGCTGTTCCCAGCCCCCATCCTGACCTAGATCTTGCTAACATCTGAGCAGGAAGGGAGCTGTGATCTGAGATTGGGCCCCTGTCAACTTGGGTATGAGAGTGGGCCCCATTGTGCAAAAGGGACACCAAGACCTGAGAACCCTCCCTACCCCCGTACCCTCCTTCCTCACTCGAGAAGCGGCTGTGGGCCCCCTGGGTCCAGCCCCTGCCCGTATCTGGGGCAGATCGACCTGGGAGGGGCCGGGACCAGGGTCCTGCTAATAATCTCTAGTCTCGGGGGACGGCCTACCAGGTTTGCAGCCAGCGGGGGGTGGCGGGCAGGGTTGGATTTCCAGTTGGCCCCTTCCCAGGCGCCGACACCTGTCCTGGGTGCGACGGGCCCATTCTGCTGCTGTCACGGATAGCACCTCCAGCGCTCACCGGCTGTCCAGGGAACAAGGGCTGGCACTGGGCTCCGGCTGGGCAGGGAGGCAGGCATGGTGGGCCAGGCCCCAAGGGAGAGGCAGTTGGAAGAGAAAAGCCTGCCCCCCTTCCCATCAGCTTCTCTCAGGGGCTCAAACTGTTCCTGGCTCCTGTGTGGCTCCCATGCACCTCACTGCCCCCAAAGCCCCCAAACCCGGAGTCTCAAGAGGACTACAAGAAGTGAAGCTTTCTGGAGAGAAGTGGGGCGAGGGTGGAGCAGACTGGGGGGTCCAACGTGGTCCCCTCCTCTCCCGAACACAAGCCACCCCTGCACCTGACTGGCCCCAAACCCCAAACCTCTGGCCGGAGAGGAGGAGGAGGCGGAAGGATGTCGCCTGCCCAGCGACAGCATGGCACCCGAGTGGGCACAGGATCGGCCCCTATCCACAGCCCGGGCCCGGCCCGGCACCCCAGTCTGGCTCTCATGACTCCTGGCCCGGCGCTGCAAGCAAGGGACCGTGGGCATCTTTTAGTGGCTGTGATACCCTCCCTCCCACAGCTTCGGTTTCCCACTGGCCTGTCCCTGTGTCCCCTGCTGTTGTTGGGTCTTTGGGCCCGTGTGTCTTGGTGCCCTCCACGTCTCTGTACAGCTTGGAGCTGGCTTTGGCCCATCCCCTGGTGCCCCAGCCCATCCTGGGCTCTCTGCCTGGCTCTGGCTCTCCCAGTAAACTGGGTCGTTGCACGGCCTCCAGATCCCTCTGCGCAGACTCAGCTTCCTCCACTGCCGACCACCACAAATATCCACTGAGCCCCATCCACATGCTTGTGCACCTGCATGTGCTGTGTGTCTGTGTGCACAGAGGGGCAGGCTAGAGTCCTTGGTAGGACTTGCTGATCAGAACCTGGGCCCTGGGCCCCCCACTAAGTGGTTGGGGCAGCAGAGTCAGGGTCCCAGGAAGCCGAGGCCTGTGCTTCCAGCCAACCCCCTACTCATTGCCTGTTGCTCCTCTCTGGGCCTCTGCGGGCTGAGACGGGGCCTCCGCCTGCCAAGGCCCCTGTTCACCCCCCTTCCCAGCCTGGGGCCCCGCAGCCAGGGTCCATAACTGGAGGGGACGAGGGTGGGAATGGGGGCTGTACCGCAAGCCAGACCTGGAGGCCCCAGAGAAGCTTCGAGGCCCTGGCACTGAGAGCCCCCATCTGGCAGGCTGGGGGTGGGGAAGAGGGCTCCCAGCCTACAGTCCCAGCCCCGCAGGGTCCCCACACACCCAGGCTGGCCTCAGAGTGGGGCAGCCCCTCCAAGGTCGCACGCACACAGGCCTGGGAAAACAGAATGGGGGCACGCCCCACGGTGACACCCCACCCCCTGCACCCCTAGCCATCATTCATGGCCCAGTAGCACCCAATCTGGCCAGGGACCCTCTGATCCCCCCGATGCCAGGCGAGTCGTGTGTGCTGTACCAGGTCCTCCATCACCATGTCGGGGGGCACAGCTCCCGAATGACCTGAAGCCCTGCATTTGGGAAGGTTTGCAAAACACACAGAGCTCCCCCAGGGACCACCCAGGGCACCCTTGTCCATTCTGAGCTGGGCACCCCAGGTCAGCCTCAGAAGTTTCTGGCAAATTCCCTTGGTCCTGTCACCCTGCCCCTCTAGGTCCCAGGGCTGAAGAGCCTGGAGTGCCAGGGCCTTGGACCCTCCACTCCTCACCACCACTGCCAGGGCCTGAGGTGCTCCTCTAAGCGGGAAAGGGCTTAGACCCCTGATCCTAAGCCCCACAGGTGCTACCCCAGGCTGACACCAGGACATGCACCTCTCATCACCCGTGGCCGTCCTTAGGGCGGCTATCCAGGCGAGGAAGCCCAGCTAGGGGGGACAGACCAGGCAGGTCACTCGTCCTCCCAGACCCCAGCCCTGCCCAGCCTCTGCCCTGTCTGTGGGCATCCTGAGTGCGTTTCCTGCAGGCTGTCGGTGGTGGGGGGCGGGTTGCACTGGGGCGGGGGCATGGGGGCTTCCCATGGTCAGGTATTTCTCCTTTGTCGGGGGGTCACAGAGCTCCACTTGGCAGGTGGGCACAGATAGGGCAGTCCCTTGGGCCTCTCCTCAGGAATGGTCCCAAGTCACCCCACCCAAGTCAACTCCGCCCCCCACCCCGCCCCTGCGCCCCCTTGGCGTGGAGCCCAGCAGCCCGCGGAGCTCATTAGCGCAGCGGCAGCCCCGCCAAGCTCACTTTAATTGGGGCCGGCGGGACGTGAGAACCCGGGGACCCCGTGCCCGGGCTGCAAGGGGAGGGGGCACCCGCCTGAGCTGCCCGCGGCGGCGGCCCCGGATTAGCGCGGCTCAATGGGCCCAGCGAGTGGTAATTAAAGCTGCCCGCCCGGGCCACAGCAGCCGACCGAGGCTCTGGCGCCCGCCCCGGCTGGACCCGCAGTGTCTGCCCTGCGTCCACGAGTCCTGGGAGACCATAACTGCCCATCCTGTCAACCCCCCATCCTCCCTGCCGGGTGACTACAGTCGCTACATGCTGGGCCTGCCTCAGTTTCCCCTTCTGAAAGTTGGGTTGACATGGCCTGTCACAAGGTGTTTCAGGGTGGTGAGTAAAGTAAGTCTCACGAGTGGATTCTGGCTTCTGAGTGGGGGTGTGGCTGTGGCCAGCCACCCCAGGACCCTCTGGGGACCCCTGCAGGCCCACCTCTGCCTTGGACCTCCCAGGAGCTGCCCAAAGGCCTGGCCAGGCAGCTGGACATCAGACCCCAACAGAGGGGCAGCCCCACGGGGCTCCGGGAGGCCTGGGCTGAGCTCACCTGGGGACGTGTGCGGGTCCCTGTGTGTACTTCCGTGGGCTGGGCTCCTGGAGGGCTAGTGGCCGCAGAACACCTCTGACCCTCTGTTCCTCTTGCCTTCACCTGAGTCACCACTGTCCCAGGCCCTCACCTCAGAGCCATGGGACCTGGATGCAGCTCAGGCCTGGGACAGAGGGGCCAGACTGGCCCGAGGAGGGCTGGAGGTAACAGTGCAGGGGGCACAGCTTCCCCTTGGTCTGACATCCCTCCTGGGTTTGACTCCAGAAGAGCAGTCTCAGAAACTCCAGGAGGTTCCCGAAGGTAGGGCTGCCCCAGGGAGGTAGGTGGCCAGGCTGAGTGAGAGGCTGGGGGCCCAGCAAGCGCAAAGGCAGAGGGGCACGGTGCAGGAGACTTCAGGGCTTGGCGTCTGGTGTCTGCTGTCAGCGGGAAGTGGAGGGGATGGGGTCTTCTGTTGCTGATAGGCCCATGGTGGGGTGGCTCCCTCAGCCGGTCACCCCCACGACAACCCTGTCATTACTTGATCGGGTTTCTCGCTGCAAACTCCAGGCTCCGTGTGGTTTCTCTGGAGTCATAGGATCTGGCCAGGCCTGTCCTTGTCCTGGCCAGGGGGGTAGGGGCCCCTGGGGGGGGTTCTGGGCCTGCCTCTCTCCTGCCTTTCCAGAGGCAAAGGGGTCAGAGTTGGTCAAATCTCCTGCAGCCAGCAAAGGCGGGACTCCTGGACTCGCGGCATCCCAGTGGGGCCTGGGACCCAGGAGCCTCTCCGTGGGCCTCCCACAGGTAGGGGTGCCCCTTCAAGCCCCACAATTCCCATGCCTGCCTGCAGCTGGTCCTGAGCCATCTAGGGCACGGGGTGGGAGACGCAAGGGCACAATGAGATGCAAGCAGCAGAGCTGTGGGCCCGTGGGCAGGACAGCCTGGATTTCTCTCAGGCAAGATCCCAAGGGTAGATGGGGCAGCCCTGGGGGCCCTACAGGTCCCAAGGGTGACTCCTCTGGACAGGGGGCGGGGAGGATGCACAGCGGCCCACCTGCACGCGCATGCTCAGATACCAGCACCTGCCGTGCCCCGTCGGTGCCAACCTGCCTGGTCCTACAGGCCCGCCTGGCCCACGCTGCCCCACAACACTCGCCCATGGGGGTGCCAGGCCCGTGGGGGGTGGGGGCTGTCAATGTTTTACCACCGAACTTGAGAGGCCATCGTGACTGCGGGGTGGTAGCAAGAGTGAGGCCCAAAGGCTGCCTGGGTCTGGTTTGGCCACATTTTTTCTCTTGGGAGACGGGCCTGTTGCTTCCTCTGGCAAAGATGTTTACTCTTCCTGGGGCCGGGGCGCGTGTGCATGTGCACACATGTGGGTCCCTGCATGCAGGTCCCAGGCAGCAGGTGGGGTTTGAACCAGCCTCCAGCAATGAGCGGGAACAGAGCTCAGACAGGAAAGGCCCAGTCCAGACCACACCCCGTCCCGGCTGAGACAACTCCCAGGCCCCAGTCATGCCCGGCAGATGTTGAGGGCTCCTGGGCCAACAGCTGCCCTAAACAGGCAGGTGGCTGGATGAGAGTAAGAAAGGACACTCTGATTGTGAAAGTTGAGGGTCAAGTCCTCGCTCCACACCCAGTGGCACTGTGCCCTTGGGCTGCTGCCCCACCCTGCACCTCAGTTTCCCCATCTGTGAAATGAGGGTAACACTAATACCACCTTCTTGTCATTTAATCTGAGTCAAGTGTCAGGCAGGTGGCACTCACAACTGTGCCGTCCCTGAGTTCCATCTGGGGACAGTGTCCTCTCTGTTCTGCAGCCTCCTCTCTGGCCCCCTTGGGAGTTACTGGCCCCAGGGCCCAAGAATTATTTTGAGAGAAAAGGGTGAGACCCCAGCTGGGCACCGGGGGAGGGGGATGCTAATCCACTCGTGTGATCTTGGGGCCAGGATTTCCAGGAGAAGAAGAAGGTTTTGGGTTCCTGGGGCCTGGAGCTCAGCTAGGGAGAATCCAGGCAGGCTGCTGAGAGGAGGCAATGCTTGGGTTGGTGGGAGAAGGTTGGAAGCAAGGGCCAGAGGCGAGTGTGGGCACCGCCCTGCAGAAGTGCTATGGGGCTGGGTGGAGACCGAGGGACCCGGTACCAGGCCAGCCTGGCCTAGTAGGCAGCACCCCCTCCCTCCTCCTATTTGGAGACTACCTTGGAACAGAACAAGGTGGCTGGGGTTCTCCCCGGGTCACCGTCTGGAATCCATGGAGGATAAGGGGGTGTGGGCCTCCCCCGCAGCAGCGAAGCCTGCCCCAACTCTGTGTCTGCGAAGCCCACTGAGCATCCAGGTCCACCGTGCTGTGGCCCACTGGCCTCCTGCCCCAGCTGACCCTTGGCTCAAAACGAGGTCAAAGCTCTGACCCGAGGCCTGCCACTGAGTGGGGAAATTCCGGCCCCCCTCTGGACGCGACCCCCTCCCTGCCTGAGGTCCGCACCCCCTCCCGGCCCGCGGTCCGGCCTGCGCCGGGGCGGGCCGGCGGAAGGGGCGCCCCGGGCGCCGCTCAAAGGGCCGCTAATGTTCGCTAATCCCGGCCTTTCAGCGGCCGCGGCCCGGGCTGTTGGCCCAACAACAGGCGTCTGAAAGGGGCGCGCGGGGCGCGCGGGGCGCGCCGGGCCGCTGCCCCCGGCCGCCCCGCCCCGCCCCGGCGGCCTCCCGCCCCGGACCCCGACCTCGGCGCCCGGAGCGGGGGTGCGCGTCGTGTCCGGCGGGGAGACTGAAGCCCGGCAGGCCGGGGGCGGGGGGCGGGGCGCGGGGGTTGGCTGGGGAATTGGGGGCCGGCCCGCCCCTCCGGCCGCGCGCCGTTCCCAGGCCCGGGCGGGGCGCGCGGGGCCCTCACGTCGCAGACGGGCCGCCCCTCCGGAGCGTGACCCCGGCTTTCAGCGCCGCCCCTGGCCCGGCCCCAGCGTCTCGTTAGGGATTTAATTAAGGAGCCGCGGGGATTTGCATAATCTCCAAGCCCGGCTGGGAAGCCCTGGGACGGGAGGGCTGGGCGGGGCAGGAGCCGGTTGAGAGACTCTTTGGGCTGGGGTCTCCCAGTCCAGGGGACAGAAGGGGCCGGGAGGAGGCGAGGGGACAGGCCCGAGGCAGGAAGGCCCCTTTTGTGTCAAAGCCGGCCCTGGAATTCCCCATCCGAGCCAGAGGGTCCCTCCTCCTCCCCAGCTGACTCGACCTGTAGACTCAGCTGGGCCTGGGCCCCCGGGGTGGGGAGGAGCAACCCCCCCCCCCAGGCAAACAGTGAATGCAAACATTCCAACCCCAGCCCAGCCCTGGGGAGCAACAACGCCTGCGGCTGCCGGCAGGTCCTCGGGAGCCTGCCCCCCATCAGGGATCCCCAGCCAGAGCAGAGTGATGGTGGAGGCTGTCCACCCTCCCAGGGCAGGGTATTCCCTCCCCAGTCACAGTGCCTGGCCTGAAGAGGGCAGGGATCAGGTTCTGCACTCCGATTCTGGCTGGAGCTTTTGTGCTGACCACTCAGTGGTGGTGGTGGCCCCAAGACATGTCATTGGACCGTTGACGCCAGAGTGGAGGTTAGAGAGGGTCCTCTGAGGCCCACCTTCTCCTGGGCCCTTGTGGTCAATACAGCAACACTGCCGGGGCAGGTGGGGAGTAGGCTTGCCTTCCTCCCACCCTCACATTCCCAGAACCTCTGTCTGTACCAGCAGTCCAGATGGGGAGACTGAGGCACTGGTCACAGGGCTTGCTCTTTGCAACTGGGTCAAAGAGGGTGGTACATCCCTCTCCCCATTGCCCACCAGCATCTCAGACCACGCAAGGCCATAACAGTGTGGCTTTGGGAGAGTGGCCAGGGCTCAGCCAGAAGGCCCTTTGAGCCACAGCCACAGCACCAGCAGCCCCCTCCCAGTGCCCAGCACCCGCCTGCCCTGTGGGCATTCCCACAGCCTTCAAAGGGCACCATGGGGCCCGTACAGGGCAGGGCCAAGGCCTTTCATCTCCTGGGTGGCGGGCCTGGGCTGAATGATCCCCGGGGGCACGGCCCACTCCTAGGCCCTTGCCCCTGGCACCCTAGTAGGACCTGCACCCCAGCCCACCCCACTGCATCAGGGAACAAGGAGCCCCAGGGCACTGTGGGGGGACAGAAGGGTAAGAGCTGGCAGCACCCAGGCCCAGCGCCTGCAGACAAGGGCCTGGAATTCCTCCTCCCCCACGACTGCTCAAGCCCCTAGCCCCTTTGCAGGGCCTGAGCTGCCGTGCCTGCCACCCTGCCCCTCCATCCATGTGCCACTCTGCGTGTGCAGGGGCTCCTGTGTCCTCTGAGTCAAAGTCAAAGTCTCTGTAGTGGCCATGAGGCTGGCATACCTGGCGCCCTGTGCCCTGTGGCCCCAGCTACTACCTCCCTGCCCCCATGCTCCCTCTGCTCCGGCCACTGGGCCACCAGGTGCCCCGAAACTCAGGGCCACTCAGGCCTGGCTCCTCATCATTCAGGTCTCAACCCAAGAGTGCCCTCCTTGAGGTGCCCTCCCTGACCCCCTCTCTGCCCAGCTCCCGCATACTCATGTCACTACCTGAATGTGGTCTGTCCGCATTGGGAGGCAGGCCTCACCCTAGCCACTCTCCTTCATGGGATTCCCCACCCAGGTTGGAGGAAAGATGTGAGTTGTTGGTGACCCATGGGGTTGACATCTGCAAGTGGTTGTGTGACCCCTGGGGGGCCCATTTCTTCAGCTGAGGAGCCTGGGTTTCCAAATCTTCACAGGGAATAAATGGAGGCTCGAGTGAGCCAGCCGGGCTCGCGACACGTGCTCAGACAGGCCTGGGGCTGCTGCGTGCTGGCCCAGGACCCGACTGAGTGGGGCTGCAGAGTGGAGCCACACCGTGAGGTTTGCCTGCATAGCACCTCTCCTCTACCTTCTCCCAGGAGAGAGGGCAGGGGACAAGGCCCAGAGTGGGCTGTAGTCAGTGTGAGCCACGATGCCCCACTCTGGCCTGGTCAGGTAAGAGGGGCTTCCTCTGGACTGAGTGTGAGGGCTGATAGAGGAGGAGGTGGCAGCATGAACTAGGCTAGGCAGGTGGGCCTGGGCTTTGGGACTCCAGGTTGTCCCTGGAGCTTTGCCTGGCCTGGGGCCCCTGGGGACAAGGCACTGCCAGGGCACATCATGTTTTGGTCCTGGCAGCCCCTCCTTCCACCCGGCTCTGACTTCATCCAGCTCTTTGTGCTCCTGGGAATCTCCACTCCCCGAGCACCTGGCCTGGGGGACAGGCGGGCCCTGGCCGCAAGGAATGGAGGGGCCAAGGAAGCCAGATGTGAGCAGGATTGGGACAGCTCTAGGCCAGACCTGGGGCGCAGAGTGTGGGCATCTGGCTGAAGCAGGAGGATGCCCCGGCAGCCTGGTGAGGAGATGCAGGCAGAAGGGCTCTGGAGGGAGGTGGACTTTAGCTCGCGGTGAAGCCCCGAGTGAACCCCGACCCTGACTGCCAGGCCCCATTCTCAGCTGAGGGGTCTAGAAGCCCAGAGGGCATGGGCCACAGCCAGCTGCACCTTCGACAGCGAAGCCAGATGACCCTCTGCCCCAAACAAGCCCTTGCTTGCCTGACTCGGTGCCTGAGACCCCACTATCAGGCACCCATCCTGCCAGGGAACTCGGGTGCAGGAGGAAGAGCTCAGCCTTGTCCCCCCGTGGCGGTCAGCCAGGAGGGAGGGAGGGTGGGCCTCAGGCTGCAGCCCCCACTGTGGCTTGTGGGGCTAGGGGCACTCTGGGGGAGGCTCTGGAGGAGGCTCGGGGACAGAAGGTAGTGGGCAGAAGGCCCCACTCGGGGAGAGCCCCTGCAGAGGCAAGCTAAGGGGGCAGAGCTGTGGGCCACCAGGGGCTTTCTTTCGGGGGGTGACATGTGGTGGGAGAAGCCCACACTTATGGCCCCCTGGGTCTCCACCCACCCACCAGGCCAGGGTCTGCGGGACCCCGGAGCCCTTGTGGCTGCTCAAGGAATGGAGATAAGCCCTGTCATTTCCATTCATTTCCATTTAAATTGTCTAAATATTGTGCTAGGCAACTCCCAGAGCCCCCAGGCCTCCCCAGCCTGGAGAAGGAGCAGGAGTGGGCAGAATCCTTGGCCAGGGGTTGCACCCGAGGGCTGGCCTCCTTGTGGTCCTCACAGCTGGGAGCTGCTCCACTGAGCAGGGCCTGAGCACAGGGCCTGGTCTCCTCTGGTCCCTCCTTCTCTGGTCCCTAGCCTGTCCTTGGCCAGCCCAGACCCTGATGGGAAGATGTGGCTCTTGGGGTGGAGGTGGCTCACCCAGGACCCCTGCTCCCGGCAGACCTCTCTGGCTGGGCACAGGCTGGCTCAGGGAACTTGTAGGGACCCTGGGCAATGTCTTGGGGTCTGGGGGAGCAAGAGTGAGGCCACCCAGAGAGCACACAGCATGAGCCTGCTGGGCTGGGTGCAGGAGCGAGTCCCCAACCCCCCTGGCTGGAGCCAGTCCCTCCTGAAGGGGCCTTTCTCCGAGGCCCCGGGGTGCGGCAGAAGCCCCCTGCCTGCCCGGTGCCCAGCCCTGCTGTCGGCGCCTCCCGGCCCAGCGGCTACAACCCTGATGTTGCTTTAATAAAACAAAGTTTTCCTTTCGTGCGCGGCCTCCAGTGGTGAAAGAGCCGATTTACAGAGCACCCGCGCCCCCCTCCCAGCCGCCCCGCCCGCGCTGCGGTGGCGCTGGCCACGGCCGGGTAATTTATAGCTTCAACTTAGCACACTCGCGCTGGGCCAGCCCCACGGCATGACTGGGGCCATTTATCCCCGGCCCCCCCAGCCGGCCGCGGAGGACAGCCTTTCTTCCGAGCTCACAGGCGCCATTCACAGCCGGCTGCCACACTCCCGCCCGGGCCACGTCCTTATTAAGACGTTTGGAAACCCTGCGGAACCCCGGGGGTGAAAACAAGCCGGGCTGTTTGTGCCCTGGCAGCGCACGGCCACCGCCCCTAACCCGGAGGGCCCACTGTCCCCTCCCGGACAGCGAGTCCCCCTCGGCCGGCCCATTCCACAGGTGAGCAGACCTGGACGGCCGCTGCGGGGGAAGTTTCATTTTTTCTTTTCTGGTCAGCCGGACTTAAGTTTCCTCCCAGGAATACGATTGCCCGGAGGAGACCGGATTCAATCACATCCCAGTAACATCGTCCTGTTTGCAGGCTCCAGGGTCAAGGGCCTGCTTGCCCAAGGCCAGGAAATGGCTTCATTCATGATGTGCTCGTGGAGTGGCCAGTGCATGCAGGGCCCCTGCCATCCAGATCCCCACCCCAAGGAGGAAGGGGTAAAGGTGCCCAAACCAGGGCTAGGCCTCCTGCCAGAGGGATGGGGGGCCCTAGAGAGGGGCGGCTGTGGTGGGCAGAGCTCAGGTGCTCCCGGGAAGGGTGGGTGCAGGACTGCTCACGGATACACAGTGAACGCCTCGACGTCAGCGCCTGCCACACAGACGCACCCTGGGGCGTTTTGGGGCCCAGGCCTGGCTCTGGCCAGCACACACAGGCCCATGGGCACGTGTGCACACCACTCACACAGAGGAACACACCGAGAGATGCACACACAAGCACACCATGGACGCAGACGACTGTGCTCTCTACTCAGTGCCTGCACTTGGACCCAGTTAATGCGCATCTTGATTGGGCTCCTGAACTGGACAGGATCATGCCCTGCTCCCCTAACTCCTGCCCAGCTCAGCCACTGGTAGCTCCATACCTGACCCAGCATTCAGGCCCAACCCTGGCGTCCTCTTTGAACTGGCCCACCCTCTAACCACCAGGGCACCCCCCTGGGCCTTGGCCTCCCCTCAGACCGCCCTCGTCCGCACTCTCCTAGGCCATCGCAGGCGCCTCTCACTGGTTTCCCTGTGTCCCCCTGGCCCCCATGGTCTGTTTGGTGGAGGGGTCCTGTGGAGATGTGGGTGGGCTGCACTCTCCTCTGCTGAGTGCCTGGCTGTCTGCCAGGGCTGAGGTCCCAAGAGCAGAGGTGGCCCTTCAGCGAAACCCTGACCTCTGCCCGCTGCCCAGGCTGCACTGGGCTGGGCCCCCCACCCTGAGCCCACCTCGAGAAGTCGGCCCAACAGCAGGAGCAGGAATCACGTCACTCTCCATTTCCTGTAGTCTGTGATCTCAGCCCTGTCTCCCCACCCCAGCCCAGTGCAGGGTACCAGCCCAGGGTGGGATACAGGGGGCTACTCGGGTGGGGCAGGGAGCTCAGAACCAGGAAGCGGATTCTATTCCACAGGGACCTGGTGCTTGGGGGAGACACGCCCTGTCTGGGCCTTGGTCTCCTGGTCTGGTCCCGACTGCAGGGGGCTGCTGTGAGCAGTGCTGGGGGCTCAGTGCTCCGAGGGCACTTCTTGCCTTTGCCCCCCCATGCACAGTCCTGGCCTGCCCACCCCCTGGGAGGGGCTTCTCACTTCTGGCCCCCATCCTTTGTCCTCACTGTGGATTGTCCAGTGTGGCTCGGACTGGAAACTTCTGTCTGCTGCCTCACTTTTGCCCTAGGTCCCTGGACACCTCTCCTCCAGAAAAGTAAGTCTCCAGGCACCCTGGCCTTGTCAAGGTCACACGGCAAGTCCAAGGTCACACAACAAGTTCAAGGGCACCATTGGTGACAAGCCTAGGCCCAGCTCTGCCCCTCAAGGCAGGGGAGGGGTGGGGGGTAGGATAAGTGGCAGTGCGTCTGAGAACCTCAGGGGGTTGGGGGCAGAAAGGACCAAATGGTAAGAGAAGGACGACAGTCAGGTTTGTTGGGGCACCCACGGGGCTCTTTCCACTTGGAACCCCCAATCCTGGGTCCTGGGGAGATACCCCCATCACTCGCCAAGGAGCCTCAGAGACAGCGCCCCACACCCAGCCTCCTCCTCACCCACTTGCCCATATTAGAGGTGGGGAAACTGAGGCAGGAGGCACAGGGATGCCCCTGAATGGTGTGGAATGAGTGGGGAGCTGGTGTCTCCACCATCTCGCCCCCAGCTCTGTGGCCCACAGGGCTCTGAGTGTCCCTCTGCCTGTGTGAGGAGACTGGGGACATAAGGAGGGAACGGGGGAGGGGTGGCAGGGCCGCGATGGGTGGGCGCAGGGGGGCTTCCGGTTGGGAGGACGGCAGGTTCCCATGTTTCAGGTGACACCCTGGCTGGAGTTTGGTTCCTTGCCAGAGGTCAGGAAGCAGGAAAGGCGCAAGTGCGGAGGGAAGTGATGACGGACAGGGCGTTCCCGCCTGATGTCCGGCTGCTGTCCAGGGCACTCAGTCTCACCTAGTGCCTCTGGCGGGCGACTGGGGCACAGGTTGCCCGGGTGGGAGCACCGGGGACCCAGGGCACAGGCCTGACTCATTGGAGATGAGATTTTCACTTTGTTCCCGGTCTCATGGGGTCAGCGATGGGGGCCTGGCTGGTGGAGGGGCAGCCCCAGAGCGAAGGCCTGGCAGGGTTAACGTGCTGTCTCCTCTCCCGCCACTGTAGTTGGGTCATTAAAACCCCATCTCCTGCCTGTGTCCTGGCTTTCTTGGGGCCTCCAGGGCCTTTGTCCCACTTTCTAAGGCTCTGACAGGATCAGCTGGGTGGGGGCCCAGGAAGAGAGGGGACCCGAAGCAGGCAAAGCCCCCGGCCCCCGCCGCTGGCCCTGGTGCCTCCTCTGCCAGGATGCCAGCCCGGAGCCACTCCCAGGATGCCCTCCTTGGGGGGTGGCATGGGCCAGGCTGGGCTGGCGTCCCCCAAGCCCAGCCTGGGACAGATTCGCCCTGGCCACACCCCACGGCCACCCCTGCGCTGTTCCCAGGCCCCGTGGCAGAGAGCCCCCAGCCCTCCTCGAATTTGCCCACGCTTGGCTGCAGGTTGCTAGGAGCTGGGTGGGGGGTGGGGGCGTGCGGTTGGCTGGGCGGAGGATCCGGGCAAGGGGGCGGGCGCCTTGGGACAAAGCCCGCCTGTGATTAAGTCATCTGCCCAATGGCGCCACACATGCCCCCCAGCCAACTGAGGGGCACTCCTGCCCACACCCCGTGGCCACCACAGCCCAACCAGCCTCCTTCCCGCTTGCCAGGCACAAGGCCCCCCCCACGGTCAGGGGTGTCTACCTCAGGCCCACCCCACCCTGCCGCGTGGCCTCTACTGCCCAGGTGCCCGTGACATGCTCCCAGTTCTGCTGCTGACCTGCAGGTGACCAAGCCAGGCCCCTTTGCCTCAGTGTACGCATCTGTTCCACAGGCTAGAGGAGACTTTGAAGACCCCAGTGCCAGGGCTGCGCTGTCCCCACACACCTCAGGTGCCTGATCCTCTTCCCATCTGCCCCCTGATGCTCTGTGGCCTGAGTGCCTGTCTGAGCTGGGGTGCTGCCGTGGGACCCCAGGAACTGGCCAGGGTCGGGGGTGGGCCACCTCGCTCAAGGGAAGGAAGTGGGAAGGTCCCTGGTCCCCAACTGCCTTTCCTGCTGTTCCCAATGTCCATCCCACCCCAGGCCCCCCAGAGGCCTCCTCTTGGGGGCCTCCTGGGTGGGCTGGTCTCTGCCTGTCCCACCTCCCCACCGACAGGGCCACGTGGGCCTCCTTGATAGCCCCCCACCACTTTGAAGGAAGAGTCGAGCCTGGTGGGGACTGTGGTGGGGTACCAGGGCTAGGAAGGGGGTGTCTGGGGACACAAGAAGCCACGAGAAACACACACCTTCTCACTGACCCCTCCCCATGGACTCTGCTGGCGGCACGTGGCATTTATGGGGCCTTGGCTCAGCCCCAAGGGGAGGACCTGGGTCCCCCCTCTGGCCTCCAAAGAGAGGCCTCAGGTGGCTTTTCACTTGTGTGAGAGCAGAGGAGTGAGGAAGGCCCATGGGGCACAGCCGGCTCCTCAACCCTCAGTCATCTTATCCGTAGAGTGGGCATGGCGCCCCTGGGGCAGGGAAGGCCGGGGCCTCAGGGAGGGGCAGCTGGGGTGTGCCAGTGGTGGTGGCCTCTGGGTCCAGGCCTTCCCCGGATGGGTGGGATCACTGCCTGGCTGAGCCAGGCTGCAGATGGGGTTTCAGGATGGGGCGGGAACTTCCTGGGATTTGCCTTAATCAGGGCCTGGGGCAGCGAAGTTTATCTCTGCCTCAGTCACACATTATCTCTGCCTGTGGCAGGGGCAGGGCAGTGCCCTAGCTGGGGCGGGGGCTGTGGGACCAAGCCCAGCTGAGGCATGGTGGGGGGGCACCAAGAGCCTCGATGGGGGACCTGAACTGGCCCTCCCCAGGGGTGCCCCTGGAGGGCCAGCCAGGTGGGAGGAACCCACCCCAGGGTCCCAGAGCCCCCTTCTCCCCAGGGAGCTGCTCTGTGGCCTGGGAACATGTGGGCATGAACGAGATGCCCTGAAAGGGTGCGAGTGAGCCAAGGGCCTTCCTGCCCCCTCCCCTGTGCTCACCAAGGGGAGGGAAATGGGGTGGGATTTGGCCGGACCCTAGGATCTTGCCAGAACCCCAGTTCCAACCCCGGGGGCTTATGGCTCACTGGCTCTCCTGAGGACGTTGGCCAAGTCCCAGCGCAGGCAGAGAGTGGCGTTCTTGGTTGTCCTTGGTTTATACCTCTTTTTCCCAGCTCTGTCTCAGCTGGGCCCGGGTCCCAGGGTTCCAGGAAGGCCAAGAGGTGACGCTCCTCACCCTGCCTCTGCCTCAAACTCCACTGTGTATCTACATGGCAGCCACTGGTGTGCTCCTGAGGTCATGGGAATTGGCAGCTCCAGCCCAGGTGCACAGAGGGAGGACCCTGGGTATCCACCCCCGCACTGGTCAGGGCTCCTAGGTCTCCCCGGCCAGCCCTGCTATCCCACTCCCCCCACCCCCTGCAACGACTCATTCTCCAGCCATCACATATGTGCACTGCTATTTTCTTTGGTCTCGACCTGGCGAACACCAATTCATCTCTCAGCGCCCTACTCAGGGTCACCAACTCTGGGGGCCTTTCCTTCACCTTGGCTCACCCCACACGCAGGGCAACTTTGACTGTGGCTATCAGGAGGGCCATTGACGCCCCTGGACTGAGAGCTGGTTGGGCCTGGTTTCTGTGTTCTCAGATGTGGAAGGGTCAACACCTACCTGCGTGGGCCAGGTGCCAGGTTGGCTCAGGGGATGCAGCAGTGGAAGACACCCTCCAGGCCTGGTGGGGCCACAGGGACCCTCTCCACCCTGATGGCAATGACCCTTGGGTCCTGTGGCCACCTCCCACTGCCTGGAGACCCCCAGTTGAGGAGGGCACAGGGCTGGCCTAGGGGGTGGACGCGCCCAGTGAACAGCAGACCGTGCTAGCCAGCTCAGCCTCTCCTGGCCGGCTGGCCTGGTGCCAGGATGTGGAAGGACCAGATCAGCAGAGGCTGACACCCGAGGGGAAGGGGCTTTCCTGAACCAGTGTCCATGTTGGGGGGCACCTTCGCACTGAGTCTCTCCTTCACTGCCAGACATGAGAGGCGGCTCTGGGGGTGAGCTCCAGTTGGGGGCTGGTGGGAACCATTCTGTCACACCCTGTGGCCAGATTCCAGCCAGGCAGTGATGGCAGAGCTAGAGGAGGGCCTGAGGCCAGTGGGTCAGCGGCAGGGGAGGAGTTGAGGGTTTGGATGAAGATGTCAGCCCTTGTCCACTGTCCGCCGAGGCGGGCCAAGCAGGATGGACAGGAGGTTTGCATGCGCTCAAGGTGGTTAGCCTGCGCCTGCCTCCATCGCACCTGCTCAGGCCTGTCCTGGCTGGGCCTTCCCAGAACCCCAGACTACAGCGCTGGGGGAGGGAGGGTCGGGCTGCGCCGTCCCTCCCCCACTCCAGCAGGGGCCCTCCGTGCAGTCCCTCGGCCCATGGGATGGAGGCAGACCCAGGCTGCAGGGGTTCCTCTCAGGCCTGCCGCAGGGCCCCTCGATGGAGAGAAGCACTGTCCCCTTCGCTCACCCCTAGACCCAGCTGTCCCAAGGTGGGCCCTCAGCTTCTTCCTCAGGGTCTCAGACTCTCCCAGTATACAGCAGGCGCTCACAGGTCTATCCTGGGACTTTCTCATCACTTCTCCCTCATGCCTTCTGCCTCCCCCCCCCAGGACCTGACACCTGAGGTCCCCTGGCTAAAGTCCACCACCCCCGCTGTCACATCCCACCCGCTTACATTCATCAGAGCTGGTGGCCACTCCACACCTTTATTCGTTGGCCGTCTCCCCTGGCCAGGGTGAGAGCACGGCCAGCAAATGTTTGTTGGATGGACGAATGGGACAGGGGAATCGTCAATGGGTGACCAGTCCCGTGCCGGGTGGCAGGACGCAGAGTGATGGAATGGTGGCCAGAGGAGTGGACACAGGTGCCTGTGAGTTGATAGGTCTGTAGACGGCCATGTGGGGTGCAGATGGCAGAGCGTACACTGCAAGGTGAAGACACAGGGATGGCTGGTGGGGAGACAAGGGCTCAGACGCGTGGGGGAGGGGTGGCTGGAGGGGTATATGGAGGGTGGAGAATGGAAATGGAAGTCAGCGTCTCCCAGAATCCTAGCAGCTGGCACCTGAAGTGTGTGTTTTCTGAGTTGCCAGAATGGTGGTACAAGTCCAAGGTGGGCTTGGCCTGTTCCAGCCTGTGTGTCAGAAAGCATGACCTGCGGGCCTGCTGTACCAGGCAGGCCTTGGGCTGGGAGGCAGCTGCCAGCATTAGCAGTCTGGGGCCCCAGGGAAGCACTAGGAGGCCAGAGACCCTCCAGGATCCGCTGAAGTTTCCGGCCCAGGGAGTCCCTGGCCCCGGGGAGCATGCCTCTGCCTTCCCCACCTGGAGCAGAGCTGGGGGCCACTGGTGGGTGGGGGAGGGGTGAGCCCTGGTGAAGGACTACCCACACCTGCCTCAGTGGGCCCAGCAAGCACCTCCACCGCCCTTGCTCCCAGTGGGCATGAGGCTGCAGGATGATGGCATGTCTGCCGTGGGTGCCCCAGGGCCTGGCGGCAGGCACAGAGCCCAGGGGCATCGCTGGCTGGGGTGCCTTGCCCAGGGCTGGGCCAGGTCCCACCTTGACCTCGCCAGCCTCAGCTCACTCAGGGTCATCCCGGGGTCACTGAGCAGGCGGGGCACTAGGAGGAAGGAGCCGTCCACCTTCCTCCTTGGGCAGCCTCACCGAGCCTTCCCTGGCCCAACCCTGTCTCCCCGTCTAGGCCCCTGGCGAGGGCTTTCAAGAAACCAGGCCCTGGGGCCGGCCCCGTGGCTTAGCAGTTAAGTGTGCGCACTCCGCTGCTGGCGGCCCGGGTTCGGATCCCGGGCGCGCGCCGACACACTGCTTCTCCGGCCATGCTGAGGCCGTGTCCCACATACAGCAACTAGAAGGATGTGCAACTATGACATACAACTATCTACTGGGGCTTTGGGGAAAAAAAGGAGGAGGATTGGCAATAGATGTTAGCTCAGAGCCCGTCTTCCTCAGCAAAAAGAGGAGGATTGGCATGGATGTTAGCTCAGGGCTGATCTTCCTCACAAAAAAAACAAAAAGAAAGCAGGCCAGGATGGGTCACCTCTGGGGGCACTGGGGGCACTGCCTGCTGCAGAAGATGGGGCTCGTGGTGGAGCCTTTCCCAAGAGCAGGGCCAAGTGAGGCAAAGGCAGTTGCCCGGGATGCCGGGGTCCCGCAGGGCACAGCCAGCCCTCTGCAACTTCCTGGATACTCTGGGAGGGACCACGTGCTCTGTGCCCATTTTATAGGCGGGGCACTGAGGCCAAGGGGTGGTAGGGCCAGGGACTGCCCGTGGCACTGACTCCAGAGCCCCAGTTGATGGGCTGGTGCCCCTGGCCTAAGCCAGCATCAGCAGGGCCAGGTGAGGGCCAGGCCGGCCTGGGGCCTGTCCACCCTGGCCCAGTGCTGCCAGCTATCTGGAGGGTGAGGCAGTCCCACCTGCACACTCTTGCAGCTGCCATCCCCACCCCCTCCTCACTGCCATCACTCCTCCGGAGCCCACGGCCTCCACTGGCGGGGTGGGGATGAGGCGGAGGGGGGCAGGTCCCCCGGCCAGTGCAGAGGCAGAAATGCAGTCTCAGCCCTTCCAGGCCGCTCACCACCCCGCTCATCCCCTGATCACCGTGCAAGGAGCTGGGGCCTGTGGCCGTCCTGTGCACTCAGGCCGGGCTGAGCTGGGATAGGGAGTGCAGCAAAGCAGGAGAAAGGGAGGGGTCGGGGCAGACGCCGGCCGCCATCTCCACAGGAAGAGCCAGGAAGGCTGAGCGGACAAATCTTATTAGCTTGCAGACTTCCGAAGCCCCATTGCTGACCGCCCAGCGACCTTCCTCCTCCACCCCCCCGCCCTGTGTGTGCACTGCCCTTGGGGGCTGGGTCTTCCTGAGCAGGTAGAACCAGAGCCTCCAGCTCCCTCAGTGCCCTCGGCCAGGTGGTGGCCACCCTGGTCCTCGCCTGGCGCATAGTTCTCACTCCTGGGTTTGAGGAGGCTGTCAGGTCTCCAGGCACTTTTCTGCCTGAGGGGGCTGAAGGGCGTGGGGTGCCCGTCCAGCTCTGGCGCCCACACAGCAGCTGGGACACGGAAGCCTCAGGCCCTGCTTGCCTGGAGCCAGGATAGAGCTGTCATTCAGCAGCCAGCGTGGGCTCGACCCCTCCCCATCAAGATGACTTTTCCTTGTCAGTGTGGACCAGGCCCTCTCCTGACCCTGGCCCTTGATGAGAGACCCACATCCCTGACACACTGGGCTGCTGCTGGCCACTACTTCAGGGTCTGGGCAGGCCCACCCCAGGGAGTTCCCAGCTTGGAAGGGCCCCAGGGTCAGAGCACCAACCCCTCTGCTTCAGGCTGTGCAGCCTAGCAGGTCCGAGCCTCAGTTTCCCCATCTGTAAAATGGAAATCATGACTAATAACAGCAATCGCATCCTGAGCCCTGTGCCACGGGGGCCACTGTCACCCTAGAGGGGGCCTGTCCTGTCCTCCCTTCCTCCCCCCACCCCAACCCAGCGCAGAGCGGCTGTCGACAGGGTCCCCATCTGGAAACGATCGTGCTCGTGGACCTCAAAGATATAATTAAAATATATTGGGTTTTTATGCTCCTTCCTCGGCTGGGGTGGAATCCAGGCTGGTTATGAAACCAGATCGCGCTGACGCTGGGTGTGGGGAGCATCCGACCCCAGTCCAGGCTGCCTTCATGGCCTCCAGCAAAGCGTGCAGCAAGGAGCCTCTGAGGCCCCAGGCAAGGGCTTCACTGTGCCCACTGCCCTTTGTCCCCAAGTGATCCTGTTCACGCCAGGGCATCTTCTTAACCAGCTGCTCCCAGGCCTGGAGCAAGGCCCCTGCCCCCAGCGGAGCTGTTCTCCCCCCACAGGGCCACCGGCCTGAATGGTGGGCAGTGAGAATGCCTAGCTTTGTCCTGCCCCTCCTCCCCTGGGAGCGCCCTTCCTTCTCCTGTTTCTTTATTCTCCAGGCCTCACCTCACCCAGGGAGCCTCCCTAGCTGGCGCCCCCATCCCAGGACGGGGCTCCTCTCCCCTGTACGGCCCCATCTGTGAGATCTGAGGATCAGCCTGGTCCCCAAGGAGTGTGTGGCCCCAGGGTGGGTTTGGGGTGTGAGGGGGACTTGGAGGGTGCCTGCTTAGCCTAGGCCAGCCCCTCCCCAAGCCCAGGTGCCTCCTCAAACCTCAGGCTCCAGGGGCTGGTGAGCACTGCCCAATGAAGCTCCTGGGGGCAGAGACCAAGGGGCGGGCACAGGGTGGGTGCTGGGTGGGGCTCCTCCTCCTCCAGGGAGCCCTGCCTGTAGCGCCCAACTTTCGTCACACCCTGAGCTCAGGTTCCCCCGAGGGGCCCATGGTAGCCACAGGCCTGTCCACCCTCCCCAACCTCAAGCAGCGGCTGCCCTCCTGCGCCCTTGGCTCAGGGGTGTCTGTTGGCCTCTCCCTGGCCTTGGGCTGGTGTTAGTGGCTGGGGGGCAACCCTGAGCATCCCGGGAGAGCCCTGCTGTGCCCTGTCACTGTGTGGGGCTCCATGTCACAGCCCCTCGGGGAGGGCAAGGAGCAGGAAGGATTGGGAGGCCCCCCAGCTCCTCGGCTCCCCCACACGCTCCCCCCAGCCTGGCCCAGGGACCTCAGTGCGGGCCCCTGGGATAGGCAGCTCAGAATGAGTGACAGGCCTTGGCCTGGCTGTGCCCCCACCTGCCCCTGGCAGCAGGACCTCAGGCTCTCCCTGGTGGGAAGGAGCCCTGGGGGTGGGCGGGGTGCTGGTCAGCACCCAGGGAGCAGATGGACGTGGCTTGGACAGCCCGCCTCCCGCGGGCTCAGGCTGGGGACAACACGCCTAGCCCCAGGACCACCACATCACTCTCCCCTGCCGAGTGTGTGGGCTCAGAGACTCTGTCCCTTGTGATGGTCACTCCCCTGGGGCCTTGGCAGCTGCTGCCCCTTGGGCTCCCACCAAGCCTCCCCCAACCCGGCACCGGCTCCCACACCCAGACCCAGTGTCCCCACAGCACCCGCAGCATCTCCCACAGGTGAGGCCCCAGAGGTCACCATCTTTGCCACCCATCCTCCGAGAACCCTCCTTTCCCCACAGTGGGCCCGCCTGAGGCCTGTTGCTTCTCTGGACCTGGGCCCCCACCCAGGTGCAGCGAACGTGCAGCTGTGGGACCACCCCTGAGCCTGGTCTCTGGGTCTGGGGAGTGGGGATGTGCCTGACTCGGCTGCTGGGGGAGCCCAGGGTTCACGGGCAGGAAGTGCTGGGCAGGGCACTGAGGGCTGTGTGAGCTGCTCTGGGGAGGGGCTCCTCCCAGGGCCCCATCCCACAGCAGGGGAGGCTCAGCAGGATGGTGGGCACAGGGCCTGCGTGGATGGGCTGGAGGCAGGAGAATGGGGTACAGCTGGCCTGACCAGCAGGAGGGCTTGGCCTCGCTGGTTGTTGTCCCTGTCGCCACTGCTGGTCTAGAGGGACCGTCTGTCCCTTCCCACAGGTGAAGTTCGGTGGCCTGGGTTTTGGGGTCTGGGGACTTCAGTGCGAAGATAGGGTCCAGAGCCTGACCATGAACGAGGGGACAGCGAGAGAGAGAAGCCCCAGCTTGGGGCCCCAGCTCCACGTCACTTGGTCCCCTCTGCCTCTTCTCTGCCAGAGCTAAGCCCCTGCCCAGAGTGCTTGCCCACCAGCCGCCACCCCCCTGGCTAGGTGTCAGGCCAGGCCCAAGGCACCTCCTCCAGGAAGCCGGCCTTACCCAGCTGTTCCTGGTGGGGGAGGGGCAGGTCAGGCTGGGCCCAGTGGGGCACCTGGGGCCAGACAAGCCTGGGCTCCAGGTGAGGGCACATTCCTGCTTTCTGAGCATGTGGGGAGGGGGTTCCCAGAAGCGCTGAGGAGGCCTGGCTGCCGGCCCGCGGGGAGAGCCCCTGGCGCTTCCTGTTTGGCGAGAGGATGGTTGCTGGAGCTCAGGAGAAACATGTCAACAACAACAAGAACTGTAACTGCCCGCCCTCATGGAGCCCTCACTCTGCCCTGGGCCCGGGGTGGCTACCCCTCCCAGGGATCCTGACCAGACGAGCCCCAGCCCTTGGCGTCCCCTGCCCCTGGCAGAGCCAGCATCCCGTCACTGCATCCTTTGGTGCCACCGAGGCCGTGCTATGCCCCGGCCCACCGTGCCTGCTGGCTGTCCTCAGCTCCCCGTCAAGGCCCTGCCCTGGGGTATCACTATCCATGCGAGGACACAGGGGCTTGGGAACCCTTGGGGCCTTCCAGGAGGCAGAAGATCATCTGCCTTCCAGGGCAGATGATTGGGGCAGGGTGGGGAGCTGCCCAGATGGCTGTGGGACCTCGGGCAAGTCGCATCGCCTGTGGGGTGGGGTATGGCCATTGCCCGCCCTGCCGCGGGGGTGGGGGGTGAGATGAGATCATGCTCCTGGCAGGCGCAGAGGGAGCGCTCCTGGAGGGGAGCAGCACAGCGGGCATGTCGGGGCGGGCGCAGATCTGGCCCGTGCCCGCCTGGCCCAGGTGGCCCTTGGGCTGGGAGGGGCCTCCCCAGGGGGACACAGCGACCCCTTTGGCAGCTGAGACGCCGGGCATGTTGGGTACTGAGCTGCGTTCGAAGCCTCTTTGAGGAGAAGCTCCCTCCCGCCTGACAATGCTCATGGCTCTTCTGGAGCCCAGTTCAGGAACCCCCTCCTCTCAGAAGCCCCTCAAAGCCGGGCTGGCCCCCAGTGGCATCCCTACGGAGAGGAGGGGTGAACAGCACAGCCAGGTCCCCAGGCCTCGGCCTCATCAGCAATGTGAGGTAACCAGGCCTGGATGCCGATGCTCTGGAGGCCGCAGGCTCGGCTCTCTTTGCTGGGCGTCCCTGCAGTGAGAAGAACCCCCCAGAGCCTGTGTCCCGGGGGGTGTGCAGCAAAATCAGCACTTGCAAACGCTCACGAGCAGCCAGACTCACGGTGGCTTGGGGGTGGGGTGGTCTGTGATTCATTTCTTGAAGCCCAGAGGCCCAGGTCATCCAGATGCCAGGCTATGGGGCCGGGAGAAGCACTAGCCTGTGAGTAGCCCTGACCCTCAGGCCCACCCTCTGAGGGCCCACTTTAACCTGACAAAGTCAGGCACAAAGTCATGAGCCTCCAGGTGGAGGAAGCAAGCAAGCCAAGCTGGGTGATGGAGAGGCTCAGACCGGACAGCGTGTCCCTGGCGCAGACAGGCGAGTGGGGGCAGGAAGGCCCAGAGGATCCCTGCCATCTGAGTCTCACCCTGGCTTGGCTCTGCGAGTGAGCTGCCTGAGGGCTGGACGCAGGGACACAGGGACACTGGGCTGGCCTGGCCATGTGTTTCTGATTCCTCAAGGCCTCCCCAGCATGGAGCTTGTGCAAGAGGCGCCCCCCTTCTCGGCCTGCCCAGTGCTGGGGCTGCCTGGCCTCGTGCAGGACAACCCAGCCCATCTTTGGGGGTGGAGCTGGACCCTGGTGGGAGGCTGCCTTCCAGGTCCAGAGGAGCCTGGGGGTCGTCGGCCCACAACCTCTGTGCAGCACAGAGAGGGCAAGGGGCCCACCTGGGGTCCCAGAGCAGGGGGCAGAGCTGGGCCAGCCCAACCACCGGCCTCCTGGGGCAGACGCTGCCCTACTCACCTGCCCACTGGTGAGCTGCAGGGCCAGTCAGGGACGGGGCTGCCTGCACCTCGTGGGAATGTTGGGCCTTGCCAGGGTATAGGGGCCGGCCCTCTCCCCGGGTGGGAGTAAGACCACCTTGGTCCCTCTCCCGTGCTCCCTGCTGCTCTGTCCTTGAACAAAATGCCAGGGACCCCAGAGCCTCCACCTGGCTGGCACAGGTGGGGAGCACCCAGCCCTGGAAGCTTAATGGAGGTGGTGAGCCTCCATGTTGTGTAGGGGCTGGGGCTAGACCTTCCTGGCTGGAGAGGGCACCCGAAGCCCCCCAAGATGCACGTACGCCCCTTCCTTCCCACTCCCTGCCCCTCCCCCACTGCACTGTCCCCTCCGATGTGTTCTGATTTCGCCTGTTTATTCCTTCCCTGTCTGCCCCCACCCCGCCCCCAGCCAGAAGGTCTGTCGGCTCCACCAGGGTAGGGACTGGACCCGTCTGTCCCCCAGGGCATGGAGCAGTGCCTGGAACAGAGAAGGTGCTCAGCACCCGTTTGTCACAGGAATGAATGACTGATCAAGTGTGACGCAATCTTAGATCTGGGGGTCCCACGATGCATTGACTGATGGGGACACTGGGCTTGGGGGCTGGTGGGGGTCGCAGTGGGGGTCTACTCACTGCTGACAGCCCCTGCCCCGCCTCATCCTCAGCACCACCACTGTCTTCTGGAGCCAGTCCTGCTGTCAGGCTGCAGCCTTGGGCCCTGGGAGGGGGCAGTGGGGCCTCAGCAGCTGGGCAAGGGCGGGGGGTGGGGGGGCAGGGAAGAGGGGCAGACGGCTCTGGGCAGGGGTGGGCAGTCCCGAGGTCAAGAGACACTCCAGGTGGAAGCCCCCTTCAGCCCCCTTGCTGCTGTGTCCCTGCAAGCCACAGGGCCATGCCCATCTGTGAGATGCTCCTGGTTCAGCCTGAGGTACTATGGTTGCCTGACCTCCAACACCGCCCTGGTCGCCCTGCTGGGCAGGCACCCTGGGAAAAGAGCGCTCTCTGCTGGGACCCCTCTGGCTCCCTGTAACCCCAGCTCTCTGCCCTGCCCTCAGGCTCTCCCACAGTGTGTGCAGACCCCCACCCCCCACCCCTACCCCGCAACACCCCCTGCCCCCTCGGGATTCTGCCCACATAGTGGCTGCTGCCAGAACAGCCCCCCAGGCAGGCCCGGGCCGGCCCCCACGAGTGGACGGACATAGTGCCTTTGGAGATCCAGCAGGCAGACTGCAGGCCCAGGCCAGTGTCACATGTGCCCGCACGCTCGTCAGCACCCAAGGTGGCCCACTTGGCCCCACACAGGAGATTTTTCTTGCAGGGTCCAGAGGCCCCTCCCCAAAAGTCCCACCTGCCCCCATCTCTGCCCCTGCAGAGTGGGCTCCAGGCCCCCGGGGAGCCAGCCAGGCGGGATCTAGTCAGTGCCTGTGGGGCTACGGAGTGGGTGTAGGGGTGGACGGACAGGCCTCAAGTGGACGAGGAAGGACATGCAGGGGAGGGACAGTCTTCTAGCAGGGCGGGGTGCTCAGAGGACGTCACTGGTGGGAACCTGGCC
The DNA here is from genome assembly GCF_020826845.1 of Diceros bicornis minor. Classification (NCBI taxonomy): domain Eukaryota; kingdom Metazoa; phylum Chordata; class Mammalia; order Perissodactyla; family Rhinocerotidae; genus Diceros; species Diceros bicornis. Next base: position 1,126,664 of record NC_080747.1, on the reverse strand, counting down.
ACTGCCATGCTGGGCACAGCCCTGCTCACTGACTCGCCCACTCACTCACTCATTCATTCAAATGTCCTGTCATCCCACCCACTGTGTGCAGGGCACATGATGCCCCACTCTCATCTCATCCTCTGCCCTAGAGCACGGGGGCCTGAGGGGGGCTCCTGGTGCCCTCACATCCATTCATTCCTGCATTCACTCCACAAACACCTGTGAACTGCCTAGCTTGGTGCCCAGTGCCAGCTTGGGGGCAGGGGGTGTTTCTCTGGGGAGTCTGGCCCACTCCTGAAGAATTATGGAGGTGCTGTGCTGGGTGCCTGGCTGGCGGTTCAGGGGGCCAGGGTACAGCGTCCACCCTACCACGGGGTTTCTCCCCAGAACATCACTAGACAAGGACTGGGCTCTCCTACAGTGGCCAGGCCTGCCCTCCGTGAGCTTGGGGGAGTCTGGGTGGTATGTGGGGGTCCACCAGACAGAGGAGAGGTGTGGGAGGGGAGGACTAATGCCCCTGACACCCAGACAGGGCCCAACCCGGAGGTGGCCCCTCCACGCCCCAGGGTAGGGATCTGGAAGACCCAGGCGCAGGAGGCCAGGCTGGACCCTCCCCAAAACGGTTGCAGCTTGGCTGGCCCAATGTCGCCCTCTGCAGGCCACATCACCCAACAGCTCCTGCACGGCCACAGCAGCCTGGGCCAGAAAGTGTCGGGGTTGGGGCAGCTGGGGTCTGGGAGCACAGCGTTCTTGGGATCTGGGGTCCGAGGGCCAGAGGCCACTAGCAGCCAGGGCCAGGATGCGCATTCCTATCCCCACATGTGCAGCCCCTACAGGTGTGGCTCTCCACTCTCGGACACGCCCCAACACGTGAGCCCCTGGCCCCTTGAACACACCCCAACACAGCCTGCAAGAAAAGCCTCGGCTGAGTCAGGACCCCCCCCCCTGGCCTTGCCCAGCAGCTGTGGTGATGGGGCTGGCTGTTCCCCAGCGTGCTCCTGTCTCCTGAGCGGCATGGCAGCCTGCGGGGCCCTGCCCTCTGGGACCTTCCCAACAGGACACGGGGACAGGAGCCCAGCCCGTCCAGGGCAGCCCGAGGGGCCAGCGAGGGAGCTCGGAGCCCAGGTTTGTGCGACCAGGTCACACGGGCACCCATGGGCAGAAAGGCCACCAGCGGGCCCTTCCCAGAGGGTGGAGTGGCATGGATGGGGTCCACACACGGTGGGAAGGTGAGGATGCCAAGGAGCAGCGCCCTGACCCCCTGGGCCACACAGCAATCTTCATTCATCAGGACTCTGAGGGGCCCAGGAGAGTTTGGGGTTCTGCCTGGGCTGGGGCAGTGTGAGTGGAGGCAGCACTTGACTTTAGGGGGAGGCAAGGGCTGGAGAGAGCTAGGGGTAACCTGCAGGTGGGCAGGAAGTGGGGTGCGAGCACAGGGGGAGGGGCTCTGCAGGGAGTGCTGTGGTCAGCCTGTTCTGGCCAGTCTCCCTGCACCCGCATCCTGCTCCTCCTCCGAGGGGACTCAGCCAGGGAGGGTCTGCATGAAGGAAGATGCGAGAGGGATGCTCACATTTGCTCAACCCCAGATGGAGCCTCTCAGAGGGGTGGGGTGGACAGTGGTGCCCCACAGACCTGGGCTCCTTCACGAGGGGCTGGAGCCCCCGTGGGCCACCAGCTCGGTGTGTGGAGGCCACAGCTGCAGAGGGGCCGGGTGGGCAGGGGTGGGCCTCATGCTGGGCAGCCCTGGTCAGCTCAGCTGCTGTAACAAAATACCCGACTGGGGCCTTAAACGCAGACATTCGTCTCTTGCAGCTGGTGGCTGCAAGTCCGAGATCAAGGTGGCGGCCAATTTGCTTCAGGGTGAGGGCCAGCTTCCTGGCCTGCAGATGGCCACCTTCTCAGTGTGTCCTCACACAGTGGAGGCATAAAGGTCTGGTCCCTTCCTCTTCTTGTGAGGACTAATTCCATCATGGGTCCCCACCCTCATGACCTCGTCTAAACCTAATCACCTCCAAAGGCCCCCCTCCTGATACTATCCTATTGAGGGTTAGGGCTCCAACACATGAGTTTTGGGGGGACACATTCAGTCTGTAACACTGGGATCCCGCCACAGACTGGGGGCCCTGGTCCAGGTGTCCAGTGGCCCAGGCCACGGGGAGGGGGTTGAAGAGCCTCACCTCCCATGCACTGGGAAGGCAGGGGCAGCCCTGTTCCTGGGAGGCAGCCCCCGAGGGGCTCTGTCCACGAAGCCTCTGCTGCTGTCTTGCTGATAATTCTTCCCTCCTACTCAGCAAGGAGGACGCGGAGGTGGCCCCCAGGACAGCTCCCCTTTCCCCACATCCCCAGTCCGGCAGGAGGGCCCGTGGTGCTGATGGTGTGGATGTGCAGAGAATGCAGGGGTGCGGAAGTCCAAATCCGCTGCCTTACGCCCGGTTCGGGTCATGTTTATCCTCAGAAGCCCTGTGCCAGGGCCCCCGCCCGGCCTCGCGGCCCTGTTAACTCAGGCTCCAGGATAAACACCCATTCAGCAGCACAAGGCTCCTTTGTCCCAGAGAGAGGATCCGGCCAGGATGCTGCCCGGATGGCCTGTGTCCTCAGCATGGCCAGACGCCCTGCGTGGCCTTCTCTGGGCAGACTCCTGGCCTGGCTCAGAGAGGCCCCAGCAGGGGAGAGGGCCCTGGACCGCTCTCAGAGTGGCCGAAGAGGCCAGGCTGAGCTGGGTGAGGAGGATGCCCCTCTAGGCCCCTTCAGAGCGGAGAGAGGTGGAAGCCCCGCAGCCATGCTGCCCCCCTGCCCTCTGGGCCAGACACATGGTGGGAAGGTGAGGACACCGAGGAGCAGCAGCACGGCCTGTCTGCAGCTTTCCAAGCCACGGAGCACCTGGCGAGCCTGGAGGCTGCAGGCCCCACTGGCCCCTCCTCCACCCAGGCCCTTGTGGCTCCCCATCCTGCAGGCAGAAGAGGTGCTGCTCATTCCCTGCACCTTGCCCGGCCTCTTCCCAGCCAAGGGTCAGTGGTTCCCATGGGCCTCAGTTTCCTTGTCTGTGAAGTGGGCCTTTATAGGCTCTTGAAGGCTCCTGGGCTTCTAAGCTCCTCTTGGGTGGGAGTACACCCCATTTCTATCTAGAGGTGGGGGTGAGATGTGGGGTACATATCCAGTAGCGGGATGGGGGGGTCCCTGTGCAGGGTGAGTGGGATGGGGGAGGTTCCTGTCCAGGGGCAGGTTTGGGGTCACGTGGGGGACCGCATATTGAGGGCAGGAGCCTGGGTCATTCCGGGAAGGGGCCCAGTGTGACGAGGGATCACAGAGCCCTGAGCAGAGCCCTGGTCGGTCAGCGTGGGCGGCGGTGGGACACAGCGAGGGCTAGGCTCTGCGTAGGAGGAACACTTGTGCTTCCTTTCCAAAGAGGGCCCGTGTCTTGGGGCTGCCCTGGGTGGGGCTGGTGGGAGGGGCCCCAGATATCAGTGCCTCCAGCCATACCTGGTTTGCAGCGGGGGTGTCCAGGAGGCCTCCCTGAGAAGTGGCTTTTAAGCAGAGAAGTGATGGTCATGGGGCCGCGTCCCACTGGCCCAGCCCCAGGGTTTGGCCCTTACACCTGGAGCTGGGAGCCATGGCAGGTTCTTGAGCACAGGAAGGATGAAAAGGAACCCCCTGGTGGTTGGACTGAGGGCAGGAGGGGGGCCCAGACAGGAAGTGCCGCAGGGATGGGGAAGATGGGGCTGAGGGGGACCGGGGGAGAGGTGGAAGGGGCCTGGAACCTGGGCAGAGTTGCCGTCCTCCCACCCCCAGTCCCTGTCCCCAACCTGGCCTTTTGTCTCCATACCAGGCACATCCCTCTGAATGCACTGAGAACAAATGTGCCCTCCCCCTGTGGGTGCCTGGACACTCCACTGGCCAGTCGGAGCCCCACAGTGGAGCTCCGGAGCAGGGACCTCACCACAGGGTCCCTGCCCCTGCGCCACAGCTCAGGCCAACAGCATCCCCTGGTGGCAGCTGGGCGAGTTGCTTCCACCTGCAGGTCAGTCCTAAGGAGGCCGGTTGCGAGCCCCGAGTCACAGCCCAACAATTGTGGCAGGTCTGGGACGGCGCCCTCAATGGTGGGGTGACTGGGCAGGCCTCAGCCCGGGTCCCTTTGTGGGGACCCCCACTCCTCGCCCCGTTGATGGGAGACAATACCTCTTTTGCTGGCGGTTCCTCAGGCCTGGGTGCGAGCATCTCCTTATCTGTGGCCAGGTGTGTTTTACTCACCTCCGCCCTTTGCCTACTCCTTGAGGAGAGCGAGATCTGGGCCCAGCAGCACCAGCACCACCTGGGGACAGGTCAGAAATGCAGATCCTTGGCCTGCCCAGACCTACTGAGTCAGGTACTCAGGAGGCCCCATGCCCTCTGGCCAGTTCTTGGGGCCACAGTGTGAGGATACAGCTCCAGGGCAAGGGGCCACATCTGAGCCCGAGACCAGCATCCAGCCAGCTCTGTCCGTCTGTGTCCAGGGACAGGGGTCCCCTGATACTGACACAGGCTGGGCCTCTGCCCAGTCCAGAAGGGCTCCGGGGGGCGGCCTCATGCCCCGCTGTACCTGTCCCACCCTGCGAGGGCTCCCTCTTGCCCCATCCCCTGTACCATATGGTCAGCGAGAGACCAAAGTAAGAACAGTGCTCGGGCCAGTGTCCAAGGGTCCTCTGGAGGAGGCCCTGGGGGCCTGAGATGCAGCCCCAATGCCCACTGGGCCAGGGGTGTTGACTCTGAGACTCCCACTTTTAGACTTTGTCCTGAGTTATGTCTGTTCTGCTCAGGGTTTTCCAGAGAAAGAGCCTGGTCTCCCCAGCCTCATCTGTTTTGTCTAACCCTCCTGCAAGAGGTTGCTCTCACAGAAGGGGCTCACGAGTGCGCGTCTGGCGGGGAAATCAAGAGTCTGCGGGGCGGGCAGGCAGGAGTTGACGCAGCCTTGAGACAGGCTTCTCCTTCCTCGGGGAATGCTTTGCTCCCAAGGCCTTTCAACAGATAGGACGAGGCCCACGTGATCAAGGACGGGTCAATACTACTGACCGTGGGTGTTAATTAACCACAAGGACAAAATACCTCAGCGACACCTGGGTGAGTGTTCAATTAACAGGGGCCTGCAGCCTCGCCAAGTGACACAAAGCCAACCAGCACCGTAGCTGTTTGTAGTCTTTTTTTTTTTACATTAAAACTTCAGTCCCTTTGGATTTTGGTCTGTGGTCATGAGGCACCCCAGGACCACACGGCTGATGGGAGAAGGTGGGGCAGACTGGGCGGGACTGGAGCCCCTCGTGCTGTCCCTCGAGCAGGGCCACCCACCCGCCCATTGGGCAGCTACGAGGTGTCGGGCAGGGAAGGACGGAAGGCACAGTGGGCGACAGCAGCTGTGGGGTGGCTCAGTCAAAGCCACCAACTTTCATTTTAATCAAGACCAGGGCAACTTCAGCGCTTAGACTTAAGGGAAACTTTATTTAGTCTTCTTTTTAAAGCAATCTAGTTTAAAAACGAGTTGAGGTTAAGAGAAGAAAGAACATGAAATCTAGCAGAGTCAGATAGACACAGACAGACAGACAGACAGACAGGCTCGGGTCAGGGGCTTCCACGTCAGATCTTCTCCATCTTGGATATGAGGTCGTCACAGATTCTGGTGAGTTCATCATTTTCTTTAGTCTGAAGGGGAGAAGTGGGATCCCTAGGCTTCTCGGAACACCCAGAGGAAGGACACCAGGACAAGCTGTCCCGCCTGGCTAGGGGAGGTGGGGGCTGGGGAGGAATACAGTGGCCTAGACTGGGAGCAAGCCACAGGGGCCTTCTAGAAGGTACTGTCTGATGGCTCCTACTACAGGGCAGGTCCCAGAACAGGAGGGCTCCTCCCCTCCCATTCCACCTGGAGGCCTTGGGTCCCCTGAGCCCACCTTCTGCTCGATGGTCTTCTCCAGCGAGTGAATGCGCATCTGCTCCTTCCTCAGGCTTGCTTGGAAGGCCAAGGCCTCTGCTTGGGCCTTGCTCCGGACCTGGGCGATCTCCTCATTTGCCCTGGAGAAGCAGAGGGCAGAGCTGAGCCCATGAGGGACTGGGAGTCACCCTCTCAGGCTCCCTAGACCTTTCTCCACCGTCTCCTGCCCGGCCGTGTCCTTCCCCCCAGTACTCACAGCTTGAGCTTCTCTTCTGCGTGGGCCTTCAGCGCTTGGTATCTCTGGCCTTCCCTTTCAATTCTTACTATGTAGTCCTCGACGCACTTCTTCAGCGATTCTTCATTCTTTAAGTAACGAGCAGAAGTTAACTGCTAACAGTACACTATTCTGTTTGAGACTGTCTGGGCTTGGCTTTGGGGGCCCCAGGGTCAGCTGTGGAAAGGTCTACCATCGAGGCTCTCGGAAACGTTAGTGAAACAGCAGCTCGAGCTTCCTTAGAAGACGAGGAAGGCCATGTGGAAACACTTCCCGTTTTTCTTTTGGAAAATGCCCCTCCACACAGCCCCAGGCCTCCCCATCCTGTGGTTCAGGATGGCCCCCTGAAGCCAGGCCTGACCCCAGACCCCTCAACAGCTGCTGTCACCCACTCTGGGCCCCCTGCCCATCCCTTCAGCCTGCCTGGCATGTAGAGCCCACCTGTGTGGCTCCCCACACCTATGCCCAGGCACCATGGGAGAAAGGAGGCCATACGTGCTGGGGCCATGAACAGCTCCTGCAAGCCCCCCCACTTCAGGGGCCAGGTCTCCCTGCTGGCCCCAGGAGGGGTGACAATAGCAGGGAACATCTGGACACAGGGATACGGCTGTCTACCTAAGAGCCATGCGGGGATGGCCTCCTAGGCAGTGTCATGTCCAGTTACAAGTGATGACGCCGACAGCTGAGGGGGGCAGGCAGAGAAGTGGCTGCCTCTGCTTGGTGCCCTCTCCCGGGACCCCCTACTTGCTTCCCAGACTCAACACGAAGGCTCACACTCCCGCCACTGTGTACTTATCACACTACCCTCTCAATGACACTGATCCCTGCTGTCCCCATGGCCTTCACTGGCCCTGTATGCCCCCAGCCCTGAGTGCCTGGCACTTTGACTGTCATGTACCAGGTGCTCGAGATCTGTGGCCTTGTCTCCTTGTTCTGGCAAGTCCTCAGCCAGCTCTTCCTGAGTGAGGCGTGTGGCCCAACAGCCCCCAGTCACACGTGGGTCAGGCCTCCTTATGGCCTCGTGTGCCTCTCCCTATTCTCCCCACTCAGCTCCGGAGGCTGCCATCAGGCCCTTGCTCTCGGCGGCCCCTCCACTGCCTGCCGAGAAGCTCCCCAGTGGCCGAGCTGAACCGCAGGCACCCAACCTTGAGTTTTGGTGTATTTCTCAATTCAGAACTTCCACCTGGTCCTTCTCTAGTTTTGAGGTCTCTACTGCAATACTCCTTTGAATGTAGGTAAGTTACTTTTAAAGTCTGCGTGTGCCTCTTCCATGACGGGATTAAGTGTGCAAGGAAGGCCCTGGGAGGGAGCTGGCCCCGTCAGACTGGCTCGGCCACCCCAGGACAGGGCAGGACCCTACCAGAGGGAAGGCTGCTGGGGGTGGGGCGCCCTCAAGCCAAAGGCACCGAGTGATGGTCCCGCCTCTCCCAGAAGGGGCCTGCTTCTCATTCCTGTCACGCCCTCCCTCATGAAGTGCGATGCACTGCCGAGCGCACCAGGCCTGTCGACTGCACCAGGGCAGAGCTGACAGGAGCCTCCACCACCGTCCCAGTCTGTGCATTCACACCTGGAGCCCTGGGGGTCCGTTTCTAGTGACTGTTTCTGATCTTCATTCGGGTTTTCCTGTCTCTTTATCTCCCTCGTTACCCTGTGTCAGGTGGTATTTGTAAAACTATTTTAGAAGTAACGGAAAGCTGAAGATCTTCCTCCATAGAGCCTTCAGGCTGGCTTCTGCCACGCAGCCCGAGACGGCCACTGACCACCCACCAGACTTTGAGGGCAAGATGACATGAGCTCAGCCACAACCCTGCAGGGCCTGCTGGCTCCAGTCCAACCGACTCCCAGGGCCGCTTGAGCGCCCTCCCCTCCAGGCAACAGGCTCCACCTCAGCCGCACTCTCCAGTCAGTGGCCGGCTTCCTTCTCCCACGCATCAGGCAGTGTCTTTTAGGTCCAGTCCAGCCCCTCCAGGAGGCCGGGCTACTCAGCCTCCACAACTTCCATGAGCTCAGGCAGTGGTCCCTTCCCCGAGCTGGCTCACTAACTGTGCAGTCATCTGTGCGCTGCCCTCCGTGCTCCAGGAGGGGCACCAGCTCCTTTAGGTATCTCCCTTTGCAGAGGGTACTGGAGCACCGCCAAGGGAGGAAGGGGCCCCAGCTGGGGTTGGCGTGGTGGAGATCCCTGCCTGGCCTCACGCCCAGAACGTGCTGTCCCTTGCCCGGCAGCCCTGTGCGTGGCCCCGCCTCCTGCACGTCCCCACCTGGTGGTGCATGGAGGTCCCACTGGGCCTAGGCCCTCCTCCAGAAGGCAGCTGCTGGCTCCTCAGCACCCACCACACCTGGGCACTCCCTTGACCGCTATGGTCCTGCCTCCGGGCTCTGCCCTGTGGTTCCTCTGTTCACTGCCTGGCTCCTCCCCAGGCCAACAGCACACCCTCGGCCCACTGGCCAGACTGGCCTCACAGCCCCAGTGCAGGGGAAGGTGTGACCAGGTGCCGAGTTGTGTCACCTTCACAAGGGACCGGGGTGTGGAGAGCAGCCTCTGGCCCGATGGGGCTTGGGCTCTAACATGCAACAAGCTGAGGACACAGGGCAGCCCGGCTCGGCCCCTGACCGCTGCCCACCTGGGACCCCCTGTGGCAGGATGGGCACAGCCCCGCCCAGCACCACCTACCGTGCGGTAGCCTTCGATCACTTCCTTCTGTTTCTCGAACCGCTTGAAGAGGTCAGAGAAAGACTTTTCCAAGGAGTTCAGGTCCGCAGTCAGCTGGTCTTTTTCTTTCAGAACCTTTTGGATCTCAGCTTTGGCAAGTTCCTTCTGTTTCTGAGCCTCCTCTTGAGAACAGAGCAAGCACCTGGGATTAAAGGCCCACACGCAGGCACCACAACCACGAGCAGGGGAGACAGGAGGGGTGTGGAGGAGAGGTGGGTAGCCGGAGTGCTGGCTGGGGCATGCCGCAGTCCTGCTAGAGGCACGGTGACAAGGGCCCCCTCCCCTGTGACGTTCTGGAGCAAGGCATGGGGGCACAAGTGCCCAGGAGACAGCCATCTTCTCAACACCAGCTCTAGCCTGAACCCGGGGAGACAGTGAACCTGGGACCCAAGAGCAGAGGTCCCGAGGAAGAGGGGTGGCGCCGAGACCTGCAGAGCCCCCAGCAACACCTGTCCCACAGGGACACCTGAGGTGGCTCTGCAGCTGATCCCCACATTTGGGGGCTTCTGGGAGCCTGAGTCTCGTCTGGGGTGAGGCCTGGTGCTCCCACCCCCCAGCCCTGGCCTGGATACGCCCAGTGCCCAACACCCGCAGTGGCTGCAGCTGGACACACAGCCACCTGGCGGGGAGGGGGCTGACTGCAGATGCAGAACCCACAGGAAGGACCCCATTTGTTCCCCACCACAGCCCCAGCTCAGGGTCTTGCCAATTTGGGGGCTGACACGCGCCAGCTGTATGGTGCCGCCCAGTCTCCCTGACCACCAGGGGCTCCTACACTGGCCTCGCGGCTCCACCATGGGGCCTGCAGGCGGACGGGCGGGTCTCACTCCCAGGAAGAGGGGCCCATGGGTGCCCAGCACTCACCCATTCCCTGGTACACCATCCCCTCAAACCCGTCCATGATCTTCCCCATCTCGATGTTCTTCGCGTGGAGCTCCTCGCACCTGCTCCTCAGCAACAGGTTCTCCTTTTGTGTCGCTTCCACCTGCACAAACCACACACCAAGCTGGTGCTGGGCACCTCTCCCAGGCCCGTGGTCTCTGGGGCAATGTGTCTGAGTTAGGTCAGGGGCTAGGCTGCGAGGAGCCTGGTCAGGCCGCATGCCTCACTCAGTGGACGTCACCAGGCTGGGTAGCCCGCTGTGCTGGGGCCAGCAGGTGCCCAGTGAGAGTGCACATCTCCCTGGGGTGTCCGTCTGTCAAAACCCCATGGGCTCCCCTGTGTGGGCAGGCGTGTACCGGGCGTGCCACAGGCCCCCAGGAGCCCACGCCTGTGTATGGTAGGTGTGGGTAGGTGAGGCCTCCTGTTACCAGGGAGGCCGGGAGAGCAGCCTGCAGAGGGGACTGAGCCCAGCAGCAGAGAGAACGCCAGACTAGAAGGCAGATGGTCTGAGCTGTGAGCTGCTGGGTCAGCTCTGAGCAGGCAGGTGGCCATGGGGCAACAAGACCCAGCAGGACACAGCTGCCAGTGGAAACAGCCAGCCTGGGGGCATGTAGTCAAGTGCATGTCCCAGCCCGGGCCCAGCATGCAGGTCTACCCGAGGGGCCCGGACAGACACCGCCAAGGGGGCCACTGGGGCACTGAGGGGACTCAGGGGCTTGAAGCCCAGCCCTGCCACTCCCGGGGCCACTCAGAGTGGTGCCTACAGAGGACAACTGAGCAGGCTGTCCAGACTCTCAGTGTGTGAACAAGCTCTCTATGAGATGCTGGATGGAACCAGCATTTTCAGCTAACTAGGTGACGGGCTGGGGGCTCAGTAAGTGGACACTGCGATTCTACCACAGCAGCTAGGTGAGGCCCGTGCTCAGAGCCGTCCACCCCCAGCTCTCAGTGAAGCCCCAGAGCAGTTTGTGGGCACCACGTGCAGGGCCGCAACCAATAGGCGGGGGCAGCACTCTGGGAACCCACCCTCCCCATGCCTTGTCCTCACCGCAGCGTCCAGGTCCTTTTGGCTGTACTGTAGCACGTCCACGATGGGTCCCATGGGCAGCAGTGGACCCTCGGGCCCGAGAACACACAGAGGTGGGTCCAGCACCTGCGGGGGCGACACAAACCAGCTGGGCCACAAGTTCCTCTTGCATCCACCTCTGCTTCCGACCTGTCGTCAGGGAGGACAGGCCCTCGGAGGCTGGGAGGCTCCTGGGACAGCATGGTGAGTGACCTGCGACACGGAGCAGCCTGCAGCCCCTGACCGACCTTCTGAAGCCTTCAGATCCCTGGAAGATAAAACCTGGGCCCTTAAAACAACACGCATCTCTCTACACCACAAAAGGGCTGAAGCACTTACAGGCACACCCGGAGCTCCGAGGAGGTCCAGCTCCACCAGCTTTGCTGCAGGCGGACTTCCTGAGGAGGACACGTCCACGTCCTGCACGCTGAGACCAGAACAGAATGTCAATACGCCTCGTTTCTTCCAGAGCAGGGGTCAGCTCAGGTTTTCCCCAAAGGGCCAGAGAGTAAATGTTTTAGGATTTGTGGGCCACACAGCCTCTGCTGCAACTGCCTGGACTCTGCTGTTGTAAGTGCTAGAGCAGCCACACAGATACGTACAGGAATGAGTGTGACTGTGTGCCAATAAAACTTTATTTATAGAAACAGGCAGTGGGCTAGACATGACCCATGGCCACAGGGCTCGCTCTCCCTGCTCACTGCTGCCCACAGTCACTATGATTTATCTGGTTCAGGGATCCACTGGCTGTTCCTTATCAAAGTCACACGTGAGGCCTGGCGTCACCCCTCCTGCACCCAAGGGGCTCCAGCTCCACTGAACGTGCTTTTCAGAGGCTGAATCACGAACACCCCCCTTGCCTAGAAGTCTGTGATCAACGGCGCACCTGGTAACAGCTGCCTATTGGCCGCCGCACTGAGCTCCACAGACCGAGGGGGACATACCTGCTCGTCTCAGGGGCCACAGGTGCTGGCCTCTGAGGGCTGTCCCTCAGGAGCGGGTCGAATTTGAGGTATAAGGACTGTTTCCTCAGGGCTGATTCTGTAAACTGAAGAGGGTGGGCAAATCAGTGGGTTCATGGTGTCCCTGATGGATGACAGCCCCAAGGGTGCGGGGTGACTGCGCTCACCAGGCAAAGGGCCCAGGAAGATTACAACACAACGGTGAGATGCCTCCCGAGGCATGAACGGCCCCAGCAGCAGAGCAGCATGCTCTTGAGTCTGCCTCTGGGTGAGTGGCTGGGATAGGACCTGCTGGGACCGCAGGATGGGGCTTAGGACGGAAGCTGCAGGAAAAGGGGCCCTACCGAGTCCTAGACCACCATCACAGCACCGGGCCCTCACAGCCTGGCAGATGTGGACACTGCTCATGTTCTACCTGCAGAAGTGCTGCAATTGCTGAGGTGTGACAGTGGCATGGGGCTATTCTAGAAAAAGCCCCTTTTTGAGAAACACACTTCAGAAAAGACTGCTGTGAAGGTGGGGGTTACTTACCAAGGAAGTCCCAAACTGCTCCAGATAATCCACCTCGGCCCCCGTGCCTAGAACTGAGAGGGAGCACGTGTCAGTGCTGCTGTCGCTACCCCACACACGGTAGATTATGGGTCTTTAATGAAATAGATGCCAGCTTAGCAGTTTCCCCACCTTGGAGGGAGCTGCCCCCTGTACTCAGGCTGTGGAAACACTGAGCTGTGTCCCTCCCGCTCCACCGTCTATCCTGGACCTGGGGCTGAGGGGCCTTTGCTCTGAAGCGGGGTTTCTGGCCTCATGCTAGTGACACTTGGGGCTGCTTGTTCTGTGAGCAGCACCCCCTAAGGCATGACAACCAAAAGTGTCCCCTAGGGGCCAAACTGCCCTGGTTGAGAACCAGTGTTTACCCTAGAAAAGGCCTTTAATTTCTGATAATGTAACCTTTGCTTAAAAAACTTCAGGGTGCCTCATGCCATCTATAAACGTGACCTCAAAATGGCCCAAAGACCTAAAGGTAAGAGCAGCAACTCTAAAACTCTTGGAGGAAAACTGAAGGGTAAGTCTTCACGACATTGGATTTGGTAATGATTTCTTAGATTTGACACCAGAAGTACAAGCAACAAAACAAAAGAATAGATAGGGCTGGCCCCGTGGCATTGTGGTTAAGTGTGCGTGCTCCACTGCTGGTGGCCCCGGTTCGCATCCTGGGTGCGCACCGATGCACTGCTTGTCAGGCCATGTTGTGGCGGCGTCCCATATAAAGTAGAGGAAGATGGGCACGGATGTTAGCCCAGGGCCAGTCTTCCTCAGCAAAAAAGAAAAAAAAAAAAGGAAGATTGGCATCAGATGTTAGCTCAGGGCTGATCTTCCTCACACACACACAAAAAGAATAGATAAATTGGGCTTCCAAGTTAACATTTGTGCTTCCAAGGACACCACTGAGAAAGTGAAAAGACAACCCACAGAGTGAGAGAAAATAAAGGGTTCTTATCTCAGCTGTACAAGAAACGCTTCTAGTAACAAGACAGTTAAAAAAGGGTGAAGGATATGAGCAGACATTTCTCCAAAGATGACATGTGAAAGGCTGACAAGCACACGAAAGGATGCTTATCATCAGTCGTCAGGGAAACGCAAATCAGAACGAGATGGCACTTCACACCCACCCAGATGGCTGGAATCAGAAAGTCAGGACAAGTGCTGGCGAGGGCGTGGGGAGATCCCAACCCTCACACATTGCTGTAAAGTGACTGCCAAATGGTGCAGCCACTTTGGAAAACAACCTGGCAGTTCCCCCAAAAGTTAAACACAGAGTTACCATATGACCCAGGAATTCCACTCCTAGGTATATCCACCCAAAAGAAATGGAAAACACATCCACACAAAAAAGTGAACAGGAATGTTCATAACAGCCTTATTCATGGCAGCTGAAAAGTGGAACCAGCTCAAATGTCTCTCAACTGGGGAATGAACCAACAAGCCGCGGTCTGTCCACGCTGTGGAGCACTGTTCAGCCAGACAAAGGAATGAAGACTGACACGCGCTACCCACGGACGAAGCTCGGAAACACTCAGTGGAAGACCAGACACAAACCCACACATGTGACTCCAGGGGCCCTGGGGGTGGCAGGCCTGCCCTAGTAGACCTCAACCACTGCTGTGGTCCCACCTGTACGGTGAGGACCTCGTGGTTATCCTACCATAGGCAAACCCCACGATCCATCTTGTCTTCCCCGTGCCTGTTGGATTGTACGTAACCACAACTGAGATCCCATCATGTTGTCTTATAGCTTTCAAAGCAATTCAGTCACAAGTTCTCACCTTACATCAGTGACTTGCCCTCCTGCCCACAGGAGCCCCGAGCCTCATTCCCCAGCAGGGGCCTGAGCGGCTCGTCTCACCACCGCGGGCTCTCACTCCAGCAGGATCTCTCCGACGGGCGAGGCCCAGCGTGTTGCTGTGTCTGCATCTGTGCGGAGCCTCATTCATACTTTTTGCCTATTTTTCTAAGTGAGTCTACAACTTCCATTTCTGGAAACCCCTTATGTTATAGAGGTATCAGTCCTGTTCTCCTGAAAATGCCCATCTTTTGACAAACCAGAAGTTTCTGCGTGAATAACTTCCAATCTGGGAACACAGTAGCCTGTAGAACGATCACCTGCAAATGCCATGAACTCACAGGCTCACAGGACATGTTTCAGGCAAATCGACAGCAGGAACAGATGAGTGATGACCAAGGGACAACGTACCCTCAGCTGGGTCTCGGAAGTGCTCGTCACTCGGGTCTGAGGCTGGCTCTGGCCCCTGCCGGGGGTGGGGCGCTGGGTCAGCGGGTGAGGCTGTCGGCTCACTGCCTAGACTGCTGGTGGGAGCCGATGTGCCCAAAGAATTCATGGTTCCCTCCTGGAAGGAAGGTCAGTGTCACCTCGGGTGGCTGTTTGGGCATCCCGTGCAGTCGAGGGTCCTGGATGGGGCCTTTGCTTCACCCAGTCTTGTCAAGATGAGGGGGTGTGGGGGGCAGGGCCTGAGGGGCAGCAGTGTGTCCCACCCGGTCACCACTGGCTTCCCTCTGTGGTCACAATACACAAATGGTGGCGACAGTGCTGGGACACGCTTCCACTCGGTCACGCACACGCATGCGTTCTGTACCTCGCCGGCTGCTCCTGAGGTCCCGGCCAGGGTCTGCACCACAGGTGTGTCATCTGCTGAGGCTGAAGGCACCTGCCTGAAGAGAAGGGTCAGCAGGGCCTGTGCCCATGTTGTCCCACCAACCCCCTGAGCTGCCACCTGCACTGTGGACCCGCACCTAGGAAGCCAGGCACAGGGGCTAAGCTGGGTGACCCGGCAAAGCCGTCCCCACCAACCTCTCCTGCGCGAGAATCGTGAGCCTAGAAGGAGGGCTTGGAAGCAGACAAGGAGCTCTGAGGCAGTTTCAACTCAATAACAAAGCAAACCACAAGGATTCATTCATCCTTTCTACCGGGAAACTGGCAAAAGCAGCTGGGAGGGCAGGGAGCCGGATGGGGACCCTCTCACTGGGCAGTTCCAGGGCAGGGACGGCAGCCTGCCAGGGAGTCAGGGTCTCTTCAGAGAAGCTGCGAGCCTGTGAGCTGGCCAGCTGCTGGCCAAGCTTCTCTTAGAACCGAACACTTGGCGGCCACCAAGAAGCTGTCGCCAGAGAGCAGTGAGCACGTGAGAAGGCACTCACACCAGGAGACAAGAAAGAGCCTTTAAGAGCCACAGCCAGTGCTAACGGCCCTTCATCATCTTTGGGATAATGGGTGTTTTTTCTTCTCTAGATATCTTTCTTGAAATTCTAAACTCATTACACGTAGTATTCTTAAAAAGCACAAGGGGCCGGCCTGGTGGCATGGTGGTTAAGTTCATACGCTTCACTTCGGTGGCCTGGGGTTTGCAGGTTCGGATCCCGGGCGCGACCTACGTACCACTGGTCAAGCCATGTTGTGGCAGCATCTCATATAAAGTAGAGGAAGATGGGCATGGATGTTAGCCCAGGGCCAGTCTTCCTCAGCAACAAGAGGAGGATTGGCAACAGATGTTAGTTCAGGGCTAATCTTCCTCACCAAAAAAAAAAAAAAAAAAAAGCGGGGGTGGGGGAGAGGACGTAACAGGGCGCAGGGACACTCTCTTTCCAGCTATTTCACAATAGGCAAGGCTGCTGTGAGCACCCTTCCTCTGTCTCGGGACGGGCCCGTGTGTGCCCTGAGGCCCCTTCTCAGGGGCACGTAGGCGGCATTTCTGGTCACAGGTCCACCAGCACACATACCACAGAGCAGCTTTCCTGACATTGCCACCCCATACTCACTGGTTCAGAGGTGAGTCCTCCAAGCCCGGAGGCGCAGTGCTCAGCTGTGAGGCCCCGGGACCGTCCTGGGGGTGTTCTGGGGGCCGAGCCTCCCTTCCACCTCCAAACGGGTTGAAGTTTGGGTCGTCCAGCTTGTCCCAATCCAGGTTGTAAGACCCCCAGAGAGGGAGAACAGGACCCTCATCTGCCTCCTTGGGGGTCTTCTGCCTCACCTCCGGTCTCCTCGAGGGAGGTTTAAGGCCAGGTCTCTTCCCCAGTTTCCTTGGTGGGGGCGGCCTTTTGGGGGCAGCCTCATCAGAGAAGTCAAATTCTAGCTTTATGGGCCCATTCCTGCAAGAGTCAGCCTTTTGACCATCGGCCTCTTCCTTCTGAGGACTTGGGGACGTGGCCTCTCCAGCCTTCAGAGGGCTAGCCAGGGCGGCATTCTCAGGACCAGAAGCATCCTCAGGGTCTGCAAGGGCCTTGCCAGGCAGGTCTGCAAGGGGCCCTTCTCCATGTGCTCCTTCGGGTGGAGGACTAGGAGGCGAAGCAGCCCCGGCCGAGGAAGCAGGGATCCCCTGCAAGCTTCCTCCTGCCGCTGTGTGAGGGTCCTCTGTTCTGTCTTGGGACACCATCCCGAGAAGGTCTTCTAGAATTTCAGAAGTGGATGTAATGCTTTTCTCTAAGGAATAAAAATGAACGTTTGCCTCCAAGGTTTGCTCAGGGCTGCCAGACATTCGTCCTGGAGATGCCACCTGGTTTTCAAGACTTTCCAGCATCTGGGGAGAGCTTGACGGGTTCAGGCTGGCTGGGGGAGCTGAGGTGGGCCCGCTGGAACTCCTGTCTTCAGAGGCTGGTCTCACGTCCCCTGGAGGGGGGTTGGCATCCAGCACTGCTGGTTTCTGGAGAATTCCATCGGTCGTTTTGGTGTCCACTTCCTTGGTGAACTGTTGGCTTTTTAGAAACAGACTTAGTTAATACTAAGCAACCCATTTTGTTTTTTACATTTTAGCCCACATGAAAACATTAGCTAAAAACAGAAAAAAAGAATGTTTAGTCAACCATCTCCTCAGGATTAACTGTCACAAGTATAGTCCCATAAATCAATGCTGGTGAGCAACCTAGGGACACACGGGTTTCTGAGAGTGAGCAGAAACCTGACAGATACATGACCAAAGTTAAGGTTTTCTGTGCTACCCTACTTTCCCCTTTTGGTTGGGGACCACCAGCTACATAGTCAGGGACAGTCAGGCACACGAGGGTCAAGCCCTTCACTGAAGAGAGAAAGGCAGGTCGAGAACACTGCCTTCAGAAAGCAGGGTCCCAGCTCCTAGGGCCACCCTCCCTGGGTCCTCCTGGCCTGCTCCCTGACTTCTGCTCTGTGGCTCTGCAGAAACAGGGCAGAGGCAGGAACCACCCTGGCCCTCGAAGCAGGTCAGATCCTGCGGCCAAGAGGCCGGGTTTCCCTCCCTTCCTGAGGCTGTTATAAAGGAACAGTATTTAAGTCCCTCTAATCTCACTCAGCTGAATTTCAAAAAGTATAAAACTGAAGCTGACAAGTAGCAAGGACACCTGGGGAGGGGAACAGATTCAGGCTCGAGGAGCTTCCACGAGGAAACAGAACCGTGGCCCCAAGAACATTTTACTTAAGTTAGGTGAAGGATATGTTAGCGATACTTTGCTTTTATACCTTGCTCTGTACATCTGAAACCTGTTTAGAAGAAAATGCAAGTTTTAAACAGCTTAAGTCAGCAAAAGTCAAAATGAAAATGTGCCAGTGAGGACCCTTCCCACTCTGGATGCAGAGGGTCCCTGGGGGCCTCAGTTGGGTTAGTTCAGCCTAATCTGGGGGTGAAGAGCTGCCACTAGGGTTCTCCTTTCCAGACAGAGGCAGGAAAGGCCGTGGCACTCACTTAGTAGACCAAGCCAAACACCTAACTCCAGGTGAGGCTGCAAAGAAGCTTCTCCCAGTTAAAGCCAGGTGTTTAAAACCTGGTCCCTGAGGCCACTCGCACTCTGACCAGATTACACAACAGACATCTCCTCTGCCTTTAAAAGAACACAGCTCAACTTGCAAGCAGAAGAGAGACCCCAGTGGAACACAAAAAGAGACATAAAACCACAAAGTGCCCTTCCTTAGAGATGTGAGCAGGACATTTCGTGAAGCTAGAGAAACAAAAAATGAGGCCAACTTGTTGGCAAGGGTACAACGAAGGAATGGAATATGAAATTTAAACTTATTATAAGTGTTCCATTATCCACTTTTCCAGTAACGACTTCCGATGCCAAATACTCTGGACCATGCACCACACAAGCTCAGAGCGAGACCAAGAGAAACTCAACCAGATGAGCAGAATTTTCCTGCCGAGTCTACGAGAGATGCTACAAACTGCAGTACACAAGCAGCACCCACACTTACTTCTCTTTCTGCGTCCAGACTTGAGGAAGGTTTCTTAACCCTCCGGCGTCACCCAGAGCAAAGCAAGCCTCCGGTTTGCTGCTCACAACAGGACTTAGAACTCTGTGCGTCTGTGGATCCCGCAGAGGTGTCTGAAAAGTCACCTGTTGGGAGGGAGACAGCACCTGTTCACCAAGTTCGTCTTCAACCACTATGCGAGGAGCACCCTGCCCTGGCAGCTCATTTAAGTCACCAGGAAAGCAGGTTCCAAGGTGACCTAACATGACACACGGTGATCTCACATAGGCACAACGCGCTCACCTTCACGGCTTTGGCTATGCTTTTGGGTGGCACATTTTCCTTCTGTGACAGACGAAGAACAGATGATCTTCCGGTAAGTTCTGGTGGTGAAAACAGGAAGTTGCAGTTCTCTGTACTTTTGTCACCAGTGACATTTTCGTCATTGAAGATCTGCAGACTCATTCTGAAAAAGCAAACAGCGTGTGTCAGCATGAAGGCAGCGACACTGCGGCGCCTGGATGCACCAACGTGAAAAAGATGGAGCTGACTCTGCAGCTCGGCCGGGAGGATGGCCCCTTCCTGCGCAGCTGGTCACACCTCAGGCAGTGTGTCCTCTGCCAGGTGCTCCCTGTCCTGCTGCAGGGGAGCCACCACCTCCCAGGCCTAAGGGCTAGAAGGGCCTTCAGCCTTTGGGGCAAAGAGGAAAACCCAGGTGCTCCCAACAACTCGAACTTCATGGGTAAAAGTCAAGAGACAAGTAAAAGGTGGCCTTGGAGAACACCAGAAGAGGCAGAGGAAGCCTAGGTCTCCCACAGGCCTCCACTCGAGGCGCCAAGGCTGTGTCAGAGCTGGAGCAGGTGGCCACGCTGGCAAAGAAAAGAAAAGCGGAAAGGTGCGGTGGCTCACTCTTCCCCACGTGGCTGGGAAATAGAGACAAGGTGAGGGCAGCAGGACCGCCAAGGCCCAGAGGAGGAGCTGGCAAAGGAAATACGCAGTGAGGTGCAGAACTAAGTGGGGAGCTTCTACATCGGGGCCTGGAGTCTGGAAATACACCAGGAGCCTCCAGTCAGGCCCAGAAGGTTCTGGAACAGCCCCATTCCTTCCTACAGTTCTCATCATGGTCGCCAACATGACATTCCCAATCTAAGAGTCATCAGAGAACTGGGTATGGACCTGCGCAAGGCCGCACCATGGGTACCTGCTGGTGGTGGGGGCCCTGGGGGCTGCAGCTCGAACAAGGCTGAGGTGTCTGAGGCAGAAAGGTGCAAAGGGGGCCTGGAGGGGTGTGAGGTCGGCACCTTGGAGGGTGTGAGAGGAGGCCGGGAAGTGGCGTCAGAGGCTCCTGCAGCAGGCCTGGGCTGGGTCAGCCCTGGCTTGGCCAGCGGGCCCCCCTTCGGTGTGTGGAAGCGGGAAAGACTCAGGAGTCCAAGGTGACAGCTAGGTCTTCCGCCTGAACAACTGGGTGAAACACGGAAGGGGGCCTCGAGGACAGCTTTCTGGCCGTCCCTGGCCTGGGGAAGGTGGGAAAACAGTGATGGCGGTCTCAGTCGGTTTGGCTTCTACTGACCACGGGACCACGGGCGGGGGCTCCGGAGCAGAGGCCGCCCTGCGTGCGCGGACTGCGGTAGGGCAGCAGCGGGCGGGGAGGGCTCGCGCCCAGGTCTGCGGCGCAGGGGCGCGGCAGTGGGTGACGGCTCACAGCTGGGGCTGGAGGAAGCAGCAGAAGCTGCCCCGTTGGAGGGGGGCGTGGCCGCGCAGAGCCGGAAGGGCTAGGGGTCCGGAGTCCCGTCTCCGACACCCGGGCAGGGGGGCGGGCAGCGAGCCGGGCGCGCGTTCGGTGCTGGAGACGTGCATTTGCAAACCACAGCTACGGGTGGTATGTGAGGCTGGACAGGGTCACCGAGGTGAGGGGTGGCCGCGGGCCAGGCCCTGAGGGACCCCGACACACGGACCTCCTGGAGGATGACCCTCGCGGAGGGCGACAGAGGGGAGGCGGAAGAGCCAAGAAGGCAGGAGCCCGCCGGGCGTCTCGGACGGCGGGGCAGAGGTCACCCGGCTCCGCTCCGGGCTACGGCGGGCCGGCGGGATGGGCCCGCTGAGAGGGACCGGCGAGAAAGCGTCCTTGAAGAGGCGGCGGGAGGGCAGGGGCGCCGCGGGGACACGCCGAGGGTGGACCCGCCGCCGGGAGGGCGGGTGTCGGCAGCTCCGCGGCGGACAGAGGCCGGGGCCGGGCCGGAGGGTGCGGAGGAGGCTGGGATGGAGCCCCGGGCCGGGACCCGCCCGCCGCCGCCGCCGCCGCCGCCGCCGCCGCCTTACCTGCCGGCCGCGGTGCGGAGCCGAGAGAGCGAGAGGCGCCGAGTCCAGGAGCCCGCCCGCCCGCCGCCGATTCAAATCCCGACGGTTGGCGCGCGCGGCCAATCAACGCGCGGCTGGGGCGCGACGCACGGGACGCCGCCGGCCAATGGGAGGCCGCGCCTAAGGCCACGCCCCCGCGCGCCGGCGGTACCGCTTCCGGGGCGGGGAGCACGCTGGGCGCAGTGCGCGCCGGAAGTCCTCGGGAGCCGCGCGTTGCCGACGAGTGGAGGGTCAGGGGTGCTCGCAGGCAGACGATGACTGCGGGGCCTGCTGTCGCTTGGGGATCTCGTGCTCTGCTACGGACGGTAGACTGGGCGGAAAGGCCGGAGCCTGAGAGCCGCTCGCCCGGGCTTCAGTATGCCCAGCTGTAAAATAGGACCAGGTGTAGCGCCGCCCCCAGGCCGGGTCGTGAGGAGGAGCCGAACCTTCGCGAGGATTGTCGCGGCAGCTCACGACTTCGGGTCATGTGCGGGAAGCGGGAACTCCATGTTCCGTAGTGCCCCACGGGGCTCGATCTCTCACAGCGTACTGCGCCGGCTTGACGGTGGGACTCCATCTCCCAGAGTGCTCCGCGGGCGGGGGAACTCCCATTCCCAGAGTGCCCCGCGGGCGAAGACCTCGTCTCCCAGCGTGCTCCACGGGAAATCCCATTTCCCAGAGTGCCCCGCGGGCGAAGACGTCGTTTCCCAGAGTGCTCCACGGGAACTCCGATTTTCCAGAGTGCCCCGCAGGCGAGGACTCTATCTACCAAACGGCTCCGTGGGCCCCCTCTCCCAGGGTGCCCCGCGCCCACCGGACCGGGAAGCTCGGGCCTGTTCCCCGCGCCGGGGGCGGCGGGTCTCGCCGACGGTTCCCGGCGGCGGCGCGATGGACAGCCCGGAGGTCACGTTCACGCTGGCCTACCTGGTCTTCGCCGTGTGCTTCGTGTTCACGCCCACCGAGTTCCACTCGGCCGGGCTCACGGTGCAGAACCTGCTGTCGGGCTGGCTGGGCAGCGAGGACGCCGCCTTCGTGCCCTACCACCTGCGCCGCACGGCTGCCACGCTGCTGTGCCACTCGCTGCTGCCGCTCGGTGCGCCGGCGGGGCCCGCTCGGGGGGCGGAGGCGGCCGCGCTGCGGGCTCCAGAGGCTGCCGGGCCGCAGGGTCACCTGTCTCGGAGAGTCGGGGAGGGCGCTCGGGGAGAAGCGGCCAGCCCCGAGAGCGAGGCTGCGTCCGCCCGCCCGGCCGCTCGCAGGGAGCAGAAGAGCAGGCTCGGACCCCGGGGGGATGCTCGCCCGCTGGGGCAGGCGCGAGCGGTCACATGGGGTGGGGGGCAGTGCCCCGGAGAAGGGTCTGAGGGCGGGGGTCTGGGGGACAAGGTGGCCCTGCCCCAGGCCTTGGACGGTGGGCGTGGGAAGGGCAGGCAGAGGTAGCGACGCCAGGCGGGGTTGTTACAGGTGCGGAGGCCGGGGAAGGCATGTGTGTGGCCGGCCCGCTCCGAAGTTGCCCAGGGGTCGTGCTGGGCAGTGACTTGGGGCCTAGCTGGGCTCTGGGGGTCGGAGTGTCAGCTGGGTGGACGGGGGACTGGCTGGAGAGTGGGGGAGCAGGCGGGGGTCCGGAGAACACGCAGGCGGAAGCAGGTCTGGGAGGGCAGGGGCGGTGGCCCTGCCTGCAGCTCTGTGGACACGGAGGAGTGTCCACCTGGCAGGCGCGCAGCAGCCTGGCCAGTATGGGGAGCGGCAGGAGGGGCCTGGGCTGAGGCCGGCCGGTGCATGGGGGCTGCCTGCCTGCGTGGACGGCGCGCCGAGTGGAGCCCACGCCGGGATGGGGAGGGAGCTGGCGTGGTGAGCTGGTGGCCCATGTCTTATGGGCCGGGTGGTTGCTCTGCGTGGTGTTGCGGTAACTGCCTGGCCGCCTCCACAGAGCACCCAGCTCCCTGTGAGCAGGGCAGCCCATTAGCCCCGTGCCCAGGTGAGGAGCATGCGGCCTGGGGCCTGGGCTCCCCTGAGGGTGGCGGGTTGGCTTCTGCCCTGGAAGCTCAGGAGCCCTCCAGCTTCCTGGAGCCCGTGGGGGGCTGGGCCACCATCCGAGGACGGGCAGGGACATCAGGACTTAGGGAGCAGAGTGACTCCAGGAGGCCACACCCAGAGGAGGAGGTGGAGCCTGGCCTTGTGGCTGGACACAGGGTCTTGTTTTGTTTTCCAACTTCTTTTGAAATGCCTTTTTTGGGAAACTTTGAATCATATTTGTCGCTACATGATAAATTATCTTAAAATGTAGTGATTTCGGCAATAGCAAACTTATGTCATTATTTTTGTGATTTCATAGCTGCCACTGCACCCCATCACTATCTGCGTTATTCATTTTGAGTGCAAAGTGGCCTCAATCTGGCCAGCAGGGGCCCGGAGCTGGCTCCTGTGTTCTTGCTGACAGCCCCCATCGTTTGGCACACGATGTCCCAGCCCTGGGATGGGTCACACTCAGAGGGGTGGGGTCAAGAGGCCAAGATCCCACTCTGTGGAGGGCAGCTGTGCATCTGGTGACACCAGATCATTGCATTTGTTGTTTTTCTAGTTTTTTTCAGTATTCTTATGTTGTGTAAAATTAAAGTAGCAAATTAAAAACGTTTTTCCCTTTTTTATGGGGTCACTGTCCGGGTCAAGGCTGATTTGGGCCAGTGTGGAGGCAGGTGAGGTCCACCTGCTCTGGGTACCCTGGTCTCGCCCTGGGAGCTGACCAGGGCAGAGGGCCAGGCCCAGGGTTGGGGACGAGAGGAACTTCCCTAGGAGGTACAGGGACAGCACTGTGGCCCTCACTGGGGGAGGACAGTGGCCTGGCAGTCCCGACCTTTGCTGAGACTCACTCTGTTGCTTGCAGGCTACTACGTAGGCATGTGCTTCGCAGCCTCAGAAAAGCAGCTCTACTCCCCGAGCCGGGCCCCAGAGGCCTGGCAGCTCTTCCTCCTGCTGGTGGTCACCCTGCTGACTGTCACCTGCTCCCTGATCTATTACTGGTCCCGGGACCGGTGGGCCCGCCACCCACTGGCCCGTACCCTGGCCCTCTACGCCCTTCCGCAGTCGGACTGGCGGGCCGTTGCTTCCTCTGTCAACACCGAGTTCCGGCGGATCGACAAGTTTGCCACGGGGGCACCGGGAGCCCGTGTGATCGTGACGGACACGTGGGTGATGAAGGTGACCACGTACTGCGTGTATGTGGCCCAGCAGCAGGACGTGCATCTGACAGTGACGCAGTCGCAGCAGCACGAGCTCTCGCCGGACTCCAACTTGCCGGTGCAGCTCCTCACCATCCACGTGGCCAGCGCCAGCCCTGCCGTGCGGGCCTTCGACATCCGGTAGGCATGCCCGAGGTCAGGTGGGGGTGAGCCAGCCAGTGCCCAGGTTCCAGTCTTTGTGCCCCCCGGGAGGCGATGATGTGTGGAGCAGCCCCTGCAGCCATCCCTCCAGTGCCTCCCCCTCAGAGCCCCCACTGCACCCCCCAGGCCCCTCCCTGGCCCCCTCATCCCTTGCCCCCCTTGCGCCCCACAAGTACCCTTTCCTCTCTCTTTCTCCAAGCTCTTCTCTGAATCTGCCTTTTCAGCTTCTTTGGGGAGCATGTTGGGGACACTTGGTGGCTGTACAGGATAGACGCTTGGTGGCTGCCTCAGCTCTGAGGTCTGGGTTCTAGCTGAGGTCTTGTGTCCCATTCCAGCTGAGCTCTTGAGACACGTTTTGGGTCTGCTGAGGACCAGCCTTGCTGTGTTTCAGCTGCAGTTGGCCTGCCTTTTGTCTCTCTCTGCAGCCAGTGGGGTCAGGTGGGCAGTGCTGGGTCCGTGGGCTCTGGCCTCAGGGCCATCTCTGTTGGCTGGTTTTCATTGGACAGCTGGGCTGTGCCTGAGTCCCCATGTTCTGTGTGATTGTGGTGCCCTGGTCACCCTCGGGGCACAGCCTTGGCCTCCCTGCCACCTGCCCCAGGATCTGTGTCAGGTTGCCGGGAAATGATGGTCCTGCCCTGCCGAGGGGCCTCAGTCCAGCGGCCCCAGCCCAGCAGCCCCGCCTCCCTGCAGGCTGAACTCCACGGAGTACGGCGAGCTGTGTGAGAAGCTCCAGGCGCCCATCCGCAGCGCGGCCAACGTGGTCATCCGCCAGAGCCTGGGTGACCTGTTCCTGGAGACGTTTGCCTCTCTGGTGGCGGTCAACCCGGCCTACTCGGTTCCCAGCAGCCAGGTGAGGGGCTGGGCAGGGGTGGGCGGGGTCCCATAGCCCAGCTCCTATGGGCCAGGTCCCTGGGGTGGTGGGGGGCCCCATGGGGTCGTCTGGCCAGGCTCCCCGTGATCCCCTCGGCCCACCTGCAGGAGCTGGAGGCCTGCATTGGCTGCATGCAGACTCGTGCCAGTGTGAAGCTGGTGAAGACGTGCCAGGAGGCAGCTGAGGGCGAGTGCCAGCAGTGCTACTGCCGCCCCATGTGGTGTCTTACCTGCATGGGCAAGTGGTTCGCCAGCCGCCAGGACCCGCAGCACCCTGACACCTGGCTGGCCAGCCGCGTGCCCTGCCCCACCTGCCGTGCGCGTTTCTGCATCCTGGATGTGTGCGCTGTGCGCTGAGCTGGCCAGGCCCTGGCAAGGGAGCAGCCTTGGTCCAGGCCAGCCGTGCCAGGGTCCCCACAACTGCCTTGGGGAGCAGCCAGGCTCCCAGGCCCAGAGTTCTTCTCCCAGCGGGCAACTTGCCTCTGCTCTGAGGCTGTGGAAGTGCAAGGGCTCCTGTTTGGAAAGGAAGTTCCAGCTGAGGTCCTGGCACTGGCAGCAAGGAAGGTCTTGAGTGCCTCTGCTTCCTTCGCTCCCGTTTCTCTGGGTGGGGCTGTGCTGGGCACAGAGAACACAGCCTTGGGCCCATATCCAGAGCATTCTGGGCCTCCTGAGCTGTCTTCTGGGAGGTCCCAGTGTGTCTAACGTGAGCCAATTGCCTTATTTTTACGGAGCACACCTGCTTCTCAGTTACTTTTAGATCTAGATTCCTCTAAGACTTGGCCGAAGCCTTTCTTCCTGCTTCTGTCCCCAAGCCTGCTGCTGGCCCTGTGGTGTTCGCGCCCCCCGCCCCAGAGGCTGCTCTGAGCACTCAGGCAGAGCTTGCAGGTGCAGGGGGAGACCTGGGGTACTGCTCCAGGGTGAGAGCACTGCCTAGAGCTTCCCAGTGGCTGCAGCCAGCCAAGGGGTTGCTCTCTGCCCAGGGAGATCCTGGGCTTCCCCTCAGGGGCTGGGGGAAGGGCTGGCTGCTCTCAGCTGCAGCTCCCTTCCTGTGTGTTTCTGGGAGCCACCCGCTCCTGGAGGGGCGTGCACTTACATCTGCTGCTGCCCCCATGGGTTCAGGGAAAGGCCAAGCCTCAGACTCTTGGCCGAGCGTGGGTATTGAGCTGAAGATCAAGTGCCACTGAGACAGCCAACATCAGCCAACAAGCCTGTTGGGACACAGCGCAGGGCTGGCCACAGCCCCCCAGGGTCCATCTGTTTCAGGAGGGGACATGCCCAGTGGTCAAGGTGTGGACAGGTGTCTTCCCGATTCCTGGTGGCACAGTTGGCCAGGGGAGGGCAGTGCCAGTCCCCAGCTCTGACATATGTGGCTGCTGGAGGGGCCCTCGCTTGGAGCCCTGAAACCTGGGGCCTTAAGCACTCTAAACCTGGTCATCCTAAGCAGGGCTGATGGACCCGGCTGGCCTGGATTGCCCAAGGCTGCACTGAACCCCAGGGAGTTGGGAGCGGAGAAGGCCCAGATTTGTGTGCCCGCAGGGTGCTCAGCAGATGAAGGCCATCAGAGGGGCCAGCCAGGAGCCACCCTCAGCTTCAGCTTGAAGTTTTGGGTGCTGCCAAGGGAGGGCTGGGTCTGCGGTAATTTTTAGTACAAAAGAGTTACTTAGTTTTATGAAGATACACCTATTGCAGCAAAGCAATACATATTTAATAAAATGTTAGTCTGAACTTTATATTATCTCCAAACGGAATATTTTGGTTTTCTGGTATTCGAGCTTTCGTAAAGAGGAAAAGCCAACTTAGAAGTGGCAGTGTCGTGCCCACTTCAACGTGTGCGTTCTGTTCGGAACCAGAAGGGAGACGGGTGCTCCAGGAAGTTCCCTTCTAATTTCCTAGCTGGGGCGGGGGTCTCAAGAAGCCCATTTCTGGGGCACCTGCGGGAGTGGGCGCACTGGGCCTGGGCCTGGTGTTCCGGTGAAGGGGCTGCGGCCAGGGCTCTGGGGGCGGGGTCCGTGAGCAGCGCTCAGGATGCAGGAGCCCGCGGGTGCGGGGCCTGCTGGTTGAGGCCTCCGGCCCCGTGCTCGCGGCCGTGTCCCCTGAGGTGCCGGGTAGCCTGGGTGGCCCAGGAGGGCAGCCACACCCGGCCGCCCGGGATCTCGGCCGGGGGAGCTCCTCGACAGCGCCCTCGCTGCCCCCACGTCACTGCCAGACCCGAACGTTTTTAGGAAAGTGGTGCATATAACGGGCTGAAACACGACGGGCGGACTCGAGTTCTCTGCGGCTTCAGTGTTTGATTCTTGCCACTCGGGGCCTCGTCTCCTCTCTTCTGCACACGTTAGCATTTGACGGCATGAGGCCGGGCCAGGGCCCCGGAGATCGCGGTGTCAGCGCGGGAGGCGGCGCCGGAAACCGCGGGGGTGAGAACTGACGGGCCTCGCGGCGCGGGCATCTCCGCGCGAACAAGTTCCGGCCGAAGCTGAAGAGACAGCGCTGCGCGCGACCCGACGCTGCTCGCCTGCCTCCCCTTCCGGGTTCCCGGTTCCCGCCAGCGCGGAGACCGCCCCGCCGGGCCGGCCAATCGGAGTCCGCCCCCTCCTAACGCCCGCGGCGCGCGCGACCGAATCTCCCGCCAATACCCCTCCCTCGCCCGCGAAGGCGCGGCCGCCTCACGCCGGCGGGGCCCGCTTCTCTCGGCCTCCCCTCCGTCCCCGGCGGGCGGCCCTCCGCCTTCCAGCGGCGGCGTCGGGGCTGCGGTCGCCCCGGCCCGGGCCGCCCGCGAGGCGCGCGGCGGCGCCTCCCCCGCGGTGGCCGATGGTCGCGCCCGGCCTGGCGCGCGGGCGCTCCGGGGGCGGGGCCCGCGGCGCATAAAGGCGGCCGGGGCGGGGCGCGCGCAGTCTGTCAGCGCCGGCGCCGCGAGGAGGCCGTCGCCCGCGCCCGGACCCCGCGCCCCGCCTCGGCCCGCGCGCGCCATGGCCTGCCGGCCGCGAAGCCCCCCCCGGTGCGGGAGCCGCTGCGACGGCGACGCCAGGTGAGGCCGGGCCGCGCGCCGGGGGGCGGCCGGGCGGGGCCGGGCGGGGGTCGGGGCCGGGCGGGGCCTCGGGGCCCGTCCGCCCCTGACGCGGCCTCTCGTCGGCAGCCCGCCGCCCCCCGCGAGATGGAGCCTCGGCCGGAAGCGCAGAGCCGACGGGAGGCGCAGGAAGCCGGAGGACGCCGAGGGCCCCGCGAGGCCGGCGGGCGACCGCAGACCCGACAGGTGGGCCCGGCCCGGCCCGGCCGGCGAGGGGTCAGGCGATGCCCGGCGGGGCTCCCTCGGGCCGCCGCGGGCGGGGGAGGCGGGCATTGGGCCTTGGAGCAGTGTCGGCCTGTGGGTCACCCCCCTCCCGACTAGTCAAGTCCTGTGGATCATCTCCCTCCCCACTAGTCAAGGCCTGTGGGTCACCAGCCTCCCGATTAGTCAAGGCCTGTGGGTCACCAGCAGACTAGTCACAGCTGGTGGGTCACCCCCTTCCCGACTAGTCAAGGTGCTTGTGGGTCACATGTACACCTCTTCCCTAACTAGTCAAAAGCTGTGGGTCACCACCCCAACTAGTCAAGGCCTGTTGGCCACCTCCTCCCTACTAGTTAAGGCCTGTGGGTCACATGTACACCCGTTCCCTAACTAGTCGAGGCCTGTGGGTCACCACCAGACTAGTCAGGGTGCCTGTGCATCACTCCCCTGACTAGTCAAGGCGCCTGTGGGTCACTTCCCTTGAGTAGTCACAGCCTGTGGGTCATGTCCCAGATTAGTCAAGGCGCCTGTGGGTCACCACCCCTATCAGTCAAGGCTTGTGGGTTACCACCCTGACTAGGTCAAGGCCGGTGGGTCATCCTCCTGGCTAGTCAAGGCGCCTGTGGGTCGCTCCTCTGACTAGCTAAGGCCTGTGGGTCACCACCCCAATTAGTTAAGGTGCCTATGTGTCACAACACTTGATTAGCTATGGCTCCTGTAGGTCATGCAATGACTAGTTAAGTCACCTGTGCCTCACAGTGCTGGGTTAGTTAAGGCACTTAGGGGTTACCACACCTGACTAGTTGAGGCACCTGTATCTCACCACACTTGGCTAGTTAAGGCGCCTATGCCTCACAATGCTTGACGAGTCGTGGCATCTATGCCTCACAACACTTGACTAGTTAAGGTGCATATGCCTCACCACACGTGAATAGTTAAAGTGCCTGTGCCTCACCACGCTTAACTAGGTAAGGTGCTTGTGTGCCACGACGTGTCTGTGAGGTGCTTGAGGATCCTGTGATGTATCCCAGTGACGGGTGTCAACAAATACGGGTCTCAATCTCAGTGAGTGAGCCCTACTATGTTCCAGGGACAGCATCATGAGCTACTGTAAACTTAGAATATTCTAATGTAGCTAGTCAGGTTCATTCTTTTTTTTTTTAAACTTTTATTTTTCCTTCAAAGCCCCAGTAGATAGTTGTATGTCATAGTTGTACAGCCTTCTAGTTGCTGTATGTGGGACGCGGCCTCAGCATGACCGGAGAAGCGGTGCATCCGTGTGCGCCCGGGATCCAAACCCGGGCCGCCAGCAGCGGAGCGCGTGCACTTAACCGCTAAGCCACGGGGCCGGTCCCTAGTCAGGTTCATTCTTAACTGTCGACTTAGAGAAGTTAGGTATCTTACCAGAGTCACCAAAGGTGGATGCCAGGATGCAAACCCAGATTTAAGCTCCAGATCTGTCTTTCCATCCTCGTGCTCCCTAGGTACTTTCATTCTGATGAGCCTTTGTTGCGGCATTTATGTGTTTACTTGAGCATTTTCTAGGTTGGTCAGGGTGTTGGGGAGGTCAAGACACCTACCAAATGAGATTTCCATTTTTGTTGTGTCTGTACGCTAATGTGGGTGGGTCAGCAAGTCAGACAAGGTATTTCAGAGGGACACCGAGTGGCTGAAGAAAGAAGCAGGGGATCATGGTGGTGAAGGTTAGCGTGCTGTTCGGAGCCCATGGGCATTGAAGGCCTCGGTTGAGGGACCTTACGTCTGGTGACTGGGACGAAATGGGAGGTGGTCCCTGTGAGGATTCGCCTGCCAAGGCCCTCAGGTGGGGACATATTTGGCCTCTTTGGGACTGACTAGAGAGGGACGAGGGCAGGGGCAGCTAAGTTCAGGTGAAGGGAGTGGTGAAAAAGGTATGGTTCAGGTTAGACTTTTTTTTTTTTTTTTTTGTGAGGAAGATCAGCCCTGAGCTAACATCTGCTGCCAGTCCTCCTCTTTTTGCTGAGGAAGACTGGCCCTGGGCTAACATCCGTGCCCATCTTCCTCCACTTTATATGGGACGCCGCCTCAGCATGGCTTGACAAGTGGTGCGTCTGTGCACGCCCGGGATCCGAACCCAGGCTGCCAGCCGCGAAGTGCGCGCACTTAACCGCTACGCCACCGGGCTGCCCTCTCAGGATGGACTTTTTAAAGCAGGACTCGTAGTACTTGCTGTTGGGTTGGGGGGTGCAGAGAGGAGTCACGGATGACTCCAGTTTTTTAGGCCTAAACACCTTTGTTGCTTGTGGAACCATTTGCCAAGATGAAGGGAATGGGGATGGAGCAGACCTGGCACGGGGAAGGAATCAGTGGGTAGGCTTAAGAAACTTCTCAGACGAGCAAGAGAAGATATGAAGAAATTAATGGTGTCTAAGAGTCTTAATGGAGGAGACCACTCCTGTTAGGCACAGATGTGAATTATCAGCATATAAATGTGAGTTATCAGCGTATACGGATGGCTTTTAAAGATTGAGACTAGGTGAGATTATCTGGGAGGAGGTGTGAGTGTAGGAGAGGGCCTAGACAGCCCTGGGGATAGATGTGAAGAGAAGGTAATCAAACATTGTCATTGAGATGGAGCTCTGAGTCCTCCAGTGGTCTCCCATTTAGCTGAAGATAAAATGTTAAATCCTTATATTGCCTTAAAAGTCCTTTGTATCCCCACAAGTACTCCTCTAGCTCACCAGTCAGCCACCTGGGCCTCCTTATTCTAACATGGCAGGAATGCTCATGTCCTAGGCCCTTTGCACCTGCTGTTTGCTCTGTGCATAATACTTTTCTCCCTGCAATCCCTTGTGATGAGTGGGGAACGCATGCAGGTACCTGCTGAGTAGAGCCAGCTACACCTCCATCACGATGTCCAAGAAGTGGTCCCTTTGGAGGGAGGTTAGTTCAGTGTGTAAAATAGTTGTTTTCCGTTTGAGCAATTTCCCCAAAAGTACTCTTGTCCTAGGTTAGGGTAGGTTGGTGAATATAATCTGCCTAATCTAAGAAATGGGTTTTAGTTCCACCAAAAGTATTCTCTATTATACTAGGAAATACGAGATGTTGCAAAAGCTTGTTTGTAAGCACCTTGTAAAAGTTTAGGAATCTGTCGTGCTGGGAGACCCAGACCTGAACCTCGTGAAACCTAGGGAGGATGTTGATGTCCAACCATGGACAGGCCTGCATTTGGTTCTCCTCTGTATCTGCAACACAATTTATTGAGTCAGTTTAGCCTTTGCTTCATTAATTTGCTTTCAGACTGCCAACTAGTTTTCGACTCTGGAAATTTACTTTTAGAAATCCAATTTGAGTTTCTCTGGGTGGGGTAACCATAAGGGAAGAAATGATAATTATATAAAAGGATTATTCATTTGCTACTGCAATTGCATTTTCAAGGCGTGCCATTTGGTAGCTGGAAAATATAAGGTTGCTTACTGTAGCAGTTGAAGTTAGTGCCTAGTTCTGATACACCAGTGGTGGCCAATAGAAAATTGAGGAAAGATAAAGATATAAGTTTACATTTAATCTCTAAATAACAGACGTACCAGCAATTCTGAGTGCCAGAATTCTTGGCATCAAGCCTTACGTTTCAAGTTGCCTGATGTTGACTAAGGATTTCCTTGAGCTCTAGATAAAACTGAGCTCCTAGATTAAATTGAACCCAACTTTGGTGAGGAGGTACCTGTACCAGTAGACTAAGTCCTAATGCAGTAAGGACTCTGATGTATATTCTTACCCCCCCATTTTAATTACAACATGATATATTCTGAATCATTAATTGTGTGCCTCTAAAAGTAAATAGTAGCCACTATTTAATACATAAATAGCATTTAATGTGTATTATCTGAAATCTTTTTTAAAATCCTGAAAAAAATAACTTCTCATTTTGAAAATAAAAGAACAAGTTGTATTAGGCACCTTTTTTGGTGCTGATGAAATCTCATTGACTTTGTCTGCCTTTTCCCCCAGTGGACTGTGTCTTCATGATTTAGCCAACGCCGGCACATGGTGGGTGCACAGAAGTAGTTTATTGAATGAAGCCCAGAGAGGCTCTCAGTGAATTGCCCAAACTCAGTGAGCTAATAAGTTATGGAGCAGAGATTACCCCAGAGCCTATTCCCTTAGCACTCTTCAAACAATCTCTGAACGTTTCTTGATGTATGATTTGAAAGGAAACTGAAAGTATGTGTCATGGTTCCAGTGTGCATTTTCATTTTATTGCAGCTTTACCACTCCTGAAGGCCCTAAGCCCAGTTCTAGATGTTCAGATTGGGCAAGTGCAGTTGAAGAAGACGAGATGAGGACCAGAGTTAACAAAGAAATTGCAAGGTATACATTTCAGACCACTTTGAAATGTTATCCCTGGTGTTTTTAATTATATATTAAATTCGAGGTTTGTCTTAGAGCAGTAGTTCTTGAAAGTCTGGTCCCCAGACCAGCAACGTCAGCAGCTCCTGGGAACTTCTTAGAAATGCAGATTCTCAGGCCCCACCCCAGGCCTGCTGAATGGGAAACTCCAGTTGGGGCCCAGCCATGTTTTAAGAAGCCTTCCAGAGATGAGTGTGGGCACTGAAGTTTGAGGACCCCTTTCTTAGTGATTGTCCTTCCGAGATGGCGGTGGCTGGGAGGTGGTACTGCTGGGTTGCGGAGAGCTGCCGTGATGTGCTCTAACCTACCGTGCTGGGTGCTCCCACCCCAGCAAAGTGCGTGGAGGTGCTCTACTCAGAGAGCACACTCTTAACTGATACCTGGCTCAGGTAACAGCTCGGAAATACCAGAGCGCTGGAAGGGCTCCCTAACTTAGGGTCGGTGAACCCCTTGTAGTTGTGCCCAAAGTTGTTGTGTGTATCCAAGTTCTCGTATCCAAGTTCTCACCAACTCCAAGCCACTTCCTTGACTCATTACAGTTCAGATGATACAGCCGTAACCACTGCTTATCTCCCTCGATTACATTCTTGTATTTTTTAGGCTTTTCTCCCATTTGATAGATGCCATCCAACCCAGCTGAATGAACTTTGAGTTAAAATGTTGTGGCTCATAATTAGTTGAAGTATGTTGAACCGACTTGGTTAGTTCTTAATTCGGATGAGAAAATGTGTCCTCAGTGTCAGCAGGGAGGCAGGGCCAGACTGCCTGCTCCATCTCTGCAGTAGGTGGTAGTATTTATACCTGCCTCCTTTGGAAAGGCACAGGCACACATGGGGGTTGGTTATGACCACTCAAGGGGCCACTTAATTTCTTCTAGGCATCAAATGTATGTGTGTGGGTGGGTAGTACACCTGGATAGAAAAAGTGGACCGGGAGTTGACACGTGGGCTCCAGTGTTTTGATTGAGTTTTATTTATCTGGATCTTGATTTTCTCAACTGTGAAGTGAGGATGTTTGACTTGGTCTATGCATTTTCTGTGTTCTGCTCACAAGGCTTATAACCACTTTCCATATACCTATCTGTCCTGACCCCTCTTTTCTTCCTCATTTGTCTCTGAAAATTGTCCTACTTTGCAAAATAGGCCTGCTCTGTTTTGGGTCACTCTGTTGATCACATCCTTTCTGATGGAAAGCTGCTGCTTTTAGTAAGACCCAGGTGATTTGACCTGCTGAAGACCGCGGTCTGCTTTACTTCCCACCAGGAAGAGGGGCGTGAGAATTGAGCTCACTATACTTCAAGGAGGATAACACGCACTACACACCAGCTGTCTGAAAATTTGAAGATAGGTTTCTCGTACCTGAAGCCAGTCTTTTTCAGTGAGGTCCCAGAGACCATGAAGCCCTACAGAAAATGATTTGAGGGACTAGTTTCTCAGTTCTCACAGGATGGTATATTATCAATGCTATTCTAGATACACAGGAAATAAATAAGTTCCTTACCTTCTGGTGTCCAGACTGCACTGGGATGCCACAGCAAATGTGAGAGAAGGGCGAGAATTGGAGATTTTTGAAGGAGACACAGTGATCTGTGACATCTTTTAGACACTTACATGAACTTCCAGCTTGAGATGGTTCATGGTTTCACTGTTAGCTTGCACTGTGCTTGTTTTGGTGACATACCTTGGCAAAGCTGGGTTTTGGTAGTTGCTGTGATAGAAAGCAAATGCCTTGTGAAATCCATGAGGAACGAGATGGGCTGGGGGTGTTCAGTCTCTTTCCAAGATCGGAAAAGGTGAGCAGTGCCCAACAGGCACACATGTCCCATTAGTAAGTAATTGTGGTATTATAAATAAACATTTTTTATTTCAACTTATGTTTATTTTTTTCAAAAGGCTGCAGGGTTTTGAGGGTGTAAATCTCTCTGTTGTTTGGATCGCACTACTTGAACTGAAACTTAGCGGTTTCTTCGGCCTAGAGAACCTCTGCGTTACGTACACTGGTACCTGAGGGCATTGACGTAGGAGTTTTCTGTCAGAACCTGGTTGCTTTAAGCACTTCATATGATCTTGGCAAATAAGCTTTATCTTTTTATAAAAGGAAGTGACTGAGTGAGGTTGAAAATACAGTCATGTGTCACTTAACGTTTTGAGAAATGCGTTGTTAGGTGATTTTGTCATTGTGTGAACATCATAGTCTGTACTTAAACAGTCTAGATGGTATAGCCTACTACACACCTAGATTACATGGTACTAATCTAATGGGACCACAGTCATATATGTGATCTGTTGTTGACCAAAACATCATTATGCAACACGTGACTGTAAAAGAAACAACATGCTGTTACTCTAATCCATTTACCCAGACCACACTGTTCAGGAAGAAGGCTTTATTCCTTGTGGCTATCTTTTAGCTCTAAAAGCATTAAGTGTTAAGTTTTTTATAGCTTTTTAAAAACAGCAACATTTATTTTGTTGTCAGATATAAAAGAAAACTCCTCATAAATGATTTTGGAAGAGAGAGAAAATCATCATCGGGAAGGTAAATGCCATGTAAATGTTTCTTTTCTAATTGTGAACGTGAGATACTGACTGTCTCAATAGCACTTACTGACTGATTAGTCTGTTCTTCACTGATTTGAAATATTGTATCATGTACTAAATTCCCCTGTGTACAAAGATTCTAGACTGTTCTGGGGTTAATATGGGTTGGAATCTAGAGGACAAATACTCCTTCATTATTGTTTCAACATTTTCTTTCATAATGATCTTAATTGTGAGGCTTATTCTGTTGTTAATTTCATTTTCTTCAGTTCTGATTCGAAGGAGTCTGTGTCTTCAGTGCCAGCCGACTTAGAGACAGATGAAAGTGTCCTGATGAGAAGACAGAAACAGATCAACTATGGAAAGAATACCATTGCCTATGATCGCTATATTAAAGAAGTCCCAAGGTAGTCTTGTCTCATTGGCATGTCTTGATCAAGTCTTGTGGCATTGCAGTCTAAAGAGTTGCTTGTGTGGTAAATCTGATTCTGGGAATAGTTCACACCTGCTAAGAACTGTTTATTAATGACTTTCAGGAGCTTGTGTAAATAAAGAATGGATTGGTGACTGAAAAACCAAGGACATGAAGATAAAAATAACATTTTCATAATTTAGAATGTTAGGTAACATTTCTCAGGACTCATAGCAGTCTTGTAAATGGAAAGTTATTACAATATGTGCTGGGAAAACAGTCAAGTTTAAGTCACATATTGTAAAGATCTTACTGGAGAAAAAAATGAGCATTGCCCCATTTTGCACGGGAAGCAGGCTCTTGCCTATCCTGCTTCCTCACACACACAGAAGGGTGCAGAGGAAGTTTTAGAGAGTACATCAGCTTCTTGACAGAACTGGGATTCAATTGTACTTTTGTGGAGCACAGATTGCAAAAGAATAGTAGAGTCAAAGAGGTAGTGCTTTTTTATACATGACTTTGCTCGTTTTGTAGAATATCAGTTGATTGAGAACTTTTTTTTTATGTTTATTTATTTATTTATTTATTTGTGAGGAAGATCAGCCCTGAGCTAACATCCATGCTAATCCTCCTCTTTTTTTTGCTGAGGAAGACCGGCTCTGAGCTAACTTCTGTTGCCAATCCTCCTCTTTTTTTTTTTCCCCCAAAGCCCCAGTAGATAGTTGTATGTCATAATTCCACGTCTTTCTAGTTGCTGTGTGTGGCCTCAGCATGGCCGGAGAAGCGGTGTGTTGGTGCGTGCCCGGGATCCGAACCTGGGCTGTCAGTAGCGGAGTGCGCGCACTTAACCGCTAAGCCATGGGGCCGGCCCCGAGAACTGTTTAATAACACTAATCTCCAGTTTGGTTAATCTTCAAGCTAATGTATAAATGTGAATGGCGTGTGCTAGGGTAATCTTCCTCTCTCCCACAGACACCTTCGACAGCCTGGCATTCATCCCAAGACCCCCAACAAATTTAAGAAGTATAGTCGACGATCGTGGGACCAGCAAATCAAACTCTGGAAGGTGGCTCTGCATTTTTGGGATCCTCCAGCTGAAGGAGGATGTGATTCGCAAGAAATGTATGTTTTCATTGCATTCTTGTCCTCTACTTCTGTGATTCGTGCAGTGACTGAAGTAGGTCTGTCAATTTGTGTGGCAGGTTATTGTGGTATGAAGTCCTCCTGGGAATTCTAAGGGAACAGAGCAGGCAGTTGTCACAACTTCATGTCCGTTTTCTCTGTGCACAAGTGTGTAAAGCTGGATGGGTGGGCTCTGGGATAGGCTACAGGGAGTAGTGTGGTTTCTGGATTGAATTTACTTTTTGTAGCTAGAAACAATAGAGCTTAATAAACCTAGAAATAAGTGGGTTTTTGTTGTTTTTTAAGATAAATATTCTAAAAAGTATTGGAGTAATTTATGTTGAACTGTGAAATGAAAGTTCTTTTTTTAATGAAGGAAGGCTTTTATCTTTTCCCTATTGGTTTTTAAATTTGTGCCTAGTTGGAAAGATCTCAGGCCTGAATTTTTGCCACACGGTTGGGATGCCAGTTAAACAGGGAGGTAGGGAGAATAGTCTTGCACTTGGCTCCCTCTGTGTGGTTCTTTCTCGTCTCCTCTCTTGACCTGAGCCTCTCCCTCCCTCAGAGACGTGTTTATTCATTCAGCAAATAATGCTTTGTGCTGGGGAAACTTATTAGAAACTGTCCTGTTGGAAGCAGTTCCTAACATTGTTTTACAAATTTGGCCTCACAGATGTCATACCGATTTTTTTCCAGTGTGACACTATTGTCCCATTCTCTTTATGAGGAGAAAATTGGGAAAATGAGTGATGATGTGTACTATGGTTTGTTGCAGTGTTCATCCCCCCCCAAAATTGGTCTTATTATTGATGCTTCTACTTACAAGGATGCTCGTGGATGTGTATAAGTAGTTTCTCCACAGTTGAGAATGGGCTAGTTGTGGTGTGCTCTGAATCAAGCAAATGTTTTCGCCTGCAGTAACTGCCTCCAGCTTGGCCTCTGCGATGACACGCAGGGTTTAGGTGTGGCATGTGGGGAGTCACCGAAAGCTGTCCCGTCCCTCAGAGCAGAGGAGACACCTGTCAGTTTCCTCACAGGGCAGCCTGGTGTTGGTGGTATCTGTGTCGATGGACAGACTTGGAGGACTTCCCTGTATCCCGTGTCTCCTGGCTTTGTCAAGTGGTGACTGACATGCCTGTTTGACTTCGCAGACATCCTGTAGACCTCGGGGAAATGGAGACGGAATCTGTGGAAAGCAGCTCCGAGTCCCAAGCGAGCTCTCAGGATAACTTCGTAAGTACCTTTCCTTGGTTCTGTCTCGTAACATGAGGTGCTTCATATTAATTGTTGACAACATATGCCACTTTATAAACTGAAGTTTAAGCTGAAGTTTGATTCTAATGCTTACGAAAAAGGGGCTCCTTACCCCCTTTCTTACGTCGTTGAAATACCAGATTTGATGGAGTTCCTAGGTAGTGGCCTTAATTTAGGTTTTTGGTTCGATCCAACTAATCACTCCTACCGTTTTCATTTACAGGTAAAAAGCTTTCTCCCCTCTGGTTCCAGCGTCTACACAGGCGATGTCACTGGCATTAATTTTAGGCTGTATACAATTTGTGCTGGTGAATTGCTAGTATAGGAATCATCTGCTAACTGTATTATATAAAGGAATGCTTTGGGCCCAGGAGTTTTCCCTACATTTGCCAATTTAAAAAATTACATGTTTTTGAGAAAAAACTTAAAAGATTAAAAGCAATATACAAAATTGTATCGTCTTCAATTCTGTAGTTATTGGATGCACGATCTTCCAGACTTTTCTGCATGTGTACAAGCAAATACACATCAGCAGTTTACAATAAAAGGATCCTTTTATAAAAGAGACCACCCCAATATTTGCATATGGAAATATCCAGCATGTTCAGTGAAAAAATAGGTTAAAAACTAGAAAACATAAATATTTGTTGTGAAGTACTCATGCTTTATATAAGATCATCTTGTGCTGTGTTCGAATGGTTCAGAAGCATATAAAGGTTTATAGTTGTGTTTTCCTGCCATCCTTTAATCTGTGTCACCCCTGGTAAGCCTGGTACGTGTCCTTCCAGTCTTGTGGACCATCTGCACACCACACACTCTTTTGTTGCTGACAGTATGTTACAGAGAGGTTAGAAGTAACATAAATGTCCAGCGGTAGGGGAGTGGTAAAATTATGTTACTGTCATAGGGAATACAACTGTTACAGATTGGTTGCGAAGACTAGTGACATGGGAGAATTGTTGGGGTAAGTAAAAAGAGGATATTTAATGAGAGGATGACCGGTTTTGTGGATATTTACACATAGGCATGACTAAAAAGAAACCCATGAAGATCTCAGCAGGTTGTATCCTTAGTGTGGATTAAGAGTAAGCCTTGTCCCATCTCAAGAAACAGATTCTGAACGTGCCCCTTGCAGTGTCAGAAGTTAGAGGGCGATGCGCAGGCCTAGGGGACCAGGGAGGGGAGAAGAGACTGCACAGGTGCATACAGGGAGCCAGACGATGAAGATTAGAGACGGGGGTCCTGGTGGGAGGTCCTGGGGGCAGCCAAGGAGAGGTGGGGCTCAGAGATGGCTGGATGTGCAGGAGGGAGAAGAGAAGGCTGGGCACAAACATGTTTAGTGCAACGGACACCTAGTGGACAGACCGTCTGTCGCGGTGTGTGTTCCTTAACCACTCAGAAGCAAGCTTCACCGCTAAACTACTGCACACAGCCACAGTATAATTATTGTGCCCAAGAAATGTAACACTGATAAAGCACTGCTGTCTAATAAACAGTCCATATTCAGGTTTGTCAGTTGTCCCAATAATGTCCTTTTTACAGGTCTTTTTTGATCCAAAATTTAATCACGGATTACATGTTTAAAGGGCCGTGTCTCTTAAATTTCCTTTAGCTTAGAATAGTTTTCCTGCCTCTCCCCCCATGACATTGTGTTTTTTTTTGAGGAGTTCAGGCTAGCTTTTGTAAAGCAGGATGTTCCTCAATTGGGAGTTGTCGTATTGTTTCCTTAAAGATTAGATTCAGGATGAACAGTAGGAGCAAGAGTATGACAGTGGAGATCAGTTTGTCCCATTGTCGGTGATGTTAAATTTATAACATGATTGGAAGGGTATCAACCAGATTTCTCTATTCTAAAAATAGGAAATTTCTTTAAACATTCATTTAAAACTTGGGTTTTAGTTGGTATAAACATACTTCATCTGGTTTAAACTCTGTAAGTGGTAAACTAACATTTGAATATGAGACCTTTCAGTTAAACTTTTTTATTTATTTATTTGTTTTCCCCCAAAGCCCCAGTAGATAGTTGTATGTCATAGCTGCACATCCTTCTAGTCTCTGTATGTGGGACGCGGCCTCAGCATGGCCGGAGAAACTGTGCGTCGGTGCGTGCCCGGGATCCGAACCTGGGCTGCCAGCAGTGGAGCGCACGCACTTAACCGCTAAGCCACGGGGCCGGCCCTCAGTTAAACTTTTTTAATGAAAAAAGCAAAACCTGTTCATTAAAGCAGTCCAGAAACATATTAAACACTGTCACCTCCTGTCTTGAGAGTCACTGTTCAGTTTTGCCTAGCCTTTTAGCATTCCTTCTCTGCTTATAAAAGGTGTACATGTTTTTATACAGGGCCTCGTAAATAGTACATACAGTCCCTTTGGCAGTATAATCATTAGGATCCCTCCCGATTACAAGTGAATGCACAGACTTTGATGTGCATTCTCTCACGTGATTCCCAGAAGTTGTGTGGTGTAGGAAGTGGCTCCCGTTTTTGAGGTGAGGTGGGCGTGGCCCCAGTGCTAGAGCTGAGGCAGATCTTCCTCAGCGGGTGAGCAGGTGCTCAGTGGTTTGATGTGATTCTGCTTCACGAGTCCCAGAGGATGGTGGTGTGCATCTGCTCCACACAGCAGCTCCTGTTCCAGTTGAATGGCTGTGGCTCAGAGGCCTTAAAGGGTCAGTTGGCTTCTCATTGTGGAGGGTAAGGGGCGGTGTTTGGTGGGTAGAGTTTGACACATCTAGCTGAAATAAAGTTTGATGTTATCTTTGAATTTTAATTAGCTAATTGTTTTGAATTCTCTGTCGTGAGTGTTCCAGCATTCATAGACCTTTGCTGGTGATGATCAGTCTTAGTCCTATAGTACTCTGGGCATAGGAAGAGGCATTCGCTCCTTCGGTAGGGGTTAGCAGCTTTGTGCTCAGTTCCACCCGTATGTCTGTGGAACTAGCCATGACCCATGCTTCTGTTTTCTAGGATGTGTACTCTGGCACACCCACCAAAGTTAGACACGTGGACTGCCAAGTGGGGGACGAGTTTGATTTGGAAGCTTGTCTAACTGAACCCTTGAAAGACTTCCCAACCATGAGCTAACTGGTGCCACCTGGAGGCCACTGAAAGCAAGAGTCGCCTCCACCTGCCCAGGTGGAGGGCCAGCTAAGCATGCGTCGTACATTGTTAACTGGATGGTTTCTGTTAATAGTTCATTATCTCACGGTGAATTGTTATTCTTGCCTTATTTTCTTAAGAAACATTAATTTTATGTATAGTGAGTGTATTTTGCATGTTTTAACTTGTAAATGGAACTAAATCCAAGCAAAACTGAACCTGAAGCAATCTTGCAACAAACTTAATTGCTTAATCCCTACCATCTTTTAAGTTAGCCTGACCAAGCATACTTTAACTGGTGTTCCATGAGTATTTTAGACATTAAGTTCCCACTTGTCAGATGGCTGGTTTGCGTTTAACCATATGTTCATGGGACCAAACTAGCATCAGCTTTCTTTAAAGTATTCTCAGAATCAGATACCTTTAGTATCTTTATGGAAACTTAATTTTTGGCTTTTTGTCAGTATGTCTAGGTGTGTTGTTTTCCTCAGACAGAGCACTGAATAGTCAAAGGTATTAAATTGAGCTAAGTTAATGGATTTTATGTAAGTTACACAGTCTTAATTTGGTACTTGTAAATAGCACTAAGTCGGCCTTCTACCTATAATTCTCCAAGAGTTAAGGCAGCAGAAGGATTTAGTAAGAACTTTTTTTTTTTTACAATCAGTTAATTTACCATGTAAAATTGCTGTAAATGATAATGTGTACAGGTTTCTGTTCAAATATTCAATTGTAAACTTCTTGTTAAGACTGTTATGTTTCTTTCGCTTTTGTATGGAATGACATTGCAAAAATAAAAAGAAAAGAACTTTCTTTAACTGATTTATTACATTGCCAGATAGGCCAACTGCCACGATAATTCTTGTGTTTGGAGGATTCGAGTAAGCATCTGACCTTATCATGTGGCACTGGAGAGGATGGTACACGGTGGTAAAAGAATCATGACCCAGACTGGTTCAACCCCACCCCACCCTGTGAGGAGGACCTCATTTGATAGGTTTGGAGCTCTGATGTGGGATCTTGGTCAGCCTGGAGCCAGATCCAGATCTCGTGTCGGTGTGGGGCCCAGCCACATTTGGTGTGTGCTTTCCTTAGACCCAGGGTCTCCTGGTTGAAGGAAGTGTGTGCCTAGCAGACTCACAGGAAGCCAGGGACCTAGGTTTGATGCCTATTGAGCAACTGGGGTGACAGGGCCTTTCCCCGTCTCCTGAGACACCAGGGCTGCACGGTCTACCCTGGAGCAGAGTGAGCATTGGACCTGGGTCCTGAGGGGCCTGCCCTGCCCATGGTGTGTCTTCCACAGTCATACACTTGGACCCTCGCAGCTCTCCTGCGGATATTGCCACCAGCCCACAGCCACGGCCACACACCTCAAGGCTGCTCCCTCAGAAGTGATGCTGAACTTGCTTCAAGCAAAGGGTGAACTTTGGCAGCTTAGTTTAAGGTGTTTTGAAAGGGCAGACACCCTTTCTTGCTTACTTAACACGTTTGTTGAGCTCGTACTACGTCAGGCAGTCTGGTAGTCACTGGGGACATGGAGGAGACGGAGTGTCCCAAGGTCTGCTGTCACACACCAGTGGGGATGGAAGACAGTACACATGCTGTCAGGTTAAAAGATAAGAGTAGAGAAGGGTGTGGGGCATGGGGAGTAACTGGGTGCTGGGAGGTGGCCATTTTTTGCAGGTCGATTGGGAGGTGCCTCATAAGGCAGCATTGAGCAGACATGTGCTGTTGGGGAAGAACATTCACCCCAGGTGGCAGCAAGTGCAAAGGCCCTGAAGTGGGAGTATGGGTGTCGACTGCCGACCAAATCCTCAAGTGGGGGAGACACTGTAGCCGGGCGGTGGGCAGGAGCCGAAAGGACCTTGGAAAGCTTGAAGAGCTGTGAGGAAAGTGCTAGTGGATGCCTCGGGGGCTTTGAGGAGACTGCCAGTGAGGGTTGGTGGGAAGGTGTGGGAATACTGGAAACGGGACCAGAGCGGGTCCTTGCTAAGTAGTGACAGGAAGTTGAGCAGAACTGTTGCACGCCGTGTGCTGGTGGCAAACTGACTAATGGACTGGGTGATGTGGGTGAGATTTCTAGGCAGAGCGTTGCTACCTCTGGCTTCCTGCTGCTTATCCTAGAAGGCAAGAGTAGAATGCAGTCTATACGGAAACTGAAATATAATACTATACACCTGAAATGCACACAGTGTTAAAAGCCAATATGACCGTCATAAAAAAAAATTAGTAATATAAAAAAATTGTGGAAGTACTGTGGTGATGGTTGCACAAAATTGTGAATGTAATTAATGCCACTGAATGGTACATTTAAAAGTGTTTAAAATGGCAAAATTTCTGTTATGTTTTGCTACAATAAGATAAATAAAAGGCGAGAGTAGAGAGAAGCTAAAGGAAAGACTAACGTGAAGGAGTGGCACTTTAATGGTCTCAATTATTCTCAGCCTTTCCAGATGGCAAAAAAGGCTAACATAAGAAATGGCTTCGGAGCAAAGATCAAATCCAGAGGACGGCCAGGAAGATGTGATCTGTAATGAAGCTGAGGCCGTGGATATAAGATGCTGTGTTAAGAACTTAGGATATTGGCAGCCTTTCCAGCTAACAATAGGGCTTCTAACAAGCTGAAGAGCTTGTCCCTCAGTAGAAGCCCAAAACAGAGAAGGGCTTATTTTGAGGAGATCTGTGCATTTGGCTTTTGTCTAGTGAATTGAACCCCCATAAGGTTCACAGGAAACCCACAAAACTTTTGAAAGAATTATTTCGGCAAAAATCTTGCCAGTTTGAACGGAAAGGGACAGGTGGTATCAAATGAAAAGACTTGGGACCCTCAAGATTCTACTGGCAGGCAGCAGGCTGAGAAAACTACACAGCTGCAAACACAGGCTACCTTTCATGGAAAAAGAAAGATAATTCGGAGGGTGGAACCAGGAGTCTGGAGGCAGAGCCAAGAAGCACAGAGAATTGCTGTTGGAGCAGGACTGAGACCTAATTAAGGATTGCCATGGCCAGTGCTGCCCCTCCTTGCCCACCCTGCTTTGAACAGGAGTCTCTAAAGCACTTAGCGTAGGTCTGGCCCATTGTACATTGGGGGTGTGTGTGGTGGGGCCTAGGACAGAGGCAGGTAA
Organism: Diceros bicornis minor; assembly: GCF_020826845.1. NCBI lineage: Eukaryota > Metazoa > Chordata > Mammalia > Perissodactyla > Rhinocerotidae > Diceros > Diceros bicornis. The sequence goes on along the minus strand of NC_080747.1, from coordinate 1,082,385 downwards.
GTCATCTCTTTTTTTCAGAGGTCTTCAGACAGGAACTCCACACCAGGAGCTGTGCTTGTGGAACTCCATCTGAGGAGAGCCAATTTCAGTGACGAAATTCTGGATTTAGGGCTGGTGCTATAGTAGAATATGCCACTTGGAGGCCTTGGGAGGATTGTAAATAATTTGTGGCCAGAGCTGACTGGTGGTCTTACATCAGGGCAAGGAGGCTGGGCTGGCTGGAGCAGGGGGCAGTGACAGATGAAGTCGGGGTTGGGAGGTGTTGCAGCGTCAACTACAGCTTTTCTGTGAGTGAGGTAGACAGCCGGGGAGGCCTTGAGCAGAGGGCATGACCTCTGACTCAGGTTCTAGAAGAATCACTCTGGCTCTTAGCTTTTGCTTCACTTTTAAATTCTTGGAATGCTCTTCAGCACCAAGGAAATCAATCTTCAGACTTTAGTTCTTGCCTTTTAATGCTGCTAACATGATCTAGTATTTTCTGTATGAGTGTTACAAATAACCATAGGCTAGGATTGAGTTGTCTTGATTCTTGACTCTTGTACATCGAACCAAGAAGTGTCAGAACTAAATGAAGTTTGTCCAGCATGATTAATTCTTCCCAGTTCCAGGCTGATGGCTATCTCGTCCCTGCTGGTAATTCATTTTCCTATCTTCCCGTGTGTAGACGTGGTCCAGCTTATCAGCATTGTCATCCTACATCCCCCAACTTACTTTTTTGCGTGCACTGTGAAGCCGTTCTTGTTTCTTGCCGGCGCATCAGGATCCTGTCCTCCAGGTGCTCTCTTTCAGCAATTCTGCCCTCAAGTTGCTGGTTCCGCCATCCATTTGGTAGGAAGATGTCGACAGAGCCTCCCAGGTGAGTCAGCATCGTCTGCTTGAACCAGATCCCTGCACTTGGGCTCTCTGGACACGTGTGGGTAGCTCTTCTGATGGATGAAGGGGTGACAGGATCCTTTTTTTCCAGACAAGTTTGAAGGGTCTGCCAGGTGAAGTCATGTTCCAGTAGCTGGCAAAGCAGAAGTCCCTTGCAAATGAACGTGTTCCTGTCATCTGTGAACCTGGGTTGGCTCTGTGTGCGTGGGTGGGAGGGGGAGGACGTGAGCCTCTTTGATCATCAGTCTGCATGTTAATTTTATGTTTAAGAATCTTGAGGGTTTTTTGTTTTGGGGCTTTTTGTTTTTGTTTTGTTGTCATTGCTGTTGCTTTGTTTGCTTTTTTTTTTTTTTTTTTTGTGAGGAGGGCTAGCCCAGAGCTAACATGTGATGCCAATCCTTCCCTTTTTTCTTGAGGAAGACTGGCCCTGGGCTAACATCCGTGCCCATCTTCCTCCACTTTATATGGGACACCACCACAGCATGGTCTGACAAGCGGTGTGTTGGTGCGCGCCCGGGATCTGAACCTGCGAACCCCAGGCTGCCGTGGCACAGCGCGCGCACTTAACCACTTGTGCCACCAGGCCAGCCCCTTTGTTTGCTTTTTAATGTGCAGGCTTTAATTGGACCTAAGCTGCTTTGTAAAACTTACACTTCAAAGATGCATGTGAAGTTTTCCAGAAAAGTACTCCCTCAGTATAGGAGCATAGGAAGCAAAGTCTCCAAATATTGGCACTAAGGCTCGGTGGCTGGCATTCCAGCGAAGGCACCGACTGTGTACGGTATCCCCGGAGCGCACTGCCTGGCCTGGCACGTTAGGGGACTTTGAATGTGTGCCCATCTGTAAACTGGAATAAGAGTGTCCACCTCATAGGAGGGCTTTAAGGATTAAAGGAGAGAATGAATGCCATATGCTTAATAATGCTCCAGTGGCAGCTGTTATGGTTGCTGAGGGCCCCATTTAAAGCGTTGACAAGGCCCTGCACATCCATTAATTCCTTCAGTAACAGGGAGCGTAGGGCTGGTCTTCAGGCAAGAATAACAACAGTAGGCACTCAGGAAGTGGGAAGTCCACTACAGGGGCATCTTAGCTGCTTCATGGAGGCTGAGATGTGGTTTGGTCTCCCAGGGAGGGGTCCTGAAGCCCCGTAAGCGGCACGCTACTCCCCCACGTGAACAGCAAGCCACTCAAGGGGCATGTGGCATGTCCACGATGACCCTGAATGTGATTTTGAGAGGGATTTCCAGGTGTGACATCCATCAGTGCACTTGCTGTGCTCTTTAGGGAAAAGGCAGAATTTGAGTTTCCACAGGAACCTCCCTCCCCTCCTTAGGAAGCCGAGCCAAGGCAGAGGGCTGCCATGATCAGGCAGGCGGAGCAAGGCTGCATAGTTATCTATTGCTGCACAACACATTTCCCCCAAACTTAGTGGCTTACAAGAGTGATATTTATTATCTCAGTTTCGGTGGCTTAGTTGGGTCCTCTCATTCAGGCTCTCACAGGACTGCTTTTTTTTTTTTTATGAGGAAGATTGTCCCTGAGCTAACATCTGTGCCCATCTTCCTCTATTTTGTGTATGGGACGCCACCACAGCATGGCTTGATGAGCGGTGCATAGGTCTGCACCCGGGATCCGAACCTGTAAACCCGGGGCCTCCAAAGCAGAACGCACAAACTTAACCATTACGCCACTGGCCAGCCCCATCAACTATTTTTATTTTATTTATTTATTTATTTTTAAAGATTTTATTTATTTATTTATTTTTCCCCCAAAGCCCCAGTAGATAGCTGTATGTCACAGCTGCATATCCTTCTAGTTGTTGTATGTGGGACGTGGCCTCAGCATGGCCGGAGAAGCGGCGTGATGGTGCGAGCCCGGGATCCGAGCCCGGGCCGCCAGCAGCGGAGCGCACACCTTACCGCTAAGCCACGGGGCCGGCCCCCATCAACTATTTTTAAAGGCAAGGAAGTGAGGCTTAAAGGTGGACTTAGAGGGAAAGGGGCTGTGCCTGGGCACATGACACTCCTCTGGGGTGGCTGCTGCTGTTCTATTTCTCTGTCTTTTTAAACAACTTTATTGAGATACAATTCACGTTCTATACTACTCACTCTTTTTTTTTTTTTTTGAGGAAGATCAGCCCTGAGCTAACACCCAATGCCAATCCGCCTCTTTTTTTTTGGCTGAGGAAGATTGACCCTGCGCTAACATCCATGCCATCTTCCTCTACTTTATATGGGATGTCGCCACAGCATGGCTTGACAAGCGGCACGTTGGTGTGTGCCCGGGATCCGAACCTGCGAACCCTGGGCCGCCGAAGCAGAGAGCGCGCGCTTAACCACTGTGCCACTGGGCCGCCCCAACAATTCACTCATTAAAGGGCACAATTCAGTGGCTTTTAGTACACGCACAGAGTTGTGCATTCATCACCACAATCAATTCTAGAACATTTTCATCACCCCAAAAAGAAACCCCGCACCCTGAGCTGTCTCCTGGCCCCTGGCCCTAGACAACCAGTAATCTCCTTTTTGTCTCTAGATGTCTGTCTTGACCTGCTGGGTTTTGCCTCATGTTTCATGAAGCCCACTCCTGACTCAGGTCTGTGTTGTACCACGCCGCCCCCCCTGCCCCCATTGCCTCCCCACCAGGCCCTATCTTCTCTGGCCTGGACCTCCTCAGAGCACCCATGCTGGCTTCCTGCCACCGCAGGCGGGACGACCGGCTCCACTCCTGCCCTCTAGTCCCTGGTTGTGAGGCCCTGTCCTGCCATCAGCTGCTCCACAGGGATTTCCCAATGGCCCAACCAGGGGGCTACTCCCCTGCTCCCACAAAGATGCTCTGAGCCACCCAAATCCAGCCCACAGCCCTCACCGTGGCCCAAAGCCCTGTGCACTCTGGCCCCTGCCTGTGGCTTCTGCATCGCCCAGTTCCCCTGTCCCCACTGCTCACCATGCTGCCGCCCCTTGCCCCTGGCCTTCTTGCTGTCCTCTAGATGCCAAGCCCAGGCCCACCTCAGTGCCTGGGCACTGGCAGACCCCTCTGGCAGGCCTGTGCTGCTTGTTCACCAGCATCGGGGTCCAGCTGGGCACAGTGCCACCAGTAAGAGTTTGTTAAGTGTGCAAATATGGAAAATGGAGATGAGTGGGTGCCCGCCCCACATGAAGAGCTCAGGTGTGGAGCGACGCAGTGCTGGTGCTGGCCCACGTCATCCCCTGGAGGAACAGGGCTGGCCCCAGGAAGCCTCAGGTGTATGACGGATTTAAATGTAAAAAAATAAAGATGTTAGAAAATGATTTTGGAAAAATTTTACATAACCTTCAGGAAAGGGGTAGGAGAACTTCCAAAACAAGATAGGAGAAATAGAAACCTAAAGAAAAAAGTTGCGTTTCTTTCCTACATAAATATTAAAAATTAGCGAATGTCCAAGTAGATGACATTCTGGAAAAGGCAAAACTATGGAGACAGTAAAAATATCAGTGGTTGCCAGGGGTGGGGGGAGGGAGGGATGAGTAGGGGGAACACAGAGGACTTTTAGGGTAGTGAAACTACTCTGTACGATCCTGCAATGGTGGGTACATGTCATTACACATTTGTCTGAACCCGTAGAATGTGCAACACCAGGAGTGAACCCCGCTGTGAACCATGGACTGGGGTGACGATGACGCGTCAGTCCCTCGGTTCTAACACATGCGTCACTCTGGTGGCGGACACTGACAGTGGGGGAGGCTGTGTGTGTGGGGGGGCAGGGGACAGGGAAAAAGCTGTACCTTCCTCTCAATTTTGCTGTGAACCGAAAACTGCTCTAAAAGATAAAGTCTTTTTAAAAAATGAATGAATGGTAAGAAACCCCGTAGAAAAGCGAAAGTCAAACAATCCACTAGAAAGAGTATTGACAACACGTGTGAAGAGTTCTTTCCCTTCCTCCTCAAAGAGGATGCTTTATAAAGAGCTCTGTGAGAGAAACTAGCCCACCTGGCGACTGAAGGAGGAGGACCCCAAGGGCGTGCGAAGCAGTTGCCCAGCCTGGGGAGGTGGGCGGTGGCCCCAGAACGCACATCAGCACCCCAGCAAGATTCTGTTCACCTGGCAAGTTGGCAGACCTTGCAAGACACCAAGCTGGCCCCTCTGGGTGTTGCTGTAGGACCTGAGGGCAGCGCTTTGGGGGGGTCCCCTGGCCCGAGGCCGGCCTGCTGTGGGACGGAGAGGCACTGCAGCGGGCCTGTTTATTGGGCACAAGCGGGGAATCTCCTGAAGAGACAGGCGTCCATGGGGTGTGCAGGTGCCTTCCTAGCTCCTGCACACGTCAGCGTGTATTTCCCAGGACAGGCATTGCCAGGCGGCACTACCATCGAAATCAGCAAACTTGACATGAGTACCACAGACCTGGTTTAAAATGTTCCAGTACTGTCCTGTGTAGGAAATTTCTTTCTGGTCCTGGTTCTGACCCAGGATTGTGCCTCTCATCTCCGTTTATCTGAATTAGTAACTCCAACTCTGTCTTTTCGACTTTTGAAGGGTAAGGGGAGTTGTCTGGTAGACTGTGGCTCACTTTGGGAGGCCCGTGTTTCCTCATGATTAGATCCAGAATGGGGCTTTCCCTGTGGGAACACCGCCAGTGTGTTACCGTCCCGTTCACCTCTCGGGGGGCACGTCACCTCACGGGGGGCACATCACCTGGCCGGGGGCACATGACGTCGGATTGCCCCGTGACTGACGAGCTGGCTGAGGTGGTCTGCTGGTGCTCCCCCTGTAATGTTGCTGTTTCTCTTTGCAATTATAGGTGTCTTTGGGGAGATACTTTGAAATTGTGTAAATGTCCTGTCCACCCCCTTATTTTTAGCATCTGTGATTAGTTTTACTAGTATTTTCACCCATTAGCATCTGCATTAGTCAGAGTTCTCCAGAGAAAGAGAACCAATAGGATATGGATATGGAGATATATATACGTATGTAGGATTTTTTGGCCTTTTTTCAGAAAATAGGATATATCTCGTACAATATTTGTCCTTTTGTAACTGGCTTATTTCACTTAGCACAGTGTCCTCGAGGTTCTTCCATGTTGTAACATGTATCAGAATTTCCTTCCTTTTTGCAGTTGAGTAATATTCCATTGTATGGATATACCGCATTTTAATCTATTCATCCATTGATGGACACTTGGGTTATTTCCACCTTTTGGCTATTGTGAATATTACTGCTATGAACATGGGTCTACAAATATCTCTTCAAGACCTAATTTTCAATTCTTTTTATATACCCAAAAGTGGAATTGCTGGATTATATGGTAATTCTCTTTTTAATTTTTTGAGGACCACCATACTGTTTTTCATAGTTGCCCTTTCATTTTTTTTAAAGTTTTTTTTTTCAGTTATTTTATTGAGGTTATAATGGTTTATAATATTGTATAATTTCAGGTGTATATTATCATTTATCAGTTTCTGTAGATACTGCATCGTGCTCACCACCAATAGTCTAATTTTTATCTGTCACCATATGTATGTGCCCCTTTACCTCTTTTGCCCACCCCCCAACCCCCTTCCCCTCTGGTAACCAATAATCTGTTCTCTATATCCATGTGTTTGTTTATCTTCCACATAGGAGTGAAATCATGCAGTGTTTGTCTTTCTCTGTCTGGCTTATTTCGCTTAACATGATACCCTCAAGGTCCATCCATGTTGCTGCAAATGGGACAATTTTGTCTTTTTTATGACCAAGTAGTATTCCATTGTACATACATACCACATCTTCTTTATCCAATCATCAGTTGATGGGCACTTGGGTTGCTTCCACATCTTGGCTATAGTGAATAATGCTGCCATGAACATAGGGGTGCATAAGTCTCTTTGGATTGTTGATTTCAAGTTCCATGGATAAATACCCAGTAGTGAGATAGCTGGATTGTATGATATTTCTATTTTTAATTTTTTGAGAAATCTCATACTGTTTTCCATAGTGGCTGCACCAGTTTTCATTCCCACCAGCTGTGTATGAGGGTTCCCTTTTCTCCACATCCTCTCCAACATGTGTTGTTTTTTGTCTTGGTGATAATAGCCATTCTGACGGGCATGAGGTGGTATCTCATGTAGTTTTGATTTGCATTTTCCTAAAATTAATGATATTGAACATCTTTTCATGTGCCAGTTGGCCATCTGTATATCTTCTTTGGAAAAATGTCTGTTCATATCCTCTGCCCATTTTTTGATCAGGTTGTTTGTTTTTTTGTTGTTGAGTTGTATGAGTTCTTTATATATTTTGGAAATTAACCCGTTGTCAGATATATGATTTGCAAATATTTTCTCCCAGTTGGTGGATTGTCTTTTCGTTTTGTTCATGGTTTTCTTTGCCTTGCAGAAGCTCTTTAGTCAGATGTACTCCCGTTTGTTTATTTTTTCTTGTGTTTCTCTTGCCTGAGCAGACATGGTATTTGAAAAGATCCTTCTAAGACTGATGTCAAAGAGTGTACTGCCTATAGTTTCTTCTAGGAGTTTTATGGTTTCAGGTCTTACATTCAAGTCTTTAATCCACTTTGAGTTAATTTTTGTGTATGGTGTAAGATAACGGTCTACTTTCATTCTTTTGCATGTGGCTGTCCGCTTTTCCCGGCACTGTTTATTGAAAAGACTTTCCTTTCTCCATTGTATGTTCTTGACTCCTTTGTTAAAGATTAGCTGTCCATAGACGTGTGGTGTTATTTCTGGGCTTTCGATTCTGTTCCATTGACTGTGTATCTGTTTTTGTGCCAGTACCATGCTGTTTTGATTACTATAGCTTGGTACTGTATTTTCAAGTCAGGGATTGTGATGCCTCCAGCTTTGTTCTTTTTTTCTCAGGATTGCTTTGGCTATTCAGGGTCTTTTGTTGTTCCATATAAATTTTAGGATTCTTTGTTCTATTTCTGTGAAGAATGTCATTGGGATTCTGATTAGGATTGCATTGAATCTGTAGATTGCTTTAACTATGTTTATTCTTCCAATCCATGTGCATGGAATATCTTTCCATTTCTTTATGTCATCTTTGATTTCTTTCTATAATGTCTTATGGTTTTCAGTGTATAGGTCTTTCACCTCCTTGGTTAAATTTATTCCTAGATATTTTATTCTTTTTGTTGCGATTGTAAATGGGATTGTATTCTTGAGTTCTCTTTCTGCTAGTTCGTTATTAGTGTATAGAAATGCAACAAATTTTTGTAAGTTGATTTTGTACCCTGCAACTTTGCTGTAGTCGTTGATTATTTCTAATAGTTTTCTAGTGGATTCTTTAGAGTTTTCTATATATGGGATCATGTCATCCACAAACAGCGAGAGTTTCACTTCTTCCTTTCCAATTTGGATACCTTTTTTTTCTTTTTCTTGCCTAATTGCTCTGGGCAAAACCTCCAGTACTATGTTGAATAGGTGTGGTGAGAGGGGGCACCCTTGTCTTGTTTCTATTCTCAGAGGGATGGCTTTCAATTTTTCCCTGTTGAGTATGATGTTGGCTGTGGGTTTGTCATATATGGCCTTATTACGTTGAGGTACTTTCCTTCTAGACTCGTTTTATTGAGCGTTTCTATCATAAATGGATGTTGGATCTTCTCAAATGCTTTCTCTGCATCTATTGAGATAACCATGTGGTTTTTATTACTCGTTTTGTTGATGTGGTGTATCACGTTGATTGATCTGCAGATGTTGAACCATCCCTGTATCCTTGGTATAAATCCCACTTGATCATGGTATCTTTTTGATGTATTGCTGTATTTGGTTTGCCAATATTTTGTTGAGGATTTTTGCATCTATGTTCATCAGCAATATTGGCCTGTAATTTTCCTTTTTTGTGTTGTCCTTGTCTGGTTTTGGTATCAGGGTGATGTTGGCCTCATAGAATGAGTTAGTAAGCATTCTGTCTTCTTCAGTTTTTTGGAATAGTTTGAGAAAGATAGGTATTAAATCTTCTTTGAATGTTTGGTAGAATTCTCCAGAGAAGCCATCTGGTCCTGGACTTTTGTTTTTTGGGAGGTTTTTGATTATTGTTTCAATCTCTTTACTTGTGATTGGTTTATTCAGATTCTCTGTTTCTTCTTCATTCAATTTTGGGAGGTTGTGTGAATCTAAGAATTTATCCATTTCTTCTAGATTGTCCAATTTGTTGGCATATAGTTTTTCATAGTATTCTCTTAGAATCCTTTGTATTTCTGTGGTATCTGTTGTGATTTCTCCTCTTTCATTTCTAATTTTATTTGAGCCTTCTCTCTTTTCTTAGTGAGTCTGGCTAAGGGTTTGTCAATTTTGTTTATCTTCTCAAAGAACCAGCTCTTAGTTTCATTGATTCTTTCTACTATTTTTTTGGTTTCACTTTCATTTATTTCTGCTCTAATTTTTACTATTTCCCTTCTTCCGCTGACTTCGGGCTTTGTTTGTTCTTCATTTCCTAGTTCTGTTAGGTGTAGTTTAAGATTGCTTATTTGACACTTTTCTTGATTGTTGAGATAGGCCTGTATTGCTATGAATTTCTCTCTTAGGACTGCTTTTGCTGCATCCCATAAGAGTTGGCATGATGTATTTTCATTTTCATTTGTCTTCAGGTATTTTTTGGTTTCTCCATTGATCCATTGATTGTTCAGTAGCATGTGGTTTAGTCTCCCCATATTTGTCACTTTCCCAGCTTTTTTCTTACAGTTGATTTCTAGTTTCATAGCATTGTGGTTAGAAAAGATGCTTGATATGATTTCAGTCTTTTTAAATTTATTGAGGCTTGCCTTGTTTCCCAACATATGGTCTGTTTTTGAGCATGTTCCATATGTGCTTGAGAAGAATGTGTATTCTGCTATTTTTGGATGGAATGTTCTATATAAATCTATTAAGTCCCTCTGGTTTAGTTTTTCATTTTAGTCCACTATTTCCTTGTTGACTTTCTGTCTGGATGATCTATCCACTGATGTAAGTGGGGTGTTGAGGTTCTGTACTATTATTGTGTTGCTGTCAATTTCTCCCTTTAGGACTGTTAGTAGTTGCTTTATGTACTTTGGTGCTCCTGTGTTAGGTGCATATATAGTCATAAGTGTTATATCCTCTTTGTGGAATATCCCTTTTGTCATTATATACTGCCTCTCTGTCTCTCATTGTCTTTTTTATCTTGAAGTCTGCTTTGTCTGATATAAGTATGGCAACACCTGCTTTCTTTTGTTTGCCATTAGCTTGGAGTATCATCTTCCATCCCTCCACTCTGAGCCTGTGTTTGTCTTTAGAGCTGAGATGCGTTTCCTGGAGGCAGCATATTGTTGGGTCTTGTTTTTTAATCCATCCAGCCACTCTGTGTCTTTTGATTGGAGAATTCCATCCATTTACCTTTAGAGTGATTATTGATATATAAGGGCTTAATGCTGCCATTTTACTTCTTGTTTTCTGGTTGTTCTATATTTCCCTTGTTTCTCTTCCTTTTTATTTCTTTCTTTCTTTTTTTTTGTGAGGAAGATCAGCCCTGAGCTAACATCTATTGCCAATCCTCCTCCTTTTTTTTTTTCCCTTTTTCTCCCCAAAGCCCCAGTAGATAGTTGTATGTCGTAGTTGCACATCCTTCTAGTTGCTGTATGGGGGACGCTGCCTCAGCATGACCAGAGAAGTGGTGCATCAGTGCGTGCCTGGGATCCGAACCCAGGCCGCCAGTAGCAGAGCGTGCACACCTAACCACTAAGCCACGGGGCTGGCCCCTTCCTTTTTATTTCTGACTGCCATTTCAGTTTGGTGGTTTTCTCAGATTTCTCTTTATTTATCATTTGTGGCTCTGCTCTGATTTTTTTTTGGTGGTTACCATGAGGTTTATATAAAGGATCTCATAGATGAGATAGTCCATTTTCTGATAGCCTCTTATCTCCATTAGCTTAAGCAGGTTCCATCCCTTTCCTCTTCTCCATCTAAGTTATTGTGGTCACAAATTATTCTGTTTTGTGTTGTAAATTAATGATTAAAAGAAAGTGTTTTAGTTACTTTTGATGCTTTCCTTCCCTTTATCTCTTATGTTATAATTAAGTGTTTGCTAACCCATTCTGATAGAAAGCTGAAATTTTCTGATTTTGTGTGTTTATGTCCTTGCTCAAGGCTTTGTAAACCTTTGCCTTTTTGTTTCAGGTATGAGGGCTTCCTTGATCATTTCTTGTAAGGGAAGTCTAGTGGTAATGAACTCCCTCAGCTTTTGTTTGTCTGGGAAAGCTTTTATTTCTCCATTGTATCTGAAGGATAGTTTTGCTGGATAGAGTATTCTTGGTTGGAAGTTTTTGTCTTTCAGTGTTTTGAATATATCATTCCACTCTCCTAGCCTGCAAGGTTTCTGCTGAGAAATTCGCTGAAAGCCTGATAGGGGTTCCTTTGTAGATTATTTTCTTCTGCCTTGCTGCCCTTAATATTTTTTCTTTGTCACTGACTTTTGCCAGTTTTACTATGCTGTACCTTGGAGAAGGTCTTTTTGCATTGATGTAATTAGGAATTCTATTGGCTTCATATACTTGTAAGTCCAGTTCTTTCCCCAGACTTGGGAAGTTCTCAGCTATTATTTCTTTGAATAAGCTCTCTGCTCCTTTCTCCCTCTCTTCTCCCCCCGGAATATCTATAATCCTTATATTGCATTTCCTAATTGAACCAGATATTTTTCAAAGAATTTCTTCATTTTTTTCAAGTCTTAGTTTTCTCTCCTACTGCGCTTGAAGCGTTTCTATATTTTTGTCCTCTCAATTACTAATTTTGTCCTCCATAATGTCAGCTCTGTTTTTTAAGGTTTCTAGATAGTTTTTTATCTCATTCATTGTGTTCTTCATCTCCAGAATTCCTGTTTTTTTTTTTTTTTGTGAGGAAGACTAGCCCTGAGCTAACATCCATGCCAATCCTCCTCTTTTTGCTGAGGAAGACTGGCCCTGGGCTAACATCTGTGCCCATCTTCCTCTACTTTATATGGGATGCTGCCACAGCATGGCTTGATAAGCAGTGCATCTGTCGGTGCCTGGGATCTGAACCTGCAAACCCCGGACTGCAAAAGCAGAGTGTGTGCACTTAACTGCTGTGCCACCGGGCCAGCCCCTGTTTTTTTTTTTGTTATAGTTTCAATCTCTTTGGTGAAATATTCCTTCTGCTCATTAATTTTATTCCTGAGTTCTTTGAACTGTCTTTCTGAGTTTTCTTGTAACTCTTTGACTTTCTTTATAACTATTTTTTTTTTCATTTTTCCCCCAAAGCCCCAGTAGATAGTTGTATGTCATAGCTGCACATCCTTCTAGTTGCTGTATGTGGGATGTGGCCTCAGCATGGCCGGAGAAGCGGTGTGTCGGTGCGTGCCCGGGATCCGAACCCCGGCCGCCAGCAGCGGAGCGCACACACTTAACCGCTAAGCCACGGCGCCGGCCCTGGACTTTCTTTAGAACAGCCCCTCCTCACCCTTTTTCTCTGTAAAAGCAGCTCCCCTCCCTTGTTTTCTGGATTTGCCTATGGTTTGCAATAGCATGCACAGCCTGAATTGCAATTCTTATTTATTTATTTATTTATTTTGCTGAGGAAGATTGTCCCTGAGCTAACATCCATGCCTATCTTCCTCTATTTTGTATGTGGGATGCTGCCACAGCATGGCTTGATGAGCAGTGTGTAGGTCCGCGCCCAGGATCCGAACCTGTGAACCCCAGGCTGCTGAAACATAGTGCACGAACTTAACCATTACACCACCAGGCTGGTCCCTTTTGTTTTGTTTTTGTCAGGAAGAGTAACCCTGAGCTAACATCTGTTGCCAATCCTCCTCTTTTTGCTGAGGAAGATTGGCCCTGGGCTAACATCCATGCCCATCTTCCTCTACTTTATATGGGACGCCGCCACAGCATGGCCTGACAAGTGGTGCATAGGTCCGCGCCTGGGATCTGAACCCGTGAACCCCGGGCCTCCAAAGCAGAGGGCAGGAACTTAACCACTACACCACCAGGCTGGCCCCCTAATTGCAATTCTTTCGGCTATTCCTGAACAAACTCATTTTGAGATAAAGTAATAGCAAATTTGCTTTTTAAGTTGACAGCACTTTTAAAACATTCCATTTTCTGCCTGTTGTATGTGAATAGAATCATAATTGATTGTTGTATATTGATCTTGTTTCCTTCTCCCTTGCTGGATATTATAACCTATTTGTTATCACACATTGACCATGTATTTTCTTGGTATTTCTATGTAGAAAACCATATTTAGTACAGATAATGGCAGTTTTAGTTTTTCCTTTCCAATGCATATACCTTGTGTTTGTTTGTTGTGTTATTGTGTTGGAGATGACCTATAGTATACCCTTACATTTTTAGTGACTGTATTTGAACTTATATTTTTCTATCAATGTTAAGAATGAATCCATATCTATAACGTACAGGGTAGTTATCTTTCATTTACTCCCTGGATCTGCTCTCCAACCTTCTCTATCCTGCACTGACCCATGGGGACTGCATCAGTGGGCTCCTCTGCCCTCTAGAGGACCAGCTGGGAGCCCAGCAGGAGGTCAGAGGAGGGAGGGGAGCGAGGTCAGGATGTGTGCCCTTGGGCTGCCTCCTTCCTTCCTCTGTAAGAGGCATCTCTCTGCTGGGGTCTAGTACCCACTCCTCCCCCGGTCTCTTTGGTCCTGGTGGTGGTGACAGTGCCAGAGCACTGCGCTCTGGCAGTTGTGGTTTCTCCACAACTGCCCATGCTTTGCAAATACTCCGTGGATCATCCTGATTTGAGCGTGCCATGTGTTTATAACCCTTCTCTCATTTCCTGGGTTTTGTTGAAAATATCCAGAATTTTAGTTATGTTCTGTGGTAGGCTGAGAGATATCCACATCAAATCCCTGGAACCTCATATGGAAAAAGGGTCTTTGCAGATGTGATTAAGGATCTTGAGATGAGGACATCATCCTGGATGGGCCCTAAATCCAATGACAAGTGTCCATAAGACAAGGCAGAGGGAGATTTGACAGAGAAGAGGAGAGGCTGTGTGACGACAGGGGCAGAGACAGGATTGATGCGGTCACAAGCCCAGGAACACCTGGAGCCACCAGAGGCTGGAAGAGGATCCTCCCTGAGAGGCTCTGGAGGGAACCCGACCCTGCTGACACTTTGATTTTGGATCTCTGGTCTCCAGACTGTGCGAGAATAAACTTCCGTTGTTTTAAGCCACCCAGCTTGTGGTAATTTGTTACGGCAGCTCTAGGAAACTAATACACTTGTGATGAAACTTTTTTGCCCAAAGTTTTAGGAGTCCTTTCTCACTCTTGCAGCTGACAACTAAAAACCTTCTGAAGAGTAGAAGAGCACACAAGCAGGTGCAGCCTCCCGGGGCAAATGCTCTCTCCTGGGCACTTGCGGATCCAGAGGAGGCTGGAAAAGGCTGAGCTGCCCTTTGGCAGCTTATGGGGCCGCCAGGGGTGAGACGCTGGTAAACCACACCCCCTGGGGCTGGGACCCCAAAAGAGGTCCTGGGAGCAAAGGTGACCCCGAAGAAAACCAGCCCTCCAGACAGCTGCAAAAACCTCCTGGTGGTCCTGGGAAACACAAGGGGAAAATATTTCTGGAAGGAAGATGAGATGATCCTTTCCCTCCAGTTGTTTCTGTGTTTGTTTTGCCAAACACAAGGTTCAGCCCATGATGAAACAGAACCAGGCTCTGAATAAAGAACTTGGGGGCTGTGTCTGACAGCGGAATAGACACGGCTGGAGAAGGAATCAATGCCCTGGAAGATGGGTCTGCGGTGGCCTGAGCCTCCCTCCAGGTGATCTGAACAGCCACGGAGTCACCCTGTCATGTGGGCGTCCCCTTTGGACAGAGGTTCTGCATGGGGTCTCCTCAGACTCTGAGGCCCACTGCTGTGGCCTGGGGCACTACTGGTCAGCTGGCTTGGCCCAGTGATGTCCATGCATCGGGGCAGAGGGGCTGGCGCTGGGGCAGGTGCTGGGCGAGGCAGAGCCAAGGTGCAAACCCCAGCCTGGCCCGGGGAGTTGTGCTCTTTGCACTTACAGAGAGCTGGTTTGGGGCCTGGCTTTCCCAGGAGCAGAGCTGCAAGGGCTATACTTACCCTGTTTACGAGATGCAGGCCTGGTCCAGGGGGAAGCGCAATGTGTGTCTCACCTGGGGGGCTCGTGGAGGCCCCCTCCAGTCTGACCAGCTCACCCTAGGGGCCCTGGGTAAGCAGCAGCATGGGCACCGCCTCACAGCCTGGGGCCTTCTCTGAGACCACCCTCCCCATCTTAAGCGTAGGGGCTGCCCTGGGCTCTGGTGGCGGGTGTGGACTAGCCTGGACCTTGCAGGGAGGGGCGGGCATGGAAATGGAGGCTGCCTTGGGAAAGCTGAGCTCTGGGTATCCAGGTCCTGCAAGCCATGGGGACAGGCCCTTCATGCCGCCTGCAGGCTCCAGGCAGGGCCGAGGCACCTCCTCCGTGAAGCCTGGAGTAGAGAGGAGCCGAGTCTCCACGTTCCTAGGGGACTCTCAGGGTAGAGGCCCCGGGTTTCGTGGGGTCTCTGCCTGTGCTGGCTGGCGGCCAGGGGGAGAGCCGAGGCCTGGGTCATAATGCTGGTGCCGACACAGGCAGCTTAGCCCGGATGCAGGAGGGGCCCCGACCTCCGCCTGGTAGGCAGCCAACTCCAGCCCAAGTTCCAGGCTCACTGGGGTCACGGGGGGCTCAGGAGGCACGTGTGGTGGGAAGCACGTCTGCACTCCGCCCAGCGCATGGAATGCCAGGCCTAGGCACGCCCACACTGCCCACCCTGCCCAGCCAGCGGGTATGGGGTAGGGGGCCAGGCTGCCTACTCCGGTGCCCTGGTCTCCTCACCCCCACTGCACAGCCCTGGGCAGCAGCCACTCCTGTCTCCCCTCCTCTCTGAGCCTCGGCTTTCTCACCTGTAAAACCAGGGAAGCTTCGGCCCCTCCGTAGGGCTCCTCCCACCTGCCAGGCCCATCCCCAGACCCGGGGCAGCGTGCCCCCCACGGTGGGTGCCTCTGGGACATGTGCAGCCTGGCATCACCCTCCCTCAGCCTCACCCACCACTACTGGGTCCCCTTGCCCTGCTTTCCCCGCCACTGGCCCCATCTCCCTCCAGCCTCTGAGCCCCGGTCTGCCCGTGTCCCCACTGGGGCCCCTGGGCTTCTCACAGGTGTTTCAGCAGGGTGCTCTGCCCACCCTGTCTGCACCCCGGCAGCAGGCCTCTGTGCTCTTCTTGCTGGGAGGTGGCTGAGGGGGTGTCCCTGAGCTGGTCACCCCTGCACAGAGGCCAGGCCATGCCCAGCTCAGTGGTGTCGGGTGGAGCTGGGGCCCAAGAGTGAGGGGACGCTGGCCCTGGAGTTCCGGCACCCGGTGCAGAGTGGTCAGTGCTGTCGAGTGAGGGGTGAGTGTGCCTGGGCTGGTCTGTGTCCCATCTGCAGAATGGACCTGCTAACGTGAGCAGGACGCGAGGATGGGCAGCTCCTGCCCCACGCCTGCTGGCATGCGGCAGGGGCTCCCCAGGTGGTGCTCGCCACCCAGGCTGGCACGCGCTACGCCTCCCACCCACAGCAGGAAGTGAGAGTGGCCGGGAGGTCTCTCTAGCAGCTCCCAGGCCTCCAGCCTCGGGGTTTCCGGTCACCAGACATCAGGGGGCAGCCCCAGGCTAGAGCACCCGGCCCAGGCCTCGAGGGCCCAGGCGCGGCACGCACCCCAGGCGCTCGCTCCACAGCCCTGCCCGGTGGACACCTTTCCTCTCCCTTCCCTCCCTGCCATTTGTTTGCTCCTGGCCTAGCAAGGGCCACTTGCCCTGCTGCGCCCTGTCCTGCTCTGTCCTCTGAGGCCAGCTGCCTGTCCTTCCTGGGTGCAGGGTTGTACCTTCCTCCCAGAAGCTTGGGGGCCCTGGCAGGCCCAGCTGGAGGGCTCCGACTAACCTTCCCCTGGCCTTGAGGCTCAGCCTGGCTGTGGGTGAGGTCCCCACACTCCAGGCCATCAGAGGGAGGGCCCCTGACGGGAGGCCCAGAACCATCCTCAGGCTGGAGTCCAGGGCTGGGTCTGGGCCCAAATGGCAACCAGGGAGGAGCTACAGCCCACACCCCGGGGGGCAGGCCACCTCTGGGGGACCTAGTGTGGCATCAGCCCAGGTGTGGTCCCCGGAGGGGTTGGAGCAGGTGGAGCACCTGGGAGGCGGGACGGGCAGCATGCCCACATGCTACCACACCCGCTACAGACCCGAGTCACAGAATCTCTCGCAGTTGGGCCCGTGGGGTCTGGAGTCAGAATGACGGGTGTGAAACCCCACCTGCAATTACTGGCTCCCAGCACGTTTCTGGACCTCCCTGGGCCTGTTTGCTCATCTGGGAAGTGGGGTGAAGATGCCAGCTCAGGGGGTGGCTCTGAGGACTGAAGGTCGGGAGACCTCACGGGCTCAGCACAGGGCCTGGCACGCCAGAGGCAGCTGTGGTTATTCCAGCACCACGGAGCCTCGGCTGTCCGCTCGGACCAGGTGGAGATGGAGACTGGAGGGCTGCTGCTGGCTGGGTGCTCTTGTTGGGGGGACACATGGACACACACACAAGCCAGAGGGTTCAGACCAGTGACGCAGGGGCGTGACGCCTCCCTGGGGTGAGCAGGAGGCAGCCGTCGCTCCTCATTGGTTCAGCAAACAGCCAGCAAGGGCTCGCCCCGGGGCTGGCCTGGAGGGCTGGGCACAGGGACACCCCCCACCCCAGGGACGGGACGGGGCTTTGGGAAGGGACAGCCCAGCTGGGCATGGGCAGAGCAGACCTGTTCATCCTGGTCATGACAGTTGATAAATAAACGTCAAGTAATAAGATATGTTGGAGTTTGTGAGGAAGCCATTCGGTGTAAAACTAATTCTGCCTGACCTTGTTTTTCCAAAAGGGTCTGACGTGGCTGTTAAGCACGCATTGTACATCTGCTTTAAGCATTTACTATGTCCCGAAGACAAGAACAAAGCCCTTTAAGATAAAGTAACTTCCCCCACATTGGCATTTCCTTAAGGATAAGCATCTCTCCGTAGGCTGGGGGTTGATTGCTGACCCGCTGTGACCACCCAGTAGGAGACCACAGATCTGCTACCTGCTGTGTCCATCAATCACTGTGCCGACAGGGCAATCTCGTGACTGCTGTAAAAGGGACATTGCAATCACATGTGATATGTGCTCTTTGATGGTATGTAAACACTCTGTGCACCCCACTCCTTTCCTTGGGGAAGGAAGGCCCCGGGGTTGTCCTCAGATCTGGCTCATAATAAACTCACCCCAATTTTGATTTACAGATTAGTTATGGATTATTTGCATCAAGACGGCAGTGGTGGTCAGGCCGGGGTTGCACCCCAACATTTGAATGGGGGTTGGGGCAGCATCTGCTTCCATCACTTCTCCTGGATTCCAGGATACGCCCCTTAGCAGTCACGCTGCGGCTGACGGGAAGGTAGAACTCGTGCATCCCCGGTTGCTGCCCTTGTGCCCGCAGTGGAGCGTGAAGCCGAGGCCGTGTATAGGCAAGGGGTCTTCACCAAACCACAGGAACCGCTTTTAAAGCTCCAAGCTGACGTTCAGGGCTGCGGGCCTGCTGGGTCAGGCTCTGCGGTCCTGGACCACCTTTGCAGGCTCCCCTCGAGGTGGCGGATAGCTGGCAGCCCAGGCCCTGCCGTCACGGCCGCGTGAAGCCTCCTTCCTGGTCCCCAGGCTCACGGCCTCAGACCAGCCGGAGTCCTGGAACTGTCCGAGTCCCCGAGTCACGGGGGGTGTGCTGCTCGAGGGGCTGGGCTGACCACAGCTTCCTCCTGAGCCAGCACTGAGTGGGGCAGTCCCCCCAGAACATGTGGCCTGTGAGGTGGGGTGCAGCGAACAGCCGCGTCTCGTTGTCCTGGACAGCGACTTACCCTTCTCCCTTTCTCCCGTGGTGACAGAATTTTTAGCTCAGGGCCACATCTCTGGGCGAGCTGTGGTCATATGTCTAGGTCCTCTTCAGAGGCATAATGACCCACTGTTCACTTATGCCCTGAAGGGAAGGGTGTGCCCTCCACTTCCCTACTGGCTGGAATGCAGAGGAGATGGATGAGCAGAGCTGGGCAGCCCCCTGCAGCACAAGGTAAGGCCACGTGTTGAGCAAGAGGGAGGAGGAGCCTGGTCCTGACACACCAGCTGTGTTAGGGTCCAGAGAGACAGAACCAATGGGGGGTTTTGCCAGACGTCCCCATCCCTGCAGGCTGTACCCCAGGCCGCCGACCTGTTCAAGCTGGCTGAGCGTGCGGCAAGGCAGGCAGCGCCCCTGCCCCCTCCGCTCCCAGCTGTGCTCTGGCCATGCTGCTTCTTCCACCGCAGCCCGCCGGCTTCACCTGCCCCACCCTCGCCCCGAGGGGTCCCTGGTGGGGTCAAGACCAAATCAAGGCTCCCCCAGATCCCTGGGCATCCCTGCCTCCCCCGTCTTTCCAGGGCGAGGGCCTTTGTCTCAGCCTGGCCTGTGGACTCCCCTGTTCTGGAGGAAGGGTCTTTGCCCATGGATCACCCCTAAGTTCCTGTGCCCACTCCCCTGGAGCACAGACACTGCAAGTTGAGGTCGCACAAAAGGCAGGGGGCCCAGAGTTCTCAGGGCAGCAGGTGGGGGCATGGCTGGGGCCACCACGTGGCACAGGTGCACAAAGGGCGCCCTAGAGTTGTGGCTGACCGCCGGCCTGGCCGGAGCCCTCTCTCCGTCCAGATGATGGCCCGCCTCGCGCCCAGCCTGGTGGCTGACGAGGCTGTGCTGCGCCCGAGCAGGACCTGGCCCCGGCCTGAGTGGCTGGTTTCCAGACCCACCTTTGGCACGAATGTCGCCACCTCTCTGGGCCTCAGCTTTCGAGTCCGTCAAACGGGAGCTGAGCACGCCCAGAACTGACGTGAGCCCCGAGGGAAAGACTGGACGCACGGATGGATGCTCTGAAAGGGGGGGTGGCCTCGTACATGCCAGAGGCATCGACGTTAACGGACTGCTAGCCTTGCACCAGCCCCACGGGCTGCTCCCACGGGCGCCTGGGACAGCAGAGGAGTGGGGGCAGCCCAGGGCATCCCCGGGGTAGGCTCTCTCTTCCAGAGCTCAAATGAGGAGTTCCGTTCCTGCCCTACCATCACAAAACCACAAGGTCCCCCATGGCCCGCAGTGGCATTTCTAAAAAGCTTCCTCAAAGCCCAGTCCGAGAGATGCTCTGGGATTGGAAGGTCAAATAACTCTCTGGAAACGCTGCAGAGACAAATGACTCTCTGGAAACGCTGCCCAGTGACATCAGCACATTAAAGGCTCTGAGAAGTCCTGCAACAACGAAGCCCGTATAACATGGAGTTGCCAAGCATCCCCACACTTACTGGGTGGCGAGGCCTTATTTGTGAACACCTATGGACAGCACACAGAATGAACGGCGAAAGACACGTTGTGGCTCCTTCTAAGACAGGATGGGGCAAGTCACTTGAAAGGCTCCTCTGCCTCACATCCCCTTTGCGCCTCCCCCTTTCCTTGAGCCCCTCACAGAGCTGCCACTTAGAAGCATGACACAGTGGAGCCCAGTGACCTGACTCATTGCTTCCTGGTGAGCCACAGCCTTGGCAGTTTTGGCGGATGGCGGAGTCAGGTGGCGGCCACTGACAGACTGGGACCTTTCTTGCTTTGCCAACACGGCCTCGTGGGCTCCTGTTGTGTCTCTGGGTGAGGGCTGGTCTGGGCGAAGGAGAGAGCAGCAGGACTGCAGGAGACGCAGGGCGAGGTGTGTGGTGGCGAGGGTGGGGGTGGGGGGTCAGCTGCAAACAGGGGTCTGGCCCAACTCTGCCCCTTTTTGGGTCATGACCCCGGCCTGCAGGGTCCCGGCTTCCTCTTCAAATGGGTCTTCTAATTCCTGTGTGGAAGGTCAATGCGGACAACACCCCAGAGGCATGGAGAGTTATGAAGGCAGTTAGAACGGGAGGACCCGCCTCCCCTGGAGGAAGACAACAGCCTGGAAAGTGACCTGAACGACTTTTGTCCTGTGGTGACCCCTGTCCTCCGCAAGCCCCGGCTCCAGGGCAGGGCAGGGGCCACCCGTTCCAAGGGGCATTTGGAAACTCCCCTAGGAGGGGGGCTGTGCCGGGGGGGGGGAGATGAGGAAGATGCCTCTGAGTATTAGAGGGGCATTTCATCCCTGGTGGGAGCATGGAGAGACCACGCCGGCCGCCCAGAGGTGACGGGTGCCCCTCAGGGCCCCACAGCCACACATCTAGGCAGGGCCGCTGCCCTGGGGACCATCCCCTGTTCTCGCAGTTGTGTGTGTCAGGTGCAGCCCCTCGGCCCAGGTGTCCACGGCTGGCCTCTCCACGCCTGGCTGGTGTGGTGGGAGGCCTGGGCACTCCTGATGGCCTGTTTTCAGGTGGGGCCAGACCCTGGCGCTCAGGGCACCAATTTGTTTGCAGACTGCGCTCCACCTTGGGGGCCAGTGGCAAGGTGTCCAGTCAAAGAGCTCCCGGAGATTCCCCTGCAGCTGGGTGTCAGGAAAGCTGGGCTTTTCCTGGTGACCAGGGGAGACGCAAGGCCAAGCTTGCTGTGGAGGAAGTGGAGGGGCCCGGCTCTGTCAGGCTGTCCTGGCCCCTGCCACCCAAAGCCACTCAGGGAGGATTGGTCTCCCCAGGAGCCCACCCAGGACAGTCAGCCCAGTGGGGGTGTGTGGGGGCCGAGGCCAGCTGTCCTTTCCGCAGACGGCTCCATCGACGGCCTGGTCTCTCCCTGACGGGAGTGGAGGCAGCCAGGAGCGAAGGTGACAGTGAGGCCACCGATTAGGTTAAACTCAGGTCAGCAAATACGGGGGGAGGTGCAGTCCTCGGAGCTTGCCTCAGGGAGCTCACGGTCCAGAGTCCACAGCCTGCCAAGTGACAAGCGCAGTTTAATTTCTGTAATCTCTACCCCGAGCCCAGGCTGGGTGATGGCTGCGGCCACAGAACATGGCAGAAGCGTGTCACAAGGAGCACGCAGCTTCCCCTGGCTGACTGCGGAAGCCAGGACCCCAGGCCTAGCCCTGTCTCTGGTCCCACCTCTGCAGGGCCGCATCATTCACCAGCCTTTCCTCCAAAGAAAAACAGTTACATTTTATAGTTGCTTTGGTACAAAGACAAATAGGCTTGTATACTAACATATTTTCTTTGACCTAGAGTTCCTTTTTTTTTTTTCTGATTTTAAAGGGCCACAACCTTTTTGTGGCCCCGGCAGGTCTCCCGGCCCAGGCACTGTACCCGTCGTGCCTGCTGGAGAGGTCGGCCTGCAGCCCAGCCCTCAGCACAAGGCTGCCCCGAGCCTGAAGGTCCTTGCCCAGAAGGGTGCTAGGGCCAGAAGCAGTCACTTTGTGGCCCGTGACCTCCTGTGCCAGGCAGCAGGGTGGGCCTTCCGGCCTCCCCCATCAGACACCCGTGGCCGAGGCTGGGCACTGCAGTGGGGACACCAGGAGGCCCAGGGTGGGCACGGGGGCCTGTCCCAAGTGGTGTCAGCACAGATGGCTGCCTGGGAACTGCCTTCCCTGTCGGTGCCCTTTCTGCCGTGCTGCACGTGGGGAGGAGCAGAGAGATGATGTGGGGGATCAATCAGATCCTCTGGCAGTAGCCCCCGGGAGCCAGGGGTCCCAGGAGTGGGGAGGGAGTGAGCCAGGGTACCTGAGGGCACCCCAGGCCCCTAAGGCAGGGGGCGGGGAGCTGGCCTGTTTGTGTGAGGGACCCCAGTGTCTGGAGAGGATGGAGGGGGTGGGAGCCTGGCGGGGCTCTGGGTGGAGGGTGTGCAGGTCTCTGTAGGCTTCGAGGGAGGAGAGGAGCCTCCAGTGGACTCCCCTCCAGGCCTTTGCCCATGCCGTCCCTGCTGCCCAGGATGTCCTCTCCCGTTCCTCCTCTCGCTCCTACCTGGCTTTAAACCCCAATGTGGGCACCGCCTCCTCCAGGCACCTTCCCAACCCAGACTAGACTAGCCTGCCCGCCAGGCTAGTCTGGCGTCTGCTCCAAGTCTGCGTGCCTGCCTGCGGGCCGGGCGCTCATCATCCGTGCATGGGCCTGTCTCCAGCTGGCTGCAGGTCCCAGGCCTCAGGCCCCGACCAGGACACAGCACACAGTGGGCGTCTCACCTGCGTGTGCTGCCCCACCCACCGCGCCCCGTCTCGCCCAGTGACGGCCCTGCTGTCTTTAAGGCCAGTGGAGACAGCTCTAGCCCCTCCTCCTGGAAGGCTCGCCTGCCCCAGCAGGGGGTCACCCCTGGTGCCCGCCACGTGCCTCTTCTGCCGGTTCCTGGCCACTCTGGTGGGAGTTATAGGGGTGCCTGTCTCCACCCTAATAAGGCCCTGGGGGAGGGAGTGTATCTCCATAGGGCCTCGAGAGGTCCTGGCACACGGAGGACGGAGCCCAGCCCAGTACAGCACTGGCGAGTGGGACAGGGTGGGATGAGCCCCCTGGCCCTGAGCCTCAGCTTCCTCACCTATAAAATGGGCACGATTCTGGTACCTCCCCACCAGCTGGTCCCCAGCAGGGGCCTGACCAATAGCACTGTGATGACCAACCAACGTGGGTCCAGCCCTGGAGACACAAAACCACACTGGGCTGGAGCACGCGTTCTAGTGTGTTCCACACGAAACCCAGCCCTGATCTGACTCTCCTGCACATGACAATAATTATTATTATTATCCAAATAAGGGCTGAGGGGCAGGTGGACATAACAATTAGTTACAAGGCTTTTGACAAACACAAAGGCAACCTTGGTGACCTGAGCTGGTTGTCAGGGGCCCAGACAGGCCAGGAAAAAAAACCCTGCTCCCCCACCCTGGCACAGGTGCCCCCAGGTGTCTGAGTCCTGCTCTGGCCTGGGTAGCCTGCCCTTGTCCTCGGTAACCTGGCCAGCACCGCGTGACTCTTGGAGGGGATTAAAGGATGGCAGTGCAGAAGCCTGTGGAAACAGCCCAGTGCCGGGTCCTGGGTCCCCAACAGCCCCCATCTGTTGCTGGCCCTGCTCCCTGCACCAGCCACGCTGGGACTCCTGCTCTTCTAGGTGGCTGCAGTCCGGGTAACAGCGGGCTTGGCTCTACAGCCTTTACAGGACCCCCTCGCCAGGCCCAGAGCCCACACGGAGGCCCCTGCCTGGCACCTGGCACCTGCATCCCCGATGCCTCCCCAACTTCCAACCACAGGGATGCCTGGGGGCTCAGGCTCTTACTCTCTTTGGGTCCCTTCCTGAATGCCACTCCCTTTTCTACCTAAAACAGCCCCCATCCCGTCCCTCTGCTCCCTTCATGCTGCACCACCAGGCGCCGTGCATTTGTCTGGCCGCAGGGCCCGGCCAGTGTGGAGCCCCTTGCCCGTGCCCCAGGCCCAAGGTGAGCGAACCGGCACTCAGGTGGCAGGTGGCTTTCTCTGGGTCTGACCCCTTCTCATCACCCCACGCAAAGCTCGGGGCTTGGCCCCGCCCCCGCAGGTGCAGGCCTGGCCCCCAGGCGCGTGGTGGTGGGGGTCCGGCAGCTGCAGGGGACGACCTGCCACCGCCACTGCACCTCCAAGAGACCGGGAGGCCGGTCACCGTGGGTCCCCCACTGCGGCCACCCGAGGCCTGTCCAGAGGGAGATGAGGGCCAGCCTCTGCCCAGGGTCACACGACGGGTCGCAGCCACGGCTCCGTCCGGCCTTGGCGAGGGATGGTCCGAGAGTGGGGACCCGGAATGGCTGGGCCGCCGGCCCCCCCGAACTCCTGGGCCACAGAGCACGGCGGGCCGGTCGCTGAGGCGCAAGGACCTCTGGGCTTGCGACCCGGGTTGGGACTCCTGCCGCATGCACGACCCCCGGGACCGGCCCTGACCCTGAGACCTGAGCCCCTAGACTCCTGCATCCCGGGACCTACGTGCACCCCAGGACCCCCGAACACCCCCAAGCACCGCCCGCACCTCGAGACCCCATCACAACCCGTGTGTCCCAGCACCCCCGCACCATACCCTACATGCACCCCGGTCCCCTAGATGCACCCTGGGCCCCCACGCACCTCAGTATGCCACGTGCACCCTGGAACCTCTGTGCACCCTGGGACCCCACCTGCACCCCAGGACCCCATCTGCACCCCGGGACCCCACGTGCACCTGGTACCCTAGATGCACCCCGGGCCCCTGTGCACCACGGTACCCCCGTGCACCCTGGGGCCCCACCTGCACCCCGGGACCCCACCTGCACCCCGGGACCCCATGCACCCTGGGACCCCATATGCACCCCAGGACCCCACGTGCACCCAGGTCCCTGCCCACTCCACGCACCGTCGGGCTGCGAGGGCTGTGCCGCCACTTGTTGCACAGTCTCGGTGTCCCTTTGGGAGGTGTTGTCCCGGTGCTGAGACGGGCTCAGGCGGCTCCAGGCTCACGTGCTGGTCATTTCGTAGCGAGAAGCGGAAAGTTTGACGTGACAAACTGCGCATTAAGGGGGCCGCAAGAGGTGGACTGGCCGGGCGGGGCGGAGAGCGACTCGGAGGTGGAGTCCGAAGTTGCTTTCTCTGCGTAGACTGGAGGGTGTAAGTCTGACCTCCTGTGGCTGGAGACAGGCGCCTCAGGTGCATGTGGTGGGCTTTACTTTCTCTCTCAGTAGAGACACACATTAGAAATTTATGACTCTGCTCAATTGCCTCGAGGCTTGGATTTTATCGTGGGGACCTCTGCTTTGAAGCGAAGATTCCATAACTTTAAGTATATATATATTTTAACTCCAGCTTGACTTGTTGCTTAGTTGAGTTTGTGATGATGTCTCAGCAGTGAGAACTTTTTTTTCTTTATTTTGAAATTTTTGTTGTACATTATTCTTTGTCAGTCACCGTATAAATGCGCCCGTTCACCCCTTGTTGGCACTGAGAACTTCTTAAGATGGGTTAGTTGCGCTTCAAAGATGTGCTTCTGAGTCACAATATTTAAGAACTTTAACTTGAGCCTATAGATTCTGCTTCTTCAAACAAGCCCGCTGTCGCCTCCCTGTTTCTGAGCCTGGATCAGAGCAGGTTCAGGAAGGGAGGCGCGGCCTCTCGCTCTGACGGCGGAAGGTGGGAAAAGGCTTTGTCTTGGTTTTGAAGTTCTTGAATATATCCTAAAATTGAAATGTTTTAGAAACAGAGGCTTTTCTTCTAACTCGGCTAGTTCGTGCAGGAATTCAAGACAGAAATCCTTTCAGACAATTCTGCTTCAAGTCTTCATTTCATTTTCCCTTCTCAGGGATGTCCCAGGTCCAGCGCCATTGTCCCTCTCCTGAGGCCCCTGTGTGCTGCGGGCAGTGACAGTTCTGGTCCCCTCTGTGGCTTGACAGATGATCCCCTTGCTCCCTCACTGTCCGTGAACTTAGAACCTGTCTGGAGCACTGTCCCCTGGTGCACGCTGTGATGCCACTCTGAGGGTCACCCTATTAGGGTGGCAGCATGGGTGGGTGCTTACATTTTCCTGGCTTGTGCTGGGTCTGGGGGCCACAGAAAGGAGAACAGCTCTTGTCGCTACTGGAAATTGTAATGGAGAAAACGCTAGTTATTGTCTTTTTTTAAGTGGATGCGTTGGGACCTTTCCTTGTTGTGGAGACGCTTGCTCGTGTGCGCTTCTGTGCACGGGAAACAGGCGTATGAAGAGACGTGTCTGTTTTTACTGGTGGACCGAAGAACACAGAGAACACTGAGCTGTTTCTCACAGATGCATCGCAAACATTTGAAAACAACTTAAAAAACAAATTAAAATTTTTATATACACCCTTTAAGCTTTTTTTGTAGTAATATTTCTTGAAGGAAAATTAACTTTCACAATCATTTAAGCATGTGTTATAAGTGGTCATAATTTAAAAATGTGTGGCAGAGGCCCGGACATTTTTACGTGTGTTATTTAATTTGATTCCTGGTGGCCTCCTGGAGGGAGTGGTTCTTTCCCATTTCAGTGGAGGAAACACAGGCCCAGAAAGGCAAAGTCACTGGTCTGGGAGGTCCCACTAGTGAGCAGGCTGCCAAGTCTGCCCCGGGGTCTCCCGTGCAGACGCTTTAAGCAGGTACCTAAAAGTTGTTCTCCCATTTCATGCTTCAGAAACCAGCACGGGGAAGCAGGAGTTGCTCACCCAGAGCCCAGATTTGATCTCAGGTGTCAGATCCACAGCCAGGAAGGGTCTGAGTTGAGTGCCGGCCTGGCATCCGGCGGGACTCGGGAGGTAGAGAGAGGCTGCAGCTTAGAGGTGGCGTCTCCATCTCCCAGGCTCCTGCTGCTCTGGAGCAGACTCATTTATTCTGCAAGTCCTTGCTGACTGCTCCCATGTATCAGGCGGGAGATGCAGGCGTGAGTCCTTTGGCCACCTGAAGGCAGCATGGACAGTAGGTCCCCCTCTCAGCATGAATGGAGAGCCAAGATGACAGGCACAGAGGAAACCTCCAGCCTGAAAGCAGAGACCAGAACAAGTGGAGGAGACCACAGGAACTGAGACAGGGCAGTGCAAGGACCGAAGGAATCATTCAGAACCCAGCCTGTGGTGGGTGATGTGGCCTCAGAGATGAGAGCGAGAGCTGGGCTCTCACGAGGAGCACTCCAGGACGAGGAGGGGCCCGTGGCGGTTCACCACATAGGAGCAGAAACAAATGTCATCGGAAGGCTTGGAAGATGAAAGCAAGGGCCAGGCCTGGAGGTAGATCAGCAGCAACAGAAAGACTGGCAGAGATCGGAGGTCTGGAAGGCTAGCCCAGGAGTGTGCCGTCAGACCATCTACAGACCAGGAAAGGGGCGGGAAGGCCTCGGCAGGGACACCAGCGAATTTCTGAGGCCCCAGTGGCTGGGTTTCCAGGTTAGGAAGACCCTGCCCCAAGGGCCCTTGCAGCTTTCCAACACTGCAGAGAGAAGATCCTGAAAGCCCGGCCGGCATCCGGGGAGGAGAGAAGAGGGGCCACGTCACAGCCACCCGCGCACCTGCTCAGGAGGCTACAGGTGGGGGCGGGTCCCACTGCACCCAGAGCTGAGCAAGGCCAGGA
The DNA here is from genome assembly GCF_020826845.1 of Diceros bicornis minor. Lineage (NCBI taxonomy): Eukaryota > Metazoa > Chordata > Mammalia > Perissodactyla > Rhinocerotidae > Diceros > Diceros bicornis. The sequence continues at coordinate 1,054,579 of NC_080747.1, read as the reverse complement.
TCCCGGAGCACATGAGTGAAGGGAGTCTGAGGTCTCTCACCAACGAAGCTTGGTTGTTGAGTTTTAGAATTCTTTTTGTTTTTTCTTTTGTGAGGGAGATCAGCCCTGAGCTAACACCTGCCAATCCTCCTCTTTTTTTGCTGTGGAAGACTAGCCCTGGGCTAACATCCATGCCCAGCTTCCTCCACTTTATATGGGACGCTGCCACAGCATGGCTTGACAAGTGGTGCTTCGGTGCACGCCCGGGATCCGAACCGGCGATCCCCCGGCCGCCGCAGTGGAGCGCGCGCACTTAACTGCTTGCACCACCAGGCTGGCCCCTAGAATTCTTCTGAGGAGTTTGGGGAAAGTTTGTATTGGGCAGAAACTTTGCATATGAGGAAAAGGAGGGCATTGAGTCGGGGAACAGACTCCTCTGTTGGCTCAGCTGGGAATGCTATGCATAGTGACATAATAGTGTCAGAGATGACTTAACAAAAGTGTTCCTATAGCCACAACGGGAGGTTTGGGGTGGGAGAGGTGGTGTCGGGATCTGTTGGCAGGATCCAAACCCTGGCGTTCCTCAGAGTCAGGAGGTGGTGTGCAAAATGGAACCATCAATGAATGGCCGTGCATGTGCGCTATCAAATAACTGACAAAGTCAGTACCTGAATGCAGAGCTGAGGGGTGAGGGGAGGAACTGGTGGTGCAGATCCTCGATGTGTACACAAACACGGGACTGCGTGTTTGTAAAACTGTAGGCGTTGCCATGGTAAAATATATATGGCTTGTTATAGGCTGAATTGTGTCCCCTGAAAATTCACATGGTGAAGTCCTGAACCCCAGTGCCTCAGCATTGACCTTACTTGGAAATGGGGTTGCTGCAAATGTAAGATTAAGATGAATTCATGCTAGAATAGGCGTGGCCCCTAGTCCAAAATGATTGGTGTCCTTATGGAAAGAGGCATTATGGACCAGACGCAGGGAGAATGATCTGGGAAGACTGGATCGACACCCCACAGGCCTGGAACTACCAGATGCCGTGGGACAGGCCTGGAACATGTCCTCCCCCTGGCGCCTTCACAGGGAGCCCGGCCCCGCCGACGCCTTGGCCTCAGACTCCGGCCTCCAGACTGTGAGACAAGCAGTTTCTGTTGTTCTGAGCCACTTTTGTGGTTTGTGGCACTTTGTTACGACAGCCCCTGGACACTCATAAATGGCTTTGCAAATGCTGTATCTGACTCCATGTTCATAAACTGAAATGAGAGAACAGAGGTAGAGCCCACCTCAGTGCCTTTCTGGACGGTAGCTTCCCAGAGAATGAGGGTGGCCAGAACACCCAGCTCAGAGGTTCTGGTCAGTCCACATCAGGCGGCGTCTGAGCTGAGGCGGTGCCTGTGCGAGGGCACAGTTTGTGGAGCGCCTACTGTGTGCGCGACTTTCCTGGGCCCTGTGTGGCCAGAGAGTCAAGTGAGGAGGGGGGCACGGGGAGAAGACGGGAGGGAAGGGCCAGCCCCTGGGGGCCTGCGGGCTGGTCAGGACTCTGGGCTCTGTCCTACAGCCTGGAGGGTGTTTCTGGGGGTGGGAGCTCTGAGTTACTTCCTGTTGAGGCTGGGTTGAGGGGAGCTGAGCGGACGGGAAGGGACAGCTTAGGCCGCCTCTGCTGCCCAGGCTCGCGCAGTGTGGGGGTGGGGGAAGTGGCAGAGAAAAGCAGTGTGAGGGGATCAACTGAGTCGTGGTTTGGTTGCAGAGAAGGACCAGCGCCTTGGGAGGTGAGGATGGTGAGTTTGAATTTCTTACTGTAGGAAAAGCGGAGATGAGTCGCTGTAGTCCTTCCTCTGGCGTGGGTTCCCTGGACACAGGAGGAAGGTGGCCCCGGGCTCAGGATGTGACGAGTGGGTCCCGGAGGACGGCTTCCTATTCAGGAGCCTCCGGGGGTCAGAGGAGACCCAGCCACACATCCCGCGTCAGTCCCTACAGTGGCTTGTGGGGAACCCCATTTCCCAGCCCTTACCTTTCCGTCGGCGAGGCCAGTTGGTTCTCTCTGCTTGTACCTGTCGTCCGGCTTGCCCACATCCTGCCTCTGCGTCCCCCTCAGCACCCAGAGCCCCGGCTTTGCCCCCCCTTCTCCTGGCATTTCCTGCTCAGCTTCAGTCTAGTCTTCATTGTCACCCCCTCAGAGGGGCTTCTCTCAGCACCCCCTAAACAGGCCACCCTGCCGCCAACGGTGTCCTGCTGCTTCCTTCTTTGAATCTGCCTCCAGCCGGCATGGTTTTGTGACTCTCTTGCCTTTCCCAGTGAGAGCACGCGTTCCCTCAGGGCCAGGACCGTGTCCTGAGCCGCTCATCCCAGGCTCTTGGTGCTGACCGTCAGGGGGACACACTGTGCGTTACGCTTTGTGACTGTGACATTCCACTCTGATGGTTCAGTTTCTTATAAGGGGAACTGGCTGGGCGTTGTGTATTGAATTGTGTCCCCTAAAAAGATCGGTTCAAGTCTTAACCCCTAGGAACTATGAATGTCGCCTTATTAGGAAATAGGGTCTTTGCAGATGTAATTAAGATGTAAGTTAAGATGAGGTCATAGCGGACTATGGTAGACCCCAATCCAATCACTGGTGTCCTTATGAGAAGAGGGATGGGATACAAGACTCACAGGGAGACGAGGCAGAATTTGGAGGGGTGCTGACACAGGCCTAGGAGAGATAAGGATTGCCAGCCACCCCCAGAAGCCGGGAGATAGGCAGGGAGCGGATTCCCCCTAGAGCCCTCCATAGCTTGCCCATAGCTTGACTTCTGACTTTTGGCCTCCAGACTGTGAGGAAATAGATTTCTGTGTTTTAAACCCCCCAGTTTGTAGTACTTTGTGATGGCAGCCCCAGGAAGCTAAGGTGCTGGGATTTGAATGTGTCTTAGTGACGCCTGAGTAACATGCGTGCCTTCTCCTTGGAGAAAACGAAGAGTTATCCCCGGGGGCCCCTTCTCTTCTGCCCGCACACCCAGTCCCATCTCCTTGGACCCCCTTCTGCACCCGTGCGCTCTCTGCAGGAGGGCGCGCCCTTTGCCACAGCTGGTGGGCACCCCGGCATGCTCCTCGTGAGTCACGTTTACTCTGAGCACGCTTTGTTTTATTTTATTTTTTAAACTTCCGCTCGTTGTTACAGAGGGTGACCGTGCCCCCCTGGGTTTAGCCATCCCGTCTGGGGCACGTAGGTCCCCAATGTTCACAGGGCCGGAATCAGGAGAGGACGTGATGCGATGCCGTGCTCGTGTCCGGTCTCTGGTGCTTGCTCAGATTTCGGTGATTGTCCCCTCGAGTCCTTTTCCTGACCCAGGGTCACACGTCACGTTTAGTCCTGGCCCTCTTAGTCTCCCGCAGTCCAGCCTCGCTCTCGTCTTTCGTGGCCCCGAGGCTTTAGAGGAACATAACGGGTCATTTTGCACGGTCCACCTCACACGGGTCTGCGTGCTGTTTCCTCGGATTGGATTCAGGTGCTGCGTTCCTGGCAGGATTACTGGGTGCAGGAGGAGCCGTGTCCTGCCTGGGGTGACTGCCCCGGGACTGGCCGTGCCCACTTTGGTCACTTGCTTCTGCTGATGTCGGCTGGATGTCTCCCCTGCCGCGTTGGCATGTCCCCTTTGTCATTAGTAAGTCCTTTGCAGGGTGCTTTGGGGCCATGTAGACACCCTGCTTGTCGTGCTCTCACCCACTGATGTTAGCATCACTGATGGTTCTTGCCTGAAACAGCATGGGATGTTTGTCAAATGTGATTTAAAAAAAAAGCCATCATTCTGGCTACATTTCTTAGTTGGCCTTCTGTCTTGAGGAGGAACTCCCCCCCTCCCCCACGCCGTTTACTGATTTTTCCAGTTCTTTATTTCCGTGTGGATTCGTGGATTCTTACTCTGTGGAGTATCACCTCCTCCCTCCTTACCTGCTGGGCTGCCGTGGGGGCCCTGTCACCATCCTCTGCACACGTCCTGACTTTCTGGCACTTGAGGTGCTCCAGCCTATCCTTTCCCTGCCTCAGCCCTGGAAGTCAGCCATCTCTCCAAGGTCCGTGGCCTGTTTTTAAAGTAAAATACTGGTTATTAATTTTTCAAGTTTTGTTGTGTCTGCTGTAACCTTCCTAGTGTTGTGCATGCTGTGTGCCATCAGGAGAACGTGAGAGACCCCTGAGTGGTGGGTCCCGAGGGCAGAGGAGAACGCTGGCCCTTTGCCCTGTGTTAGAGGCAGCGCCATGCGTCGTGGGCTGGCAGAATTGCAGCAGAGTTGGCTGGCCTGTCACATGTTGGGCTGAAGGGACCCTCATAAAGCCCCTTTCCTGTGAGGGAGGATCTAAGGTGGGGCCCGGGATGAATTTACGGGGAGTGGCAGCGAGAACCTGGCCGAGTTGTGTGGGTGACGGTGGGCCGGCGGTGCAAGTTCGGCATGGCGGGCTCTGATTCAGCTCCCTGGTTTGAAACACTTTTAAGTAGAGCCACTCCCGGTGCGGAGACACTCCTCTGGGGAACCGGGTGGCCCTGACAACTCTCCCTGAGCCTTGGGGTCCCCAGCTGTGCTGGAGAAGATGGCCGTCCCTGCCCAGGAAGGTGGGAGTCCAGGAGAGCTGTCAGCGCCGAGCACACTAGGAACTAAAGACCTGTTGGATAGGACCTCAGATTTAGGTGAGTAAATGTGAACAACGCTCACAACGGGCCCTTCTCCTGGCCTGGAATAAGCCCCCGAGTGTGGACGGTGCCTTTGGTTGGGGCGAGCTCACGATCGCCGGATCCCCTCGGCCTGGCGAGCCCGGTCCGCATGCTCCTGCTGACGAGAGAGCTCGCGCTGTCCCATGGCTGCCCCGACGGGTGAGCTGGTGCAGTGTGACAGGGACCTCAGGCCTGCTCCTCGTGTTTGCTGGAATGGCTCCGTTTCCCACTCTATAAGATGCTGGCTTGGGGCCTCGTGGTTTAGAGTCACATTGAGGCAGCGTCTGCTGACTCCTGTTGAGTGTGTGCACATAGGTGTTTTTAAGAATGGAAGGTGGTATTGAGTTTTGTTGACCTTGCTTCAGCATCTATGGAAATGTTCATCTGGTTTCTCTCTAGATCTGTTGGTGTATTTTCTGAACAGGTTTCGAAAAGATGAGTGCTCCCCGTATCCCCGGCGTGGGCCCCGCTGTGTGTGATGGAGAACCTCCACTGGTGGGGCGGGTCGTGTTGTTCATCACTCTGAGGTTTGGGGTAGTGATGCTACCTGGACGGTGGCTTAGTCGGTTTGAGGTGGGGGCTGGGCGCCTGCCTGCACAGCCCACTGCCCTGTAGACATCCTGCTGGGCCCCAGGAGGCCTCTGAGAAGGGGGAGCTGGAGGCCTGGTGGCAGTTAGGGACCTGAACTCTGGGGATGCTGGAGGTTCCATCACTGCGCTCATATTTTAATTTCCAAGAGTTCTTTTCTTTTTTCTTTAAATATTCCTTTTCAAGGGTGTTCTGATCTTGTTTAGTGGCTGCGGCACCTTTCCCCGGGGGCGGGATTGAGATACTGTGACGGTCTTGTCCTCGCACGTGCGTGGTCTGTTCTCTCCGGGTTGCTGGGTCTCTCCTGTCTGTCTGGCCTCTGTCTCCGGCTGCCTAGGCTGGCGCCCCGTGGCAGCTACTTGCACATGGGAGTGGCCACTAAGAAGGGCTGAAGCTGTGCATGGCCACGCGGGCCCGGGGCCCTCTCCCCGATGATGTCCGCGGAAACCTCGGGGCCAGGTCCCCGTGCAGGCTCCTCTGCCTCAGCCTGCGCAGCGTGAGCGCCCACTCTGGGGGCTGCACTTCTGCCAGCTAGGCCTGCTGCAGAGCTCTGCACCCTCCCTGCTCCTCCCAGGAGGGGCCCCAGCTTCAGCTGGGAGTGAATGGAGTTGGGGGGGTGTTTAACTGCCCCAGCTGCTGTCAGTGGGAGGTGGGGGTCCAGTAGCTCCCAGCCTGGTGGTTTCTTGGGTTTCTCCACTGCAGGCTAAAGATTCGGCTTTCCAGCAGCCTCCTAGCTTCCAAAATGTTGCCGTTGTCTCCCCTGCTGTTTGCTTTGCCTTTCTTGGAGGGCGTGAGGGCTTCTTCGTTGTTTCTGTTGGGGCTTTGGGAGGGGTTGGTCTTCACGTGTGTTCAACCTGCCGTCCTTCCATCAGAGGACCGATTTTATGACATCCCAGGAGAGAGCTCGTGTGGGAGTGTTACAGTGGGAGGGTCTTGGTCACTCAGGGGTACCAGAAGTAGTTTACACACAGTGCTCAGTGTTTAACAGAAACCTCAGCCAGACGGTTTTACACGTGGTCACATATGACAATTTCTCTTTACCAGAAAGAAAGCAGACACGAGGCTCTGAAGGACCCTGGGAGATGGGGCACTCACTGCAAAACGGAAACGCAGCCTTGAGGGTTAGCTCAGACCCAGTGAAGGCCAGGCCTTCTGAAGCCAATGTTCCAGAACTCCAGTGCCTGTTGGCGCGCACAGAGGACGCAGGCCCTTGACCATGGTCATGCTCGTCACCGAGAAGCTGCAGAGCCAGAGCCTGGGCCACCTCAGCTGCAGAGCCAGAGCCTGGGCCACCTCAGCTGCAGAGCCAGAGCCTGGGCCACCTCAGCTGCAGGAGCTACGAGCCTGGCCCACTAAGTTGGCTGAGGTGGCAGGAGGCTGGGCGCTGCCCTCCCAAGGGCCTGAGCTGGGCAGGGATGCATGGCTGAGGTCCGAGGGGACATGGGTGGGGGAGTCCTGGGGAGGTGCCAGTGCACATGCAGCCCCCAGTGTCGTGATGGTGGGTTTTCAGCATCATTTAAAAAACATAAACTTTTAATGGAAGTCTAACCTACACATAGAAGTGTGCAGATCTAGGTGCACAGTGTGCCAATTTTCACACCTGGTAACCATCCCCTGATCAGGTGGCCGCGCAGCCACGCCCGACGCCTGTCCCCCTCCCCCTCCCTGAGCCTCTCTTGATTCTGTCACCACAGGCTGGCTTTGCCTGGGTTTGAACGCGTCCAGGTGGAGCCATTTTCTAGGGTCGTGTTAACGTGAACTTCAGGACACCACCCTGCCCTGGTGAGGTCATGGCTCCAGAGGGAGGTGGTTGAGTGTCCAGCCCCCGCACAATGCTGGAATGCCGTGCCTGAACGGTCTCACCAAGATGGAGGTGCTCAGGGCTGTCCTGTCGCACCCTGACCCTTGGTCTCTCTGTAGCCTGTGGCACGTTAAGGTAACGAGAGGGCAGGGGAAGTGGATTCCAGGGCCTGTGGCCCGTAGTTTGGGGGTTCTGAGGGCCAGCGCTGAGGGCGCTCCTTCCCGCGGAGTGAGAGGGCCTGTGTGGGGTGTGGGTGTGAGTGGGCGCCGGGCTGAGGCTGCTCCTTCCGGGACAGGAGGGCCGCCAGGGCAACGCCAGGGGCCTCTGTGAGTGCTGCCCGCTCAGCCTGGCGCTCAGAGCCTGCCCTGAGGGATTCCTGCAGCACACCGTGTGCTGGTTCCCATCTAATTCTGAGTAAATGAAGTAAGTATTTCAGAGCCTTTAACTGAGATCAGAGGTGCAGCGCGGTACATATGCCATCAGACTGCCGCGTGCCACTGAGAAGGTTTCTGGCACGGAGCCGGCAGCCAGGTGCTGGCTGGCTTTCCTGGGGAGACGAGTAAGGGCTGTGCCTGCAGGGCCCCCTGGAGGAGCCTGGACGGCCCCGTTCTTGGCCCTCTGGTGGCGGTTGTTAACCCGTGTAGAGAACACTGTCCCTCTGAGAGAGCAGGCCGTGTGGCCGGTTCCTCAGGTGGCCTCTGGCTTGGGAGAAGGACCTTTGTGAGCATTGGAGCAGCGAGGGTGGCCGAGGGCCAGGTCACAGCCTGCTTTCTCTCCAGCCGCTGATGTCGCTGCCTGGGGAGGTTGATTTTGAGTTCTGTTGCTTTTGATGGTGATTTTTTTGTTTTCAAGACTCATATTTTTTTAAAAGATGGTCTATTAACGTGGTAGTTTTTTCTTCCGGAAATGAGAGAACAGAACTCTCCTTCCCCCAAATCCAAATCTTGTGAATTTTAAGAGGAGCTGCTGTGATGTTTGAAGCACAGTTCTAGTGATACCAGCCTTGATATCAGTTCCCCTACATTAAACCCAGAATATTTGGGGTTAAAACCACAAGCACTCACTCTCTTTCCCCGCTTCTCTAAGTTACATTCAGATGTAACTATTGGTTTTTTTGTATCCCTGAACTTCACAAGGCAGACAGAAGTTACAAATTTTCCACCATCCAGACAGTTGAAGGACACCCACCAGGGATTGCCTAATCTCGTCCTCCTGCTCCCTGCCAGCAGCCTCACGAGGCCAAACTCAGGCTGATGGGAAAGTGCTGACCAGCAAGGCCACAGGCTCTCCCTCCCTACAAGCACAACCTTTAAAACCCCTTGTCTCCCATCTTTCGGGGAGACGGGACAAATTTGAGAGCTCTCGTCTCCCGGCTGACGTCACCTGAAATAAAAACTCTTTCCTCGCCATAAGCCTGGCGTTCCAGTTTTTATTTGGCCCCTCTTGTGTGACGGGTAAAGAACCTGGATATGTATCTGGTAATACTGGTGTGTGTGGCGGAGAGAACCAGGGTCTGGGGGAGGCCCGGCCCTGTCACTCACCACCACCGGGGTTGGGGTGGCGTGCCGCGGGCAATGGGGGCACGCAAGCAGGTTTTCATTGTAAAGAGAATATGATGCCGAGAAAAATCCCACCTGTAATTCTTCCCATTGTAGCACAAATAAATTTACTTTGTGTGACTTCCCCACCAGTCTTTCCGTACAGGATATAAATGGTTTGGAAAAGAAGTCCCTTATTATCAGGAGGCATTGCACTGAACTCCTGGTGAGGCTGCCGATGTGTCTGCAGGTTTCTAAGTGTGGGTGCCTAACTGTTTACAGCACCTGCTGCTTCTAACATTCACTTAAAAAATGAGGTGTAATTTACATAGTGAGATGCTCAAATCATTGCATCTTTTTTGAGCAAGAAGTCCCTATCGTCTCTATCACTTGTTTGATTTTGGGTTTTTGGTTTATGTGGATCTTTAATACACTTTACAATTAGGACAGTTTGGTCAACTCTGTCCAGGAACCTTGAAATCCACATACTTGTTGGCAATTGTTTATATGTGAGACCAGCTCTCCCACGTTACCTGCAATTGTCTAAACACAAGTTACTTTTAACATTCTGAAACAAATCAGTAGTTTAGAAAGCCAATTTGTATAAGAATAGAAACTGAAGTTTTCAAAGGTGACTTAAAATAGTACTATTATGGCAAAATCCAAACATAGACAAGAGTAGAGAGTTAGAAACCCCCATATCCTCATGCCTGGCCTCGAGAGGTCAGCGCGGTCAGCCACTAGCCCCTGCTTCGTCTGTACCTTCACCCACTCCCCTCCTGTGGTGGTTCTGCAGCAGATTCTAGACATTTTTCCTTGGTAGGTATTTCAGTGTGTATTTCTGAAAGAAGTCTTTTCACGTGTCCCCTGTCCCCGGCATGTTTTGCAACTTGCTAATTGGAGCACAGCTGCGCTGTCCTGTATGGTAGCCTGTAGTCACACCTGGCTTTTTTAATTGAAATTAAATTTAATTAAAATTAAACACCATTAACAATGCCATTGTTCATTTGCACTAGACACATTTCAAGTGCTCAGTACCTCCATGTGGCTAGTGGCTGCTGTAGCAGATAGTGCAGATGAGGAGCAATCATCAGCTGTCCATCATCACAGCAAGTGCTGTTGGACGGCACTGGAGGCTTGACTGGACTCACACTGGACAGACTGCATTTTGTTATCTGTTTGTCTGTTGATGGACATTTGGGTTGTTTCCACTTGTCAGCTGTTGTGAATAATGCTGCTGTGAACATTTGTGCACACCTGTTTGTGTGGACAAGTGTCTTCATTTCTCTTGGGCATACTCCTAGGAGCGGAATTGCTGGGTCATGTGGCTGCTCTATGTTTAACCTTCTGAGGATCCCTAGGACTGTGGCTGCACCGTCTGACATTCCCACCCGCAGCGCATGAGGGTTCTGATTTCTCCATTCTCATTAACACTTGTTATTGCCCATCTTTTTTTATTGCAGCCACCCTGATAGGCGTGAGGTGGTGTCTCAGTGAGGTTTTCATTTGCCTTTCCCAATGGCTAATGATGTCGAACATCTTTTCACGTGCTCATTGGCGCTTTGTATATCTTCTCTGGAGGAATGTCTCTTGAGGTCCCTTACCCATTTTAAAATTGGATTATTTGTCGTTTTATTGTTGAGTTGTAAGAATTCTTTACATATTCTGGATACTAGTCCCTAATCACATATATTGATTTGCAAAAACCTTTTTCCATTTGGTGGGTTGTTTTTTCACTTTCTTTTTTTTTTTTTTTTATTGATGTTTTAATGGTTTCTAACATTGTGAAATTTTGGGTACATTTTTGTTTGTCCATCGCCATATATATGACTCCCTTCACCCCTTGTGCCCACCCCCGACCCCCCACCCCCACTGCCCCTGGTAACCACAGTCCAGTTTTCTCTGTCCATGTGTTGGTTTATATTCCACATATGAGTGAGATTATACAGTGTTTGTCTTTCTCTTTCTGGCTTATTTCACTTAACATAATACGCTCCAGGCCCATCCATGTTGTTGCAAATGGGACGATTTTGTCTTTTTTTATGGCTGAGTAGTATTCCATTGTATATATATACCACATTTTCTTAATCCAATCGTCAGTCAAGGGACACTTAGGTTGCTTCCACTTCTTGGCTATGGTGAATAATGCTGCAATGAACATAGGGGTGCATAAGCCTCTTTGGATTGTTGATTTCAGGTGCGTTGGATAGATTCCCAGTAGTGGGATGGCTGGATCATAGGGCATCTCTATTTTTAATTCTTTGAGGGTTTTTTCACTTTCTTAATGGCATCCTTTGAAGCACAAAAGTTTTCATTTAGATGAAATCCAGTTGATCTATTTTTTCTTTTGTTGCTTGTGCTTTTGGTGTCATATCTAAGAATCTTTGGCCAAATCCAAGGTCATGAAGATTTACACCTATGTTTTCTTCTAAGAGTTTTATAGTTTTAGCTCTTAAATTTAGATCTTTGATCCATTTTGAGTTAATTGTTGTATGTGCTGTGAGGTAGGGGTCCAGCTTCATTCTTTGCATGTGGACGTCCAGTGTCTCAGTGCCATCTGTTGATAAGACTGTTCCTTCCCCATTGAGTGGTCTTTGGCACCCTTGTCAAAACATTTTTAAAAACAAAGTCTTTGAAACCTAGTGTGTCTTTTACACTTTTAGCAAATCTCAATCCGGACACCAAATTTTCATTACAGAAATATTTGATCTGAATTTAGATTTCATGGAATTTATAGTTGAAAATGTAGATTCACGTACTCAAATTGCTGAAAAGTTTTCCAAAAACTGAATTATCTGTTTTCAAACTAAAATTTAAGGTAATTAAACATAAATAAAATTAGAAATCATGAAACATTTGGTACCTCTGTTGTTCTAGCCAGTGCTGGTCTGGGTCGTTCGTCCAGCCCCCCTGAGCACCACCATGTGCCAAGTGTTGAGTGAGGAGGTCATTGGGTCAGGAGGGCCCAGCAAGTGCTGGGAGCCGAGGGCACCTCACCCAGTCCCGAGGGCTGGAGGAGGAGGCAACCCTGTCAGAGTCGGTGTCAGTGTCCACCATGTGCCATCGCCCTGTCAGTGTAGACGTGGTGAGCACTCTGTGTGTGGGCAGTGCTGGGCCCTGGACCTTCTTGTGGCGTCCTCCCCATCCTCACCCCATTCGGCGTGGCTGGCTGCTTCCTTTTCTCTGGCCTCAGGTGCCCTCCAGCTTCCCCCGAAGGCCCCTGCTCTCTTACAAAGCCTCCTGGTTAGCAGGGCTGGAGTGGCTCTTCCTGCCTTGCCTCCGTGACACTCAGGGGACGTAGGCTAGTCCAGCTATGACAGAAAGGACCTGGAAGCACGTGATGTTGAGTCTGGTTCCCCCTGCCCCCGCCCCGCTAGGACAGCGAGTGCCTTGTGAATCAGGGCTGTGTCCTGAGTCTTCCCGTATTTTCCACAGTGAGTGGCTCTGAGTCAGCGTCAACAAGTGCTGGCTCAGCAGTGAGTCTGGATGTGTAGCTGGAGCAGCGCCATCCCGGGGACCTTTCTGTGACGACGGGGAGGCTCCGCATTGTCCACATATGGCAGCTGCTCACAAGACGTGGTTATTGAGAGTGAGATGTGGCCAGTGCGAGGAGGAACTGAACTTGTATTTTATATGATTTAAGTTTAAATTTCAGTAGCCGCCCGTGGCTGCTGGCTGTCGGCAAAAGTGGAGTCAAGTCTCCAGTTGTGTCGCTAACCCGGAGTTTAGGTGATGGTCAGCCCTCCCCTCCTGTCACGCTTCCGTAGCCACACCCGCCTTCCTCCTCAAGCTCTTCTCCGTCTCTATAATTTTGTCATTTCAAGGATGATCTGTGAATGGAATCGTGCAGTATGTACCCTGTGGGGATGGGCTCTTTCCCTTGGCACGATGCCCTGGAGATCCGTCCAGGTGGTTGTGGGGTCCGATGGCTCCTCTGTTGTGCTGCTGGGGTGCACCTGTGTGGGGGTGTACCATTCACCATGAAGGGATCATTGCAATTCTGATAAAATCCCACCACGACCATTGTGGAAGTTGACAGGCAGATCCTCGAGTTCTCGACTGGGCCGTAGGCTCTCTGATTCATTCATTCCTTCATTCTACCACTCTAGGCCAGACGGGGTGCCACCGTGGACGACCGGACACATGCTGCCCGCCTCAAGGGGCTGGTGTTCTCATGGGAGGACAGGCCCTGGAACCACAGGCATGATGGCTGAGGGAGGGGCGTGAGTGGGGGCCTCATCCAGCTGCAGGGGCAACAGAGAGGGTCAGAGATGTAGTGGGGGCTGCGCACTGCCAAGATGGGAGCAGTCTTTCTGGAGGGGGGCAGGTGAAGGCCATTGGGCGCCACAGGGAACAAAGACCAGTGGGCAGGGCCAGCAGGGCTGGTGTCACTCCACGCTCGGGCCCGGGGCTGCCCCAGAGAGCAGGGACAGCCGGCCAGGAAAGGGCAACAAGATCCGACTGCACTTGTCAAGATCTTTCAGTGAATGTGGGCGTCCGCTCTGTGGCGGAGCTGTTCTAGATGCTGCAGAGGGAGAGCAGGTGCTCATCTCTGCAGGGAGGCAGACAGTACACAGGGTGACTGGGGCGTCGCTATAGTGCCGGGGGAAAATAGTGCAGGGATAGTGTGCTGAGAGTTGACGTAGGGTGGCCACACTAGACTTTCAGTGGAGCTGAGGCGGTGGGTGGCGAGCCAGGTGGTCCCTGGGGAAGGGCCTCCTGCGCTGAGGACCCACTGGCAGCGGGAGACCGTGTGGCTGGGGGGTGATGGTGGGAGAGGCCTGAGGGAGCCCTGTGGGAGCAACGCTTGGGCTTCTACTCTCAGTAAGGGCAGGCCGGAGCAGAGGGGCCATGATGCAGGCCAGGGGAGCAGGCCCACTCTGCTGCGGGGTGGAGAGTGGGGCGGGGGCCACCGGTCGTGGCGGGGGTGGTGGTGGAGGGGCTAGGAGGAGCGCGACCCGGAGAGGTCCACGAGAATCAGCACCTGGCCGCTGGCCCGGGTGGATGCGGCATGGGCCATCAGCACGCTGTGTGTCCTCCAGCGTGTCCAGCTGTGCAGGTGCAGGCTTGGGTTGGTGGAGAGCTTGGCTTTTAAAGACCTTTGGCTTAAAACATGCTTTTTAGTGAGGTAATCCACATGCGGTGAAATACACAGATTGGGCTTAATGTCCAATTGGAGGAGTTTTGCCAGTCGTGTCCACCGATGACCTTGTCACCTCCACCCCGAACAGGCCCTGGACGTCTCCGTGCTCTGGGCGTCCCCTGTGGCCCCACGTTTGCCCGTCCTGGGCTGTCACAGACATGCAGTCATGTGGCCGGCGCTTCTGGAGTCTGGCCTCTTTCACTCGACGGAGCTTTGGAATACACTAGCAGTGTTGGTGAACCAGTAGTCTGTTCCTTCCTCCATCTTACGTTGTTTGTTTTCCTGTTGATGGACATGTGGGTTCTTTCCAGTTTTCAGCTAAGTACGACACTGCTGAGCACATTCGTGTGCAGATCTTTCGTGGCCGTCTGTTCCCACTTCTCTTGAGTGGAATGGCTGCCCACAGGTGTCCACTGGTGGCACCCCTGGCCTGCCCCTTCTCCCTGGCCATTTGGTGGGGTGTGGTGGTATCTCCTTGCGGCTCTGGCCTCATTTCCCTGATGACCAATGAGATCGGCACCTTTTCGTCTACTAATTGGCTGTTTCTATGTCCTTTTGGTGAATGACTTCAAGTCTTCTGCTCATTTTTCTTTTGGGTTGTATGGCTTTTTCTTATTGATTTGTAGGAACTCTTTATATATTCTGGCTACAAGTCTTTTCTTGGATATGTGTTTTGCAAATATTTTTTCCTATCCTGTGGTTTGCCTTGTTACTCTCTTAATGGTGCCTTATAGTAACAGAAATTCTAAATTTCAATGTAGACAAATGTATCAATGTAATTTAGTGCTTTTTGTATCCCATTTAAGAAATCTCTGCTAACCTGAGTCTTGAAGATATTCTCCTGTGTTTTCATCTAGAAGTGTCACTGTTTTGCCTTTAGCTAGAAGACTGCACTCTCCAGAACTGAGTTTTGTGTGTGGGATGAGGGGGTCTCAAGGTGGGATTTTCTTTTTCTTTTTGCATGGGTGTGCGGCCAACCCAGCGCTGCTTCTGGAGATGACCGTCCTTTCTCCATCATTGATCATGGGGGTTTCCTGTGTTCTCAGTAACCCTAGCAGCAACCTTGCATGAGCGTCCCACTGTCACTCCTGACATAGGTGGGGAAACTGAGGCTGAGAGAGGTGCTGGCCTGCCCTCGTCACAGGCTGGTCACAGGGTTTGCCAAGCCCCCAGCCTTGCTGTTTGGCCATGCCCTGCACGGGTTGTTACCCAGTTCTGTGGCGGGGTTGGGGGGGATGGGGCGAGGATGGACGGAGACCGAGTCACTGCGAGTGTGGTGGGGCCAGGCCTGCCTCCTGTGAGCCTGTGGCCTCAGCCCCCCTGCGGCGTCCCAGCAAGTGTTCAGAGGCCGCATCCTCTTGTCAGGGCTCCCGGCACAGGCTCTGTCCATGAACCAGAGCTCCTTGGCGGCCCCCACGCCCCTCACCTGCACACGCACTGAGTGGGCACCTGGCCGCCTGTGTGGGGCCATTGGCGCTGGAGACAGAGCCTTTCCTTGCTGGGGGTCCATCGTGGCATCCACAGGGTGCTGTTCAGGTTTCCTGCTGCCCACTGGGGACGACACCTGGGAAGAGGGGATGATGCGCTATGCGTGAAGAGAACGTGGTCCCTGGTGCTCCTGGAGGGGTGGGGGAGAGCAGCCAGCTGGTTGGGCCTGGGCAGGGGCTGCTGAGGAGCCCAGGGAGGGCGGGGGGGTGGGTGGCGTCCCCAGGGCCTGGGGATTGAGTAATGTCAGAGGGTGTCTGCAGCCGCAGCTGAGATTCCTATGGCAGTACAAAACGTTCAGAAGACAGCCCGTGGGTTCACTGTAGGTTTTCTGGTCGTTACAAAGCTGCTTTCTTGTCTGTTCCATCCGACCCGGGTCTCAGGCTTGGAGAACCTGACGGTCACCCAGTTCTCGCACCC
This sequence comes from Diceros bicornis minor, assembly GCF_020826845.1. Taxonomy (NCBI): domain Eukaryota; kingdom Metazoa; phylum Chordata; class Mammalia; order Perissodactyla; family Rhinocerotidae; genus Diceros; species Diceros bicornis. The sequence continues at coordinate 1,038,934 of NC_080747.1, read as the reverse complement.
GTGCCAGGCTCCCGTCCTCCAGGGTGACGCGGGACTCGCTGCCCCGGCAGCCGTCGGTCTTCGCATAGTCTGACTTGATGGGTGTCTCTTTTCTGGGTCACAAACCCAACTTTTAACTCGTTCCCTTTATGAGAAGCAACAAAGGATTTCCTTTTTTTAAATTCTGAGGTTGGAAATCATGTAAAACCATCCCCGATGAAGCAGGCATAGCTGAGAGGTCGTGTGGTGCGGTGGAGAAAACGCCAGACCTGAAAGGCAGAAAAAGGTGCAGATTGTGCACCTGGACCCGTGAGAGGGTTCTGTGTCCTCCCTGCATGGGGGGCTCACCAGTGCCCAGCCTGATGGTGATGGCCATGCGACCCCAGCAGGGCTCGCACGGCCTGTGTGCAGCCCCCTGGGTTCTGGTGGCGCTCAGCCCCCAGGGCTCCGTGCCCCGAGCCTGGGCTGGGGGAGCATGTGAGAGCAGACAGACAGACACAAGGTGATGGAGTAGACCGCGGCTCACCAAGCAGTCCCTCAGGCTTCACGGGGCCCAGTGAGTGAGAGGAAACCCTCTGAGGGCTGAAGCCAGAGGGGCAGCACCTTCCCGCAGGTCCTGATGCTGCCGCGCCCGAAGCTGTCCCGGCCCGCTGGATGAGGGAGGCCCTGTGTCTGAACCTCCCAGACCAGGGCCACCCCGGCGAGCCTGTCTCGGGGCCGGGTCTGTGTGGAAGCCATGGCCGGAGAGGAGGGCTCAAGGAGGGGTGACTAAGAGGTGAGGTGGTAGCTCAAAGAGCAGAAGTGTACGCACTCATGGCTTTTTATTTCCTTCATGCAGTTGAATAATGTTAGGCTTTTAAGAATTTGGATTAAGGGCCGGCCCCGTGGCTTAGCGGTTAAGTGTGCGTGCTCCGCTGCTGGTGGCCCAGGTTCAGATCCCGGGCACGCACTGATGCACCACTTCTCCGGCCATGCTGGGGCCGCGTCCCACATACAGCAACTAGAAGGACGTGCAGCTATGACATACAACTATCTACTGGGCTTTGGGGAAAAATAAATAAATAAAATCTTTAAAAAAAAAAAAAAAGAATTTGGATTAAGAACAAAATGTATTCCGGGGTCAATGCTTGTCTTTTTAATGACCAAACAGACCGTTGGGAAAACAGGATTCACTGCAGGGATGAAACACAGGCTGTCTCGTGACCTCTCGCTGCTTCTGAGTTCTCGGGCGCGAGTCCGCAGCACTGAGCCTTCTCTTTCTTGTCACTTGCAGTATTCTGCTGAGAAACTGAGCAAAAGTGGTCATTTGTTCCCTTTTGAGACCAACAGTAAGAGTTTAAAAGCCCTGGCAGGTCTTCCTGGGCTGCTGTGGCCACGGACTGTGAGCAGGGCCGGGACTGTGCTCCGGGCGGGAGCGGGTGTGGGAAGCTGAACTTGAATGTGAGACTGCCTTTCGGAGCAAAAGCCCCCGTACAGTGTGTCTTATGCGAGAGGTGGAAGGTCACGCGGCTGTCCCCTCCTCTGCTGGTGCGTGGGGCAGGCCCAGGCACCCTTCTCCTTCTTCCTGGTGGCCATGGGAGCCTGGGGCTGCTGCACCCGTTCTGGAAAGGCGCCTGGCAGTGTGGAGGTACGAGGCCCGCCCGGTGGGATCCTGTGGCCACTGGAGAAAGAAGAGGATGGCATGGGGTAGGGTGGGGGGGGAGGCGGTGCCCATGGCGTTCGCTGCAGCACTGGTAGCACACACTGGGCCCGTGCTATGCGTCAGGGACGTCCATGCCCTGGAGTGCGTGGGTCTACCAGGCTCACCCTCCCTCCAGGGCACGTCCCCCGCACGTGTGCCCCACGGTCTGAATGGGAGCAGGCCCCGAGAGTGAGTGCGTGTGAGCGTGTGAGGGGCTGTGTGTCAGTGCGAGTGTGTGCACATGTAAGAAGCTTGCTGGCGCTTGTGCCCCTGACAACGGTGCCTTGCGGTCGGCGGTCGCAGTGAACTGTGTCAGTTGTGTGATTTTAGGGTTGGACAGACCCAAGCTGAGTCCCAGGTCCTCGAGCTCCGGCCCTGGTCTCTGCGGCTGTGTGACAAGCCCCGTTGGCGTCAATGGTGTGTCAGGCGGCTCTCCAGACTACTGAAGTGAGGGTTTTTACCAAATTCTTTTGTGGACGGATGGACCGAGGAAGTGTGGGCTCAGCCCCTGGCCCTTGGCGCTCTGTCCTCACCCAGAGTCGGTCCTGCACACGGTGCCAGACTTCACTCACTTCCCGCAGGGCCCACGGGGTCAGCCCTTCTGTCCTCTCTGACCGTGCCCCCTGCCTCCTTGCTGCCCCAGTGCCACCCCAGGGCCTTTGCTCCTGCCTTTGCTCAGAGGGGGTCTGGCCTCCCCCTGGGCCTGCGGGTTCTGTGCCCAGCTCCCTCAGCGGGTGGTGACTGCAGAGCAGCTGGGGTGGCAGAGGCTGTGGACACCCTTTGGGCCAGGTCAGCAGGAGTCCTGGCTTCACGCGGCCCTGACTCCACGGGAGGAGACCAAGGAGACCCAGTCACCTGGTCTGCCCCCGACGGCGGTCAGGAAGGGATGCAGCCTGCGATGGCGGCCCTGATAGGCGCACGCCAGGTCCAGGCGCCCAGGGGGTTTGTGTAGGAAACGAGGCTGAGGAAGGGCGCAGGTGGGCTCCTGGCGGTTCTGGAGTTTGTGAGGAGTCGCTGGAGCTGGGTCCCTAAAGACCTTCTCTTGGCGTGTCGGGTGGGGGAGGGAGCCCTTGATGCCACGCTGGCACGGCCTACTGTGCCACGAGTCGACTGTGGTGGAACGCTGCTGACCCCTGGATGCTCGGGGTCTCATGTGACCCTCAGAGCACCTGTTTGATGGCGTGGGAGTGGAGGCTCTCGGTGTCAGGGTCTCTGTCCAGGTTCACGGTCCCCACCCCTGTGTGCTGCAGGCTGTGACCATGAGGGGCGGTGGAGCTGGGTGCAGGCCTCGGGGAGGAGGGATCTGCTCGGCCCTGTGTGCTGGGCTGTCGGCCTTTGCTCACATTGTCGAAGCAGCACCAGCCGCCTTTGAAGAAGCAGCCCTGCGGATCTTGCCGGTCAGCTTGCGCACCTACAGGACCACTTGGCGGCGGGCAGAGGACCAGTGTGTGGATGTCACGGGACAGGTGTTCTTGTGAGACAGAATCAGGAGCAGCTCTGGGTTTTTTCAGGGAACGCACTTGGAGGGGTGGGTAACTGGCCTCCTTGAGACAGGCGCCTTCCTTGGAGAAGTGAGGCTGGTGCCAGGGCCGACCCTGCTGGGGAAGCAGGTGCGGCCGGCGCTGACGACAGCTGCACCCTCGGCGCTGAGTCCCTCAGGGCCCAGGAGGCGCGTGGCTGTGTCAGGGGCGGCTTGGCCCCGACTCCGAGGCCAGGCAGGTGCATATGGCGCGGTGGAGGATGCACCTGCCTCCTGCTCACCTGTCTCTTCCCCTTCGTGTTTCCTCAGAAGACAGGTGCCCCTGGAAGGTCATGAGTGGAGGACGGCCCGTTGGAAGCCAGGTTGCCGAGGGCCCATGAGGCCTGAGTGCGGGCCTTGGTCCGGTCAGCGCCTTGGACCTCAGGGAGCGTGCGGGGCCACTCTTGGCACTGCCCACCAAGTGACACTGCTGGTCCCTGTCGGAGCCAGACGAGCTGGTACAATGCCAGTCCCCGTGGCACCCCGCTGGCTCCAAGGTCTGGGCTCCTGTCTCCAAGAGGCCGTGCCCCAGCGGCGGGAGTGCCATGCTACAGGGAAGCCCAGGCGCCAGCCTACCCAGGAGTGTCGCGCTGCTGGGCTGCACCTTCCCTGCGGCCGGCCCCACTTCGCCCCCCGCACCCCTGCGGTCCTGGGGCAGCAGTGGCCTCGTGGACGGCAGCTTGGGCTGGCCCTGGCGTCCTGCAGGGCCGTGCGTGCTCTCCTCGCAGCGCCGCCTGTCCCTCCTGCAGGAGCACCTGGCGGACGCGGGCACGCCCCTGCCCTCAGCCAGCAGCACCCCTTCGCCCACGCCCAAGCCAGGCCGGCGGCGGGGCCTGCTCCGGTGCAGCTCGCAGCTGTGCGTGCTCTTTGGGAGGAAGAGCCACCTCAAACGCAGGCGCCAGGACCACGCTCGATGGCCGCGCCCATCCTTGGACTTGGTGAAGATGGCCCGGGGGAGGTATGTGGGCTCCGTGCTCTCACCGGGCTGGCGCCCAGCACAGGCGGTCTGGGGAGGTGGGCCGTGCCAGGGGAGGGTTTGGAGCTAATGTCCTTGTGTCGGTGGTGGTCTCTGCGCTCGTGCGGGAGTGAGCTGCCTCGGGCTGCGCTCTGGCCTCGGCTGGGTCTGAGGCCTGGGTGTCCCCCGCACCAGCACCCACGGCCACCCCGCCTGCCTGCCCCTCCCCTCCTCCACGGCGGTGGGCGGTGGGCCGGGCTCGCGGAGCTGCAGGACCCTGGACTGCCCGTTGGAGTGGAGATGGTTTGAGCAGCGAGGAGCCTGCACCTCCGAGGCCGAGCAGGCGCGCTCCGACCCGGGCTTCTCCTGGCTTGGCTTCGCCGCGTCCTCCGCGGACACCTCTTTCAGGAAAGGGTAAGTTCGAGTTTTGGGTGTAGACCGGTGTGAAGATGCTCTGTTCCTGCGCCCTCACCGCCTGCCCCTCCCTTGCTGTTTTCCGCTCGCAGGCCGATCGATGTCCAAAGCTGAGTTAAAGGAACGAGGTGACGTGGGGACCAGTCTGAGGCCTGGACCTCTGTGCGTCTGGAGGGTCACGTGTTCCGGGGAGAGGGCGGGTCGCTGGGACAGAAACGTGACGTATTTGTGGCTCCGCCCCCTTCTCTGGGACCTTCTAAAGAAATCAGAACAGGACTCACTGGCGTGAGCAAAGGGAGAGGGTCGGGCCGAGGCCTGGGAAGGCAGGCTGCCCACCTGCCGGCCGGGCTCCGCGTGTCCTGTGGGGTGGCTGTGCCTGGGGTCCTCTCAGGAGAGCAGGGCAAGGGTATGGGGCCTCGGTGTCCATCAGTTAGATGGAAGATGGAATCCTGGCCTCCCCAGAGCAGTGTGCTCTGCGGTCCTCGGCCGGACCCTGCCGTCCAGACCCACTCTTGATGTCGCTTTGCCTTTCCTGACTGGTGGGTTTTCTGGAAGATTCTTCCTGGTGCCTGGGAGGGGGTCACAAACTCAGACTTCCTGGCTATGAACCTTCCGCAGAAAGCTGGGGTATAGAAGGAACATTCTGATCTTTTTGCGGTGAAGGCGGCTGGTCCCCAGGAACCACACGCGATGCAGGAAAGCTGGCGTTGAGCTCCAGACCACACCCCCCGCCTCCCGGAGCCTCGGCACCCTCGGGCCTGGAGGGGGGTCAGGCACTGTGGGGACAAAGAGGGACCGGCCCTGCCGAGGACTCCAGAGTGGGCAGGCGGAGCAGACAGGGGAGGCTAGGTCATGGTTCCTTGCTGGGGTAGACGTCTGGACCTCTTGGAGAAGGAAAAGGGCGAGTGTGGTGTGATGAGGTGCAGCTGCGACAGGGCCGACGATGGAGGACATGTTGTGGGCTCCGCCTGCAGCGGGGACCCCAGCACAGGGCAGGGCGTGTGCAATCCAGAGATGCACTGGACGAGTGCAGATCCTGCAGGCGAGGAGTCAACCCCACATGGTCGTCCCCACTCCAGGCGCGGGTCCCGAATCCTGGCCTCCCTTTCTTCGACCGACCAGCTATAAATCGGGGTTCCACAGCCCCCTCCTCAGATTTGATAATTTGCTATAACGACCCACAGAACTCAGGAAAACACCTTGCCTACTAATACCGATTTATTATGAAGAATGCAGCCCGGGACCAGATGGAAGAGACGCACAGGGCAGGATACGGGGAGGGGCCCCGAGCTTCCATGCCCTCTCCGGGCACCACCCTCCCAGCACCTCCACATGCGTGCCATCCCCGAAGCCCCCGGAATCCCACGTTTAGGGATTTTTACTGACGTTCTATTAGGTCAGTACGATTGATTACATCATTGGCCATTGGTCATTAGCTTCATCTCCAGTCCATCTCCCCTCCCTGGAGGTGGGGGTGAGCTAAAAGTCCTCACCCTGGAATCCTGGGGTTGGTTCCTCTGGCGACCAACCTCCATCCTGAAGCTGTCTAGGGACCACAAGAGTCACGTGAGCATAAACTCAGGTGTGGTTGAAAGGGGCTTGTTACAAATCACAGAAGACGCTCCCCTCACCCTGTCACTCAGGAGATTCCAAGGGTCTTGGGAGCTCTGTGCCAGGATCCGGGACAAAGACCAAATATGTACTTCCTGTGTCACTCTATCACAGCGTATCTAGAAAACCTGATTGTTGTAAATGTACAGGGAGTGGAGGTCACGGCCTTCAAGTTCAGCTCTGCACGTGCTGGTTTTGTTTAGTGGCCGTTGTGTCTCTTTCACAAACGGCCTGAGCTGGGAGCTGTTAGGAGCCGGTCGTTTCACACTTGAGCCTCACTGTTGTGGTCGGCAGATGGGCTTGTGTCCTGGTGACGGAGGTGACCCCCCTTGGTGGCTCTCCCCCCGTCTCTCGGGTTACTGCTGTCGGGTGAGAGCATTCCACTGTGCTGTGAATCAAAAGGGAAGTTTCATAGGTGGAGATTTAAGACAAGACACGCAGCGTTTCTGTAGCTCGTGTGTGTGCGGGGCCGGGGCCCCTGTGCTGTGGGGTCAGCGCTGTCCACATGTGGGCCAGGGCAGTGGCTGGAGCCAGTGTAGTGACAGACAGCCGGGGACGGGGCTGGGGAGACAGCTGTGTCCCCAGCCTGGCTGTGGGATTTGCATATGAAAGTGACCTTGACTGTCAAATCCCCCTGGATTTGAGTAAAGAAATTATTTCATGAATTCTCATTTTGTGACCAAAACACGTTGCCAGATGTATCTTTAAAGACCTGGTTTTTTTTGGAGTTCCCGTTCTCAGCGACTCGCTTGTTGCAGTGGGACACCAGAAACAGACGGTACAGCGACTGTCTCAGAGCCGAGCAATTTCCTCCAAGTCCCGGTTCTGGAGAGAAGCTGTGTCCTCCTCGGGGAGCATTTACTCAGTTCACTGTGGAACTGTGTCTAGTGGATTTTCTAGGCAGAAAGATGGATTTTCGGAGGTCAAGTGTTTCATTGCTCTGGAAGAGCTGTGGTCTGAGGGGCTCCTCACGTGGAGGTGGGGTGGCTGGTGCTCCAGGGTCACAGTCGCTGTGCCAGTGCTGACCATGTCAGGGCCCAGGGCCTGCAGCAGCTGTGTCCCTGAGGCGGCATCTTCTGCAGATGCCCTGTGGAAGCCCTGAACCATGCAGTGACACGTGTCTGGGGCAGCGTGGGCCTGGCCCAGGAGAGACCCGGAGATGACACCTGGACGCGTGGAGCCAGGGTGGGAGGCCATGCTCGCAGAGGTGTGGGCAGCACGCAGTGCCAAGAGAAGCTGCAAGGGCAGGAGTTCAGGGTGAGGGCCGGGGGTGTGCCGGGGGGCCGTGGAGGGCTGGGCCTGGCGAGGAGATGCCGCCTGTGATGGGACGTGGTGGCAGCTCAGAGGAGGCCCCTCTGTGTGGAGTGTCTGTCTCGGGTAATTTAAGATGAGAAAGATTTAAGTGTGTTTATATTTGAAGAAAAAAAGAAGAGGAAGGCTGGAGGAGGAAGGTGGGGAGCTGGGTGAGGTGGGGCCCCCAGGACACAGGAGGAGTGGGATATGGGGACTCGCCTGGTGGGACCTGGGGAGGTCTGGTGGGGTTCCACCTGGGGGCTGCGGAGGCAGCTGTGGGGTCGTCTGCCGAGCAGGGCCCTGGGTGGGGGCCATTGTTGGAGGTGGACCCGGGATCCTCCCTGCCAGTACTGTCCCCAGTGTGAGCTGGGCTTGTGGACACAGCTCCACACTCGAGATCCCAGGCATCTTGGAGCTGGTCAGTGTCAGGCACCCGTGACCCTGGTGTGTTGGGTCTGAGTGGGGCCGGGACATGGGTCCCCCTGGGTGCCTGCCAGGCGGTGCCGTGGACAGCCACAAGCCTTGTCGGCCACCTGGTGGAGGGGGGACATGGCCGTGTGGGCTCCGAGCAGGCAGCCCCGGATGGAGGGCGTGTGGCCAATGCCCAGGAGACAAGGACGCTCTGTGTGAAGCTGGGGACCCTCTCGGGGCCAGCAGACGCCACCTCCCACATGACCTCCTGGAAATGCTTTAAGTTAGTATCTTTTCTGTTGCAGACTTTAAAAAATTCAAAAAGCCTTTGCTCCCTCGATTATGAAGATGAGGATGAGCATGACACCCTAGTGAAGACAGCCATGTCCTCCCCATGTGACCCTCACGGCCTCACGGGCATCATCATGCCTGGCTCCAGCCCGTGGGCCCAGCAGGAGCGGGCGGCCCCCGAGGACGAGTGCAGGAGTGGCGGGGACCCCAGTGACTGAGACAGCGTCGGGGAGGAGGGCGTCTTCCCTCTGGACCACGGGGAGCTGGACCTGGAGCAGATGCAGAAGAACTGAGCGGCTGCGGTGCGGGGAGCCGCGGGCAGCAGGGCTGCGGCCTCCAGTCTGTTCTCTGTGTTCGCAGGGAAACTAGTTACGTGTGACTTTGAACATTAGGTGAGATTCAGATTCAACCTTTTCTGAAGAAGCATTTGCATTTTTATGGCTTTTCCAGTTCTGGAGAAAGCCTCTGTCTTGAAATGAACTTTCGGAAGGGCATTCTGTGAAACGGGGTCTGTGTACAGACCCAGCACGCGTCTGTGCTCCTTCTATAAAACGTCTGCTGAGAAGGGCACCGGTGGTCCTGGCCCGTCCGGGGACTTGGTCATCCTGTGTGCTGGACCGCCAGCCTGCTGCCGCACCACTGGGTTTCCGCCTGCTGTCTGGAGCAGCCGAGCTGCGCTGTGAGGACAGCGGCCCTGCGAGGCGGGCCTGGCAGCACCTGGTCTGTGGCTTCAGTGAAAGGCACTTGCGTTGCACGTGTGGCTTCTGCGTCTTGGTTTTCATTTCCAGGTTTAAAGTGGGCCTGAGAACACAGCGCAGGACACAGTGTGGGACCGCCTATGTTTTATTCCTGATGTAATAAAATCACAGGGATTTCCACCAGCGACACTGACCTGAGGACTTTGGGGAAGAGGGGGAGTTTGTGGTAGCGAAAGAGAACATTAACGACCTCTGGAGACATTTTCTTGATTTTTTCTTCCTGACAAAATTTGCGCAGGTTGCTGTCATTACTGGAAGCTGCCTTCAGAGCTGGTTTGGACTGTAGATCAAAGGTGGGCAAAGGCGGGAGGTGGCTGGGCCAGAGCGGCCCTCCGCCCGCTGGGTGGTCACCTCCTCCGCAGGCCCACGCCGCACAGCCTGACCTGGTGCCCACTGCACCTGGTCTGATGTGCTGACTCCACACGTTACTCTGAAGTGGCCCTGGGGTGTCTTCAGGTTGAAGACTTCTTTTTCTCCTAAGTCTAGGCTGTAGTGTGAGGGCCCTGACACCTCCCGAGGCCCATGGCTCAGAATCCCCTTCACCTGCCCACTGGACTCCTCAGGAGACTGGCCATCACTGGACATCTGTGCTGAGGGGCAGCCAGTTCAGCACACAGATGCCAGAGAGCCTCCTGCTTTGTTCTAGAACAGTCCACTGATCCAGTCAGTGGCTCTCAGCCACTGGGGAGTTTAACAAGATACTGGCGCCCAGGCCCATCAGTGGGGTGTCACCCAGACAGTGGGGTTTTTGGAAGCTGCCCAGGGTTAATGTAAAGGAAAGAAGAAAATGAGGTGCCGAGGGGACCCGGGTGAGCAGAGCCATTTGCGCCGGGATGTGGAGCTGCCTTTTGTCCTCAGTGACGTGTGGGCTGCTGAGTGGTCAGCGTGCTGCCTCTGGACAGAGCCAGTGCTGCCCGACCCCCGGGGCTGTGGGAACCTTCGGCCAAGTGTGGGCCATGAGGGGACAGGAGCCCTGGGGCCACGTGAAATGCGAAGGAGCCTTGGGGTCATGCCAGCTCCTGAGAGTGGCACCTGCCTCCCAGAGCCACCACCTGGCCACGCGTGCGGGCGCTGGAGGAGCCTCAGGAGCCGTGGCGGGCAGGTCCTCGGGCGGGGAGCGCTTCTTGAGCCGAGGACGCACAGAGTCGGGGGGGCTTGTGCTGCGCCCCCACCCCAGGATGGGGCTGCTGCCCCACACACCCAGCTCTGAGTCGGCCCCTGGGAGGTGGGGGCAAGCGACCAGTGCTGCGCGTCCCAGGGTGCCCTTGGCCAGGGGCGGCAGGGGTCTCTCCATGGGGGAGACGCCCCCCTCGATGTTCAGTCACCCCTGGTGGCTCCTGTTTAGTTCCTGGACAAAGTCTAGCCCCCATGGTGGCCTCTGGGTCCTGCCACAGCTTCCCTCCCCTCTGCTCACCCCTTCCTCTGCTCAGGCTCTTCCCCCCACTCCACCTCTGCCTCCCCTTCCTGCTCTACCGCCAGCACACGTCCAGGCTACTCCCGCTGGGAGGTGGGGTGGGGTGGCCCCCTCCTCCATCTGCAATGTCACCTGATTTTCTCGAGCTCCCTGTCGCCTCCCCACTCAACTGGACACTTGGGCTAGCTCCTGGTGCCTTCTCCCCCACTCCCTGCCCCCCAATTCTGAAAATCCTCCCTGTGTGTGCCCCACTCTCCACTTAGGGGCCAGGACGAAGAGCCGGCCTGCCCGGCCCATCTCTGTCCCTGTCGTCCTTCCCCCGGCTGTGGCCTGCTGTCTGTCCAGGTAAGTGGAGACTTTGGACGGCTCGATGCTTCTGCACCCCAGCCGCGGCCCTGCAGCCGTGTGGGGTCCCCGTGGCTGCTTCGGGTGTGTACCCGGCCGTGGGATTGCGGCAGCTGCACAAACGGGGAGGAAGTTTTCTTCCCTGGAGCCCGGGAAGTCCCAGGAGGGGGAGCTGCTTTAGCCTTCTCACCCACCAGGGAGGCGGGCCTGGTGTTGGTGACAGCCCTTCCCCTCTGGACTGGGGGCAGGTGGGTGACCTCAGGGCCCTCTTGGGAGGCCCTGGAGCTGTGGGTGGGCAGGTGAAGACTGGGCTGGGCCTCCGAGGGGGCCTGCAGGGCAGCCCAGCCTCTGGGGGCCCGGGGGCCGGTCCTCAGCATCTCCCTCAGCACTCAGTCCCCTGCAGGGTCCTCTGGGTTGGGACAGACTCTGCCCAGGCAGAAGTAGCCAGACACCTCAGCCCTGGGGAGTGGGCAGGGGTCATGCAGGGACCTTGGGGACAGCTGTGTTCCTGGGCTTGGGGCCTTCAAAGGCCCCTCCTCCACCTGGAGGCTTGGGGTGCTCCAGACTGCGTCCCCCACCCCCCAGGCCCACTCGGGCTGCTCCCCTAAGGGCTGCTTTGTAGTCTCCTCTTCCCTGGGATCCTGTCCCATCTCCTGGGGCGTCCACCACTCCAGGCCTCCTGGGGCAGGGGTGCTGATGGGCTCCTGAGAGGGAGGGGGCAGAGGCCAGGAGATGGGGCTTCCACTTGCCCTGGGCATCCCAGGCTCCCTGTACCACCACCCAAGACTGCATCGGTCACCGCCCCTGACCCTCCTCCCCCAGAGAACCCTCCCTGTCCTCCAGGGCTAGCCTCATCCTGGGCTACCTGGGACTGCCCCCTCCCTGGTCTGGCCTTCTCTGTCCCCTGCTGTCCTCCGACCTGCTGAGGTGTTCTGGAAGACCAGGCCCAGGGAAGGCAGTCCCTCAGGGATGGACCCCGGGACCACTGCCCACCACCTCTCTCTGCCGCCCTGTGCCCCGGGCCCCCGTGGCCACTGTTCCCTCTGCTGGGCGGCTCTGGGTGGCTCTGAGGGAGGGGGTGGGGGGCAGCCTGAGGCCTCGGCCACGGTGGGTGATGTGGGGCCAGCAGAGACACCCTCTCGTCCCTCGTCCTGGGTTTCCTCTGGCCGCCTCTATCTGAGCACCAGTGCTTGGACCCCACAGACCACCTGCCTCCCTCCATGCTGGAGCCAAGGGACAAAGGACAGCGGCAGGCTGGGGTGGGGGATCTGCAGCCCCCCAGCCCCGTACTCCTGCGTCTCCATCTAGCTGTGGCCTTCGCAGCCCTCGCCCGCTGGACAAGATGGTGAGTTCACCTTTACTAAAAGCATGAGTTAGGACTCTCCTACTGGGCCCTCCCCTGCCTGTCTGGCCTCTGGGTGGAGGGGGGACTCCCTGGAGGACCCCAAACCCCATGCTGGCCCCTGTGGCCTCCTGATGCCTGGCCTGGACCAGGCAGATGCAGACACAAATTCCTCTGTAGAAATAAATATCAGAAACCTGGATCTCAGGAATTCATGCACTCACTCACTGGGTAGATGTTGTTGAGCAGTTCCTGGGTGCCGAGCTTGAGGAGGGAAGGGTGTTGTGTGTGGGGAAGTATGTTCCACACAGAGGGAATAGCCAGTGCAAGGCCCTGGGGCACGAGCATGCCTGGGCTGCTTGAGGGCGGCAGGAGGTGATGGGGCTTGAGTGGCAGGAGTGAGGGAGGAGAGTGGGCCAAAATAAGATGGTGGCAATGAGTTCAAACATGTTGGGAAGCCTAATAAATGGAAACAGACTAAAATCTCCAGCGAATGGAAGGGAGACCTACAAATTTAATTCCAAAAGTGATACGCTAGGGCAAAAACTGACAAATTACCAGCAGAAATTCACAAATCCACCATCCTAGCTCAAGATTTTTTGATAGTCCTCTCTTGGTAGTTAGCTGGTCAAGTAGACCCAGAGGAAACAATACGGACATAGAGGATCCGGTCGCCCAGGTTAGGGAGCTTTGGCTGACGCCTGTCTGTGGAACGCAGATCCTGACAACTGGGAACTCGCCTGAATTCAGGCACACGTGAAGCTGTCGAAGGTCGACCACTAATAGGCAGCAAGAAAATGTCAATATATTTCAAGGAATTGGCGTTATACAGATCGTATTTTCTCACCATAACTCAATAACAAAAAGATAGCAGACAAAACCTCGTGTGTTTGGAAAATTAAAAAATGCACTTTATAAAACTCATGGGTCAAAGAAAAAATCGTAATGCAAGTTAGAAAATACTTAGAACTAATGATAATGAAAATGGTACATATTAAAATTTGTTAAATATATCTGATGTTGTAAATAGAAGGGAATTTATAACCCTAAAAGGTTATATTAGAAAATAAAAGTGAAAAATTGGTGAGCTAAGCATCCGATTTTAGAAAACAGGCAGCAGTCAGCAAATATTTTCTGGAAAGGGCCAGATGATAAATACCCTGGATCTTGAGGGCCGCAGACGGTCTCTGTCGAATGTTCTCCTGCTCTCCTCTTCTCCACCTTTCAGTAATGTAAGAGCCATTCTGAGCTCTCGGCTTGTGTGCAAACAGCTGTGGACTGATTTAGTCCACTGGCTATTGTCTGCTGACCCCTGAATTCAGGGAATAAAAGATCAAAGCCAAAGGAAAAAGATGAGAAGAGATAATAAAATAAGAGCAGAAATGAACGAAGCTGACAACAAAAGCAGAGCAAGAACACCCACAACGTCTTCGCTTTGATGGACTCAGAGACCAGTCTGGTGAGCTGGACTGAGAAAAATAGGGAATGAGCAAGCCGATACCATCGGGAATGAAGAGGGACCAGCAGAGACCATCAAGACAGCGAGCGAGTGTTAGGAGCAACGTTGAGGGTGTGGACACGCTCCTGGAAGAATGTGGCCAAAACTGAGTCAAGAGGCAAGAGAACCTGGGGGTCGTCCTCCAGCCACGGAACGAAACCAAATGTCTTCCTGCAAAGAAAATGCCAGCCCCAGATGTCTTCGTAGGCAAGTTCTACACAGTACACAAGAAAGAGGAAATTCCGGTCATTCACTGTCTCTTTCAGAGAATAGAAACCAGAAGACACTCCCCGAGTACTTCGTGAGGCAGGTGTAATCCTGACGTGACAGCCAGACAAGGGACAGGGATAAGTGCTGATGGCCATTGCCGAGGTGATGGAGGACCCCATTGCCCTGGCCTCTTCGAGCCGCTCAGACCCAGGGGATGACTGCCCTCCTCTCCCTGTCTCCCTATCTGGATGGGACCGTGGGGGCAGGATGGAGCTCCGAGGGTAACCAGGGGGCTCAGCGGGGCCCGGCTGGGCGGTGGCCCCTGTGAGGAGCCCTTCCCACCTGCCCTCCCACCTCTCCATCCGACTCCCACACAAGGGGGTCCTGTTTGCACGAAAAAGCTCAGGCTGTTCCCGCCAGACCCCCAGGTCAGGGTCACAGGCAAGCAGGGTCCAGCTCCTCCAGCCTCCACCCCTGCCCTCGGGACGGCCAGGGAGGTCCCGGCCCACCCACCGGGGCCACCCGCCCGTAGGCGCCGAGCACCTCACTCCTTCCCCCTGGGCCCCCTGACCTTGGCATCCCATGCTGGAGTGGGCCGGCCCTCCTGCCGATAGCCTCAGTCCCTGGACCTCCCGAAGCCGAGGCCCGTGGCTCCTGGTTGTGGGCTTCTGCCCTTGTGTCGTGTGGGATGGGAAGTGAGGCCCCACAGCCCACCCCCATCATGCACCTTTTTCTATTTTTCTGCAGTTATGGATACAGCTTTTAAAACCTCTTTATGTTAATTTTGGTAATTTATATTGTTGTAGGAAATTGTCTGTCTCATCAAGAACATCCAGGTATTAACTTGTCACTTCTGATCTTTGCTGCTCGGACCCCCTCCTCTCAGGCCTCATGGGCGCCTGTGTTCTCTTGCTCAGTTGATTAGACTGGTCAGAGGTTCATTTTATTTATTTATTTTGAGGAACCAGCTCTTGGATTTACTGATGAGCTCCCCCATTTTTCTTGTTTCCAATTCATTAATTCGCCTTTATCTTGCCTCCCCCCTCCTGCCTCCCGTGGATTTACTTTATTGTTCTGTTTTCCCTCCTTGTGTCGAATGTTTAGCTCGTTTATTTTCAGTCTCTCTTGCTCAGTAATGAAAACATTTAAGGTTGTGAATTCTCCGCCAGCTCCTCCTGGCATGGGCTCTGCGGACGTGCATAGTCTCTTTCTGTACAGTTGTAAACGTGCTTGTCATGGCGACTGTATTACTCTCTGACCTAGGAGTTATTTAGGAGAGCATCTTTGAATTTCCAAGTCATCTGCCTTCTTTTTCAGATCCGCTTATTAATTTCATCACATTGGTTTAAATAATAAGGCCTGTAAATGTTTTACCATTTGGAATATAACGAGGTACGTGTGCGTGTGTGTGTACCTACGTGCATGCAAATGCGTGTGTGCACACCTGTGCATGTGAGCCCACACGTGTACATATGTGTACACGTAAGTGCAATACATGTGCTTGCACTGTACACTTGTGTATCCACCCACACATGTGTGCCCACCCATGTTTATTACACGTATGCAATGTGTGCGTGATGTGTGCCTGTGCAGGTATCTTTATACACACATGTGTGTACAGCTGTGCCCACATGCATGCACACGTGTCCCTGTACACGTGTGGAATGCTCTGTGGGTTCTGACTAGGGTGATTGCTGCAGTCGAGGACGTGTGCCTGTGCAGGTATATATGCACATGTGTGTGCAGCTGTGCCCACATGCATGCACACGTGTGCCTGTACATGTGTGTGGAATGCTCTGTCGGTTCTGACAGGGTGAGTGCCGCAGTCGAGGGCATCCCTGAGAGGACTCAGGCCTCGTTCCACTTCCATGCACCTGACCCTGGGTCTTTGGGCAAGGTCCAGGCGCCGTCCAGGGAGGTCTGCTGGGCCTGCCTCCTCGTGGAGCTGGCTTCCCCAGGCGTGCTCACGACGGATGCCCCTGACCTCAGGCCCGCTGTTGAGGCCCCTGGATGGCCAGGACTGCCGGGTAACAGGCACAAGGACGTCCCTGAGGCCGGTCAGCGGGTGGCCTGAGAGGGTATCCAGAGGCTGCAGCAGAGGCTGGGACTTGTCCTGTGGTCCCCCGGCCTCCCTCCAACCTCAAAGATGAGGGGTGGGGCACTGGGGAGGACCCGGGAGATTTCAAACAGAGAAACTCAATTTTAATCCTAGTTTGCTAATTATAAAAAAATCATGAATGGATGTTGAATTTCATTATTTTTATTCATCTGTTGAGAAGATCATATGATATTTCGCCTTTAATCTGTATATTAGTTTTCTAGGGCTGCTGTAACAAATAGCACAGGCTGGGGACTCAAACAACAGACATTGATTCCCCCCAGTCCTGGAGGCTGGACGTCCGGGATCAGGTGTGGGCAGGTTGGTTTCTCTGAAGGCCTCTCTCCTCCGTGTGTAGACGGCCGTCTCCTCCCTGTGTCCTCACCCGGTCGTCCCTCTGTGCGTGTCCTAATTTCCCCTCTTATAAGGACACCAGTCAGATTGGACAGGGCCCACCCATATGACCTCATTGTACCTTGATTACCTCTTTATAAAGACCCTATCTCCAATTCTTTTTATCATGGTAAAATACATATAACATAAAATTTATCGTCTTAGCCATTTTCAAGTGTACAGTTCAGTGGTATTAAGTACATTCACATTGCTATGCAGCTATCACCACCATCCATCCACAGAACGTTTTCTCTTCCTGAGCTGAAACTCTGTCCCATTAAACACTAACTCCCATCGCCCCTCCCCCAGCCCCTGGCAACCTCCATGCTGCTTTCTGTCTCTATGGATTTGGCTCCTAGGGACCTCCTATAAGTGGACACATACAGTATTTGTCCTTTCGTGACTGGCTTACTTCACCCAGCATAATGTCCTTGAGTTTCATCCGTGATGTAGTATATTATAGAATTTCCTTCTTTTTTAAGGCTAAATAACAATCCATTGTATGGATGGAACACATTTTGGTAATCCATTCATCCAATGGACACTTGGGTTGCTTCCACATTTTGGCTATTGTGAACAATGCTGCTGTGAACATGGGTGCACAAATATCTGTTCAAGACCCTGCTTTCAAGTTTTTTGGGTATATACACAGAAGTGGAATTGCTGGATCATATGGAAATTTTATTTTTAATTTTTTGAGGAACCTCCATACTGTTTTCCACAGTGGCCGCACCATTTTACATTCTCACCAACAGTGCACAATGTTCCAATTTCTCCACATCTTCGCCAACACGTTGTTTCTGTTTTTTTGAGAATAGCCGTCCTCCTGGGTGTGAGGTGATACCTGTGGGTTTTTTTTTAATTTTGTTGCTGATGTCTAACCTACTGCATTATAGTAGGAAATTTATTGAAACTTTATGGCCCAACGTGTGGCCAATTTTTATAGATATTCCTGTGCTTGAAAAGAATACATGTTCTGAAGATGTTTGTAGCATTCTGTATATGATGTGAGATCTAGGTTTCCCGCACAAATCCCCTCCATTCTTGCTGAGTGTGTTGTGACCTGGTACATCAGGTATTGGTGCTGTGTTATATCTCTGATGGCCGGTTTGTCTGTCTCTCCTTGTAGTTTTGTAGGTGCATACAAGTTGAGAATTATTTTATATTTCTGTTGAACTGAAACCTTTACAATTACAAATTGACCCTCTGTCTCTGGTGCTGATTCTTGTTTGAGTTCTATTTTGTGTAATATTCCCGTAGATATAGTCTCCTTCTCTTGTTTGCCATGTGTACCATTTTTGATCCCTTCGTTCCTTCCAGTAGATCTGCGTTCCATCAGGTATCATTTGTCTTCAGCCTGAAAAACTTCCTTTAGCATTTATTGTAATTGTGTGTGATGGCTCAGCTTTTGTTTGTCTGAAAATGCCTCCATTTTGCCTTAATTTTGGAAGGATAATTTTGCCAGACTAGAATTCTGGTTTCTCTTTAAAGAAGCAATCCCGCTGTCTTCTGCTGGCAGAGTTTGTGAGGAGAAGTCAGAAAGGATGTAGTTCTTGTTTCTCTGTGTAATGTGACTTTTTTTTTTCCCCTGGAAGCTTTTAAGATTTTCTATTTATTTTTGGTTTTCAACGAGTTGGTTGTGACACACCTAGGAGCGTTTTTTCTTTCTCTCTTTCCTGCATGTTTGTTGCTGTTGTTTCCTTTGTGCAGACCCACTGGACCAGCCAGGCGCCCACTCCTAGTACAGATCCTGCTTGTAAGGCTCTGCCTGCAAGGAGGGGCTTGTCTCCCCCCAGAGTCTGGGTCTTCAAGGCTCCCCTTCCTGCCCTGCTCTTCACTGGTCCCGTAGCAGACCGGAGCTCCAATTCTGACCGTCTTTCCTGTTGTTAGCACAGGAGCCAAGGGCTTTGACATCCTCTGCGTTCTAACCAGAAGCAGAAGTCACCAGGCACATATTGTCACATCTTTCGTGTTACCCTTCTGTAGCCTTACCCATGAGGTGTTGGGTGAACACAGCAGCACAGTTTCTTGGCCCCACCTTCAGCTTGGACTGGGAGCATCTCGAGTGCTCTCACTTGTTATGATCACTCCCAGCACCTGACTCTGCGCCTTCATCTCCTACTCCTGTTTGTGATGCTATAAATCCTCTTTCTGATCTGTCAGTGTGTACCCCGGAAACTGTCTTGAACGCCTTTACCTTAGAAAGTCCAAAGCTCGTCTGGGTCTTTACCGTCCTCCTGGACAGACCTGGGTCCCTCTACGCCCGGCCTCTTCCCTCCTGGTGTTGCGGTCCTGTGGTTGTGTGCTGGGTGGACGTTGTTCCTCCTGTTGTGCCCCCCATCTCCCCCTGTGCTGGCTCTTTCTTGCCCTCTGCATTGCAGACGTCTACTCTGGGGTTGCCCTGGGTCTCCGCCGCACGGGCCTGCACAGGAGGCTCACACGTGGCAGCCGGCCTCCCTCGGCGGGCCCGCCAGCAGGCGAGAGCACACCCGAGGCGGAAGCTCCCGTCCATGGAGCCTGGTCTGGAGGTGACTCCGTCCCTCTGTCATTCTGTCCACTGGAGGGGAGCCACCAAGTGCAGCCCACCCTCGGCATGAGTCCCACGGTGGGGGGGGTCATGGGGCATCCCAGGGCCGCCTACATACCCTGGATACCAGCCTTCCCTCTGCCGTTAATTCCAGCCCGCGGTGCCGCGTGCCGGGTCCTCCCTGAGGAGCTCCCCACTCAGCGGGACGTGCTCAGGGGAACAGGAAGCCTTGATGCCAAACGATGAGTGAGAGCCTACAGCTCTGTCCTGGACGCCCAGAGGTGAGAGCATGTCGTCCAAGCCTGGGCTGGACGCTGGCCCTGCCACTCCCAGCTCGAAACCCCGGGGGGTCACGGCTACACCTGTGAGGTGGGGTTGGCGGAGACACGGCTGTGCACTGCAGGGCGGGGGGGGGGGGCAGCTGGGAGCTCCCCGGGAGAGGTGGTGGGGAAGCCCTGAGCAGGCGCAGGGGAGCAGGCTGGAGGCGGGGCCGGGCAGAGGCGGCAGCCACGGGGCGGAAGCCTTCCTCTCTCCATTATTATTATTATTGTTTTTAAAGTGTTATAATAGTTTACTGGAATCACCATTTTTATTGTTAGCGTATAAGAGGTTTATATATTTGGGTATTAATTTTATATATTACTATACATCTAAACTATCTGATTGTCTTTTGTAAACTTTTTTTTGAGGTGAATTCACATAACATAAAAATAACCTTTTTAAGGTGGCATTGGGTGCAGCCACCACCTCCGTCTACTTCCCAGACATTTCCTTCCATGGCCCAAAGAAACCCCTACCCTTGGCCATCACTCCCCGTCCCCTCAGCCCCTGGCAGCCCCCAATCTGCTCTGTTTCTGTGGATTTGCTTACTCTAGACGTTTCATAGAAAGGGACCCTTATGCAGGCCCTTGTGTCTGGGAGGGGCAGGCTGCGAGAGGGCGGAGAACATGGGCGCCACGGCCTCGTGACGGGCTCTGGGCCGGGCTGTGTGGCTCGCTCCTGCCGGGTGTCCCCTTATGACCAAGAAAGGGCAAACCGCGGCCCTCGGGCCAAACCCACCCCCCCGATGATTCTGTAAGCAGAGTTTTCTTGGAACACTTCCATTTGTTTAGCATGGTCTGTGGCTCACGACAGAGGTGGGCAGGGCGACAGAGGCTGCGTGGCCCGCAAAACGAAAGTATCGACCCTTTACAGAACTTTGCAGACCCTGCCTTCCACACCCTGCTCTTTCAGTCACCCAGCCTCCGCCACCGACAGGCCTGGCGGCCTCCCTGGATGCATGGCCACCATGCAGGCCTGGCCGTGGTGCTTGCCAGCTGCAGAAGGACACAGGGTGCTGGACCAGGCTTGGGAGGCCTGGGGGATGGCCTGGCTCTGTGGTGTGACCCGGGTGAGCCCCAGTTCCTTTGGGCCGCAGGGTAGCTTCTGTCCAGTGGGAATAGACACCCATTCTTCCAGCTTCCTGGAGTGAGGCTGTGCACCCAACATAGGCGCAGCTCAGGGCAGCTGCCGGGGGGTGGCTGATACCCTGTGCATGAGGAATTGGTCCTTTCTGTGTCCATTGTCCAGGCACGGACCCTCACCACCCCTGGCAGGCGAGTGGGCAGGATGACCTGTCCGTGAATAGATCCCAAGGCCTCCTCTTGCAGGGGGTGTGGTGACATAGGGGATAGGAAACTCCCCTTGCCCCTCACTCAGGCCTCAGGACCTTGCTGTGCCTCTTAGCTCAGGCTTTTCCTCTGTCTGAATAAATGCGGGGCGTGAGGGCAAGGCGGGCTGTCTGGAGCAGGGGTCTCGAGTGGTAGTGGTGGTCACCCCTCCACGGTGATCAGTGCGTGGGTGGGGCCCCCATTCTCAGAACTGCTCACGAGGACACCCTGCCTTCAAGGGCCCAGGCGGGCCGGCTGTGTGGGGCGGCTCCTGCTGGGTCCCCCTTCCCGAAGGCCTGCTCTGGGCCTGAGACACTCACTCTGGGAGCCCCCCAAATACTCCCATCACTAAAGCCAGGCGTTGGCAGGGCCCTCCCTGAGTGTCAGCAGCTCCCATCTGCCGAGGGCCCACTGTGTGCCAGGCCCCGAGTGGCTGCCCCATGCTGGGCAAAGGCTGCACTGCAGGGGCTGTGGGTGAGGCCAGAGCTGGGTCCCGACAGGTGTCAGGATGTCCCGAGCACAGAGGGCCCTCTCGGGGGGGAGCATGTGGCCGTGGGGGTGGCTTGTCCCTTTGCGGTCAGGGAGGGAGAGGCTGGGCCTCACCCCGTGGGGTGGTGTCTGCCCACCCGCCCACCCACCACAGCCCTCCTGAGCCAGGCTCCCCTGGGGGCTTGCCCAGCATCTTCTCGGGTGCAGAGGCCTGACCTGCAGCCACGTGAGGCTTCCTTGCAGCTGGGATTCTACACAGAATAAGGGACTGCCCCCCCATGCTCACCAGGCAGCCACTGGATGTCCTGGCCCCTCAGGCCGGGATGTCGGTGAGGCGAAAGCAGCTGGGATCACAAGCAGGGGCTGACGGGGAGCTCCCTCCCCCACCTTGACCTGGGGCCACAGTGGGCAAGGGCAGACAGGCCCGGTGACATGCTGAGGTTGTGGATTTGGGACTGAGGGCCTGAGAAGGGAGTCGCTGTGGCATTGCAGCCCGGCCCGCACAGGCTGGGGCCAGGGGGCTTCCAGCTCTGGGAGCCCGCCCCTTTCTATCAGGGCCTCCGTGTTTCATGACCTGAAGGGTGTATATGTGACACTGGAAGTGCTCCCAGTACCGTGGGTCAGGGGTCAGGGCCTCCCAGGCCTCAGTCCTGGGCTCACGGGGCTGCCGGGATGCACGTGCAGGATTGGAGGACGGACGCCCAGGGTAGTGGGTGGTTCATCTTCTGCCCCCAGAGCTGGTGGAGCCTGGACGGCCCCAGGCCCAGGCAGTGACTGTGGTGCCCCGGGGAGAGTGGCATCCTGCTCTGCCCAGACTAGCCTGACCCCCCTTGGCCCCCAACTGCCCTCTGGCAGGGCCTCGGGTTCATGGTCCAGGCCCAGGGTGGGGCTCGAAGCCCAGTGGCTCTGCTTCCCCTGGCCGGTCCCTGGAGGCCCCTGGTCACCCCCTGCTGCAGCCGGGTGGTCCTGCCGAGGACGCGGCTTCACCCACACTGCCCCTGGTGACCGCTGGGTGGCAGCAAAGATCGCTTCTGGGGATGGCTGAGGTGTCAGCCTGCCACTGGTGGGCTGGGCCTGCGGGGAGCCAGGATCCTGGGAGCACGGGGGAGCAGGGGCACAGATCCTCCAGCCGAGCTGCGGTGGTGATGGGGTCCCCCTGTCAGTCCCACCTGCCCCAGTGCCCCCAGGCACCTGGTGGCTCCTTCCACGTTTCAGCCAGGGTTGGGTCTGGGGAGGGGGTCCAGATGCCATCCCCAGAAAAGACTACTGGGCATCCTGGGGGACATGGACAGGAAACGACACCCCACCCAGGGAGGCCCAGCCATCCAGGGGGCTGGTCATGAGTGCGGGAGCCCAGGACAGGGAGGGGCCGGGGCGAGCCCAGCTGCACCTGTGGGTTGGGGAGAATGTTTTCAGTGTTGGTTGCTCCAGGTCCAAGCCCCTTCCCTCGGGCGGGGGATCGGGAACCTGGATTTTCGCCCTGCAGTGGAGATTGCCCCGTGGCCGGCGGGTTGAGCGATAGCGACAGCGGCTGGTGGGTCCGTACTGGCGTGGTGCTCTTCACCTGAGCCACCTCTTCCCCTGCCCAGTTGGCTGTGGAATCCTCCATCCCCGGTGGCTGGAACTGACAGATGGGACCCTGAGCCCAGAGAGGTTTGGTGCTTGAGGCCACACAGGTCACAGCAGAGCCGGACTTTCCCAGGGGATCACTCCACGGTGGGTGGGTGGGGAGCTGCCGAGGCCTGGGGGTCCAAGGAAACAGAGGTTCCAGCCCCAGACCCCCACTGACTTGCTGGATGACTTAGGAGGAGCCACCTGCTGAATGGAGACCCCAGGAGGGACTGCGCCTGGGGTCTGCACTAGAGGGGCGAGGGGCTGGGGGGTCCGGAGGGAGGATGCCAGTGGGGGCCTGACTCCCTTCTCTGGGCTCCCTCCCCAACTCCACCTCCAAGCTGGCCTTGGCTGCAGCTCCAGGCTGCTCAGCCCAGCGTGGACGCTGGCTCTGGCCATGAGAGTTTGGCACAGGCAATGGGAGGACGAGGAGGACAGACCCACACCCTATGGAGGGGCCTGGGGGGTGGCGGGCAGGGCGGGTCCCTCAGGGTCCCTAGGTCTGAGGCCCCTGCGCCATCCACTGATCCCGTGGTTATTAAAGTGACTGTGGCATGTAAGGATCCTGGGAAACATGTCCATTGACAGGCAGCACGTGGCTAATCCCAGCTGTTGCCGAGGGTGCGAGCTGATCAGGTGCAGTGCCCCCTGCCAAGCAGCCTCCCGGGGCCTCGGGGTCAAAGGGTGGAGGTCGTGTCCCTGCCACCTGCTGTGCCAGGCGGGGGCCTTGTGCCCCTGGTACTTAACCTGAAGGGATCTGGGTGGCCCAGGAGGCTGTGTGGGGGACAAAAGGCCAGGCCAGGGCGGGCTTCCTGGATGGGAACTGAGCAAGGAGCCATGACCCCTGTAGGCCTGGTGGGGGCCAGAAGCAATACCTGGGTTGGGGGGCCCTTGGAAGCTTGGGGCCTAACAGTCCACGGGCAGACGAGGCCCCCACAGTCTCCCTGCCCAGCGCCGGACACTGGGCCTCCAGATGTCCTCTGTCGCCCTCTCTGGACCCCGGGCTGGGTCTCCCTCAGGCACCCTTGGAAGGCAGGCTGGGTGGGGGAGCATGCCAGGGCCACCCAGGACTCCCGTCCAACCACAATAGCAGCCCTGGTGCTGACCCCGAGCCCCACTGACCCTGAACCCAGCCACAACCCCCACCAGCCCCAAATCCCAAGCCCCGCCCACCCCAACACCTCACCCCGACCCCACCTGATCATGCCCTCCCAGGAACTCACGGGGACTTGGCACTGCCCGCTGGGGGTTCAGGGCCCCGGGACCCCTCCTGGCCCCCCAGTCTCCAGCTGCCTGAGGGCTGAGGGTCCCATTCACTTAGGTGTTGGCCCCCGTTAGTCTGATTAATGATGAGGATTTGGGACTCGGCCCCACAGTGGGGGCCACCCACGTCCAGATCAGGCTGCAGGACTCGGCGATGGAGTCAGGTGGGGGGATGGGGGATGGGGTGGGGGACGGGTGGAGCTGCCAGGGGCCCCGTTACCTGTTACCCGTTACCACTGGTCCTGCAGCCTCAGCTGGCCTCGCTCTGCCCTCTGGGGGCCACTCAGGTGCCTGTCCAGTCCTGCAGCTCCTGCCCTGGACGGCCAGTCCACCTAGAGGCCTACGGGAGGGCTGGCCACTCCCCACGTACAGGCACACAGAGACCCCAGCCCTGGGCCAGGGGCTCAATTAGCCTTTGTAGGATGCATTAATGGGTGAGCCTGTGCTCACAGCAGCCACCATGGCCAGGACGTCCTCTGTGGGTTCAGAGACCCTTTGTGAGTTGCTCCAAGTCCTTGACGGACCCTCCTGGGCGGCCCCCATCTGGATCCCGTGACGGGTTTTTCTGTTCAGCCCTTGAGCCCAGGCGGCCTCTCGGGTCTGCTCTGGCCTCTGCCTTGTCTCAGTCGGGCTTCTGCCCCAGCACCCCTGGGTGACGACAGCAAGCGTTGACCAATCTCGCCTGTGAGGTGCAGGGTGGGTCCAGCCACCACCGTCTCTTGGGGCCAGCGGCTCCCAGCAATTCTCCTCTTGGCATGGACAAAGACAAGCCCACCAGCAGCACATCAAGTTCCCTCATGCCCCGTTGGTCCAGTCAAGTCCGGTGGGCAAGGAAGGACGCTCAGGCCAGCTTCCAGGAGGCTCTGCAGGGGCACTTCGAGGAATGCAGCCATGTGACTCCTTCGTGGGGGAGGCAGGGCTGGGAACAGCCCCCTTCCTATGCCCTCCTCAGACTCCACCCACCCCCGGGGCCCCTCCACCCAGCTTCCCGGCCCTGATGGTACTGGCCACGGTGCCAGGCACTTGGTGCTCCCGGGCGGGGGCGCTGTCCTCCAGGGATTCCCTCAGGAAGGGGGCTGGGTGAGAACACACGAAGAGTGTTCCCGCTGTCCTCTGACTAGATTCAGGGCTGGCCTTCTTAGGAAGACCCAGCGGTATGGCAGGTCCTGCAGTGGAGGCCAGTGGGCAGCCTGGCTGCCACCGTTTGTCTCCCATTTGTTGAGTGGAGGTTCTGTCATCGTCTCTGAGGATGCAGAACGTCCCCCGCGGGTCTGCGGTGGGAATCCTTCTCTGAGTTTTGCCCGGAATCCCAGTTCCCCTCGACCCCTCTCTCTGGCAGCTGATGGTTTGCCCGACGACCCCAAGGTCACATCTGGGGCTCAGGGGGTCTTGGCGTTACCTCTCGAGACTGTTTCCTCCTTGTGCAGTGGGCGTTCCCTCGCAGCCCTGCTCTCCTGTCACGGGGGCCCGAGCAAGCTCTTCCCAGGGACACTGGCCACCCTCGGGCTCCAGTGTCTACCCCGGCCATACTGAGGCCGCACTCTGGGGACCTGCCCCTCGCTTTGCACATTGAAGACAATTTACTGACCCTCCCGAGGGGCCTTGGGGGCACCTGACCTTGGAGTTCACTGCGTGAACCCTGCCATGGCACTTGGCCGGCAGTGTCCTGGGCAGCAGATGCCACCATCCCCTTTCACGGACGAGGAGACGAGGCCGAGGGGGTGGGCAGGTGTCCAGGAGGAGCCTCACCCTGCCCATGCCTCCCCAGTCCTGCTGGGAAAGGGGCTTTTCTACTCAGTGCTGGGAGGGAGACCCGGGGGGAGGCCCCCAGCTACCCCTGCGGACGGTGGAGCTGGACAGTTGCACAAGCCGCCCGCAGCTGGCTAGGAGCTGCTGAGGAGGAAGGCCGGGCCGTGCCCCTTCCCAGGTGGGTCCCGGCCCCTGGGCCCTGGGCGTCCTGGGGTCTGGGGGGAGTGGATGCCACTCTCCCAGGCCGGGGGCTGCGCCCCGCCGGGCACCAAGCTTTTCACCGCCTGCCAGCAGCGGAGCCCATCATTGCTGCCCTCCTCGACTTTTTTCTCCTCCCCAATTAATTAATTTAAATTGACCATTAAGTCAGCCGAGTTTTTGATTGATATTTTCATTAGCAGCCCTGTCCGACGCCCCAGGAATGTATGGTAATGTCCAATCTGCGGGCGGGCCGCGCTCCTCCTCGCCGCGCACTGAGTTATGGCTGGCACCGCCGCGCGTCTCCCAGGGTAATTTGAATTCAGATGAGCTGCCGCAGTGTTCCGGAGCCTGGCGGCCGGCCGCTGACGGATGGCACTCGGGTTATCACAAGGTCACCGGCGCAGCCGCCACCCGCCGCGGGAGGGGCCGGCCAGGCCTCCGGCGCTGGGGAAGGTGGGCGGCCGAGTGGACTCCCAAAAAGTGCCCAGCCGGTGGCCTGCCACACAGAGTTGTCTCCAGTACAGCATGGGCAGCCTGGGCCTGTGTCTCCCGAGGCTGCCGTCCCCAGGGTGGAAGCAGAGGCCCGCCCTGGGTTGATGCCGACGGCAGCTCCTCCACAGAGAGGCAGGGGTGGGGGCCTCGTCCTGGGAAAGCTCGACCAGCTCGGAGCCGCTGCCTCACGTCCACGGGAGCTTCGGCTGGGAGCGGTCTCAGGAGGCAGCAGTGACGGTGGAACCTGCCTGCAGCCGCGTGTGCTGTCCTGGGGAGGGGCTGTCCGAGAGCTGCACTTCTTAGCGTGGGGCATAGGAAGCCAGGCTGGTGGCCTCGTGGAGGCTGTCCAGCTGCGTGACCGTGGTGGGTTACTTCAGTGATCCGAGTGTCGGTTTACCCATCTGCACAACAGGATAACACGGCGCCCCCCTGGTGTAGGGTGAGGGGCAAAGGCGCCAGCACAGTGAAGCGTGCAGCCCTCCTGGGCACACATGAACCCCTTCGCGGGGCCCCTCCTCCCGGCTCGCGCTGACCAGGCCCCTCCTGCCGCAAGCTGATCTTTGGGGGACGTGGAAGCTCCCGGCCCGCCCTGCCCTGGGCCCCTCCAGGGTCTGGGGCACCGCCCGCTGTCCTCAGGCCTAGTCGGGGCTCCAGGGGACCCTTAGCGTGCTTGGAAGTGCGGTGCCCACCAATGGAAACACTGAGGGCCGGCGTCTGAGCAGGCAGAGTGAGGCAGGGGGGCTGCGGACCAGATCTGCGTGGGTGGGCCCGGGGGCCAGTGTGGAGGGGAGCAGGGCTCTGGGGAGGTGAGGAGGCCCAGCTGGGAGCCTGAGGGCTGAGAGGGAGTCCCGCCACCGAAGGGGCCCGCTCCAGCTGGGTCTGTCTCCAGCCCAGGTGTCCAGGCCTGAGCTTTGATCGTCACACGAGGTTGACAGTGCGACCAGAGCTGGGCTTGTGTCCTGAGCTGACCGCAGGGGCACCAAACCACAGGGTCAGCCTGACATCGCCCCTGGACACAGTGACAGGGATGGGAGCCCCAGTCCGTGCATCTTGCTGGTCCCTGCAGACCCATGCTGGGGTCTCCAAGCTGCAGAGGGCAGGGCCTCGGGACAACCAGGGAGAGGGCACTGGAGCCTGCCCAAGTCCCACGGGGAGGGGCTGGTG
The DNA here is from genome assembly GCF_020826845.1 of Diceros bicornis minor. Classification (NCBI taxonomy): domain Eukaryota; kingdom Metazoa; phylum Chordata; class Mammalia; order Perissodactyla; family Rhinocerotidae; genus Diceros; species Diceros bicornis. Next base: position 1,011,577 of record NC_080747.1, on the reverse strand, counting down.
CTGGCTCCTTGTCCTGGGCCCGACCCTGTGGGGCTCATCCTGGCCCCCGTCCTTGCTTTCTGCTGGGTGGGGGATGGACTTGCCCCAGAAAGCCCCCCAGCCCCAAGCTGCTGGGGCCCTCGCTTGTCAGGGCCATGCCAGACACCCTCCCTTTCCCAATCTTCTTTGCAGCTGGGTGTGGCCATGTGGCTAAGTTTTGGCCCACGAGATGTGAGTGTTGGGCAGAACTTTTGGGAAGACTCCTTAAAAGTAGGTGACTCACCTGGGAAAAGCACCCCTGTCATTTGCATTTCTTCTTACCTGCTCTCTGAACAGAGGTGTGATGGCTGGGGCTCTGGCAGCCATCTGAACCCCGAGGGGCCCTTGAAGCAGGACGCCCTGTGTAAGGAGGCGGAGCAGAAAGACAGGGCTTGGGACTCTGCTGGCTGTGGGGACCTGGCCTGCCAGGTTGGCCCTGCCACTCTTGTCTCGTGAAAGGGAGGAGCCTCGGACTTACTGAAGCCACTTGCATTGGTGTTTCTCACGGTGGTTGTGGTGGTGTATGCAGCCGGCACAATTCCCAGCCGAGGTGGGAACCAAGGAGAATCCTCCCCATGTGGAAACGGCTCCCTGCTCCGGGACAGAGTGAGGGAAGGGGCTCAGGGGGGACCCTGAGGGATCGTTTCGGGGGCCAGGTGTGCCTGGCGGGGATCTATTCCCGGAAAATAAAATGATGTTTACGAGGTGTCAACTGACTTAATATAATGTAAGGAAATGTGGAGACAGGAGGCAAGAGGGGATCAGGTGATCGCAGGAGAGAATGCAGGGGAGGGGATCTGAGCCAGGGGCCAGCTGGGGGGAGGGACCCCGAGGCCACCAGGACGGCCGACGTCGACCCTCCACACTGGGGCCGCTCCAGCCGCCTCCGTCCAGCTCACCTGTGTGGGCTCCTCTGGGCTCAGTGTCCTCTGCTGGCCGGTGTCCCCAGGCTCATGCCCCAGGGTCCCTGGGCCTGGTGAGGCGGCCCTGCCTGCCCTGCTTCCTCTCACCTGGTGGGAGGTCCCTTGGTAAACCCTCCTTAATGATCCGAACGCAGGCCTGCTCCTGCAAGACGCACAAAATGCACGAGCAGGATTTGCGTCTGCAGGAAAAAATGACCTGACCAGAGCCGCTGGGGGTGCGGGTGGGGTGGTCACCCGGCTGCAGCACAGGGCCAGGGCCTGAAGGCCCCAGAGGGTCCGGCTCACGGGGATGACAGGTGGATGGCCCAGAGGGGCAATGGGAAAACAGCAGAGGCAACAAGCGGCGATGCAGCAGGAGAACCCGTCTCCAAGGAGAGAGCCCTGTGTCCACAGACCAGAGTCCACGAGGGCCGGGAGCACTATGGGAAGGGTCAGCCAGCCTCAGCGTGGGCTGTCCCCCCACCGACACTCAGCCCTGGACCCCCGGGTCCTGCCCCCGCCACACTCCTCACCCCATGCCCTCCACTGGTCACAGGGGCCTCTGCCTTGCCAGGGTCCAGGTGTGGGCAGTGGATGGTGGTCCCAGCCCCTACTGTGTGGGCTTCTCCCGTCTCGTCCCTCATTTCATTTGCTCCGCCCGTGGGAGCGAGGGTGGAGCCTCTGCCCCAGGGATGCCACCTTGTCCCCGGAGCTTGCTGGGTGGTACCGTGGGCTGGTCCCTCACTGCTCCTCTGTAAGCTGGGGAGAATAATAGCTCCTGCCCCAGTTTAGGCTGATACTGGTGAGCTGTTTAGTTTAAAAGGTGCCAGAGCATGGGAGGGGTGGGTAAGCTTGCACAGGGTCTTGCCGACGGCCCCCTAGGGTCCCTGAACATTCGGGAGGATGGGGCACAGGCCCCCCGTGCGCTGCTATGACGCTGGACGCCTGTCTGCAATGGGAGTGGGCGAGGGTCCCTGCTCTGCCCCCGCAGCACAACCCATGGTCTTTCTGTCCCCTGGGGGTGAGGGCGCCGCCGCAGCTCCCCACAGCCCCCCTCCTTTGAGCCCAGGTTTGCAGGCAGGAACCTGCTCCTTGATTGTTTTGATTGAGGCTGGAGGCTGCGGTGGGTAAACCCCACAGTCCCAGGTCTTTTCTCGCTCTCTGCATGGTCCAGCAAGGGCTCTGCTGGTCAGGGCCCCCGGGACCCGGTTCCTTCCATCACCCACCGGAGACTCCCAAGGTCGTGCTAGGGTCGTCCCAGAAGGGGCACACGCGGAGGTTTGCATGGCGGGTTTCTGGGCTGGATCCATCTCCCAGCCACATTCTCCTGTCAAGGCCTGACGGCAAGGCCGGAACTCTGGGGATGCAGCGTCCCTGCATGCCTGGAAGGACGGGAGGGATTCGGTGACCACTTAGCAGTTGGCCACAGTCCACCCCGCAGGTCACCAAACAGCCTTTCCTCCCATCCTCCCACACCTCGAGCCTCTCCCTGCTCGGGCCCAGCCCGGTCCCGCCGGCTCGGCTCTCAGGGTTCCGGAGGGGGGCCATCCCGGGTGCGGGGTGGGCCCTGGGGCGCAGCGTGCCCGCCCGCGGACGTGTAGGGCGTGGAGACCAGGCTGTACCGGTCAGCGGCTTCCGTCAGGGCGTGCGGGGTCCCGCCGGCTGCTGCCCCGCCCGCCGGCCCGGGGGCCGGGCCCCCGTGTCTCCCCGAGAAGCAGCCGCCGCGGGGCCCCGTGACGCGTCCCTGCTCCGGTGGCCTCGCCGCCGACGCTCTTCCCGCCGTCCGTCCGCCGGGCCGGCAGCGCCGTGGGCTGCGGGGCGCCGGCCCCCGGGCCCACCCCGGGCGCCCGGGCCGACGGGCAGCCGACGACGGCCTCTGGTCCGGCCCGTGCGGCCCCACTCCTGCCCCCGTCCGCCTTCCGCCGCGCCTCACCGGCCGTGTGCCAAGCGCTTCGCGGCGGCAGCGCGGGCCCCACCCCTCCCGGCCCTGCCCGGCCGCCGCCCGCTGTGCGTGGGGTGGGAGCGCTGCTTCGTGGCCATGGCCTGTGGGATGTGCCTTCCTTCCAGGGGCGCCGCACGCCCATCCTGTGGTCCTCCCACGTTCAAGCGCGAGGGAGCTTTACGTCCTCAGGGCCAAGGGGAGAGCCACACTCTCGGATGAAGGAAAACTAGGAGAAGTTGGTGCAGCCGACCTGCCTTAAAAGAAAGGCTACAGGGGGTCCTCTCAACAGACAGAGACTTTGGAAGAGGAGCCTCCGGACGCCGGGGAGGAGAAGGAACTCCCAGCAGTCCCAGTAAACACACAGGCCGCCTCCTCCTGAGATCCAGTCTGTGTGATGGTTGGAGCAAAATTATAACACCATCCGTGGGATTCTCCACGAATGTAGAGGAACTGCTTGAGACTAAATGTGATCACGTTACAAACGGGGAAGATGCAGAGCCCTGGGGAGGAAGGTGTGCACACTGCACGGCCCATGGTGGACCAGCCGGGAAACCAGATAAACCGTCTGAAGAACAACCTCGACGTTCTGTGCAGGGACACGCTCAAAATCACCGCAGACAGATCCGTGACAGCCCCCAGCGTTATGACCACAGTCTCCTGCAGCTTTTTTCTAGAAGATTAATAGTTTTGGCTTTTAGGCTTCGCCTTGTGCTCTGTCATGAATTAATTGGCGTGTGTTATGAGGTCGGGGTGAGGTCCCTCTGCTCCCGTGCCCTTATCGGCTGGTTCCAGCACCATTTTTGGAAGAGCCCTTCCTTCCCCCGTAACCAGCCTTGGTGTCTTGTCACAATGCATTGACCGTATGGGTCTGGTTCTGGATTCTGCTCTGTTCCATTGATCCGTCGGTCTGCCTTCAGTCCATTTTCACACCATCTCGATTACTGTAGCTTTGTAGGAACTCTAGAAATAAGAGAGTGTAAGACCAGCTTTTTCTTTTCTTTAAAAAATTTTAGGCCATTCTAGACTTTCCGCATTTCCGTATAACTCAGCAAGTTTTACAGAAAAGGCTGTTGGTATTTTGATTGGGATTGTGTTAAATCTATATATCAGTTTGGGGGAGAATTTACTTCTTAACGTGACTGAGTTTTCCAATCCACAAACATGGTCTGTCTACATTGTTTTGTCTTAATTTCTCTCAGTTATCCATGTAAAAGTCTTGCACATGTTTTGTTAAATTTACCCCCATGTATTTTATTTTTGGTGCTAATTTAAATAGATTTTAAAAATTCATTTTCGGGCAGGCCCTGTGGCTTAGCGGTTAAGTGCGCGCGTTCTGCTACTGGCAGCTTGGGTTCAGATCCCGGTGCGCACCGACGCACTGCTTCTCCGGCCATGCTGAGACCGCGTCCCACATACAACAACTAGAAGGATATGCAACTATCTACTGGGGCTTTGGGGGAAAAAAAGGAGGAGGATTGGCAATAGATGTTAGCTCAGAGCCGGTCTTCCTCAGCAAAAAGAGGAGGATTAGCATGGATGTTAGCTCAGGGCTGATCTTCCTCACACACAAAAAAATATAAATAAAAATAAAAAATATAAATAAAAATAAAAAATAAAAGGACTCTGAGAATATCCCACCACATAGCCTTCCTTTAAAAATTACTGCAAGAGCCAGCCCTGATGGTCTAGAGGTTAAAGTTCAGCGCTCTCACCATTTTGGTGGCTTGGGTTTGGTTCCTGGTCATGGAACCACACCACCCTTCTGTCAGTAGCCATGCTGTGGCAGAGGCTCACATAGAAGAACTAGAAGGACTTACAACTAGAATATACAACTATGCACTGGGGGGGGAAAACAAATTACTTAAAGATGTTCTCCTGAGAGATGAATCAAAATAATAATAATTGATAACTGGAGAAATTGAGTTCATGTTTATGTTTTTAATGCAAATATAACTAACATAATAAATTTTAATATACCAGATGCATGTTTACTCTGAAAATCACTAATGAGAAAAAAGCACAGAAAACTCTTAAGCTGATGACAGAAGCAGAGATATCAGGAAGCAAGTATAGAAAACAATGCATAAAAGAACATCATAGAAGTGAGAGCAAATATATGTTATGACAGTAAGTGTAAATGAGTTAAATCCCCCTATGAAAATATAATGGCTGTTTGAGTCGAGAATTGCACCCGTCTGCTGTCGCACAGGGTACGGCCTGGGCTGATGTTCTGTTCGCTCGTCCACGTGCACTGTGCTAGCAGCCCCTGCTTTAGGCCTGCCAGGCGTTGCACCCGCACTGCTGCCCGCTCGGCCCTGCCCACTATAAGGGCCTCTGTAGGGGGCCCTCCCTCCCAGTCTTCTCGCAGTGTGTGGGTTGCCATCTGCTTCCTGTGGAATCCTGGCATTTACACCTAAGATGGAATTACACTGAGAGGTTACAGATAAAGGAGGGTGAAAACATGTTGAGTAAATATTGAGCCAAGAAAGGAAGTGAGGTACAAATAATGTTTCAAACTGGGTGAGTTATCCTGTGCTGTGTAATAAATTACCCCAAAACTTAGCAGCTTAAAATACAAACACTCGCTATCCCGAAGTTTCTGTGGGTCTGGAATTTGGGAGTGACTTAGCTGGGGCTCTGGCTCGAGGTCTCTCTCGAGGTTGCAGTCAGGCTGTCGGCTGGGGCTGTGCCATCTGAAGACTCAACTGGGGTGGTCAGCTCCCAAGACGCCTGGCTCACGTGGCTGTTCCTTTCCACCGGGATCCCCAGAGGCAGGAAGTTGTGGGGCCTGCGTGGCCTCTGAAATCGTGCGTGGTCCCTTCTCCTTTCCTCTGTTACAAGTGGGTCACCATGTCCAGCCTGCACTCGACGGGACGGGGATTAGGTGCCTCGTCCTGAACAGAAGGGTATCAACGGCTCTGTGGGCCTACACGAATGTCCACAGACCAAGAAAAACTAAAGGCAGAAAGCATTAAAGAGGAGAAAGAGTACATATTGCTGAGGTAAAATCCACAGTGAAGAGACTAGAGGTATAAAGTCTTATGTGATGAGCAGTATGGCATCAAAGTGTTTTAAAGAAAAACTCCTGTAACAGCAAAGAAAACACCAATTGTAGTGAAAGGCTCTGGCCAGATATAAGCATTCATATGCGTATACAGGATCTGAATACAATCATCCAGCGGTAATTTAACATATCCACGTACATGTGTATCAGACGTCGTGCTCTACGTTCAGAAGACCCTTATTTTAAGCATTTAAGGAACATGTATTCAAAAGAGATATCTAATGGTCCACAAAGAAAATCTCAATAAATTCCTTGGACAGAAGTGACACCGTTTATATTCTCTGGCTGCAATATAACAACACGGAATCACTAACAGACGCTGAAACAACCAACATCCTCACCACAGTTTAAAATTTAACCTCTTTCTTCCTTCCTTAACAACCCTTGATTCAAAGGGGAAACAAAAGCCCAGTCATTGAGGGCAATTTAGAAAATAGTGACATGGAGAATATTATACGTCAAAACTCACATGCTGTGGTGTTAAATTTGGATATTAAATTAAACAAAAAGGAAAATAATGGACAGCCTTTGAACCAGCCCCCCCATCGGCGTGCCCTGGCCTGCGCAGATGCCCCCTGCCCGCCTGATCCGGGCTCCCGCTCTGCACCTCCCGGCCCGGCCCTTGAGGCCCCGCGGCGGCGTTTCTGGTCTCAGGTACAGAGAGCTGAGTGAGTCACGCTCCCAGCTCCCGGCCTTTCCTTCATCGGTTGGTGCAGAGCACGTCTCCTGTTTTTTATTTTATTTTACGTTTTGTTGCATTTTGTCTCATTGTCCCCTGATACGCATTCTTTCTTTCTCCCCTTTAACAGCAGAACCCCCGGTTGTAGCTGGGCCCGTGGCCCATTTCACGGAACGTGACCAAGTTTGGCCACGGGCTGTGGGTGGGTGTGAGGTACGTAACTGGGAAGCTGCCTCTGAGATCCTCCCCGCCTTCCTGGGGGCCGGGCTGGGAGCCCCTGGCTGCAGCGCCCCAGGGAGGGTGGACAGCAGGGCCAGGAGCCTGGGCCCCGATGGGTGGTGGAGCCTGGCTGCCTGCGCCTTGAGGCGTGGTCAGTAGGTCAACGTCAAAACGACCACGCCAACATCCCTGCAATATCGCACCCCCAGCCCCTTCCCCGCGCCTCCCCAGATCCCACCGTTGCTGCTCTAAGTCTTCTCGCTGTGTGGCTTGTGCAACAGCGTGTGGTCTGTTCTGTCCGTGTGGTCCATCTGCATCATTCGAGGATTCTGTATTTGCGAGTTCACCTGCTCCCTGAAATTTGTTCGAAGCCCCATGATCAATACTAGTGGCACTTTCGAGGTCATTTGAGGACACATGCAGAGCAGCGAGAAATGCAGGTCCCAACGCACCCCTTCCCGGCTGAGGTGGACGGGGCGACGCTCTGCCTTTCTGTTTCAGCTGGTGTGTAAACAGTGTCATTTTCCCAGCCTGTTTAGTGCCACGTTTTTCACACTTCTCTGCTTTTTGTTGGTGATTTTGCTGCTTACAACGGCCCCTGGCCGGAGCTGACGCTGCACCTGGTGTTCCACACGAGAGGCTGTGACGAGCTTTGCGGAGAAGATCATGTGTTAGCTGGGCTTCCTTCAGGCCGAGGGGGTCACCTGCTGGCTGAGTTCAGTGCTCATGCATCAGCCATGTGGGTTAAGTAAGGTGTCTTTAAACAGAAGCACGAGCAAAACAAGGTTCTGTGTTGATCCACTGACGAAATCTGACCCGAGGCTCGTGGGAAGCTAGCCCTGTATTTCCCCAGGAGCAGGGTTCGGTGTTCGCTAATTCAGTAACTCCATGTTTGCGGCAACTTTATAGAGCGTAACCATCGTGAATAGCGAGAATGGACTGTACATTTTAAGCTTACCCGTGGTGTGGGGCCACACTTTCCTGCTCTCTACGCACCCTTTGTGTTAAGATGCTCCATGTGGCTGCGCCTCCCTCTGGTGCTCTGGGTGCGTCCTCTGTGCCCCCTCATCCCTTCCCCTGATGGCAGCTCCCTGGGCGGCCCCCGACTCCACAAACGATGCTGTGACCCCGTGCTTGGCAGGGCCCCCTGGAGCCTGGAGGGGGCCCAGGGGTCTGCACACATCCCGTTTCCCTGGGCCTCTGGGTTTTGCTGCATGGGTCTTGTGCTGCCAGCATGGCTCTGCTAGCATCGGCTGTGAGGACCTTGAGCCTGCGGTTCCGCGGGGCACAAAGGGCGGCTGAGTCTGCATGTATCTGATTCCTGTTGGACCAGGACCAGTCGGCCTGCCGGCTCTCCTCTGTGTGATTTGCCTGCTCATTTATTCTGTTGAGTTCTCTGACGTTTTTGTGTCAATTTGCAAAACTTGCCGACGTCGCCTCAACCCCCAGATCTTCCATGGACCTCGGTAGGGATGTGGCTCTGTTTTTCTGCATATAGTGACCCGATCCCCTTTCATTCCTAGTTTTCGAGAGATTAAAAAAAAACATAAATACTGTTGAACTTTGCCAGATACACTTCTTGCATCTTTTGTGATAATCACGTGTTTTTTCTCCTTCAGGCCCTTGATGGGGCTGAATGACACTGACGTGTTTTCTGAAGTGCGTCCCAGACCTACGTGGCCGTGAGGTGTCCTTTAGGACACACTGCTGGATTCAGCTAGAAGCACTTCATTGAGAATGTGTGCATCTGTACCTGTGACGCGTACACACACACCTGTGTATACACACACACACGTCTGTACGTGTGCACACATCTGCATTCACACACGTACACACACACGCACACACACACCCCTGCACACGTCTCATCCACGTGTGTGGTTTTCTTTTCCACGTTGTCTGCGTGTGCTTCATTGTGGCTTCTGGTTCATCTGCACCTTGCAGGCAGAGGTGGGAACTTCCTCGCCTTCTGTTTTCCGGAACGGCCTGCGTCAGGCAGGCAACCTGAGCAGTGACGAGGCGAGGGCGGGGGGCTCTGGGGCCTCTAGTGGGGGTTGAACTTCTCAAAGCACCCATTTTGCTGTGTGTTCTGGACTGCGTTTGAGCGCTCGCTCTGGTTGCTGTGGAGCGGATATGCAAGGCCCGCCGGGGTGAGTGGCCTGTGAGCAGTGAGCCTGGGGTGTGAGGACGCAGCTGGGGGGTCCGGGAGGGCTGGTCTCGGCCTGAGCAGGCTTGAGACAGAGAATCAGCCTGGGCTGGCTCCACTGGGTTGGGGGTGCTGGCTAGACATGGTGGGGGTCTGGGGCAGCTGGGCGCATGTGCCTGAGCTCTGCAGGGCTGGTGGCGAAGGCCTTGGGGTTGGGGAGGCCCGGGGGGTCACTGAGGCCTGAGTCTCAAGAGATGACGGGCCTGGGGAGGCCGAGGAGGGGCAGCATGGGGCACGGTGCTCGGAGTGAGTGAGTGACCACGCTGCTCCAGGCAGGGAGGATGGAGAACCACCAGGACTCGGAGGGGCCAGTGGGAGTGGGCTCGGGAGATAACGGTGGAGGGTGAAGACGCAGCACATGCAGACTGGAGGGCTGACGTCAGGGATCGCAGCACCGTCCCTTCCTGATGCTAGTCCCAGCCTCTGGATTAGTGCCCAGAGCCCTGGCCCCACCCTCCCTCCCCTCCAGCCTCAGTTTCCCCATCTGACATTCTCGGTTACCACATCACCGGGTGGGAGGGGGCTATTTGTGGCCCTCCTTAGGGGACCCCGTTGCTGCTGGCAGATAGCAACGCCCCTCAAGCCCAAGTGGTCAGCTGAGGGCTGGGAGCCCTCGAGGCTCGCCCACGAGCGTGGACGGAGGCCAACGGCACCCACAGGCCTGGGAGAATTTCTCGCAGGGGTGGTCCACCTGAGATGTGCTTGCTGGCCTGGAAACCCTCTCCAGTCCCCAAACCAGGGGAGGGAGACTGTGCTCTCCCCTGGGCTCAGCACTGGTGTTACCTCCCCCAGGAAGCCTTCTTGGATGCCTTGCTGGCGTCTCTCATGACTTGGAGGTTCCTGGTGCCTGAACTGGTTCTTCCCAGAGAACAAGTTGGTATGCCGGAGCATGAGGACCACAGGGAGCAGGGGTCACCTGTGTGTAGGTCTCCCCAGCACGGGCGGGGAGCTCAGAACCGCGATGCGGAGGCTTCTCAGCCGCAGAAGCCCAGGCTGGGTGGGGGTGGAGCCCACGGTGCTGAGAAGGTGCCTCGATGCGAGGCAAGGCTGGCCCGGCGTGGCTCCTGCTCCCACTGCTGCTCGGACTCTTGGTTCCTGGTGAGAGCCGTGTGAGTGTGTGTGCACGTGTGTGTGAGCATGTGTGCATGTGTGAGCACTGCACTGCGGGTGACTGTGTATGTGTGTGCATGCCCATGTTAATGAATTTGTGCAGGTGCGTGCGCGTATTTGGCCATCTGCCTTGTGGGTGTTTGGCACACGTGTGTGTCTGTTGCAGGAGAGCACGTGTGCTTGTGGGTACTGTGCACTCATGTGTGTCCATGTGTGTCCATGTGAGCGTGTGTGAGCACATATATGTGGGTGTGTGAGTGTGCTTGTGTGGCCTGCATGTGTGTGCACACTTTTGTGCATGTGTGAATCTACACTGTGTGTGTACACACGCCCAAGTGCATGTGCTAGTGTGTGCACGCTTGTTCATGCACGTGCGGGCAAATGTACACACTTGCACAAGTGTGTGCACACACATGCAGGTCACTCAAGCACACTCAAATACATGAGCATGTGTGCTTGGCTACATTTTCACATCCGTGTGCACAAGGACTGTGTGATTGTGCATGTGTGGCCTGTGTGTGGCGTGTGCGAGCACGCGTACGTGCCCCTGTTCACGAGTGTTAGGGGCTGAGTGCACGCCCAGGGGCCCTGGCTTCACTTGGCCATACCTGGGCTTCTCTGGAGGGTCCTTGCAGTGGGACCCCAGGGGCTCAGCGACTTTAACCTTCACAGGCAGTGCCATCAGAGGCCCCACGACCTGGTGTAAATACAGCGATCCACACTTCAGATGAATACAAGATGCATCAAAAGATTTAAGGCACCTGTTGTGTATTTAAAAGAATTATATCTTGTTTATGGTTCTGTATAAAATGCACATCTGATTTATACAGCGGCTGGTCCATCGCAGAGGAAATCTCATTTCAATCATAAATGGCAGGGTTTGATTTAAGAATTCATTCTTTAATGGGTCTGCAATGTTCAAATTTAAACTCATTCAATTCATCAGCCAAATATTCAATATGGGGCACAGGGAACTCATTTAGGCAAACAGAGACTTTTAATATAAATTTTCCGGGAGATTTCTCCATCGATTCCGCAGTTTAGTGCAAAATGATTTGTGCGATACATTCTCGGGGATCAATGCTGCCGGTCAATGGCTCCTATAAACCGCCTCCCCGCCTGGCGCGGGTCAAGGAACTTTGGCTCTTGGGGAGCTTCTCAGCTGGATGAGGGCGCTCGCTGGAGTCACCCTGCCTCCCTGCACGTGCCCGCCGCCACCTGGGGGCAGGGGCTGCCTCTCTCGCCTGCGCTGGGAATCTCGGGCTCACCCGAGCTGGTGTGACCTGGGGCAGGCGGGGCCCCCCACTGCTCCAGCCTGGCCTGTTGTCCCACGAGACCCCGGGGCGTGGGAGCCAAGCCCCTACGGTGGCCCCGCTCTGCCGCTGGACACCGTGCCGCCTTGTGCAGCGACTGCCCCTCGGGCCTCGGTGCCCGTCTGTGTCTCGGGGCCCAGCAAGGGGACACACGAGACTCGGTTTAGCCAGGGGAGCTGCCTGTCCTCTCATGCACCTGGGGTCCCCCACGAGCAGCCCTGTCAGCTGTGCCAGTCGAGGCCCTGGGAGCTGGTAAAGGGGCGTTTGGGGCCAGGCCAGAGCTGCCCTTCGAGGTGGGTGCCCAGATCTGAGAGCTGATCTCAGGAACAGACAGGGGTTTAGACTGACCGCTGACATGGAGGCACCAGACAGGGGTGGCCCAGAATGGGCCCACAAGAGGGTCTCTGGGGCCCAGGGGCTGCACCCCACATCCCCCACACCCCGGCCCAGCTGAGCAGGTGAAGTGGAGGGGGTGCCACTGCCCGAGGGACGAAAGAAATGTCTATGTCACGTGCTTCCTGCCTGCCTGGCCTGGGCTGAGCATGGAACCCGTCACCAGGGCAGCTGGGGCTCTGTCCTGCACCCCCATTTGCCAGGCGAGGCTCCTGGGGCCTCGAGGACCTGCCCAAGGTCACCAGGCAGGGTTCAAAGCCACATGGTCCAGCCTCACGCCCCACGGCTGGCACGGGCGGGTGAGGCTGGGCTGTTGCTGGTGGCATGATGAGGGACGGCAGCGGCAGTCCCAGTGACCAGGACCCCGAAGCCCCGGCTGATGCCCCTGTCCCCATGTAGCCCCCTGGAGCAGGGCAGGAGCTCTGACCACTGGGAAGCCTGAGAGGGGCCTGCGGGATGCTGCTGCTGCTGCAGGAGGGACGGCTCCCGGCAACTGGGGAGCGGGAGGGGGAGGTAGCCCTGCAGGCTGGTGCATGGGGGCACCACGTGCCGGAGGAGCTGTGTGCCAGGGGAGCCGTGTGCTGGGTGAGCCGCACGCCGAGCACCGCGTGCTGGGCAGGACAGGGGCAGGACAACCAGCCCGGCACCCCAATGAGCTGGAGCCTGTGCAGCTGGGGAGGGCATGTCCAGGTGGGGCTCGGGGTGGCTGAGGAGGGAGGCACGGTGGGACGGCCTCGCTGACTGAATTCTGAGGGGCTCCACCTCTGGACCAGCTTCTACTCGGCCCCTGCACCAAGCCCTGGGAGTGGGGCGGGTCCTCAGTCTGGTCCTCCCTCTCCCATCTCACCACCTGCCTCACCCCACCTGGGGTGTTCTGCTGCAGGTCACTGTCTCTGTGGACAGCCCTCACACCCTTCCTGCTGTGCCCAGCTCACCCATTCACTTGTTCATTCATTCACTCGTTCCTTTACCTGCTCATTTGTCTGCTCCCTCTGTGCCCGGAGAGGAACTGGCATGTCTTCCCTCCAGCAGCTCCGGGTCGGGGGCTGCATCCACAGGATGTCCCGGCTCCTCTCCATCAAGAGTCCCTGCCTGACCACGAGACGAGAGCTGGCAGGCGAGTGAGGAGTGGGGGGCAGTGAGGGCAGCAGCAAGGGTGTGGCAGGGGGCTCTGTGCATGGGCACAGTTTAATATCCAGTTTAATTTTTGCCGTTTGGACCAAACGGGAGCACAGGGGTTGGGACTCACTGGGCCCTGCAGGACGGCTGGGGAGGGTCCTGGGCAAGAGCGGAGGAGCTGGTGTGGATACAGCCCGCCCCTGAGCGCCACAGTGAGGAAGGGCATTGAACGAGCTGGCAGGGAGCTCAGTAATGATGATCTGCAGGTCATGGGTGACCACAAGCTCAGGGAAGCCACAGTGGACATGGCTGAGCCACCCATGTCAGTGGCCTCAGTGAAAGCCCAGGCTTCAAGGGGCACCTGGGGTGGGTGCAGATCTGGGCCTCCCTCTGAGAGTCGAGAGAGTAGGGCCTGTTGGGACATGGGGGGACGTGGACCAGGCCCACTGGGGCTGGTGGTGTGGGAGCCCCGGGACCCAGGCCCTGCATCCTGGGTGAGTGGATGGACAGTTCCTGCAAGGCCCCCGAGGTGAAGGTTCCCTGTCACCAAGGCTACACGCGAAGGCTGGACAGCCGCCCTTCACTGAGAGCCTTACGGGGTGACAAGTGGGAGGTCAGGCGCCAGGGGTGCAGCTCCGCTGTGAGTCCACCCCGTGGCAAGGCCAAGGCCGGTGCGAGTCGGGTCAGCAGAGCCCGCTTGAGCCAAGCCACCCGGCCCTGGCCAGCGGCCCTGTGTCCGGCAGGCCAGCAGCCTCAGCGCGGCCCAGCGACAGGGACTGTCTAGGAATGAAAAGCAGGGCCCATATTGATTTCATTTCCAAATTATTAATCACCTTCACAGCTCAACAGAAATATTGTATTGTTCAGCTCGGGCAGGTCCAAATGGCTCTCCCTCGGGCGAGGAGCGGGGAACGGTGAAGGACGGCAGGTGATAAACGTCCAGCCTCTGCGGAGGCCGCTGGGCGCCCAAGAGAGCTCGGGGTGTCAGGCCCCACCCACTCGAGGCTATCCTGCCTGGCCAGGTGAACCCCGGGAGGGGACTGGCTGCAGGAAGCTGAGTGGGCGGTGCCGCCAGACCCGGGCGTGGGACCTGACCTGGGCTTCTGCTGCCTCCTGGGGAGCCGGGGGGTGTGGGTGGCAGGTCCTGCTGGAGTGCACCGCTGGCCACCGGTGGCCTCCCTCCCCTCGCCCTGCCGGCCTCCTCTACCGGCCAAGCCCCGCCCACAACCAGGCTCAAGGGCCTCTCCGTCTCCCTGTCCACCCTCTGGGGGTCCACCCTCTGTGTGGACGCAGCACCGTCACACAATTCAGGGTGTGACGGGGGTGGGCACTGGGGGCCGCAGGGTCTTCTCTGGGTGCAGGGAGGGTGTGTTGGGGGCCTGGCGTGACCCGTGTCCCTGCGGCACGTGGATCAGGAGCTGAATCAATGGAGGCACACGTGGGCCTCACTTAGTCCTGACCTGAGCGAAGCTGGCGTCAGGAAAACACCGCGGAGACGCCGGGACAGCCCGCACTGGGTGCTTGCTGCTCATCAGGGTTAGCGGTCATCATCTTCTAGAGAGTGATGTGCTGTTTTAAAAGTCTCCTTGTGGTTTAGACGTGCGCCCTGAAGCACTTACGGGTGAAGGATGTGATGCGGAGAATTCCCGTTCTGATAAGTGGGGTGGAGACGAAACGGATTCCCGAAGGATGATTGTCGAGGGGCCGTGGGTACGCGGGGCCCCTACGGACCTCTCTGCCTCTGTGTATGTGTTAACATTTCCACGACAACACAAACAACGCAAGTCAAAACCATAGGAGACACCACCTGGTGAGAAGAGCCCCCAGGAAGGCGGCTACTCTCAGAAGAACAGAAACAGCAAGTGCTGGCGGGGGTGTGGAGAAACTGGAACCCTGGGCACTGCTGCTGGGAATGCAAAACGGTGGTTTCCACAGCTGCTGTGCAAAACGGTATGAGATGCCTCAGAAAATTAAACTAAAAAGTACCATGTGATCCACTTCTGGGTATATACCCCCAAAAAACTGAAAGCAGGGTCCTGAAGAGATATTTGTACACCCAGGTTCACAGCAGCAGTGTTACTTGGAATAGCTGAAATGTGGAAACAACCCAAGTGTCCATCAATGGATGAAGGGATAAACAAAATGTGGTCCATCCACACAATAGAATATTATTTAGTCTTAAAAAAGAAGGAAATTCTGGCACGTGCTACAACATGGATGAACCTTGAGGACATTATGCTCAGTGAAACAAGCCAGTCACAACAGAACAAATCCTGCACGATTTCACTCACATGAGGTATTCAGGGTCGTCAAATCCATAGAGACAGACAGAAAGAACAGTGGGTGCCAGGTGCTGGGGGAAAGGAGAATGGGGAGTTGTTATTTAATGGGTACAAAGTTTCAATTTTACAAGATGAAAAGAGTTCTCGGGATGGATGGTGGTGATGGCTGCACAATGATGTGAATGTCTTTAATACCACTGAACTGTACACGTACAGATGGTTAAAATGGTAAATTTAGTACTATATATATTTTACACACAAAAATAATAAATTAATATACCAAAAACTATTGGTATATAGTTGATGGTCCCAGGGGCCGTGGAGGCCGACCCGGGGACCACTGTGCAGATGGAAGCCATGGGAGCAAACAGCGACACTTGGGTTTCTGCTGAGGACACTGCTGAGGGGCACGTACTGGGGGAGGAGGCTGGGAGGAGCGGGTCTGGGGAACCAGGACCAGGAGCCCCCTGGCCTATCAGATACCCCGGGCGAGGCGTCACGCAGGAGGTCCAGGCCCAGATGCCACAGCCCTGGGCGAATCCACACCTCAACAAAGCTGCTCAAAATAAGAGAAAGCACTTCCGGTCTGGACTAAAAAGGGCAAAAATGGCACAAAATGAAGACTCCTTTGGTCCTGGAGCTTAGACGGGAGGAAGCACGGGGAGAAAGCCTGTAGGAGCCAACACGGTCACGTCTCACAGAAACGGGAGGGCGGCACAGAGGCTGACCGGCTCCCAAGAGCCGTGGGTGCCACCCGAGCATGGGCAACCTGCCGAGGATTTCAGAACTGCCAGGGCCGGGCGCTGCCGGGGGCTTGCGTCCCCCATTTGGAGAGGAAGTTCCATGTGCCCTGTGCCTGCCTCCGTCGTGTGCTGGCCGTGTGGGGAATGTTTCCCGTTCCTTAGTTCGCAGGGTCGACGGGTCCACAGGAGGGACTCGGGGGGCCGCCCCGAGAGGCCTCCCCAGGGTGGACCCATTGAATCTTTGTGGGCCTGGAGCCTGGCCTGCGCTGTAACGGGGTGCTGCTCTGGGCGTCTGGGGCGGGGGAGCTTATTTCGCACAGGGGGTGGGGACCGTGACCAGAGGGCGGACTGTGGCAGGTCACATTTTTCAGGTGGCTGCAAGGACGTTTTCCAGCCCCCACGTTCATCTTCCCGTGGGCCCCTGACACACCCCCAGTGGGAGGTGGGCCTGAGTTCTCGCCCCCCCTTGAGGCAGGTGGATGTGATGCTGGGTGACTTCTAAGGTCGCTGAAGGTGAGACCGCGCCTGGCTCTACTGGGACACTGCTCCTGGACCCGGTCGCGTGCTGGGAGGAAGCCCTGGCCACATGGAGAGGCCATGTCGGCAGCTCTGACCAGACCTCCCAGCCGAGGTCCCAGCACAGCCAGCATCAACCACAGACCTGGGGGAGGACGCCTGGTGATTCCGGCCCAGCCTTCAGGTGGAGCCCAGCCTCTGAGCTTTTCCACTTGAGGCCCCAACCCTGTGATTCGGAGGTCACCCTGCTGGGCTGTCCAAATTTCTGACCAGAGTGTCTGCGAGCATCACGAGTCGTGGTGTATGCCGCGAGGTGCTGGCGTGGTTCTCATGCTGCAGTGGACAATGGATGCCCAGGAGGGAGTGTAGGTGAAGAAGAGAAGGGGCCGGGAGGGCACCGGTGGTGTGCTTTCACGCATGGGGGAGGAAGAGGGTCTAGCTGAGAGATGGTGAGGCAGGAGAGAGGGAGAACCTGGCGCCCCAGAGGCCGAGGGGAGCGGTTCACCCAGGGGGAGACACCAGGGCGTCCAGAGGCTGCTGAGCGGGAGAGGGCGCAACTCAGCCGCACTGGGCCATCGGGGGCTGGACAGGGGCCAGGCTGCAGAGGGCTGACGGGACAAGCTGAGAAAGCAGCCCGGAATGTAGACAGCTCCTTGGCCTGAGGAGGATCCAAGCAAGGGGAGCTGCTCAGGTGTGGGGTGCGGTGGGGGGCGCGGGGGCTCCGTGTGGCTTTAGGCTGCAGATTCTAGAGCGGAACCAGCCCGCTCTGGAAGGGAGGGGGCTACAGGAGGGGCAGGCAGGCACGGGAGCAATGGCAGCCCCCACGGGGAGGATCCCCAGAGGAGGCCAGGCCATGGGAGAAGGGCGTCATTGGCCGGTCACTGCATGGTTCTGGGGGCCACAGGAGCCACAAGCACTTGCTGTGGGGGGGGTGGTGATGGGAACCCCCTGCCTCAGCTCCAAGGCGAGGGCAGTGTTCATGGGGGGCTGTCTGGGGTCTGGCAGGGATGTGCTGACCTTGGGGTGCTACTTCTTCCCCTGGTGGCCGTACCCCGACTCCAGGACCAGCCCCACGCTCTCCCCCTCCCCAGACCAGGCCTCTCCTCCTACCGCCTCAGCCCTGCTGGTCACAGTGCCCACCCCCTCCTGCCACAGTGATCTCCACGTCCTCGTTCTGTGGACTCACAGCCGGGCCCCTGCCCCAGAAAGCTCATGACGCCACGGGCCCTCTTCCAGGTGAGACCCTCACCCCCGCTGGAGCCTCCAGGCCCAGCTGGCCCTCCCGACCCCTTTCCCACTTCGAGGAGCCCACTCAGGCAACCTGAACTTGTGGGCTAGGGTGCAAGGAAATGCCAGCAGCTGGAAGGTAAACGTGGCCTTTGCTCCGGGGCCAGCAGGCTCCACATGCCGTCTGAGGAGGTGCCCAGATGTTGGCACTTCGCCGTTTAAAACCAGCGCAGCCCTGGGCCACACTTCCTCCTGCGCATTGCTGAGGAGTGCCATCCTGGGTCCCCACGGGGCCTTTCCTGGGGCTCCCTCCACCCCCATGTCTGGGTTGGAGTGGGGAGACCCTGCCCTGCACCACCCAGCCACTCCGGAGGTCCAGTGTGGCCCTGGGCATGGAGGGGGCTTGGGTGGGGGTCCCAGCCAGGTCGGGTCTCCTGGCAGGACGTGGAGGCGGTGGCTGTGCTGGATGCTGGTCAGCGCCAGGGTGCGTGCGCTGGGCGATGGTTGGGACCTGCTGGCCTGGCTGAGCACATGGTCCGGCTGGCAGACCTCGCCCTGCCCCTGCCCCTGCCCCTGCCCCTGCCTGGGGCCCGAGGTCGTGATTTCGGGAAGTCTGCTGCCGGCTCTCCTGTGTAACGTGCCGCCCAGGACACGCTGCAGACGGCCTCTGGGGGGTCCACATGCAGGGTGGCCTTGCCCTGGGGGCCTAGCTTCCCTGGGAGGGGGCACATTTTGTGACATGTCTCCTTACTCTTTAAATTTGCTTTAATACTTTCTTCTGAGAGGCCCTCTGGGTCACATCTCCTGGCAACAAGACGCATCTGTAAAACCCTGTGTGGAAATGACCCCCACGCCCACAGGACGCCAGCTGTGTGGGCCCTGCTGGTGGACAGTGGGGCTGGTGGGGGCGCCTGCCTCTCAGCCTGAAAGCCACGGCTCTGTGAGCCAGTCCTGACATGTCTGGCCGGGCCTAGGGCTTCCGCCACCCCAGGACTGCTGCCATTGGGTGGGGGTTCCACCCTCAGGGCTTCCAAAGCCACACTGGTCGCATGGCCACGTGCCAGGCCTGGGAGGGGACTCCGAGATTGGGTCCCCTCAGGAGCTGCTCTGCGTTTGGGGAGCGGAGGTACTCGGAGGCTGTCCTGGGCAGGCCTCACCCTGGGGGAGCCCCGAGGGTCTCCGGGGGGGCGGAAGAAGGGAGGTGCACACCCTGGGGGCTCAGCCATGTGGTCAGTGAGCCTGGGGCCAGGTGTGGTGGGTGATGGGTATCAGCTGACCCAGGTCCAGCACTGGGGGTCCTGGGCAACTGGCCGGCAGTGGTGTCAGGTTTACACAGTCCCTGGGCTGTCGCCGTCACCCAAGACAAGGCCTTCCCTGGTTTCAGGGGGCAGCCACGAGCCTGAGTGGCTCTGTGCTGGGGGCGCCTGTCCCTGGAGAGGACCCTGAGGGGCGCCAGGCGGGATGCAGGCCCCACAGGATGGGGTGGGCGAGCAGAGGGCCCAACAAACCCGGGGACACGATGGGCCGTCACTTGGGTGGGCCCATCTCTGTGTCCAGCAGCAAGGATGGAGGGCCTTGGGGGCTGCCGCTTCCTGAGACCCAGGGGAGGGGTGTGTGGAGAGATGACCTCAGGGCGTCTGAGGGCTCTGGGGGGCTGGATCCCTCCCCCCACCTCGAGTCCTGCATTCAGGCCTGGCTGGGGGGCCGAGGCTCTCTTGGCGGGGCCATCAGGCTTGGGGATGGCAGGTCAGGGCCAACTCCCTGAGGGGAGGGGTGTCCTCCACTGGAAGGGGTGATGGGGAAGGAGGTGCCTGAAGGTAGGTGGGGGGTGCAGAAGGCTGGCCACCAGGGGAGCTGGAGGCTTTGGGGGCAACATCAGGGGTCACGTGCAGGTGAAGTGGGCTGCAAGGGGGTGGGGGCTCCAGTCGTGGGAGCTGTGCCAGCAGGGTCGGGGACCCCTGGAGGTGGTGGGAGGCCGCCTGCAGCCAGAAGGAGCCAGACTGGACCCCACTGGTGCCAGGTCCAGGGCTGATTCGGGGAACCAGGGCCGGCTCCAGGAGGGTGTGGGGGAGAAGGCAGTGCAGAGGGACTGTTGTGCTCTGGCCTGGACCCCTCCAGTCCCTGACTGGCCACAGGCTCATCCCTGCCCCGCTGGGCCTCCTGCTCCCACCTGCCCAGGTGGGGGCCCCACTAGCCCAGAACTGGGGCCACCCAGCGCAGCGCCTGCCTCGGCTTTTGCCACTCCTGGACGGTGTCCTCCTCCCGCTGAGCCCTCCTTCCCGTGGTGGGCGGGCCCGAGAGCCCCGGGGTCCCAGGGCTGATGCCCTACATGAGGCCTCCTCAAAGCCTGGCCTCCTGCTGCCTCGAGGGGAGGGGGCAGAGCTGTGGGTTCTGAGCGATGGCCCGAAATAATTCACTCTCTCCCCCAGTGTTGAAGCGAGTCAATTTTTTCAAACCACATTTGCTCTCTTATTGTTTATTTTCGGGCAGCAGCAGCAATTTTCGATACCTACCTCAGATATGGCGCGGGTCACCTGTCATTCCAGAAAGGTCAGCGATTCATTTAAAGTTTCATCGCTCTCCACATAAGCAGGCAAATACCATTTCATCTGCTGCAGCCTTTGTGGGGCCGGAGACCCAGCCTGTCGTCTCCTTCCTGGTCTGGGAATTGACAGGGAGGCCGTCATCCCCCTGCGGGTGGGTAGCACCCACCGCCCATGCCGGGCTCCCTGCGCCCCCCACCCAAACAGACTTTCATTTAGAGGCAATTCCGGTAGCTGAGGCCCCAGCCTGGCCTTTCCCGTGCCCAGTCTCTTAGGATGGAATTATCCAATTACGCGCCCCGCCCTGCATCTTGGCCGGCCCCCAAGCCCCCCGGCCCCCAGTCCCCCACCCCGAGGCTGACGAAGGTGGGATTTGGCGTCTGGGTCTGAGGGGTGGTGAAGACCCTCCCCACGATGTTTAGCAGAAGCCCAGTTTGGCAGGGGGGCAGGCCTGGGCTGACAGCCCCATGGGGAGGCCCAGAGCAGGGAGAGGTCTCGGGGCCCAGAGGACAGCCAGTCCAGAGACATAGGTAGCCCTTGTCCAGCTGCCCCCAGGTGTGGCACTGGGGGATCTCTGGGGTCTTTGGGGTCTCCATTTGCCAGAGTGGGAGTCTCACGCCCCTTTCCCCCTCCCTCCAGACCGTGGCCCCCAAGGGCAGGGCTGGGTCCTGGGTCCCTGATATCCAGCACCTGGCACGCCTGAGTCTGTCTGCCTTGTTTACACCCCACCTGCTCCGGAGGGGACGTAGGGCAACGTGCGCAGATGCTTACAAGACAGGAAGATGCAACAAAAGTGGTGGACTGGGGCAAGTAGTGGGATGACATGGCAAGGGGGCCGGGACCAGGCTGGAACATGAGGGTGGAGACACGGGCACCGGGGTCCCTGGCAGCTGAAGAGGAAAACCCAGCAGGCCAGGGCAACCGCTGGTTGGCTGGAGAGCCGGACTCAGCTGGACCAGGCCTTCTTGCCTGCCCCCAGGGCTGCCGGAGCACTGGAGGTGCGGGGGATGAGGGTGCACGTGGGATGGCGGGCCTCCGGGAAGAGCAGTGCCTCCAGCACCCTTCACTGTGTCCCTCCTGGGCCTAGATGTGGGGTGAGGTGAGGGCAGAGCGAGGGTGTTGAGGGCTGTTCCTCTCTTGGCCCCATCTGCCTGTAGATGTGGCCTTTCTGGCTTCTTCTGGCCCGAGAGGCTGCTGTGCCCACTTGTTCACACGATGGCTGGCCTCCGTGGGCTCCTGGGGGTGGGGCAAACTACAGTTCCTGCGCCCCTCCCAGGCCGCAGCCCTCCCCCGCAGCTCCTTCTAGGGTAACGTGCCCGCCCCAGCCCACCTCTAGGCTCCCCAGCCCTCAGTTCCCCTGACACCCCAACAGGGAGTACGGCTCCCTGAGCCTCGGCACGGGGGCTTTCCAGCATGGGGGACCCGGCCCACCACCGTCACCTGGGGATTGCGTCCAGTGCGCCGGCCTTTCAACTCCAGTTAGGAGGTGGTCAGGGCAGCCTTGGCCACCAAGCCAAGCCATTGACATCGGCCACAAACCGTGGTGACCAGGCCTCCGCCCATAGCCAGGGAGTGTCACCCTGGGCCACCTGGGGGCACCAAGACCAGCTGCCCAGTGCCCGGTGGGCGGGGTAGGCCGGCGAGAGCTTTTCCTGAGAGCCGTTCCCTGAGGTCAGCGGTGGGGGGGAGCTGACCCCGAGATGTAGGTTCTACCCACAGTTCCTGGGAGACCCTAGGTTGTGACTGCACCTCCGGGCTTCCCAGCCTCGTCTCTGCACTGCCTCACCCGCGCTGGTTCTCACCAGACCCACGCAGGGACCACTTACGCCCCTCACCACGGACTGCAGCTCATGGGGGAGCGTCTCCGGGCCCACCTACCAGGCGCACATCAGCGGCCGGATCCTCCTGCTCCTTGAACCTGGGCGCTCCCCACGCCCCACCTCCGCCGCGTCCGCCCCAACCTCGCGGATCTCAGCCCATCGCACCTCGACCCCGCCCCTAGACCCACCACCGGCCCCGCCCACCAGACCACGCCCACCCGACCCCGACACCCCACCGCCCGGTCCGGCCTACCTCGGCCCCGCCCCCGTCTCAGCCCCGCCCAGCTGCCCCGCCCAAAGCGGCGCGAGGAGCTGAGAACCCGAGCTGTCGCTCCCGCGCGGGGAGCGGAGGGTCCGACGTGTCTCCGGAGCGAGGCCTGGGGTGGGGGTCCGGGTGCGGCCTCACGGGCCCCTGGCCGGGGTTGAGGAGGCGGAGGCGGGCCCCTCCTGGTGCCTCATGGCCCCCAGGGTCCCCAGCTCGGCTCCTCGCTGCCCCCACCCCACCCACCCCACCGGCCTCCCTTTGCTCCAGGGACCCGGCAGCTCTTTCTTCTGGGGAAACTGTTGAGACCGTGGGGATCCACAGAAAAGCGGGAGACGGGAGCCGTCCCCAGCCTGGAGATGCCTGGTGGTGTTTGGGCGGGAGGGGGAGCCCCGGGCTTGCGGTGCACGTGTGCACGTGTAGGGGAGCGTGCGTGTGTGCACGCGCGCCTGTGTGTCTGTGGTGTGTGCGTGTCTGTCCCCTCGTCTGTGGTCTGTGACATGGGCTGTGCAAGGCGCAGGTCCAGCCCAAGGGAGAGTCCAGGCAGTGGGCTCCCCGCTGGCTGGCCCATCCCTCATGGGGTGGAGCTTCCAGAAGATTCCAAGTACCTCAGTGGAGCCTGGGGGGGTGGGTGGCGTGCCTAGTCCGCCAAGGTCTGGCTCTGCTGCCCGTTGCCCCCCTAGCTCCCACCACCCCTCATCTCTGCTCTGCAGTCCCACTCACCCCTCCTCTGCACCTGCACCCCTGGCTCACCTGCTCCACTGGCCAGGGAGCACCTTCCCCATAAAGCCGGCCTTGAGCTGCTGACCCCCTGGGGTGCCCCTGGTGGTCCCTGCCAGTCGCTCCCCTGTCCTGGAGCTCAGGTAGCTGCCTCCTGGTGGTCTGGGGAGCAGAGGGCTGGCCGGGGCAAGACCAGAGTGTGTGCAAGGAGAGTGCGCTCCGAGTGATGCTGCAGGGGGCCAGACCCCAGAAAACTGAGAGCCAAGAGGGAGAGTGGGCCCTGGGGGTGGGGAGCCCTCGTGGCCTGAATCAAGGCCCCCCAACCCTCCCCGCCTCCACACACTGCTGCTCCAGGTTGACCCTAGGTGTTTCATAGCCCTGTGCAGTGAGCATCCCTCTCTCCACCACCACCAGCCCACCCACCCAAAGATCCATCCAATCCTCCCCCGATTCCTCCTTCCTTCCCTCCCTCCACCGCCCACCTCCCGTCCATCTGCCCCTCCATCCATCATCTGTCCCTCCATCTGATCAGCAAGTCCACAAACACACGCAGGGCACTGGCGGGGCCAAGCTTTGGTCTGGGCATTGGACCGGGGACACCCAGGGGTGCGTTCCAGGGTCTCAGTTGCTATAGAGAACACAGCGCTGTTTCACGACTCCACCTGGACAGGTGACAAGGGAGGTGGAAGGGCAGATCAGGAGCAGGGCTGGGCCTGGCGGCCTCATCTTGGGATCACTGGGTCCATCCTGGGGTCCCATCTGAGCCCCTCAATTCAGTGTGTCTCCCTTAACTGTTAAGGAGGACACATGGCAACCCCCTGCTCACATCGCTGTTTCCCTCCTGCCTAGCCTCACCAGCACCTTGGGTCTCCCACCGGGGGGCTGAGTGAGGGGAAGGCTGCTGTGTGCTGCCCCCGGGCCCTCTCCAGAGACCCCACAGAGCATGAGCAGGGCCAGCCCCTCCCCCAGGGAGTGAGGTGCTTGTCACGGCCCTTGGGGTCATTGGAGAGCACCCAGCTCCCCCCACCGGAAGGATACCTACCCCATGTTTCCTGCTCTGCTCCTGCTCCTCCTGGAGGAGGCCGAGTGCCGGGTGGGGTTGGGTGTGGCTGTGTCTGCCCTCCAGCCCCTCCACATCGTCTAGTCTTGGTGATGAAGGATCTGCCAGGGGAGGAAGTGATGGAGGGGAGCAGGGGTGAAGAAGGACAGGGGTGGGAGAGCGGCGGCGTGCCCGCATGCACCCCTGCGCTCGCTGCACGTGCAGAGAGGAGAAAGAAAGATAACTGATGGGTAGTATTTTAAGGCATATTAACCCAATTACAAGTATATTTTTACAATCGTGGCTCCGACATTTATCACGCAGCCTTTATTAGCCCCCGGAGCTGGGCTGTGTCAGATGAAGGCTATGAAACAGGAGTGTTTCATTACGCTCTGCCCGTGCTGGGCGCTCCATCCTGCGACTCTTAAACCGCATGATTTTATCAAAATCTTCGGAAATTGAAGCAATCACTAAAAAGTGTCGGAGAATTAAAATGTTCTGTCTCGGTGAAAGAGATACACTTCTCGTAACATACATCAGTGGCTCTTTTTTTTTTAAAGACACATTACTATTCGGAGAAAAGGCATCAAATGTAGGGGGGCATTCCAGAAAGATCCGCGACAGTGATTCCTCATGCTTAAAAATTGTCTCTGGGGGACGCGTTGCCTGTGAGAGCTCCGCTCGCTCTCTCTTCTCTCTGTGTTTTTCTGATTTTGTTTTTCGCCCTTGGCCTTTGGGGGTCGCGTCTCCCGCTGATTGGCCTCAGGTCTGAGGAAATGAAATCCGAGGGGCCGGGAACACGTGGGGTTCCTGGCCCCTGTCTGCGCCCTCTGGGCTGGGGAAGCTGACGGGAAGGGCCGGTGTCAGGAGTCTGCCCCTGAATGTCTTACTCAAATGCAGCCGCCTGACCTGGGGGATGGCGCTGCTCCCCCGTTGCTCCAGAGCTTAAGGGTCCCTCTCACCCATGTCACCCCATGGCCCGAACAGGACAGGACGGGGCTCTGGGCACAGCAGGGACAGTCCCAGGCCTCAAGGGGCCCAGGGCTGTGGCTACCTGACCTGCCCCCTCGAGATTCTGTTGATCAGTTTCACAAGAGCCTCGATTTGGTCGGGGACAACCGGCCAGGCCCTGCCCAGGTCACTTCTGAAGCCTGGAGGGTGTGGGCAGGGTGTTGGGGTCTCGGCTTCACCAGACGGATACCTCTGCAGGAGCAAAGGCCCTGGAGAGTTGAGGCCCCCATGGCGGTCTGTCCCATTCCAGCCACATCCTCAAACTCGCCCTGCTGCAGGGGGCGGGCACCGTGCGTGTTCCGTCAGTCCTGAGGGAGGGGCAGGGGCCCAGGTTGGCCGGGTGGGCCGATGCCTGTGTGGGGCCCGGTGGTTGGCACCAGGTCAGTCCCCGCCACGTGAAGGGTCTCCAGGACTCCTGCCTGACCACAAGGAGAAGCTGGTCCAATGGGCAGTGTTCGCGGTGGGGCAGACAGGTCGGTGGTGTTGCAGTGTGGGGGGGCGGCTGGCAGAGGACCCTGCCCAGGCCCTCACACTGGCCTCCCCACAGTCAGCCTATGTCAGCTGGGCTGGGGTCTGTGCCGAAGGGGACAAGGCTGGATTCCGGTTTAGGGAGCAGCCCCCTCCAGGGCAGTGGTGGGGAGACGCCTGTGGAGGGGGCGCCACCTCCGACAGGATCCGGGTTGCCAGGCCCTTGCTGCGGCCCTGATGTCACTCTGGCCCTCGGGGGCCTGCCGCCCGATCTGCCCCAGGCCTGTGGGATGCTCTCAGAGGAGCAACCAGGCTGCTTGAGACTCGGGCGGGGCTGTCCCCTCTCTGAGCCTTGTCAAGGTGGGGTGACAGCTGTGCTGATGGACACTGTGCTGCCCAGGTGTGGCCCCAGCACCAGCATTGTAAGGCACTGAGTGGTCTCTCCCTGTCTCTGGCTCTGTGTCTCTCTGTCTTGATCCCTGTCTGTCTCTCTGTTTCTGTCTCTATTTCTCCCTGTGTCTGTCCCTGTTTCTCTCTCTGTGTCTGTCTCTCCTTTTTATTTATTTATTTTTCAGTTTAATTTAATTTTTTTTTGCTGAGGAAGATTCATCCTGAGCTAATAGCCGCTGCCAATCTTCCTCTTTTTGTATGTGAGCCGCCGCCACAGCATGGCCACTGACAGATGAGTGGTGTAGGTCTCCGTCCAGGAATCAAACCTGGACCGCCCAATTAGAGTGTGCCGAACTTAACCACTAGGCTACCGGGGCTGGGCCTGTCTCTCCTTTTTTTTTTTTCTTTGTGAGGAAGATCGGCCCTGAGCTAACATCTGCCAATCCTCTTCTTTTTGTTGAGGAAGACTGGCCCTGGGCTCACATCCATGCCCATCTTCCTCTACTTTATATGGAACGCCACCACAGCATGGCTTGACAAGCGGTGCGTCGGTGCGCGCCCGGGATCCGAACCGGTGAACCCCGGGCCGCCGCAGTGGAGCGCATGCACTTAACCGCTTGCGCCACCGGGCCAGCCCCATGTGTCTCTCCTTTTTCAAGAAGTGTGATTTCGGAAGCAGTGTGGTTGAATAGCTGGAAGCCGCCCAGATTCAGTCAGTGGCGGAAGGCCCACTCTGGGGAGGCCGCCCCTAATGTAAAGCACCCCCCCACCCCACCGTGATCAGGCGATAGCTCTCCAGGACATCCCGCAGCACAAGCCAGTCCCGAGGGTGTATGCTGCGGGATTCCACCCGCACCACCTCCTGGGCCAGGCAAAACTGTGTATGCGGAGCCCAGACCAGCAGTTGCCGGGGCTCTGAAGGGCACACAGGGACCCCGAGGGGGTCGGTCTCTTGCTGTGTCGATGTTGGTGTCCTGGCTGAGATCCAGCAGTTTTGGGGAAAGCGGGGCAAAGGGAACATTGGGTCTGTTTGTATGGTTTCTTATAACTTTATGTGAATCTATAATTTTCTCAAAATAAAAAGTTTAACTAAAAACAAGTTGTTGTAAAAAATAAAAATCAAGTTGTATTAAAACAGTTGTTTTAATTCGAATCTGGAATGATGCAGCCCCTCGCCCAGCCCCCCTGGCAGGCCCCTCCCGGAGAGGCGCTCACACACTCCTGGGCCGGGGCCACGTGGACCCCGAGTCAGGACTCAGCCCGGCCTGACCTGCGGCTGCGCTGGCCACGGCCTGCGCCCTCAACAGCCCCCATGCGGTGCCCGTGGACACGTTCCTTCCATCTGGTGGCTGCGTGATGTTCCGTGGTTGTGGATGAGCCCCCTGGTTCTGACGGGGCTTTGGGCGCTGTCTCGGCCCCCAGTGGGGCTTCTGGGCTCCTCCCACACTGCCCCTGTTGGGGTCTGATCCTCACGTGTGTTGGGGGCTCCTGCACCCCTTTCCCAGAGGCAGCGAGGGAAGCCCAGAGAGTGACGGGCAGTGGTCAAGGCCAGTGCGGACCAGCAGGGGAAGCGGCCGGCCTGGCGGTGCGCTGTGTGGAGGGAGCTCAACATGGCTGCGCCTGAGCCCTTCGGTGCAGAGCGGGGCTCAGCCATCCCACCGGGGCCACCCCCTGAGGCCTCCTGCCACTGGACACGGCTTCCCCTTAGCAGGGAACACACGGCCCCAAGGCCAGCAGGAGGAGTGGGTGGTGGACGAGGTCCCGACAAGGGTGTGTGGGGAGCAGGGGCCCACTCCAGCCCTGCTGCTGCAGGCTCAGCTGTGGCCATCAGAGTGGCCCAAGGGTGTAGCTCCTGGGACGTGGCCTGGGGTGGCCCTGAACCATCGGGTGTCACCCTCCTCTTATCCCTCTGTCACTGTGTGTACCTTCAGCCTGGCTCAGGAGCAGGGTCCCCGCATGCCACGTCAGCAGGGCCAGGTGCAGGAGAGGCAGGACAGTCACCCTCTCTTGCCCCCCATCAAGAGACACATCCAGCCCTGTGGGGCCCTGCTCAGCATCTGAGTGGCCAGGAAGAATAGCCTGCCTGCTGGGATGGGGCTCTCCTTTGACATGTCAAGGGAGAGAAGGTGACAAAGGGTCTGAGTGGACCACAGATGGGTCCAGCTGAGGCCTCTCACCTCCTTCCCGGTCTGGTTGGGTTAAGCTCGGGCCCTAGGCAGCCTTGCGGACTCAGGAAGAGTCAGCACCGGGCTGGGGTCTGTTCAGGTGCCGTTTCTTTACCTGTATTCAACCCCACTAATTTACACCAGCAGGCCATCACCCATGGAGACACCCCGCCACCCCGACTGCCCCCCAACAGTCACCGAAAGTGTTTACTGATTCTGTGGTGCAGCAGCACCCATGAAGGGCCAGGGGAACGGCAGCCGTGAGGGTCATCCTGGGGAGGGAGCTCCAGGGGTGACCGAGCAGAGGAGGGACACACCTGCCGTCCCCGCGCCTGGCCCAGAACTGGGCCTTCTCCCCGGCGTGGCCCCTCCTCAGCCTTCAATGAGCAGAAGGCCCCCGTTTCTGCCACCTTGGTGACTAGTGTCTTCCCCTCTCTCCGTGACCCCGGGGGTCCCCGCGTGTCCTGTCCTGCCCCACACCCTGATGGGTGCTGGGCTCTGTGGCCCCGAGCGGCACGTTCCTCCTGGCTGGGTTTCCTCCGGAAGGAGCCCGTCTCCACCCCCAGAGGTGAGGCAGGGCCGTCAGGTGGCGCGGAGGGAAGGGGCGTCCTCCTACGATACCGCAGTGGGCGCTCGTGAAGGAGCCTCGAAGCTTCTAGGCCTTAAACACCTTTCAAAACGAGTAAGTCGTGGATCCACGTTACTGGAAGTTTGAGAAGGACAAAGAGAAAAGGACCTAAAGTCATAATTATTATCATAATAACCACCACCACACCCCCTGGGGGCTCCCCGTGCGCCCACGTTCGTCCCTGGCAGGCGATGCTGCTGTTGGCCTTCTCACGAGGAGAAACTGGAGCTGAGAGTCGGTGGCCTCTGAGCCCAGAGCCCCCAGGGCCCCCCAAGGGTCGCATCCAGCCAGGGGCGTGTGCTGGGTCCCTCGTCTTCCTTCCCCTCGCCCCCCACCCCATCTGTCTGCCCCTCCAGGACGGCTCACCCACCTTCGCCTCCAGGAAGCCTTCCAGGCTGTGCCGTGAGTCGTCAGCTCCTGTGTTTGTCTGCCCACCCGCCTCTGGAGCCTTGCAGCGGGAGCCCCAGGGCCCGAGGGCCGGAATCCGCCCTGGGAGGGCTGCTCACCCTGTGCTCGCCCGCTCACTGGTCTGGTCTGTGAGGGACGTGTGGGGGGCCCTCGGAGGCAGCCCTCCCTGCGGCCAGGGCCCTCCCACTCCCGCCCAGGCCCCACGAGATGGCGGCAGTGGCAGTGCGATCGCCAGCCAGGCACTCTCCACCCGTAAATTTCCAGTGGACGGCGGTCCTCCCGCGACCATATCTCCTGCTTGTCGGTGTCACAGACTTTGCCACGCTGGGGTCAAGAGTTATCCTGCCCCGTCTTTTGTGTTCTAAATTTAATTGTTGTGCTCCTTTTCTCCCTTAAAAAGATCAGTAAAGACTGTTAATTTGATCAATACTTAATTTTTTCACCCGGAGTGCGTTTCTTCTGCTGGCCCGTGATAAGCAGGCGGTGGGGCAGAGGGACAAGTAAATTGTCAGGAATTTCTCCACTCTCCAGCGGCCACTCCACCACTTAGAGCCGTGTAATTTATACCCCGGCAGTCGCTCTGCAATTACCCTGTCTATTGCTGTCGACAGTATCGCACTATCTTTTAAATAGATCCGGCTCGGCTGGTCCAGACGAGCCAACAGGACAAATGACGCCATCCCTCATCCCGCAAGCCCTAAAGAGATAAGTCCCTTAAAGAGGGGCCCATTTATCAGCTGATACAAGCTGGGTACTTACAAGCCTACTTCTTTGTTTGGGCTCTTTTCAGATTTCCGAAGCTATTGATCTCCTGAGGGGTGCCAGGCCAGGGCGCAGGGCGGGGTGCTGAGGGGCAGCCCTGGGCCCAGAGCTCACCTGGACTGCGGAGAGCCCCGGGAGGGCCGTGTGCTCCCTCAGCCGCTGGGCCTGGATGCAGGGGCCAGCCCTCGGCCACACGGACCAGCTTCCCTCCCGTGGGCGGGCGCACGAGGCGGCCATGCTGAAGGGAGGTGATGTGGGTGTCCCTGCTGACCCTCAGGCCTTGCAGGGTGCAAAGTGCCCAGCCGCCACCCGGACACCACGAGGCCTGCGATGGGGCTGGGAGGGGCTGACGAGGTGTGGGCCTGATGCCACTGGCCCCGATCTGGTACCTGCTCCTCTGCTCACTGCCACCTGCTCCCCTCTTCTGTGTGCCACTCAGTGCCCAGACGTGGGCACGTGGTGGCCTGTGGGGTCTGCACCAGAGACCGTCAGGACTCTGCATTAGGGAGAAAATTGAACAGGGGGATGGGCCAGGTGCTGGGGGCTGCTTCCGATCCCGGGAAGGGCTCTGATGCCAACTGGCCAAGCTTGGCCCGTCAGCCGGTGGGCCGAGATGAGGACGGGTACCTGTAACCAGGCCCAGGGTGGCGGTTTTGCACCTCACCAGTGGGAGCCACTCGCCTGGGGGCCCCTCGGGCAGGCGTGGGGCTGATGTGGCTCTTCCCCCAACAGGCCCTGCACAGGCATCTGGGGAGGGTCCCCCGTGTCCCACACCCCTCACTGCTCTGACGTGTCCAGGTTGGGCCCCTTGCCCCTATGCCATGCAGAGGTAACAACACACTGGCAGCCACTGGCATCATGGCAGCTGTCCATGAGCAGAGCCGCAACGGGACAGGGGTGTCTGTGCCCAGCCCTCTGAGTTGGGTGGGCTCAGGCCTCAGTCAGGCCCCTCTGCCCTGTTGGTGCCTGTGCCCACTCGGGCGCTTCCAGGACCTTGGGGTACGGGTAGTGTGCGGATTGTCCTGGGTCCCCTGGAATGGTGCTCAGTGCCAACCCAAGAGCGGGGCCTGTGGGACGATGAATGTCCCTGCCAGAGCCTGCCCACCACGCTCCCGCTGGGCTGGAAGGAAGAAAGGAGCCCCCCTAAAGCTTCCCCGACAGCAGCTTCCCTTAGGCCAAGGGCAGGCCAGGGCGTAGGGGAGCCCAGGAGGCCGTGGCCCAACCCTGTGGGGCAGGCGGGAGGGTGGGCTGGCAGACCCTCCTAGCCCTCAGCCGTCCTCCTTGCCCTCCACCACTCCAGCCCTTATATTTCATCCCTCGTGGGCACAGGAGGGGCACGCGGTGGAGGGGAGCCGCCGAGCTGGGCACCTGAAGCAGCGACTTCTCCTCGAGGTCCAGGGGCTGGGTGGGCAGGGAGGCCCAGGACTGGAATCCCACCTTGCCTTCCCTATGCCGAGGGCCCTGGGTTCCAGCCGTAGGGGGCGCTATTCCTACCCGCAGAGCGGTCCCAGGGTTAGCAGAGAGCGAGCGGGGGATGTGTCCAGCAGGGCGACAGCTCGCAGGCCCTCCTGGACATCTGCCTGCTCTGACCCGGGACGCTGCCCGGGAACCTCAGTAAACTAAACAAGTGTCTGTGTTTTCCAGAATGATTATCCTGGCTTCTGGGTCCAGAGCCCGGGAGCCTGAGAGATGGATGGCGCTGCCTGGGCGCTGTTGGGTCAGGGGTGCAAAGAGAGGCAGGAGGTGTGTCGGGACCGCTGGGTGCCATGGGGAGGCAGACGGTGGCACCAGGGCCCGTGTGGGCACCCCGGGAGCAGAGGCCAACCCGAGGGCTAGCCTCATGCAGATGAGCCAGCACTGACCTTTCTTCTTCCCCCTCAGGCTCCCGCTCAGCCAGGGTGGGGTCTTCCCAGGCCCTGACCCCATGGCCCCTGGGCTGACTGCTGTGGCCGGTGCCCCTGGAGAGCAGCCCTGACCTCAGCCATGGGGGAGGGCAGGTGGGGCGCTGCCCCCCAGGGCCCCAGCCTCAAGTGCCTCTATAGCGGGTCTCTCCTCCCTCCGGGCTCCCTCGATGCCTGTGGCTGGGCCCACCTGCCCCTCTGACCCTGTGGCTTCCAGGCTGTCTGGGTCCTGTGGCCCGGCCTGGTCTGGAGAGTGGTAGCTGTGCCCGGGGGTGTGGGAAGGTGGGTGCCACTGGGCTGCAGGAGAAATGGGGCCAAGTGGACTGTGACGGGGACAGATGCAGCGGGACTGTCATGGCCGCTGGCTGTTTCTAAGCGGCCCCTGAGCCTTCTGAGGACATACTCCTGAGTGAGCGTCACAAGAAAGAGCAAAACGGTGGGCTGATGGGACCACGGCAGGTCCCATGTTGGGGCAGGCCCTCCTACCCTGCTCAGGAGTCCTGGCCCTGTCCTGCCAGCAAATTTGGGGATGATCTGTGTGGCCTCCTGGCGGGAGCCAGGCCCTCCCTTCCACACTGGACACGTCCAAGGCCATGTGGGGTGATAGGTCGCCTTGTTGTGAGGTTGCCACATGCAGCCTTCACTCTGTGTCCGCAGAGATAGATGGGAGCACCGTGTCAGATGTGGCTGATGCAGGTGATACACTGTGGGTCATCTGTTTGGTCTTAATTTAGACAACTTTCACCAGATTATTACGAGGCATTTTTTTCCCTGTGGTGCTTGATGGTGTCGGGGAGTTCAGGGCTCAGCTTCCCCGTTCATCTTCCTCAAGACCTGCATTAATACGTAGGCACAACGGCCCAGGCTAAACCCCACAAAAACAAATAGAAATGATCTTTGCAGCATCTCCCTTTAAAAACAGCATCCGTTCATCACCCAGCCAGCTGGTGCTGGGCTCATGCCTGCGGTCTGGGGCGACTGACTGCCTTGGGCTTAAATATCTGCTCTCCCACTTAACTCTCTTTCTAGTCAGTCTTCTCTTTCTGCCTTGTGCCCCAGAAGGAGGCTCTGAACACCTGCGCTGGCTGCCAGGCAGAGGTGGGCACAGGGCCAGTAGCTCTTGGCTGAAGTGTCCCCACTTGTCAACAAGGGGGAGCCCCAAGGGCAGCCTCAGTGTGCCTCTGCTGACGTGCTAATCCAGGGACTCTGGTTCCTTCCACTGCTGAGACCTCCCCCTGGCCACCTCTGGAGGGGCTCACATTCTTCCCTCCAGGGACTCCCAGGCCCCTGGATGGACCCTGAAGCCACTCCTGGAAGGAGCTGCATGTAGGTAGGGACTTGGCAGGCCATGTGTCCAAAATGAATGAGACCTATTCATTTATTCATCCCCTCACAATAGCACGGACGGAGGCCTTTGACGTGCAGGGGGGTGCTGGGTGGGATGCTGCAGGCGCTGTGGGAAACAAGACTGACCCCCACCCTGTTGAGCTCACCGCGCCCTGGTTGGCCGCCCCCCGTGGGAATGTGGTTGTGGAGCATGTGGTCTCTCTCGACTCCATTCCTGGCAAGTGCAGGAATGGCTGGCTTTTCTAGGTGGGTGGAAGATCCTGGAGTGCAGAGGCCACAGCGTGTCCAGAGAGGGGCCAGCCTGCATGCAGAGGGGGGAATGGCAGGGTTTTTGCAGCCCTGGAGAAGTAGA
The DNA here is from genome assembly GCF_020826845.1 of Diceros bicornis minor. Taxonomy (NCBI): domain Eukaryota; kingdom Metazoa; phylum Chordata; class Mammalia; order Perissodactyla; family Rhinocerotidae; genus Diceros; species Diceros bicornis. Next base: position 978,028 of record NC_080747.1, on the reverse strand, counting down.
AAAGGAGAAAAAGAAAAAAATAAACACCAAGTATAGAAATTAGAAAGCACACAAGATGGCATAAATCAACTCTAATAGAACAACAAATACAATAAATGTAAATGAGTTAGACCCAATGATCTGAAAGCAGAGACTCACAGATTGGATGAAAAACAAGATGCTGCAGTATGTTGTTTATAGAAGACACATTTTAAAGGAAAGAGCACAGAAAGGTTGAAAACCAAAGGACGGAAAACAATACATCCAGCAAATAAAAACCAAAAGGAATTTGGAGTAGCAATTCCTATATCAGACAAAATATAAGTATGGCCAAAAAAATCAAAAGAGCCAAAGAAGAATATTAGACATTGGTTCAAAGGAAAAATAGATCAAGAAGATATACTGATCATAAATATATATGTGTTAAATAATACCATCTTAAAATATATAAAACTAGAACTGAGAAAATTACCAGGAGAAATAGATGACTAAACTATGGTAGTTGGAACTTTTAACAAACTCCTCTTATAAAATGATAGATTACATATACAAAAGTATATGTAAAAAGTAAGTATATATATTTAAATTTGAATGGCATAGTAAATTAATTGAATTACATCTATTATCTCCCTATCAATTAACACATCCCATGGAGAAGATGGATTTGTTTTGTGCACAATTTATTATTCACAGAAACAGGCCATGTGCTAGGCCACTGTGATGGTCACCTGCAGACGCAGGCAGACCCTACCCAAACTTTGGTTCAAATATTGAGACTGAAGAGGACACACACACACACACACACACACACCAAGGGGGCACAAAAACGTTTGGATTACTTGCATAATTGATGTCTCTGAAGAGAGCAGGGCAGGCCTCCAAAGCAAGTCGGGCATTACTTGGAAGAGCAAGGGAAGGAGAAGTTTTTCATTGTGGCTAAGGGCTGGGCCGGGGTGACAGTTCCCACGTGTGGGCAGAAGCTTGTATGGTTTGATCTCCCACCAGCATCAAAGAAGGGGACACTCAGGCTTTCTTATCAGCTTGTCCGGATATGAGGCACAAGGGGAAGAGGGAGGGGTGATTCTTATAAGCTGTCACAGTCAAACACCAAACAGATTGCTCATTATAGACACAAAAGAGAATGTGACGATTTCAAAGAATCACCATAGTACTGACAGTAATGCGAAGAAGTAAATAATAAAGGAGTTGTGAAAAATTCCAGATGTTTGGGAAGAAAAAACCCTAAGTACTAAATAAGCCTAGGGTTAAGAGAAAATCATAAGGTAATTATAAAATATTTAAAGCAGTACAAGTCAAGAGGTGTGGGATATACCTAAAGCAGTATCTAGAGAAAAAATTATGGTTTTAAATACATTTATCAGAAGACAGAGAAAGATTGAAGTGAGGTAAGCATCCGGCTCAAGAGGCTACAAAAACAACGAAAAATATGTATCTAGAAAAACAAGATGGGAATAAAAAAGATAAGAGCAGAGATCAGTGAAGTAGAGCACATCTTTAACGTTAAAAAGGCGGAAAAGATTTACAAAGCTAAAACTGGTTCTTGTCAATATCATAAAACAGTCAGATTGCTGGCAAGACTGACGACAAAAGAGAGAAGAAGCAAATAAAGTAAACACAGAATAAAAAATGGAAAATAACTGAAAAAATAATAAAGGAAAATTATGAATGACTACACACTAACATATTCAGAAAACCTAGATAAAATCAATAAATTACTGGAAAAAAACAAAATTCCAAAATTGACACCAGAGTAAATAGAAAACTTAAATAGATCAAAATCCATTAAAGAAATTGAAGTGGGAAACAAATAATTCTCCACTAAAAACCTTCAATAAAGATAAAATGATTATTATAAAAGATAAATGCAAATTCTTCCCAAGGACAGAAAAAAAGGAAAAGTCTCTCATCTCATTTTATGGATTAGTAATACCCTATTCCAAAATCTGAAAAGACAATTATAAGCCTTTTCAATAAAACAATCATAAATCAAATATAACCAACTCCAAGTGTATATTTTAAAAAATCGTTATCAAATGGGTTTATTCCAGGAATGCAAAGATGGTTCAACACCAGAAAATCTATCAGTTTGATTTACTTCATGAACAGACTAAAGGAGAATAATTTCGTGATAATCTGAATAGATGGAAAAAACAAAAAGAGGATTTCATAATTATGATGGTTAATTTTATGTGTCAACCTGACTGGCCATGACGTGCCTAGACATTTGGTCAAACATGATTCTGAGTGTGTCTCTGAGGGTGTTTCTGGATGAGATTAAGGTGTGAATTGGTTGACTGAGTGAAGCAGATTGCCTTCCCAAATGCATCAGGCCTCATCCAATCAACCGAAGACTCAAACAGAACAAAAAGACTGAGTAAGTGGGAACTGCTCTTGCCTCCCTGTTTGAGCTGGGACATTGATCTTTTCCTGCTTTTGGACTCAAACTGAAAAATTGGCTTATCGTCGTTCTTAAGCCTGGCTGCTGTGGACAGGAATTTACACTACTGGCTCTCCTGGGCCTCTGGCTTGCCGCCTACAGATCTTGGGACTTCTCAGCTTCTATAATTGTGCGAGCCAATTCCCTATAATAAATCTCATATATACACTTGGTAAAGACATATCATTCCTATTACTCAAACTAGTCACCGAGAAGAATGGAATAAGATAAAAAATAAATTGGGGGTTATTGGATTGGAAAGGGAGAAAAAACTGTTATTACATGCAGATGATATGATTACCTACACAGAAAACCCAACAAAATCAACGGGTAAATCATTGGAACCAATAAGAGAATTTAGCAAAGCTGATAGATACAAGCTTATTGTATTAGTTGTCAATTGCTGCATAACAAATTACCACGAAATTCAGCAGCTTAAAACAACAAATATCGATCATGTCATGGCTTCTGTGGGTCAGGAATTTGGGAGCAGCTTAGCTGGGTGGTTCTGGCTCAGAGTCTCTCATGAAGCAGAGACCAAACGTTGGCTGGGGCAGCATCATCTGAAGGCTCACTTGGGCTGGAGGATCCATTCCAAGATGGCACACCCACATCGCTGTCATCAGACCTCAGTTCCCTGTTGACATTGATAGGAGGCTTTATTTCCTGATCATGTGGACCTGTCCATATGGCTACTCGAGTGTCTGAATGGCATGGCAGCTGGCCTCCCCTCAAGCAAATGACTTGAGAGAGAGACAGAGAGAGAGACAGAGAGAGGAGGATGCCGCGTGCACTTTAAACCTACTCTCGGCAGTCAGCACTGCCACTCCCACCACGTTCTTGTCATAAGAAATGAGTCGCTGGGGCCAGCCCACACTCAAAGGGAGGGAGGTCAGGCTCCACCTCCTGAAAAGTCCAGAGAACCTGTGGACATATTTGTAGAACCACCACAACTATTTTACAAAAACCCATAGTGTTCCCCCGAACCAGCAATATACAGCTGGAAAATATAAACAGAGAAGGAACTATTACAGTAGCATTAAAACAATAAAGTTCCTAGGAATTAACCTTAAAAACAATGCAGAAGATCCTTATGTAGAAAATTGGAAGACCTACACCCACTGAACGGCGTGAATGAAAGGGGAGCTTCACCACGTCTGTGGATGGCTGACTTCACGCTGTCAAATGCCAGAGTTCTCCGAGTGATCTACAAATTAGACGTGGTTCAAGTCAAAGGTTTTTAAGAAATATAACTAATTCTAAAATTTACATTAAAAATGAAGATACAGGGCCGGCCCGGTGGCACAAGCGGTTAAGTGTGCGCGCTCCGCTTCGGTGGCCCGGGATTCGCAGGTTCGGATCCTGGGCGTGCACCGACTCACCGCTTGTCAAGCCACGCTGTGGCGGCGTTCCATACAAAGTAGAGGAAGATGGGCAGGGATGTTAGCCCAGGGCCAGTCTTCCTCAGCAAAAAGAGGAGGATTGGCAGATGTTAGCTCAGGGCTAATCTTCCTCACGAAAAAAAAAAAAAAGAAGAAGAAGAAGATACAAGAACATCACATTTTTGAAAGAGAAGAACAAAGGGAGGGTGGACTGCCCTACAGTTATTAAAATGTACTACAGAGACGTAGGAAGAAAGACAGCGTGGCAGTGCCGCTGGAACAGATAGATAAACCAAAAAAACCTAAATATAGATTCCCCCCTAAAAATCCATGTATTTGTGGAACTTGGTAGATGATACAGGTGATATAGTAAATCTTTGGAAAGGGAAAGTTTTCTTTTTTAAATGAATAGTGATTTTAAAAAACATGTCTGCAAATACCCTGATGCTCCCACTGAGAGGTGGGGTCTGTGTCTCTTCCTCTTGACCCTGGATGGGTCTTAGTGACTTGCTTGTAACCGGCAGAATGCAGACGAATGACGCTCCAGAACATCCTCCACTAGGTCAGAGAGGGCCGTGGGCTTCTGCCTGGTTCTCTTGGGAACCTGCTCTGGGCAGCCAGGCACGAGGCAGAAAGTCTGTTACCCGAGACGGCCATGTGGGAGAGGCTCACGTAGGCACCCTGGTCGGCGGCCCAGCGGAGCTCCCAGAGGAGCCAGCGTTGACTGCCAGCCACATGAGTGACCAGTGTGGCCGCGCACCCCAGCTGACGCCTGACTACCACCCCGTGAGGGACTCCGGGGAGAGCTGCCCTTGCCAATCCCTTCCCTAATTCCCAAAGCTCAAAAAGGTAGACAAATAAGAGGCTTGCCATACGCTGCTGCATGCTGGGATAATTTGTGACACAGCCAAGGAGCTGGAACAGATATTTCAGGAGAACTGGCTCAGTCTACGGAAAACAGGAAGTCAGTCTCCATGTCACATCTTGCAGAGGGAAACTCGAATGTGAGTGGTCAGAGACCAAAGGGTAAATGGTGAGACAGGAGGCTGATGGGAGAGAATGTTGGAGAATGTCTTGGTGACCTTGGGTAGGAAAGGATTTCTTAAACAAGACTCCAAAGGAATAAATCATAAGGTGAAAAACTGATGGATTTGGTGGTATCAAAATGAAGGATTCTGTTTGATAAGGGATTCAATAGGCACGTTAACAGGTGAGCACCAGGCTGAGAGGGGAAGCAGCATCTGAAGCTAACAAGAGGGTGACAGAATATACAGGAAACCACTGTGGTCACCCTGAGAAACACGAGCCTCTAGAAGAAAACAGGCAAAGGATGGAAAGCGAGAGAGAGAAAGAGAAAGAGAGAGACAGAGACAGAGACAGAGAGAAAGAGGGAGAGAGAGAGAGACTGGGCACCCTGATGCCCATGAGCTTCCCCCGGGATCAGGGGAACGCAGGCGGAGACAACAAGAGATGGACTTTGCACCCACCGGAAAAGCAAACTTGGGTGACTGTGTGCCCCAAGCACCGACACAGATGGGGACGGAGAGCTGTGCCCCGCCCAGCTGCAGCGCGCCTTCTGGGCGGCAATCCGCAGCTGGCGCCCACCCACAGGCCAGCGAGAGAACACAGCCAACAGGAACCTGTGTCCTCTCACTCTGGGTTGGGCTACGTGCAGAGGGTTCCACTGGCCTCCACTAACGTAGCCCTCAGACCCCAGTGAGGAGGCTGGTTATCGGCAGCGGGGCGCTGGGGTCACAGTGCGGAATCTGGAGGCAGCTTCACCCTGGCGGCAGCCACAGGACTTGGGAACGTCGCGTCCATTTCCTGCCCCCGGTTCTCTGTCTGTGACTTGGGGTCATGACAGGACCCACGCACGGGAGGGTCAAGTGAGATAATTTATGCAAAGGGCTTGGTCACAGCGCTGGTGGACCGGCTAATATCCTCTCCCGAGACCAAGCACAGAGACGTGATTGTATGCCAAGGCCCGCGGCAGTGCCCCGGGGACACACAGTTCCTCAGAACTGAGCTGCAGCCTCCGCCCTCCACCTGTCCCTCCTTCCCTCTCTTCTGGCAGCTCAGACGGGGATCCAGCCTCTCCCTCTCATCTCCCACTGTCCCCCTGGCCTGCAGAGGATGGCCCACTGACCTCTCGTGGTACCAGCCCCTCCCAGCACACTCCCCCAGCTGCGCTGAGGTGTCCACTGGGCCCATCCATGGGCCACGGTCCTGTGTCTGTGGTCACATGGTACATCCATCCCAGCGCGCCCACCTCCCTCAGCCTCTCTACGCCGTCCTCCGCCACCTCCCAGGACAGCCAGGCGTTGCCACCTGACTGCGGTGACCATTGCTCTGTCTAGGCTCCTGAGAGCTGACCCAGCAGCTGGTGTGCCCATCCCCCAGGGCCTCGCCAGCATGTGAAATCCCAGAAAGAGTCCCCAAGTCAGTGAGTTCTTGTCAGCCTGGTGTGGTCCCTTGGTCCAGGACCCTACAGGTCCAGTCCCGAGGGGTCATCCTGCTCCTGCCCGCACACGCGGCTGTTCTCGCAGGTCTTTCCGTGCGTAGTCGCAGGTCTTTCTGTGTGTAGTCGCCTTCTTCTCTGACAGGCCCGCCCCTCCCGGCTGTGTCATGCTGGGATTTAACACCAGACCTTGTCCTGGCGGCTGAAAGACCAGAGGGGGCCGCCTCCCGAGGGGTCACCTGTTGCCTTGTGGGGCAGCCTCTGTGGGGTCTTCACACTAGTGCAGCTCTTCCGAGGGAGGCGTGGCCTACTTCTGCAAGCCCAGAGGGTCTGCAAAGCCACATCCCTGGAGGCTTCCACCCAGACGCCCCTCTCACATGTCGGGGTCTGAGGCTTTCTCGCCAGGGCCCTGACCTCCGTTGACCAGACGCAGTTTGGTTGAGCCCCTCATCTCTGGACCCTGGGCTCTAACAGTTAGGTCCTCGGTCTGTTGCTCGCTGTGGTGGCCCTTCCCCTGCGGGGGGCACAGGCCCCCCGAGAGCCACCGTGGGACCCCGCTCTCTCCCTCAGCCTTCAGTTGTTGGCTGCCTGCCTCAGTTTCTCATGAGACCACTGCGAGGCAACAATTCCGTCCAAGTCTTGATGAAGGGAAAAGGGGAGCTTAGGTGCGAGCCTCTGGACTCGGGTCGTTCTAAGGGGGCTCAAGAAGGCCGCTGGGGGTCCTTACCCGAAGGTGCCGTCGGAGAAGTCCTACCTCCCTGGGAACAGGAGGCTTGGCTGCCAGAGCCACCGGGGGAGGTGTGGCCTCGGGGCTAACATGGTGAGGGGTTTCTACGTGCCACTGAGGTGCGTCCCCTGATTCCAGTGGGAGTGTCGGGATCCCAGACCAGCGAGGCCAAGCAGACCTAATTGTCAGAGGCTGGTGGGCACGTCGGCTGTGCAGGGTGGGCGACTTTCCAGTACAGTGCGCCTTGACTCCTGGAGGCCATCCCGGCTTCCCTAGGAACGGAAGATGGGCAGCCTGCTGGAGTCTCGCTTGACCCAGACACAAGAAGAACACCAGGTCTTCGAGCCAAAACCTAACGCGTGTCACCACGGTGGAGGGGCGTGGCCTCCCTCCCCGTCTCCAGGCCCAAGTAAGTTCACAGACCTGGAGCCCCTAGATGGAGGCAGGCGGTGTCCTCCTTCGAGGGACCTGCGCTGTTGCTGCAAGCTCAGGCCCTGTCTTCTCTGCGCTTTCCACAAAGGGGCCCGGGTGGCTTACAGTACCTGTGGAGAAGAGGAACCGCTCAGATCTTTGGGGGCAACAGCTGAACTGAACTGATGCTAGTCCCCAGGGACCCCAGGTGCCACGGAGCCACCTGTGAGGGTGTGGGTGGACAGACCGCAGCTCAGGTCTGGCTCACAGCGGGCCCAGGCGGTCTAGGAACCGCCTGTGGTTCCTCAACGTGCCACTGGAACAGACCCCGCAAGTGCAGAAGGCCCACGTTGACTTTGACTGTGGGACGAGGGCCACAGAGGTGGAGAGGCTGAGCGGAAGCCCCTGCAATGTCCCCTCGCCCCCAAGATAGTAACCGGAGCAGTGCGCAGCCCTGGGGGAGCTGCCGAGATTGACGCCTCCACCGAAGAGCAGAAAGAATCAGGGGGGGTGATGCCTGTCATACCCGGACTTACCTCACAGTCTGGCCTGTGCGGGAGCCGGAAGGATGCTGAGGGACTGGGCACGATCACAGACTTACAGGCAGTGCCTCTGACTGTTCCAGACGCAGTGTCTTCACAGGAGCAAACAGCACAGCTCTCCACGTGCAGCTGTGGACGGCCTAGAGCTTTTCCTCCAGCCCAGTGTGCAAGGGAGGTCTGCTTCTACCCGAGAGGGCCCGAAGTGCACCTTCACGGCCATGCTCTCCTGCTGTCTACGGTGGGCTGACCGCCGAGACCCTGGCCGTCTTCACGTCCCTCTGTGGACGACGTTCTGCTGATGGGCTCTGATAGGCAGGAATCAGACACACACACCAGAGGGGGGAGATGTGCCCCACGACATTCGAGGACCAGTGTCACCCTGGACTCCGTGTCTTCTGCTCCTCTTGTCCCTGCTCCACAGGGGACTGTGGTGACGGTGCCCACCTGGACTCTGTGTGTGTCAGTCCTTGAACTGTTTGGGCATCGCCCCCAGTATATGGTTCCCTGAGCAAGTGGCCGTAGGTCTCTTTGGGGAAGGGGTGGGGGTTAGGACACATTTCCAGGGTGTGGAGACCCTTGCTTCTGGGCACCAGCCACTCCTCAGTCAACGGTGTTCGTCAGAACAGTGGCTCAGGTCTAGACACGTGCAAGAGATCCTGGCCTTTCCTGGAGTGGTCCCCTAGCCTCCCGACACCACCCTTGACGTATCTGATCGCACGGAAGGAGCAGGACCTCGCTGGCCCCTGGGGGCCCATCTCCAGAGCTGTGTCAGCGGCTGCCGCCCTCCACCCTGCACCTCACTACAGAACTGCTCCCACCTTGTCCCGAGGGCTGACCGGGCCACCACCTGGCCTCTGCTATTCTGGGATCCTGGCACCCCATTGCTCTCAGGTAGCCCAGTTCTGTTGGCCTCTTCCGCTGTCAGCCCGGGCCTTCCAGAGGATTCTGTGTGAGACGGGGTGGAGCGTGCAGGATGCTCATTAGGGAGGCTCTCGGCCAACACCTGTGAGGGATGAAGGATGCAGAGGTGGCTGAGGGAGGAGCTGGGCAGCAATGGGGTCTTGGCAAAGGCCACAGGCCACCTGCCAGGAGCTTGGGAGCCAGACAGCCCCGCAGAGCTGCCTCACTGGGACAAGGGCCTTTACACCTCGCATCAATTTGTCATGGGGTGCGGCTGCCCTGCCTTTGGGGGGCAGGTCCTTGGGGGAGCGGCTTTCTGCAGCCAAGGTCAGCCTCCCCAGGGGAACCCCAAGTCCCAGAAGCCGGGGAGCAGGTCCCCCCACACGGTGGGAGCTAGTCCGGGTGGCACACACAGCCCCACTCTTGGCCCCAGCCGGCTCTTGTCGAGGCGCCTTTGGCTGGGCTGCTGCAGTGACGTGTGTGAAGCTGCAGCCTGGAGCCCGGCTGGCCTGGTGGATGCTGGTCCCCCGTCCCGCATGACAACGTGCCACCACAGGCTGCCAGGACACAGCTGCTCCCAGGGAGGTGTTTTCATAAACAAGGGTCTTCCAACAAACCCCAAAGCACTAAACGGTGTTTTAACGATGGAGCCAGTATCTCTTGTTCCCGCCGCCCTCCCTCCGAGACAAGATGCATCACTCTGAGCCCACAGACACTGGGCACCCGCTGTGTGCCAGGAGGGGCCAGGGGGACGGCACCAGGAGCCACTGTGGTGACAGCGAGTCCCCGGAGACCGAGGGCCCTGCCGCGGGGCCTCCCTGGGCCGGACGGGAGGCTGGGAAGCCAGGGAACAGTCCTCGTGGATGAGGGCCCCCGGGGGCAGGGGCAGGGACACCGAGGGCTAGTAGTCACTGTTGTGAAATGGAGGACTGGGGTGCTTGGAGGACTGGAGACGCAGTGGGAGCCCTGCCCACAGCCGCTGGCTTTGGGGTGCTGGGGCCGTGTCCCCCAATGGCGTGGACCCAGTGTGGCCTCTTGCACACGGCTGGGAGGCCCAGGACCCCAGACCCTGGAAACAGGCCCCTCGGGGGACCCCCACCGTGCACGTCAACCCGGGAGTCCTGGTGTGTGAATACGAGTGAACAGGCTGTGAGCCAGGCTGCGCTCCTTCCTTGGTGCTTACACTGGTCTCAGGTCCTGGGTTCGGCTGACCCCTCCTCCTCCAGGAAGCCCTCTCTGATTGCATTTTCCACACAATTCCCTTATCCACCTCCCCCCTCTTCATTTCTCTTCATAGGCAGTCACTCTCTGAAGGTACCATTTATCTTGCTCTGTTGATCTGGTTGCTTCTCTACCCACTAGACTCAGCTCCCTGAGCACGGAGCCTTGCCCCTGGACACGGCGGGTGCATGGTCAGTGTTGGCTCTGGGCCCTTGCACACGCGCCTCCCTTGGTCAGGAAGCCCTCTGCCTCTGCCACCTGGCCAGCTCTCACCTGCCTCCTCCAGGAAGCCCTCCCAGTGCCCCCTGCCCTCCCTACTTGGCTTAGTCGGACCCTGACGGCGCCGAGTGTCCTCCTCTGGGTGAGGGTCCCGGGGCTTGCCTGGCCTTTGTCTCTGGGTCAACGTCAGGCACGGGGTCCATGTGCCCGCCTGCGGGGACTTTGTAGCGGTCAGTGACTGCGCCGCCTACACCAGCTGGAGCCTTCCCCAAGGCTGCTGGCCAGGGAGGGACGGGCCAGCTTTGGCCCCTCATCAGACCTCAGGGCCCAGCTTGGCCCCGGCCCAGGACACGTGTTCAGCAAAGGTTTCCAGAAAGTGGGGGGGGGGGAGGGAGGGGTTCTCCCCACAACCAGCGCCTGCCCTGACGGGGGTGGTGGTTTGCCTGTGAGACACAAATGCTCCAGCATCTAAATTTGCCCCTCATGCATCGAACAACACAGCACCTCGGGACACCTGGGAAACCGAGAGATGACCCAGCGGACAACCGTCAGCGGGTCTGGGCCTCACAGCGTCCAGGCGAGCTGCAGTGCACGGCCAGGAGCCTGCATGTGGGGAGCAGCACAGAGACCTCCCCCTGCCCTGGAAGACCTGCCTCCGGGGCTCCTGTGCTTTTGGACAGAGAACGTACATCACGGTCCTTAAGGGCAATGGGTGGTGTCGAAGCCGATCCAGACTTCGGCTCAAAGACGTTTCTGGCATTTCTGTGCACGAGGAGAGGAGGGAGGGGGGCGGTCAGGGGGCCACAACCTGCTGGCTCTGCTGGTCGGCTTAAGGTTGAACTCTGTGGCGAGGGCTCAGAATCCCGTGGGGGCCTGTTCTTCATCTCCCACGGCTGTGTCCCAACACCGGTGAGCTGACACTTACCCGTGAGGCTTTGTGATCATCAGTTGCTGAAAATTAATTAAGGGGTCTAATGTGCACTGAATGTCTGTGTCCCCACAAATTCACATGTTGAAGCCCTAAACCCCAGTGTGAGGGTATCACGAGGTGGGGCCTCTGGGAGGTGATCAGGGTTAGACGAGGTCATGAGGGTTGGGCCCCCATGATGGGATTAGTGTCCCCATAAGAAGAGGAAGACACTCAGCTCTGTCTCTCCCTCTGCTGTGTGAGCACACAGCAGAGGCGGCGTCTGCAGGCCAGGAACCTCACGGGACCAAACGGGCCCCACCCTGACCTCAGACATCCAGCCTCCCGCGCTGTAAGAAATCAGTTCCTGTGGTTGAAGCCCCGCCACCTGTGGTGTTTTGTTATGGCAGCTGAGCTGACCAAGACAGGGTTTGTGACAGTTAATTTTATGTGTCTGCTTGACGAGGATATGGTGTCCAGTTGTTTAGTCAAACACCAGTCTAGACGTCGCTGTGAAGGTATTTTTTAGATGAGATTAACATTCAGATGGGTGGACTTTGAGTAAAGCAGACTGCCCTCCATAATGTGGGTGGGCCGCATCCAATCAGTTGAAGGACTCAACAGAAAACAGACTCCCCTGAGGAAGGGGGAATTCTGCCTCCAGATGGCCTTGAGACTCGAGCTGCGGCATCAACTCTTCCTGGGTCTCCAGCCTGCTGGCCCGCCCTGCAGCATTCAGACCTGCCAGCCCCCACAATTGCATGAGCCAAGTCCCTAAAATAACTCTCTATGTATGTGTATGATATCCACATCCATATGCGTACAGACACCTATACTGATATCTACACATCCCACTGGGTCTGTCTCTCTGGAGAGCCCTGTGAGAGACGCTGTCCCTGTCTCCTCTATCCTTGGTCATTTACTCACTTCCAACACGGGGTCAGAGGGCCAGATGGTTGCCAGCCTCTGGTCACGCTGCCAGGTTCTTTCGAATGTATCATCCACCGGCAGGCCCTGCCCGCGATGGCAGGAGACACCATTTCCATCAAATAAATCCTCAGTGCTGCAATATTAAATGCGAATGGCACACCTTGCTGTCTTAAGCTTCATTTCCGGGATTACTGAGGTCAACCTGCCCCCAGGTTATTTTCAAGCAGTGGGTCAGGCCCACTCGAGGTTAAAGCTGCCGGGCCTGTTGAGGAGTGCGTGCACGTGTGCGCACACATGCTGAAAGCCTGACGGGGCCTTGCCGGGAATAGGTCAAGTTGCAGCCGCACTAAAAGGAAAACAAAATCAGATAACAAAAAATAACAGCCAAGTTGGGAAACATCAGAAGAAAATAAAAACTCAGACTAGATTTTGTTTCTCTGTAGCTTCTTCTCTAAGGGAGGGGCGTAATTGTTCAGTTCTGTTGGGTCGGAGCACCACAGACGAGGCCTGGGCCGCGCAGGCACAAGATGCTGGGATTGGAAGGGCCTGCCTGGAGGTGGGGGCCTTCAGGCTAGAGAAGGGGCCATCTGCTGGGCCCAGGGCGTTTTCTCTCCAGTCTGCTGCACTGCCCTGCCTTGGGTTCTGGCGCCGAGCTGCCCTCTTGGCTCCAGGAGCCCTTTCTTGACAGCACGGGGGGCCTGTGGAGTTCTGGATGCTTCTGGCTGATGCGTGCTCTCTCCTTGCTTAGGATGCCTGTGGTGGGTTGCAATGGAGGCACGGGGGCCCCGGAGCAGGGACTCAGGGCTCTTCTCCGCCATGGGAGAGGCCTGTTCCTCAAGGTGGACCTGCCCAGGGTGACCAGGGGACCGTCTGCCCACCTGGCCGGGTGCCCGGCCTTCTGCGGATCTGGTCTGGCTGCAGCTGGCGGCCGCAGAGCCCCATTCGCACTCCATCATCGCTGGATGACAGCGCGAACGGTGGGAGTTCATTACAGGGACCATGAATTGTTGGAGGTAATTTAGATTACAATTTAAAGTTTAATTTAAAAATCTATCAACAAATGTGAAAGTACTGGAGGAACATTTTAAAATGCACTTGAATCTCACCAGCACAAATAGCTTTTCGGGCTCTAAACATCATCACCTGGAAAAACAGTAAAACTTTACTGCATCTTTAATTAAATTACAAACACAGAGGATAATTAACTTTTTTATTTTTATTTTATTCCTGCCATTGTTTCTCCTCGGAGTCAATATCTTCGGGCTGCAGGAGCGGCTGTTACGAGCAAGTTTACAGCCGCGAGGCCCTGAGCTGACGCCTGCCGCCCGCGGGATGGATGTCCCCGGCAGAGACTGGGCCGGGGCGAGCCCGCGGGGAAGTGAAGACTGCACTGGGGTCAGTCAGCCTGCCCCCTCGAGGCGCTGCTGGCCGAGCCCGGCGTCCCCTCCCTCCCGCAGGTCTCGGCGGCCTGGGGCGGGCCACCAGCCGGGCCAAGCCCCAACCACTGGCCCACCAGGCCCTGTGCTCGCGCCAGGCAAGTGTGGGGACAGTGACCACCGCCCACGCGTGCTGCGTGTTTCCTCCGTGCCAGGCCGGGCTCTGGGCGTCCTGAGTAGGAACCCACCCAATTCTCTCAGCAATCCTGGGCGGGGAAACTGAGGCACACGGAAGTTGGGGACCTGCCCGTGGTCACACAGCTGGCAAGTGGGGGCAGAATCGAGCCTAGATGTGCCATGTGGACTGTATTTTAAATCGCGTCGTACAGCCCCCGCAGGACCCCGGGTTTGGACGCAGGGTGCAGGGGTGCGGAGCTGGTCTCAGATGCTGGTGGGGGGCGATCCCGGAGGGGCGACAAGTGCAAGGCCGGGCGTGGCCACCAGGGGACCCCCTGCAGACGGGAGAGGGCGCGGGTTGGGGCTGGACATCCAGGGGCCTCGAGGGGGCTGCCCCCTCCGCACCTGGAGGGTCCGCGAGGGCGCCTGCGCAGGAGCGGGCGTACGGGGGGGGGGGGGCGGGGTACGGGGGCGTATGGGCGGGGACGGGGAGAGGGACCCCCCCCCGGCTCGAGTGGGAGAGGGCGGGGGCAGGAGTGCGGGGTTGTCGCCTTCCCAGCGCCTGCGGGGGCGCCGCGCGAGGGGGACGTGGGGGCTGGACCGCGCCCCCTCCCCCCTGCCTCCCTCTTCCCCTCCCCTCCCCTCCCCCTCTCTCTGCCCCGGCCCCGCTTCCTGCCTCCCTGGTGGGGGCGGAGGAGGGGCGTGTGGCGTTGGCCCCTTGCTTACCTGTCTGTGCCCGGTCTCTCATCCTGGGGGTTCGGGTTGGGGGCAGGAGGCCCGCGGCTGTGCCCCAGCGACGCCCCCTCCTCAGGGCTTCCCAGAGCCCCTCCCGGCTGGGCTCCCTTGAGCGGTTCTGTCCCCCGAGGCCTGGTGGGCATCGCCCTGAGGGTCCTCCACCTCCTACCCCCACAGGCTTCTGCGGGGCTTCCAGGCTCCGCCCACTGTCACCGGCCCTCGCGGTGTTCACACCGCACATATACACATGTTCACACTCACACGACGTGCGCATCCACACACTCATCCCTGCTCTCACTCACACTTACCCTGCGTGGCACACACTTGCATCTGCAGGCGCCCTCAGGCGCAGGCACCACGTGCCGGCTCTCACACCCTACACTGCGGCCACACCCACGCTCACACCCTCGGGAGCACACACTCACGCCCTCACCGCGCTGCACGCTCACACGCAGACTCGCGCAACCCTCACAGCCACGCACCAGCGTGTGCCAGCCTCGCTGGGGTCTGCAGCCACGGGCGCAGCCCGCAGGGTCTCCTGCAAGGGGCGCCAGCGGCAGGGAGGGGCCGGGCGAGTGCTGCTGGGTCCGTCCTGCCATCCTGTGTCTGGGCAACGTCCCCCGGCCCTCCCCTGCCCCGCTGGCACGGCCCAGCCCCTGGTGCGCAGAGGCAGGGGGGCGCCGGCGCGGGTGGTATTCAGTTTTAGTGCGGTGGCTGCTTAATTATTGGTTAATCTAGCAATTTGGCATGCTTCATTTAATTCTAATTAGGAGAATTAATAGGCAGGGAACAAGGGATCTCAATAGAGTGGCTCAAAGGAACCTGCCCGCTGCCTGCCGGGGGCTGCATCCAGCCTTGTGGGCGGGTCCTAGGTGTGTGGGGCCAGGAGGACAGACCCGGGAGCCGCCGGAAGTCATGGGGGGCGCGAGGGGGTGGGGCAGGAATCGTCCGGCTGCCTCCCGCTGTGCTCCAAGGTGGAAGGGTCCATGGACAGCCTGCTGCCCCCCTCCCACCACCGCAGCACCTCAGCCCCCAGACCCCCACTGCCTCCCAGGCCTGGCGGCTGGCGGGTGTTTGTCTGCTCATCAGGCCGGCTCCCTGACAAGGCCCGACGTTGGACAAGACTGTTCCTCTAATTAAGGCGCTAATTGAATTAAATGGCTGCGGTAATGAGCAGATGAGCAGCATAAAAAGTAAAGAGTCAGATAGCCCAATTAACAGCCGCGCAGAGCATAATTATAACATTGGAAATACATGCAGCTCGGCGCCAACATTGTTAATTGTTACCGGGGGATTTATGGTAATTGGCCCCACAACAGGCAGCAGCCGAACCTGCCCAGGGCCGGTAATTAAAAAAATAATATTCTACACAAATGCCGGGTGGGCTAATTAGGCCTTGATTTACATAAAGGCCTGGGAGAAGGCGCTGCCCCACCTCCCTGCTCGTGCCACCGGAGGGCAGGGCGCAGCGCGGAGCCGGCTGGCCGCCAGCCCTGAGCCCCAGGGCGCTCCACAGAGTGGAGTCCTCGAGGCCAGCAGCCACCCTTGGCCCAGACCAGCCTGCTGGCCAGCTCTGCCCTCTCCTCCTCTCTCCCTGCACCCGTGCGTGGCTGTCCTTGCTCAGTGTCCCCAGTGAGAGTGCCTGGACCCGGGGACATGCCAAGGTCATGGGGCACATGGCCAGTCAGACTGATCTGGGCCCCCAGCGCCCAGCCCCTGAGTTGAGCTGTGCCCACCCCTCAGTGCTGTGTCCTCTGAGGGCTGCTGAGCCCCACCTCTGGGGTAGGATGCTTCCCCACCTCAGTCAGAGGGAACCAGAGGGAACATGCAGATGGAAGACAGACAGATGAGGGCTGCTGGGCAGTGGCCAGAGACAGAGGAGCAGAGGGGACAGAGGGAGGCAGGCGGGGGCGCCCCTGGAAGGCAGGGGGAAGCCGGCATAGGCTCTGACACCTCTGTCATGCAGCCCTGCCCCACCTCCCACGAGGAGGCCACCCTGCGCCCCATTTTAGAGATGGGAAGTGAGGTTCAGAGATGCTGCCCGGGGCCCATCATGGGCAGACCAGGCCTGGCTCCTTGTGCTGTCCCGACTCGTCCTTTCCTCTCTGGAGCTGTCCCCCAGGGCCCACAGGTTCTGGGCATCTCCCCAGTGTGGACCCGCACCCCCCCCCCCCCCCCCCCCCCCCGCACAGCAGAGTCCCAGCTGCCCCTGCGCCCCTGGCCCGCCGCCTCTGTCGATGACTTCTCACGCAGATTTACAGTGACGCTCACACTCTGAACAGAAAAGTCTGCTTCATTTACAAATGTAATTTCAATTGAGGGTAGTTTTCCAATCCCCTTTCATTTGAGTCTCAATTGAGCCCCTTCTCGTTGCTGATGGCGTGATCAGACAGCGCGCAGCGGCAGGCTGGCCAAGCGCGGCCCGTAAATTGGGAAGGATATTTTATCAGGACACGTCGCCACGCAGGCAGTGTGGGGTGCTCCGGGCTGTCCCCTCAGATCACGGTTATGGAATAATTTAGGCGTCCGATTCCCTGCGATTACTGCCGCCACTGATCATGCTGTCACATTCCGCGTGAGCACTTCATCCTGCGTTTATTCATGCCAGATCTGTTTTGCTTTCGTAATGAGCACATATTACCCCGGCACAAAGAGGGTGAAGACGTCCGCGGTGATAGATAGGCGCGAGATTAAATGGGATCTTTATGACTTCTGCAGCCATCAGTTCTGACTGTGCGATAAGACGAGGCGACTTGGGTCCTGATTTGCTCTTTATTGGAGCCAATATTAGCATGCGCTCACCGGTGCACGGGCCGATCAAACCCATTTAAGGTGGAATCGCGGACAAGCTGCTGCCAAGGGGCTGCAGCTGCGGGAGGGAGGCTGTGGCCCACGCCCCCAGGGGCTCAGATCTGTATAGGACGTTTCCGAGCTGCCCCAGGGTGACCCCACCCCTTGGGGTGGCTGCAGGTGGGCTGGGTCCCTGCTGCCTGGGGGTGCAGGGTGGCCAGCGGCACGCCCACCTCCCACAGGGCAGCCTCTCTCTCCCAGCCCACCCTCCAGTCCCCACTAGTGCACCCTGGCCGGGAGGGAGATTGTTCATTTAGGACTCCAGGGCACCAAGCCACTTCCTGGGTGGGGACAGGAAATTGACTGCCCAGGCCCTCCATCCTCTGCTCCCGAGGGGACAGGTGGGACCCAGCATCAGACCACCTCCCGTCCACTTGGAGGGGGTACTGCACAGGCCCCTGGCCTCCAGCCTGCCCACAACCTGCTCTCACGGCTGCCTGTGGGACCCCCTCGGTTAGCGCCCAGCACCGTCCTCGCCCTCAGTGCCCTCGGGACACCCCTCCCGCTGGACAGTGCCCTTCCCACCTTTCCTCAGCTGCGGCCCTGTGAGGCCCCCCAGGGACAGTGCCGCTGGTCCAGACACAGCCCGGGAGTCCACGCGGAGTCCCTGTCCTGTCTTCCTCCTGAGGGAGGTGGCTAGCCTAGCCAGGTGACTGCCGTGTCCCCGTTCCCCGGCAGGGCCTGGGGCTCTGGCTCCTCTGTGCAGGGACAGGGTGGGCAGTGGCTGCCTGGCGGGCCTTCCTGTTCCTCTTGCCGGGGTGGGGGGGGGCCCTCACCGTGTGGGGGTGAGGGTTCTCACGTGTCTCTGGGAAAGCAGTGTCACGGTCCGAGAGGCCATCATCTCAGAGCGTCCCGTGGACACCTGTCTGTGAAGCCAGCCTGGACTTGTCCACATCACACATTTGATGCTCTCTTGTTGCCTTTGTTGCGACTTCGGGACAGGCTGGGATGAAATCTCGTTGCAGTCAAAGAGCCCAGGCAGCCCGTGCCTGCGGGCGTCCACTTCCTCAACATCCAGGCACCGAGTTCCCCAGCCTGGCACACTTTGGGGTGTGAGCTGGGTGTGCGGCCTGCTCTGCTGCCCAGCTGCTCTGAGCCCCTGTCATCTGCTGACTGCCATCTGTCCATCTGCCCGTGTACCACCCCTCCCCCCCAATCACCTCCCGCCCCACCTCCGGGGCGCCTGGAGCCTCCGCCCACCACTCTTCCTGTGGGGCTGTTGTGAGAGCCCCAGGGGCGGCGTTTGCACAGGGCCAGCACGCTTGCCTCACACACTGAGGGACATGATGCCCCTGGCGGCCCTGAGCCCCGTGCTGGAGCTAGCAGTGACCAGGACCTTCTGTGCCACTCCATGAAGGTGGACACCAGCGAGAGAGCAGACTGGCCTTTGCGGAGGGTGGCAGGGTGGCCAAGTCACCTGGCAGGGGCAGGGACCCGAGAGCAGGAGTGGGGTCAGCAGAGGCGAGGTGTGGCCTGGGGGCAGAGGTGTGGCCTGGGGGTGAGGTGTGGCCTGGGGGAGTGGGGCTGGGAAATGAGGCCTAGGAGGCAGAGTCCTCCAGATGAAGGGCATGGGTGGGGCATGAAGGGCCGTCTCTGAAATGTACTAGAACCCCAAGAGGGGGAGCTTGACCCCCTCGAGTGGGCGCTGCACTTAGTGACCGGCCCAGGCCCAGGGCCTGGAGGGAAGAGCGGTTACTGCCCCCTGGGGGGACCAGCTGCCCCGGGTAGGAGTGACGAGGGGGCCGACGTTCCACAGGGCCCCAGCCAGCCATCCAGCCGCCAAGGCCGTGAAGGGCAAGGCGAGTTGAGGGCCAGGGAGGGGGTCGGTGGGGGAACAACGGGAAATCTGGATCAAGCCTGGGGGTTAGTGGAGGTAATGTGCTGACCTTGGGTTCTTAGTTGTGAGAAATGCACCCGTCATGAAGATGAAACGTGAGGGCACACCGGGCCAGGTGCTCGGGAACTCTCTTACTGTCTTTGTGAATGTTCTCTAAATCTGAAATTGTTCCAAGATTAAAAGTCAAAAAAAAATCCCTCTGGCTCCACTGGAGTGGCTGTGGGGGAGGAGGATTAGGAGGAACGAGAGGGAGAGGGGAAGGGGGAAGAGGAAAGGGAGGGGGAGGGGAGGGCAGGGAGGAGGATGGAGAGAAGGAAGGGGGAGAGGGAGGGGAGGGGCAGGGGAAGGGAAGAGGGAGCAGAGGGGGAGGGAAGGGAGGGGAGGGGGAGGGGAAAAGGAGGGGGAGGGGAGGGGAAGTGGTGAAGGGAGGGGGAGGGGCAAAGGAGGAGGGGACTAAGGGACTGGGAGGGGGAGGGGAAGGGAGGGGGAGGGGAGGAGGAGGGAGGCAAGGCAGGGGAGGGGGAGGGAGGGGAGGCAGGAGAAGTAGGTTAGAGGTGGAGCCCTTTGGCTTGTGCAGGGCCCTGTGTGAGTGTGTTATGTGTGTTGTGTGTGTGTTCATGTGTAAATTTGTGTGTTTGTGTACATGTGTGCGTGTCATGTGTATGTTCATGCGTGAGTGTGTGCGTGTGTGCCCGAGAGATTCCCACACCTGTGAGGAGCCGTCTTCTCTGGCGCTGGGGACCCCCACACTGAAGTCTCACCCCTGGGCAGTTTTGGGCAGTTTTCACGCCGGCAGGCAGGTCCCCCTCCCGCACCGGGGCTGACCCGCAGGAGTGGCCGGGTGGGCTCTGATCTGGTGGGTGCCAGGCAGGCGTCTGGCCTGCTGAGTGGCGGGTGGGGCCAGGCTCCTCAGGCTCCTCCCGCAGCGCCTCTCCTTATCTGGGCGCCCTGCAGCCTGCTCAGCCATCTCCCTCCTGCAACTCTCCCACCCATCACCCTTAATAGAAACCCATAAATATCTCTACTTGCTAATTTAAAAAGGGATCGGCTGTTTATGAGCACCCCAAGAATGACATTTATGAGCCTGAAGGTAAGTGATTATTGACAATAGACAATGGAACGCAGCTCGGAAAGGAGCCGGCTATTCTGCAGGAGTCCCCTCGGTGATAAGGGAGAGTGTTCCTTTTCAAATGCTAATTTCAACCCGGCACTCCGATTAGAGCGGGGACAGCTCCCCTTCCTTTCGTCTTAAATGTCACTGCAGCACTGGCTCCTCCGAAAGAGGTGCCAGGATGGGCGCCTGCCCCCCACTAGAGGGGCTACGGTGCAGGGCGGGCGGGGGACTCAGGGTGCAGGGGACTCGGGGGTTTGGGCAGCGGGGGCTCTGGGGCATGGGGGACTCGGTTCCTCCAGGTCATCAGAACGCCTGACCCCACAGTCTCGGGCAGAGTGGTGGGGACCCACCGTCTTCCCATTGTGCATGGCCTCAGCCAGCACAGTGCTTTCAAATACAGACATAATCAAAGGCCCATTTCTGTGTCTTTGTTCATTCCATTTATTGAGCACCTACTGCATGCTGACCTGTTGCGGGTTGAGCAAGACGAATGTGGCTGTTGCCCTGGGCTGTTGGGTGTCCCTGCCATGCACAATGCACTGCCCGACCTCCTCGAGCTCCCCCGGGGGTGAGAGACTACAAGGACAGCGGGAGGTCGCCGCCTGACCTCTGGCTGATAAAGGCGCTGGCCTCTGCGGGGTGGTGCGTGGGGTGTGTGTGGAGAACGGGAGATGAGGAGCTGGCACGGATGCCCCACTTCTGGCCTGCTGTATGGGGCCTCTCCTCGCCTGCCCCGACCCCAAGGACAGCGCTGGGGCTCGGGACTGAGGAGTGAGGTGGGAAGAGGCCCACTGAGGCGGTGGACTGCAGGGGCAGCCCCCCCCCCTCCTGTCCCACGTCAGGCCCTGGGCAGCAGCCAGCCTCACTCTGGGCCTGGTCCACCTGCCGACCGCAGCCAGTGGGCACGCCGCCATTGGCCTCTGGCCTGGGGAGATGGGGACACCGGGGTTCTCTGGGGACGGCCTCGAGGACACGGGGTCGGGTTCTGTGGACACAGGAGCACCCCGGCCTCCCTCCCCTCCTGCACCCACAGCTGCAGAATCGCTGGGCTGGGGTCTGCGAGACCCTCCACAAGGTCCCCCTCCACTGCAGTGTCGGGGCTGGTCACACTGCGCTCACTCTGTGAGCAGAGGCCGGGGCTCACACACGCCTTTGGGCAGCCTTCCCCCACATGCGAACGCAGCCCCAAGTCGCTGTCCAGAGCCTCGCAGAGCTGGTCCCAGAGGCCTCTTTAAGGCATCCACTGCCTTCTTTCACGCGGCCACATCCAGCCTCCCTGGCCTTCTTTTTGTGCCTTGGACTCGCCGAGCTCTGCGCAGGCTGCCCTCCACCACCTGGTGATAGTCAGCGCCCTGGCAGGTGCGCTGTGCCGCCCCATCTCACTCTCCGTGGCAGCAGCGGCATGGTTTGTGCTCTGGGTGTTGCTGTGGTTTGTTCTGTCCGCTCTCCAAGACTGAAGGCTGCAGGAGGGGACGGGTCAGGGCGATCCTGTCTGGGGTCTCGAGCAGAGAAGGGGACCGGG
The DNA here is from genome assembly GCF_020826845.1 of Diceros bicornis minor. Lineage (NCBI taxonomy): Eukaryota > Metazoa > Chordata > Mammalia > Perissodactyla > Rhinocerotidae > Diceros > Diceros bicornis. The sequence goes on along the minus strand of NC_080747.1, from coordinate 956,283 downwards.
GTGGGGAGGCCCCACCGTGGGGTGACCCTCACTTGGAGAAGTAGACTGCTGGGGAGAGATGTCAGGGCACCAAGAAGACGGACGGGAGCGCTGCCGCTGACCGCAGGAATGGGTGGCCCCGAGGCCTCACGTGGGCTTGTGCCCCCCACACCCAACTCTGACCGTGGCCTTCACTGCACGGCCAGGGCCAAGCCCGGGGCGGGGCCTGCGGCAAGTGCTCACCCACCAGGGGCAGGGCCTCCTTGTCCTGCCTGGGATCCTGGTGTTTGCAGAGTGACTGAGTGACGTACCCTGGGGTGTGTGGGGAGGACTAGCTGCTGGGTGAACCACGTTCCAGGCAGCAGGAGGCTGATTTTTACACAGGGCTCAGGCAGGGGCCCCGTGCAGTGGGGCCTGCAAGCACCTAACTCGGCCGTGGGCTCTGCTCTCACCTACTGAGCGCCCCCCAGCCACAGGCTGGGCATGTGCCCCTCGGACAGGTCCCACAGACGCCGGAGCTGGGTGCATCCAGGGCGCCCCGGTGTCAGTAGCATGGACAGGGCCGCGTGGGGGGGCTGGTGGTTCAGGGGCAGCATCTGGGGACGGTCACCACTGTGGGGTTTTCTCTGGGCCCTGGGCCCTTGACCCTCCCTTCCCTATGGAGCACTTCTGCCCCATCTCAAACCCGCAAGTCTCTCTGAGGAAAAGCGTGTTCCTGACACCCTCACACTGTCAGGCGTTGCCCCCTCAAGCTGGGGGTTGGGGTCCGGAGGGCAAGGCTTACCCTCAGGCTGCTCTGGCTTTCGTCCCACTTCAGTCTACCCGTTGCCTCTCCCTCCCCCACAGGGCACAGAGGAGACCCCTGAATGGTGACCAGTAGCCCCTCCCCCAGCCACCAAACACTTCCCCATCACGGGGTCCCCGCTCCTGAGGGGGAGGAGGGGCTGCCCCTCCACACCCCCTCCCCTGTTCAGGCTTGCACAGCAGCTGGGGTGGGGGCTGCCATCCTGACCCTGGGCCTAGGCCCCTTCTTCTGGCCATTTCCAGGGCCTGTGTGAGCTGCAAGGCCTTCGAGGTCAGCTGGGGTCATCCAGGCCATGGGTTCAAAGATTTCTCTGGAGTAGCTGGAGGTTTGGATGACACAGGCTTGAGGAATGTGGAGGGTCAGCGCTCTGCAGAGGGGCTGCCCTAGGAAGGGGCCTTCAGGACTCCTGATCAACGCTCCTTAGAGACTTGGGGGGCCTGCCAGGCTCCGCAGCGGGCTGAGTGGAAAGCCGGTCCAACCCACTCCTTGGTCCTACAGTCAAGGCCCAAGGCCCGAGAGGCAGGTAGGCCCTGACCTCAGCCCTGGCCAGAGGCCCGCAGGCCCCGGGTCAGAGCTGCGTGGCTGCCACACACGGGCTGCCAGGAGCCTGCCCCAAAGCCTCCCAGGACCAGCTGCTGGCCCTGCCTGCCAGCCCGAAGCAGGCCCGCTGTCCTCCGGTTCACTGGGCCTGTGCGGAGAGGTCCCGCTCCGTGGCTGCTATGCAGGCACCGCCTGGGATGTCCGCACAGCCGACAGCCCTGGAGCACCTGTGTCCTGGGGAAATTCAGCCTCGCCGGCCCCTGGGAGCCCCACAGGCATGCCTTGGCCGCGGAACCAGCATTTCAGTTTGTTATTCCCGTTGGAGCCCGGCGCTCAGGGAGCAGAGGAGAGGGCAGCGAGCGTCGTCAGGCAGTCAGAAAATTGAGGGACCAGCTGAGGCTCCCCATGTGAAGTGTGGTGGCCCCTCACTTCTCTTTTCATCCATTTCCTCTCAAACAGCGTCCCGGGAGATGGACAGCCGATGATCTGACAGTGGGATGAGGGGTGGCCATGGCGCACGCCGGCTCCGCTCTCTGGAGGGGTTGGGAGGGCACCCTTGGCGCTGGAGGAGTGGGGTGGGGTGTGGCAAGACAGGGAGGGTGTCTGGGGGCTCCAAGGGCAGAGGGTGGGGCTGGGCGGTGTGGCCCTGGGTGGGGGCCCTTGGGTGCAAGTGCCCATGTGAGCGGTGCTGGAGCAGACCCAGGCCCAGGGCACCCCGCATGTGGAGAGCCAGCCTGGGCATGGTGGACCCCAGGAAGTGGGGTGGGGACAGAGACCAGGGCCCCCGATAGCCTGCCTGGCTTGGATCCAGCCCTGTTCCCAGCGGGAGACCCCTGAGCTGCTCCATCACCTCTCTGTGCCTCGGTTTCCTCATCTGTAAAATGGAGCTGTGCTGGCCCTGCCTCAAGGCCCCCTAAGCAGTGCCTGGCACACAACGGAGCTCGCACGGGCGCAGCCTCCCCACTTGCTGAGTGCCCTCAGCTGAGGGGTGTGAGCCCACCCTGGCAGCTCACCCGCCCGCCTGAGAGACTTCCACCTTAAGGTGTGAATAGCCCAGTCCCTGCAACCCCCGCCGCCCTGTGACAAATACTAATGTCTAAATCAGCAGCCCGCCCCGGCCAACCGCTCGTGTTCTTTGCTGAAATGTCACCTGTTCCTATCTAACGATTTGCATAATGCAAAGCTTCTCACTCGTAAAATACAGATTAAGAGGGGAAGCGGAGTCATTCCGGAACCAGGGAGCCATTTCAAGGGAACGGGGAGGGAGGCCCACGGCGTGCTCTTAACCCTGTCCCTGCCGGCCACGCGGCTCTGCCTGGACCTTCACGGCGCCCCTGAGCACGCCTCGCCTCGCCGGGGCAGCCCATGGCTGCCGGGGTCTGTCCCCCAACTACCAGGAGGGGCCGAGCAGGTGAGGACGCTGAGGTCCAGGCCTGCCCATGCTGCCCCTTCCGGGCGGGCCTGCTGGGGGTGGTCTTCCGCTTCCAGCTGGAGCCTGTGGCTTTGGGGGGGGGTTGCACCCACACATGGAGGAGAAGGGCAGCAGGGGGTCGAGAGGCCCTGGGCTTGGGGCTGCTGGAGTAGATCCTCGGGTTGTGGCGCCCCCAGACTGGCTGGAATTGAAGATGGAAGAGGACACCTGGCCCTCAGATGTTTAAAGGTGTGCCTCAGGCTTGGGGGGGCAAAGGCGCCTTGCCATTAGGGGCTTCTCAGCCCTCGAAATCTGGCTCGTCTGTGGTCTCAGCCAAGTGCAGCAAACCCCAGGGGAGGCTCAGGGGCCCTGCCATCACCTGGGAGGTGGGCCCGGGGGGCTACTCAGCGGCTCCACCCGTTCAGCCTGAGTGAGGGGGGCAGCCGCCAGGAGGGAGGGCTGGCTCGTCAGGGAGACCCAGCTGAGGCCTGACTCAGGACTCTGAAGAGGAAGCAAGCTCAGGGGGTGGAGCCAGCTCAGGCCTCACCACGAGGAGGGAGCGGCATCTGGTCCCATCCTGTCCTATGCCGCCCCCCACCCCCCCCACACACTGTACAGCCGCATCCCCTGAGCATCCTCCATGTCAAGGTCAGCCTCCCTCCCACCAGCCCCAGCCCTGGGACCCTGCCCCTCCCTCCTTCTGCCATCTGCAGAGCTCCTCTTTGTGCGGGAAGGAGCCCCAGATGCTGGCCGGCTTGACCCATGGTGGGGGTGTGGATGCTATGAAGCCGGAACCAGGGGGGAGAGTGAAAGTGGGGCCAGTGGGGGTACCAAGAACAGGGGTCAGGAGGAGAGGGAGAAGCTGAGGCCAAAGCTGGTTCCCAAGTCTGCACCACGGGTGGATGAGCATGGGGGTGCTCAGCTGGGGGGACCCTTGGCCAAGGCCTCTGCTCAGGGAGGTTGTCTGGGCATCACAAGGCAGGTGCTGACTTACTCATCAGCCTTCCCTACAGCACAGCAGAGAGGACCAAAGCCCCGGTCCATTGACTCAGCCTGGAGCCCCACCTGGAGCCTCGGCCCCGAGGATCCCCAGCCTGCAGTTTCCCTCTGATCGCAGCCCCATGCAGCTGGATTTACCTGTTCATCTGCTCTTCCACCTGTGGCCTCCTCTGTCCTTCCTCTCAGCTCTATTCCAGGGGAGTAAATAGGCTGGGCAGCCTCACCCTGATGCCCCACCTCACCACCACGACCGCCACCAGCACCATCACCAGCACCATCACCATCAACACCACCACCACCTTCACCATCACCACCACCATCACCATCACCACCACGTCCACCACCACCATCATCACCATCACCACCATCATCATCATTACCACCATCATCATAACCATCAACACCACCACCACCTTCACCATCACCACCATCATCACCATCACCACCACTACCACCATCACCACCACCATCATCACCATCACCATCATCACCATCACCACCACTACCACCATCATCATCACCATCAACACCACCACCACCTTCACCATCACCACCATCATCACCATCACCACCACTACCACCATCACCACCATCATCACCACCATCATCACCATCACCACCACCATTACCACCACCACCATCACCACCACCATTACCATAACCACCACCATCACCATCACCACCACCACCATCACCACCATCATCACCATCACCATCACCACCATCAGGACCATCAGCACCACTGTCACCACTACCACCACCACCAGCACCACCACCAGCAGCAGCACTAACAATTAGTTAGCTTTACTCTGTGTCATGCATGGCCCTTGGTGCTGCATTTACAGCATCTCGTGTAATCCTTACAACCCCGAGGTTAGCATTTTCATCATCCTCATTCTACAGTCAGGGAAACTGAGGCAAGGAGGGGTTCAGCTGGGATTTGGACTGGGGCAATCTAGGCCGTGGTATTTCCCTGTGTGGGGAAGAAGGCATTCACATAAAATTTGGGAGCTGAGTCCCCCTGCAGTGAGCTGGGCCTCATCCTGAGCCTCCACCCAAACTGTCCCCACGCCTGCCCCTTGCCTGGGAATGGGAGGCAGATAGAGTCAGTGCCCCCAGCATCGGTGGGGTAACCCATCTTCCCCTGAACACTTCTTCTCAGCCCCAGGGGGAAATTCAAGGTGCCACTCTGTTCTCTGCTGGCTCCAGTACAGGCAGTACCTCCACTGCAGGTGCTCCTCCTCTGTAGGTGCCCCTCTTCTGCAAGTGCCCCTTCTCTGCTGGTGCTCTTCCTCTGCGGGTGCCCCTCCTCTGCCGGTGCCCCTCCTCTGCCGGTGCCCCTCCTCTGCCAGTGCCCCTCCTCTGTGGGTGCTCCTCCTCTGCGAGTGCTCCTCCTCTGTGGGTGCTCTTCCTCTGCAGATACTCCTCTGAAAGTGCTCTTCCTCTGCAGGTGCTCCTCTTCTGCAGGTGCCCCTCTTCTGCAGATGCTCCTCCTCTGCAGGTGCTCTTCCTCTGCAGATACTCCTCTGAAGATGCTCTTCCTCTGCAGGTGCCCCTCCTCTGCCGGTGCCCCTCCTCTGTGGGTGCTCCTCCTCTGCCGGTGCCCCTCCTCTGTGGGTGCTCCCCCTCTGCGGGTGCCCCTCCTCTGTGGGTGCTCCTCCTCTGCGAGTGATCCTCCTCTGTGGGTGCTCTTCCTCTGCAGATACTCCTCTGAAAGTGCTCTTCCTCTGCAGGTGCCCCTCTTCTGCAGGTGCCCCTCCTCTGCAAGTGCTCTTCCTCTGCGGGTGCCCCTCCTCTGGCGGTGCCCCTCCTCTGGCGGTGCCCCTCTTCTGTGGGTGCTCCTCCTCTGTGGGTGCCCCTCCTCTGTGGGTGTTCTTCCTCTGCAGATACTCCTCTGCAGGTGCTCCTCCTCTGCAGGTGCTCCTCCTTTGCAGATGCTCCTCCTCTGGAGATATACTTCCTCTGTGGGTGCTCCTCCTCTGCAGGTGAGCCTTCCTCCCTCTCCCACCCTGGGGACAGAAGGAGTCATTTTGCTGAATCTGAAGCCCTTCCCAGTGCTGTGGGACCCCAGGCTCGCAGGTCCCTCTACTGTACTCACCAGTGATGAGCTGCTGAGTGTTGGCATGCACACAGGTGACTTGGTTTACACCTTAGAAGGTCTTCTAAGGTCTCTTACCTTAGAAAGCCCAGCTCTGCCTTCCTCACCCGATCCTGCCCACGGGCAGCAGGCAGGGCTTCCGTCCTCATGGTGGGCACAGCTAGGGCCACACTCTAGCCCTGCCCAGGTCTGTGGACACTCTGAAGGTGGTTTCAGCCATCCCAATGGACACCAAGGACAATCATCCTGTAACAGGGTTTTCATTCATCTACAAATGGCTGGCTAAGGGGTTATTAGGTGAGTCACAGCCAATCCAGTTGCGAGGTGTTGATTTGTGGCCAAGAGACGGTGCAGGTGCCTGCAAGGCCTCCAGCCCACAATGCCAGGAAGCCAGGTCCAGGGCAGGGCCCCCACCCACACAGAGGCCTCTGTCCCCTCCTTTCCTGAGTCAGGTGACATCTGCGGGAGCAGCCTCACCTGAGTGGGTGCGTTCCCACCTGGTGTTAATGCAGCCATTTCTGAGCAACCGAGCAGTGAGCTGATGGCTCTCAGAGACCCTCAAGGGGCAGGACTTTAAGTAGCCCCCAGTCCCTGAGCTGCCCACCCCTTGCTGGCGTCACATAGCCAGGGAGGAACGGGCTTAGCTTCTCCGCCACGGAGTCCCGGGGAGCCTCTGCACCGCCACCCCTCCTGGCTTGTAGCTTGCCCCCGGCACCCTCACCTCCCTCGGCGACGTGGGGTGCTCCACCTTGCGCCTGCACATGGGGATGGAGCAGACTCAGGGTTTGGGCGGTGAGGACACAGCCCAGGGCTGGGAAGCCCCATGTACCCAGCTGTGGCCAACCCTTGCCTGCCCGGCCTGGGAAGCTGACAGCGCTTCCCAGAGAAGGGAACAGTGTGACCAGCCAGGTTGGGCCAGGTCTCATGGCTTGCTCATCCATTCATTCGCTCACTCACTCACTCATTTGGCATTTGGTGGGCACCTTCTGCGTGTGGATTGGGTGCCACAGGGAGCTAGGGATGACCAATGCCGGGTCCTCCCTGCCAAGAGCAGATGTTCTGAGGGCTCCAGCCTGTACCCAGACGCCCACTGTGAGACCCGAGACACAGAGGCCCAAAGAGCAGACGTGTGGGACCTGGGGAGCAAGGCCACGGTCCCGAGGGACCAGGGAGGTCTTGGGCAGGGCTTGGCCCCACACTTGGCCCTTGACATTGACCTAGCCAACCAAGGAGGGGCAGCAACTGCAGGAGGGTGTTGACCGGGTGGGGAGGCAGGCCTGGCTTGCTGGGGGGCTGAGGGGCAGGTGGACGACCTCCGAGGGTCCAGGGTCCAGCCCTGCTGGCTGCATCTGCAGGCTCCCTGTGTCCAGCCTGGCCTTCTGGCCTCCCCAGGCCACTGACCCCACAGGGGTCCCTCTTAGTCCATCACCCCTCACCAGCATCCCATCAGCACAGATGGGCTGGTCCTTCTCCATCTTCAAAAGCCTTGCCTTGTCCCGCCTGCCATCCACCCCTCTGCCCTCCTTCCCCTCCCTCTGACCCCCGCCAGTCCCCGCCCCGCCAAGGGGTGCTTGTCTGGTCACCATGGGCTTTCACATCCCGAAATCCCACAGGCAGGTCTCTGGCTCCAAATTACATCTCTGCATGGGGTCATCCTGGGGTCATTTACCCCAGCTGACTTCGTTCCCCTCCTGCATCTCCCCTCCCCCGATGTCTTCACCTCCATGTGCTCCAGACCCAGCCCAGGGGGCCTCTGTCCCGCCCCCACACACCTGCGGGCTCTCTCCCCCACCACCGTGACAACTCCACCTCACTCTGCCTGAGCCCTGCCCACTTCCCCACCCCCAAACCAGGCAGGGGCCATCCTGTATGGCCGGCCCCCACACGACCCCACCTGCTGTGTGCTCACTGCAGTCCCTGTCACTTCCCACTTTTGGACTTCTCAACCCATCCCAGGGTCCACCCAGAGCCACATGGCAGGAGCCCCAAATCCTTGTCCTCTGAGCTGTGGAGTCCCTCATGTGGGGTCCCTGTGCCACATGTGGGGCCCTTGGGGACTGTCCCTCCCTGGGCAGCTCAGTGATGTGTGGGGCTGTCTCCTGGGACCCCAGCTCAACTCACCCCAGTTCTGGGCCCTGGTGTGCCCAGGGCAAAGGCAGAAGATCCAAGGGTTTGTGCGGCCTCCCTGCCAGGCCAGGCCAGGCCAGACCACACCGGTCGGGTGGGTGGTGGGTGCACCTGGTCTCCCTCCGGCCCAGGGGGAGGGGCAGGGTCAGCCCCGAGGGCAGCCTGGAGGAGGCTGCTTGGCTGGGTGGCAGCGATTCCTGAAGCTGCTGATAAAGCGGACTAATGGCTTTTCGCTAATGAGAGAAGCTGGGCTGATTATGACAAATTGCCGGGAGCAGCGGGCTAAGCGGTGACACGCGCGCCACTCGCGTCACTCGCCCAGGAGCAGCCGCGGCCCCACCCACCCCGGTCGCCGGGTGCAGGGCCGGGGGCATGCCAAACTCCACCCTGTCCTGGTTGGGCAGGGCAGGGGGTGGCTGGGGTGAGGGAGGAGCGAGAGCAGGGAGGGGACTGGAGGCGCCCCGCTCCCCGTCCTGGCCCTCCCCACACTCCAGTACTCCCCCACCCCGTGGCCCCCCAGCACTCCAGTCCTCGCTCCCCGCCCCCCAGCACTCCAGTACCCTTTCCCTGACCCCCAGCAGCCTTGGAGGGGGCCTCTATCTCTGCCCCAGCAGCTCCCACCCCTCCCCACCCTCAGTCCCCCCTCCTGCCCCCAGCACCCCTCCTCACACCTCCCAGCACCCCTGGCGCCTCTCCTGTGACCCCTCTGCCCTGCTCTACACAGCTGCCCACAGCTTCTCTGGGATGTGGCCTGGGCCTGTCCAGGGACGGGGTGAGCGGCACCCTGGGGTGACTTCGCCTGCTGCCCATGCCAGGCCCGGGGGCTTCCCTGACTTTTCCAGGCAGAAGGAACAGCAGGAAGGTCTGGGCTCAGCCTGGGGCTGGGCTAGGGGTTCAGGGCTGGGGGCAGAGAGTAAGGGGCAGCCCGGACTGCAGCGAGGACAGGCCAGCCATCTGGGGGACCCCGGACCCCCTGCTGGAGATGACTGCAGGGGCATGGTTGGGGCACAAGGACAATGGAGGCAGAGGGTCCAGGCAAGCAGGCCCGATGGTCCTTGGCTTGGGGAGGGTGACACACACTCTGTGCCTTGGTTTCTCAAGGACACCTTGAGGTGAGGGGCCCATTTCCTTGCCTCCCCCAGAGGGTATTTGGCTGGGGAGACACTCAGACTGTCCTGAGTCTGGGACCCTGGTCCCCTTGTCCCTCTTGGGCAGCTGCTCCTCAGCTTGGAGGTAGAGGGGGCTCAGGGAGGGATATATAGCAACAAAGACGTGTCCCAGGGCCCCAGGGCCCCAGCATGGCTGTCCCTCCCTCCCCGGGGTGCGGCTTTTCAAATGAAACCTCCTAGCCGCAGCAGAGGCTGCTGTCCATCTTTCCATCCGTCCGTCTGTCCATCTGTCTGTCTGTATCGAGCCTCCACTGAGCATCAAGCTCTGTCCCAAGAACTGGGGTGCCCCTGACGTCCAGCCCCTGCTCCAGGCGGCGCTTGGCCCATCCGCCCACTCATGGGTGGTCTCCCGCCCCCTGTCCCTCCACCGTCTCACCTGGTTTGCAACCCCCCACAGTACACCCCTCCAGGTCACTGATTGTGGGCTGTTGTACCCCAGCAACAGCTCTGATACCCGATGCTCCCCTTCCCGACACCCCTTGGTCCAGCTTCCAGAACATTCTGCTGGCTTGGTCCTGTCCCTGATGGCTGCCCTCCACGGTCCTTCCAGCTCCCCCTGCCCCTGGGGGCTCTCTCCAGCCAGAGCGGCAAGAGCAGGTCCTGCTTTTCTTCGGAGCCCCAGGGATTTGGGGAGACATGAGGCCCCTGTGTAGCTGGCCTGTTGGGCGTTATTTAACGGGGTTGATGGGCCAGGGCAGCCTTGTGGAAGGCCACGTGGAGCGGTAAGGAAAGAAGAGAGGCGTAATTGGATTTTCCATGTGGAACCACCATCTTATCTCGGGCGCGCGTGTCATCCATTACTGCTAATTATGCCGCCCGGCCGCGCCTCGAGCCTCGGCCGCTCCCCCGGCTGGTGGGCAGTCCGTCCTCATTGTCCTCTCCAGGGCCGCCCCTCTCGGCCAGCGGGAAGGGCCCGGGGTCTCCCTATCGTCCCGGAGCAGCCACCAAACGTCGTGGACGCCCCGTGACAGATGAAGCATGGAAATTAGTTCCAGAGTTTAACTGATAACCGGAGAGCACGGCGACATTCGGTTATGGCAGCCCTAATTGATGAGCTCATTAAGTCCATTATTAGAGAAATTGATTTCAAATAGGCACTTAGAGCGGGTTGCAGGAGGCGGGTGGGGCGGGAGCACGGAAGGCAGAGGAAGTTGCGAAAATACATAATGAGGCAAGTAATTTTATAGGTTTGTTTAATGAAAAGCCTCAACAGCGTACTGGAGGCCGTGTGGGTTTTAAACACTCATTTTATGTACTAATAAAGCTCCGGGTGGTGGGACCGTTCCCGGGCCTCAGCCCACCGTCCTCCGCAGCTGCCCCTAATTAATTAATTAACCCGGGTGAGGCGATCAATGAGGTGGTCACGCAGTGTTGGCGCTCGGGGCCGCCCGGCTCTCGGGGCCGCCCGGCTCTCGGGGGAGGCCTGGCAGGTGCTTTGGCTTCCCAGCCTCGTCCAGCTCGGCCTCCAGCCCCGCCCCGCCCACCCAGAGCCCCTGCCCCGGGGACAGACGTGGCCCAATGGTGCCCAGAAGTGACCACCGTGGGGCCCGGGGCCCGGGGCTGGGGTTGCTGCAGGAGCCGCCCACCGGGCCAGGAAGAGCCTTGTGGTCACCCCTCCAGCACAGTCCAGCACGGTCACTCCAAGCCATGCTCTGCGGGGCTGCCCAAGCCACCCTGGCCCTGACTTGACCTCAGGGCTCTGCCTGGCTCAGGACATGCTCAGTCCAGGTGGTCCTTGGGATCCTGACCCCAAATTCCATCCCTGCTGCCCACCTCAGGCCCATATGCAGTCAAATGGATGCAGACCCACGGACATACGCAGACACACAGACACACACGTGGACACACACGATGGGCGACACTGACACAGACACACAGATACATGGAATCCCACAGGCAGACCCACGCGGACATACATGAGTGTGCACAGATACATACATGTATGGACACGCTTTCAGGGACACTGACACAGAAATACATGGATCCATGCACAGGTGCACACGCAAACACGCACAGTGACACCCACGGACATATGGACAGGAACACAACGTGGCCGCCCTCCCTTCCTTTCGGAAGCACACCTGGGCGTGGATTCGGGGCCCGCCCACCCTGCGGCTTCTCCACCACCTATGGCTGTCCCTCTTGTCGCTTCATCTGTCCCCACCTAGGTTCAGGGCGCCCGGCTCTGGCCCCGGGCCTCTTCCCGGCCCTGAGCCCACCCACTCTCCGACTTCCCATGGCACACGTGCAGACGACCCCATTGATTCCTCCAGCCGGCCGTTCCCGAATCCTAGGCTGGTGCGTCCAGTGGTCCCTCAACATCTGCACCTGGGCGTCCAGCATAGCCGAAACCAAACTTGTTTCCATACCCACCTGCCCCTCCTTGGCTACGGCCCCTCAGTGAGGGGCACCCTAGCCTTCCAGGGATCCACTCTGAGGGACCCTGGAGTCTCCACTGAGCTGCCCCGCCATCCTCGTGTCTACTTCGCTTGCTCCAGGAGCCAGTTATCCGGCCTCCGGCCTCCCAACACCGACCCGCCTCCCTAGAGTCCATCACCCACACAGCAGCCAGGGTCCTCCGAAAACACCTCTCCTGCCCATGGGGACTGGCCCCACATGGCCTGGCTTCCAGGCCTCTCTGGCCATGGTCTCCGCGCTCGCTCCTCTGCTGCCATGCTGGCTCTGACTGTGCCTCCGACACCCTCTCAGGGCCTTTGCTCCCGCTGTCCCCTCTGCCTGGGACCATGCGTCCCCTCATCTCCTCCACCACTGTCTGCAGCAGCCCACCCTCCACCGTGCCTTCCTTCTCCAGGTCTCCTCGCTGCCTGACAGGGTGCAAGCATCTCATGTCACGTCTGTCCCCATCCCACTAGCATGTAGGCCCCACAGGGAGGGGAATTCTGTCTGGTTTTCTTTCTTGCCAATACCCCTGAGTCCCCAGCACAGTGCCTGGCACCCGGAGCTGCTTCGAGAAGTTTGGTGAGTGACCGGGACGTCTGATTCATCCAGTTTACGTGGCAGGGTCAGGAGATACTGCCTGTAGTGACACAGCAAAAAGCTAACATTCTTTTAAATCAATAAGATCATTAAAACAGCGATGAGCCATATGGGCAGAGGGCGAGGGAAGACATAAGGGAGCAGAGCTCTCAGCCTGGTGAACAGAACGCTGAAACGTGATGTTGACACAGATAATCCAAGAAAAAACAGAAGCAGTGTATGTTCCACAAAGGGAATGTGACGTGGAGAGGTGTTTATGCAGGTGCAGGAAGAATTGAAGGCCAAACGGCAGGAAGCTGCTCCCGTCCTGGGTCTGGAGGGCTAGGCAAGGTGGTGGTGCAGAGCCTGGCCCAGGGCTCCCAGTGGGAGCTGGATGAGGAGGACACCCTGTCCCGCAGGAGCTGGAGTGGGGACTTTGGTGCAGACATGGCCCGCAGGGGTGCTGCCCACGCAGAGTGGGGAAGGCCTGGGCACCCCGCTCTCCCTGCCCTGCAGGCCACACTCAGAGCCTCTCAGAGGCTGAACTAAGTGGAGGCCAGAGGCCCAGGGGCCCGGGAACGGGGTCTGAGGGTGGCCTGCCGAGATACAGGCCAAGCAGCACGAGTGCAGGCTGAGGTGACGGCAAGCTGGCAGATGGCTGACATGGGCCATCGAATTTCACTTCCATGTGACAAAACCTCGTGTTGCTGCCCAGCAGGCCGCCACTTCCCCCTGAATGTACCAACGGGGCGCCTGCCCCCAGCCGGGAGATGCCCACCTCCGCCAGTGAGCTCACCCGCCGTGACATGGCCGGGTCCTCTGTAACTTAAAGCTGCTCAGTCAAACACCGCGGGAACAAACCGTGAGGGCAGGACAGAGGGCGAAGGACGCCCCACGCCTTGGCTGCGCTTCCCTGGCCCTCGGGCCGGTGTCTGCTCCACGCGGTGCCGCCGTTGTGGTGTCTCAGCTGCCACGCGGTCCACGCTAACTCTCAGAGCCACTTCCAGCCGCTTGGGCGGGAAGATTAGATCCAGCTTCCTGGTCCGGAGTCTTGTCCCCAGGGGCACGCTTGGATCCACGTCCACGCCTCCCCCACGCCCCTGCTGCCCTCGATGCCCAGCTGCTGCTCTCCTGCTGCTCCATTCGTTGCGCTCGGAGAAGACGTTATGGTTTCCTTCTGGGTGCGGCCAGCTCTGATTTCAGTTATGGGTCAAGAGCAAAGAGGGTGGACTGGGACGTGAGGCTGGCACGAGGACGTTAGCAGAGGAGCGCCCATCTCCGCTGCCCCGGGAGGCTCCTGGGGCTTTGGGGTTCAAAGTTTCCAGTATTCTTCTGAGTCTGCCCAAATGTCTCTGTCCCATCTCAGGGTCCCACTCCTCTCCAATCCGTGCACTCAGCCCGTGCTGTAATTCTAAAACCCACACGTCATATTTGGGTCTGATTTTTAGCACATTCGTCCTGAGGCTACAAGCAAGAGATCACTTGAAACGTAGTCGTGCTCCCTGCTCTCCGACCACGCCTCGGGCTTTTTATGTTACTTCTCTCTACACTCATTTTTTTTTCACCCCTGCAGATACTACCCTGATAAAACAAAGAAACCAACGAAAGAAAACAGCATTGCCAAGTGGAGAGAGCCCATTGCGTCCATGCCGGCATCCGCCAGAGCTTGATCCCTCGCGGCTCTCCAGTCTGCAGGCCTGGAAAGCGTTCAACCAAACAAGCCTGTAGGTGCAAACTTGTGTCCTGGTGACGCATCCCCAACAGAGCCTGTGTGCCTCTTCAGGAGGGTCAGCCCACACACAGGCTGCAGCCTCACCCCGGCTCCTTGGGCACCTCTGGCTGTCATCGCCTCCCATCATCATGGCTATTCTGAGGCCTGGCCATGGGAGGTGGGTGACTGGGCCTCTCCAGGCCCTCAGGGCCCCTGGGGAAGAACCCTTCCCGGCCCCTCTGCCCACCCCCCAGACCAGCAGATCCAGAGCGGAGCACAGTCCTGCCCATCCTGCTGCCCTCCCGGTGAGTGAGGCTAAGAGCCGGGGCCCATGGCTGCCCTTCATTCCAAAGAAGCGACTGTCCCCATTCTAGGCCCCCATGCTTTGATAGTCCACTGAAGAAAGCCCCCCTAAATGTTCCCTCTGTAAAACAGAGGCCCTGAGTCTTCTTTAATTTTGTGGGTCTACAAACACCTCCTGCCCGTGGCCACTTCACACCCACAAAGAGCCCATTTGCATCGAGTTTGTGGATGTGCAGACAAAGGTTGATTCTTCCCAGCGCCTGGCCCGTGTGAGGGGCAAGAAGGGACCGAGGGGGTGAGGGCAGGTCCAGGGCCTGCAGAGCCAGCCGCCCAAAAGGCACTCCCTGGGCCCAGCACGGAGACGAGACAGATGACAGAAAAGCAATTTACAATTTGGCCTGTTCTATTTCCAATTAAACTGGGGACATTAGTTAATATGCAGGGCTGGGAATCTCAGAGAGATAATGTGTAGATAGCTCCATAAAACTCCTCCAGGAACAAATAATTTTGCACAAATTTGCAAACAGCACGGTTTTTGTAAATAACCATAATCTTTCTACCGGCCTGCTGCCGATTATGCGTTTTTCCTTCATGATAATTTAATGGCGACCTAATTTACCCATCGTTGCTAGGCCTTGGGTGCAGCCAGTGTGATTGTCCAATTTAGTCCAAAATCCATCCTGATGGCATTCATTCATATTGACCAAGTGTTTACAAAGTGAGATTTTTCCTCCTTAGGCCTGACGGTGAACTCTGCTAACAAGCCTGTCTGCGCATGTCCAGCTAACTTGGCACCCGCCTGCCCATACTGAGCCTGCTTGTCCAGGCTGCAGCTGCCCCAGCAGCTACACACGTTGGACGAGTCGCTGGGCCTGGCGCTGCCGGGCAGTCAGAAATGGGGTGGAGATGAGGGCCCTGCTCTCGGTAGAGAAAAATGCCAGGCCAGACTAGGCAAACCGAACAGGAGCCTGACTATGGCCGGAGGGTTGAGGGGGGACCACCACCAACATCCAGGGGCCTCAGTCTGCTCTTATGTACATGGGCCAACAGGGTCTTGCCCCAGGGTCTTGGGGAGGATTAAAAGGCATTGTCCCAAGGCTCCAGGGCCACCCACCACTCCCACACTGAGCTCGGCTCCATAGAGACCTCTGCCACTGCTGTAGGAAGTGGGTGGATGGATGGATAGACGGGTAGATGAAGGGGTGGAAGAATGGATGGATATTGGGTGGAGGATGGATGCATGGGTGAATGGAGGGGTGGATGGATGGGTGGGTGGATGGATGGATGGATGGATGAGTGGGTGGATGGAGGGGTGGGTGGATGGGTGGATGAGTGGGTGGATGGGTGGATGGATGGGTGGATGGATGGGTGAAGGGATGGATGGAGGGGTACGTGGATGGATGGGTGGGTGGATGGGTGGATGGGTGGGCATGAGGGGAGATCGATGGATATTCGGGTGGGTGAGTAGGCATGTGAATGGAGAGATTGGTAGGTGGATAAATTTGTGAGTGGGTAGGTTTGTGATTCAGTGGGCAAGTGGATGATTAGGTAACTTGTGGATGGGTGGGTGAGTGGTTCGATGAATGAGTTAGAATATGGGCTGATGGATTAGTGAGGAGTGGAGGTAGATCAGTGGTTGAATGGGGGCTAGATTAGAAGTGGGTAAGCTAAGGGAAGGAGGAGTGGAGGGGTTGGGCATGTGGGCTGGTTGGTGGGTAGATGGCTGGGTGGGTGGCTGGGTGAGTTAGAGGATGCTGGGTTAGCAGATGGGTGGGTGGTTGGATGGGTGGCAGGTGCCTAGCGGGAGCCTGGGTGGGGACTCCAGTGTGCTTGGTCACTGCAGCTTCTCCAGTCTACCCCCCGCTGACTGGGCCTTTCCTGACCATCTGCACAGCAGGACAGAGGCCACTGGGACTGGGAGTTGTTGCTTGGTTCATCTTGCTCCTCTTGGAGGAAATATTTTGAAACAAAAACAAAGCAAAGGAGAGAGTTGCCAACTGTGGTGCTCAGACAGACTGGAGGGCACTTGGAGGAGGGAGACCCGGGTCAGACTGAGGGTGGGTTGGGGCATGTGGCTGAGTGGTCTTGGAGGCCCTGAGTCATAGTTGCCTATAGGATATCCAGGTCAGGGGGCCGGGCGGGTCTGGGGCTCGGGTCTGGGGCTCAGGTCTGAGCCAAGGAGAGACCTGGCAGATGAGGGGCTGGAGACTGTGAGTGTGAGAGGGCAGGCAGGGGGTCCTTGGAGGAGGGGTGCTGGGAATTTACGTAGATGGAAGTGGGAGGGCTGTGGAGCACGGGGGGAGGGAGCAGTACACTGAGTGGGAGGGTGGAGCAGCAGGGGGTCCAGCAGAGGAGGGGCCACCCCACACCACCCTGGGAGCAGGGCCTGGCTGAAACTCCGCGCTGGCCTCGCGGGGGAACGGCGGTCCAGTTCTCGCCCCACCCCCACCCCCCCCACCCCCCCCCCCGTCCTGCCCACGCTGCAGCATCCTGGACCTGCAGGGCTTCTGCAAACCACGTTCCCATCTGGCTGTCCCCACCGGGCTCTGCCCAGCCTGCCTACCCCGAGGTCTAGGGTCCTGCCAGTCCCTCCAGGGTCAGGGGCGGGGGTGGGGGTTCTTTCCCAGGTATGGGGATGGGGTGGGCAGTGCAGAGAGGACCAGCCTCAAGTGAAATATTCAGGGCTGGGGTGCCTTCCTCACTTGGTGGGCAGGTGGCGGTCACTAACCCTGCCCAGGGAGGTGCGCAGGGGTCACCATTGCAACACCCTTTATAGCAGCCCCGTTATCAACTCTTCCCTTCAGAGGTGGCAGCAGCAGCGTTCATTCACACGCTCCTAACTCTTGGCTCCCGCCTCCGTCTTCCTGGTGGGTCCTCGGGGTGCCACTCTCATCCCCCCTGTTCCCCCTGTCTGGCAGAGCCTTGTGCACCAATGGATTCCCCCCGGGCCCTCTCCTGAGCCCCCTGCCCCCCAACCACTTCCTCCTGCTAAAAAGCTAGATTTTTCTACTATTTGTGCTGCTTTTAATCCATAGGAAGTCAATTTTCCAGTCATATATTAGTTTATTTTATATTTTCAAATTGATTCGACCACACATTGATTTCCTGTTGAGGGTATTGTGTCCTGAGCGAGGATTACGCGTTTAGGAGAAGTGGAGACTTGTGGCTCATAAAGGTTGCTCTGCGCCGGAGAGCTCTTATCTTGAAAAGGGAGAGTCCAATTTTATTGAAACAGCTAAAATCCCACTTAATTGAATTTTTTTTTCCTCTAAGATGTACAAGCTTAGAGACTTTTGCTTTCCAATTCAACTCAGGCTCGGTGGTGTTTAAATTTCCAAACCCATAAAAACCTTTATGAAAAAGACCCTGCGAGTATTGTATTTCTGAGCCGGCATGGCCGCACAGCCCCAGGTGGGAGCAGTGGAATATCGACATTCTGTAGAACGTCCTCCAAGCCCCTTCACTCCCGTTTAACGCCGCCCCGTGGAAAAGGCTCTTGCTGGGCTCCCCGGATGTTGCGCCCTCGAAGGCCGGGAAGGGTCACCAAGCAGCGGAGAGTCTGGGCTAGGACACTCCTCCCCTCTCCCTGGGCCTGGCGCCTGGAGGATGGGTGTGGGCGTCTTCCCCCGACATCTCCTCCCCCTGAGATTATGATGCACGCCAATCCCTGAGTCTCAGAGTGCCCGGCCGCAGGGCGTGCGTCCTGCTGGCTCTCCGAGCTCCCTCAGGGCCCTTCCTGGGCTCTGCAAGGGGCCACCCACCCCACCTGCACGCCCCTCGCAGTGGCCTGGCAAGGTGGTCTTAGTCTCTTTGGGAGTGGCCCTGGCGTCTGGTTCCCAGCCAGACCACAGAGCGGGCCACACTCAGGGCAGGTGTGCAGCGAGCGTGTGTGCGGGTCCTGGGCGCCGCGAGGGACCCTTCTGCACCTGCAGTCCTCCCATCCTGTCCCGGACCCCCCCTCAGCTGCTGGCCACGGTGGGTCCTGGGGCATCTTCTGGGTGAGTCTGGGGGACCCTCTGTCCTGAGGAGGCCACATCCTCATCCCTGCCCTCCAGGGCTGGGTTGGCCCAGAAACCCAGCCCAGCTTGGTGGCTACATGCGTGTACACGCATGAGCACACACTCCCACATGCTCCACCCAGGTAGGGCTCTGCTTTCCCGCCAACGCCTTTGTCCTGCTCCCATCACGTCGTCCCTCTTTGAGGCCTGGCCCCACTGTCCACATCCCCTGTCCACCCCCACCTGCCTCTCTACTGACCTGGGGCTTGAACAGCTGGGGGCTGGGTGGGGCCCTGTAGGGGGCCCTGGGGACCCAGAGAATCTCCTACCTGGCCCTGCAAAGCCCCTTGGGGACCCCTCCAGGTACTCTTGGAGCTCCCAGACTCCTCCATTCCCCTCGGGGGTCCCAGGCCCCATGTCCCCTAGACATGCCCAGGATGGTCCCATCCCCCTAGGGGTGTGCTGGGGCCTGGGCCTGCCTCACCTCTGGCTCCCCACCACTAGCCTCGGTTTCCCCATCAGCACCGGGGGCTGGGATGACACTGCACCTCTGCTCCCTACCGACTGGTGGTCTGAGGCCCAGGTGGGGCAGAGAGGCACTCGGCTTCCAGCCCTGGGGCCTCCCCTGGGGGCGGTGGGCTCCAGGGCGCACCGGGCCAAGAGTGAGCTGGCCCCTCACTCTTGGGGGACCTTCAGCTTCTGGGGACGCCCCGCCCACCTTCGAGCGGGTCTGGAGCCTGCCCTGTGCCCTGGTGGCAGTCCTGCCGGCCTGGAGAGAGTCCTTCCTAGGGAGGCCGGCGCGGCTCCGGCGGGGCCTCTCCCCACGACGCTGCGGCCGGCAGGCAGCAGTGCAGCTCACACTTGGCCGGGCGCTGACCGTTATCGGATGCCGCCTCATGTGCAGCTGCACAGACGACAATTTAATGGCGCTCTGTCACGAGGGCTACTCTGTACCTCTACTCGCGAATGGCTGATGGAGATAAGGAAAGGAAGAAACAAAGCCGTCCTCATGCGCCGCTCCTTAGCACACGCTGGCGCCACTCGTAGTTACCTCCTCATCTCACTGGAGCTTCCAGAGAGTTCTCTGAGCCGGCGACTCCACCGAGGGCTCAGGATGGTGGGAATAGGAAGGGCAGTGGGGGTGCTGGGGGCCCTGCTCCGAGAGGCCTGGGGAAGCCCCTGTGGGTCGGGGTCGAGCATCCCCCAGACCCCCCGGGAGAGCCGACTACAGAGTGTCAGGCCGACTGGTGGGGGGCTCAGCCTTGCACATGATGAAGCCCGGGACCTCAGGTCCAGTCGGTGACAATTTGCAACAAAATGGTTCCACGTCCCCAGACGTAGCATGAGTAGGAATCGGGCATAACTCACAGAACTTTCCCTCCTGCCCGAGGCCAAAGCCACTGGATCCGAGGGCTGCTGGAGATGCCTGGCCACCCAGTGGGGGCCAGGTGGTGTGGACAGGGCCTGGGTGGTATGGACGGGCCTGGGTGGTGTGAACGGGGCCTGGGTGTTGTAAATGGGCCTGGGTGGTGTGGATGGGCCTGGGTGGTGTCAATGGGGCCTGGGTGGTGTGAATGGGCCTGGGTGGTGTGGACGGGCCTGGGTGGTGTGAATGGGGCCTGGGTGGTGTGGATGGGCCTGAGTGGTGTGGACAGGCTGGGTGGTGTGGATGGGGCAGGACACTAGAGAGAGTCCTGATTTGGGAAGCTTCGAGTGTCATATTTCAGCAGTGGGTTTCATTCATTCATTCATTCAGCAGGTGTTTCCTGGAAAGACTCTGGGACTCTGGTCGAGATGTCCCCAGTATTGGAGGGGACAGATATGAAGGTCACACAGGCAGAGTGACCACTCCCAGGGCTGGCAGAGCACAGAGCATGGGTGGTCGGTTCAGGGGTCACTGCTGGGGAGGCAGGCTTCCTGGGGGAGGCGGCCTTGGGCCCTGGGCTCAGGACCCTTTGCTGTCCCACAGGCAAAACCCCGAGCTGCCTCTTCTCTCTCTCCCACAGGTCACGTTCTCCCCAAATGTCACCACTGTTGGAACTCCCTCCCACCACCCCCAGCACGCCCTGCCAAGGTCATGGCTCTGTCTTCCCCCTCTGACCTCTGCCGTCTGGGACAGGTGGCCACGCCTGCCCTGCGCCTCTCTGTCCAGCTCAGCCACTCCCGAGGCTGGGGTTCTGCAGTGGTGAGGGCAGAGGGCCCACCTGCAGGGTAGACCTCGGGTTCTGTCGGAGCCTGTCCCTGGCCTGTGCTTCCACCCGGAGGGTCCCCAGTCCCACGCCAAGTGTTGCGTGACTATGGTGGCACATGTGAGGACCATAGGGACCAGGGTTGGGAGCACTGCCGCCCCCCAGGCCTGGGTTGGCCCCACCGGCCTTGTGCAGCTGCTGTGGGGAGAGCTCCTTGGCTCCTGTGCAGTGAGCATGGGAGGGTCCAGGGCCCACCCTTCAACTCTGGCCTCACTTGGGCTCCGTGCCCGAAGCTCCCCTGCCCCAAACGCTTGGCATCACCTGATAGCAGGATTTGGGTCACGAGTGCTCCCCTGAGCCAGGGGGCAGTGCCCCCAACTAAACCTGGGCAGCATCCTGAGAGCAGGAGCGGGTCCCTCAGAAGGACTAGGCGAGACTGCCCACAGGGCCAGACACCAGCTGGCTCTCTCTAGCCTCTTTTCTCACCTGGTGAGTGCCCGCCTGGAGCAGCCGCCAGGTGGAGGAGGAGGTGGCGGCTCTGGGGCATTTCTCACGCGCAGCGGGGACCAGGACTGGAGCGGGGTGGCTGCGGTGTGTGGTGTGTCCAGCAGAGGTGGTGCCGGGGCGGAGGCCCCTGGGCCGTGCCCACCCCACTCGCCCTCCACGGGCTAGGCGCTCCCTTTCTGTGTCTGAACAAGCGGAGGGCCCTCCCGGCCGGGCGGTCACAGCGCATTTTAATAGCGGAATGTAATTCCGGGGCAGCAGAGAAATGAAAGTGAGAAGTCTGTGAAGTATCGCAAACGTACTCGATCTCCATGGCCACGCAGCCCTGGGTTGGAAAGCCTTTTTTTCTCGTGTTTAAGTTAGCGTGGAAGATGAAATAGTCACAGAGACACAGTGGCCACTGGAACCTGTTATTGCTGGCTGTGAGTCCCCATAAGTACTTTTCTGATTTATAACCTCGCTCCGCTTTATAAATGGAAAACCAGAAATGCCTTTAGGAGCAACTTTTCAAAGACGGGATCTCTGCGCATCCCCCATGGTGGTGAACGCCAACTGCTGGAGGGGCGTCCCCGGCTTTCCTCCTGCAGCCGTGGGCCGCGGGCCTTGCCTGGGCCGGCTCGAGTCCGGATTCGGGAAGTATGCCAACTGTGCCTGTCTGTCTGGGGCTGACGGGGCTCCCGGGGCGTGGGGCGCTCAGGGCTAAAAGCAGGGAGTTGTTCACCTGGACGAGGGCAGCTCAACTTTGGGTCAGCGACAGGGTTCACGGAGCACTTTCTGTTTGTTTGGGAAGGAGACGGTGTGCAAACATCTATGGGATCATCTTAGCCCTCTAGTACCTGTGTCCGAGAGGGGGAGCTCATGTCCGTGGCCCCACACCCCTCACCCACTGAGCGCCGACCGTGGACGACCAGGTGCTCACGCCCAACAGCCCTGGTGCACGCTCACGCTGGGCCAGGTGGCCTCGGAGCCTCACCTGAGAGATGGGCACTGTGACTCTAGCCCCCGGCTGCGTGTGGATGAGCAAGATGATTTCGTTTGCCTGCGGTGTCCAGACTGATGCCGGCCACAGTGAGAGCTCAGGAAAAGTCAGCCACGATGTGGGTGTTACAGGCGCCCGCACAACTTGGACACTGAGTCTCACGGAGGCTCAGTCACTTGTCTCTGGTCACTCAGAGTCCCCGAGCAGCGCCGCACCACGCTAGGAACCGGGAGGTCGTGAGGCTGTGTCCCCTCAACAGGCCATGTGCACAGTGGTCTCCTCAGGGCTGGCCGTCACAGGGCCATCACCAGTGGTGATGTTGGGGTGTCTCTGGGGGCACCCAGAGCCCCCCTCCATCTCCCCAGGGCTGTTCTTCATGACATCAAGGATTTGCAGGAAAACTTGGTTGAGGTTAAAGAAAATAGAAGACGTTGGGAAGCAGCCACTCTGTGTTGGACTTGCTCTGTGAATTTTTGAATCATCTAGAGAATACGAGCTTCTTGATGAAAAGCACAATTTTGTGTTATGAAACAGAAAGTCACAGGCTGTCAGGCCGGGGAGTGGGGCTGAGGCACCTCCGTAATGTCCCTGACCGCAAACGCTGCCTTTCCAGGAAGATGACGGAGGAGACAGGCCGTTCACCCTTCAGAGCCTGCGGCGGCGCCTCCCTGCCCTGCACCCCAGGCCCTGCGCCTGCCCCCCAAGTCTGCAGAGGCACACAGGGACCGACGGCCCGGGGCAGGACGTTTGTTCCTGGAGACAACTTTATCCAAAAGGTGAGATCAACAGTGGCCTGGGGCGGCGAGTCCTGCTGCCCGCTGCCCAGGGGCCGCTTTGCCGGAGACCGCACTGTTCTCGCTGTAAATCCCCACTGCCCGCCGCTTGTGACTCCCCCGGCAGGGCCAGCGCTGGGCGTGTTGTTGAATAGGAAGTACAGCTGTAGCCCTCACACCACGAATGTGTATATTTGGCCACAGGGAGCAGTTCCAGGGCCCAGGCACGCAGCAGACACAGCCCTGTTGTGGGGAGCGGGAGTTTCCTAGTAGACCTGGGCGGGGCCCCTGCGTGGGAGGCCACGGCCAGAGACCACGTGTCACCCCATCTCTGCCTCTATCTTCACTCTCCCTGTGTGAGTGTCTGTGTCCACATGTCCCCTTTTTGTGCGACACCAGTCATGTTGGATTAGAGCCCACCCTAACGGCCTCGTCTCTGCTCCATCAGCTGCAAAGACCCTTCTCCCGAACAAGGTCATGTAAGGGAGTGAGAACTTCACCATCTCTGGGGTACACAAAGCAACTCGCAACAGATGCCATTTTCGAATTTTTAAAACACCTTTTATTTTGAACTAACTTTATAGAAGATTTTAAAAACCAATATGGAGCGCTCCCACATATCCCTCACCGCTGCCCTAACGTTAACACTTTACGCGACCACCTTCGATGACCGAGAACAGGAGGTCAGCTTTGGTGCCGTCTGAGTAACTGGGCTTCAGACTTCACTTGGGTTCCTGCCAGTGTTGCCCCGCTGCAGGCCCCCCCCCAGGATCCACGATGGCCCCCTCAGGCTTCCCTTGTCCTTCGTGACCTTGAGTGGTTTGGGGGTCTGGATTGGTGCCGACTGTCCTGTGATTTGTTTGGGCTGGTCCTGCATCTCCTCACGGCTGGAGTGAGGTTGTACATTAGGGGCAGGAATCCCATGGGAGGACATTTGTCCTTCTCGGAGTGTCACCTCAAGGGCATCGGTGCCATTTCTGTGCTCATGGCGACCTCCTCTCCCCAGGTTGCTGCCCGTCCCAGGTGTCCACGCCCCTGGCAACTCCAAGGTGCCAGTGGCAGCATCCAGCTCCCTGGGCTGGGCTGAGGGGCAGGACCAGGCTGGGGGATTTCGGCCTCAGCAGCAGGAAGGACAGATGGGGTGGGCACAGGACACCCATTTGGGGGCTTCAGTGCTGCCAGCTTCATGCGGTGGACAATGGGGGGCTCCACTGTGGGACCCAGGCCAGCTACAGACTTGGGCAGGTTGTGGGCACCTCCTCAGGGTGCAGGGGGGAGGCAGGACAAGAATGCCCACTGTTCAACATGGGAGCATCAGGCGCCCACTGGGGCTGGGGTCAGCACCGACTGAGCCTGCACCCTGCCCGTGGGTAGTGTCCGGACAGTGGCAGATGAGCAGCGGTTCGGAGACAGACCCCTCTGCTGTTAGGGCCAGACTCTAGCGTGGTCTTACCAGGGGAGGGCTGCCATGTCAGCACTGCTCCAGCCAGGGTCGGGGGTGGGGCCTGTGGCCAGGGAGAGGTACTGGAGCCCTGAGGACTGAGAGCCGGAGCTGATGCCCAGGGCAGATGCCTGCTGAGTCAGCTGCAGCTGGTCCACTTTGCTCAGGACACAGGAGTTGTGGTTTGACTTTCAAGGATAAGGATGTCCTGGGGCAGCCAGAGGAGAGCGAGGAGAAAGTGATGAGGTTTCAAGCTGTGATGGAAGAACAGAGGGGTTGGGACTGCTCATTCTGGAGAAGAGTTCACTTAAAAAGAAGTAAGAGCTCCCCACAGTTATCCATCCAGCTACCCACCAACCACCCATCCATCCATGCATCCATCCGTCCTTCCATCCGTCCATCCACCCACCAACCACCCATCCATCCATCCATCCATCCGTCTTTCCATCCATCCATCCACCCACCAACCACCCATCCATCCATCCATCCATCCGTCCTTCCATCCATCCATCCGTCCTTCCATCCATCCATCCACCCACCAACCACCCATCCATCCATTCATCCACCCATCCATTCACCCACCTATCTGTCCATCTACCATCCATCCATCCATCCATCCATCCATCCTTCCATCCATCTGTCCATCCACTTATCCCTTTACCTATCTACCCACTCACCCATACATCCATCTTTCCACCCATCTCTCCAAACATGCACCCACCCTCCCGCCAGCTTGGGTCTGGTTTGGAATCAGCTCATCCTGCCAGGTGTTTCTAGGCCAGCTAGAACACACAGAACAGGGGACTACCCTTGGTGGGTGGGAGCCCAGGTGGGGAGGCCAAGCCCACATCATGAGCCAAAGCAAACACAAATGTGTCTGTGGACACATCCCAATTTGGTTTATGTCACTTGTCACAAAAGAGTCCTGCATAAAAACAAAAATAGAAAGGGTTTTATGAGGAGATTATGTATAATCTAGGCCTTAAGAGCTGAATTTTGCCAGTTGGAGAAAGAGGAGAAAGCCAGCCCAGGGAGATGAAACACGGACAGGTGAGCCAGCCTGAGAAAGCACAGTGTGTTCTGGAAAGCGGGGCTGGGTACCAGGTGATGGTGGGGTGGAGGGAGGAGCCAGCTCTCAAGGACTTTGCAGAGGGCAGGGGGCTGCGACAGACTCAGGCTCCTACTGGCTTAGGCACAGCTGGATGTGGGAGAGACTTGCGGAGGGAGACAGGTGAGGAGGCCTGCAGGTGAGGAGGTGAACAGGTGAGGGTGGACAGGTGAGGAGGCCGTAGCAGTGATTCAGTCGGGAGAAGGTGGGGCTGGCCAAGGGTGGGGAGGGGAGAGGGAAGATGTGGGTCCGTGCGGGTCTCAGCCCCTGCACCCCCAGCCCTGCCCCCACCCCCCATCAGGCCTGCCCGGCCCCTCCTTCTCTGCCAGACCAGGACTCCACACTCTTTCCTGGTGGAAATCCCCCCTCCCCCCAAAGCCCAGGTGAGACCATGGGCCGCCCCTGTGAGCCCCAGAAACCTGAGTCTCCACCCCGTCAGCCTCTGGCCAATGAGCCTCCAAGTGAGCTTCTCCCCCCGCCCACCCCCTTTCTGAGGCAGCCACAAGTGGGCCCTGCTCCCAGGAGCAGACCCGCCCTGCTCAGCAGCTTGGTGTCGTCACTGCAGAAGCCCTGTTGCACTTTGCTGACCATGGTTGGACGGAGGGGCCATCAGCTCATGTCTGTCTTGCGGGGGTGGGCTTTGGTCAAATAAACTGCCCTCAGTTTCAAGGAAATGCTGCTCCAGGACAAGTAGGAAGCCCTGCAAAGCAGATCTGGATGGTCACCCACCTGCCCACCCACTGTGTGCCAGGCCCTCCCCTAGCCTGACTGGCCGCCAGGCCTATGCTGGACCCTGGGCCTGGCAGCAACCCACCCCCTGTGCTGATGGCTACAGGCAGTTGGGGCAACTTGTAGGTGAGGCCTGCTCAGGGCTTGGGATAAATTTATGACTCCAGCAGAACTGGTGTAACAAACAGTCAATTTTTATGGCTGCTGTCGCTGCGTCCTCTTGCTGCCAGAAGGACGGGCCCCACCTGCATCAGTCACTCAGAGGGAAGGTGCCGGATGCGGGAAACTCAGCTGTCCCCAAGTCCCCTCCCCAGAGATGGGCACCACCCCCACCTTCCCATTGAGGCTCTGAGCACAGAGCAGAAAGTTCCAGCTCAAAGGCCACAAAAAAATCTTTTATTATCTTGGCAATTTCCTAAGCCATTGGTTCCCACATTTACAAGATAAAACAAACCCACAGCGTCGGAGCATCGGGATGGAGCATGGTCCTCCTGCGGGGGCAGGTAGGAGGGTCACCCAGGGCCCTTAGAACTGGGTCTGGGGTCGGCTGGGGGAGAGGGTGGGCCGCACCAGGCCCTCCAGCTCCCCAGTAGCTGCAGCAGGGTGGCACCATTGAGGTGTCCACCAAGGAGGGCCCGCCGGCTGCCCAGCCTCCCCCACCTGCCGGGCAGCCTCCTCCATCCCACGAAGAGGATGGCCGGGGTGACTGAACAGCCCGAAAATGGCCCTGAGAAGACAGCTGCCTGGAAAACGGGCGCTGAGCAGACCCTCTGTGCTCTGTGCTCCCACAACCAAAGGCAGATCAGCCCCGTGTCCATCAGCTGGCAAATGGATAGAAAACGTGTGTGTCCGTGCAATGGAATATTAGGCAGGCGTAAAAAGGAAGGAAGCCCTGACACATGCTACAACCACAGCGTGGATGAACCTTGAAGACATGTTGAGTGAAAGAAGCCAGACACAAAAGGCCGGCTAGTGTGCGACTCTGTTTGTAGGAAATGAGCGGCCCAAGCAAATCCACAGACAGAAGGTAGAACGGTGGTTGCAGGGGGTGGGGTGAGGGGATGGGAGTGACTGCGGGGTTTCTTTTGGGGTGATGGAAGTGTGGAATTAGACAGAGGTGATTGTTGCACAACATTGTGAATGTACTTAATGCTGCTGAAATATAGTTTAAAAGGGTTAATTTTAGGTTAGGCTTTGTGAATTTCACTTGAATTAAAAAATTAAGTAAAATGAATAAATCGGACTGGAGTTGATGGGAGCGAGGAGGCAGTGAGGCGACAGGGCAGCATCTGGAGGTCGCTGGGTCGTGTCCAGCCCCGTGGGTTTGCAGGGACGAGGCGGCTGTGTCCCGGCCTTGGGGAGCCTCTCAGGAAGCCGCGCCCCAGGCGGATGTGGGCTGCCCTGTGTGGCTCCGGGTGCCCCTCCAGGGGCCTGCACACCCGTGGGGTCAGGGTTGGTGACTTTAATTGTATCTTCTCCCCAAGGAGGGGGTGGGGAGTGAAACGTAGGGGGAGCCCGGGGGCACCCACCTCTGAGGGAACGCCCCTGCCTGGCCGCCCTCCAGAGCACCACTCCAAGTGCACGGGCCCCTCTGGCTGACTGGCCACCACATCCAGACCTGGGTCTGGCAGGCTGGAGCACGGCTGCAGCATGGCCTCCACAGTGCCAGCCCAGAGACGCCCAGTGTCCCAGGGGCCGGACCGTCAGTGTGCTGGGGAACACAGATGGACCCCAGGGCTACTGTCTTCATGGGAAACCCGTGAGAAGGACCCAAAATCAATTAGGGCCATGGAACAGGGCTGTGTGGCCCTCCTCCTGGCCCTGCTGGTGGGGATGCGGGGTGGGTGGGCTTCCATGGCGGCAGGGGAGCCCCACAACTTCGGTGGGGCGCAGGGTGGGATCCTGGAGGTGGTGCTGCCTCGGCCGGCGTCACAGATCTGTCCCTGAGCCCGTGTCTGCCCCTCCTCCTGGTCACTCTCATACCAGGGGCAGACTGGTCCCTTTGTTCCAGGGCTGCCAGCCATCGTCCTGTGAAGGATGCGTCATGATGGTGGCCAGGAGGAGGGGGAGGCTTGGGGGCACTAGGCTGCGACCCTGGCTCCCCCCAGACTCAGTTTCCTCTTCTGAAAAAGGCGGGTCAGCGTGGGCCCTTCTTGGGTGGTGTTTTGATGGTTAGAGGAGGGAGCGTGGGAGACTGTGTGGGGCCAACATATAGGGCTTTTTATCACGCGCTGCACTGCAGCAAGTCAGGGAGCCGGGACCCCAGGTCTGCCTGACACCAGCCGAGACGGCCCGGCCGGCGAGCTGGGGGATCTGCCCAGGGTCTCCCGAACGCGCATAGCAGAGGCGACGCTCCCTCCAGGCTGTGGACGCGGGGATGGACGGAGGCGCAGACACGCAGGAGTGAAGGAAGAAAGAGCAGAGCCTCTTCCCGAGAGCGGTTCCAGGCCGGCCCACGTGGCGGTGTCAGGCGACGGACACGGGTGCCGCCCTGCGGGGACGGCCGCGGGATGATGGCCGCACTGAAGCCTTCCTGGGCCCTGTCGCGGCCTGCCCGGTCGCAGTAATGGAGCTCTGACGGGGAGCAGCTCCCGCGAGCTAATCGAAGCTGAAAGGGCGGAATCAGCGGCGTCGGATCCTCTTGCCGCCTTCATCAATCCCGCTAACTGGGTCTGAGCGCGCGCCCGCAAACGCGCCGCGACGGGAAATTAATATGTAAGACATCTGGGGCCTGACGCGCCGTGGGGCCGCCAGCGGGCGCTCCGGCAGGGCGGCCACCGAGGGCCACGCTGCGCCCCGGCCGCCCGCCCGCTGACCTGGGCCTGGGGAGGGCAGCGCCCGGCCCCCCGCCCTCCCGTCGTCAATTCAATTACCTCCAGGCTGATGCATATTCAGGCTGCGCCCGGGAGGGAGAGGCCAGACAAAGGCGGCTGTGTTTACCCAATAATAAGTTCCATTTGGAGTGGGTTTGAAAACAATTCCCCGTCACATTTGTCCCTGTCAGATCACATTATTCACAAATGAAGTTCACAAAGTATCAATTCAATTTCAATGAGGCACGCGGCAGGGCTCTGGCGGGGTCGGCCCACCCCGCTGGGGGGGCTGCGGACGCCGCGGCAGTCAGAGGTAATCAAAGGCAGTGGCCACGCAACACTCTCCATTTCACCCCTTTTGTGCACATCTGTTCCTGGATAATCCCATTTTCTACACTTCCAAATCACCGAAGACGGCCGGGGGCGGAGGGAGGGGGCCCGCACTACTGGAGTGGCCGAGGCGGGGTCTGCGCCAGGCAAGCCCGCCCCCAGGGCCCGGCCCTCCTGGGTCCCCTTGTCAGCATGCGGCTCCTTGCCAGGCGGCTCCGGACACCTTGGAGGCGCTGGTCAGCCTCTCACCCCTCCTCAGCCCCTCCCCACGCCCACTGGGCTTAGCGAGACCAGACTCTGAGCCTGTTCAGGGAGCATGTGGCAGCTCTGAGGACCACATTCCCGCAGCCCCACTCACCTGGCACGCCTGTGTCCACCCTCCTGGAGCCCCCACCCCGCCTGCCTGGGACCTGCTGGGGGCCGGAGGATGCCGCCCACTCTCAGGGGCTCTCTGACGTTGAGCCCAGCGGTCAGATCTCTGGCCACCACCCTGGCCTCCAATGGCTGACAACGTCCTGGCCTTCCCACCCAGCATGGACCTGCCCCCACGACACCTGGCAGGGCCAGCCTCTCCCATCTGCTCCAGGGCCCTCTGCCGCACCCCAGAATGCTCCCAGCCGCTGGACCCGCGCTTCCCAACCCAGACCCATCTCCTGCCTCTTCTCCACCTCTGAGGAGGTGGCTGGTCCCTCCTCACCAGCCTGAGCACACAGGGGGCCCCCCTGGGGCACAGGTTGGTGGACGGACCCTGGTCAGGCTGGCCTTGGCTCACAGGGTCCACATGTCAGGTCAGATTCTGTCCTCCCACAGCCTGGGTGCTGCACCCGTGCACTGGGGCTAAGGGTGGCAGGGGAGGCAGGCACCCCCACCCTGGTGTGCCTGGCCACTCACCACACCTCCGGGCCTGGATTTCCCATCTACGACGTGAAGGGACAGGTCCTTCCTATGCTGGGCCTGGGCTGGTCTGGGCTTCACAAAGCTGTGGACCCCGAGTGAGCCCCATCGGGCCATGGGGGCGATGTCAGAGACCTGGGCAGGACGCAGGACCAGACGCCAAGAGCTTGGGTGCAGGAGTGGGTGCGGGCCAGTCCCCCTCCGCCACCACAGCAGCCGCCTCAGGGGCTCTGGGCCTGGCCTCTGGGACGTGATGCACGCATGGGGCTGCCCTGGGGCTTCTGGCTGGAGACCACGTCCCCAAACACCAGGACTCTCGCAGGGCAGGAGAGAGGGGTGCTGCTGCGCCCCGGTGCAGCCACCGTGGACTTGAGGTGTGAGGTACCCTGTGCACACACAGGCACACCTGCAGCTGGGGTGCATTTCCGGATGCACGGCAGGTGTGGGTGCGTGTGGGCCACGTGCAGAGGGGCGTGTGCACATGCAGGTAGACAGATGTGAGCCCCATGTGTGTGCAAGTGCATGCACACATGTGTACACGCGTGTGTGCCACGTGCCTTTCACAGCAGCCCTCACAGGCGACTCGCACACGGAAGCAGCTGCCGCGGTGGGTCTGAGGTCCCATGCCGTCGGGGCCTCAAGGACTCGCCAGGGTGGGCTCCACCTCTCTCTGCTTCCCCCGCCTTGGACATTAGCCCCCTGCCAGGGCAACGACTGGCTTCATGCTCCGGGAAATCGGCAGCACCATGGCCAACACCGCTGATTGATTTCAGACTCGAAGGCCTGGGGACCCCAAGACTTGCCAGCCGGGATGGGGGTGGGCCTGCCTGGGTGGGGGCTGGCAACCTGTGAGCTGTGGGACATGGGGATTGGGGGCACCTGTGCCTGAGGGGCCCTGTCTCCCAGTCTTTGTCCACTGATGAGGCCAGGCCTTAGAAATGGGAGAAAATCACCATTTCATAGCATTTGTTTTTTCGTTTGTGTTTCTAAATTAATAACTTTATATTTTGGAGCAGTTTTAGAGTCACAGCAAAATCGAGGGGAAGGTACAGAGATGTCCCATATACCCCTTGCCGCCACACATGCACAGCCTCCCCCATTATCAACATTCCCCACCAGATGGTACATTTGTTACAATGGATGAACCTATATTGACACATCATAATCACAAGAAGTCCATAGTTTACATTAGGGTTCACTCTTGGTGTTGTATATTCTGTGGGTTTGGACAAATGTGTAATGACACGTATTCACCATTGCAGTATCATACAGAGTAGTTTCACTGCCCTAAAAAATCCTCCATGTTCCGCCTACTCATCCCTCCCTCCCCCCAAGCCCTGGCAACCACTGATCTTTTCACGGTCTCCATAGTTTTGCCTTTTCCAGAATGTCATCTAATTGGAATCATACAGTATATCGTCTTTTCAGATCGGCTTCTTTCACTTAGTGATATGCATTTAAGGTTCCTCCACGTCTTTTCATGGCTTGATAGCGCATTTCTTTTTAGTGCTGAATAATATCCCATTGTCTGGATGTACCAGTTTATTTATCAATTCACCTTCCGAAAGGCCATCTTGGTTGCTTCCAAGTTTTGGCAATTATGAATAAAACTACTATAAACATTCGTGTGCAGGTTTTTGTGTGGACATAAGTTTTCAGTTTCCTTGGGTAAATACCAAGGAGTGTGATTGCTGGATCGTATGGTGAGAATATGTTTTGTTTTGTAAGGAAGGATGCTGCCTCCCAGCGTCTCTGTCCACTGATGAGGCCAGGCCTCAGATATGGGAGAAACTTGTCATTTCATAGTGTTTTCACCAAAATCTAAATTGTCTCTTAGCTGCCTCTCTTTGGCCTCCCTTCCACGCTAGGAGCCCCCAGGAGATTCCGGGACCAGAGCCCACGAGGGCTCCCTGGTGGGAACCGGTGCTGCAGCCCCTCTGCCCACAGCACCTGCCACCAGGCGGCTCCCGAGAGGTGGGTCTGGCCTGCCTGCCCTCAGCGGATGTGGGGTGCTTTGCCCTGGGGAGGGTGCGCACAAGCCTGAGGACCCATCAGCCGGCCTCTCTCGCCTGAGGCTCATCGGAGTGGGAAGTGTGAGGAAGAGGGGTGCCAGGGGCCGTGGTCGGTGCTGATACTTGTGTGTAAGATGCTGCGAGTGAGCGACATGGGGTGACAGTGGCTTCCGGGGCTCGCTGGCTCGGACCCCGAAGTTAAAAGGCAAACACCTCGGGGTGACTCTCCAGCCTTGGCCCCATGGGGCCTCAGCGGCTCCCTCCAGCCTCTTCTCTTTGGCCTCTTTCCCAGGTTCTCCTGGGTGCCCCCCAGGGCAGGCGAGACCAGGCGCGTGCCGAGAGGCCTTGCCCCACAGCTGCCCCTGTTTCAGCTGCGCTGGCCGGATCGTGACTGGCACTCGGCTCTCTTGATATATTGATCCCAGGGCAGAGCATGTTGTAAAATGAGGTGATCATAATGGGATTTAAAGTTATTACGGGCGAAGCCGCAGTAACACAGAGCCAGGCCTTGGCAGTTTCATTTACGGCTGAAAAATCGCAGGGCCACGGCAGCTCTGCCCAACCCTCCCGGAGGAGAGGCCGGGCCGGGCCGGGGCCTCCATCTGCCAGAGAGCCGAGCGGAAATTATCTGGGGCTTGGTTTTTGTTGTCATCTTTTTCTACGAATAAAAGGGTTTTTCTTCCAACCAGAGAGCTCAGAACCCACCACAAAGCCAACCACGCTGTGGGGCGGCCTCAGACTGCACCGGCTCCATGCACACGTGTGGGCACGTGCACTCGCACACTTACACGTGTACACGCTTGCACAAGCATGCAAAGAGCACACGCGAACATGTCACCCCACAAACACACCCAGACGTGTGTGCACCCCCAGGCACATGAACATGCTCACACAGGAACGCACGCGAACGTGAACGTGAACGTGTGTGTGCACACGCACACGCACTTCGCCCTTCCTGGTACAGGGGAGGTGGTGAGGCTGTCCTGCTCTGCTCGACTGAGAACTCCTGGCACCCATGTGGCTGACACACACACACACACTCTGGTTCACACCTGGAGCATCTCACAGGCTCGTGCCACGGTCCCACGAGGCTGGCT
This sequence comes from Diceros bicornis minor, assembly GCF_020826845.1. Taxonomy (NCBI): domain Eukaryota; kingdom Metazoa; phylum Chordata; class Mammalia; order Perissodactyla; family Rhinocerotidae; genus Diceros; species Diceros bicornis. The sequence continues at coordinate 923,298 of NC_080747.1, read as the reverse complement.
GAGGCCCCTCCTGGCCAATGCTCCTTGGTGGAGCTCTGAGAGGCTTCCCGGCACCCCGGGGTCCTCGACCCCGTCACATGTGCTCAACGGCACCGAGAACAATCTGTCCTTGTGTCAAATACCTCCTCTGCAACCCAGCCCCGTGCCTTGCCCAGGCTCTGTGTGGGCCCCTCGTCACCCCTCTGCTGGGGAGCAGAGACCCCCCAGGAGTGGTGATGAAGCAGGTGCTAGGCCCAGGGACATGACCGAGGTGAGAGGCTCTCGAGGCCCACAGCCACAGGCGGTGGTAACCCCCAGGAGGGGCTGGGACTGGGAGGCTTCTCAGGGGAGGTGGCTCAGAGCTGGCTCCAGCACTGGCCCTGAGGACAGTTTGTGCAGTCCAAGGCCTCCTCCTCTGCCAGGAGCAGCAGCCCAGCTGCTCCCCTGACCCCAGCCACCGAGGAGTGTGGGGGCACGTTCTGGGGGTCTGGGTGTGTCAGCCCTCCGTGGCTTGCTCTACTGGGTCACAACAAGGTGGTGGGGGCTGGCGGGCCCCCACCTGTGGGCCAAGAAACACCCAGAACTGGGAGCTGCCTGGGCGCCAGGTCCGCTGCCCTCTGGCCTGTATGTCAGCCGGACACCGGGAATATAGAGATGTATCGAATTCAGCTTAGCATCCCAGGCATGAATACCCAGCCTGTAAAGAGAAACTTATCTGTAATTAAAATCATGCACAAGTTTTAGAAAGAGTCTGTTTACAACAGGGAAGAAAGCTGATTGTGAAAATGAATAGGCTTCCGTGGGGGCCTGGAGTGTTTAAATCAGAAATAAATCCCCCCACGGGAGGCGCTTCTCCAGGCTCTTTTCCCTCGTGCTTTTGCGGGTCTGGTGGCTGGCAAGGCAGCGCGTGGCTGTTGTTGACGCCGACCTTATCGGGCTACGATCGCACACGTGGGGCCGGGCTGTAGGCTCCCCATGGCGGAGCACTCACCGCAAATCCTGCTCCTCCGCTTGTGAGCAATAAATTAGCCCAGTTAAAATCACCAGGACGCGCTTATTCAAAGCTTATGTTTCCCTGTAAGCAGATGGTGGCTTCAGCACGTGCAAGGCAGGTGGCATCAATCACCAGCCTCAGAATTTAGGGGACAGTAACACTGGTCCTCGAGGAAGAGCTGCCACCCGGCTGTGGTGGCAATAAGGGCGTGATTTACGTGGCCGGGGGGCTGGTCAGGGGGCTGGCTGCAGCCATGATTTAGGAGGACGGTGGCCACTGGAGCCTGTTCATTGGGAGAGCGGCTGATGGATAATTCGGGGCCATTTGCACTGGGAGCCCAGTCAGCCACCATATTTGCATAATCCTCTCGCTGCTCATCTGTGTAGATGATAGGGCTGGCTGGAATCAAACTGTTTTTCTGGGTATTGATTGCAATTAGGAGCACCAGTATGAGCCGGAAGATAAGGGGTTTCCGGGCAGGAATGCTGGCCGCATCCTGGCGGTGTCGCTGGGCTGGGCCGGAGCTGTCTTCCTCCTGTCCCCACGTGAGGGCCCCTGAGGGAGAGCCCACCGCTGAGACCGATGGACCCAAGATGAGCCCGAGACCTCTCCCTGCCTGCCCCCTGCCCAGGGCACCAAGAAAGCCCGGGACAAGTTTGCTACTGAATGAATTTAGTTCAACTCAGAGCCACCTCGTGCATTTGAAAGAAACCCCCACCAATGAATGTTCCTAACAGGCCGTGCCCCCTCAGCCGTGCCCGTGGGCCCCTGCCACTGCCCACACTGTGGTCCACTGCAGGCAGGGCAGAGGGGTCACAGCTTTTTGGAGTGGAGGCCAGGACCCTGCACCCCCAGCCTCCCACTCTCGGTCCCCTATCCCTCAGGTGGGGGGCAGGGCTCTCCTGAAAGCTTCTCAGTTGGGGGGAACCTCTTCCCTCCACTGGGGACAAACAGGCCATCCATCTGACGGGGGGACAGAGGGGACCTTGGAGCCAGAGTGGAGCATGAGGGTGGGAAGCCACGTGGGATGCTGCAAGGACACAGCAGGGGCCTTGGGCGGCCAGTGCAGGCTTGGCCGAGAACCGCGGCTGGGTCGGGGCGGGCCTCGAGGTGGGGCTGGCAGCCATCTGAAGTGGGCACTGCCCGTGGCCCTGACTCCCTCATGGTGTTTCCCACAGACCAGGCCACGGTGTCACCCGGGGCAGGACTGGGAGGGATGGCGCTTCTCCTGCTCTGGCACTCGGACCCCCTGAGGGCCCCCATGTCCAGGGCAGGCCCCCTGGATGTCATGCCTGGACCCTGTGAAGAGCACAGGCCCTCCTGGGCGGGTGCCCTACGCTGCATCTGGCGTCCCGCTCTGTGACTGCTAAGTGTTTAGCGGGAGGCGGTTTCTCGTCTCTTTGTGTCTGTGTCACGCTCGGCGCTCATCTGTAACTAGTGTCATGGGCCCAGGCTTCACAGGTGCTCCTTTGGCACACTCTGCGTTCTTGGGCGTGACCCCACTCTCTCCCCCTGAGGCCTGGAGCAGCCACTTTCCATGAGGAAGTGTTTCAAAGGCGGACCTGAGCGCTGCTGATGTGCTGACAGGTGACCTGTGAGGCAGGGCCAGGGCAGGGCCAGAGGAGGCAGGAGGGAGGTGTGGCACCTGGGGAGGCAGTGCCTATGGGTAGGTTCATTCTGGATTGCTGGCGGGCTGGCACTGGGCTGTGGGATCCCGCAGATGGAGAGGGCGGGTGGAGCAGGGCTGCCCTTCAAACCTGGGCAGGGCACCAGGGCCCCCATTGCTGAGCCTGCTCGCAGCCCCCACCTGCCTGGCTCTGCAGCCTGCTGGCCCCTACTCCTCCAGCCTGTGCCTTCCGTGGCCTTGCCCTCTCCCGCTCCTGCTGACCCCCAGAGCCCCATCCTGCCCATCGCTCGGCACTGCAGTCCCCCTGCCCCCAAGAGGGACCAGCCTGCTGCTACTGGTGTCCAAGGCGGGGCCTCCCTGACACCCACTCCCGAGGCCTCGTTTCCCACCATCTGACTCCCTCTGACTTAGAGCTCCCTGGGGATGGTCAGAAACAGCTGAACGGGGGGCTTCCTATTGCCCAAACCATGCAGAGGCGGGCAGGGCCGAGCTGACACAGACACATCCTGCCAGGGGCCGGGGTGCGGTCTCCTCTGTCCCCTCCATGCAGGAAGGGGGTCCCCACAAGGACAACGTGACTTGGACCCTGAGGCAGAGATGGCCCAGTGACTCTCCATGTCTACCTCTTGCTTGTTCTGGAGAGACTGGACTTTTACCCTGGCCACGTCCTCTGCGGGAGAGGCCAGCGCCCTCGCTCTCCCACGAGCAGCGAGTGGGGCATCTGCAGGAGCTCACGGGAGTCGCCCCAACAAATAGCAACTGCGTCTGTCGATTTTAATGCAAGGAGATATACACAAAAGTCATTTTCAGGTGAACTAAGGAAGAAAATGAGGGAGATGATCTCCATGGCCTAGAGGGAGTAAATGATTTCTTAACTAAGACCCCAACAAAGGAGAGCACTGACAACACAGTGCGTTAAGACTAAGAACCTCTCTTCATGGAGGACACCCCGGCAGAGGGGGCCACCCCGCGCACCTCGCACGCGACAGGCCGGGGTTAGTATCCAGGCTGTGGAGAGAGTTCCTGGAATCAACCAGGCGAAGACGAAGACTCTCCATAAAACGGCCACGGGCAGGAGCAGGGGTTCACGGGGAAAGGAGGGTCAGTGGCTCGAGGGGTCAGGAGGCTGTCGTGCCCGACGCAGCATCCAGGTCCAGGACGTGGCCAGCGCTGGCGCAAGGGAACTGCAACGTGGAACCCGGTTTCCCCTGAGGTTGCACAGTGGGACGTGTGCCTGCAGGACAGGAAACCCCCAGAGTGGGGCTCCCTAACTTTTTATTGCAAATTACAATCTTTTGTAAACATCAAATCCTTCAAAATTAAACATTCTAAATTTGAGTAAAAAACCCTCAGATTTTGTACTGTGAGACTGGCTTCTTTTGGGGACAGGCGTTGTGGGATTCTCTGTTTCTGCCCAGTTTTACTCTTTTATGACTTCCGGGCCCAGCCCTGGGACCCGCTGTTTCCCCAGCTCTGGGGCCGTGGTCAGACGCTGCGTGTGCCTGCTGCCGCCAGGGTGGCCCTGCTGCTCGTGGACATGGTGGGCGGAGCTAGAAAGTACGTGTGTCTCTGTGTGTGTGTGTGTGTGTGTGAACTCACACACGTATAGAGAACGTCAGCGGGACAGGCGACAAATCTGAATGTCTGCAGGTTAGATGACAGTATTTTATGCTGTTAATTTCCTAATTTTGATGGCTATGGTGCAGCTGCACAGGAGAGTGCCCTTGTCTTTCGGAAGCACACACTGAAGCATTTAGAGGGACAACACGCCTGCAACTTACTTTCAAATGGTTCAGGAAAAAAAATGTAGAGGGAGAGGAGAGAGAGGGAGAGAGGAAGCAAATTTGCATCTCAGGTGAAATTGATAATCATAAAAATACTTAAAACTGGTCATCTTTTTAATGCTGGTGTGTGCCGGGTGAACTGATATCCATAAGGAATAAAGCAAAGATCAACCCCATACAAAAAATACCTTCATGATCTCAGGGTAAGAAAATAGTTCTTAAATAGTACAACATAATGTACTAACTGTAAAAAATTTTAGAAATTCGGAGCTTTTATTCATCGCAAAACACCACCAAGACTGTGGGAGGCGATATCTGCACACACGTCGTCATTGAGGGGCTGGTGTTATCACAGCACAGAAAGAATCGCTACAAACCTGCAGGAAAACTCCTGGAGGTGCTTTCCGGCAGAGGACGCCTCACAGCCACTAAACACACCGAAAGCTGCTGGCGTCACTTCAGCTGGAAAAGCACGTTACAACCACGGTGAGACGGCGCCACACAGCCAGCCGGGGCTAAAAAGAAAAAGATGAGAGCGCAGGGGTGGCGAGGATGTGGAGCAGGAACCGGCTCTCCAGGGAAGAAGGAGCCCTGATTACAGTGTCGGCTGATTTCCGTGTGTCAATACTCCCACGTGACTGACTTCCAGCTCCTGACGTGATGTCACTGAACGTGGAGTGGGAAGAGACGTGTGCAGTCAGCTCTGGTGAGCCACTGTGCGCTGGCTCCACCACCTCGTGGGAACAACCAGGATGTCCTGCACTACTGCTGGCTGTGTAGCTGGTACATGCGTCTTGGGGAATGATCTGGCAATATCTACAAAGCGAAACACATGGCACACCCAGCAATCCCTCCCCAGGTGCACCCAGAACAGAGACACACATGTGTCCACCTAAAGACATGCAAGTGAATGTCCTCAGCAGTGCTGACTGGAATAGTGCCAAACTGGACAAGACCCAGATGGCCACCAGCAGTAGATTGGGAAACTTAGTCACAGTGTATCCACATAATGAAATACTCTGCAGATGAGATGGGCAACCCACTGCTACACAAGCTCCATGAATGGGCTTCCTGAGGACAATGTTGAGCAAAGCAGCCAGACGCAAAAGCTTACTCACTGCGGGACTCCTCTGTACTAAGTTCCAAACAGGCTAAAGGAATTTCTTAGAAATCAGTATAACGGTTACCTCTGGGGAGAACAGAAGTGCCTGGAGGTGGCACCGTAGGGGCTGGCGATGTTCTAATTCTTGATGTGGAGGTGGATACATTCATTTTGTGAAAATAGAGAGGTATATTCATGTTTTATGCACTTTTCTGCATGTGTGCTGTGGTTAAATTGTAAAAAGTTTGAAAAATCACCAATATTTCTGTACACTAACAATGACAATCCAAAAAGGATAACATAAAAAAGAATAAAATACTTGGGAATAAAGTTAACCAAGGAGGCGAAAGATTTATACATTGGAAACAACAAAACATTGCTGAAAGAAATTAAGAAAGATGTAATAAATGGAGAGACATCCCATGTCCATGGATTGGAACCCTTAATATCATTAAGATGACAAAACTATCCAAAGCGATCTACAGATTTAATACAATATCTATCAAAATCTCAACAAGGCTTTTTGCAGAAATAGAGAAATCTATCTTAAAATTCACATGGAATCTCAAGGGACCCAGAATAGTAAAAATGATCTCGAAAAAAAGAATAGAACTAGAGGACTCACACTTACTGATTTCAAAACTTACTACAAAGCAACAGTAATCAAAACAGTGTGCTGCTGGCATAAAGACAGACGTATAGACCAAGGGAATAGAATACAGAGCCCAGAGTAAACCCACGCATATATGATCAAGTGATTTTTAACAAGAGTGCCAAGACTATTCAATGGGGAAAGGATAGTCTTTTCAACAAATGGTGCTGAGAAAACTGCATATCCACATGCAGAAGAAAAAAATTGGACCCTTATTTAACACCATACACAAAAATTCACTCAAAATGCATCAAGGAGCTAAAGTAAGAGCTAAAACTATAAAACTCTTAGGAAGAAACACAGGGGAAAAGCTTCACAACATTGGATTTGGCAATGATTTCTTGGATATGACACCAAAAGCACATGCAAGAAAAACATAGATAAATTGGACTTAATCAAAGTTTAAAACTTTGTATATCAAAGGACACTATCAAGAGAGTGAAAAGGCAACCCATAGAATGGGAGAAAATATTTGCATCTGATAAGGGATTACTATCCAGAATATATAGAGAATTCCTAAAACTCAACAGCAACAAAACAAACAATCTGATTAAAAATGGGCAAATGAGGGGCCGGCCCGGTGGCGCAAGCGGTTAAGTGCGCGCGCTCCGCTGCGGCGGCCCGGGGTTCGCTGGTTCGGATCCCGGGCGCGCACCGACGCACTGCTTGGTAAGCCATGCTGTGGCGGCGTCCCATATAAAGTGGAGGAAGATAGGCACCGATGTTAGCCCAGGGCCGTCTTCCTCAGCAAAAAAGGAGGAGGATTGGCGGATGTTAGCTCAGGGCTGATCTCCTCACAAAAAAAAAAAAAAAAAAAAAAAAAATGGGCAAATGACTTTAACACTTTTCCAAAAAAGATATACGAATGGCCAACAAACCAAGAAAAGATGCTCAGCATCACTACCATCAGGGAAACCCACATCAAATCCACCACGAGACACCACCTCACTCCCAGGAGGACGGTCACTACCCAAAAACAGCAACACGTGCTGGCGAGGATGCGGAAACCGGAACCCTGGGCACCGTTGGTGGGAGTGTAAAATGGTGCAGCCGCCGTGGAAAACAGTATGGACGTTCCTCAAACAATTAAAAGTAGAATTACCATGTGATCCAGCAGTTCCACTTCTGGGTGTATACTCAAAGAGTTGAAAGCAGGATTTTGAAGAGAGGTTTTCACACCCACGTTCACAGCAGCAGTGCTCACAATAACTAAAGCAGGAGAGCCCAAGTGTCCATCAGTGGATGAATGGACAAGGGGTAGACAAGATGTGGTCCAGCCAAACAATAGAATACTATTCAGCCTTAGAAAAGAAGGAAATTCTGGCCCCTGCTACAACATGGATGAACCTTGAAGACATTAAGCTGAGTGAGATAAGCCAGACACAAAAAGAGTTTCCCCCCAACATGGAAACCAGTGCCCGAAGGCCCCTGCCCGCACCCGCCTGCAGCTCCCTGCCCCAGGGCGGGGACCGGCTGCCCCACACCACACCACACCCGCCTGGTCACCCCGCTGACCTCAGGCCAGCCCCTGCCCGGCAAAGCAACGCAGAGGAGCCCCTCCCGGAGCTGAGACCCTCCCTCAGCCCAAGGGCCCCAGGACAAAAGGACAACTACTATATGAGTCTACGTCTATGAGGTCCCTCGAGGAGTCACATCCGGAGACACAGACAGTGGAGTGGTGGGTGCCGGGGCCGGGGGAGGGTAGATGGGAGTCAGTGTCTAATGTGGACAGAGTTTCAGTTTTATAAGATGAAAAGAGTTCTGGAATTGACGGTGGTGATGGCTTCACAACAATGTACTTAATACCACTGAACTGTACACTTAAAAATGTTAAGATGGTAAATTTTATGTGTGTCTATTTTACCACAACAAAGAAATATGAAAAAAAATTCCTGAAGAGGTTGTCTCAGTCCGGGTCCAGTCAGGAGACAGAACCACACCGGGTCAATCAGGGAAGTTTAATGTGAAGAACTGTTACCAAAGATGAAGGAGCAACGTGAGGGCCATGGGGCTCTGAGGCCCTCTGGCTGAGGGAGGGTCTCGCTTCCGGGAGGGGCTCCTCTGCGCTGCTTTGGCTGGGCAGCGGCTGGCCTGAGGTCAGCAGGGTCACCGGGCGGGTGTGGTGTGGCGGGGGGCAGGCAGTGCCCCCCACAGTGGGGAGCTGCAGGTGGGCTGTGCTGGGGCAGGCAGGGGCCTTTGGGCACTGGTTTCCACGTTGGGGGGAAACTCTTAACAAGACCTCCATCACCTCCAAGAGTGTGAGCTCAGGGTCACACAGCGGGCGGTGGGACCTGGAGTGGCTCCCGGATGAGGGAAGCACTGGTCCCCCCACTCAAGAGAGGAAGGATGGGGCCACAGCTCTGGGAGCTGGAAAGGCTGGTTCCGGTGTCCCAATTGTAGTCACACCCCTGCTATGGGTGCACTGGTCGGCATGCCCCGACCAGCCACGGCTGCGTCTCACGTGAGAAGGATACACATTGTTCTTTTGCTCTCATTTTCAATAATTAGAGAAATCTATGTTGAAATATAAATTTGAAAAAAGGAGAATTGAACATGAGATTGTCCACCTTCCAGGTCACAGAGGGCAAGTCTGGGGGTGGATCGGAGAGAGCTGTGGTGACAGAGAAGCAGGACCAGCGCTTGGGCGGAGATGTGTCCGGGGTGTGCAGAGAACAGCAGGGGAAGGGTGGGTGTGGGCAGAGACTCGCCCACTCCCAGGGACTCCGAGCCCCTCTGAGAAGGGGCTTCGGGTGTCTGCTCCAGCGACTTGACAAAGGAGTCTGGTCTCCAGGGCTCGTGACTCCTCCCTGAGAAGGAAGAAGCCCGGTGTGGGGGCAGACGCCTCGCCGCAGGAGTTCAGGTCTGGAGGGGGCGCCCAGTTGCTGGGTGAGGGTCAGGAGGGCTCCGCCTGCTGGGACGAAGGGCCCCGTGCTGAGTGGGGGGCACGCACACGTGACCCACTACACAGCAGACATCACCAGCCCACGGTCCTGGTGTTTCTCCATCAAAAGGCGCCGTGTGACTCCCTCCCCTGGAGAAGGGGCTGGCCCAGGCTGGTTCATAGAAGGCGATTCAGCTTCCTCCTGGCTCACACTCTCCAGACACCGCCCTGGGAACCTGCCACCATGCTGGGAGGAAACGCAGGCCACGCAGAGGCCACATGCACAGCCGCTGGCCCAGCCGAGTTCCCAGCCCAGCATGGACCCCCTGGCTATGAGTGAAGGGGCCTCCGGACAATTCTAGCCACCCAGTGACTCCAGGAGGAGCTGGCACCAGCTGCCTGCGAGCAGTGCCCGTGGTGCATGTTCTCACGCAAACAGACGTTGTTGTGGCTTTAAGCCACTAGGTTTTGGGGTGGCTTGTTATGCACCAATTGATAACGAACAGGCAGCCTCAGTGGAAGCTTCGGAGACCTTGAGGAAGACGCCCTCAAGGGCACCCCCAACTTCCAGATCCTGGGGGGCTGGTGTGTGCAGGCTCCGTGGCCACCGTGGAAGCCCACCTCCTGGCACTGGGGACGGCAAACAGATGGCATCATCCCTGCCCCACGTGGGTGAGCAGGACAAGGCCAAGGGCCCTCGCCAGTGGTGCTGAGAGATTGCTCCAGACGTAAGGAATTCAAACTCTAGTGGGAAGCTCCCAGCCCAGCCCCTGGGCGTTGACAGTCTGGTGATGAACAGAGTGCTGGGCCATCATTTGTCACAGCAGACCAGGGTGGGGAGACCTGCACGGGGTCCAATGGGGAGGGCTGCCCACCGTCCATCACTGGGCAGCAGGTCATGCCTGGTCAGCCTGCCCTCCACTGGGACTCCAAGTGACCTTGTGGCCAGAGGACAGGCGCCACCAGCTGGGCCAGCCGCTGGTCTGGGTGGGAGCCACCAGGGCCTGGGGGCACCAGGCTGGCCTTCTGTTCCAGGCTCCCAGGGTCCAGGCTTGCAGCCTCCTCCCGCACCAGCCTCCTGCCCAACTTTGCTCTCCCTCCCCTGGCACTGGACCCTTACCCATCATCCTGTCCCCTGGTCCTCGCCCTGTCCCCTCATCCATCCTTCTGCCCCCCTGTCCCCTGCCCTGCCCCATGTCCATGGTTCTGTCTGTTGGCAAATCCCACCACCCTCCAGGTCCTCTACCATAGCTCCTTCCTCCAGTAAGTCCTCCCGGTGGTCTCCTGTGGCCCACCCTGAACCCCCTGCTCTCTCTCGGCCTCACCCTGCTCAGAGCAGGGAGGAAGCTGCCCCGTGTCTAGCTGATACTGAGAAGTAGTTGAATCAGATTCCTGAGACTTTCGCTCCTTACAGGAAGTACGAGTGAGCCCTGACATTGGGGTGGAGTTGGGAGAGCTTCCAGCCTTGGGTCCAGGCCCACATGGGCTGAGGAGTGGGGCACAGAGCCTGGCTGGCCCCGGAAACACCTGGGCCCAGAGCTTTGGTGGAGGGGCTGGCCTGGCACCTCTTTCCGAGCCCCCGAGTGTCCTGTCCAGGGTGTGAGGGGACAGGGAGACTTGGGGACACGACAGGGCCTTGACTAGGTGCTGGTGTGGGGTTGGGGCCGCCCACAGACAGGGCCCTGCGGACCGATGGAGGACAGGGTGCAGGTCACTTCTGCCTAGAGAGGAGGCACTCCTGCCTTTGATCAGGACAAAACACGCAGCTTCCCTCCTCTTCCTGCGCCTCACCGTGCCCATCAAGTCAGGGGCATGTGGGGCTCAGGTCTCTGCCCGGACAGGGGTCTGGGGGCTCGTGCTTCCACGTTTTCTCCATTCCTGCTGTTCTGGGGGCCTTGGGGGAAGCTGGATGTGGAGGCATCGCCACGGATGCTGGACCCACAGACGGCTGGGCCTGACTGCCTCTGTGGGCCTGTGACCCCAGAGAGGTGGCTGCGGGCTCAGGCGGCTGCAGGGCTGGCCCTGGCACTGGGCACTCAGCTAGGGGCTGGCTCCCGGGCGCGGAGCCCCCAGCCTGCCTCGCCCGGTCCCCGTGTCCACTCTCACTGCCACTCGGCCCTGCGGCAGCGCGGGGCCAAGGCCTGCCGCTGGGTCTCCTCCTGCCCAGGTGCCCAGGGGTCTGTGGGTCCCCCGTCTGCAAGTGGGGCTCACAGCAGGGGTTTAGGGTGGCCTCAGTCCTGGGGGGACATTCTGGGCTGGCGTTGGACCCGTGTTAACTTTTAATTTAAAGTCTCTAGGCAAAGCACAGTGGACTTTTGACATACAAATATTAAAAATTAAATTTCCCGAGTTCATTATCTGATAATTAGAACTAAATAACATCTTAACTGAGAGGCCAGCCCCACGCAGATCAAGTCAGTTCCACTTAAGATTCCATTAGACTAGTGTCGGAGCGGTAAGTAATGGACCATAAAATTTAATTTGGAAATGATCTCCGCCGTGATGGAGTGATAGCGCTCACAAAGGAGGCGGGCGGCTGCACGGCCAGCGGGCTCTGCTGCGAGCGGGCGGAATTCAAAAGGAACCGGCCGCTGTTGCCCAGAAGAACATGTGTTCAGCGCTTTCTTCTCCTTTCTCGGGCCCTGCGGTATTTAAAAGTCAGAATTGACCAGTGTAGCTCCGTGTAATTACAAAGATCCCCTTATCGGAGTCTATTTGCAGGCGCAGAAAGAAAAGGCCGATCCGGCGTCTCCTGGCTCATTTACATGCGCCGTGATCCTCGCATAATCACTTTAGGATTCAATTGCACTCGGCGACTCTGTCCTTCCCACCTCCCACCACCGCACCGCATGACCACCACCACCGGCCTGGGCGATGGACCTTCAGCAGCCAGAGTTCACCAGAATGAACGATTAGGAACCGTCTAGAGACAGGGCCCACCTGAGCCCTGCCGCGGCTCCCCTGCGGCCTCCCACCAGCAGGGGAGGAAAGGGGCCTTTCCAACTGGATGAAATGCAGATTCGTCCAGCGTCCCACTGACCCAGGACAGCCATGCCTCATGGGACCCCGGCATGGGGGTCTTGGCTGCCCGGCCTTGTCCTCCTAGCCCTTGACACCCAGGATTCGGGGTCAGTAGGCCAAAGACCTGCCCCTCCTCCCCCGTCTGCAGGCACCTGCTCAGATGCCCATTTCACCAGAAATACCATCCAGCCGTCCAGACCCCTGCCCACCCCTCCTGCGACCACCAGATCCTAACTCTCAGCTCTGTCTTAAAGCTGAGTGTGTCTGGCAGAACCTTCTAGAAGGCCCCAGTCTAGGAGTGCAGAAGGGATAAGCTGGGAGTCTGGTCACTCCTGAGGGCCTAGAGGGATCCAGACTGCATCCAGGCCTGACATGGTCTCACCAAGGAGTGACCACAGGCAGGGACAGGTGACCCAAGACACCAAGAGCCTGTTGGTGGACACAGAAAATGGTGACCCTCCCTGATCACACATGGAGCCCAACTCAGACCCTGACCCCGACCCCAGTCAAAGGCTGGTGGTGTCCCCCATCCACTGACCCCTCCTGTCCCAGCCAGGCATGTGGCTGCCCCTGCGCAATCCATCCCAGAGTGCTTCTGGGAGCCACGAGCAGTGCCGTGGGCAGGGTTGTGGTCTGGCGTCATGGGCAGGGCCGTGGGCAGCACCGTGGTCTGAGGTCGTGGGCGGGGGTTGTGGGCAGGGCCACAAGAGCGCCGTCCAGGGCAGGCCTTGGGGCACACATCACTGGGAATCATCGGGGTTGTTGCTCCCCAGCTCTGAGGACAGGCCGGAACACTGCTCTGCGCTTCTGACGCACGGCCCTCTGTGCTGCCGGAAACTTTTCTGGAACCGGTGGCTGCCACGTGGCTGAGGCACGGAGCCTTACCAGGAGCCTCACCCCTTTCACGGGGCCGGACCTCCCTGCCCCTCCACCCCCAGCAGACACCCTGGCAGCAGGGAGCAGGCTGGTCTGGTGGACCCCGGCGCCCAGCCCACTGACCTCTGGGCGCTGTGGCCATGGGGCTTCGCTTCCTGTCTGCACGGGGGCACAGCTGAGCTCTGCTCCTACAGGTGAAGGATCTCGGATTCCGGGAGCCAGCAGTCCTGGTGGGGTCCCCCTAGAGGTGCCCAGGAGCACCCCCTCCCACTGTCCCCTCTAGCCTTTCTGGCCTCTGCTCTTTCCTGACACAGTCACCTCTTGGCTCTGCAGACTCTGATGCTAGTGCACCCCACCCCACCCCCGCAATGACCGCTGCGGCCTGCGGGGCGTGAGTGGCCAACCCCGGGCACTGAGACCCCAGACGAGCCTCCCCTCTCTCTTACTCCATGCGCGTGTCTAGCGTCCTGCTGCTCTGCTTTTCCAGTCCATCAGAAACCGGCACCCACGTGGGAAAGCCATGTCCCAGCGTCCCTGGCAGTGGGGAGAATCAGGGAGTTTTCCAGAACCAGGAGTGCGAGGCTGGCAGCATGGGGGTGAGCCAGTGCGAAGAGAGGGGAGCTATGGGGCTGGGACACTATCCTGGGGGGCTCGCAGCCTCCGGACCCACCAGGGCCGGAGTGGTGGAGATGAGGGAGGCAAGGACCCCTCTCTGCTCCCCACCCTCGCCCCCACGAGGCATGGCCGCAGCTCATCAGGGCCCTCCAGGCCCCAGAAAGCGTCTAAAATTAATTCTTCCTCCCCAGGCAGGCGTGGGTGACCTGGGGACGCACCCAGCCTCCGCGGGGTCTCAGCGAGCAGCCCAGCCGGCTCTGCGTCTTATCTCCCGAGCAGCCTCATTTGTTACTTCTTGCTGAATACATCCACTCCCATTGTTTCTGTAATTCCTGGCAATAACGGCCCTTCCCCTAATGAAACCCGCATTATTGGAAGGTTACTGTGCTGACCCGGGAGAGATTAGCTGTGTACTCTCTTATTATTACATATGTAGTTGTATAATTGATTTTAAAATTTACTTTGTGTCCCCACATCATAAAGTTAGCAGCCCATTGGGGGGAAATATAATTAATATATCTCTAACCATTTCCACCCTGGTAGAAAGGCACTGGGGAGGGGTCCACTGGGCCGTGGGTAGGGACGCCTACCTCATCCGTGTCCAGGGGCCTCGTCCAAGTCTTGGGTTCTTGGAAGGGGCTCTGCATGGGCCTCCCCTCCCTTGTCTTCAGGGGCCCCTCCCTGGGCAGTCCTCCGGACAGACCTGGGGCTTGAGGGAGCCTGGCTATCCTGTGGGGTCCTGGCCATGGGCGTGGGCAGGGGAGGGCACCTGGGCCACCTTCCAGCACACAGGGGCCTCCAGAGTGGGGTGGGAACCACACGTCCTTCCAGGGGGTGGGTTGCCCTCCTCTGAGGCCACGCCCTATGACTGCAGCCCCCGAAACGCCCCACCCAGGGCAGAAGCAGCCACCCACCAGGCCAACGGCCCCACTTCCCGCTGAATTTCCTTCTGGGGGCTCCTCCCAGGGCAGGGGGCGTGAGGGGTCCCTGCGGGGGCTGCTCAGGAGCCCTGGGGCCGGAGCCTGCAGCTGGAGCGGCACTCGGGGACAGGCCCACCCCACAGACCCCCGCCTCCGCCTGCACGGCCTCCACCCAGGGACACAGACGCCTGGGCTCGCCTGCCTGCCGCCTGCCCAGCACTCCGCACCCCGCACTCCGGGCAGAAGGGCCAGCCCCCAGCCCGAGCCTGGTCCCCTCGAGCCTTCACAGACACCCCAGGCGAGGAGGTGCCCGAGGGCTGGACCTACAGTGGGAGACAAGGCTCCAGGCGGAGCGGGAGGTGACAGTGGGGAGGGGGCTGGCCTGGCTCCAGGCCGAGGGCCTATTGAGCCGTCATCCCCACATTCCCCTTGGCCCCCCAGTTTCACTCTTTTCTATTTGAACAGCTTTATTGAGATGTAACTCACATACCACTTGAAGGGTACAAGTTAATGTCTTTTTAGTATATTCAGATGTCCAACCATCAGCACAGTCGACTCTAGAACGTTCTCATCACCTCACAAGGAGCCCTGCCCGCTAAGCTTTCACCCCCACGGCCCCCCTCTCCAGGCCCTGGGATCACCATTCGGCCTTCTGTCTCTAGGCCTGTGGATCCTGGACATTCCGGATGATGTGTGTCCAGTTATTTTACTCGGCGCAACGTCCTCCAGGTTCACCCGAGTTGCCGCATGCATGGGAACTTTGTCCTGATTTAAGGCTGCATGATATCGGTGCACGACCGACCACATTTGGTGTCCTTTCGTCCGTTGATGAACGTCAGGCTGGCTTCCACCTCTGGCTCTCCCCGCAGGCACTGGGGGCTCACATGCAGAGGTGCACGCACACGCCTGCACCCGTGTGGATGCCTGTGGATGTGTGTGCAGACGTGCACTCGAGAGCAAGGGCTAGGAAGGGCCGCGGGGGCCAGGCCCGAGCGGGAGCCGGGTGCACAGATGAGGCTGCGCTGACCCCGGGCCTCCTGTGGGGCGCTGCTGGGGCGCAGGGAGGCACCTCGCCCTCGGGCTCTCAGGGCCGGCTGCCCCGGCCACAGGTGGACTGAAGCGGGTGCTGGGTGCTGGGCACTGCCCGCGAATGCTGGTCCACTAACGGGCCCCGGGCAGTCAGGCAGGGCTGGGCGGTCAGCAGGGTGGCCTCAGCGAAGGACAGCCTGGCCTGCTCAGCATCCCTGGTGCAGCCTCTGCACAGACAGTGGACCTGGAAAGGTCGTCCATTTGATCTTCATAAAGCTCTGCGTGGCCGCCTGCCTGGTGCCACCCAGGCGCTCACCCCACTGGCATCTCCTGGGCGCCCACCCAGCCGCCCCCACACTGGGCTTGCCTGAGGCAGGTGTGCGATCTGCCCCAAGAGACCTGGACTGCCCCCACACAGCGTTCACGTCCCCCTGGTGTGCACAAGGCCGTGAGATAGTGACCTCTGGGATCAGCCCCAGTGACCTGCTGGGGCTTGGGGCTCACTTCTGAGGACCAGGCTCCGTCCGTCCCACAGGAGGAGTGAGGGAGGGTCTGTGAGCGGATCATGTGTACCCGGCAGGTACAAGTTTCATCACGGCCACGTGCACTTCCGGGAAAAATCAATGACCCAATTACAAGCGGCAGGTGTCCCTGGCGACCCGGCCGGGTGGAGCTCTGGAGGGAGTGGCCTTGCTTCAAGGGGTTAGTGGGGTCAGGACCCCAATTGCCCACTGGGGCCTCACTCTCCAGGACCACCAAGATGTGGGCCTGTCCAGGGGGCACCTCTGCTCAGATGCCCAGGACAGCCCTCTGCATGGCCAAGGAGCGCCGACACCTGCGTGGTGCCCCACACGGCTGTGCTGGCCATGGCTTGGGGTCCTAACTCCTCAATGGATGGGGAAGAGCCCACCCCTGGCCCTGCTCCAGGATCACCACCCCCATCTGAGACCGGCATGGTACTGGACCCAGAGCGGCCTGCTGCCCTCTCCCCTACAGCTGACCCCCAGATTCCCTGAGTTGGTGTGGCTTGGGGCCTGGGGCTGGGAGGAGGGGAGCAGGCAGATGCCCACACCAGCAACAGTGGATCTTAACCCCCAGACCCGCTACCCCATCCAGCCTCCCCTTGCCAGAGGGTTTGGGGTGATCCAAGGTCAGCCCAGGTGGCCTGGTCCCCTGCCCCAGCCCTCTGGTCCCCTGGCAGGGAGGAGGCAGGTCACCCCACCCTTCACCTTGTCGCGCAGGCCGAGCCATCACCCACTCCCGAGAGGAGTTCATCAGACATCCCCGTAAATCACACAGAGACACTGTTTTTAGGGAGGCCCCTGCAGGAGCACTTCCCCAGCCTGGGTAAGATGCATGTAACAAAATATATGTAAGAAGGTCGGCTACTTAATCATGGAGATGAAGAGCCCCGTGAGAGATTGTTCTGCTTAAAAAATGTGGTGGCGACTTGCAAATATGTTTTTAGAAGCAATTTTATTACAAACTGTCCCATCGGGCAGCGCCCGGGGAAATTATGGGACGCCGTGTTCATTCCTCAGAGCCCGCCTGCAGCGGGAGGCTGTTAGGGGAGGATTTGTCCCTGTGAGCTGGGGACTACAGCCCAGAACACGTGTGGGGAGGGGCTCCATGGGGTCTGCGGTCCTTCCCAATGAGGGGCCAGGGGCAGGCCGACCTGGGGGGCTAGGTCCCCACCAGCCCCTCCTCTGCCCAGAAGTCAGCCCCGAGGGCAAGGAGAAGCCCCCCCACCCCAGGAGTGACAGACTGCACCAGCTGTCAGGAGACCTGGGCTAGGAAACTGCCTGCCAGCTGGCCCTGTGAACTCCTAGGGCCTCAGCTGCTCCTTCCCTCCAGTGCGCAGCTGGGACCTGTGGCAGGACACGCTATGATTCTGGCTTTACGCAGAATAAAAGGAGCAGGGATCATCGTTCACAAGTCACAGAACATTTCAGAGGGACTCAGGCTGGAGGCAAATCACAAGGACCCAGGGCCCTGCCTGAGGCGTTCCTCTTCTTAAGGAAGGTACAAAGTTGGGGTCCACTGACGCTGTCTGGTTGGAGGGGCCTGAAGCCAGAAGACGCTCTCTGGCTCCTTCTCGATCGTCCTCACCATCACCGTGGTGGGCAGCCTCTGAGACAGCCCCGACTCCCCTCCTGGTGTTCACATCCTGTGGGATCCCTCCTCTTGGGGCTGGACCTGGTGACTTGCTTCTAAGTAATGTGGCGAAGGGGTGGCATGTCACTTCTGAGATGAGGTTATAAAAGAGACTGTGGCGGCTATCTT
This sequence comes from Diceros bicornis minor, assembly GCF_020826845.1. Taxonomy (NCBI): domain Eukaryota; kingdom Metazoa; phylum Chordata; class Mammalia; order Perissodactyla; family Rhinocerotidae; genus Diceros; species Diceros bicornis. The sequence goes on along the minus strand of NC_080747.1, from coordinate 905,535 downwards.
GGTTGCTCACTTGCTCTCTCTCCTTCCCTTCTCCTCCTACCCCCATCTCCCTCTCACCACCTACTCTGGGGGAAGCCAGCTGCAGGGTCATGTCCACTCAGGCAGCATACGGAGAAAACCAAAATGGCGGCCGACAGTCAGTGAGGATTCATGGCCTGCCAAGAGCCTGGGTGCAATCTTGGAAGCAAATCCATTCCCAGTCAAGCTTTGAGATGCCTACAATCCTGGCTGATGATTTGACTGCAGCCTCATGAGAAACCCTGAGCCAGAACCACCCAGATAGGCCACTCTCAGATTCCCAACTCTCAGAAACTATGTGAGACAATAAATGTGTGTTCTCAACCACCACCACCATCATTATCATCACCACCACTATCATCGCCATCACCACCATCACCATCACCACCATCACCATCATCACCACCACCACCACCATCACCATCATCACCACCACCACCATCATCATCACCACCACCATCACCATCATCACCACCATCACCACCATCACCATCATCACCACCACCACCATCATCATCACCACCACCACCATCACCATCATCACCACCACCACCATCATCATCACTACCACCATCATCGCTATCACCACCATCACCATCATTACCACCACCACCATCACCATAATCACCACCACCATCATCGCTATCACCACCATCACCATCATTACCACCACCACCATCATCATCATCAAAATCATCACCATCATCACCATCACCACCACCATCATCATTACCACCATCACCCACCACCATTATCACCACCATCATCATCACCATCACCACCATCACCTATCACCATTATAACCATCATCATCATCACCACCACCACGACCGCCACCATCATTACCATCATTATCACCATCATTATCATCACCACTATCACCCACCCTCATTTGCCATGATGCCATCACCATCACCCACCACCATTATCACCACCATCATCATCATCATCATCACCATCACCACCATCATTTCTTTGTGATAAACAGCACTTTTCACCTCTGTTCTCTTAATTAGACAGCCCCACAAGATGAGGAAACTGGGACTCAGAGAGTTGGAGCAACTTGCTCAGAGCTGCCTAGCTGACAGATGGCAAAGACTAGGCTGGAAGCCACGTCTATCCAACTCCAGCTGCAAGCTGAATCCCTCTCCAAGGCTCAGGAGAGCCATCCATTGGTCCATCTTCCCTGGAGGGCTCTTTGGCCCAACGGAGAAGGGAATGGCTGCGTGGCTAGGCCCAGCAGAGAGAGGTAGGAAGGGTGGGGCTGGTCAGGGGAGGGCTTCCTCCTCAGCCTTCTCCTTGAGCCCTTGAGCACTGCTTCCCTGGGAGGTTGCTCGGCAGCCCTGTGGCAGCAGCCCCCACTCCTCGACCCCCGTGTTCTGGTCTCCTATAGGGAGGCCTGCGAGCCAGGGCCCTGAGTCAGCAGTGGTGCCCATGGGCAGCCTGGCGTGTGGGAGCCAGACCATCATCACAGCATTCCCGTTTACGGGCTGTTCGGTGTCCAGTGATGCTGAGAGGGATGGTGCCACCACAGGAGAAGAGGCTGGGGGCGGGGCGGAGGCAGGGACTTGGAGGAAGTGGGACCATCCAAGTACTTAGCTCTGCTCACGTGAGGGGCATGTCCACGGCGCCCAGGAAGTCAATCCCAAACCAGGAAGCGCCTTGCCCCCCTCAGCAGTAAGCCCGTGCCCAGCTCCCTGCTCCCCTCAGGACCAGGTTGGCTCTGGGCGGTCAGGGCCCTTCTCAGCCACAGCCCTGCACCAGGCCAGGGAGCACGGGTCCACTCAGAAGCCTGCCTCTCGTGGCGTGGCCCTCATGTCCTCAGCGATGAGAGTGGGGTCAGCACTTTGGATGGGAGGAGCATTTCCTTCCTAGGGGCTGAACGGGGAGGAGCTGCCAGTGAGGGCCGGACCCAGGGGGTGGACTCCAAGCTGCAAGCATGCTCCTAGGCGCCACGGGCGAGGCTTGGGGTCTGGGGCTTACGGCAATGCCCAGCTGGATTTAACCCATGTGGAGAGCCCCCCAGATGGTGTGAAGGAGCAGGTGACCGAGTGGCAGTTTGTGGTAGAGCGCAAAGGTCCCCATCATCATCCCCACGTCATTGAGCTCCAGCATCTGGTCCAGCCTCTGGTGGCACCAGGCACTGTGGCCACTGAAGTCCCTCCCTGCCCAGCGCACCCAGCAACACCCTCAGACCCCTGCTCTCTCACAGGAAATAAGTCTGGAACTGCGGCATTTCCAGCTCCCCATGATAACCTGCGGGCCTGACACGGCCTGTGAAAGTGACTCACACCGTGTCCCCTTTAACCAGGGCCATTAATTGATGATACTTAATTAATCTGCCTGCGAGAGATCAAATGAAGATCGTGTCCCATGGCAGCCACGCATATTGACTTTGTTATTCCAATTAACCGCCGGCCAGAGGGGCGCTCTGGTGAGGGTCTTCCCCCCAGTCACCCCAGCACCCGCCCCCCCCGCCCCCCCCCCCCGCCCTGTGCCCGCTGAGGCAGCAGCACTTCCGCGGTGCCGCCCCCACCCCCCTGGGCAGCAGCGCCACTCAGACTCCACATGCGTGGTCACCTCAAGGCCCATAAGACTGCCCATTAGAGGAGCTGCTTGCTTGCAATTAACTGCTTTATTTAGGGCACTTTTTTCCTCTTCAAAGAGCAATTAGATTTCTGCAGCCTTTGGAAAAAGCACACAGCCTGGAGCAAGCCACCCTATAAATCAGGCCCCGAGGGCGGGCGGATCCCGCCTTGGCAGATGCCTGGCGGGAATGCTGCCCGGGATGGGGGGAGCTCTGTGCCCTGCAAAAAAACCCCTGAACCCCCTCACTGCCTGTCCAGGCAGAAGTCCCCAGACTCTGCTCTGGGAGGGGGGAGCCCCTGAGGCCTTGGGACAGGCAGTTCCCTGTGCCTCGCTGTCTGGGTTTGGAGCCGCAGCAGCATCCTGGAAACCTGCAAATCACCCCACCCCCTCCCCCCCCATTCCCGACTCCAAGTCCTCCGTCCTCTCCCTCCTCTCCTCTCTTCCACCTCCCCCCCAGCCCCCAGTGCTCTGTCTCTGCAGCTCCTGCCCCACTGGCGCTACAGAACTTACCTGTGAGGAGTCTCCGCTGGGGCTGGAGGGGCGCCCCCACGAGGACCCGTCTGTTCACTCCGGGCTGGGCCCTGGAACCCCACAGAGATGAGGAGGTGGCACAATCTCCCGCCTTTGGCCACAGGGCCCCATCCCAGCCTGCATCCATCCGTGAGGCCTGGGCACCTCAGGAGTACTCACACGCTTAGGAAAGACGACAGACGTCAAGTCCACGCGTTTAGTGATTCCTTCCATGTTAGGATGGAAATAGCAAATCCAGAGACAGAGAGCAGACAGTGGGTGCCGGGGCTGGGCATGGGAGTGACCGCTGATGGGAACACGTTTCCTTTTGTGATGATGAAATGTTCTGGAATTTGGTAGTGGTGACAGTTGAACAAGCTTGTGAATATACTACAAGATCACAGAACTGTACACTCTAAAATGGCAAATTTTATGTTATGTGAATTTTATCTCAATTTTTAAAAACAGGGGAAAAAGATCTCTTAAGACAAACAGCCCAATTAAAAACGGGCAAAAGTTTTGAGCAGACTTTTGTGTGTGTGTGTGTGTGTGTGGAAGATCAGCCCTGAGCTAACATCTGTGCCAATCCTCCTCTTTTTGCTGAGGAAGACTGGCCCTGGGCTAACATCCGTGCCCATCTTCCTCCACTTTATATGGGACGCCGCCTCAGCATGGCTTGCCAAGCAGTGCGTCAGTGCGCGCCCGGGATCCAAACCTGGGCCACCAGCAGCAGAGTGCGCGCATTTAACCACTACGCCACCGGGCCGGCCCAAGCAGACATTTTTTTTTTACCAAAGAAGATCCATGGCTGACAATGAAGACGTGAAAAGATGCTCCAACCTCAGTCCCGAGGGAAATGCAAATTTGTGCCACGACACGATGCACCACACACCCACTGGAACAGCTGAAATTAAAAAGACTGGTGACAGCAAGTGCTGGTGAGGACCCAGAGGAACCTCATACTGCTGGTGGACTTAAAATGGCCGGTTCCAGACGGCTCGCTGTTTCCTAAAAAGTGACACGTGCCACCCAGCAGAGGGCCAGCCCTACCCGCCCCCCGCCCGCCCCGAGGTATTTACCCCGACGACGGAAGCACATGCCCGCATGGAGACTTGCACGTGCATGTCCCTGGCGTCTTTATTTCTAACAGCCCGGACCGGAAACCACGTGATGCCCATCAAGAGTCGAACAGATGGCCTGCACTACGCGCACTCCGTGGCGCCCGCCTCGGTGGTAAGCAGGAACGGGCCACAGCTGCGCCAACAGCCTGGTGAATCTCAGGACAATGATGCTGAGCAAAACAGGCCAGAGGAGAGGCCGGCCCGGTGGCACAAGCGGTTAAGTGCGCGTGCTCTGCTGCAGTGACTCGGGGTTCACTGGTTCGGATCCCGGGTGTGCACCGACGCACTGCTTGTCAAGCCATGCTGTGGCAGTGTCCCATATAAAGTGGAAGAAGATGGGCACAGATGTTAGCCCAGGGCCAGTCTTCCTCAGCAAAAAGAGGAGGATTGGTAGATGTTAGCTCAGGGCTGATCTTCCTCAAAAAAAAAAAAACACAGGCCAGAGGAAAAAGTGCATTTGTATAAGATCCTAGAAAGAGAACACTAATCTAGAGTGACAACAAGACCCTGGTTCAGGGCCAGGTGGGGGTAGGGGGGCAGGGACTGTGGGGCAGAGACCACCTTTGGGGGTGGTGGAGACGCTCACGGTCTGGGTCCTGGCGATGCTGTCATCGCGTACGCACACGTCAAGACCCATCAGACTGCAGACTCACTAAACAGTTCGTGTGGGTCTGTTATCCTCCATACAGCTGTTTCAGAGCAACCCCTCCCAGGCCGTCCTGCTTGCCCGTCACCTGCCCATGTACTTCGAGGGGGGGCTGGCATTGGGCATCAGTCCCAAACCTCCGGGGCCTCCAGCTGGACACTCCCCCACCCCCTGGAGGGCCGCGAGCCCCTTCCTGCCCCCTTGCGTGGAAGCAGGGCCTCCCTCCAGGCCCTTAGGACTGGGGAGCGAGCTGGCACCAAGATAGAGGACGCCCTGCCCGGCAGGAAGTATGGGCAGGAAGCAGAGAAGGCTGGAGAGCAGTGTCTCGGACTGTGAGCACAGATGGCCGGTCGCAGGCAGCTGAGCAGGCAGCCCCAAAGGCCGGCAGGGCAGGGGCCCAGGCCCTGAGCGCAGTCACATACCTCCCAATGTCCACCTCCCAGACTCCTGACACCAGTGCTCTGCCTGACCGTCCCTCCCCCAGGGTGCCAGGGATCTGGCCCAGGGCTGGCTTTGAGCCTCAGCTCTGCTACTTGCCTGGGTCAGGCCCTCCCTCCCAGGCCTCAGTTTTCCCACCTATAAAATGGCCCCATGTGCTGCCCTGCTCCTGACCAGTGGGAGGCAAGGGAGCTGCCGCTGGAGGGTTGTGCCCCACTGGACACCACCTCGCTCTCTGGACCCCTGGCTGTGCCCCCCAAGTGGGGTCAGAGGGAGACCCTGAGGCCCAGGTGCCCATGACGGGGTGGCCTCAGTCAAGGACGGTGGGAGGGAGGGCCCTAAACAGAGCATCCCCCCAGCTTCTTCCTCCTCCCACCCCAATCTGCCCAGAGCCCACCCACCAGGAAAATGGGCAGTGAGGAGGAGCCATTCTCTCCTCAAATCCCTCCCCAGCCCAGGTGACCACTCCACCCCAGGCCTGGCCCCAAGATCATGGCTGGCCTGGGTAAGCCTGCCTACGTGGTGCCTGTCCCTGCCCCTCCCTGGTGGGCCTGTTGGGTGGGCCTGTCTGCATCTACGAAGCTGAACTTTTCCAGCTTCCAAGCCGCCACAGCCCAAGGAAGCAGGATTGCCCCAGACAGAGAACAGAGACACAAAGTGTGAAAAATTGGACTGACAGCGCAGCACTGATAGCTTGTTGAATGAGCGAGGGACTTGCGGGGAAATTTACATTTATATAGCACATTTCACCAGGGCCTGGCCAAGCCACGGGCGTGCACAGACCCAGGCCCATTGACCCGTCCCACCCCGCCGGGCCGCGGAGACGCAGCTGTGAGCGGGCAGAGCCGGAGACACCAGCTCAAGCCCGGTTGGGGATGGGGAGAGTAACCCCCTCAAGGTCACCCAGACTCCCTGCTGAGCACTCCGTCCACTCTTGGGCCAGCGTCACCCTGCCCCCTGACCCTCCTGTGGCCCCAGGGGCACCAGCATCCAGCCTCTTCTCGCCTCCCCAACCCCACGCATGAAACTCCAGGTCCGGCCCACACAGCACAGGGAAGAGACCACACGAGGACACAGTGGCGGCACCGTGTGCACGCCCAGGAGAGAGGCCTCAGGAGACACCAAACCCCACGGCACCCTGATCACGGGCTTCCAGCCTCTAGGACCGAGCGCGTCCATCCCGTGCTTGGGACCACCTGGTTACGGCAGCCGAGCTGACTGAGATGGGTGTCAGTGTTGGAAGCAGAGAAGGGACCATTTTCCCAGGTGACGTGGCTCCATCCTGGGAAGAACCAGCTGGAAACCCCTGCAGCAATGACACACGCCAGCAGGGGCAGGCAGAGACAGGCAGCGGAGTCACCGCGGGAGGGAGGCCGGGAAGGGCAGCACTCAGGAGTGAGGAGCAGGAGAGACGGGAGTCCTGCACAAACCAGGCTTCCCAGCCGGCCGAGCGCCGCACAGTCGCAAGGAAGGCCCACCCTGGGCGGGAAGACTGAAATACAAAGGGTGTTTGCCTCGAACATCACCCCAGTGAAAACAACCCAGTAGGGCTGTCTAGGACCAGACAAGCTGATTCCGAAGTTGGAAGGGAAACTAAACCCAGCGGCAACCCCAGGAGGTCCTGAGGGAGAAGGCGGGCGTCCGGGACGTGGAAGTGTCACAAAGCTGAGGACCCCAGGCCCCGCTGGCGCTGGCCCAGGAACGGTGGAGCCACGAGCCCCACAGCAGTCCACACAGCAGGCCCGTGCGGGCCACAGGCGACTTTTTGGGGTAGGAAGCGGAAGGCGGGTGATTCGAGGAAAAGGCGAGTTGCCCGGTAACCTCTCAGCACTCCCCTCCTCAGGTCAGAACACACCACGGAGGAAACCCCCACGTTCTCAGATATCGTCTCAGAGGAGGGAAAGCTCTTCAAGGCAACTCAGGACACAGAAGCCAGCCATGAGAGAAGATTAATAAATTTGACTATATAAAAGCAAGCATTTCTAGACGGCAAAAACTGGCTCCTTTAAAAAAAGACAATGGGGGAGTGGGGCGGGGGGTTCGTAACAAATTTGAGAGATGAAGGGCCAATATCCTTAAAAAGAAAAAGCTCCTAAAAATACAAAGAAAAAGGACCAACATCAGGGAAACCAGGCAGGGGCTGTGGAGGAGGCAGGGCAGCCCCACCCACCAGCCCCAACCCCAGGGCCTTTGCACACACAGCCCTTGCCTGCCCCCCGGACCCTCCCTCACCCTTCTGGGATCGCCCCTCCTTAGCCCTTCTCCTGTCCCGGCCTTGTGGGGGCCTTGTTATCAAGGGCACTGTCCCCGAGGAACCTTCAGCAGCCCCCAGCCCCTCCTGAAGAAGCCACACTGCCGAGCAGACCTGCCAACCTCTGCCGGGGAGTCACACACGGCCCTGCACCCACAGGGGCCCCGTGCTTGGTTCAGTGCTCTGCCACCACCATCTTAAAATTCTTAACTCTTTTAAAATGAGTGGCCCCATGTTTCCATTCTGTGCCGGGCCCCACGATCCTGCTGCTTCGCCCTCCCCAGCAGCCTCAGACGCCCAGAGCATTCTCTGGTCCTGGGGCTGGTCTGCTCTCCAGTCCTAAGGCCTCTGCCCAGCTGAGTTCGTGCCCCAGGGCACTGAAAACCCTGTTCTTCACCTCCTCCGTGCAGCGCACTGGTGTCCCCTCTGCCCCACGAGCCCACAGAGACTGTTCCAGCCAGTGCCAAGGCCACTGCACGTGGCTCCTCTCGTCCAGCAGTCACGGTGCCTTGGGAGGTGGGCCAGTTCCAGCCCCAGTTCCTCTGGTGAGGGCAGTGCCATGGGGAACTGTCCGGGCCAGGACCCAACCAGCCGCCGGCTCAGACCCATGCTGACCACAGTGCTGGCTCTCGTGGCCGGGGGGCTCAGCCTCTCCTGCCCCACTCAAGACCCCCAAGCCTCCTAGTCTGCTCTCCTCTGTCCTCTCGGGGTGTGGACCCTCAGGACACCTGGTGGCTGAGTCAGAACTGTTGGCCCGTGAGCAGGGGCACGTGGCACCGGCACTTCCTGAGGCCGCGTCATCAGTTCCCAAGGCGGGCACGTGACCCTGGCCCCCTCTGCTCAGATGATGCTCCCAGGGCCTCAGGGGGGCCGAGTTCTGGGGGAACGCTAGCCCTCACAGCTGAGGGTGTGCCCAGGAGCGGGGTGGCCATCCCGGCCCGGTGTTTTGGAGGACAGCCACCGGGGCCTCGGCTTCTGGAGGGGGACAACGGGGGCCTTTGGCCAGGGAGCTGCCCCATCCCCAAAAGCCAGCCCTGCGCAGTCACCTGCTGGGTGGGAGACGCCCGGGCTGTCTCTGTAAGCTCTGCAGGCATTTTAAGTAAAACCCACTTCATTTGATTAACTGAGCAACAAAGGAGCCTTGGCACCTCCTGGGTGTCCATCAATTTCGCCGGGATGGGGTGGTGAGAGCCACTTCCCGAGGGTGCCTGGCACACATCCATTACCTCCCCGGAAGGGAATTTTTCTTGGGCGGCGACAGAGGAGGTTCATCATGTTGATCACAGAGGCGCCTGGAGGAAGAGGGTGGAGGGCGGGTCCTGGGCCCTGAGGCCACTGCCGGGTAGCCGCCAGCCACGTCCTCTTGCAATAGCTGAATCTGGGGTCCAACCAGCACCCTGGGCCCGGGGTTGGAGAAATGGAAGGAAAAGAGGGATTGCTCTAAAATGCGAACTGTGGGGACCCCCTCTCCCACTGCTGCCCCATCAGGCCCGCTGGACCCCGGATCCAGTGTTCCTGAATGGACAAACTGGGGCCGCGGTCTGTCCCGCCAGAAAGGGAGGGCGGCTCAGAGACTAGAGGACAGCGGGGAGGGCGCAGGGCAGGGGCGCCCGGGAGGGACGGACCGCAGTGCAGCCGGAAGCCCCTGCGCCTCACCAGCGAGCTCTGCCCCATGCTGAGTCCATGTGGGTCCAGCCCGGGGCGGGTCACTATCGCATCGTCACCCCAGACCCGGGGCCCCTTCCAGTCTCTCCTGTGCATCGCTGCCGCCTGAAGGACGGGAGCCACGGAGCGCAGCGGTCAGGGAGGGCAGAGGTCACGGAGGGCAGGAGCCAGGGAGGGCAGGGGCGGGAAGGGCAGGGGCCCGGGGGGAGGGGCCAGGGAGGACAGGAGTTGGGGTGGGGTGGCGGAGGGGTGGTCAGTGAAGGCGGAAGTAAGGGGACTCTGGGCCAGATCCCGGAACCTGCAAGTCCCCACCCTGCCCCGAAACTGGGCCCTGATTGGCCCAAGTCAAGGGCGGGACACAGCCCTGGCAGGGGATTGGCTAGAGCCTGCACGTGACCCGTGCTGGCCCAATCCAAGGCCGCGGGCACGAGCAGCAGGTGTCTTCCGCGGGGGCCGGGCCCCGGATGACGTGGGGGGCTGGGGGACACGTGGTCCCAGAGGGTAGACGGGTCTCTCTGCGGCTGTGGGGGCCGGTGGGGGAGTGGGAGGCACCCCGGTGGCGCAGGGAGGAGTTGGGGGCGGGGCCTGGCGCTGAGGCCCCCACGCGGGCGCAGGGCGCGGGTCCCCTGCGGCACCCCGGAGAGAAATGCTCCCGACGCGGGCTCCCCAAACGGGCTTTGGCCTGGCTTTCCGCCGCCCGCGAGTTATCCATCTCCGCTCCCTCCGAGACAAATGCCGCGTCAGGCCGGCCGCCCAGACCCCCTATTCATCACCATTTAATATGTATTAAAGCGCTCTCACCTCTGATCGTGAAAACAAACAAAAAAGGCTGCATCCATCATGGGGCAGCAACTCAGGGAGAAGACCCGGTGAGGGCGGGTGCCGGGTCTCCCCTTTCCCAACCTCCTTCTATTCTGTCCCCAGAGGCCTGGACCTGGAGTTGGGAGCAGGCCCCAGAGTGTGGAGGGCAGGCCCCAGGGGCAGGCCAGCTCTCCTCACTCCATCCCCCAACAAAGTCGTCCCCAGTACTGTGCAGAGGAGAACACTGAGGCACAGAGGGGCCTGTGGCCCGCAAGTGTCTCACCAGGAAGACACTGGTGCCCAGGCACGCACCTCAGGGCCACCTCTGAGTGGATCTCGCCCCAAGAGCTTGCCCTGGCCAGCCCGGTGCTACCTGCGGAGACCATCTCGGCATAGCGGCCCAAGTTTAGAGACCCCTGTGCAGGGAGCCACCAACTCCACTCAGCACAGCCAGCTCAGAAAGTGGGCCTGGTCCTGCTCTCCTTCCCAGGGACCCCATGCTCTCCACATTAGGAGAGGGGAAATTGAGGCACAGCTATGATGGAGGTGTGCTGGACCCTGGGCCTTCTCTTCCACAGGAGGAATGGACCCCATTCCAGGGAAGCGTTGAAATCCAAGCCTAAGTTGCAGCTGGAGACAGTGTGGAGTGAACAGAACCCTCCCTGTTCAGCCTTCAGCCACTGTTGACTTAGTCATGTGGTGGGAAAGAAAGGATGCTGTAAACGTGGCCAACGGCGGAGCCGGCCCCGCACAACCGGCACACCCCCCACTCTGCAGATGGAGAGACCGGGGCTCCAGGACGGCCGGGCTCATGCCGCCCGCAGCCTGTACATCGACAGCCCCACTTCCTGTTGGGGACCCAGGTCCCTGGCCCCCAGCCCTGCCCTCAGTACCCCCACACCCCACTGCTTCTGCCACCACCACTCTCAGTCACCACTGTCCACTCCCCCTCCCACCCCATAATAAGCCCAGGCCCCTGGGGGGAGCCCCCATGGCAGCCCCCAGCAGTGGGGGCTGCTGGGACTGCGGTGGGAGGGGAGGGGTGCGGGCTCGGGCCACTAAATCAGTCCACGCCTGTCACCAGCTTGGGGCTGCGGGAGCCGCCCGAGCGGAAATAACAAATGGCTGTCATTGTGGAGCCAAAAACCTGTGATTATAATTATCACATCCCCGGTGACCTTGCGTAAACTTTAATCCCTCTCCAATGGAGCATTTAAATAGCCTCCGCTGCGCACCGCAGAGCCCCCGGCCCGCCCGTTGTGCCCCCAGCCCCAGCGGCTCCCTGGGGGCAGGGACGCCTCTGGAACCATGCCTGCCATGCAGTGCTTGCTGCTCACTGGGCACTGAGCTGGGACTGCCCGCGGCCCACCCAATCCCCAGCTGGGGAGGGTTCCTGTTGCCCCCATTTCACAGTGGTGGGCATGGGTACGTTGAGCAGCCACCAGGGAGTGGGGGAGCTGGGCGCTGGCTCTGTGTCCTGTGGCTCGTCCTGGCGTGAGGACAGTGCAGGTCAGAAGTCACAGGGTCTCCTCCTCCTCTGCCCTCCCGAGGTCGGGGGCATCAGAGGAAGCCCGGGGCCAGGACTTGGCCTGGATTGTGGGGGCCTGGGATTGGGTCCCTCAGACCAGGCTCCATACTGGGGTCTGTGACACTCAGCTCTGCAAAAGTGGGGAGAAGCTCAGTGGGCCCAGAGAGGGCCAGGAGGCAGTGGGGGGAGAGGGCTAACCCACAGAGGGCAGGGGCGTGAGGAAGCAAGAGGGGCTCAGGAGCAAAGCCGGCGCGTCCCAACCCGCCTGCACCCTGCCCTTCTCCTCGCGAGGTGACAGCTGTGGGGGCAGCAGATGCGTCAGTGGTTGAGCACATGTGCACACTCACACAGGTGCATACAGGCACACATGTGCACACACGCACACACACTCAAACATGCACATGAAGGGACACGTACGCACTCACACACAGGCACACACACCCACAGTGCACGCACACTCACACACACATGAAAGCATACGTGCACACACAGTGTGCGCACACTCACATGCACTCATGCACAAGGCACACATGAGCACAGAGGCACACGTGCACACACATGAACGCTTGTGTGCACTCACCTCTGCTCACACGTGTTCATGCACACACACGTGCCCCACACACACACTCGTGTGCCTACTCGGTCATGCTCATGTCACTGAGTCCTTGGGGGTAAATCAGAGGGTGGCAGCTCTGGGTGCCGGTCTGCGAGGCAGGAGCACCATGGAGATGGGGGTTGAAGGGCTCGGGCCGCCTGGACGGGGTGTTGCCTGTGGGTGGGGGCCGGTGGTCCAGGATGGCAGCTGAACCTGCGAGTGGGAGAAGGTGCGGGTGAGGCGGTGCAGAGAGCCGAGGGCCCAGGAGAGGCCCTGAGAAACCCCCGTAGGAGGGCCAGGGAGCCAGGCCTGCAAGAGACAGAGGAAGAAGGCTGAGCAGACAGAGGCCGGGAGGAGAGCGTCCTCTGAGAGGAGAGGGGCCGGGTCTAGAAGGAGTATGTGGCCAGCCTGGGTGGGTCCCAGGGGTCAGAGGCCATGGGACAGGATGTCCCCGGGGTGGCATAAGGAGGTCGTGGGGCCAGGCCTGAGCTGTGACCTCCTAGGAGACGGGTGCCATAGTGGCCAGCAGGGTGGGGGCAGCAAGGACTAGAGACCACCCTTCCCAGGAGACCAGGTGGCAGAGGGGAGGGAAGAGGAGGATGTGGGGAGGGGCACCCGGCTTCCGAAGGTGGGGACAGCAGATGGGAGTGGCCCCCACAGGAGGGTCATGTCTCACTCTCCAACACAACCAGGGTCAACCACCTGCGGCCCTGTCACATGTGAGGAGACTAAGGCTCAGGGAGAGGGGCGGGCGGCAAGGGGGCCGTGCGGTGGCCTGAGAGCCAGGCTCAGAGCTCAGACCAAGAGGCTGCTGGCCCACTCCAGCTGGGGAGGCCGGAGAGGTCACGTGGGCTTCAGAGGACCTCGGGCCACACAGGAGCCACATGGGCCACACAGGTCACACCTCCCCAGGGGCTCAGAGTGTGACCCAGGTGGGCGAGGCTGATGCAGATCAAAGGAGCGAGCCACGCTGGGCCCTTCCGCCTCAGCCAGGCCTCAGTTTCCCCGTCAGCCTTACTGAGGGCAGAACCGGGGTTCCCACGACGGGGAGGGGTCTCTCCAGAGCCTACAGAACACAGCAGGCCAGGACTGTGACAGTGGCAGGTACACGCCCGTTGTTCGAGGCCAGGACCTCAATTACCGCCTGCAGACTTGAAAATGTCAGCGGAGCCTCCCGCGCCGCTGCCGCTGAGTTTGGACCTGAGATGGCGGCAGCCCTGGCCCAGAACAAGTCTTGGAATCATGTAATTGCCACTGCCATGCGGTCACCGTTGACAGGCTGTCCCCACCCCTCCCAGGTGACAGGTAGCCCTTGGCCTCCATGCACCCCCACCCCCTGGGGACCCCTCACTGTGGTGGCAGGCTGTCGGGGGACAGCGGGGCGAGGGGGCCGACTCTTCCTTCTCGCAGGGTTGGGCTGGTGGGCACCCCCTCTGATGACCCTGATACTTGCGCACAGTGGGGCTCCACACCAAGTCTTCCCCACCCTTTAGATAGTCCTGGATCCTCTGAAACTTCCCTGGAGAGACCAAGGGTTGGGGAGACAGGAAACAGACTCACTGGGAGACCCCTCTGACCCCTCAAAAAGCTGAGAGGCCTCTGCCCATTCAGGAGAGCGTGGGCACAGGGTGGGGAGAATGATGGTCACAGGAACGCGCCTGCAAAGCCAGCAGAGGGTCCTGGAGGTGTGAGCTGGGGCTGTGTCCCCACCTTCATGGTCTAGTCCTGCCCCTCGGGGCACCATACAAACGCCCACACGCACACGCACATCTTCAGGCCCTGCTCCTCCAGCACACTCAGCCTGTGACTGAAGTCCATGAGAACCAGTGACCTGCGTGCCTTTCCAGGGGCATCCACCGGGTCAGGCTGCCAGAGACAGGCGTGGTCAGGAGGCTGTCCAATAGCGGGGTGGGAGTGCAGGAGGCCCTGACACAAGTCATGGGGACCAAATCATAGGTGTGGCAGGCGGGGTCTATCCCAGCTGGTTCCAGACAGGGGTTACCCATCCTCCCGTCTACTCACCCACCCATTTGTCTTCCTCCTCCCTCCTCCCTTTATCCACCATGTGCTAACACATCCATCCATCCATCCCTCCTCCATTCATCCATTCAAGCACAAATTTATCCATCCATTCATTCATTACTCCATCAACTCTTTCATTTACCCATCCATCCACCCATCCACCCACCAAGCCCCATCCATCCACCCATCCACCCACCAAGCCCCATCCATCTCCATATATCTATATATCCATCCACCAGCCATCCATCAATTCATCAACCTATCCATGCATCTATTTTTTCCATCAATCAATTGACCCCTCTGTGTGAGAGTCTGCTGCCCAAGAGCTTGTACCGACCTTCCCTAGGAACACAGGTAGATCACCTACATCCAGGTTGGAGCAGGTGGTTGTAGAGGTGGGGGTGGGAATATGGGGAAGTTCTCTTTTAGGTTATCCTAGTTTCTCAGTGAATGAAGAAGTAGGACAGCAGCTGAGATTGAGGAGTAAGAAGGAGTGTTGGCAGTTTAACGAGAGAAGAGAATTGGGGGGAAAGTGTCCCTGAAAGTGAGAGTTTGTGACTGAGAAAGAGAAATGGAGTAGGTTTGCTAGGCAGTGCTAAGTATCCCCTTGAGGCCACAGTCATAAACTTACAGAGCAGTCAGCGTGGTTGTGCGTTTGTGTGCAGCTGTGTTCACATGCTCAGGTCACCTGTGGGCCATCCATCCAGCCATCATCCATCCATCATCCATCCATCCATCATCCATCCATCATCCATCCATCCTCCCATCATCCATCCATCCATCTCTCCATCCCCTCATCATACAACCATCCATCCCCTCATCATCCATCCATCCATCCATCCATCCATCATTCATCCATCAACCATCCATCATCCATCCATTCTCCCATCATCCATCCTCTCATCCATCTGTCATCGATCCATCTATCCATCATCCATCCATCCAACCATCCATCCATCCATCCATCCATCCATCCATCCATCCTCCCATCATCCATCCATCCATCCATCTATCCATCCCCTCATCATCCATCCATCCATCCTCCCATCATCCATCCTCTCATCCATCCACCCATCCATTCACCATCCATCCGTCTATCCATCCATCATCCATCCTCCCATCATCCATCCATCCATCCATCTATCTATCCCCTTATCATCCACCCATCCATCCATCCATTCATCCATCTACCCATCCATCCATCCTTCTGTCTATCCATCCATCTATCCATCCATCTGCCCTTTCTTCCTTTCAACCATCCTCACTTTCACCCATCCATCCATTCATTTATTCCCTCATCCCCTATCCATCTATTCGCTCACTCTTCCTTCCTTCTTTCCATCCTTCCATCCATCCTCTCCTCACTTCCACCCACCCATCCATCCATCCATCCATCCATCCATCCATCCATCCACCTTTTCTTCCTTCCATCCATCCTCACTTCCTTCATCCATCACACTTGCCTTCTCTGTCCTCCATTCCAGGGAATGGTGTGAGGGACAGGACTCTGTTCCTGCCCTCGAAGAGGATTAAAGTCCAGAGTGCATAGAGGGGGACAAGCAAATGAGCATGGAGGGGAGATGCCCATGGTTGCTGTGGGGTGGGGCAGCACTCTGTCCCTCTGGCTGCTAGAGGCCTGAGCCCTAGCTCCCCATCCTTCCTTCTGCCACATCCTGGACCGTATCCCTGACCTCTCAGCTCAGAAGTGGTGTCACAGGCAGGCCATGAGCTGGGACGGTGAGAGGGGTCCCCTTCCTTCTTCCCACTCCTTCTGGTGTCTTCCCTCTTTCCAGGCTAGGCTTGATCCCAAAGTCCATCTGTCCTATAATCTACAAAAAGCAGGACAACATGCAAAGTGTTCGTGTTCTTGACATGACTCCAGACTCACTGCCCTCAGGAGGTGTGAGTGTCACTCAGCTGCCTCTCTGGCCTACCTCTCGGCCCACAGAGGCTGCAGCTGCCCTCGGAGGAGAAAGTCTGGAGCTGGCACTGGGCCTCCCTGCAGGTCAGGCCGGCCTTTTGCAGGGGCCTCATCACCAGGGATGTCCAGGGGAGACCAGAGCAGCCCCACAGAGCCAGGCACACATGATTACTCGACACAAAGCTAGAGACTGAACACGCCAGCACCAGTCAGCCGGTAAGGTGTGTGTGCCTCGGTGGGTGGAGGTGGAAGGCGGCAGTGGGCGAGGGGCTCAGCTGGCCAGGCAGACTGGGGGAGGGGGCTCTGCCTGGAAACCACAGTGGGGCCCCTGGCTGCGCGCTCAGGCTGGAGCCGGCCAGGTGGTTGACGGTGGCCCTCTTGCCACGTGCCTAGTGCCATCCCGCGCCTGCCCTCGGAGGATTCCCCGGGCAGGTAAACCCAACGTCACTCTCACCCCATCAGAGATTTGGAAACGGGCTCAGGGAGCAGGGGACGTGCTGTGGCCGGGCACCTCTGTCCTGCTCAGGGGCGGTAGCAGCTCCCCGTCTCTGGCATCACACGGCTCCCTTTGCCCCGACTGGCAGCCGCACTGAGACCCTGGCTCTGGAAGCCTTTCTTCACGCAGAGCGACACTGAAACACGGGAGAAGTCCCAAGAGCGATCAAGAAGAGAGAGTGTGCTCTGAATAAATTTCATGCTCCTCAGAGTGACACGTGTCTGTGCCAGTTCCCCCAGGCCGGCTCCGTCAGGCTCCCAGCATGCACTCGCCCCCACCCCTGCCCGCAATAACCTAAAACCCAAAAAACTTCCATCACTCCTGGTTCCTTCTTAGAAACACTTCAATATCTCGCTCTTATCAGGCTCGTTATTCATGTGTCTCTTCTCCCCGTAGATGAAACAAGACCTCAAATCCACAGGCCTCGCCTCCTCCAGCAGCGAGTGGAGGAACCCGGGGTAGGGGGACTCCAGTGGGGGGACCCGAGGGGAGGCAGGACTGCCACCAGGAGCCGAGCTGGCGTCCCACCCATCACAACTGGCCTGCCCCAGGGTCCCCGGTGCCTGCACATCTGCCCTCCCCCACCAGCCCTCAGTCCCCAGAGGGCAGGGCCCATGGGACTTGCTGGTCACACCTGGGGCTCTTCCCCGGCTCTCCCCCAACACCACACAGTCAGGGACCCCCAGGTGGCCTTGTGGCACTGCAGAAAGAAAGCTCGTGGTTGGAAGGTGTGGTTGAAGCTGGCCTGTTGGCCACCAGCTGGGTGGCCTGGGCACAGTGGCCTTCTGCCACTGGCGGGACCCTGGCCGCTGCTGCCCGCAGCCCTGACCTGCTCTCCAAGCCCTGTCATCGGCTCATTCTTCCCACCCGAATCAGAGAGTGGCAGAGGCAAAATGAGCCTCCCAGCAGGCCCTGGGCCTGCATCCCTGCGCTGACTGCCACTGAGCCTCCACCTGGGGCCCAGTGCCACCCTCAGCCCTGGGGACGGCAGAGGACAAGGCCGGAAAGTCACCCCCTGAGGGCACCGGGCTGTGGGCTCCAGACCCCGCACCTAAACGTAACGTTTGCCCTCAACAGACGGAACAAACTGGTGCCCACACCCACCTCCCTGCTGAGGGCCAGGCCTCTTGCTCATCCATTCATCCATTCATCCATTCGTTCATTCAGCGCCCGTGTGCCAGCTTCCCCTGGGCTGGGTGCTGGGCCGAGACCCTGGGGGCCCCGCCTGGTGTCCACTGGCAGCGGTGACCTAACCATGGCTGGAGGAGGGGGGAAGGGCTGAGTGGGCCGCAGGAGGGGCTCAAAGAGCCAGAAGAACCGTCTCCCCTCGAACCTGGGGCCAGCAGAGGGAGGAATTGCCCCGCCCCTGTTAGCCCTGCTGCACCTGCCCCACGGGAGGCCTGCTGGTGGGCCAGGTGGAAACCCCTTGCACTGGGCCAAGGCAGCGGGGCCCAGCCAGGTCCCAGGTGACCCTGGGAAGGCTGAGGAACCAGGCTCCCACAGTGCAGGACCCAGGGGCTCGAGGCCAGCTGTCCATCTGACCCCTGCCTCCCACACGTGGCCTCAGGTGGCCACGTGGCTGAATCCCACGGGACTCTCATGGAGCGCAGGCCCCACTGGCCAGATGGTCTCCTGATGCAAATTCCCAGTAGTCAGGGGCCCTGGGCTCTGTGCACTGAGAACTCAGCAGCGGGAGAACTGAGCACACCCCAGACCTTGTGCAGCCCTGATGCCGGGGTGGAGTTTGGGGCTGGGGGTGAAGTCGGCGTCCTGGACCCAGACTTCCTCATCAGCCAGGCCTTCCCATCCAGGGCCGTCTGCTCGCGACGCCATGTAGGAGGAAGTGGCCAAGGTTTGCGTCTGTGGGCAGTTCAGCTGCCAAGGGAACCAGGGAAGGGGCAAGGAGGGGCTGAGTCAACTCTCCCAGGGTCTCTCCCAAACCCGCCAAGTGCACCTTCTAGAAAAAGCCCCCACCACTGAGGGCTGCACGGAGGGCAGGCAGGAAGCCAGGTATGTGCAGGGAAAAGCCCCCTGGCCCGGGCCAGCCAGGCCTCAGCACTGTCAACACCGACACTTGTGCACACCATGCACACACATGCATACCACACACGTGCACGCATGTAGATGTGCACACACACCACACAGGCGCACATACCACGCGCACACACACCACACACGTGCACACGTGTAGATGTGCACACACACCACGCGAGTGCACACACCATGCACACACGCACCATGCACCACACATGCGCATGCATGTAGATGTGCACACACACCACACGGGTGCACATACCACGCGCACACACACCACACACGTGCACACGTGTAGATGTGCACACACACCACGCGAGTGCACACACCATGCACACACGCACCATGCACCACACACGCGTATGCATGTAGATGTGGGCACACAGCACACACTGCACACGTGCACGTATGTAGATGTGCGCGCACACCATGCACACACACACCATGCACACACACACCACACCCACGCACGCATGTAGATGTGCGCACACACCACACAGGTGCACACACCACACACACACACACACACACACACCCCATTCCCACCCAGGCAGAAGAAAGCAGCCCAGGAACCTGGGCTCTCCCAGGCCTCTACTAGACGGAGACTCCTGGGGGAGCTCCCTGCCCCCAAAGTGGCCCTGCTCTCCAGCAGGTTCCCTCCAAGGATCCCGGTCCCACACGCTCCCACCGGCACACTGTGTGCATGCCTCCTGAGGGCATGACTCGACGGTGGTGGAGGCAGAGCCAACCGGCCATGGGGAGGCCTCTGACCTCGACCTCTGGGTGGAGATGCTGCTCGGCTGGGCAGACACAGCCCGGACCCGCCCTCAGGCTGCTTCCTCCTTGGTCTGCATAGGGATCTGCAGGGGGGGCCGGCACCCGTCTGACAAGCGAAGACGCTGAGTTCGAGGGTGAGTCACCACATCTTGGAGTGTCTTCTCAGCTCACGGGCCCCCTGATCAACCTTGGCTATGCGTCCTGGGACCCCATCCGGCAATGGCTGGACGCCGGACCCCTGCAGGGCCATCGGCTGCCCCTTCCGGATGGCGAGCACCTGAACTGGGCAAACCTGGAACCCAGAGGCCACTGTGCTGAGCAGCAGAGGATTCGGCCCACCCCTACTCTGTCCGGGAGAGGCGCTGA
Organism: Diceros bicornis minor; assembly: GCF_020826845.1. Lineage (NCBI taxonomy): Eukaryota > Metazoa > Chordata > Mammalia > Perissodactyla > Rhinocerotidae > Diceros > Diceros bicornis. Next base: position 885,757 of record NC_080747.1, on the reverse strand, counting down.
CCCCCGTCACATCCTTCCCTAGGCCCAGAGCTGGCCTGCTATGGGCCAGCCTCCATGGAGAGGGTCAGAGGCGTCTGGACGCGGGGCTTTGTCAGCAGGACCCCGGCCATGCCTCCTCCCCAGAGACGCCCCCCTCCCACCCTCAGCCGGCCCCGGGGGACACCGTGCACTGTGCAGTGTGGAGGCGCCGCTCCCTGGGAACCTGAGCCCCCGGCAGGCCACGGTCAGACGAGATGGCACATGGCCTGAGGAAGAGCCAGAACGTTGTGCGAAGCCCTGGGGAGCCCGTGAGCAGAAGAGGCCGGTGTGTGTGGGGGAGGTCCTTGGCTCCACTGCTGCCCTCTCGGGAAGCTCCAAGCAGGCCCTGAGCTGGGCCCAAGGAGGCCCCACTCCCCGTGGGCATTGCCACCATTTGCTAGGGCGGCGCCGTCACCCAGGGTCTCGTACCCCAGACCAGGGGGGTGTGGTCTCCCGAGCAGAAGCCCCCGTTCTGGGCCATGGCCCTCGGCTCGCTCCACCCACACTGAGGTGACCAGCCACCAACGCAGAGGGAAGCAATGGAGGGGATGGGGACCTCGCACCGCCCACCCCAGGGCACCCTTCGGCCCATTGCTGGCTGCCCCCCTCATGCTACCATCCTCCTGTGAGGTTTGCAGGGCACCCCAGTGCCTCTTCCCTTCGCTCGGCCTGGCTAGGACGTTCTGAGCCGTGAGCCATGGGGTCACAGGGAGGGGTCCCCACTGCTGGATGCTGAAGTAGGGCGACCCCTCGCTCCAGCTACCCCTCACTGGGGCTCTGTCCCTGCAGGGGCCCCCATGCCTGCCTCTCGTCCGAGCTCCTGGAGGGAGAAGACCCGGCCCACCTTCCCCGCTGCCTAGCAATATGAATGAAGCCTTCAGTCCTGGCCAAACCGCACCCTGCGCAGGCGAGGAGAGCGGGGAGGGAGGAGTCAGGAGGCAGCAGAGCGTGGGATGGGGGCCAGGGAAGCCTTCCTGGAAGAAGTAGCCTTGCAGCAGTGGGTGGGACTTGGCCAGGAGAAGCGGGGGGTGGGTGGGGTTGCATTCTGTGCGTCTGCGCCCCTCCCCTGTGCCCTTGTGGGACTTGCTTCTCCTGATGAGCCCTGGGCCTTTCTGGGATTCGGGCAGTGTCTCTCCATGTCCCCTGGGACCAGCCCCGCCTCCATCTCTGGGGCTCCCGGGTGAGCCAGGCCTCTACCCTTGAAGGAGGAAGGACCCCTTCACTCCCCCAACCCCACCCCCTTGAACAGGCACTGTCCAGGGTAGGGTGGCGGGCCGACTGGCCAGCGAGATCAGGAAGACTGGCACTGGTGGTGGTCCCGGCTGTGGTGCCCTGGACAGCCCCCTGGTGCCAGAGTCCCACCCCCAAGGCTCCGTGGCGACCCCCTTCTGCCCTGGTGCAGAGGGGCAGTGGGGGAGCAGGCCTGGGCTGCTCAAGAGGGCAGGGCGCAGTCAAGCCCAGGGCAGCAATAGGCTGAGAGGCAGGGTGGGGGGCACCGCAGGGAGAGGCCGAGCGTCCTCTTGCAGTGAGCACGGTGGCCGAAGGGAGGGATGGTGCAGCCCCACTCGAGGAAGCAGCATTTGACACAAAATAAAACTCTTAATAAAATTACCACTCCCAGCCCCATGCCACGGCATGTGCAATAAAACTCCCACTAGCGGGGCTGATAAGCGAAGGAGCCTGTTCCCTGTTCCCGGGGAAGGGTCCAACCCAGTAGGGTGCCACGCGTACAAACGGCCGCCATGGAACCTCAGCCATTCGTGGCCATTACAGTAATGAACGTGGAACAAACAAGTCTGTCCTGCCTGGCCATTGCCTCTGCTGCTGCCTGCTGAGCCTGGCATGCACTGGGCAGCTCTTGGGCCGGGCTCCAGAGGCCAGGTCACATCACGGGAGTGAGAAGAAAGGGAAGAGGTGAGTTCAGATCTCGGCTCCGACAGGGATCCTCCACTGTCTCCTCAGCTGACTTCATCCTCTCAGCCCAAATTCCCCTTAGGAAGCACCATGGGATCCTGCCCTCCCACCCCTCAAGTCGTGACTCCCACTGCCCCAGCCAGGCTGCCATCGCCAGGCCAGGCACGGCATCCAACCAGGCTGGGCCAATCACATTCCTGCTCCCGGGAGCAGATCCCAGAGAGACAGAGAGAGAGGGCACTGCCAGGGCTCCCACAGTACAAGTGACAGGGACCCCAACTCACAAACCAACAAGGGGAACTCTGGATCAAATAGTCAAGTGGACCAAGGACACCTGCTTTAGGCAGGGTTTGATCCAGCAGCTCAAAGAGTGTCAGCTCGGAGCAGGTTTTTTCTGCCCTTTGGGGTGACTCCAGAGGCCTGTCTGAGAGAGAGACAGGGCTGTGAGTGGCCAGGGGAGGGCTGAGGCAGTGAGGCTCTGCTCGCACCCTGGGTTGCTAGGGACTGAGATGGGCCCCCCAGGGGAGCAGAGGAGTGGGAAGAAGGAGTTCAGTTTGGATCATGCTGGGTCCTGGGAGCAGATGGCAGCTGGGATGGACCATGGGAAGGGGGCTGAAAAGGCTGATGGGAGACCCCTCTCACTGTAACATGGCTGAACCTCCCTGTCCTCAGATGCATGAGGCTGAGGCTGCCCCTGGGAGACTGCAGGGGTCGCAGGAGGCTTCACTCCATGGCCAACCTTTGGAGGAGCAGGGGTTCGTCTGGCAGGTGAACAGTGGGCCCCCGTGCTCTGCGGCTGCTCAGCCAGGTGTCCACAGGCCACTCAGCCTCCCTGAGCCTCAGTTTCCATCGGTGGGGCATGCCCCTGTTCAGGGTGTTGAGGTGGATCTCGTGTGCGAGCCCCCTGGGCTCCTCAGGGGCTCTGGAGGAGCAATGAGGGCAGGTCACGGCATCCCAGTGCCTGGCGGGGCTCGGCTGGGGGGACCCGGGCAGGGCGGGCAGCAGTCTGGGTGGGAAGGCTTTGCCCCGATCCCTCCACACATCTGGCGAAGCCCCAGGCCTTCGGCCCCCCACGCACTCGGGACGCAGCCTCCTGATAGCTGGACTGCGGCTCACTCTGGCCACATACGGCCATGTGGGCCCCGGCCCACAGGCTCACCCTGTCCACTGAGGGTACGGCCCTCGGCTCCCTGGTGGTTGTTGGCGGGAGCCCACAGTCCACTCCCTGGGCCAGCCGACAGCCATCTGGGGGGAGCCGCGCCACCCAGGCCCTCACTCGGGAAGCCGTGTACTGCAAGTAAGTAAGTTCACTACCTCCTGCGACACGATAAGCCGTTCTGATTGCTGCATTAAGGGACAGGCTTGCGAGACTATAAATTACAGGGATGTGCTCACGTGTCTGTCTCTCTGGGCCAGGCGGGAGAAGTTAATTATTTTTATAGGTCCAGGTAGGGCATGGGGCGATCAGAATGCCCTGTCCCGGGTCCAAGCCATCAGGATGCCACCCCTGCCCACCCTGGTTAGGAGGATCCCACGCCTGGCCTCCCGTGGGGCCACCCAGCCCCTCTCCCCCACGGAGGAACAGGTAAATGGGAACCTGCGGTTTCTTATTCTTCCTGCCCACAAAGAGGGGTGGGCCGGCCTCGGCTCTCTGAGTGGCCAGTGGGGCTATCAGTAAACCTGAAGGATACTCAGCAATCTTTTTCTTCCCCCAATTGCCCACCACAGCCTATATTACAAATACATAAATCATAATGTTTCAACAAAAGCAAAATTTAATTTTCTCCTTTCAGCTGTTATCTGGGCTGGGTGGTATATGGCAGGCTGCGCCCGGCTCATTTATTACACCCGGTGAATGGATAATGGCGGGCCGAGTCGGTGTAGCCAGCTTTGTTCGGGCTCTGAATGCGCAGTGCAGCCTGTGGTAGCCCAATCTCCCCACATCTGTAATAGATACACAGGACTCTATTATTCCTTGCCAGAGCAAAATTAAATAGTCGTGTGTGTGCTGGGGTGGGGGCCGGCGCTCCTGGCGGCGGGAGGGGAGAGTTTCATGAGCTGGCCTGCTCGCCCGCCACAGGGCCCTCCCTCACCCATAAAGGCAGCCCCGAGCCCCGGCAGGAGCCACTGGCTTCCTGGGGCCGCTGCCCTCTCGAACCACAGACACAGCCAGGAGCAGCTTTGGCTCAACAGTTAGGGACCCCACCTCTACGGCCTCATGCTCAGCCCCATTTGTGTAAAGGGCCCATTTCACAGACCCAGGAAACTGAGGCCCGTGAGGCCGTGAACTGCACGAGCCAGGGTGGGATCCCACAATGACATCCTTGTTGGGGATTCCTCCCCGGACTCTGGTGTTTCTGGGAGAGCCGCCTGCTTGGACTGGGGTGTTGGAGGCTCCATGGCTCCAGCCCATGAAGAAGCCCCCCAGATCAGGGGCTTGGACCCCAGGGTCAGTGTGATCGGGGCAGGGGGCTCGCGTGCGGCTTGCAGAGAGGGAACTCTCACACCTCCCCCACCCACAGTCCACCCACGCCCCTTCCTGTCTGGTGGAACAGCCCCCCCCCACCGCCCCGCGCCCCCCACACGCCCAAGCCCTCCAGGGCTGTGACCCCTCATGACGTCCCCACCATGGGACTCTGCTGGCAGCTCTGTCAGCGGTGTGTTCAGATCGACCCCTCACCCACCTCCCCAGGCATGCAGAGCAGGGACCCTGGCCCCCCATTCCCAGGTGAGGGGACCCAGTGGAGATCACACCCGTGCTCGGCTTGGGGTCCAGGGCTACCCCAGGAATCCCCGCGCCCAGCTCCTTCCTAAAAGTGCCCAAGGTGGGGGCAGGGGAGGGGGGACCCTGCTGTGGACCTTCAGAAGGGGATTCCGGGACCTTCTCTGACCTGATTGCTGTGGCCCTAGGACCAGTGCCCATTGTCCCCTGGCTCCTCCTCCCGCAGGCAGGCCACACCCTTCCGGGGCAGATGGCCTCCACTGGGAGCAGGCATGGGGGTCCCCCAGGGAAGCCCCCTCTCTCCAGCACATCATCATGCCCACTGTGCCCAAGGGGGTGCCACCCCGTGCGGGTGAAGCCGCGGGAGGGAGGGTGCAGGCTGGATGGGCGGCAGCGGTTGGTAATGGGAGTGTGGACACTCGGATCCTCCGCTGAAGGTTCCTTCCTGCCGCGTTTCCTTGCGCGCATCTGCAAACACGCTCTGACTAAACGAAGACGGAGCGCCGGCAGGGCTGTGGCCCGTTTTTCATTTAACTTTTAGAAACACCTTCCTCTCATCATCAAAGTCTCCTTGAGGACGCTGCCCAGCATTCCGCCCGGGGGTGCCCGGCTCGTGTCTCGGCCTCAGCCGGGGGTGCCGAGGAGGCCTGCACCCACACGCTGGAGCCTGAGGACCCCCGTCCACGGAGCGCAGCATGCGGCCTCGCGCCCAGGACCACGGCCGAGGTCCCCACGGCCCGTCCATCAGCCTCCACGGTCGCGGTGCCGCCGTCTCACCGTGGGGCCCGCAGCTGACCGTCCGCTCTGGCCGAGACCACGGAGCACGGGGGAGCCGGCGCCACACGCCCATGGGGCCCCCCGTTCCAGGAGCCTCCCTCCTCGGGGGCCCCAGGGCTCCGGCTGGGTGGGCGCCGAGGGTCCACGGCCCAGTCCCAGGTTCAGAGGCAACGGCGGGGCCCCTGCCGCAAGCCCCAAGGTCAGCGTGGCGGAGGAGCTCTGCTCCTCCGCGGTCGCTTCCGTCAACGCGCCCTGCTTCTCCCGTAGCGACTCCCGAGCAGACGCCCCAAGTCTCTGGTCGCACTTGCTGTGAGAACCCCGTCTGGCTTACAGCTTTCATCGCAAACCCGACTTCCAGCGGCCCCTGCCCCCAGGGCAGACCTGAAGGGGCAGGGCCGGCTTGCGGCTTGGCGGTCCGCGCCCTCAGCTGTCCCTCCACGTGGTCTCTCCATCAGCCACCCACACACGTTTACCAAGCACCTGCTGTATGCGGGCGCTGCGCTGGGCACGGAGGGGCTGCAGGGAAGCCGAGGGGAGGACCCCACCCTCAGGGCCTGGCGCCCCAGGGACAGAGATGACCCTAAAAGAGACGACAGATAAATAAGTAATCGTGAAGTCAGAAGGGGACAGCTGCTCTGGGAGCTGAAGGTTGAGTAAGGAGGCTGGAAGTGGTGGGACTGGAGGTACGGTTGCTATTGTCAATAGGGTGGAGGGGAGGGAGGGAACAGCATTCCCAGCAGAGGGAACAGCCAGTGCAAAGGCCCTGAGGCCAAACCTGCCTGACGTGATGAGGGCAACGAGGAGGCTGGAGTGGCTGGCAGGGGGGGCAGGGGTGAGGCGGAAGAAGCACACACAGGATCTGAAGACCGCAGAAAGGGCCTTAACTTACCTACAGTGGAAGGAAGCTCCTGGAAGGTTTGAGGGAGAAGAGAGAGGACCTGACGTGTGTTTAAATGATCACCTGACCAGTGTGTGGAGAATGGACGGCAGGGCCAGGTGGATGCAGGGAGAGAGGGAGGAAGACACTCAATGACCCAGCTGAGAGAGGATGGGGCATGGCCTGGGTGCAGGGGTGGGAGAAGGGGCGTCTCCGGACATACTTTGAAAGTAGAGCCAGTGGGATTTGTTAATGAACTGGATGGGGGGTGAGAGAAAGAGAGGAGTCACGACGAAGTCAAGGTTTGACCTAAGCAGCTGGAGGAGGGAGCTCTCGGCCGAGAGGGGCAGGAGAGCAGGCGTTGAGCGTGCTGCGGCTGATGTCTCCCCCGGGCAGAGACGCTGAGCAGCGGCAGGGGATTTGTGAATGTGCAGTTGGGTGAGAGTTCTGGGCTGAGATAGACGTGTGGGCGGCACTGTGGACGGTGGGGCTTAAAGCACATGACCCCATGAGACCACCCAGGATCATGGAGGAGAGGGGAGGGTCCAGACTGGCCCTGGGCACTTCGTCGTCAAGTTAAGGGGTGGGGAGAGGAGGAAAAGCAGCAGGGGGGATGGAGAAGAAACCATTGAGAGGTGGGAGGGAAGCCACAGGAGGAAAGTGTCCCCAGGAGGAGGGAGAGGTGCCGGGGGGTAAGATGAGGACCTAGGAGGGAACACTCGATTTTCACACGTGGAGGTGCCTGGCGCCCTAATGAGAGCAACTTCAGTGGAACGAGGTGAAGGGAAACCTGACTGAGTGGATTTAAAAAGAACGAGAGAGCTCCATTTACAGCCAAGATGGAGAAGGTCTGTATGTACCCTCCCACCTGAAATAATGAAAAAATTTAGACAAGACACATGAGCCACAGCTTAGAGGACACTTGACAGCAGGTGAGGACGGGCAGTGACACTGGAACAGCACAGAAGCGGGGGGCCCTGGGATCGCCCCGGTTTGCTGCCAGAGGAAGTTTCCAGGCCGTGGTGCCAGGGGCAGGGGAGACATGGGGGGAGCACAGGGCACCAGCAGGCAGTGGGGTGACACATGGCAATTGTGTGTCATCGGAGTTCTCCAAGGGGCAGGGGAGGGCAGGAAAGTATCTCAGGAAATAATGATCAAAATTTTCCCAAATTTGATGAAAACTATAACCCCGAAGGTCCAGAAGCTCAACAAACCCTGAGCCCAATTCATGACAAGTCGTGACGGGGACGCCAAAGCAGCAGCCGGGGGAGAAACCACCTTCTGTGCACAGACTCAGAGAGGAGGAGGTGAGGCCGGGGGGGCGGCAGGGCAGCCCCCGCAGAGAGAACAGCACGCTGTCTGCCTAGAGTTCTTCACACGGGACAGGATCTTCCCAAAACACAGGCAGAATGAAGACTGTTTCGGACATGAGAAAGAGCTGGAAGAATGCATCGCCCGCGCCCCCAGACACATGGATGTTCGTCCTTCGAGCGGGAGAACGAGGCCGCGGGGATCCACGTCCACACAGGAATCGAGAGCGCCGGGGGGCGACCATGGCGACTGTCTCAGCATCACAGACAGTACTGTGTTGAGACGTGTGTGACAGGTGCAGGGGGCAGCATGGCAGCAACAGCACGAAGACCGGGGAGGAGACCCTGGTGTGAGCCTCGCGGGTCCTGCCACACCCCTTGAAGGTGGACGGAGATAAAGATGCAGCTATGGGCCTCGAGCAGCCCCGGAACAACAAAACAGAGACCCGCTGCCAACAGACCAGTGTGAGAGATACGGGAAAGTCGCAAAAATAGTCAAAAGGAGACAGAAAAAGGAACAAAGGACAGAGGAGGCAGAAGAGAAACAGAGCGAAGCCGAGAGATTTGAACCGAGTGTGTTGGTGTTGCAGTCAACAAAGTTGTCCAAACGCTCCAAGGAAAAGGCAGGGGGTCTGATGGGGTAAAACCCTGAAGACCCCATGACGTGCTGCCCACAGGAAATGCGCTGTGAACGCAAGACACAGGTACAAAGTGAAAAGTGAATTGTGCGAATCAGAAGCAGCCGGGTGGCCATGTGAGCATCAGACGAAGTAGACTTCAGAGCGAGAAGGTCAGCAGGGACGAAGAGGCTCATTCCAGGATGGCAGAAGGCCAGTCCAGCGAGGACACCAGCATTCTGATCGCTTATGCACTGAGTAACAGAGCCTCAAAGTATGTGAACGAAAACTGAGACAAACACAGACCAGCCCGCAGATGCACTTGGAGAGTTCCACCCTCTTGGCACCGAAAGGAAGCAGCAAGGCCGCAGGAGACTGGCGCACCGGCCAGCGATGACCTCACGGTGCATGGACACTCTGCCCAGGACAGCAGATTCCTATTCTTTTCAAGTGCACAAGGGATACGTATTAAGAAAGTCCATATTCTGGGCCTTAAAACAAGTCTCCATAAATCTAAAAGTATTTGAGTCAAACAAAGAAAGTTATCTGACCACAGTGGAATTATACCAGAAATCAATAACAGAAAGATATCTGGAAAATTCCTAAATATTTGGAAACTAAACAACACACCTCCAAATAACTCTTGGACCAAAGAAGAAATCCAAAGGGGAGGGGAAAGTATTCTGAATTGAAGGAAAATGAGAAGACGACACATCAAAAGCTCAAGCAGCTGCAGCAGCGCAATACCAAGAGGGAAATCCAGTCACGACGCGTCCGTGTTAGAGAAAACTAAGACCCCAAACCGAGGAGCTCAACGTCTGCCTTAAGAAACTAGGAAAAAAGAGCCAACAAAACTCCAGGTAAACAGAAGAAAGGAAATATTAAACCTCAGAGTGGAAATCGGTGAAAGAAAACAGGAAAACAGTAGAGAAAGTCAATGGAACCGAAAGATGAATCTCTGAGAAGATCGATAGATTGAGAAGCCAGACCACTAAGGAATAAAAGAGAGAAGACACAGACCAGCCAGTTCAAGATCAGGAAAGGTGATCATCACAGATGGCACAGACATTTAAAGGATAGCAAAGGAGTACGGTGTACATTTGATGGCAATGAATTGGACAACTTAGATGGAATAGACAAATTTCTCAAAAGACGCAAACTATCAAAGCCCATTCAAGAAGAAGGAGAAAATCTGCATAGTCCTATAGCTATTAAAGATTGAACTCATGGTTAAAAACCTTCTCAGAAAGAAAACTCCAACCTCAATTAGGTTTTAAGGAAGAAATAATACCAATTCCACAGAAACTCTTCCAGAAAACTGAAGAGAAGGGAACACTTTCCTACTGGCTCTATGAGACACACATCACCCCGACACCACAACCAGACAATGAAACTTAAGAAAACCGCAGACTGATATCCAGTAAGAACATAAATACAAAAGTTCTTAAAATTTAGCGAATAGAATCCAACAACATTTTAAAAGGATCATGATCACGTGGGCTATATCTAAGGAATGCAAGGTTGGTTTAACTTTCAAAAATCAAAAATGTAATTCACCATATTAACAGACTAAAAAAGAAAAACCTTGTGACTATTTAATTAGGTACAGAAAAGGCATTTGACAAAATTCACATAAAAGCCCTCAGTGAAATAGGAGTAGAAAGGAACTTTCTCAGCCTGATAAAGGGCATCTCTGAAGACCCACAGCTGACCTCACACTTCATGGTGAAAGACTGGATACTCCCCCTGAGATCAAGGACAAGGCAAGGGTGTCTGCTTCCGCCTTCTGGTCAACACTGCCCTGCGTGTTCGAGCCGGCATGTCAGGTGAAAATCACCCCGACTGGAAAGGCAGCAGTAATGCTCTGTTCCCACACAGCACAGCCGTCTACACAGACAATCCTATGGAACCCACAAAAGGCTGATGGAACTAGTACTTATGTGAGTTTAGCAAGGTTAGAAGATCAGTATTAAAAATCAATTGTATTTCTATATACCAGCAACAAACAATTGGAAATTAAAATTTTTAAACAGCATTTACAATGCCATCAAAAAATATGAAATACATAGGGATAAACCAGACAAAATACGTGCAAGACCTGTGCACTGAGGAACACAGACGTTGCTGAGAGAATTAACGACCTCAATGACCGCAAGATGCCGCATCCACGCAGCAGACACACAGCTCACTGTCTGTGTAATGTCTGTGCCGGCGCTCACCGCAGGTCCGGCCCAGCTGGGTCCATCAGAACAAGACTGAGAGGTCCCCTACGGAGAGTGTGGACTACTGGGGAGGACAGGCCATGAACGGAGGTAACACTAGTGACTCTGACAGGTGAAGGAAACACTAAGAAGGGAGAATGTGCAGCCAAAGGAAGCCTCAGACTGGGAAGCCACCTTGTCCAAGAGTCAGAGAGGACCCTGCATCTGCCTCCCTGGGCCATTGCTGAGACTCAGTGACCGGATGGACCAGTGGCTTGAGACCCAGCAGCCCCTGGGCCACCGTATGGTGGGCTGTCACTGTGCCCGAGGTTGGCACGAGCTCCCTGCCCCGGGAAGCCCCCTCTCCAGGGCATTTTGGGGCCACCCACCAGGTGCTGCCGCTACAGGAGGAGCCACCCCCAGTGGCTCCCAACTGGGAACTGGCATCACTAGAACCAGGCTTTGGGAGAGCGTGGACCCGCCTGCCGGGGCCCTGGCACTCGCTGGCACAGGGAAGGTGCTAGCAGCTCCCTGTTGGGGGATGGATGTTGCCCTTTTGGGATCTGGGAGATATGCCGTCTGCAGTTTGCAGCTCCCCTCCGCTCTCTGCCAGCTGGAACTGTGAGCAGGTCTGCAGACGCGGCGGGAGCGGGTGGCCCTGCACCAGCCCCGGGTCTGATGAGCCATCAGGAGGTAGCCTGTCCCCATGCACCTGTCCCCAGCAGGTCCAAGACCTTGGCCAGAGGAGGGAGCCAGAGGTGGGCCTGGTGTCCAGCACCAGTGACAGGCACGGGACCTCAACTGGTGGAGGCGGAGGTGCAGCCAGAGCAGCAGGACCAGAGGCCTCTGGAATGGAGCGGGCAGTGGCTGGGCAGCGGGCAGGTCGGCGCGACTCCCCAGTGTTGCCTCTGCTGCGGCCCTCTGGGGCTCTCCGCCTCCCCTGTCACTCAGGGTATGTGCACTGCCTAACGCGACGCCCCTCCAGGCTGCCATCTGGGTCCACCCATGAGGCCTCAGCTGCCCTGCCCCTCCAGAGCCAGCAGGACGCTAGGGCTCGCTGGGGGTCTCCGTGCCAGACACAGAGCAGTGCTCCTGGGTGACAGGACAGGATTGAGGGGGCATTGGCATGGGGTGGAAGGAGGGACCTGGCTCAGCCACTCCCCGACAGGAACCTCTCCCGCCCCTCCTCATGGCCCCCCCCGTGCCCTGTGTCACCGTCACACACACCCTCAGCCCTCTGCCCTCCCTCCTTGAGCCCCTGCTCTTCACTTCAGCACAATCCCCAACCCTGGCTAAGCCCTGCCCCCGCCCCCATGCCTGACCCTCCCGGGAACTGCTGGAGGGAACCCTCAGCCAGGCTGAAGGTGGGGGAAGGCGGAGGGCCTGGCTTGTCCCTGGACACATGGCAAGCCGCCCGAGTGCTGCAGGGGCTCCCCCTGTGGCACCCAGCCCCTGAAGGGCTGAGTGAATTGGTGGGGGAGGTCCTGGCGTCCTTGGAGTGACCCTGCCTTGTGGCGCAGGCCCAAGCTCTGGGACTTGGAGAAGCAGCCCCCCACCTTGCTGCACCACTCTCCTTCTTCTGGGAGAGCTAGAGGAAGGCATCCAGCAATTTGAATTCATGCTCTGGTGTAAAAGACTACCCTCCAGCCTTCCCTGAGGTCATCGGGGGAGAAGCAGTCAGAAGGTGCAAGTGCCCCACAGGAGGGCAGGTGGCCATTAAGAGGTTGGGGGGACGCAGTGCAAAGACCTCACACACCCCTCCCTGCGGCCTGGGCTTGGAGGATGGACACTCTGAGCCGGGCTCTCTGGCAGGGAGCCCCATAGACTTAAATTAAATGGGAGGGATGTTGGAGAGCACAGAGACCAGCTCCCTAAGCCTTGGTGGCTGCGCTTGGCACAGAGGGAGGCACTGGGGAGGAGGGAGGAGGCATCTGAGTCCAGCCTGAGGTGAGGGTGGAACAGAGGAGAGGGAAGGGGAGGGACTGAGATCCTTCGGAAGACTGGGGAGCCGTGAGGACCCACGGTGGGGGGTTCCATGTCCGAGTCAGGCGTCCTGGAGGAGAAAGGACTGAAGGGGGAGGCTCCAAACTCAGTGTTGGACGAGCTGAGCTTGGGACGTCCGGAAAGCCCAGATGGAGCCCTGAGTCGACAGTGGAATCTGGGCCAAGGGTGAGCCCACCTTGGCTCACCGGGGAGGGCGCATGGAAGAGGCCGCCTGTGCACCCGCGGGTGGCAGCCCTGAGCCCAGCAAGGACAGCGAGGGCATCCCTGTCTCCTCCACAGAGCTGACGGCCGCCTTGGTGAAGCTGTGACCTTGTTTCTGGAGGAAAACTCGAGACCTGTGGAGCTGGGCCCTTCTGTGGACTTGGCAACAGGCGAGAGCAGGGTCAACTGGCCGGGGGTCGGGTGGGGTGGGGTCAGACTCCTGGGGGTGCTGGCCTGAGAAGGGGTCCCTGTCCTAACCTGCCTGACACCCAGTGGGGTCCCAGGCACCCAGTGTTCCAGAGGAGGCTGCAGGGGCCGCCCCTGCTGACCGATTCTCTGGGAAGGCGCCAGCGACCTCCCTCAGGACAAGCTGGCAGGGGACAGCTGGGCTGGGAAGATGCAGGCCGCGGAGCAGGACTGGCCGTAAAGCCGCAAGGAGGGGCAGCACTGTACCACACTTGTAATTTGTGACTAATTTGTTGCACAATGAGGTTGCAATTTTCTAATTGTGATTGTCATTTTAATTTTACTCATGGCTGTGCAACCAACAGTGTATAGTCTAGTAATTAAAATTAATTGTACCTTCACCTGCATATTTCGATTAGGCTGTTAAATTTAGTCTGTAAGCTCAATGATTTTGTTCCCTGAAAGATGCCGAATTCATTTCTGCCACACTTGGTGACTCCCCACTCTGAGGGCGGCCTTGCCCTCTGAGGGGCCGGGGCATCTCTGCCGCAGCCCCTGGTCTGGCAGGGCCGGGAGAGCTGAGCCCCAGGCCTTCGTGGAGCTGGTGAGCCTCTTGTTTAATGAATTACTGACGGTTGATTACACGCCCAAATTGTACGTGTGGATTCCATGAATAACCTTGGAAACCCAAAATGGGCTTTCTCCACCAAATTAAGCCCGTGAATGGCTCCCACACCACACACGGGCATCCTGGTGGCCTTGGGTGGGTGTGGAGGGCTCCCTCTGAATTCCAGGTGCCAGATTTTGGAATCAGGCGTCAAACATCAGGTCCAGAGAGCCTTCGGACAGACGCCTTCACGGGCGGTCCCCTTCCCAGCAGCCCCCAGGGTCCCAGGGAAAGCTCCTCTCCTGCGCTAGGTGAGGGCGACTCCAGGAGACCCTGAGACCCCACCCCAGTCGTACTCCACAGCACCTCAGCTCAGCCAGTGGGATGAGCCCTCCCGGGACCCCATGGTGCCACGCAACAGCAGCTGGGCAGCGCAACTGGCAGAACCGATGGGCCCTGAGGAGGCACCAGGGTTCCAGACCATCCGAACCCACCCCTGCCCACCACTGAAGCCAGTGGAGTTGGTTTCCACAGTTGGTGACCAGGAATCCTGCTGACTTGGTCACGGTCTGGGGTGAGCTGAGGCCTGGGGGTAGCTTGGCTCGGTGTCCCCGCTCCTCGTCCTCCCACCAAGCTACCGACAAGGCAGCTGTGACAGAATCGAAAGCTTTCGTTCTGACTGAGCCAGAAGACCCCCACCTCGCTGTCGCCTCTTCCCTGAGGCCAGGCCGTAGCGTGTCCAGGCAGAGATTGGCTGTGATTGCCCTTCCTCTTCACTGATGAAAACTTGGCTCCTGATTGGGCAGGAGGGAGGGATGGACCCTAGGCACCTGCTCAAGGAACCTGGGAGTAGATGCATCTTCACCCCATCCCCCCAGCTCCCCCATCCATACACCCCTCCCTCCCTCCTTCCCCTGCCTGTCCCCCAGCCCCTTGGCATGGCCTTCAAGACCCCAGCAGCACCTGCCTCGTCTCCCCTGCGCCTCCCACCACTGACCTCTGCTTCCCCCTTCCTGCCTTTGCCCCTCCTGTCCTTGCCCCTGGCCACTCTCTCCCCAGTCCTTCCCCTCGTAGGTCTCCTCCCCCAGGAAGCCCTCCCTGACTGTTCAGGCAGGATTAGGAAGGCCCACAAGTACCAGACCTCTGAGCCCTCTGAGACCTCTGAGGGCGAGCAGCTGCGCTCACCCAGGTGGGAAACCCTGCCCTCCTTCCCCTCTGGACGCAACTCTGTCCCAGGTCCCTGGGGCTGTGCTCTCTCTTCCTCAGAGCACAGCCCTGCCTGGCTCCCGGGGGCCCACTTCAGCTCTACAGATGCTGAGGGATAAGACCCCTCTGCCCTGCTGCCTGCCCCACACTCCCCACGGGCCCAGACCTGGACACCTGCCCTTCCACCTCAGCACAGCATCTCCCCTACTCCTGTGCGCAGGCCACGAGCGAGGGGCCTCCTGGACCCCTCCCTCACCCTCGGCCCCATCCCTCCACGGCCAGCGCCACGGCTTTCACACTAAACGGCCCCCCGACCCACACACTGTGCAGGCCCTCAGCTCTTGCTTGGACGGCTGAGGGACCTCCGCGTGGTCTCCCTGCTGCCCACTCCAGTCCCGTCTGCCTCCAGGATGAAGCCAGAGGGACCCCTACAACAGCTAGCCTGGCATGTCCTCCCTGGCTTCCTGTCCCACTGCCCCCAGCCCCCCACCGTGCTCAGCACAGCAGCCTTGGGAGCCACTGCGCCACCGAGTGCGACACAGGCAACGCCCTCTGCGGGTCGCCTTCTCCTCCCCGGCCACCCACACCCCATCACCCTCACAGCTCCGATCTTTGTAGGATGTTAGCGGGGCTCACAGGCAGGGACGGCGCCTTCTGCTGGTCCCCACAGGACCCCTGGCAGCCAGAGTTCAAGGAGTATCACCAAATGAACGAACGAGTGAATGAATGAATGCCAGCAGTGCAGCTGATCACTGGAACCAGCAGGTTCCTACTTTCCGTGTCCACTAAATTTTAATAATAAGAAAAATGTGGCCACGTATTTTAAGACCTGATGGAGGTGACACTGCAGAGCTAGTGAAAGGGGACTCTTGGCTGCACAGAGCCACTGCCAGAGTGGCCGAGCCTCGTCAGTCGGGCCTGTCCTGCACCTGCAGCTCGCTTGTGCCCAGAGCTGCCAGTGAAGCCAGTGGAGAGGGGCGGGGCTGTGGGAGGGGCGCACGGGGCCCTGTGTGGGGAAGGATGGGGAGGCTTTCCCCAGGACGGTGGGGTCGGCGACAGCACAGCGTGTCCATCCAGAACGAGGGCATGGTGGGCGGCAGGGCCGGAGCCAGGGTCACCAGGAGACCTTGAGGGTGGGCCCGGGCCCTCCAGTGAGTGTGAGGTCAGAGGCGTCCCCCGTGACCCCTGACCTTCGTCTCTCCCCACCTGTGCCGCCCTCCACCTGGAGGGCTCCTGGCCTTCTTCCTGGCCCGTCTCGGGTCCAGGACCTCTGGGTCAGTCCCTCTTCCATGGCCAGTGCTCACCGAGCACCTACTGTGTGCTGACACTGCCCTGGGAGCCCCCCACCGCCTAGCGGGGGGACAGTGGTGACCGACTGATGCCACGGGCACGTCAGTGGCTGGTGGGGTCACAGTGTGAACAGGTGGGGAGGCCTAGCCCAGGAGGGTGTCTGGGGGGAGAGGTGGGATACCTGGGAGAGTGTTCCAAGGCTGTGACGGGGCACATCCCGCGGCAGGCACACAGGACAGCACCGGGGCCTGGGGTCAGGAGAGGGCCAGCAGGAGGGGCATAGGTGGCCGGACAGGGGACGGGCCTGACTCGCCGAGGCAGGAGTCCTTGCAGGCGCTGAACGGAAGAGGCCGTGAGCTGACCAGGTCCTCTGGCTTCTGTGCAGAGAACAGAGTGTAGGGTCAAGGGCAAAGGGGGGTGGTAACAGGCCACTGCCCAGAGAGTAGGCACGTCTGGGAGGGGAGGGCAGCTCTGGAGAGACCCCAGAGATGCAGCCAGGAGAGGCTGCTGCCAGCAGATGGGGCAGGAGGTGGCCGGGGGTTGGGGGTGACTAGGGGATGAGATCGGGTGCCAGTGAGAGCACTGTTAAGAGACATGCCCACAGGACGTGGGGGCCGGGCAGTCCTCGCCATTGGATTTAGGAGTCCGGGCTTCGAGGAGAGACCTGGCCTGGGCCTGAACATTCCCGAGCTCAGGGCTCAGAGCAGGTGTGGGGTCCTGAGGCTGGAGGAGGGGGTGTGGGCCCCCTGACACCTGGAGGTCAGGCCATGGACTCTGCAGGCACTGGGGTGTGGGGAGAGGAGCAGGACCTGGGGGGCACAGGGGCTCCTCGCCCCCACCCAGCGTCCAGTCCCCAACACACCCCAGCCCTGTGGGCTTCATCCTGCGCCCCCTCCCCACAAGGCATGGCTTGGTGAGACACGGGGACATGGAGACATGCGTGGGGACCGCTGACACCCGTCAGGCCCGATAACGTGTGCGGTGCCGCCAACACCACAAACGCATTAATCTTCCCCAAATTAAAATCTGCAGCGCGGCGTTTAAGATTGAGGCCACCATGGTTCAGCGCAGTGTGACCACCAATTTTGATAAAAGTGTTTTAAGAGCGGGGAGACGGAGATAAATTGCCTGCGCTGCAGCGCGCCGGGTGAGAGCTTCGCAGACACCGGGGCACCAGTGGCCAGCCACGTCCGGTGACATTTGGCCCCGGCCTGGTGGGACCCTGACCAGGGGTCGGGGTCGGCACAGCGCTGAGCCTGTGCTGGGACCCCTGGGAGCCCCTGGGTGCAGTCACCGCACTACTCCTGTCTGCCCCCCAACTGACCTACTGACAGGAACCCGGGCGAACCCTGAAGGGACGCGGGCCGGGCTGTGGCGGCTGCAGGGCCTGGGCTCAGCATGCACTTCCCAAGCGCCGCCTGCACTGGCCGTGCTCTGCACTGGGTCCCGCAGGGACCTCTCCACTCCCATCCCGAGGTAGTGGCTGGCTCGGTCTTGACTCCGCTCAGCAGGCCTAGGTCCAGGCCCAGGACACACCCCCTCTGCAGCCCCCAGGACAGCTCAGCTCTGGGTCTGGGGAGATGGGCTCGTGCCCGGTCGTGGGGGGTCACACGCCTGGGGTACAAGGCCGGCTGACCCCCAGGAAACCTCACCAGGCTTTCCCTGTCCCCTGGTCCCTGTCCCCACCTGGAGTGGCACTTTCCCCCTTTTCTCCAAGCTGGCTTTGCCCTCATCTCCAGGTCAGGGTCAAACCTCACCTCAAGGAGCCTCCCTCAGGGGAAACTTGCGACCCCATCACCCACCTCACCTCTGGTGCCGTCCTCGTCACAGCCCCTCGCTCTCCCGCACTTCTCTTTGGGGTGGGGCCTGGCCCCCCTCCTAGGGTTCCCTCTGTCCTCTACCTGCCCCCAGCATTGGTCCCAGCCAGGCCCCCACCCTGTTCCACAAACCCTCCCAGGGATGGCCTCACCCCCTCCAGCTTCCCAGCGTTGAGGCTTGGCTAGAGCTGCTTCAAGTACAGGAGGGAGCCTGGGGCAGGGAGTCTGGGGGACCTGAGGGGGCAGGTAGGACTCAGGCTCTGGAAGGAGGCAGAAGCACTGGCCTGAAGCCCCGGGAAGAGCCAAGCCAATGGTCTGAGAATGAGCTCTCCTTCTGGGCTTCCCGGAGGAGTGGGCTTCTCAGCTGACCCTGAGGGAAGAGTGGGGAGGGACTAGCACGGACCAGGTACAGAGGCACAGAAGCCCGAGTAGGGCTGGAGGGGGGACAGAGGAGGTGGGCTGGCATCCGCCCAGGTGGGCGCGTCGTTGACAGCTTCCGCCTTTTCTTACCGAGTTCAAGCCAGCAAGAAACGCAGTTTGCAGCGGGCACCACCTACCTGCTTCTCTTCTCCCTGAGCAGCCGTGAAATTGATATTTAAAACTAATCGTATGGTGCCCTCGGGGCGGCAGGCCAGCTGCCGGACAGCGGCCACGTTCATTCCGTCTTGCCTCGGGCTCTGTCCGTGACCCTGCCAGGGGATTAGGGGGCCAAGGACAAGGGGCTTATCTCAGGCGGACAGTGGCTGCCCCAACTCCGCTCACCAGCTGCAGCCCCCTCCCCCAGCTGCCCGGCGGCCACTGAGCTGCCCCCTCCTTGAAGAGTGGCCCTCCGATCTCATAACATCCAATTACTGCCCCGACTGCTGTCTGGGGCTCAGATCAAATTGCTCCACTGCAGTGAGGAGCCTTGAACAGGTCAATCTCAGCCGGTTAGACACGGTGTCCAACGCCAGGCAGTGTGCAGCCCACGCGGGAGCAGAGGCAACACGCACAGCCCAGGGGACCACTGCGGCCACCAGCTCTCACTGCTGCTGGCTCTGTGCCATTCAAGACCCAGTCAGAGAACATCATCTGAGCATGCAGGGCACGGCCAGGCATGCACACAAGGGCAGTGGCCTCTAGAAAGGTCAGCATCGACTGACCACCAGGCTTCCTGGCGGCTCTGCAGCCCGTGCCACGGCAGCATCCCTCCAAAATTCCTCTCCACCTGGAACCCAGGAATGTGGCTTACTTGCACATATAGGGTCTTTGCAAATGTAATTAGTTAAGATGAGGTCACGCTCACGGAGCTGAGTGGGCCCTTAATCCAACTGCAGGCGTCATTATAAAGAAAAGGGAAGAGACACACACGGGGAGAAGACAGCCATGAGAAGACGGAGGCAGAGACTGGAAGGGACACCAAGGATTGCCGGCCTCCACCAGAAATGGGCGGATGCAGGAAGGATCCTCACCTAGGAGGGAGCACGGCCCTGCCGACACCTTGATTTCAGTCTTTTGGCCTCTGAACGCGAGAGAGTAAATCTCTGTTCTTTCATCCACCCAGGCTGTGGTGTCTGTCGTGGAGTCACAGGAATGAATATATCCAGTGCGTTGGTGGGGACCCCTGGCCTCCAGGCCCACAGCCTCTGCCCACCTCCCACCACTCCCCTCCTGAGCCCCCATTCCTCCTGTGGCCCTCTTCTCATACCCATGTGCTGCTGTTCTGGAGCCCAACTGCACCCCGCCTCCTGGCACAGCCACCCTCAGAATCAGCCAGGAACGCCCAGCCATTGCTGTCAGTCCCAGCCAAGTCACCAAACAGCAGCTGGTCCCCTGTGGTCCCCAGCCCACCACAGGGGCCTCCAGAAGGTTCACTTAGCACAACTCCCAGCAGGCACTAGTCCCTGCCCCTTAGGGTTGACAGCCACCAGGGCCTCTTCCAGAGCCTCGTACCCTCAGCCTGTAGTGGGAGGTGTTACCAGCACACGGGGCTGCTCTACCCCTACAGCCGGCCCCAAATGTTAGGTCATTCATTGCTCTCCTGCCACAGGCTCCAATGCTCATTCATGGCCTTCCAGGCAGTGAGTGACTCCCGTTCGATTAACAGCCTCTTGCACTTGTGTGCTCTACCAAGTTATTAAAATCCCAGTCTCCCATTTAATCTAACAGCAACAGTGTGAGGTCATAAGGCAGGCATTATTCCCATTATCACTCCCATCATTGTCACCCATGTTCATCCACCATCACCACCGTATCATTACCATCATCACCGTCACCATTGTCATCACCATAGCCATCATCACCATCACCATCATCACCACCACCACCACCATCACCACCACACCATCATCACCATCACCACCATCACCACCACCACCACCATCACCACCACCACCACCACCACCACCATCACCACCACCACCACCAACACCACCACGATCATCACCATCCTTATAGGTTGAATTGCATCCCCCAAAAAGAAATGTTGAGGTCCTGACCCTCGTATCTGTGAATGTGCCCTTATTTAGAAATAGGCTCTTTGCAGATGTAATCAAGTTAAGATGAGCTCACTAAGGTGGCCCTAATCCAATATGACTGGTGTCTTTATAAGAAGAGAAAACAGAGACACAAGGAAGAGGAAGAGAAGGCCATGTGAAGACTCAGATACACAAGGAGTATACAGTCCTGTGATGAGAGAAGCAGAGACTGGAGTGATGCATCTACAAGCCAAGTATTGCCAGCAAACACCAGAAGCTGGAAGAGACAAGGAAGGATTCTTCCCTACAGGTTTCAGAGAGAGCTCTGCTGACACCTTGCTTTCAGATATCTGGCCTCCAGAACTGTGAGAGAATACATTTATGTTGTTTTAAGCCACTCAGATTTAACGATTCTGAGAAATGCATCATTAGGCAATTTCATCATTGTGTGAACACCATAGTGTCCTTACAGAAACCTAGATGGAGTAGCCTACTACACACCTAAGCTATATGGTACTAATCTTATGGGATCCTCATCATCTACATGGCCTGTCATTGACCAAAATGTCATTATGTGGCACATGACAGTACTTTGTTACAGCAACCCTAGGAGATTAATATAATCGTCATCATCATCACCACCATCACCATCGTCGTCATAATCATTGTCATCACCATCATCATCATCATTATCATCACCATTCCCATGCCCATTATTAACATTAACTCCTTAATTATCTTCCTTGTCATCTTTACTATCACCACCACCATTGTCAACATCATCACCATCACCATCATCATCCAAAATCAATTTTCAACTGCCAAGTCAAAGGCCAAAGGCATTGGACCAGTTGCCCAAGGCCACTCAATCGGTTTACAGAAGAGCGAGGACTCAAACACTCAAACTCCTCTGCCCTGACTTCCCTCCCAGTCCCAGGAGAAATGCCAGCTAAGCAGCCCCCATGTTGCCCCCACCAACTCCCCACTGGAGACTTGCCAGTTTTCTGGCCTGTGCCACAATCAATGTTGCTTGAGGCCCTGGTACCCTGCTCACTCCCTCAGTCATGCCCCATCCCAGTAAGACTGGAGAATCCTTTTCCATAATACCTAATAAATAACCTGGATTTAATTGAATTAATATCGACAGCATGTAATTGCTCCTTGTTGCTCAAGCCTGCCTAGGAGGGGCAGTGAGGGGGCAGAGCAGTGAGGTTATTGCTTTAAAAAAATGCCCTCAGCCCCGAGCAGCGTTTTGGCCTTATTATTATCGTAATAATGAGGCCGCTGATCTGATCTCTCCTTCCACGATAGCACAGCACAGCCGGCTACATAAACAGCCAAAGTCCTTTGTCCCTGTGGGCTGTTTGTTGGTAATTAAAATCAATAGGGTCTTCCTCGCAGATCTCCTTAGCCTCCTCAGTGCTCAGGGCTGGGGCTGCCAGGTGTCTGACAAGGAAACCAACTTTCAGGAGCGGAGCGCCCTCCCAGCCCACTGGTGGCCAGCCCTCCCGTGCCCTTCCCACGTTCCGGACTTTCAGTCATGGCCACAGTCCCAGAGAAGGGAAGGGGTGGCGGTGAGGTCAGCATCTGAGGGTGCAGCTGCGAAGCCAGCGAGGAGGAGCCCCAGTGACGTTCACTGGCAGGACCCCCGAATGGGGGACTTCCCTGGGCTTGGGGTCTCCCCACCCCGGTCTGGGGACCACTGCCTCCCCTCACTCTACCTACAGCTGTTATGGACCCACAAGCCCTCATGGGGCACTCGACTCCCCTCCCCAGAGCCCTACCCCACAGTCCCCCACATCCTTATACCTGTCCCAGGGGTGGCACCGAGGAGGCCACACCTTGTCTCTCGGCAGCATGAGCTGCTGGACCCCCATTCGGCCACTGAGCAGACCAGCCCCCAGTGGCCTCCACATGCCGGGTCCTGTCGTGGGCTCTGGGGGTCCCGGAACTGGATATACCCTGCTCTCAGGGGCTCACACCAAGCTGGCTGTGCACAAACAGGTGTTTGCTGGCTCTGTGCAGAGAAGGGGCTGGCACAGGGTGCAGGGCAGCAGGAAGACCCCTGGAGGCCATGCATGTCGCAGGGTGGCCAGGCCTGGGGCAGCCATGGAGGCAGGAGGGGTGAGACTCTGGAAACACTCTGAAGACAGAGTCTGAGTTTTGGTGTTAGGACGAGGGCTAGGGGCTTCCAGGGAGGGGAGGGAGGGGAGCCACTGACTGAGGGGAGAGGGAGGCAAGCAGGTGGGTTAGGAGTGCAGCAGGGACTGCCACGTGTGCGGGACCTGGTGCACATTCCAGAGGTGATGCTGGGAACACAGTGACCATCAAGAGGGAGCCACTGGAGACGTGAATTTGGAGTCCTCAGCATGTGGGAAGAGGCCACACAGGACGGAGCGTAGACAAAGCAGAGAAGGGACCTGTCTGAGCCTGGCGCCCACACTGGAGGTGGGGGGTGGAGAGAACAGCACAGAGCAGGAGGCGAGTCTGAAGAGAGGGCTCTGGGGGTCCCAGGGACAAGCTTGGGGTCACTGACCTGGAGAGGCCAGATCATGAGTGACATGGGAAAAGTCCATCCTGTGCGCTGGGGCCACGCTCAACTCTCCCTGAATGTCACCCCAAATCCACACCCTCTGTGAGGCAGGGACCAAAACTGCCATTTCACATGTGGCCCAGAGAGCAGGTCGTGTGCGCAAGGTCACACTGCTTGTCCTGTCGCTTCAGTCTCCCAAACCTCAGCCCCATCCACCCGTCCACTCTGGGCGGCCACTCCTGACCCCAACCGGCCGCCCGAGGGGACCTCCTGACTGGTCACCGCGCTCAGCCAGAGCGGCCACCACCCACCAGCCTGGCCCTCGCTCCCCGCCACACTGGCCTCCTCCCTCCGCAGGCCTGGGGCAAATGCTCCTCGTCCAGCTGTTTGCGCTGCCCCCCCTGCAGGTCTCTGCCCAGCATCCCTCCTTCCCAGTCACTTGAGGCTGCAGCACCCTGGTGCCCTGGACCATCACTGACTGCCGCCTGTGGTTCCCTCGCTTTAGTCCAGAGGGCGGGCTTGTCGGGGCAGCCAGCCTGGGCTACAGCCCTGAGGGAAGGGCCTCGAATCAGCGTTCTCCAGTTGGCTCCACATTTTTACATTTCTTAATGTAACTGTTGAACATTTCCACCCCTTTTGGCCTCTGAAAGGCCCTGTCCCCAGGTCAGGGCAAGCCTGGCTATACACCACTGCAGGGCAGGGCGGGGGGGAGGAGGGGCCACTGGCAGGAGGGCCGGTGACAAGAAGGACCGACCTTGGGGGAGCCCACAGCCCAGGGGCGAGGCCGGACCTTCCTGACACCTCCTGCCCAGCCCCTCCCTCCCCTGGCTCCGTGCTCCTCCCTCCCCTGGCTCCGTGCTCCTCTCTCCACCGACAGCTGCTCCAAATGCCCCTCAGGACACTCTGGAACAGGAGCACGTGTCACTCGCCAAACGGCCCCCAGGGGCACACAGGAGGTGCCAGAGTGGGTCCGTCAGGGTCTAGGTGAAGTCAGAACCCACTTCGGCCAGGCTGGTCCACAGGAGGAGTTTACGTGGGAACTTACTCCAGAGGCATTGGGAGGGGCAGAGGGCACGAGGCTGCACAGAGCCCAGCAAGGACAGGTCTCCACTCTGAGGTCTGGGGCCTGGGAGAGGCTGCTGCATCCCCAGGGCCAGAGCTCAGATGGGCACATGGGTACACACATGCACAAGGACACACGCGCACAATTCCTACACATGTGCACAAGGTCACACGTGCACACTCATACCCGCGTGAAAAAGGACACATGTGCACTCATACACACGTGAAAAACACATGTGCACACTCATACACACATGCACAAGGACAAGGCACATATGCACGCACACATGTGCACACGGCACACTCAGGCACAAGTGCGCACACACACATGCCCTCACACACATGCTTACGCTCTCCTCCCCAGCCTGGTTGCACTCAGAGCTCCCCGTGTCCAAGCATGACGCTGCGTGTCCCTCTGGTTTGAAGCTGAAGGAAAAACCGCATCTGGCACGGCCTCACACAGATTCTGCCTCCCCGCGCACCCCGCCCCCCCCCCCCCCCCCCGCCGTTCCTGCTGTGGCCTGGTCGCATGGCAGAGAAAGGTGTGGCTTCCCGGGTCAGGTGTCACAAGGATCCCTGTATCTCTGGAGTGAGCTTGGCTCTCTGTGGCCATGCTTACAGCATGTCAGAGAAAATTACTCCCTGGTCCAGCTTGGGAGCAATTAGGCCCCTCGGACTGGGCGGAAATGAGACGTTTACTGTCGTGGAGGTGGCAGACCCAGCGTAACAGCTCCCTCTCAAGGCCAAAGCCTGGAGGTTAAGGAGGACAGTGTGTGCTGAGAAGCTCCAGCAGGTGTGGACAGAGCCGGCTGGGCAAGGGTGAGCCAAGGCCCCAGGGGGTTCAGGCTGCCAGTGGTTTGGGCAGGAGCTGGCTCTATGTCCACATATCCCCAGCCCTGGGAAGCCTTCAGGTCAGGCTGGCTCAAGGGCACTGTCCTCATGCCTGATGCCTGTGAGGTCACTGTGGCAGAGATCCTTGGGCCCAGCTCAGGGCCTCCTGTCCACCAAGCACAGCTATGGTTGGGGGAGGGGTCAGACATGCAGGGAGCCCATGAGGCCCTGTGGGAGGAGAGGCAATCTCAGCAGTGAGTGTGGGGCCCTGGTGGGCAGCTGGGCTGCAGGGGGCCTGGGCCCCAGACCTTTGCCTCAGAGCTAGGCCCAGGCCCACCAACCCCTCCAGACTTACCTGTCCTGGGCCCCCCTCTCTGCCTGGCTGTCACCCTCTGACCAGGGAGAAGGGCCGTGAGCATCTCCCACAGCCTCCGGGACTGACGGTGAGCCAGGAAGCCCCCCTGCCCATGCCCCCACCACAGCTACCAGTGGCTGCTGGTCCCGTGGCCCCAGCCCTGCCCCTGCCTGCGGCTGTGGCCCGTGGTCGTTCAGCACAGGTGCCGGGCTGCGGGTGGGAGTGCCCTCAGGGTGCCGTAGCTATGGGCAGCCCAGCATCTGCAGACAGGTGGTGGGTGGGGGATCACACAGGGAGGATTTGCAGGCCCAGGCCCGTCCCCCCAGCGAAGGCACCGGGTGACCAGTGGGCACAGGAACCTGGTCTAGTCCCTTTACAACCCCTCTCCCCACGTAGCGGGGACGGAGTAAGCCCGGACCTGGGCTCCCCTGAGTCCTGCCGAGACACTGGGTGCCCATGTCATGGGGCAGGTGAGCTCACGGCACAGTCTCAATCCAACGGTGACTCATGGGCTATCCCCTGGCCGCCGCCCAGGGCAGCAGGCAGCACGCTCACAGCCACTGAGAACACGGCGGCTGAGCCAGCCAGTGTCCGAGCAGCCCCGCCAGACCCGGCTCTCCCAGTGCACAGGACCCCCGGGGGGGGCTGGGCCAGAGCGCCCTGCTGGGAGCTGTTCCTGCACTAACCTGACCTAGGGTGCCAGGAAGGACGGGGGCCGGGGCCTATGCCCCCCAAATCACGTCCTCCATACCGCCAGCCCCCAAGGGGAGGTGAGGACGCCATGGGCAAGTGAGGGGGGGGAGCAGGACGGGGTCTGCAGACCCTGGTGCTGGGGGGCCGCAGGGGCACCAGCTGCACGGGGGCCCAATGTGTGGCCAGCCGTGGCCGGTCCACCAGACGGGCAAGGCAAGCCTGGGGACAGCGTGGCGCCCAGCCCTCGGCTGCTCTCAGCAGGGTCTCATCCAGGCCATCTGGGAGCCTGACCATGTGGCCGGCTGACCCTTCCTCCCACGCTTCTAACGGCTCACCCAGTGCCTGCAGACACCTGCCTCTGAGTCTCGATGACCGGCTTGCTGGGACCAGGGAGGAGTTTCATTCTGTACTAAAAAGGCGTTTCAACCAGATGCTCTTCTGTGAGCCCTCTGTCTTAATTAAAGGTAACCTGAATTGAACTGCTTTCCGCGGGGGGGCGGCGCTGACCAGCCAGAGGGACACCTCTTCCCGCCAGGCGGCCGGCGGCCCTCCCAGGACAGTGATCCATGGGCCAATATTCTCGGCATGCCTGCGTGTGCACAGCCGCTGACCTCAGAGCAGTCATTAGCTGCTTTTTAATCAACTGTCTGCCGTTCCACCCCCGGGAGTGAGGCGCCCAGAGAGAGGGGTTGTGCCATTTCCCTCTGAGCTCGGGGCGCTGATGCCCGCGGCGCCCACTCGGGGGCCTCTGCCCCCGCCCCAAATCCTGCGTCTCCTCCAGCCGCCGCGTTGCTGATCCTAGTTCTTTAGGATCCCGCAGGGCGTTCTGGTCTTCTCCAGTCCACCCAGCGCCTGCCGAGGCTGCAACAGGAGTGAGGGGCCCAGGGATGAGGGTAGCGGCAGCGAGGGGTCGCCTGAGGTGAGAAGGGGCCGAGGGCGAGGGTGCAGAGGGCCGGGGCGTGGGGCAGCCGTGCTAGCCCTGAGCTCTGGGGGCTGCCGGTGACGGCCCTGCTGCCCACAACACACCTGCCTCCAGGTGCTTGGCCAGCAAGGGTGCCGCCCAACCATGGGGGGTCCTGAGGGAGTGGACTGTTCCCTCCGACTGGCCCCCAGGACAGGGGCCGCCTGCCATGCCCACTGTGGTGAGGGGCCCGGAGGCCACCAGCAAGCAGTGGATCAGTCACACGATGAAGGTCCCCTGGGGCTCCAGAAACTTCCCCCCACAGATCCCGTCTGAACTTGAACCCGGGACAGACAAAGCTGGGGCCCCAGCCCACTCCTTCGTCCACTCCTTGTGCCCTCCCGGAGCCAGAAGTCTGTGCCGGAAGAGGAACACGCACAGGCAGAGACCAGCAGCGTTTCAGGCGGTGGACAGCAGGCCCAGGGTGGAGGCCTGGTGGGTGAGGAGGGGGCTTCTTGAAGAGGAGACCCTGCTGAGGCTGAGTGCGGTGGCAGGGACGCCCCGTGCAGACAGCTGGTGCCAAGGTCCTGAGGCAGGAAGGCGGCCGGAGGTCAGTGCAGCTGGAGCACAAGGAGCTCGAGACGGGGTGAGGGGAGAAGGCAGGAGAGGGCGGGGGTGGAGGTGGGAGGTGTGATGGAGGCGGGTGGAGGGTCAATCCTGGGGGTCTGCAGGCCACGTCTCCAGGGGGCTGCGGGAACCCACTGGCCCCTCGGAGGCCGGGAGGACAGACCACGCCGGGCAGACCCGACACGGTGGGCTCTGCAGAGCATTCTCTGGGCCCCACCGGGATAGCTGCCTTGAGGCCCAGCTTGTCCCAGGACCCCCAAGTGCAAGCAGGTGTGGACCCCACACAACGGCTTCCACGGCTAGGAAGGAGACAAGCGTGGGCGGGCCCCACGGGAGGGCCACAAAAACACCATCTCAGGTTCATAAAGACCAGCACAAACACGGCCGCTGAGACCTGCCCCACCACACACTCACACACTCACCTACACACGCACGACACACACCCACACCCCCAGTCACCAGCACACAAACAGCCACCCTCCAGATACTCAGAGGCTTCCCAGTGCACGCACACCCATGCACCCGCTCACACCCATGCACACACATGTGCACACGTGAGCGCACACACGCACATGCTCCCAGCACCTGCCACAGCTCATGCTCAGCCGGCTGCCCCCATGTGGTGCACAGGGGCCGTGCTCACGCCACCCGGCCACACTGCAGACGCACGCTCCCTTGCTGCCCCCAATGCCGGGCACCCTCACTGCACACAGAAGAGCCAGGTGGCTCCCAGGGCTGGGAACCGTCTCGGGGAAGAAGGGGGTTGCGACCGTGAGCCTTGTGATGTCTTTCATCTCACTGTCCGCCTCTCCGGAAGCTTCCTCCAGACTGCCCTCTCTAAAGCGGCAGACGCCCAGCACTTTTAGGCCTTGTCTCCGGGGAATGTGATCATTCTGCACGTTCCAGCAAAACGCCATGGCTGGCCCTTGGCCAGAGGAGAGACCCTGGCGGAGGGGTCTGGGCCCAGCTACCTCTGTTTGCACAGGCCACTCTGGGATCACAGGGTGAGTACCCCCACGTCCCCAGCACAGGGAGGTCCCACACAAGTAGAGCTGCCATCCCAGTGGGCGTCCTGTGACCCTTCCCTTTTCCAGCATGTTCTATGTGCCAGGCGCTGGGCCCCGTGGCCCTCACACATGCGGCTCCCTGTGCGGAGCGCCCCACCCTGCCTCTCAGGCCTGTCAACTCCCAGCTGTCCTTCCACACCCCGCTCAGCCACTCCTCCTGGGGACCCTTCCCCGACTGGCTCCCCTTCCTCTCCCACTCCACCTGGGACTGAAACAACAGCTCCCTCTTCCCCATGCTCCATTTGCAGTGGCTCCAGCACTTTCTATCCTGACACCAGTTCAGGGCCGCTTCCCCGGAGGGAGACTCCCCCAGGCAGGAGGGGTCTTGTGCACCTGTGGCCCCCAGAGCCAGCTGCGGCGCGACCCTGTCCACTGTGCGCGCAGGGGTCCCAGAGCAGGCCTGGGCGGCACCTCCCTCGAGAGCAGATCTCACTGTGCCTTAACCCAAGTCCAGTGTCACGGACTCCAAGGTGTCATGGGCGGAGAGCGTGGGGACAACTATCCTGGGTCGGGGTGGGGACAGCCTCCAAAGACTGCCCCCGGAACCCCTTGGCACGTGTAACCAAAGCCGGTCACCCCGCACGTGCTCACGTAGAACGGGATCCAGGGACGGCCGGGAGGTGGGCAGCCTCAGAGCTGGAGCCCAGCCACCAGGCCCGGTCTGCACAAGGGAGGGAGGCCCAGGGAGAAGCTGACCCCTGCAAGTGAACAACCTGAGCCTTGAGCGATTTCCGAGTCAGGTCCCGCCCGCGGGCAATCAGAGCCCGCCAGGGCTCAGGAGCACGGGCGCCCTCTCACTCAGCGGTGGGGAGAGGGGGACGCCTCCTTCATGCTTTACTCTCTGACAGTATCCATCTTTCCAAATTGATTTTTGATATCCATAGTGACCTGGAAGGGAGACACGGCAATAACTCTCGGAAAGTGGAAAACAATATTATCGCCACAAATATGAATTACTGGCCGCCAGGTTAAATCTACTGTGCAATGAATTATGTGACCCCGCGCTCCTATAATTCTCGGGAATTTTATAGAGTCAGGAGAGGCCTGTGGGCGCTGACAAGCACTTAACAGCCAGAACCGGGCCCCAACAACTTTCGGGGCCATTTGATTTAGCCGCCCCGGGTGCCGCTGGCCACTCTGTTCTGCCTCGGGAGCAGGAGACGGCAGGCAGTCACTTCTGGAGTTACAGACTTCATCTGACGGTTCTTGTCATCTGGGGCTCCGGGGCCTCAGTGGGCACCTGCCCTTTGGACCAGGGTTGGTGGAGACCAGCATGGTGCTCACTGAGTGGCTGCACACCCTCGGGGGCAGGCCCTTCAGGCTCTCCTAGCCCAACCAGAGAGGGTCACACAGCAGAAGGCCAGATGGCACGGCCAGCAGAAGTGTCCTCTCCCAAACACAGGTGAGGACCTGGCCGGCCTCACCTGGGGAATCTCAGCAGGTGCTAGGTGTGGACCTGTGGAGGGACAGGTGGAACCAGCACAGGTGTGATGAGCCAAGTTCCTGAAGGCCAGGCTCGCCCCGGGGCAGGCAGCATGGAGGCTTTAAGCCCTGCCTGCAGCTACCACCCACTGGTTGAGCAAAAGAACTAAGGAGAGAGTGGATGAGTGAGTGAGTGGATGAACGAGTGGATGAATGAGTGAGTGGGTGAGTGGGTGAATGAGTGAGTAGATGAATGAGGGGATGAATGAGTGCGTGAATGAGTGAGTGGATAAATGAGTGAGTGGGTGGGTGAGTGAGTGGGTGGGTGAGTGGGTGGATGAATGAGTGAGTGGATGAATGAGTGGATGAATGAGTGAGTGAGTGGGTGAGTGGGTGAGTGAGAGGATAAATGAATGAGTGAGTGGATGAGTGAGGGAGTGGGTCAGTGAGTGGGTGAGTGAGTGAGAGGATAAATGAATGAGTGAGTGGATGAATGAGGGGATGGATGAGTGAGTGGATGAATGAGTGAGTGAGTGGGTGAGTGAGAAAGAGAAGGGATAAATGAATGAGTGAGTGGATGAATGAGGGGATGAATGAGTGAGGGGATGAACGAGTGAGTGGATGAATGAGTGAATGGGTGAACAAGTGAGTCAGTAGACACAGGAGCCGATGCCACTGGCAGGAGCACGCGTCCCAGCAGCGTCCATGTCAGAGCTGGTGATCGTCCTGGGGTGGAGAAGGGGTTTGGAGCTGCGCCCCATTCTCAGATGCCCCGGAAACCTGCCTAGTCCGAGAGGGGGAACTTGGGGGGATGGAGCACAGACGTTGGGGGGTGGGGAGGAGGGATGGTCAGTCTAGATGCTGGTTTGAGGTGAACTCCTCGAGGTCACCCCCATGCCTCCCCACAGGGACCTTGGGGCTGGCCCCCTGCCACCCTGGAGAGGGGTCTGGGCATGGGGGCACCAGAGGCAGGAGGGGGCAGTCCGGCTGGGAGGGGAGGGGGCTGCTGGACGAGGGGCTGAGGGAGGTCGCCCTTGGGCCTGGTCATCAGGGCCCTGTGCTCCAGGGGCTCCCAGGAGGACGGCAGGGGCCTGGCTCAGCAGTGACAGTGATGGTGAAGCCACCAAGCGTCACCTTCTCCTGGACAGCACCCTCGGCAGGACTCTCAGCTGGAGTCCAGGCGGGGGTTGAGGGAAAAGCCCCTCAAGCCGGGCAGCCCAACCCTTGTCCAGCCAGGTCCCCTGGTCCCCTGACCATCAGGAGGGTACCCTTGTGATAGGCAGGAGGCCCCCAGCTCTGGGCGAGACACCTCGTTGAGCCCCGCAACAACCCGCAGGCTTCGAGGACAGTCAGAGAGAAGATGGTGATGAGGGACCCCAAGGGCCCCCCAGACCGGGGCTGCCTCCTGGTGTGGAGGAGGTTCCGAAAAGCCTTGGGCAGTGTCCATGCCCGGCTGCATTCCCCCAGGGACAGGTGAGACTGTGCCCCTGCAGGAAGGGACCTCGAAGGCGGCTCCAACAGGGGAGGCTTCAGTTTGGGGTGCCATTGTTTGCCCCTGGCGTTCCAGGCATGCCCGGACTTCACGGACCGTGCTGAAAGCTGAGGGCCAGGCGAAGGTCTCTTCTCCAGGCCCCATAACTCTCAGTGCCTCGTTCTCAGGACACCACAGGGGTCTCCTAGGTCCTGGGGCCTGGGACCAATGCAGCCCACAGGGTGGTGGGATATCTGACACCCTTCCCACACCAGGCATCTGGCCCTAGAAGACCATGGGGGCAGTGGGGAGATAGCCTGGGGAGGCCAGGGGTCAGGGCACCCAGCCTGGGGCTCCCTCCCCCACCCTCCCCGCTTCACCCCGCTCTGCCAGAGGGACAGGGGAGGCACGGGAGAGAGGGGTCCCAGGCTGCACCTGCCTCGCTGTCAGGCTGGCTAGCGGCAGCAGGACAGGGCACCGGAACATGGGCCGACTATCTCCCAGAGAGCGGAGAGCCAACAACACAAATGTCATTTAATTTACATGACAAAGTGGCACCATTATTGCAAGCTGACAGAATGCTGCTCAGGGCAATTTCCGAAAATTATTTAAACAATGTAATGAGTTAAATGTCAGCGCTGGCTAATTATGTTTATGCTAATTGTTAATTAGCCCTATAATGGAGACAGTCTTAATTAACAATAGCTATGAGCGTGGGAGGTGGGCTCGCTGTGGGTGACACTGGGCTGCAAGTCCCACTCCGAAAGCTTCCTCTGTCAGCTGCCTCTGGCCGCAGCCCAGATGTCCCCCAGACCCAGGGCAGGGATCCACCAGCGCAGCCCGCCCGCGTCTTCCTGCCGCTCCAGGAAGGTCCCCACAATCTCCCCCAGCAGTCTTCCCTGACCCCTCCGCCGAAGCTCAGTCTCTCTCGTGGTCTGTCCACAGCAGGATGGCCAGCAGGGCCAGCATGTCCTTCCCCCTCCCCTCCTCCTGACTTCTCCTCTCTCTTCCACCCTCCCTCCTCCTCCCCACTCCTTACACCCCACCCCCAGAGCACCATCACCTCCAGAACACAAATGGAACCCAGGGGTCACACAAGCCCAGCGGGCCGTGCAGCATGGGGTGCTGTGGCTGATGGGGGTCCTGCAGGAGCCCTTCCTCTGGGAGCGAGAATGAGGAGAACCCCACCCTTCCCAGACCCACTGGGTGTGCACTACTCTGGGGCAGGCCCCACCATTCATTCCCAGGGCCCTGGAAGATGGGGCATTCAGGGCGTGAGGAGACCGACGGCGGGACAGGAGGAGCAGACAGACAGGGGGACAGCGATGGCATGGGGGATACGCTGAGAGCCAACACTGGGACCAGGCCTTCCCCAGGAGCGGCAAGCTCTGGTCACAGAAAGGAGCTGGTTTAGAGACTGTCACCAACAAGTGGTCCAGCTGCCTGCAGAAGAGCGCCGTCCGGCTTTGGTCAATGCGATGTGTCCACGCTGTGGGGACGCGGGCTTCACCTCAGCGCACGAAGGAGCAGCAGACGTGGGGGCCCGGTTCACAGGGGCAGCTCCCCCACGCAGCCCCTGAGGCGGCAGAAAGAGGGGCTGAGGGCCGAGACCCCTCCGTGCCCTGCTTCCACCCTGAAGAAATCCAGACCCCAGCGGACCCTTGCCCAGGGCTCGTGGCCCCCAGGGACGGACTCGGCGCGCACGTGCTCTGAGGCCTTCAGCTCACGCTCCGTTCCAGCCCCTGTCCCATCCGAGGGTCTTCATCGGGCATTCACAGCTGTGGGTCCGGCCGGGCCTCGGGTCGGAGGTCGCCTCCCGCCCCCGCCAGGGTCTCCGCCCCGTCTGCGTGGCGGCCGTGCGCCTGGCGGTCATCGGCGGGACTCCGCGCGTGTCCGTCCGCACGGCCCTTTGGACCTGGCCGCCTCTCCGCGACTCCGGACCCTCTGGCCGCCGCTCTCGACCCACAGGCTCCGGAAGGCGCCCCGAAACAAGACCCGAGACCCACCTCCATTGCGCCCAGGGCGCCCGCCCCCTGGGAACGCGCTTCTCCCTTCCCCTCCCCGAGTCCTCCGGGCACGCGCACGGGACCCGCCTTCTCAGAGCAGGGACCCAACCCCACGCCCCCTCCTGCGGGAGGGATCTTCGTGGGGCGGGGCCTCCATGAGGGCGGGGTCTCTGCAGGGGAGGGATCTCATGTGGCGGGGCCTCCGTGGAGGAGGGGTCTCGTGGGGGTGGGACCTCTGTGGGGCGGGGCTTCCGTGGGGGCGGCGCCTCTATGAGGGCAGGATCTCTGTGGGGGCGGGGTCTCCATGGAGGTCGAGCAGGGAGCCTGGCACTCCCTCATGCGAGCCTCCCGTGTCTGGATCCTTGGCCTGAGCGTTCAGTTCCTTTGGAGTCTCAAGCCCAGTTGTCACCTATGCCCTGTGGCCTCTGCTAGGTCAACCCAACCCCAAGCCTAGGGATGCTGACGTCCGTGGGGACCGACAGGTGCCAGCCACTGCTGGGGGACAGGGGGCCTTGACTACAGCTTCCCAGGATGAGAGGAACTCCACAGCCAACAGCAATGTCTACACCAGACGGGCCACAGGGCTGCAACCAAGGGTCACCAGCTTCCTCCGGCTGGCTGGTGGACTGGACAGGGCCAGCCTCACAGTGGCCATGCTCTCGCGTGGGGGTAAAATGGCAAGAAAGCAGCGTCTCCTCCACCACAAAAATGTCCACACACCAGCTCCACACACACGTATGCACACATGCTCACACACACCCTCCAAACCGCATACACGCCCTGCATCACACACACGTGTGCTTACACACACACACACACCCTGTGCATCACCAGAGCGTCACTCTGGGTGGAGGGGTCTCCTGCGTTCTCCACCTGGAATCACAGCACAGGAGGAGGCTCTTCAAGGCTCCACAGAGGACATACCAGCTGGGCCACCTGCTTTTCCAGCAGCCGACCCCCAACCCAGCCCAGGCTCACTGCCTCCGGATACTGCAGGATTGCCCTCATTCAAAGATGCTGTTCACTGGGGCCGCCCCGTGGCGCAAGCGGTTGAGTGCGCCCGCTCCGCTGCGGCGGCCCGTGGTTCGCTGGTTCGGATCCTGGGCGCGCACTGACGCACTGCTTGGCAAGCCATGCTGTGGCGGCGTCCCATATAAAGTGGAGGAAGATGGGCACAGATGTTAGCCCAGGGCCGTCTTCCTCAGCAAAAAAAGAGAGGAGGATTGGCGGATGTTAGCACAGGGCTGATCTCCTCACACACACACAAAAAAAGATGCTGTTCACTATAAAAAGCAACAGATTTCCAGATAAAATGGGCTTCATGAGACAAATCAAGAGTTCAAAACAGGGATACAAAGCTCAAGAAAGAAGTAAGGCAAAGGGAGGAAGTGACAAAGGAGCTGACAGATCTCAAGAAGGACGTGAGAGAGAACAGCAGAACCTTCCCAGGAGCAGCCCTGACCCATGGGTACAAACAAGGCTTGTGGGAAACAGCAAAAGGCCAGGCCCTGCCGGAGAGTCCAGGAGGCAGAGACGGGTCCCGAGGAAAGTGTGCACGATGAAATGGCAGAGACCAGGGAGACACGGGGGCGGGTGTGTGTGTGTGTGTGTGTGTGTGATACAACTGGAGGCAGCTGACAGACACGGAGGACAGGCAGAGACACCTAACATAACTGGTGCCACCAAAAGCAGGATCAGAACAAGTGCAACAAATAAAAGTTCCAAGTTTTAAAAATTAAAAAAAATGTTACTGAATAAAGAAAGATTTGAAACAACACTGACACGGATCCATCAACACTGAAGCTTGAAAACATTAAATGTGAAAAATAAGGTCCTGTGGACATCCAGGCCCAAATAGAGAAAAACAACCAACATGTCAGCTCCATGGGAGAAGAACCTAGGCTGGCATCAGAGGAACAACTCGGTGTTACAAGCAGTAAAGGAATTGTCTAAAAATTCTTCAGGAAAGAAAGTGTAAACAGAAATGACACCTCCTAAAGCATCAGATAGACACTTTCAAATACACAGTGACTCACTCCCAGTGTGTGGTCCCTGTGAGTCCTTCCTGAAGGAGTTACTAAACCCCAAACTTGAACCAACCAGGTCATGGTCAAAGGATTGGTGGCAAGCACTGGTTTCATTTTAATGTAGGAAAAATAGTAAAACAACTATAAAATGATGGTGAGAGAACAGAATAAAATGGCATAAAGATGACAATACTGAATACTATGACCAAGAAACACAGAGAGTGGAAGAGAAGATGGGAGGGTGAATGAGGAGGCTGCCCAGCCACCATCTGCTGCAGAGGGGAGGAAGGGGGAGGAGTAAGAGAAGGCCAGTCAGCAGGAGGGGCAAGAGCGTGGGGTCCAGGCGTGCCTTCAGAGGAGACATGTGAAAGGGCTCCAGAATCAGATAGCTGTGAATACAAATCTCAGCCCCTCCATTTAAGAGCTCTGTAACCTTGAGCAGTTTTCTTCATCTCCCTGAAGAAGGTGGGGATAAATATTTGCAAAATGGGAACAATAACACCTCTCTGACTGGGTTGTTTTAAGGTGAGGAATAAAATGTGCAAGGCATCTAGCATGCAGTAGACACTTGAGAAATGTCATGGTTGATAGTGGTGATGGTGGTGATGGTGGTGGTGGTGGTTGTGGTGGTGGTGGTGATGGTGGTGATGGTGATGATGATGGTGGTGGCGATGGTGGTGGTGATGGTGATGATGGTGATGGTGATAGTGATGGTGATGGTGGTGGTAATAGTCATGGTGATGATGTTGTTGATGGTGATGATGGTGGTGATGGTGATGATGATGGTGATGGTGCTGCTGGTGGTGGTGATGGTGATGGTGATGATGACGGTGATGGTGGTGGTGATGATGGTGATGGTGCTGGTGGCTGTGATGATGATGGTGGTGATGGTGATGATAGTCATGAATATAATGGTGGTGGTGGTGGTGATGATGGTGAGGGTGGTGGTGGTGGTAATGGTGATGGTGATGGTGGTGCAGCCAATGGGCAAGAAATAGACAAGGAACAAAAATTCCAGCTGCTGAGGCCATGAAGATGTGTGAAGGCGTTACACACACAGTTCCATGACACCCATGTTTCTGTCCAGTGGTATCCACTCTCAGCTCAGCTGCCCATCAAGAAGTTCTCTCCAAAAGAAGAGGCATGAAGTGGCGTGACACACCCATTCTGTCCCTCTGCATGCCAGCTGGGGGGGCTCCAGGCTCCCTCTCCAAGTGATGGGGCCCCAGATGTGTCAAGGGGTCATCAGGTTGTTTGGGGACACAGCAGGAGGGATGGTTGGGTGTGGGCAGAGGGAGAAGAGGAGTGGCCTCTAAACAGACAGGCAAGGCGGGTTCATTCTCCTCTGTGTGGCTCACACCCGGATCCTTCCTCTGCACCTGACGGCCTGGGGAGTCACCTGACTCTGAGGGCCGGAGGACAGCCTCAGGTGAAAGAATAAGAGATAAGGGATCGCAAGGTGTTGGACAAACCAGCTCACACACTCCAGGGTGAAGAGGTCTATTAATACTTGTGCCTGAACGCAAACTAGGAATGTGTTCACCTGGTGCGAGGGTCTCAGGCTCAAGCGGCCCCGGCACCACCTACCAGAGGGCATCCAGGAGCGGCAGGAGCACCTTCAGGAGGCCAGGGTCCTGGCCATCCTTGCAGGGCTGAGGGCAAAGCTCAACGCTGAGCCATGGAGAGGCGGGTGAAGCACCGGCAAGGGCATCTACAGGACAAAAGATTCCAAGCTGTGGGTCAACCTGGTGACCCTGCCCCAGAGAGGCTGATACTAGATGTGGCCAGAGGTTAAAGGGGGACATGAGACGATGACCTGCAGTGCCCAAAGCCAAACACAGCGACGCTCAGTTTAGCAACATTTATACTGAACCAGTGGTTTCACATTCATTCATTCAGCAAATAGTTCTTGAGCAGCTACTGTGCCGGGGCGTCTTCGTCACTGGCTGAGCAGTGGAGGCGAGATGCAGCCAAGCCCTGGCTTCCTGAGCACCATCATGTGTTCACGCCTGCCCTGTACACACACCTGCCCCATGCTCACACCCACCACAAGTTCATACCCACCCTGTGTGCACACCCACCATGAGTTCATACCCACCCATGCTCACACTCACCCCATGTTCACATCCATCTCACACTCACACCCAGGAGTTCATACCCACCCTGTGTGCACACCCACCATGAGTTCATACCCACCCATGCTCCCACTCACCCCATGTTCACGTCCATCTCATGTTCACACCCACGAGTTCATACCCACCCTGTGTTCACATCCACCATGAGTTCATACCTATCCCATGCTCACAGTCACCCCATGCTCACACTCACCCCATGCTCACACCCACCCCATGCTCACACCCACCCTGTGCTCACACCCATCCCGTGCTCACATGCACCCCATGCTCATGCCCACCCCGTGCTCATGCCCACCCCGTGCTCACGCCCACCCTGTGTTCACACCCGCCCCATGCTCACACCCACCCTGTGTTCACACCTGCTGCTTTATCCAGTCCTTACCGGAAATTGGTGTCTTCAGGAGCCTCTTCTCCCTGCCCTGAGCTCTGAGGAGGCACAGAGGGCAATGATAACGCTGTGATGTGACCGCTGTGGGCCAGGCCTCCCTGTTTTCCTGTGAGGAGGCGTATGCAGGTGACTGAACGTGCCCAGGCCCTGGAGCGAGGGGCAGGTGGGGTCTGACCCAGTGCCAGCTGGGCTCTGACTGGGAGATCCTAACCAGAACCTCACCCCCATGCTTGTCAGCTGCTGGGGCCTGCAGGGAGCCCACAAAGATTGTCCTATCCCCAGAGCCAAAATAGGGCAGTCAGTGTGCCCAGAAGCTTCTCTCTGTCCCCATGCCAGCCAGTGGAGGCCCGGTCCCACCTGCAGCATGGGCACAGGTCAGCCTGATGCAGACAGAAGAGGCCTGGGAGTCAGCCAAGACTCCCGGTCTGCACCTGGTGTGCAGCGCTGACCGTTACAGAGGGCATCGGGGACATCTGGAGAGTCAAGGGGAAGCTGTGCCAGCGTGACCAGAACTCTCTGGATCCTGGGGACAAACGTAACTCAGACAGGTGAGGCCAACGGGAAAGTCAGCGTGAGGCTGGGCCCAGGGAGACCAGATGCTGCGTGCTCAGGAGGCTCGGCTCCCTTCCTCCCTCTCCCTCTGTCTCTCTCTCACCCCCCATCCCTGCCTCTCTGCAATTGGGATCTATTTCTACAGCCAGCAAAGCTCCTGGTCTCAACCACACAGAATCTGCTACTGGAGAGAGAGGACCTCTCCCGTTGGCGCCACGGTGGCACGTTCTGGCCACCAAGCTCAGGAGCCCCTCTCTGGCCTGGCTCCGGGCTCTGTTTGCTGGCTCACCGTCCAGTGCTCCAGGAGGGCCACTTGCCCACGCAGAGGGATGACAGGGAGGCCCATGCTGAGGCGCTCACGTCCACCTCTCCAGGCAACGCAATGGCCGCCCCCCCCACACCCTGAACTCCCTGCCGCGCTGGGACTGGAACCCAGGTCTCCAATGCCCCCCACCTCCCACAAGATGCTCTGGCCTCGCAGCCCCCCTCCCCGGGTCCCCTCCCAGGAGGCAAGTTTGGGGAAAAGCGTGACCTTGGCTCAGAGACCCCACCCCGGCCTGGGAAGTGCGTGGAGCCGAGTCCCTCCCTTGTGGGGTTGCCGGGGTTGCGTCTCCATGGACCCTGCTCCCTCCTCTCAGGGGTGTGCTTAGGCCCTGGCCTCAAATCCGCCCCTGGCCCAGCGGGCTGCGTGTGTCCCTGGGCAAGTCTGTCGCCTTCTGAGCGACAGCTTTTGAATGTAAAACATGGGAAGGCAGCAGCCCGAGGGTGAGGACAGGCGGGAAGATGGAGTGAGGAGCTGACAGAGCCCTGCGCCCACAGATGCCACCGACCCCTTGCGTCTCTCGGGTCCTCATCTCCAGGCCTGGGCCCCTTGGGGTCTTTTCATGCTCTGTTGCCCTCTGAGCAGAGCTCCTCACCACTCGTAACCCCGGCCATGACAGCAGCCATGACCCCGCCCGATGCTGCACCCCCATCATTCCAGCCCCTGCCCCTCTCGTCTGACTGCAGGTTCGCTGGTCTGGAGCCCCCAGCCCTCGGCGCCCCCGTCAGGCCTCAGTGTGTGTGGTGGGGGCTCGCACATGCCCTGGTGTCCGTACCTGCCCGCCCCACGGACGGCAGAAGAGGGACTTCAGCTTGCCAAGGAATGGCTACTAGGTAATTGGTATCTCTGGTAAAGCCGCGTCCAGGCACAGCCCAATGTCCCCTGGGCGCTTGCTCCCTCCTCCTCTCTCAGGTGGCATTGGGGTACAGTCTTCGAGCTTCCCGCTTCAGCCCCAGGCCTCACTGAGGCCTCTGCCCATCTGATCACTCCGGCCTGCGGGTCCCCAGCCCTCCACTGGGCCAGGCGCTCAGCACTGCTCGCCCTGCCCTCCTGAGGTCCCAGGCCACCCCTGCCCACCCGCTCTCCCGCCTGGCATCCAGTGAACAAGGGGCCTGCCCACATTGGGCTCCTCTGGGAGGCCTGGCGTCTCCCCTGGGCCATGCGAGCAACAGGCCCCCACGCCAGCAGAGCCATCTCCACCTGGTATTTCAACGTCCACCCTCCTGGCCACAAGCCAGCAAAGGACACAGCGCCCTCGGCTCCAGCCCGGGCTCGGTGGGCTGACCCAGAGCCTTGGGGGGCTCCGGGTCCCCTCAGCCCAAGTGCAGCCTTGGGGCCAGACTCGAGCCCCAAGACCTGGCAGGAGGGAGGGAGGCCGCGACCCGCCCGCTCAGCCTGCAGGAGTGGCAGGCAGGCTGTATTTTTCCCTTAATGTGACAGACACTTAAACAGAGGAGGGGACTCGCGGCCCCTAGAACCAGTGCCGTCTTCCAGGCCATATTTTATTCCTGGAAACAGTAATAAAAGTGCTGTTTATGGGGCCTCCTTGTTTCTGGCTCCCCAGTCGTGCAAAGACATTACTTACAAGGAAGCTAACTGGCCCACTTGTTAAGCTCTGGTTCTGGAAAGTGGACGCCCACATGGGCGGCTCCATGTCGACCATGGTGCGGGGCTTCCTGTCTGCATGAAAGCCCACAGGTAGGCAGCGCTGATTCCCAAGACCCCAAACCACCCAAGGACGATGGCCCAAGGCCCAGCAGTAGCCCCACTGGCCAGGGAACGCCTGGGCACCTCGGCCACACTGGTGGCGATGGAGGGTCTTGGGGCCTCTCCGGGCCCACACTGGGCAGGATCGTCTCGCCTGCCCCCACAGGGTCGCATTCCCAGGAGCGAGCAGGAAGGGGCGCCAGAGGGCCTCCCGTCCAAACTGGAAAACAGGGCGGCCTTCTCTGTTTCATCCGTTCCGCACCGTTACTGGCCCCGGTGCTGGGGTGCTCCTTCCCGGCCCAATCCTGAGGGTCCTTGCGTGGGGAGACCCATCTCCTCCAGGCGACAGGTCAGTGAAGGCCTGGGAGAGCCAGCCCGAGGCTACAGGACCTCAGGGGGTCCCTCAGAGGGAGGGGCTGAGCGGCCAGGGGGCGGGGTGGAGCCTGCAGGGGCATCTAGGCCACAGCAAGGCAGGGCTGACGGTGGGGAGGGGCATGACCTGATTTGCATGCATCTAAGCACAAAGTAAAGAGAGTACCGCCAGAACTCAGGGTGTTTGGAGGGGCAGGTCAACGGGGAGACTGAGGGGCGGCCCTCTCGGGCCGTATCCCAGAGCTCAGAGCACAAGGACCAGGACCAGCTCTGGTCAGACGTGGAGGTGAGGAGATGGTGGGAGGTAGGATGGGCAGGGGCCGTTGGGGGGCCAGGAGTCTCTCTGGACATGTGGTTGGAGAAGGGGTTCTGAGCTGCAGGACACCCAGAAGGGCCTGTCCAGTGGGCAGTGGTGGATGGGCCTGGAGCTCAGGAGAAGACTTGCCCTGGAAGGCACAAGGTGGAAACTGGAGACAGGAAAGGGGGGCCCAGGGGCGCTGGGCTGGGGCGGAAAGGCCGACACGCAGCCAATGGCTGGCACGAAGGAGGGCAGGCAGCGTCCAGGGTCAGGACAAAAACCCTCAGAGTAGGGTGTTGGCAAAGGAGGAGCCTCATGCCCCA
Source organism: Diceros bicornis minor (assembly GCF_020826845.1). Classification (NCBI taxonomy): domain Eukaryota; kingdom Metazoa; phylum Chordata; class Mammalia; order Perissodactyla; family Rhinocerotidae; genus Diceros; species Diceros bicornis. Next base: position 844,462 of record NC_080747.1, on the reverse strand, counting down.
GGCCCCGTCCCCTCTAGAACCCAGTCCCCGAGCTGGGCCACTCTGACCCAGAACCACACCAGCACAGACACCCCGAGCGTCGGACCCCACCATCAGTCTGTCCTGGCAGCCCAGTCAGAAGGATGCTCACGCCCAGGCCGAAGAGGACAGATCGAGGGCCACGGGGTCAGACCCAGGGGTCCAAGCGTGTGCTGGCCCATCTGAGTGTGGTAGCCTGCCTGAGTGTGCAAGCCTGTCCAGTGTGTGACAGGTCTAGTGTGCAAGCCCGAGCCCATCTGAGTGTGAATACTCACCTGGCCTGTCACCAGCCGGCCAGTTGTCTAGGGCCCATTGACCTTGGCTTTGATACCGAGCCACCACTTTGCTACAAAAAGCAATAAACACTAACGGCCTACAGCCCACGACCCGCTGGCCTCAGAGAATTGATGCATCAGAATCGACTCCTGGTCGCTCACCCATCAATCAGCCTTTGCTCCGACTCTCCTGTCCCACTTATCGTCCCTCCTGGAACTGCAAAATCAAAGCCATGCTGTTCAGCATCGACGAGGACATGAGACCCCTTGTCAGTGCCCCACCTCCTGTTGCGCATCCTTCGAAAATGCCTGAGATACACGCGCTGTGCGCTCTGGGAGAGCGGCCCCTCAGAGACCCCTCCCAAACCCTGGGGTCCCCCGGGCCGGCAGTGGGGGATGGCTCCCCTGCCGAGGATGGAGGGGCCCAAGAGGACACTGCATCACCCCCGGTCTCCAGGCTGAGGGCCCTGCGCTGCCTGGGATGGACTCTCCACCACGTGTGGCTCACTCTGTCGTGTGCCACCGGACCACACGTGAGCCAGGGCTCTCCAGAGAAACAGACCAGCAGGACGTATCTATACCAAGAGACTCAGCTCACAGATCTGGCTCACACGACTGTGGGGTCGGCTGGGTAAGTCAGAGTCCGCAGGGCCAGCTGCAGTCTGGAGACTAGGCAGGAGCTAGTGCTGCCATCCCAGTCAGAACTCCTCCCTCCTCCCTCCTCCCTTCCTCCTCCCTCCTCCCTCCCTCCTCCCTCCCCCTCCCTCCCTCCTCCCTCCCCCTTTCTCCCCCTCCCTCCCTTCTCCTCCCTCCCTCCTCCTCCCTCCCTTCTTTCTCCTCCTTCCTCCCTCCTCCCCCTCCTCCCTCCTTTCTCCTCCCTCCCCCTCCCTCCCTCCTCCCCCACCCTCCCCACCCTTCTCCCTCCTCCCCTCTACCCTCCCTCCCTCCTCCCTCTTCCCTCCCTCCTCCCCCTCCCTCCCCCTCCTCCTCCTCCCTTCTCTCTCCTCCTTCCTCCTCCCTCTTCCCTCCCCACCCTCCTCCCTCCTCCCCTCTACCCTCCCTCCCTCCTCCCTCTTCCCTCCCCACCCTCCTCCCTCCTCCCCTCTACCCTCCCTCCCTCCTCCCTCTTCCCTCCCCACCCTCCTCCCTCCTCCCCTCTACCCTCCCTCCCTCCTCCCTCTTCCCTCCCCATCCTCCTCCCTCCTCCCCTCTACCCTCCCTCCCTTCTCCCTCTTCCCTCCCTCCTCCCCCTCCCTCCTCCCTCTTCCCCTTCCTCCCCCTCCCTCCTCCCTCCTGGGTTTTGCTCCAGGCCTTTCACTGCTCTGATGAGGCCCTGTATCACTGAGGATGAGATTCTTAACTTCAGGTTGACTGACAGAAGATGTGACCCACAGCTGCTGATGACCTGCCTGGTGACCCCTGGGTGAGTGTCTGATGGTGTTCCTGGGGGCTGCGCCTCACCAAGGCCACTGCCAGCACAGCGGGAGCTCCTGGGGCAGGGCCAGCCACACGTTCACACCTGCCTGGCGGGGCCTGAGGCCCTGAGAGGCGATGCTGTGCCTGCTCCTTGCTGGGGGGGTGTGCTCAGGGTGGGGCCACGCAGGGGAGGACAGTCCCCAGAGGGCGCTCCTGGGAGCCAGATGCAGCCTGCAGACAACAGCCATGGAGGGTGTGAGGGCCCGGGGTGGGGACAGGCAAGTGTCAGGGCTGGCAGCCCCCCAGCTACCTCCTCACTCTGCCCTTTCCAGCAGAGCCCCCCAGGGAGGCCTTCTCCTCTTCTCCTGCCCCCACCCGGCACTTTCCAAGGTCATCAGTGACTCCCCTCCCCACAGCCAGGGGTCAGCCTGCTGGTGTCACTTGTGTCACCTCTCGGCAGACTGTGGTCCAGCGGGCACCCACTGCCGCTGAGACACACTCTTCCCTGGGCTCTGGGACCTTGGCCTCCTGGGAGCCCTCCAAGCTCTGCAGCTGCCGCCTTGCTCTGGGCCTGGAGCCGTGAAGACGGCAGGGGGCATTTGGTGCGTGCTGTGCAGGTGGCGCCACCAGGCCCGCTGCATGCCGCGCACGAGCTGTGGGAGCGTGTCCCAGGAGGGGCTCGGGGTCCGCCCAGTAGCTGGCAGGACGGGCGGGGCCTCCCGTGCGGAGGGGGCTCAGACTCACCCTCGCTGCTCGCCTCCACCCACCGCCGTGGGGCTCATCTGTCCACAGCACTGTGACCCCCGCTTCCATCTCAGCCCTGGCCCTCCCCTGAGCCCAGACCCCAAATCCGGCTGCCTCCTCAACCCGTCCACTTGGCTGTGCAAACGCGACAGAACTGAGCTGTCGACCAGCCCTCCTCCCGGCCTCCTGCCTCCCCACCGCGGGAAGAGCCCCACACCCCACACCCTGCCAGACCATCAGAAAACCCCACTGGCTTGGCCCTCGACACACAGGGTCTGCCGCCTCCACAGCACCCGTGCGCTGGGTCACCGGCCCCCTCCAGTCATTCACCCGGACGTCCTTTCAGTTCCCAGGCCCTGCACCCCACTCACATCCCTCCCGTGGCCTCCCCATCCCAAGGCCTCCCTCCACTCTGACCTCCCACCACCAGGGGCCACCTGGTCCCAGTGACCGCCACTCAGGGCCTGTCCTCTGCACGGGGCCCACTCGAACCCAGTCTGGTTGTCTGGGCATGTGTGCCCTCAATGTCGAACACACGGGGGCAGGATCCGCTGTTCTTGCTCACTGCCACACCCTGGTGCCCCTGCAAAGGTCTGTTAACTGACTGACTGACCAACGCTCCCAGAACTGAGCCCCCATGCTGACCCCAGAGCAAGGTGGTTGATGAAGACCGCAGAGCAGGAGCCCGGCCCAGGCCCTTGGGGTGCTGCCCATGTGTCAGTTCCCACAGCAGCCACAACCTGGACCCCGGGGCTCCAACCCACACCCAGACAGGGACCCACCCCTGGGCCCCAGGCACATAGCTGAGCGCAGGCTCCAACTCTGTACGAAACTGCTCAGACCAAGGGGGAGGTGTGGGGAGAGGCCAGACCCACCCTCATACCTCGTTCCCACCCTGCAGGCCCACCCTGCCCCAGGCCCACGAGCTGTGCCAGCTCCCACCACACGTGGCCACCCAGACCCTGTGTCTCCCTGGAGCCTCTCCCCAGTCCACACAGGCTCAGGACGCTGGCTCCAAGGCCAGAAGACAGACACTGGGGGCTACCCTTGGCCAGAAGTCCCGCCCCACGTGTGAGCACGTGACCAGGGTGGTCCCACAGATGGACAGTCCGGAACTCGCCAGGACCCTCGGCTGCAGCACAGAACAGCCAGCCATCCCCCCCACCCCCGGCACTCTCACCCACTCTGCAGCCGCAGGTGTGCTGTCTGCACCTTCCTTCACACCCTCCTCCCAGCAGCTGTCCATCGGCCTCACCACTGCCAAGAAACGACTCCCTGATGAGGGGAGGGGCTGAGGATGAGGGGCCCTGGTCCTGCCCTCGCTGGGAAGGTGCTCAAAAGGACTGAATGTAAGCAGGACCAAACGGCCGAGCTCAGGTCCAGGGCGCCTCCTCCATGTGGCTATCAGGAACAGCAATGCTCTCATCCTCGCGTCCAGACACCTGCCAGAGCCGGGCACTTTCAACCCTGCAACCACCCAGCGGGGAGCTTGCTCCAGCTTCCTCTGCAGATTGGTAAACCGAGGCTCAGAGCTGTATGACTGTCACGAGTCCCACTCAGTAAAGGCCCACCCGGTTCCTGCCAACTGCACAAAAAGGAAAGCCTCGAAGTCCAGGCAGAGAGTCCAAACGGATCTGGAACCCTCACCCACCCTGTGGGCAGACGAGCATCCCGCAGCCAAGGGGCTTGGCCAGCCCAGGCCTGGACTCAGGGCCCTGCCCAGAGGTGGCAGCAGGACAGCCCTGGGCTCCTTGCTTTCTGGTCCCCGTCCACCAGAAATCCCACACAGCCTCAGGGCGGAGGGACAAGGACCAGGGCCAGGAGAGCAGACCTCAGGGGAGGGAGAGGCCCAGCAGGAGCTGTCGGGCCGACAGCTCATCCTCCCGACCACCCTCCCCTCCAGGGCTTCCTCCCTTTGAGTCCCCCAACGCTGTTCCCCAGTGGGATCTGACCGCCACGGGAGAACGCGAGGAGTGCGTGAGTTGGGCACACACCACTGCTCCACTGTTAAGCCCCTCGGGGCCAAGGAAGGGCCACGGCACAGCTCCCTGTGGCCAGCGGGCCCATGAACACACATCCCCTTAACCCTCTCCATGACCTCTGAGGCCCCGTCTTCCTCTGTCTGGTCATCTCTGTGCACCCAGGCCAAGCAAGTGCATAACTGCACTTCTGATGTTTGTCAAACCAACAAGTGAGCTGAAGGCTCTGCCGTGAAACAAGCCAACCCAGGGAAACGGTCCAGACCTGCACAGTGATGGCGTGGGGGACGGCACTGACCCCGCGAAGGGCCTGCCCGGCACACGGCACACGCAGGCCCTGCAGACGCAGGTGGCGGTGGTGGTGATTACTATTATTTTCTGGTGCTTCAATCACCAACCTCAAGGACCAGGGCAGCAGCCTCGAGATGTGGGCTCTTACGAGATGAACAGGCCTTGAGGGTCACGTAAAAGCCAACACAGGGCGCCCTCCCACTGCCCAAGGGGCTGCCCGGCTGAGCAGCCCACTGGGGAGGAGGCTGTGGGGACTGAGGGTGTGGGGGGAACAAGGCCTTGTGATGGGGTCGTCGTGACGGGGGTCGTCTTGACGCGGGTCCTCGTGAGGGGGTCCTGTGACGGGGGTCCTCGTGTCACCAGTCCTCGTGATCCAGGTCCCCCTGGCGCGGGTCCTCGTGTCACGGGTCCTAGTGATGCGGGGTCCCCGTGACGGGGGTCCTTGTGATGGGGGCCATTGCAGAAGGGGGAGACCTTTGGGGGGTAGTATGCTCCCTTTGGGGGAAAGAAGGGGACTATGGATAGCTATGCTTATTTGATTATATTTTCAAAAAGAAATGATGAGAGTAAACTGAAAATGAATTAAAAATAGTCACTAGAGGGCTGGAGAGGAGACAGGATGGAGGGTGAGACAGAGGACGGTGTCTGAGATGGCATTTCGCCATGTAATTTGACCCTGAACCCACTGAAAGGTTTTACATGTAAAAAAATTTAAATAAAAGAGGGGAACATCAATCCACAAAATGTCAAAGCAAACTGGAACAAGTAAAGGTAACCACACAAAAGAAAGCATCACTCCAAGTGACTGTGGTGCCAGGATTGTCAGGTGAGTGCCGATGGAGACGGGGTCCAGGCACAAACACAGCAGCTTCAAGACCCTAATCAGCACTTGGCGACCCTGCCGCTAACAGAAACGGCTTTGTTCTTTTGAAATTACTGTAGGTATGTTGTAGGGTGAAGCATGTCCGTACTTACGCTAATGTCATTGGGAAACAGATTTCTAGCATAAGAGGAACAAAGATGAAATTGCAAATCAAAGAAATGAAGTTTAAACTGTAATCTTAATAAACCATTGGAAAATGAAATTAAGAAAACAATTCATTACAATAGCATCAAAAAGAAGAAAATATTTCTCATAAAATAAAATATAAAATTATTAAATTATAAAATAATAAAATTATAAAAATAAATTTAACCAAGGAGGCACAAGATTTGTACACTGAAAACTACAAAACATTTCTGAGAGAGATTAAAGACTCAAATCAATGGAAAGACATCCTGTGTTTATGGGTTGAAAGACTTAATATTGTTCTAAGATGACAACATTCCCCAAATCGATCTTCGGATTCAACACAATACCTTTCAGAATCCCAGCTGGCTTCTTGGTACAAATTGACAAGCTGGCCCTAAAATTCTTATGGAATTGCAAGGAACCCAGAACAACCAAAACAATCCTGAAAATGAAGAATAAAATAGGACTCACACTCCCAGATTTCAAAACTTACCACAAAGTGACAGTGATGGAGACAGTGTGGCCGACACAAGGGCAGACACAGAGATCAGTGGACTCGAATAGAGTCCAGACATAAAACAAGTGTCTGTGGTCAACCGACTTTGGACAAGGGTGCCAAGACCATTCAATGGACAAAGGACAGTCTTTTGACAAATGATGCTGGGAAAACCAGATACCCATATGCAAAAGAACGGAGCTTGACCCTCACCCCACACCACATATAAAAATTAACTCAAAATGGAAAAAAGACTGTGTAAGAACCAAAACTATAAAATGCTTAGGAAAAAAACATAGGAGTAAATCTTCATGGTCTCAGATTTGGCAATGGTTTCTTAGTATGATACCAAAAGAAACAAAAGAAAAAATAGATAAACTTGACTTCATCAAAGTTAACAACATTTGTGTTTCAAAGGACACCATTAAGAGAGTGAAAAGACAATCCAGAGAATGGAGAAAATATTTTCAAATCATATATCTGATAAGGACCTTGTATCTTGAATATATAAAGAATTCAAAGTTCAATAATAAAAAGACCAAATAACTCTACAAATGGGCAAATGATCTGAATAGACATTTCTCCAAGGAACATATACAAATGGCCAGTAAACACCTGAAAAGATGCTTGCTGTTATTAGTCACCAGGGAAATGCAAATCCCACCACAAGGAGATGCTGTTTCACACCCACTAGGATGCTGGAATCCAAAAGTCAAATAACAAGTGCTGACAGGGTCTCAGAGAAATTGGGACCCTCGTGCAGTCTGGTGTAATGTAAAATGATGTAGCCCCTCTCATAAGTGGTCTGGCAGCTCCTCAGATGATTAAACATAGAGTTACAGCATGACCCAGCAATTCCACTTCTAGGTGTGTATATATATACATACATATATATATATATGTATATATACACACACACACACACACACCCAAGAGAAATGAAAACATCTGTCCACAAAACAACTTGTACACAAATGTTCACAGCAGCATTATTCACAATAGCCGAAAGGTGGAGACAACCCAGATGTCCATCAACTGATGAACAGATAAACAAAATGTGATCTATCCATAGAATAGAATATTATTGGGCAATAAAAAGGAATGAAGTACCAATACATGTCACAACATGGAGAAGGAGAGGAGAAAGTGCAGAAAAAATATTTGAAGAAAGAGTGGCCCAAAACTTCCAAAATCTGCTAAAAGACATAAATTTGCAGATTCAAGAAGCTCAGAGAACTCCAAAGAAGATAAACTCAAAGAAATCCATGCCCAGAAATATCAGAATCAGACTACTGAAAACCAAAGACAAAGACAACCCTTGAAAGCAGCCAGAAAAAATGGTAATAGATACAGGGAAACAAAGATTGGCAAGACTGGATTTCCCATCAGAGACCACGGAAACAAGAAGGCAGTGGGATGACATTTCTTAAGTGCTGACAGAAACAAACTGTTAACCCAGACTTCTACATCCAGCAAAAATCCTTCAGAGATTAAGGCAAAATAAAGACATTCTCAAATGAAGGAAAACTAAGAGACTTTGTCACCAGCAGACCTGTGCTAAAACAAATAGTAAGGGGGTTCTTCAGGCAGAACGCAAATGACACCAGAAGCAAACCTGGAACTTCAGGAATGAAGACTCAGAAATCTCAAATATCTGGGTAAAATCCTGTTTTTTCTTCTTACTTTTTAAAAATATATATGATGGTTGAGAGCAAAAATTATAGCATTGCTGAGGGGATTTTGCACATATGTAGATGTAACAACGAGACAACTACAGCTGTAAAAGGAGGAGGAAGGTGGTTTGGCACTAAGTTTTCTACATTCTACTGAACATGGCAAAATATCCATTCTAAATAGACCGTGCCTAGTTCAGTATCTATGTTGTGACCTCCAGAGCAAACACCAGAAAAGTAATTATATGAGGAGACATAGCAAAAAAAACCAATAGATAAAGTGGGATACTAAAAAAAAAAAAAAGAAAATCATAAAGAAGGCAGGCAAGGGAAAACAGAAGAACACAAGTGAGATAAACAGGCAGGAATAATAGTCCCAAATCCAAACACACAAATAATTATATTAAATGTCAATGGTCTAAACCAACAATTAAAAGACAGAGATTGTTAACCTCAATTAAGAAAAATCCAGCTACATGCTGTCTACACAAATCCACTTTAAACGTAACTATACAGGTGAATTAAAAGTCAAAGGATGTAAAAGGATATACTGTGGAAACACTAACCAAACGGAAGCCGCAGCGGCTGTAACATCAGATGAACGAGAATTTCTAGGGCTAAATAGAGACATTACATAACGATAAAAGGGACAATTCATTGAGAACACATAAAAACCTAAATATGTATTCACCTAACAACAGACTTTCAAGATACATGAAGCAAAAACTGGTGGAACTGAAAGGTGAAATAAGAAACCCACAGCCATAGCTGGGGCCTCAACGCTGCTCTCTCAGTGTCACTACAAGAAGCAGACAGATAATCAGCAAGGAGACAGAGGAACCAAACACCATCGACCAACATTCCCAGGTGGCACAGAGACGCTCCATCCAACAACAGCAGAACTCGGACTCTCCAAGTGCACGTGGAACGTGCTTCAGAGAGACCGAATCCTGAGTATAAAACCAACCAAACAGATTTAAAAGAATTCAACTTACACAAAGTATGTTCTTGCCCACAAGAGAATTAAACTAGAAATCAATAACAGAAAGATCTCTTTAAAACCCCAGATGCTTAGAAGGTAACACACTTCTAAATAAACCATGGATCAATGAAGAAGTCTCAGGGGAAATTAGAAAACATTTTGAACTAAATGAAAGTGAAAAATTCTAAATATCAAAATTATTTGTGGACTGCAGTGAAAGCAGTGCTCAGAGGGAAACTTGTAGCCTTAGATGTTTATATCAGAAAAGAAGAAAGATCACATCAATAGTCTAAGCTTCCCCCTTAGGAAACTAAAAAATAACAGCAAAAGAAACCCAAAACCCACAACCCAAAACCAGAAGAAAGGAAATAATAAAGATGGAGCCCAAATCAATGAAATTAAAACCAGAAAAACTCGAGATAAAATCTTTGAAATCAAGAGCTGGTTCTTTGGAAAAGTCAATTAAATTGATGAATCTCTAGCCAGACAATAAAGAAAAAACAAGAGGGAAGACACAAATGACCAAGAAGAGGCGAAAAGGAGGGGCTATTGCTTCGGAGCCCAGACAGTAAAAAGAAGATTTGGGAACACTCACAAATGCAACAACTTCCATGAATGGACCAATTCCTTGAAATCCACAAACTATGAAAACTTCCCCAAGAACTAATAACCTGAATATCCCTCTATCTACTAAAGCAAGTGAATTTGTACTTCGTAACCTTCCAAAGAAGAAAATGCCAAACCCAGAGAGTTTCACCAGCAAATTCTACAAAACATTTAAAGATAAAAATAACACCAATTTGGGGCCAGCCTGGTGATGTAGTGGTTAATTTCGTACTCTCCACTTCGGTGGCCTGGGGTTCCCAGGTTGGGATCCCGGGCACGGACAGATGCACCACTTATCAAGCCATGCTGTGGCGGCGTCCCATATAAAGTAGAGGAAGATGGGCACGGATGTTAGTCCAGGGCCAATCTTCCTCAGCAAAAAGAGGAGGATTGGCAACAGATGTTAGCTTGGGGCTGATCTTTCTCACAAAAAATAAATAAATAAATAACACCAATTCTATGTCATCTCTTAGAGAAAGCAGACGCAATAACAGTTTCTAACCATTTCGTGAGGCTATCATCACCCTAATTCCCACAGCAAAGACAGAACAAGACACCAAGCTACAGAACAACACCTCTCAGGAACATCTAGGCAAAAGTCTTCAACAAAATATTATCAGATCGAACCCAGCAACATATAGACAGAAAAAACCATCACGACCAAGTGGGGTTTACCCCAAGAATGCAAGAGTGGTTCAACATCGCAGCACCAAGTATCATAATCTCCCATAGGAACAGATGCAAGAGACTCCACCTGCTGGTGTCGGCAGAGGCAGAAAAAACATTTGATAAAATGTGACATCTGTTCATGATAAAAACTCTCAGAAAACTAGGAAGAGGAAGGAAATTCTTGAACCTGGAGCTATCGTAAATTTTTTTTAATTTGGAAATGAAATTTAAGTACACTGATTGCTGGTGTATAGAAATTTGCCCTTTCTTAGGTCGTGTCCTCCGACCTTCCTAACTTAAGGTCCTGGGAACTCTTCATAGGTCGCTTCAGGGTTTCTGTGGGGATGATCATGTCCTCTGTACACGGGGATAGTTTTCGTTTTTCCTTTTCAATCTGTACACCTTTTATTTCCCTTTCTTGCCTGAAATATTTACAGGTGAAGGGACTCGGTGTCTGGAGATATGCTATAACATATTCCAGAGAGAAGTGTGGCTGTGGGTAGATGACATCAGATCAACAAAAGGTTGATGATGGTTGAATCTGAGTGACAGCCACCAGGAGCTGATTTTGCACTTCTCTATTTGTGTGTATGCTGGAAATACTTGATAATAAAGGGATTTTAAAAATCCATTACAACAAACAACACCAATGGCGGAACAAATGGAAAAGGGACAAAGGCAGGTCACAAAAAATGAAAAACACACATGACCAATATTCACTGAGGAAATTTCTCCTTCTCACCAGTATTGGCAGAAATGCAAATTACAGCAAGACAGCGGCGGGACCACGCCGTGCACGGAAGGGATGCCTCACTGGAGACGCCGAACCCCGTAACCCAGCAGCCCTCGTCTTCTCCTGAAGAGGGGACCAAAATCTATACAACGTGTTTAGAGTAGCCTGAAGCCAATGGAGTGGGATGAACCCAGGCCCGAAGTGGAGCACGGCGACCATTACAACTGGTGCTGCGGTCTTTTATGTCTCCCAGAATGCTTGTGATGTAAGGTGGGGTGGAAAAGCAGTCACCAGAGCTGTGCACGCAGCACCAGCATGTATGTTTGTAAACAGCAGAAAACGATCTAAGAGGGAACAGGTGAGGTGTGAGCTGGGCCGTTGCCGTGCTGCGGGTCACAGGAGGTGTTTTGGCTTCTTTGCACTTTTTCCTGAGCATGTGACACCTCTATCATCAGAATAGGTGCAGATTGTCTAAGAACACCGTGGTAGTAGGACCTTTCTCATGCTCCACGGCAGGGCTCAGCCAGGTCAGCAGGGAGCCCACGTGGCTTCCTCCTTATCTGGGAGGCTGCAGCCCACACACCAGGAATCCACCCAGTGCATCCCCCCGCTGGCCTCCACGTGGGGGCTTGGGTGTGCCACCCTGGGCTTCTCTGCTTACCAGCCCCAAGCTGCTCCCGGATCTGCTGTGTCAGCGTAGGTGGGAGGTGACCCCAACACTCACCTTGCCATCCTCAGCATGATGACAGAGAGGCACCTGGAAGAGGGGCGGGGAGGACCCCAGGGGACAGAACAGGGGTGTCTGCACTGGAGCTGCAAGATCCTGGCTGCCACCAGGATCCACCAAGAGTACTTGTCACTAGGAGCACAGGTACAAAATCCTGTTCAGCAGTCATCGTGAAACGAAACAACCAACCGACAATAAAAGCTGATGGTGAAAATTTTCTTTCATTGAGTTTTATACCATCCGTAAAAAATTAACTAAATATTACAATGCAAAAAGAGAAAAAGTACTGGGTTGGTACTTTTAGATGATATTAATGTATTTTAGTAAGCTTTATATCTTGGAATAATTTTAGATCTAGAGGAGAGCTGTACAGGTCTCCTGTCTGCACCCCGGCCTTTGTGTCAGCATCTCCCCACTGAGCCCCCGCCAGACCAGGCACTGGCTGGGGACACTGGAAAGGTAACTCCAGGAAGTGAAACTACTTGGCTTCACCAACCGTTCTCCACGAACGTCCTTTCTCTGTTCCAGGATCCAGTCCAGGATACCGCACGGCATTTGGCATTACTGTGTTTTTACTGGGAAAACACACAGAGGAACCGTTCCCCAGGGAGTCAGTTCTGGGAGGCACAGGGACAGCTGGCACCTCGAATCACAGAGTTGAGGTCACCGCGTCGTGCGTCCCCGTCTCTGCGTCTGCAGATCTGGGATCTACTGTTTACACGCAGGGCCGGGTAGGACAGGAGGATGCAGACAGCACTGCCGAAGTAGACGGAATGCCCACTCCCAGCCGGTGCTCCCGTACCAGGGGCCACAGGGACGGCCCGGATCCCCAGTCAGCCTCCGTGTGGGGTCCGTGCATACGGAGAAGTCGGGGCACACAGAATTGGGAGCTGACGTGTATGTCTGTAACCTCCACATAACCACAGGCGCTGTCTAGAACTGGGGCCGACAGAACATTTTCCTTGGTAGGAATACTTACCCCTGACGTTCAGAATCGCAGCGCTTGTGACGGTAGGAAGCAGACAGCCCGTTAGCTGGTTTATCAGTGTTTTAAAATTCCCTCCAGACAGTGCGCCCTTCACCGTCTGCCCAGTGCTCGGGTGGCCAGGCAGTGAGGAGGTGGGGAGAGGGGCAGGGTCATCTGGGCACAGGGCTGGCCCCAGCAAAGGCCTAGAGGCTGACTGACCCAGAAGGGGTCGGCACAGAGTTATGAAGGGCGAACCAGGAGGTTCACAGAGGATCAAGGTCCCCAGGCCCCTCTGAGGCCCACGGCCACCCGGCAGGGCGGATTTAGCTAGCTGACTCCACCTCAAGCCCACTCCTGAGTCAAGCCCCACCCTCCCCGTGGCCCATCCTCTGAGAGTCTGACTCTCTGGTTTTAGGGAAGGATGGCAGTGAGGGAAAGGGCCGCATTCCCCAGAGCCAACTGCCAAGAGCTCGGCCTCCTGCAGCGGAGGAAGGACCAGGGGCAGGAGCAGCATCATCGGGCAAATACTGCAGGCTGTGCACCCACGCACCTGGCTGTCACCTGCCAGCCCTCACTCCAGACAACCATGTGTCCTGGTTTTATGCACAGACCAATTGCCCTCGCCGAAGGTCACTCCGCTCAGGGATCATCCCTCTGTTCCATGCATTTTGGACAGTCATGGGGGAGGAGTCGAGACAGGGCCTCTAGGGAGGTGCTACTGGAGGAGAGAATGAATGTCAGTGAGAACATGGTGGGCAGCCTGGAACACGGGAACTGCCCATGCAAAGGCCCTGGAGCAGGAGTGAGCTTGGCCCATTCCTGCAGCAGCAGGACGGCCTCCTGGCAGGGGTGTGGTGAGCCCAGGGGGAGGAGGGAGTCAGCTGCAGCGGGCCTCTCAGGGCCACAGGCTGGGGTTTTATTCTCTGAGTGTCGGGAAGACTTTGGAGGGACGTGAGGTGAGGCCTGGGATCCAAGCCCTGAGCATCGTGAAGTGGGGAACCCTCCAGTCCAGGCTCTCACTTCCGAGCAAGACAGGAGAGCAGGTGGAGGGTGGCCAAGGCTAGGGCGCCTGCCTCCCAGCAGGACATGCAGACCCTCTCCCACACCCCCCAGCGCTCAGAGCCCGGGGCAGGGACCCACTTCACAGCAGCCCCACCCAGAGCAACCCCACAGACCCTGGCTCTGAGGGAGCTGGGCTGTGCCAGGCCAGGTACGGGCCAAGGCTGGCCGCCAGGCTGGCGAGTGGGCGGCAGTGTCCTAGGCCTGCTCCCAGGCCCTCCCAGCACCTGTCCCCAGATTAGATTTCTCCTTTCTCATTACCACCGTAATAGGTCCTTCAGACCTCATTCCCGCCCTAGATATTATCTGACCCGTATAATTAATTAATTATAGCCCAAATATTATAGATTATTAAAAATAGCATAACTAATAGTGTAATATCTCAAGCTGTCAACTTTAATAGTCAACATTGTCTTGGCGGCGCTTATCAGCTCAGGACACCCGGTGAGAATATTGATTCCGGGTAATTTTAGCCGTCATCTGCCATCCTGACGGGCTGTCAGGCCCTCGCCCAGGCCGGGCTCATTTGAAATCGTTAAACCGCTGCGCGGCTCACAGTGGATCTTAATGTTTCCTTTTTCTCCCCCTTCAATATGTTTCGGCAACAGAGAGGAAAATAAATAGAGAAGTGGAAGTGGAGAGAAGAGAGGGGGGGAGGGACCGGGGGAGGGCGGGTGGCTGATTGTCTCTCCCCGTGAGGACCCTGGACCCCCCACGCTCCTCCCAGCCCGCCTTTTCCGGGGATTCTCAGCAGAGCCGTGCAGGGGGCGGGGCTGAAGGACAGGCGAGGAGGTTAGAATCAGACACACACGTGGACACGCGGACACGGACAGGAGCAGACACACACAGTCACACTTGTGAATGGACACACACCTCCTCAGCCAGTGTGTACTCACGGAGGGCCTCCTGGGTGCCGGCACGTGGGGGTGGTTAGAATAAGAGGTGGGGGTGCAGTTCCAAACGGCGTCCGCAGGGGGTCCCCGGGAGAAGAGGGAATGCAGAACCAGGAGGCCCTCCCCACCCCGCCGCCCCCATCTCCCAGTCCCGCCTTGCTTGATGGGGAGGGCAGCTGCAAGCCCAGAGGCCGCAGGGAGGAGGGGACTCTGCGCCGGGGGAAGCAGTGCGGGCAGCACCGCGCCCACCCCGCCCCCCGCCCCCGCGGGCACAGCCCCCCCCACGTCCCTCCCCCGCACACGACCCCCAACGAGCCTCCCCCACACACGTCCCTCCGCGCACACGGCCGTCTCCCTCACGTCCCACCCCCGCACACGCCCCCAACGAGCCTCCCCCGCACACGCCCCCAACGTCCCTCCCCCGCACATGCCCATCTCCCTAACGTCCCTCCCCCGCATACGCCCCCCAACGAACCTCCCCCGCACACGCCCCCCAAAGTCCCTCCCCGGCACACGCTCCCCCCAAAGTCTCTTTCCGGCACACGCCCATCCACCCAACGTCCCACCCCTCCACCCCCCGCCCCGCCCAGGGCGGCGGGAGGCAGCCCCGCGCCAGAATCGCTCCTCCGCGGCTGCCCTGGAGCGTTACTCAAACTTCTAATTATGATTCATGCGTGTGATAATAATAATTTAATAATCAGGTTGCTGCGCGAGAGGCATTAACCTCAATTAAGCTCATTACGCGGCCTGCCCTCCCCCACCCCTGCCCTTCGACCCCGGGCGGCCCTGCAGGCAGACGTGTGGCGTGCGAGTGCTGGGCGGAGACCCTTCACTGCGCTCATTTATTGAGCACCTTCTGTGTTCCTGGCCTGGGGCCCCTCCCGGCACCCTTCTTGGCAGCGTCCACCGTCTCTCAAACCCCTACACTCCGTACCCCCACCCCAATTCCTCCCTGTGCCTACCCGGCTCTCCACTCCCCTGAGGGCCAGAGAACCTTCTCACATCCCACTCTTCCTGAGACCCGACCGAATCAGCCACCTCCCACCCACCCTCATGGCCACCTCCCTCCCTCAAGGCGTGTCAGGTGGAACCTGAAGGCCCCCTGGGTCACCGCCTGCCCCCCTGATGACTAGATGACTGCCCGGGGCTCCTTGCGGGCAGACCTGCCTGTCATGGTCATTCCTGCTCCCCTCCCTCCACAGGACCCCCTGTCGAGGTGAGCTGTGGCCAGGCAGCTGGAGCGTGTTGAGTGGAGGAAGGAGCCCCTGGTGGGATATGGGGTGGGGGGACACACTGGTACCTGAGTCTGGGTGACTGTGGCGTAGGTGGACAGGTCAGCTGGTGGACACGTAGAGGTCTGGTCACAGAGGGAGAAACTGAGGCAGGAGAGCCGGGTGAGATGAGAACCGAACAAACAAATGGGTGGGTGCTGACAAGACCACGTTTCCTCAGCTCTGGGAGGCCGTGGGCTATAAGTGCCTGGCTGTGGGTTTCTGCTACCATCCTGCTATGTAACAAACAGCCTGAGGCACTCAGTTGTCCACAGCAACGGTCATTCATTTTCTGCTCGTGGACTGTGACCAGCGGCCGTTTGTCTGCCCTCTGCTGGGTTCATCAGGTCGGGGTCAGGTCAGCCCCACACCTTCATTCCCAGTCCTGGGTTGAGGGGACAGCAGCACCCTGGAGCATGTTCTCCTCGTGGAAAAGGCTGGAAGCTGCAAGGGGCAGAAACACAGAGGCCTCTTAAGGCCTGAGCTCAGAACTGGCTCCCACCCTTCTGCCCACTGCAGGTCACGCGGCCGAGGCCAGCTTCACTTGCTGGGAGGTGTACTTTCCCCACTGGAAGGCTGTGGCGGGGTGGGAGGATGGAGGGAAGGAAAAATCGTGGCTAAGTTATCCAATTGATGGTATTTCTGATTTAATTAGAGCTTTTCCAGTTGGATGGGGCTGGAGTGGGGGGACAAGAAGCATTCCCGTAAATGTGCACATGTGCACAGACGCATCCTGGCTCCGAATTAAGCTGAGTGCCCAGACACGCAGCACTGCAGGGTGGGTAAGAGTTCTTCCCTTGTGCAGGGACTTCCGAGGTCAGTCTCCACCCCACCCTGACCTGTTACCCCTGGGGAGGCCCAAGCAGAGCTGGAGGCAGGGATTCGGGACCCCAGGATTTACTGAGGCAAGAGAAATCCAGGAGGGAGTGTGGGACAGGATGGAGCAAGGGTGCTTCCATGGCAAGTCCCGCCTTGATTTGCAGGGAGCCCTGGAGGAGGGGGTGTGTTCCCCCAGGTGTCTCTGGGAAAGCTGTCTCCTGTCACAAGGGCACTTCTCCTGAGGAGCTCATGGGTGTGAGCTTGAGCCACCACCATCTCAGCAGCCGGGCAGGGGGTCTGGGCAGGGATCTGGGCAGGGCATGCCCTGCATCCCCTACACCAAGGAGAAAACTGACCAGTGCCAGACCACACTGTTAGTGGAGAACAGAGCCAAGGTGGCCAGGGTCCTGACTCCCAGGCCAGGGCCATTTCCCTGTCCGCAGGGGCTGGGCAGACAGAGCAGGAAGACAGACCACTACAGGGGTGGCAGTGGGGTGCACGGGCTGAAACGCTTGTTCCACCCCTCAGCTTTGCTCCTTCTAATTTTCCTTGTCGCTGTGAACATGTTTTGCATTTTGCATCATGCCTCTACTTTGATGGGGGACACAGAGCTAAGTGAGACACACACACAGTGTCCAGGAGCCCACAGTCTGGGGCCAGAGCCACAGGTGAAAGATGAAGGTCCCATGACGTGTTAAGACAACAGAGTGAAGCTCAGGGTTTGGAAGGGCACCCAGGATGGCTCCTACCTCCATGTGAGGAAGTCAGGTGGCTTCCAGGTGGTGCTGCCACTAAGGTGAGTAGGAATGACACATGTGGACAAGTGGCAAAGGGCACTGCTAACAGGGGAACCACATGTGCAGGCACATGGCAGCTTGGCCAGGTGGGCACAGTCAGGAGCTCTGGGTACAGGACACAGATTTAGGGACCGTGCAGGACAGCCTGCAGTTTCCAGTCAGGAAGGCCTTGATGCCAGGCTTCAGAGCCCAGACCCTGAACCATGGCACCCTTAGGGCATTTCTGGAAGAGGAGGAGTGTGATTCTCTTTGTGGTTTAGAGTGATGGAGGATAGACTGGAGGCGCCCAGGCTGTGGCAGGGGCAGTGAGAGGTGGAGGGGGCCATTGGCAGGAGACTCTGACACCCAGTGCCCAAGGCGTCCCCAGACCCTCCACTCAGGAGGGATTGATCTCCTGACCATTCCCCTCTAGACAGAGGGAACTTGGGCATTCTCCTGGGTAAAAAATCCATAAACCCCAGATGACTCTGGTGACCACTGACAGTGAGAATGCCTAAACTTGAAGCCCTGGGTGCTGGCAGGACCCTGGGGGGCAGGAAGGGAAGGTGGCCATCCTGGGCAGGGTTGGACCTGGACACTCCTGCTCTGCCTCTGAGATGGACCAGTGACAGGCAAAGAGGCTGGAGAGGGCAGGGACAGTCTGGAGGGACAGAGCCTACAGAGGCAAGGACCCCTCTGGGCACCCCACCTGGACTGCCTTCCCTCTGGCACCCAGTTGCCTATTATCTGTCACTTTGCGCATTAACAATGCTGGCATCAGAAGGACCCAGCATTCACATCAAAGCTCCACCACGTACTAGCTGGACCCTGAGCATGTCATCAATCCTCTCCAGCCTCAGTTTACTCATCTGTAAGATGGTGATCCTCACCCTTCATTGCCCGCTGGTCAGAAAACCCTTTGGAGCCAGGGTGCCCTGTGAGGCTGAAAGTGGGAGCTGGCTGCCGCCTCTGCAGCCTGGTATAGGAGTCAGGTACCCCTTCTCTCCACACAGCACTCTGGGACCCCCAGAGCCTGAGACCCACTCCCAGTTGTTCCAGCTTTGATTGTTTTGTTTTGTCTTTGTTTTAAAGGATTTAAACCTCACTTTTGCATCTGACTGACCGTTTGCCATGACCCCAGCCCAGAGCTACGTGTTTTTCATCTCTGAACTGATGCAGCTTACAAACAGGAGAATTCAAACCCAAACCCAGGCGATGAAAAACCTTGTGAAGATCTCCTGCCCTTTGGTGGGTCCTGGCTTGGCCGTGGTGAATGGGCTGGCTTCACATCTGGGGTGTAGCATATTCTGTGCCAGGACTCCACACCACGCCACAGCCTGTCGCCCTTCTCCTCCTCTGCGGTATCGCAGAATGGGGAAGAGAGCCGAGGACGGGACGCATGTGAGAGACGGTGGGTTGATGCCCGCGAGCGAAGACGCGCAGGGGCTGTGGCGCTGTCCGCGGTGCTGAACTGGGCGCGAGCGCGCGGGAGGGTCGGGCAGGGCGCTGTCCGTGGTCCTGACGGGACGGTCTGCTCTGGCGCTGTCCGTGGTCTTGAAGATGCCCCTGGTGCCGGGGCCGCGCGAGGCTGGGTCGTGTTCCCAGAGCTGCAGTGCTCTGGGGGCAGTCAGCAGCCCGTATTCCTTCTCTTCTCTGGTGTTCTGAATGTGAGGTACCCTTTCTCGTGGAGTCAAGAGACCCCAGGGGAGGTATACCTTAGAGAAGATGAATGAAGAAGACAATAAGCAGAAAATTCTCCCCCATTTTCCAAACTCTGGGTGAGCAAAACAGTTTGCCACAGAGCGGAGGGGGTGGAGAGGCGAGAGGAGAGAGCAAATGAGCCTTCTGCCTCCATGCTCCGCCTCTGTCTCCTGCATCCTTCCCACAGGTGCACAGGAAGGTGTCCCATGCAGAGACAGCACGACGTCAGCAGCGGGACCCAGTCTGGACTCAAGGAGTCAGAGCACTAATTTGTAGACGGTTTATGTGTCACTGCGCATATAAATTCCTGTGTATGTTTCACAGTGATGTTGGGAGGACACTGGGCGGTCTGGGATGGGATGTGCTTTGCATGAAGCAAACATTATAAAAAGTGGAGGTTATTCATCCTTGTGCCCCTGGAGACCCCTGAACACTGCTGCCCTTCCAGCTTGTCCAGTAAAGCTCTCCAGGTGCAAGAGGGGAAAGGAGGTTCCCCACCCCCACCCAATGTACAAAGAAGGCTGTGATCTTGTCGTCATTCGACCCTCGAGGGGAGGGTATAGGGACCTTAGAGGCCACGTGGAATCCAACCCTCACAACTGACAGATGAAAATATTGAGGATCGTTCATAAGCACAGGATGAGTTAGTGGCAGAGGTGATGGGATGTCCCTCCTGCTCTTGTCCCCTAAAACTTCCCAAAACTCTGATGCTGGGGAGAGGATACAGGCCATGGGTTGAAAGGGCTGGATGCTCAGCAATCCCCATCCCTCTCCCTCAAACACCTCCCCTCCTTCTCTGCACAATCTCAGCCCTCATCCACTTGTTCTCCTGGGGCCACTTCTAAGACCTTTTACCACCAGTCCCTCCCCCAGATTTCTACCCTTGTCCCAAGGCTTCCTGCCTTGACTCCCCCGCAGCCTCCCAATGACCTCATCTGGTCCTGACTGATGTGCAGCCGGTAGGGGCTTAGCAATGAAGAGGTGTTTCCTGTCCACTGGGCAGGCAAAGGCATCCCTGTCTCAGGCACTCATTTCACCTGTCAGTGCACACCTGGGGCCCCGCACATGAAGCTGGTGGTTTGGAGATAACCCGATATGGCAGATGGGCAAAGACTGCACAAATGAGGGTCTAATTGACAATCAATTGTGATTAGGAGTGAAAGGACGTCTTTATAGCCCCAGACGCTCTGGGTTGAACTTGGGGGGAGGGGAGGGTTGTTTCTGGGTGTTTGGGAGGGGAGGGGGGTGCTGAGCATCTCTGTGACTTGGGTTGTTCCTTAGAGATGGGGGAGGGGAGGGGCAGGAGAGGATATGACGATCTCCCTGAGCCTTGTCCACACACAGCACCCCCTTTCCCCTGGGAGAGTGACCTGAGGTCCCCTATGTAGCTCTGGAGATTCTCCTCACACCTGCCGTCCCGCCCCTGTGCCCCTGGGCTGGACTGTGGACTTTGCAGCTCATTACCCTGCCTGGGGCAGCTCCCGTTATATCATTGTGGGGCAGGGTAGGGAGGGGAGGGAAGGACCAGGGAGGGGATCTCAACACCTCCAAACTCTAGGGCAGTCATGGCGCTTTCGTCCAAGCAGCACCCAGCCCTGAACCAGCCCCCGCCTCTCAGCATGGAGAGCACTCTGCCTGCTGAGTGCATGCACGTGTTTGGGGGGAAAACACCGTGTGGTTGTATTCTATGATATATTATTTCATTATGCTTATTACTTATTGTATTTAATGTACTGCATTCTGCTTACTATGTTTAGTGATATTTACCATACATTATACTACATCTACACTATATGAAACGTCATTTTCTGTGTGTTTGTGTTTGTATTGAATGAAAATTGTACCAAGAGGGCTCACATTTCTTTTCCTCACCTGCAGGTGTCTAGTGTGTATAATTGGGGTGAGAGCAGACCCATGCCTGGCCCCGCCCACTCAGCAGGCTGTGGGGGTTGTGGCTGCAGCGTTTGCGCCTCACCTGGTGACCTGAGGTGGAGACAGACGCTTTGTGGCATGGAGTGTGAGTGTGCACTTGAGGGCGTTGTGACGCTCTGTCACACTGAGACTCGACCACCCAGAGCCAGGTCAGAGGTCTGCACTTGGGACCTGCCACCCAGGGCACCCGGTGGCTGTGCGTCCTGGGGGAGCAGAGCAGCAGCTCAGGCCAGGGCAGAGTGTCCCTCCCCAGGAAAGAGTTAAAGGGGCACCAAGACCAGCGCTAAGCTGGCGGGGCAGAGGGTGAAGCTGGCTACAGGGATGTGGGTGCATTGGAGGTGGTGTCCCTGGGTGCTCATAAATAAAATTGCGGTTGTGTATGGTGTGTGCTGGTGAGTGAGTGTGTGTGTGAGAATGGCGTGTGCACATCTATATTCCAACTTAGCTGAGGGAGGGATGGAGAGAGCCTCAGAGTCCCGCCGGGAAGGTGGGGGCTGGAAGGAGATAATTACCTCCCTGTGATGAGAGATTACCCACCCTCCTTCCCCCAGAGGTGATTTATAATTTAGAGATAAAGAATAATCAAGTCCCGGCCAGGAAGGACACAGTGTTGTGGGTCTGATTAGAATCTCAGGATGGACCAGCACGCGGGGGAGGGGGCGGGCTGGGGGAGGTGAGGCCTTGCCTCCCCCCCAGTCCCAGCCTCCCTGAGGCTCAGCATGTCCGGGTTTGGCCCAAATTACAGCCGATCGGTCCCCCATTATTTCTCCCAACTTTTAATTTCTGCTTCCAAAGGATCATTGCCCGCGGTAATTGCAAAGGACCCGTCCTTGTGCGCGGAGCAGGCTCCGGGGACCGCAGTGTGAGGTGGCGCGCACACCGCTCGTGCACACGCCCGCGCGCCCACTCACACCCGTCACACACAGCCGCACACCCTGAAGACACTCGCACGCGCGCTCCACCGCCGGCTCCCACCTGGGTCCCACCAGCGGCGGGTGTGCTCCGTGCTCGGGGCGTGCGCAGGCGGAGGAGGGAGGAGGGCGCCGCCGAGGAGCAGCCGCAGTCCCGCGCTCGGACGCCCGACCGCGGCCCGTCCCTCTGAGGGTCACCGGGCCTGCGGTGCAAACCTCGCCGCGGAACATAACTGTGCCCAAAAAGACCTGGGCCAGGGGTTTCTGTCTCGGGGCGCGGGAAAGGGGAGTTTGCCGTAACGTTTCCCCTTAGTTGAAGGGTATCGATTTTTGCGCAGAATGCCTGCTGTTTGTACGATTTTTAGTTCCCCATTTTGGGGGGCAGGGCGGGGGGGGGCCGGCTAGCCTTCCTCATTTTCGATTCCACTTTTAACGAGCGACGCCGGGGGCCGCGGCACCGCCCCGCGAGCGGACACGAGGCCGGGCTCTAATTTGACGCCGAGAAGGAGGCGAGCGTGGGAGGGGCTCGAGGGGCAGAGACCCTGAGCCAGCGAGACCGCGAGAGGAAACCCAGAGCCGAGCGGCCGAGAGAGGCGGGACCGAGAGCCACGGAACGCGTGGGAGGGGGCTGAAGAAGACGCAGCGAAGACCCGAGAGTCGGCCAGAGGACCCCACTCCCCCCCCCGCGAAGCGGCACCGGAGCCGCGGGAGCCGCCAGAGCGCCAGGGCCCCACGCCCGGAGCCGGAGGAGAGGCCAGCCGCGCGCCGCGTCCTGCGCCGGGATGTCCCAGCCAACTCCTGGCGCTCGCTCTCCCGCGCGCCCCGGGGCCTCCGCGGGCCCCTCGGCCGATTGATCCCGCAATTATTTAAAAGTCGGGCTGTCTCCTCCCCCTTCGCCCAGGAGGCGGGCGCGCCGTTTCCGGACGAGCGGAGGCGCAGCCATAAGCGGCTGACCGCGACCGCCGCCCGCGGGCCGCGTTCCGGCTCCGGGCTGCGCGTCTGCCGGTCGGGCCCGAGGCTCCGTCCGTGTGTCCCACGCGGGGCCCGCCTCCTCCGCCCGGGACCGTTCGCAGCCAATTAGGCGCGCGCGCTAACGAGGGCGGCGGAGCCCGCGGCCGCCTGCGGGCGCACGTGTGTGCGGCGTGTGGGCGCGTGGGCGCCGCCGGCCGGGTCGCCATAAATGCGCGGGCCGGGCGCGGCGGGCGCCTGAGGCGGTGGCGGAGGCAGCGCCAGGCAGCACCGGCCCAGCGCGGGGCGCGGGGCGCGGCGCGGAGAGCGAGCGGAGCCTCGGCCGCCTGCGCGAGACTGTGCGGCGGCTCCCGGGCCGCCGGGGATGGGAGCCCAGTAGCCGGCGTGGCCCGAGCGGCGGGAGCGGCGGGAGGCCGGCATGAGCGCGAGCGGGCCGGCGGCTCCTGGGGACGGCCCCTCGCTGCCGTCGCCGCCGGGGCCCGGCCCGGGGCCCGCACCGCCCACGCCCGCCGCCGCCGCCCGGGACGCCATGGATGGGCGCTCAGAGCTGCCCGCCTTCCCCCGGACCGGAGCCCCGCCGCTCGCCGCCAGCGACACGGTGCCCGCGGCGCCCGAGGGGGCTGGTGCGGCCCGGCCCGGTCCGCCGCCGCGCCCCACCTCCTTCTCGGTGCTGGACATCCTGGACCCCAACAAGTTCAACAGCAGAAGACGCCGCTGTGTACTGCTGGGCCCCGTGGCTCCCGCTGCGTGCGCCCCGTGCGCCCCGGCCCCCGCCGCCCCGGGACGCCCCCCGCGCACGGAGGAGCTGGAACGCCGCGCCCTCGCCGCCGCCGGAGGAGCCGGAGCTGAGCCGCTGCGTGAGTAGGACGCGGTCGGCGCCAGGTCTCGGGGCAGGGGACGGGCCGTGTCTACGCGTTTACGCTCCCGGGAGCTCTCGGCGAGCCTGGCCAGACAGGCGCCAAGGCTGGGTGGAAAGTTCGCAGCGAGCGGGGCCCGCCCCGGCCCGCCCGCGGCCTCCGTCCGACCCGGACTCCGGGGCCGCACCGCCCCGCGCCTCCCAGGATGGCTCCGCCGGGCCGGGCCCAGGGCTGCGGGGCTGCAGGGCCGGCCCATGTTTCGCCACCGCGCGTTTCCGGCCTTGGAGAATAGTTGGTGCCGAGGAGGAGGCGACGTGCGCGGTGGCTGGCCGGCGACCTCCCCACCCCCACGCGGCCACCCGAGGCCTCCCTTTCTCCTTTTTTTTTTTTTTTTTTGGATAAATCAGACTAATTGTGACAAAACGCTGGTTATCTCTGGAAAAACAATTAAATCCTTTCGATTACAGTTAAGGGGAAATGTGCTTAGCGGCGGAAAGCGGCCGGTAATGGGGCGGCCCGCGCCCCCGGCCCGGTCGATATCCCATTACGGCAGCATGCATATCTCTTTCAAGCACCTTGCAAACTCCCTCCGAACATCTAAATTATAGGGTCAAAATTCGGATAATTACTCGATTAAAACCTATTACACTTATTAGGGGCCGCTATTGATCGAGAATTGCATTCGACCGACCCCTGATTGCTTTTGGTGCCCCTCCCCTGGCTGTACCTCCCTCCAACTTCCCGGTCCCTCCGAGAGCAGAGACAGAAGCGCGGGGCCGGCAGTGCTGGGGCCGCTGTTTTGGGGCATGGCGGCCTCCAGGCACCTGCACTCGGCTTCCTCCGAGATGGAGGAGGAGCAAACCCGGGCTGGCTGGAGGGAAATCCTCCTGGCCCTGCCGGGGTTCTGGGAGTCTCCACCCGGAGCCTCCAGCCGTGTGGGGAGCCCATCCAAGGAGGAAGGCCCAGTCTCTTGGGGGTTTAGGGAGGGAGCTGGGTCAGCCACCCCTGGACAGGGCAGGGGCTGGGAGGCAAGGTGTTCTCAGGGTCCCCTGGGGCACAGCCCTTGCCCCTGCTAAGGGATGTGGGTGGGAGGCCAGGTACTTGCCCTGCTGCCCTGCAGGCAGCCTCTATGGTCGCCCTGGAGGAATCTGCCAGGACTGAATTTATTTTCTGGGTTCTAGGTATCAACCTGACCCCACTGCGGGGCCTTCGTCCATGACTGGGTGAAACCGTGTAGGGCACCTGCCC
The DNA here is from genome assembly GCF_020826845.1 of Diceros bicornis minor. Classification (NCBI taxonomy): domain Eukaryota; kingdom Metazoa; phylum Chordata; class Mammalia; order Perissodactyla; family Rhinocerotidae; genus Diceros; species Diceros bicornis. The sequence continues at coordinate 819,438 of NC_080747.1, read as the reverse complement.
TGGTTTCTCTCTTGGTTGTATGCCCACTTGTGGGGGAGAGGGAGACATAGATGTCCCCCAGGCCCTGCCCAGGACAGATGCTTTCTTCCAAATTTCCGAGACTCAAGATGCAGCCACTGAGGGGCCTCAGCTTGGAGGGTTGGGGCTGCTGCTCAGACTCAGCCCAGGGGGACTTCCATCCTGGGCTCAGCATTGCTCCAGACCCCCACTGCCCTGGACCTGCTGGCCAGGAAAAACCCAGACCTGCCGTGGCCTCAACATAGGGGCCGAGGGTGGCCACGTTCCAGGGCCCAGAGGCTTGAGGTAGGAATGGGGCCAGGGTGGCCAATTTTGGTCCCCACAAGTCTCCTCCCCACTACCGGCTCTAACCCCACCCCAGGTCTGGCCCAGCCCGCTCTTAAATGCCGGGTAATTGGCTGGCCCGGTGCCTTGCCCTAATTGGGGGGTAATACACGCCGAAATAAATTAAATGGCCGTTAACTAGTTTGTACATTACACAAAATGAGTTTAATTAAGTTTGTATCTGCCCCGCGGATCGATCGGAGCTTTCACTCCGCTGGGCACTGGCCGGCCCCGGACGTGGGAGCAGAGGCCTTTGGAGAAAAGGACACGGAGGGACAGGGACGGAGGAGACCTGCGTGCGGGTGCGCGGGAACGAAGGGAAGAGGGAGGGAAAACGAAAGATCGGAGAACGGAAAGAGACGGAGGGAAGTGAACGAAGAGAAGCGAGGAAGCGGGGCAGGGAGCCATTTCGGGGGGCGGGAACGACTGGAGGGGAAGAGCGGGCAGAAGCGCGGGACGCGTCCTAACTGTCCGGTCCCCCCGCAGACGCCGGCGACCCCGGCCCGGCGGACGAGGCCGAGGCCAACGGCTACAGCAGCGGCCGCAGCCCGAGCGGAGACAGCGGGGACGAGGCGCCCGACGACGAAGAGCACCCGGCGCCCGAGGCGGGGGCGGCGCGCGGCGCGGAGGAGGCGCGGGGAAGCGGCGGCGGCCTCGGGGCCCGCGGGTCGGGCTGTCCGGGCGCGGCCGAGGCGGAGGCGATCCCCGGCGCCATGGAGGAGGCCGCGGCCCCCGGCCCTCGCGGGAACTCGCCCGGAGCCCCGGGCCCGCCGGGGGCCTCGGCGGCGGCGGCGGGGAGCACAGGGACCACCCCGCAGGGCGCGGCGGCGGCACCGAAGCCCAAGCGGAAGCGCACGGGCTCCGACTCCAAGTCTGGGAAGCCGCGGCGTGCGCGCACCGCCTTCACCTACGAGCAGCTCGTGGCGCTGGAGAACAAGTTCAAGGCGACACGCTACCTGTCGGTGTGCGAGCGCCTCAACCTGGCGCTGTCGCTGAGTCTCACCGAGACGCAGGTGAAGATCTGGTTCCAGAACCGCCGCACCAAGTGGAAGAAGCAGAACCCGGGCGCCGACACGAGCGCGCCGACCGGCGGCGGCGGGGGTCCGGGGCCGGGCGCGGGGCCGGGCGCGGGGCTGCCCGGCGGCCTCAGCCCGCTCAGCCCGTCGCCGCCCATGGGCGCGCCGCTCGCCATGCACGGCCCGGCCGGGTACCCGGCGCACGGCCCCGGCGGCCTGGTGTGCACCGCGCAGCTGCCCTTCCTGTCAAGCCCGGCCGTGCTGTCGCCCTTTGTGCTGGGCTCGCAGAGCTACGGCGCGCCCGCTTTCTACGCGCCGCACCTGTGACCCCGGCCCGGCGTGGACTCCATGCCGCCACTCGCTGCAGGAGTTTTAAACCTATAACCGACTGTCCGCGTCTGGCGGCCCGGTCGCTCGGAAGCACTTTGCTGAACTTAATCAATAAACCGCAGGAGGCCGCACCCGCGTCCCTCAGGCTCCCGCGCTGCCCGCGCCCTTCTGTGGGGACGTCGACGCGACCGAGGCGCCCCCGGGTTGTTGGACCCGGCGCGGGGCTTGGGCTCCTTGTCGCCGGCGTCCCTCGGCCCAACTCGCTCGGTCCGATCGCACCTGGTGCCCCCAAGCTCTCGGGCTGGCGCTCTGTCCGAGAGTCCCCAGACCACCAATGCTGTGGCCTCCGGACGTCCCCTTCCCCGCTCCGTGTGGCCTCAGGGCGCTCCTGGGGGTGGAGCAGCGCTCTGGCCGGCGCGGATCCCCCCTCCTGTGCTGTCCCTCCCCCGCTGTCCCCTCCCCGTGAGCTCCGGCCCGGGTGTTGGCTCTCGTTGGGCGCGTCCGTCGGCAGCCCCGCAGGGAGGAGTTTTTGCCGCTTCCCGAGGCTCGCGGGCTGAGTCACCCGCCGAGGGTGCCCGAGCGGGACTCCGAGCCAGGCCCGCGGGAGCCCTGCGTCCGGCCGCGCGGCACCCGCTCCTCGAACGAGCCGGGTCGGGTCTGGGCACGGCCCCGGAGCGGCTCCGGGAGCGACAGGCGACGGCCGAGGCTGCGGGGACACGGAGGACGAGGGCCCGCCGCCGGATCGGGAAGGGTTCGATGGCTGCGGGCCTCGCCTGCCCCGTACTGTGGCTGCTCCGCGGGCGAGCGGCCAGACGAGCTCTTGGAGGGACTGTGCCTGCGAGAGCCACCCGCCACCAACCATGGCCCAGCGGGAGTGAGACGACCCCGTGGGGCGGGGTGCCGGCGGCGGCGGAGGAAGAGCGCGCCCCGCGAGGGCCTCTCTCACTAGTGGGAGAAGGGCAGGGGCCAGGGGGCAGCCCCGTCCCGGGGGTGGGAGGGCAGGTGCAGCTAGCACCACCCTGCTCCCTGCTGCAGCCCCCTGCTGACTGGGCCGCTGGCCTCCCTCAGGCTGCTCTTCTCTCTGGGACCCTGGTGCCACCCAGTTCCCTCGTCAACACTGCACTGGTGCTATAAGAACTTCCCCACTAAGTGGTCCTCCGGCTGGTTGTGAGCCCCAGGGCCGGACCCTACCTGTTGACAGAGCTCAGCGCTGCCCATCCTGTGGGTGGCCCTGCTCTTGTGGAATCTAACAGGAGGGGTGCAGGAGAGTGGGGACACCCTGGTCTCAGCGCTGGGGCTGGGCCTCCAGGGGGTAGGCAGCTGACGGAGAAGCTCCAGAAGACTCCAGAAGGTTCCAGCAGGCTCTTGGCCTCAAATCAAATCATCAGCATCGCTGTGCACTTAGCCTGAGGTGGGTGCAAGGGGCTGCCAAGCGAGAAGCCACAACCTCTGCTTCCAGGAGCTGGGTGATAGGCCAGCAAAGAGGGCACCCATCTGGATCTCAAAGGAGCCGGTCTGTCTCCCGCGGATCCTCTGCCTTCCCTAAGCCCACCTTGCTGAGCTCAGCTGGGGCCCTGGGAGAGAGAGAACAGGGAAGACCAGGTGCCGACACACCAGAGCCTGCCCCGCCCCCTGTGGTGCTCCTGCCCTCTGGGACCCCTTCCCACTGCCAGGCCCCATCAGCACTCTCCTGGGGGGAGCCCAAGAAGGGCAGAAGGCAAGGCGGAGAGAGGTCCCCGCGGCAGCACCCCCCTGAGGTGACTCCCCACCACTACCCAGCCCTCCTCCCCTCCCCCCGGGTCCAGGCCATGGCCAGCACTCTGTGGTCCCTTGCTATGTGTTAGGATTGGCTTTGGCTGCATGAAAGAGAAAATTGGAATGAACAGAAGTCAAAAGAAGATTGTTTATTTTCTCTCATGTGAGGGAATTCTGGCCATTGGCAGCCCTGGGCAGCTATGACATCTTCACAGAGTCCTTGGACACCCAGCTCTATCTAGCTCTCTGCTATACCATCCCTAGGCTGGGTCCTCATCCTCATGGACCCAGAAAGAGGGTAAGGCTCCAGCCATGACATTCCCATTCCAGGCAGCAAACAGGAAGGAAGAGAGAAGGGGGCAAGCCCCCTTCCTTTTAAGGAGCTTTCCTAGAAGCTCATGTAACATAGCTGCTCACATCTCATTGGCCAGAGCTTGGTCACATGACCACCCCTAGCCAAGGGGGCTGGGAAATGTAGTTTTTTAGCTGGTGGTATGTTATTTCTAGTAAAAAAGGGAGAATGGGTATGGCGGCCACCGGCAGGCCTGCCACCCTCGCAGACAAGAGCACCTGGGCTTTGCCCATTTCCCTGCCCAGCTGCCCAGCTTAAGTTTCACCAGCTTCCTTCTGCGCCATCCCACACCCCCAACCCCCTGCCCTCCAGTGGGCACTCCCCTGCCCCGCTGTGCTCACTTTCCCTTCTTGTGACCCCCCACTGCCCCTCCCACGCAGGTTCACGCCACCTGCCCGTTCCTGCCATGTGCCCCCCACCCGCTCTGGACCGGCCCTGCACCCTCCCGTGTCCCCACTCCTCCTGCTGGGCCGTGGGCCAGCGTCCAGACATGTTCTAGTGTCTCCACCCTCCCTCACCCGACCCCATATCACTTCCAGCTGCCCCTGCTTGGCCCTCTTTCAGAGCTGAAGTTACCAAAAGAGCTGTCTACACTCGCCATCTACACTGACTTCTCTGCTGCCTTCCCACTTCTGCCCACCACTGGCGCACTCTTGTCCATGCAGCCCCTGCCTGCTCCCTGCAGGTTCTTCTGCCTTCCCTTCCCTCCTGGGACACTGGCTCCTTCCTCTCGAAGCCCTGGGCACCCTCGAGGTGGATCCCTCGCGCCCCACCCACCGTCCCAGAGGCGAGGATGAGCCCCGAGGGTCAGTGCCTTCCGGGGGCCAGGCCCAGCTCTTCCCCATCTCGCACTGTGGCCCAGCCCCATGTCACTTCAGAGCAAATCCCGGAAGTCTCGTGTGCCCTCACCCCCCACTACCGCTCCAGGACCCACTGCTGTCCTCCACTCCCTGCTAGCCCAGGCCGTCAGGCCTCGTCCCCACGGTCCCCTCTCCACACGGCAGCAGAGGGCTCCTCTGCGGCCGCCTCTCTGGGGCAGCAGTGTCTGTCTGTCCATTCGGCTGCCTGTGCCCCTCCCATCCCTCCTCCCTTGTCATTTAGGACCACGTGCCCCTAGCTCCTGGTCAGCCGGCCTGATCTATCAGGTCCCCCATCCCAGCGGGGCACCCAGGGCCCAGTGCGGAGTCCCCAGGTCTCTGTGGTCTCTGTCACTTGAGGGTCACTTGATTCCAGGAAGTGTCACTTATCTCAGGGGGACCTTCCCCAGCCACGCGCAGGGGCAGGGGAAGCTTCCTGGAGGGGGTAGCGTTTACACAGGGAGGGCAAGGCTGGACATACAACCTGGGGCATCTGGGGGCAGGCAGGAGGGGTGACAGCAGGGAGAGGGTGAGGGGAGGTTCAAACAGGTCATTCCCAGGAACACAGGGACTGTCACGTGAGGGGAGGATGCAGGGCTGAGGCACATAGGTGCACGTGGGTCTCGTCCATTCCAGGGCCCCATCCCCTGCAGGTGGCAGGTGGCAGGTGACAACTCCAGGATGCCATGTCCCCCATCCCAGACAGCCCTGTGTGGAGGCCTGTTCGGAGTGGCCATGCTGGGCACTGACCCATTCTCCCTCTTGCTGGGACACAAGGGCTGATGGTAGCTGAGCACCTATCCCCAGGATAGACAACATTTCCTGCTTTCCAGACAGCTAGACGCTGCCGTGAGAAGAGGTCTGGCCACAGTGACACGAGCAGTGTTTGTGTTGTAGGAGAGGTTCCTGGGAAGGCTCCTCACAGGAAATGGCTGAACCAGAGATGCACCCCCGCCTTCTTTCCGTAGACCAGTGATGGCTGGAGCTCCAGCAGCTACCTTGGGCCGAGGTAGCCTTGGGGATGAAGGCCCCATGCTCCGATGCTGGGCAGAGATGAAGCCCCAATGGCACCATGTGGCCTCCTCACCAGCATGGGCACCCCCTTAGGACTTTCGATGACAGAAGCACAAACCTTCGTGTTTATGAGCCCCTGTTATGGAGTTGTCCATTCTGTGCAGCTAACTCTAATTTTGACACTGTTTCTGAAACAGCCCGTCCACCCCAGCCCCGAGGCCGTGACTCTGGAATGCTGCTCCGTGCCCTGTAGTCCTCCCTCCCGCCATCCTGCCCTTCCCTGGGCAGCCCCAGCCACCTGCCTGGAGCAGGGCAACAGCACTCCCATCTCCCGCTCCACAGCAGCCCCTGTGGTCGCAGGACGGAGGACCTGCTCCTGCCAACCTTGCCCACTGCCATCCCCAGCCACCTGCCCTGGCGGGCCCCTCCCACTCACTGCCCTGCCCTCTGCCTTCTGAAGAGAGCCCTGCCACGCCTGAAGGCTAGCGCTGCCACACCCTTGCTCCGTGGCTTTGGGCCACGGAGTGGGTGGCCTTGTCCTGGGTCCAGCGCTGTTCCTGTCCTGCATCTCCTCTCAGGGTCGTGCTCCACTACCCTGTGCACCCTGGGCCCACAGGGCCAGCTCCACGGCCCAGCCCTCGTAGATGGTGCGGGATGCATGGCTCCCTTCCCGCCCAACAAACTCCTACCTGTCCTCTGTGGCCCACCCCCAGGCCTGCAACATGAAGCTGCCTGGTGCCTCGCTGTCTCCCCTGGCCCAGGAGCCGCTTAGGGTGGTGTTTCCAAAGCCTGGCTCAGAGCCGGCTCTCAGGGTGCTGGTCTGTACCAGCGTGGCCGGCCTGCACGCCCATGCCTTCCTGCACGGCACTGGGCATCCTGGGAGGCAGGGGCAGGCTAAACCCCAGGGAGGCAGGCCTGGCAGAGGGGCCAGAGGCCGCTTCACCAGGCAGCTGCTTGGGGCCCGGGGTGTGACGGGAGGCAGAGGAGCTGCTGGGACCCCACCGGGGACCCCACACTCCACGCTACTCCTCCTCCACCTCTCTCTCTCCATCTGGGTCCTTCTGGCTCACCTTGAAGGCTCCTCTCCTGCAGGTGGGCCCGTCAGAAATCCGGGTGCAGCTGTGCTCACTGGCTCCCAACTCACCTGCCAGCCAGGCCGTCCCAGGCCCCCACCTCGCCCGACTCACGGGAACCCAAACCACACTGACAAGTGCAGATGGGAAGGAGGCGGCGCTGAGGGCATTGAGGAAGGGGGTGCAGCATCCCCCACTTCACCCCCAGGACCCCCCAGCACCAATGGCTCAGAGTGGTGGAGCTGCTCCCCAGGGTGCAGTCTGCCAGACCCCACTGGCCAGAAGGGCAGCCCAGCCCCCCACCACTCCCACTGGCCCCCCACCAGCCAGAAACACGCTGACCCGCAGGTTTGTCTTTGAATAAACACTCACGAGGTTCATTTAAAGATGTGATACAAAGAGCACCAGCACCCAATCAGTCCTGAGTTAAATTCTATAAAGACACTCTCTCCTCTATAAAGACACTCTCTCCTCTTCCATCTCACTCCTAGTTCTCTAACTTTACCTCAAGATGGACCAAAACAAGAGGTCTTTGACATAAAAACCCATTACAAAGCTACAATCATTAAAACAGTATGATTTATATAAACAGGCAGACAAGCTTAGGACAGGACAGAACAGAAAGTTCAGACATAGAACCACTGCACATGGGGCTTTAACATATGATAAAGGTGTTTCAAGTCTGCAAAAAAATTGAATAAGTGGTACTGGGTCAACTAGACAACTATTTGCAATAAAAAACTAGATTTCTTGGGTCGTATTTTATATTAAAACACATACATAGATTAGTGATTTAAATATGGAAATGAAATCCATAGAAGGACTAGCAGAAAAACATGAAAGATTTTTTTACATAATTGTTGAGTGGGGCAGGAATACAAAACTCAGAAGCCAGAACAATTGGCTAAATTCAACTACACAAAAAAACTACATGGAAAAAACCAACATAAAAATCAGAAGACAAACGGAATATTTGCAACTCATCATACAGAGCTAGTTTTCTTAAGAAATAAAGAGCTCCTCCAATTTAATAATAAGCCAACAGAAAAATGAGTGAAGGCTATGGACACACAATTCACAGAAAAACAACTAATGCTGCAACACACAAAAAAATGCAAAAAGCTCAGTACTTCACACAACAATTCCAAGCAGCGACCACTAAAAGTCACTAAAAACAGTGAAAGAGACACAAGGGAATTAAATATCCATTTAACACAAAAGAAAAAAGTACTAGAGGAAGAAAGAGAAAAAAAGACAGAAAAATAGAACAATGGCAGACATCAATTTTGACTTATCAGTAATTACGTTAAAGGTAAGTAGATTAAACACTCTGTTCCAGCAGCGGAGACTGGCTGAAGAGATTAAAAAACATGACCAACTATGTGCTATCTATAAGAAACACTTCATATTCAGAGATGTAATGAAAGTAAACGGATGGAAAAAGACAGACCATGCAAACAACAACAAAAAGATACACTAATATCATACAAAAGAGCCCGTAAGACAAAACCTGTTACTAGAGACAGTGAAGGCCATGTTATAGGACAAAAAGATCAATCCATCGGGAAGAAATAACAAGTATAAACCCATATGCACTTAACAACAGAGCCCCAAAATACATGAAGCAAAAACTGACAGAATTGAAGGGAGAAATAGACAATTCAACATTAACAGACGGAGATTTCAATGCCCCACTTACAAGAATGGACAGGACACCTAGGCTGAAGATCAGCAAGGAAAGAGAAGACTCGAACAACACTATCAACCAACTCAACCTGTCAGACATGTTCTGTGACAGACAGGTCAGAGAACACTCAACAACAGCAGAATACACATTTTCTCAAGAGCACACAGAACATTCCCCAGGATAGAATATATGTTAGGCCATAAAATAAGTCTCAAATTTCAAAGGACTGAAATCACACAAAATATGTTCTTTGGCCACATGGAAAGAAATCAGAACTCAAATAACAGAAGGGAATTTGGGAAATTCAAAAGTACGTGGAAATTAAACAACAAACTCCCATCTAATCAATGGGTAAAAGAAGAAATCACAAGAGAAATTAGAAAATACTTTGAGATAAATAAAGATGAAAATATAACATACCAAAACTTAAGCAATGAAGCTAAGGCAGTGCTTAGATGAGACTGATAGCTATAAACACCTACATTAAAAAGAAGATAGATCTCAAATCAATAAGCTAATCTTCCATCTTAAGAAACTAGAAAAAGAAGAGAAAACTAAACTCAAAGGAAATCATAAAGATTATAGTGGAAATCAATGAAATAAAGAATGATAAAAAAATAGAGAAAATCAACAAAACCAAAAGTTGGGCTTTGACTAGATCAATAAAATTGATAAACCTTTAGACTGATCAGAAAACAGAAAGAGCAAAGACTCAAATTTCTAAAAACAGCAATGAAACAAAAGACATTACTACCAACCTTACAGAAATAAAAAGAATTATAAAGGAATACTATGAACAACTGTGTCAGCAAATTACAACAAATAACCCATGAAACGGACAAATTCCTAGAAATAGACAAACTACTGAAACTGACTCAACAAGGAACAGAAAATCTAAACAGACCTATCACAAGCAAAGATAATGAATTACTAATAAAAAAAAAAAAAAACTTCCCTCAAAAGCCCAGGACCAAATGGCTTCACTGGCGAATTCCACCAAATGTTTAAAGAATTAACACCAATCCTTCATAAATTCTTGCAAAAAACAGAAGAGGAGGGAACACTTCCCAACTCAATCTGTGGGGCCAGTAGTACTCAGACACCAAAGCCAGATGAAGACATCACAAGAGGAAAACCACATCTCATGAATATAGATGGAAAATCCTCAACAAAATACCAGCAAACCAGGTCAAGAGAACAGCAAAATACTAGCAAACCAAATGCAAGGACATGTGAAAAGGATCACATCATGACCGAGTGGGATTTATCCCACAAATGCAAGGGTGGTTCAACCCACGAACAGCAATCGACATCAGACACCACATCAACAGAAAGAAGGACAAAGCCACACGACCATCACAGATGCAGAAAGGGCACCTGACAAAACCAACACCCTCATGACAAGAACACTCATCCACTAGGATTAGAGGGGAACTGCCTCAACCTGATAAGGGGCATACACAAAACCCACAGCCGACATCACACTCCATGGTGATGCCCTGAAAGCTCTTCCCTCTGACCGGGAAAACAATGGGGGTGCCGCTCCCACCACCCTGACACTCAACTGGGAGCTCCAGCCAGGGAGGTCAGGCAAGAGAAAGAAATCAAAAGAACCCAAAATGGAAAGGAAGAAATGAAATACTTCTGTTTGCAGATGACATGACTGTGTGTACAGAAAATCCTAAGGAATCTACACACACAGACACATTAGAATAAACGAGTTCAGCAAGGTTGCAGGATACAAGACCAAACTACAAAGATCAGTTGTATTTCTATACATTAGCAGTGAACAATTCAGGAATGAAATTCATAGAACAATTACATTTACAATAGCATCAAAAAGAATAAAATACTGTGTAATAAATTTAACAAAATAAGTGCACAACTTGTACACTTGAAACTACAAAACACTGTGGAAATAAACTAAGGACCCAAATAAACAGAACGATATCCCAAGTTCATGAATCAGAAAATTTAATATTAAGATGACAACACTTTCCAAAGGGGTCTGCAGATTCAACAGTCCCTATCAAAATCTCAGCTGCCTCTTTTTTTGCATAAACTGACAAGCTGATCCTAAAATTCAAATGGAAATGCAAAACAACCTTGAAAAAGAACAAAGTTGGAGGACTCACTTTCAGATTTCAAAACTACCACCAAGCTACATTAATCAAGACATTGGCATGAGGAGACACAGGTCACTGAGAGCCCAGAAATAAACTCACACATTTATGGTCAACTGACCATCAGTAAAAGTGCCAAGATAATTCAACAGGGAAAGAATAATCTGTTCAACAAAGGGTGCGGAGATAATGCAACATCCACGTGCAAAAGACGGAAGTTGGACCCCTACCTCACACCATATACAAAAATTAACTCAGAATGGATCAAACACCTAAGTTTAAGAGCTAAAACTATAAAACTCTTCAAAGAAAACACAGAGGTAAACCCTCCTGACCTGTTAGGCAATGGGTACTTAGATACGACAAAAAAAGCACAAGGGACAAAAGAAAAAATAGACAGACTCGGGTTCATCCAAATTAACAATTTTGTGCTTCCAAGGACGCTATCAAGAAAGTGAAAACACAGAATGGGAGAAAATATTTGCAAATCAAATAAAGGTCTAGTATCCAAAACAATAAAGAACTCTTACGAATCAAAACAAACAATCCAATTAAAAATGGGCAAAAGATCTGAATCAACATTTCTCCAAAGAAGACACACAAATGGCCAACAAGCACATGCAAAGATGCTCCATATCATATCAATAGGAAAATGCAGATCAAAACCACAGTGAGAGACCAACTCACACTCACTAGGATGGCTGAAGTTAAAAAGACAGTAACAAGTGCTGGCGAGAGCATGGAGAGACTGGAACCCTGCAGGGTGGTGGGCATGTAAGGTGGGGCGGCTGCTGTGGGAAACAGTTCAGCAGTCCCTTGGAAGGTTAAACCCAGGTTACCACGCAACCCAGGAATTCCACTCCTAGGTACAGACCCCAAAGAAATGAAACTATATGTCCACACAAAGACATGCACACAAGTGTTCGTAGCTGCCTCATTCATAACAGGCAAAAAGTGCGATCAACCCACATGTCCATGAGGAACGGATACACCAAGTGTGGGGCGTCCACACAATGGAGTCTCGCTGGGCATCGAGAGGGAACGAGTTCTGACACGTTCTCCAGTGTGGACGAACCTTGACAACACTGTGCTGAGTGAAGGACACCTGTCAGAGAAGGCCCTGTGCTGTCACGGTTCCATCCATATAGACTGTCCACAACAGGCGAATCCAGACACAGACAGCAGGTCGGAGGCTGGGGCTGGGGGTACGTCCCCATCAGGGGACGACAGGCTCTGGACTCAACGGTGTGGGGGTCAGACAGCACTGTGAATGTACTGCCGCCGCTGGGCGGGCCGTGTGCTTCAGAGGGCGTACGTCCTGGCACCGGGTTACATCTCAATAAAGTGGTTTCAGAAAACAGAGTGAGATTGTTCGCCACCATTGACGGTTACCCTCACCAAGTCCTTTCCTGAGCTGGAATGCAGGTGCGACAATGTGAATGGTTCACTTCCCTTTGCGTTTGGGTTAAAAACAATATTTACATAAGAATGTGGGTTTTCCTCCGGCTCCTCTGAGCAGTTGCCCCCCAAGGAGAAGGTGGGGAAGTGGGGTCCGAGGGCCCGGCACACACGTTCCACTGTTGTGTGTACATTCCCTTGACTCTGAACCACATCACAAAATGCACAAACGGCCCCCTGGAGACACGGCTGCCCAACTCAACCCCCAGATTCCAAGGGCCTCTTAGGCAGGCTAGACCTGTACCCTAGAAGGCAATGGCCACCACAGCAGGGGAGAGACCATAACTCTGGGGCATTTTAATTAGAATATGCACCATTTCCTCACATTAAATATAAGCAGTGATAGTGGCCCTGGTTACTGCCCAGACCCGCATCTGCTCTCCCATCCTAGTGCGCTGGCAGAGAGAGAAGAGGAGTGGATGACCAGAGGGGACCGCAGCACACGTGGCCCAGCCCTCTAATTCAGTGCATAGTTGAACTGGTTTGCAAACTTCTCATGCTTCTTCCGATCCATCTGGTTCATGGCTGTGACCACCCTCTGCACGGCTGCCCTGTGTGGAAAGCAAAGCGAGACATGATCAGGGAGGCCCTGGCCAGGGCTCTGGGCTCCTGACCACAGCCTGGCTGAGACCGGGCACAGGGCCTGGGGCGGCTGCCGCACTCGGACCACTCGCAGACCCCGGAGGGGTGACACAGCTCTCAAACAGCTGGAGCTGGCCTGTTCGGAGCCAGAGACCACACTGGGCGGCTCTGCCCCTGAAGTGGCCTTGGCTGCGCCCTGGACTTCTCCTGTTGCCTCCCAGAGCCCTGAAGGCAGCTCCCAGGATCCCCAATCTTGCCAGCAGCAGGCTGCACCCCACAACGATGGTACAGCCTGCCCAGCAACCAGGTGGGGGCAGCGTGTGGGCAAACGCAGTTAGGAAGCGCTGATTTAGACTCTGCCCAGCTGCACACGGAGCGCCACGTCCAGAGTCAGGGGAAATACTTAGGAACACGCAGCACACACACACCGACGGGCAGGTCAAGTGCATCTCACTGCCCAGCTTGGGTACTGTGACACGGGCGTCTGGACTCGGCAGGGCCTTGTGCCTGAGGCTGCTGAAACCACAGTAGTGACACCCCGTGGTCCCCGAGTGCCTGGGGACTGCTGGGTGTTGCTCCCGGGGCTCTACTGCCCTTCGAGGGGCTCGGTCACCACAGCCCTCCTACAAGGAGAGCCCCAGGCCACACGCTGCCTAGAGGAGCCAGCTCTTGCGCCCTGCGGAGGACACGTGGAGGCCCCTTGACAACACTCCTCCTGGCGTTGGCACCCAGGGGGCCCTTCACCCTGGCTGATCCCCAGGAAACTGGCCTCACACTGGGGGCCACACCCTCCTCTGGATGCCGATGGGCAGAACTGGTTGCAGTGCGGAGCCCATGGGCTCCGTGTAGGTGCTGAGAAAGCCACCTTCCTGTCCAACCCCACTCAGGCTGGGTCCATGGAAGTGACACTGGCAGGAGGGCAGGAGGGGCCTCCTCTGCCTGGTGTGCAGAGCTGAGCGCCTTGAGGGTGTCCTGGCAAGAGAGCCGGCCTAGGGACCCGTCCTGACGGACCAGTGCCCGCAGAGTTGTGGCCTAACCCTGAAAGGGGAGGCCGCAGCCTCACGTGGTTTTCTAAACAACATGCCCCGTCTTCTAGCAACACCTTGAACACAGTAGGTGCCTCTGGCCGACCACAGCAGCGGGATGGGCAGTGGGGCTGCTGGGCTGGTGGCCTTTCTGCCATGGCCTGCCAAGTCCCCACCGGCCAGGCTGGGCTGGGGAGATCCACCCGACCTCTGGCCCCCAGGGCCGGCACCTGAAGCAGCATGAGGCGCACCTGCCCCCCTGATAGCACCGGCCGAGCTCAGCTGGGGCTGTGACCCCTGTCCTGCCAGCCTTAGAAGTAACAGTCCTCACTGAGGGCATCACCTGCACAGCCCTGGGTACTGACTACGAGAGGCCCAGCCAAGCCAGCGCCCAGCCCTTGTGAGTCAGCCTCGGGAGAGAGTGACTTGGGGCTGGCTCTCCCCACCCCCGCGGCCAGTGAAGCCCATGCGGGAAGCCGCGCTTCTGTCTCCCTGGGGGCAACCAGCTCCAGGCTCCACTCCTGAGGGGCCCGCCGCTGGTGGGTGGTGCCCGTCCTGCCCGAGGGGCTGGCAGTCATGGGGAGAAACTTGCGGTAGAAGGGGAGCCAGGGAACTCCTTGGAGCTCAGTGGACTCCCGCCCAGCACCCCAAATCCAGGGGCGGGGGCGGGCCCTTGGCGAGGGGCTCTTACTTAGAGAAGACTTTCTTCGAAATGCGGGCGCGGGCGGTGTCGGCCTGCCGCTTCAGGTCAGTGAGGCCAGGGTGCTTCCTCCTCTTGCCTTTGCCTCTCCTGCTGGACCTGGACGCGCCGAGATCCACCCCCGTGGCCACCTCCACATCTCTCATAAACTCTGGGTCCTGCCAGCCTGCAAACAGACGCCGAGATCTCAGGAAACCCCGGTACCAACCAGAGCCCCTCTCGCCTGAGCCCCGACCCCTCCCTGACGTTGGAGCCAGCCTGGCTCGCCACTGCTGGCCGCTGGCCGTCTCAGGGGGCCGAGGGCAGCACGGAGCTCCTCCCCGCCACACTGACCCCTCAGGCAGGAGGGCAGCTGAGGCCGGCCGCCAGAGGCCAGCGCCATCCACAGGCTGCCGCGTCACTTCCCCGCTGCGCTGTGCTCCCCCAGACCCCCAGCGGTGGCAGCCAGACCCGTCCGCAGGCTGGAGGGTGGGCTGAGGGGTCAGGGCAGACCGGGCTTTCCTCTTTATGGGCCCAAAGATAACCTGGCCCCAGGCCTCAGCAATGAGAGCATCAGCTCACCTAGACAGCCCTGCTCTCCCCGCCATTACAGCCCAGGCCCTGCGGGCAGCAGGAAACCCTGCTCTCAGGGAAAACGTCACCTCGCCCTGCAGAGCCTGGCCTCACCAGCCCCAGGCTGCGGCACAGCCAGGCTGGGGTGCTCATCTGCCAGGACTGACGAGGCATCAACTGTCCTCATGGGGCAGGGGGACTCCCAGCCAGAGAGGCACAGGCATCCAGGTTCAACTCCTGCCCTGGCAGCTACTTCCCGTCTCCGTCTCTGCTTCTGCCTCCCTGGGCGGGGGCCGGGCTGCCTCTGAAAGGCCAAGCACGGGTCCACGAGACATGGTGTCGGGCCAGCCTGGCTGGCTCAGGAAGACCACCCAGGGTAGGGACGTGACAGCACAGCATCCCCTGCACCCAGACCTGCAGATGCCGACCCTGGCTGGAGGAAGGCTGCTGGACACGCCCCACGCTGACGGTGCCCACCACGCAGACGGGAAGCTCACGGGCCGGGCGCAGGGGACCGGGCTGTGAGCAGACCCACCCAGTGAGGGCAGAAGCCACGTGCCCCAGATGGACAGATGGCGAGGCCGCCCCAAGTTGATTTTTTGAAGTGAAGGAATATGGGGCTGCACAATTCAGATAGAGGAACGATTAATCCAAGATTAAGGAAAACTGTCTAAACAGTTTATCTCCCAGTAATAAGAAGGCGTCACAGTTTAGGATCCTAGAGAATGGAGCAATTGTTTAAACACAACGGGAAAATGCCGGCACCCAGTGGAGATGGAATGAGCATCTCAGGAAAATGAAGGAGCAATTTAAAAGCCTTTGAAGAAAATCAATAGATGCCGGGGCGCGTGGCCTTCCTGCGTGCTGACGCCCGGAGCTCCGAGCGCACTGTCACCGAGGTGAGCGCCAGGGAAGAGAAAATTGGCCTGCATGCGAGGGAGGCGGGATCGATACTGTCGTTAGTAAAGAGACGCTATTTCACATCTGACTGGCCAGCCCGGCCCACGGCCGCAGCCGGTACCTGTTGTTAACAAGCCGCAGAGGCTGCAGAGCCAGATACTCTTCAGGCTGACACAGGAAGAGCCACTCAATTTGCTCCTGAGTGTGAGCCACCAGGGAAAGCCTCGCCCTGAGGATTAGCGGGTCAGGGCCCCTCCCTGTGGCCCCCCTGTGCCGGCCCCGGGCACCGACCCTGCGTGTCAGGCTGAGATCTAATATTCGTCTCTTATGACAAAGGGGCAAACCCCACAGATGACACACATGGCCGGCTGGGACCCTCACGTGCACACCAGCGCTGCCCCCATGGACACGGCCACCTCCACCTCCACCGGGGCTCTGGGCCCCCACGCATGGCCCTTTTCAGGAGATGGGGCCCGAGGCAGCCAGGGCTCCAGACCCCAGCCAGGTGTGAGAAACCACGAGATGTCAAGACGGATCAGGGTTGCCTCGGTGGCCCCTCTTTCCCCGAGTGTGCCCACGTGCAGCCCTGCCTGTGACAACCACTTTTGTGTGTCACCACCCGGCCCTGCTGCTCAGGGGTTCTCTGGAGACCAAGCGGCCACCAGCCCGTGGCATGTGCCCAGAAGACAGCGTTGACAATGCACCAGGAGGAGACGCATCCCCCAAACTATCCTGAGAACAACATTCAGGTGGCTGAAGTCTACTGTCTACATGGCCTGAAATTGGCTTACTGGGCAGAAAATGGGGAGCCCTGAGGAGGACCCTGGAAGAGCACTCTGTGGAGAGCCGGGTCCCCGAGGCACAGAGGCTCAGCCAGACCTGCCTGGACCGTGTAGCCAGCATGCTTGCCTTCTGCCCAGACGCACGCAAATGCATGCACAACACACACGTGCACATACACGACACACAGCACACAAACACTACACATGCATACAAGACACACAGACACGAACACACGCAGCGCACACGCATGCACACACCACGCATGCACACGTGCACACGTGGTCCTCCTGCCTGCCATGTGGAGGGCTCACGGTGGGGCGGGCCTGAGTGAGAGCAGGGTGAGCTCTGAGAGGGCCTGAGCCGGCTCCTCTACGTGGACAAGATCCAGACGGCTGGATTGTCTTCCCTCAACTCATTTATCTGCCTAAAAAACACGACTAAGAACCCAAACAAGCGAACAAATGATGAGAGGCGGCTTCTGCCGTGGCTGTGTCCACGTCTGCCGTCAGGAGCTCTGGGAAAACCTGGCCTGACCAGAAGCCTGAGCGTACCCTGCCGTACTGCTGTTGTTACGATCAAGCCAGAGGCAGCAGGTGGCCACGCACAGAGATCACACGGCTGCCCTGGTGGCCACCAGGGTCCAGGACTGTCCCCCGAGGCGGTGCTGCCCTCCACCCCCCCAGACCTACCTGGGCGCCCCGCCTGCCTCTGTAGCTGCTGCCTCTGCTCCCGGGCCCTGTCCTCCGGATGGAGGGGCCGGCCCACGTCGTCTCTTGGGATGATCTTCCCGTGGAACGGGCACTATGGCAAGGACGGAACATTCTGATGGCAGGAGGGGGCCGGCCGCCTGCCATTTGTGCTCTGGGGGAGGCTGGCCCACACGGTCCTTCAGTCACACACCCCTCAAAGGAAGAGCCCTTGGGGCGCCACCAGGATGGAGCTGGGCGTGGAGGGGAGTCTGCCTGAGTCAGTCTGGCTGAAGGGTCCCGTGCAGTGCAACGGGAGGCCTCTGTGGACACAGAGCAGGCTCAGGATGTGCTGTGCAGGGAGCGAAAGCAGGAACAGCGTCCTGGCCTGGAGAGCATCCCAGGTCCTGAGCCCAGACGTTAGGCTCCAGCCCCGGGCAGCAGGCCCCAGGCACGATGCAGCTGCAGCGGCTAAGTGATTCCTGCCAGCCAGCCACAGACAAGCCCTTCCCGGGGAGGGCGCCCCAGCCTAGGGCACTTCCCGCTGGCCACCCCATCCTGGCCCAGCTGGGGCCCGAGGCAGCCATCCCCACATGCCCGCAGCCCTCGCCAGCCTCGGCCTCCGCCTCACCTTCAGCCGGTCTTGGCGCTCGCAGAGCCGGCCGTCGGGCCTTGGGGCACGGCACCGGTGCTGCACGGGCTCAAAACTCCCTGCGAAGGTGATATGGCGGCTGCGGAGCATCTCCGAGACGGCAGCATTGTTCACCTCTGCATCCACCTCGCTGGGCTTCCAGAAGCGGTGCTCGGAGTCAGATCTGCAACGCAAACCAGAAACTCAGCCGTCCGCAGAGAGGCACTGGACAGGGCCAGCAGCAGGCCTGGGCTGGGTGCTGAGGAGGGCGCTCTGACTCTGGAGGCTGTCCCAGGCCTCACAGGACAGACAGGAGAAGCCCACCGGAGCAGGGGTGTGCAAAACTTCCCTACTGGGCCAACCTGGACCTGGCAGGAGGCAGGGCTGTGGGGGCCCACTCGGCAGCTGTGCTCCATGACGGGGTGACGGGTGGACAGATCCACGCCCCCTCGTCTTGGCTCTACAGAGGAAAGCAGAGGCCTGTGCAGCGAGGGGGGCGGCCTCCCAGAGATTCCTTGCAGAATCCCAGGCCTGACCTACACAGAGGTCCGAGTCAGAGGACCGGAGAGTGGCTGAGACAGGGACAGAAGCGCTGAAGGATGTGAGGGCTGGGAAGGCCCCGGACCCTGGCGGACAACCTTCCTGGTGTGTGACAACTGATCACTGGGAGGGTGACGCAGACATCTCCCCAAGGAGCAACAGGTGGTTCAGGAGAGTCCAAAGGCTTGAGGGCATGGCTCCACAACCCCATGCACCTGCGCCTGCCAGAGCCCGTGCTTCACCATCAGCTCCACATGGGGTGAGGGGGGGGCACCCAGAGGGATGGTGCCGCAGGCTGGGCCACACTCCTGGCTGTGTGTCCACTGGGGGAAGCCTCCACCAAGCGCACGCAGGCGGCCCAGAGAACCACAGCTGCGTCTGCACTCACTTGAGGATCTTCCCGGCTGTCGGCTGCTCCTGGCCCCAGTAGCACAGGTCCACTCCGAAGGGCACGATGGGCGCCCGGGCCCGCTCTGCCGCCAGCTTTGCAGCCTCCTCTGGTCCCAGCGGTGCCCTGGAGGGGCCACAAGAACACAGCAGGATGCACTGACCATGCACGCTTGGAGCCAGCCACAGCCACTGCCTCCCCTTCTCGCTCTCCACACTCCCCGGGCACAGGCCTGGAGCCCCGGGGTCAGCACACTCAAGCAATGACCTCTGCCCCCTTCAGCCCGGGCTCCAGGGCAGCTGCTGAGGCCCTGCGAGAAACCAGGCCCCCAGCCCTGGTTGTCCCCAGAGAGCCATGCAGGAAGCTGGCCTCACATCTATGGTCCTCACCCCAGGCCTGGGGGTGCCCTGATGTCCGCCCTCAAACCCCAGAGCCTGGAGCCCCCTCCCTGGCTGATGCACCTGTGCTGAGGCCCCCAACGTCCCCCACAGCCCCTGCCCTAAGCAGACGCTGGCAGCTGCCCGCCCAGCCAGGGGTGCACACCCGTGGCTGCTTTCAAGGAGCAGCCTGAGGAGGCCAGTGCTCTGGGCAAAACTGGGGCATCTGGGAGTCACCTGGGGCTTCGGGGCAGGGACGAGAACCAGCGGCCCCGGAGACGATGCAGCTGGGCGGCAGCAGAGGTGGGGTCGCACGCCTCCTCGTCCCTCCTCGTCCCCCTCCTCGCCTGCAAGTCCTGTGCGGCTGGGTCCTTCCTTAGCCCTGGAACAGAGACGTGTGCTCCTGGCCACTGTCCCCACGACCCCGAGAGACCCCTAGGGGGCACTGTGCTCCCAACCCCTGGTGAGGGAACAGTGGTGACCAAGTGGTTATGATACGGCCCAGGTGTGTTAAGTGCAAAATCCTCCAACAGCCACAGCCGCACGCCACAGAACGCCTGCCCTGCCGCCAGCAAGCCAAGGCCAAGATGCTGGCAACTCACCGACATCCCCACCGGAGATGGCCAGAGACAAGGCCATCAGGCCACTGACCTCTGCAGGCCAGCATCTAGCTCTGGGTCCCCAGGGCAGGGTGAGGGCCGACTCCCCGACACTACTGGACCCCACTCACTCAGCTCCCTGGATCCACTGGCCTGCCTGTGCCAAGGCAAGGACCCCGGTCAGCTCTTAGGCCACCCCCCTCAGGGCCCTCCCTGACCCCTGGCGGCCCCTCTCAGTGGGGAGCAGAGGCCGCACTCTCCGGTTGCTGAACGAGCTGGTGTCCCAGGGCTGCAGAGGCGGCATGGGGCACCAGAGCCACTCCAACCCGAGGGCATCGCCTGCTCCCCACATGCCCTCTAGCAAAGAGCGGCTCACACCTCGAGGGGTGTGAACTGACAGGGAAGCCGAGATCCGAGAGCACGCTGCCCTAAAAGAGAGAAAAGAAACTGAGCCACATGTCCCGGGAGACGAGAGGACAGAAGTGCACGGCATGCTCACTCTCCAGGAGCTGAGGGAATATGCCGGAAAGACAGAACTCAGGAAGAGGAAGTGAAGAGGGAGAGTTCTTCTAAGGAAGGTGACGGGCAAGAGGGGAGACAATGACTTGCCAGATGGGCTGAAGGACAGAGAGATTGGGTGAGCGTGTGTGCGTGAGCAGCAGGCGACCCTGGCAGCCCCGGGGGGAACGGGGCACCGGGGGCAGCTCGCACAGCTCAGAGGTGTGCAGGGCAGACGCACGGTACCAGTGTCCTCAGCACTGGATCCCAGAGGAGGAGAAAACGTCACTGGAGCATAGGTAACAGCTGAAAAAATAATGAGCCCAACTCTCCTGGAACTTGAGGAAGACTGAGAGGGCTCGCTGAGCGCCAGGAAGGAGTCGGAGGGAAACTGCGGCTGGTGCCGCTACAAGCACATCCAAAAACAGGAAGGATGGAGAGAGACCTGGTCCTTCCCAAGACATCAACATCCTGTCGACGTCGGCACTATAACAGAACAGCAAGTGCACAAATGGGGAGGTTGTTCTGAGAGTGCTGGAGGAAGACACTCAAACACGGAGCGCTACGCCAAGCTACGCTGTGGCTGCTGAGTGCCGGTGAAGGACGACGACCTCGTGCACATGAGACCCGCACGGGACCGCGTGCAGATCTGTTTTGAAAACACTCTTAGAGCAAGTAATCAATCCGCCCAGAAGAAAAATAAGTTCAGGAGGGTGGGGCCAGACACGGGGGTAAGCGCGGTAAACGCCTTTGCAGAGCTGACTGCTGCTCCCTCTCCCCACCATAGTCAGAATTAGGCAGGTGTCCAGATGAGCCAACGCAACGGGGTGGCGGGAGACCAGAGGGGGCGAGAGGGCACTACAACACGAGTCTGGTGCAGGCACAGTGGAGACACTGATAAACTACACAAATAAATAGTGAATGCTAACTAGAAGTACGACTCTTTAAAAAGTTAGGGATAACCATCAGAAAAATAAATATTATTTTATTTATGGCTAACGAATAGTTTTAAAACTAGCAGAAGAAAAGTTAATCTAGCAGATGAAAGGAGGGAAAAAGAAAAAAACAAAACAACAGCAACAACCCTGAATCAGAGAGCAAGTGCAGTCAATGGACGCATGCAGTGGGCTGGCCGACTGCAGCGGAAAACAAAGAAACAACGAATTAAATGGAGTAAAGTCAATCAAGGGACAGACTCTGAGTAGTTTAAAAATATTCAGCAATTTGTTTTCTATACAAGACCCACTTAAAACAAATGGTCACAAAGTTGAAAATAAAGGGATGAAAAAAGACTTACTACGCAAACAGGAACCAAGAGAAAGCTGAGATAACAGTTAACGTCAGAACAACTGGATTTCGAGTGAAAAAGGAAGATAAAAGAAGGAACGTATGAAGGCGTCACCAACAGGAAGGGGTCTGCGCCACGTGAGCAGCTCCGGAGCCTACAGCTGAGGTGGCTTCGTGGACCCTCCCCGAGAGGCAGTCAAACAGCCTGGCGGGGAGCTGAGAGGAGACCACGGCACTTCTGAAGGACCAGCATTGCCCAGACTGTGTCCTTGGGCCACAGAGTGACCGTCAGAAGGAGCCAGACGTGAGAAACAGAGACAGATACAAAGTACTTCACGCACATGCACACACTCCTACGTAGACTCACTGAACACGTGCAGACCGACTTGTTTAGAGTCTTGCTGAAGACGTCTCTCTCCACTATCTACCCGCACAGACGCACGAATAATCCTGGATTTAAGGAGAAAAATCACAAGGGAGATGACACAGCACTGAGAACCGGACACCAAGGAGAGTGCCTCCTGACCACGCAGGGAGCAGGGCCTCTTGGGGAAGGCGGAGGAGAGGAGGGATGGAGGAGAGAAAAACCAGTAAGAGGAGCCAGGCCAATGCTGACAGTGCCCGGCTCCCTGGGGAGGGTGCCTGCCACTCTGGGAGGGGCAGCATCTGCCTTGGGTGCTGGCTCTCTGCAGCAGGGGTCAGCCTGACACGACCCAGAAAAGGCCACACCCGTCGTCACTGCTTTGCAAGGGTGGGCAGCCTGGCCCCCACCCATTTCTGTACCCGGATTCTCGGCCACGCTCGTCTGCCTAGTGCCACCTGTGGCTGCTCTGCAGAGACAGCAGAGGTGGGTGCTGCCACGGGGCACCCATGTTTATGCTCTGACCCTTCCCAGAAAATGCCCTCCAGACACCCTTCAAGCCTGGCACACTACCGTGCGAATGTGGGGTCCACCCCAATTTCTTGGGTTCCTGTGGCTGAGAGTGGAGGGCACGAGACAGAGCCATGCAGAGTGACTGGGTCCACCCTTGGCCACCTGGAAGCACCATGAGCTCTGAGGCCGAGCTCAGGCGCACGGGGAAGACAGGCTGGGAGCCCGACCCAGCTCTGTCGTGGACACAGCATCCAGATCCAGCTCACACAAACTTCCAAATGCCCCCATGCAGGACGCAGATCCCGGGCGGTCAGCCCCACACGCGTGCATGTGCCGTATGTGCCCCCGCCCAGTGAGGGGGTGAGACAGATGAGTGGACGTGGTAGCGTTCAGACAGATACAGTCACAGCCAAAGGATCAGCGTGAGGATCCCCAGAGTTACAAGAACGAAATATATTTTTCATTGATTTGTTGTTTTAAACCATTAAAAAGATGGGCGAGCGTGTTCGAGCAGGGTAAATACTCGGGGCACTAAAAACACTGCCATTTTCACTTTGTTGTAGAAAATCAATCTCACTGACGTACTTTCAAAGCAAAAATCCAAAAAGCAGACGGCACCCTCGGCCCCAAGCATGTACTTGCAGGGAGGAGAGCAACTTCTGAGAAAGAGGACACGCGTCTCGGCCAAACACCACCAGCTGCACCCTCCCGGCCGCGGGCGTCGGACCAAGTACAGGATCTGGGCTCAAATCTCCCACGGTTGCTTTTAGAAAGATTCATAAAAATGCCCAAATCCCCCTTCTGTTTAAATGGACCGAGGGCCGCCCATTTGCCTGAAGCACCACAGCAGCGCCGGGAGCGAGCGAGCACGAGATCGATGGCTCGCGGAAACGGGGTGGCCAGGGCGCCAGCAGAGGTGGGCTGCGCGCCTGACATTATTGATTCCACCCCGCGCAGCTGGCCTTGTAATTAAAATGTAAATTTGAGGAAGAGATTATGTCCTGACAGAAGTGCCAGGATTAAGGGGAAGATAAAAGCCCTTCAGTGAAAATGCAGAGAAAGAAACGAGGAGGAGAAAGTGCCGGTCTCCTTGTGGCGTGGACTGAGAGGGAAGCCACTGCGGATGCTCCACGTTTAACTGAAACGACTGCGACGGGATGCGAACTGGCCTCATGAACTGGCCCACTGCGTCCTCCGTGTCTGCAAACCTCCAGAACTCGCTCTGCGAGAGGCGGGACGAGGCCGGCGCCCCACCCCGCATGCCCATCACTGCCCCACCCGGCCTGAGGGCAGCCCCTCCACTCCGCTTCCCAGCAGCGTGACCTGGGGTGTCTCGGGGGGCGGAGCCTGACACCAGAGCAGAGCCCCGGCCTGGAGACCAGTCCCACCTTCATCCTCTGCACCTGCCCAGCGCCCTGGGACCCTCCTTTGGATCCGGCAACCCTCGGCCAGGCAGGGCAGCGGCTGACCCGCCTGCAGAGCCCCTGCGGTCCTGGGCTGCCACACTCCACAGCCACATTTTCTCACTAGACTCTGTCTAGAGAACACAAACAAACAGCGCCCGGCCCAGACCCACGTGAGACATTGTCACCATCCAGGTTAGAAGGTCGAGAGCCACTCAGAGGGAGCGGTGAATGAGCAGCAGCACAGCTCCCGAGCCCAAGGCCAGGCATCACCTGGGCACTGTGCTTGGGGACACAGGCCCTGCTGGGCTGCAGCCTCACTGGAAGCGGATGGTCAGACACCGGCGATGGAGACCATGGCACAGTCGAGAGCCAAGTGCCACAGGAGCACGGGGTAGGGGGGTGGGTATCCCGGGTCCCTGCTTCGAGGGACAAACACCTGCAGCCCAGGCAGGAGCGGCAGTGGTCAGATGAAGCTCACACGGGGACAGCTTATCTCTGCGGCCGTGCCTGAGGCCATGGCTCAGCTGGCAACACCTGGAGGCGTGTTCACCCGCCGTGGCGCTGGGCTGGGCCGGGCGCCCACCTGCGCCTCCCCGGGGGCTGGGGCTTCCTCGCAGCATGGCAGCCCGGGCTGTCCAAGGAGCATCCCACGACCAGGGCGGGCCACGCGGCCTTTACACCCAGTCCTCTCTGCTGGGATCTGGGTCAGCAGGACGAGCCACCTAGGTTCAAGGGAGACCAGAGGACCTGCACCGTCTACAGCCTGGCCAGGGAGCGGGGCAGCTCTGCCACCTCTGCTGACGGCCGGCAAGCACTCTGCCATCTGTGCGCCCACCTCTCGGTGGTCAAGTGGGGGCGGTGTAGACAGACCACACCAGGGACAGTGGCTAATGGTGGTGTTATTATTACCAGCCACCGAGCACAAGCCAGAGGCCAGAGGAAACCTCACTGGCAGGACGTGCAGAGGGCCAGGCAAAGTGCCTGTGGCGAGACGACGAGCCGAGGGTCAGAGCCGGCTCCCAAACCCCAGAGGAGGAGCCCAGGGCCTCACGGCCACGCAGCTGGGCCCCTGCTGGGCACCAGAAGGGGTAGAGGACGAGGGGCACAGACAGGCCGAGGGGTCTGGGCAGACGAGACTGCCCGGCACAGTGACAAGGAGCTCAGGCAAGGGCCATCGGGCTCCGGGGCTGCAGCACGCTGGAAGAGCGGCTGGGGGCTGAGCAGGCCACCCCTGCAGGCCTGCCCCCGCTGCCCACTGTCCCACCCCAGCCGAAGGAGGGCAGTCACTGTGCCTGACGCATGCCTTAGCACCTCCCGAGTGCCTCGTGGGTGGGCTGGGGGACGGCGTCCTCCAGGGACCACAGAAGACGATTTCCGATGCGACGGGTTTGAAAGAACATAGATCAGAGGGCATGGGGTGGTGGGAGGGGGCAGCAGTCAGAAGAGACCCACAGGCTGAGAAGGGCAGCAAGGCCGGGGCACGGGGTGAGGCCGGAGGGGTCGGGGAGAGCCAACCCACCAGGCCTGTCCCTGCCGGCCGTGGCCCCTGGAGGCCTGGCAGCAGGGACGGGTCTGGCAGCAGCCCCAGGCGTGCAGATGGCAGGCGCGGAGTAAACAGGGCCGTGCAGACGGAGTGTCATGAGGCTGGCCGTGCTCACTTGGTGTAACACTCCTGATGGGCCATCCCTTTGCACTCAGGTTGTCTAATCATCTAAATCCTTTTAAAAAATTTACATTTCATCTTTCAGACTCTGATCAAATCAACTTGTCTATTCACCACAAAAGCCACAGGTCTTGTTTTCATTTGCTTCCTCTGGACGTGGGGTGCTGCCCCCACACTCCTTCTCCCTGGAGGGCCACAATCCTGGGGTGCAGAACGTGGCTTTTGGAGGTTTTTTTGAAAAGAAGAAAACTAGGCAGGAAAGACCAGTCACAGGCAGTTGGCATGACGTGGCTCCGTGTCACAGAATAAACGGACTTCCTGGACCGACACTGAGTCTTCAGTCCACAAACGGTGAGGACACACGCCGCCTTGCTTGTGACACCGCCAAGACACGGCGACTGGGGAGCAGGGGAGCCAGAGAACATGGGGCAGTGGCCTCCTGCCATCGGCTCCCTCTCACCCCAAACGGCCGTCGCTGCAGGAACCCAGCCGCCTGCCCACCGACGCCTCCCCGAGTACAGGAGCTGTGTTCACTCTCTGTCCAGGGGCCCATCACCCCTGGACTCGCTCCCCAGTGTCGAGACTCTGCATCGAGTCAGGGCCCTCGAGGCCTCTGCTCTGTGTGGACAGCCTGGCTGTGCCCACGGGGACTAGGGGTAGGTCCTGCCCGGCTGGGGGACAGCGGGAGCCCGGCCTCCTACTCAGGCACAAGAGGAGAACGACACGATTCTCAGTGAAAGCAGCTCTGCAGTGTCACGGGACAGGGCCGCAGTGAACTTCAGGACCACATGGCTTGGACTGGGGGACACGCAACATGGCCAGCCCCTACACATGGTGGGCCCCAGATCCCAGACGTGAGGTCACGCCCCGAGGGGCAGTGTCCTGAGTGGGACCCCTCAGGGCACCCCCCACCCCGCCACTCACCGTACTCAGGCCACAGGTGGTCGGGGATGCAGGCCTCGTACCCCTCCTTCTCCGGGACCTCCACAAAGTCCTCGTCGTCCTCATCCTCATCCTCGTCCCCCAGGGCTGCCGTCTGTGGAAACACCCCGAGACCTGTGCGTGAAAACAGCAGGCAGAGCCAGAGACGCCTGACTCTACTCTGTGGAGCTCTCTCTCCCAGCTGGGGTGGGAGTTTCAGCCGCGCCGGATACATTTAAGATGGTCTCCAAGCCTAGTCCCCTTCCAACAATCACACTGGCCCTGCAGCCCTCCTCTGGCGGCCGTCTAGAGTCCAGTCCAAACCACGACATGGAAACCGCCCAGCTGCGAGCCTGCTGAAGTGCATGCGGTGGGCATCGCCGCGCAGCCTCGCGGAGCACACACACTTTCAAATCCCCGATGAGCCAGCAGATCTCCCTCCGACGAGAGGGAGACGGGCCCTCCTCCTGGGAGCAGCCGCGGGCTGTGTCCAGCTTATGCCAGGCCAGCTCCCCACTCTGGCCTCTGGTGATGCCAGTATGACCACAGCACTTCTGCAATATTCCGTCTTTAACAATGACTTGTGAAAAGCCACTGAAGAGTTTCCTTTGGATGAGACCACCTCCCAGGCGCCGGTCAGTGTGGTGCGGTTGCCCACGCTGTACCTGGAGACAGCCCATTGCCACCGAAGAGGCAGGGCCACCTCCGTCCCTCCCGCCCAAGGACCTGAAGAAGCAACACCTGGACCCTCCGCCCTCTGCCCCGTCCCGTTCCTGGGCAGCACCCAGCCCGGTGGGAGCAGCCAGGACTCTGAGCAGGGAGGATTCATCCACGCGGGTCAGAGGGTCCTCTGTAAAGCAGGAGGGGGGCTGCCCCCTGGGTGACCAATGGCCACGCTCACATGCCAATGTGCCAGGACCACCTACAGCAGGAGTCGGCGCCCGCGACCAGCCCTGCCCAGACAGCCCTGCCACAGAAAACTCCCCCAGGCCTGGCTCAGCCTCCCTCTCCCACACCCCCACATTCTTAATGACCCCACACAGCCCCAGGACGGGGCATGGGGGGAGCGACCCCCATGGTGACCTGTCCTTCCTGAGAGGGTCAGAGTAGAAAGGCACCCAGAAGCCCTGCCCCACTGCCAACCGCACCCAGAACACTCAGGCTGACTCAGCCAAACCAGGGCGCCGTTTCTTGCCTCCAGCCTCTCAGGCCAGGAGGGGGCCGCTGCCCCCAGAGCAGCAACACCTGCCTCGGTGCCACAGCCAATTCCTGCCCCCCTGAAGGAAACATCCAGAAGGGAGACCCCTGTTGGACGAGCACCAACCAAGGGGACCTTCCAGGCTATGAGAGGCAGAACCACATGACACAGCCTCCACTTCTGAAGCCCTCGACAGCCACACCACAGAGGCACAACCTCG
The DNA here is from genome assembly GCF_020826845.1 of Diceros bicornis minor. NCBI lineage: Eukaryota > Metazoa > Chordata > Mammalia > Perissodactyla > Rhinocerotidae > Diceros > Diceros bicornis. The sequence goes on along the minus strand of NC_080747.1, from coordinate 791,601 downwards.
GCCTGGACAGAGAAGGATTGAGCCTCCCAAACCCACTGACCCACAGGCAGGAGCCATGTGCACGCCCCACGCCCAGCCCACAGCACCCCCAGCTGCCAGTCACCAGAGCCCGTGGCGGCCAGGGGCCAGGGGCATCAGCCCACACCTGGCCGCACCTGCGGGACCCAGGAGCCGGGCTGGCAGCATAATCAGATGCAAATGCACTTGTTTAGGTAGAACCTGCGGCCGTGCATCCGGGAGCCTGGGAGACATTCATCACTGGAAACAGTAATTTTTGTTATCAGTCTAACACTGATCAAAAGGGAAGCCTGTCTCCACCGCTGACCTGTGAGGCGCTCCAATTATACTCTTTGGAAATGACAGGGGCACTTAACTCCGGGGCCGAGCCAATGACGCCCATCAATCACGTTTGAATACCAATGAGCCGCGGACCTGAAAATTATTTTTGTACAGAATCTACCAGGAATTTATGAAAGGTGGAGAGCGGCCCAAGGTTTCGGGTATTACGGTTCTCGGCTGGTGCAGCGCGTTTCAAACACTAAACAGAATTTATGTGTTAATTTTCTAAAAGGTAGACGTGGACTGGGTGCTACAATGCGTAACACACAGCGCCAGGTTTAAATATGGGGTCATTTTCATAAAATATTGCGCTTATTGCGCACACCCTTGAATTTCAGCAGGGACTTTTATTAAATTTTCATTTCCTAAAAAATATTTAGCTGCTTAGCTAACCATTAGGAATTACACCTTCTTTCTCCCCTAAACTGAACTAAAACTGTTTATTCCCGTGATTAAATATGGAGGCCTGGGCTCCTCTTTGTTCTTACACTAGCACTGCTAAGGCCAGCCAGGGCTGCACACGTCTCCACCACGGCCCGCGTCCTCTGTAAACACCTGGGGGCCCCGTCTGGGGCCACACAGCTGCTGCGTAAGGTCCCCGCGGCCAGCCCTCCAGGCGGAACTTTGCTGGGACAACCCTGGGGCTCTCTCTGCAAGAGCCGCACAGCGTCCACTTCTGCACCTGAGCCTCAAGTCTTTAGCGGCTGGAGTCACCACTCAAACTACGCAACGCAGGACTAGGCACTCTCAGACTGCATTCGAGCTGGAAGCTCCCATGCTCCAGTCTAGTTCATGTGGGGTGCCCTCGGCTGTCTGAAAACCCTGGAGCACGCAGGGCCCCTGGATGTCTGGCTCTGGGCGCACTGCATACCAGGGAAGGCAGGACGCCTGAAGTCACGACACAGTCACGGCTACTGTGACACCTGTGTGACCTGCTCAAGGGCCACACACCAAAGGCCTGTTCAGAGAAAAGAAACAGCACCAGCCAGGCCACACAGTCCTCTCCAAGACCCTGGAAAGGGAGCACAGCTCGGGAAAACCGAGGCCCACAGGAAAAGGTCCATCTGTGCTCAGCAAGGGGCCAGTCCAGTGGTTCGAGGCAGCAGTGGTGGCAACCTCCCCTCAAAGTCAAAGATCACAGATTGGGAGGAAGCCAGCACTGGGGGGTGGGAGGGCAGAGCAGGGGCATGTGGACACTCAAGGATCCTGGGAAGGAGACCAGGCCCTAAGGAGGTGTCCAGCTGAAGGTGGGCGGTCTTCAAAGTGGGGTCAGACTTGTGAACTGTTCTCAGGAGCAGTCTGCAGGGAGCTGTGTCACAGTCGCAGTGACACAACGCACAACACGGAGCACCAGAGAAACTGTACCTGGCCTGGTCTGGGGCTCTGCCAGGCTGGCTGCTCCCGGGCGTGCGCCCGCCACCCCTATCTGGTGAAGTCCTCAGGCAGCTGGTCAGACCCCTGAGGCCAATAGGATGCCTCCTGTGCGTCATGGAGGTCTGGGGAGAGGGCCAGGCCCGCAGGACTGGATGAGAGCCTCCCAGATGCGCAGCCCGCGCGCGGCGGCAGGGAAGCGCAGAGGAGGGCTCCGGCCCCCTGCGGTTTTATACAAATTGACTCTCAGCCACAGTTAAAAGGATTTAGAAAAATGAGCCTCGGCAATCATAATTAAGCAAGCAATAAAATGGCTAAAATATACAACGCAATCAGTTTACAGAAGTCGGGCAGCGAGGTTACTAATTACTCGAGAAGGAACAGGAAGAGTGGCCTCACGCCGGAGCCGGCTGCCCGCCAGACGCGTGCCCAAGATACAGCTGAGGCCGTTAAATAAATTTTGTCCGATCTAATTAACTGGGGCACAATCTCAATTACTTTTCACCCAAGAAATCACTTTTGTTCAGTTTTTTATGTGTCTGTTTCCCTTTTCTTAAAAAAAAAAAATGATGTAAAGCCTCGTCAGACAAGTGAGCTCCAAGCTGCATTTGTCTTTCAGTGGCTTGATGGCCATGCATTTAAAACCCCATTCTATCTTATAAACCAAAAATTAAACGTGCTCAGCTGTGATGGTCGTCATTGCATCTGCTATTTATATGCTAATACCCTCCCTGGAAGGCCGCGCAAATTGCCCAACCAGGCCAATATCTCATGTGCATCTCCTGCTGCGGGACGCACCTTTAGAGGGCAGAGGGACGGCACAGCGCAAGCTGACCACGGCAAGCAGGCGGGCACAGGGACCTATGGGCAGCACCGCCAGGGCCCAGTAAAGCCTGCTTGCACACCACTGACTGCGATGAGCATGTCTGTGACTCTAAAGGAGAATCTGAGAATGATACTGAAGCAAATCACCATGTTCTAGAATAACTTCCCTTTCTCATCTGATCTAAATTGGCCACAGGAGTCAGGTTCTGAAAAGGCCTTGCTGTGCAGTGCCGCATCCAGCCTGCTGGGGGTGTGAGAGGTGGCTGCCTCCACTGCGGGGTCAAGAGATGCCTGGAGGTCAGTTTCCAGGGCAAGGCTGGGGCCAAAAGCTCTGTTGGGTCTGTAAACAGCCGGACAGATGGGTAAGGGCACTTCCATCAACCCATCGTGGGATGGTGGCCCAGGCAACACAGGCCAGGCAGCCGAGTCTGTGCTGCAGCCCAGATGGACAGCCCTCTCCTCCCAGGTGGCCAAACTGGGGCTTGCTGCTGGATTTGGTGTGAGATGTGGCCTGGGTAGAGGCTTGGAGCCAGTGCATTGGACTGGGAGTGGCCAGAGTGAGTGCACGCACAGGGAGCAGGCCATGTTCTCACCTGGACCGCCTGTACTTCACACCTGGGCCACCTGCACATCTCACCTGGGCCGCCTGCACTTCACACCTGGGCCGCCTGCACGTCTCACCTGGGCCTCCTGTACATCGCACCTAGGCCACCTGTACTTTACACCTGGGCCACCTGCGCTTCACACCTGGGCCACCTGCACTTCACACCTGGACCACCTGCATGTCTCCCCGGAGCCACCTGTACTTCATACCTGGGCCACCCACATGTCTCACCTGGGCCGCCTACCCTTCACACCTGGGCCACCTGCACTTCACACCTGGACCACCTGCATGTCTCACCAGGGCTGCCTGTACTTCACACCTGGGCCACCTGCATGTCTCACCTGCGCCGCCTGCACTTCACACCTGGGCAGCCCAGACCTCACACCTGGGCCGCGTGCACTTCACACCTGGGCTGCCCGGACTTCACGCCTGGGCCGCATGCACTTCACACCTGGGCCAGCTGCACTTCACACATGGGCCACCCACACGTCTCAGCTGGACAGCCTACACTTCGCATAAAGCAACATCACATGCAATGAAGCGCCCAATCGCTTCATGGTTAGAGCAGCCTCTTGCTCTTACTCAGGAGGCTCTCACCCCCTGCGACCCACAGAGAAAGCTAACTCAGGAGTGGGAGAAGAAAGCACTCAACACTTGCTCCTCCAGGGCCCGATTAAAACCTGCTCTCCTCCCTCAGCCTGACCTGCTCAGGTGAGAGCACAGGTGGCCAGAATACCAGCCCTGGTCACAGGGGCAGGGCGGTGCTCACCCTGTGACTCTGTGGGTGGCATATTCAGCGTCTTGGTCTTGGGAGGAAGCCCACACAATGTACCCAGACTCAATCTTCTCATCTGTGAATTGGGGTAATAATATACTCTATCTTCTGAGGCTGCTTTTGAAATTGAAGGGACAATTCTATGTGGAGGTGTTCAGAAGAGAACAGGCCCGTTCAGGAAGGGAGACGGGATGCAGGTGCATGTGCAGCAGTGTGGCAGAGCCCAGGGGCCGGGGCCGTGCGACAGGGCTGGTGGAGGGAGAGGGTTGGCCCTGAGCAGCTGGGCTCTGGCCACTGGGCCTCAGACACTCTCCCAGTCCTCGAGAGAACGGTGTGTTCACACCCCACCCCCAGCTGCCAGCTCCCAGCACCCGGCACCAGGACCAGCTTGGCCTTCAGCGTGATGGAAGGGGTGTGTCACCAGGAAGGTTGTTTACTGGCCCTGCCGTGTGCAAGGTCCCGACGCCGCTGATTTAGTTTCCCTGCCTCCCTGGGGTGCCTAACGCGCCCAACATTTCACTCCCTGGGTTTCCTGCTCTGTCCTTTCTACCTATAGGAAGCCAGTACGCACACGGCTCCAGCAGCACAGAACACTCGTCCACACCACAGCAAAGAGAGCAGCCGCCCCTCGGCCGCACCGGCGCAGGCGGGAGGTGCTCCCTGTCCGAGGAGCAGTCTGGTAGGAAGGCTAGTCCAGAGGGCAGCAGGCGGCCAACTCAGAAAGAGAACCTTACATAGAATCAAGTGGATTGATCTCTGTCTTTGGCAGGAGTGAGGACGTGTCACTGTCAAGACCACGTGGCTGCCACGTCAGACTGGGGATTGGTGAGTGGATATTTCAGCCATTTAAACCTATAACCCAATAATTAAAAAAAAAAAACACACTCCTGATAGTTTAGACTGATGCTTAAAATTATTTTTTTCTGACTTACTGGTTTGTAGAAAATTAACATTTTGTTAATTATACAACACAAAATCATTGATGATCTTAGCTACATAATTAAATGGCAGGCAATTTAGAAGTTTTCAAATGATTTTTATCAGTTTAACGAATGTAGCAGCCATGGATTATTACACCTCTCCTCCAACAGCAAGGCTAGAAACTAAATCTACCAAACGATGCTCCATATTGATCCACCTAAGATTTATCCCTGGCCTGCTCCACATGCAACGGAGACAGGGACACTATAAAACACACAGTTAAACATATTTAAACTGGCTTAAATATGTTTAAAAGACAGAATATCTACGTCAAAAGGAAGACAATACGCAGAAACCAACAGCAACAAACAGACGAAATGGGAACTCCAAAAAAAAAACAAAAGGCACAAGGCTTGTTCCCAGGTGGCTGCGGGCGGCAGGTCCACCACGCGCGTCCCCCGACCTCCGAGGACAGGCTCAGCTCCTCTCCATCATCTGGGCTGCCGTCCAACTTGAACCCTGAGCGTCACACTTGCTTCAGCCCCTTACGTGTTTCTCAGAAGTCCTGACACGTTTCAGTCATGCACTGCTCCCAGCTCAGCCTGCTCTCCCTGCGGCCAGGAGGCCGAGCCACGTAAGCGGGAAACACCAAGGCAGTGATTTAAACCCAGGACGTTTCATCTGAAAATGCGCAAAGAACTCGCTCCTAATTTCTAATTCCCATAGACCTCTCGGGCGGGCAGCTCCTGGCCTGCACAGAGCGTGGAACAGATGTGCAGATATGCGCCGCGTCTATTCTGGGAAGCGGCGTACACCTGAGCGGGGCGCTGCCACTCCGCCGGGCGAGGGGCCCAATCGCTTCATCTCCAGGCACCACAGCCGCCAGCGGGATGAGCACACTCTCTGAGGATTTCAGAGCAGTTCCTTTAAGATCAGGCTGTGCAGAAGCGTCTGCAAGTGTCCGCTGGGCTGATGGAGGCTGCGCGACTCCCTCCCCTGAAGCCACTTCCACTGCAGCTCCACCTGACAGCCCCGCAGCCACAGGCCCTCAGAAGCCTCAGGTGCCTCCTCCCTGCACTCAGGCACCTTGGGCAGGTCTGCTGGCCAGGTCATGTGGCTGGAGGGGGCAAGGGCCCACGCGCTACCCGCAGCACAGGACACTTGCTGGCTGCCCCTGACTGACCCTGTCGTCCTGTGTGCGAGGGAACAGCGTCCCCTTCACCCTGCCTGGAGGACACAGACACAGCCCCTCGCCAGCCCCTCCAGCCTTCAGAACAGAAGGCGCTGTCTCCTCGACAGAGGGCGTCCCACCCGTCAAGCCGGCCCTGGCCTCAAGCACCCTGAGGCTGCCCCACTTGACACCCAGGCCTGGATACTCCGTGCCACCCACAGGATGGTGCGAGGGCCCCACAGGCCACGGTGGAGACAGCGCTGACCCTAGGCACAGCAGCTAGTCCCACAGAGGCATGGGGGTAGTGCCGAGGGCTCCACTAGTGAGGGTCTGAGTCACACGTGAGCTCAGAGGCGGTCGAGGTGCCGACAGGGGAGCGCAGGTAGGCAACCCCCCAGCCCCCCAGCCCGGTACCTTGCCTGTGGCCCCCGCCCACTGCTGACTGGGCCTTTCACATGGCACCCAGAGCAGGCTCCTCCCGCATGGGAAGCCTGAGCCCCTTCAGTCTCCATGAGCCCCCTGGGGCGTCTGCCTGCAAGAGGACTCATCCCAGCGGCTGCCCGCCCACCAATGTCCCACAGGGCACAGCGGGGCCACAGGTGAGCCAGCCACGCAGGAGCGCCTTGTGCCCCAGGTTCTGGTGCTGGCCGGACGCAGCTTCCGGGGACACGTTGATACTCAAGCCCAAGCCTCACTCAGCCTGTCGGGAGACCTGCCCTTGCCCGGTGGCCCTGGAGGAGGCCGTGGAGTTGTGATATCAGGGGGAGGCAGCAGCAGGCCATCCAGAAGGTTCTGTTGCCAGCCCTAGCCATGCTGCTAGTCCCCAAAGTACCGTGCAGGCTAGCCTCAGGCCTGGCGGGGCAACATCACGCTACCCAGCAACACCTCACAGATTCTTCCCCAAGGACGCCCGCTGCACAGAAGAGGAGGGCGCCAGCCTGGGTGTGTCAGCCCCGCTCCTCCAGACACAGCCACGGAGGCCAGTCCTCAGGTTGCTGAGAAGGGGGTGCACAGGGAAGACACCCCAGATCCCCACACACCTCCCTGCTCTCAGGCCCAGCCTCCTGCTCTGACGCCCCGACCCTGAGTCTGCTAAGGTTTAGAAATAAATTCCTCTCGGCGTGCTAGCACACGCTGACCAGATCCATCGTCTCCCTCCCATGACCAAAAAGCGACCTTTTACATTGCAAAAAAAGTTCCTTGGTTAAAATTCACAAAACTAACTTATTTCTTAGTTAAGTTGCACACCCCAGCGAAGCTCTGTGAGGAGCTGGTGAGCGCCCACAGAAACCAGGCTCCCCAACAGGCAGCCTTGACGGCTAATTACACTGGCACCTGTCTGCCTGCGTTTGCCTTCCTGATTTCCTCGCACTCGCTCCGTCCTCAACAGAACGGCAAGATCGCCCTCTGCCGGTCCCTGGGGGCCGCACACCATGCAAAGTGGAGGACAGACGTGGGGCCGCGCCTAAGACCCCTGGGAAACTGTGCTGCTCAGGAATCCACCCAGTCCTCACAGGCCCCGTGGTGGCAGGCGGCAGGGTGCTGTGAGGGGGTGGCCAGTGGCCCCGTGGGGGCAAGGGCACCGAGCGTCAAGACCCAGAGTGTCGGCCACTCTCATATCCAGGTCTGAGTGGCTTTGAACTTAACCTTTTTCTCAGCAAGAAATGGTGTTATTTTCCACCCAGAACTTCCTTCAGAAACAAGGAGAGTTAAATCTATGGCCTCTGGCCTCAGGTGCCGCCCCCAGAACCACGGCCCCTGCCCCCCTCTCCCTCCAGGTCCCAAGGGATATGAAGCTGGTGCACGAGCTCGAGGCTGCGGCCCAGGCTCAGTCAGGGTGGGGAAGGGACAGTGGGCCCGCACCCGGTCACCAAGTGCCCCCAGTCAGGCCACAGGCCTCTCTCGCGCCTGCTCCCGCTCCGCGCGCCTTCCTTGGGGACGCGGCACTCAGAGGACCAGCTCCTCCCTTGCAGACCCCACGGTCTCCACGTGCCCAGCACACGGCCACCCTGACCGCCCTCCCTAAGTGGGCACCAGTCCCCACATTCATCCCGCTTGGCCACCTGAGAGCTCCAGTGGGGCCTGCTTGGGACGACGACCGTGCCCACCTCCCTGCACCAGGGGCAGTGCCCTCTGCGCAAGCCTGGAGGGACACGTCCAGACTCTGTGCCCTGCAGGTGCCCTGGCACCACGCATCCTCGGCTACAATGCAGGTGGCGGAATCTCCCTCTCCAACTAGAACCTTCCACCCACTCCCCTAGCTCACTCACCACGCCCTCCTGCCCTGGACCCCGTCCTAGTCTCTCTGGTTATGAGGACGCCCGGGCTGTGGCCTCTGGTTCTTGAGTCCAGGGCTTCCATTTCAGAAAGTCAATGCTAAGTGAGACAGGAACCGGAATGTCCTGGAGCCCCAGAGATGACTGCTTGCTGAGAGGATCAAAGGGAGGGTCCCCTCGCTGCCCCCCCACGCGCGGGCGGCACTCACCTCCCTCCTGCGCGCCCCCTCGGGCTTGATATCCAGCTCCCCGGATCTCCTCAGTGCAGTTTCCAACTCCGCCTTCAGGTCAATGGCGCTCTCTAAGTGGCCACCGTGGGTCCCTGCACGGGTGAACAGCTGCCAACGAGGGGGCGCGTCACGCGGGCAGGCGGGGTGCCCTCTGTACACCTGCAACACCCCACTCTGCCCGGTGCTCCCTGCAGGGACCTGACAGGACCCCCTCACCTGCACCCAGGAGCATGCGGCCGGCAGGAACTTGTTGCGGATGAGCTTGAGCGCATCCCGGGCCGAGTGGATGACGGCGCAGTTGTCCTCGTCCTCCTGCACCCGCAGGCTGTCTGCAATGAGGTGCGGGGTCACCGGGGGCACGGAGGGGCCCACGGAGGGTCACCCAGCACCAGAGATGGGACCACCCGGACTTCTGCCCACCCCCACGCCAGCCAGGCATCACCTGCACCCCGAACCTGACGTCAGAGAAGATCTGCCGCTCCGTGGTTTTGGTCAAAACTATTCCGGCCTACCCAAGGCCTCCCTCCACAGCAGGCCAGGAGACCTAACGGCACGCACACGCACAGAGACCCTGCCCACGCTGCTCCCAGGATGGAGGCCCCAGCCGCCCCTCAGCCATGGGTCCTCTCTCCGGCCCCGCCACCTCGCCTTTCCTCGGCCTTACCGCCTTGCTGCTTGCCATCTGCTCCCCAGCCCCACTGGCCCTCCACTCCGGGGCCAGACAGCGGTCAGCTCCTCGGGGCTTGCAGGGCTCAAGGTAGGGGGCAGCCAAGCCCTCCCGCAGCGACCGTACCTAAAGGCCCCACCCCTTTCCACACCCACGCAGAGAGTGGGGCGCGGTGAGGAAGCCAGGACGAGGGAGCCAGGCCACATGGTAAAACCACAGGTCTCTGCCCCTTCCCCGCCTGGTTGCTGTAACACTGGGGCCATGTGGGGCTCTGGTGTCACCACAAACACCTCGACAGGCCATTTCTCGTTCACATGTCCTCCCAAGCAAGAGCGGGTGGTGCCTGACCCCTGGCAGCTGCCCTCTGACCCAAGAGGGCCTGTGACTGAGCAGCCCACCCGCAGCCTCCCCAGGGGCTGCCCGTCACTCAGAGCGTCAGGCCCACCCTGGCCACCACGCCTGCACATCACACCGAAAGCTACCACACGATCCACGGTCTCTAGTCACCCCTCACCCAGCCCCCAACCCCAACCTTGGGGGGCCCTGCCCTGCTCACAGGCCTGGGAAGTCTGAGCTCTTGGAAGCGTCCCTGCGGCCCATGGCCAAGAAGCCGGCACGGCGGGCAGCCTGGGCCGGGTGGCGAGGGAGGGCCCTGACCAGCCAGCAGGAGCCAGGTGAGCCGATTACCTGAGGAGAGCTCCACGTCCAGCGTGTACTTGTGGGAGCCCAGTCCGTGGCTCCGCACAAACCCTTCCTCGTCGCTGTCCTCGTCCTCATCCTCCTCCTCGTCATCCCAGGGGGCACCCGTGGTGGCCCAGGGGGGCCCCTCCCTGCCGACAGCTCCTGGACGACGTGCACAGGCAGGCAAGGTCTTGCTGCAGCATGGCTGCTCCTCGTCCTCGTGGCCGGGGGCGCCAGCCTGGCGAGGGCCACCCTCCTCAGACACGCTGGAGGCCATGGCAGGCACGGTGGCCCCAGGGCTCAGAGCCAGGTCAAACGGCACCAGCAGCCTGAAGCAGCTCTCCACCTCCGTGAGGCAGCACCGGATTTCCTCGGACATTTCTGCAAAGACCAAGACGCTGCTTGTCAGGTCCCATCAGGAGAACAGCACCACCACCGCAGCAGGGCCCACCGTCAGAGGAAGGCCATGTTGCAGTAGCAGGCGGGCCGCCCGCACCGTCGGCCCTCTCCTTCCTGCCCTCGACAAAGGTCAGTGCCCCGGTGTAGTTGGCGGGGGCTTGTAACTGCCTGAGAAACCACCAGCGTGGCGGTGTGCGGCCCTCCTCCTGGACACCCTGGGTCACACCAGGTCTGAACTGGGCTGTGGTGGTGGCTCGCTGCCACGTCTGTGAATACCAAGTGAGACGTGCTGCCACGGGCAGAACTTCTGGAAGAGGGCAGCCAGCTGAGAGCCATCAGGACACATGCCCCTTCCCAGTCCCCCAGTGCGAGCACACCTCCACCGCCCCACTCTGGCCTCTAGCCTGGGATCTCCCTGGGGCCAGACCAGCTCTCCCTCCTCGGGGCACAGTGGCAGCTTTGCGGCCTTTCCTGAGGCTGGGCTTCCCAGAAGTGCCTTCACCTGGGGCTGCCTCCTGCGTCCCTTACACCCTGGCTGCCCCTCATGGGGAGGCTGCCAGGAAGCAAATAGTGGAGTATTTGGAAGGGGCCGTGAAATGAATGGGCAGGGATGCACATCACCCCTTCCCCCGCCTGGGCAGCCTTACAGGAAGTAGTCATCTGAGCATGACCACCAGGGGGCTAGGGAGAGGCGTGGACGACCTGCAAGGGCCCCTCCCAGCCGAAGCCCTGGAGGTTCTTGTGACAGGGCTGGGTCTGTGGCTGAGTGTCTCCCCCAGCCGCCAACCTGCACCGTCTCTGCCCAGCTTGTCTGCCCACCTGCCGCCCCCCACCGGGGGCAGACCCTGTGGTGCGAGGAAAGAGGGGCTGGACACAGCCCCGGGAGCTCTGCCTGGGAAGGAGGGGCGGGGAGGGACTCACCCTCCATCTCCCTCGCAGCCTGCTCGGACCTCTCCCTGTAGATTCTGTCCAAGCGCCTTTGCTTCTCCTCTTCTCGCTTCCTCTCTGCCAGAGTCCTCGCATTCACATCTTGAAAATCCACCTGAGAAATCGAGACAAAGATTAGACCTGACCATAAAGAAAATAAAAGTCAAAAATGGGCCTAAGAGAAGACGCACCAGCAAACAGCCAGGGCCTCTGTGGCTCACTTAAGATCACAGCGTTTCAAAACACAAGGAAACACACTTAACTACGATGTTTCATCCGCGGAAAAAACACAGCCAGCGGTATTTCCTACCAAGACAAAAGAGGTGAAGAGACTTCCAGTCCCGAGCATGCACAGGTGGGAAAGCAGCCTGCTCACTCCAACTAGCATGGAAAGGAGACTGCTGGCCAGACCCAGGGGCCTGAAAATACCACCTGAGAATGGACCTCAGACGCACGGCTGGGGAGGCGGCACCCGCAGGCTGTGAGCAGGGACAGGGCGCAAGCGAGCTGAGACTGGGCAAGGCCTGGTCTGCTGGGACAGGTCAGGGAGAGGCAGCAGCCAGTCCTGGTGGGTTTCATCCACCCAGTACCAGCCAGAGGCGTGCAGACCCAGGTGGGGACTCGCGGTGTGGGGTGGGACAGATCCTAGAGGGCCGCTCGCGGTCACAGGAGAGGCTGCGCCTGAGAAGCTGCATCTAACTTTTCCTCTTCTCGCCCTAGCCAGGTGCTCAGGCTCAGCTCCAACCACACATGGGGATGGGTTTACACTCCTCCTCCCAAAGCCGCTCCGCGCGTCTCGGGAGCCCTGACCGCCCCACCCCACTGGCTGCTCTCTGGCCTGCCCCCCACAAGCAGGGCCAGCAGCTAGAGCTGGGTCTCTCCACCAGGACAGCGCAGTGCGAGGCCACCCACCTGCTTGCTGTGTCTCAGGAAGTGGTAGCCCAAGGCGAGCTTCTTGTAGGCCAAGCCGTACTTCTCGTTCCAGCCCTGGATGGCCCGGGTGGCAGCCTGCCTCAGCCTCTGGGCCACCTCCCTGGGGGGCGGCAGGGGGTGCTCGTGGTCGGTGCCCAGCGTGAGCTCCAGGAACTCCTGGAAGTCGGAGACGACCAGCACCCGGAACTGGTGGGACCTGGCAAAGAGCTCGTCCACGATCTGGAAGGCAGAGAGGCGGATCTCGGCGTGCTCCTGGCTCAGCTGGGCCTTCAGCAGGTGGTAGGCGTGGCCGAGCTGCTCCTCCGAGGACCTGGGAATGAGAGCCATCCTCACCCAGCGCCCGGACGCGAGGACACGTCAGCTAGGTACACAGTGGCAGGTGCGTGCCCCCAAACCTCTCCCTTTCTTCAGAGCAGGGGGAAGAAGCCACTGCCCACGGCCAACCCAGCCCCTGCCTATGTCTGCGTGGCCCACAAGCCAAGAATGGTTTTTACACTTTTAAATAGTTGGAACGAATCAAAAGAATGATACTTCAGAACACGACACGGGCAAATTCACGCAAGATTCTGTGTCACTGCCCGAAAGGTTTTACTGGGACATAGCCATGCCTGGTCCGCCACATGGTCCCCGCTGCTGTCCAGGCTGAGCCATCCCAGCAGGGACTCTGCGGCTGCAGCCTCAAGTTTTCACCATCCGACCATCCAGAGTCACAGAGAAAGTTGTGGAAATTCATAAGGAAACCCCAACCAGACCAGACCGGGAAGGCCACAGGGGAGCTCCCGCCCCATCACACACCTCAGTTACTCTAAACAGGAAGGACAACCACTTCACTACTGAAGGAGGATTTCTCTCCCGGCAGGCAACAGCCTGGCCAATGGGAAACACTGTAGCCCAGCCAATGAGAAGCCATTGCCACCTTGAACTGTCACTCTCCCCCAATGGGCTTTCCTTTAGAACAGCCCCTCCCTCCCCTCCTTTTCTCTATAAAAGCAGCTCCCTCGTGTTCTCTAGATTTGCCGCTGGTTCCAGAGCATGCGTATCCTGAAGTGCAATTCTTTTGGCTATTCCCAAATAAATTTGGGCTTTTCAAGTCCGCTGACCTGGCACCCAGGCGCACAGCAGACTCCACCCCGAGTGGAGACCACACTGCCCAGCCTCCCCTGCAGGTGCAGCCAGGCTACAGGAGAGGGAAGGGTCTGTGGCCTCCTGGCAGCTGCCCTGGGAAGGAGCTGGCCCACACTCTGTGCCCCCTTGCTGCTCCTCCTCCCAGCCTACCCAGCCCCAGCCCCATAAGCCACTGCTGTTTCAGGGTTTTCTGGAGCATACAGTGAAACTCGATCTGAGCTGAAATTTTTTTTACCAAAATATAAGTCCTTTATCACTTAAACAATCACTTAAGTTTCCCTGCCTTGTAAGTACAGGACACGGACAATCAGTACACCTTGGATTATGTTGTGTCTGAGCAGCTGTCAGCAGATGCCAGCTGGCACCGTCTACAGGGAGAGAAGAGTTGTGGACATGCTCTAAAGACAGACAGTTGCTGAGGAACAATCTGCAGTCGGTGACCTCTAACCTTCGTGCCATCAGACGTTCCAACAGTAAAGAAAAAGACGTATAACTAACCTATAAGTCACACGCATGCACTCAAGGACATATGCACTCATAAATTACGTGCTCTATCACACACACACACACACACACACACACACACACACAGGAGAGTAACCACAGTCCTAATGCACTCTCCCCACACGCACACCCCCACCCTGGGACCACTGCCCCAGAACGTGACCGCCGGCCAGAGTGGGCACTGCAGGGCCCTGGGGAAACGTCCCAGCAGAGGGAGGCGATGGTGGGGGCAGGCAGGGGAGGGCTGAGACATATGCAGGTGGTGGAAGGCCGGACCCCAGGGGAAGCCCCTCAATTTCCCACGGGGTGTCACGGACTCGCTGGGCCAGCCAGTGACCATGAAATGCTGAACCTTAAGACATACTTGCAAATTTTCTTCAGTTCCTTCATTTTCTCAGGATTCAGTTGGGGTTCTCCTGAAGTTGTGAGCTCTTCTACCAACTTTGAAAGTTTTTGATCCATATCTAGAAATAGGTAACATAGACACTGAGCGCCCATCTCATCCTTCACAGTGCTCAGTTTTATCAACAAACATTTACTGATCTTGGCTGTATGCTGGGCATTCAGGGGGCCGTGGAGCTGGGGTCCTCGTGCCCTGGCCTCTGTGAGATGACCTCCCGGGTGTTGAAAGGTAACATTCAAGGTAATATTCCAAGTGAGGCCAGCAAGGCCCTTCTGGTGGTGATTAGGGAGAACGCAGCCACAGACCCGGAACCCTGGAGCCCCACAATCACACGGGTGCCCAGGAGCTGCAGGATGGCTGTGCTTGGCTACGCGTGTGTGTTAAGGGAAGGAATATAATTGTCTAAATTATATTTAAATTAGCTTTTCCCAAATGTGACTGTAGCACTTTCTCACTTGCCAACATTATTCATTCACAACCCACAAAGCAGCCTGTAGAGACTGCAAAGAGTGAATTCTTTGCCAACTTTTATTAACAAGAAAGCCGATTTGCGCCTGGGGAGCCACCTGGATGCCAGGTGCAGCGCTGGCAGAGGTAGGTAGTGCAGAGCGCACAGGAGGAGGGCAGGAAGGAAAGGGCCGGGATGGGGGCGGCGGGCGAGTCTCGCTCAGCAGGGCTGAGCCTGGGGGCGCCTGGACGGCTGCAAGGCTTTATTTGGCGGAGGGGCCGGGGCCGGCAGGTGTACACGGCCTCTCCAGGAGGCTCGAGAACAGTACCATTTACTGTCGCTGACCCCGGCTCAATACGCACGCGACAGCGGCCGGGGGCGGGGGGCCGAGCACTCCCCTCCCCCAACACCCCCGCTGCCCGCAGACCCCCTCCAGGTGGACTTGGCCTGCTCCCTAAGCCCGGGGCGCTGCGGCCCCGCCTGACTGAGGGGGCGTGCCGGGGAGGAGAGACATCCTGAGAACGGGAGAGGTGCAGCCCAGGGAGGAGGGGGCGTCGTCCCGGGTGGGGAGAGGCAGAGGAAGGGGCGTCGGGCCGGGAAGGAGGAGAAGGAGAAGGAGGGGCCGTCGTAGTGGGAGGGGGCGTCGTCCCCGGCGGGGAGAAGAAAAGGAAGAGGGCTCGGCCCGCAAAGGGGGCCCTCCCTCTGACCCCGCCCCGTCGCCCCCGGGAGAAGGTCGACGAGACCCCCAACCGGCAGGGCGGCGACCTCTGCACCTACCGCGCGACCAGACCGCTCGCCTCGCCCCGCCCCTTCCGGCGGCGGGCTGCCGCTGTCACGTGCCCCAGATCTCTACAGTCATTGGCTCGCCTGGTCTGGGTGGTCAGAAACCGAGAACAGCGCGACCTACTGCACCTACCGCGAGACGCGGCCGCTCTCACCTTAGCCACGCCCCTTCCGGCGGAGGAAGAAGCAACTTCCGGTCACGTGTCCCCTAGCTCGGCAGCCAACGGCTCGTCTTGACCAGGGAGGTACGGGCGCGGGGGCGGGGCCGAGGTCTGCGCAAAGACGCAAGCGCGCTCCCGGCAGGGGAGGGGCGCCCAGGGACGGCGACGCGCGAGAAAAAGGAGGCGGGAGGGCGCAGCAAGTCCTTAAAGGGGCCGCGCGCGCGGGCGCCGGGGCTGGGCTTGCCCGAGGCGTGCGCGCTTGGTCTTCTCCCCGCCGCCGCCAGGAGGCTCGCGGGCCCCGGGCCCTGCCCCTGCGACGACCCGGCCGGGACAGCCCGGGTGGGAGCGGGTGCGCGTACCCTTCCCGGGCTTCGTCTTTCCCCAGGACGCTGCCCCTCCCCGCCTGCCCAGTGGCCTGTCCCGCTGAGCCGCCTGCCTCTCAGCGCAGCCCTGGGGCTGGCCTCGGTGTGGCCGTGGGCTGGGGAAACCGCGGCCTCACGTCCCGGGAGGCTGGGGGACGTGGACGTTCTCCGTATGTCGTTTGCTTCTTGTGTGTCCAGGGAACGCTAGGGTGGCCCGACGACACCCCCAGGCCCAGACCCGTGGTCTGCCACCCTGGACACGGGCACCCACGTGTTCCCCGGGCATCCGAGCCCGTCACGGCCACCGCCTGCCCACTGGGGCTCCCAGCCAGCTTCCCAGAGGAGGACCCTGGGAGTGCTCCCAACACCCCCTCACAGCCAGACCCTGATGAGATGCTCACCTCCCAGCCCACTGCACTTGCTCCTCATGGCCCAAGGGGTCCTCTCAGAAGGCAAGGCCGGTGGCCTCACCCCCACCTTGGAGCCTGCACTCTGCTCTCCCCTCTTGCTCTGTGCTCCGGCCTCAATGCCTTTGCACACACTGCGACCCCCGCCCAGCACTGTGCCCTCAACCCACAGCCCGCTTCCTCACCTGCCTCAGCAGCACTCTCCTCCATCAGCTTTATCTCTGCCCTGCCCTCAGGGAGTCCCCTGGTGCCTGGGGGTCTTCAGTGCCCAGGGCGGCACCAGCACAAACAGGAGCTTGGAAGCAGATTGGGTGTTTCCTAGGACCTGGGGAGGCGGCAGAATGGGATGAACATGCTAAAGACACGAGCCCCTCGGGCGGTGCGGACACAGCAGTTCTGTTCTTAATGGCAGACAGTGGGAACAGCCCAAACGTCCATCCACGGGTGATGGATGAACAAACTGCCCGTCCTCCAGCCTTAAGAAGGAGTGAGGTGCTGACGTGCACTGCAGCATGGACGAACCTCACAACACGATGCTCAGTGAGGAGCCAGAGAAAGAGCCAACCATGGTGTGCTTCTCATCACGCGAAATGTCCAGAAAAGGCCAAGCCCCAGGACAGAGAGCAGACGAGTGGTTGCAGGGCGGGGAGGTGATGATGAGTGACAGCTGATGGCACAGGGGGTCTTTCTGGGGCAACAAACATGACCTAGAAGTCGCTGCACAACCTCGTTGCCATGCTGATTTTTAAAGGGTGGCTCGTGTGGTAGGTGAATTCCATCCCAATGAGGCAGTAATTGAGACGAGAGGACGGGTGGGTAAGCGCCCGATCCCGCCAGCCCTCGCCTCGCACTGGGCCCCGGGGCTGTGGTCTCCTCCATGAGACCACGCGGGTTCTGTGCATCTCCTGCGCACAATTTTGTTTTTCCAGTCTACGAGATTGTTCTCATCAGCGTAAAAGCACGCTGTTTTTCCCGTCCTAACAAAGCCTGTCTCTGCACCCAACTTCTCCCCCAGCCTGTTGTATTTTTGCCCCCCCCCAGTGGCAGGATTCCTGGAGGAGTGGTCTGCTTGCCTGTGCCTCGTTCTCCTCCACCGCACCCGCATCACCTAGTTCTGTGATGTTTTTGGGGCTCCATCCAGTCTGCCATCCTGAGCTGCTGCAGCGACCTGCCCGCCGCCCTCGTCTCAGCTGACGGGCAGACATCTGGCCTCCCACTCACTAGGGCCAATAACTGGGGTCCCCTGGACCCTTCTTCCTCTCACCCCGTCCAGTCCGCTCAGAAATCCAGACGGCCCCACGCTCAGACGGTGTTCAGAACCCGAGCACTTATCACCACCCCGCTGCCACCACCAGGGCCCAGCTGCCACCCCCTCAGCAGCTCACTGCAGTCTCCTGTCTCCCCACTGCTGCCCTCGTACCCCCAGGGTCCATTCACCTTGCAGTGGCCAGACGGACCCTCTAGTCTCAGGTGGATCAGGTGCCACCTCCCCCTCCAATGGCTCCCATCCCAGAGTAAAGCAGACCCTTCCATCTGCCTGTGGGCCTTCCTGACATGTGCTTGCCCCTCTGCTTCCCTCCAGCCTCCTTGGGCTTTGCAGAGCCAGCCACTCTCCCCCTCTCTTGTGCTGTCACAAGGCCTCCCTCTCTCCGTTTTCTTAGAGTCCTCCACTTTGTACCACGGCAGTTACACCATGTGTCACACAAGGCTTGTAATTTTATTATCAGTTTGGGTTTTTTCTGTCTTCTCCACCCCCAGGACATATGCTCCATGAGCACAGGGATCTTTGTTTTGTTTCATGAGGTCAGGCACACAGTAGGTGCTCAATATTTGTTGAATGTTGAATGAATAAAGAAAATCAGCAGAGATGAATTATGGTGAGAACCAGAACATATTTTAAAAGAACCACTTGGAACGTTCAGAGGTGATAAACCCTGAGCAGGATAAACACAAAGAAAATCACCCAAGGCACATAATCAAATCATGGAAAACTGGTGACAAAAATCTTAAAAGCAGTTGGAGAGAAGAGGTGAATACAAACAGTTACAAAGACAAGAAAACGAGATTTCTGGGCTAAGACAATGCGAGCTTGAAGACAATGGAACAAAATCTTTAAGGTAGTAAAAGAAAAAATACCATCAACCTAGAACTGTGTGTGCAGTGAAAGATCCTTCCAAACTAAACTAAGATGAAATAAAACCATTTTCAGACAAATAAAAGCTGAGTGAGTTCATCGCCAGCAGGTCCGCAGTCAAAGAAGTGTTACTGGTGTTCTTCAACTGAAAGGAGAATGCTGTCAGGTGCAAACTTAGATCTATGAAAGGAATGGAGGATGTGTAAATGGTAGGTGTGTCACATCGATTTTATTTTAAATTTCTTTTATAAATCATAGCGTAAAGAAAATATAGCAACAAGATATTGTAGGGTATAGGACATCTGTGGAAGAAAAGTATATGACAACAATAGCGCAAAGAACAGAGGGGGGAGAAATGGTGGTATGTGCTCTAAGAGTTTCATTTTTCCATGAAGTGGTATGATGATGTTTGAAGGTACTTGTGGTAAAAGATGTGCACTGAACCACAAACAAGGAGGTATAGCTAAAAAGCCCACAAAGATGAAATGGAGTCATTTAAAAATACTCAGCCCAAAAGAAGGCAGGTGAAGACAGAGACGGGAACGGAGAACAGGTGGGACACTGGGACTCAAGTGCGAGCCGACAGATGTAACCACAACCATCAGGACTGGGTAAAAGGCAATGACTGTGCAATTGGATTAAGAGACCCAACTATATGCAGTCTATGAGAAACACAATTCAAATTTAAGACTTGGCTTAAGAGTAAAAGAATCAAGAAAGATACCAGGTGCACACACTAAGCCAAGAGCTGGAGTGCGGTGTTCACATCAGACAAAGTGGATTTTATAACCAGAAATGTTACCAGAGATGGGCATTTCCCAATGGAAAAGGGGCGGATCCTTTGGGAAGACATTAATCCTAACTGTGCTTGCACCTGGTAACAGAGACTCGAAATACGTGAAACAAAACTGACAGACCTAAAGGGGAAGTGGACAAATTCACGACTAGAGTTGTAAATTTTAAGACTCTTCTGTCAGTGATGGAACAAGTGAAAAGAGAACCAGTAAGGACACAGAAGACTTAACAACTCCACCAACCACCCTGACCGACTGACAGTGGAACACGCCACCTAACGCAGAAGGACGCACCTTCCTGTGAGGTGCACGTGGAATGTTCACCAGGACACACACGAAACAAGACTCTAAATGTAGAAGGATTGTAACCACACAGAGTATATTTTCTAACAACAGAATTAAATTAGAACTTAATAAGAGAAAATATTTGGGAAATCTTCAAATATTTAGAAATTAGCCAACAGACTTCTAAATAATCCATGGGTCGAAGAAGACATCACAAGGAAAATTATAAAATACTTTGAACTGCATGAAAATGAAAACAACAAAAATTTATGGGATGTTTATATTAGAAAGGAAAAGCCCCAAATCAGTAATCTCATCTTTCTCTTAAGAAGCTAGAAAACAAAACAAAATAAGCAGAAGGAAAAAAATAATAAAGAGCAGAGATCAATCAAATAGAAAGCAGGCAAGCAATGGGGGAAATTAATCAATCAACCAAAAGGTGGGTCTTTGAAATGATCTATAAACCTGATAAGCCTCTAGCGAGACTGATCAAGAAAAAAGAAGAAACAAATGAGCAACATCAGGAACGAGAGGGAGCATCAGGACATATCCTACAGACATGAAAAATAATAGAGTGTGTCAGGAACAACCTGCTTAGCAAAGTACCAGCAAACCGAATCTAGCAATATACAAAAAACAGAACACACCACAATTAGTGCGATTATCTCAGGAACGCAAGGTGTGTCCAACAATTCAAAAATCAATGGATGCAACTCTCCATAGCAACAGAATAAAGGAGAAAAGTCATATGGTAATTTCATCAGATGAAGAAAAGGACATTTGACAGAATTCAACATCCTTTCATGATAACTCAGAAAACGAGAAGCGAACTTCCCCAACCTGATAAAGAACACGAGAACCTACATCGAATGTCATCCTTAATAGTGAAAGACAATGCTTTCCACCCAAGATTGGAAACGACACGGACATCCATCCTCACCCTCCTGTCTGACACTGGGCTGGAGGCTGCAGCTGGCACAGAAGGGAAGAAAAAGAGATGAAAGGCCTGGAGATTAGAAGGAAGAAGCAAAAAAAGCAAAAGTCTTTATTTGCAGACGATATGATCGTGTACATAGAAGATGCTTTACAATTTACCAAAGAGCTACGAGAACTAATGAGTTTAGTAAGGTCACAGGATACAAAATCAATTGTATGTCTATATGTTACCTTATAGGAACAATTGGAAAGTTAAATTTAAAAGTTACATTCACAATAGTGTTAAAAATCCTGAAATAGTTAGGATTAAATTAACAAAATGCATGTAAAAGATGTTCCCTGAGAACTGTACGATGTAGATGAGGGAACTGAAAGGAGACCTGAATACAGAGCTCTCCTGTGATCAAGGACTGGAGGACTCATCTTGTCAAGGTTTTTAAGTCCCTGTTAGGGACTGAATTGTGTCCCTCCTCCTCCAAACTCTTACGTTGAACCCCAACCCCTCATGTGACTGTATTTGGAGGTAATTAAGGTTAAACGAGGTCATAAGGGTGGGGCCTGACCCGATAGGACTGGTGTTGTTATAAGAGGAAGAGCTCTCTCCCTCTCTCTCCTCTCTACCCACCCCCCTCTCTTCCTCTCTCTCCATGTCCATCTCCATCTCTATCCCTCTCTCCCTCTCCACATGAGGACACAGCGAGAAGGCACCGTCTGCAGGCCAGGAAGCGGGCCTTCACCAGGAAGCGACCCTGCCAGCACCTTGATCTTGGACTTCTGGCCTCCAGGACTGTGAGAGAATAATTTTCTGTTGTTTAATCCCCCAGTCTGTGGTCTTTTCATGGCAGCCTGAGCAGATCAGTCCCAAAACTGATCTGTAGATTCAGTGAAATTCCAATTAAAATCTCAGCAGACTTTTCTCTTTTGTTTTTTGGTAGACTTTGACAAGCTGATTCTAAAATTTATGTGGAAATGCAAGGGAACGATATTTATGATTTTTTAGCTGATTCTAAAATTTATGTGGTGTTATGAGAGGTTCAGGGGATTTGATCGGAGACGTAAAAGAAACTTTCCACTCCAAACAAATGGACTGAAGGTATATTTTATTATATAGAGGATAGTAAAGGCGATAGTCTGCAACAGATCCGAATACGTCAAATATTAAGGGGGAAAAACATCAGCTCGACTGGAAAGGGAAAACACCCACATCGACTGAAGAGAAATGACACAAATCAACTGGAAAGAGAAACACCAGGTTGACCGAAAACAGCACACATCAGATCATTACTTCACAATAAATCAATTACTTCACATCAAATCAGTTACTCACAACATCCACGCCCCACTGCTGGGAGAGCCCTGTCAATTGACGCGGCTGGGCAGGGATCACACGTCCTGGGCAAGGCGTCCCTTCCACAGGTGGAACTCTCACCAGGGCTCAGTTTCCAGCAGTTGTTATACCATCAGTAATTTTCAGAATAAGCAGTTACAGAGTTTGCAAAGCAAGCATTTAGTGTTTCCATGCACAAATGGTTATCAGTGGCATACGTGCACTGAGTCCCCTGGCTATCGTCCCAGCCCAGTAGTTGTGTACGTGCATTGTTTTCTCTAGTTATCGTCCCAGCCCGGCACAGATGGCCAGTCCGTCCCGCACCATGACGCCCAAAGAGCCTTGAAATGTTACAACTTGCAACTCTCTCCGTGGGAGAAAGGCCAGTTCCCGGGAAAAGGCCAGTTCCCACCACACAGAAAGCAGCTTTGTATTTCTTTGTGTGCTGGTGGCTATAGGTCAATGGAGTGGCCAAACATGGCTGTACTCATGTCAAGACATGTGGAAACGCAAGGAAACGATAGAAGCAGAGAATAAGTAACACAAAAGAGACTCCTACTGCCTGGTTTCAAGATTTCCTTCAAAGCTGCAGCGACCGAGGGCCTGGAGGGTGGTGTGGGGATGGCCGCAGGGCAGTTACACAGAAGACAGCACCCAGCCATAGACCCAGATGGGTACAGTCGGGGAATTCCTTCCTTCCCTCCCTTCCTCACTCCCTCCCTCCCTTTTTTTTTTTTTTTTTTAACAAAGGAGCCAACATTATTCATTGGGGAGAAAAAATGTCTTTTCCACAAATGATGTTGGAACAATACGATAAACATGGGGAGGGAAGGATCCTCAAGATCCTCCTCTCACCACACACAAAAGTCAATTTGCAATCAGTTACAGACTGTGACAGTTGGTCCAGGGAAACCTCATTTAAAATGGAGTCAGGGGCCGGAAGGAGGAGCTCTGAGGCAGTGCCACTCGAGGTCAATTACAGGAAAGACAGTCAATTACAGACCCCCGCAGAAAGAAGTCATCAACAGGAAAGAACTGCCAATTACAGGAGGAAATGCACATTGCATCACAGACAGAAATTGAGGACCCCAGTGAGAAGCCATCACCACCCTGAACTCTTGCTTTTCTCCAATGGGCTTTCCTTCAAGACAACCCCTCCCAATTTCCTCCTTTTTCTCCATAAAGTAATGTTCCTCTCCCTTGCTTGTTGGATTTGCCCATGGTCCGCCATAGCATACAAATTCTGAATGCAATTCCTTGGCTATTCCCAAATAAACTCGTTTTGCTTGTAAAATAACTAGCTTTTATTTTTAAGGTTGACGAGACCTAAACATAAAAGCAAAAAGTAAACTTTCTAGAAGATGTAAGAGACTGTAAGTGTGACCTTGAGATACAAGTATTTCTTAGAACACAAAAAGCCAATAACCATAAAAGAAAAAATTAGTAAGTTGAACTTCACTAAAATTAAAACCTTTGCTGATGAAATGACACTGTTGTTAAAGATAAAAACATATATCTGACAAAGGATCTGTATCCAGAATATTTAAAAAATTCCTACAAATCAAGAAAAACGAGATAATGGAAGAAAATGGGCAGAAGACTTGAAGAGGTATAGACTAACCAATCAGCACTGGAAGGAGCTTGGAGTCGTCAGGGAAGTGCAGATTAATCCTCCGTGAGCGGCCGCACACCCCCCTGCAGAGCTGCCTCGGGAGAGGAAGTGCTGGCAAACCCGGGGAGCAGCCGGAACCTCACGCACTGCTGACGGATGTCACGGGGTGTCCCCGCTTCTTAGGGGGTCTGTGGCAGCAGCGCCATGACCAGTCATTCTACCCACGAGAAATGGGAACGACGTCCACAAAGACTTGACAGCGGTGTTCACGGCGGCTTCATTCAGAGTAGCTGAAAACTGGAAACATACGTCCAGAAGGGAATGGGTCCACACCATGGTGCACAGGGGAGGGGTTACTCCTCCGCAATGCACAGAGGGCCACGGATGCATGCAGCAGCATGGAGGGGCCTCGGGCACGTGCTGGGGGAAACACGTGGGACACAGAAGAGCAGACAGGCTACAACCAACCTACGTGAAGGCAGAACTGATCTGTGGTGGCAGCCCCCGAGGGTGATCGCATGTGGGAGTGTGGGCTCCAGAGGAGGAGGTGCCGTGTAATGTTCTGGGGTCTGGGAATGCCGTGTGCCCAGGTGGTGACGTGTGCATACATTTACCAAAACTCATCCCACTGTTCACTAACATCTGTGTATTTCAGTGTGCAAACTGGACCTCAGTTTAAAAAGACCCACAGTCAACAGGATGCCTGAAACCACAGCCTCCAGCGCCAAGCGCAGGCAGGATGTGGGGCAGTGGAAGCCCGTGCTACACGGTGCATGTGAGCGGAGCAACCATGTGTGGTGTCTGGTGACCATGGGCCCAGCCATACCACTCCTCAGTACCTCCCCACAGAGTGAGTGTACGTGTCCAGCAAACGTCACGTGTAAGCGTGTCGACCGTGCTCTGTTCACCCAGTGGGACGCCACATGGCAGCGGGTGGCATGAGTGACTGCATCCCCACAGGTGAGCCACTCAGGGTGATTCCCTCTCTCAAGTTTCCAGAACAGGCTGAGCCACTCTGACGATGAAGGATGGTTGGGGAATGTTGCTGGGAAAGGACCTGAGGGCGGCCTGGGGGGCTGGGATGGTCTGTGTGGCTGCATGCGTGTGCACGCATGCAGAACTTCATTACGAGCTGTATGTGCATTGTGTTACGCTTTGATAAAAAAGGAAAGAGGGAGAGGAGCAGGCAGGTGAGGGCCCTGCTCACAGCACCCTGCTGCCCACCTCGGGGCCCAGGGTGGCCGCAGCGAAGGAGCCCCGTTACCCCATCACCGCTGACGACTCAGGGCAGGGCTCCGGGTGGAAAAGGCCAACGAGCAGGCCGAGGCGAGTCCGAGTTGCACAGGTCATGGGAGACCCCAAAGCAGAGCATGGCAAAGGCCCAGAGGCTGTGTCTCTTTGGGACGTGGACCCAGGGCATCAGGGAGCAGAGGAGAGGCGGGACCGGGCCCGGGGTAGGGGTGGGGACTGACAGAGGAGCCCCGGGCAGGCCAGGCAGGAAGAAGGCTGCAAAGGAGCCCACGAGGCATGGCCCACGTGGGGAACAGGTGTGACGGGGTGGCTGTAAGGGCCATGGAGACCTTCTGTGGCCTCAGTAGGAAACACTTAAGGCGCACCGGGGACAGAAGTTAATAGCACAGAGAGTGTCAGGGTCCGGGCACTGGGCAGGTGGGTGGGGCTGGCTCCCCGAATCACCAGTGCCCTGGCTAACCAGGCTGGGATGGTCTCTGGCTGCATCGGAGCCCCACTTTGGCCACAGCAAAGTAAGTTATGCAAATTAAGAGGAATTTGCCAAAGGGCAACTGGGAGCTCCCGGGACTGTGGGGGTGGAATGGGGGCCGGGTCCCCTCCCGGAAGGCAGGACCCCCAGGCAGAGGAGCCTCATGTCATCCAGCACCAGAGTCCTAACTTGGAGCCACCTTCAGCCCGTCCCTGCCCCAGTCCAGGGGTGGATCCGAGCAGTGGGAGGGGCCCTGGGGGTGGCCTTGCGCCTGGGACAGAAGCTCGGAGTGTGGGGCCCCCTCCTGGCCAGGCACCTGCTCAGCAGGAGACCTGCTCTGCTGCAGAGGGGCCCCCGTCACAGGCGCTGTTTGGGGGGCGGCTGTGAGGCGGACAGGGGCCTGGAGCAGGACTCCGAGATGGAGCTCTTGGGGGCGCAGCTGTGTCGTCGTCACATGGGGGCTGGAGGGGCTGCACCGGGGGCTGCCCATGGCCAAGCCAGGCCCCCGTCCCGCCCACCGCTCACCAAAGGGGCTGGCGTGGGGGCGCAGACATGACCCGAGTGTCAGAAATGCACAGCAGCTTCCGCCTCACACAGAAATAAGAAATAGAAAACCCTTTTATTAACATGTTTTACATTTACAGTTTATTAGCTAATCAACATCAACATGCAAAAAGAAGCACTAAATGCAAACCCCTACGTATGATACGGTCAAGTGTGAACTACAACAGTTGTTTGATTTGAAAAATCATCGGTGGTTATTTCAACTGAACTATTAGTTTCTGTAATGAACAGTGTTTAGATCCAGTCACGGAACCATCTGGCAAGGCCTCTGCAGAAACGCAGTCCCGTGGACTTCCACGCGAATACATTCTCAGGCAGGAGATGAGGCGGCACCGACGATGTGACACTGACCCACGTGCGTCCTGATGCCACGGGCAGGAGCAGTCCCTGCCCCTGCCGCGGCCTGGCATTTTGGCAGCAGGTCTACAAGAAGTCACGAGGTCCCTCGTGGCACTGCGTCCCAAGTCGCGGCAGGTCCATCGGCGTGGCCGCCCCTCTCCCAGGCCACAAGAAGGACCAGCCCATTCCCCAGGGTTCATCATTAGCAAAAGGGAGGAGACTGAGAACACGGGGAAATAATCCATTCCGACGTCTGACATGTTCTGAAGTTTCCCTCGGTGTGAAGTCAGTCTTTAAGGAAGTTTCTTTGAAGGTGAAAGTACTTTTCAGAAACATCAAACAGTTGACTCACGTTACAAAATCCTACCAATCAAAACGCTGTTTCAAGTACAAACCTGTTGCATCTCATTCCTTCTCTCCTAAGAGTATCTGTCGTCGCTCACTCATCTTTGGTCGCAAGAAACAGAAACGCCGCAGCAGGGGGGGCGTGAGGGTGAGGGGCTCCCCACCGTCGCCTGACCCCACGGCACGCGCTTGGCGACTTGGGCCTACATGATGTACACTTTCTCAGCTTGCGAGAAGTGGAAGACTTCTTTGGTTCTTGGGCAAACAACTTTATCATCTTGACGGATGGAGAGCAGAGACTGAAAAATAAGACCGAGTGCATTAAGACAAGCCAATGCAACACGCGTTAAGATTTCTATTAAAAATCCACACAACGAACTATCAGGGAATAAATCATTATTCTGCAAAGTTACTTCTGGAAGGTACTCCCATCAAGAAGCCCCAAGCTTCTCACCCACCCTGCCCCCCCAATCCCTCCTTCAAATGACAGCTCAGGGCTGGAGCCCGTCTGCTCCTGCTGCAAACGGAGAGGGGGACAGCCCGCCCTCCCCCGGCCCCCGCCCCCTCCGGCCCTCACATTGTAGCCGTAGACGTAGCCGTTTGGCAGCATCATGGGCGGGTTGTTCTCGTTCATCACATCGCCCGAGATCTTGCAGACCAGGCGGGAGTTGGCGCAGTGGGCCATGGGCAGGGGCTGCGCCAGCTTGTTCAGCGAGCGGCTGCACACGGGGCAGTCGGGGCTCTTGGAGCTGCCGTCCTCCTTGTAGCACTGACTGTGCTTCAGGTTAAGGAAGGGTCGCGGGGTGGCGGGCGACAGGGTGCATTGGGGCTGCTCCCTCCCAGCCGCTCGGGCACCAGGCAGAAAGCCAGTGTGGAGTTTTCTTTCAGGCAAAGAAAACACTACATTTGGCAGGAAACAGCCTCACTGAGGCCTGAGTGGGAACAAGAGCCCAGGGTCCCTCCTGCATTTGGAAAGAGGGAACAGGTAAGCTCGGCAGCCCCACGTGCCCTCCCCACCCCGTGCACCGGGACGGGCTCAGACCCAGAGAAGGCTGAGAGCTACAGAGCAAGTGCTTCTCTCGAAAGCGCTAGACATAGGCTACCCTGGCTCCCCGCCAGGCTCTGCTGGGCACCAGCAGTGGCCCCGGGACAGTCATTAGCCCTCTGGGCCCCTGTCCTCCTCAACAGGACCCAAGTCCTGTCACACATGGGGCCTGTCCAATGTGCCCAGCGTCAGATGACGGTGCTGACAGATGATGACTAAGGGGTCCTGATGGGGAGAAACCTAGGGGCAATCCGGGAGGGGACCACATTCTGTACTCAAGAGGGATCTGCCATCGGGACAGAGGGACCCACATGCTGGGGTAGGAAGGTCTCAGCTCTCTGGGGACAGGACTGCTGCTCCATGAGATGTGACCACCGTTTCATGAGTTCGAGAAGAGAAGACACTTGGCCAGGCCAACAAGGGCTCAGACCAACTAAAGTTCTAGAGGATTCTTGGGAATCTCATGGGAAAGTACTCTGAATGGTTGAAGTCCCAGCTGCCAGGAAACATGCAAACATCTGCTGTCTGATCACCAGGCAGTGCTCCTGGCACGTCTGGAACGAGACGGAGATGGAGCGGGCTCAGTGAGGTTTCTGCAACCAAGCGAAGACAAGACTCTCTGCCTCCGACCGTCTCCACACCGCGGAGCCACAACACAAGTCATGAGCCCAGTCTGCAGTTGGTTCTCCCGACAGAAGACAAAGGTTGGCAAGGAGCAGGATCACGGACGTGAAGCCAGACCGAGTGGGGCCGAGCACAAGGGGCCCCCACAGCCGGAAGGATACGGTGTCTTTATCGCCGAGAGGCCGGCCTGCAGGGTGAGGGTGAACACGGAGTTGTTTCCCAGCTGGTGCAGCCGGTAGTTGTCGTACCGGAACTGCTGGATCAGCATCCGCCACCGGGCCGGGTCCAGCAGGTCCTGTAAGAGACAGGGCAGGGCACACTGGGGACCCTCTGGGGACAGCTTACAGAAGCACGCTGTCATCACTGACAGCACAAACCAACCTGCAGCTCTTTCCCCGTGGATGACACAGGCAACAGACAAACCCCCCGAGAGCCCTCGCTGGGCCCCGACCTCCAGGCGCTGACGGGACCCCGAGACCTAACTTCCTGGAACACTAACGTTCCCGGGGACACGCTGCTCTGGAGGCCTCATGAAAAGAAGAGGACCCAGTGAGCTGGAAGGACAGCTGGGCACAGAGCACGCTCTGGAGTTAAAGGAAAAGCCTCATTCCAGAAAATGACTTGGTAAACGGGACACGCACCTCCACTGCAGGTGGAAGGGCCACAGGACACAGAATTAACCCTGGCTGACGTCTGTCCCTACCATGACCCGGCTCAGACTCAGAGGTCACGTCCTCACGCCAACCAGGAGCCCGCCTGCGAGGAGGCGCCGTCAGCCGCCACGAGGCTCCTCCAAGTCCCAGTTTTGGGACACATCACGCTGCACTTCAACGTTCCAGAAAGTGTGTTTTCAATGTTATTTTTATCAAAACGAAGTCCGTGGAGGTTAAGCCGTGGTCCCGAAGCCCGCACTGAAGGTGACAGCCCCGGCACCAGCTCCCGAGACCCAACTCTTTGGCTCCGGGCGGCCGCCTTGCCCTGCTTCTCGTGTGACATCTAGACACGCGGCCAACATCCCACCCCGAAGGACGAGCGTGCTGCTGCCCTGACATGGCAACTCAGCCGCCTCTCGCGACTGCTCTCGTTCTCTGCTCTGGTCGCTCTGGCTTCAGGACACCCCACTGCCTCGACTCTCCCTTAGGTTTTCTGTACCCTGAACTGCCTGTTTCCTCCAAGCCCAGGTTCTCCCGTGTGCATCTCAGTTTTCGCGTTGCTGAATTCTTCTGACCATCATTCACTGTTAAGTGTCCGTGGGCTGCGCCTGTCACCCGGCCGGCCTGGACTCTGCTGGAGACGCCCACGCAGATGGAGGGCTCTGCTCCGGGGAGGTGACGTGCGCGCTGGCTGCCATGGCTTCTCCTTTGTGCTGGCACGGAGCCTTCCCCGAGGCTCGGCCCTCCTGCCCTGGAGGTGGCGGATGGCAGCACTCCTGGCTCCCTGCTGCCCTGCAAGGCCCCCTCAGGGAGGAAGGAGACACGGACTCCACACCCGTCCTGAGCTGGACGCCTCATCTCCAAGGGCCGGTCAGCCTTTCCTGCATTTCTAACCAATCTTCTCCAGAGCAGGGAAGAGACATGTAAGATGTTATGAGTTAGAATCTGAGTCGACTCCCCCCCTGAAGATCTCTGTGACCTGATGATTTTAATTATAAGATATTCCTAAACCCCGTAGAACTTGTGAATTCAAGCAGGGTGGAGAAGCTTCCAGCCGCCTTCCGATGTGAGGGGGGACCTTCGGAGATGCTTAGGTCATGAGGGTGGAACCCCCACGGATAGGATTAGTGCTCTTATAGAAGGGACCCCACAGAGCCCCTAGACCCTTCCCCCATGCGAGGACACGGGGAGAAGTCTGCACCCGGAAGAGGCCCTCACCTGACCGTGCCAGCACCCTGATCTCAGACTTCCAGCCTCCGGAACCATGAGAAATAAATATCTGCTTTTTCTGTGTGTGTGTGAGGAAGATCAGCCCTGAGCTAACATCCATGCCAACTCTTCTCTTTTTGCTGAGGAAGACCAGCCCTGAGCTAACGTCTATTGCCAATCCTCCTCCTTTTTTTTTCCCCAAAGCCCCAGTAGATAGTTGTATGTCATAGTTGCACATCCTTCTAGTTGCTGTATGTGGGTTGCGGCCTCAGCATGGCCAGAGAAGCGGTGCCTCGGTGCGTGCCCGGGATCTGAACCTGGGCCGCCAGTAGCGGAGCGTGCGCACTTAACTGCTAAGCCATGGGGCTGGCCCCAATTTCTGTTTTTTATAAGCCACCTAGTCTGCGGGATTTTGTTACAGCAGCCGGAACAGACTAAGACAGGGGCCAAGACAGAAAACAAACCAAATAAATAAGCAATATACATATGGAAAAATGTGGATGCGGCTGTGGATTCAGGTAACAGGCAGAGGCCGGGAGTCTGGAGGTGCGTCTAGAAGGAGCCTACACAGCCGGGAACGGACCCTCATGGGTGATGCTGGTGGGAGCACAGGAGGAGAGCTGGAGAGAGAGCCCTGTCTTCTGAGAGAATTCCTCAGGGGCCACAAGCAGAAGGTGGGTGGAAATGCAGACGGAAAAGGCCATTCTGGGAAGTCTGAGACGGAATGAAGAACATGTTACTGGGAACCGAAGGAACGGCGATCATTGTTATACAGAGGCCAAGTGCTCAGCTGAACTGTGTTCCTGTCCCGCTGTCTGCGGAAGGTAGAAGCAGTGACGGATGAAATCGCATACCCGGCTGAAGCTGTTTCTGAGCAGAGTGTTGAAAGGGAAGCTTGGCTTCTCTTGAGTGTTTACAGTAAAATATGAGAAGAGAGAAATGACTTAAAGATGGGATTGTCAGTCAAAAGGAAGAAGAGCTTGAGGATCTGGAAAAGTCTCAGCCTGTCCACTCTGCCAACACTGAGAAAGCCTGCGGAGGAGAGAACTCTCAGGGCGGGCCAAGCGATCCTTCCATAAAGAGACAGTGGGGGTGTGACCAAGAACTTAACCAGCCACCCTGCAGGAACACGGCAGGTCTGACTTGAAGGGGAGGGAGACGGAAGGAACGAGGAAGGCTGTCAGACTGAGATCTGACAAGACAGGACCACAGAGCTACTTGGCTGTCAACGTGCAATATGCTTCAAGACGGGAAGAAGGACCCGAGAGGCGATTCAGAGATCATCAGGGCTGCCCCTAGGTTTCAACAGGCCAGATGACCCCCCCAAAGCCACGGCGGCTGGTTAGCGATGCTGCAGGCCCACACCCCTGCCCAGACCACACCAAGACCACAAGGTCAAGGGCAGCAGGGGCCTCCACAGGGGAGGGACCAAGCACGGAAGACGTGCCCAGTGACCCTGGCACAGGGAAGAGAAAGACCACGACAGAAACAATCGAGGCTGGAAAAGCACCAGCCAGACCACATCTGTCCAGCTTCTGACCAAGGTGTTCCAGACAGAGAAGGGCAAGGAGAGGGCGACGGAGGCAGGCAAGGCACCAGAGCCCAAGCCCTGGGCTTTCTAGGCTGAACACGTGTGACGCTCTCTGATCCAGCAAAACAGGAACGAAACACGGGAGAGAGCCACCTGGAGTGCTGGTCCTGCTCGAGCGTGGGAGCGGCCACAGCCCAGCCCTCTGGAGCCTGAGGGCACAGGCGCAGGTTACCTTGTAGGGGGAGATGTGCGTGTCTGGCGGGAAGGCCAGCATGCCCATGACCTGGCGGACTTCGTCCAGCTGGCTCCCTTCGGCCTGACTGAAGTGCTTTCTTGCGTGTCTAGAAAACAAGACTTTGGTTCATCTAAGTTTGCACTGTCATCTTTAAGACTCTGAGCTCAGTCTACACCACAGCCTCAGGACCAAGGGAGCCCCACCCCGTGCCACCTGGGCCAGGGGCTGCCGGGAGCTCAATGCACTGGGCGCGACCCCACCCAGACGCTGGAGAGCAGCGTCATGGAGAAGCCCCTCAGGGAGATGGGGCCAGGCCCACGCACCAAGCGCAGAATCCCACAGAGGAAACACCCAGGTGCGGCAACCAAGCCGCAAAGGGCACCCGCCCAAGCCCTTCCATGTGGCCCTGGCTACGGGCACCAAACCCCGGCAACACCAACTGCACCCAGATGCCCCTGCCCCACGCCCGCCCTGGGACGTCAGGGAGGGAGCCCCACCCTCCGGTCCAGGGACCATGTGCCCATCTGCACGTCCTACCTCACCGCGTCCAGTCTCTTGTTCTGCCGGATGAGTTCGATGAACTCCTGAATCCTTAGGCTGAACTCCAGGCAGCTCTGGGGACAAAGGCACGACGAAGCTCAGAAGACGCCCCCGCAGAGGCACGCCCCCGCACACCCCGCCAGACCAGCTCGACGCTACGCACACACCGCCACAGACGCTCAGAGCCACCGGGAGGCAGGTCTGACGCCAAAACTGCAATGTCAGCCCTGGCCCACACTGTTGGCTCTGGTGTCCGCGGCCCAGCCTGTGCCTGCACAGCCTTGGGGCAATGTGGCGCGAGCAGCACTGCAAACCAAGGGGCAATGGCCCCGAGCAGCCCCCGTGGGGCTGGGCCCTGGGCGCCTGACAGGAGTCACTGAGGGTGAGAAGCAGCTAGCAGTCACTTCGAGGCGCTGGGGCCACGACTTCCCGAGTGTCCACGTGATGGCAGGTTCCCAACTCATTGAGGACGAAGCGGCTCCCCAGAATGTGTTATCACCAGGAAAGTCACACGAGCCCGAGCATGCCACGCTTCCTTCTCCCAACCCCACTCCCCTCCTTCAGCACAGCCTCGGCAGGGGCCTCGGACTCAGAATCGCGAGCTGCTGGGTCTGTCCCCAGGGTCTGTCCCAGACAGGTGCTGCTCTGGGAGAGGCGGGCCACCCATGCCGAGGCCCTGACGCCTGGTGGAGGAGGTGCGGGATGGTGGCACCTTGCACGGGCAGAAGAGGAGCAACAAGCGCAGAGCGGGTGAGAACCTGGGTCTCTAAGCAGGGCGCACCGGAAGGACTCGTGGCGGGTAGGGGCCCTACGGACGCCTGGGGAGAAGGTTCTAGCCAGAGGAAAGAGCCAGTTCGAGGCCCTGCAGTCGCCAGGACCAGGCAGGTGGGCAGAGGTGGCGAGAGATGGTCAGACGCTGGCTCCTGTGAAAGGCGGGGCCCCAGGGTTTTCGGAGGGTGCGAGGGGCCTGGGGCGGGAGCTGCTGGAAGGAGGTGGGCCAAGGCGGCTGAGTGTCTGGCAGGCGTCCGGAAGGAGGTGGGCCAAGGCGGCTGAGTGTCTGGCAGGCGTCCGTCCAACGGCTCCGCCCGGGGTTCTGAGGGGTGCTAACCGTGCACTAGCGGCCGGGTCACTGGTACTGAAGCCTAAACACGAACACTGAAATCTTAGTGGCATCAATCCAATTTGGGCTAAAACTCTTGTGGCT
Organism: Diceros bicornis minor; assembly: GCF_020826845.1. NCBI lineage: Eukaryota > Metazoa > Chordata > Mammalia > Perissodactyla > Rhinocerotidae > Diceros > Diceros bicornis. The sequence continues at coordinate 758,192 of NC_080747.1, read as the reverse complement.
GAGGGTAGGGAGCAAGCAGGCAAAATTCACTTTTGTAACTGAAGATGAAAAGCTGGATTATTTTACAAAAGAAATAATTTAAACTATATCTTCAACGTGGTTTCAGAAAACACTCAGTATTTCCCACCAGAAACAGTATGTGTGGAATTCATAGAAGAAGCAACTCTTAGGGTTCTTCACTCATTTGTCACTTTGACTTCCAGGGTACCCAGACCACAAGATGGCACCAACGGAAATTCCACACGGCCAGTAGTCAGTCAACCCTGCCCCCACCCCGAGCCTCCAGGGGTGCTTGCTGCATTCTCAGGAAGCACCTCAGCCGGACCCATCAGGGGTGCCCTCCATGCGGCCCCAGCCCACTCCACAGACACAAGGGTGGAGCACCGGCTGACGTGACTGATGATGGACTGTGCTGCCCAGAGCCGGGGGCTGGCCAGGGCAAAGGTGCAGAGAGCCACTCACCTGGCGCCCAGCACGTCCACACCACGGGTGCTCCCGGCAAGGCGGGTGTCCCTGCCCTCCCCCTCCTCCCCACCCTCTGCGCCCAGGCAGCAGTCTGGCCCGACCCCAACTGGGGGAGCATGTGCCGTGTGCTGAGCGGCAGGTGTGGCACAAATCATGAAGAGGAACGAAGTCCTGGCCCCAGTGACGAGCTCCCTTCAAAGGCCAGACCAGCAGGGGCCGAAGGGAGACCGGCAGGAAGAGGCCTTGCCTGCCTCCCCAGGGCAATGGATGATCTCCACTTCTGCACTCAGGGGCACTGGGGGCTGTGTCTAAAAGCAGGAGGGAGCCGCTGGGCGGACGTGCCAGACAAGCAGTGTTACGGGTAAACTCTCACTTTATACAACTGACGCGTTCAAACACGTCGTTATTTACAACAGCCCTTGGCTCTATGTGGTTAACGGTCAAACGGTCCACTAATAGGTAAACTACACATGTACTGAAACTCCAGGATTCAGACTCAAACGTATAACACCACGATTCTAGATGGTCACACCGAGTACTGCACGCTGGCTACATCCTGTGCTATCTGTGACAGGCATGGGGCGGCCACGTGTGTGGTTCCATCTGACTTTCCAGACAGGCAGCGTGGACCCCGCTGCGCCAGTGTCGGGCAGTGACTGGAGGCCTGAGTCAGCCCACAGATGCTAGGATAACTGGCACACCGTTATCCCAGAAGTGTTCTCCAACTACGGGAACTTGGCCTCAAAGTTTCCTTTCTCGTCTGGAGTCTCAGGACTGATCTGAGGGGTCCCGCTTGCGTCTGTGGCCCCTCCATGCTCCTCTCTCCTCTCCCCTCCCCGGCCTGCGTGTGCGCCCGCATGTGTGAGCTCATGCACATACACGAACTGTGTGGTCTGTCCACCTCACCAGGGCGTCTTCCAAATGCATTGTTGTCTGGGTACTTGTGTTCTTTCAAGGCAAATGGAGAGGTGACAGGATCTGCTGTCCTGGATCTGGCTCCCCGCCCCCCGCCCTGCCCCCATGGCTGCGAGGCCCCACCTGAGACCCAGCCCCCGTGGGCACGCCCTCGCCAAGCAGCAGCGTTGTCTGGGAGGCGAGAGGGCTTGCAGAAATGCCCATGAAGACGGGAGGCCTAGCTTCCTTCTGACCTAGCTCCCACCGTGTGCGCAGCTGTGGGGTTGGAGCAGGCGAGCGGGCGAGAGTTACATACCACTTCGGGCTTTCCTTTTATGGTTTCCATACCAAGATCCTCACTCTCTTTAGGGGAGCCACTGGCCACTCTACTTTTCCGTCCTGTCTTCGCGTCGTGCTCACTTTGGCGGCCCTGAGTGGCAGAGAGTGTCACCCTTGGCTGGTGACTGTGTGCACACAACAAGCTCAACCGGGGAGGGGTTAAACGCACTCGGTTTAGAAAAAAGAAAACAAACAGTTTTTCTAACGGAGGCAGGGGAAGGTTAATACCAGTTAACCATTTCTGTAAGCCCCGCGGTGACACTACCTTTTAGTAAGCATGTTCAAATTCTGTAATTTATGTTTATGTGTCTATTTTTTAAGCTGCTTGTGGGTCTCAAGAAAAGCTGTATTTGAGAAGAATATCTGAGCCCGGAACTCGACACCCTTGCCCGGGGGCACCAGCTTCCCCAGGGGCTCCCCGCGTCCTGACTGAACAGCAGGCACACGGCCCCAGGCTCCAACCCAGCAGCGCTGAACATGCTGCGCGCCCGGCCACCACCTCGCCCTTGACTCGCACGCTTGGAACAGTGGTCCAAGCAGTAAGGCAAACGGGCGCGCTCTTCAGGGATTTTATCTAAAAACCAAACATCACCACTGAAAAACCAAGACCCACACCAAACCCCACAAGCCCAGCCCACGAACCAGAACCAAAGAACTCGGAACCAGCAGGTGGAGGCGTGCTGGTTCCGGGGAGCTGGCACAGCCTCCGACCACCCCAGTTCCGCATGAGCGCCCCGCCCCCGCCCCCCAGGCGCGCCCTGCGCCCCCGGAGCCCCGCACACCTTCATCTTGCGCAGCCGGGACTTGTTATCGTGGCACCAGGCCAGGCAGGTGGCGGTCTCGCGCCTCTCCAGGGACTCCTCCACTTCTTTGGCCGTCAGGAACATCTCGATGTTCACTAAGTCCTTAGGGGAAGAAAGCGGTGCGTGCTCAGACCACTGGCACTGGACTCAGGCATTGGACCCCTGGACCCCCGCCTCAAGGGCCGCGGACGCCCTCGGGCTCGCTCCCGGCGGGCTCGCTGCCAGCAACCTCGCCCCGACGCTAACCCTGCGCCCCACTGTGCAGCCTGGCAGAAGGGCTGGGGGTGTTCTGATCTCGCAGGAGCACACCCTGCGGGGTCTGGCCATCGGCAAGGCCTGTGCCGCATTTAGATACCGTCTCCCGAGCCCCACCCAGAACCTTGGGGCCCCGAGGGCAGAGCCCACCCCCCCTTCAGCCCTACACCAGGAAAACCTGGAGACCCCGGCAGCCCACACTCTCACTTTCCGTGTGTTTTCTCTTGTTAAGATTTACCTGAACTCGAGGTTTTTGAGAAGGGGCAGGCTCTGGCCCAGTTTTCTCTCCCCTCCCCTTCTCTCCAATGCCTTCGCTCTTCGGGAAGACCGGCCCAGGGCGTGCATCCCCGAGCTCTGGAGGAGCCCACAGTAAGGAACCTCCACCAACTCAACCACACATCTGCTGCAGTTAAGGGAGCTCCGTGTGGTGCCCGGGGCCTGCAAGGCCGCCAGGAAGGATGACTTCCCCAGCTGCACAGGGTGCAGGGCGGGGTGCTGAATGCGCCCACGCCACACCAGCCAAAAACGTTAGCCGACATCAGTTTCTCAGTGAACGGGTGGAACAGCCAACCCAAGGGATCCCTTGCACTCTCAAGTGACCACGGACGCTCTACGTGCTGGAGTCCCACACCAGCAGGCGAGCCGTGACTCAGACATGTCTCCAGCGTCCCGGTGCAGGCCTCACACTGCGGCTCGGCACTGCTAGAGGGCAAGTCGGCTTCCTTGTCCACTGTCTCAGCCCAAGGTCAGCCATGGCAAAGCAAGTTAGGAGTTCACCACAGAACCTCCACGTCCAAGCAGCCAGGGCAGGCCGACCTCCGCGCAGGAGCTGTGGCTGGAGGAGGCCTCAGAGGCCCCCAGTGAGTGCAGCACGGGATACAAGCTTTTCAAGAGACGCAACCACAGCAACTCAGACACTGTTGTATCTCAGGTAGGCAGTAAGTTAACACACAGAAACAACTACATTATAGCTCATGACTCTGCAGTTAAAACCAGACATTTACAGCAAAATTAACAACAAAAAACAATAATCGGAGTTCATGGCAATGCACAGGCTCAGCATGCACTGCACCCGCGGACCAGCACAGGTCCCCCTGGCTGGCTGGCTGTGCAAACAAGTGCTTGCCGGTGAGGGCAGAAGAGCAGAAGACCAAAAGGGCAAAGGGTGTGCACCAGCGGAGGGCCGGGCGCTGGAGACCACCTGTGAGCGCTCCAGGTTCTGAGGAAGCTCTGCAGCGGGCAGTTCAGGGTGGCCATGCAAGGGCAGCTCTACTGTGCCCTCAGTAAGGATGACAGCTGGGCTGCCAGAGGCTGAGAGTGGGTGGTGCCCCGACGCCACCCCACCTCACACGGCCTGACACCCCACCAGGGCTCCCGGAGCCCATGTCCTGACTGCCAGGCCTGGGGATGAGGGGAGGGCACAGAGCAGGACTCAGGCCAGGAGGACCAGGTGTGTGGCCTGGACAAGCCCCTTTGCCCCCGGCCACACTGCCTCCTCCCCCTGCCCCTCTTGCGGGCCACAGCCCACAGCCCCATAGCCATGTGTGAAGGCCCAGCGTCGGGTTCCTATTCACTGAACAGGGTGAGGCGGCACCTCGCCTCAGAGGAGGTTGTGCTCTTAGATCACTTCTGTGACCTTTTCTCCACCACCTTCTGACTCTTTTCCTGAACCCATCCTGTCAGGCACACGCTGGCTCCTCCCACACGAGGTTCCAAGGCTCTTCCTCTCCTGTTCTCCATCCTTGTTTCTCAGCTCTGCTCTAAATCCCAAGAGGTGGCCTTCCGCCCACACATCACGGTCCACCGTGTGTCCTCCGTCCACACAGCTGCAGTGTCTGGATCTTTCTCTCTCCTGCTGACGGTTTCCCTGACGTCCACATGCCCTTGGCCGTGGAAGTCACAGGAGTGACGTTAAACCAGCTGGCTGGAGGGGTGCCAGCGTGTACAACATAAACCAAAACTAAACATCATCCAAGAAAGCCAGGTGTCCACACACGTGAGGTGCCAGCATTGCGGTTTCTAACCGGATGGACACAGACAGACATGACTGCAGGCATTCCTCTCCTCTGTGACCGTCGGCGCTGCCTGCGGCTCGAGGCCCCCCGTCTGGGCTGGCCTGGTGCTCTCTCTTCATGGTGTCTTTTGATGAACAGATTTCTTAATGAACCCCAATAAACCAGCCTCTTCCTATCCTGCGGGAGGCCCCGCCCCACCCTGAGGGCAGGAGGACATCCTCCTAGAAGTGACTTCAAGGTGCGCATGGTATGAAGCTGGGGGTTTCACATGGAGATCCTGCGGCGCCCCCTGTACAGGATGTCCAGGATCTGACTACCATCTGAGCAGGGCCTGGAGCAGAGCAGCAACTTCTTAGGGGCCCCAGCATCCCCCGCATTCTGTTCTTCACAAAGCAACCAGGGTGAGCGTTTTAAAGCAACTCCTCCACTGCACCCTTCCTGGGCCCATTTCAGTTGAGTGAACCCCCAGTCTCCCAGCTCTGCACGTGCTCTGACCCCATCCCAACACATGGCAGCTCCGGGGCCTGTCCTAGGACCCTCCCCTCATCCCCCTTCAAGCCTAGCCTCGTGTCTCCTCGACAAGGTCTGCCCCAACCAACCTTCTGAAATTCGCCCTCCTCCTGTCCCTCTCTGCCCTGTGCACCTCTGTAAACACGTCACCCTCACACAATCCCACTGGACTCCATGCCTCTCTCCCCCTACAGAGCACACATTCCTTGGAGCCAGGAGGTGCGGGTAGCTTGTGATTCCCCAGCCACTGCAAGGTGCGCTCAGCCATGCCCTCGCAGGTCTCTCTAAACACCACCGCAGATGGATGGGACATGCCAGGCGAACATGAGGCAAGGAGAGCCTGTCAGTCAGGCAGAAGCTGGCTGGTCGGACGGGGAAGAAAGAGGGTGGGTGGGACGGGTGGGAGGGGCTGCTGGGCACCAGAACTGAGACTGGTGGCCCCGCTGTCCACTGCAGGAGCCTGGGCACCTGGGAGCTGCCCAGGGCTGGGGTGCGCACGTGCCCCCTCTGCTGCGTCAGTGTGACGACCACGTCGAAGGAAAGGAGCAGAGCCCACAGGGGCCCAGGGAGCACAGGGGCCTGGGGGTGGGCGAGAAGTGTTGCGAGCAGGACACGGCAGAGGCAGGATGGCAGATGGCCGAGTCCAGGGGATGACAAGGAGCCTGCCTGGGCAGGGGGCTCCTGCCATGGCCTGGGGCTGAGGCCAGGATGGTGACACGGAGATGGTGGATTGGTGGGGCCAGGGCGCACAGCCAGGACCTTTGGACACCTGCGTGGGGTCGAGAGCATAGCACCGAGGGGGACCCGAGGCCACGTCCCAGGACTGGGGGACAGGGGGTCTTATGCTGGGCTTTGGAGCTTCCAGGGCTGAGGCCCATTTGGCCCTAGGTGGGAGCCACACACACGTGGGTGGGATTTAAGCCACAAAATGGGATGGGATCATGGTGGGGGAAGATGGGCCCAGAAAGGCCAGCAGTGTTTAGATTGGCTGAGGAGATAGGGAGGAGCACCCCCAGGACAGAGGGGTGGATTTAGCAAGTCCCAAGGGCATGGCAGAGGCCACAGCTCAAGGACAGAGCTGAGGCAGGATCCCACCCAGGATATGAAGACAATGAAGACACTGCTCTCTATAGAGATTCTGCCACCAGAGATTTCAAAACATGGTCATTTTAGTTAACGTGGGACATGGACATCACCTTAAATCTGGACGGGGCAGAGCAGGGGTGGGGGCGGGCATCTGGGCAGCTCCGACCGCGGTGGGCCCCCCACCATGGTGGGTGCTGCCCTCAGGGGACCAGGGGGACCACAGCCCGACAGCAGAGAGGCAGCCCCCAGCTAAACCAGCCCAAAGGCTAGAGAAAGGCGCAGCCACAGCTGTGAAGGCCTGGTCAGGGGGCGAGGTCACTGAGTGAGGCCACAGAGCCCCGCCCCTGCCGGACGCCTGCGCCACTGCCAAGCAGCCTGCTCTGCAGGCTCCACACTGCCCAGGAGAAGAGCACTGAAGGCAGCAGCACTGTTTATTTCTACGCCTGCACCATGGGTACCACTGAAAACAGACCCACCCTAGAAAAGCGGCCTCACGCCAATAAAAACAGCGCCAGGAGCACACCTGGTGTGGGGCCTCTATTGACCAGGGAACTCTGCCCCCACGGCACAAGCACACACGCCGCGCGGCAACAAGCACGTCCGAGGGTGGCCCGCGCCCTTCCCTCTCCCCGGCAGGCCGCAGGAAGCGAGCGGCGTGGATGCCGGCCCACCTCGATGCCGCTCTGCCGCGCCAGCTTCACGGCCGTGTTGTAGTAGCCACAGCGCAGCAGGTGCTCCACCATCATGCGGTCCATGCGCTTCCTCTTCCACATGCTGGCCGCTGCGGGCTGGTCGCTGCTGTGCTCCTTGAGGTGCTCGATCCTGCGCTTGCACAGCTTGGCGCTCTCGTCCTCGGCCTGGATGGACTCCACCGCCTGAGACACGTAGCACAGAGGAGCGGTCAGGATGGGGCGGTGACCAGGCTGCCCCATCCCGAGCGTCCACAAACAGGGGGCAAGGAAAAGTCAGAGGAAGGCTGGGGAGGTCCCTGGACTGCACAGGGGACGTAAAGGGAGGAGTGTCCCCCTGCCCATGAGGCATGTCTCCGCTCAGCTGTTACACTGCGAGGCATGTCACAGCCCACTCTGGATATTCAGCCTTCTTTCCAGGGACGTTATGTACATTCAGGTATATATCCTGCAGCTATGTTGCCAGATACGTATAATCTCAAATTTGTTATAGCTTCTTGGCCAATTAAACCAGTTATCATTATAAATTGACTTTCTATCTCTTATAGTACTTGTTTCCTTAAAGTCAATTTTGTTCAAAATGAATACAGCTAGACAGAAATGTTCTATTCCTGCACTGCCCAATACAGCAGCCACACTCAATCACCTGAAGTGGCTAGTGCAACTGAGGAACTGAATTCTTAATTTTATTTCATTTAAATATTAATGGCCACATGTGGCTGGCTATTGGCTACACACTGGACAGTGCAGGTCCAGAATTCTCAGTGACCCTGTTTTCTTTCAGCACATTCCACTATTTTCTGGCCTCCAACTGCTGTCAAGAAGTCAGCTGTCGGGTATTTGCTGCTCCTTTAGAAGTGGTCTTTTTCCTCTAGCTGCTTTTAAGATTTTTCTGTCTGTGTTTTCTTAAGTTCCACTAAGTGAAAATCCTACGTAGGTTTATTTTTATTTATCCTGTTGGGACTCTGAACTGGTGACCTCCATCAGCTCTGAAAACCTCTTGGTCGTTCTCCTCACACCATCTCCACTCCCACCCACCTCTCCTTTCCGACTCTGGCTGAACACAGCAGTCTGTTCGCTGATGTCTCCTATCCTCTTATGTATTTTCATCTTTTTACCTCTCTGTGCTGCATTCTAGATAATTTCCTCAGACGTACCTTCCAGTTCACTAATTCTCTCTTTAGCTCTGTCTGATTAAGTGTTAAAATGTTTGTTATAAGCAAATATTTGAGTTTTTCACTTCAGTTATCATATTTTTCATTTCTTGAAGTTTTATTTGGTTCTTTTTAAACTCTGAATCACTTTTTGTACTTTCTTTTCCCTGCAGATATTTTCAAGCTGTTGTGTATTCCTTACTCAGTAAAGTGCAGCATCTGACCGTTTGTATATCTGAAGTCTGCGCAGATCTCTTTCTGTTGTGTCTGCTGTGTCTTGTGCACCTGGTTATCTCTGAGTGTGCTGGGGACTGTACTTGAATAATGTGATACTCAGACTGACACGTCCCCCACACGAGAGAACTGCATCTACTCTGAACAGCATCTACCTGCTGGAACACCCACACCAGGTAGAAGGTGAGGTTCTGGCTCACCCAGGTGTTCTGAACCCAGCCTGCAGTGCTCTGTCTGGGAAGTCTGCTGCTGGGGACCCCTCCCCGATATGTAGTGCTGTAGGGTCCTGCCATCAGGCTTCCCCTCTGCTGCCCCAGGGTCACTGGCTAGCAAGGCCCTCGGAGGAGCTCCCATTGGTGTGGCACGGCTGGCATTCCCAGGCACCAGTGGCTCCTCGCCTCTCTGACCCCCTGCCCTCCGATTCTGGTGATTCCCTTCTGTCTCATGAGCTCTTTGATACAGTCAATAAGATGTTTTAAAATATCTTATCACACTTTTTGGGTTGCTCTCAGTGGCATATTAGTCCAAACACCCTGTCTGCCACTCCCAGAAACAAGAAAGCCTACCTGCTGTTTTGAGGTGAAATTCTAACAATAATCAATCTGCTCCCCGTCCTGGGCTCCCTGTCTGGGCCTGGGACACTCTGGAGCCAGGACAACCAGCCCTACAGGAAGAGGAACATGGGGCTGGAAGCCAGCCCGCCAGAGGCTCGAGAGTGCAGACAGCGCAGAGGGGGACACCTCTCCCATGCTCCTGCCGCGACAGCCCACCTCTCTACTCAGGACTTCCTGGCCCCAGTCGCGACCCTGTTCCCACAGAAGACGTCCCCTCTTCAGGACAGACTGGGTACACGGGGAGGCTGGGTCTGTGGGGCCCACACTGCAGCCTGACGGGAGCACGACCTGGAAGCAGCACTGACCTTCCTTTTGAGGACACTAAGCTTCTCCACCACGCCATCCAGAAGGCTGACGACGGAGTCCACGGCAGGGCAGCTGCTCAAGGTCTTCTCCAGCTCAGCCACCACCATGGTGACGTGGCTGGTCTCCCGGTCAATGTTCTTCTGAGCAGCTCGAAAGCGTTTATTCAGTGTTTCATAGGGCACCTAGAAAGAAAGGAGATGGCTCAGATTCACACCATCATGTGCGAGCACCACATGGGGGACGTGCCGGCTCCTTCATGGCACTTTTTGAGGCAAAAGTCTTAGGCTTCTAGTTCTCTAACAATGTGTCTACTCTAAAATTTGACTGAGGCCCACAAAAGAATGAAGAGTCACTCACTTTCCTGGATGAGGGGACTAATGCAAATATGCATACTGTCCCCAAATCTACAGACACAGTGCCGCCTCCATGCCTTCCAAAAAAATCTTTAAATGTATGTGGACAAAATTATCCCAAGTTCATCTAGGATAACAAATAGTTAAGGAAATGACCACAAAGGAGAGTAGTACCGGGGCTTAAACCGACCAGGTTAGAAAACCCACGATGAACCTGGGAGGAGCCGTGTCGTGCAGCAGAGGCAGGACACTGACAAGACAGATGGGTACCAGGTCAAGGACATACAGAAAGTGGCACCTCAGCTGGACCAGGGTTGAACAGTGAGGGCACCAACACTCACGTGAAATTACAAGTGCACATCGGACCAAGCTCAGCAAGAGAACACTTATCTTTGCCTGGGTATAAAGGTAACCTATTCCCTACACACATGTGAAAAGTGAAACCCATGAAGAATAATGGAGAGTCCTGGTCACTCTCCTGCCGTCTCGACAGAGCTGCAGCTGATGTCCTCTTCCGCCCTGTTCTGTGCTCCGGGCTCGTCACAACACGACGAGGCTGCGGACTCAGCACTGCACCCTCGGGAATCCTATGGAAACCCGTCGAAGACGAGGACTTCCCCACCACCAAGGCTGCTCAAATGGCCTGGCTGCACTGGCAGCAGCGGTCCCCTGCAGAAACCTGCAAGGCTGTTATAAACCACACCCAAGGGAACGCTTCGTCTTCAGCTGTGCCCGGCGATGCGGAAGGACCCCCTCCCAGCAGGCACTGCGGGCTCCACCAACACTCGCTAGGCACCAACTGCGTGCCAGGCACCGTGATCCGCAGGGAGAAGACCGGGCCTGGCTCGGAGCCTGGCTTCCTGGGGGCAGAGATGCTGGGGCGACGGCAGAGACAGGAAGGGCCTGGCCCCAACCAAGGAGGGGGCCACCGCAGCAGGACTGTTCCCCGAAGACCCGCAAGGCCAGCACTGTCCCTGCCCCCAGCTGCCACTCCCACCCAGCCTCCCGTGGGGACTCGGTGGCAGTGGCAAACATTCCCATCCACACCTTGGGTTTTACCAGCCTGAGGGGCAGAACGCCACTGGACGAGCCCCGTCTGCCACACGGGGAGACCTCAGCACATGGCCACCACCGTGCCGGGACTGAGGCCAGTAAACACTTGAACCTGCCACGGGTCAGAGGGAGCTCTCAAACCACAACACAACTAGGAAACCAGACACAGCGGGACATGGGAGGCGGCGCCAGTGTCGCGTGCAGAACCAGCTGGAACCGCCCTTGCTGAGGGAGTGCGGTGCAGGCTCTCGCAGCACGCCGTGACAGCGGTAGCTGCAGGCGGTGAGCGCGGGGTATCAGCTCCCATCCCCACGAGCCGGCCTGCCCGGATCCGTGCTGCTGGCCAGAGTGGTCTGCAGGGCCCTCCATCACCCCACTCGGCCTGCCCTCACGGATGCTTCCTCCTGAGGATTCAGGATTTCTTGTAAAAAATGAGGGGGTTCTTTCTTTCTTTTCGTCTCCACTGGGTGAGGAAGTCAGCCTGAAGACACCCGTTTCCCAGACAGCACTCACCACGGTGCCCGGCCCAGGGGGCTTCTGAACAGACATCAAGTCAATGACCAAAGGAGGGAAAGTGCAGACAGAACCAGGCCCCATGCCCAGCACAACGCTCGGCAGGCTCCCCAACCATGCTCTGCCACGGCACCTGGCACCTTCCCTGGCGTAGGGCCCCCACACTCGACTCCATCTGAGTGTGCCCTGCCATGAGATGGAATTTCTGGAGGTTATGAAGTATGACTTAGTCTTTCCTACGACCATGCCAGGGTCTAGTTTGAGCAAGACACAGTGACAGGGCCATCCTCAACAGGTAGAGACACAGAGCGTCCGCAACACCCACATGTTTCCAAACCACCACCAGGGAAAGGTGTCTGCAGGCATCCTCAGTTGTACTGAGGTCTGTGGCCTAACCGGCCGGTCCTGACTTTACACCCCAAAAGAGCCTTCCGCCTCACAGTCAGCTCCGTGGCGCGTGGGTAAGGTGAAGCCACTAGCAGACAGCCGGCGGCAGATACGAATCCCTGTCCTCCACGTCCAAGCCTTAGTTTCCCAAACGCACCTCAGAATAAAACAACACAACACGGCATAGAGACCTGAGTGCGTGTGTCCACTAGACTCCTGGACGAGACACGAGTAGCTCTTAGAGGAAGGAGCTGGAATCGCGGTTGGTGGCATGCTTACCGACAACTGCATACTCCCTTTCAGAATCTAAGGCTATTTTTTAAATCGAAGTGTAGGCATTAATTTTACTGCTTTGAAAGAGTGAGAGCTCTGAGCTCCGCTCCAAGACCGGGAGCTGGTAAGCCAGCTCTGCCCTGACAGACGGGCAGGCCTCCCAGCATGGGGCTCCCACACACAGAGGGAGGTGCCCACAGCGCACCACGGAGACCCCCAGGGCCAGGACTGAAGACCACGCAGGAGTGCAGAAGGCCGGGAAGGCCTGGCTCCACCAGCACCCTCCTCTCCCAACACAGTGGAGCCAAGGCCTCAGGAGCCACCACCTGCCCCAGGGGCCCTGCAGACTGTGCGAGGACAGTCATGTGTGTCCAGTGTGACCAGGACTGACGCTTTCAGGAAACACAATAAAGCAGAATTACTAAATAATGAACTGAAACAATCCCACAATGCACAATAAACAAAAGCTCCAAAGTTTTATCATCAGACTCAGACATTAAAATTATATTTCAATAAATGTAATCAAAACAACCATAACATAGGAACAGAGACAAGGTCACAGGCCTGCACACACTGTCAGTTCCCGCACCAGTGATCACAATGCTCCTGGTCTGGGTGGCCGAACAGCCGGGCCAGAGTCCCCTTTTGAGCGCCGTTACGCACGCTGTCCTCCCCCAGGCTCCTCAGCACCGGCAGGCTCCCCCATGACGCAAGAGCCTGCTCCTCGGGGACAACTTACCCAATCTTGCTGGACTACAGCACAGTGACGCGCACGAGGGACATGTCTCGGCCACCCTGCCTTCCGTTCTGTAACACCGACCTGGAGAGCTCGCCCCACAGAGCCAAGGGGAATGAAGGGGACATTCCAAAGCAAGCTCCACAGGCTTGGGACACCCACTTCTAACTTCTACCCAAAAAGGAAGCATGAGATGCTATAACACTCCTCTTCAGTCCGTCAGCAGTACCCAGTCCCAACAATTTATATTGTAAGGTTATAGTCACATTTCATTATTTTATCTTTTGACGAAAGAAACCAACTCTGGATCTGGTACACGTCTGGGCTGCAGTTAACAAAACCGCCTCACAGCGTGGCCGGCCAGCCTGAGGGCCCACCGCACTCTTCCACCACACGGCCTGCAGCCCACGTGGCCTCCAGCCCACGTGCTCCACTGGCCCACCCTGGGAAGTCGCAGCAGCATCAACGCCCGTACAGCTGCAAACGCTCACCGTCACCTGAGTGCCAGCCCCTGCATCTCCAGCGACTCTGACCTTCAAACGGCCCCGACCAGGGCTTCCTGCTGCCCCTCCTCCCAGGGAGGACGAGGACTCCTCCCTGTGCTCGCTCTCAGGGCTGCGCTTCCAGGCCCCTGCCTTATGCTGCCTGCACCCCAATCTGTCCCCCGCCCCTCACCAGTCTGTCCTGGGCCCCCCACCAGTCAGTCCCCCAACCGCCACCAGTTGGGCCTGCGCCCCCCACCAGTCTGTCACACACCCCCCACCAGTCTAGCCCGCGCCCCCCACCAGTCGGTCACACATCCCCAACAAGTCTATCACACGCCCCCCTCCAGTTGGTCCCACGACCCCCACCCGTCTGTCACGTGCCCACCTGTCTGTCACACGTCGCCCACTAGTTGGTCCCCCCCACCCCCTGCTCCTGCCAGTCTGGCCTGTGCCAAGAGCTCGAGATGCAGTTCCGGGTCAGGGGTGCAAGTAGCAGCCCTCCTTGCTGCAGGAGCTCCTAGAATTTCTGCCCCGTGTGCTCTGGTGTCTGAGCCACGTGGCAGCCTTCTGTGCCAGTTCCATCCAGAGGACACCGGGCAGCCAGCCTGGGAAGCTCCTCAGCCTTCTGCCCACGGGGCACCCAGCCCGGGGCCCTTGCCTCTCCTGCCTCCCCCAAACTGTCCCCTGATGCTCAGTCACCAACAGCTCCTTCCCAGGCTCCCTCCCACAGGGTTTTTGCCACATGAAAAAATGGAATTTCAGAAATGCTGAAGATCCTACACCAAGCCAAACTGCCCTCAAAAACGAGGGCAGAATGACGACACTTCAGCTCTGCAGGGGCTGCAAGCTCAGCCCCACAAACCCTCTCTGGGAGGAAATTACTTAGCGAGAGTCCTCAGTGAAACACAAATAACAGCACCAAGAAGGGAGATAGCGCGAGATGCAAGGAACGGCAACGAAGAAAGAAACCAATAAAAGATGTGGTCAGGCTAACAAAATATGTAGTTAGCCTAAAAGAAAAAAAAAGACATAGCCTAAATAAATAAACACGGATTAACACGACTATAAACTTAACAGCCTTTGGAAGAATTAAAAAAAGAGAGACAAATATTAAAAATATAATCCTAAAAGCACAGGCACAAAGGCAAACATAGACAAATGGGGCTACATCAAACCCACAATCTCCTGTGCAGCAAAGGAACTGCCCACGGGGTGGAGAGGCTCCCGGGAGCTGCAGGAGATCTGCAAACCACACAACTGAGAAGGGTGAATGTGCAGAACTCCCACAACTCAACAACAACAAAAACAAACAATCTGATTAAAAAAGGGGCAAAGCACTCGAACAGACATTTCTACATTTCCTATGTCATCAAGCACACAAGGACGCTCAGCATCACTACCATCAGGGAAACACACATCAAATCTACCACGAGACACCACCTCACTCGCAGGAGGACGGCCACTACCTAAAAACAGAAACACGTGCTGGCAAGGATGTGGAAACTGGAACTCTGGGCACCGTTGGTGGGAGTGTAAAATGGTGCAGCCGCCGTGGAAAACAGTATGGACGTTCCTCTAACAATTAATATGACCCAGCAATCCCAGTTCTGGGCATATACCCAAAAGAGTTGAAAACAGGATCTCAAAGAGACATTTTCACACCCATGTTCACTGCAGCACTATTCACAACAGCTAAAACGTGGAAGCAGCCTAAATGTCCATCTGTGGATGAATGGATAAAGAAAATGTGGTCTGTCCGTACAATGGAGTATTTTCAGCCTTTTTAAAAAGGAAGGAAATTCTGACACATGCTGCCACATGGATGGACCGTGAGGACATGATGCTAATGAAGTAAGTCAGACAAAAAAAGACAAAAACTGTGTGATTCCCCTTATCTGAGGCGTCTGAAGTAGTCAAACTCTCAGAAACAGAAAGAATGGTCGTTGCCAGGGGCGGGAGGAGGGGAAAATGCGGAGCTGTTATTCAATGGTGCAGTGGACTGAATGTGCCCCCCCCATAATTCATATGTTGAAATACTAACCCCCAATGTGACAGTACTTGGAGATGGGCCTTTGGGAGGTAATTAAGTCATGAGTGTTGAGCCCTCATAAATGGGAATAATGCCCTTAAAAGGGACCCCAGAGAGGGGCCGGCCCAGTGGCGCAAGTGGTTAAGTGCACGTGCTCCGCTGCGGCGGCCCGGGATTCGCCAGTTCAGATCCTGGGCGCACACCAACGCACCGCTTGTCGAGCCATGCTGTGGCGGCGTCCCATATAAAGTAAAGGAAGATGGGCACGGACGTTAGCCTAGGGCCAGTCTTCCTCAGCAAAAAGAGGAGGATTGGTAGATGTTAGCTCAGGGCCAATCCTCCTCACAAAAAAAAAAAAAAAAAAGGGACCCCAGAGAGCTCTCTCATTCTCTTTCTACCACGTGAGGACAGAGAGATGTCAGCAGTCTGCAGCCCGGAAGAGGGCCTCACCAAACCTGACCACATGGGCACCCTTATCTTGGACTTCCACTCTCTAGAACTTTGAGAAATATATTTCCGTTGTTTGTAAGCCACCCAGTCTATGGTAATTTGTTCTAACAGCCTGAATTGACTAAGACAAATGCATATAGTGTTTCAGTCACACAAGATGAAAAAGTTCTAGAGATCTGTTGCACAATGATGTTCATATAGTTAATAGTACTGTACACTTAAAAATGATTAAGATTGTTAATTTTATGTTATGTGTTTTTACCACGATAAAAAAAATATTCCTAATGACTTTGATAATGTATGGGCAATGGTATCTGATTTCAAGACTTACTATAAAGCGACAGCGATCAAGACAATGTGGCACTCGTTTTGGAATGCAGAAAGCGATGGACAGAGGGTGCAGAACCCAGAAGCAGACCCACAGGCACGGTCCACCATGTCCAACCACGGAGCCAGGGCAGATCAGGGCAGAAAGGACCGTCTCTGCAACACTGGTGCCGGGACCAGGTATCTATAGGGGAAAAGGACAGACCTCAACCCATACCTCACACAATCCGCAAAAATTCCCTGGAAATGGATTATAGAGCTAAACATAAAAGCTAAAACTGTAAAACTTCTAGATGGAAACAGAGAGAAAATTTTCACAATCTTGAGGCAGGCAAAGATTTCTTATAAGAACATAGAATGCACTAACTGTAAAAGAAAAACTGGTAAATTAAACCTTATCAAAACTACAACTTCTGCTCTTTGAAAGACAATTTAAGAATAAAGACAATTTAAGGTTAAGCTGCAGACTGGGAGAAAACATTCACCGTACATAAACCTGACACAGGACTTGTATCTAGAGCATATTTAGAACCCTTACAACTCAAGACCAAGAAGACAAACAATCCCATTTTTAAAACAGACAGAAGGTTTTAATAAAAAGTCACAAAAGGAGATATACAAAAGGCTAGTGATAAAGATATGCAACATATTAATCAGAGAAATGCAAATTAAAGCCACAATGGGATGTGGGAGGGTTAATTTAATGTGTCAGCCTGACGGGGTGCCCAGACATGCGGTCAGACATGAGTCTGGGTGTGCGTGGAGGGGATCAGCATTCGAAGGGCAGTGCGAGTAAAGCAGACTGCTCCCCAGTGTGCGCGGGCCTCATCCAGTCCGCTGAAGACTCCGACAGAATGAAAGGCTGAGTCAGAGGAAACTCCTGCCTGGCTGTGGAGCCGGGATGTCAGCTCTGGCTGGGTCTCCAGCCCACTGGCTTTCAGACTGGAGCTACGCCATCGCCTCTCCTGGGTCTCCAGCTTGCGAACTGCAGATCTTGGGACTTCTCAGACTCCATAACCACACGAGCCAACCCTTCATGATAAATCTCACACTCTCTCTCTTTCTCCCTTATTGGTTGTTTCTCTGGAGAACCCTGACTAATACAGGATGCTACTGCACACCAAGAATAGTTCAAGGTAAACAGGCTCATACCACATGTTGGCCAGGCTGAGCACACCTGGACTCTTGCTGGCAGTGGTGTGAGTGATCCTCTGGAAAAGAGTTTGGCCGTTTCTTATAAAGGTAAACATACATCTACCATCTCGCTCAGCAATCCTAATCCCAAGAAAAAGGAACACATAATATCCACAAAGAGACTTGTACACAAATGCTCATAGCAATTTTACTCATAATATCCCAAGACTGGAACCAACTCAGATGTTCATCCACGAGAGGGTAAACAAACTGCAGTGCACCCATCCAGTAGGACCTGACTCAGCCATCCACGGATGGATCATGGATGTGGGGCACAGCACAGAGACCCTCAAACACAGGCAGAATGATAGAAGCGAGACACAGTGCTCCTGTGGGGGTCCCTTTAGGCGACATTCTCACATGGACAGCGCAGTAAGAGGAGTGGCTTTCCACTGGGGCGACTACTCTCCAGGGGACACTTGGCCGGGTCTGGAGACATTTTTGATTTGTCACAACTGGGGTGTGGCTGTGAACTTGCCAAACCACAAGAGGAAACTAAATGGAACAAAGAAAACCTTTTCAAGCCACCAAAAAGGAAACACAAAAACAAAGAAAAAAGCATAGGAAATAGAGAACAAAATAAGATGGTGAGGATAAGTCCACAATATCAGTCATCATTATAAATCCAGACAGCTATGGAAAGACAAAGAGTAGAACAAGGTTTTTCTTTTTAAAATGTCTCTCAGAAACAGAACAAGTAGACAGACAAAAAATAAATGAAAATGATAAAGCCACAGAGCAGTGCTGTCCAAGAGAACTATCATATGAATCACATGTGCATATAATGTTAAATTGTCTAATAGCCATACTAAAAAGTAAAAAGAATAGATTGTTTATTTTAGTATATTTTATTTAACCCAACACATCCCAAATTATTTTCACTTGAACACAAAATCAATATAAATGCAGTCGTCCCTTGGTATTGGGGGGACTGGCTCCAGGAAGTCCTGTGGATACTCAAGTCCCTTCCACGAAATGGCGCAGTGCAAGGAAGACAGGTGGCCCTCCGTACCCGCGGGTTTCACACCCGCAGATCCAACCAACCTCAGAGCGGTCCACAGTTGGCTGAATCCATGGATGCAAAAGCCACCGATACAGAGAGCTGACTAATTATTACATTATTTTACATTCTTTTTTTGCTTGATATGAAATCTTTAAAAACTAGGGCGCATTCTACACGTAGAGCATGTCAATATGCACCAGCACCAATGCAGGTGCTTGACAGCCACACAGGCTCACGGCCGCCGTGCTGGATGGTGCGGCGGCAGAAAACGTATGGTGAGGTGTGGGGACACTTGGACCCCACACACTCCTGGGGGTGGGGAGGACAGGATTTCACGGTAGCGATCAAACCGCACACGACCCGTTGACCCCACTCTTCCACCTCTATGGATGTATCCTAAAAACTAACTGCCTGCGTGTGAACCTGCCTAGCACAGTCCATGAGTATTCCTTAAGTGTTTAGTAAGTTGAATTGTACGCAAATGCTGATATGCCATCATTTTTTATTTTACTAATTTTTAAATTGAGATATAATTCAGATATCATAAAATTCCCCCTTTTAAAGAGTACAATTTAGTGGTTTCTAGTGTAATCATCACTACTATCTACTTCCAGAACGTTTTCATCACCCCAAAAAAGAAACCTCATACCTACTGAAGTCCTCCCATAGCGACGCAGCCAAGCACGAGTCTACTTTCTCCCTGTACGGATCCACCTCTTCTCGACACTGCACAGACGTGGAACCACACATTATGGGGCCTTTTGTGTCTGGCATATTTCACTCAGCATAAGGTTTTCAAGGTTCCTCCATGATGCAGCATGTACTCCATTCCTTTTTATGGCTGAACAGTATTCCTTTAGATGCATATACCACATTTGTTTACGCATTCATAAGCTGATGGACATTTTGGCTGCTTCCACTTTTTGGCTATTATGAATAAGGCTGTGAACATTCCTGTACAGGTTTTTGTGTGGATATGCTGTCATTTCTTTTGGGGATATAGCTAGGAGTAGAATTGGTGGGTCATGTGGTCAGTCTATGTTTAACTTTTCGAAGTACTGCCAGACTGTTCTCCCCAGTGGCTTCACCACTTTACACTCCTCAGTAGCTCACGAGGATTTCCGTCTCCCCATATCCTCATCCAGCACTTGTCAAGGTCCACCTTTCTGATTAGTCATTCTAGTGGGTATAAAGTGGTACCTCATTGTGGTTTTGATTTATATTTTACTAATAACTAATAAGGCTGAGCATCTTCTCATAGGCTTATATGCTCATATACACATGCCATCTGTATATCTTCTTTGGAAAAGTCTATTTAAATGATTTGTCTATTTGTTCTATTTTTTAATGGGGTTCTTTTTTTTTCTTTTTGCTGAGGAAGATCTGCCCTGAGCTAACATCTGTACCAATCTTCCTCTATTTTGTATGTGGGTCACTGCCACAGCACAGCTGCCGAGTGGTGTAGGTCTGCGCCCGGGATCCGAACGCGAGAAGCTGGACCGCTGAAGCAGAACACACTGAACTGAAGCACCACGCCATGGGGCCAGCCCCAGTTATTCATCTCTCTATTGTTGAACTGTAAGAGTTCTCTATAAGTTCTGGACACTAGATCCTTATCAGATACGATTTGCAAATATTTCCTCCCCATTCTGTGAGTAGTCTTTTCACTTGCTTGATAGTGTCCTTTGAAGCGCAAGCTTTTCACTTTAATGAAGTCCAATTTATTGATTTTGTTTTTTTGTGCTTAAAAACTACTGTGTACAGGCTGGCCCAGTGGCATAGCGGTTAAGGGCACGCACTCCGCTTCGGTGGCCTGGGGTTCGCGGGTTCGGATCCCGGGCACACACTGATGCACCGCTTGTCAAGCCATGCTGTGGCGGCGTCCCATATAAAATAGAGGAAGATGGGCACGGATGTTAGCTCAGGGCTAATCTTTCTCACACAAAACAAAACAAAACAAAACTACTGCCGAATCATGAAAATTGACACCTTTATTCTTAGCTAAACTATTTTTAGCTCTTACGTTTAGGTCTTGATCCACTTTGAGTTAATTTTTGTGTGTGGTGTGAGGTAGGGGTCCAACTTCATTCTTTCACATGCGGATATCCAGTTGTCTCAGAATCATTTATCAAAGACTCTGCCTTCCCTATTGAATTGTTTTGACATCCTTGTTGAAAATTTTGTATGGGTTTATGTCTGGACTTGCAATTCTATTCCACTGATCTGTTTTTCTATCCTTTCACCAGTTCCATAGTCTTGATTACTATAGCCAGTAATCAAGTACCGTAGTTTGTAACAAGTTTTGTTGGTTTTTTTTGTTTGTTTTTTGTTAAGAAGATCAGCCCTGAGCTAACATCCATGCTAATCCTCCTCTTTTTGCTGAGGAAGACCGGCTCTGAGCTAACATCTATTGCCAATCCTCCTCCTTTTTTTCCTCCCCAAAGCCCCAGTAGATAGCTGTATGTCACAGTTGCACATCCTTCTAGTTGCTGCATGTGGGACGCGGCCTCAGCATGGCCGGAGAAGCGGTGCGTTGGTGCGCGCCCGGGATCTGAACCCGGGCCGCCAGTAGCGGAGCGCGTGCACTTAACCACTAAGCCATGGGGCCGGCCCCTGTAACAAGTTTTGAAACCAGAAAATGTGAGCCCTACAACTTTGTTCTTTTTCAAGATTGTTATGGACTGAATGATTGGGTCCCCCAATACTCTTATGTTGAAGCCCTAATCCCCGATGTGATGGTATTTGGAGGTGGAGCCTTTGGGATATAATTAGTTTTAGATGAGGTCATGAGCATGGGGCCTCCAAAATGGGACTAGTGTCCTTACAAGACGACGAAAAGAGCAGCACATCCTTTCTTTCACGTGAGGATACAGCGAGAAGGCGGCCTTCTGCAAACCAGGAAGAGGGCCCTCACCAGCAACCAAATCTGCTGGCACCTTGACCGTGGACCTCCAGCCTCCAGAACTGTGAGAAACAAATGTTTTTTTAAGCCATTCCAGTCTATGGCATTTTGTTATAGCAGCCTGAGCTGACTCAGATAATTGTTTTGGCTATTCTGGGTCCCTTGCATTTCCATATGAATTTTAGAATTGGCTTGCCAATTTCTGTAAAAGTGCCAGCTAGGATTTTGATATGGATTGTTTTGAATCCGTAGATCAATTTGGGGAGTATTGCTAGCTTAATAGTAAATCTTATTCCTAAGCCTTTTATTATTTTTGGTGCTATTATAAATAAAATTGTTTTCTTACTTTCCTTTTTGATTGTTCATTTCTAAGATAAAGAAATACATTTTTTTTTTTTTGTGAGGAAGATCAGCCCTGAGCTCACATCCATGCCAATCCTCCTCTTTTTGCTGAGGAAGACCGGCCCTGAGCTAACATCTACTGCCAATCCTCCTTTTTTTCCCCTTTTCTCCCCAAAGCCCAGTAGACAGTTGTATGTCATAGTCGTACATCCTTCTAGTTGCTGTATGTGGGACGCGGCCTCAGCATGGCCGGACAAGCGGTGTGTCAGTGTGCACCCGGGATCCGAACCCGGGCCGCCAGTAGCGGAGTGCACGCACTTAACCGCTAAGCCACGGGACCGGCGCCAAATACAACTTATTTTTATATCTGATCTTGTATCCTGCAAACTTGCTAAACTAGTTTATGTGTTCTAATAGGTTTTGTGGGGTGTGTGGATGTGTGTGTGTCTTAGGATTTTCCATATACAAGATCATTACATCTGCAAAGAGTTTTACTTCTTCCTTTCCAATCTGAATGCCTATTATTTCTTTTTGTTGCCTAACTTCCCTGATTAGAACCTCCAGGACGGTGCTGAACAGCAGTGGTGAGAGCAGGCATCCTCGGCTGACCTTAGGGGGAAAGTTTTCACTACTAAGCATGAGGTCAGCTGGTTTTTTCCATAGATGCCCTTTATAAAGTTGAAGAAGTTCCCTTCTATTTCTAGTTTGTTGAGTGTTTTTACCATGAAGGGGTGTTGGATTTTGTCAAGTGCTTTTTTCTGTCTATTGAGATGATCAAGTGGTTTTTGTCCTTTATACTATCAATATAGTGTATTATATTGATTTTTGCATGTTGAACCAACCCTGCATGCCTGGGGTAAATCCCACTTAGTCATGGTACATACTCCTTTTTATATGTTGTCAGATTCAGTTTTCTAGCATTTTGCTGAGGATTTTAGCACCTATATTGACTCATAAAGAACACTGATTCATAGTTTTCTTGTGATCTTTGTCTGGTTTTGGTATCAGGGTAACACTGATCTCATAGAATGAGCCGGGAAACGTTCCTTCCTCTCCTACTTTTAGAAGAGTTTGTGAAGGATCAATGTTAATTCTCTAAACATTTACTAGAATTCACCAGTGAAGACATCTGGTCCTGGGCTTTTCTTTATGGGAAGTTTTTTTGAATCTCTTTACATGTTATAGGCCTATTCAGCCATCATTTGTGTGTGTGTGTGTGTGTGTGTGTGTGTGTGTGTGTGTGTGTGACAGAGAGAGAGAGGAAGATCAGCCCTGTGCTAACATCTGCCAATCCTCCTTTTTTTTGGCTGAGGAAGACCGGCCCTGGGCTAACATCCGTGCCCATCTTCCTCCACTTTATATGGGACGCCGCCATCGCATGGCTTGCCAAGCGGTGCGTTGGTGCACGCCTGGGATCCGAACCGGCGAACCCCGGGCTGCCGCAGCAGATCGCGTGCACTTAACTGCTTGCACCACTGGGCCGGCCCCCGCCATCATTTTTTAACCTAAAAACCAGCAATTTTATATAGTCCAACTCAACACATTTTTCCTTCTACACATTTTCTGTTTGTGCTCCTTCCCCAACACTCCACAAGGAAGAAAGGTCTTGGGACTTTCTCATCAATTTGTTGCATTACAGCTTTTAAGATACCGGATTTCTCCATTTAGTTAGCTGACGTTAAATTATATTTCCTCCAGTACACCTTTCCCCTTCAGTGATTCACAGAAAGTAATCCTTCCTGTTTTCATAGTTGAAGCAGAATCTAGCAAACGCCCTAAGCGGCGACTTGTATGAAACATCTGTACTTTCATCCAGCTCTACAGCAACCCTCACACACTGCATCATGTGTTTCTTCAAACCTTCTCCAATGTTTGCTGTGGGTTTTCTGACAGTATTTGCTGACAAAGAAATGCATTTTAGTTAGTTTGTCATCATCATGTTTTCAGCCATTTTTACCAGCACAGGAAGGAAGTATTTCCCCAACGGCATGAGGCTTTGTATCCTTCATAATTAAGAAACCTCAGAAGAGGTTTCTAAATATTTATCACAAAGCTAAAAACATCTTCTAAAGTGCTGGACGGAGCCCTAAATGGCAGTACATATCCCTCTGCATCCTGGAGAGCTGTCTGTGTCTGGTGTGTGGCATGGGACTGTCTCACAAACCATGGTGGCTTCATGCTATCCTGAGCCGACCTCCCCAGCAGAGCATACATCCTGAGGGAGGCTCACCACAAACAGGAGTGATTCAAATCCCCTATTTTAACTTGGCTTCTTGAACAATGACACATTTCTGGACAACTTCTAGAGGGATGTGATGAGATAAGACTTTTCACTTCCCAGAGTGGCTGACAAAGCTCGAGGCGGGAAGAGTGCTGTCAGCACCTCCATGCTCTCTCCTCTCAGGTGCTTGCATGATCATCTCATCTGTAATCCACTGGTTACTTACAGAAAACTCTTCGCGCCACTGGCCCATTTTAGAAAGGGCAGTAGAAGTAAAACAATACAAGCTGCAAATACTGAGTCAGCTGGTGCGCACACAATGCAGCACAGCACCAGCCACTGAAGCTGGCGCCACGGAGAGCGCCAGGCCACGCCTCCACACGGTCGAGTGCCCTCACCCCCTGGGATGGCTCATCGACCAAACACAACACACAAGCCACAAGTGGGCATCAGTGTCGATTCGTATACATAACGCCAGCAAAACTTCCTTTCTCACTTTTTAGACAAAATATATAAATGGAAGCCAGCAGTTCCGCAATAAGCTTGTTACTTTAGGCGTTTCATACCCAACTCTGGTGTCTAGCAGGGTCCGGCCCTTCTTGGTTCCTCAATTATAAATAAGAAATATGTGGTCAAGCATACAAAACGTCAGATGCTATCTTTACAGTTGTCATTTGTATTTTCCAACAGAAACACGATATTCTCTGCTGAGGCCAGTCTTCCTTCTGGCCTTTACTAAGAAATGAATGTTGTATCTCCTTCACACTGTCCACCACATTGCCTGGTAAGATTAATCCTGACATTTTATTTCTGTTGTTAGGTTCTTGTGAATGGGTATTTTCCCATGATGTGCTTTATTTGGTTACTGTTGTTATATAGAAAAGTGACTGATTTTTGTATATTTATCATGTGCCCAGTTATTATGTTGATCTTTCTTATTAACTGTAATCATTTTCTAGTTATTTTGCTTGTGTTTCTGGGTACATAAACATGTTATGTGTCATCCATTCTAATAGTTACATTTACTTCTATTTCAGTTCTTAGTGCTTTGAACAGAACTGCCAAAATAATATTTAATGGTTCATTTGTTAATTGAAGAACTATTTCTTCTCTTCCCTCCACAGAGCTTATAATCCCAGTGGTTAGAAACAGACACACAAGCAAAACACAGTATGTCAGATGGCAGGAACAGCAAAGGAGAAAAACAGACCAGGAGAGGGAGATGGGGTGCTTCCAGTGTGAACAAGGTCAGCTCACGGAGAAGGCGACACCTGAGCAAAAATCAGAGGGAGCGAGGAAATGAGCCACATGACGTCTGGGGGGGAGAGGATGCCAGGCAAAGCACACAAGTGCAAAGACTCTGAGGCCCTCCCATGCTGGCCCGTCTTGTTGGAGCAAGGAGGCCACAGTGGCTAAGTGCCCAAGGAGAGTGGAAGAGGAGGAAGGGGGAGGAGGAGAGGGAGGAGGGAAGAGGAGAGGGTGAGGGAGGAGGTGGGGGGAGGAGGAGGGCAGGAGGAGGAGGGAGAGAAGGTGAGAGAGGAGGGGGCAGGAGGACAGGGGAGGGAAGAGGGAGAGGAGGGGGGGCAGGAGGGAGGAGGAAGAGAACAGGAGGAGGAGGGGGAGGAGGAGGGGGGGCAGGAGGATGGGGGGGAAGAGGGAGAGGGTAGAGAGGGAGGAGGAGGAGGAAGTGAGGAGGAGGGAGGGAGGGACGGAGGAGGAGGAGGGGGCGGCAGGGAGCCCAAGTCATGAAGGCCCTGGTGGGCCACTCTAACAAGCATGGTCTTTACCCCAAGTAAGACGGGAAGCTACTAGGACAGATCAATGGCCTTGTCTGGCAATCTGGTGGCTATGTTCAGCATGGGCAGAGCAGGGGACCACTTAGGAGGCCACTTCAACAGCCCCGAGAGGGTGATGGTGGCTTTGGCCACAGTGGCAGCAGGAGAGAAGGTAAGACACAGTCAGATTCTGTATTTATTCTGAAGTTAGAGCAAAGAGGGTGTATGGGTGGGTTGGATGTGAGCTGTGAGCACAGAGGGGTCAAGGCTGACTCCAAGGTTTTAGCCTAAGCCAACTGAGACAAGGATGATGTGGGAAGCAGTTTGGGGAGGAGGCATTTAAGATTAGCAGTTCAGATTTACACATGCTGAGACACCTTACAGAAATCCAAGGGAGGATATCCAATCAGCTACTGGGTCCAGGGTTCTGGGGTTGGGGAGGATCTCAATTTGGGAGTCATCAGTATGTACAGAGGGTCCTCACAGCACATGAGACCACACAAGGTCAGCAAGACAGTGAGAGGTCACAATGAGGAGGGGCCAGAGGTGGGATGAGGAGCAGCTATGAGCTTGGGAGGAAACAGGTGAGGGTGACGTCCTGGGAGCCAAACAGAATCGTGTCTCCAGGAGGAGGGGTGACCAGTGGTGCACACCGCAAGAGGTGGCGACAAGAACCAAGACACCATCGGGGGCTTGAGCAGAACCACGGGGTCACCTGGAGACCCTGGCCAGAGCACTGCCAGGGAGCAATGGGGCAAACTCAGACGAGAAGCCACTCAAGAGACTGCGAGGCAGCTGGTTTGCAGAGGGAGGTGCCCTGCAGGTGTCACCCACTTGTCAACTAGAAGGTAATGGCATGTGTACATCTTCAAACCACGGACGGGGTGGTGCTGCATGTGAACAGAGAGGTGCAGACAACTCCTCCCCACAAGGACAGGGAGTCAGTGAGCGCAGGCTAGGGCTGGAATTCTGTCAGTCACTTCTCGATGGAAGAGAGGGCAGGGAGCTGAAGCTATACCGTGAAGGGGAGAATATGCCAACCCAAAATATGCCACTTTGGCCTATTAATTATTTTTAATTAAAGGTACTTGAGAAATAGCCAGTGTAAGAAGAACACTCTGACCCTCCCTTGTCCCCCTGAAAGCAGGAGATAAATCTCCCATGCGAAAGATACCCTTCCTGTACCAGGAGGGTAGAAGGCATCATTATCACCAGAGATAGGGAATTTAGGGCCGAGAAGGCTGTATAAACAAAACTTGTTACTTCCTCACTAATTTACTACCTCAAGCCCAAACTTCTTTGTCTCGTCAGTTCTTCACAAATTTATTGTTTCTTTGTCTAAAAGCTGCCTGCTTTAGTCACTTCTTTGAGTCTTATATTTTTATGGGCTCCTGTCCATATGAAATTAAATTTGTTTTTTCCTGTTAATCTATCTTATGTCAATTTAATTATTAAGCCAGCCAAAGAACCCAGAGGGAAGAAGTGAAAAGTATTCTGCTCCTACAAGTGCAAGGGCGTGCAGGCTGGAGGAGGGGATGAAAAGGAAAGTCAGAAGGTTGCTGCACCAGAGGGCTGTGCAAGCCTCGGCAGGGTGCGACGGACAAAAGGGAGAGCAAACGTTTACGGAATTTCCCAACCAGACAGAGGGGAAGCTCATTTAGCCAACAACTATTTACCGTGCCCCCTGCAAGCCAGGCACTCCTCTGGGTGCTGGGACTGCAGCAAGGAGCACAGCACAGCCCTCCTGAAGGAGCCAATGTTCTGGTGGGCATCTGACAGAAACAGTGCAGACAGACAGAAGCCCTTCTCTCAGGCTGTGATTCAAAGGATAAAGACAACCAAACAGGAAAAGGGATGGTGCAGCAGGAGCCACAAACCCCAGCTCCATCCAGGACCAGGGCAGCTTAAGCATAAATGCTGAACAGCACTTCCAGGAGGCCCCATGAAGGGAGCTGGCACCTTCCCCCTCCCTGCTGCCCCTGCCGTGACGCCTGGAGCCACAGCAGCCAACGTGGACAAGGAGGGGCTCACAGAAAGATCTGGGAAACACGGGAGTGAAGAGCATCCCCAGGCTTTGACCAAGCGCTGAGCAGTGGCAGGAGGATGCTGTGTCACCAGAGATGGGCTGGCTGGGGGCTGAGGAGCAGGTTTGGGCAGGGGGGCTAAGATCAGGCGCTGTCTGGTTTTGCACACGGTATCTTCCATGCATCTCCCCAACGCCTGAAGAGACCCAGGAGGTGGCTAGCTAACAAGGTGGGAGTTCAGGGAGAGACCTGGCTGGAGTGGGAGTATGGAGACGTAAACACAGAGACCTCCCCAGGGTGAGCTGGTAACGGGAAGACGGAAAAGATCTCCAGACTGGAGGATGCAGAGGAGACAGCAAAGGCATGCGAAGAGGACGAGCAGTGAGAACGGAGAGAACAGTGCCTTGGAGGCCCAGTGAAGGAGGTGATCACCTGGGGACTGGCCACGTGAGCAACATCGAGTTGACAGTGACCTCGACCAACACGTTTTGGTGATGTGTTTGTGGCAAAAATCCCGACTTAGAGACCAGGAAGAGCGACACTGGAGTCGGGGGCAGAGAAAAGCAGCAGCAGTTGGAGGAGGACTCGGGCCCAGAGAGGGGTCTGGTTCAGGATGGCGCAATTAGGGCCACGTACACATGGACGGAATGACCCAGTGAAAAGAGGGAAACTGAGGCAGGAGAGAGAACCAAGTGCTGGAGCTGCAGGCAAGAAGGGGAGGGCTCCAAGCATAAGCTGAAAGCCAACAACGTCAATGGGCAGCTCACCCATACGGGTGAGGGCAGGCGCAGGGGGGCCGGTGGCTGTTGTGATG
The DNA here is from genome assembly GCF_020826845.1 of Diceros bicornis minor. Lineage (NCBI taxonomy): Eukaryota > Metazoa > Chordata > Mammalia > Perissodactyla > Rhinocerotidae > Diceros > Diceros bicornis. Next base: position 729,947 of record NC_080747.1, on the reverse strand, counting down.
GGAAAGTGGGTGAGGAGGCGGGCCCTGGGGACTGTGCGCTGGGACAGGAGGCTGGAGAGGGGCACGTGTGAAAGCACCCCCGGGAGCATGCAAGGCTCACGGTCAGGAATTGAAGGTCAGCAAGACCACCAGCACAGCTGGAGGTTTTTCTCCATTCAGCCACCTTCAGTTGAATAGTTCCGGTATTAAACTATTTAGTAACATTTAGTCATTAACTATTAGTTTGTAGTTATTGAAACCATGGATAGTTCTTCTTTTCAGAAAGTTTTCAAACAGTGGTCCCCAGGTAGGGAGATTCTAACACAACGTACAGCTGACGTGCCCCCTGCGAGCCAGGCACTCCTCCTGGAGTCACCTGAGAGAGTCACGATGCAGAAACTGTGCTTCCCCACGTTCAGGCCAGCACCTCACACCCTCCCCCTGAAGCCCACGGAGAATGCCACGCCGCCGAGCTGGGAAGTGCACACTGCCAGCCTCCTCTTTTCTCTGGTGCCAACTGGTCTTCCCAGCTTGCTTCCCATGCCTGCTGACCGGCACCCGCAGTCCGCGTCACTGGCCCAGGCACTCAGGGGCCCCACTGTCATAACCTCTCTGTACGGCTTTGGGAACATCCCAAGCCACACTGCTCCAACGGGACTGTGTGCCTATGTTGTTAGGATCTGCTGAGACTTCAACTAAGCCCACGAAGCTTCTCCCCAAAATATGACTTGCCTGGCCACCCACTAAAGCCACTGCATCCACCCTGTAGGTCCCCACACCTCCCACTGTCCCACACTTGCCTTGACTTTACCACGGTCGTTAAAGGCTCTGAAATGCTTGTGTCCACTTGTTTAATGTCCCCTCCCACCAAGCACAGCTGCACCAGGCAACTTAGTTGTCTTTTTCTTCCCAACATCCCAGAGCCCCCAACAGTGCCCACAAAAGGCTCTCCAAGAGCTGCCGAGGGAGCATGTGCCAGAGCTCGTGGGCATTGGGGTCTGGACTTCAGCTCTGCAGCCTGTGAGATGGAGGCGCCAACAGGACCTGCCTTCTAGGTTTGTTATGAGGATTGCAAGAGAGCAGATGGGATGTGCTCAGCTACCACGGTCACTATACACCCTGAAGCTAGGGGTCCGAGGTGTGGGGGGGGGGATGGGGGGGGTGTGGGTGCATGCGTGTGTGCGTGTGTGTGTGGTGGGTCACATAGCTCCCCACCAGCTGCTGCTACCATGTGCCCAGAGGTTAGCACTGCCTCTGATTCAGCCCATTTGTCATAGAGAACTGGGTATTAGAAAGCCTCTTCCTTTCTGACTAGTTTAAAATACTAATAATACTTACAAACACAAACAGCCCGCAGAGAGCAGGGAACCCAGCCTCACATCAATCTGCGCATGTCCAGGGAGGCCCAGGCATGAGGAGGTCAGCTGCGCTCCGGCACAAAGAGGACACACCACCCAACGGGTCTCGTGTGTCAAATATCTGACGAGGGGTGTGAAAGACAAGAAGAGCGAGAGGTCGGGTGGACACATGCGGTAGGCATGGCTCTCCAGAAAAGAAGGCGTTTCAATTGTGCTTCAGATGTGGTAGGATTCTGGGAGGCCACAGGCAGCAAGAGGCTCCTGTAGGGGAGAGCAGACAGTGCTCTGAAGGTCTGACAGGGAGAGCCTGGGAAGACGAAGGGAATTATGACTTCAGTGCCCAGAGGCCAGAGAGAGGACCAGTGTCTTTAATGTAATACAACTGCCTTCTGAGGGAGGGATCGGCTCACTCTATAAACCAAAAGAGCTAAAGTAAAAAGAAGTTAAGACCTAGCCTACGGCCACCATCTAGGACACAGCATACCCAGGATCAAAACCCACGCGTGCTTGTCTCTCAAGTCCAAGCACCTCATGCTGACCGGTGTTTCCCACTTGAGAACACAAGATCCCCCAAATCCAGCCAAGACCAAGTGTGGAAAACTGCACTGAAAGCTATAACCTGAGGCATATAACTGGCACCCAGACTTTCTACGACAAGTACAAACCCAGGCTTTGAAATCGCAGGGCAATACTTGGTCAACAAAACTGCCACCAAACTAAAAGCAACAAATCTAAACATTCCTGTAGAGAACTAAAAGACACAGGAGACCATGCCCACAGACCCTGTTAGGAGCTGGCCTCGCCCTCCCCAGCCTGTCACACGTGACGAGGAGAGGACAGCTGGAAGGGGGACTGAGCTGGGGACCCCCTGGCTGGGCGAGGCTCCAGGTGAGGGCAGAGGTGAGCCCAGGTGAGACTCAAGGAGAGGAGTCAGGGTCCAGAGCTGGGCTCCCAGTGACCAACGCCCGTCCCCTTCTCCTGGGCTGTGCAGACTCCCTCCTGATTTGGCTGGGGATAAAGACGGTCTCTAAAATATTACTTTACTTCAGCTATTTGAAGGCAAAAAATAGAAGTAAATACACCAAAATATTAATGGGATGATTAGAGAACAATTTGGAGAATAAACATAAATTACTTTGTAATCAGAAAAAACTTTTAAAAATATAATTAAAGCAGGAGTTTCCAGTTTAAGATGGTGGGCTACGCACCCAGGTTTCTCTCCCTTCCCTCGTGGAGGCCCGAGGGACATGACCTACAACCTGATACAGGACGGCACTCAAGAGGGAAGGTTCAGAGCCAGGGCTGGGAAATGAGGGTGCATTCTCATGACAGCTTCCCACCCCCCCGTGCTGCTGTAAGAACATAAGAACAAGTTCCATAAAGCAAGATCCAGCCCAGCGGTTCTCATGGGGGCGATTTTGCCCCCCAGGGGACACCTGGCAGTATCTGGAGACATTTCAGGGGCATGCTACCGGCATTTGGTGGGCAGAGGCCAGAGCTGCTGCTAAACATCCTACAATGCACAGCCCCCAGGACGTGGAACCACCCAGCCCAAAGGTCCGCAGGTGGTGGAAAGGCCTACAGCAGCCCACCCCACGCAGGACCAGGCCCCAGTGAGGAGAGGGGGTGGGTCAGAGCGTGCCAGCAGCAGCAGCTCATGGCCGCTCCACTCTCTTCCCACTTCAGCAGGAAGTAAGTGCAGAAGCGCTCGCCAGGTATCCTGAGGCTGTGAGGAACCGGAGGGAGCTGCCAATCCTCCCAAGAGAGAAGAATCCCCAGCACATTTGAGGAGGATGTGCTGTCAGGACAGCAGCGGGGTTCGGTCTAGCACATGCCTGCTCCTACGACCCGGGAGGAGAACATGCCCTGGACTAGAGAAGCACAACACGTTCTAATCCTGTACTAACAATGCCTCTGAATCAAGGATCCCTCATTTCCCAGTGAGACCTCCTCATTATGCACTAAGAATGACTCCTGAAAACTTCTAGGAAAAAAATGTGGACTCAGCAGTGACACGTGTCAAGAGAAAAGAGGAATTCTTACATGTGATCTAAACAATCTGCAGGGAAAATGGTGGAAGTAGCTTCTCCAATTGCAAAAATTCTGCTTTTAAAATCTTTCTGAAAAAGAAGTAAAACTTGTTTAAAAATCTGGCAAGCTCACTTGAAATGACACCATAATACTTCTTTACCTATATGAGCATCTGCAAGACTGTTTTCATCAAAGGCTATTTAATAACTCCGGAACACAAATCATATTCATGGTTATGAAACAACAGAGGGAGAAACCCTTTCCCATCTGATGCTGCCCACAGTCACCAGCCAGGACCAAAAGATGAACCGCCAGAGTTCTCATCTTTGAACCTTCTTGTCTGTCAGTTCAAATGACAGGCCTGAGGTGAGCTGAGTGCGACAGAAGGTCAGCAGTTAACGGACCCCTCCGTGCCTCTTTTTTTTGGGTGGAGCAGGGGTAAACATCAACCCAAGGGAAGTTTAGTTGGGGGCTTCAGGCAGCAGGGTCCCAGGGTCTCTCTGAGCTGCAGGGTCTTCACGGAGTTGAGTATAAAAACACCAACCACCTACATTTTGAAGGGGTCCAGCAAACAGGCATCTGAACGTGTCAGCAGTGTCTCCCTCCCCTCCCTTCACCAGTAAGGTGCTGCACACGCAAGTCACTGGTTAACAGAGAGCAACAGAACCTGCTGCTGCTGTCCTGTGAAGACCACGCAGCAGGGCAGTCTGACCTCAGCAGAGACGACCGTACAGGCATCTTGTAACAGGTGCCAGCACTGTTCTGAGCAATGTGGAGTCCCTCAGGTGACATAGGTACTATCCTTACCTACGTTTGACAGGAGTAAGCGATCTCAGAGCAGTTAGACAAAGGGGGCAGGATTGAAACCCCTGCAGGCTGGCTCAGAGCTGGCAGCCACCCAGCCACACTGCACCCACCACCACCTGTCACCACCGAGGTGGACGGGGGCGCTGGGGTTCTCCGGGAGGAGAGAAAAGCTACCCGGCTCCCCAGGAAAGGAATCCAGAAGAAGGAGTGCTCAGCCACAGTTCTCCTGGGAATGCTATGACCTTGATCTTGAAGGAATTTATTCCCAGGTGCTTCATTCTAGCCAATCATCGTCAAACCCTTTACTAACCAGGGAAGGAGCAAGTCTGGCCCTTGTACCAGGAAGGCCGATTTCATACTAATGGAATGCGCCTTGGCCAAGTGACCATCCAAGGTCACGCAACCGGCAACCAAGTGGCAAGGGCGGTATTTCAGGTTTGGTGACGCCCCGTAAAACGGGTTCCTCTTAGGTCGCTAGGTCCGTCCTCGCAGCTCCCCTAATGAGTGACTGGAAGCCAGCACACCACCATCTTCTGCACCAAGCTTCCGGGGGCACAGCTGTACACCAACCGCGAGTCCCGCCGGGCACTGGGGCCGGGCGCCCGCGACCCCACACCCCGGGGACCCCGGCCTCCACGCCGGCCCCGAGTCACCAGCCTGCCCACCGCCGGGCTGTCCCCGCCGGTTCACGCTCTTCTGAGGACCCAGAAGAAGCCGCAGTCGGGCTCCGGGGGCGAGGCGGGGCGCCAGGCGGACGCGCTCTCGCCCTGCCGTGAGACCCTCGCAGGCCGGGCGGGGCAGGGACGGCCACACGCCGCACCCGCCCGGCCCGCGGGCCCCGGGACCCCCGGACCCCGGGGAGCCTCCAGACCCCGGGCCCCCACCGCCCCCGGGGAGCCCGGCCCGCAGGCCCCCGCCCCGCCCCCGCGGCCTCAGGCCGGGCGGCCGCCCAGCCCGCAGAACCCACCTTGAGGGTCGGGTACTCCTGCACCTTCAGGGTCATGGACAGCTGGGCAGCCGACTCCTGCACCGCCATCTTGAATCGGCCAAAACAGTAGCGGGCGGAGGGGCAGCGCCGCGCGGCACGCCGGGTAGTGACGTCGCGGGGCGGGGTGGGGCGGGTCCACGCGTCTGCACCAATCGCTTCCGCCCACCGGCCTGGCGGCGGAAGAAGGCGCGGCCGCGGCGTGCGCGCCGAGAGGCGTCCGGTCCAACCAATCATCGCCGACCTTCCCTCGTTAGGCCAATCAGCGTGAAGCCCGGCTGGGTCGTTCCCTCCTTGAACTCGCGGCCGGGCGGGACGGCCTCTTGGGCCCGGCCGGGGACTGTGAGGGGCATGGTTGTGGGGCACCTGGGTTCCTGCGGGGCCCCTCGAGGCAGTGACCCCCCCCCGTGGCAGTGACCCCTGGAGGCGGTGACCCCTCCTGGCAGTGACCCATCGAAGCAGTGACCCCTCGAGGCGGTGACTCCCTGTGGCAGAGACCCCTCATGGCAGTGACCCCCCTGTGGCAGTGGCCCCGTGGCATTGGTCCCCGGTGGTAGTGTGGCCACGTCTGCAGGCCCCCGTGCCTGCCAGCCGACTGCTCTCCGCTGGGCCGTCCCGCGTGCAGCGCGGACTCCACTGGGAGAGCAGAGGCCGAGCGCTTAAACCACTTACGGGAAAGCAGCCCCCGCAGCGGAACAAGGGCTGTGTGTGGCCCCGCACCTCGCGCCGCATTCTTATCCTTTCAGATGCGACTGGTCCTTCGATTCCCTTGTTTAAATAGAAATGAAATTAGGTTTCATTAATTAGAAGACTTCCACATTAAACCATCTCTTGTGTTTCACATTTCACGCTCATTTCTGAAAGAATTCTTAAAAAAAAATAAAGTCTAGCGTTGGAAAAAACCCCTAAGACGACACAAGGGAAGCCGCTGTCCCCAGAGTGGGAGCAGCCAGGACCCAGGACGGCAGAACCACGAGGGTGAGAAGCAACTTCCCGTGCTAATGAAGCAAGTTCCTGTCCCGGATCATGTCCACGTGGCTGGATTCGTCGAGACAATCAGGCGCTCACAGCTCCACGCTAATCGGGCTGCTTCCTGTTGGTGAGCAGACAGCGTGGTGAGCGTGTCCACGCCCAGGTCTCAAGTGTGTGAAAGTGCGGCTGAAGATGGGCTCCTGTGTGGGGTACCTCTCAGGAGACTTTGGAAGGAAATTGTTGGTATGAGGCTAGAAAAATGCACCTATTCTAGAATTTTTTTTTTTTTTTTTTTTGTGAGGAGATCAGCCCTGTGCTAACATCCGCCAATCCTCCTCTTTTTTTTTTTTTTTTTTGCTGAGGAAGACGGCAACCCTTACGAAGGAAAAAAAGGGATGTTCCCCACTGAGATGGGTCAGTTCATCTAATCACAGATCATCAGAACAGTGTTCCTGCCTAAGTTTCAGGAAGTTGTTTTTGTAGTTCAAGCAGAAAAGCTGAGCTCGAAATGAGCACACACAGCTTTGGAAAACTATATTATTTAACCTAGGCTCTCGTTTTCAAATTTCGGAAGTTTAAGAATAAAATACTTTGCATTCTAAGTTGCCAATGAAATAGACCGTCGAGTAATTGAATGCACTTTCCCCAATAGGATCTTGCAATCTGAGCACTCAGAGAGACATTAAGTTTCTCTCTAGGTTCATAGAACCAGCCAACTTTTTTTTTTTAATTGAGATATATTTGACATTCAACACTGTGTGTAAGTTTAAGGTGTAAGAGGTATTGATTTGATACATTTATACTGCAAGATGATTGCCATAGTAGTGTTACCTAACACCTCTATTGCGTCACATAGTTATCATTTCTTCTAGTGTTAAGAACTATTAAGATCTGGTCACTTAGCAAGTTTGTTTATAATACAGTTTTGTTGTCTATAATCTCTATGCCATGCATTAGATATCCAGGACTTATTTATCTACTAGTTGCAAGTATGTACCCTTAAACAACATTTCTCCCATTCCCCCACCCCCTAGCCCCTGGTAACCAGCATTTTACTCTGCTTTTACAATTTCAGCTTTTTTAGATTCCACATATAGGGGATATCACACAGTATTTGTCTTTCTCTGACTGACTTCTCTCACTTAGCATAATGTCCTCAAGGTCCATCCATGTTGTTGCAAATGGCAAAACTTCCTTTTCTCTCATGGCAGAATAATAGTCCTTTGTATATATATACCACATCTTCTTTATCCATTCATCCATTGACAGGCACTTAGGTTGTTTCCATATCTTGGCTACTGTGAATAATGCTGCAGTGAATATAGGAATGCACGTGTGTCTTTGATAATCTGTTTTCATTTCCGTCGGATAAATACCAAGAAGTGGGACTGTGGGATCATACGATATTTCCATTTTTAATTTTTTTTTAAATTTATCTTTTTTCCCCAAAGCCCCAGTAGATAGTTGTATGTCATAGCTGCACATCCCTCTAGCTGCTGCATGTGGGACGCGGCCTCAGCATGGCTGGAGAAGCGGTGCGTCGGTGCGCACCCGGGACCTGAACCCAGGCTGCCAGCAGCGGAGCACGCGCACTTAACCGCTAAGCCACGGAGCCGGCCCAACCATTTTTAATTTTTGAGGAACCTCCATATTGTTTTCCATAGTGGCTGCACCAATTTACATTCCTACCAACAGTGCACAAGGGTTCCCTTTTCTCCACGTCCTCGCCAGCACTTGTTTCTTGTCTTTTTGATAAAGCTGTTTTGACAGGTGTGAGGTGATAGCTCACCATGGATTTTATTTGCATTTCCCTGATGGTTAGTGATGTTGAGCACCTTTTCATGTGCCTGTTTGCCATTTGTATATCTTCTTTAGAGAAACGTCTGTTTAAGTCCTTTGCCCATCTTTTAATTGGGCTGTTTTTTTTGTTATTGAGTTGTATGAATTCTTTATAGATTTTGGATATTAACCCCTTATGTGACACAAGGTTTACAAAACTTTTCTCCCATTCTGTAGGTTGCCTTTTCATTTTGTTGATTGCTTCTTTTGCAGTGCAGAAGCTTTTAAGTTTGATGTAATCTCACTTACTGATTTTTCTTTTGTTGTTTGTCCTTTTGGTGTCATATCAAAAAAAATCATTGCCAAGAACAATGTTGAGGAGCTTCTTCCCTATGTTTTCTTCTAGGAGTTTTAGGGTTTCAGGTCTTATGTTTAAGTCTGACGCATTTCAAGTTAATTTTTGTGAGTGGAGTATGATGGAGGTCCAGTTTCATTCTTCTGCATGTGGTTGTCCCAGCACCATTTGTGGAAGAGACTATCCTTTCCCTACTGGATGTTCTGGCTCCCTTGTCAAATATTAGTTGACTGTATATGCAGAGGTTTAATTCTGGGCTCTCTTTTCTGTTCCATTGGTCCACGTGTCTATTTTTATGCCCGTATGACACTGTTTTAATTCTATAGCTTTGTAGTATAGCTTCCAATCACAGCCAACTTTTTATAGACGGATTCTACTCAACTAGAGAAATCTTCTTAAGAGGATCTTTAAGCATAAATTGTCAAGCAAGGCCTCCCCAAAATGCCTTGGGTATTTGGGTAGCAGAGTAAATGGGGATGTGTGAGAAAACTCAGAGCTGCTGCTCAAGGTTCTCGATCCTTAGAGAAGTGCACCCCAAGGGGACACTCTTGCGTGTTGAGAAGGTCTTCCTGGGTCTGTTCTATAGACATAGAATGCACACAGCCAAACACCACTGCCCCACAGGAACCTTGAATAAGTTATAAATGTTGTCTAGTTTCTTAAAAGGCCCAGAGAAAAAACGAGTGGCATTTATTCTGTTTTGGATTTTCTCTGATCTCAGAGCTCAGACTTGAGCCGCTCTGAGAAAGGAACAAGCAGTTGTGTCAGCTTCATTCCTGAGGACAGTGTAGACAGCTCAGAACACTGAGACCAAGAGCATTAATGTTCAGATGCACTCCCTCGGCCTTTTGTCTTACGTTATAGGTGATCTGTGTTTTATGTTAACTGTGGCGAAAATGTCATTAAAGCTCTTATATTTTTATATAAGTATTATACTTATATAAATCTTATATTTATATTTATCTTATATTTCAGTTATCCCTTTTAGGTCAAACACAAAATTCCCTACTCTAAGTGCCCGTCAATTGTGAAGAAAACACAGCAAAAGGAGAAATGTGCTCTTCACAGATATTAAAGTCAAGAGTTAGACATCTTCCACGCCCAAGCTAAGGTGAGTGATGCGTGCCCCCTCCACCTGCTGGAGTCACGATCTGTTCTTCCTGTGGGAGTGCCACAGAAGGTCACAGCGAGGCCACTTCAGACTCTGCACCTAGCAGGTCACAGCTCACGCTTGTGTACTTATGCATGTGGAATATCTGTGTGTCAGTGGACATTCTTTACACTAATGAAGGTGGAGGGAAGCAACGTTACTGCAAATGTGCCCTCGACCCCAGCCTCCCACCACCTGCTCCTCCTGCTGCGTGCATCTGTCACATGGCTCGTGTTTAATGTGTACACTTTTACACGATGTAAACAGTGAATCAGCCTGTCTTGTGTATATTGTACACTTCATTATATCTGACATTCTTGTAACTACTGTGTGATCAATAAGTTCCTATAAGATACAGCTTTTTTTTTTCTTGTTTTCTGTGAGGAAGATGAGCCCTGTGCTAACATCTGTTGCCAATCCTCCTCTTTTTGCTGAGGAAGACTAGCCCTGAGATAACATCCATGCCCACCTTCCTCTGCTTTATATGGGATGCCACCACAGCATGGCTTGACAAGCGGTGTGTTGGTCCGCGCCTGGGATCCGCACCCGCGAACCCTGGTCTGCTGAAGCGGAGGGCACGCACTCAACCGCTACACCACCAGGCTGGCCCCGAGCAATACTGCTTTTTAAAAAACAAAAATACCCCACTGAGAGGGATGACATATCCCACATTTTGGTGGTGGTCACTTTATATATAGGATCTTTAACACAAGTACTTTTTTTTTTTAGAGAGGATTCTGGGAAGATGGTGGAGCACCTATGAAGTGAGAATCTGTCTCCCCACTGGACAACAACTGCACTGGCAGAATCTGTCTGATGTAACTATTTTAGAACTCTGGAGTCTATTGAAGGCTTGCAACTTCCAGGGGAAGTCTTGGACAATAAAAGTGGTTAATTTTTCAATTTCAGCTCTTAGCACAGTAGCCGCTACCCATCCCGTCCCCCAACCATGCAGTGGGCAGCTGTGCACGTGTTCCTGGAGCAGCTTGCGCACAGCTTGCGGGAACCAAGGTGGGCAAAGAGGACCCTGTCCTCCAAATATCAGGGGTCTGTGCTCTGATGGCTGCTTCTGATCAAGAGGTGCAGACGAAGAGCCACTGTTGTTGCACCGCCCCCACTGTTGCAAGCCCCTTCCGCTCCAATGAAGTGACTTCCAGGGGGTTTAAAGGGCCAGTGCCCTTTTTCCTCCTCCTTTGTTTTTTGCTTTTTCTCCTCTCGGGAGCCAGACGTTAAAGACAAGGACATTCAAAAGCAACCGCATCTATGGGGGGAAATAGAAAGTGACTGTGCGTGCCCAGAGAAAGGCTCAGAAAACAACTGAGAACACCTTAAGTTTACACCTCAGGCTGAACCTCAAAACAGAGGCAACCTACAACATGCAAAACAACAAGCAAACAAACAATAACACAAAATGAGCAAACCCTGGGGAAAGGGAAGAATCTGATTCCAGACTTACCACATCATTAGATTCAAATGTCCATGTTTAACAAAAAAAAATCACAAGGCACACAAAGAAACAGGAAATACAGACCATTCAAAGGGAAAAAATCAACAGAAACTGTCCCTGAGAAAAAGACCTGATGGCAGATCTACTAGACAAAGACTTTAAAACAACTGTCTTAAAGATGCTCAAAGAACTAAAGGAAGATGTGGGAAAAGTCAAGAAAATGATGTGTGAACAAAACAGAAATACCAATAAAGAGACAGAAAATGTAAAAAGAAACCAAAAAGAAATTCTGGAGCTGAAAAGTACAATAACTGAAATCTAAAATTCACTAGAGGGATTAAAAGGCAGGTTTTAGCAGGCAGGAGAATCAGTGAACTTGAAGACAGGACGATGGGAATTATTGAGACTGAGGAACAGAAAGAAAAATGATTGAGGAAAAGTGAACAGAGCCTAAGGGACCTGGAGGACACCATCAAGTGGACCAACATATGCACTGTAGGAATCCCAGAAGGAGGAGAGAGAGAGAAAGCGGCAGCAAGAACATTTGGAGAAATGATGGCTGAAAACGTCCCAAATTTGATGAAAGACATTAATATAAACATCCAAGGGACTCAACAAACTCCAGCTAAGATGAACTCAAAGAGACCCACACCAAGACACATTATAATCAAACTTATGGAAGTCAAAGACAGACAGAAATTTGAAAGCAGCAAGAGAAAAGTGAATCATCACATACAAGGGACTCTCAATAAGATTATTAGCAGATTTCTCATCAGACACTTTGGAGGCCAGAAGGCCAATATTTTCAAAGTGCTAAAAGAAAAAAAAACTGTCAATTAAGAATCCTATACTTGATAAAACTGTCCTTCAAGAGTGAGGGAGAAATTAAGACTTTCCCAGATAAACAAAAGCTGAGAGACATGTGACCACTACATCTGCCCTGGAAGAAATGCTCAGGGGGCCCTACAAGGTGAGTCAGAGGACACTAGACAGTAACTTGAAGCCACATGGAGAAATAAAGATCTCAATAAAGGTAAATACATGGGCAACTATAAAAGCTAGTATTGTTGTGACAGTTTGTAACTGCACTTTTTGTTTACTACATGATTTAAGGAAAAAAACTATTATGAGTGTAAAAGCTAGTATTACTGTAACTTTAGTTTGTAACAACAAATCTTATTTTCTACATAATTTGAGACTAATAAACAAAAAATTAAAAAAATTAAAAAAAGAGTCTAATGCATTTAAAAAATTATTAGTTTATGTTTTGGGGCACACGATGTGTAAAGATGTAATTTTGTGACATCAACAACCAAAAGGGGTGGGATGGAGCTGTAAAGGAGCAGAGTTTGTATGTTATTGAAGTTAAGCTGCTATAAATTCAAATTACAGTGTTATAACTTTAGGATGTTAAATATAGTCCCCATGGCAACCACAAAGAAAAAAGCTACAGAATATACACAAAAAGAATTTAAACACTTCACTACAAAAAAAAAAAATCAACTAAACACAAAGAAGACAATAATGCAGGAAATGAGAGACAAAAAAGCTATAAGGCATATAGAAAACAAATAGCACAAAGATGGAAGTAAGTCCCTCCTTATCAGTAATTACTTAAATGTAAATGGATTAAACTCTTCAATCAAAAGACAGAGATTGGCGGAATGGATAAAAACACATGATCCAACCATATACTGTCTATAAGAGACTCACTTTAAATCCAAATACACAATTAGATTGAAAGTGAAAGGATGAAAAAGATATTCCATGCAAATAGTAACCAAAAGAGAACAAGGGTGGCTATACTAATATCATATAAAATAGACTTTAAATCAAAAAAGGACATTACATATTGATAAAAGGCTCAATACAGCAAGAACACATAACAACTATAAGTGTTTACACACCTAATGACAGACCATCAAACTATATGAAGTAAAGATTGACAGAATTGAAGGGAGAATTGGCTCTATAATAACAGATGGAGGCTTCAATACCCCACTCGCAATAACAGATACAACAACCAGACTGAAGAGAAGTAAGGAAACAGAGGACTCGACACAATAAACCAACCAGATCTAACAGACATATACAGAACACTCCACCCAACAACAGCATACACATTCTTCTCAAGTGCACATGGGACATTTTCCAGGACAGACTGTACGTTAGGCCACATATTAAGTCTCAATAGATTTAAAAAGATACATATCATACAAAGTATCTTCTCCAACCACAACAGGATGAAGTTAGAAATCAACAACAGAAGGAAAACTGGAAAAGTCACAAAATTGTGGAAATTAAATAAAACACTTTTAAACAACCAATAGATCAAAGAATAAATCATAGGGAAATTAGAAAATAATTAGAGATGAATGAAAAAGAAAACACAACTTATCAAAACCAATGGACTCATTGAAAGTGGTGCTTACGCGGAAATTTATAGCTATAAACACAATGAAAAACAAGAAAGATCTCCAATCAACAACCTAACTTTACAACTTAAGGAACTAGAGAAAGAACAAACTAAACCAAAGCTAGCAGCAGGGAGGAAATAATAAAGATCAGAGCAGAGATAAACAAAATAGAGAACAGAAAAACAATAGAGAAAATCAATGAAACTAAAAGTTGGTTCTTTGGAAAGATCAACATAATTGACAAAACTTTAGCTAGATGAGAGAGAAGACTCCAATTACTAAAATCAGGAATGAAAGTGGAAACATTAATTCTACAGAAATAGAAAGGATTATAGGAGAATTGTACACCAAAAAATTGGAACCTAGATGAAATGGACAGATTCTTAGAAACACAAAACCTACCAAGACTGGCATTCACCCTCCCAGCACCTCGATGTGGTCACCAACCCCGTTGCTCTCTGAATCTCGTTATTCAAGAGTTTTTATAACCCAATCTCCAGCCCCATCCCCTCCCTGGAGAGTTCCCACCCTCTGATCACTCTGGTCACTTTCTGGTGACCAGCCTCATCATGAAGCTGTCCAGGGGCCCCACCCAAGTCACTGCATTGGCATAAACTCAGGTGTGAGGGAAAGGAGCTTGTTAGGAGTAACTGAAGACATTCCTGTCACTCAAGAAATCCCGAGTTTCAGGAGTTCAGCCAGGAGCCAGGAACAAAACCACATATATTTTATTACACCATAGCGCCCAATGGCTGCCAGGTTCTCTTGATTCAAACTTCCAAAATCTTAAGATCCAAAGTCTGACTGGCCCAGCTTGGGTCAGCTGTCTGTCTGCATAGTGGTCGTGGAGCACACTCACGGCTCCCGGCAGCCCCTTCTGTGGGCGGGTCAGGAGGGGCCGGAGGAGAGGAGCCGACATCTCCCCTACAGGTCATAGGAGGGTGGTTCCCCAGCCCCAGCTCTGAAGATGAGGATGGGGGACTGTCACAGGGTGCAGGCCATCTGCTGAGAAGACCTGCCCAGACCCCGGAGGGCCCCTTCTTTCATCTCAACTGCCCACAGAACACTCAGTACTTAAAACAACTCCACAGGGCTCAGGGGATGGCTCTGCCCAGAGCTGCCACCAGGCCACTTCCTCTTACCCGCCCAGATCCATGTTCCCAACTGGAACTGACCCATGTTAATTAGTTTGATTTTCACATCTCATAGGAGGTGGCTAACCCTGCCAATTCTGTTTAAAAAATTGATTCTTGGGGCTGGCCCAGTGGCATAGTGGTTAAGTTCTTACACTCTGCTTTGGCGGCCCAGAGTTTGTGGGTTCAGATCCTGGGCATGGACCTACACACTACTCATCAGGCCATGCTCTGGCGGTGTCCCACAAACAAAAAATAGAGGAAGATTGGCACAGATGTTGTTAGCTCAGGGCCAATCTTCCTCACACACAAAAAAAAGAAAAAAATTGATTCTTGAATAAAACATGTACCCACACTGGATGATAAGACTTTACACATAGTTGACTGTCTTATTGGTAAGAAAATAACATTGTTTGATTTGCCTCTGAAATCATTTAGTAATACAACCTATAATTAGTTTCTATGATTAGCTGTAGAGATTGAATCCACCCAAACCACATAATTGGTATTTTCACAACATCTGCTTATAAACTCTCCAAGGAAATGGGTTCCAGCTGCCACAAGGCTGGAGCCCAAGCGGTGCTGCCCGGGGCAGCTGGGCATCCTGGGGGGCCTCTGGTCCTGAGTGGGGCTCAAACATGTGCTGGATGTTGGCGGGAGTTCCCGGGAGGGCCTGGGACGGTGGAAGTTCCTTTAAAAAGGTGCTATGAGCGCTAAAATAAAAGGCTGGGGCCCAGGACAAAGTTAGGAAAGACCTACCAGGTGTGGCCAGTGTCACTAGCAGAGGGGCAGCCCTGCAGGGACTCAGGAGCCGAGGAGACCACGGGGAGAGGCGCTGACCCTGGCTAAATAAATTGGGCATTCGTGTGCACCCGTGCGTGCGTGCGTGCGTGCATGTAAGGGTTCCCTCTCCCCAACGTGAAGCCTGCCTGGAAGGATGCAATCGGTGTCCATGGCAAGATGTGCATGAAGACACCCCACCCCACGGTGGTTTTCTGTTGGAAATGGGTTTTGGGCAGGAGAAAATAGTGACGGGGGGGGGAGAATGAATCGTCTGTGGCAAGGGTAGGGGGCAAGGTGGTCTGAAATGGTTGGAGGTGAAGAGAGATGAGGTAATTGATGATCTGCGCAAGCGTAGTCGGGCTTCACGCCTCTTCATAGGAGGCATGTTCACACAATGGCTGCATTAGAATGCCCTGAGGCTGGAGTCTTAACCTCTTGACATCAAAAGGTCACTTATCAGACATATGTCTTCGTGGCCCCAATTGATAGGTTGGTGGTCTCAACCAGCCTGAAGTGGCCAAGGGGTTCCAATTCCTGAAAAAATAGCTCAAACACCCATTACTATGGTGACCCAGGCTCCAGGGAGATGTCATCTATAGGAACCTAGTGGGAATCAGATAGCATATTGCCCAAATAGCACAGTTTACAATGAGTAAGTTTATCATGCAGATTTAAGTCCTCACCTTTCGCCTTCCCTTCTGATAAGTTTCTAGGTAAGGCCATCCCCCTCTTCTTTCTGGTACAGGGAAGAACATACCTTTACAAATGGAGATTTTCTTTACAAATGTAAATATCTCTTACAAAGAGAGGGTAACCAGAACTAAGAATGGGCTTAGCCAGGACCCTCCCAGATACCCAGAGATGTCTATGGTGATGGCCTGTTCTGGGGGCAGGCCTCCCATCCCAAACTCCTTTGGTCAGTTAGTGGGGGGTGTGGTCAAAATGTCTTTCAGGCAGAGACATATTTAGAGGTGGCCAATCCCGATCCCCCATAGTTACTAGCTGCTTAATCATCAATGGCTAATTGTTTGCCGGTTTCACCAACAGCAGATTAAGTGAATGACTGTCCAGGAAAGCAAACCACTGGACTGAAGGTTCACGAGGAGCTATTTTAGTCTCCACTTGGGCTGAGGACAGTAAAGGCCACCCTCCCACGGGAGGAGTGGGACCCAGGCAGGCCATGTGAAGCGGGGCTGGGACTCTGCGCTAGCCTCCCAGCCCCAGCGTGTATGTGAGGCAGAAGACAGAGGTTGGGAGGTGTTTGGAGACTGCACTCGCCTGCCAGGGCCCTCGCGGCCTCTCCTCCCTTCTCCCCACCTACCACCTCCACTGCCAGCCCAGGAACCTGACAGAACCAGTGGACCTCGGAGAAGTGGCCGGCTGGCTGCTCTGAAGGCAGCGAGTGGAGAAGAGGCTAGGTTTCCCTTGGCTGCTCTGCAGAGCTGGTTAGGGCTGCGGGCAGAGCTGACATGGGCTGGGGCTGTGGCGGAGAGTGGCGGGGCCTTGTTTGAGGTCCTGTCCAAGGGGTCACCTGGAGAGTCAGGAGGGCCTCAGCAGCTGGGAGAAATAGCTGCTGTCAACGTGTGAATTTGGGGAGGACACACACATTTGGTCCATAGCAACCACAAAACTGGGGAGAAATGAAGGAGACCTGAATATTGGAGAGCTATCCCATATTCGTGGTTTAGAAGACTCAATATCATTAACATGTCTATTCTCCCTCAGACTGATCAGCAAATTCAATGCAATCTAAACCAAAACCCCAAAAAGACTATTTTTGTTTTGAAATCGACAAACTGATTCTAAAATTTAAATGGAAATGAAGACGATCTAAAATAGTCAAGACAATCTTAAAGGGAAAAGGAAATTTGGAAGACCTACAGTCTGTGATTTCAAGACTTACTTATTATAAAGGTACAGAAAACAGGACAGCATGGTTTGGTGTAGGGATAGGCAGACAGATCAATGGAACAGAAACAAGAGCCCAAAATAGACCAGCACAAAAGCAATCAATTGATTTTCAACGAGGCTGCCCATGCAGTCCAACGTGGAGAGGACAACATTTTGAACACCCCGTGCTGGGACAGCTGGACATCTGCGTAGAAATGAGCGTTGACCACTGCATCACACAACTCACAAAATTAACTCAAGGTGGGTCAGAGGCCCTGGTGTACAAACTGAAGTTACTGAGCTTCCAGAAGAGAGAGCTTTATCATTGTGGGCAGTCAAAGATTTCCTAGAAAACAAAAAAAAAAGCATGATCCATAAAAGAAAAAAATTGGATAAATTAGACTTCAGCATAATTAACATCTTCTGCTCGTTGAAAGGTTCATTTAGTAAATAAAAAGGCAAGCAGATTGGGAGGAAAATGTCACAAAACATACACCTGGCAAAAGATTTGTAGTCAGAATATACGAAGAACTCCTACAAATCAGCAATAAGAGGGCAAACACCACAATTTAAACATAAGCAAATCATTTGAACAGAATTCACAAAAGAACGTGTAGGAAAAAACTATCAGCACATGAAAGGTGCTCAACGTCGCTAGCGAGGTAAAATGTGGATTAAAGACACCGAGACCCCCAAAATTGAAAAGACTGGGAGAGTTGAGCGCCTGGAACTCTCACACTGCTGGTGGGCATGCACAATGGGACAACCACTCTGCAAAACAGTCTGCCAGTTTCTAATGTAGTTAAACTCCAGCAAGTCCACCTGTAGACATTTCCTGAGAGAAACGAGTGCTGGCACACCAGAGGACTGGCACAGGGGTGTTCAAACCACCTCATCTGTAGGAGCCCCAAGCTGGAAACCGCACCAACACTCACCCACACCGGATGGATGAACAGGCTGGGGTCACCATGGAGAGGATACACTTGGCGATGAGAAGGAAGGAAGCCCTGGTTTGCACAAGACGGGGGGCAGTCTCACCTACTGTGCTTGATAATGGGAGTCAGGTGAGAAAGTCTACACATCGTGCGGTTCCATTTAACTCAGATTTAAGGACGAACGGAACTAACCTGTGCGTCGCAACCCGAGCAGCGGCGTCTCCGTGGTGCTGGTGATGGAGTAGAAAGACAACGCACAGCTTTCCAAGGGAAGGAATCAAGATGTTGGAGGTGGTGACGTTACCACTGGGGTATATGTTTGTCAAAACTCATCACATAGTATATTTAAGCTCTGGGTATTTTGCTGCATGTAAATTATATTCCCATTTAAGATCAAAATAATAATTTAAACTGTTTTGAGCAATGACTTTAAATATAGGAAATAGATGAGATTGTTGCATTCTCTCAGGTTGGCTACAGACTGGTGAGAAGTGACTGCCCTCACTCACTCAGCCGACAGTGGAAGCCAGGCGTGGCAACCAGAGCGCACTGCCACACAGCTTTCCCAGGCCCCAGGGTGCTGATTAGGGTGCAAGGCAGGGTTTTGCTCATTTCTAGAAGCTTCTGACCTCTTGTGATTCCTGTAACTCCTTTTATTTCCTGGCGGTTTTCCCTCTGTCGCTTCTTCTTTTCCATATTTCTGACATCTAGGTCAGCTAGCGGGCTTATCTACTTTATTCATTCATTCATTCGTTTATTTGTTTATTTATTTATTTATTTATTTATTTGAGGAAGGTTAGCTCTGGCTAACATCTGTGCCCATCTTCCTCTATTTTGTGTGTGGGACGCCGCCAAAGCATGGCTTGAGGAGTGGTGTGTAAGTCCTCACCAGGGATCCCAACCTTCGAACCCCGGGCCGCTGAAGCAGAGCTCGTGAACTTAACCGCTACACCACCTGGCCGGCCCCTTTCTACTTTGTTTTTGAACAACCACATTTGCATTTCTACACTACATTTTTGCACTGCTTCTTCCATTGCAAAATTTTCCAACCTTTCTTTTCTGATTGTATCTTTCTTATTTCTGCTTCCTTTTGTTGTTGTTGTCTTTGTAAATATTTTCAATAGAATGCGTAGGTTATTCTTTCTTTCTTCCTTTTGTGATTAACACAGCTCTTCAGAGCTGTGACCTTTCCTCTCAGCACCGCTGTGAGCAGTACCCACTAGTGCTCATCTACATACGGTTTTGTTATTACTGTTTTCTAGAAATTCTGCGGTGTCTGTTTCTGTCTCCGCTCTGCCTCGAGGGAGAGGTTTCTCCATTTCTGGGTGGGAGCACTTTGTTTTCTTCTAGCTTGGGTGCAACCTGATCAAGAATGTCATTGGTACTGCTTCTGCTTTTTGCTATATACTGTCATTTTCATAGTGACCTAATGTACGGACAATTTTAGTGACTCTTCTGTGAGCACCCTCTAATTATCTGCTGGCTCAGTTGTGGAGAGTTAGGGAAACAGTGGATTGATTCCACTAACGTGACCCCCAAATAAGAAGAAACTTTTACTCAGTACCCCTGAGTCCCTACTTTGGGGAAGCGGATTTGAGATTCATTCTCCCGTTTCCTCACTTGGCTGCCTTGTGATTAATAAACTCTCTGTATCTGCAATCTCGTCATCTCGGTGATTGGCCTTCTGGGCGGCGGGCAAAAATGGACCTGGTGCGGTAACATTAGAATCTGGAGTAATACAATTGTTCATAGAATTCCCTCATAATACATAACTACTGTATAACACCCTTTTCAATCTGAATATTTATCGTTCTCTTGTTTTTCATTTTTTTAAAAAAACCCAGATGGGCCAGAAGTTCGCCTGTTTTTCTTAAAGACCAAACTCTCTTTTAATTGGTTAAATTATATGAATCTGCTGTTTTTATAGATCAAAAATTGTAAAATATCAGCAATTTTTGGTGGCTCAACCTAATATTAGTTTTACTTTAAAGAAACAGACTTTATTTTTTAGAGCAGTTTTAGATTCACAGCAAAATCAAGAGGAAGGTACAGAGATGTCCCATATACCCCTTGCCCCCACACATGCATAGCCTCCTCCATTATCAACATTCCTCACCAGATGGTACATTTGTTACAATGGATGAACCTATATCGACACATCATAATCACCAGAAGTCCATAGTTTACATAAGGGTTCACTCTTGGTGTTGCATATTCTGTGGGTTCGGACAAATGTGTAATGACATGTATTCACCATTGCAGTATCATACAGAGTAGTTTCACTACCCTAAAAATCCTCCGTGTTCCGCCTACTCATCCCTCCCTCCCCCAACCCCTGGCAACCACTGATCTTTTCACGGTCTCCATAGTTTTGCCTTTTCCAGAATGTCATCTAATTGGAATCATACAGTATATCGTCTTTTCAGACCGGCTTCTTTCACTTAGTGATATGCATTTAAGGTTCCTCCACGTCTTTTCATGGCTTGATAGCGCATTTCTTTTTAGCCCTGAATAATATTCCATTGTCTGGATGAACGACAGTTTATTTATTCATCCCCCTTCCGAAAGGCCATCTTGGTTGCTTCCAAGTTTTGGCAATTATGAATAAAAATGCTATAAACATTTGTGTGCAGGTTGTGTGTGGACACAAGTTTTCAACTCCCTTGGGTAAATACCAAGGAGTGGGACTGCTGGATCGTACGTTAAGTGTATATTTAGTTCTGTAAGAAACCACCAAACTGTCTTCCAAAGGGGCTGTACCATTTTGCATTCCCACCAGCAATGAATGAGAGTTTCTGTTGTTCCACATCCTCACTAGCATTTGGTATTGTCAGTGTTCCAGATTTGGCCATTCTGACAGGTGTGTAGTGGTATCTTGTTGTTTTAATTTGCATTTCCTTGATGACATATGATGTGGAGCATCTCTTCATATGCTTATTTGCCACCTGTATATTTTCTTTGGTGTCTTTTAAGATCTTTGACCCATTTTTCAATTGGATTGTTTTCTTACTGTTGAGTTTTAAGAGTTCTTTCCATATTTTAGATACCAGTCCTTTATCAGATATGTGATTTGCAAGTATTTCCTCCCAGTCTGTAGCTTGCCTTTTCATTCTCTTGAAAGTGTCTTTCACAGAGAATAAATTTTTAATTTAAAAAAAAACAATTTGATTAAAAAATGTCAGAGGAACTCAACAGACATTTTTCCAAAGAAGATATATGAATAGCCAACAGGTACATGAAAAGGTGCTCAACATCACTAATCACCAGGGAAACGCAAATCAAAACCACAATGAGACATCACCTCACACCTGTTAGAATGGCCATCATCAAAAATACAGGAAAGAACAAGTATTGGTGGGGACATGGAGAAAAAGG
Source organism: Diceros bicornis minor (assembly GCF_020826845.1). NCBI lineage: Eukaryota > Metazoa > Chordata > Mammalia > Perissodactyla > Rhinocerotidae > Diceros > Diceros bicornis. Next base: position 708,551 of record NC_080747.1, on the reverse strand, counting down.
AACCCTTCTACACTGTTGGTGGGAATATAAATTGGTGTAGCCACTATGGAAAACAGTATGGACATTCCTCGAAAAATTAAAAATAGAAATACCATATGATCCAGCAATTCCACTTCTGGGTATTTATCCAAAGAAAATGAAAACACTGATTTGAACAGATATTTGTACCGTCATGTTCATTGCAGCATTATTTACAATAGACAAGATATGGAAACAACCTAAGTGTCTGTCAACAGATGAATGGATCAAGAAAATGTGGTATATATACAATTGAATATTACTCAGCCATAAAAAAGAAGGAAACTTTCCCATTTGTGACAACATGGATGGACCTCGAGGGCATTAGGCTAAGTGAAATAACTCAAAGACAAATACTGTATGATCTCACTTATATGTGGAACCTAAAACACAAACAAACAAAAAACCAAACCCCTAGATACAGAGAACAGATCAATGGTTGCCAGAAGTGGGGTGGAGGAAATGGGTAAAGGAGATCAAAACCATAAAAAGAGAAACATTTAATTTTAATGAAGTCTAACTATCAATTCTTTCTTTCATGGATCGTACCTTTAAATTTACATTTTAACTTTAATTTATTTTGGATTTTTCTATAGTAATTATTCCTTTCTGCTTTATTTTACCAGTAACTAGAATTTGTAAACATTGGCATCTTTTGCCCCAGCACACCCACTTTTTAGACTCATTCTGCATCAATGCCCCAGAGGAGTGTGGAGAAAGCCGGATACGAGAGTTGACTGAGGATCGTCGCGTCACAGTGGTGCGTTAGACCTGGCCCAGCACTCATGAAGCAGGCGGTGGCTCAACAAGCAAGGGTGTATCCGAATTGGGGTGCATCTAAATTGGGGGGCACCCAGACTGGGGAGTGGTATTCATTAAAGCTATCCCTCTAAGAACAGGAACCAGACAAGGATGCACACTGTCACCACTCCTATTTAACATAGTACTGGAAGTCCTAGCCAGAGCAGTCAGGCAAGAGAAAGAAATAAAAGGGATCCAAATTGGAAAGGAAGAAGTGAAATCGTCACTATTTGCAGATGACATGATTTTATATAGAGAAAACCCTAAAGAATCCACCAGAAAACTTTTAGAAGTAATAAATGAATATGGTAAAGTTGCAGGATACAAAATCAACATACAAAAATCAGTTGCATTTCTGTACACTAACAACGAAGTAGCAGAAAGAGAAATTAAGAATACAATCCCATTTACAATTGCAACAAAAAGAATAAAATACCTAGGAATAAACTTAACCAAAGAGGTGAAAGAGCTGTACACGGAAAACTATAAAACATTGCTGAAAGAAATTGAAGGAGACACAAAGAAATGGAAAGGTATTCCGTTCTCTTGGATTGGAAGAATTAACATAGTTAAGATGTCCACACTTCCTAAAGAAATCTATAGATTCAATGCAATCCCTATCAAAGTTCCAACATTTTTCACAGAAATAGAACAAAGAATCCTAAAATTTATATGGAACAACAAAAGACCCCGAATAGCTAAAGGAATCCTGAGAAAAATGCACAAAGCTGGAGGTATCACACTCCCTGATTTCAAAATATACTACAAAGCTATAGTAACCAAAACAGCATGGTACTGGCACAAAAACAGACAGACAGATCAATGGAATAGAATCGAAAGCCTAGAAATAAACCCACACATCTATGGACAGCTAATCTTTGACAAAGGAGCCAAGAACATACAATGGAGAAAAGAAAGTGTCTTCAATAAATGGTGTTGGGAAAACTGGACAGCCACATGCAAAAAAATGAAAGTAGACCCTTACCTTACACCATACACAAAAATTAACTCCAAATGGATTAAAGACTTGAATGTAAGAACTGAAACTATGAAACTTCTAGAAGAAAACATAGCAGTACGCTCTTGGACATCGGTCTTAGCAACATATTTTCAAGCACCACGTCTGACCGGGCAAGAGCAACAATAGAAAAAATAAACAAATGGGACTACATCAAACTAAAAAGCTTCTGCACAGCAAAGGAAACCATCAACAAAACGAAAAGACAACCTAACAATTGGGAGAAGATATTTGCAAACCATACATCTGATAAGTGCTTAACCTCCAAAATATATAAAGAACTCATGCATCTCAACAACAAAAAAATTAACAACCCAATTAAAAAATGGGCAAAAGACCTGAACAGACATTTCTCCAAAGAAGATATACAGATAGCCAACAGACACATGAAAAGATGTTCAAAATCATTAACTATCAGGAAAATGCAAATCAAAACTACAATGAGATATCACCTCACGCCCGTCAGAATGGCTATAATTAACAAGACAGGAAACAACATGTGTTGCAGAGGATGTGGAGAGAAGGGAACTCTCATACACTGCTGGCGGAAGTGCAAACTGGTGCAGCCACTGTGGAACACAGTATGGAGATTCCTCAAAAAATCAAGGATAGAACTACCATATGATACAGCTATTCCACTGCTGGATATTTATCCAGAGAACCTGAAAACACCAATTTGTAAAGATACATGCACCCCTGTGTTCACTGCAGTGTTATTCACAACAGCCAAGACTTGGAAGCAACCTAAGCGCCCATCAAGGGACGAATGGATAAAGAAGATGTGGTATATATACACAATGGAATACTACTCAGCCATAAGAAACGATGAAATCCAGCCATTTGTGACAACATGGATGGACATTGAGGGTATTATGCAAAGTGAAATGTCAGAGGGAGAAGGTCAAATACCGTATGATTTCCTTTATTAAGTAGTAGATAATAACAATGATAAACAGACACATGGAGACACATTGGATTGGTGGTTGCCGGGGTGGGGGGGGCGAGGGAGGAGGGCGAGGGGGATGATTCGGCACAGGTGTGTGGTGATAGGTTGTAATTAGTATTTGGGTGGTGAACATGGTGTGATCTGTGCAGAAGTAGAAGTATAATGATGTACACCTGAAATTTATACAGTGTTATAAACCAATGTTACTGCAATAAACAAAAAAATAAAAATACTCACCTGATTAAAAAAAAAAAAAACCTGTAAAAACAAATATGGTAGAACTGCAAGTATTGGCATAAAACTATCCAAAATATATTACTAGGTGAAAAAAAAGGTGCTTGACGACCTGCCCAGAGTGTGGAGTGGGCTGGAAGGTGTCTCCAGAAAGATGTCCGAGTCCTGACCACACACCTGTGAACGCGACCTTATCTGGAAATAGGATCTTTGCAGATGTAACTAAATGAATGATCTTGAGATCATCCCGGCCCCAAATACAAAGATGAGTGTCCTTTGAAGGGAAAGGGGGGAGAGATTTGAGAACCGGGAGGAAACCACGTAAAAATGGAGGCGGAGATTGGGGTGATGCAGCCCCAGGCCCAGGACAGCTGCAGCCACCAGAAGCTGGGAGGCAGATTCAACACCTTGACGTGGACTTCTGGTCTCCTGAACTCCGAGGGAATAAATTTCTGCTGTTTTAAGCCACCAATTTTGTGGTGATTTGTCACAGCTGACCTAGGAAAGTGTGATTTCATTTCTTTTTTAAATAAATAATGGCATTAACCAGATTGGGTACAAGAAAAAAGTTTATCTGGGGGTGAGATTTGGTGGTTTCTCTTCTAACTTGTGCATTTCTGTAATTTCTGAGTTTTATTAACTTTGTTTTATATTAATAGGAAAATGCAACCAAAATATCAAATGTTTGTAATAGGCTGTTGGAGTGACTGAGGCATGAGATGACCGTGCCTGCTCAGGGGAGCTGGACTGGGCAGGGGAAGCTGCAGGTGGGGTGGGACTGGGGGGCTGGTCACCCAGGTGGATGAGCAGGTGGGAGGAGGAAGTGAGTTGAATCCTGGGCACGCTGGACTTGCACTGTGCGTAGCATCCAGTGGAGGTGAGTGGCGGACAGTGGGCACTTGGCCGGAGCCTAGGAGGCCCAGCTGCGGTGACCCTCGGACATGGAGCGCCTGTGAAGCCAGCTGCAGAGGGTGGCCAGGAGAGTGATAGGAAGTGACACACCTTTCACAACGTTTGGCATAGGCGAGGGGAGACTAACCGTGGTGATGGCTGGAGGAACGTGGGACAGGAGGAGATGTGTTGAGACATTTCTTCCAAGAAGGAGTCCACCGAGAGGCAAGGCTGAAGTGCGGAGTGTGGGGCACAGGGCAGCCTGAGGTGGTCAGCCATCTGTGCCCTTGTGAGGCCACCTGGGCTTCTCCACTGCATCCTCAGAAAAGAGGTGGGCCGGGTCCCGGCTGACACTGGCATTGAAGACACACATCTGGACAGCCCGGCACAGCAGCCCAGGATCACGTCCTCACATGTGGAGGCAGCAGAGGCACCTGGGTGGGCAGCGCCTGGACGGCCACTCCTTTCAGGGGAGGCTGTGTGTCGTGTGTCCAAGGCCGGCGCCTCTGGAAGGCGGGGAGGTCGCAGGAGGCAGGGAGGCAGTGTTCTTCCTGGAAAAGATGCCACTTTCCCTGCATCCAGAACGAATTTGACTTGACTTCTGACAGGAAGGGCTTCCAACGGCTCCCTGATGGTCAGCTGTCCAGAGTGCTCACTCCCCGAGACCACCTTCCGAGCAGTCGATTCTCTTACAGTGACTCGGCTCTAGGATACACCCAACGTTAACACAGACGTTTCCTGAAGCTTCGGTTCTTGAGAAAATCCTTTTACAAAATGATGGGACAAAAAAAGGGAAGACTTCCTCTTCCAGCCAGGACACCAGCAGGATGGCCTCACCTCCCACTGGAACAACTGCAAGTCGGGACCAGACTTCTGAACGTACCCAGCCCTGGATGGGCCGCTTCTGTCCTGGCAGTGACAGGCCTGGTCCGTGACATGGGGGGTCTGGCTGCAGGCATCCCCCGATGTCCCACAGCCTAAGTTCTGCCTTGGCCAGAGCCCGCTGGCTTGCCCAGCACCGAGGCTCCAGCAGCTCGTTCCTGTGGTGATGGCGCAGCTCCATGCAGCTTGTGGAGGCGCATCCCAATTCTTCTGTGGGGCAGCCACGTACTTTCCGTGGTGCTTTTCCATCCTCCAGCACCCTAATGGATGCCCCCGGTACTGTGGGGTCTGGCAGGGGCGCCACCCTCGCCTGGCCCAGCTGCAGGGCCCTTTCCTGCCAAGCCCCGCACACCCGGCTCTCCAGGTTCCGCGGGTGACCAGGTGGAGTGGTGTCTGTGGTGGGGGACGCCCTGCTTCCAGAATCAGGAGAGGCTGTCAGATGTCGTACCTTTCTCTTAGTGTGTGTGGGGGTGCAAAGCGCAATACTTGTCCTTTGCTCTGAAGTGGGTGCCCCCGTTTGCCCGACTGGACCTCCTCTGGTGTGCTAGCCCCCAGCCCCTATACGGTTTGTTTCCATCTCTGAAGCTCATGTTTCTTACCAAGGCCTCCAAAGTCACTGCCCCTCCTTTCTCGTCCTCTATCACCTGCCGTGGGTTGGACTGCGTCCTCCCAAAACTCCTATGTTGGGGTCCTAACATCATGAACCTCGGAACGTGACCTTATTTGGTAACAGGGTCTTTGCAGATGTAATCCGTTAAGCAGAGGTCATTAGAGTGGGTCCTAATCCAGAATGGTTGGTGTCCTTATAAAAAGGGGATATTTGGACACAGACATGCACACAGGGAGGGCGCCATGTGAAGACGGAGGCAGAGATGCAGCGACGCGTCTACAAGGCAAGGAGCACCAAAGATGCCAGCGAGCCCCAGCAGCAAGGGGAGAGGCCTGGGGCAGATTCTCCTCGGAGCCCCCAGAGGAAACCAGCCTGCCCACCCCGGGCCCTCGGACTAGAACCGTCTCAGCCTGCCAGCGTGTGGATCTTTGTTACGGCAGCGTAGGTGACTAACACACCATCTATATAGTGGGCCAACTTGACCGTCTGCAGAATGTCTGGCCACATTTGGAGACAGTGAACCTAGCCCTGGGCAAGACTCAGAGGAAGGCACGCTGAGACCGCCGGCTGCAGGCCAACACTCCGCATCCATCAGAGCAGCCACTACTCAGTCACCTGCAGTAGGTTCGCTGTCATCCCACAGGACCCCTGGCTTGGCCAGGGCGGGACCAGGAGCTACAGCTGATGTTCCTTCCCTGAGGAGTGCCACTTGGTTTCATTTGACTGTCTAGGCCAAAGGTGGGGGAGTTCCTGGGGGTTCTACTTAGCTTCCTGCCCCACAGCCGAGGAGCCAAGGGGCCTGCCAACCACCACTCAGTGGCTCTGAGACCAAGGCTCCACTGTGAGCTGGACCGACACCAGGACACCATGGACCCTCACTCTCTCAGGGACCCTCACGAAGCTTGGGTCCCCAGAGCCAAGCCAGACATGGGGATCTCCCAATACCAGTGTCTCCTCACCCCAAGTAAATGCTCAAAGCCCTTTTGGAGAAGGTCCGGCAAGCTGTTACTGCACACGTGGCCAGGATGTTCCCGGTCCTTCCTCAGAGCCCCAGTGTCTCCATCAGCCAGCGAGTCCCAGCTCTGAGATGGGCTCAAGTTCAAGACCAGGGTTTTTCCTGGACTGTTGCCCTCAGCCCCTCGACACCGCATTGTGCTGGCTGTCGGGACCCATCCCTCTCCCACTCTGAGTAACCAGCTGCCCCCGCCTTGCTTCTGAGGGAAAGCGCCACCGCCCAGCTCTGACATTTTTGGTCCTGTCACCCCTCTGCTCTCTGGGAGCCCAACTGCACATCGCACTGGCCACCACAAGCTTCTCACCAGCACCCTCTCCTTGCACTGGTGAAGGCGGCACCTCCTGTCCCTCCTACAGAGCCAACGGTGGGTGTCCAGCACTCACAGTCCATCCCTCTGGCTGGCCCACTCCTCTGAGCCTTTGCTCCTTCCTCTGTCGTCTTCCATGGCAGCGCTGGCATCTGCCTTATCACTGTAGGACATCACTTCTTCCACGCCTTCAAGCATCGTTCAATTCTAAACCCTGGGTAGGTTCCTCATCTGTAAATCTGGCTCTGTGTCAGCTGAGCCCCCATTTCCTGGCTCAGCACTGCATCTCATCTTCCTCAGTCTTGGCGCCTGCACGCTCACCCACGCTCCCAGTCCCGCCAGAGCACATGCTCCTCTGCTGCTCACACGGATGAACTTGTAGCAAGAGCCTTTAGTGTGAGGGATCCAGGGGAGGGGAAAGCGCTGCCCTCCAGGTCACTTCCTGGAAGTGGGGCGTTGACAGGCTTTGAGAAAGGCAAGGTTGCTTCCCGGCAGGGAGGTCCAGGGGCTTTGGGGGTAACGTTGTCAGCTCTCCGTGTCTGCCCAAGTGTCCCCACACCCCATCTCAGTCTCCCTCGTCCCACTCAGTGCTGCCCGGCCAGGCTGCATATCTACCAGTGTGACCCTGCAGCCCTGACCCCCAGCTGGCCCTGACCCCCAAGGACCCTTGAGGCTCTACTGGAGGCTCTCTGCATGCCCCAGGGCCTTGAGCTGGGAAGGGAAGGCTTACTGTCTGTCTTTCCTGGTGGCCTCCAGCGTGGTCAGCGGCACCAGCCCACTCAAATATCTTTGGTCACTAGTGGTGCCATAGCATCTCATTCTACCGTCCCCTGAGCTGGCTTGTCCTCCACAGGACTCCACCCTGGGCCTGAGAGGCACTCTGGGCTGTTGTGACCTCATGGCAAGCAGGTGGCCATGTGCTCTTCTGTACCCGGGTCCATCTGGCACCGCTGCCATGTGGATGAGGTGTTACTGAGCCCCAAGGGACCAGTGACCCGCAAGTGGATCCTTTTGCCTGGAGCTGCCTGCACCAATAGAATGAGACCAGGTTCAGAATAGCAGAGGAGAAATGTTATTCACTGATCAACGCATGGAGGAGGCCAAACTCGTGCTCTAAAACACCTCTCCCGGAAGGGAAGGTGAGCAGGTTCTTATAGGATGTGAGAGGGGAGGTGTCTCCGCCTCATCGCTCGGGGTGAGGGCATTTGGGGGACGTGCAGAGCTTCCCTTCTTGCACACGGCACCCTTTGCACGGCACCCCATGGCCATCTTGGACCTTCCCGGTTTGGACCGGTTCTGTCATTTGGCCACCTGGCATTGTCCTGCCTTGGTTCCTATGAGCAAGCACAACTTAAAAACAAAGCACTAGACATGGAAAACGTTTTAGGGTCTTCCCTGGGTGACAAAATCCCTCCTGACAATGTCTTGTTCCTCATTCTTGAGGGGCAATGGATGTCTTCTGTAACTACTTCCAGCTAACCAGGGGCGTTGTCATAGGGGCCTGTAGAGGAGCAGAACTTACTCCCAGTAACTGTTAGATAAGTTTGGTTGTCATCCGGCTGGACTTCCAACCTCTCATATCCCTGGTTAATACCATGTGGAATCTAGTTAGTCTTTTGATAGAAAAGAAAACCAGACAGTTCATGATGCAAGGCCCAAAGAGCAAAGAAGCAGAATAGCCCCCCGAGGCCCAAAAAGTGTTAGAAACCACGTCAGGGTGGGAAGAGCCTGTTCAACCCCATTCCAGACAGCCTAGTGGTGCTGTAGATATGGGCACTGCAGGGGCAGCACAGGTCAGGGTGAGGATAAGGATGTCATGAGAGATGACAGAAGGAGTACTAGTACCTCCACGGGGGTGGATGCCAGCTCACCAAGGACTCATCTTTCCGTCTCTGGAATAAGAGCTTCAGGCCTCAGACGGGCCACAGGAAGAGTCAGGATGGCTTGGAGTCTCCAAGTCTTCCAGTTCGGGGGCTCTCTTGACTTGGGTATGGTGCACCTGAGGGTGACTCCCTGTAATTTTAGGGCAGAGTGATTGGTTAGGATCACCAGATAAGGCCCGTTCCACTTGTGAGTGAGCTGGGCCTGTGGGCTCCCAGTTTTCCATGTTTCTAGGTACACCCAATCACCAGGCTGGAAGGAATGGAGGGCCAGGTCCGTGCAGCTGGGCGGGACCTCGTTGCCTTACGCTGTGAGTGCGTTCACCGTTTCCCCTACCTAGAGGGCATACCTAGTTGTTCTCCTGTACCTCCAGTATTCCCCTGTTGGCTTTTTGACTGGGGGAATTGGAGTGCTGCATGCTGATTGGCATGGCCTGATGAGGCCTTAATCGATCCAGTTCTTTATGAAGGGGCCAGAACATTTAGGGCATCCTGTCTGAGAGGATATTGTTTAACGTTTGGGCACTTGTGCCCAGGTTTTAGTTTGACAATCATGGGGTTCACTTGGATGGCACGCCCCACTTTTCCTTGGGCCCAAACTCGCAGATTTACCCCTGGTAATTCTACTAAGTTTCCCTTTGAATCTTTTGACTCAGGCCCTTTTGTTGGGAGCATAATTAGCTGGTGACCAAAGGCTAAGGGGACGTTTACCTCCAACTGGTCCCTCTTTCAATAAACAGAGGCTCCTACTTTATGCAGTAGGTCCCTACCCAGCAAAGGAATAGGGCATTCTGGCATGTATAGAAACAAACGGGTTAACTGTTTTCCACCTAATTTTCAGCTTAAAGTTTCAATTAACTGCTTGTTCTCTGCAGTCCCTGATACTGTCACTATATTACATCTCTGGGTTGGAGATTTGTAGCCAGATATTTGAGGAAACTAGAAGAATTTAAGATCCAGTCCAGTTTACTGGTAGGAAACAAAAAACCTTAAAGACAATTAACAGAGCTTGAATTTAATATCCACAAATGTGTATTATAGTCTTGACCAAAACATAATTTTTCTCTCTAAAATCACCCACATTTTTACCAAAGATAGCCAAATTAAGACTAGCTGATTTGCAAACTAAGTCAAGTTTCAATAAATTTGGCCCAATTATTTACATAAGTACAACAAGAATAGCAATTGATCATATAGGCTCTTTTAAATCTGCTTTGCTGGAACTTGTCATAAGGAATCTCAGACTGAACTTTAAAGGCCTCTCGAGGCCAGAAAAGCCAAGTCGAGAATTTGTCATCAGACTCTGCCTGCAATACCTATAGATTTGGGTGAACTCCTCTCTTCTCTTGAGGATCCCCAAAATATCCTGAGGTTCCTTGCACCTGCCAGGGAAGTGACCTTCTTTACTCATCTGGTAAGGTTGCTGGGAACCCTGTAAAGAAGGTACCAGGCCAATATTTCCAGGTGGCTTTATTCCATAAAGTCAACCTTTGTTCCTCAAAAGCTGTCTTGTCATATCTGAGTCTGTATGTTTCTCTCAAATATGACATTCCAGTCAAAGCCTTGGTAATATAACCAATGCTTCCAATTGTGTCCTGCTATAAGGAGAACAGATTCTTATTGAACTTATGCAAATAACTGTATTGCCATGAAAATAACAACATTCACTCACTAAGAGTTTCCAAATTCTGGAGGAATCAGATAGGGAGAAAAAGATAAATGTTTCCATTCTGATTACAAAAATATAACTTACCAAATTGTCATAAGTCATAGTAAGCTTAAGAGAAAAGAGAAAAAGATTTCCTTAAATCTGAAAAGCAAAATATTAAAAAAATCAGCAATATTTCAAGTGAAAAGTCATAGAAAATATAATCATCCTCAACAGTTCATTCAGTCTCATGTAACCAACCCCTGATCTTTTTTTTTTTTTGGTGTATAGTTCTATGAAATTTTATCACGTGTAGATTTGAGCAATCATCACCATGATCAGGATAAAGACTCCTTTTTTTTTCTTTTTTTTTTTTTTTGTGAGGAAGATCAGCGCTGAGCTAACATCTGATGCCAATCCTCCTCTTTTTTTTTTTTTTTTTTTGCTGAGGAAGATTGGCCCTGGGCTAACATCCATGCCCATCTTCCTCCACTTTATATGGGATGCCACCACAGCATGGCTTGACAAGTGGTGTGTTGGTGCGTGCCCGGGATCTGAACCTTCAAACCTCGGGCCGCCAAAGCAGAGCATTTGCACTTAACTGCTGCACCACCGGGCCAGCCCCACCAACCCCTGATCTTGATCTCTTGTTAGCAGTTTCACGAAGTCATCAGTTTCTCCGTTAGAGTTCTGTGATTTATTACCCAACTCAGTCTTATGATCTGAAAGTTAATCAGAAACCTATATTCTAGATCAAGTCCTGGAAAGAGTCCTTTCCATGAATCTCTCTGAAGTTGAAACATATTTGCAAAAGTATCAGAGTAAAATAACTGTGTGCAAATAACGAAACATTCAAAAATGGCAATTGACAAAGAAACTTGGCTATTTCTATGACATCCAACACTTTGAGATAATAACTAGAATTATAACTGACAACCAGGACAGATCAGAATTTTTGGAATGTTATATAATTTTTTACAAACAGTTATATTAATAACATTTACCCACACAATATAACCTAGGAAAGTTTATCATCATTTATTTGATAATGTTTCTCATGTAATTTTAACATACCAAATAAGTTTAATTAGTTTTAACATCTTCCTCTTTATAGAAAGAGAGAACAAATTGTGTGAGAATTTTCAGGGCTGACTGGAAATTCTCAAAGTTTCCTTTTTATTTAAGTCAAAAGGAAGACTTTAATTCTGTGGGAGGTTCATCAAAAAATATCAAAAAGTTTTAAAACACTTGGTCAAATAGCAAACAATGCTTAGTTATCCATTCAATCAAAGTGACAACAGAAATAGCCAAAAAAATCCTTAATAGAGAGAAACTTCAGCCTTTTTGAACATAGGAAATTATTTTAGCAAAACATAGATTTTCTGTCTTTTTGGTAGACTTACTCAAAGGCAAAGAAAAACCTTTTATTACCCCTTTATCAAGAGCAGACCAAAAGTTCAAGAAAATTATCTTTTTAAGAGAGAAAGTCAAATTCTAATTTTTGCACCAGTTTATTTTCTATATTCAAACTCATTTACTTAATTAAATTCATTTCAATCTTAGCCACCTTGACCATGCACAAAACTCCTCAGGGTTTTACTTCCATCAACCTTCTGTCACTCACTTTTTACATTCAGAATTTGTCCCATGCCTTCGTTTTTTTCCCTCCTAGTACTTTAGGACAAATTTACCTTTTTTAACCAAACAAACAAAAAAATTTCCATTATTTACACTTTCTTTACTGAAAACACATATCTTACTTTCCTTGAATACAAAGATGTTTTCCTTATTAAGTTTTTAGTAGTTTCAATTACATATAATAATTAGAATTCTTTTTTTTCTCCCCAAAGCCCCAGTGCATGGTTGTATATATTCCAGTTGTAAGTTCTTCTGGTTCTTCTACGTGAGCCGCTGCCACAGCATGGCTACTGACAGACAGGTGGTGTGGTTCTGTGACTGGGAAACGAACCCGGGCCGCCAAAGTGGTGAGAGCGCTGAACTTTAACCACTAGGCCATCAGGGCTGGCTCTAATTAGAAATCTTAACCCTCACAGACCTTAATTTTTAGTGAAAACTAAAAAGCAAGCAATTACGAACTGTCCTTTACGTTAGCATTCTGTGACTTGGCAAACTCATAACTACTTTTTATAATTTCTAGAAACAAGTTACCTTTGTCAATGCAAAATAACCAAAAACTATTCTATAGATAAGAGAAATAAGGGGAGTTTTACTTGAGCCAGAGTGAGGATTATAACCTGGGAGGGCCTTAGAAAGCATTCCAGAGAAGCATGGTTTTCACTACAGTCTTATATCTTTTTAGAACAAAGTACATTAAACACACCCAGGATACATTTTCATCAAAGTTTCAAAGAGGTATTTCTTGCAAATTAGCAGGTCAACGTGACCCTAATGTCAGGAAAGGGACTAATACAGGTGTTACCAATAGGGTGTAGGAGGGGCAGTACACATTCTTATCTTAAGAGAGTGCATTCTTTAACGGTTAAGCAGACGTACGATGTATGTTTGATAGGCCATAAGTCAGGCTTCTTTAGCTCAAGCCAAATCAGTTTTGAACCCAAATAGTTACCCCATATATCTCAATATGTAAAAATGTCTTGTCACCTTATAGTACAATTTTTTAAATAAAATACAGGACATGTTTGCTAATAGACCCAAACATCTTCTAGTTTCTCTGTAATAAGAAGCCAAAAGTAGACAGATGTATATTTAATAATTAACATCTAATATTTTATCTTATTTGGAAATGATCTAGATACTCAATGAATTTTTATCATTTAATTTAACCTAGCAAAACTTCAAAGTTCAATTTAAACAAGAAAACAGAAAACTGACAAGATTCATAACAAGGTCAAAAGGCAATCATGTTTTTTTTTTTGTGAGGAAGATCAGCCCTGAGCTAACATCTGATGCCAATCCTCCTCTTTTTTTGCCCAGGAAGATTGGCCCTGAGCTAACATCCCCGCCGATCTTCCTCTACTTTATACGGGATGCTGCCTCAGCATGGCTTGATGAGCAGTGCTTCCGTGCAGGCCCGGGATCCAAACCCGCGAACCCTCGGGCCGCCACAGCGGAGCACGCGCACTGCACCGCTGCGCCACCGGGCCGGCCCTGGCAATCATGTTCTTATTGACCATCTACAGTAACCCTCAGGTACCCAGCTTCAATCCCCACTGTTGTTTTTCCCTTCCTCATTCTTGTGGGAAGTGGGGCATCAATCGTTCTAGCTACTTCCTGCTGTAAAGGGGCCAGGATGAGGAAACTGAGGAAGGAAATTTTTTACATACTCTTAGGTACTGGGTTATATTTTGCATTATCATTATTTGAGTGCCTCTGTCTACAGTGTTAGAACAGCACCTTATTCCATATTTGATTAACCCAAATTTCCAGAACCCAAAATGCAAGAACCCAATTTATTTTACTTATCTGACTGTTTGGTGTCGGTGGTCTTAACCTGGAACAGCAGCTTAAGGTCTTTCAGTGGCTCACGTGAGCAGTTTTTTCTTTTCAGCTTCTGAGTGCTCTGGTCATGGGGGGTCAGGCCTCACCCGGGTGTGATGAGTCCACAGCTTGATTCCAGCCAATCTGACTGTTGAATGGGTGGTTGGGAGGACTTCATAAGGACCGGTCGCCTTGAGGGTGAGTTGATCCTCTGGTCCAAGCTCCTTCCAAGACTTAAGAAGAACCTGGTCACCTGCCTTGATGTGGTGGAGTGGAACATCTGATGAGAACGGGGACCTGTGAGAGGCAAACTCATGAATTGCATTTACAACTTTTCAGTGCTGCCTGACTGCTATTTCCTTCTGTTGTACGTAATCTCCCCCCACGGGTGAAGCTGAGAATGGTCTCCCGTACCTCATTTCAAAGGGGCTCAACTGAAGCCCACTTCAGGGGCTACACGGACCCTCAACAGGGCAGAGGGCAATGATACCGAGCAATGTGCTCACTCTGCTCGCCGTGATCTGAGTCAATCAATCACAACAAAGTAGGGATCGAGAAAGGAAGTTTTAATTCAATTAACCAGCATAATCAGGAAGATGGTAGACTAATGTTTCAAAAAACCATCTTCAAAGATTACAGAATCTTAAGGTAGTTATACAGGGAAGATGGGTAGTGAGGAGGGGGTCCAGGGATGTTGGTCTCCAGGAATCACATTGTTCCATTCTTCTGTCAGCTGTGATGGATACCTTGTAGGTGTGTTGCCCACCTGTGGTGAGCCTGTTCCTGGAGAGAAACTCATAGAACAAAGTTTTAATTTATCAAGCTATCTGGGAGTACATATGTAAGCAGAGGCCATAAATCAGGAGAGCATGTGAATTTTTTAGAGTACATGCAGAGCAGCAAGCAGTCACACAGAGGAGGGGCTGGGGCCATTTAGCGTAACAAGATGGCCTCACTTACACTCACAGGCAACATCTTGTCCCAGGTTAAATTCGTTTCCTGGTTCATCTTTCCAGTCTCTCCTGTTGACAGGGGCCGCCATGAGGCGTGGAGTTTCCAAGTGAGCCCCAAGGCTCTCGATACATCCTGGGTTATCTGGGAGATAAAGGTGGCTCTGTTGTCACTCTGGATCGACAGTGAGAGTCTGTACCTGGGAACGATCTACCAAGACGTACATTTCAAATGCTTTGCTCAGGTCTGGTAAGGCCAGGAGTTTTTACGCTTATTGGAAGCTTGGTCACATAGCTTCCCAGTCAAAGGGGTCCATTTCTGGTCCCTGTAGTTTATCATAGAGAAGCTTAGCAATCAACCCAAAGTTAGGGATCCAAATGTGGTAAACGCCAGCCATCCCCAAGAATCCTCGTAGTTGCCTACAAGTTTTTACCATCTCTCTCTCTTGAGGAAGGCTGTGTTGCCCTTTTGAAATGATAAACCCCAAATACTTTACAGTCTCTTTAGATATTTTTGTCTTCCCTTTAGATACTTTATATCTCCTAACAGCTAAGAACGTCAACATATTTAACTCAATTCTGCCACTATCTACCTGGAGATAGCATCAGATCCCACAATATTACCCTTCACCTCCCATTTTAGATGCCAATTGCAAGTCCAGGTTGTCACCTATGCTTCTAATCAACTGGCCACAGACCAGAGATTCTCATGACCCCCACCCTTGGAAAACATTTTACTTAACAGCCAGATGGAAGGGATGCATAGAGCAAGATATGTGGGGCAGGGACGTGGAGTTCCTGGGCTCCCTCTGGCCATGCCACCCTTCCCAAATTTTCCTCACATTCACCAACCCAGAAGCTCTCTGAACTCCATATTGAACTCAATCTTCAGCCCTTCTCTCCAACTCAGAGGTATGGGGAGGGGAATGGGGCTGAAAGTTCCAACCCTCCAATCACACAATTGGTTCCCCTGGCAACCAGCCACCACACAGAGGGGCTCTCCAAAAGTCACCTTATTAACATAAATTCAGGTGTGATTGAAAGGGGTTTGTTATGAATAACAAAAGATACCCATTTCACCCTTATTGCTCTGGTGTTATTTCAGAACTGAAGACAAAAGTAATTATTATAACAAAAGATGCCCCTATGGCTCTTGAATTACAAGGGTTTTAGGACCTCTGTGCCAGAAAGGAAATGAAGATATTTCTTATTATAAATCACAACATCACACCAACCTAAGAGGATTCCTGCTGAAGGCAGGGCAGGGTAATCTGACATCACCTGGGAGTGGTGGGGGATGAGGATCCAAAAGCATCTTTTAAATCCAGCACCGTATAGCACTGACAGCTCCTAAGGTCTGGAACAAATCTATACTCCCCTTGTTTCCAGCCTTTTAATGGGTAAAATGGGTGTGTTCCATGGGAATCTCCACGGCCTGATCCATCCCTGTTCCAAAATCCTATTGATTACAGGAAAGATTCCTCCTATGGCTTCTAGTTTCAAGGGGTATTGTTTCACCTGGGGCCAGTGATCTCTCTGCTTCAATTCTACCTTTACTGGCGTGGCACTGGCTGCTCGTCCCACCTCTCCTGGTGCCCATACTTCTGAGTTAATTCAGCTTAGTACTACTGGGGAATAGTACTAAGGCCCTGTGAGGGAAGAAGGAGAATCCCCCTCTGCCCTTTCCCTTAAGGTTCTTATGGCTGACCAAATAATTAACAGGACAGGTTAGCAGGAGAAAATAAAACCAAGTTTAATAACATGTATATATGAGAGAAACCAGGGACACTGAGTTTCTCAACACAATAGCAGAGATTCTCGTCTTAAATACTATCTTCAGCTAAAGACAAAGGAGGATGTTGGGGTGGGTGGTATTTTGGGATTTCAGAGGGGAAGAAGACAATTTACACGAAGAGGGAAATGTAAATGTTTGTCAGACAATGCTTTGCAGGACCACCTATAGAGTATGTGGCCAGAGAGACAGGAACTATAATAATCAAGAATACGTATATTTAAGACTTCTTCTTCCGTCCTGATAAGAGTTTTCACAGATAAGGTCATACCCTCCTCTTCCCACTAAACAGAGGGAGATACCTTTACAAATATAAATATTTGGTAAACAGAACTTTGTTAAGAATGGGCTTAGTGAGGACCCTGCCAGTCTGTCTATACCCAGAGTTAAATTCCTTTAGGCAGTTAGTGGGGGAGGTCAAATGTCCATCAGCAAAAATAAACAAGGTAAAGAGGCATACTTCAGGGTGGCCAAATTTTGATCTCCCACAACTGCTCCGCCCCTTCCCTTAAGGTTCTTATGACTGGCCAAATAACTAAAAGACAGGTTAGCAGGAGAAAATAAAACAAAGTTTAATAACATGTATATATGGGAGAAACTCAGAAAGAGAACTGAGCAACTCGTCATTCTAAGCTGCTCACGTAAGTATTTTTTAGCTAAAGGCATGGCAGGTGTTGGGGGATAGTGGTTTGGGATTTCAGAGAGGAAGAAGACAATTCACACAGAGATGGAAATGCAAATGTTTGTGTGACAACTCTTTTCAGGGCCACCTAGAGAATGTGGCTGGTGAAAGACAGAATTCTGATAAGATGGGCTTGTTGGTGCCTTTCCTTTTGTAACATCTATTTTACATTATATTACAGCCATCATATGGGAGTGGCTCCTTCCTGAAACAGGCCTTCTATGTCAAACTCTTCAGGCAGTTTGGGGGAGGTCAAATGTCTGTCAGAGAAAATAATCAAGGTAAATAGACATATCGCAGGGTGCCCAATTTTGATCTCCCACAGTACAGTTAGGGGAATCTCTTTCTTCTCAGGTGCTGGTGTATCTTGCAACAGGGCCATGAGCTCAACTCCCCAACTTCTGGGGACTTGCGTCTCTATTGTATCTCGTTCCCAGCTTATTGAGGTCCCTAACTTAGATAGCACGTCCCTCCCTAAAGGCGGAACACGGCATTCTGGTACACACAGAAAAGAATGCTTCAGTGTTTTGATCTTATTTCACAGGTCAAGGGCTCCAGAAATCTTTTGGTCTCTCCTTTTCCTGATACCTCTTTTATGTCACACTTTCCTTTAGAAAGGTTTCCCTTTTGGGCATTCAACACAGAGAACATGGCTCCAGCATTGAGCAAAAATTCAACACGCTCTCCTCCTACTGCCAAGGTCACCCGGGGCTCCTGGAGCCAGGTGGGGAGCCCCAGGGCCCCATCACATCTCATGTGTAGTCAAGCGGAGTTGGCATGACCCAGTCCTGCTCGATCGCCTCCCTCTCTGGGGACAGTTCCGACAGTCCTGCGGCCGATGCCCTTCCTGCCAGGAGCACGCGCACTGATCAGCCCCCAACTTTGTTGGCGGCCTTATGGTCCCTCAGTGGGGGCCGGGATCACTCACCCATGGTGTCTTCCTCCCTCGGGTTACCGTGAGCAGTCTGCAGGGCCAGAGCTAGCAGGGCGGTTTCCTTTTCATCGTCTTGTCTTCTTTTTCACCCTCAGTTACATTCCAGTTACTGAACACCCAAAAGGCATCCTCTACTAGCTGTGCAGAATTAGCCCAACTTTTGGGGTTTCCTACGATGTCTGGAGCACTTCTGAGACAGGGAAAGGCAGCACTAAACTGTCTCTGGAGCAGCAGGCAGTGCAGCAGCAGGAGGCAGCTGGCACCCAGCATCCAGGATTAACGTCTCCCGAGACTCACAAGTTCCAGGAACTCCATGCTCCGTGGACATCCCCCTCCCCGTGCCTAGCCAATCAGCGGTCTGGTCACAACCTTGGCACCTGGTCTGCAGGAGATGGCTGCCTGGTCTGCAGACTGACCACTCCCTGGCTATCAGCCTGACTCCCCATTCCAAACTGACCAATCCCCAGCTGTCCATTTCAACCACTATAAATCAGGACCCCAGACCCCCACCCGGGGCTGATTGGTGATGGGGTTCAGGGTAGGCCGCCCCAAGATGTGCCACTCTGGTATGTGGATTATTTCAAGCTGAAGACAATAAAGGTTCAGGGGACTTGGAAAGAAACTTTGACCTCCCCCGGCCCACTAACTGCCTAAAAGGATTTAAGATAGAAGTCCTGTCTCCAGGACAGGCCATCACCATAGATATAACTCTGGGTATGGATAGACTGGGAAGGTCCTTGCTAAAGCCCATTCTTATCAAAGCTCTGGAAACCAAGTAAAAGTAGAAGTTACCTTTTGTAAGAAACATTTACATTTGTAAGGGAAATCTCCATCTGTAAAGGTATCTCCCTCTCTGTACCGGGAAGAAGGGGGGATGACCTCATCTCTAGAAACTTATCAGGGCAGAAGGCGACTTGAATCTGCATAATAACCTTACTCTTGTTTACTGTGCTTTTCGGGTAATCTCCCATAGCTGACTCCCCCCACTCCCAACATCCTCCTTTCTCTTTAGCTGAATATGCTATTTAAGAGGAGAACCTCCGCCATTTTGTCAAGTTACCCAGTTTCCTGGGTCTCTCCCATGTATACATGTTAGCTAGCTTTATTTGATTTTCTCCTGCTATTTGGTCTCATATCAATTTAATTTGTAGCCCAGCCAGAAAGGACCCAGAGTGGGTAGCTTCTCTCTAATCAGGCTGGCTTTTGCATTTCAATAAACTTGCATAATCTCTCCTGACCCACTCTTGAATTCCTTCCTGAGCGAGGTCAAGAACCCACAGTGAGAGCTGGGTCTCACCCGGTACCCCAGTCCTACCCGGGTCCAGTATCACTTTCAGATATGAAACAGGTATCAAGAACCACTGTACTGGGCCGGCCCCGTGGCTTAGCGGTTAAGTGCACGCACTCCGCTGCTGGCAGCCCGGGTTCGGATCCCGGGCGCGCACCGACACACCGCTTCTCCGGCCATGCTGAGGCCGCATCCCACATGCAGCAGCTAGAAGGATGTGCAGCTGTGGCATACGACAATCTACTGGGGCTTTGGGGGGAAAAATAAATAAATAAAATCTTTAAAAAAAAAAAAAAAAAAAAAAGAACCACTGTACTGCCCTGGACCTCAGGGTATATCGTCCGAGGCAGTCCTGTAGCCTCCGGGGAAAACAACGCAGAGGGTTTTTCCTCAGGGCCTTGTTGGACCTCTCCTAATTTAGAGCAGTTAATAGCTAGCTGGCCTACTATTTGCATGGCTTTCAAAAGCAGACCCCGAAAATATCTCAGCTTTCCTTGATCATCAGGGTCATTGGGATCCCACCCAGGGTCAGTGCCCAGCCCAGCTCTCCCAGTGGGCCTGTGAATTTCTGACCCAGGGACATACTTCTCTGGCTCCAGCCTGGTGTCCAGCCCGCAGCAAGGCAACTGGGTGCTGAGCCTCTTCTGCCACCACCACTCATGGCCCTTGGGAGCGCAGAGCCCCTGCACTGGCGCCTGCCTGCCCTCAGGCTGCCCCTCCGGCCACCACAGTCACTGCCGCAGCTGGGGCTGCTGCTGCTGCTGCTGTGACAGGGCAGGGGGCACCTGGCCGCCCCACGCCGCATCCACACCGCCTTTCCCGCCACGCCCCCTACTCCTCCGCGCCTCCTTCCCCCCCAAGTCACCCTTCCCCTCCGTGCCTACCCCCCGACCCCCAACCCCCATCACCTTCCCCTCCGCGCCTCCTTCCCCCACCCCGGGTCACCTTCCCCTCCGCGTGTCCTTGCCCTCTGCACCATCTTCCCCTCCATGCCACCGCCGCTACCGATAAATCTGAGGACACGCCCATTTCAATCAAACCAACAAACTTACACACACACAAGACAAAATCTGACTCCTGCAGGACAAAAACAGAAGGTGAGAGATCCAACAATCCCCTGGATCTCTTCCCAACGAGGGTCCCTCATTTCCAATAACACAGAAAATGCAAATGGAGAGACAGGGAATTCATGACTGACGACAGACTCACATACAAGACAAACACACAGTCACACAAAGACCGAAGTCCAATGTGTTTCTCCACTCCAAGCGAGGGTAGCACCTAGGGCGGCGATGCTGGTCGGAAGGCAGGGAGTGGCAGGGGAAGTCCCCCAGGGAAAGATGCCCTGGCAGCTGCTAGGTACTGCCAACCGCTCGAACCCTCAACTGGGGCCGTCCAGCCACGGGCACAAGACTCCTGGCTGGCTCGCCAAAATTGATACCGAACCTCTTAATTTCAAGTTCGTGTGTCTGATTCGCAGCAAGCCAGAACAACACGTGGTTGCTTGGAGATGGAGGATGGCCCCACTCGAGTTGGCCAAGATGAGAACCCGGCAGCACAGGTTCACTCAAATCTGCCTTCACCAGAGCAAAAAGCAGGGGTGTTCTATAGAGCTAAGGGGCTTGGCAGGAGGAGCTTCGGAGAAACAAAGGGGTCACTCCTGGTAAGCCCTGGACAACCTGCAACGGCTGCTGGGGACCAGTCATATAGTGATCATAACCTCCTGGGAGGCATTCTTTCTTCTGCAAAACAAACTCATAAATCCCCGAGACCCCAATCATCCCTCAATTTAAAGAAGGCAGAAAATTGACAAGTTTCATAACAAGATCAAAGGCAAGCACGTTCTTACTGAATACCTAGGGTAACCTCAGGTACCTGGCTTCAAACGGAGGCAGCAGATCTCGTGCTCTAGAACACCCTCCCCGGGAAGGGAAGGCGAGCAGGTTCTTACGCGACGTGGAGGGGCAGGGGTCTCCGTGTCATCACTCGGGGCGGGCCATCTGGGGCATGCGCAGAGCTTCTCTTCTTGCACACGGCACCTTTTGCGCACGTTTCCTTTAGCGCATGGCACCCCATCGGCATCTTAGACCTTCCTGGTTTGGACTGGTTCTGCCGTTTGGCCACCTGGCATTATCCTGCCTTGGTTCTTTTGAGCAAAGCACAACTTTAAAACAAAGCATTAGACATGAAAATGTTTCAGGGACTTCCCTGGGTGACAGAGGGACCAGCTGGGCAGGTTAAGGAAGAGGCTCTTTACAGAGGTGTGCACCCGAAAAAGGCATGCGCGAGGTTGTCTGCGCCCCAGGCGGGAAGGAGCCACGCTGCCCATCGCTGACCCCCTCCCGCTCCCACCTCTGGCTGCCTGCTGGCGCCTCCCCAGGAAGGAGAACGCAAGGGGCCAGGGGCAGCCTCCTGCTCTGAGCAGCGAATGGCAGGATAGGTCTGGAAGGAGAACAGAATGACCAGCCTTCAAATGCGTTTCTTTTAGAATGCTTGGATGACGGTGCATTTTGATATAGCTGTAGTTAAAAAACGAATAAATATCATACGTTTAGTGCACAATATTGATATTCTACGTCAAAATATTTACAATCCTGTCCACACTACAGAAAAAGGTAGTTAAACCCAAAATAATGTATCTTCAAGAAGCCAGAAGGAGGATTTAATTTCCTGTGAGGTAATTCTCCACGACAGGATAAGAGTAAACGGAGGAGCCGGCGGCGTGAGCAGCAGAGGCGTTGGCGAAGCCGTCCCTGCGCACGGAGACCCCCGAGGAGGGCGTCCCCCGGTGCAGTCGCAGCCCCGCCAGTCTCCTGGCCATCTGGGCGGCCGCTTCACACAGCCTGGGACACGTGCTGCCAGCACCGTCCTTCCCAGCTGTCGCAGAAAGCCTAAATCTGCAGTTTATCACAAAATGCCAGATCTGCTCAGCCTGTCCGTCAGTCTTGTGCTTGGAGGCTTGCCCGTTACTCGGCTGTCAGGAAACTACCCTTTAATGAACACGCATGCGTCTGGTCTGCACTATTACTGCGGTGCGTCACTTGGGCGACGGCCCCCAGACGCGGGGGCGTCCTTTATCACCGCGGCAGGCCCTGCGCGGAGAGGCGGAGAGGCGGCGCCTGGGCATCCAGACGCGCGCGTCCCAACCTGCGGGAAATGCCCACGCGCTGCGACGACGGTGGGGTCGCGTGGTCTCACCGCGCAGACACCGCCTGGGCACCACGGCGGCTCGCGCCTTGTCCGCGGGAGGCGCTGAGCAGGGGGCGCGCACCCCCGGGCGGGCCCTCCCAGCAGGGGAAGCCACGCGCGACCCTGGTGTCCGAGCACTGCGATCCGCGGGCGGAGGGACGGCCGGAGAGGCCCCCGTCTCGGAGGAGCAGCGTCCACCTCCCCGGCTTCGAAGAGACGGGATTCGATCGCGAAAGTCTCTCGTTTCGGGTCTCCCGTGCACTCACACCGACCGGGGACCAGAACCGACTGCACCGGTTGGGGGCACTCCCCCCAGGTTGGCCGTGACCGGCTCCGTCCACGCGGCTCCAGGACACAGCGCGGGGCGCAGGGCGGAGCCCCGAGATCAAACGTCCACGCACCCGCCGCTTCTCTGCGGCTGGCGTTCGAATCCGCCCACCGTCCTGGGGAGGATTCGGGCGGCCCCCCGGCCAGGGCAGCGCGGGGTCACGGCGCTCCTCGCCCCCGGCTGAGGGAGGGCCCCCGTCCCGCCCCGGCCCGCCCGCAGGAAGCGCTCGGCCGGGCCTGCGCTCCAGCTCCCCGTCCTGCCCCGCTGCGGAGGGGAGGGGCCGCGGCCCGGCCCCGGGGCACCGGGGCGGCAAGGGGGGCCACCCCCACCCCGCCGCCGGCACCGGGCCTGACCTTGACGTCCGGCCGCAGGGCGTCCTGGCCAACGGCTGTTTTGGGGTCGTTGGTTGTGCAGCGAGAGAGAGGACCGTCGGGACTTAAACATCAACCGTGTTTCTCGTATGGCAGCGACAGCCCTGCCGTTCACAACAGGCGCGCCAGACTGCAGGGCTGAAAGCTGCACAACACTCAGAAATTCAAGGAGGCCTCGGCAGGGAGCCTAGGCAGGACCTAGGGGGTTGTTCGCGGTGTTGTTAGGATCTCAGCCCTCCCGCTGACTTGCGCTCCAGTCCTCCTGCTGTCCAGGGGGCTCTGGAGACTGCATCTCTGACCACTGCAGTCCGCCTCCCGCCGTCTCAGGCCCCATCCCAAAGTAAGAACTTAGTGGGATTCCCGTCCATCCCTCACCCTCCTGCTCCTGTTTTTTCTTGCTTCTATCGGATCATAAACCCAACAGAACACTGTTATTTTTGCCATAAGCTGGCAATAGGCTTAGAGAAAGACACGAGTAGACGGAGGTCGTCCGTCTCCGTCTGTGTACAAAGGGAAGAGGACTGTGTATTTGCTGGCACGTGCGGCCCTTCTCTCAACCCTTCATACAAACCCAGCCTCCCCGCCCAGGTCCTTCGGCCTGACAAGCTTCTGCCCGCGTTGCTGTGGGGAGGGCGCCAGGAACGACCCCTCTCGGCTCCAAGTCCATGTGCTCACCGTCATCACTGAAGGACGGTTCTGTGGACAAAGATGCTGAGTCAACCTTTTAATTCTCTCGCACTTCAGAGACTTCGTTTCCTGGTCCCCTCGTCACCATCCTGAGAATTCCTTTCCTTGGTCCCCATTTTGCTACAGCTGCATCTACACTTTCTTCTCCTTGCATTTCCACAGTTCAGCTCCGATGTGCCCAGGTGCGATTTTCTTTGAATCTGTCTTACTTGGGGTTCAATGAGCTTTATAGGTTGGTGGGTTACCTTTCATCAGTTTGGGAAAATTCTTGACCATTCATCTCTTCAAATAGTATTTTGTTCCCTTTGTCTCCCTCCTTGATTTCTGCGAGTTGAGTGACACATTCCTCAGACCTACTGACATGGTCCCACAACTCTCAGGTGTCTTTTCTTAAACTCATCTTTCTCATTGTGTTTCAGTTTAATTTATATTTTCCTGTCTTCAAGTTTATGGATTTTTTCCTCTGATGTTAAGCTCATCCAATTAATTCTTCATTTCTGATATATTTTTTACTTGTAGAATTTCCATTTGGCTTTTTTTTATAGTTCCCACTTATTTGCTGAAATTTCCCATCTGTTCATGCATGTTGTCCATCTTTTCTACTAGATTCTCTACCATATTCATCATGGTTATTGGTTATGACACCAAAGGCACAGGCAACAAAAGAAAAAATAGACAAATTGGACTTCATGAAAATTTAAAAATTTTGTGCATCAAAAGACACTATCAACAGAGTTAAGAAGGCAACCCACAGGATAGGAGAAAATATTTGCATATCATATGTCTGATAAGGGATTAATATCTAGAATATATAGAGCACTCCTAAAACTCAACAGCAACAAAACCAACAACCCGATTCAAATGGGCAAAGGACTTGAATAGACATTTCTCCAGACAAGATATATGAATGGCCAACAAGCACATGAAAAGATGCTCAGCATCACTAGTCATTAGGGAAATGCAAATCAAAACTACAATGAGATGCCACCTCACACTCATGAGGATGGCTATTCTCAAAAAAACAGAAAATAGTAAGTGCTGGTGAGGATGTGGGGAAATTGGAACCCTGTGCACTATTAGTGGGAATGAAAAAAGGTGCAGCCACTGTGAAAGACAGTATGGTGGTTCTTCAAAAATATGAAAATAGCATTACCATATGATCCAGTAATTCCACTTCTGGGTGTAAACCCAAAATAATTCAAACAAGGGTCTTGAAGAAATATTTTCTCACTCATGTTCACTGCAACACTATTCACAATAGCCACAATGTGGAAGCAACCCAAGTGTCCATGTATGGATGAAGGATAAACAAAACGAGGTCCATCGTACAATGGAATATTATTCAGCCTTAAAAAAGAAGGAAATTCTGATACATGCTACAACATGGATGAACCTTAAAGATATTGTGTTCAGTGAAATAAGCCAATCACAAAAAGACAACTATTGTATGATTCCACTTATATGAGGTCCTTAGAATAGTCAAATCCATAGAGACAGAAAGTATAATGGTGGGTGCCAGGGGCTGGGGGGTGGGGCATGGGGAGTTGTTGTTTACTGGGGACAGAGTTTCAGTTTTACAAGATAAATGAGTTCTGGGGATGGATGGTGTGATGGCTGCTCAACAATGTGAATGTATTTAATGCCACTGAACTGTACACATAACAATGGTTAAGATAATAAATTTTATTATGTGTATTTTAACACAAAAAATTGGGGGGGAAAGGGCCAGAGGGAGGAGCAGGAGGGGTGCAGACCCCGCTGTGGCCCAGCTCCTCAGCATGCTAACGATCATGCTAGTGACTGTGCCAGGCCACATGCAGTTCCACGGGGCCCTGACTAAAAGGTCCCCCAGTGTCTTCTCCCCCTGACTGTGGCGATTCCTCTACCTGCCACTCTGAGAAGTGAAGGCAGCCGTGGTCTCTTCTCTCCCAGGAAAGACGTGTAACTTTCTGGACTCTAGTTTATCTTCCATTCTTAGCTCTTTCATGAAGTTTAAACACACAAACAAAACGACGATGATGTTGCAGCAAATCCAGGAGCTCTTGAAGACAGGGCTGGAGTGACAGTCCCACGTGGAGGCAGAAATCCCCTCCAGAAGTCGATGTCCATGCAAAAGGAGAGACCGCGGTAAAGTAGGCCACACCTCTGGTCTCACCGCTGGTGCTGTGGTGTCATGGCTGGTGCCCCATCCAACACGTCTGAAGAATAATATTCTGATTGATTCTTTCAAATCATTTGGTTCTAATGATTTTTTTACTACACTAAAAATAAATTTATCATCATCTGCAGCTGAGAGTCCCTTTTACTCTCTAAGGAAAGTTATTCATTCTAGATTTTCCACAGTTCACACTGTCACCCTCTGAATTCTGATTATATTTTCATGCCAAATCGTTGATGGACTCTGACAGGTTTGTTTATTTTATTCATGTAAGTTCATAGGCAGAATTTTAATTAGGAAATCCTGTTAGAGTACTACTAATAATTTTAAATTCTTTTGGAGAAAATACAGTGAAACAAAGAAGGAAAGAGTTGCGTGGACAAAACAGCCTCCAGGATTCTCCCTGTGGGGGTTTAAGCGCTCGTGTACGCAGGGCCAACATTTTAATACATGAAGCCCACAGCAGACCTGTGTCTTTTCCTTATGGGAGAATTGAGGCTGTGTGACACGGCTTCCCAACGTGGCCAGCACTTGCATCACCAAAAGGACATGCATCACCAAAAGGACATGCATCAGAGGCAGACCGTCCTTGGCGTCCATCTCAGCCACGTCTGTCCCCACTGGGCAAGGAGTCTGCAGGGCCAAGGGGCCATGCCCATGCCTGCACCTCCCTGTTGAGACCTTGCTCCACGGGCCTGCAGCCTCAGAGTCCCATTACCCAGGCTGGAGCCTGCTCCCAGGGCCCATGGGGGCTGACGCCAACCTGTCCTCCTGAAGTGGGACGGCACAGTGGGTGTGCACACCCATAAGCTCGAGGAGGCCAAGGGGCAGCTGTTAGGAGTGTGGACAGACTTGGACACGAGGCTGGAGTGTCCACATCCATGCACGTGAGGTTCCCCCAAAGAGCAGGAAGGAGCCAGGGTGGGGAGATGAAAAGTGAGCAGGCCCGGGGCCAGGAGGGGCTCTCTCTGTGCTGCTAGGTTCCTGGCTAGAACACCAAGAGTTCCAGAATTCTCCACCTGACCTGGCCTGTCTAGTCCTTATGAAGGGATATATATTAAGGTAGGATAGAACATGCTTAGCAGTGTGTTGACTTGATTATAGTGTTAAATATCTAGGCCTGTGATACATGGACCTGTCTGTGCCCTGGCCCAAGCTCCACACATGTGAGGGACCAGGATGGCCATGGACAGCTGTCCCAGACACACAGAGACACCTGGTCAGATGCACGAGACTCCTGATCGTAGACACCAGCAGACACCCTGATGACCTCTCTGCTCCCAACAAAGGACGAAAGACGCCTTCTCTAAACCGACTGATCTGGGAGTCCCCCGTGTTTCCAGTGGGAACTACTATCCCAGAGTTTAGTATTGGTCGCAATCACAGGTTTTGGTTTTAGACTTCGTAACAGTGTAGTCAACCAGAGCTTCATCTCAAGGGAGCAGCATTGTCCCTGGGAACGTCTGGCTTTAGCAGGACAGAGGACTTGAGAGGCTGGCCCCTCATCAGATGCAGTGGGCGGCGTCCTGCGCAGGGAGCTCCACCCCAGTGAGTGGACAAGGGCAGCAACTGCCTGTCCTCGCTCACCAGGTTTGGTTTCTCCATTTGCAAAACTGCCAGAGCACGCAAGGGCTGCACGAGGACACAGAGAGGGCAGCTGCTGGCCTAAGGCAGAGAGAACGGGCCTTGGAGTAAATGATTTTTCCAATTAAGATGTATTGAGCGCCTGCTATAGGCCAGATCCCGGGGCTACAGAAACAGACTTCTCTGCGGGAAACAGAAGCTGGATTATGCGCAGTGGACAAAGTGGACCAGGTGGGTACAGTGTGGAAGCACAGGAGGGCAGGCTCGAGGCTGGACCCTGGATGATGACGCGCAGAACACGCCTGCCAGGGGCGCTGCTGCCTCGGGCACGGGGAGGACATGAGGAATCACGACAGTGCTGAGACTGCCACCTCCTAGACCCTGCCCAGTCTGTCTGGGCTTCAGGGCTGGGACCTGCCAACCCACCCTGCAAACACCGCTCGACATGCACCAAGCTGGGACCGGAACAACAACACCGAAACCCACGTTTCCCCAAGACCTTGCTGGAGGCCGCTGGAGAGGCCTCTGCCACATCCACCCACCATATCTTGTGCTGTGCTGTGTCATGCTGGGGTCAAGAGCCTGGACGAGAGCCAGATGGTCTGGGTTTGAATCCCAGCCTGCCGTTCGCTCTCCGTGTGACCTTGGACAGGTCACTTGGCCTTCTGGGACCCAGTACCCTCATCTGTAGAATAGGGACGATGACAGTCCTTACCTCACAGGTTGCAGTGACTATTAAATGAGAGGATAAAGACACAGCTTCTGGAAGAGCGACTGACACTCCGTGTACCTGCCGCTATGTTCCGTCATCTTCAGTTCAACATGTAATGGGCAGAAGCGAATCCACATCCTGGACCCCGGCTGCACTGGGGTCTGGGAAAGGCAGCTTCCCCTCTCCAGCCACCACAGTTGGAAGGCCCACTAGGTGGAGGTGTGAGTGGGCGCCATGTGCCCCTTGGCTACCTCTGTGTGTGGGATACCACTGGACCTCAACACAGCCCAGGTCCCCGTGTTGCTTGCAGCCTTGAGGGGACAGAGCAGGGCCAGCTACACAAACTGTGGGGCTCAGTGCAAAATGAGAATGTAGACCCCTTGTTCAGAAAAAGGGGACATGCCATTGAAGGCACTAAAATCTAAAGCTTCTCCTTTCTCCCATAGTCTCTCTCTCGACTCATCTCGGTGTTTTTTTATTCACCTTTAATGTCATTCTAAGAAAGAGCAGAAATTCTCAGCACGAATTTTACTGTCATCTTTAGATTGTGTGATGTCAGTTTTACATGCAAACGTAAGAACTTTAACTCACGCGCAGAATGGCTGAAACCACACAATTTGTGCATCATAGCTCATCCGTGAGTGCGCATTTCCCTCTTCTCAGAACAGGGGCAGGCTGCACAAACTGATGCAGCAGTCACACCTCCTGTCTGCTCTGAGCACATCCCACCAACAATGGGACAAGGAAGCTCTGAAAGGAGGGGCCCCGGGGTGCCCGTCTCTCTCGTCGTCTGGCCTTGTTTCCAGCATCAGCGGTCAGCTGACACGGAGCAGCAGCAGGAACAGGACAGCGATGGCAGGCTCTCTTGCCCGTTGGTGTCTCTTTGAGCTCCGGTGCCACCCTTCTGTGCCGGAAGCATGTTCTAGGTGGAACAGAAGGCACCACGTCTCTGGGGCTCAAGGCCCCTGCTCCTCAGTCCCTGACGTCACACGCTCCCTGTACTCACTCTGAGTCTTGCTGAGCTCCCACGCCCGCTGGGGCCCCGGAATTCTATGCTGACGGGGCATCGTGAACACTGCATGGAAATCGCAGGATGGAATACTGCTTGTGTGTTGAGCACCTGTGTCTGCACATTTCTGTAGCTAAACTGGAAAACGTTAAATCTCCCTTCCTACCCCGTTCACTCCCTCCTCTCCTCCTGCGACTTGATTACGTGTTCATCGGATGCTTTGGCACTGCAGCCATCCTCGTGGCACCACAGAGCCTGGGAGCTGGGTCAGCGGGGAGCCTGTGAGCAAGTGAGAGGCAGCTCTGTGCGATGTTTCCTCTGGCACCAGACACACGAGCCAGAGCTTCAGCATGGGCGTGTGAAGAGAGTGGCCAGCACCGCAGGCATCAGAGCGCCTGAGCCGGCACCCCCTCAGGGTGTGAGGAACAAGTGAGGGGCCAAGGAGCTGGGGGAGGGGGTGGCTCAGGATCCACACTGACCTGGCAGGAACTGGAGAAATGCAGGCGTGGCCACGCTAAGCGGAACCGAGAGGGAAGGGACGCAGATGTGGCACAGTCCCTGGACATCAGCTTGCGTGCAGACCGGCAAGTGCCGAGGACACAGAGGCTGGGGCAAAAGTTCACTCAAGAAATCTAGGCCTCAATTTGGCAATGGAGTCTTAGACATGACACCAAAGCTCAAGAAACAAAAGAAAAACTAGAAAAGTGGGACGTCATCAAAATTAAAAACTTTTGTGCATCTGAGGACATTATCAAGAAAGTGAAAACACCAGCTAGAGTCTGATAAGGATCTAGTGTCTAGAATATAAAAGAACTCTTACAACTCAAAGACAGAAAGACAAAGCACCCCGTTAAGAAATGCACAAAGCACTTGAACAGACATTTCTCCAAAGAAGATACACAGATGGCCAATAAGCACAGGAAAAGATGCTCAACGTCACTAATGAAGGCATCAGGACATGCCACTCTAAAACAGGCCGCTGTGGCACGTTATTTTGGGCTAAAGGCACTTGAAGAACAGCAGATGCAAGAGGGACTCTGAACTCCCCTTCGCTTCCTGAAAGCAGGAGATGAAAGCCCGTGTGGAAGACACGCTGCCTGGCCCCGGAGGAAGGAATTGCTCACGAGAGGCAGGGAGGGGAGGCCGAGCGAGTCCTGTGCACACAGACCTTGTTAAAATTGCTCTCACCTGGGGCTGGCCCCGTGGCATAGTGGCTGGGTTCTCGCGCTCCACTTCGGTGGCCGGGGTTCAGTTTCAGATCCTGGGTGTGGACCTACACACCACTCATCAAGCCATACTGTGGCGGCGTCCCAGATACAAAAAAATAGAGGAAGATCAGCAGAGATGTTAGCTCAAGGCCAATCTTCCTCACCAAAAATAAATAAATAAATAAAATTGCTCTCATCTCCCTTAGTCTCCCCAGATATTTCAGTTTCTTTTCCACGATTGCTGCTCTTTGCTCAACCCACTTTATAAACACTTAGGCCTTGTCACTTCTTCAGGTCCTCATTTTCCTGTGAGGACTCCCATGTACATGGAAACTTCTATTAAATAAAACTTGGATGCTTTTCTCCTGTTAATCTGTCTCATTTCAGTCCCAGCCAGAAGCCCTAAGAGAGTAAGGGAGAAATTTCACCTCTCCTGTGTTGGTTACTAGGGAAATGCAAATCAAAACCACAGTGAGACGCCACTGCACACCCACTAGCGTGGCCATCATCCAGAAATGGAGAATCACAAGCATTGGTGAGGTGTGGAGAAGTGGGAGCCCCCCCGACCTTGCTGGTGGGAACGAAACATGGGGCAGCTGCTGTGGAAGACAGTATGGAGGCTCCTCAAAAAGTTAAACACAGGGGCCAGCCCGGTGGCACAAGCGGTTAAGTGCGCGCGCTCCACTGCGGTGGCCCGGGGTTGGCCGGTTCGGATCCCAGGTGTGCACCGACGTACTGCTTGGCAAGCCGTGCTGTGGCAGCGTCCCACATAAAGTGGAGGAAGATGGGCACGGATGTTAGCCCAGGGCCAGTCTTCCTCAGCAAAAAAAGAGGAGGATTGGCAGATGTTAGCTCAGGGCTGATCTTCCTCACACACACAAAAACAGTTAAACACAGAATTACCATGTGATCCAGCAATTCTACTCCTAGGTGTATACCCGAAAGAACTGAAAACAGGTTCAAACCAAAATCTTACACAAATGTTCACAGCAGCCTTATTAACAGTAGCCACAGGTGGAAACACCACCAACTGGCATCAGCTGATGAACGGGTAACAAGAGAGCGTTACTGGAATATTATTCAGCCAAAAGAGGAATGAAGTACAGTCACGTGCCGCATAGCGATGTTTCGTCAATGACAGACCACACGTACAACGGGTGGTCCCGTGAGATCAGCACCACATATCCTGGGTGTGGAGCAGGCTGTACCATCCAGGTTTGTGTAAGGACACTCCATGATGTTCGCACAACAACGAAATCACCTGATGATGCAGTTCTCAGAACGTGTCCCCGTCGTTAGGTGACGCACACCTGTATTGACACATTCTACAGCATGGATGAACCCTGAAAACACCATGTGGAGTGAAGAGGCCAGACAGAAAAGGTGATGTATTGTATGACCCCATTTATGTGAAATGATATAGATAAAGCCATAGGGACAGGGAGTGGACTAGAGGCTGCTGGGAGACGTGGAAATGAGTGACTGCTTAATGGCACGGGGTCTCCTTTCCGGGGAGATGAACACGTTCTGCAGCTAGACAGACGTGGTGGTCGCACAACACCGTGAATGCGCTAGATGCCGGTAAGTGTAGGCTGTAAACAGCTAATATTACGTTATACGAACTTCACCTCAATACGTCCCTGCTCCATCTGGACATCAGTGTCGCGGACGCATGCCCAGGGCTGAGAAGCGCTGGCACAGACCTGTGGGCAGGCGGGGGCCGCAGGGTGCGAGTGCGGCCCCGGCACACCAGGCTCCTCCACTTACTGTGGGTGACCTGTGGACTCACGTCACCTGCCCGTTTCTCCAGGCGCAGAGTGGGGACAGACGGGGCGACCCTGTCGCAGGAAGCGGTGAAGTGTCAGAGAGCACTCTGGCCCTGCAGACCTGGAGGCGAGGAGGACCTCATTTCCACCCTGCGCCCACCCCTGCCCATGAGGCTAGGCCCCTTCTCAGGGGGCAGGGGTAGGCACAGGGTTCCTTCTCAGCCGTCAACCTTCAGGAAGGTGTCGCTGGCCTGGTGATGTTGTCATTAAATAAAATACAAGGATTTACAATATTTTAAACATCAGGAATATTTAGTTGAGATCATCTCTGAGTCCTCAGGACAGACTCTGGATGGAGCATCTCAGACACGCCTGGGGGCCTCATGACCTTGGCCTGCGTGTGGTCCAGAAAGGAGAAGGCAGTGGCGCATTCCATCCTCTCCTCTTCCCTGTTGGACTGTGCTTGTCAACGACTCCAGCTGTGGCCAAAACGGCCACTATGCTTAGAATTCTAAGCGAGTGTCACAGAAGGTCTCCCTGCATCCTGGAGGACGCAAATCCAGTGTGATTCCAGCGCAGAGAGTTCTGTTAGACGAGACCCAGAGGGTGGATGGGGACCAGAGAGGGAGGAGCAGACCCCCAGACCCATTTTCAGCTAGTCGTGCCCTGGAGCATAAAATGACAACTCAACACGTTGAGACATTTGCTCTTGCTGCCAAGATTGTTTACATTAATAACTTGTTTGTTCTCGAAAAATAAATGGAAGCCACGTGCATCTAAACACCGACAACAGATGGGGGAAAGGAGCCGAAAAGTGTAGAAATTCAGCTGATTCTGTCACCAGCAAGCATGGCACCCTGTCTGCCCACGGCGCCTACACCACGACCCCAAGGAAAGTCTTCGCCGTTCCAGACGTGGGGGAGAGGGACTGGATTTTCCACTCAGCAGTTTGTTCTGGAAGACCTCGGTCCCAAGAGAGCCGGCTGATCTGTACCAGCAGCACAGGGCTCTCCATAAAGCATCGAGAGGACCCCTCAGTGGGAAGGCAAGGCCTCAGCTCAAAGACTCTAAACGCACAGTGGCCACCCATGCTCCTTCTCCGCAGGGAGACTTGGGCGTGGTGCTGCGACTCCTCTCAGAGCTCGGATCCGTCAGCGCTCACTCAGCGCACCAGCCGGTCGGCAGAGTTGGCCCATCCTGGGCTCGCCCCCTGGCCGGGGCTCCCTGGGGGGTCCTAAGGGATGATGCCTAGGACGAGGACACTAGTAAGAAGGGGCCGCTGTGACTTAAGTTTGAGCAAGCCCAACATCAAGACCACCTATCCCAGTAATCGGTCCCTACTGATTCCCACCAGCTGACACCAAACTTCTCATACATGTTCAACATACAAAACAGATGCTTCCTGAGGGGCCTGTCATGGGCTCCCCACTGCCAACCAGAGTTCTGGTCACCACAAAGTTCTCATCCATCCGTAGGAATAAATTCAGCAAACGATGTGTTGTTAGTTGGCACGTGCTCTCATTACTGCCTGCAGGGGAGCACGCCTCGATGATCTGAGTTCCCACACAATCCGTCCCGAAACGCCCCAGCTGTGTCTGACCAGGCTGAGCAGCTGTAGTTCTGGTCAGGCTTAAATTTGCTCCTCCAGGTTTGGGCACATAACTGGGACTGCACTTGTTGGCCACACGTTCATAGACCCCTATCTGCTAACACACAAGATTTAATAAGATCCAGAGTCTCATACCACCCAAAATATCCAGAATATAACTGAAAACCACTCATCATACCAAGGACCAGGCAAATGTCATCTTGAACAAGTTAGTCAATCAAAAGACCCCCAACACCGAGAAGACATGGATGTGGGGATTATCTGATGAGGATTTTGAAATAACCATCATAAAAATGCTTCAACAAGCAATTACAAACATACTTGAAACAAATGAAAAAACTGAGAGTCTCTGAAAAAATACAATCACTGAAATTTTAAAAATGCAATAGGGGCTGGCCCAGCGGCATAGCAGTTAAGTGTGCGTGCTCCGCTGCGGCAGCCCAGAGTTCGCAGGTTCGGTTCCTGGGCACGGACCGACGCACTGCTTGTCAAACCATGCTGTGGCGGTGTCCCATATAAAGTAGAGGAAGGCAGGCACGGATGTTAGCCCAAGGCCAATCTTCCTTAGCAAGAACAGGAGGATTGGCAGCAGATGTTAGCTCAGTGCTAATCTTCCTCACAAAAAGAAAAAAATTCAATAAGTGGGCTCAGTAGCAGAATGGAGAAGATAGAGCAAAGAGTCAATAAACTGGAAGATAGAACAACAGAAATTATCTCATCTGAACAACAGAGAGAAAATAGACTGAAAGAAAGAACAGAACCCCAGGTACCTGTGAAACTACAGCAAAAAAATCTAACATTTGTGTCATCAGAATCCCAGAATGAGAAAAGAAAAAGAGTGGGGGTTAAAAAGTATTTGAAGAAAAAATGGCTGATAATCTCCCAACTCTGGCAAAAGACACAGAGACTCAAGAAATTAGCAAAACTCAAATAGGACAAACCCAGAAATCCACACACGCTATGGACTCAATTTTGTTCCCCCAAAATTCACATGTTGACGTCTTAACCCCATGTGATGGCATCTGGAGGTGGGGCATTTGGTAGGTGATTAGAGTTGGATGTGGTCATGAGGGTGGGACCCTCGTGATGGGATTAGTGCCCTTACGAGAAGAGGCACCAGAGACCTCGCTCTCTCTCTCCACCCTGTGAGGACACAGCACGAAGGCTGCCGTCTACAAGCTGGGAAGAGAGCTCTCACCAGAACCCAACCATGCTGGCTCCCTGACCTCAGACTTCCAGCCTCCAGAACTGTGAGAAATAAATATCTGTTGTTTAGCCACCCAGTCTGTGGTATTCTGCTGTGGCAGCCTGAGCAAGCTAAGACCACACATAATTATCAAACTTCTGAAAAATAAAGACAAAAAACAAGTCTTGAAAGCAGTGAGAGAGATGACATCTTCCCTACAGGGGTAAAAAACCACTTGAATGACAGTGGATTTCTCATTAGAAACTATAGAAAACATAAGGGGCACAATCTTTTTCATGTGCTGAAAGAAAAGCACTGTCAGCCCAGAATTCCATATTCAGTGAAAATATCTTAGAAGCAAGAAGAGGAAATCAAGACTCTCAGACAAAGAAAAACTAAGAATTTTTCACCATCAGACCTGCCCTAAAACAACGGCTAAAAGAAGTTCTTGACAGGACAGAAATTTACAAAAATAAAAGTATCCTGGAACATCACAAAGGAAGAAGAAACAGAGTGAAAATATGAGTAAATACAACAGACTTTTCTTCTCCTCTTGATTTTTCTAAATTATGTTTGACGATTAAAGCAAAAATTATAACATTTTTGTCTGATAATGGTTCTCAGTATAAGTAAAGGAATATTGAAGACAACGACACAACAAACAGGGGCGAGTAAGTGGACCTAAGGAGAGGCAGGTTCCCGCACATCACTCAGGCTGTAAACATGGAGACCGTGGGCTGTGCTGCTGTAGACATAAAATGTCACACGGAGAACACACACACAAAAAACTATACAAAGAGCTACACTGAAAAACGCTTAAACCAAAATGGAATTCTAAAAAATGTTCAAGTCACCCCTAGGAAGGTAAAAAAACGGAAACAAAAAACAGAACAAACAGAAAACAAAAAATAATACACAGACTTAAGCTCTAACATATCAATAATTATATCAAGTGTAAATAGTCTAAATAAAACTACTAAGAGATGGGTAGAGTGGATTAAAAAATGTAACCCAGCTATATTCGTCTACAAAAAACTCACTTCAACTGTATCAACATAGGCAAGTTGAAAGAAAAAGGATAAAGATATGTCACATAAGCATTAATCAAAAGAAGACAGGTGGCGATGTTAACATCAGATGACGTAGGCTTTGGAACAGGGAGGAACATTACATAACAATAAAAGGATAATTTCAGCAAGACACTGCAATCCTAAGCGTGCACGCCGCAGACCACAGGGCTGCAGAACACACGAAGCTAAAGCCGACAGAACGGAAAGAGCAAAGACGAGCCCGGCTGCAGACGAGCGCTGCCCTCTCCACAGGTGACAGGACAGCAGCAACGGCACAGGAGACACTCCACACCACCGTCCACCAGCAGAAGCTAATCTGTGTCTTTTCTTTTTATCAATTTTACTGATGGCTGGCTGTTTCATTGATTTTCTCTATTTTTCTTCTTTCAATTTCATTAATTTCTGCTCTTATTTTTATTGTTTCCTCCCTTCTGCTTGCTTTGGGTATTAACTATCAAAGAAATTGAATTGATAATTTTAAAGCTCCAAAAAATAATATCTCCAGGTGTAGATCGTTTTCACTGGAGAATTCTTCAAAACATTTAAAGAAGAATTAACATCAATTTTACATAATATTTTCCAGAAACAGGAAACAAGGGAGCACTTTCCAACTTATTTTATGCAGCCAGTATTACCCTGATACTCAACTCGACCGAGAGAGTACACAAAAAGAAAACTACAAACCAATATCCTTCATGAATAGAGATGCCAAAAATCCACAATAAAACATGATCAAATAGAATTCAGCACCATACAAAAAGAATCATACACTACGACCAGGTGGGGTTTATTCCAGAGATGCAAGACAGTTTCAATACTTGAAAATCAACTAATATAATCTACTATATCAACAGGCTAAAAAGAAAACATCACATGAGCACATCAGTTGATGCAGAAAGAGCATCTGACAAAATTCAACACTCATTCACGATAAAAACTCTTAGAAAAAATCAAAACAGGGGAATTCTTCAACTTGATAAAGAGCACCTACAAAACTCCTGCAGCTAACATTATACTGAATTATGTAGTGGAAGACTGAATGCTCTTCATCCAGGATCAGGAGCAAGGAAAGAGATCTCTCACCACTCTTATCCCATATACTGCTGGAAGTTCCAGCCAGTGCAAAAAGGCAAGAAACGCAGGGCATACAGATTGGAAAGGGAGAAGCAAAACTTTTGTCCCTATTTGTGGACAGCACGGCTATGCAGAAAATTCCAGTGAATCTGCAAACAAAACAAAAGAAACCACTTTAGAACTAATACATGAGTTCAGCAAGGTTTCAGGATACAAGATAAACATACAAAAATCAATTTTATTTTGATACACTAGCAATGAACACACAGAAATTGAAATTTAAAAACATACCATTTATAACCATTAAAACTTAGACATAAATCTAAAAAACACGTACAAGACTCCTATGCTGAAATCTACATAGCACTGATGAAAGAAATCAAAGATGTACATGAATGGAGAGACAGACCATGTTCGCACACTGGAAGATGCAACATAGTAAAGATGTCAAGTCTCCCCAGACTGATACGCTGGTTTAACACAATTCCTACAGAAATCGTAGAAAGTTTTCTTTTATAGACATACACAAGATTATTCTAAAGTTTATGTGGAAATGCAAAGGAAATAGGATAGCTAAAACAATTAGAAAAGGAGTAAGATGGAGGACTCAGTGTACTCCACCTCAAGACTAAGGTGTTGGTGGAGGAAAAGGCACACGATCACTGGACCAGACTGAGGACCCAGAAGAGGACTCCACTAGCATGACGCACTGCTTCTTGACAAAGGTAGAAAATCAATTCAGTGGAGGATAGTCTTTCCAACAAATGGTACCAGAGCAACTAGACATCCATAGGTAAAAAAAAAATACCCAAAACAAATGAACAAAAATACCTTGATCTAAACTTCACCCCTTATACAAAAATGAACTCAAATTGATCACAGCATAGATTTAAAAGTAAAATACAAAACTATAAAACTTTTAGAAGGAAGCATAGGAGAAAATCTTCAGGACCTAGAGCTTGGTGAAGAGTTCTTAGACATGACACTAAAAGCACAATCCCTAAAATAAAACTCTTGATAAATTAACCTTTATGGGGCCGGCCCCGTGGCGTAGTGGTTAAGTGCGCACACTCCACTGCTGGCGGCCCGGGTTCGGATCTGGGGCGCACACTGAGGCACCGCTCGCCAGGCCATGCTGTGGCGGCGTCCCATATAAAGTGGAGGAAGATGGGCACAGATGTTAGCCCAGGGCCAGTCTTCCTCAGCAAAATAAAAAAAAAAAGAGGCGGATTGGCAGATGTTAGCACAGGGCTGATCTTCCTTGCCAAAAAAAAAAAAAACTATCCAAATAGAAAATGGGCAAAAGACGTGAACAAACATTTGACCAAAGAGAATATACAAATGACAAACAGGCACATGAAAAGATGTTCCACAGCACTTGCCATTAGGGAAATGCGAATGAAAACCTGAATGAGACACCATGACCCACCTCTCAGAACAGCTGGTTAAAATAAAGATAGTGACAACCTCAAATGGCGACAAGAATGCGGATCTCGCAAGAATGCTGGTGGGGATGTACATGGTACAGCCACTCTGGGAAGACAATTTGATAGGTTCTTGAAAAGCTACACATGAACAGACCATACAACCCAGCAATCACACTCCTGGATTATCCTAGAGAATGAAAACTTAAGTTCACACAAAGACCTGTGCACAAAAGCTCATGGCTGGCTTATTTGTAATAGCCAAAAACCTGGAGACACGCAAAATGTCCCTCAATAGGTGAATGGATGGACTGTGGTATTTCCACACTAGGGAACCCTATTCAGCAACAAAAAAGAAAGAACCACTGATACACACAGCTTGGATGGATCTCAGGGGCGTGAGGCTGAGAGGAAAAAGGTCATAGCTGTATGACTCCATTCATGCAACATTCTCAAACGGATAAAACTTCCAAGACAGAGAACAGGTTGGTGGTTGACACAGCAGGAATGCAGGGGCAGGGGTGGGCAGCACGAGGGAGATCTTTGTGCTGATGGAGCAGTCCCGCACCTGGATTGTGCTGCTGGGTAGGACAACGTACACATGATAAAAAGACAGAACCAGACATGCCCATTGTGCCAATGTCCATTTCCTGGTGTCAACGTTGTTCACAGCGACGTTAAGATGTTACCACTGGGGCAAACTGGGTGAGGAGACAGGAGGGGTCTGGGGACGCAGGTGCTGGGCTGTGGCAGCCTGTGCCCAGGGGGCAGAGAAGGCGGGGGGTGGGGCATAGGCAGCACCCGGCGTGCTCTCATCCCTGAGCTGATGTTCCGCCTTCTGGAAGGAAGGGCCAGGACAAAGAGGTGGCTCCAGCGGACCCTCCCTACCTCCATGAGACTCCATCAGTCCCCTGTCCCTGATGCCCCCTCCCCATCCCCTGCTATCTCCCACCTCCTGCTCAAGCCACCCCATCCCTGCCCACATGGTCTGCATTTTACAGATGA
Source organism: Diceros bicornis minor (assembly GCF_020826845.1). Lineage (NCBI taxonomy): Eukaryota > Metazoa > Chordata > Mammalia > Perissodactyla > Rhinocerotidae > Diceros > Diceros bicornis. Next base: position 668,816 of record NC_080747.1, on the reverse strand, counting down.
AGGAACTGGGGGCTTGGAAGAGATGAGCAACTCCAGATCACACCCCAAACTTGGGTCCCGGCCCCTCCAGCCTCCAGGAGGCTGCTGTGTCCAGGGACGCGGGGTGCGGGTGAGCCAGGTCTGAGCAGTGGAGGTTCCCAGTGCTGGGACCACACAAGTGCCCCGTACACCTTCTGATCTCTGCCCTCAGAACCCACCCAGTGCAGGAGACCTGGGGTCCCCAGCTAATAGGAACGGGGTGTGGAATGCCACCTCTGCGTGTGGGAGGGCCGGCCCAGAGGCCCAGTGCCCACCCCACTGTAGACCTTCAGCAAACGTCCTCCTCAAACCTCTTCAAATCCTCTCGTCCTCACCATCTGATGCCAGCATTTACCATGTTAACACCAGCTCTGAGCCACTTCCCCTCAGCTCCCAGCTACCTGGACTCCACTAGCCTTCCCACTGCCTGGAAACGCTCACACCATCCATGACCTCCTCAAGGTCCCCCCTATACCCCCACCCCCCCGACCCGGCCTTCCGAGGACCCTCCTCCCTGTAGGCCCAGTCGCTATGAGCGCTGTGCCTGGAGCACCACCCTGGGCCCAGGCTCTTCTCCTCCACCCAGACCTGACCCGCCCGTCGCCCACTCACTGGGGTCCGCACCTCACCTGAGCTCCAGCCACAGGCCTGGGAACTGAGGAGCCATTGCTGGGGATGGGGCGCACCTGTCCTCACCTCCCGCCATGTCCAGGGAGGCCTGGTCCTCCGGCAAGTTCTTAAGTCCTGTCCTTCCTGTGGCGCCAAGTTGACAAGCAGATTTTTCAGCTTTGATTTCTTCTGCACAGGGTCTCACGGCATCTCTCAGCTCAGATGCTCCTTAGATGGAGTTCATCAATTTCCTGGCTGGTGTTCAGAGCTGTTTTCGGTCAACTCCAGCTTTCCCTCAGAGCCCTTCAAGTCTTCCTCCATAAGTTGGGTTTCCATGGACAGCTCTTTCCACTTCCCGTTGTCCTCTTGTTCTAACTTGCGGCAGCCTTTGCTCCCTCTGAACCAGAAGAAAGAGGGTCCCCAAGTGACATGCCGCCAGCACATCAGGATGGAGTCAGTCCTAGGCCAAAGGTCTTCAGGCCAGGAGGCCACCACACCTCGGCCCAGTGACCCGACAGGGGGACTGCGCTCTGAATGGCTCCGAGCCCCGGCCAGGCCTCGGCACCTGCCAGGCACACTGACCTTTCCCAACCGCCTCGGACAGAGGCAGCAACCCGCCCTCACAGAGGGCCCCTGACCGGCCCTACGCTGGAGATGGATCTCCGCCAGGACTGGTGGCCTCGGACGTCTCGCGTCTGGGTCAGGACGCTCCACTTTTCGGTGTTCGTGTTGTCCTTCCTGCCCCGTCTCCTGGCCTTCCGGCTGTTCTACAGACTGAATCGTGGGGGGCGGGAGGGGGGCGGGGACTGGTTCTCCCCCTTCCGGCGGTTGGGGCACCACCTGGGGCGACACGGCTGGGGCCAGGGTTGCCAGGAGGCGATGGGAGGTTTCCGAGGCCGCGCTCCTCACTCTTTGCACCTTCTGGGCTCAGAGTCCGGGAGGGCCGCCTGGCGGCGGCGGCGCACGAGCGGGAAACGAGGTCGTCTTCCTCTACCAAGGAGCAGCCTCTTCCAGCCACCTCCGGGCCCGGCAGAGGCGCTGCCGCCGAGGGCAGGCGAGGACTCGGGAACGTCCAGGAAAACCTTGGGGCTGGACCTGCTGTGCACGTGGGGGTCGGGGAGGTGCCGGAGCACGCGAGCGGGGTCGGCGGCTGCGCTGGGTCAGGGGACCCTCGGGGCGCCCTCACCACCCTGTGCTGCCCCGGAAGGCCTGGGAGGGCCCTTCGGCTGGGCGACGGTCCTCCATACGCTGACTCCCCCGCAGACGGGGCCGCGGAGGCGAGGCGCACGGCGGGTCCACGAGGCGCCGAGTGCGGGACGCGGCCTCGGTCACAGAGGGACGCGAGGACGGACGGAGACGGAGCGCGGGATGCAGGCGCGAGGCCCGCGCAGAACGAGGCGCGCTCACCGACACCGACGGCGCAAAACGACCCGCAACCGAAGCGCCACCTCCCCGCAGCGAGACCGCGCGCGGTGCCCTGGCTTTTATAACCGCCCCGCACGTCACACTGCCTCCTGGTGACGTCACAGCCACACCCCTCGCCAATGGCCAGGCGGCTCTCAGCTGGGTCTTGCTTGTGCAGCCAATCACCAGACAGCTCGGCTGGCCAATCACCAGGCGGCTCTCACCGCGGCCTCCTGACGTCATCACCGGCCGCCGACGCCCACGCCGGCCTTTGCCGCTTGCGGTGTCTGGCTCCCTGTCCCCCATTGCCAAGCCTTCATTTCACAGGTGGAGCCCCTGGGGGTCGGGACAGTCAGCAGCCACGTGAGGCAACCCTCGCCAGCGCTGCCAGAACCCACGGGCATCTGAGAGCCAGCAGGGGGCGGGCTGTTCGTCACGTGGCACGGGTTGGGGCCCGCCCATCACTGAAGCTCCGCCCAGGGGTTGCCATGGTAACCCGTAGAGGCCTGGATCCTGACGCTGCAACTGCCCTCTTGACTTGGCAGCTTCTCCAATCTGATAGCTCGTTCTGAGGACCGGACCTCAGGGAAAGGGAGATGGAGTGCAGAGTGGGCTGGCCGCAGGCGGCCTGGGGCAAGGACAGAGGAGGCAAGACTCTAAGAGGAAGGGTCCTCAAGTCAGGGGTCCAGGGCAACAGAGGCAGTAGGCTACCCATCTGAGAATGTGGAAGTGCTGTGCCTGGACAGCACCTGCCACCCCTCCTATGCAGTGATCTGCCCCTTCCCCATCACTGTGGTCATCGTTGAAGACCTTAGCCCTGCTCACTGCTGGCACCACTACCCCCCTGTCGTATTTTCTGTGACCTCTACTTCCACAACAACAATCCGTTCTATACCTGGACTTTGGTGTTTGACCTCCTTGCCTCTTGTTGCAAACATTGTTGGTATTTTCCCCAGCAGTCATTTCTTTTTTTTATGCTAAATAATGGTAATACTAATAAATAAAATGTAAATTGTTCTGGTCTCCCGATGCAATGGGCTCAGAGAAAATAGGCCCATTCCCAGGGAATGGAGGAAAACAGTCATGGTCCTCCCCTTCCTCTTTGCTAACATTGGTTGGAGGTGAGGAGGGCATTTGACCCAGGTCTGGCCAGTGGGGCCTGAGCAGATGCCTGCTGTAGAAGAAAGGTGGTGTTTGGGAAAGTTTTATTTCTTTAACTAAAGAAAGGCAAATGGTAGGAATCAGTCATCACTCTCTGGCTTTGACCTGGTAGGGTGAGTATGTGATGTTAGCCACTGTAGCAGCCAAAGTGAGACCATGAGTAAAGAGGTAAAGAGAATCCCAGAGGAGCTGATGCAAAGGCCAGCCCCTGCTGACGGGATGAATCCATCAGCCCTGGAGCCTCCTGACTCTGGACTCCTGGTTGGTGACATCATAGCCACCTGTGGTGAAGCCACTTTGGGCCAGCAATTCTGTTCCATGAAGCTGAAGGCACCCTAGCTGATCCATTTCATCCCCAGAATAATCTAAATATCTAAATATTTCTTGTTCCAATTCCACTTTTTTGTGTGTGTATGTGAGGAAGACTAGTCCTGAGCTAACATCCAATGCCAATCCTCCTCTTTTTGCTTTTTTTTGCTGAGGAAGACTGGCCCTGGGCTAACATCTGTGCCCATTTTCCTCTACTTTATATGGGACGCTGCCACAGCATGGCTTGACAAGCGGTGCGTTGGTGCCCGCCCGGGATCCGAACCTGTGAACCCTGGGCTGCTGAAGCAGAGTGCGTGCATTTAACTGCTACACCACAGGGCCGGCCCCTCCAATTCCACTTGCTAACTACCAAGATTTGTATTTATCCTGATGAGACATCAGCCGTTGTAGGTCAGAGTCATATCTCATTCCGTTCGTATCCTCCAGTGTCCTAGCATGTTGCTTACCTCATAGTCAGTGCTAAACATGTGTAAGGAATGAAAGTGTGTAATGAATGGTTTATAGTTTGGGCCATCAACAGAGCATAGCCCTTCACCCAGGCCAATATCTTTACTAGTATAAAATAGAACAAAACAAGCAAAAACAGAAACTAGAGCCAGAGAGAGATCAAGAACCTGAACGACTCAATGTACGCCTTGTGGTCACTGCTGTAAAAGCAGTCAGAGGACAAGTCTAGGCCTGGCCCAGAGGAGGGTGGATCCCAAAGATGAAGGGCCTGTGTTTCCCCCAATCCCTGCAGGAGGGAGCCTGCCTACAGACCTGGAATTCATCTACAAACTATCAGATGAGCTTGTCCTGGGATAAGCCAGTAAAGTGTTGGCAGTTGTTCAGGCAGCTCTGTCGTATTGATGCACACATTCTCTCCTTTCTTTTCCTTACAAAGCCACACACCCGTCCTAGGAAGACGAGTCTTTGGCTCCCCTGAGCCTTGGTGAGGCCATGTGACTAAGTTTTGAGTAAAGGGCCGTGTGGGATTTCTGAGGAGGATCTGGAAGTGAGGCAGCAGCCCCTTCGCTGCCATCTCTTCTTCCTCCTGCAGATGTGGAGAGTGCATGTGATGGCTGGACCCCCTCAGGTGGCGCCTCAAGGATGGAAGCCTCAAATGTTATAAACCAATGTTACTGCAATAAACAAAAAATTAAAAAAAAAAAAAAAGAAATAGAAAAAAAATAAATAAATAAAGGATGGAAGCCTCAGAGGGTGATGGGGCAGAAAGATGAAGACAGGGCCCTAATCTTGGCACACAGAATCCAGACTTCTTTACTTGAGAGAGAAGAACTTCACGTTCTTTTTTCTCATTGTTATGTGGAGTTTTGTTATATGCAGATACACTGATCCCCGACTATCCAGGGCTCCCTCCCCACTCCACAGCTCCCCAGGGAAGGGGTCTGCTAGGTCTGCATCTCCCGATCAGCTGCTGTGGTCCCAGGAATGGGGCTCCTCACCTGCCCACGTTCACAACTTCTAAAGCCCACTCCTCTTTGGCTGCAGTAGCTTTTTTCCAGTTCCCAGAACGGGCCCATCTCCTTCACGCATGTGCTCCTCCCTCACCCTGGAGTGTCGGCCTCCTGGCTAGTCCTGCCCTCAGTCCACTTTCGGTCATTTCCTCCAGAGTGCCCTCCTAGACCCCCACTGGCTCAGACCCCCTGACTTCTTTTTCACTGTCCTATCACAATTGTAATCATATATGTGTTTGTGGGTCCATCTGATTTGTGTCTCCCTTCCCCATGACACTGAGCAGCCTGAAAGCAGGCAGCCCCGTTTGTGTTCCCCTCTGTATCCCCAGTTCTGAGCATGGTCCCCTCCCATGGAAGATGCTCACGCGTGCTGAGCGGTAGCCTCATGAGCCTTGGTGTTTCTGCTTCTGTGAGGTCAACATGCTCTTGGTCAGCACAGGCAGTGCCAAGCAAGGGTGAGGGCCTCAGCCAGAAGGCCCTAGCATAGATTTTCTGCTCAACTGTATAATTTCAGGCAGGTGACCACTGCAACCCTGAAAGTGGGCCTAATGAGAGACCCAGCTCCAGGGGCCATGGAGAGAACCCCATGAAGAGCACATGAAAATGCTTGGCTCCCTGCCATCCACAGGCCACTTCCTTGCCCATCACGGCCCCAAGGTGGACACACAAGTAACTCCGGATTCCTTTCACCCAGGTCCTTGCTAGCTGAGCACATTCTTCCACTTTCCATTCTTGGAGGTGGCTGATGAAAGTGGTCATGGGGAAGTCTGCCAGCCTGTCCAGTGTCCAACAGGGGCTCAGGAGATGCACAGCGACTGCACCCCACCTTCCTGTCTGCTGGCTGGAGATGCCCATCCCCTCCTCCAGAAGACACAGGCTGCAGATCCTATGGGGCTGGGCCCCAGACGGGTGAGGCTATTAGGGGAGGCTGCATATGGGGCAATTAGGATAGGTGCTGAGAGCTTGAGGTGGGCAGAGATGACTGAGGAGGGGGGATCGAGTAGCAAGGAAGTTCTCAAGTGGAACAGACTGTGGGCACAGTCTGAGAAGGTGCAGACCCAGGGGCCCCATGAGGAGTCTAAGCTCTGCCCCAGTTGGCTCAACCACAGCTAGGCGGTGGGTGGGGGAGACATCAGGGATTGGTAGGTGGTCTCTAGATGCTGCTGGTGTGGGTGGACCCTAGGAGAGAGACTGGGGGTCACTGGGCAGCACTGGAGGGCTTGAGGTGAGGATGCTGGTGTCCAGCTGGGACTGGCCAAAAGGCAGAAGAGAAGCAGCCTTGAGGGCCAGTCATGCCAGGGCGTAAGTGGGCTCTCCCTACCCCCACAGGCCTTTCTGTGTCTGGACCAGCAAAGACTCCTGCTGATCTTTCAAGCCTCAGTGCAGACAGCCCTCCTCCCTGCTCTCCCCATCTTGTACATTCCAAGCAGGTCAATACGGTCCTGTGTAGACCCCACTCAGGGCCTTGTGGGGATCAAGTCACCACATTCTCTCCACCACTGCCACTCCCTGGCTATGTGGGGAGAGGTGTGGTCATAATCTCCATTTTCCTTCAACCCCCCTCACCTTCCCATTCTCCCAGGGGGAAAGTGTCATCATTTCCATTGTCTACCAAACCTCCATGTGGTGGCATTGTCATAACCTACATTTTCCATTTCACCCTCCCAACCCCCCACAGGGAAGAGTTTGTCAGGGTCTTCCTCTTCCATCAACCCACTTTACCTTCCACCAACCACGAAGAAGTCACCATCAAATACCCATATTCTCTCAACCCTCTTCATCCTCCCCATGCCCTTGGAGAGGTTTGTCATAATTTCCACTTTCCATCAATGTACTTCATCCTCCCAACCTTCCACAGGGACAGCAAGTCATAATTTCTTTATCCCGTGAATCTAATTCAACCTCCCAACCCCACACGGGGCAGATGTACCATAATCCCAATTACACGTCAAACCACTTCTTCCACTCAAGCCTTCACAGAGAAGGCATATCCTAATCTCAGTGTTCCATCAACCCATTTCACCGTCCCATTGGTGGAGGAGTCATTGTAATCTGTCCATTTTCCATCAATCAGCTTCACTCTCCCAATAATCCACAGGGCAGAGATTGTGATAACTTCCATTTCCATAACTGATCTCACCCTCCATATCACCCATGAGGAAGGCTGAGCATAATCTCCATTTTACATCTGTTCTCTTAATTTCCAACTACCCAAGAGGAAAGTGCTACCAGAGTCTCCATTTCCCAAGCGAGGAGAAGCAGGTGCAGAGATGAGCTCCTTGCTACGGGCACCAGCTGGTAAGTGGAGGCTCTAGAACCAAACCTGGCATCGGGCTCGGAGTCCGTGACCCACAGCCTTCTGGTGACAGGAGTGCTCCATAGGATTCTTAAGAAAATGGATATAGATGTGCTGTAAAGAAAAGTGGAAAATCATCTGAGCAAAATCTTGGAGTTGAGAATGGGAGCAGAGATGAGAAGTAACAGTTTTAAAGACCTTAGGCTTAGTGGGGAGCACATGGAGGATTTCATTCAGACACGGGCTCTGGTGAGAGAGGCTCTTACTTGGACCCTGCTCGTTTACTGAAGTGGCTACCAGAGCTGGCTACACCCCCATCCACCCCAGACCCTGAGGTCCACCCAGGGAAGACAGCTTCCTGGGAGCCACACTGCTCACTGGAGGCTATGCCCCCACTAGGGCCTTTCTTCAGAGATTTCAGCATCATCAGTGCTCCCTGCATTGTAAGCATCCTTTTTGGTCAAATTGGTCCTCACTGCTGCACAGAAGGCTCAGATATTATCTCAAGTAACAGTCTAAGCTTGAAATGGGGAAGTGAGGATTCAAGGGACCTGGGGAAGCTTCCTCAGCACTCCCAGCTCTCCTGAGTCTGTAGATTCACTTCTTTCCTAGCATCAGGGACCCAGTGGCTCTCTGTTCCTGGTCAGACCTGACATCATGCTCACAGGCCGTTTGCATGCATCGCTTCCCCACAGTTCCTGTTTGAGGATGAGAGGCCAATTTTGCTCAGTGAGAAAGGGCTTCCACCTAACCCATTACCCTCCCACCAGACCAACCTCAATGGTCCCCAGAGGCTCTGGAGGACCCTCCACCCTCTTCATTTTGGCCAAGGCCTGACCTGCCATCCTCCATGCTCCGTAAATTGGCCCTCCACTGGTCAGTGCCACTGCGTCCTCAACCCCATGCTTTTCAGCCTTTCTGGCCCTCTGAATGGATTGTGGCAAAAAACAGTATGGGCCACTTTCTGTGAAGCACCAACTCCAAGGAGTCCTAGGAAGCCAGTGGAAGCTGCAGAGGGGGATAGCTGCAGGAAGGCGAAGCCCAGGATGGGCATGAGCGAGTTGGCCAAGACAGTGAAGCAGCTCAGAGGGTGTCTCTGGCAGGGGTGGGTGGAGGTTGAGCCTGGAGTAGGAAGGGCCTAAGGAATGGCAGGGTCATCGACTGAGAGCCAGGCCAGCTGATCTCTGTGCTCCCTCTGCCAGCCAAGATTACAATGAGGGGTCTTCCTTCCACTGGGTCAGGGGAAGCTTGGGTTGGAGAGACAGTCAGAATGCTGCAGCTGGAAACCCTTGGGATCCTGGGAGCATCCATGCCGTAGGGACCAGTGTTCTGGGTGCTAACTCACCCCCCACCCCCACTGCCCAAACGCTGTTCAACAGGAGGAGTTACGCCTGCAAGACAAGAGCAGGTTGGCATGGTGAAGAATCCTTTGTCTACGGAAATTATTTTTTGAAAAGAGCTGGGCTGATCGGAGACTGTAACTGAGAGCAGAGCAGTGAGCTAGACAATCACCCTGAGAAATGTCTCTAGAACCCAACACGTGGAGATAAAGAGGTGGAAAGTAAGACAGACAAAGTGGCTCCAGCATCCACACACGGGGCATGCTGCCGGGACTGGGCTGCACGAAGGGGCAGGACCTGAAGGAACCAGGTCCTCTGAGACTCCTAAGCCCTGATCGGCAGGTTGACAGGACCTGCTGACTGTACAGGACAGCTCAGAATCGAGCAAAGAGCATAGGAACAACCTCTCACCCGATGTGATGCCATGAGCCCTCCCTCAAGGAGCTTCGTTGGCTCTGGAAGGCTCCATCACTCACTCCATGCGGGGCTCTACTCAGAGAGACTGTCCTGCCTTACCTGGTCTCTTTCTGGCACCTTTCCCAACCATCTTTTCTTTATGGCCATTGTCTCTGCCTGGCATGACGTGGTTTACTGATGTGGCTTCCCTGTTTCTGCCCTGTGGCTTGTCAGTTCCACGTGCAGGGCTCGTCTTCCTTGTTCACGGCTATACACCCAGCCCTTGGAGCAGGCCCAGCACATGATAGGTGCCCAATTAATGTTCTTTAATGAATGAACTGAGGCTACATATTCAATCTAAGAAAGCCACTTATAGACAAGAGTTACGTTGTCCACAAATGAACCGTAATCCCGTTGATGGCAGATTTCTCCTTAGGAACCCTGAATATGGCAAGCGAGCAGTGTTTCCAAGTGCTGAGGGAGAAGAACACGCAGCTAGAATTCCACACCCAGCTGAAGGATCATTCGAGAGTGGGTCTTCAGTCGTCTCCACCAGCTCCAATGGAAGGTGGGTGAGCTGAGAAAGCAAGAAGGGTATCTGACACGCCTGACCCCAAACCAGGTGTTGGGGATTGAACTGTGTCCCCTAATAAGATGTGTTGATGTTCTAACCTCTAGGATCTCAGGAAGTGACCTTAACTGGAGAGAGGGTCATTGCAGATATAATCAGTTAAGATGAGGTCACCCTGGAAAAGGGGGGGCCCTTAATCCAGTGTGACTGGTGTCCTTATAAGAAGACGAGAGACACACGAGGAGAGACGGCCATATAACGATGGTGGCTGAGCTTGGAGTGCTGCAGCTTCAAGCCAGGATCGCCTGGGGCCACCAGAAGCTGGAAGAGGCAAGAAGGACCCTCCCCAGAGCCTCCGGAGGGAGCACCGCCCTGCCAACACTTTGAGCTCAGACTTCCATCCTCCAGACTGTAAGACAATAAGTTTCTGTTGTGTTAAGCCACCTGGTTTGTGGATACTTTGTTATGGCAGCCCTAGGAAACCAGAACACCAGCTAAAGGTGGTTTTCTCTCAAGATTCCTGAATCAAAGAAATGTTACAAAATAATACTTACCATGGAGAGAGAGGGGGCCTCTGCCGGAGCTCGCTCCCAAATGACTGACTGCCTCCCCCAGGTCTATGCTCCACACTTGTAGCTACTCAGTGCTGTTCTAGTTCTCTAAATCGGCTTAAATGGCATTGTTTTTATAAAAATGATGCAATCTTATAATAACAACCCAAGAACTATAGAAAAGTACAAAAAACTGGAAAAGCAACAAACAAATCCCTCACTGTCCCCTGTCTGCATCTCGCCGGGCCGTCTGGTGGCCGTCCTTGTGGACGTCACTCGGCACATATTCAGGGAGAGAAGTGATGCTGAGGGACACAGAGCAGTGAAGACATGCACATGCAGAACCAGAAGTGACGCCACCACCAGCAGCCATAAGGCAGGTGCTGGTTCAATAGTGCTGCCTTCACTTCTCCGTGATTTTCACAGAAGAAACAGAAACCATGAAATGAAGAGGGCTGATGAAATCCACACATGTGGTTTTTTACTGCAAGAGATATTTGTTTCCAAAAGGTCCCTCCAAATTAAGAAAAAAGATTACAAAAGAGGTTAAAGTCTGTCTGAGCTTCCTGGGGCTGCTGCAGCAAAGTACCACAAACCAGGGGGCTTAAAACAACAGAAATTTATTCTCTCACAATCTGGAGGCCAGAAGTCTGAAGTCAAGGTGTGGGCAGGGCTGCACTCCCTCTGCAGGCTCCAGGGTAGGGTCCTTCCTGCCTCTTTCAGCTTCTAGTGGTGGCTGGCAACACTTGGCGTTCCTGGGCTTGTGGCCACATCCCTCCCATCTCTGCCTCCGTGGTCGCCCTAACCCCCTCCCTACAGGGTCCTACGGGGTCACCTTGGGCTGCTTCGTCCTCAAACAAGGACCAGAGCCTCTGTCAAGAGGGACCTGTCCAGGCAACTCCTTCTTGTCACGGAAACTGCTCCCCAATCACCCCTCAGTTCTCCCATCACTAGCCCCATACTTTGTTCATGTTTTGATTAGAACAACAACATTGGAAAATGATAAATGACAATAGTCAGGCCAGGTTATATTGTGCCCCAAATATCAATGGCTTAAAACAAAAGGATGTCTTTCCTGCTTATGCTGCTGCAGGCCCACAGCACTGTCCAGGGCTGTGCTCCTCTGCCTGTGGGTCACATCCCATATATGATTCTACGTGTATTAGTTAGTTTGGCTGCTGAACAGTATTTTTTTTTTTTAATTTTTTTCCCCCCAAAGCCCCAGTAGATAGTTGCATGTCATAGTTGCACATCCTTCTAGTTGCTGTATGTGGGACGCAGCCTCAGCATGGCCGGAGAAGCGGTGTGTCAGTGCGCGCCCGGGATCCAAACCTGGGCCGCCAGCAGCGGAGCGCACGCACTTAACTGCTAAGCCACGGGGCCGGCCCTGCTGAACAGTATTTGATGAAGATCACGAATGTGCCCGTCCAAGAAGCTTGACAAACTCCAAGCAGGACAAACTCAAAGAGGTCCACACCAAGACACAGAATAATCAAGCTGCTGGAAACCAAGCGTCGCAAGAATCCTGACTCACATCAGGGTCCTCCGTAATAATAACAGCCAACTTCTCCTCAGAGACGCAGGGGCCAGAAGGCAGTGGGGTGACACGTTCAGAGTGTTGAGACAAAGACCTGTCAACCAGGAATCCAATGCCCAGCAAAGTGATTAAGCCACTCCCAGATAAGCAGACACTGAGACAATTTATCACTAGTAGACCTGCTGTGCAGGGGATGCTAAAGAGAATCCTTCAGGTTGCAATGAAAGGACCTTAGAGAGTAACTCAAACCCACATGAAGAGATGAAGACACTGGTAAACCCAAGTGTAAGAGCAGTATGGTTGTGCTTTTGGTTTCTAAGTCCTCTTTTATTTCCTATTGATTTAAAAGACAGTTATGTAAACCACTAATTAAAAGCCATGACAGGCATGCAGCATGTAAAAATGTGATTTGTGATAATAACAACATAAGGGAGATGCAGCTATATAGGTGCAAAGTTTTATAAATTATTGAAACTAAATTTGTATTAATTCAGACTAGATTATTATAAATTAAGATGTTACTTGTAATCTCCAGGGCAACTACCAAGGAGAAAACTAAAAATATATATGGTTAAACAAATGAGAAGGGAATCAAAATGTTACACTAGAAAATATCTACCTGAGCAAAAGAAGCAGCAATGGAGGAATTGAGGAACAAAAAGGACGTAAGACATAAAGAAAACAAACAGGAAAATGGCAGAAGTCCTTCCTCATCAGCAATTACTCTAAAGGTAAGTGGATTGAACTCGCCAATAAAAAAGCAGCCAAAAAAGTGCAAACAACCCAAATGTCATCAACTGATAAGTGGACTAACAAATTGTATATCTATACAGTAGAATTTTAATCGTCATAAAAAGGAATGATGAACTGACACACTACAAGGTGGACAAACCTTGAAAACACTGTGCTTGGTGGAAGCAGTCAGACACAAAAAGCTGATATTGTAAGATTCGTTTATATGGAATGTTAAGTATAGGCAAATTCATGGAGACAGAAAGCAGATGAATGATTGTCAGGGTCTGAGGGGAGGGGAGGTGGGGAGTGACTGCTAAATGGGTAAGGGGTTTCATTTTGGGGTGACGGAAATAGTCTAGAATCGGAGAGTGGGGGCTGCGCAACATTGCGAATACACTGGAAGCCACTGAATTGTACTCTTTAAAATGGTTGAAATGTTTTATGAGAGTTTTATGTTATGTCAATTTAAACTCAACAAAAAAACGTGTTAGATTTTTTGTTGTATATATTGTGATGATTCAATGGAAAAGTTTCGTTGCTTTGTTAACGTGTTAAAGGTTAATATATTTTCCAATGATAAGTCATCCTTATATTCCTGGAATAAACCTAATTTGGCATAATTATTATTTTTGTACATATTGATGGATTCAATTTGCTCATATTTTATTTGATAGTTTTGTATTTCTGTTTCTAAATGTGATTAGTCTATATTTGTAAAAATTTCATTTTAACATTATCTGGTTTGATCTCTCAAGATTATTTAGGTAGCTCTCTGAAGCGCTTTTTATAAGATTTGGATTACCTGCTCTTTAAATATTTGGTAGAACTTTTCTTTAAACCATCGGCATCTGGTGTTTTGGGTGGGGGTAGATCTTTAAACTACTGATTCAGTTTTTGTGTGTGGTTATTGGGCTATTTGGGTATTCTATTTTTTCTTGAGTGAGTTTAGTTAAGCTTAGTATTTTTTTTCTTTGTGAGGAAGATTTAGCCCTGAGCTAACATCCAATGCCAATCTTCCTCTTTTTTGCTGAGGAAGACTGGCCCTGGGCTAACATCTGTGCCCATCTTCCTCTACTTTATATGGGACGCCACCACAGCATGGCTTGACAAGCGGTGCATCACTGTGCGCCCGGGATCCCAACCCACAAACCCCAGGCCACAGCAGCAGAGTGCACACACTTAACCGCTACACCACTGGGCCAGCCCCCTAAGCTTAGTATTTTTTTTTTTTATAATTTTTATTTATTTATTTATTTTTCCCCAAAGCCCCAGTAGATAGTTGTATGTCATAGTTGCACATCCTTCTAGTTGCTGTATGTGGGACGCGGCCTCAGCATGGCCGGAGAAGCAGTGCGTCAGTGCACGCCCGGGATCCAAACCCGGGCCACCAGCAGCGGAGTGCGCACACTTAACCGCTAAGCCATGGGGCCAGCCCAAAGCTTAGTATTTTTTAATAAAATACTGTTTATTTTATTTAAGCTTTGAATCTATTGGCAAAAATTGATTATAATGCTTTCTATTGATTTTAAAATCTCTGTTCTATCTGTGGTTATATCTACTGGTTCATTCCTAATATTGTTTAATAATGCCTTCTTTCCTCATTTTTTCTTCAATCTTGCCACATGATGACTTTTGTAGTTTATATCAGTTATCTATTGCTGCATAACACATTAACCCAAAATTTCACAGCCTAAAACACCACACTTGTATCATCTCACAGTTTGTGTGTGTTAGGAGTCAAGTGTGGCTCAGCTTGGTGCTTCTTCCTCAGGGCTGCAGTCAGTGTCAGCTGGGGCTGCAGTCATCTGCGGGCTCGACTCGGGGAGGATCCACTTCCAGGCTCCATCACCTGGCTGTTGACTGGAGACACCAGTTTCTTCCCACCTGGGCCTCTCCATAGGGCAGCTTCCAACATGGTGGCTGCTTTCCCCAGAGTGAAGGTAAGAGACAGAGAGAGACAGAGAGAGATTGAGGAGAGAGGAGAGACAGAGACAGAGACAGGGACAGAGAGAGATAGAGAAGGAGAGAAGAAAGGAGAGAGAGAGAGAAGAGAGAGAGTGGGAGGGAGATATTCAAAGAGCCAGCTTCTGGTTTCATTAATCCTGATGTTGGCTTTTCTTTCTAGTTTTTATTTTTATTTTATTTTATTTTGTGTGTGTGTGTGTGAGGAAGATCAGCCCTGAGCTAACATCTATTGCCAATCCTCTTCCTTTTTTTCCCCCTTTTTCTCCCCAAAGCCCCAGTAGATAGTTGTATGTCACAGTTGCACATCCTTCTAGTTGCTGTATGTGGGACGCGGCCTCAGCATGGCCGGAGAAGCGGTGCGTCGGTGCACACCCGGGATCCGAACTTGGGCTGCCAGCAGCGGAGCGCGAACACTTAACCACTAAGCCACGGGGCTGGCCCCCTCTCATTCTAGTTTTTAATCCCATGAATCATTTCTTTAGTCTTCCTTGTTTGTTTTCTTCCTTCCTCTTTCTTTGGGTTGACTCTGCCATTCCTTTTCTAACTTCCTGAGGTGGACCCCGAGATAACTGCTCTCCCATCTTTCTTCTTTTCCACTTTTCTTATATGTGCATTTTCAGGACAGAAACTCCCTTCCAAGTACTAGTTTAGCTGCATCCTGAAAACATTTATGTGTGGTGTTTCTTCATTGTCAGGTTCTAAACGTTTTAAGCTCTTACTCCAATTCATTCTTTGAACCGTTAGTCAAATATGGTTTTATGTTTCCAAATGTTTGGTGATCCTTTCTTAGTTCTATTGTCATTGCATTTGGTCAGAGAACTTGATCAATATCATGTAGATTCTCTGGTGTTTTGCTGGGACTTGGTTTTGTGGCCTTGCCGTGTGTCCACTGTTAGTAAACATTTCATGTGTGCTTGGAAATAATGAACTCTTTAATTTGGGGGCGCAGGGTTTTTCATATGTCTACTGAATCATGCTTGTTCATTGTATTCTTCAATTTTTGTAACCATATTAATTTTAAACCTGTCTTATCTATCAATTATGAAAGGCATGTGTTACAATTTCCTTCTGTGATTATCGATTTGATCGTTCTTGTAGTTCTGTCAATTTTTGCTTCACATATTTTCAAGCTGTGTTTTTGGTACATTCAAGTTCAGAGTTATTAAATCTTCTTAGCAAATTGTTTCATCATTACGCACTGGTCCACTCTATTCCTAACCATGCTGCTTGTCTCAAAGTCTGTTCCACCTGCTTCAATGAGGTCATGACAGTTTTCTTCTGGAAACTGATGCGTCTGTTTCCTTATCGCTTTAATTGTGTCCTTAAATTAGGACACAGCTGGGTTTTGTTTTCTTCATCCACTTTGATAAGTGATTTTTTAACAAACTGGCTAGTTTCATCCGTTTAACTTTATCGTGATTATGGTGTTTGCGTTTCCCCCTTTTCATTTTTTCTCTTTACCATACTTAGTCTTTGCATCTTTACCTCTGTTCCTGACTTTGACTAGATTGACCAATCTTTTCCTTGTCCCCTCACCACAGATCTGGAAGCTATCTGTGTTATTTTAGTGGTTACCCTTAACCTTCTAAACACATGTGTTTGACTTAAGAGTATAAAATTAATCCAGGCCTCCATCCTCCTCCTGAATTACACAGGATCTAAAACTGCTTTAATTCTGATTACCTTCTCTTATCCTCGCTCGTCAATACTTATCTTAAGATACTGTTTTCTAGTATCTCAGCTCCACTTTGTCTTTGTACCCAAATCGTTGTTGTTGTTCTTTCATGCGAGTAATGCTCACACCCCTTCCTCCTCAGTCCCTCCAGCACTGCTTTCCACAAGGCCCCTATTGATAAACTCTTAGGTTTCTCCTTCGTCTTGTATGTGCAAGTTCTGTGGTTGGAGCCTGAGGGCTACCCCATCACGGGAAATGCCAGGGTGAGTCCACTTCTGCTCATTTCCAAGACCATTTTCTGGTCTTACTTTCAGAATATCTGTATTGGTTTGCTAGGGCTGCTGTAAGAAAGCACCACAGATTGGGGGCTCAACTAACAGTGAGGTATGGTCTCTTAGTTCTGGAGCCAGGAACCCAAGGGCCACAGGTGGGCCGGCTGGTTCCTTCTGAGGCTCTGAGGAGAATCTGCTCCAGGCCTCTCCCCTCACTGCTGGGGGCTCGCTGGTATCTTTGGCGTTCCCTGTTGCGTAGACGAATCACCCCATCTCTGCCTCCATCTTCACATGGCGCCCTTCCTGTGTGCGTCTCGACGTCTCTCTTCCTCGTCTTATAAGGACACTAGCCATATTGAATTAGGGCCCACCCAACGACCTCATCTTAACTTGATCATCTGCAAAGACTGTCTCTCCAAATAAGGTCACATTCTGAGGTACTGGGGGTTAGCATGCCACCGTATGAATTTGGGGGGGACACAATTCAACCCTTAACACCCTCTATTACCCAAAACTCCGTGAATGACTCATCCTCTCCATGTGTTTGCTACACTTACCAAATGTGACCTGTCTCAGGAGGAGCTCCGGACTGGCAGGGACATTTTTTCTCCTGAATATCCAGGGGCACTTCCCTGAGCTAACTAGGGAACCTTACCACAACAGCGAGCTGGGTGCAGGGGGGCCCGACGCACCGAGGAATAAGACGCAGCCTTCAGTCAACATGCCTTCTTTCATCGAGTCCCAGCAAGCCTGCAGACGGGTGACCTTTTATCCACAACTTATGATCAAGGACCTGTGGGGGCGAAGTAATGAGGCAGATCTGTGAGCACCGGCCCAACCACTGCAGCCCTCCGCATCCCCCGGGGCTTTACAGCACTTCACAGTTTGCAACCCCCCACAGGTAGATGCTGTTCTCCCCTCTCCTGGCTGAGAACCGAGTCTCTTGAGAGCTATGAAGTGGGTGGCAGTCTTCAGTCTTTGGATGACAATACTGCAGGTACGTGCCCAATTTGGTTTCAAGGGCACCCGCCGGTGATTCTGGTATTCCACCATTTCTCACTGTGCGGACTGGCTGGCAGCCCAATGCTTCTCTTAGTACATCATCATAATTTCTAGGAGTTTTTACCATATATTTGTAGACTGTGATGTAATGCTGTGCTTTATCTCAGGCACGAACACTGAATATATCGACCAATAAGCTAAAGTCTTGGGTTGGGTATCGGGCACTGGGTGACACTGCGGTCGCCTCCCAGTCTCCATCAGGGTCAGAACTGCCCTCTGGCCAGGGATGGCAGTAGAGGCAGCATTCTTTCTGGTTGGCACCATGTGAAGTGAGTCAGAATGGAGGTCAGCCTCCTCCTGTGGCCAGCACGGGAAGCTCTCACAAATACTGAAGTTGAATTCGAGGCCATGGGCATGGAGCCCGTGAAGAAGCATTCATTCACCCAAAACGTCAGCAGCCCTTTGTGGATGTGGTTTTCCCCAGCGCTCAGATGTCCCACGGAGGCTGAGGCTGGCACTGCTCGACCCAGCGCCGGGGCCTGGCTTCCCCTCCCAGGAGACTCTCCAGCAGCTCCAGGGACAGTCCTGTCCTTTGCAGGCCAACCGGCATCGAGCGCCTCCTCTGTGCACAGGGCAGGCCCAGGCGCAGGGAAAGGGCGAGCTGGCCAACACAGACGCGCAGCTGATGGCATCGGCTCATCCCAGGCCAGAAGTTGGGAGGGACGGGGAAAGAGAGGCGGGCGGGCCGGCTGGAGAGTGGGTGCAGAGCTACGTCTGCAGAAAGCTGGGCTGCCTTCGTGGGCGATGCAGTCACCTATGGATCCCAGAATCGCAGCTCTCGTCAGGTGTGTGGGGAGCAGATAGAGGGTGTGACTGTAACCCAGTGTGGGAAGGCAGTGCTTGGGGACAGCAGGATGGGGGTAGGGCCAGATAAGAGCCATGAGAAAGCACTGACAAAGCCTGCGTGCTACAAGGCCTGCGCGGGGAGGCTGCAGAGAGTGGGGCTGAGGGAGATGCCGGATCTATCACCCACCTTCATCTTTCGCTCATTCTTAGTTGCACCTGTGAAATTCCCTGGAGCTCCGCTCCAGCTGCAAAATGAAATTGTGGGTGAAATGGATCCTAGAAAGAAATTTTAATTCTGGCCTGGGGTTGCCTGCTTCTAGGTAGCCCCACCCGTTGGAGTCCAGAGTCTGGTTCAGAGTCTGTTAGACACTGGGCCATCTGACAGCTCTCTCCCACTCAGCAAGGCCACGCCAGAGCTGCGGGTTCCTCCCCAGCACCCCGCCGGCCACCCGGGGGCTCCCCGCCAAGGTGGATCGAAGCCCGACTCCAGGGGCAGAGGATGGAGTGGCCGGGACTCCCTATGTCCCAGCACCCCTTCAGCTCAGTGGCAAGTCCTCCAGGCACCTGCAGCTGCGGCCGGCCTCTCCCACAACTGCTGGCCTCTCCTGGATTGCCAATGGGGTCCCCACCTTGTGCACCCCACCATCCATGTTGCTCCTTTGGCAGTGGGGAATAGAGCCCAAGCCCCCGACCCCGCAAGCCCGCTGTCCCTCGGGCCCTTCAGTCATTGCCCTGTGTCCGCTGCACCCACGTCAGGCCTCTGAGTTTGCTGCTCCCTTTTCTGTAATGTTCTTTTCCCAGATCTCTGCAGGCTGCCCCTTCCCCCATAAGGGCTCCATGCCTGTCCCCTCCACCACAACCCCGCTGGGCCCCACTGTCGGCCATCAGCCCCAGTGCTTGTGTGAGACCTCGAGGGTCTCCTCTCTGTGCAGCCCCATGCTGGATGGAGCGGCCAGCAGACTCTCAGGAGCACCCCGGCCTCAGTGGGGGTGGAAGTGGGAAGCCAGCAAGCATGCCTTGACGTCCAGAGAACCGTCAGCACCACTTTTATTCACCCAGAAGCTGGACGCCCAAGAGAGAGACGCGGCTCTCGGAGTGGCCCATGATGCACCCTCAAGAACCGCTGAGTGAGCCGAGAGCGAGTGTCTTGCAGCACCCGACGGAGCCGGAAGCATCACTCGTGTCCACTGACCACCGTTCCGTAAATCACACAGGTACCTGAACTATGTTTCGGAGTACTCAGAAAAACTAAAAGACAAAGCATCTTTCCTTGTCCACCGAGAGCAAAGTAAACTATTAACTTCTGGCTTAGAAACGTTCTCACATTCCTTAAGGAAAGATGCTGGGCTGCAGGGCAACACCTCTAGCAAGCTGGTGGGGAAGGCCTGGTCTCTTCCCCAAAGGAGAGCATATTCTGGTCTTTTCTGCTCAGGGCCGCCTTCTGCAGTTGGCAAAGTTGGGGTTTGCGTCAGCGGAGGGCAGGGCTGAGTTACTAGGAAGCACTTTGCGTCCAAACCTGGGTCTAGCTGAAGAGCACAGGGGTGGGGATCCTCCAGTCCTGTCCTTCGGGGGGAGTTCCTGGCAGGGGGGCGGCTTCACTAGGAGGTGACAGCTGACATGGGCCAGGCTGGGTGGGTGGCACTGTCCTAGGTGTCGGGGTCCACCCTGCGGGCTGCGGTGGAGACAGCCGGTTCAGGAATGAGCTTCTCATCTACCTGCCTCAGGCCCTTGTCTGCAGGCCAGTTCTCTGAAGGTGATTCAGGCTCTTCAGGGCCATGCACAAAGGTGTAGAGGGCTGAGGGAGAGTGGAGGGCATCAGGGTGGCATGACTGATCCCCAGGCCTTCTCCTGGAGGCGGGAGCCTGTGGTCTTGGTGCCTCTGGCCAGCCCTGAGGATTGAGGAGGCATGCATGGGACAGGCACGTTCAGAACAGTACATCAATTCTTCCCACACCTCCATTGAGCAGTTCCCATCTCAAATACATGGGGGTGGGGGAGTAGAGGCCCCTGACGCCAGGGAGCTGACAGTATAGCAGGAAGAAAGCCCAGATAGAAAGGTAACTGCTATACCAGGCATAAGGGTAAGGGGGAGAAGGTAGCCATGGGAAAAGCAGGGGAAGGCAGCATAAATCACATGTGCAAAGGCCCTGTGGCCACTGGGAAGAAGAGCCATGTGGCTGGAGCATGGCAGGCTGGGGGCGGGTGGCACCTGGCTGAAGAATGGAAGGGAGGTTAGAGGCAGATGGAGATGGGCCCAGGCCCAGAGCCTTCTGTGATAAGAAGCTTGGATTTCCTCTCTAGTGCAAGGAGAAACCTTAAAGGTTTTGAGCAGGGGACAATGGAATCTGATTTACAGTCTGGGGCCACTCCCAGGGACGAAGTGATGTGGGGGACCCTGGTTTGAGGGCTGTGAGGTGGAGGGGGCAGGTATCAAGGGGCACCCTGGGTCTCAGCGCTAGAGGTACCGAGAAGGCCAGGAGGAGCTGGAGGAGCTGGTCCAGGCCACGTCAGGGGGTCTGGTCCTGTACGATGTTAAATGAGTAAACCTCTGCCTGGGGGAACGAGCGGGAACGTGTGCGTGAGACACGCACCCTGCTCTGGAATTTTGCTCTTTCTTTTGCGACTGCTTTTGTGTCTGCATTTAGGAAAGTTCTCTGAGAAGTTTGCTAACTGCTCATTTACATCCTGTCTTCTCATTTTCCCTACATGTTCTAATTAATCCGATTTGGGAGGTATTTTCATAGGTGAGTACCAAGTGAGGGTTTAAAAGCATCAATTTTGCAAATAGCTACCCAGTTCCCTATCATCCTTTACTGAATCCACCTACACTTTCTCATCGGTTTATGAATTTTAAAAACATATAGATTACAGGATTGATTTCAGGATCGTCCACTATGTTCCAAGGAGCTGTACTGATAGTTTAGTGCTGTCCTGTTCTAATGACGTGCTTCTCCCTGAGAGGACGGCTATGGTGCCTGTCTTCCCCTTGGGGCCTGGCTAGCTCCCACCTTAGGGGAGCCGCCATGATCCTCGGGGCTGGGTCCCCTCTGGACTTCCGGAACTAAGCACAGGCTGCTCTCTCAGGGACTGGGGGTGGTGGCCAGAGGAGCCGGGCATGGACCCACACACCTGCCACCTCCCAGGGACCTCACCTGGGCTCAGGGGTGTCTCTGCTCTAACTACTCAGTGCTGGCTTCTGGCGCTTTGCTCACAGCCCACTGGGGAAGCTCGTCCCGGGGACTCCCGTCCAGGCCGCCTGGCCCAGATGCGCCCCCTGGAACCCAAGTGTAAGGCCAAGCTTTCCCAGAGAAACCCTCTGAGTTCCGACCTGTGGCCTCCCGCTACCCTGCGGCCGCCCGGAGCCGGAAGGCGGCGCGGGCTGAGCACCTGCAGCGCCTCCTGGCTTGGGCCCAAGGACATGTAAACCACTGGCACCCAGGAGCGTGCTCACGAGGCCTCTAGCCCGGTCTTGCGCCGCTGGCGCCCAGGAGGTGCGGGGCAGGTGCGTGTGTGGGGCAGGCTCGGCCCAGGGTGTGCGTGTGCGTGTGCGGGGCAGCTACGTGTGCAAATGCACGTGCCTGTGCAGGGCAAGTGCATGCGCGGGGCAAGTGCGTGTGCATGTGTGTGAACCGGGCAGGTACGTGTGCAGCTGTGTGTGCAGGGCAGGTGCGTGTGCTGCTGTGCGCGCGCGTGTACAGGCCAGGGGAGAGCCCCGTGGCC
Source organism: Diceros bicornis minor (assembly GCF_020826845.1). Classification (NCBI taxonomy): domain Eukaryota; kingdom Metazoa; phylum Chordata; class Mammalia; order Perissodactyla; family Rhinocerotidae; genus Diceros; species Diceros bicornis. The sequence goes on along the minus strand of NC_080747.1, from coordinate 646,931 downwards.
CCGGCGGGGCGGGCGGGCCCGGCCTGCAGCCGCCCGCCCGCGTGGTGCAGCGCGGCGCCCGCGCCTGGAACCAGGAGGCTGCTGGGCCGGAAGCCCCGCCCGCGCGCGCGCCCCTGTCCCCGCCCGCCCGGTGGAGCGGCTGCTGGCGCGGCGCGGCGCGGCTCGGCACGGCGGCGCACGGGCGCAGGCGAGCGGGCGGAGCAGCGGACGGCGCCCAGGCCGCCCCACGCGCCGGGCTCGCGGCGGAGCGCGCCGGACTGGTCGGGGCCCGCGGCCGCCCGCGCCTTTCAATGGGCAGCTCGCACTTGCTCAACAAGGGCCTGCCGCTTGGTAAGGCCGCGCGCGCGCACTTCCGGCCGCGGGCGGGGCGGGGCGGAGCCGGGGCGGGGCGGGCGCGCGGGCCCCCGGCTTTGTGTGCGAGTGCGCGTGCGCGCCGGCGTGCCCGCGCCCCCGGCCGGGGGCGGGGCCGAGCCGGGGGCGGGGCCGGGGCGGGGCCGCGGGAGTGCCGTGCGCGTGCGCGAGCTGCTGCGTGCGAGTGAGCGTGCGCCGGCGCCGCCGTCACGCCCGCCCCGCCCCCGCCGCCGCCCGCGCAGGTGACACAAAGGGGCGCCGGTCACCCGACCCTGCTGACCCCCGCCCCGGGGATCCCGCCTCCTAAGACCCCCAGTGTCCGCCCCGCTGGGACCCCGACCTCTCGGACCCATAGCCCTTCCCGGACCCCAGACTCTCAGACCCCCGGCCCCTGACCCCTGACTCGTGGACCCCCGAACCCCCGGAGCCGCGGACCCCAGTCCCTCGGACCCACAGCTCCTCCCAGCCTCTGATCCTTGACCCTCGGACCCCGGCATCCCACCCCGCCAGGACTCCGGAATCCCGGGTCTCGGCCGCCGCACTAGGTCACCTCCCTGTTCTCAGTGTCCCGTTACACGCTCCCGGGTACACTGCCGACCTGGCTCTGAGAGAAAGGACAGGATGCCGTGTCTCCTGGGCACGGTAACGTCCTGCCGGCGAGGACTGCAGGGCCAGTCACCTCCCTGCCCCACGGGAGCCCGCCGGGCCCTTCCCTCCCGGGTCCCCCCTCCCAGCGCCGGGTGATGCTGGGCCGCTCGGGCGGGGGCGGGGGGAGCAGCGGTGGGGCCGGGGGACGGAGGTTTTCCCTGAGGAGCGGGCAGGGTGGGCGCTGCTCCACCACTGGAATTTATTCAGGCTGTTTTATTGGCGCTTGTTCTTATCACAGGCTTTGTACTGGTATTTGAGGTTTTCACCCATTTTTTAAAAATGTATAAAATTACAACGTTCAGCTTGTGGGGGGCACCCTTCCCTCACTGGCTGGATGTCCTGGGCTCAGCCGTGCAGCTAGGGGTCTGCCTGGACTAGGCAGGTGGAGGTTGGGGGGCGGATCTCCCCTGTCTAGGCAGGTGGAGGTGGGGGAGGTCTGCCAGGTGGGGTGGGGTCTGCCCGGACTACGCAGGTGGTGGTGGGGGTCTGCCCCATCTAGGCAGGTGGAGCAGGGCCTGGGACAGCCACCCACACCGTTGAACTCAGCAAACCCTGTGCTGCGCTCCCTTCTCTGAGCCAGTCTGTTTCCTCAATAATTCAAGAGATCTGGACCCAATTCTGTTTGTCTCAAGGCACGGGTTTGTCCCCCTTGTGTTTTGAAAGATATCAGAACAAGGACCCTCACGGGCACTCTAAGCAGCACTGGGGACCAGCCTGTCTCCCCACTGGGGCCCTGAACCTGGACTGTCGGGGGCAGGCTGGGTTGGGGACACCCTTGGGTGGGTGTTGGTTAGATCGCCGGTTGGAAGATGCCTGCCATGGTGTAAGCTCCTTGGCAGAGCCCAACTCTCGGTGGCCATCTTGCACATTTTGCAGTTCCCGGTCAACATCCAGCTGCATGGGCCTCCTCCTGGGAGGGGCTGTTCCGGGGTCCGGCGGGGAGGGGCCATGTGGTCTGTCTGTCCTGTGGCAGCCTGGCTGGCTGAGGGCCCTCAGCTTCCTCCTCCCGCCCCTCCCCCAGCGCAGAGTTGCCTGTGGGAGGAGGAGCTGTAGCCGCACCTGAGGTTGGTGGCTAGAGCTTTCTCTGGCTGGGTCCCCAGCCTGGCCCCCTGCCCGCCTGCTGAGAAACGAGGGTGCCGCCCCGGGCATGCCCAGGAGGACAACTTTTAAGCCGGCGGTGTGTTGGAGAAGCCAGAACCTGGCCAGGGCCAGACCCTTTAATGCTGATCTTCTCTGAGACTGGTTGGGGCGGGGAGAAGTGGAGGCGGATGGCTTTTTTTCCGGGTACCCTGAACTGAGCAGTCACGGAGGTGAACCCCTTGCCTGCTCCTGCTTTTCTAGGCGGCTGCAAAGTCAGGTTTCTGTGGGGCCGAGAGTGGGGACCAGGCCGTCTGTGTGCGGAACCTTTCCTCTCCTTCTCAGGACCCACCATGCTCTTCGTCTGTAAGATGAAGAGCAGCTTCGTCTGTATAAGACGTACAGAGGAGCTCTCAGCAGAAAGCTGGCCCCAGCAGCATGGGCACTGAGGGTGCCTGCAGCTAGTGCAGAGCCGCCCGTGGGAGTCAGTGCAGCCCCTGCACTCTTGTGTGGGGCGGCATCTCCGTAGAGGAGTGACCACAGCCGGCCAGAGCACAGACCTGAGCCCGTTCCCAGGGGAATCCCAGCGGGTGATCTGGGGCTCCTCGTGTGGCTTCTCCATGCATGTCTGAGGTGGGGATGGCATCATGAAGCGGTATGGGATCACAGGAGTGAGCATGTGCTAAGTGTTGGCAGGGCCAGGGACATAGGGTGGGGGACAGGGACAGGGTTGGGGGACAGCGCAGGGGATAGAGCTGGGGGACAGGAACAGGGCTGGGGCAGGGAGAGGACAGACTGGAGCAGGGCCGGGGACAGAGCCAGGGGCTGGGGCAGTGCCCGCCCTCGTAGCTGCCGTGTGTGCTCACCGTCATTGCCCTCATTGTTCTGGATTTCAGCCTGGCCACGTGTGCGGTCTGGGAGTTGCGTTCCCTATGCTCTAGAACTTGGGCGTTGTTGAGGCTGGCCATGTGGGTCCTACTGGACCTCGTCGTGGGGGGCCTCTCTCTGTCACCGGGTTTGGTCTGTCCCTGCTCATTCCATCTCCTGTGGCGCCTACAGCGTGTTCTTCTGGCCCGTGGTGCCTTGCTCTGGGGCCGCACTTCCTGCAGGGAGAGTCCGTTCTGCCCCATCAGCTCTCCCAGCTCCTCCTTAGTCGGGCTTCATCGCCATCCTTGAGTGCATGCTTTGGTTGGGGCATCTCTGTGAGGTCTTGTGAGGGACATGCACTTGGGGCTGCGTAGGTCCCGCTGTGTGCACGCATGGCCCCCTGTTCTGCCCACTGCTCCCGGTCCTCCCTGGGGGTGTTTGTGCAATTTCGGCCTGTTCAGCCGTATGGGGTGGCTCTCCCCCTCTCTCCAATTCTGAGAAACAGGCTCGGGGCTGGGATGCTGGATCCCAGCTGCTTGACTTTCCTCGCTCCTGGCTGTGTTGAAGTTTCCCTTCTGGCCTCTTCTCTTCAGCCTCAGGACACACGGGGAGGGAGGGCTGGGGGCGCAGGGCTCGAGGCTGGGGCTGGTCTTGCCTATCCCACTGAGGTCCTGGTAAGGGTCCCGTGGCAAGGCCAGTTCTGGGAGGTGGAACACCCCTTGTGCACGTTTGTATGGCAGCTTTGATTGGTGAGCTGTCACATAGTAGGAGGTTTGTAAATGTTTGCCGGACGAACCCAGGGCAGAGAGGAGAAGGGCTCTCAGGGTTGAGAGGTGGCTCTGGCCTGGCCTCCCCACCAGCCTGGTGGCGGGCAACGCTTGGTGGGGGCTTCCTTTGGGCCACAGGGTGCTGGGCCTGTCATGGGGCTTTCCTCTGCCCTTGGAGCTTCCTGCGTCAGCGCCCTTGGGGAGTTGCCCAGTCAGAGTAGCCTGGAGCAGGCTTGTTGGTGCTGCGAAGCCTTCTGCCGGCAGCACGTGCTGTTGCCGGGAACCCCTTCCCTGCAGATCCCATGCCCGCCCATGGCTCTTGGGTGTGGAAGGCCAAGCCAAAGACGTTTGTTTGCTTCGTGAAGCTTTTCATCCTATGGCAACTCTCCCAGAAGGCTCACACTTTTCCTGTGCTGGTGGCACGAAGCAGGACTCCATCCAGGCTGTGTCCTGGCCCTCACTTGTGGGGAGGCCTGGCTCAAAGCCCCGCGTGCCCGCGTCCAGCCCCGGCACCGCCATCCGCACAGGTTGGGGGCGACCCACGCCGCACTTCGCTCTGCCCCCCCACGGGACTTCACAGTCCACATCGCGGACCGCCTCCTCCAGAAGCTCAGCTGCAGACCCGCCCACAGGCTGCGCACTGTGGGGCCCTCACATGTCTGTCCAGACGAGTCCCGGGGTCTCCTGCGAGGAAACGCCCTTTTCCTCCAGAGCCGGAGGTCTCACGGGCCTGGCGTCCCACCAGGCGTCACGTGGAGGCTCTTAGTGCGTTTGAGTTGTTCACACAGCGTCACCGTCAGGGAGGTGGTCCCTTGTGTCCCCCGTCAGCCCTGGAGCCTGGCTGCAGCCCAGGGCCAGGATGGCTACGTCGGTGCCAGGGTGGGAGCTCTGCGCTCAGCTGTGGAGGAGGGTGACAGCCCGGTGGGCCTAGAACCTGGGATGGTTCAGAAGAAATCCCAGCGGGTCCAGCTAGGGGGTGGGGCAGGGGTCAGGCCGCAGCCTGAAGGGAGCCCTTTCTGGACCCTCTCTAGCTGTGAACGGAGGTCTGTCGGGAGGCGGGCTTGGTGCCCACGGCGCTCTCGTTGGCCACCTCATCCAGTGGGCTCACTGTGAACTCCGAGGTCTTGGTGAGTCCTGGTTTCCGTGTCCCGCAGCAGCTGTGAAGCGTCTCACCTGGAAGGGCGGGGAGGTGACACTCCCGAAACCACCCGTCGCATTCGGTGAACCAGCGTTCTTTCGATGAAGATAAAGTTCTCGTTTCTAGGGTTCTGGAGTATCACAAAGTTGTCAGGATACGTGCACCTGCACACATGTGCACACGTGAAGACACGTGGACTAGGTGAACACGCGTGGGGAAAATCTTGGTGACGAGTCTGTCCTTCACGATGGTCTTTACTAAGCATGTGCCGTGGGTGAGGCCTTCCTGGTTTACCGTGAGTTGAGAGGACAGCGCAGCGCATGTGAGGCTGACCCTGGCTGGCCAGTCCTGCAGGAGGTTTTACGTGGCCCTGTGCCCCTGCCCCATGTTGCCTGAGGGCGTGCCCTGGCCTCTGCTCGGCTCAGTTCCTGCCTGCAGTAGGCAGCTGTGCTCTCAAGGCGTGCTTGGCACTTTGCCCAGCCAGACCCTGCCCCAGGCAGCATGGCCATGCCCCGGTCCTCGGGGCCTCCAGACAGGGTCAGCCAGAGCCATGCCTCACTGCTGCCCGGAGAAGGCTGCTTGGTTACTGCTGGCTTTTTGGCCAGAATGATGCGCCAGGAGGGAGCTGGGGTAAGGGTCAGCCAGGGGAGGTGGCTTTCAGGAGGGAGCCCGGGGTGAGGGCCAGCCAGTGACAGGCAGGGAGGTGGCTTTCAGGAGGGCGTGACTGATGGCGTTAAGCCGAAGATCGAAGAGCGAGAAGAGCGAGAAGCCGCTAGCGGCATGCAGCCTGTTCTGGCTGAGGGTCTAGCTTGACGGAGGGAAAAGGACAGGCGGGCAGCGGCTGGGGTTGCCAGCTGCACTAAGGAGTTGGCATTTCACTCTGAGGGCGGGCCAGGCATGGAGGGTCTCAGGAGTGGGGGTCTCTGGGCTTTGCTTCTAAAGCCTCTGGCTGCGGTGGGAGGGGCCGGGGGATGAGGCGGCTGGAGTGTCCTGGTGGAGGCTGTGGTGGAGTGAGGGGAGCACTTAGGACCAGGGAGACTGGCTGGTGGACTGGCCGTCGGGGTGCGAGTTTGGGCCTGAGCAGGGGGGCCAGGCCGGTCACTGCAGCTGGAGAGGAAGCAGGGCTGCTGTGGGGGTGTGTTCGGGGTGTACGGAGCTTGAGATGCTCTTCAGAGCTGCAGGAGGAGGCGTGGGCTGGCTGGGGAACGCTGATCCTGTGTCCAAGGCGTGGTGTCACCCGGGCAGGGTTCTCGGGACCCCTGGGGCTTCCTGCACACACTGGTGCCGGGGAGCTGGTGTGATTGGTTTGAGGGGGCTCAGCGCCTCAGGTGACCCCAGAGTGTGCCAGCTGCAAACCCTGGTCCCTCCCAAGAGTCACACAGTGGGATCGGTGGCGAGGAGTGGGCAGGGCAGGACGACGAGCACTCAGCGGCACGGAGCTCTCCAGACACCAGCGCGAGGCCGCCCCCCGTCGTCCGTGGTCCCCTTCCCCGCCCCATTTTCTTTAAACTGTTTTGGGGCAGTTTTAGACTCACAGGAAGATTACGAAGGTGGTACAGAGAGCGTCCGGTCCCCCGCACGCAGCTCCCCTGTTGCTGGCGTTGCCACTGAATCCCGACCGTCCCTTCCTGTCCTGTGCCCCTGCCCACTCAAGTGGTGCTGTGCCGTGAGCACACAGCACCACAGCATGCCTCACCGTCCCTCCGTCCTGGAGTTCTGTGTGGACGGTCGTGGCGGCTGTCTGTGTGGGCTCCTCACATGCCCTTCTGCTGGGCCGAGCTGGGGCAGCGGCTGACAGTGGCGTCTGCTTCGGCTCAGTCTTCCACCGCCACCCCCCTCCCAGCATCTGCCCGCCCTGCTGGCCACTGCGTTTCCCACCACCTTACCGAGTTGCTAGGACGCGGTGTGCACACCTGGTTGTGAGGCTCGGTGTGGTCCTGAGGCTCAGTGTCGCTGCCGTCGTGTCCCCCGAGGTGGGCCCCCGGCCTCCCACAGCCACCGCCTCCAATAGCACGTCTAGTCATAGGTGAGATGGGAATAAAGCAGGCGTGCGTGTCAGAGTTCACTCGCTCCCCGTGTGCCGGCTGAGCATCATGGCCGCTGTGTGCCGGGCATCCGCTAGGTGCTGAGCGGGACACCCGCCGAAGCCCCAGTCCTGGCAGAGCTGACGTTCTAACCGGGGTCTCCAACTAAACCAGGTCACACGTCAGTCCCGGAGTGGAACACCAGAGTAGGGCAGGAGGTGACCAGGGAGGCCCAGGGGGTGGGGGCAAGGCTGGGAGGAGGCGAGGCCTCTCTGCTGGAGGAGAAGAGAAGGGAGCCTGGGAGTGTCAAGTGTGGGAAAGTGCTGGGGTAGAATAACATGGCAAGTGCAGCCCGGAGCAGGCAGCCGACTGCCCTGCCTGCTTGGTGACCAGGTGTGGGGGAAGTGGGATGGGCGAGGGAGGAGCTCGGGATTGTCGTGAACTGGTGGGAGGGCTATGGGGCAGGCCAAGGGGCCCCATCAGGACTGCAGTGGCCTGTCCTGCATGCTCAGAGCCCCGGGTCTGGGCTGACCAGGGGCGGGCCTCTAGATACCTGAAAACCTTGGGCCAGCCTACTGCGAATGTGAGACGACCTGTTTGAGCTCCCCTGCTCGCTCTTGCTGCTGAGGGGACCGAGTCACTGCCCTGCCAGGTGTCCCTGGGTGCTGGCCACCACTTGCCAGGATGGACCCCTCACCAGGATCACCAAGGGTGCTGGGGCCGTCCCTGTAGTGTCTTGTTCCTAGAATTTGTTTGCAAGGCAATAGCCCTGCGTCCAGCCTGCCACTCTCACAGACCTGGGAAGGGGGCAGGGTGGGCACGTCTGGAATCCTGGGGGGACTGTGGCCAAGACCCCATCCCAGCCATGACCCCAACGCTGAGCCCTTGCCTCTGATGCTCGCCCCCCCACCCCACCCCCAGCCCAGCCCCAGGCCCTGCCCCCAGCCAGCTGCGCTCTGGGGATTGGGTGGCGGGTGCCGAGGCTCCAAGTGGGCGCAGACCTTGCTGGCTCCCACAAGACAAACCCTGGGTGGGTACAAGAGCTACTGCTGGTCACGGGCCAGCGACTCTCGGGAGACTTGTGTCGGCCACTGCCAGTTGGAGGGGGCGGGCGGTGCGGGCACCAGGAGGACATGGAGTGAGTGGACCTGAATGGACGCAGGCAGGGCAGAGGGGCACAGGGTGGAGAGGGAGGACCCGGGCCTCGGTACTCACAGGCAGCAGTGCACCCACAGGGGGTGGGTAGGAGATGACCCTGCCCGTGGTCCCCGGGGTCTACACCCACTGGTCACAGGCCTTGCTCCCTTCAGCCATCCTTTTGTTCTCTTGTTAAATGTGGGGCTGTCCCCCGGAGGGCGGAAAGCCAGCAGAGGCCCTGGCCCAGGGCTGCCTTCTATAGGAGGTGCCGCAGGTGCAGGTGGCCTGGTGGCTGTGAGGTCCCGCAGGTACCGCTGGCCCTGCTCTCGTGGCTTGTCTGTCCCTCGGGAGCTGCCCATCTGTGGCCCGGCCGCCCACCTGGTGTGTTCTTGTCCCCCTTTTGCCTCGTCCCCTCTGCCCCCTTCTGTGTCCAGGAGGCTCTTGGGTTATTTGCAGTGACGAAATCACTTACAGGGGCTTCTGCTGGGTTTGTCTCCAGAAACAGGGTGGAGTTAGTGTTCTCACCCAAGAGCCCCCAGCACTAATCCAGAAGCTTCCTGTGACTGCGTGGTCTCACTGGTGTTTCAAACAACTGGATGGTCAAATTCCCGCATCACCTGCTGGGCTTGGCTCGCCTCCCCTGGCCCAGCAGACGTCATCCTGTCCGCAGGGCACCGAGGCCTGTGGGGCGTTGGGGCCGGGGAGGGTGAGAGCCAGACTCGCCCCGTCCGTCTGCAGCACTGGCCTGGAGCCGCCTCTGGTCTGCATGTTAGGCCCTGAGACCTGCCCAGACCCCCGAGGCCCGCAGCTGGATGCAGGCTGGCCTTTGAGCCCCATGTCTGCAGGCCACTCCCCTGGTGGGCACCCACCACCCACAGTAAGGTAGCGTGGGAACACATTCCGGCCCCTTTTAGGCCCCTCTTGGGCCTGTAAACCTAGGCCAGGCATTGGCAAAGCATAGCTTCCTTTTGAAATCCTCACCTTAGAGACTTGCGGCCATGCGGAGCTACCTTCCTGCACCCCTGCCACCACGTGTCCTGGAGTGGCCTTGGGCTGCACTTGGCTGGCCTGGCTGTAGCTTCTCCAGAGGGACTGGCTCGGTCACGGCGTAGTTGAGCCGAATCAGCAAAGGACTTGGCCTGCCCGCGGCTTGGGTACAAAGCAGGCTGCTCTTGGGGTTGGAACAGAGGAGGCCGTCAGGCGTCACACCTGCAGACACGGGTGAGCGGGCTCCAGCACTGCCCCTGGTGAGCGTGGCTGGGTGGTCTCGAGCCAGCACAGCCGTCTGACCCCAGCCCAGACACACAGGTCAGGACAGCGGGGTTCCCGCTGGTGCACCTGCGGCACGTGAAGCAGCCGGTTCTCTGAGCGTGGGTTCCATCCACTGGGTCCTGGGAAAGCCACAGGGCCAGGTCTCACGTGGCCCCAGACCCGGTTGTTGCACCCGGGATTCAGGCAAGGGTGAGGGCTGTGCGTGTTCTGTAGGCCGCAGGCCTGTCCCTGGCTGTGAGGGGTCAGGCCGCCCAGTGTCCCTGCGGCCAGCAGTGGGCGGGGGATGGGTGCGTCTGGTCTCCACGTCTGTGAAGCTTCCTTTCTCCGTGGAGCCCCTGCTTTGGCTGGGCCGCCCGAGGCGCTGCCTGATCTCAAGGTGCACGTCTGTGGCATTGCGGGTCCTGGTCAGTGTGACATCCAGCTGCATGTTGGGGTCAGCCCCTGTGCCGTATCCTCGCATCGAGAGCAGGGACCGGGCTCTCAGGGTGGGTCAGGATGTGCTCCCTGGGGGCTGGGCAGTTCGTGCTCACTACTAGACCCCCGAACCCTCATCCCGAGTCCCTGACCAGTGTGTGACCCATGTGCGTGCTCTCAGGGCTCTGTCAGGCGCTGGCCGCTTTCCTTGGTTGTCCTGCCTCTCAGGAACAGCTGCGCAGCATTTTTGGGAGAACCACGTGGGGAGAATTTGGGAGAATTGCATGCCAGTTCCTGGGACGCTGCCTGCAGGGGCGGGCAGGGACTGGTGGGGTGGACGGCAGGTGCATGCGCAGACCTGGGGTAGCCCCCACCTTGGGGCATCATCCGTGCAGGGTCTGCGTCCCAGGGCCCCCCCCCCCCCCCGGCGGCCTCGTCAAAAGTCCACTCTCCCTGCCCAATCATGGAGGCCCAGGAAGCTGTTGGCAACATGAGATAGGACTGGCCGCAGACCCGCTCCCAGGGCCCTCCTCTCCCCATGCACAGTGCCCCCAGCCTCCTGGTTTGTAGACACTGGTGTCGTCTGGGTGGGGCCAGCACTCTTTAGGGGCTCCTGAGTATGTGGAGGTGACGCTGGGACTGGACCTGGAGGGTAACCCTCTCGCTGCGTCTGTGTCCCGGCTCCGTCCCCACCGGTCACTACCATGCTGTGGCAGGGCCCTGGTTCCAGGTAGGTCCCAGCCTGGCAACCACGGGCACGGGTCAAGGATGCAGTGAGAAGCTTCACCTTCGTGGGACTTCTGGAGTCTTGAGTTCCAGTCGACCCTCAGTGGTATTTTAACGTGTCTCTTGTGTTTAATTTTTAGTCAGACTTTGATCCCAGCGCAGGCTTCGGCGGTCGCCGTGGATCAGGAGCCTAAAAGCTTTGGTTCGAGACAATAAGAGACGTGGGATGAGGATCCAGTGACAGGACGCGGTTCTGCCCGGGGATTCTGAAGATAAAACGCTGTGAAAGTGGAATTCATGGTCGTGCAAGCCGAGCCCCTGTTCAGAGATGTCAGGTCGGTGGGGCTCCTGGAGCGTGAGGCTGACGCCGCGGCCCTGCCGCTGTGCAGAGGAGCTGCCGCAGGCGGTGTGCGGTCGCACTGTCTGTGCCGTCCAGGATGGCCACGCGCCTTAGGAGGGCGTGTGCGGTGGGCTAAGACGGCGACGCGCCCTGCGGAAGCGTTTCCCTGCATTCCTGGGATGGTGGCCTGGGGCCCAGTGGTCAGTGGCAGAGTGGGGTGTAGGCCTCAGTCAGGCCTCACCTTTGCTGCTGTGGTTTGTTTGTCGAGAGGTGTCCTGAGGGAGGTGGGTGCTTGGCCAGGCCCCGCGTGCGGCAGAGCGAGGGTGGGTCCTCAGGGGTCCCAGATGGAGATCTGAAGTCCCAGCCACCCACCCAGCCAGAGAGCGGGCGGGCCGGGCCACAGGCGGGCGTTGGTGTGTTCTGGTCGCTCTGCCTGTGAACGCAGTGCTGGGTTAGGACGTTGCTGCCGAGATGGAGGCCTGTTTTGGCATTGGCCGCGTGGGTGGAGGCCCAGCGCGCTCTGGGCAAGGGTGGGTCCTCGGTCAGTCGGGAGGGCCCTGGGCCTGCGTCGCGGCAGGCCTGCGGGTGGTGTTTTCTCATCTGCTCCTTGCCAAGTCTCAGTGTTCTCTCCGTCAAGAGATCCCCAGCCGCGGTGCCCGGCCTAGTGGGCGTCAGGTCCTGCCTGGGGTGGTGGTTTCAGCCTGTGCTCTGCAGCCTGCTGTACAGCCCAAGCAATCACCGAGGACCCCGAGAGCTTGGTTCACGTGGGGTGTTACGATGGACGTGTGTGTGTTAGAAGTTAAAGCTGAGGAATGCTGAAAGTGGACATTGATAACTTCACTTAAAAAGAGCAACAGTAAACCCTCCACGCTGAAGTCAGTGACCTTCCCAAGTGAAAGTCACTCTTCTCCGAGTGAAGCTGGAGAGACGAGGGGCACTGTCTGCACGGCTCTTTGCGGTCTGGTGTGACAGCACATCTCTGCCAGGCACCCGGGGCCTGTGTGTGGCACTGTGGGTGGGAGGGCCGGCCTGGAGACACACTGCCTGCTCGCTGGCTCTGGCCTTGTGGAGCCGTCGCCAAGAGCCACGGGCCTGGGGCGGGTCCTTGCTGTTCACGAAGGTGGCGGGTGAGCGGCACGCCCGCGGGAGCGGTGGCCGCTGACGGGCACCTTCCAGGTCCTCGTCCTGTGCCTTGTGCTGCCCCCGTGCTGGCCGGGACTATCCTAGGGGCTGCATGGTCGCTCCCCTGGCAGGTCTTTGTGAGGCTGTGGGCTGGACAGGCTGACGACGTCTAGCACGGCCCCGGGCGGCCCCCGGCAGCTGCCGTTCTGTGTGTCGCCTGTGAAGCCCTCGCTCTCCTCGGCCCAGAGTGAGGAGCGGCTGCCTCGCTGTGGAAGGAGTCGGTTCTCGTGGTTGTGCATCGTTTCGTTCAGGGAAGGGTAGGGTCGGCCGTGTCCCACGCTGTGACTCCTCCGCCTCCACATGGCTTCTCTCCCTTCAGTCTACAAATGGGAACGATGCCAGGCACCGGCACATGGTCGTGTTGGGTTTCTGGGCAGCCGCGGGCAGAAAAGACACACCGGGGAGTGTTCCCGGGGCCCGTTACCTTAGGATCTGCGTGTCCAGTGTCACATGGTGAAGACCCTGCTGCTGGGACACAGCACAGGGGCCCCCGTCCTCCCCTCCTCACAGGGCTGCCCGGGGTCTCCACGCGTCTGCGGCCCTGCACCCTGTGGGGGATGGCGACGGTCACCACCGGTCAGTGTCCACTCAGGTGCCAGTGAGCTGAGCGAACACCGGTTTGTTTTTCCCACTGATGTTTAACTTACTCTTAACAAAGATCCTGGCGACTGGACACTCAGAGTAGAAGGTTCTCGGGTGGCTGTGTGGCCCTGGGTGGCAGGCGACAGGTGTGGCGAGGTCTGAGCTGGGGCCCAAGCGTCCTCAGGGTGCTGAGCGTCCGCTCCTGTTGTTGCAGGCGTCCGACCCCCGATCATGAATGGGCCCATGCACCCCCGGCCCCTGGTGGCGCTGCTCGACGGCCGGGACTGCACGGTGGAGATGCCCATCCTGAAGGACGTGGCCACTGTGGCCTTCTGTGATGCGCAGTCCACGCAGGAGATCCACGAGAAGGTAACACCGTGCAGGGGCGCCCGTGGGGGTGGGGAGGGTGGGCGAGTCCTTCAAGCCGCCCAAGTGGGCGACAGCACTGAGGCACACTCCTCAGCGGCTCCCACCCCCCCAAGACAAGAGCGGCTGCTGTCATTGTTACCTGGCCCTGTCAGAAGGCAGACAGGATTTACTCTGGCTTCTCGCATCGTCTCCATTGTAACCAGTTTTCTTCCAGAAAGTGGATCCTGCGGGCGTGGATACAGTGGACGGCATTAGAGGCCGGCAGGCCATGTCCTCCTGGTCCCCAGTCAGCAGGGGCAGCCTCAGCACTCCCCCGTGGTACCCAGAGCTGGCGTGCCAGTGATTTGCTGGTAACTAGCTTTGGGGCAACTTGCACGATTCGTGTCCTCAGGTGCCCAGATCCCCGCAATGTGAAATACATTAATCTCGTTTCTGTTTGTAGTCACGGCCAAGTAAGTACTCCCACTGAGACAGCTGGAGGAGCTGGACGGAGATTTAAAAAACTTAAAAGCACCCAAGAACTAACATGATCCAGAGAGGCCCAGAGTCTGCAGGGAGGGACAGGCCTTGCCAGTGTGGATCCGGGGTGTCTGCTGAGGTGCTGAGGTGGCTTTTGGCAGCCTGTGGGCCTGGCCTGCTCTGGGTTGAGACCCTGGAGAAAGGATGAAAGAAGAAAGGAACCAAACGCGCCCTCACACAGGCCGCCATCCAGCCCGATGGCATCTGCATCGAGGCTTGAACTTGCGGTATAGGCATCCGCACTGCCGTGCCCCAGCACCTCACAGAAACAGTGGGACGGTCCTCCTGGGAGGCAGGTACCACCAGCCTGGGTCTCCAGTTATCGCTCTGAATCATTTCCTAGTACAGCGTCCATCACACAATCAGGATAACCAGGCGGGAGCAGAGATGAGAACTGTGAGCAGAAGCCAGCAGAAGCCAGCAGAAGCGGACGATGGAGGCCGAGCCCCAGAGCCGGGTAGACGGCTCTGCCACACCAGAGAGAAAACCGTGCTTGGAAATTGGAGGGGGAGCTGATAACTATAGAAAGAGACAGAGCAGATTTGGGGGAAGAGTTGAGAAGATCTAGAGCTGAAAAATAGCCAAGCTGAGGGTAAGACCTCACTGGGCAGACATAGCACCGGTCAGGGTCAGGGCGGGAAGGGGGCCGGACGCAGGTTGAGGAGCCACGGTGGGACGTTCACATCTTCTCACTGCACCTTGGGCCAGGGAGGGGATGGGCCAGAGGCACCGATGAGCTCACGGCTGACGGTTTCCCAAACTGTCAAAAGATGGCCGCCGACGTGAGGAAGCCAGCCAGTCGCGGAGCGCACGCGGGATGGCCCCTCTGGAGAACACCCGTGTTTTCTCAAAGCTGAGCACACGCTTGTAATACCCCTGCGGTCACACTCCTGGTGTTTATTCCAGAGAAACGAAATGTACATCCACACAAATACCTGTGTGTGAGTGTGCCCGGCAGCTGTAATCCTGATAGCTAGAACCCGAAACTCCAGGGGGCCTTCTCCCCGGCACGTGTCTGCCGTGGTGTCCTCCTCAGCTGTAACGGGGAGCAAAGGAGCTGTTACATGCGACACGCTGGATGGAGCTCTGGGACGAGAAAAGCGAATTTCTCAGGGGTGCACGCTGTGTGATTCTGTTCATTCTTCAGTGACGGAGACAGGCTTGACCAGGGCTCTGGTGCGGAGGCACGTGAGTGAAGAGCCAACACGAAGGTGTTTCTGTGGAGCTGGGCACTCTGTGTCCTGTGTCCTGTTGTGGTGGTCGCCACTTGAGTCGACATGTGATGAGATTACAGAGAGCTGCACAAACGTGCACACCCTTAGTGTGCAGGGAAAAGACGGAGAAGTAACCGAGGTGGACAGACTCCTGGTCACGCACGGGCTCGCCACTGCGGGAGCCAGGCTAGGGTCACGGAGCGCTCTACTATTCTGGCAACTTTTTGTGAATCTGAAGCTATTTCAAACTCAAAAGATATTTTTTAAAAAAACCCATACGTGAAATGAAACAGAGACATACAGATAGAAATTTTTAAAAGCCATAAACAATATTTAAACAAGTTTTCCCAGTAAATTTGAAAACTAAGACAAAACAGATGCTTTCCTCTAAAACTGTAATTTACCAAAACTACCTCAACAAGTTAATATAAAACCCAAATTAGCAAGTTAACAGACACCCTGGGGAGAGGCAGGGATATGGCCCTCAGTGAGATGGCAGACTCTGCCGCCACTGCAGACAGACAGACTCCAACCTCACAGGAAGCCACAGCCAAGGCCTGATCCACAGCCACGTCGTCAGAGAAGAACAGGTAAGTGCACAGCACCGCCCGAGGGACGGCCTGGTGCTCTGGCTGGAAGAGAGCACTGGGGCCTGCATCGTAGCGTCCTCCACCTCCGATGGAGTGTCGAGCAGCAGCGAGAAAGGGGTCGTCAGAGAACCAGGACCTTGGAAATTAAACACGAGTGAAAAGTGCACATTTTAATAGGACGCATGGAAGACACAGTCAAGGGAAGCCCAGAAGAAAGACGAAAGCAATGAGCAAGAGGGAGAGAGGCACAGACCCCCAGGAGCTCTGTGCCTGGCCTCCTGCAGCCCTCTGGAATTTCCTGTTTCCCAGTGGACACAAGTCCTGAACAAGCAGTTCCTTTCCCAAGCTTTGCTGCCAGGTGTGGTCAAGCGACTGAGTCCACCCAGGGAGAGGTAAGTGGGCTTCGTGTGCAGGGTTGCCCGCCCTCTTTCTGCTGGCTGGAAACCAGATGTGACGGCTGGAGCCTGGGCAGCCCCCTGGACCGTGAGGAGAGGCTGTGTGCTGGGAAGGGTGGAGCAGCAAGTCAGGAGCCTGGGGCCGTGGTGGCCGTGGCCCTGACACAGGCCCCTGGACCCCTGCAGGCCTGGGGGGAGGGATAACAGCCTGTCCCAGAGGGCGCTGAGGGTCAGGGCTTCCTGCCTCCTCACAGCTAGTGGGTGCCGGCTGTCCGGCTGTCCGTGCTTTGTGGGAGGAGAGACAGGGTGTGACCGCCATGCAGTGGAGGGAGCGTCCAGAGCCGCAGGGAGGCTCCAGCTCTCCTGCACACACCCAGGACGAGCGTCGCTGCCGTTCACTTCGGATCTCACCAAGGCTGGGGAGGGGGAGCTACCTGCAAGGAGACGGGAACCTGACCCGCCCCACGCTGGGCACGTTAAAGCGTCCACCGAGAATGGTTTTCAGCCAGAGCCGCCGCTCGGAGCGAGCTGCTGGTCCAGTGTCAGAGGCCGTTCTTCTCAGCCATGGTCTCCGCGAGCCCTCTAAGGACGGACATGTGTGAAACGGGCAGCCATGGAAAAGGAAGACCTGGGAACCACAAAACAGTGCTTCCATTGAGGGGGCCGGGGTGCAGCAGGTGCTGGGAGTCCCCGAGGGGCATTTTTGGGAAAAGGGGGATCCCGTCGTGGTGTGAGGATGAGGGAGTAATTTGGGGATGTGCTTGAGGAAGGGTTGCAAGCGTACAAGGAGAGCATCTCCAGGCCCTAGCGGGGGCCTGGCAGGAGTGAAGCTCCCCGTCCCAGGAAGGAGGTGCTGGGGCCGAGTGAGAAGTGAAATATAAATCCCGGAAAAATACAGAAACGGGCTTTGCAGTGAGTGGCGGGGTGGCGGAGCGACCCCGAAACAGCCCCTGCCCGGGGGCTTGAGGACACGGGAAGTGGCTGTCAGTCTGTGCGCCCCTGGGGACAGTGGGCGGCCCATGGTACCCACACGTGGTCATCAAAGTGTAGGTGGTGTGTCTGGAGGGGTGCGTCCGCTGTGCTGAGGCGAGGACAGAGCAGAAGCAGTCGGTTCTGCAGAACGCGGGGCTGTGTGAGGGGCGTCATTGGGAAGAGGCCGTGAAACAGCCACAGCAGAGCAAAGCGTGGAGACCCTCGAGGGTGGCTGGGAGTCCAGCGGGATGCGGGCGGGGCATAGGCGTGTGGGCAAAAACCGAGTGCCTGCCAGGAAGCAGGTGCCACGGCCCCCCCTCTGGCGCTCAGGGCATCATGGTGCAGCCATGCTGCAGTGCCTGCGCTGCCAGAACACTGAGGGAGGCCTGGGCGTGAGGTGGCACCCGCGCATGCTCGTGGGGTCGACATGCCACTGCCGATTTTGATGGCACTTTGGCACTTCTGTGACCCGCAGCATGCGGTCTTCAGCCTGGTGTCCCACTCGGGCTGCATGCGGCTGTTTGTCGTAGAGAAATACCCGGAACAATATAGAAGTGTGTTGGTGGCACTCTGTCACCGCGGTGCCTCTCTGAGCAGCAGTTCTACAGAATAGGCCATGCCTGTGCGTGGGGACCTGAAGAGATGAGTAGAATGTAGAGAAGACGCTGAAAGCTCGTGGGCCGGCACAGCGTGTGTGATTGCGCAGAGGAGGCACAGCAGCCCCGTCAGGGATGGAGAGCGTGGGAGGCCCGGGCCGGTGCCCACCAGCATGCACCTTCCTGCCCAGACAAACCGTGGCCTTACTTTGGGGTGGTGCCCGGTGAGTACCCCTCAGGCCCTGCTGCCACCAAGAGCGTCCAGGGACCTGTGCTCCCCCAGTCTGGAGTCAAGGACACCAAGTTCGGTCACTAGCCCTGCCACACAGCTGGTGGAAGGTGATGGGAGTGGACGTCTGCTAGGGTGGCTTCTGGGAGGCTGCTGGTTCCCAACCTAAGGGGACAGACTTGGCCTGGGGCTTCCTGCAGAGTTCCTCCCTGGGAGGTTGTTGTGATAGCCGGGAGTGTCACAGCCACTTGGCCACCATAAAAGGGAACATGAGGAACCTGCAAGGGGAGTGGACCTGGAGGCTGGATGCAGCAGCTGCGGTGGCCCTGGCCTGCGGACTTTGGACAGAGCTGCTGCTGCAGTGGGCTTTCATCCTGCAGCTGAGCACAGGCCTCCCTGGTGTAGGTTCGGGGGTGGTCTCTCAGTAGTGTTCAAATTCCTGTTTTGAGAACACTTCAGCTAGTACTGTGTGACTAAAAATATGCTCGGTAGAAAAAGAAGTAGGACATGAAAAAAATAATGTACCAAGGAACACATGTGGGCAAGTCACACTCAGAAATGCAAATTAAAGCTAAAATAGTGGATTCCACTTTGCATCCATCACATGTAGCATTTTAAACTCCTGAGTGCCGAGTGTTGCTCGGTCGGTGATGGTGGGTGAACCACACCTCTGGGTGCAGCTGGCAGCAGTACCCAGAGCCTTAAAGCAAGTTCTCCAGGTGACCCACTGGTTTCTCCTTCTAAGAACTCATCTCAAGGAGATAGACAAGTACATGGGTTTTATTGCAGCACAGCCAGTATTAGCAGCAACCCAAACGCCCCCACAGTAGGGAAGTTCAGACAAATTGTGGACCATCCATCTTGGCGCGTAGCATGAGACAACTGAAAATCGAGACTGAAGACCGTTCACTGCCCTGGTTAAATGCTCAGAATAGAAAGCCTGCTGTCACGTGCCCACACGAGCTTGTGCTGTGAGGGTCTGTCCAGGACCCAGGCTTACCCTGCATGCCTCTCCCTCAACGATGTATCTGTCCCAAGTCCGGGGCTGCTGCTCCTAACACTTGCTCAGGGACGTCTATCTTTCCATTTCTAGTGCACGGCCGTGCCTGCCCCCAGCGGGCACCAACCAATCTGTCTAGACACAACTAGCTCCCATAGCACCCTGCCTCAGCTACCGCAGGGGGTCCTTCCTTGCTGGCTCTTGTGGCCACCCCATCTGCAGTCCACACAGCACAGGGCCGCCAGAGGGGTCTTCCTGGTGTCCCACCAGCTGACCCCACCCCCCACCCCCCGTGGCTCTTGCGGCCTCCACCGCCTGTGCATCTCCACTTCCTGTCCACTCTCCCCATGTGCTCCTGGTTAAAGCCTCCCTCTCAGGGGTTCTGGCTGCTACTTTGCTGTTACACACAGGTCCTCGCCCCATCCACACCAGGTCCAGTCGAGTCAAGGTACCAGAGGTCTGTGTCCTTTTGCGGCCTGGATGCCTTCCCAGGAGGCCAGGGACAGCCCTCGGGACGTGGGCAGGGTCAGCTTAAAAAGCACATTCACCTGTTATCCTCAGAAACAGTTAATTGGGAGTAGCGAAAAGAATTGCAACTCAGGATGTGCGTGCTCTGGAACCACAGGCAAACCCCGAGAACAGGAGGGAGCTGCTTTTATAGAGAAAAGGAGGAGGCGGGGGCTGCTCTAAAGGAAAGTCCACTGGGGGAGAGTGACAGTTCAGGGCGGCAAAGCCTTCTCATTGGCCGGGCTGTTGCCTTTGGGGAGAGGAATCTTCCTTCAGTAGGGAAGCGGTTGTCTTTCCTGTTTGGCGTAACTGACATGCTGTGGGCCTCCCCTGTCCAGTCTGGTTGGGGTCTCCCTCATTTCACAGCAGCCACTCAGCCCTCACTCAGGCTCCGCCCAGCAGCTCCCCTGCCTCCAGGAGCGCAGATTCCCGGGATCCAGCCCGTGCCTGCAGGACTGGGCCCAGGCCCCTCTGCCTGCTGCTCCACTGCTCGGCCTGGCCCGGCCCTGTATGTGTGGTTCCCCGTGGCTGTGTCTTCCTGGCCATGCCGGCCTCGGAGGGATGTGTCTGTCTCCTGGGCAGCCCTGTGTCTGGCTAGGACGGACGTCCAGTCATTGTGGAAGGGGCCAGACGGGCAGCTGGCAGTCTCCCTCTGGTGTTGCGTCTACACATGGACCACCCTCTCTACTCCCCTCGCCCACAGGCTCCGAGTCCAGGCTTCTCCCTCCAGCCATCTGTGCATGGCCGTCCTCGCCGCCCTCCGCGGGGGGACCCAGGGTCACACAGAAAGCCCCGTCTGCAGGTCAGGGTGGCACACACAGCAGTCACTGCGGGTCCCTGAATGTGAGCGGCGCACTGTTGTGACCCCCAACCATGACATGCCATGAACCACTCGTGTGTCTGGAGCGTAGAGCCTTCCCGCGGAGGCCCCAGCCCTGCGGTCCCCTGCCCGTGGGCCCACAGATGGGACATTGTGGGTCTTCGGCCGGGGTCTGTGCGTCCCGCGCGGCCCCTGGTAGCCCGGGGCGGAGTGGGGGGGGCGCTCACGGCCCTGCTCCCGCCCTCCTCACCCCGCGCCAAGTCCCCACGGAGCCGGGTGGGGCCATGCGCGTGCGTAAGGGCCGCTCCGCGTGGACGTGGGGCCGTCCGCGGAGCCCTGCCCATGGGGCGGTGCATGCCCCCACCCGGAGGTTTTAAAAGGGGCAGCGCGTGCGTCCGTGTCACCCAAATTCTCGGGAGACGTGGGCCCAGGTCTGCCTGCGTGGGCTTCTCGTGGGGCCACCTTATAGGCCCCGCCGAAACACGGGGACGACGCCCGGGTAGGCGTCCGGGCCTGTCCTGGAGACCCACGGCCACCTCCGCGGGAGACTCGTGCCGGCCGCAGCTGCCTTGCGCGCCGAGCGTGCGGGAGGACGGCCCACGGCCACACTCCCGAGAGGCGCACAGGCCAGCCCCTCGGGCATTCGCGGGGACCCCAGATGGCGACGCCGCCCGAGCGAACGTGGGGCGCGGACCTTGCAGGGGGACCGCCTCTGCGCTCCCTCCGCGTGTGAGGTCGAGCGCGGCCCCCTCCCGGGGTTTGCTCGTCATGGGCTCAGCGTGTGAGTCTACTCCGCGTGGCTGTGGCGTGTCGTAGCGTCGCCCTTGTTCTGGCAGCGGTTTGTCAAAGTGGCCCCGCCGCTTCTCACCGCGCAGGCAGGGTCCCTCTCAGCGTCGGGTGGCGCGGAGGTGAGCCCCCTCCCACCTCCGTGCGTCGTCGGTTTCCTTGAGGAGTCTGAGCTGCAAGTCTGAGTGAGTCCCACTCCAGTCCCCTGAGCCGTCCTGAGGGGGAGGGGGGCCTCCGCCCCGAGAAGGGCCGCCGCGCAGCGCGCAGGTGAGAAGAGGCCGTTAGGAAGCCGCAGGACGCTGGGGGGGCGCCGCAGCCGGGGGTGGACTTGGGGGGAAGGCCCGCATGGCCTCTCGGTGCTGCCCGGGCCTGGTTGACCCCGTGGTGCGCTCCCTGCCTGCAGGTGCTGAACGAGGCGGTGGGCGCGCTCATGTACCACACCATCACGCTGACGCGGGAGGACCTGGAGAAGTTCAAGGCACTCCGGATAATTGTGCGGATCGGCAGCGGCTTCGACAACATCGACATCAAGTCGGCCGGGGATTTAGGTAGGATGCTTCTGGATTCTTCTCTCCTCTGCAGCTTCCTGCCGCATTTCCTTGGTGTGATTTCCTTAGCTTTGTCTTCTCAGTTGGTTTAACGTCGCGAGCCACAGGCTCCTGCTACAGCCTCTGGTTTGGTCGAAGGGGACTTGTGAGCTGGCGCCGGTGGGGCCCCACGCTGGTTCCCCTGCAGGGCAGGAGCGAGGTCCAGGCAGCTTTCCTGAGGAAGCCGGGCCAGCCCTCGCTGTCCTCTGTCCCGGGGGCAGCGTGCATTCTGCACTCCTCTCCTTCACTGGCAGCCGGCGCCCCCTCTGGGGCCGAGGGGAAGGCGAGTCCGCCTGCAGGCGGCCAGGCATCCCTGTCGGGGCTTCACAGATCCCCACCCATAAGATGCAGTGGGAAAGGCGGTTTATGCTGTGACTTAAGATACACTCAAGTGTACACGTGTATGTGTGTGTGCACTACTTGTGAACACACACGCTTGTACACACGTGTGATTTGCACAGTTAGAGGCACACTTAACCAATGCTCACCCATACCAAGTTGGGTACAGTCCCCTGTTTTCTGTGCCGTCCTGTCCTGTCTTTTCCCCTTCTCGTGCTGGTCACGGCTGGAGAAGGGGAGTTCAGGCCGAGCAGGGCTTCTCATCTAGGACGCTGCTTCAGGAACGACAGTCACAAGGTCTGGTGTTTGACGTCACAGTCTTGGGTTCACTCTGCTCCTGTGCAAGCCCCTCATGCCCACCACCATCCCACTGGCACCTGTTCCTAGGGGCTGTGGGGGCTGGGAGGACGGGCCGCCCCAAAGCCGGGTGCCACTTGCCCTTGGGAGCCGTGGGAGGCAGGAGGGGCGGTACCTATGTGGGTGTGGGTGGCTGTGGGGCCAGCTCCAGATTCCAGCCTGACCGTGACCCCTTCCCAGGATGTCGTGTGGCAGGTGGTCCAGGCAGGGCAGAACCGGCCTTGGCGTCTGCCCAGGCGGCCTCTCCTCCTGTCCCCCACCCCATCTGCCTGGGCCCCCAGGTGGCTTTTCCACACAGCACAGGACGTGTAACCTGCGTTTGTCTCGTAGCCTCTCTTGGTGGCTCAGGGACGTGTCCTTTGGCGTTGCACAGGTGAAGTGCCAGGGTGGGCTCTGGTGACCGCCACGTGTCTTGTGTCCTCAGGCATCGCTGTCTGCAACGTGCCGGCAGCGTCCGTGGAGGAGACTGCCGACTCCACCATGTGCCACATTCTGAACCTGTACCGCAGGACCACCTGGTTGCACCAGGCACTGCGGGAGGGCACCCGGGTCCAGAGCGTCGAGCAGATCCGGGAAGTGGCCTCCGGAGCCGCCAGGATCCGCGGGGAGACCTTGGGCATCATCGGACTGGGTATGTTAGCTTCTGCCCTCGCCCCTCTGTGGCCTCGGCTCACGACGAGGGCAGGGCTTGGCTGTGCTGTCAGATGGTGCCCCTGCCCAGGGATGGCATGGGGTGGAGGGCGTTCTGCCGTGGAGGCTGTGCTGGTCCTTCTGCCCCAGGAATACCAGGCGTGGGCCACACACACACGCAGACACCAAACAGGTGCCCACAGGGTCACGCAAACGCACAGCCACCGTCACTGACGCAGAGTCAGCCCACGCTTACGCAGTCACGCGTGCTCACCCCGCCCCCTGCCCCCAGTGATGGCAGAGTGCATGTGGCCTTCAGACGAGCAGCCACCTGCTGGCCCCGAGCGCTGCCCCCTGTGGAGGAGGTTGTCCACTTTCTCTGCCGTGCATTCGTGTATTCGTTCGTTCACTTGCTGGCTCTGCGGGCGGCTGTCCTGGGCCAGGCACCCTTCTGGGTCCAACACACAGCAGGGAGCAGGCCTGAGATCACCCCGGGCCCGGCTGGAAGCAGAGAGCAAGTCTGTGTGTGTGACCCCAGGGGTACAGACATGTTGGGAGGGGGCGGGGGAAGGGGCTTGGAGGTCTGGGGAAGCGGGGCGAGGGTGCGTGTGGAGGGAGGGGCCTGGGTGCGGGGCCGGGGCTCCTCTTCAGGCCACTCGGCACCGTCCAGCATCGTTCTTGTTGGTGCTCATCTCCATCCCAGAACACGGGCTCCCCCAAGAACTTCTGCCCCGTCCCCTGGGACGCCCCGGCATGGCCAGGGTCATGGCTCATTGCTGGTCCCTCACACTGCTTCCTGGACCTTCTCCCGGCAGCATGATCCCCCACTGACCTCCCCGCCCTCACCCCGTTGGTTCCACGGCAGAGGCACCACGTGTGTGGCGTTGAGGAAATTGGAGGGACATTTGGGGTTGTCTTGGTGACAGGGACATTGGTGCGTTAGTGCAAGAGGTTGGGGTTGTCCCTCGTCCAACATGACTCACTGTCCCACTGGATGTGTGCATGTGACACCAGAGCCCAGTAGTC
The DNA here is from genome assembly GCF_020826845.1 of Diceros bicornis minor. NCBI lineage: Eukaryota > Metazoa > Chordata > Mammalia > Perissodactyla > Rhinocerotidae > Diceros > Diceros bicornis. The sequence goes on along the minus strand of NC_080747.1, from coordinate 623,470 downwards.
CTGTGGGCGCTCCACCCCCAGCACCTGGGCCTGCCTTGCCCCTCCCCCTGCCCCCCTCCCCCAGCACCTGGGCCTGTCCCACCGCCTCCCTCTGTGCCCCTCCCCCTGCCCGTCCCCCCCTCCCCCAGCACCTGGGCCTACCCTGCCGCCTCCCCCTGCCCCTTCCCCCAGCCCCTTCCCCCAGTCCCCTTCCCAGCTGGTCTGAGGGCAGGGACTGGTGCTTTACCTTAGGTCTGGCCCAGGTAGCTTGTTGAAGGGCGAGGAGGTAGCTGGCAGCCGGGTTTGCCTGGCCTTGTGGGTTTTGGGGTCATGTAACCTCTTCAAGTTATGTCGGTCAAGAGACTCAGTGAGGTGGTTTAAATGTGCCTCTGACCAGGTGGGCTGGGGCCCCCCAGGGTCTGCCTCCTGACCAGCACCAGGTGGCTGCTCTGGGGACTGCTGCGCCTACTTGGCCCCAGTCCCTCCTCTCTGCACCCTCTGGGGCCTCTTTACACGGGTGCTCCCTGCATCTGGGGACATAGTAGGAGTCACTGCTGGGGACAGACTGTCCAAAGCTGAGTAGCGTGAGATGGCGGTCACTTGACTTGCTTGTGATGCTGTGGGTCAGCATTTTGGGTGGAATTGGCGGGACTGTTCTGCGCTGGCCTCCGCTCGGGTCACTCATGGGCCTAGTGGTCGCCTGGGGCCTTGCAGCCGTGCTCCTCAGGCGTTCGCCTTCCTCAGGCTTCCTCCTGTGGTGTCTCCGGGTCACAAGGGCGTTCCGGCCTCTGCTTTCCTTGTTGATGTCCTGTGCTCAGAGCAAGCCCCGGGGCTCCAGGAGGGTGGGGCCCTGGGGTGTTGGTGGTCTTCAGGGTGGACAGCGTGCACCACAGGCCCCTGATACATTGGGGTTGAGGCCACGTCCTGCTGCCTCACATGGGTCCGAGGGTCAGCTGTGTCACCAGGTCTTGGCCCCCCATGGTTCTCTCAGCTCTGTCTCGACTCCCCAGCGGCTCCACTGTGGCCGGGTCAGAGCTCCCTCCCGTGGTCCTTGGTGAGGGCTCTGAGCCCCTTTGCCCTCTTTCAGGAGCAGAGGAGCATGGGTTCCACTCTTCAGGGCGCAGAGGCTCCTCTGACACCACAGCCCCCACCCCACGGCGCTGCCCCCGTGTGTGGTGTCCTCGGAGCTTCCTTCTGCACTCCCTGGGGTCACTTCCGGTCCCCGCCCCTGCTCTCTGAAGCCTGACCCCGGCATGCATGGCGCTGCCTGCCCCGGTGCCCCCACCACTTGGTGTCTGGAAGCAGAAGCCTTGGGGCCAAGAGGGCCTCACTGCCCGCCCAGGGGTGTGTCGTCCCCCCCCACCCCATGTCGCCACCGGGCCCCTCGCTGTGGTGACGCCTCTGTTTCTGTCCTGCCTACCAGGTCGCGTGGGGCAGGCAGTGGCGCTACGGGCCAAGGCGTTCGGCTTCAACGTGCTATTCTACGACCCCTACCTGTCGGACGGCACGGAGCGGGCGCTGGGGCTGCAGCGGGTCAGCACCCTGCAAGACCTGCTGTTCCACAGTGACTGTGTGACCCTGCACTGTGGCCTCAACGAGCACAACCATCACCTCATCAACGACTTCACCGTCAAGCAGGTGGGCCCACGAGCCTGTGCGGGTGGGGTGAGGGCCTTCCTCTGGCTGCTCTTGTCGGGGCTGTTTGGGGGTGGGGGGCACGGCTTCCCTCTCCCCGCCCCTGCGGCCTGAGCAGTGGCCCTCGCGGGTGCCGTGAACACAGACAGCAGTTGATCGTCCTCTGGGCTCCCTCAGGGTGAGGGACCCACTGCAAAGGCAAACCGCTGACCTCTCGGTGCCAAATGCTTTTCAGGTCCTATTGCCTCACAAATGGGACAGACCCAGTGGCCTGGGGGGTCTTGGGTTTGGAGGGTGCGTCCGCCCATGGTCGCGCTTTGGTGCCGTGTCGTCAGGTGGAGGTTTAAATCTACGGCTGGAGGTGTTTGTACCGTGGAGTCAGCCTGTGCCCAGCTCGGCACGAGCTCTGCCAGCTGTGTCCTAAGCTGCCCTGGGTCGGGCAGGACCTTCCCGCTGGTTCCAGGCCTCGTGTGTGGCTGTGTGCACTGTGACTTTATGTGTGTGTACATGTGCACAGGGGCACACACTTGGTTGTGGGCAAGTTTGTGTGTGTACATGTATGAGGGTACAGCTTCATGTGTGTGCTGCTTTGCCCACTGCATGTGTGTGTGTGTGTGTGTGTGTGTGCATATGGTCACGTGTGCACGTGGGTGTGTGCAGTGACGTGCGCATGCACACGTTTACGTGTTTGTGTATGTGGAGGGCCCGCCCGCCATCTGCCCCAGGCCCCGCAGCCCCGTAGCCCCGTGGAGGACAAGACTGGTGCCCACATGGCTCCTCCCTTTGTTCCTGTCAGGGTTTGGAGGGCAGGAATGGCCTGGGGGTGACCTAGGGGTGACCTGGACTGCTGCCTGTGCCCACAGCCGGGCGGGCTTAGTGGCGGTAATGTCAGAGTCACGAGCAGTCGCACCTCAGAGCAGGGGCATCTCCAGGCCGACTCGGGCGGCCCTCAGCAACAACAGAGGGACAGACGCAGCTGTGCTGGAGCGAGGGGGTCAGCGCAGCCCCTTCGGAAACAGCTCCCGCTGGGCCACCTCGAGGACCACGTCTCAGAGAGCGCCCTGAGGGCTCAGTCCATCACCCCAGGGCGTTTGGGATGTGTTTCGCGGTCCTGAACCCCCAGCTCTTGAGGCGAGGCCCTGTTTGGAGGAGGTTGGGTGCCACCTTCCCAAGTGAGTGTGGGGTCAGGAGCCGGGCCGCAGGGCTGAGCGCTCGGACGCCACTTCCCAGGCGCCCCAGACCCTTTCCAGGCACCACGTGCAAAGTGGGGGCCGGGCTCGGAGCCCCCACGACCCGGCCCATGCCTTGCTGCCTGGGATGGGAGGAGGCCGGGCCATGTGTTGGTGCGTCCCCTCTGGCCAGCGGCCCTCGGCGGGGCGGAGGCCACCTGGGCCTGGAGCCCTTGGCTAGCCCGGGAAAGCCCGGATTGCTGCAGCACAGCCGCCCGGGGCTTCAGGAACAGGACCTGAGAGCCGCAGTGGGCCTGGGCTGGGCAGGGGCCCGGGTACGGCGTCCCTTGGCTGGCCTCTCCGCTCCCTGCCCAGCTGCTCCCTGGTCGGTGGGGCAGGTGAGGAGGCCCATTGATTGACTCTTGGCACTGTCACTGTGTCTTCCCAGATGAGACAAGGGGCCTTCCTGGTGAACACGGCCCGGGGCGGCCTGGTGGATGAGAAGGCCCTGGCCCAGGCGCTGAAGGAGGGGCGGATACGCGGTGCGGCCCTGGACGTGCACGAGTCAGAGCCCTTCAGGTGCCTCCCGACGTCACCCTGGGCCATCCCCGAGATGGCGCCTCTCCCGGGCCGGGTGCTCGCACAGGCTCACACCCCACAACGGCCAGTGTCAGGGGCTGGGCCTGATGGCTGCAGTGCCAGGGAGCGAGGCCTCAATGCCAACACGCAGTCTCTGTGCTCCGGCCTCGGGCTCCTGAGGGCCCAAGGGCAGGACTGTTTCTGGACTTCACGTCCAGCCCACAATCCTGCTCCAGGCGGCCCTCCCTCCCAGGGCCTGGCCATGTCTCGGTGGGTGGCTACTGCCATGGGCCAGTCTGGCTCTGGGTTTCCTGTACGTGGTGGGGCTGGGGGGAGGCTCCAACCCGTGCTCCATGCCAAGCACCCAGGGGGCACTGTGTCGATGGGTTGCCCAGGTGTGTGAGGGGGCGGGCCCCTGTGTGGCCACGTCCAACGGCCCCGCAGCTGAGAAGCCCCTCTGGGCAGTAAGCGAGCCCCAGGTGGGTCTTCAGTCCTGGAGGACAGCAACTCCCAGAGCCAGGTCCCCCCAGTCTAGGCCCCTCCCCACTGCTGTCAGGGGCCTGTGGGCAGGATTGACCGTCCTGGCGGCCGCCCAGGTCTGATGGAGGGGTGGGGGTGTGGCTCTGGACAGGGTCAGGCGCCCTGACCTGCTGTGCACCGTCTGCAGCTTCAGCCAGGGCCCCCTGAAGGATGCGCCCAACCTGATCTGCACCCCCCATGCGGCCTGGTACAGCGAGCAGGCGTCCATCGAGATGCGTGAGGAGGCGGCCCGTGAGATCCGGAGAGCCATCACAGGTGGGCCGGGGAGGTCCGGTGGACGGAGGGGCTCTTTCGGAGACGAGTGTCTGCCTGGTGGCCTTCCTCTGTCCCCACTCGTTTAGCCACAGCCATCTCGTGCTGGACGGAGTCGGGGCTGAAACAGACCCACCCTGGCACAGACGTCCCGGCCGTAGCAGACCCCAGACTCGGAGGAAGTCAGCCCCCGGGTCTTGTGGCTAGGCCGTGCTGGTCCTCAGTCAAGCCTGTCCCCCGCTGGCTGTCACCAGTGCGCTTTCAGCCCGTGTGTCATTTTTTGCCACCTGTTTAAAAAGGTGTGTCCTTGTAGGCCTGCTGGGCTGGGTCCCGTCGACTGCTCTCTGACATCGCCAGGCCGAGCAGACAGGGTGGGGGGTGCCTGTGAGCTGAGGGCACCTGCTCGGGGCTGGTCCCCGACCTGCAAAGGTGACTGTGCCAGACAGCTGGGACCGTCTGCAGCTTCAGCCAGGGCCCCCTGAAGGATGCGCCCAAGGGGCGTGCCTAAGGGGAGTGAGCCAGGAGGAGGGGCGAAGCCGCAGACTCCTGCAGCCTGAGCTCCGTGTCCTCGACTGAGCCGCATGCTCCTGGGATCCCCTTGGTGGCAGCTGTGTAACGCGGGTCCCGTCCTTCCTCTTTCCACTGTCTCTCCAGGCCGGATCCCAGACAGCCTGAAGAACTGCGTCAACAAGGACCACTTGACGGCTGCCACCCACTGGGCCAGCATGGACCCGGCCGTCGTGCACCCTGAGCTCAATGGGGCCGCCTACAGGTGAGCAGGGGCCAGAGGGGCAGTGGGCCCAGTGGACACAGATGGTCGGGGGGTAAGGGCCCAAGCAGGGCGGTCTTCAGGGCCTGGTGGACACAAGACCATCTGGGTGGAGGCCATGCTGGGGCAGGGGGTGGGGTGTGTGGGAGGGGGTCCTCCCCAGTGGGTGGCTTCCGAGAGTAGCCCCCTGCCCTGCACTGTTGGTGCTTTGGCCACAGAAGGGGCTTGGCCCAGGCTCACCTGGGTTCCTCCTCTCCCAGCAGGTACCCCCCAGGCGTGGTGGGCGTGGCCCCCAGCGGCATCCCGGCTGCCGTGGAAGGCATTGTTCCCAGCGCCATGTCCCTGTCCCATGGCCTGCCCCCCGTGTCCCACCCACCCCACGCCCCTTCTCCCGGCCAAACCGTCAAGCCCGAGGCGGATCGAGACCACGCGAGTGACCAGTTGTAGCCCGGGCAAGTTCTGCAGCCTTGGTCGGTGGGGCCGTGCCCTCGGACAGGCAGGTGCAGAGGTGGCCTGCAGGTGGCCACGCGTTCCAGAGACTGTCCAGGCTCTGGGTGGCCGAGAGGTGGCGCCCAGCCTCCCCACGTTGACTGTAGTTGTCCCGTCCCGAAGGCCGGCCGCTGCCCTGTGTCCTTTGCGTCCTCGTTAAGCAAGACAAGTTAGTAGTTAACCCTCTCATGAATGTCCGTGTCCGTGACCAGTCTCTAGAACATCACAAAGGATTTGTTTGCTTAGCTGTCAGCCGGAGAGCCGAGGGAGCCCTCAGCAAGTCCGTGTCAGGTTATTTTTCCTTTTGTATGTTGGAACGGGCCTGGAATGAGGCAGTTGGCAAACTTCTCAGGACAATGAATCCTTCCTGTTTTTCTTTCTACGCCACACAGTGCATTGTTTTTTCTACCTGCTTGTCTTATTTTTAGAATAATTTAGAAAACAAAACAAAGGCTGTTTTTCCTAATTTTGGCATGAACCCCTGTGTTCCAAACGAAGACGGCGCCATGACGCGGCTCGAGACGAGGAGAGCGTGTGGCCCGTGGCACCCCGGCTGTTGGCCTCTGTCAGGGGTGCGAGGGCGCAGCATCTGGCCGGCGCCGTCCGTCCTGCTGACGTGGTAGCTCGCGGTATCTTGGTTCAAATCATGTTTGTGACTGTCACCATTTGTATGAATTATTTTAAAGAAATAAAAGCCCCAGAAAGAGCCAGTGCGCCTGGCGTCTGCTTGAGCAGCCTCGTCTCGCAGGGACATGGGAGGCTCTCAGCCCTGGCTCTAGTGCCCTTGAGCACGAGAGCAGGTAGCACCAGGGTCCTGGCCCGGAAGCTGCGTGCTCTGGGTGGTGGTGGGCGGTGCTAGGACGAGGGCCCACCCTTCTCTGCCTAGTGCCCCCTCCGCAGGCGGCCGAGACCTGGGGCATAGTGGACACCAAGGCCTCTGCAGGAGAAAACCAGGAGGAAGCTGCATGGCCGCGTGAAACGGCGGCCGTTCCTCGAGCAGCTCGAGGCAGAACCGGTGTGTCCATCAAACCACGGCTGCTCCCCTGGCAGCCCTGGCAGTGCCCTCCAGCAGAGTCCTGTGCACGTGGGGCCGCCTTGCTCCCTGTTCACAGCCCTCCCTGGCACTCAGAGCCCTCAGGATGCCACACCCCTCCCCTGCCAGGGCCCCCGAGTGTGACCGGTGTGGGTCATGACCTCTGCCCTCCTGTGTGCCTACATGACCTTGACCCAGCTGCCCTTGCTTCTCAGTCTCACACTAGACTGGGGCAGGGGCAGGACAGGGCCTCGGCTGCCCCCAGAGGCCTGCTCTTTCCTGAGCTTGGCGTTTCCCTCCCGGCCCCAAGCCACTGCCGGGGTGCCCAGGGGTCACACCTCGGGTTCTCCAGCTCTCAGCTCCTCTGTGTCCTGGAGCGTGTCCTTCAGTGGTCCTTTCAAGGCTGTTCTGCTGGGGAAACTGTCTACAGAGACCTATTTGTGGGGAACTTCTGGGGAAAATGCCTAGTTTTGCCCACCCACTTGGCAAGGCATTGTGCTGGGCGAAGAATCTGGGGCAGGAGCTGTTTTTCCCCCGCTCCGTGCCTCCTTCTGTCCTCAGGAGCTGGGGTCCTCCTGGTCGCCATCCCTTGGGGCTCTCGCTTTTCCCTCTGGTTGCTTTCAAATTCCTCTCTTCGCTCTGGCATTCTGCTTTCTCATTGCAGCTTGTGTGCAGTTCTGTTCTTATTTATCCTTCCCAGAGCTCATCACACTTCGTGAACTGGTGAATCCGTGTCTTTCCTCAGTTCTGGAAAATTCTCAGCCATCTTATCTTCCATTGTTTCCCCTTTATTCTCGTTCTTTCCTTCAGGAATCCTGAATAACAGTGAAAATACAACATGTAAAAACTGGGAAACAGGGCCAGCCCGGTGGTGTGGTGGTGAAGTTTGCACACTATGCTTCGGCAGCCTGGGGTTCACAGGATCAGATCCCAGGAGCGCACCGATGTACCACTTGCCGTGCTGTGGCGGCGTCCCATATAAAGTAGAGAAAGATGGGCATGGATGTTAGCCCAGGGCCAGTCTTCCTCACACACACAAACAACAAACAAACTGGGAAACAGCTAAAGTAATTAACTTAGAAGAAAACTGAAAATATTAGAAAAGAACAAAGACTGAAATTAACATAAATTTATATGTATCTTAAGCAACTAGAAAAAGAATGACAAAACTTAAAATCGTAGATGGACTGAAATAATAAATATAAGATTGGAATTAATAAAATAGATAACAAACACGTAGCAGAGAGGATCCACAAAGTCAACAGAGTTCATTGAAAAAATAAAGTTGATAAAACTCTGGCAAATAAATAAAGTAAAACAAGTACAACCGGTATCAGGCATGAAGAGGAGACACCCTTACAGTTCCCAGGAGGTTAAAACGACAGAGGATATGATGGGCAACTTTATGCTGGAAATTTAGAAGAAATGAAATAAAAAACACTTGCTAACACTGACACAAAACATAAAAGATCTGAATAGCTCTATAACTTGAAAGAAATTAAACTTAACACTTCCTCAAATTACAAATCTGGATGGCTTCAATGGTTAGTCTTGACAAATATTTAGAAAAGAAATAACTCTAATTTCACACACACTTCCAGGCACAGAAAGGAGGGTGCACCACCCAACTCATTTTATGAGGTTACGTTAACTCTGATTCCAAGTCCGTAGAGCAAAAAAGACCATCCAGAATCACTGAAGGACTGTTCCCAGATGGGGTGAATTTCCTCTACAAAGTGAATCCAGTGGTGCAAGGGGTGGGCTGTAGTGGGGCCCACGGGGCACCCCACGTCTCCCCTCAGGACCGAGGAGGGGACCATAGTGGGGACCGCAGGGCACCCCACATCTCCTCTGAGGAGTGAAGTGTTCAGTCCCCAGCCACTAGGAGTGTTGGCCACTGATGGCTCAGGGCTTGGTCCTCTCTGGGCATTGTCCTCAGCCAAGGAAAGCCGACTCTCCCCAGGAGACCGCACACCCAACAACTGGCATACAGGGGCACAAAGATCTGACCCCTTTGACTCAGTTGAGGACAGTTTTGAAACTCCGTCCTGGCTCTGGGCGCTGATGGACCCAGCTTCTCCCTCTGCCTGGTGGTGCTCCCTTCAGGACCCTGTCGGGGCTGCTGAGAGCGCTCCTTAGGAAACCACCTGTGCAGATGCCCGACTCAGAGTCCGTGTCCCAGGGCCCCAGCGAAGCCTCGCTGTGGCCCGGCGTGTCCACTCCCAGGCATGTTCCCAGCAGAGACGCAGACGCATGGTGACTAAGAGGAGGGTCCAGGAGCGCCGGGAGCTGCTTCCACCTCAGTGGTCGGAAACTGCAAACAACCGTCCGTCAGCGCTGGAATGGACAGGCTGGCTGTGCTTTTCACAACGAAATGCTCGACAGCGGTGACGATGAGCACAGTTCGGGTCACAGACAGCACCAACGGGTTTCACAGACACGTGAGCGGAGGAGGCAGGCACCGGTGTGGCCCGCCTGGTCCCTTTATGTGGGCCACACGAGGGGACGGCTCCGTGGTGCCCGCCCAGGATGGGGGCTGCGGGCTGGGGCCGTTGCTTTCCTGGAGCGTCTCTCTGTAGTCCACTGGGCCTCCAGTGAATCACGCAGGCGCCGTCCGAGTGAGCCCGCCAGTCATGGCCCTGGTGGCATCTGCTCCAGGCGAGCTGATCTCATCACTGTCCCTCCAGATTTCAGGGTGCTGGTTTGCCCTGTGACTCGGTTCTGTGATGGGTCCAAGAAAGTTGTTGATTTCTCTGTTTTCCAGCTTTTTTTTTGTTGTAAAGACAGGAGTGACAACTTCTAAGCTCTTTACGTGTCAGAGCTAAAACCATAGTTTCTATTTTAATCTGAAAACCTCTTTTGGTCTAACTCCCTTCACAGAAATGGAAGCTTCAGGAAGGACTAGAATGTACCCTGCTGAACGACCAGGGTGTGGTGGCGTTTGCTGAGTGAGTGACTGAGTGGACGAATGACTGACCCTGCCGTGCTGGCTGCACTGTCTCCTGACCCCACATCCCCCTCGTCTCGGGTTTACACTCCATTTTGCTGAAGCGCATCCTGCAGTAGCTTCCTGAGGATGGGCTCAGGGGAGGTGATTCTGTAAAACCTCACGTGTCTGAAATGTCCTCCTCTCGCCCGCCCAGACTGATGGTGGGGCGGGGGGTGAGGCCCGCTGTGCTGCTCTCCTTCCTCCTGAAGCAGCCCAGAGCCCCTGGGGCCCCCGCCCCGGACTCCCTTCCCACCGGGTGGGGCTGCGGCTGGGACTGCTTTTCCTTGAGGCTCTCTGTCCCCAGAGGGGCCCGAGGGCCGCACTCCGGGTGGGGGAGACCTCCCTGGGCTCCTTGAGCAGGGCAGGCACGGCCCTTCTGCAGGCAGGAGGGATGGGCTCCTGGACCCCAGCCCAACCCAGTGGGGAAGGACCGGGCTGGCGGTGCCCACTGCAGACCATGTCAGGAGGGTGGTGGACGGGCTGGCGCTGCTCCTCTGGGCTCAGAGCCTACCGTGGGAACCCCCGCCAGTCTGCACCTGCTGTGTGCGGTGCTCACCAGGACCCTCAGGTCTCCCACCAGGCTTGAAAGTGAAGCCCCCCATCCCCTTGCCCCAGCCCTGCCCCTCCTGACGTGGGACCCTGGTCGCAGGGGTGCCGGTCCCAGCCCAAGTGCAAGCCCCCGAGGTTCCCTGCCTGGCTCCTGTCCCCTGACTCCTGCAGAGGTCACTGGCAGTTGTGGCCAGTGGCCTGTGGTCTCCAGGCCAACCCCACGGTGGCCCCTCACTGTGCCCAAGGCCTCAGCCCTTGGCCCCGCCCGGCAGGTGGGTTCCGCCTCCCTACTGGACGCTGCCCTGCCCATGTCTGACCCGAGGGCCCGCCCTGTGGGGCCAGAGGCCTCCTGGAGCCCTGTGGGAGGCTCCAGCCCCCGCAATGTGTCACCAGCTCATTGGCAGCCCCTACAGGGCCCGTCAGGAGCCCCAGGGTCCCCTGATGAGTGTGCCACATGCCCCCACTGGGCCCCGTGGGTCCCCTCCAGGGCCACCCATCATCTGCTCAGGCCCCCACCCCCAGCAGCCAGAGGAGCCTCTGCCCCGTCCCGCCCTGTCCCCACCGCTGGGCACCTGGTGAGCGCCAGGGTGGCCCAGACCCCAGCGGGAAGGGGTGGGTTCTGGAGGTGCTGCTGTCGCTGACGCGGGTGTGGGTGTGAGAGGAGGGCGGTCAGGTGACTCTGAGGGTCCCGGAGCAGGCCGGAAGGAGGTGCGGACAGGAGTCGTCCTCGGGCCCTGTGATGGTAGGCGAGCCCCAACCCTCCCAGTCTCGGTGTCCCTATCGGTGAAGCGGGGACCCCAGCTCATCTCCCAGAGATTAACATTGTGCCAGAGGCCACGGCCACAGCGAGAAGGAGACAAGAGCACGAGTGTGAGGCTGGGACGCAGAAGGAGGAGAGAATCTGCGGTAATCGCTGGTTGTCAGGATAGAAACCAACAAAATCAGCAAAGCACCAGAGCCAATGGGACGGGTGGCTCATCCACGGGGACAGCCCTCCCGGCCACTCGCAAACGCCCCTACCCACCCACTGACCAAACACAATGGGCTCGCGTCCACACACGCTGGCGCCCAAGGGCCTGCTCAGTGCCCTCCTGCCGCCTTATGTTGTGTTTTCTCAGGACACAGGGTGTGACCCGCTACGCTAGTTCCAAGTGAGTGGGCCAGGCCCCACCAGCCCGACGGCAAGCTTGACGGACGGCCTGGGAATTAGCAAAGGGCACCGGCCTCTGGGGTGGACACGGAACTGTCTGCACAACCGCAGGTCTGCCAAACACGCCTTCTCTCCAGATCGGCGTGGGGGGCATTGCCATCCCGCCAAAAGTCCAGCTGTTTATTTGTAGCAAATTCAACAATCTTATCCCCAAATTCATACGGAATAACAGGGGTCTGTGGACTTGGGATGATGAGACTGTAGGCCCATGAAAAAGCAGATGGGGCAGCAGAGTGACCACAGAGATGGACGGAGACCCAGAGAGAGCTGGTCTGGTGTGTATGAGCGTCTATGTGTTCATGTGTGCATGCATGTGTGCACGGGTAAACTTGAGACGTGATCGGGGCACAAACCAGTGGAGAGGGACGGACGCCGTAGTGGGTGACACCGTGGCGCTCACGGGGCGGAAGGGCAGCTCCTCTGGGCAGTGGGGGCATGGAGACGACACCCTGCTGGCGGTCCTGGGACCCCCTCCCCCGCCACCAGCAAGAACACGTGAGCCCCAGGGCCGGGCGCAGAGGCGGCTCCCTGGGCCTGGGGCTGAGCCAGGGGAGTGGGAGGGGCGTGGAAGGTCTTGGCAGTGGTGCCGGCAGGGAGGGGTTCCCGCTACCTTACCGCCATCACCGATGCTCCCCTTTGGTCCTTTGACGAACCCAGCTGCGGCTGCCTACTGCCCTCCATCTGGGTGCTGCCCTGGGGGCTTAGGGCTGCGGTGACAGTGAGTGGGTACCCAGCACGGGCATCTGTGGACGCCAGCGGGGCCCTAGACAGGATGTTAGAGGACAGTGGTCCTGGGGTGGCCTGAGCAGGGAACAGGGCAGGGAGGCAGGCTCGCTCCCTGCGACCTCAGCCCCCATCCAGGTCCTTCCTGCCCCGCCCCCACGTGGGGCCCAGGCGAGGCCCAGAGGAGGCGGGAAGAGGCCGCACTGCCCAGCCGCTCTGGCTGGGGCCCAGCTGGACTCTCAGAATTGATTTTCCAGCAAAAACAACATCAGGGAGAGGAACCGAGACGAGGGCCAGCTGGAGGCTCTTCCCGGCGCTCTGCCCCGGCGGCCAGCGCTCCCAGCGGAAGGAGAACCATCTGGGCCGCTGGGCCGGCGCCCGGAGGAGACCTCGGCCCCGTGACCAGCACCGCTCCCCGGGCTGCCCTGCAGGCTGCCCCCATTGGCACACGGCGTTCAGGCCAGCCTAGGACACAGGCGTCGAGCCCTGGCTGCCTCGCCCAGAGGCCCCAGCAGGGATGCGCCAGCCCTGAGTCCACATCCCGACCCTCTGGCCTCAGACCTGGAGCACCAAGGCCCAGGCAGGAGATCACCTCTGCCTCCGTCTCTCGGCCGCCACTCTGGCCTGAGCCCCAGACCGCACACCTGGACGGCTGCGGCCGCCTGCTGGCCCAACGGTCCACCCTCCACCAGCAGCGATGGGCTTCATTTGGGGGATTGAAGATGCCTCTGACAGGCATTGCACGATGACTCGAACGATGTTCAAGAGGTGCAGAAAAACAGGTGGGGTCCACACCCCGCCTGATGCAGCCACACCCCAGGGACGGCCAATGTGGCCCGAGCCTCCTTTCCATGAGTTTATAAACACGGGAACCTAGGGCTTCCTGCTTCTTTCTCTCTCACCAGGAGGCTTCCTGCTTCTTTCTCTCTCACCAGAAGCAGGGCTTCCTGCTTCTTTCGCTCTCTGTTCTTTTTTAGCTGTCGAGTGATCTTGGTGAGGTCCACACGCGGGCGTCTGTGTAGGATCCACTGCGGAGAGGGATCACAATTTGTCTACCTGTCCCTGCTCTGCCTCCCCTCTTCTGCTGTTACAGACAGTGGCCCCGCCTGTGGCTTGTCCTCCGGTCATTGTCCTGCGGGAACAGATTTGTAGGGTGGATTCCCAGGAGTGGAATCGCTAAACCAAGAAACGTACATGTGTGATCTGGGAAGATATTCCCAAATTGCACGCTGTGGGTTGGACCAATTTACCCCCCAAGAGCACAGGAGGGCGCCTGTTTACCCACAGACGCCGAGAGTTGTCAGACTTCGGGATCCGTGTCAGTGAGGCAAGGGAGACTCAGCATCTCCATGCCGTTTGCTAGCTTTCCTTCCAGCACTAGAGAAACTGCACACTGCCCACGTCTCCACGTCCTGTGAACTATCTGTTGAAACGCTGTTTATTTTCTATTTGGAAAATAATGGTCTTTTTCTTATTGATTTGTAAGAGCTCTTTATGTATTAAAGAAATTAGACTTCTATCTATAATATGAGTTGTAAATACAATTTCTTCATGTGCTGTTTATTTAATTGTTTAAATACACACTTGTCATCTTTCTCAGCCCCAGGAGGGCAAGGAGTGTCTGATTACCCAAGGACCGTGTCCCTGTGGCCAGGAGCCTACCCCTAGCTCCTTGTCCCCCATGCACACAGCCTCCTAGAGCCCACCCCACCCAGATCCAGGGCCCAGGCTCGACGAGACCCTGCCTTGCCAGTGCCCCTGAGCGCCCTGGAGTCTGCTGGGGGTGGAGGCCAGGGCAAGGCCCCGATGGAGAGGCTGGGATGCCCCTCGGGGGTCAGGAGGGAAGAGCGTGCCCCAAGATGCCCCTGAGGCGGGAGGGCAGGCTCCATCCTCGCTCTGTTAGGGACCAGGGGCTTCATTCCCAGGCAGCTAATGTCTGATGGTCCTAACTTGGTCCAGAAGCTGAGATTCCCCAAGGAGGAAAATCCCAGCTCAACAGCAGGGTGAGAGGCTGCCCGGGGCCTGGCACGTGGGGCCCATGCTGCTGTAGCTCCTGGAGCCCAGAGCTCCGTCCCAGCCTGGAGGGGGGACGTCCCAGCCTGGAGGGGGGATGCTGCAGGCTGGGGCTGGGGGCAGGGCCGGCTGAGGCAGACCCGCTCCTTTCTGACTTTGGGGGTCAAATTCATTGCTCTCGGCTAATTTCATGCCTCCCAGGGCACTGGCGGTTCCCCTGAGCATCCAGGCCAACTCTGGGCTCTGGCCAGGCTCCCCTATCTGCTTTGTACCTCCTGGCTGTTCCAGGGCATCCCCCCAAAACTCACATGCACACACAGCCCCCATAACCCCCCACATACACAAGACCCCATTGCTCCTGAGCAGCCCTTCCCCTCCCCTCACCCGGTGTGGAAGGGGAAGGCCCCCCCGCCCCCTGCTGTGTGTCCCCTGGCTCTGCTCCAGGAGGTGGCCCTTCCCAGCTCCTCCTCCTCCTCCACCTCCTCCTCTGGCCCAAGGCTGACCTCAGTGCTTCCTGTGTGAGCTGGGACTGTCCCTTGGGTGCCTCAGCTTGGTGGGGGCCAGACCCAGAGCCGGTCCTGGCCAACCCCGCCCACCCCCCGCACAGGGTGCACGCTGCGGGGAGGGGGGACTGGGCGGGCAGGCAGGGGGTGGGCAGAGGAGGTCCCCATGGTGGGCTGGCTGAGGTGAGGCTGGGCAGAGAGAGACCACCTCCATCCTGTTGGTGGGTCTCGGGGGTTTCCAGGAGCCAGACCCGCCCACACCCATCTGGCCTCCTGCAAGTCTCTGGGCTCCCAGCCTCAGTGTCCCTATCTGAGCGGTGGGCGGTCACTGCCCCCAGGGCCATTGCTGTCTGCCCAGTGCACTGTCCCCTGCGGCTGCCCGGGGGCCTGATAACCCGGTGGAGCTGGGGGGCCAGATTTCCAATAAAAGTGATTGTTTTACCAAAGGGAAGATCCTGGAAATTGCTGGAGGAAAATAGTCCTTGGGCCCAAGAAGGCTCGTCCAGGAAGACCTAGGGCCGGGGGGAGCAGAAGCCCTTGGCTCCCCGGACTCACAGGAGAAGAGGGAAAGAGGGGTGCAGGTGGGCACGGCTGGGCGGGCCTCAGACAGCTGCGGCTGGGACAGAGTGGGCCAGACTCCTGGCTGAGGCCCTGAGTGGACACTGGCTTTCTTTAGAGTGGAATTCCTGGGCCTGAGCTACAGTGGGGGGTGGTCCACAGCTGCTCCCCAAGGCTGCGGGAGCCCCTCACCTCACTGCCCGGGAGGCTCCTTAGGGGAACCTAATAACAAAGTCTGTTCTGCTCCCCAACTGTGCTCACAGTTTGGGGGCCACCTCACTCTGTGGCCAGCACTGTGGGGCTGGTTCAGACTCTTCATGTCCCCTACTCTGGCCAGGGTGGCCTCTGCACCCCTCCCCCAATTCATCTCTGCCTTCACCTTTGCCAGTGCAGCCCCCCTCTCCTGCCCCCTTCTCACCTGCCCCCACAGCTGCCCCCTCTCCTGTCCCTTCCTCACCTGCCGCCTCCTCTCCCGTCCCCTCTTCACCTGCCCCCTCTCCTGCCCCCTCCTCACCTGCCCTCTCCTCACCTGCCCCCCCTCCTGCACCCTCTTCACCTGTCCCCTCTCCTGCCCCCTCTTCCCCTGCCCCCCTCTCCTGCCCCCTCCTCACCTGCCCCCCTCTCCTGCCCCCTCTTCCCCTGCCCCCTCTCCTGTCCCCTCCTCACCTGCCCTCCTCACCTGCCCTCCTTCTCACCTGCCCCCTCCTCATCTGCCCCCTCCTCATCTGCCCCCACACCTGCCCCCTCTCCTGTCCCCTCCTCATCTGCCCCCTCCTCACCTGCCCCCCTCTCCTGTCCCCTCCTCACCTGCCCCCCCTCCTGCCCCCTCTTCACCTGCTGCCTCCTCTCCTGTCCCCTCCCCACCTGCCCCCTCACCTGCCCCCTCTCCTGCCCCCCTCTCCTGCCCACTCCTCACCTTCCCACCCACCACTTCCCTCCAGTGGCCGAAGCCTCCTGCTCCCACCCCCACACCCACCCAGGGTTGGGCTTGGGGAGGTTTGCTCCCTCTGTGCTCCTGGCGGGTGCTCCAACGATGGCCCCTCAGGGGGGCACCCCAGCTCTACTGCGTCTCCCTGACCGAGACCCCCAGGCAAGGCCTGCTCCCCTCAGGGAACCCCTCCCATGTTCCCCCCAGGGCTGGGCAGAGCACGGAGCCCAGGGGAGGCCCCTTCTCTTCTGAGGGCGCCACCAAGGCTGCTGGGCCCACTGCTGTGACTGGGTTCCATCTCAAGTGGAGACCCCTCTTGTTCCGGGACCCTGTCAGCATCAGAGCAACCCCTCCCCCAGGAGGCCCTGGTCCCCACGTCCAGGTTGAGCCCACTGCCCTGGCCCTCCCGCGAGGTGGGGTGTGTGGTGGCTCAGCCAGGCCTGAGATACGTCTGCTGTGGGCCGTCCCTCCACTGCTCCATCATCCCACCCACAGCGGCCATGACCCTCTGACTCTCATCAGCTGGTCTCTGCCCCAGGGACGTGGTCCTCATGGGGGACATTGGTCTGTGTGGTCACTGCTGCCGTCACTCTTGGTGGCAAGAGTGAATGGATGGATAGGGGTGCCCCCAGTTGGGATGGGGGTGGCTCCGTGATCCACTGGCTGGGGTCAAACACCAGCCAGGTGACCTTGGCTGCTGGCCTCCCCCTGCCCTGGCAGAACCATGGCAGTTCTGTGTGGGCCCTGTGGTCAGCCCAGGGGAGCTGGGGGCCTGGGTGGGGTGGACAGGCCGGGGGCGTCTGTGGCTGGGGCCCTCCACGGGTTGAGCTGGTGGGCAGTGCCGACCCCCCTGTGCTGGGCCCTTCCAGAGGCTGGACTGGACCAGCCTTCGGCTGCAGGCACTCTGAGAGGTGGCCGAGTTTGGGCCACTGCCTGCTGGCTCGTGTGGTGGGACATGGGGACCTGGGAGGGCCCTGTGCCGGCCAGCACAGGGCAGGGTCACCTCCGTGGCCCTCAGCCCAGGGGACAGGGGAGGAAGAATGGAGTGGGAGGAGCCATCACAGCTGAAATGAGAACCACATGCTGGGGCCGGGTGGTCCCTCCCTGGCCAGGGGCCCCACTCTAGAGGCTCCTGCTCCCAGCCCCTCCCTGGCAGGGGTCGGGGGATCTGGAGGGAGACAGAGGCCGTGAGCGTCTCCACATCCATCTGGTGTCCCCAGGAGAGCTCAAAGTCGGGGATAGGTCACTTCCTGCTGCCCTGCTCCCTGGGGCCTGGGGCCTCGGGGACCCCAATCCGCGCTGGCTCTCAGCCCTGAGCCTCCCCATCCCATAAAGTGGGAGCTGCCTGCAGGTCCCGCTGGGTGGGGCACCGTGTGGAGGCCGGGTGGTGGACAGCCCGGGCGTTTTGGGGTGGGGCGTCCCGGTGAGCGAGGGCGGGCATGCTGCCAGGGCCTGGTGTATCTCGTCTGATCAGCACAGATGATGTCCGGCCCCTCTGTGGCCAGCCCACCCTCTCTGAGGCCGCCATCCCCGCAGGCATCACTGGTAAACAGGACGCTTGGCCGCCTGGCTGGGCGGAGTGAACCAGGCAGGCACCCGTCCGATGGCGGCTCTTGGGGCCAGTGGGTGCTGGGGGGTGGCCTGGCCTCCCTGAGAGAGACTCGGGCTGCCGTCGGTGACCCTAAATCCTAATGCCCCTCCAGTCCCCCGAGTGCCAGGCACAGTACCCTCTCGACAAAGCCCACAACTCCAACACTGCGGTTCTCCAAGGAACGAGGAGAGGGACGAGCAGGCCTCTGCCCCAGGGGGCAGCTGCTGAGAAGAGGCCCGGCTTGGAGGCACCTCCTGGGGCGAGGCCCAGGCCTCCACCCACACGCTGTGTCCACGTGCCCCCTGGTCTTGCCCGGAGCCCAGCCAGGCAGCACTGGGGGCACCGGCAAGGGGCCAGCCAGTCTCCTGCCTCAGCCACAGGGACAGCCATGCCTCACCTGGCCATATTCCCAGAAAGAGTCCGGGACACACCCCACCCTGCCTCCCTGCTGTGACCTCATGCAGGCCCAGAAACCACCGGAAAAGTCAGAAGCCACAGGTGAGTGCAGGAGGGCAGCTGTGCACTGTTCAGAGACCGACAATTTCCCATCCAGCAGCTTCCAGTTAGACGAGGTGATAAAATGAAGGCATCATTCACAACAGCAATAAGGTTATAAACTGTCTAGGCGCAGCCTGCACACGTGGATCTCTATGGAAAAATCCTGACAAGTGCCTGAAGGACGCTCCACCAGCGGAAGGGCATGTGCTGTCTGAGGCAGAGTCTCGGCGTCACAGTGGCAACAGGTCATCCTGAGCCCGTGTACACGTGACCCGGCCAGTTACAGAACCAGAGAACGGCTCTGCAGCAGGTAAGCTGATGAGAAGGTTAGCATTGAAAACAAACAGGTATGAATAGCTAAGAACGTTCCAGGGTAAAGAGCCATGCGGGTGCCACCTGCACCAGGTGTCGACACACACTCTCAGGTCGTGGGCAGTGAACACTGTGTGGGCCAGTCACCGTCACCAGACGAGGAAGGAGACCCAAATACACAAGGAGCTCAGTATGGGCACGGGTGACATCTCCAGGAGTGGTGACAGGCAGGTGAGGAGTGCCAGCCACCCGCTCCTCGGATCTAATCCTGCAGGCATGTGGCAGGGACAGCGATGCCCCTCAGACACGCCACGTGCTCTTCCAGCTGGGCTGAGGTCACGTGAGGTCCAGGCAGGGCCCCCGGCAGCAGTGACGCTCACCTGCAGGGTGAGCAGTTAAAGACCGGCACCTGACGGACTCTTACGACTCAACAATACAAAGACAAACAACCGAATTAAAGAATGGGCAAAGGACTTGAATACATGTTTTCAAAATAATTGACAGAAATGGCTGACAAGCACATGAAACGATGCTCAGCATCGGTCGTCAGGGAAACGCAGATCAGAGTGAGAGGGCACTTGGGGCCAGACCGGTGGCATTGTGGTTAAGTTCATGTACTCCGCTTCGGCGGCCTGGGGGTCGCCGGTTCAGATCCCGGGCGTGGACCTACTCACCGCTCATCAAGCCATGCTGAGGCCACATCCCACATGGAGCAACTAGAAGGATGTGCAGCTATGACATACAACTACCTACTGGGGCTTTGGGGAGGGAAAAAAAAGGGGAAAAAAAGAAGGAAGATTGGCAACAGATGTTAGCTCAGGGCCAATCTTCAAAAAAAAAGAATGAGAGGGCACTTCACCCCATCTGGATGGCTGGGATCAAAAAGCCAGAGAAGAGCAAGTGCTGGCGAGGGCGTGAGTGATCGAACGCTCGCACACGGGGCTGGGGCTGTACGCCGCGCCGCTGCGGAGGACACATAGGTCTTCAGAATGTTGGACACAGTTGCCATACGGCCCAGCAATTCTGCTCTTAGGCATGCACCCAAGAGAATGGAAAACATCTGTCCACATAGAAACTAGTCCACCAATGTTCATGGCGGCACTGCGCACAACAGCCAAAGACGGAAACAGCCCAAACGTCACCATCGGATGACTGGATAGACCAAGTGTGCATACAGTGGAGTACTACTCAGCCGCAAAAGGGAACAAAGCACCGACACAGGCAAGAACGTGGATGAGCCTCGAAGACATTGTGTGAAGTGAAGAAGCCAGACACAAGAGGCCCCTAGCGTGTGAGTCTGTTCACACACAGGAAACGTCCAGCACGGGCAGATCCACAGGGACAGAAAGTGGGTTAGCAGTGGCCAGGGGCTGGGACTGGGGACAGTTGAGGGAAAGGGGTACAGGATTTCTTTTGGGAGTGATGAAACATTCTGGAATTAGACAGAGCTGGTGGTTGCACAACCTTGTGCATAAACTAAAAACCACTGAACTGTACACTTTAAAAGGGTGAATTTTATGTCATGTGAATTATATCTCCACAAAGCTATTTTTTTAGAAAAGTCAACAGGCTCCCCCATCTGTCTTTGGTACAACGAGGGGCCTGCAGTGACGTGGAAATGGCTCCAGAGAAATGGAAGCCGCCTGGGGTCCCAAGTGTGGCAGACCCTCCCTTGGAGGGACAGCCGCATGGGCCCGCTCTCCCCAACACTGTGAGTCCCTCTGCCCTCCGTCCTGTACCGGCGCCTCCTCCTGTAGGCCCTGCGTCTTCCCTGTGGTTTTATGGGGCTGCTTCTGAAAACATTCTGCCACGCACACCGCCTGGACTGCTGGGCACAGGCCTGGCCTGTGGAGGGCCTCCACACCCCTGTGCAGAGGGTGAGCCCTGGGGGCTGGGCAGGGCCTGAACCAGAGGGCTGGGAGCTGCCAGGGCCCACAGAGGGGGCGCTCTGGGCAGGAAAGGGCAGCCCCCATCCCACAGAGCGGCCTCCAGCCCACCCTGGTTCCAGCCAGGGATCCTCGCTCACCCCAGGTTGAGTTGGCACTGCCACTTGCCTGGCGGGAGCCCCCCCATTTGTCCACAAGCCACATCCCAAGTCGGGCAGGGCTGGGGCAGCAGAGGACTCGTCAGTGGACAGGTACCAGCGCTGTGGGTGGGTGGGGCGCCTAACCTCACAGGTGGGGGGGCAGGGGCACAGGACTCAAGCACAGAGGCATAGGCATGGCCCTGGCCCTGCGCAGAAGGAAACCGAAGCCCAGGGTGCAGGACCAGGCCCTGAGCGGCTGGGAAATTCCGTGTAGGCTGGCCAGGCCGTGCATCCAGAAGGTTCTGGTCTGTGGATCCTGACTGGTGGGACCATCAGGAGCTGGGATGCTCCTGGCCCGGGAGGAGCACCGTCTGGGGGCTGCAGTCGGTGCTGGAAGTCCATCCACCTGGGTGTGGGCGCCAAGAACCATTCAGCAAGGGTTCAGGCTGCATCCTGCGTTGGGGGGCTGAGGGACCCCAATACAGTTACCACCACGTCAGAGACCAGAAGGGGGCGGCGAGCCCCTCCTCCCCGCTGCCCCCACCCTCTTCCCTAACTCCTCCTCCCTTCACCCCTGCTCCTCCCCCTGCCCCATCCCCTCCTCCCCCACCCCACATCCCTCCTCCCCGCTCTACCCACCCCCTCCTCCCTGCTCCACACACCCCCTCTTCCCTGCTCTCCACACACCCCTCTTCCCCTGCTCCCCATACCTCCCCTCCCCGCTCCACCCACCCCTCCTCCCCACCCACCCTCCCCACATCTGGAGCCTAGTGATATCCACACAGACAAGAAAGGCCGGCGCATCCAGCCTTCGCCTGCTCCCCACCTGGACCCTGTCTGTCCCCCCACGGGGCTGTCCTGGAGCTGGTCTCCAGCAGGGGTGGCGATGGGAGGAGCATCCACACCTGGCCTGCAGTTGTGTGGCCTCAGGCTTCCTGCTGGGAAACAAGGGGCCGCCAGAGGCCGCGCCGCGCTGCCCTGATGGGGAACAGCTGTCAGCTGCGGGGGCAGCAGCGGAAACACATTCCCCAGACCCTGAGCTCATGGGTCACGTTCTCCCAGACTGATACTGTGTCACGGAGCCGGAGGGATCCCGAGTGCTGAGCCAGCCGCCCCCTGAACCTCCTCCTCGGGCCTGGGGTCCTTGCCTCTGCGCTGCCTGGGCCCTGGTTCTGGGTCGGCCCTCCTCCTCATGGCCCGCACCCTGGGGCACGTTCCCCAGGTGCTGCTGGCCCTCCTGGCACCCTGCCTCTGCCCCAGGAAGCCCAGTCCCTCACCCCATCGCTCTAAGATGTTGTTTAATCAAACCACCACTTTCCCCACCGACTGTGAATCCCGGCTTTGTTGTTCAGGAGCTTCGCACACGTTCCGGAATCCAGTTCTGGACCCTATTCTGGGCCTGGACGACTTCCTCCTGTGTCAGGAGCCCACGGACTGTGTTTCGGTGGTCTTAGGTCAGTTCTGAGACCTGCCACCAACACTGCTGGCCTGAGCCGACCGTGAGCCAGAGCGCCGGGGCCAGCTGCCGCTGCAGGTGCCTCTCGCGTGTTCACTCCCCTCACACTTGACAGACGTGGAGACCGAGGCTGAGGAGGCTGTCACCGCCCACGGGCATGCGGCCCGCAACTGGCAGAGGCGGGATTTGGACCAGGCCCCGCTGCCCCTCGGGTCTTCTCTCATCTCAGCGCTCTGTGAGCCTACTTCACAGTACCTCTGAGGTCGCTTCACCCAATTCGAGAAGTTGGGGTTCTGGCTACAAGTGTGTCTGGCTCTGGGCTGTGCTCCGAGAGCGAGTCTCCCGTCTGTCTGTCTGTCCCGCTCTTCTCGTTTGCTCTGCACTCAGTGTGTGGTTGTACTTGAGTCGATTCCCCACCTTTCTGGTCAAGATATTTTACAGCTTTTGTTGTTGTGGGAAGACTGCTGCTCACCACACGGCCCCTTTGCCCAAAGTGAGACTGCGTGCAGCCCCCTTGCAGCCCGGCCAGGCCCTGACCAAGTGGTGACCACGAGGACACAGACAGGCAGCCTGGGGCGCTTCCAAGACGCGGCCTCAGAGAAGGTGGCAGCTGCTTCTGCCCGATCTTCACGCTCCTGCAGGCGATGTGGGCCAGCTTCACCCTGCAGCCGGACGAGGACCGCCCTGGAGGCCGGAGGGGAGGCTGCCGGAAGGGCAGAGTGGCTCACTGCCCACCCGCCGCAGGCTGCGAGGGCAGAGAGGGCCTTTGGCCTTCAGCTGCCTTGTTGGGCTGCTGGTCAGGGCACTGTCGCTGGAACACACACTTGCTGCCGCAAGTAGACGTCTGCGCTGCTTCGCTTCTGGTGCGGACGGCTGGAGGCGTGAGGAGCCTCCTGCTGCTGTGTGTTCATCTCGCATCAAATTTTCTCACTGGTTTTTAAGTTTTTAAACCAGGGTACAGGGGAGTCACTAGGTTCACAATCATGTCATCAACACAAGTAATTTTGTCTTTTTTGTAATGCCATTTATTTGATTTTCTTATCTTATTGCATTTGCTAGAACCTCCAAGAAAATGCTGGATAACAATGGCCATGGCAGGTGTCACTACCCATTCCTGCGCTTTTTGTTAACAATTTTCTGTTTTCCACGTGGAGTGATCTCGGCCACTGTTTGTGCAAAGTCTTTCATTTCTTTTTCTATTTTATTAGTATTATTATTAATTATGATTGCTGAATTTTGTCACATTCTTTTCAGTACTTATTGATTTGGTTCTGTGGAATTTCTGTGCTAATTTGTCAATGAAATTGCTCAGGTCAAACACTGAGCCACCTGTGGAAGCCTGGCCTGGGCCTGCGAAGTCATCCTATGTATTCTGCAAACCCTTTACTGGTTCTCTGCTATTCTCTTATTTAGATTTTTTTCTCATCTTCATTTATCAGTGATGTTTGTTTATGGTTTTCTTTTTTTGTACGACATCAGGATTTTGTATTAAATTACAGTGGCTTCATGAATTACAGAGTTTTCCATCTTTTCATGTCTTGGAAAAGTTAACAGAACTCTGGGATGACCGCGGTTACATCATGCTGGCCATGAACATCTGTTTCTGCTGCTTTCCTTTGCTCATCCATTTTTAATCACTTTTCCAGCGTCTTGCATTTGTCTATTCATGTTTTTCTTATTTTAAGTTATTTTGGTAATTTGTATTCACTAGAAAATTACCTGTTTGCTCCAGGTCTCCAAGCAGCTGCCCCAGATTTGCAAGTAGTGGATTATGTCATTCTTCCAGTGTTTTCCACCCTGGGGCCTCCTTTCTCATTCCTAATTATATGTGGGTTTCTAAATGTCAATATGCACAAATTCTAAATTGAGACCACCATTCCTTAATCAGGCTTTTGGCCAGGGCTGAGGGGTTCTATTTTATTTGCTTTTAGAAAAAACACTTGATCATTTCTCGTTTTTACTTATTTGTTTTCTACTTATCTCTGGTTTTATCTACATAATTTCCTCTCTCTATTTTTTAAAACATATTTTACTGTTCTCATTCTGATTTCCTAGGATGGGCACAAAATCCCCACTGATTCTTTCCTCTGAGTGTCTGAGAGCCCTGGGCTCTGCGGAGGCATGTTTACATTTTCGTGGTTCCAAAAAGCTTGCATGGCCACATTTTTTTTTTTTTTTTTGCAGGGAAAGATTCGCCCTGAGCTGACATCTGTTGCCAATCTTCCTCTTTTTTCCCCCCCAAAACCCCATTGCATGGTTGTATATGCTAATTGTCCTTCTGGTTCTTCCGTGTGAGCTGCAGCAGCTGACAGACGGGTGGTGTGGTTCCGTGTCTGGGAACAGAACCTGGGCCGCTGGAGTGGAGCGTGCTGAACTTTAACCTCTAGACCATCAAGGCTGGCCCCGACGTGTCCAGATTTGATTTCCTGTTTTATTTAAGGATTACCTCGGAACATGCTCTTAGTTTCTGAGTGGTTAAGATTGGGAGTATGTGTGTGACACTTTTTGGTATTTATTTTAAATTTTGTTGGGTTATAATAGGATCATTTGGGTTAATCTACTTTTTTTGTTCATTGGGGTTTCCTTGTGGCAAGTACATCACATCACGGCCTTTAGGAAACAGTATGTTTTCTCTCTGAGGAACGTGAAGATCCATATCTACAGCCACGTCTGTTTGTGTGTTTCAGCTGCCGCTAGACCTGACTGTGAGGAGACCCAGTGCGAGTTCCTGCGTCTGCCGCCATCAGGCCCTGTTTCACCTTTCAGTCTGGCTTTATGCATTTAGCTCTTGTGTTGTTTGGCACCTAGAGGTTGGTGACTTAATCTTGGTCATTCCCGACCGTCTGTTCGCCTATTTAATGCGTGTGGTAGCGCGTGCTAGGCCTTAGGCACAGGCTCCTCGCCCTCCCCCTGCCCTCCCTCAGCCTCGTCTCGACGACAGTCTCGTATCCTCTGCTCTGATTCGTGGTCAGCTGGCTGGGCTTCTTCTGGCATTCTCCTTGGACGGGGTTTATGGATGACATGTGCACTAACTCTTTCGTGCTCAGGGTGACTATTTCTGGGCTGTTGTGGGAGGCCTGGGCTGGGTCCTTCTCCCTCCGTGACCCATGGATGACATTCTGATGTCCTCTGCATCTGCTGCTGCAGATGAGAACTCCAGGCCTCATCAGTGTTCTCTCTCCTGAGGTGGCACATTCTTTCCGTCAGCAAGCACGTGACTTCCCCCTGCCCTGGCTGACGGTCCACCACGAGGGCTTTGTGGGTGAGGTGAGGAGACAGGCAGAGGCCCGAGTGGAGCACGTGGGCGCCTGCGCCATGCTCATGGCAGCAGCACCGTGAACCCGCCACCAGAACCCATGGTGTTTTCCCTCGACACCTCGTCATGTGCTCCGAGGCTCGCAAGGTCTTGGTCAGCAACGTTTTGTTGGAACACAGCCACGTGCAGTCGTGTGCGTTTGCCTACGGCCACTTCCGCGGTATAACGGCAGAGGTGAGACATCGAGGCAAAGCCCACGAGGTCCTTTAGAGACTTGCAGACCCTGTGAGGGTCTGCAGATCAGATGCTGAGGCCCCAAGAGGCAAAGTAACCCCTCTGAGGTCACACATCTGGTGACTGAAGGAGCCGGAGTCTCCCTGGCCTCTCTGAGCCCAGGGCACGTGGCCGCCTCTGGGTGTGTGCCCCGTGAGTGAAGGAAGAGAAGCTGTTCTTTTCCCGGCTGAGCCCTGGCCGGGTGCCAGGTTCCCTTGTAGGTGCGACGTCATGGTCCACAGAGAAGAGAAGGCAGAGAGCGTGTCAGGGCAGAGGGCAATGGGTCAGCGGGAGGGCGGGCAGCCTCCAGCCTCCATGAGCCTCCTGGGCCTGACCGACGGCTGTAGCCAGGGACATCCTGGACATCAGGTGTCCCGATTGCCCAGCCCTCCCTCATGGAGGGCCAGACCCCCCAGAGTGGGGTGGAACCAGAAAGGAGAGGGGACAGGGTCTCCCCGTGTGGAGGACCCAGGAAGCTCGGCCCTGCTCACTTCACACAGTGGCCAGAGTGATCCCTTCACCCACAAATCTGAGTTGTATCCGCAGTGCCGGTGAGGCTCCCAGCCAGCTCTGGGCCAGGTGGGCGACCTCGGGGACTCATCGCCAGGCTTTTCTTTTCTTTTCTTTTTTTCTTTTCTTTTCTTTTCGAGGAAGATTAGCCCTGAGCTAACATCCATGCCAATCCTCCTCTTTTTGCTGAGGAAGATTGGCCCTGGGCTAATATCTGTGCCCATCTTCCTCTACTTTATATGGGACGCCACCACAGTGTGGCTTGACAAGCAGTGCGTCAGTGTGCGCCCAGGATCCAAACCTGTGAACCTTGGGCCGCCGCAGCGGAGCACACGCACTTAATGGCTTGCGCCACCAGGCCGGCCTCTCATCACCAGGCCTTAATGCTGTGATGGACACGTTAGCACCACCGCCAATGGGCATGGCCCTGTCCCGACCCCTCCCGTGGGATTCCTGCCCAAACCAGCCTCAGTCCAGGTGCAAGGATCAGCAGACAGACCAACGCGGGGCCTGACCAGCGCCCTTCAAACCGCCCCGGACTGGACAGGGCTGAAGAGACATGCCCGCAACACCGCACGTGGTCCTAGCGGGGCTGCTACCACAGAGGGACACTAGTGGGGAAGCTGCTGAGGTCTGCGCTCGGTGAACAACAGGGCAGCGTTAACGTCCTGGTTTTGACCGCTGCTGGGGCTACTTAAAGCGTTAATGTTAGAGGAAGCTGGATGGAGCGTCCAGGCGAACTCACCTCGACAGCTTTTCTGGGAGTCTAAAACTGTATCAGAAACAAAGTGTTTTAAAACAAGGACCCTGGCAGTAGAGTTGGCGACCCGCCCGAGGAGCCCTGTCCCCCGTCTCCGCCAGGCCAGCCGGAGCCTCTCCTTTGCCCCCAGCCGCCCGGAGGACACCCGAGCTCCAGGCAGTGCCCCAGAGGGTAGACGCCCCCGCCCACCCCCGTCCCGACACAGCCTCCAGGACCCCAAGGTGGGCTCTGGGCTTGCCCCTCTGGCTTGGGCTCCCTGGTTCACTTTTAGGAGGTTGGGGGGAGAGGGAAGGCTGATCCTTTCTTTAAATCATGCAGAACAAGACTAACTTTCTACAATTTTAAGATGTCCTCGGGGAATTCCTAGAAAGAAGGGAAGTGACATTTCAGAATGCAGCCGTGTGGCGGGGGTCCGAGCTCTGCACCCGCACACGGCCCCTCGGTGCCCCTCTGAGCCCACCTCCAGGCTCTGCTTTCTGTGCTCTGAACAGGAGGGTCCTGAAGTAGGAGCTGCAGCAGGCACAACTCTAGGCACGCCCACCCAAATTTGGGGTACATGGCCCCTCACAAGCAGAGCCCGTAGAGCTACGTGGAGGATTGGGGCGCCCACGGGCAGCTCAGGGTGCAGACACTCTGGAGGGGTGAGGGTGCTGGCTCTGCGGTCCAGGGGGCTCCCAGCTGGGGCGAGGAGGCTCGGTCCAGGGGCCTCGAGGGAGAGGGACCTGGGAGAGGGCAGTGCCAGCCCAACCTGGTCTCCCCTCCATGGGATCGTGACAGAAGGAATAAATGAATGGGAAGGAACTGGTGAATGGACCTCGGGCCACCTCAGAGGTCTTGAGAGCCAGCCCTGCGTCAAGGCCCCTCCCCTCCTGCTGAGCTGTGCGGAGGTGGTGGCAGGGTTGGGGTGCCCTGCGGTGGGGCAGGCCGCTGTGGGGCGAGCGACCCCCACCAGGCAGCACTGGGCTCCACATTCTTCCTCCCATTGGCGTTGGCCCCAGGCCAGGTGAGCAAAGGCTGACCCACATTCCTGCTGGGCCCAGGCAGAAAGTAGGCCACCGGCGAGGCTGGAGCCAGGGCGTCCGGCCACAAGCCTGTGGGGCTAGCCGCCTGCTCAGACCTTCCAGGCAAGGAAGCGGGTCCTGAAGGGCAGGAAGGACTGCCCCTGGTCCTGGGGGCTGGCGGTACGGGCCTCGCGGGGCGGGCGGCAGACAGAGCCCTGCCAGGAGGAAGCTGGGGGGCGCTGGTTCACAAGGGCTCTGAACTGCAGCCTGTGCCTCTGGGGCTCGGGGCAGGCGGGGTGAGGGCAGCACGGGCAGGGGGACAGGGACAGGGACAGAGCTGCGGGGTGTCTTCCTGCTCTCCCCCTGCTGAGTGACATGGCCCTCCCCACTGGGGCTGGTCCGAGGCCCCACACCCTGGGGTTGGCTCCTTTGACGCTGCCCACACCTTCGACAGTCGCGCCTTCACTGGGGTCCCTTCCGCTGGACCTGCCACCCTGACTGATGGGGGGAAGGCTGGGCCTCTCTGACTGGACAGGACAGGCCTGGACACTACGCCACACCACAGACCCCGCAAGGAGCCTTTCGCCGTCTTGGGGGAGCAGGTGGTTGGAGCCCCAGGGGCAGGACATGGGGAGGGTCTCTGTCCCCCCCATGGGCCCTGCCCTATGCTCCGAGCCAGGCGGTGTGTCTCCCCACCGCAGAGCTCAGCTTTCTGCCCCCAGGACCCTGGAGGGCTCTGGTGGACAGCCCCGTGGTGCTCAGGCCATGGTGAGTGAGGACGTGGAGCAGCGGCCCGGCCACCAGGTGCGCCACAGGCTCGCTCACTCCCCAAGAAGGGGGCTTGCTGGGACTGCGGGGGTCTCGGGGGAGAAGGGCCAGGCCCCTGTCCTGCAGGGTGGCCCCGCCTCACTGGACAGACAGACGGTCACATCTCTGCACAGCTACCCCAGCAGGCGGACCCTGAGTGATGAGGGGTGAGGGGTGGGGGGCCTTCTTAACAGATGCATCCTCGGGAACAGCTGCAGGGGCAGCTGGGGACCTGGGCTGAATGTGGGGTGTGTGCACACGTGTGCTTGTGTGGACATGTGCATGGCATGTCAGGTAGTACATACACATGCATGCTATGTGGGCACGTGTGTGGGGTATATACACACATGTGTGCAAGGCGCCACCCTGTGCAAGGGTGTGGCGGGAGCAGAGAAGAGGCCACTCAGTCTCTGCATCTGCTGGACGCTGAGGTCTGACCATCTGCAGATTCCTCGGCAGGACCACCTCAGCCTGGCACTGGGTGCTGGGCCTGCGCTGCCTCCCTGCCGAGGTCCCTCCTCGGAAGAGCCCCGGCTTAGGGTTCAGTCTCAGCCGTCACCCCTGGGCTGTGGCCCTGGCAAGCCCCTTTGCTGTGGCTCGGTCTCCCTGTTGACAGAATCAGTGGGTAGTGGGCCCTGGGCACCTGCTGGACCAGGCAGGTGTGGGGCACGTGGAGCTGCACAGCAAAGGCGCTCTGGGGCCGGGGCACTGGACGGCGAGGAAGCATCTGGCTTTCAGCAGGGACAGGCTGTGCCTGCGGGCTTGTGACCCAGTCTGCGGGTCTGCGTGAATGAGAGGCAGAAACAAGGAGAGATGCCCGGCAAGGTTTGTTCTCTTTGCTTGGGGTGCACAGGCATCTCGTACTGTGCCCGAGCCCCCCTCGGCTGAGCCCCCCCTGGCCGAGCCCCCCCCGGCCGAGCCCCCTTGGCAGAGCGCCCCCCGGCCAAGCGCCCCCCCAGGCCGAGCCCCCCCCGCCCCGGGCTGAGCACCCCCTGGCTGAGCCTCCACCCCCTGGCTGAGCCCCCTCGGCTGAGCACCCCCTCTGCTGAGCCCCCCCTCTGCCAAGCACCCCCTCTGCCGAGCTTCCCCTCTGCCGAGCCCCCCTTTGCTGAGCCCCCCTCTACTGGCTCTCACCAAAGTCACCCCTTCTAACCACCATGGTGTCCTTTAACGACGCTGTTCTTGTGGAAACAGCTCCTTGTGCTAATGCCCATCGGAACCCGGAGTCCAGGTTCAGATACAGCAAATGACCACCAGCATCGCAGAAAACCAGAGAAAGAAAATCTGTTGGGAAGAAAAAAATGTGAAAATTAAAGCATAAATCCCCAAATTCCAAACCCCTTCCCAGGATCCACAGCCAGCCTGGCCGGCCAGGGAGGGCTGCCAAGCCAGGGGCGGGCTGGCTCAAAGCCGCTCGGCTAGCCTGTGGGGTCGTGAGGAATGTGATATCTCTGTGCTAAAGCATGTGGTGTGAGCTCAGTCCCACCCACACTCTGCAGAGGGAGAAACAGGCTTCCCGAGAGCATGGCTTGTGCAGGGTCAGGACATGGGGAGCCGTGGAAGGGCCTGGTCTAGAACCTTCCTCTGGACTCGGGCTCGGGGCTTCCTCAGCCCACCCTTGCCAAGGAGCAGGAGGTGAGGGGCCACAACACCCCCACAGTCCCATGCCACCTCCTCGCGCTGAGCGTCTGCTGCCCCATCAGAGCTCAGGAAGCCCCAGAAAGGGGACCATGTGGTATGGGGCCACCAGCCCTGGTGCCAGGGGCAGAGGCCCAGAGGGAGGGGCTGGCTGTCCCGGGAGCCCCTGCACCCTCCCTCTGCCCTGATCCACATGCTGGGGAGGCCTGCGCACACGGTTCTGGCGTGCCCACTGGGGCAGGTGCTCCCTGCTGCCCCCCAGCCTTCCTTGTGGATTTCAGAGCCACTCGGAAGCCGAGCTCCTTCAGACTGGGTCCCAGAGAGGGTGTAGGAGGAAGTGGCACGCGCACTCTGGGGAGAGGCGCTCCAGGCCAGGTGTCAGGTGAGAGCAGTGAAGACCCTCCTGCCCCCGCCCCGGTGTCCTTCTGGTGAGGCCCACCTCTCAGCGCTGTCTGTCTACACTTGCGGCTGAGACCCAGAAGAGGCTGGGAAGCACAGCCTCAACCGGACCCACATCCGGCTGGTGGTGCAGAGAAGGGAGCTGGGGGGCAGCTCACATCCAAAGGGACCCCACACTGGCGTCCTTGGCACGGGTCAGGTCGGGTGTGGAGCGAGCCTGGGTGGAGTCCCAGCCCCTGGTCTGTATCTCAGGCCTGCCCCCTGGGGTAAACTTAACAAACCTCTCAACTGCCCCTCGAGTACCCGCCCCCTGAGCAGCCGCCATCTGAGCACCCGCTGTCTGAGCACCTGCACTTTGGCAAATCTGCAGCTGTTTCCCTGGAAGCAGGTGAACATGGCACCTGCCAGCTAGTTACAAGGCCACATTGCTTTTGGAACTATCTCTAATGGGTGGATTGCTTTGGGACTGGGGCTGCAAACAAACTAGGAGCACTTGGAGGAGACGCCACCCCTGGGTGTGGTGACCCCTGTAACCGGCATGCCCCTGCAGGGCCCTGGAGGCTCCTGTGGGGCACCAGGTTGGCTGTCGCAGCCCTGGGTGTGAGTGCCACCCACCACGTGAGCTACTGCAAAGACCCAAAGTGTCCACAAACCCTCCAGACCCACGTCTTCAAGAACCGCGCCCCTCCCCATGAGAGGTTCCCTCCCTTTGGACCTGTGACTTGCACGGATGAGAACATGACGGAGGTCTTCCTAAAGGCCAATAAAATGATGAAAAGATGCTCAACCTCACGGGTCACGACGGAAACGCGTATTCGAGCACAGCACCCCATCACGACACACCCACTGGGATGTCTAACCTGGGAGCTTGGCGGTCCCAGCCATTGGAGAGAACGCGGCGGGCCGGCCGGCATCTCGCTCACTCTGATGGTGGAGTAGTGCGCTGGGCAGCCACGTTAGCACTGAGTGAGGCTGGAGAGAAGCCCCTTGCGACCCAGCGCGTTAGGTACCTGTGGTCCCGGAAGACGTGAACTGAAATGTGCCCAACCCGTCACGCGGAAGAGCCGCAAACTGACCCTCCCGGAGCACCGGCTGTGTCCACTCCCGCCACGGTCACTCACCAGGGGGAGTGGTGGGAGGAAGGAGACGCTCTGGGTCCTCTCCCGCCACGGCCGCTCGCCAGTGGAGAGTGGTGGCAGGAAGGAGATGCTCTGTGGTCCTCACAGGGAAGCCAGCCAGTTGGGATGGTGGCACCTGTGGGGGAGGTGCCTGTGAGGGGCTCCTGAGGGACAGGGGACAATCCGCTTTGCCATCCAGGGGCTGGTAACGTGCGAGTGTCTCGTTTGCTCAAGTTCACGGAGGTGCAGTTTGTGTGCACTTTTCTGTAAGTATGTTTAACTTCAATAAAAAGGTTTTTAAAACCCAGTCAAAACAGATACTCCCGCACTGTCCCTCCCTGCGCCGTGAGGTGCATGCTGGGGCTCTCCGGCGTCAGCAAGGAGGTCCTCGCTTGGGGCTTGGGGCTTGCGACAATGAGAGTCACCCATTCTGAGGACCCCCCGGCTCTGCCTGCCAGAACCATCTTTCTTTGGGTCGGGAAATGTACTATGTCCTGGGGCAGAAAGACAAAGGGAAACCCTGTCCCCATTAGCAGTCACTCCCCATCCTCCTCCCCCAGCACCTGGCAACCACTAATCCATTTTCTCTCTCTATGGATTTGCTTATTCTGGACATTTCATGTAAGTGGAATCATACACTAGGTGGCCTTTTGTGTCTGGCTTCTTTCACTTAGCACATTTTCAAAAGTTCATCCATGCTGTGCCATGTATCAGTATTTCATTCCTTTTTATGGCCAAATAATATTCCATTGTATGGATGGACCACAATTTATGAATTCATCTGTTGATGGACATTTGGGGTGTTTGCATTTTTTGGTTATTATGGACAGCGCCGCCATGAATACTCACATACAAGTCTTTGTGTGGGTGTATGTTTTCATTTCTTGAGTAATGTGTGAACCGTGGCCATGGGAGCAAACCCCTCACCCAACAGAAGACTGGTAAGTGCCAGCCATGAGCCGAACACATAGCAAAGCCCGGGGTGGGGAGATAAGCCCCACACCCCTTCCAGAGCTCGCCTTCACCTCTCCTTTGTGTGGAGTCACAGATCTGTGGTTATTGGAGCTGGGGTTCCCTTGTGGGTGGGAGACCTTGTCTCTCCTGGCATTGGGGTTGTCTGACCGGCCTCCCTGACTGGAGTGTGAACTCCTGGGGGTGTCGAACAGATACCTAGGATGAAATTGCTGTGTCATATGGTAACTTGATGTTCAATATTTTGAGGAAATGCCAAATTGTTTTCCAAAGCAGCCGCACTGTTTTACGTTCCCATTGGCAAAATCACCAACACTGGTTACCATCTGACTTTTTGATACATCCACCCTACTGAGGTGGTATCTCATTGTGCGTTTGATTTGCATTTCCCTAAGCATATTTTCGTGTGTTTGTTGGCCATTTGTATATCTTCTCCGGAGACATGTCTAGTCAAATCCTTTGCCCATTTTTAATTGGGTTTTATTTTTATAATTGAGTTGTAAGAGTTTTGTATATATTCTGGGTACCAAGCTCTTATCAGATAAATAATTTACAGATATTCTCACCAATATTGTGGGTTGTCTTTTCTCCCTCTTGATTGTGTCCTTTGAAGCACAAAAGTTTCTCATTTTGATGACGTATAATTTCTCTATTTTTCCTTTGGTTGCTGGCACTTTAGGGGTCGTATCTGAGAAATCATTGCCTAATCCAAGGTCTCAAAATCTACACCTGAGATTTCTTTTCAGAGTTTTATAGTTTTAGCTTTCGCATGTAGGTCTCCAATCTACTTTGAGTTAATTTTTGTGTACGGTGTGAGGCAGGGGTCCAAATCCCTTCTTTTGCATGTGGACATCCAGTTGTCTCAGCACCGTTTGTTGAAGAGGAAATGCTTTCCTCCAGTGAACAGTCTTGGTACCCTTGTCGAAAACCACCTGACGGGGCCTGCCCGGTGGCAGAGTGGTTAAGTGCGCGCGCTCTGATTCAGTGGCCCGGCGTTCGCAGGTTCGGATCCCAGGCGCCCACAGACACGCCGCTTGTCAAGCCATGCTGTGGCGGCGTCCATATAAAGTGGAGGAAGATGGGCACAGATGTTAGCCCAGGGTCAGTCTTCCTCAGCAAAAAAGAGGAGGATTGGCGTCGAATGTTAGCTCAGGGCTGATCTTCCTCACACAAAAAAAAAAGAAAAGAAAAGAAAAGAAAATCAGCTGGCCATAAGTATAAGCGTTTCTTTCTGAACTCCCAATAATGTTCCATTGGTTAGTCTGTCTGTCTTTTTGCCAGTACCACACCGTCTGGATTACTATATCTTTGCAGTCATTTTTTAAATTGAGAAGTGTGACTGCTCCAACTTCATTCTTCTTTTATAAGGTGATTTTGGCTCTCTGGGGCCCCTTGCAATTCCACATGAATTTTAGGATCAGGCTTTCCATTTCCAAGAAATAAAAGCAGTTGGAATTCTCATGGGGATTGCATTGAATCTGTAGATCAATTTGGGGAGTATTGCCATCTTAACAATTTAAGTCTTCCAATTGATGAACACGAGATGTCTCTCCACTTATTTAGGTCTTCTTCAATTCCTTCCAACAGTGTTTTATAGTTTTCAATGTACAAGTGTTGCACTTCTTTGTTTAAATTTATTCCTAAGCACTTTATTCCTTTTTTTGCTATTGTGAATGAAATTGTTTTCTTAGTTTCATTTTCAGATTGTTCATTGCTAGTGTACAGAAATGACTGATTTTTGTATATTGATCTTTTATCTACAACCTTGCTGAACTTGTTTATTAGCTCCAATATTTTTGTATGGATTTCTTATGATTTTGTATGTACAAGATCATGTCATCTGCAAATAGAGATAGTTTTACTTCTTCCTTGCCAACTTGGCTGCCTTTTATTTCATTTTCTTGCCTCGTTTCCCTGGCTAGGGCCTCCAGGGTGATGTTGAATAGAAGTGACGGGAGTGGGCATCCTTGTCTTGTTCCTAATTTTAGGGGAAAGCTCTCAGTCTTTCACCATTTGGCACAAGGTCAGCTGTGAGTGTTCACGGACGCCCTTGATCAGGTTCAGGAAGTTTCCCTTCTAGTCCTAGCTGGTTGGGTGCTTTTGTCATAGGAAGGGGCTGGATTTTGTCAAATGCTTTTTCTGCTTCTATTGAGATGATAGTGTGGTTTTTGTCGTTTACTCTGCTATAGTGGTGTATTACAGTGATCGATTTTCATATGTTGACCCACTCTTTCATTTGTTTGCGTAATCTTTTTTTATGTTGCTGAATTCAGTTTGCTAGTATTTTGTTGAACATTTTGTATCTATATTCATAAGGGATATTGGTCTGTAATTTACTTTCTCGTGACGACTTTTTCTAGTTTTGTTATCAGGATAATAGGAGCCTTATAGAATGAGTTGGGAAGTGTTCCCTCTTCTATTTTTTGGAAAATTTTGAGAAGGATTGGTGTTAATTCTCCTTTAAACATTTGGTAAAATTCACCAGTGAAGCTATATGATCCTGGGCTTTTCTTTGTGGTAAGTTTTTTGATTACTGATTCAATCTCTTTGTTATAAGTCTATTCATATTTTCTATTTCTTCTTGACTCAGTTTTGGTAGTTTGTGTCTTTCTAGGAAATTGTCCATTTCGTCTAGGTTATCTGTCTAATTTGTTGGCATACAGTTGTTCATAGGATTCTTTAATAATTCTTTTTATTTCTGTAAGGTCATTAGTAATGTCTCTGATTTCGTTCCTGATTTTAAAAATCAGAATCTCCTTTTTTTCTTGGTCTAGCTGGTCAATTTTCTTGAGGTTTTCAAAGAACCAACTTTTGTTTTCATTGATTTTCTCAATTGTTTTTTATTCTCTATTTCATGTGTTTCTGCTCTAGTATTTGTTATTTCCTTCTCTTGCTTTGGGTTTAGTTTGCTCTCCTTTTTTTAGTTTCTCTAGGTGGCAGGCTAGGTTGCTAATTTGATATCTTTCTTATTTCCCTCTAAGCATTGCTTTGATTCATGGAAGTTTTAGTATGTTGTGTTTTTTCATTCATCTCGGAGTATTTTCTTACTTATATTGTGATTTCTTCTTTGATCCGTTGGTTACTAGGGAGTGTAATGTTTTATTTCGACATATTTTTTAATTTCCCAAATTTCTTCCTGATATTGATACCTAATTTCATTATATTGTGGTGAGAGAACATATTTTGCATGATTTCAATCATTTTTAATTGATTGAGACTTATTTATCATATGTTATATCCTGGAGAAGTCCCATGTGCACTTGAACATGCTGCTGTTGGGTAGTGTGCCATCCACAGCTGCTGTTCTGGTTGGTTTCTAGTGATGGTCAAGTGTTCCATTTCCTTTTCATCTTCTGTCTTGTTGCTCTACCCGTTATTGAAAATGGGCTACAGAAAGCTGAAAGTCTCCAACTATCATTGTTGAATTGTCCATCTCACCCTTGATTTCTATCTGGTTTTGCTTCGTGCATTTTGGGACTATTGTTAGGTGAATATGTGTTTATAACAGCACGTCTTCTTGATGGATTTACCCTTCTATCATTATAAAATGTCCTTCTTTGTCTCTAGTAACCATTTTTGTCCTCAAGTCTATTTTGCCACCAGTGGTGTGGTCACTCCAGCTCTCTTTTGTTTACTGCTTGCGTGGTATATCTTTTCCCATCCTTCTACTTTCAACCAACTTGTGTCTTTGAATGTGATGTCTGTTTTTTGCAGACAGCATATAGTAAGATTATGTTTTATTTTCGTCCATTCTGCCATTCACTGCCTTTTAATTGGAGTGTTTAATTGACATTTAATTCATATCGAATCTTTAACTGATGAGGTAGAATTTAGGTCTGCCATTTGCTACTTGTTTTCCATATGAATTGTATGTTTTTTTTCCTCTCTTCTTCCATACTGCCTTCTTTTGAGGTAAATAGATATTTTCTAGCATCCCATTTTAATTCACTTGTTTCTTTTACTATGTTTTCTGAGTCATTTTCTTAGTGGTTTCCCTGGGAACTATAATTAATATCTTAATTTAAAACAACCTATTTCAGATTAACACCAATTTAAATTCAGTAATAAGCAAAAACTTTGCTCATTTATGGCTCTGTTCCCTCCTCCTTCCTTTGGGCTCTCATTGTCATATAAATGACCTCTTTATACATTGTTTTCCCATCAAGACAGATTTATAATTATTGCTCTGTGCAGTTGTTTTTTTTTTTTTTTAATTTTTTGTTTATTGCAGTAACATTGGTTTATAACATTGTAAAAATCTCAGGTGTACATCATTGTACTTCTATTTCTGCATAGATTACATCATGTTCACCACCAAAATACTAAAGTGCAGCTGTTTTTTAAACCAGAGAGGAGAAAAAGAGCTGCAGAGAGCACATTTAGATTTACCTGTGTCATTGCCTTTACCAAAGGTCTTATCTCATCATGTGGATTTGAGTTACTGTCTAGTGTCTGTTCATTTCAGTTTGAAGGACTCCCTTTAGTGTTTCTGTCGGGCAGGTTTCCTAGTGACGAATTCTGTTTTTGCTTACCTGGGAACGTCTTAACTTCTCCTTCATTTTTGAAGGATGGCCTTTTCAGATATGGAATTCCTGGTTGACAGGCTTTTCTTCCTTCAGCTCTTTGACTATGTTATCCCACCGCCTCTGACCTCTGCGGTTTCTGGTGAGAAGTCAGCTGTTAACCTAATTGAGCATCCCTGGTTTGTGACGATGTTTCTCTCGCGCTGCTTGAAGATTCTCTGTCTTTGTCTTTCGACAGTTTGGTCAGGATGTGCCTCAGTGTGGATCTCTGTATCTTCCCTACTTGGAATTGGTTGAGCTTCTTGGTTACACACATTAGTGTTTTTCATCAACTTTGGGGAGTTTCAGCTATTATCTCTTTGAATAATTTTTATGCCCCTTGTCTTCCTCCTCTCCTCCGGGGACTTCAATTGTGCATATGTTAGTATGTTTGATGGTGTCCTACAGGTTTCTGAGTCTCTATGCTGTTCTCCTTATTCCTTTTTCTTTCTGTTTCTCAGACTGGAAAATCTCAATTGACCTATTTCCTTTTTCCTGATTCTTTATTCTGCCTGCTCAAATCTGCTGCTGAGCCCCTCTAGTGAATTTTTTTTTTGTGTGAGGAAGATCAGCCCTGAGCTAACATCCGTGCTAATCCTCCTCTTTGTGCTGAGGAAGACGGGCTCTGAGCTAACATCTATTGCCAATCCTCCTCCTTTTTTTCCCCAAAGCCCCAGTAGATAGTTGTATGTCATAGTTGCACATCCTTCTAGTTGCTGTATGTGGGACGCGGCCTCAGCAGGGCCGGAGAAGCGGTGCGTCAGTGCGCGCCGAGGGTCCGAACCTGGGCCGCCAGTAGCGGAGCACGCGCACTTAACTGCTAAGCCATGGGCCGGCCCTCTAGTGAATTTTTCAATCCAGTTATTATGCTGTTTCAGTCCAGAATTTCTATTTGGTTCTCTTCTATAATTTCCATTCTTTACTGATGCTCTCTATTCGGTGCAACATCATTGTCACATTTTAATTCTTTAGACATGGTTTCCTTTAGTTCCTTGAACATATTTAAGACAGTCAATTTAAAGTTTTTGTCTGGTAAGTCCAACATCTGGGCCTCATCAGTGATTGTTTTTCCCTCCTGTATATGGCCATGCTTTCTTATGTCTTTGCACATTTCATAATTTTTTGTTGAAAGCTGAACATTTTAAATAACATAATGTGACAATTCTGGAAATTAGATTTTACCTCCTCCATAGGGTTTGTCACTCTTGCTGTCTATTGTAGTTTACTTAGTGACGTCTCTGAATTAATTCTGTAAAATCTGTATCTTTGCCATGTGTGGCCACTTAGTCTCTGCTTCATCAGCTTAGTGGTCCGTTAATGACTAGACAGAGATTTCCTTGAATGTCTGAAATCAGTAAGTCTCCGAGTCTTTGTTGTGGACCTCTTTGTGGGTATCGGAGCATGCTTTCAACACTCAGCCCGGCAGATGACAACTTTGCCTTGGCCCTCCCTTCTCACTTCCTGCCATTGCAGAACCTCAAGGCCAGTCACAGGTAAGAGTTTAGGGCCTTCTCCAGTCTTTCCTGAGCATGTGCACAGCCCCAGGAATTTGTATGGCCTTCTGGATTCCCTGGAGTTTTTCAAAGCTCCCTGTGGACATCCCATCTCTCAGATTTTCCTTCTAGGCTTTTTGCTTAGTCTCTTACTTGCCCCAACTGTTATCCATCACCTCAGGCAACTGCAAACTTCATTAACTGCCTGTAATTGTTTTCAACAATCACCCCTGGGAAAAGAGTTTTCCCTGGCTGAGCTCTGAATTAAGTCAATACAGACAGCCTTCAAGTGGCGTCTTCCGGGAAACCACCAGACGGGTCAAATAATGACAATTCTCTGGGAATGCTGCTTTGAAAGAGCTCCAGCCCTATTCTGTTCCGTCTAGGGGCTGACAGGCTATTGTTTTTCACTATGAATGTGGGTTGTTAATTTTCAAGGCTACTGTAGAGCTGGAGAGTGGGGGATGGGCCTCGGGCGAGTTAAGTCACCTCACAGCTTGGCAAAGACATGGATAAATTGGAACCCTGTGCACTGCTGGTGGGAATGTAAAATGGTGCAGCCACTGTGGAAGACAGTATGGAGGCTCCTCAGAAAATCAAACCAAAAATTACCATGTGATCCAGCAATTCCTCTTCTGGGTATATACCCAAAAGAACTGATGTCAGGGTCTCAAAGAGATATTTGTTTACATTTGTTTACATGTTTACACTCATGTTTACAGTAGCATTATTCACAATAAATAAAATGTGGAAGCAACCCAAGTGTCCATCAACAGATGAATGGATAACCAAAATGTGGTCCATGCACACAATGGAATGTGTCCAGCTTTAAAAAGTAAGGAAATTCTGGCACATGCTACAGCATGGATGACCCTTGAGGACACTATGCTGAGTGAAATCAGCCAGTCGCAACAGAATAAACATTGTGTGATTCCACTTATATGAGGTCCCTAGAGGAGTCAAATCCATAGAGACAGAAGGTAGAGTGGTGGGTGCCAGGGGCTGGGGAGGGAGAACGGGGGGTTGCTAATAGGTACAGAGTTTCAGTTTTACAAGATGAAAACAGTTATGGGGCTGGACGGTGGTGATGGCTGCACGACAATGTGAATGTATTTAATGCCACTGACCTGTACACGCAAAAATGGTTAAGATGGTAAAAAACAAGCAAAAACCCCTCAGAGCTTGCTGTTCTTACCAAACTTCAGCCAATTTTCTTGATTAAAACAAAAAACAACTCTCCAAAGACTGCTGCAAGCCTTTGGTTAATTTCCAGAGTTCTGAAAAAGTTTGCTCTGAGCATGTGGCCTGTTTCTCCCTGCTTTGGTGAAAGAGAGCGTTTTCAGAGGTCCTTACTCTGCCATTTTCACTGAGGTCCTGGCCTCCCAATTTGGATGAAGACACCATGGCACATGCTGCCAAACACAGACAGGCCTGTGTTTATGGGAGGTGGACAGCCTCACTGACGAGGAAAAGTCTGCACCTATAGCCAGACAGAAGCAGATCTCCTCCCAGATCTGCGGCTCAGCACCGAGGCCTAGCCTCCCGGGTACAGTGGGCCTGGAGTCATCCTGCAATGCTTGGCGAGAGCCCTGGGGTCGCTGGCTGTCCTGCGAACCAGGCGTGGTTGCAGGGGTCACACTTCAGAGGGTGAGCCGCCCAGCAAGGCGCCCACTCAGCATTAGCTCCATGAGCGAGAACAGCATGGGAGGGTGCTATGGGGGTGGGCCCGCTGTCTCAGTACCTCCCCCTTTCCAGCGCTTTCCTGGAAGGCAGAGGCCATGAAGCTAACTCCAGGACCCTGATTCAGGCTCCACCAATCAGAAGTGCTCAGAGAAACCGGGATCCAGAATGGAGTTCAGTGGGGGTGGGGGGAGGCAGGCACTACTGTGGCCTCAGGTTCCTGGGCTGGTGGGGCCAGCAGCAGCTCGGCAGCCCATCCCAAGTCCAGCATGTAGCTTTAGAAGTCCTTCTTGGAAGCTCAGCCCAAAGTCTATCTACCCTCCTAACAACTCTGTGAGCCACCATACACCCTGCGGTAAACCCCTGTCTGCCTACACTAGTCAGACATCTTTCTCTGCCAGACCACTGAGTGAAAACAGAGCCACGGTGTGACAGGCGTGACAGGGCGTGACCAGGAGCTCCTCCCAGCTGAGTGGTCAGGAGGTGCTCTCTCTGAGTCTGGCACAGCTGGAAGAAGCCGGCATGGGGAGAGTTCTTTGTGGGAAGCAGAGGGAGCTGCAAAGGCCCTGGGTGGGCAGCTGGGCGTGTCCCTGCACGGGGCGGGGGGTGCCCCATGGACTTGAGGGGGTGTCCTGTGGACTGTTGTGGGGGGGTGGGGATGCCCCATGGACTGTGGGGGAAGGTGCCCCGTGGACTGTGGTGGGCAGTGCCCCGTGGACTGTGGGCGGGTGCCCTGTGGACGGTGGGGGAAGGTGCCCTGTGGACTGTGGGCGGGTGCCCCGTGGACTGTGGGGGTGTGCCCCATGGACTGTGGGCGGGTGCCCCGTGGACTGTGGGGGTGTGCCCCATGGACTGTGGTGGGCAGTGCCCCGTGGACTGTGGGCGGGTGCCCCGTGGACGGTGGGGGAAGGTGCCCCGTGGACTGTGGGCAGGTACCCTGTGGACGGTGGGGGAAGGTGCCCCGTGGACTGTGGGGGGGGTGCCCTGTAGACGGTGGGGGAAGGTGCCCCGTGGACTGTGGGCGGGTGCCCCGTGGACTGTGGGGGTGTGCCCCGTGGACTGTGGGGGGGGTGCCCCATGGATGGTGGGGGGGTGCCCTGTGGACTGTTGTGGGGGAGGGTGCCCCGTGGACTGTGGGCGGGTGCCCTGTAGACGGTGGGGGAAGGTGCCCTGTGGACTGTGGGCGGGTGCCCTGTGGACTGTGGTGGGCAGTGCCCCGTGGACTGTGGGCGGGTGCCCTGTGGACGGTGGGGGAAGGTGCCCCATGGACTGTGGTGGGCAGTGTCCTGTGGACCGTTTGGCCCATTGCTGGGCATGCTTGGCCCTCAAGGACTGAGGCAGCTGTTGGGAAACCTGTGTGCAGTCTGTGGTGTCTGGCAGGAAGAGGCCCTCAGTAAACGTCTGGTGAGTGGATGAAGGGGCAGACCCGCCTGTGCCCGTGCCTGCAGGTCCACAGGGATCCAGACACCTGTGCCCGTCGGTGTGCTGCATGGAGCCGGCCTGTCCCTGGGGTTCCCAGCCAGTCAGCCCTGGGCGGCCTATGCCCCCCAGGGAGGGCCTGAAAGAGCCCTTGTTACGCCAGGCTGAGAGGTCCCTCCACCGGAATCCATGTGGAAAGGTAAGGACGGCCTCCCCAATGCAGCTGGAAGTCCAGCACCCCTCGGGGCATCCAGGGTTTTGGGGCCCCCGGGGAACAGAGTATGATGGACCACAGACTTACCCAGGCTCCCTGCATGCCAGCTGTCCTCAGCAACTTGCAAACTCAGACTCCGGGAAGCTCCACACTGCCACTGAGGCCCGGCGTGAGCAGCAACCACCTGGTCAGGAAGGGGCTTCACAGCTGCCCAAAGTCCACCCTTAGAGAGGCCTGTGGGTTAAAGACACCTTATAAGCTCAAAAACACCCTGGGAGGAGGGGCCCACCAATGACTCATCCTGTGCTCTATACTCCTTTGAGCTACAGCAGGCACTGAGGTGAGGTCAGGGGTCAGGGCATGATGGGATGCCCACTGCAGCCATTCGTTCAGTGCGGGAGGGCTGCAGACAGGGAGCCTGGGGGGTGCAGACAGGGAGCCTGGGGCTGCAGACTGGGAGCCTGGGGGGTGCAGACAGGGAGCCTGGGGCTGCAGACTGGGAGCCTGGGGCTGCAGACAGGGAGCCTGGGGGCTGCAGACTGGGAGCCTGGGGGCTGCAGACAGGGAGCCTGGGGCTGCAGACCGGGAGCCTGGGGCTGCAGACTGGGAGCCTGGGGGCTGCAGACAGGGAGCCTGGGGCTGCAGACTGGGAGCCTGGGGGGTGCAGACAGGGAGCCTGGGGCTGCAGACTGGGAGCCTGGGGGGTGCAGACAGGGAGCCTGGGGCTGCAGACTGGGAGCCTGGGGGCTGCAGACAGGGAGCCTGGGGCTGCAGACAGGGAGCCTGGGGCTGCAGACAGGGAGCCTGGGGGGTGCAGACAGGGAGCCTGGGGCTGCAGACAGGGAGCCTGGGGCTGCAGACAGGGAACCTGGGGGCTGCAGACTGGGAGCCTGGGGGGTGCAGACTGGGAGACTGGGGCTGCAGACAGGGAACCTGGGGGCTGCAGACTGGGAGCCTGGGGCTGCAGACTGGGAACCTGGGGGCTGCAGACTGGGAGCCTGGGGCTGCAGACAGGGAACCTGGGGGCTGCAGACAGGGAGCCTGGGGGGTGCAGACTGGGAGCCTGGGGCTGCAGACAGGGAACCTGGGGGCTGCAGACTGGGAGCCTGGGGCTGCAGACAGGGAGCCTGGGGCTGCAGACAGGGAGCCTGGGGGGTGCAGACAGGGAGCCTGGGGCTGCAGACAGGGAGCCTGGGGGCTGCAGACTGGGAGCCTGGGGGGTGCAGACAGGGAGCCTGGGGCTGCAGACAGGGAGCCTGGGGGCTGCAGACAGGGAGCCTGGGGGCTGCAGACAGGGAGCCTGGGGGCTGCAGACTGGGAGCCTGGGGGCTGCAGACTGGGAGCCTGGGGCTGCAGACTGGGAGCCTGGGGGC
This sequence comes from Diceros bicornis minor, assembly GCF_020826845.1. Taxonomy (NCBI): domain Eukaryota; kingdom Metazoa; phylum Chordata; class Mammalia; order Perissodactyla; family Rhinocerotidae; genus Diceros; species Diceros bicornis. The sequence continues at coordinate 580,194 of NC_080747.1, read as the reverse complement.
TGCAGACAGGGAGCCTGGGGGGTGCAGACTGGGAGCCTGGGGGGTGCAGACAGGGAGCCTGGGGCTGCAGACAGGGAGCCTGGGGCTGCAGACTGGGAACCTGGGGGCTGCAGACTGGGAGCCTGGGGGCTGCAGACAGGGAGCCTGGGGCTGCAGACAGGGAGCCTGGGGGGTGCAGACAGTCAGCCTGTGAGGTGCAGACAGGGAGCTTAGGGGTGCAGACAGTGAGCCAGGGCATGCAGAGGCCTGGCCTGCAGCCACAGCCCTGAGCCTCATCATCCTGAAAAGACCTCAGGGGTGACTAACCACGGAGTGACTTACAGGAAGGGACCCTGGTGTTTGGTCAACAGTTAACCAAGCATCATCGAATAACAGAATCCCATGGACAATCACATCCTGTCCTACTCCAGCCCAGCCCCCGCAGCCTCAGGGAGCAGGGCTCTGTCTCTTGCTGACAATAGAAAGCTCTGAGATCCAGGAGGTGCTTGACGTGTGTTAATGAGTGAGTGAATTTACTGTGTGTGTGGGGGGGGGCGGGTGCCTGCCTGCAACACAGAGGAACCCCTCCGTTTGTAGGAGTCACCTTGAAAAGTGCTTCCCAAATGCTACCTCACTTGATCCTCAGCTGGAATCAGGATGCAGCATCCTGGTTTGCAGAAGAGGAGCCTGAGGGTCAGAGTGGTTTGCTGTGAGTCCAGGATTCACAGCGTAAGCTAACTCCCTACTAGCTGGGCTCTACCTGAGGCCCAGCCGAGGCCAAGGAGCCAAAGGTTGCCTGTCCCCGGGCCTCCCTCTGCGCCCCTCTCTAAACTGGGCAAACAACGAGGCCCCTTCCCATGTCCCATTGTTTCCCAAGAACCCCCTCAGGCATGCTTTTGGGGGGCATTCCACCACCAAAGGAAGTGCCTCCTTAGCCACCCTCCTCCCTGGACTGCCCCAGGCAAACCAGCCGTGGCCCTGCCCGAGGGCTCCAGGCCTTCCATCCCCACTGGCCGCACCTCCCAGGTGGAGCCCCTTGTCACAGAGCCTCTCTGTGTGGTGTGGGTGGGCTGGGAGAGGAGCCTCCTGACGCACTGGGCTGTCTCTGTGCCCTGGGCCTCCTGTACAATGGGGCGAGCCCAGAGGCCACCACTGGCCTCTGGACAGCGGGCAAGGACCAGATTGTGCCTGAGCGAACCACCGGAGAGCTGCCCATATGCTTCCCTCCTGCCCAGCGCAAGATGTTCCAGTCCTCCTACTTCCTCTCCCCAAACCCGGGATCAGCGCCTTCTCCGAGGAGAAGACACAGGAGTGGGAAGACAGCACCCGCCCCGTCTACTCGCCTCCTCTCAGGACTGCGCAGGGAGCTGCCCAGAGGCTCCGCGGCCTGTGCATGCGCACTGGACAGGCCTGCTGCAGAGGCGTCCCTTCTCCAACCACATCCGTGCAAGGCCGGGCCCGCTGCGCAGACATGGACTGGCACAGCGCGTCCCTCGGGCTGCTTGTGTGAGGCCGGGCCTGCCGCACGACGGGGACCGGCACGGCGCGTCCCTTGGGCTGCTTGTGCGAGGCCAGGCCTGCCACACGAAGGGGAGCGGCACACGCGTCCCTCGGGCTGTGCGCAGCAGCACCGTGACACCCGTTGTGCCCAGTGAGCTGGATAGAGAGAGATTGGCACAAATGTAGAACCAGGCTGCTTTTCTCATGGAGGGTTCCTTTTTGAAAAATATAGTTGTTTTCATAAAACATTATGCAATTTATGTTAACTTGTAATAGGTTTATTTTTGTTGTTTTAAGTGAGTTAGTAAGTATTCTGAATGTTTCTGTTCTGAATTCAAAAATGGTCAGTATCGACAGACGTAACCCCCACAAGCAGATGCTCTGGGTCCTCGGTGGTTTCTCAGAGTGTGAGGGGTCCTGAGGCCAAATGGTGTGAGAACCACTGAGCGAGGATCTGCCCAGCTGAGGTCGGCTCTCGACGTGGTGTTCACCCTGCTTCCCTGCAGTGGTTGTTTATTTGAAGTACATGTTAGATCATTTGTTTGTGTTTGCATTCTATTCTCGTTGATTCTATTTTCTCTCTCTTTTTAATTTGTGAAACATTGACATGGTTCCAAAAACCATAATGCTTTCTGTTTAAGCTTAAAAGCTCCCTGGGTGGTTCTGACGAGCAAGACCGTCCCCACTGTCCTGCATCCTCCCGGCTCCCAGACCCTGTGACCAGGATTCTGAAAACATTTTCCTGACTGTGAGCAGTGATAAACTCCAGAATCTGTTGGCAGTGTCCTTGGAGCTCTACCCAGCGGAGAGAGGCAGGGCGGGGTCCCTGGCCGCCTCGCAGCCTTCAGGGAGGGCACGGGCCAGGGGAGGGCGGCCGCCCTTTCTGTGCCTCGTCCCTGGGCCTCCACTGCGTGGTCTGACTCCCCCCTGAAGGGACGACATCGGGTCCCCTGGCCAGCAGTGTGGACAGCATGGCTGCTCTGTGTAACCTTGTGATGGGAAGGAGGTGGCTGTGCGCACTGACACCGAGGCCAGGGGTGCTGGAGCTGGAACCCCCCAGCCCGTCTCCAACGCCTCACTGCCGTCATGCCCTTCAGGTCTCGCCCTGCCCTGAGGATACAAGACACTGGCTGCCCCTAGCCGGCTCTCCTCCCAGCTGCCGGCTTTGGCACCACCTCCAGGGAGACATCAGGAAGGACTTAATGGGAAAGGAGAGAACCGGGGAGAGGAGGAGGGAGGGTGGAGGAGGGAGGAGGGAGGGGGAGGAGGGAGGAGGGAGGGGGAGGAGGGAGGAGGGAGGCGGGGAGGGAGGGGAAGGGGAGGGGGGAAAGACAAAGAGAGGGCGCGGGCGCCGAGGGAGGAGCGTGACCTCAGTGCTGGGAGGCCTCTGCACGTCAGGCCGAGGGCAGGCGGGCGGGGCAGCGCCCGGGGCTGAAGAAGTCCCTTTCTCTCCCTCTCCTCTCTGGCTGCTGCGGTGGGGGACCTGGGGCCTCATTGGCCGGCCAGGCGCCATCCTCGGCATAAATTGGAGTCTGGGCTCTTGCTGGGACTGCCTGCTGCCCACAGCCCCGCTGCCCGCCCTCCTGCCGCTCTCGCTGGGTGAGTACCGCGCTCACCCCTGTCCCTGAGCCTGGAGACGCCCTGGCTTCTTTCCCCGGCCCAGAAACCGGCGGCACCCCAAGAGAGAGGCCCGAGTCTGCCGTCTAGGCCTGGGCACCACGAGTCTGGAAAGTTTCCCCTCCAGGTTCCCAGGGCTCCCTGGGCCGGCGGCATGAGAGTGGTGTAGCCGGGGAGGCCGCCGGTGTCGCTGACCTGGCCATGAGGTCCTCCTGCCGGGCTGGAACCTGCGAGCACGCTGAGTCCCTGCAGACGCGTTTTGGAATCCAGCTGTGACCCGACACGGCTTCGCTGTCCAGGACAGGGTCCCGCCAGCAGGGAGGGGAGCACGAGGGAGGTTCGGGGCTGTCCTGTGGTCCCTGCCCGGGCAGGCACGCCGCTGGGCGTCGGGGACGGCAGGGCCAGTGTGTGGTGCTCTCCCTTCTCTCAGGTGATGGAAACCCCGAGCCCGGCTGCCGCCCGGGGCAGGGCCCTCTGGGCTCTCCTCCTGGCCGCGCTTGGCTCCGCTGCCGGCCAGCCGCTGGGAGGTGAGTCTGCCTGTACAGCCCGGCCCCTGGCCACGTACAGCATCACCTTCACGGGCAAGTGGAGCCAGACGGCCTTCCCCAAGCAGTACCCTCTGTTCCGGCCCCCGGCGCAGTGGTCTTCCCTGCTGGGTGAGTGCAGCTCTGCGCCCGCTCTCGCGCATCCGCAGCGCCCTGTCCCCCAAGAGCTGACAGCCATGACAGCAGCACCGCCCCACACAGACTGGAGGGCACTTGCATCCAGGTCACTTGAGCGCGAGAAATATTCGCCAAGTGCCCCCTGCGTGCTGGCCGGCCGGCAACGTCCTGGGCTCTGGGGACATGGTGGGACAGGGCGGCCAGAGTCATGGGGAGGGCTGGCTGGACGCTGGTCACACCAGCAAGGTGCCTGGGCAGTGTGAGGCTGCAGGACGTTGCCGTCCACACGTGCCGGGTGAATGCGGCTCCCGGCCTGACTCGAGGAAGGAGGCCAGCGTCCGCTGGGGGTGGCGGCTCACGCGGCGGTGGCGCCCACAGGGGCAGCGCATAGCTCTGACTACAGCATGTGGAGGAAGAACCAGTATGTCAGCAACGGGCTGAGGGACTTTGCGGAGCGGGGCGAGGCCTGGGCCCTGATGAAGGAGATCGAGGCGGCCGGAGAGAAGCTGCAGAGCGTGCACGGGGTGTTCTCGGCCCCCGCCGTGCCCAGCGGCACCGGGCAGACCGCCACAGAGCTCGAGGCCCACTCCAGGCACTCCCTCGTGAGTGGAGCAGCGGCGGGAGGATGGTGGGGTGCGGGGCCTGGCCGCCACCTCGCTGAGCACCCGCCCCCCAGGTGTCCTTCGTGGTGCGCATCGTCCCCAGCCCCGACTGGTTCGTGGGCGTCGACAGTCTGGACCTGTGCGACGGGGACCACTGGCTGGAGCAGGTCGCCATGGACCTCTACCCCTACGACGCCGGGACGGACAGCGGCTTCACATTCTCCTCCCCCAACTTTGCGACAATCCCGCAGGACACGGTGACTGAGGTGAGGGGACGATGGCCCCATGCCCGCGCTGGCTCTGGAGCCCTCGGGGAGGCGTGCGAAGACACTGCCCACCTGGGGTGCCTGGCTCTGTCTCCTGCTTGGACAACGCCCCTGCTCGTTGTGTCCAGAGAGCAAGGGGTGCGGTCCCTGCCTCTCTGCAGGAGAGGCCCAGCACTTCCTGGTCCTCTTCCCAGGCCGTGGGCCCTGCGCCGCTGTGTGCCAGGGAGAGCGCAGGAAGCCTGCGCCCGGGGTCGGGAGGCTGCACTGGGCTGTGTGTCGCTCAGAGGAGGGCCCAGGTTGGGGTCTGTTTTCCGCACTGCCTGCTGGACCCCCCCAGGACTGGCTCCCGCGCCTGGGGCCACGCACACACGCTCGCTCGCGCAGGTGGGCTTGTGGGTTCTCAGGCTGTGCTGACTCCCTCGTCCTCCCCCAGATAACGTCCTCGTCTCCCAGCCACCCGGCAAACTCCTTCTACTACCCGCGCCTGAAGTCCCTGCCTCCCATCGCCAGAGTGACCCTGGTGCAGCTCCGGCAGAGCCCCAGGGCCTTGGTCCCGCCCGCCCCCGACCTGGTCGGCAGGGGCAACGAGATCACAGACAGCCTCCCGGGTAAGCCCGGTTCCCAGCCCTTGCAGGCCCACCACTGCACTCCCCGCCCCGAACACACATGCTCCCCGCGCCAAGCACTCAGGCTGGCTGAGGCCAAGGAAGACGCCCCACTCACATGGGGCCTCACCCAGACGCCACCCGCCACCCGTCAGCGGCCGATGCCGAGCCCCATGCACCAGCTCTTCTCTCACCCTTAGAATGATCCTTAAAAGTGAGTGTCCACCACAGAAACAGAAGAAACAGTAGAAACAGAGAGGACACTCAGGCCAGAAACCTCGCGGAGGGCACGTCTGTGAAGTGGCAGTGACAAGACCTTGATACCCGCCACTTTCCCGAGGCCACACCTCTCGCCCCCGTGCGACCCCATGAGGGGAGCTGGTCCAGGAACCACGCCCTGAGGCTGCCCCACCTGCAGACGCCGTCACAGAGCTGGGAAATGCACCCACTTCTAGGCCAGGCTCCGGCTGCGAGGACAGGTGTCCAGCCAGGGCAAGGCTGTGGGGCTCAGACAGCCCCGGGGCACCACGCTCTTCGGGTCGTGTGAACCTGCATCTCTGAGCAACTTGAAAACAAGAGTTCAGAGCACTCAGCACAGGACAGCGCGGCCCCAAGAGATGAGATTTGTTGGTTCAGATGGAAGATTTGACTCTTGCACAGCATTTGCCTCTGACAGCCCTTTACGCCGCTGCAGCCCAGAGTGAGCCATGGAAGAGGCCCAACCGTCCCTTCGGGGTGCCCGCGTGTGTCCAGGTCCCAGCTGAAGGGGAAGGACGCTTCATTAAGTGGATCCCTCTGTGCCCTCCCCACAAAGGGGACGGTGGGGGGTTCATAGAGGTGGCGCTGCCCACAGAGGGAGAACCCGTGCGCCAGGGGCTGGGCGAGCAGGGTCCGTTCCCACCGGGTCAGCTTCGAGAGCAGTCAGTGGCTGGAAGATCACAGCAGGCAGCTGAGAGCCTCGTCAGCCCCGCCCCACTCAGAGCGTGATTCACAGGGGCATTCTGCACCCTCCCCCGGGGGACGTGGACCCAGCACAGACGGGGTCCCCTGGGGACCTCACGCCACCACCATGCCAGCGCCCCAGACAGTGGAGACTTGGGCGACAGCGCTCGGCTCTCAGGGTAGAAACGTTAACTCGGGCTGTTTACGTGGGCTCTAGGAGGCATGTTCTGTGGCTCCTCCAGCTACTCCAGACCAGGCAACAGAAGCAGCTGTTTGCTCCCACCCTGAAGTCTGGAGACAGTCTCGCACGGGATACCTGGGGTCCCCTTCTGCCACGAAGCGCCTCCTTGCACAGGCGCTGACGTCTCTCTTGTGCTTGTCCAGTTCCAGAAACGCCGCTGGACTGTGAGGTCTCCCTGTGGTCGTCCTGGGGGCTGTGCGGAGGTCCGTGCGGGAAGCTGGGAGCCAGGAGCAGGACTCGCTACGTCCTCGTGCAGCCCGCCAACCACGGGGCGCCCTGCCCCAAGCTGGAAGAGGAGGCAGAGTGTGTCCCTGACAACTGCATCTGAGAGCAGAGCCCTGCAGCCCCTCAACCCCGCAGGGCCGGCCGGGCCTGGTCATTCAGGTCAGGGCCACGCAGCGAGCAGGCCAAGCAGGGGCTTCATCGCCTCTCTGAGATCCACTGCGGCCTGACCCCTCTGCACAGACGTACCGCAGGCGTCTCCTGCAAGCTCCTCTCATTTACCACGGCAGGAGGGTGTCTTCCGTGCAGAGGACTGGCGCATGGCGCCCACGCGGAGGCACTGAGGGACAGCCACGCGCCCTTGTGGCTGGGAAATGCCTCGGACCTGGTGGCCCAGGCACCGCCGGCACAGGAGCCCCGCACCACGCCCTCTCCTCGGAGCCAGGCTGCCACCCGGCACTGCGCCCGGGTCCACGCAGGTGACACCCCATGAGAGAAAGAAGGGGGGGTGGGCTCGGATCCCTCACCTCGGAGCTGTCATGTCACTGATCTCTGCACGTGAATAAAGACTGTTTCCTGACATCAGGGGCCGTCCTCTTGTTCCCTGGATGGGCAGAGGGGGCAGACACAGGGCAGCCCTCCCGCCCCTGAGTGGGGTCTACCTCCCAACAGAGGGGTCACGCCCCCGATGTCACGGAGAGCACTCAGCAAGCGTCAGAGTAGCATAAGGTGCTCCGTCCGATGCAGCACACCCAGGGCCCACAGCAGGGAGCTCTGAGGAGCAGCAGCGAGCTGCGGCTGCCCAGGCTCTGCCCAGGCCACTGACCAGGAGGCCCCAACCTCGCAGAGGTGCCCTGAGGGCTTCTACTTTATCTGCCTTCACCCTTATCTGAGGTCCGGGGTGGGCAACCTCACCCTGCCAGCATGAACCCTTCCTGCCAGAGGGATACAGGGATGGATCCAGTGGGGTCCCGAGCGCAGGCAGGGCTGGTCTGACAGGGGACCTCTGGAGATGGGGGCGCCTCTCTTGGCTCCTCGGGCAGCTTCCAGACCATTCT